>NC_051253.2:7500000-10000000 GCF_015237465.2 Chelonia mydas | reverse complement strand
CCCTAAAATCATTTCTAGGGGTGGTAATCATAACCATCATGCCAGCATCTTTTTAACATAGCCTAATTTCCTTGCAACGTTACATGGGCCTTCTCCATTCCAGGAAGATTATACCTCTGTACTAACCATCTCAGGGAGTCTATCTTGGCACAAGAAATATACAGAGCAATTTGCTATATGCTAGATCATTAGGGGGAAAATGTGTTGCTAGATTATGCCTAGAAATACTGCATGATTGTAGGTGTGCATGGGGGAGGGGGACAACAGAGGACAGGCCAATTTTCCCTCCTTATCCAGAACTGCTTTATTAGATTAAAATTTATTGTAGAAATTCCCAGGATACTGACCGATCTCAAATATAGGCTCCTGGGGAACTCAAAAGTAAAAGGTCTTTAGAAAAGGAGTTAGGACTTCAGTAGTATCCCCTTTTTGAACTGCCAGGCAAAGAGCTATATCTATTTAGGCTTTGATTCAGGTAAGGAGCTCAGGACAGCACAGATGTAGGTGCTTGACTAACCTTGGAGAGGAAGGATGGCCCAAAGATTAAGACATTAGTCTAGGACTTGAGAGACCTGTGGTCAGGAGCCTACTCTGCCACAGACTGTGTGTGTGACCTTGATCAAGTCATTTTGGGCTAGATCCAAAGGGGACTTAGGCTCAGCATTGCCATGCCTAATTTTAGGTGCCCTGCCACCCAGGAGAATCCTCAGGCCTGAGTGAGGTGGTCAGGATCCCTGTGCAATGGATGGGGAGAGTTAGGCACCTAAGAATAGGATTCACAAAAGCCAGGATGCTGAGTAGGGAGCTGCCTAAGCTACCCAGTAGGAAATGCTGAGGAGAGGGATGGCACCTAAGCTTTGCCCCTGAAAGGCAGATAGGTGCTCAACAGCAGGCTGGAGGGAGGTGCTTGTCTCTACCTGGGATTCACAGCAGCAGAGTTAGGCGTCTAAGCCTAGGCAGTCCTTTTCACAAAGCCAACCAAACCCACGTGCCCCGAGGAGGAGGTGCTGCCGCCCCTTTTAGGCCTAATGGAGATCTGGGTTCATCTCTCTGTTCTGCCTGACCTGGAGGAGGGACCAGGTCTCCCACATCAAGGTCCTAACCGGTAGCCTACAGTCACTCACTCTTGCCCTGGCCCAATGAATAGAGATTGAGAGAGGCCCTTCCTAGGCTGGTTACAGCCCAGTGGCTACAGCGTGCACCTGCGTGGTGGGAGACCTATGTTCCACATCTCAGCTAAGATGAGACCACCACCTCCATTTTGTGTGGGGCCCGAGCCAGGAGGCAGTCTCTAAGCATGCCTACTAGAGTGGGCCCCACCAATAAAATACATGGAACACAGACCCCACTGGGGCTTCAGCACAGGCTAGGTCAGTGGCATCAGCACTGAGGTGGCGTTGTCCATGCCCACCAGCAGACTTTTAGGGGACTTTACCTGTAGAAGGTTAGGTACCCAAGGGACTTAGATGCTTACAGCATGAGGTGGCAGTTGGATAGATGTTTTGCAGTTAGGCACCTAAATCTCTCTCTGAATCTACACTTTAGACTCTTTGTGCTTCAGTTCCCCGCTCTATAAAAATAGGCATAACAGCACTGCCCTAGCAGGGGTCTTTCAGGATAACTGCATTAAATCTTATCTCAGGCACCTATATGACCCCTATCATTATAATATCCATGAGCTGCTCAGATACTAACAAAGCCAGTGGGCTGTGAGCTCTTTCTTGAATTGGGGCCTTAACTGAGGAAAAAGAAAAAAAGAAAAATCTAATAAGGACTTTGAGTCATTCCCCCCCACCACCCAAAGGCTTCAGCTCACTTTACTATCCTGGGTTTCCTTGTTTATATGAGTGTGAGACAGCATGGGATATGAAGGAAGTGTGAAAGGTATCTTTTGTTCTGTTAGTTCCTGTAAGGTTTTCAAACTCTGTTCCTCAAAAAAAAAAAAAAAGAAAGAAAGAAAGAAAAAAGAGCAAAAGACAAGGAGGCACATACACACGCCTCTAGACAAGTGCCCGGTAATGGTAGCTAATGAGTGGGAGAGCCAGCCACAAGAGGTTAGCAAGAGCAAAGGCATGATTTCTCTGTTTATGATTTAATTGATAATAAACATGAAACATTTACCTGGGATTGAATCCTATGAGCATGGGTACTGCTTCAGCCACTCTTTTATTCAGTAACAGAAAGGAAACTATTTCTCTGCAGTACTAAAACCAAGTAGCTGTTGTGTTAACTGTAGTTTTAAGTTTTGATGAAGCTCAGGTTGACCCTGTATTGCCATCAGTTAAACAAGAATCACCTTGGGCTTGTCTAGACGAACAGTAAGTGCCTGGAAACTGGATGTAAATCTACAACTCTAGCTTGCCACACACTAGCTAGCCATATGGATCCTGCTCCCATGCACTACAAGTTCCCTAGTGCATATTGGCCTAACACAATTTGAAACAACAATTGTCCACTAACTCTTCACCTAAACTCGCTTTTACAGAGAATTGTGAACAGACACCTGCAGAGTCAAAGAGCAGCTTAGTATATTTCAGCAAGCAATTTCCTGCCAGAACATTGCATGAGATAAGAACCCTTTGCTGGATTGTCACTTAATCATTATGGCAATGCTGGAGCAAGGTAGATACAGAAGAAACCCCAAAGGCAGCAATATGCCCTCATTACTCAGACACTCTGGTGATGGGCACCATAAATAGCCTATAAATTAATAAATCAGTTAGTGAATGAACTACTCTATGTAGAGTTCACTTAATGGTTAAGAGCGCCCTGCCCCTCTGGTGCCCTCAAGTGGGCAGGCAATGACTTCATTACCGCATGTATTTGCTACTGGACCAAATTTTGGGTGGATTTTCTGCCTGTAACAGACTTGTATGAAAATGAATGCACAGAAATTTACAATGAGTCATTTGGAGAGGGGCTGTACAAAGAGAATGCCACTTGGTCTCAGGACAATACGATTTTGTCATTCAGGAGGTGTACTTTTACTGTACATTTCCTGAGTGATATTCGGTACAGCAGAACCAGCTGAGGAAGAATCTGCAGCGTCATGCCCCTCAGCCTAGTTTAATATTATAGAACCTGAAGAGCTCGTAGAAATAAGTGTTCTAATAATTTGCAGAACTCCATTAAACTTTCTCTTTGGCGAGTTGAATCTTGACTCAGCTGCTACAGGCTAGTGACCTAGGGCAGTGAGCATGGGAGAAAAGTCTTTGATGAAATATAAAATACAGGTAAAGCAAGTTATCCAAAATTGCAGAGAAGATTCTGCTGGTAACTTGTGATGTGGTCAAATACCTGCTCAGACTGCTACATCTCTACAGTTTGGCTTTGATGTAGCTCTTATTGGACCTGGGTCCAATTGGTCACTCACTCTGGTCACTCACTCTATAAGCTAAACATTCCAGTATAAATGTTCAGAGGCCGATTTTGCCTGTGCCTAATTTCTACATACACAGCTCCTGACGGCCGTCAGTGATATGCAAGCGTTGCCTTTTTGAAGGCAATCTGAGGTGTCTGTGACAGCAGCTCCTGTTGCCACACTTGCACTAGCAGTTAAAAATAGCCGTGTAGAGACAGTGGCCCAGGAATCTGTGGAAGCAGGTAGAGGGCCCTAGGTACCTATTCCTGTTTCTAGCCCATGCCACTGCATCAGGACTGCATTTTAGCTGCACTAGCACAGGTAGGTCCACGCAGGATGCAGTCCAACCTTGGATGGCAGGGCAGACATGCTCTAAGAGGGTACAGCATTTTGCAAGGACGCAGAGGAAAAAGACAACTGTTTTACACTTGAGACAATGCAAAATCCTGAATAGCTTCTGAAAACCCTCCATAGTTTGTCACATATATTTTGTTCCATGTTCAAACAAACAGAATTATGAATGTCTCTGGAGTTATTTCAGGTCCTTCTGTCAGAAAAAGCTACTTCTTGGTGTAAACAAACATCAGATCAGATATACGAGCCTACATGGTGATGTCTGACAAAAACTTAGCCCTTAATTTTCAGAGCAGGATTTATGATCTTGTCAAGTGTTGGGGGAGGGGGAAGATCCATTGAGTTAGCGTTGTCTTGGAAGACAAAGATGAGCTATCTCCCCCTCTCCCAGCCCAACAGAACACTAGTGACTGAACCATGATGGGAAACATTAGCAGTGTCATTTGCAGAAAAAGATAGCAATTTTTCCTTCAGACATTTCTGTACACTAATATCAATATTTGGCTGATGATATCTGTATGGCTCCTTGGTGTTTCCATCTCCCATTTTATGCATGGCTGGTCTTGAGCTTTTGTCATTTGCTTTGTGACAGTGGAACTCTTAGCAACAGGGTCTAAGAATAATTGGACAGTACTGTAGCCAAAAATAAAAAATTCATGTTTGGATACCTAACTTTCAGCACCTAAATAAGTAGCCTGATTTCAGAGATCCCAAATACCCATTGTTTGCATTGAAGCCAATGAGAGTTCTGCCTGCAAAGGGAATACAGGTCTGGACTCCTGAAACATCTGTCAAGTGTAACAATGAAATTCCTCACAATTATTTTTGGATCCCCCCCCCGCACACACACAAGTGTTTCCTCATGCTTTCCACCATGCAGCCAGTCCAGCTGCGACAGCCTCTTCCTCGGGTAACTTCCACCAACAAGCCACTTTTATAAAAAGTTGGGAAATAAGAAGAGATGCAGCATCCTTCTGTACATTTTTGAAGCATTTGAGTTGGTTTTGTTCAAATTTTCCCCTAAAAAAATATTTTCCTTAGATTAATACAAAAGAACTGGGCAAAAAGTGCTCAGCTAAACAGGTGGCGTACAAGGGAATGAATAGTTAAGCTAACTAATGAGTAAGAAGGATTGGTGAAGGGGAAGTTTATGGGCACTAGGGAGAGGAATCCTTAAACTATAGAGCAATCAAAGTTGTTCCTTAGCCTCAGTGGCCAGCAGGCTCCCCATTCTGTAGGGAGAGAATGGCTGGTGTATTGACATAGTTTGTCCTGTGATACAGCATGGCCAGAAGGCAGTAGGAGAGTGATATAGGAGAGATATGTAAGTCCCAGGATGAGGAGAAGCCTTATTCCCTGTAGAGGGAAGAAAGGTTTCTATAGATTAATTAAAAGCACCTGAAGCCAATTAAAGCACCTGAAGCTAGTCACCTGATAAAAACCCCCTGCTTCAATCACCCAGGGGAAGCAGTTGGAGCAGTTTGGAGAAGTGCTGTGGCTGGCTAGAAGACCAAGACTCTAGGTAAAGAGACACCTGGCTTGCACACACGCGCACACACGCACACAGTGGGCAGGAAGCCCCAAGCTGAAGAGCAGGAGAGGGAAGTAGCCCAGGCGAAGGAAGCACTAGCTCAAGTGGCTTACCACTATCCCTAGGGCCCCTGGGCTGGGACCAGGAGTAGAGGGTGGGCCTGGGTCCCTCCCTCTCCACTACCCTTCTCTGGGTTACTAGTGGGACAGTAAATACCCTAGTTCAGGGGCAGGAAACTGTGCCCTGAACCCTCAACCCAAGAAGAGGATGCGTGGGACCCGTCATAATTGTACTGGCAATTTGCCACAGTCCTCATCCCTCTTGCTCTCAACGTAACCCTCCTTGCCATCCTAGACAAAGCGCCCACAGAGCCCAGCTCCATGCTGCACAGCAGGTCAGCTTAGAAGCCTGACCCTTCCATGCAGCACAAGTTCCACTGTCACCAGGGCCTCCATGCAGAGGGAAGGGCAGGATTTGATCTCAGGGCACATCTTGAATGGTGCTGCGAAGGACGCTGGAACTGGAATTGTGGAGGGGGGTGTTGCAGAGTTCCTTCCACAGTACGCAACGGAGCAGGTCACTCTCAATGATTTAAGTCAAGCCATATCCACTTCCAGAACTGATTCAAGAACCCACCCTTTCATCCCAAGAACAGATCCTGTTAATTTTTAAAACTTGGGTAGATCTTGGATTTTGTTTTTACTGTCACCTTCATGATGCTGGGAAAGGTCCCTTCGGTCCGTTGACTCTGTGCAGATGCTCTTGCCATCAGTGGTGCCTAACCCAACTCTGTGCCCTGGAGATCATGACCCCATGGAAAGGCTGTGGTCGAAGTGAAGTAGTGCACAAATTAGAAAGAACCACAAGGCTTGACTCATCCAGCAAAGCTTCCCTCTATGCAAGCTCTCCTGGTAAATAGACACTTAGACTAATAGCACTGTACTCCTGACCCTTACCACGATACAGAGACTTTCAAGCAGAGTCTAGTGGAATGTTATATGTTTAACCTACAGAAAGCCTGTATAAGGTGTTGGGGAACCACCCTGTGGGCCAAATCATGCAGCCCTTCAGGACAATCACCAACTGCCTAGCTATGGGCTGAGTAAAGTTTGTATGATTTAGCTCTATAAGATTGGAAGGGCAATATTCTAGGAAGGAAAAGAATTAAGTACACTGGAGAGTAGGCTAAAGACAATTCTAGTCCTGTACTCATTCATACAAAATACATGTGGCTTGATATTAGGAAAAACCTTAGAAACAATATCTGCATTAGCCTGCACCTATTTTAATTTAGATCAGATGAAATACATATTAAACTGACGTGGTCTCCTGTTTGCCTTCACATGTGTTTAACTGATAAGAAAAATAGCCACTCGTTTGCATGTCTGATGGTTTTTATCAGGGGAGTACCTCACTATGACAAGTTACATTATAGCACAACTCATGTGATTATGTGCAAGAGACTGTAGCTTAATAAGATCAGTTAAAGAAACTCAAGATACAGGGAGTCTTTTGCGATTTGGGAATTTCTTATCTGTCAAGATACTGGATATTTGAGCTGAAATAGAAGTGACAAGGAGAAGTGGAATACAGGAAGAAATGGCTTCAATATTCCCAGTTTAGAACTATCACCCTGTGCAGATTCTTCCAGCCAGTGGTGCTAGTGCTCCCGTAAGACGTGGGTCAAACCTGCCAGACAGACGAAATCTGTTCCTCCTCATTCTCCATCCATAGCCAAGAGACACATAGGATAGGAGACCTTTAAGCTGAATCGGCCAAGAAGCCGGGGAGAGACTCAAAAGGCTAGGTCACACCATTTATATCACAGAACAGAAACATGGAGAGATTGGACCTCCTATGGGGAATTCCCAAGAAGGATTGTGCCTATACACTGGGAGCAAACCCCTGCCCCAATAAAGTCAACTTTAGTAGGACCAGGAATTCGCTCAGGGTATGTACAATGGAGTAGATTGCTCTCCAGTAAGTACCAGTCCTCCAGAGGCCATCTTCATCCCCACTTCACACCACTTTTGGTGTGTTGTTCTGCAGTGGCACAAGCAGATGTTTTTATCCTCTGAGCACAAGAAGCATCAGGCCTGCTATCAGGGGACTTTCTTGCACAGCCATCCATGGGTCAGGGAAAGCCCCTCCACCCCTCACTCTAACAAGGACTTCACAGTCTAGCCTAGAGAAAGCAGGAAAGAGAAAACCTCTTCAATAAGTTAAACAATCAGTTTGTGACCACCTAGAGGATATTCAGGAAGTAGTAATAACCAGTATATATTTGTCAAACCAACATAATTACCTGTCACAGGGTTACTGGCATAGTGGATGGGGAGAGGAAGGGAAGCAACGGGCACGATATCTTGATTCTAGAAAGGCTTTTGACAGTCCCACATGACATTCTCCTAAGCAAACTAGGGAAATGTAGTCTAGACGATGATATTACTATAACGTCAGTGCACAACTGTTTGCAAGACCATACTCCAAGAGTAGTTATCCATGGCATGCTGTCAGTCTAGGAAGATGCATCTATCCGGGTCCTGCAGGGATCAGACCTGAGTCCAGAATTATTCAATATTTTCATTATAGGCTTGGATAATGGAGTGAAGACTATGCTTATAGAATTTATGGATGACATTAAAATGGGAGGAGCGTTGCAAACCGTTTGGAGGATAGGATTAGAATTCAAAACAACCTTGACCAATTAGAGAATTGGTCTGAAATCAACAAGATGAAGTTCAATAAAGACTCAAAGTGCAAAGTACTACACTTAAGAAAAAAAAAAGATCAAATGCACAGCTACAAAAGAGTCTTCAAATATGTTAAGGGCTGTTATAAAAAGAGGACAGTGATCAGTTTTTCCATGTCTACTGAAGGTAAGAGAAAAACTAAGGTGCTTAATCTGCAGCAAGGGAGATACTGGTCAGATGTTAGGAAAAGCTTTCTAACTATAAGGATATTTAAGCTCTGGAACAAGCATCCCAGGAAGGGTGTGGAATCCCCGTTATTGCCTAACCTGTTCTTAAATTCCAGACACCTGTCAGCAATGGTTTTGGTTTACTTGGTCCTGTCCCAGCACAGAGGGCTGGACTAGATGATCTCGCAAGGTCCCTTCCAGCTAGGGTGACCACATGTCCCATTTTTATAGGGACAGTCCTGTTTTTTGGGACTTTTTCAAATATAGGTGCCTATTACCCTCCCACCCCCTGTCCCATTTTTTCCACAGTTGCTATCTGGTCACCCTACTTCCAACCCTACATTTCTGGTCACCCTACTTCCAGCCCTACACCCCAAAGATGGGGTTTTCTACTGTGACTGAGAGAGATCTTCTTGAGAGGCTAATCGTCCATAGTCTAATCATCCTAGTGTGTGAAATACAGGCTAACAAAGACACAGTGGACAGGGAGAGTATCACTCAAGCTTCTTATTTTCACTTGTAGCACACAAATAGAATAGTACATGCCAATATTCTAGCTCCAGAAGTGTCTGAACATTTGCATTCCTTCCTCTCTGCTTCATCTCCAGGCTATGTAGCTCCTGCCAGCTACCCATGTGTGAGAGGTCTTGGCAGGGTACATGAGGTTTTCCTCATTTGAGTCAAGATCCTCTCATTATGTAGGTCAGGCTAAATTTTAATCATCTGGCACAGGGTGAAATGGATGCAAGCAAAGAAGGTAAAGAATGAGCTAACAGATGGATTTGGATTTACAAAGACACCTAAACTATGACTTGTAAGCCATCACGAGAGAAAGTGTCACACCTTTTCTGTATTAAACCAAAACGCCAGGATTGTGCTTATAAATTAGGTACATAGTTTGTCACTGAATGACTCTAGCTAGTTGATTTAGCAAATTGTTGAACAACAATGAATGCAAAATTGAGACTGACACTGTTACTCCAACACTAACCAGGAAACTTAGAGTAATGTAGTTGATGCAAATGAGACTCATATTGTGTAGGAATCTATTATGGGAAGATATATTACCAAGGCAATACCTTATAACCCATTCATTGGGTATTTTTGTAGGTCTATTAAGAAAGCTATACCGCTGGCACCAAATAGATATTTTACATGAAAAGTGTGTTTATAATTGTAGAGGGGGGAGTATTCTAAACAATAAGCAAATCAGAAAAATGAACCACAGGAGCTACTAAGAAATGGTGAGTTCATATTTTGTTCTATCGGAGTATTTAGAGACAGCTCTGTAAATCAGTAGCCGCCAGCCTAATAGTACAGACCTGTGTTGCCTGTTAAAATCCTTATCATTACATGGCAATTGGTAGCTACCAAAATGAGGGACATATGCACTGAGCAATTCTGGAACTACAGGGGACTCTTACCGTGAGCTTAATTCCATATGTTCCTTGAAACTCCTTATGTTTGGCAGGTCTCAGACACCTTGTTAAAGTTAACATGATGACCATTTCCCATGGTTCAGAGGGGGATCAGTTTTCCACCTCCTGTTCCAAATAGATGTAGTTCTTTTGGGTTACTTTTATTTAATACTTTGAAACTCAAATGACAAATTTAGCTAGCCTGGTAAATAAGCTCAAACTCCAATCTTGCACAGACAGCATGGTTACTGAATGTAATAAAAGCACATTTGTTACAACTCTTTAACACCTTAACTAGCATTTACTTTCAATATGAGCAACACAGCTGTACTTAATATAAATTCAAATTAAGATTAGGGACCAGCATTGCCAATAATATAAATGAATATTTGGCAGATATTTAGATCTATCAGTGGAGCACAGGCTGTATTGAAACACTATTATGTCCTTGCAGGTATAGAATTTTAAATCAAAGTAACATTGCATGAAGCTAGATGCTGATAGTACTTTGCTTCACAGACAGTATTCTGCATTGAGCTGCAATTAGTAAGTCACCAGGGATACTTGCTAAGACTCCTCAGGTCAAAAAAGCTAATTAACCTTCCTCCTGCATTCTGAGCAGACTAACAATAATCAGAGCCAGATTTCCACCCCCTCCCCCCCAAAAATGAGCTATTTTTGTTTTAAAAATATTGGTGGGAAATTGGGGGAGGGGTGGAAGATTTTTAAAAAAGCAGAAAATCCACTGAAGAGACCAAGGGCCAATCCAGTGACCAGCATTTGTTTGTTTCTATCAGTGATCCTTTGTTTAATAGATTTTTACAGCACACCCAGGATAGGGATTTAATTAACTATTCATTTACATTACAGGTAACAGCAGACGCACCGTGGTGACTGACATGTGAAAACAATTGTAGGTATTTGCTTTGACATGGTGTGCAAACGCAATGACATTTACCGTAACTGCCCTTGCAAAGTAACTGCATCTAGACCCATGATACAGGGTGACACAGATACTGTATTATGTCAACATGCATAATATTATGACAGGTCAGGTGGGATGACACCTGTGGAGATGAACTAACTCCATGCAATGCTGTTGTGTTTAAAGAGACAGAACCTTATTTGGGGCATTTACCTGTAGGTAAACAGTGGCTACCAATTCTCTAAATTGATGACTGTAGAACATGCTAAATATATTTCTATGGAAATTGGATACAAGGAGGAAATGCACCTGGTTTTTGGGCAGCCTCATTTTGCACACAGTGCCATAGGCAAAGGAATATACTGCAAAGCTGTATTACTCCGTAGATCAAAATTATTCCAAGCAAGCAAACTGACACACCCGAGCCTTCTTCTGGCACTAGCCCCAGTTCTACACTGCCTGTTTTCAGGCAGCCACAGCTGAAAGTGAGGAGGACGCTCAGGTCTTTTCTTTGCCTGCTGCTGTTCTGACTGCCTTGCAGAACCTTCCTTCAAGTAGTCAGTGAGCAGAGCACACAATGAGCCTCCCAAAGCGAGGAGAGAAAAAGCACGATTTCCATAGCAGTGGCATGATACTGTAATAACAGACAGCATGTGGAATTCACAGTGATCACACTCAAAACTTCATACAGGGTCTGAGCTTTAATCATCTAGGGTAGGGTTGCCAATTTTCTAATTCCAGAAAACCTAACACACTTGCCCCGCCCCTTCCCTGAGGCCCCACCTCTTCCCAAGGCCCCAACCCCCGCTCACTCCATCTCCCCTCCCTCCATTGCTCCTAGCTGCAGGAGTCTTCCTGTGCCCCCAGGCCCCTCACCCAGAAGGCTGCAGTGCTGCCGTGCGCAGCGTGAAGGTTGGGCCCCAGAGTGAAGGGGCCAGAGGCTGGCCGCCTGGCACTGAGGGGGCTCTGCTCTGCCTGGGCCCCAGGCTGCTGGCTGAGTTTTATTGTCTGGTTTTATTGCCTTTTTATTTTCTCTCTCTGATTATGATGGTGCCCGGGAGGACTGCACTCTTCCAGGGGCTGCCTAAACCACCCAGCTGGGAAGGGAGGAGGGTGGGCTGGAGAGGAAAAGATAGGGGTGGAAGAGAGAGGATGAGGAGGGAAAGAGGCCAAGCACGAGAGCAAGGTGGGGGTGAGAGGGGGCAGTGAAGGAGAGAGGAAGGGGTGTGGGGGCATATGTAGGGTGAATAAGGATGCAGGGGGAGGCAGGCAGCTACAGGTGCATGAGGATGTGGAGGGCACAGGGCTGTATAGGGACATAATTGGAGTGCAGCAGTGTATGAGGTGAATGGGGTGCAGGGCTGTGGGGGGTGAGGGATATGAGGGTGGCAGCTCTGGGAGGTGGACAGGATGGGTGGGAGAGCACTGTAAGGGGTACAGGACTGGGATGGGTAGGTCTGGGGGGCAGGGCGGGATGGGATGGGGGAGGGATGCAGTGAGGGGGATGAGGGTGCAGGACTGGGGCTGGAAGAGATTCCCAGAGTCCGGGGCTGCTGGGGCCAGCAGCGGACTCAGGAGGACTGTCCTGGGCTGGGGCAGAGGCGGTGCTGGGGGGTGGAGGCGGTGCTGGGATGGTACTGCTGGGCTGGGCCTGCCCCCAACTCCCCGAGGTGGCTTGGCTGGGTGCTGGGTTGGTCTTGTTCTCCTCCCCTCCCCTCCAGCTGCCCCATTCCCAGCACTCGGAGATGGGGATACCTCAAACTCCTGGATGCCAGCGATGGGGCAACAGACCACGGCTCGCAGCAGGAGCACACGCCACAGTTCGAGCGCAGCCACAGGAGGAGCGCAAGGAAGAGAAGCGGGCCGGCAGAAGTGGGAGAGGCGTGTGCCACAACCCCTCAACAGTTGCCTGCTGAGTGCTTGTGAGTCACGCTAGTTCATCCCCTGTCCTGACCCAGCCAATGGGAGCTGTGTCTGCGGGCAGGACAGCATGAGGACCTCCCCTGGCTGCCCCTACGCCTAGGAGCTGGACATACCGGCTGCTTCCCGGGAGCCACATGGCATGGAGCTGTGCAGCACAGCCAACTGGTCAGTCAACAGCCTGGTCAGCGGTGCTGACTAGAGCTGCCAGGATCCCTTTTCGACCAGGTGTTCTGGTCGAAAACCAGACACCTGGTCACCCTACTAGAGGGGCAAGTCACAAATGAATCTGACAACTGCCTTCATGGATGACTCACAATATAATTCATTGCATCATATGTTGAATCACATCCTCTTATCATGAGATGTGTTTGTGTTGGATTGTGAATTTGAGCAAAGTACATGTGTTGGCAACACATTGCTTATGTTCCAGTACAGTAAACAGATTCAGTAATGCCTGCCTAGATCACTGCTACCCAACAAGAGTGATTGAGACAACCCTGCAAAAGCAGAGTAGTGCTGGGACAACACCCAAGAGCAAGGGGGACCTATCTGAATTTCAATTTTATGCTGGGATTTTTGCAGTTGCTACCACATTTGTGTTTGAAGACACCATTGTAGGAGCCTGTAGGAGAAAATACTGCATTCCATGTTTTGGATTAGCACATAAGGAAAAGCTGATTATCTTGCATTTTATTTTAAACTACATTTTTTGGCTAAACCTGAGCTCAGGGCACTAAGCAGCTGATCCAAAAGCCCATTGAGACTTTTTTCATTGACTTCAGTTTCAATCAGTCAGGGCCTAAATTCTGAGCTTTGTCCATATTTTGAACTCTTCCAGGTTCAGGTCTAAGGTTTGGGTTGGACATCCCTCTAGTATTTGTTAAATTTACACATATAGCCCTTACTAACATTACATCCGATCTACTTTACTGGAATACAGTTTATTTTAGGGCCTTAAGTATTTGTTGTTGCTTTAAAAAAATAAAGAGCTTTAAAAAGACTTTGGACCTGGGTCAGTGTAGACACACAAGCACACACAGAGGAGTGAAAGTATGAAAGAGATCTTTGTAACTATCACCCATATTCTAGAAACACTTTAGAAATAGCAGCTTTTGTTATTAGTTTCTCTGGCATTTATTGTAACATTACTCAGTCATTTAGTATTAATGAGGGTGTCATGAGCACTTGTAGTAGACTGCTGTCCAAATTCAGCCATAGTTGTTTGGATTATTATTTTAATGTAGCCTTGAACAAGCCCCATAGAGGCAAATGTGAGGAGGCTATCATGTGCCTAGAAGGCCACAAGTGCCTTAGAATTGCAGCATCCCCACTGCTTGAGAGGGCTCTGCTGTGCTCAATCTGCACTCTAGGCTGTTTCCAGCCGTACTGCTTACTGTGGAATAGAGTGCAGTGCTAGGGGTGGATGTGGACGGGCTTATGCCATTGGCCCAGGCACAGTACAGCAGCACTGGGTGAGGACACTACTTGAGTGGGAGCAAGAGCTAAGACCACAGTAGTGACTGCATTGCTTCTTGTGTGTTTAGGGTGAGGAGCCACCCTTCAACCCCCCAGCATTTGTGGAGCTGTGTGAACAGACAGCCTGTTTGCTTGCTTATGCCATCTTGTATGCGCTCTCTTCCAGGACTTAGCATCTTAGGCTGCTGTTTGCAGAAACCCCTAAGGGAGTTTGATCCCAACTGACATTGAATTTCCACTAGGCTTTGAGCCTCTCGCAATCCTTCGAAAAGCCAAGCCTCTGTGCCTCAGTTCACTAGTGCATAAAAACCGATTACCTACCCCACAAGGGTGGTACGAAGCTTGATTTATTAACATTTGCAATATCCCTTTGAAGTCCTTGCGTCAAAGGTGCTAAAGAAGTGCCAAGGGGTATTAATAATGGTGCTCATATTCCGCACCCAACATTTAAACCAAAAATATTATAAGGGAGCGATGTTGGGGTAAATGGGGGATAGTGTTAAAGCAACCAACCACTATTGTCCATTCGCCTTTGGAACGGAGAGAAGGGGTGTGGGGGGGTGGAATAAAAAGACTCTGGCTCTCATTGAAGTGAACTTGGTGACTTAAGTAAAAGAACAGAGTTAACATTTTCAGTGTTTTGTTATGCAAACAGCCTCATCTCAGTATTTGATTTATTTCATAACAGCCGGGCCTATCTGTAAAACTAATATTTCAGGCTCCTGGGTGATAAATTAAAATAATTCCACTCATCATGCCACAAAACTAGCAGTCCAGTAGCTTTTGAAATCGTACTTTCAAGATAAAATATGTGCAGCTTGTTTCTGTTTTTCTTCTACAAGTGCTGCATCTTCTTCACAGCTTTAGAGATGGGAAAACGTTGTGTAAAATGTGTGTTTCGCCCTGACATTTAGAGGTCTTGCAAAGTGGTTTATTACAGATCTTGTAGACATTTGGATATTTAATTAAGTGTCAGAAACACATTCTCTGTCTCTGTATGAATGAATACGAAGAGTTTATTTATTCACAGTCTATTTGTTATTCTTTTTCTGTTTCTCACACAAAATTATCAGTTGGAAAGTCAGTCATCACAGACACTTACAATTTTTAGGGGTCAAAAATCTAATTAACCCCCAGCAACTGTGCTGGAAATGTTGAATAATGTGAAACAAGTTCTTACAAGAACTTATAGAATCATTCAGGCTTAGTGGTATCTTTGCAGCTGGTTTTTCAACTTACCTTTAATGTAATTTTCAAAACACCCACAGACAGCCAGAAGAGGGGAGTGGAAGCACTGAGAAGAAAGAAGCCAAAATGGTTTTTATTTTAGCAACCAAGTCCTGACTGCAGCCTTTACTCACTCATAACCATAGTTGGGGGTGGAGGTTGTGTGTGGAGCTGTGAGGTAACTGCAGTAAGCAAGGACTGCTGTCAGTAAAAAAGTAAGTTATTGTTGAATGTAAATGTCTGGCTATTGGAAGAACTTGCACTTCCTGTTAGTGAACAAGGGAGACAGGAGAATGAGAAATAAAAGCAGAAAAAGAATCTGAAATGAGATTCTGGAGAGGTTTCCTTCTATTTAGACTAGCAGGGCATGCACTAAGATTTCTACATTGATTGTGACTTTGCATTTGTTCCCCAATCTGAATGCATGTAGAGTTTGCTTGCACTGCTGATTGGACAACAGTAATGTACATTACCGTCTCCATTTTCATTAGAATCACTCACTCTAGTGGTAACCTGTGAGAATGTTTCTATTTGTTCTAGTTTCCAATGAAGACAGTGGCTTCTGGTTATAGCCAGCCATACTGTACATGAGCTCACATATGTTAAACCAGAAGAGGTTAAAACAACCCCCCCCCTATACACACAAGCACTACAGTACAATGGATGTACACCTATGATAGCCATGTGCTTGTAATTGTCACAGTACATTGTCATACTCACCATCCTGGAGCAACTTCTTGTGGCAAGACCTGGCATTTCAGCTATAGTGTTTCCCTGTTTCTGCTCAAGACATCAGTTGTCTGTGCCCTTAACTCTTTTGCCAGATCACAAGCTGCTAAATTTGACCTAAACTCGTAGCGTAGACCAGGGCTGAGAGTCCTACCCCTTCCAGGGGTTACAGTCTCCAAAATCTTCTTCACTCTGTTATAGAGCTCTGCCTCTCTCCCCTTGAGCCACCAGGCTTCTTCTCCACTGTCTGTCTTTTCCTATGCCTACTTTAGGAGTCTCCATCTGTGCTCTCTCCCTTCAGGGATGATCCCATGATACAAGTTCTTTCCTCAGGCCTCTCTACAGGCTATTTTCCTCAGAAAGAAACTCCTCCCCCAACACTTCTTTCATTACCCTGCAGTCCTTCCTTTATCAGAACCACCCAGACTGGTTCTCTTAGGTCTAATCCTTAATCAGCTGGATCTAATCCTTAATTATGTGTCTCCCCTCCAGGTGCCACAGAATGGGCTAATAGGCTGTTCCAGCTCCTCTTTACTCTTTCAGTACCTGATTTTCATGAATGTTACTTATAATTGTGTGTGTGTGTGGGGGGGGGGGGGAATGGTCTTGTTTACATGTGTATTAGAATCCTGAGGGAAGTGTGCAGACCAAGCGAATTAATGTCTGAACCTCAGTCGTTGGGATGTCTGTGTGAATATGGCTGATGTGAAGACAAAACAAAATAAGATGCCCCCGATTCTGCTGTAACAATGAACCAGTGGGGTTGCAGGGATATATCCAACAGCAGAGTTAGGCCTACTATATTTGTAACCCCCAGAATAGTACCTGTACTGATGGGGCAATAAAACCTGTAAATGGCCCTTTTAAGGATCTCTTTAAGTTTAACAGCTGAGCATAGGAGTAAGGACTGAGTGGTGATGAAGAGCATGTGGTGAGCATCAAGGGGACACGTCCCAGGCTTTTAGGTCGACATTTTTTTTTTAAAAAAAAAAAGACTAGTGATTTTGGGTACCCCAAATTGAGACACCCGAAGGAGGCCTGATTTTCAGATGGTTGAATCTGAGCATTTTTTTAAGCTTTGTTGAACTAGGCTGTTTTGATTCTCTGACTTTTCCTCTCTTCCCATGTTACTTTCTTTCAGTTCCCTCATTCTAGTCCTTCTCTGTAAAATATTCTAGGTAAGATTTTGAATTCAGTTATATTTGTAAACTGCACTGAAATTATGACTGGAATCAGGGTTTCCTGGTTAGAATATAGAAATTCCAAGATATACTTTTCATTTGTTTAAAAACAAGAGAGCGTGTGTGTAAATGTGCTGCTAGTGAATCTGAGCATAGAGTGATATCTCCGGCTTCAGCTTGGCAGAACACATGCAGGTTCTGTGCCTGTTTACCCTAAACAGTTCTGCCACTGCACCTCAATCCTGATCTACAGCACTCCTGACGGCCTAACCCTGGGCTTGCTCTGAGCACAAACTAATTGTCATGCCAAATATGTACTGCATTCTCCCTCCCATTTTTACCTCTGCTTAGCTGTTTTCCATTTACTTCAATCAGCCTCTGCCCTGAACTCCTGTAGACTACACAAACTATGCTTGCACACTGATAAATTGGGGATTGATGGGAAAAAATGTTTCAGAATGACACACATTTATCTAAGGGGTTAATGTGTACATGTTCTGTTAAAGTCAATTTAACAGATAGACACACAATTGTTTTAAATTTAGTATACACCTAACTTGTGCATGGATATTACATGATGTAGCAGGTTGCTAGTGTTTGTCTGAAACACCCCACCCTGCCTGCTGCTGTTGTACTTTCTGGGGAAAGTTCATTTGGTTCTGATTACTTATGATTGCAGGTGGCTTACTATCCTACACCGATTTAAGGAAGGTAGGAGTGTCTTTATAAAGAAAGAAGACCTTGGCTGTGGGCTTCACAATTGTGATGGAGGAGCCCTAGGATTACCCAAGCCTAAAGAGAGGTCATAAACCAAGCTTTATTTTGTATTATTTTTAATTTATGTGTTAATAAAAACAAACCCCAGGAAAGGGATGACTTTGGACTGCGCCTAGTGTGTGGGCAGTATCTGAGAGCAGGTTGGGAATGGCACCTTTTCACATCACAATTCAGGAAACTGAGCCCAGAGAGATGGGTATGGCCCTGACTCAGCAAAACACTAAGCATGTTCTTAAGTCCCATTAAAGTTAAGCACGTGTTTAAATGCCTTGCTGAACTGGGGCCTGTGGGTGTAGCTGACATTACCAGATCTACATGTACAATCACGTTAATTACACGTCTAGATTAGATGTCAGCCTAATTTAAAAACAAAAATTCCTGCCTGAATATTTATACTGTTTGTTTCACATGTCACTTGCCTCATCATGAGCTAGGGCCAGGAATTACCCTCTTGGATGCAAACGGATAAACTGTTTTCAGATTGATCACATTTGGTTTTCAATTTGAACACTGAATATTGATCTATAATCTCTGTGAAAGAGATAGCAATGGAGCTAGCCGGCTGGCATCTGCAGAATTGTGAAATGGAGGATACCATGACCCTAACTGATTACACTGGGTAATTAGTCACACAGTTCTTGCCTCTTCAGGGGGAAAGAATGGCAAAGCAGAAGGATGTTTAGAAAATGCCGTGATCTTCCTTCTCAGAAAGACTGATATTTTCCAAATATTGTTTGCAGCACTTTTAATCACATCAAAAGCCTGGGGATTCTTCAGCATGAGGCATCAAGCATTGCACTGAGCTTTGTACATTTTTGATGCAAGCTTCTAAACGAAATTACATCCTCATTATTCCATATCTCACTGTCTGTGATGAAACAAAACGCATTCCATAGCAGACAGATAAACTCGGGGAAAAGCATCCAAAACCTACTGGGAATATTCATGACGGTTTTTTTGGTACAAATAAGTGTATCTGTAAAGTTTAATACTATCAGACTATGTACATCACTTGACTGCACTGAACATAATCTGGTGAGTACTGTAATGAAATCTGAAGTTTATTCTAAGAGGAAATAATCCTTTGACTTTTTCCACGTGTTGTTTGTGCCCCAAAGTACAATAGTTGTTTGAGATTGCGAACTTGTGAGATTTGATGTTTATATTACAGATTTACTCAACAGAGAACAAAGGGGTTAAGCTTCTGTATAGGAACAATATTCATTCTTTGCCTTTAGAAGTACAGGGCATTATGAAAACTGAAAGTCTAACTAAGCATACATTTTAGCAGACATTGATGGGTGGGTGTGAAGGGAATTCAGCTATATATAAAAAAGAAGAGAGAAATGTACAGCTTGCCTTGTATTCAAATGGGAATTACCTACACGGTATACTTTGACCTTCCTTTATCCTTTAGGGGGTACTTAAACTAGGAAGTTTTAGGTATGTAGGGCCTCTGATCTGAGGTCAAAGGCTGAATCAAAAAACTTTCTGCAAATGTTCCTTCAAGTCTTTGCCATCACAAGGCATTTTATAATAATTTAAAGCTACTCTCCAACACATTGGACATCAGATTGATATCGGCATATCATTTTTATTTGTTTCACATCATGCTGTCCTTTATAAATGATTAACATATATGTGATATTGCTTATCAGGGCAGGAATTCTTCTGTCCAATGTTCCTATTAATTCCAGGGGAGTGAAAAATAATAAGGAAAGTCAATGAATGCATGAAACTAAACAGAGAAAAATGAATCCAACTTGCATGAATAGTAATAAATCAATCAAACTCAGTACACACATTTTAAAGCCATTATGTTTGTTTAGAAAGTGACAGTTGATCTTTGCCACTTGTGCCAATGACAACAGGGGTTGCTCAGGCCACAAGTTGCATAGCAAAGGGTGGAAGGAAAAGCTGCCTAGCAAAACCTGATATGTCGGCAGCAAAGGTTTAAGCGGGTCATTTTGGCCCTGCTGTGGCCAAGCACTTCAGCACAGGCTTCACGTTAAGCACGTGAGTAGTCCACTGACTTCAGTCGGAGGCCTAATTCTCTCTCCTTACACTACAGGTAATTCCCATTGACTACAATACGATGAGAACTACCCATAAGAATGGCCCTACTGGGTCAGACCAAAGGTCCATCTAGGCCAGTATCCTGTCTTCTAACAGTGGCCAGTGCCAGGTGTCCCAAAGGGAATGAACAGAACAGGTAATCATCAAGTGATCCATCCACTGTCACTCATTCCCAGCTTCTGGCAAACAGAGACTAGGGACACCATCCCTGACCATCCTGGCTAATAGCCACTGATGGACCTATCCTCCATGAATTTATCTAGTTCTTTTTTGAACCCTGTTATGGTCTTGACCTTCACATCATCCTCTGGCAAGGAGTTCCACAGCTTGACTGTGCGTTGTGTGAAGAAATACTTCCTTTTATTTGTTTTAAACCTGCTGCCTAATCATTTCATTTGGTGACCCCTAGTCCTTGTGTTATGAGAAGTAGTAAACAACACTTCCTTATCTACTTTCTCTATACCAGTCATGATTTTATAGACCTCAATCATATCTCCCCTTAGCCGTCTCTTTTCCAAGCTGAAAAGTCCCAGTTTTATTAATCTCTCCTCATATGGAAGCCGTTCCATATCCCTAATAATTTTTGTTGCCCTTTTCTGAACCTTTTCAAATTCCAATATGTCTTTTTTGAGATGAGGCGATCACATCTGCACACAGTATTCAAGATGTGGATGAACCATGGATTCATCTAGAGGTAACGAGATATTTTCTGTCCTATTACCTATCTCTTTCTTAATAATTCCCAGCATTCTGTTTGCTTTTTTGACTGCCGCTGCACACTGAGTGGATGTTTTCAGAGAACTATTCACAATGACCCCAAAATCTCTTTCTTGAGTGGTAACAGCTAATTTAGACCCCATCATTATATGTATAGTTGGGATTGTGCTTTTCAATGTGCATTACTTTACATTTATCAACATTAAATTTCATCTGAGATTTTGTTGCCCAGTTTCGAGAGATCCTTTTGTAGCTCTTCGCAGTCTGCCCGGGTCTTAACTATCTTTAGTAATTTTGTATCATCTGCAAATTTTGCCACCTCCCACCCACAAAGGTATTCTGGGGATGGAGTTTTAAAGCCAGATTTACTCACTGCAGCAGCATTAGCAACAAGGAATGCAAGAGACAAGCTGGCCGGTCCAGAAACATATGTGCTACCAAGTGAACCCCACTGACAGATGCAGAGGATACTGAAACAGAAGTATGAAGAAAAAGAGGGGAAAAAAAGAGATGAGCCGAGGAATTCAGTGTCACAGTGTTGCAACTAAAAGTAAATCACAGAGAAATGTATTTTTTGACCATAGCTGATTCTGTTTCTAATTCTTGGTTTGCCTTCTGGCTACCTAAATGAAAAACAATGAGGAGTCTAAGGGATAAATTAGGAAAGGTTTGTGCTGTAGAATATTCATATATATTGGAACACTACGAGGCAGCAATGAAGCGGTGAAGATTTTTTTGTTTTTAATTTTAAACACTGTATTTATATCCTTTGCCATAATAGTTTTAAGAATAAATTAAAATTTGATAGATACAGTAGAGAAGTGCACATTCTAACATGCAGAGAGGAGGAAAAATGACAATGAGAATTGCATGGAGGTTTGAGATATCTTAATGATTCAGATTAAGGGCTGGATTACGGGACCTATTTCAAGTATGCTCTGTCGATCGAGATGTATATAGAACCAATAAAGGTTGCTAGTGTTGTATTCTGCCAATGGCTTCCTTTATGTTCCCCTTTACATCAGCTCTTAACAATACCCTTACTCATCCTGGATCATACTGTAGTCCTTGAGTAGTCTCATTGAAATCAGAAGGAATATTGAAGGAGTAAGGTATTAGTCATTGTGAATAAAGATATTACAATCTGTCCCTATATGTCAAGAAATATAGGAATTTACTAAACAATCAAAAATCTCTCTCTAGATTATTATACTGTGTCCACCATTGTAAAATCTGATGGTGAAATCCTGGCTCTGCTGAAGTCAATGGGAGTTTAGCCATTGATTTCACTAGGGCCAGGATTTCACCCTATATACCTTATTAAGTATCAAGTAACTTATCAAGCATTGAGTAAACAAAATATCACCAACTTTTCCTCCCCAAGTCCATTGAAATAAAGTATTTGTTTTCTTTTGCTGGCAGTTGTTTTTGTTTTTAATAATATAGTTGTTATGGGAAGGTTGCAAAGAAATAAGTTTTGATTTTGTTCCCAAAATGGCAGAGTCCATGGGCATTCCCATGGCTTGTGTAGTGCATTTCATGATGTTGGTCCAGCTGCTGAGAACATTTTGTCTGATGCCCTCATGAATCTTACCTTGTGGTAGACAGTTCCATTGCTCTTGAGCTAGGAGATCATGGTTGCAGAGGGAGACCTAATCTTTCAGGTGACTAGAGCCAATGCCATAGAAGGCTTTGCCTGATGAGGAAGAGATCTTGATTTTAACTCTGTAGTCAATGGAGACAGTATAGAGAGTGGAGCTCAAGGGTAACACACTCATAGGGACATGTATCACTGCCTCGGAAGATGAATAAGAGATGTGTGTATATACCTGTACTTTAACAAATTCCTGTGAGCAAACTGTGAGTGGTTGTAGATGCTGATGGAGTTGCAAAACGTTCCAGGCATTTCGCTTAGCTTTGGAAGGCAGATCCAATAGAGAGAATCTACATCTTAGTTAAGAAACATGTCACTTTTTCATTTCTCAATGCTTTTGGTATATGTCCTCCGCTTCTTCTTCAGTGTCTATCCTCACTGCTTCTTCCTTGGCAGTGGGGCTGAAAGGGTGAAGAGACACTGGTAGCTGGAGCAATCCTAAGCAATTATTTTTGGGTAATTAATTCTTGGTACCATAGCAGCATTTAACAGCCCTTCTTTTCCTTTTCTGGAGTTCCTTTCTGATGCTGTTTCTAACATCCCATTTGTTGCATCAGTCATTTACAGGCATCAGCCTTGTGGCTTCTTCAGAACTGTGGTGGTGTCACAACTATCTGTTGATATCATTTCTTCCTACCTCAGTTTTACTCTCTCCCTGAGAAATTCCAAGTTCGAGTTTAATTGATCAATTTTTATCGATATGGCCATTTTTTCCATGTAATTTTTAGCATTAATACAAAGCACTAGGTTAACAAAAATAGACTGGACTTGTCTCTCTACAAACCAAAAGCGGAATGGCTTGCAACAGTGCCGATTTCACTATACTACCCCTTTCTGGGCCCCAATCCTGAACTGCAAGAACTGCTCCGTAAGGCCATGTGTACAATACAAACTTTTGTTGATGCAAGTTGTATTGGCATAAAGCTGTCACAGTTAGTCTATTGTTTCTTTGTGCATGTACTTGGCTTCTTGCATCAGTGCTGTGCGTACTGACCAGGAGTACTTGTGTTGATGCCCAGTGCAGTGCACCATGGGTAAGTATCTCAGTGTATAACTCACTACCATTCAGCACACTGTCTTTTGGGAAGTTTTGTCAATGCATGGTGGGGCAGAAATGAGTCACGCAGGGGGGACTTGGAGCAAGGCTCAACTTTTTCCCTCCGGTAATGTCATGTACATCCCAATATTTTTGCGCCTTTTAAAAAAACATGAACCCCATGGCATCATTGTCCACCATCTGACAAGCAGGTACCCTGCACAGCTCTACATTATGCATCACAAGCACAGGATGCATAATCCTCCACTATTTGCAGAACTGCAAGAAGAAATGAAACAGCAGGGAACATGATGATTTCATGGAGGACAGATTGCTGTGGGACATAGCTGTTGGTGGCATTCACAGAGGTGCTGCAAATGATGGAGCACTGTTTCTGGGCCCAAGAAACAAGCATGGACTTCTGAGATTGGGATGATGAGCAGTGGCTACAGAACTTTGGGATATGGTTGAGAGGAAACAGATACAGAGGCTACAGTAATGGATCCAAGCTGACTCCATTCCACCACGCTAAGCTTGCCTGAGGGTTACCACAGAGGAGTGGGTACAACACCTTAGACCTGATCCAAAGCCCATGGAAGTCAATGGGAATCCTTCCATTCACTTCCATGGGCTTGACTCAGGGCCTTGGTGAATATGGACCCTGTTCTGCTAGGTGCTGAGTGCCCTCTTCTCCCATCTATCTTAAGTAGAGTTGCAAGTAAGCAGAATTAGCAGCTCAGCACCTTGCAGAATTGAGCAATGAGATGAGGATGGACAGCTTTTTCATGACACTTATCATAAATATGTGGCAATTGTGTTTCTTTTAGTCTGTTTTGGCTGAATGCAAAAGAATTTAGACTGTTTAGTTCAGTCACAATCTGGTTTCTCTAGTTTGTAATTGTTTAGGATCTATATCTATTTCCACTGTAATTAAAAATGAGTAGAGAGACTAAAAGGAGTTGTGTTATAGAATGACTGATTAAAACAATTGGTTTGACAGCAATGTGGTAATTTAATTATAGAAAATGCACCACATGCAATTGCGGTGGGGCAGTGCCCCACCCCCTGGAGAAGAAGGGCTGAACCAGGCCAGAGAGGCTGCGCAGACCCGCAGCCAATCAGGGCAGGGGGAGAGGCAGCCAATCAGGGCTGGCATAGGCCCTATATAAAGGCTGCCTAGCAAAAAGCAAGGGAATCTCTCCCTCATGGGCAAGGGAGGAGGATGAGGATGACAATGACAATGACAACGACAACAACTGGCTCCTGAGCTGAAAGGTAGCACCTTGGATAGAGCAGTGCTGGGGAAGGGCAGAAGGAGCTGGGGAGCTCCAGCCAAGGAAAACCCCAGGCTGCCGGAGCCGAAGGGCCGGGCAGGTGCACAGGGCTGAAGGGGAAGCGGCCCAGGGACAATAGCAGGGCAAGGAGAGAAAAGGAGGGCAGAGAGGCTGCTGCTAGAGGGTCCGTGGGTCTGGACCCAGAGTAGCAGGTGGGCCTGGGTCCCTCCCTTCCCCCTTGTACTACACTGGGCTGAAGAGGAGCCTGGCCCCTGAGACAAAGGGGCTAAACTCTGAGGCTGCAGCCGGCCACTACAGCAGGTGTAGATGGTGGACTGCTGATAACACCAAACCCCTGGAAGGGGGCTAGACCAGAGCAGTGGGCACTGCCGGAGGGCAGCCTCCTGAAGAGGATGCTGCGAGAAGGGGGCAATGTGGGTCCAGACACCAACAGAGGGTGAGAGACGGATGGGACACCACCAGCAGAGGGCACTCCACATGGACTGAGCTAATTCCCAGAGTGACCAGCAGGAGGCACCGTGGTGGTGAGTCCCAACCCTGTCACAGCAATACGTACACATACGGTATAAAGAGGAGAATGAAATCGGTAAATCATTGTTCTCTATAAACAACAACAACAATTCTTAATTGTCCAGCTAGTGCTTATGAGGCCATAGAAAGAAGCTGTAAATGTTTGAGCTGGACAGTGGTTTTAATGCATAGAAATCTCTTAAAAATGGTGAAGTACTAATAAGATTGCTGAAATATATTTACTTATCTGAAATGTAAAAAGAATGTACATGCTGAAATGTGATGTGTGAGAATATGGCAGCCAGGAAGGCTGTCAAAAGGAGTCACTTCCTTTTTTAGAGTAAAAGTTTCACTCACCATTTTAGATCAGCTGTGGCTTAATGCTCGGAGAAAGAAGCACTGACAGATAATCCAGAGGAACGTCTGCTCACACAGGTAGGAAGAACTGGTAATGGATTTCTTGCACACTTAAGGCGAGAGGGTCTGCACAAAACAAAGTGTGATCAATGTAAATGATGTATTTGTATTGCAGTAGCACCTATGGACCCCATTCATAGGCCAAGACCCCGGTTTGCTAGGTGTTGTGCGAACAAAGACAGTGATCGGCTCAAAGAGTTTATATCTAAGACAATATGACAGTTGGATACAACAAACAGATGTGGGAAGCAAATGAAAGCAATGAGATGGTACTGGTCATCATGAAAAGCAGCAATCACAGAACACTAGCTGCACAGGTTTTGTCGAGGTTTTTTTTGTAGGCAGAGGAGAGTTTTAAGGAGGAAAGAGAGTGGGAGAAACAGAGGCCAAAGTTTTTAACAACTGGGGGTCTAAAGTTGGGCCTCCTAGGTGCCTATTTAAATGCCTAATTCAGCATCCTGCTTTTTCAGAAGTGCTGAGCACCCAATAATTTCCTTTGGCTGAAATTCTTAAAGGTACCTAGGGGACCTAGGCATTTAACTCACATTACTTTTCAGCAGGAGCTGGGCACCTAACTATTCTATGTCCATTTGAAAATCCTAGCCACTGACATCAGTTAGATATGCTGAGTGCTCAGCATTGGGTTTGGTTGGAAAAACTTTGGCAGAAAAATGGAAAATACACTTCTGTGAAAGTGAGTCAAAGCACTTGGCAAAATCATGTTGAATTTGCTGCAATTTCATTTAGAAGAAAAACTGAAAATTCTGACTGTCAAAATGTCCCATTTTTATTTTTTGGAATGAAACATTTTGATTTTTCATTTTGAAATTTTTTTGTTTTGTATTAAACTAAAAATCTCTTTCTATATGAATCATTAAAATATAAAATTTAAAAGGTAAAATCAAAACATTTATGTTGAGACAAAATTTTCATCAATCTAAAATTTTTTAAAATGTTCTCTTACAGAGACTTTTGAAATTTTTCACGTTAAATGAAAAATGTGAATCTCAAAATCCCTCAAGACAAAATTTCTGTCCTCCACAAAGCTTTACTCAGCACTTTTTGAAAATAAAGCCACTGAAAGAGGCTCCCAAATTCTATTCTATATAGATTTGTAGAGTGCACTTATCACTGTAGTATCAGCACACCTTCCAGTAGTGTGTTAAGCAAATAAGCCCTGACTTTCAATTTGGGACTTGAACTCTTAAGTCATGAAGCCGTTTTTGTACATTCTACCCCAGGAGACCCACTTCAGTACCTATTTCTAAAAATCTTGACCAAAGTTCATCTGTCCTATAGGTTTGCTTTCCTGCACTGCACCAAGTGAGTGAAAATGGTAAAGGAAAGACTCAAGACATAACTGTGTGAAATCTAGGGTTAAATATGCAGGGGGTAAAGGCGAGATGGTTGGTTGTGCATTAGGGAAATCATCCCCACAGATCATCTGTCGGTGTGCAGTTCTTCCCACTCTTAGATCACATTGCAAGACTCATTTTCCACTATGTACTCTTTATATTGCTCTTGGAAACTGGTGTCCACGTTGGAAATTTCTCAGCCCCCAGGAACAGTCCCTATTTTGGGAAAATATCCTAGTTTGAATTTTAATTTTGTCAATGCTTCCTCAATTCTATAGTGAAAGGAACAGTATAAATGTGTGTAATAATAATCTGAGTTGTAGATGGTAGTATAGCCAGAGACTACAGGAAGTGTTAATGCTCTGATACATTTTTAAGCAAAATACCTAACTAAATGCCTTTGTGATCACTGAGGTATTAAGAATGTTTTGCTCTTTTTAATTATTTCAAGTGATCTTTGGGCTCTGTTCCCATGTACATTGTTCTCTACTAATAAACCAGCTAAATAGTAATAATTCTCATGTTTAAGTGACATTAATGAAGTCCTCTGAGTCCTGGAGAACAACAAAGTGAATTTAATACATATTCTTGCTACAAAGAAATCTTTAAACCTGTAATCTACCAGATTTATACATGTCCCCTTTCATAAGTGACATAAATTGAGTACAGATGTCATTGCACTGAGTCACTTTCTAAATGCTCCATTGATCTTGATCTACAGGAACATGAAATCTTTTAACTGGAATATCAACCTCCGTTTGAAAGCAGGTTCATCAAGCCAAAACAATGATCTTACTCAGTATCTTGGTGAGATTGGGGCATAGAAGAGAGCTAGCTGGATGAGTCTCAATCCAGACAAGACTAAAGTGAGATTAGTTGGCTGGGAGAAGCAACTGGAGCATCATGCAAGAACTATTGCTGCCCTTTTGATTGATGGTGTGCCTCCATCTTTCTTGGTCGGGGGCCTGGTTGGACTCCCAGCTGCTATTAGAAGATCAGTTGCCCTTTTCAGGATTTCTGTAAGTCTCTAAATAAATACATTTAGACTGTCATAGACAACAATTCTTTTCTATCCATGTAGATTTCTTTTATTGTGACTTCATTTACATAGACGTTCAAGTCAAGCGTGTTAGTGTAAATGTCTTAACCATTCAATAGCTGAGGGAAGGTCATTGTGCACGTCTGAAGGAACCAGGCAGCCTTTGCTGATGTACACCACGTGCAAATATCTGATCCTGCTTTGGCAGGGGAAACCAAAGCTACTACTAGCAGACCAAGTCTTCCAGATCCTGGTCAGCAGGGACACTCAAGTGATCTTATGCATGATCAAGAAACCTTGGATACTGGCCCCTCTCCAAAAATCCTTCAGCTAAACAGGTAGCTATAATTAGGAAGGTTAAGAAATGCAGCTTTGCTTTGTTTCATTTGCCAGACCATTGGCACCCAGAACTAGAAATGCTTCTTATTATATTTTGTCTGATTTTCTGACTACCTTAGGTTTACAATTATTCATGCAAAATTCTCACAATTGCTCCTCTAACTTGCTTGAAAATCTGGCCCATTGGCTTGATTCCCAATTGTTCAGAAGATGCAGATTAAAACGGGCTTCCCACAGATCAAACCCGTAACCGCCTGATTTACTGTTTAATCTTACAATCCTATCTGGCTTGCCATAATAATAAAGAAAAGTCCCTGAAAAGGCCCACAGAATATCTTCCATCTCCATCCTGAGGCAAAAAAATGAAAGGAAAGAAACAACGTAAATAGCAAAGTAGATTCTCTAAACAAAAGATTTGACTCTGTTAACCAGCAGGCGGTGTCAGTCACTGTAACTGAACAGAATACATAAAACTCTTAAGGAAAAGACCTTGCCTCTCCTTACCTATTGGCCATACTTCTGTAGCCTAATCCTCATCCATTCCTGCCAAAACAGCCCTCTACTTGTGATGTGAATCTATGGATAGCGCAGGGCAAACCAATTCCCCAGCCAGGTCTGAATCGCTGTTTTGTAAAGGAAACCCATTTCTACTAGTAATACACGTATTCCTTTATAGAGTAATCTCTTCAGTCAGCTTTGAGGTGTTCTTGGTTTTGCCAGACCACTTTCTGGAACAGAACTGTCTGACCCCATAATAGCAAGCCTTAATTTAAAAAAAAATTGAGCAAAGCCTATATTTGTACACATAAATCAGGTGCATGCCGTCCTTTGTGAGCACAGCCAGTTACATATGTAAAAAAAGGGTGTGCAAAACAGGACTTAATGTCCTTTAATACCACTTAATGTGCTACCCTCAAATAAAATTGGTTGATACGCTATTCTCTTTCCAACAGTTTCCTTCTGCTAAAAGTCAGCAAAAGAGCTCCCCATTCTACGAATCAGTTTGAATGCACATTAGCTTATTGTCAATGATTTGTTAACCAAACTAGTTTTATAAGGAGCATTCCAATGTACTATCAGAAAAGTCATGGCTCTGACCATTTCCTGTAGTCATGGAGCATTTATATAGGATTGAGCACACATGGGTTCCTTCCAACTTTGCCATAAGTAAATCTGAATGGACAAAGTGATCCTCAGTCTACATCACTCAAGAACTAAATAAATAGGATTGCCACAACTAAATAACAATAACAATGACATTCTAAACCACATCCTAAACCTGGCTATCACTAGGGTTTCCCTGCAGAGACCTCTCCATGCCAGAGTCTAGTTCTCGGTGTCCATACAGTTATTTCAGCTAGTTTGTGTTCAGGGCGACATTTATGAGTCACAGCATGCCAACAGGAATCAGTCAGAACCTCCTTGCAGGGTTCCAAGACCAGATAAGAGGATGGGTTAATGGAACTCCTAAATCAATGTGTTATTTAGTTATCATGTCCAATGTATTTATCATCTGGTCTATGCATTATATTCCAGGATGAATATAGTCAATAACTGCACCATGTACACTCTTCCAGGACATGGAGCGTGGGCCCATTCTTTTTCTGCTTATATTCGCTCTCTCATTCCCTACACAGTTAGCGCAGTGATGGAGTTCTGGCTTCCACATAGGGTCACTGGACTCATTGCATGAGTACTTGCCTAGATCTGATCCTTCAAGACACAGTGCACCCGCAATTTCCATTGATTGAAGACCACATTTTCAAGTTTTAGTGCCTACAATTAGGCACCTACATTGGCATTTATGTTCCTAACTCAGCACTTGTTTAAAACAAGCAGTGGCCTGATTTAACTTTACTTGAGAGCTCAGGACTTCTGAAAGTCAGGCCATGGGTGCCTATATGCAGATTTAATATAGGTTCCTAAACCAGTGGGGAGCTGAGGACCATTAATGGACAGTCACTCAGATGCTGCAGTGCTGGGGGCTATATAAGTAAATAGATGGGATCTGGCCATTAGTTTGTGTACTTAGGGTCACACTCTGCTTTCATTGACTTCAATGGGAGCAGGAACAGGCCCTTACTGAAAATCTCACTGATACGGCTTTAGTGTAAATAAGCAGTTACAAATATGTTTTTTTAAAAAAAACAACCCCTCATATTTCATTTTAAAACCAAAAACAATTATGCATTAATTGCACAAAATGCACCTGGAGCCTTCATATTTTATGCAGCATTTTAGTTTTAAAATGGCCATTAGAAAAAGAATTCTATTAAAACAAAATTTGCTCCCAGGCCACAAATGTATTACTGCCAAGTTTTTGCCTGTGTGGAGCCAGTTTTAACAGCCAAATTATAAGTCCCTGAAAATAGGGTTTATAATATAACTGCAATCCACTCCTGGAATATAGCAGTATGACATCAAAGAAATCTTATCAAAGGATACTTATTTTTTATGACTAGCTACTTCAGCAACATTTTAGTTCAAGTGTCCCTATTATAGTGAAATAATTTTGTATTCAGCAGCGATCTTCATGAATTCACTTGGTATTCATGTGGCTGTCACATGTATTTCTACTGATTTTTTCCACTGCTGTTTAGGATTAGTTAATGGGCACTTAAAATAGAGTGTTACCCCTGTGGGAGTAAAATAACTTCAATCCCAGTACACGTTTCCGAGTCTAAGTATAAATGATGACATTATACTGAGCTTGGTTCAGTCCATTGTTGGCTTTTCAACTAATATGCCAACAGCCTTTTTAGGAAAGATTGTATAAAGCAAGTCTTTTATCTTTAGGGGGAAAAGCTACTTCTGAGTAAAATAGTTGCTTATCACAGATGTATTATGGGGCAGATAGGCAGCTGGTGTAAGTCACCATAGCTGCACTGAAGTAGATGAAGTTATGCTGAGTTACACCAGCTGAGGATTTGACCTCTATCTATATCTATATAAATAATAAAATAGCTTGTCTTGTTGCTTTGGGGGTTGTGTTGTCCAATCTACAAATCATACCTGCCGGGGGGGTTGTCATTTTAACTGGTTTTCTGAGTTTCTTATTAGTCTGAATAACAATGATGTTGCCAAAAACACTTGAACACCACCACTGAGCATTCCTACTTCACTTATGCTTTTATGATTTTTTTATGGCCCAAAATAGACTCAACCCCAAGTGATGAATTTTTCCAGCTGATATAAAATTAGTAGAAGAGGACATGAAGTTACTCCACCATATAATCATTTTTTAAAATGGACATTATAGTGAGCAGTAATAGCTAGTTTGTCTCAAGTTTTCTGCTCTTCTGTGGAATAGCAAAGCAGAAATTAATACAAGAAAAGGAGCAATTCCACCTGTACTTATCCTAAGATTGAGACCAGTTGTTTTAACACATTGCAGATGGAGTCTTTAAATAGGTCACCATTAAAAGGCGAATGCCTTCCAACGGTTCCAAGCAGTGGTGTCTGTGACACTGTAGTCAGGCTCAAAAGAAACTGCTACAGCCCGGCCCTCATACTTAAAGGCAGCTTTGTAGGGGGTCCTCATCTCTGACACCCCTAATGGCCATTTGCACAGTCCCTCTCTAAGAGTCTTCCAGGGTCTGGTCCTCTAGCCAGGTTCCTTAAAGGTGCAGTCTCCTTCCAGGGTAACAAAAGGTCCAACTACAAGTCCAGAATAAATCTCTACACTACTAGCTTCTTCTGTCCCCTCAGGCCCCACTGAGGTCCTCTGCCTTGCCTCTACTTTTGGGCACTTCAGAGTTTAGATTGCTAGCAGGATTCCCCACACACCCTTCCCCCACAGATGCTGGTTGTTTACCCCAGGGATCTTCCTGCCCATATCTCAGGATTTACCCTCAGGGAGCAACTTAGGCTCATATGGGGCATCTTTCAGCTTGACCTCCTCCAGAACTTTTTTCTGAAAGGGAATCTTCCTTGTTCTTCTCTCCTTGACTGAATTCAGCTCAGTTTAAGTCCTTCCTCACTTTTCCCTACAGCTGGGGTCAGTCACTATAATTAAATTTCCCTAACAGATTCACCTGTGGTCACTAAATATCCCTGGAATTGCTAGGTCACAGGCTAGGCTGACCCCAGCGTGCCTTAAAGAGCAGCCAGCCCATGACAAGTCCACTCCTGGTCCTAACATACACTCTTCAGAGAATGAGGAGGATCCATGTAGCATGGGACACCCCAGCCCCACACCTCACTTGGCATGAATCCACCCACTCCTTGCATGCTGTCATCCCCTGTACCGTGGGGTGCCATGACACACAGGGATACCGGCCCTCTGCACTCCCACACCACAGCTTACTCAACATAGCAGCAGTGGCTCCATTACCGGGAAGCACCTTGTGGAAGAGACAGGATATACCCCTTCTTTCCTACTGTAAGGACAGAGGAGGAGATTGGGTCTCAGTTAATGATAACAGCTGTATGTAGGCTTTCCTCAAGTGATATCAAGTGCAGCAGCATATAGTGCAAGGAAACAATTGTCACTGTTGTTGATCAACACCACCACCACTGTGGGGGTGGGGAGGGAGATTTGTTGTGATATTAGTTCCTGAGATACGGACTCTCATTCTAGGAAGAATACCAGGATGTCTGGCATTGGTGGCAATGGAATTTGGCTTTGACCTCCCAAGGCACCACTGAAAATCATTTTGCCTTGGATGGTAAGCTCCCAGGGCCTGATTGCGATCTCGGTTAGAGTATAACTGCATAGATTTCAGTGGAGTTGCTCCTGGGGAACGCTGGTGTGAGGTGAGATGAGGGTCAGGTCTTGAATATTTATTGATATTTTGTGCTGAGGGCTTCAAAGCCTCCTAAGGAATTTGGAGGCGATATCCCCACTACAATTAATAGGAATTGGGCATCATCCAAATCCTCTGTAGGGTTTTGAAATCTCTGCTCTATTTTTTTAAAAAAAATGTCTGGTCTGATCTGCACATTTCTGCTAAGATCTAACTTTGTTCTCACTAAGGCACCATCCCTGCATGTGCATTTGCACAGATCTTTCCTTTTTTCCTTTTCCTACATTGGGTCAATTCTACTCCCAGAGTTCATTTTAGATCACAGCCCATTTAAGCTGACCCTGGTATTTTCTGCTGGTAGAACAGTCTAGGGGATGTAACTGTCCCAGTGTTTTATTACTAGGATCTTGTCATCAGTTTACACATTTGATAGATGACGCCGTGGAGAATTGTTGTAATATTCATATTCAAACCTCTGAGAAATGCAAAAGGCAAATTGAGACGGGAAACTTTGAAAGCTCTCCCAAGAGGCAGAATCATTTCTTTCTGCTGCTGATTATAAAGGGGAACAGCTGGCAGATGTTAATATTGGCAGAAACTCTTTGACAAATTTTCTCTAGGTACAGCTAATCAATTGTTACTGCATGGAATAAGGAACGGCGCTTGAATATTCAGATGTCTAGACTTGTAAATACATTATTTTTGTACATGATTTCATTTAAATAATTAATACAAATGAAAAATAAACTTAAAAATAGATAAACCTGATTTGTCAGGTGAATTCATGGACCATTTGGAGGATGGATTGCATACATTATCCATACGTTAGGATGCTGAAGCTATTTATTCAGTTATTACCTTGTATTTATAGAAATAATTGTCCTTTGTACAAAATTGTACCTTAATGAGAATCTACCTGGCCCTACATGTAATTTATTGGTGCAATATGGATTGTGGTGGGACTGCTTGCAGAGTAAGTTACTTGTCATTGTGATTAAGCGTAGGATGTAATATGTGGAATGTATATTTTGGGTTTGGGACATGTGAAAGATGCCTGCTTGTCTGTCAAAGAAAGCGAACAGCCAGGTAAAAAAAAGCTGAGCTAGCAACCTGATCAGGTAAGCTCCTTGGCCAGCAGTCCAATCAGGTAAACAACTGAATTAGCAAACTAATTGTAGTGTTAGGAAGAAAAGTGTTTATACAATATATAATGAATAACTTTGTAACAGTGTATTTAAGGCAAGCCCCTAAATGGGGGGGGGGCGTGCTTGCATTTAACCCTATGCTGTGCCCCTGTTTCAGTGGACTGATCACTCAGTGAATCAGCGATTCAATGACATACGACTTCAGCTCAAGGGTCTGTCTGTGAACCTGTGCGTTCTGGGTAGCAGGGAAAAGAACTGGTCAACAGTACGGATGTCCACATTTGGCACCATAGCACCATGACAATATAGGTGCTTTCTTTGCACACGGTCCTGCAAGCTCCTAATGACATGACTCCTGTTCACATGATTTATCCCACTGACCCAGTGGGAAAGTTTGCAGGCTCAGGCCTTTCTGGAGCTGATCTGTAGAAACATTCCTGTAATTGTGACATGATGATTTAATTCATAAAGGTACTAACATACTCACTCTCTGTTGACAGAGTACATTTCTTTGGAGGAGAAAGATGAAGATGAATTTCCTCCCTAGAGATTAGCTACATCATTACAGTGACCATTCCCTGCTGTGTAATTAACAGCTTTGATTGGCATATGGGAGAAGCTTATAGCTCCATAACGTCTTCTCAGGCAACGTGACCTGACACATGGTGGTTACACACCAAATCATATCAGATTTCAATTATCAACTATGACAGCCCCCAGTGGACTGCTGCAAAAGTGATCGTATTATCTCCAGGAAAGCCAGGAGATACAACCCACCTTACCGGTGCGTAGATCACTTACCTATGGTATTGGAATTAACCTTATTATTTCTCAATCAATCCGCTGAGACAAATGATTGAACTGCCATATGGCTGACTTTAATGAAAGTAACATGCCAGTATGTCACAGGAGAGTGGATGTGTGGGTAAATGATGTATTATGATTCATAGTTAAATACAACCTAAAAAAGTTCTCTCCTTGGAGACTATTTAGAATGTTTCTATATTTTATAAAAGGCAATGGATCAAAGAGGAAGTCTGAAGCAGCAATGCGTACTTAATGACCTGTTCCAAGGAGTAAATTATGGCTGGAATTGTCAGTGTTTTAAACTTAGTGGAGCAGAGCTTAAGCAACAAGGATGGAAATTTTCAAAATACAGTTCATTCTTTTACAGTGACACAATAGTAAAATAAAGTAACCCCTGACAATATGATTTATTGAAGAATCTAAACAAAAAATGTTGAAACCGCTGTGTACCAAAGTTATTTCTCTGTTCTATTACTTTTAATGAATAGCCGAGATCAGTGAATATATTCAGTGAGATAAGGCTCGGTGCATTTCTGATAAGGGGGGAAAAAAGGTAAAAAAGAAAAGTTGCATCCATTTTTCATTCAGAGCTATTTATTTACTGGAGCTATATATATATATTTATATTTAAAAAACCTTCTATTTTCTCTCTGGCCCTAGTATTCTGTTAAAAGCATGGCCTGATTGGAAAGTACATTTACATGATAACATTTCAGGAAAAGGTCAGATAAAAATTAGAAAATGTCTGAGGGATCCCAGTGGTTGTATCGTATATTTCTCTCTTTTCATGGGTATGTAATGAAATCATGTCCTTGGCGCATAGCAAGTGGCCAACAAAGGCATTTGACAGGGATTTTAGCTGGACAGTGAGCTAGAGATTAATCAAAACCAGTTTGTTGTTTTTGTTAGTACCTGAGGGTTCAGCCTTTACTGAACAAACTGGTTACCCTGGGTGAATGGCTCTGGTGTCTTGAAACTACTGCAACGCAGAGAAGCTGACAGTAGGGATTCATCACCTTGCCTTGTGATTAGCCTTATTGCCTTGCCTTATGACTGCAAGATCATAGCACCAAGTAATTTTCCCACTGGTGGCTATTGATGGTTAGGGAGGGTGGAGAAGTAGTGGATGAAGCTTGGCGCTCCTCCTTAAGACAGGTTTGATCCATATGATTCTGTGTGTGTGTGTGGGGGGGAATTTACCAGAAAGTGGAACATGCAATTCCCCCCATCACACCTTCCCCTGTTGCCACCCATCCTGGAAGTCCTACTGTGCAGGTTTTCCAAAGATTTGCAGAAATGCAGTTTCCATGGCTCTTGGACTATACAGTTGCATAGGGCACTTCAGAAGTTGGCCTTACTTGTTTGTGAGGGACATGCACTATGGAAGACTCTAAGGAGCAAATGTCATTGTTTCTCATTTCATGAGGCAGTATTATGAAATAGGCAAGATCAAATCCTTTTTAGAAGGATTCAGGTGTGGGGCGCTTTAAAGTTTTCCGAGTGCAAATTTAAAAAAAGAAGCCAAACTCTAGCTTGAGATGCACATGGGACTGCGTACACTAAACAGTGTAAGTGCAACTGAACAGACACCATTTTCCATCTACCCCCACCACCTCTTTTTTGCCCCAGTTCTGGCAAAATCATGGTCACAAGGGTTGCATGACTATTTAGCAGTTAGATGCATAATTTGGGCAACAGTTTGGATAGTATTCCTAAAACCTCAGTGCAAGCTTCTCCTGACTCACAAACCATGTCAATAGCTAACACTCCTAGAATGGGATATTACACCCAGTTTTCACAGCCAAATATCCACTTACCAGTAAGTATATAAAGGTGGACAACAATTTATTTAATTGAACCCTAAATCCAGAATGGTGCTAAGCCAATTAAAGAAGTTGTTGCCAGGTTCATACCACCTTTTGATAGTTTATATGTTTTTTGCGATGAGAAACCATAGTTCTACAGCAGAAATGTACTGATTGCTTCCTCTTTCTTTTAGAACAATCTGGTACAAACACTTGATCATGAAGATCTCAGCTGTGGTGTGTGGTTTATTTTTAAAGACTAGACTTTAAAAAAAATTAAGAAAAAACAAGAATTGAGATCATTTTCATTTACTGTCAAATGAGTTAAGCACAAGTTTATAGTCATATTTTCTTAAAGTATAGATCTCAATAGTAACTGTTTTCCAAGTGATCGTGACTATTGGATAAGATGATGCATTACAAATTATTTATTTTAATAATCACCAATGACTATTAAACTGATTATTAATGATAATTCCAGAGGCAGCTAATGGCCTTACATAAGGATTGCATCCCCATTGCGCTACGTGCAGTAGCTATATCTAACGAAAAAATGGTCCCTGAACAAGGAAACAGCGAGACAATAAATAGCAGTGACAGCACATCAGCTGCCCAATCATTGTCAAGTGCTTTAAAGGCATTACAGCAGAGATCAGTTTTAGGTGAGATTTAAAGTAGAATAATGTGGCAACTCTGCAGATTTTACAAGGAGCTCCTTCCAGGCCTGGGAGAACATGAGAAGGTATTTGTGGGGAAGCCTTGGTGTTGGCAAAGCAGAATCAGGGGTAGACTATAACGTATAAGAGCTGAATAAAGAGTTTTATTATTAATCTTTTAAACAGCTGCATAAATGTACACAGCACTTAGCAAGACATAGATTAATGCACAGTCCTTGCTCCAACGAGTTTACAATCTAAGGGCCTGGGAATGGAATTCAATGGAAGTCAACAGCAAAGCTCCCACCACTTCAAGACCCTCAGAAAAAGAGGATAAAATGTGAGGCAATCATTCAGGACAGAGGAGATCAGCACGGAAAGAATTCCCGGAGGCGTTCACTTTGGAATTTGAAGGAGAACAAAGAGTATCGGGTGGACAAGAATGAGTGACTGAATCAGACATCAGGAAGGAATGATTTTAGAGATGGATTGGGAATTTATAGATTAAAGCTAGGGCTTTCAAAGGAGCCTATGGAAGCTTGGCACCCAAATCCTATGGGCTTTTAGTGGGAGTTGGTCACCTAAGGGGGTTAGAATCCTATGAAAAGCTCAGCCTCAATGGAGAGAAATGTAGTCCAAGATAAGTCTGATTGTTCTGTGTATAGATAAAACTCATAAATGTTGGATGGGTCTAGTGGATTGGGAACTGAACTGGGAGTCAAGAGATCTGCAGCCAATTCCTGTCTCCGCCGCAGATTCCCTGGGCAACCCTGGGTAAGTCACTTAATCTTTCTTGTGCCTCAGTTTTCCTGTCTGTAACATGGGGATACAGCACTGCCCTACCTCACAGGGGTGTTGTGGGGATAATATCTATTACTGATTGTGAGGTGCTCTGCTACTGTAGTCATGAGGGCTGTATGCATCTCTGGATAGATTTAACCGTAAAATGGGCTCCTGTAGTGGTATACGTTCACAATCCAAGATAATTAAAAAGTGCAATTCTCCCACAGAAAAATGCAAAAAAGCCCTTTTATTTGATTCCCTTCAATTTGCTTAGCAAAATGTATTCTCCCCTCCCCCCCCCCCCTCAGCTCAGTAGTTTACCATGTGGTAAAACTTTCCAGTTTTGCCTTAGATAACCTTTGCAATCATGTTTACAAAGTTCTCTACCGTCTCCTGTTAGCATAAGGAATCGTACAATCATAGAAGTGTGTTACCGAGTTATGGGTGGCAATTGATGAGGTTTGCAGCGTGACCACTGTAATTGTGGCATTTTCATCTTGCATTAAAGATAATAGTGTTAGGATCACATGGTTCATGTATTGCTCGTCTTGGCTGATAAAAATAATCGAAAACAATGAGGAAGACAAGAAAACTGCTGCCAATTACTTCTGTTTTGTCTGTTATGAAAGGACTCCCCATTTTGTTTGCAAATGGATATGTGCGAACCGCTTTGATGCCAAATGGAAGCGATTGTTGAGAGGATCAAAGCACAACTGTTCCATTATATTTACTGACTGATTATGATCCTGAAGCATACAGCACAGAAAGCAGGTTCATCCAAGTATACACATGTCATGCTAGCTTCAAACTCAAGTAAGGAAAAATAGAGAACTATCAAGAGCCTGGAGAATTTACTTCTAGTGGAAACTACTGTACATAATGCGGATAGCATCTCGGAACATTCTACAACAGAGCCCTTCGTACAAATCTGGTATAAACAATCTGAGAATACTATTGTTAGAAAAACCCCAAACCCGAAGAACTAAGTGCCTAATTTGTTAGGATTTACAAACAAATTAGGCATTCAAATACATCACTGCCAAACTGTATGCACAATTAGTTTGTTGTGCAACCTTTTCTAAGTCTCCGTTTTCCTGTTTGCAAAAGGGAGAGGTACTAGGAAAGTACAGAATATTAAGGTCAGTATACTGGGGTGTCTTGAGTCGGAGTAAGAGGTAGCAGGAAAAGGTTTACCTCTTACCCTCTAGTTAATTGAAGGTCTATAATTTCTTGCCCTGCGTGCTGGAATTTGCTGGGTTGCAGGGTGGGGAAAGATGTGGTCCTTCCTCTAGTCAGATGGTTAAACTCTTATTGAGGTCTGTACACGCTGTCACATGAACTCTTAGGTAGGACTACAATGCAGGCCCATCCAAATGTCCAGTGTAGTCAATGAGAGTACTTCTACTATCAGGCTTTTATTCATTAGGCCAATATCACTATGGGGCTGTATCACTTCCACCTCCTCTAGCTTATTCAAAATTTACAGGTGATGCACTTCAGCACTATAATGGCGTAATGGAAAACAACCAGCTCAAATTTCCACATGCATTTTAACAAAATATTTCCACCAGTTTCATCTTGCTCTGTCTAACAGCTACAGTATCCAGTTCTGAATTCTGCTTAGGGTCATCAGTGAAAATGAATGTGATTGGAGTCATCTGGATCTCTCTTCATCACAAAGCCACAAGTACCAGCATCCTCTCATGGCCTAACATAGATGACAGAACCCAAGTAATATGGACTTTGTCACAGTTTCAGTGTAACTGCACCTGTTTTTCCCCCTCCATGGTCTCTCAAGGGCACCTACTTAAGGTTTTTGGCTCCCATCCATCACCTCTCTTGGGTGGAGACCTACATCTGCCAAGGGCTTTTAAGACTGCACAGCTCTCTGCCTTGCACTGTGATAGCCCCAGCAAGCCAGACTAGCTAAAGACCAGTGCCTTTGCTTTGCTGAGACGTATGAACAGGGTATTGCCAGCAGTTACAAGTTACCACATGGCTCTTTCTAAGCAAGTGCCTTCATTTGTAAGGTAAAAGCATTACAAAGAAAACATCAAAACAATAGAAGTCCCTATATGCATGCTAAAAGCTCACCAGTTTCCCGGGAGGTGTTTATAAACTAAATGATTCATCTTAATCACCCCCAGCTGTTTTTAGTTCCTGGTGGAGCTGTGGCAACCCTCCGGCCTCTGGAGTTGCACAGAATCCCTGGCCCACTGTGATACATAAACCATTCATACACCTAATACAATATGCCCCCCAAAGTTATCGCATGCATTTGCAATATCTGTCACAGACATATCTCGTAAGTGTTTTCTATTTGGTTTATTAAAGACCCCAAGTTAGTTTGTGTGCTGGTCTGATTAAGGATGCCTTTCTGAATTAGGATCCAAAATGGTTTGCTTTTGGGGCCCAAAATGAAATCAGCTCCCAGAGCTGGGTTTTGGCAGAAGGACAGTCTATGTTATAGGTTATTATTGTGATGGCCAGTTTTATGCATTTCCAAGCTCTGTGCTATAGAAACAAAACTGGCTTAAGCTAGTGCTAGGAGCCCCCCTCATACATGAACGCAAAAATTCACAAATCATTTATAACAGAGGGGTGGAATCCTGGCTGCACTGAAGTCATTGCCACAACTCATGTTGACTTCTGTGGGGCCAGAATTTTACCCCTTATATGTTCCGCACAGCATATAAAACAACATGGCCATGTATCCATGTACAGATGAGGAGTACATTTGCCATCACTCAGGTGTAGCATATCTATGAAATGATTGGAAGCAGGAGAAACTGATTCATTATTGTAGGTAGAGGAGAAAAAAGCAAAACAAAATTCATCTGTCCATACATTTAAAGATAGTCTGTTGCAGGTTGTTGGTTTTTTTCTTTTTTTTTTGTACTCTGTAGCCACAATGAATCCCCATTTTGTTTACAAATGGGAACAACACCGTATATTTCATGGAAGAAGTAGCAGCTAATATGAAACAATCTTGCACAAAGGGACATCAGTACAACTTGTGGACATTTTTGATGGTAGGCCATCTTGCTATGGAACATATTATTAAAATCTAAATCTTGGCTAACAGTTTTTGTGATAGAGATCGCTCTGACAGAATGAGATCTGAGCACAGTTATGTTTACCAGCCAGAGCCAGGTCTGCTTATATTAAGTCTGGCTGCTCATAAAAGGCTCCCATGAAACAGATACAATGATTTTTCATAATGAGTCTCTTATCTAGGACCCTTGTGGCCATATACTGCTATTGATCCAGAACTCCCACTGACATCAATGGGAGTTGCTATACACCATGGACTGAGGGCAGAATATGTCTACAGAGAGCCATGCCAAAGATGATTAAACTTCTAAAAATTACATTAAAGTAACATTAAGTATCTGATTTAAAACCATACAAGCAGCAAAATTAAGATCAGAGAGAAAAATCCAGGCTGGCATTCCATGTTTCATTCACACTACTGTACTAGTTAAGGACAAATGCTACTGTATAATTATCCTTAACTTTGCATTGCCTGCTGTCAAATCTTTAAAATGACATTACTGGCGGGCCAGAGCATCCTTTGTGATGGGGGGAGATATGGAGACGGGAAGGCTGATTGATCCAAAGCAGGGGGGAGAGAGTGCAAAAGGTGGGGATGGCTGTTCTATGTGATATTGCCCCTCTGCTAACCCTTTAACATGTAAGGGCTTAACATGCTCCCAATGAATGCAAAGATCCCATTGACTTCAGCACGTGCAGGCTCAATGCCTAAGGGCCTGAGCCAATGTCCACTGAAGGCAATGGGAACCTTTCCTTTGCCTTCAACGGGTGTTAGACAACATGTTCATACTGAGGTTGTCAACGTTAATGGACTTGTCAATAACACAAATACCTCACTTTGGACTTGTTCAGATGGCCAGTAGTTGCATAGTAATCTGTTAGGGCTCCTTCAGAGTGCGCACAGAGCACCATGTAAATGCACTGCATAGTTAGGCAGTGTTTGAAAGCACTCAATTACAGGAGCAGGGCACCTTTGCAAGATGGATTAAAAAGCATTAATTTTTTTCCAACATACGTATGCCCCATTTACCAGAATGGCTCTATCCACCTAGTGTCCCGAAGTGAAAAATATTAGTCAATGTATGCCTATTTACACCCCTGGGTGGCTCATCTCACAGGCTGGTAACTTTGCTATTCTAAAGGAAGAACTTGGTCTGAGAAATGGATTGTTCACCCCCATCTCTCCAGATCCCTTCATCCTCTCTGTTTCTATTGGGAAGGGAACATCATCAGCCTGGGTTCTACTTCCACCCCAGCGTCCTGGCCGGCACAGCAGGGCAGGGGAGCAGGGATTGAATTATGACGTCGTGAGTGACAGTTCAATCCCTGCTCTGCTTGTTGGGCAGCACAAGTACAACCTGTCCCTTCCTCAGGGCAGAATGTAAGATTCTAGTCTTGTCCTTAGTGCCCCGGGACATTGCTTGTCTGCTTTAGATTATAGAGAAACCCAAACCAGAACCCTTCATCTAACTTTGCCTGAGCACAGGTGGTTTGGGGATAATGGGACTCAGGTGCAACCTCCGCAACCAGTTCTGACTTCACAAAACCAAATCTATCCTGGCTTGCCCAGAGCAGTGATGAGAAAAAGCCTTTTACCTGATCCCTTTCCACAGACTCTGGCGGATGAGATAAATTGGAGCCTGGATTGTATTTATTTTCACCTGTGTCTTATCCCCATTAAACTGCACACCTGCATGGCTGTATCCTCTGATCATTGTGTTGTAGCTTTCAAATTCTGCTGCACCATTATTAAAGCAATCTTAAAAACAGTATATAGCAGCAATACAAAATTGTCTCTGTTTGCCTGTTCTTTACAGATTTCTAAGTCAAGCGTTTTTCCGGGCATAAGGAAAATAGCAACAAAGGCTATGTATTTAACATGTATTCAGTCCAGAAAATGCAGATCATCATTTTGCAGTGGGGGCCTCATCCCATCAACCTAGACAAAGGTGTTTGGCCAAAGAGGCCCTTGCTCTCCGCAACACAAGCAGAACCTCTTTCATTGTGCACTCTCTTTTCCTCCATATAATTATATGCTCCAGCAGCCACAATCACCGTGACTGCTAAGAGAAGCCGTTTCCTTCAGGATTATACCACCCTGAATCTGGGTACCAATAGCACAAAGCGCCTTCTTTCTGATGGGGGAGCTATGACATTCCCATCCACAGCTAGCCCGAAGAACAAAAACCCAACATCACTCCTGAATTTGGGTCTCCAGTTCAAGAATCGTTTTATGGGGAACTAAAATTCCTTCTCACTTCAATCATGGGCATTTTTATCCTGAACTATACTATCTTGAGGAGCTGCTGGTTAAAACAGTGAAAACCAATCATTCATAAGGTGAACAGGGCCACAAATTTAAATTGTCAATTAAATAAAAGAATTTGGCACATAGCTTAAGAATATTCATCATACAAAATGACTGGCCTTGTGGATGAATTTCATGTTGCAACATATCTCTCATGAGCATGATTTATGAGTATGGAATTCTGGGCATCAGATTTGGCTGGTTCTGGTTTAAAATGTTTGGGCCTATTTACACTGACATTTGCAGAGGGTTCTCACGTGGAACGTCTCCCAGGACTTCAGGTTGCTCCTGGAGAGGTCTATAGGGGGACCAGAGCAGCACAAATTTAGGGAAGCTAAGGAGGAGGCGCAGCCTGGGAGGCCGAGGATGGGCTGATCCAGTATTTCTACTCCAGCCTCCTGTGGATGATAGAAATAGAACAAGAACTCCGATCCTCCTGTACCCAAAGCACAATCCCCGCAACCTGCTTGAAAGGAAAATCACCTTTAGCATTAGAGGGATTTGACATACTCTTGTAATTCTGATTCCATCCAGTAGAAGGCAGAGCCTGTACACATACAGATGAGCCAATTTATGGTAACATTGTTATTGTGGTATGTCTTATGTATGTAGGGCTAGATTCTGCCACTTTTACTCACAGAGCCTAGTATTTTATTCTGTGAGAGGTCCCATTAAAATCAAGGGAGCAACTTGCAGAGTAAAGCTGATGTGCATAAGAGTGTCAGAATCTGGCCCATTTTGCCCCCAAAATCTTAGAGTGCTTCACAATGGTTAGACTGTGCAAAACAGGCAAAGAACAAACATGTCGAGTTTTCAATCTAATTTTGTGAGCAGACACAACACAGTGCAAAACAATCCAGACAAATTATCATATATGCATTTGATTTGTAAACTCTTTGAAAGTATGTTTCTAGAAATAAGAAATAATTGGATCAATTAATGTATTTGCATTTCTTAAAAAAATAGTGAGTAATGACTACCCAAAAGTCTCCATCACTGTAGGATAATGAAGCATGAAATGGTGTGCTGAGATGAAATCTATCTCAGAAAAAGCTTTTGATGGTCATGAATTAACTGTTTAAGCTAAAAAGGATAAAGCTTCAGAAGTAGTTTTTATAATTAGATTACTTGGTAGAGCTGCCATTCAGTGCTTATTTATTTATTTATTTATTTACTTAAATTCTCCAGGGATCCATGTCACCACTAAGAGATCAGGAATAAAATACCTCATTTACTAACTTTTGTTGCAAAGAATAGCCACCAAGTGCTAAACTAAAGATTATACTTTTTTTTCCATGATGAAGCTCAAAACAGAAAAAAATAGAAACCCAGACTTTTTGCCCCAGCAACAGACACAAAGGCTGTATTTTAAAGAAACCTTATTGAGAGTGCAGGAACAAACCATCCCGATGTGTAGAAAGAATAGCAAATATGGCAGGCGACCCGCTTGGTTTAACAGAGAAATCTCTGGTGAGCTTAAACACAAGAGAGGTGGTATGAGAGGTGGAAACTTGGTCAGATGACTAGGAAGGAGTATAAACATATTGCTCGTTTATGCAGGGATGTAATCAGGAAGGCCAAAGCAAAATTAGAGTGTCTCTAGCAAGGGATGTCAAGGGTAACAAGAAGGGTTTCTACAGGTATGTTAGTAACAAGAAGAAGGTCAGGGAAAGTGTGAGGCCCTTACTGAATGTGGGAGGCAACCTAGTGACAGATGATGTGGAAAAAGCTGAAGTATACAATGCTTTTTTTGCCTCGGTCTTCACAGACAAGGTCAGCTCCCAGACTGCTGCACTGGGCACCACAGTATGGAGAGGAGGTGAGCAGCCCTCAGTGGTGAGAGAACAGGTTAAGGACTATTTAGAAAAGCTGGACATGCACAAGTCTATGGGGCCAGATCTAATGCATCCAAGGGTGCTGAGGGAGTTGGCTGATGTGATTGTAGATTCATTGGCCATTATCTTTGAAAACTTGTGGTGATCAGGGGAGATGCCAGATGACTGGAAAAAGGCAAATATAGTGCCCATCTTTAAAAAAGGGAAGAAGGAGAACCTAGGGAACTACAGACCAGTCAGCCTCACCTCAGTCTTTGGAAAAATCATGGAGCAGGTCCTCAAGTAATCCATTTTGAAAGCACTTGGAGGAGAGGAAGGTGATCAGGATTCACCAAGAGCAAGTCATGCCTAACCAACCAGATTGCCTTCTATGGTGAGATAACTGGCTCTGTGGATGTGGGGAAAGCAGTGGATGTGATATATCTTGACTTTAGCAAAGCTTTTGATATAGTCTCCCACAGTATTCTTGCCAGCAAGTTAAAAAAGTATGGATTGGATGAATGGACTATAGAGTGGATAGAAAGCTGGCTAGATTATCGGGCTCACTGGGTAGTAATCAACGGCTTGATGTCTAGTTGGCAGCCGGTATCAAACAGAGTGCCCCAGGGGTCTGTCCTGGGGCTGGTTTTGTTCAACATCTTCATTAATGATCTGGATGATGGGATGGATTGCACCCTCAGCAAGTTCGCAGATGACACTAAGCTGGGGGGAGAGGTAGATACGCTGGAGGGTAGGGATAGGGATAGGGTCCAGAGTCAGCTAGACAAATTGGAGAATTGGGCCAAAAGAAATCTGATGAGATTCAACAAGGACAAGTGAAGAGTCCTGCACTTAAGATGGAAGAATCCCATGCATTGCTACAGGCTGGGGACTGATTGGCCAAGTGGCAGTTCTGCAGAAAAGGACCTGGGGATTACAGTGGATGAGAAGCTGGATATGAGTGAACAGTGTGCCCTTGCTGCCAAGAAGACTAAAGGCATATTGGGCTGCATTAGTAGGAGCATTGCCAGCAGATCGAGGGAAGTGATTATTCCCCTCTATTCGGAACTGGTGAGGCCACATCTGGAGTATTGCATCCAGTTTTGGGCCCCCCACTACAGAAAGGATGTGGACAAATTGGAAGGAGTCCAGTGGAGGGCAACAAAAATGATTAGGGGGCTGGGAGACATGACTTACGAGGAGAAGCTGAGGGAACTGGGCTTATTTAGTCTGCAGAACAGAAGAATGAGGGGGGGATTTGATAGCAGCCTCTAACTACCTGAAGGGGGGTTCCAAAGAAGATGGAGCTAGGCTGTTCTCAGTGGTGGCAGATGACAGAACAAGGAGCAATGGTCTCAAGTTGTAGTGGGGGCAGTATAGGTTGGATATTAGGAAACACTATTTCACTAGGAGGGTGGTGAAGCACTGGAATGCGTTACCTAGGGAAGTAGTGGAATCTCCATCATAGAGATTTTTAAGCCCAGCTTGACAAAGTCCTGGCTGGGATCATTTAATTGGGGTTGGTCCTGCTTTGAGCAGGGGGTTGGACTAGAGACCTCCTGAGGTCTATTCCAACCCTAATCTTCTATGATTCTGTGAACAGCTGGGCTATCTATGAACACATGGCTATTTTGCAATTGTGGGTTGCCTGTTTCTAAATCATATTTATCAAAGTACTCTTGTTTACCAGATCCCTCTTGCACATCACTTCTGCTGGCTGAATAAATGTAACAGAAATAATTAGCACCTAAATGCTTATGATTATTACTGCACATACCACATGTTTATCCAGATCAAGGGCTTTGCCAGCAGACTTTTGCACAGAAGGCATATTCCTGAAATGTTTCTTTCCCCCAAACTATGAATAGCCTTCCTGCAACGTATACTTCTGCTGTTTATAAATATGCAATAAAAAGGCTTGCTCTGCACATGTCAATGTGTATATCAAGCTCTTGTTTAACCCATCTCCCTCATCATGTAAGCTGTCTCACCTGCTTTGGGTACTGTTTGGTTAATGCTGTATGTAGAGAAAATGAGGCAGCCATGAGTCAAACCGCACAAACCAAGTCTCTTTGGTTCACAGGGGGTTCTGCAAATCCATTTTCCCAGCTGCACTTTTCATGGATTCATTTTAGGCTTTGCTGGTCAGCTCCCATTACACCTCAACACACCCTACCTATGACCACTGCTTATCCTGGTGACCAGCCTCACCTCATTGGTTCTTTGTGCTCTCCTTGTTGCCTATTGTCTTAGACGGTTGTTCCTTCCAGGCAGGGGCTCTCTTTTTGTTATATTTTAGGACAGTGCCTAACACAATGGGGTCTGGCCCTCTAGGTCCTACTGCAGTATAAATATATAATAATAATATCCAGATCCTGCGTCCAGATCAGCGTTGGGCTTCCTGCAGCTCCCATTGGCCGGGAACGGTAAACCGTGGCCACTGGGAGCTGTGGGCGGCCATGCAAATGTAAGCAAACAGTCTGGCAGCCCACCAGCAGATTACCGTGATGGCCTGCGTGCAGCCCGCAGGCTGCCCACCACTAATCCAGATGCTCTGGAATAATTGAGTGGTACATAAGTGCTGTCTGGTCTCTCCCCAGGAGCAACTGTATGTATGTAGGGGGAGGTGAGGGAGGGGAAATGGAGCTGAAATGACTGAGGGTTTTGGTAATTTGTTGCAGGTATCAATCTAGAGAAAATTACTAGCTCTCTGAAGCAAGGGGGAAGCAGTGGAGAAAGTTATGTCTCAAAGGAGTATATTTGGGTCACAATGCCTTCCAGGGGCGGCCTTGGAGTAGTGCAGTTTATCCCTCACTCAGGGCTGTGCCTAAATCTCTCCCTTTGACTTTTAATTTGAATGAACCTTGAGAAAACTTAGCCAAAATGGCAGTTTCACTGTAAGCTTGCATGAACTGTAGCACACGTCATGTTGTTTGGGAGGGTGTTGTTGCATTTCACTCAGCTTTTGCCCCATTTTTTAATTTTTAAACAAGCAGCATGTAAGTTTTTCATGTTAGACGTGAGGATAAGCAAAGAAAAATGATTCACTAAAAAAAAATCAATATTTGTATATATTACTGAAATTCAGTCAATAAGTTATGTGACAAATACCAGTTTGACTTACTAAATATAAAGCAAAAGGGGGTCCTTCTTATGCTGTTTCTTATCGAAGGAGTCTTTTATTCTCTTGATGCATTAATGATTAGCTCAATTTACACTCAATAAATTATGGATCAAAAGAAAAACCTAATAAAATAACATACACTATGAACATTTCTAGGTGGTGCCATGTTTGGGGATCACTGTTAATACTGGTAATAACAGTCAATAATTATTTTTTTCCTTTTTCATTTAGGACTTTAAAGATCTTAAAATGGCAAATGTGCTTGGGAGGTGTACAGCCTCAAAACATAAACAGATTCCAGCTTTCCATGCTTGGAATTAAATTCATCCATCCAGTCATCCCCAATGTAAGTCAGCGATAGAATCAAATCTATCATTATATGTCAAAATCCCACCCCAATTTATCCCCATACGTCAAAGTCCATAGTCCACTTTGAGGAGGTGACACAGAACAGCTGGTTTTGTGAAATCTCTATAATTTTGTTTCCCCTGCCAGAAATCAACTTTGAGGGTGACACTTGTCCTGGAGCCCTGAGTATGGGTTGGTGTGTAGCTATGCTGCCCCCAAGTCCAGGGAAGGAATTGCAACTCAGTGAGGCATGATTCTTAACTTAGTTCCCTTCTTGCTCTGGGGGGAAGTTACCTGCTCTTGGCCCATACCAGTGGGAAATTACTTTCTGCTCCAGACAAGCTCACCTGTGGGGGAGGGAAGTGGAGATGAGATTCTGCTCATTCTTCTTTTCCCTCTAGCCCCCCACCTGCACAGAGTGGGAGCTGCAGCCACACAGAGCCTGCTGTCTCCCTGCAAACGGATCTGTGATGCAAAGGTCATGTGGGGCAACTTACAATCTTCCCCCAGGTTTCCTGGCGTTGAGATTCCCAACATATTCAGGTCAGCCTGTGGCTTGTTTGAACTCAAGCTTTGTGGTGAGTGACAGCAAAACCCATCTACCTTCAATCCAAAGAAACAAAGAACTGCCTGTGATTGGAAACTGCTGCTTTTTGCCCACGTCTTGATGAGTGCCCAGGGAGAGGGACTCGATTCTGCAGGGGAGATAGTACTGGGGAGACTCGCAACCGAAAGAACTGTTGGGATCACCCTGCAAGGGGATCACCCGGCAGGGAGTAACTAGGGTGGTGGAAGCCCAGGTGACACCTTTGTGCTAGGGGCATGCTGCTGGTGTCACGGCTCTGAACCAAAGCCGCCATAGCATAGAGGCATCCAGGGTCACAGGGCAGGTGGTGATAGAACCCCTTACTGGTTGGGGAACCCCCAAAGCATCACAGCCCAGCTCAGCTTTCACAGTCATATTGTTAACTTGGTCTGTCTGTCTATGCTGGGAGGTGAGGGTTGGGGAGGAAACAGAGATCTTGAAACTAACAGGGACTAATGGGTGGGGGTGGGGGGAGAGATGGGACACTAGAGAAGTGCAGGGCCAGAATTGCCAGTTCATGGGAAATTCTGCTATTTTGAAATTTGTTTTCATCCCAAAAGGGAACAAAACCAAAGAATTTTGAAATGTTCCTGTAAAACAAATTAAAAAAAATTGTTTTGATTTTGACTTTTATTATTAACTATGTTATATTTGATAATATAATATCTGATCAATTCAAAATAAAAAGTCATTTAGAAACAAACAATCAAAATGTTTCATTCTCCTAAGATCAAAATGGAACTCTTCATTTTGACTTTTCCTCCCTTACATTACATTGTTGAAATTGAAGCACTGGAAATATGTTCCACTGGAAAAATTTTAACAAGCTCAAGTAGGGACACCTATTGAGAAATCCTGACTTCAGGACAAAGGTCAAAGCCTTGACTAGAAAGAAGCTTTAATAACCAGTCTTGACACACATCAGAAAAGGAAGCAGGTAGTGTGTAAGTGAGGCTGTGTGCCACATGGTTTACCATTAACTGGCCAAAGATGTTTGACAGAGGTATATTAAGACTTCTCTGTACGTACATCAACTCAGGGATTTATTCTACAGGGTTGATTGTGATTCTTTGTTTTGCAAGGGGAATCCCTCTCTGTAATATGATTTGCTGCTGGAATGCATGCTATCCTGTCAATGCATTCATCACCATTATCATATTCAACTGGAAGATTGGCAAATTTGTTCATCTCTGTAAAATAGATATTATGGCATTTGACAGATGATTTCCATGCTGAAGTGATCTTTTTGGAAGTGTTGAATATTTTGGCACTCCATTATGCAGCACGGGAGTGAATTTTCTCACTCTTATCAGGCAAACAAGCCTTGCAAAGTGGGAGTCATCAGAGAAGAATTATCCCTAAAGCTTGAAAACCAATTTTCGGAACACCATGGTTTCAGCACTAATTCCCTTATTATAATATGGCTTTGGCCACTGCTGGTTCATGTTTTTACCCTGATTGGCTGGCAATGGATTTTAAGATTGTGTCATCCCCCTTTTTAAAATCTCCAGAGAAAATGCTGCTTCGGGGGTGTGTCACCTAGCTCATCACCTCATTTCCATAATGGGGATTAGGATGCCTAATGCAGCTAATGAGGAGTAAGGAAAAAAAGCAAGAGGGTAGGGAAAAAAAGCTGGTAAGGGATTATCATTCACAAAGTAGTGTCTTCTCCCCAGGCATCCTGTCTGGGACCTGAGATTTAACACCATCTTCTTGACAAACTTCAATAGTGAGATAGTAATCATGAACATCATAATTCCTGGTGTTTCATCGGCCAAATCCTGAAACGATGTAGAGCAAGGATAATCTAGTGAATAGGATGCTAGCCTGTGGAATCCGAGATTCAATTCCCTTCCCCACCACAGACTTCTCATGTGACTTTGCATAACTCAGTCTTTGTGCCTCAGTTCCCCCTCTGCAAAGTAACAGCACCGGGGTATTATAATGGCAAATACCTTAAAGATTGAGAGGTGCTCAAATACCACGGTGATGGGGATCATAGTGTAGATAGATACATCAGTAACTTCATTTAAATCAGTGGAGCCACGCAGATTTACACCAACCAAGGAGGATCTGGTCCTCTATATTCAAGGGCTACCTAAAGAATGGCTACTAAATCCTCACAGCCCCCTCTGAGGCAGATAGATTTGGTTATCACCAGTTCACCTATGGGTAAAGTGAGACACAACAGGGCTGATTTTCAAGCATGAGCAATTTTGCATGCATAACTGGCTCATGAAATCACAGTAATGGCCAGTTGCATTCTTACCAGTCATTCATTTGTGCATGGACAGTTGTGGCATTGCTCATGCAGTAGGCTTACAGTAGTAGTCAACTAATTTTGAAAAAATCAAGGCCACAGAGGTTAAGGCCGACATTTTCAAAGAAGTATCCAGTAATTCTGGGGACTCAAAGTGAGAAGCCCGAGTTTTTAGAGCTGGGGACGTGGCATTTAACAGATAGGTCAATGAAGTTAATGAAACTACTATGATTGTCCCTAGCCCCACTTGCTCAGTGAGCAAAGCACAGGGTGATAGGGAAGCAGAATGGCCCCTGGTATGTAGCACCGTCCCCTTCCATTAGCATCCTCTTAGGCCCCAGGGACAGTCTAGCTATGAATTGAGTGGAGAGGAGGGAGTGCAGAGTATTGGTAAACATTACACATTTCCCCCCACAAAACTGGTACTTAATGGGGAACAGCTGCCGAAGCTTCCGCCCTGCCTACCACTGGATGCATCAAATTGGAGGGACCACTGAAGGGGACAGGGTGGGGGAAGAACTCATTCAGTTTCACAGCATTTAGTCTTTTGGGCCATGTGCTGAGATGACCATCCAGGGAGCCAATGAGTCTTCCTTGTGAAGCAGGCCTAAAAACTGGATCCAATAACTCATTGAACGGCCAGAATAATTTTCAGTCACCAACTTTGGGGTGGATTTGAAGCTGGTGGAGGAATGGTCCATCCCTATCTCCACTGTCTTTTCCTGAGTGACCCAGGCACACAGAAATTACATCTTTTAATGATGAATTGTTCAGTACTAACCTCCTTAACTTTAACTGAAAGGTAGCTTTTTTCTGAAGAGAGGAATGTATTTGGATGGAGGGAAACACCTCCAATCTCTTCATCCTGACCTATCTTGTGGAAGAAGAAGGAAATAATATAGATAGCAGACATTCAATCTGTTAGTGCCTTGCATTTTCCAATTCAGGGTGCTCCAGCTTTAGTGATTCTTCAGTTACTTTCAAGATGGAGTGCTCTGTTTCGTTTGGTCTTTTCAATGTTCTGGTAATTAACAAATGTGACAGAACATTTGTCTTAATTGCCCAATGAAAGCCCCTCACAACAGTAATTGCTCTATAAAAGTCCTATAAAACAAACCCACTTGGCTTTTGAGAAAACACCCTCATATAAAATATTGACACACAAAAAAATCCCAATGTTCTTATCGTAAAGCTTCTACATCTAAACAACAAGCCTCCTTGGAGAGAACAAATAACCAGTCATCATCATTAAAATATTTAAACATAAAAAAGGGGGTGATAATTGGAGGTTGTTTATGAATGCTTTATTAGTTTCTCTCAAAACTCACAATTTTGCAGTCATTAAAGAAGGCTTCTTTGGAGAAAAACCCATCCTTGTAAAGAAGGGTGGTGGATGCAGCAATAAATAAATAATAATAATAATCCAATATATAAAAAATGGAAAAAGAGGAAAGCTTGATAGCATTGAATGCAAATTAGCGGTTAGGAGATGCAGTCAATAGATAAGGGAAGATAAAGCTGTCAATGAAAAATCTGGTTTCAGAGTAGCAGCCGTGTTAGTCTGTATGCGCAAAGAAAAGGAGTACTAGTGGCACCTTAGAGACTAACAAATTTATTTGAGCATAAGCTTTCGTGAGCTACAGCTCACTTCATCGGATGCATTCAGTGGGGAGATTTATATACACAGAGAACATGAAACAATGGGTGTTACCATACACATTGTAACAAGAGTGATCAGGTAAGGTGAGCTATTACCAGCAGGAGAGCTGGGGTGGTGGGGGGGAACCTTTTGTAGTGATAATCAAGGTGGGCCATTTCCAGCAGTTGACAAGAATGTCTGAGGAACAGTGTGGGGGTAGGGGGAATAAACATGGGGAAATAGTTTTACTTTGTGTAATGACACATCCACTCCCACTCTTTATTCAAGCCTAAGTTAATTGTATCCAGTTTGCAAATTAATTCCAATTCAGCAGTCTCTCATTGGAGTCTGTTTTTGAAGTTTTTTTGTTGAAGAATTGCCACTTTTAGGTCTGTAATCGAGTGACCAAAGAGATTGAAGTGTTCTCCGACTGGTTTTTGAACGTTATAATTCTTGATGTCTGATTTGTGTCCATTTATTCTTTTATGTAGAGACTGTCCAGTTTGGCCAAGATACATGGCAGACGGGCATTGCTGACACATGATGGCATATATCACATTGGTAGATGTGCAGGTGAACGAGCCTCTGATAGTGTGGCTGATGTGATTAGGCCCTATGATGGTGTCCCCTGAATAGATACGTGGACACAGTTGGCAATGGGCTTTGTTGCAAGGATAGGTTCCTGGGTTAGTGGTTCTGTTTTGTGGTGTGTGGTTGCTGGTGAGTATTTGGTTCAGGTTTGGGGGGCTGTCTTTTAGCAAGGACTGGCCTGTCTCCCAAGATCTGTGAGAGTGATGGGTCGTCCTTCACGATAGGTTGTAGATCCTTGATGATGCATTGGAGAGGTTTTAGTTGGGGACTGAAGGTGATGGCCTTGTGGCGTTCTGTTATTTTCTTTGTTGGGCCTGTCCTGTAGTAGGTAACTTCTGGGTACTCTTCTGGCTCTGTCAATCTGTTTCTTCACTTCAGCAGGTGGGTATTGTAGTTGTAAGAATGCTTGATAGTGATCTTGTAGGTATTTGTCTCTGTCTGAGGGGTTGGAGCAAATGCGGTTGTAGGATCAACGACAATAGAAAGGAATTCTTCAAATATATCAGGGATTTGGAAATTGATCAAAATGCTTTTTAGCTCATTTAGGGAGGATGCGCACAGACATGCACTCACCCTTCTCTCAATACAGCATAAACACCCTGAATGAATATTCAAAACACACTCTCTCCTGCAAACTAGGTCTGGGAGTGGGTCTCTCTGAACCACTGCCAAATGAAGGAAAGTGAAAGAGACTATTGAAAGTGCAAAGAGCTTCTTTTGTGGCTATTCACAGCCATTGCACCGGTTACCTTAAAAAATGTTAAAATATGCCAAGCGTGTGTCTACACTGCAGTGAAAGACCCATGACAGAGCTGTGGCTCGCCTGGGTGAACTGACTTGGGTTCGTGCCACTTGGGCTCCAGGGCTATAAAATCATAGCGTAGAGGTTTGGAGGCAGGCTGGAGCCTAGGGTCTGAGACCCCATGGGGTGGGAGGGTCTCAGAGTTCAGACTCCAGCCTGGGCCTGAATATCTACACTACAATTTTATAGCCCCACAGCCTGAGCCCTGCAAGCCTGAGTCAGCCGACCCGGGCTCTGAGACTCAGGCTGCAGGTTTTTTATAGCAGTGTAGACATACCCTTAGTTCCCTATTGTTCTGTTTAGTGTAATGTTCCTGAAATAGTTCGTTACGTTCATGCTTCTGCTATTGCCAGTATATTGTAACATTAGTTATTCAAACAAAACGGCTTCAATATTTTAAATAAGATTAAAATCATAGAACTTTGTTTATTTTGGGGGAGAGCTGATCAGCTGTCAACGCTGAATGAAAAACTCACATACAAGCAGATGTCAAACCCAAGCCCTTATTGTGAGTCCCACTATGAACGTAGTTGATCCTGCATTTCTTACACTCCTGGATGTCCCATTTGAGTCAGTGGGAATTTGGGGTACACAAGGAACATAGCAATTACCACACTGGGTTGGATTGCATTTGCATAGACCAGAAACTGGGCAGTGCCAAATACTTCAGAGAAATGCGAAAGACCACCTGAAGTGGGCAATTATAAAATCACCGTATTCTAGTGTGAGTTTTTTCTTTGCCCTGTCTGTTGGAGATTGGTCTAGATGCTAAAGCTGGAGGGGATGCAGGACTGGGCTTTGGATATATTTCTGCTGATCTTCCTGGGATATCCATAAATGAAACATAGCAACTCAGAAGGTTCTGCCTATCTGCCTAATCCAATGTTTATCAACCGAGGGAGGGGAGGGTCACGAAAGGCAATCAGAGGGTCATGAGGCATTGACAATGTTATTGGCATCTAAAGCAAAGAAAATCTTAGTTCCCCACTCCTCCCACACTCTCTTCCTTCAGGGCCAAGTATTCTCTGTCAGTCTCTCAAAATACAAATTCTATGGGCTCAGCATTGTTACCATCGATACTTTTATACTCAATGTCAGGGATTTGCAAAAAAAATTGACTTTGAGGAAGGGATCGCCAACCTGAAAATGTTGAGAAACGTTGCTCTAATCGGTATGATGATAGGAGCATGTTTCTCTGTCCAGTGAAAAGAATATTATTTTTCAGTCTTGCAATTTCTCCTCTCTCTCCCGCTCCCTTCCCCATCTTGTTTAAAAGAGTTTTGTTTTGTATTTAAAGAAACTGGTAACAAGGTTGTGGCTTTTTACTCCAGAAAGTTAACATCAGTGTTAATGGGGTCACAACAGAATGCAAACTGATTTGACTCCGCAACAGAGCAATGGGTTATTTAGCTTCATCAGCCCTTTGTCTAAGTCCGCATTTCCCCTATCCTTTTGAATAAATATTATTACTAATAGCTGTATTATTCCTCTGACTTGACTCAAAAGCTGCACTGACTGTATGTCAATGTCATCATTTTTCATGTAGCCTTCTGTTAATCACACACACACACAAGATTTTTTCTGTTGAGATATTTGAAAAGAATAAAATAATGTATTTGGTTTTAAAAATGATGCTTTCTAAGGTCTATTAAGTATTCAGCAGCAAAGACCTATTTCACCAATGAAGGAACTTTACATAGTCACTCTGCCATTGGCACAACAAAGGGGATAGCTGCAATTACACAAAATGCGACGAGAACTTTTTACAAAGATGGTGTCTATACAGTGGATAGGGGAATAATACAGTGAGCTCATCACTCAATCCATGAGGGATGAGCAGAGTTGTGTTAGGTGACTGTGAGTGAGGGAATATGATTAATTTCACTTATAATACACAAAGATAAAAGTATTGGCAAAGACAATGTCAATTTTAACTTGGAACCAGAGGTGAAAGTAAGCCGGTCCGGTCGGGTACGGCGTACTGGCAAGAACCAGTAGGCCGTGCTGGACCGGCTTCCCCAGGCTGGCGCTTTAAAGGGCCCGGGGCTCCCCGCAGCAGCCGGAGCCCCTGGCCTTTTAAATCACCACCGGAGCCCTGCCGCTGCTACCCCAGGTGCTCTGGCAGTGGGGCTCAGGCATTGCTTTAAAGGGCCTGGGGCTCCGGCTGCTGCAGGGAGCCCCGGGCCCTTTAAATCGCCCCTGAGCCCTGGGGCTCCCAGCCGCCTCTGCAGCTGGTAGCTCTGGGGGTGATTTAAAGGCCCAGGGGCTCCCGGCTGCAGCTGGAGTCCTGGGGCCTTTTAATCTTGATTTAAAGGGCCTGGGTATTTAAAGGCACTGCCTCTTCCTGTTGAGGCCACGCCCCCCTGCTCAGGAGTCCAGAGTACTGGTAAGTGCTTTAAGTTACTGTCACCCCGCTTGGAACTGTTAGAATTGGGTGGAGCTGAGGCACTGATCTGTATAAATCAGGTAGTGGCTGAAATTTGTAAGGGCTTGTTTATGCTCCGCCACAGTGCCAACAACGGGGATGTGAACTGCAGAGCACACAAATTTCTGTGCTCTAACTGGCCTGTGTGGATGCTGCTGATGCAAACTAACAGGTACCCAGTTAGTGTTCATGCTAACATTGCGGTGCAGTGCAGACATAGCCTACCTTGCAGGGTTGGAGCTGTATATCCTGTGATATAGTTGATCTAGTCAGTTGTCGCTGGCGTCATTTGAGAAGGAAATTGGCATTGCCTCTACCCTGGCAGAGAAAAGCCTTACTCAAGATGCAGGTAAAGCCAAGCTTCAATCAATAGCTGCAATGTAAAAATCCTGAAATATTCCCAAAGATGCTGATTTCTCAGGATGAGATATAATTTGAAAAATAATGGTGTTTCATAATGTGTGGAGATCTGTGATAAATCATAGCTGATTATGATAATACCTAACTATAGGTTATCACGTGTCATGAGTCATGGTTAAAGAATTTAACTAATGTAACTGGAGACAAAAATAGACCTCATCTGTGGGTACAGCTGGTAAACAGAGAGGGACAAGTCCTACCATTACAAAACCAATATATATAGATCATATATTCTACAGGAGCACATCGATAAAATCATGAAAAGGCTGTATTTCTAACATGAGTTAAATATGCAGGTAACTTATTCTTAGTCTTTCAGTTTTCCAATTTCAGCAAAAAGTCTCAGAAATCTCTCCCGACACTTTTTCTACTGGCTTGAAGGAGTTAGCTAAAACTGCATAGTCAGTCCTCATTAAAGTGGCATGTGGAAGGAGGGCTATTGCACCCACAGTTCTTAGCAGCGCTCATGCATGCAACTTTCAGCATACTCTGAGAAGTGTAGCCTATGATCCATTGTTGATAACTGACAGTACAGTACATGCATGTACGGCTTAATTAAAATACCAATGAAAGTCTGATTGACTACTACACCTTGAATCAGGCCCATATTCTCCATTTTAAAAATCCATGCACACAGGTCAGATGCATAAGTGGGAGTTTAAAGTGAGGTTTCCATTTTCAATGAAATGTTGACCTCCTTACAACCATCCTCTCTCAGTGGCGGCTTTTAAAAATAGACTTTGTAATTACATTTTCTCTTTCTTGCAGGTATTGAATTATTTTTATACACAAAGCCAAGGTGACAGATTATACCATATGCTACACTTAGACGATACAAAGCTTCAGTTTTTCCAGGTGACATGGCAATAACGTAATTAACAAACCTAATAAGCAAGTGCTGCACAATATTAAAGCTATATTTATTTATTATATATTTACTTGATGATTTGTTGAGTGCCTGTTTCCAGAACCAATAAGCTCTTATAAAATTAATAAAGCTTAACTCATATGCATGGAGATGAGCTGTTGAACAGTGAATAAGCAAACTAGATGGTTACGGGTCATCAGTCAAAGGAGTATTTTTCCTGGGTCAGATTCACAGCTGACTTACATTAGCTTTACTGGCATTAATGAGGACACAGATCAGCTAGCAGTCTTAAGGATGCTAGTGGAAGTTGCAGTGATGCAAGGCAGCCACAAATTATTCTTTTGGAAGGCCCCATGAGGGAGCAGTAGCATCCAAGAAAGAAGGAAGTGGACAATGGTGGCCCGAGAGGAGGAATGACTATGGTGTCACAGAGATGCACTGATTCTGGGAATCTTCATAGCAGCCTCCACCCGTAGCTGCATAGGCAACTAGGAATTCCACAGGAAATACCCCACCTGCTCGCCCTCTGATGTGAATCTTTCCTGGGGTACCAGAAGTTCAAGTGTCACAGGGAGGTAAAGATTGCCCCAGTGTTGATGTACTCGTCCATGATCTACAATAATTTACCAACGGGGGGACAGACATGGTTTCAGCTGCTGTCACACCAAGATTCTTATTCATCTATTATTAACCATTGTTGTTTACCTGCTAAAATTAAATCACTATCTGTGATCAAATCAACCCTGCGATGGTGTCTCAGCAGTCATTTTTTGCAGACTCTCTGCATTCTACCTATTCTGTCTCACTGTTGCAACCAAATATACACCCTCGCCTCATCTGCTTCCATGAAACAGGTCAGCAAGTTCCTTCTCAACTTGGCCATGCCATCTGTAGTACTTATCAGATGCTACAGATTGTTGGCAATTCTAATGGTATATCTCCTTCCTTTTATTAGCAAACTGATCTCCTGTAGGACAGTATTCTAGTACCATTGTCTCCTATTCAATACGTGTAGAAATCAACCCAATACAATCGTCATGAGCCCCACTTCATGCTTTTGTGGGGCTTAGTGATCTATATTGCCCTATATAGGCTCTATGCAGTGGTGTGAAATTCCTCTTTCTTCTTACCAACCCCTGTACTTGGAAAAGAAATTTTATTTCCAAGGGGAGGAGGAGAAAGGTGGGTGAGTGAATGATTTAAAATCTAATTGTCAAGGCTGGGGAAATATCAGCTATTACAAAATTCTGCTTTGGGCCACACAGCTCTACCAGTAATCTCATTACACACATAATGGGCCTCAAAAGGCAGGCCAGCTAGAAGGGAAAGCAAAACTCTGCAGCACTTATGGATCAAACGCATACACGCGCACACACACACACAGAGCGCAAGAACTATTCCCAGATAAACTCCTGAAACAATTTGTAAAAGCATACTTCACCCAGCCTTTAAGGACAAATACAGCAAGCTATGAACAAGTCAGTCTGTGGAAACAAAACATAGCAAACATTAGAGGAAAAATATCATCACTAACTCCATCTGCCCCAAATCAAAATACATATTTTAGCTGATATTGGGTGGTGGAGGCATCAAAGCATTAGGTCCGCCTTGCAGCACACACTGTCATCCAAACCCAAACACCTGTTTTTTTGTTTTCTTTCCCATTATCTCCTCCATGGCTGCTATGTCTGAGTCCTACCTCCTTGTGGAAGAGGTGCACCATTCCCTTCACTGTTGCTAGCAGAACTACCGTACAGATCAGCCAGGATTCTATCTGCTGAGCTCTGAGCCCAGATCTTCAAAGCTATTTTGGCACCAACCTTCCACTGAAATCGATTAAAGTGCTGTCACAAGGTGTACCTGTGCCCCTTTCAGGTCATGTGTGGCACCGTAGTTCCTCCCCACCTCAGTTTCTCCTAAAGTAATCAAGAAGTTCACTGAGGCTCTATGTAGGGAACAATACCCCTCCTGAAGGATCTAGCTTGTTAACTGAAGACCCAAATAAAATTACAAGCAAGTCTTCTCCCTAGTGTCTTAGCCAGGAGACTCAGGGTACATTGACACAGCCAAACAAAAAACCCCCAGATATGCTGCAGTGAGTCTCAGAACCCAGGTCAACTGGGTCAGGTTCATGCCATGAGGCTACAAATAGCAGTCTAGACATTCAAGCTCAGGCTGGAGCCTGGGCTCTGAAACCCAAAGAGGGAAGGGGGGTCTCAGGGCCCAACCTCCAGAACAAGTGTCTACTCTGCTATTTTTAGCCCCATAGTGCAAGCCCAAGTCAGTTGAACCAGGCTCTGAGACTTGCTTCCACAGGGTGATGGCAGGGATGGTGGGGTTGCTGTATAGACATACTCAAGAGTTAGCCTCATTTTAGCCATTCCCACCTGGGTCCAGCAGGATTGACTCAGCTCAGGTCCCTTCCCTGAAGTAAAGCCTCTTGCAACCCCCTGGAAAGAATCCTGCCTCAGAGTTGGGGGCTGTGGAGATCTGTCCACTGCACCTCTTCTTTGGGGCAGCACATAATTCCTGACAGTCTGGGCTTCCTGCAACTGTTTCTGTCCCTCAGAACACACCTGCCAGGCCCCTTGCCCTGTGCAGCAGTCCTGCTCGGCACTCATGGGAGCTCTTCTTCTCAGGAGCTTCCTGTCTTTAGGACACCCCTCAGTTGAGCCCTGGTAGCCCTTTATCAGCCTCATTAGCTAATTAACTACCAGCCAGCCACCATGGGATTTGACTGCTTCCAGGTGGCTCTGAGTTGATTTGTTCTCCCTCACAGGAGCCTGTCACGGGTAGGCTGACTCCCCTGACGGCCAGCCCCATGACAGGCGCCTAACTGCTTTGAGGATCTGGACCTGAAAGCCTGATCCAGAACACACTGACCTCAATGGAAATAATCACACTGCCTCCAGTCAGCTTTGGATCAGGCCTCTAGAAAGTAATGTGTTTACCAGCACTCATTACACATTAAAACAGAATTGTCTCTCTCCACTGAACGTGGGGTTGAGAGCTTGTTGTTAGACCCAGTAACCTGTCAGGGGCGTATTTTTAATATTCTTAGCTTGAAATGGATTGCATAAAAAGATCTAGTATCATCCAAGCCTTTCACCATGAAACCTAAAATCATGGGACACAGGTCATTTCTTGTTTGAAGACTGAAATGAAACTTGACAATTTTCATACAGGTCTCTTGAGGCAAAAAAGCCTTGAATAAAAGAATTAAAGCAAAAATTTTTGCTCTCTCTGTATACTCACACATTTGTCAAGGCTGAGTTTTTGTGGTTTCATAAGAAAACTTGAGATAGTTGATTATGTAGTATTTTTTCTTGGTCAAAGATACCCTTGAAAGCACTGACGCTTCCAAATACTCAAGAACTCATATCTATAACTCAGAGTGTTACAAAATGTCACCACTTTTGAGCTTTACCTTTACTGAATTTCCCTAAACAAACAGCAAGTCACTTGCCTTCAGCCTACATTCTCTTTTATTTTACATTAAGGTAAATGATAATAAAGAACAAAAAGTAAAGTCTCTAGGAAATTGCACAGTGTACATGTGCAGCTCTGTAAGAGGCTAGCATAATTCTGACAGCAGAATTCTCTGTGTCCATAGAAAGGCAGAGTCTTTAGAAAATTAAAAGCCCAGCGCAAAGAAAAGAGCTTGAATGGATGATACCTATCTACAACAATGACTTCATTCTCAACATGATGAAGGGCTCAAATAAAGTGAAACTTAAAGATGGCAAAACCACGTCAGCTAAAACTGATTAAAAAATAGATGGAACCGATGGAAATTTTTTCACATCTCCAACTTCAACCCCTTTCAAAATGATCTAAGTTATGAGCTCTCCTTAAACACTGATTTCCATGGACTTTGATGTAGGATAGGCGGGTGATTAGCTGGGACAGAACAATTTCTTTAGCTCTTTTGGATATTCTAAGTATGTGCTGAAGTGTATTTTTTGTAAAAATTCTATTTTGAGATTTACAGAGTTGTATCTTGAACACTGTACTCCCTTCATAGAACATTCAGCAAATTATTCATACTTAAAAGCCCTGTGCCTTTTTTAAAGGCTTATTTTAATTTTTTCCCATGGGACCGACAGACTTAATCATGGCTCCAATGGTTCTTTAGCAATTGCTTTTAACAACAACAAATGCTTTAAAAAAATTAAATGTGCTTGCATGATTTTGAGTTCAGAAAATGCCTTTGTCTCCTAAAGTATCAGGAAACTGAAGTAGACTGTAATTGTAGGGGCAAGGTTGCGGAAGATTGGTGAGGAGCTCAGTGGCGGACTGCGTACGGGACTGAATGTGAGCGGAGGATGCAGGCAGTTCAACGAACTTTGTCCGACAGACCCTGCCAAGATATAGTTTAGCATAGTTCAGCATATTTTTGCCTGTAAACAAGTCAGTTTATATAACAAGCATAAATCATGAATGTAATGGATGTAACCAGCTGTTGACCCCATGTAACCTTGAGATAAGCACGGAGGATATAACACCGCAACAGACTCCCCCCAGCGGAGTCCTGCCTGGTCGGCTGTCCCGAACGGTCAGAGTCCCCTGCAGCCCCTCTGAGCGCCCTAGGGACTCCCTGCGCAGATTGGAGCTTAAGTTCTTCCTTCAATAAAGCATAGCTTGCTATTCTTAGGCCTGAGTGTCATCCTTTCGCTGGTATCCCCCCCACCCCACCCCTTGCGGGCACAGTAATGACAAAGGAAAGAAGGGAATGATGTAGACAGATTTTACATCTGCAAAAAACACCCACAAGGAAGTATGGTTCTTGTGGCCATTTTTCCTCCTGCTAAAATACTTAAGTGAATGGTTAAAGGTTAAATGGAACACTCTTAATCCTTTAAGAAAAAAACTTGTATTATTAGAGTGATAGTCTAATCTAGTGGATAGGGCACTTGGCTGGGAATCAGGAGATGTGGATTTGATTCCTAGCTCTGCCATTGGACTTTTCAGTGACCTCGGGCAAGTCACATCTCCCTATGTCTCAGTTTCCCCATCTGTAATATGGTGATGATATTCTGACCTTCTATGCAATGCTCTTTGTCATCTATGGATGAAAAAGTGCTGTATAAGAACTAAGTGTCATTGGTATTATTTATCTGTATTGCACCATGAGCAGAACTGACCATTTTTGTACGCCATGACCTGATTTGCATGCACAATCGAAGTAACTCTGTGCCTAAACTCTTTGACAGTCTCCAAGATTTCACCTGCTTTAATACTGTCAACAGTCTTCACACTCAAGCTCCCTTTCTTACTTTTGCTTTCTGAAGATGCTTCAGACTTCTATGCAAATCACGACAATCTGAGTTTACAAAGCTACACTTGATTAATGTGGGTACCAAAAGCCTTTACAACAACATACCACATGAGGGAAGTGTAGATACTGTAGACTTTTCCTTCAGAAAATAAGCGCCCAATGGTTTTATTTTTTATCTAGTTAATGGATTATGAATGACATGTAATTATTTTTCCCCTGAAAATCATGTTAATTTTTAAGAGAAAAGGCATAACAATAGAATTAGCTATTGAAATGTGATAATGTAACACTGTTTATTGGTAAAACAGAACAAGGTTTCCTAATCCTCCATAAATTATTTCCATCAATCCAATCACAGGTGACACTGCCATATTTATGAGAATGTGCTTTGTCCTCCAGGCACAATGCAGAGACAAGAGTATTTGGATTTCTATGTTGGCAACTTGAATGTAGGTGTAGGCTGAGGAGTTTGATGAAATTAAGTAGTGTAACAGAACACACTTCAGTTACAAGTCGCCTTTGAAGTTGCAGGGTTGGTTTGCTGCCCTATGGTCTGAGCCCATTATGTCCCGCTGACCTGTCTGGGCATTGGATTGGGCCCTTATGCTGCACTGCAAGGGTATTAAGAGTGGATATACTTGGGCTGTGCAATTCAATTAATGGGCATGGAAATGGGGGTGTAAGTGGCACCCACAGAATTGGAGGTTGGACATCAGCTTTTGTGAAAACATGCTCCTAGATAAGGTAAACCTATCTGTGAATCCACAGAGCTCGTTTCTCAAAAGTGGTGCTTGCAAGATGCTGCCGAGGAAAAGATCCGGTAGAGAGAGAATTTGACAATAGCACCTCATTAAATGTTCCATTTGGGTATGTCTACACTACGAAATTAGGTCGAATTTATAGAAGTCGGTTTTTTAGAAATCGTTTTTATATATTCGAGTGTGTGTGTCCCCACAGAAAATGCTCTAAGTGCATTAAGTGCATTAACTCAGTGGAGTGCTTCCACAGTATCGAGGCAAGCATCGACTTCCGGAGTGTTGCACTGTGGGTAGCTATCCCACAGTTCCCGCAGTCTCCGGAAATGAGATTCAAAAGTTCGCGGTTCTTTTCCTGTCTACCTGGCCAGTGCATCTGAGTTGAGAGTGCTGTCCAGAGCGGTCACAATGGAGCACTCTGGGATAGCTCCCGGAGGCCAATACCGTCAAATTGTGTCCACAGTACCCCAAATTCGACCCGGCAAGGCCGATTTAAGCGCTAATCCACTTGTCAGGGGTGGAGTAAGGAAATTGATTTTAAGAGCCCTTTAAGTTGAAAAAAAGGGCTTCATCGTGTGAATGGGTGCAGGTTTACATCGATTTAACGCTGCTAAATTTGACCTAAAGTCCTAGTGTAGACGAGGGCAAAGACAGTTTTGTTCCAGGGCCCGATCCTAAGCCCATTGAAGTCACTGGTAGTCTTTCCATTAACCTCACTGGGCTTGGATCAGGCCGCTGCTGAACAAGGCTGTTCAGCAGGGTTCCTTTTGGAAAGGAGATTGTGCTTATGGAGATTGTGCTCTTAACATTTATATGAAGGAGCCACTTTAAAGACAATCTCAGTAATTTCTACCAAGCTCTTATAATTACCTTCTTATATAAGTACGTTTAGTTCTTACATTTTAGATAGTAAACAGTAAACAAAATCAGAGTTGATATCAGACTGCATATTATTGACATGACAAATAGTACAGGTTGTTCTAGCCAGAAAGGTCAATTATTTCATGGGTAATTATTAAGGTATTACAGGATAAGTGATCAATCAAAGAAGTTAACAATGATCTAAGTTCTAGTTGAATCTTACCAGAAGCAATGAAGGCTATAAATCCATGGATTACTGAGGTATGATGCATGTGTTCTAATTTTAACTTTTCATGATTTGTCTACTTTGATGTTGCTGTCTCTCCCTCCCTCCTCTCTCATAGTTTGTTTCACAAGGCTTTTACATTGTTAATGTTTTCTCTCTGAGCGGTTGCTAAGGATTCTATTTTTATTTTGAGGTTGATTTTTCGTGTGTACCTTACTCTTGAAGGAGGACTGACACATCTGTCTGAAGCAAGTTTATGAACAATCCCTATCTGTGTGGGCTTTACAGATTTATGGGCTGTCAGATTTTGCTGTGGTCTCCAAAAATCTAAGCTTCCATATTAATAAAAAGCACATTTGATAGCCTTCCTGGTTGCAAAGATAGACATCATTATGTATATGACATCATTATATTATTTATATATATATATATATATATATATATATATATATATAGAAAGCACAATGCTGTCTTGTTGTGTCTCCAATCTGGAAGATTAAAACTACAGCCTCACCTGAGCTGTGAACCTTCACATTCATTCTCATTTGGGGACAACTTTCTATACTATCTGGGAGTCTGACTATTTAAATTGTAGCTTTGTTCAGCTGGCAGCCTGAGCGTGGAAACTGAACTCAGAGTGTAGCTTTACTCTGTGACTATATAAAATTAGAGGATACCTCTGGGGGAACGATTGTCCAAAGTCATGTCGTGATTGAGCTTTTTGGGGACATCACAGAATGTCCAGTAGCTTCCACAGTGCACAGCTGGAGCCTATTGCTCTGTGGAACAGGAGAATCTATCCACCCAGATCTATCTATCCCAGCCATGATGTCCAAAGGCTTTTTTAAAAAGGGAATTGAGAGTTTGGGAAAATATTAATATTCCCTCTTTCTTCCCCCATTCAGTATAACAGCAGAAGGGGTTTAAAAGACCTGTACTGCATAGGCAGAAAAATCCTGCAAATCCTCTCAGCCTGGCTCCCTTTGTCTGATCTTCCCCTTTTCCTCCTATCATTTCTCTAGTTTCCCCCCTCTATCTATAAGGGGATGTATAGATGTATAAGGATAAGGGGATGTATATAGCCCATCTGTCTCTTCCTCTCCTTCTTCCCTTTCCCCCAGCTGACTCAGGTTCATGCCCTGGCTGAAGCACCGGTAGATGTATAAGGATAAGGGGATGTATAAGGATTATATCCCTATCTATCTATTTAGGCTTTGTTCTCTGGAGTGGGATTTTGGGAGGGAGCAAAAGGTTCTCTTGGAAGTCGCACTGCTGCTTCAATGTGTGAAAGAGAAAACCACCCCTTCCCCTTACAGTCCCCATGCAGCTCTCAGTGGTGCAATTAGGTTCAATTTCTGGAAGCCGCTGAGCCATTTGGATGCCGCGTTCTCATTGTAATTAACACTTCCCATACCCGTGGCTTTGAAAATTTCAGCCATAGACTTTGCTTTGGAAGGGTGAGGAGAAGCAGAGAGTAGACAAGGCAGAGAGTGGGAGGAGGGGGAGAGGAGAAGGACACATGAGCTGAGAAAGAGAGAGAGATGGAGAAAGTATCAAAAAAAGATTCATAGGGGAAAATTACCTATTTCCCCATGTATCCTGTTGGTCACAAGGTATTGGTTTGTGGCCGTCCCCCAAAATGAGAACTCTTCAGAATGCTAAGAACAAATGAAAATGGGTTTATAATAGAACTCTAAATGTAGCAATAGTATGTGTGTGTAGCTCTCAGTGGTGCATTGCATATATATATATATATATATAAGCTAATAAAAAGATCATGGATGCATTAGATAAGGCTACATAATGTATATAATGTATGTGAGTGTTCTACTTAAATCATTACTTAAGGAAACATTAGTATCTAACCCATCCACACAATACCTGTCTTCACAACCATCCATTATGCTACCATCTATGTTTCCATTCTACATGCCACCACAACCTATTCTCTTCCAATACAAATCTATACACTCCCCAAATCCACACATCTCGTTATCCACACATAATCAATAATTATAAAAATGTGTATATAAATCAGAATATATTCCTTAGGGTTTCCCTAAATTGCTTGCCACATATTGGCATTCTGACATTCCTAGTGAATCACCGGCTCCCATTTGCACAGTCACCAGTTTCCTGATGAGACATATGAGAATTTTTTATTGTTAAATATTCAGGTTATGTTATTAATCGCCATCTCAGTATGAAAATTCCCTCAACTGATCTTTATTTAATGTTTGTATAATGGATTGCAGATACTTTTGGAAAATATTCCTTATATTTGATTACAGGCATTAATATTCCACAAACACAAATGTAGGTCACAGAACTAATTTCCAGTGAAGTACAGTTTAAGTTTCCATTATTAATAATGATGCTTCAAATAGTATATATTCCAATTCTTTTCTTAAAGAAATAATAATTGGGAATAGCATTCAGTTTGTTTATTTTTAGATTTCAAGAACCTTGACATTATTGACAAATATTAATACATTTTACTGAAATTCCATTACTATAATTTGGTTGTAACACAATGTCCTGTCTGAAGCACTGGTAGATGTATAAGGATTATATAGTCTCACTTTTTTCCATACGCATTAATGAAAGAGGATGAGATTAAATGTCTTCTATCTTAGTCTTTATGTTAAGGGCTGTTATAAAGAGGATGGTGATCAATTGTTCCCCACATCCACTGAAGATAGGACAAGAAGCAATGGGTTTAATCTGCAGCAAAGGAGAATTAGGTTAGAGATTAGGAAAAACTTTCTAACTATAAGGATAGTTAAATTCTGGAATAAGCTTCCAACAGAGGTTGTGGTATCCCCACCACTGGAAGTTTTTACGAACAAGTTGGACAAACATCTGGCGGGGTGGTCTAGGTTTACTTGATCAGTGCAGGGGGCTGGATTGAGGACCCCTGGCGATCCCTTCCAGACCTATATTTCTATGATTCTATGATGTTTCAATACACATGCACCACCTAGCCACGCTGAATTAATTTTACAGTAACTCATGGAAAATTACAGCTATCTATGTATTTGTTTGCTACAGCTTAAACAAATGTACACAATGAGAATTTGGGAAATAAAATAAAATTTGCAGACGTTAATTTGCTCTTGGGATCTACAATGGCAAATAAAGACATAGGGCTTTTCTGCTGGCCACCATGTAAGAAGGAGAGAGAACCTACAGAAAGCTGTGGAGAGTAAGTTCTGCTGCTTATTTTGCCAGGTACTGCTTGATAAAGGAGAATCCTGAGTGATAGAAGCACATGGGAAGAGAGACAAGGATGTTCAGCAGAAAGTCCTAGGAACAAACAGGCTTGATGAGAAGGCTTATTACATTCTGTTATTTTAGACACCAATAAACCCAAGGGTAAGCATGACCTTATATAGTGAGCATGGTTGTATTTAGGACAAGGGTGGGAATGTGAGACAAGGTGAATGAAGCAATATCTTTTAATGGACCATCTTCTGTTGGTGAGAGAGACAAGCTTTTGAGCTTACACAGAGCTCTTGGTCAGGTGGATGAGGTCTGTGTCAGCTCAGAAGCTTGTCTCTCTCACCAACAGAAGATGGTCCATTAAAAGATGCTACCCCACCCACCTTGTCTCACAAATATTCTGGGACCAACACAGCTAAAACACTGCATAAATTCTTATTTGTGGCTTTGATTTTCATTTTTTGGTATCTATAACAGCAAGAGATCATATGAGTCTGACAGTGCCTGACAATGATAGCTTTACTATTTCTGTTTTTATGCACAATGCAGTACAGATTTTTTTTAAAAAAAATCTTCTAGTTTGTTACCAGGAGACTGAAATGTGGTATTTTGCCACATGAGGAGCTCAGGAAATCTACTAGATAAAGTGAAAGAGGGAAGCTCTCAGCTAGAATGCACATGATCCATTTCAACCCTAACAACAGATGCATATGAAATATTGTTTTGCCTTTTATTAAATAACATTTATTAACTTACCTATATATTTTTAAATGGTAAAGAAAGACTGACCTTTCCAAACCCTCCATTTACTGCAGTTTAAGAGGAACATTACAAATGCCAGGAGATACTGCAGGATGGGAAACACAAAGGATTCAAGCAAATTAAACTTTGATACATACACAGAAGACAACTTGAGCTGGCATATGTACACACTCCCTGCCACTGTATTACTTTTCTATCAAAAAGCTGACATTCAGAATATTCAAGAAATATGACTGCCCTTTCAGATTTCAGATTTGGATTTATTTCCTTCCGATGCAATGTTTATATGACCTTGTATTAATGTCAGACATCAGAATCGTGTTATGATGAAAATGAAAGCCTTTATTTGACTTTTTGATTTACAGATACAGTACAAATCTCATTAGGAGAATACAATGATAGTCTAGATTTGGTGCACTAATACCCATTTGTACTCTAAACTTTAGTAATCATAGTGGTTTCAAATGTGGATGCTTAAGGCTCCAAATGTTAAATATACTATAATCCAATAAATTCATTTCATCCAATGATCTCAACGTGCTTTAAAATGATGGGTAAGTGTTATTACATCCATGTTACCAATTAGCTGAGAACAGAGAAGGTAAGGTCTTGCTCAAAGGTCACTCAGTCTGTTATATGTAGAGTCTGGAGTAGAGCCCAGTGTTTAAATTTTCAGAAGTGACTAGAGATTTTGGATGCCTTGATTTTTGGGTTCCCATCTTGAGACACCTTAAAACTTTAGCTTCTCTATCTGAAAAATGGGGAAGTCTACTGAAGCCAACAGTGCCATGCTTTGGACAACACCCTGGCCAAAGACGAGGAGATTCCTCTGAACTGTTCAGTGCGATCATCAGCTCCTCAATGCTGGTTATTAATCCCTGCCCCTCATTTATTATGGCTTAATAAGGTCTTTTAGGGTGACTGACATAATTTTCCAATGTCTTCGCTACTCATGAATAATGCAATCATCCTAAACTCATTCCATTAAAACTTTCATACAACACTGTCATGCAACCACTATCTATCTGTATGATATCCTGATGGAATTCACCAAAAATATAATTGTATCAATTGCCATAGAAACTATACAATTTGCTGGGTGCCTCCATACATTGGATCAGTTTTACTACTAAGATTATTACAATTGCTTTAATCACTTTAGGAAATTAATGGGAATTCCACACTCTGAGCAGCTGGAGCAGGGCCTCTGCTTGCCCTATAATGGTGATTAAAACAATATCATCAATATTGCTTGGCACTTACGCTTTTTCCATTAGTGCTGATGCAATTAGATGCAATTTTTTCTAGATTTAATCTGGATTCCATACAGCATTTGACACATGAAGTTCTCATCTCACTGTGGCATGATGTTAGATAGCATATCAAATGGATCATTGTTCCCACTTTGGTTTGCAAGGTGACCATATATTACTAACTTACCAGTAACTAACTTGCTCATGAAGGCGTTTAACGACTTTGCATATTCTTACACACTAACAAGGCAGCGTCCAGCCCTTCTTGGAGCAGGGATACATGGCCATGTTACAGTGCTTGCCATTTCAATTACCAAGTCTTTGAACTAGGTTACCGGAGTTTGTCCCCAGACAGTCCATTGGCAGTGCAGATAAGTAGTCGTGCAAATAAATATTTTTAAAAAGCATAAAGGGTAATGTCAGCTTTCTTTACAAATCTGATTAAAGAGACCCTTTCCACATTGCCTCTCTCCCCTGTGCCTTAGATCTGTTTGCTCAGAGAATGACTAGTACATTGAAAGAGTAGGAATTTCCACACTGTCTCAAACTAAATGAAAGAATATGTATAGAGAAGGAAATGTGTTTGGTAAGGATGAATCCCAACCAAAAGCTTGGAGCCAAACAATCCCTGGATTTTGGGGTAGTCTGACCATGACCCAGTCTCCCTTCCATCAGGCATGCCTATTGTCTAGGGGTTACTAAGCTGTAAACTCTGCCAACCTATAGTAGGTTCTGTTTGTAATTTATTCTAACTACACTGTCTTGCCTTTTTATTATGTGGTTCATTTAGCTACTGTCTGCAGGGTACACAACACCAAAACACCATTGTCAGATTTTTCCCGCCAGCTCATTCGCTACTGTCTCTAAATGTTTTTCTCCTATGAGGATCTTTGTTACACCTTTTTAAATTTTAAACAAGAAAAACAATATATCTGCTTTTTAAATTTTTTTAAGCAAGTGTTAGTGGACAAAGTGTTCACTAGGCAGAGACATTTTGGTGCAATTTACATATCAAATGTAACTGAAAACCCTGGCACCAGGATAATGTTATCTTCCCTGTCTGCAAGTGACAGCAGCCATGAATGTTACAAATGTTCTTGGATTGTTTTACTGTTCTTGAAGAGTGAAGGACTGATACTTTTTCCTGACTGCTGCTTTTGCTGACAGTGCTTTCTGTGGCTGTGTGAATTATCCCTAAAGACAGATTTGACTCAACTAGTAATACAATCATAATAATACCACTTAGCTCTTATATAGAACTTATCAAAGCACTCTGCAAAGAAGGTCTGTGTCCCCGTTTTAAAGTTGGCAAATCTAAGGCACAGAGGGGTGACGTCACTTGTCCAAGGTCACTCGCTAGGCCAGTGATAGGAAGAGAACCCAGTTCCCCTGAATCCCAGTCCAGCGCTCTGTGCGCTAAGTGTTCTCAGGGGCATGTGAATTTGCCCCTTGGAGTGAAATTCACCACTATGCAAAGGGCCTGCACCAGCTCTAAGCACAGCTTACCTCACACTGATTCTAATACCCTTCCTCGAGTAGTGTAGTACCTTAAGCCTTGATCCCACAATACTTACGCTAAACCTTATGTGCTGCAAGCATTGCCATTCGAGTGCCATGGAAGTCAATGGGACTAGTCACAGTGTGTGAAGGTAAGTATGTGCTGCAGGACTGGGGCCTCAGTTTCTGCATATGTGGGATGTCCATAGTGCATCATTCAAAGTGTCTAGTGGGGCTCATGCGGTTCCCAGCAGAGTGATGGCTGCCTGATTTCTGCTCTCCTCATTACTCCAGCAAGAGTTTCATTTCAAATTATCCTTTGTTTGGACAAACTGACAAGAAGTTTCTGTCATAAAACTCAAAACAGACTTTGAGTAAAATCTGAACGGTTAAATATGGATTCCACTGGAGAGAAAAAGGAACAAAAGAGCAAAGCTAGCTGACTCATCGCAGCAGTCACTGGAAACTGAAGCAGCTGCACCTTTGCAGAGCCTGACTCTAGACAGAGCAGCACTGAAAGAATACCTGACAGGGAAAGTGGATATAATTTAAGATATCAGTGGTCTCTTGAGTGATGGCTCAGATGTTAAATATTGAATTGCAAACTCAGCCATTCATTTTCGGTTGAAACTAATGATTTTAGCGGTGAAACTACCTCCTCCGAAAAATAAAACAACAACAACAAAAACCACCAACACAACAACCAGAATGGACAAATAGGAAGATGAGTATGTTCTCCTGGAAAACATATCTATAAGAAACAGCCTTCACATATCAGGTATTATTGAAGGCCTTGAAGGGAAAAAAATGTTAAAATGTTCATTCAAGGCCTCCCTCTGCCGAATAGCCCCCCACCCTCCGCCCACCCCCTCCCCACACCTGTTGAGTTCCTCTTATAGCCTGGCATTCATAACGCACAGCACAATACTGAAGAGCAGAACAGGATCTGTGCTTTCTGACAGACATGACTGGCTTACAGGTCACCAGGACACTTGAAAAGTGGCTGGAAACCTAGTAGGATGCCCATGGTATGATGGGATTGAGAAACCTGCACCATGAGACACTGAACCTTCCCCCATGAGGCATTGCAAACCCTTCCCAAAACGCCCTGCGATCAGTTGCACAGTGGGATTGCTACCCACAGTGCACTGCTCTCAGTGTTGATGCAAGATCTGCTATTGTGGATGTGCTCTGCGTACACAAGGAGTGTATACGGGCATGCAACAGCGGTTTAATTACAGTGGTGGCTGTATGTTGATGTAACTTAAGTTGACTTAACTTTGTCATGTAGACATAGCCTAAGACAGAAGTGATGCTGGTGGGCATGGAAAGCACTCTGAAGGGTTTGCAGCCACCATGCACTCATCGTAGCTGAAAGTTAATACTCACAGTTAGATCACTCAGTCTGTAGTTCAGGACTACTCCTGGATTCCTAGCTGAGGCTAAGCTCTCATGTAGCACCATCTGTGAGTAATGCTTTCGACTTCATCTCCAGTTGGGTAGGAAATTGCATCCCACCCTGATACATGATGACTTGGCTGCTGTTATACACCCTTCATTACCTTCCCCTGAACTACAGCAATGCAATCAGCCCTTAGGAAACTCCATTTAGAACAGAGCTTTGAATTTTTTAGGTTTGCGCAAACTTAAGATTCCGTGAAAATGCAGGGGTCTCCTAATCCCATGAAACATTCTTGCTGGTTTGTGTTTGCAGAAACCGAGCAAATAATAATAATAATAATTAATAATAATAAAAAAGGCTCTAACTGAGCATGCAAATTGGGTCCAGTGCATTCAGATACAGGCTTCCAATGTGCAATTATCTATATTTTGTTGGCCTGATTCACCAGTTCTAGGCTGGTGTCGTTCTATTTGAGCTACACCGGTGAAAACAGGAGCAGCACAGTGGGACCAAGAGTTTTAATTTAAGATCCAGTGTTTGAATATCTAGCCCTTAATGAGCAGGGCATGGATTAGCACGGACAAGTCCATTCATCCACCTAAGCTAGCTATCCACTCAATTGTCTCAATCATTATGTCTGGGATGGAAAGTGTTAAATCTGTGATTCTCTTGGCATAAAAGGAATATTGAGATGAAAGAATAATCAATCTTCCATAAATAATATACATCGGTAGAGACATTATATATTCAAAGCTACAGTCAAATGGTTGGGGAGAGAGATAATTTATTCTGTTGAATTTCTGCAGAATGAATCCTGGAACAGATCAAACAAAAAAAGTTATAAAATAGGAATTATAGGTAATGAAGGACTCCTTCTTGCAAAGGAGTTCAGCTAACTCTTATGCATAATTAAAATATATGAGGTCGGGGGAAGCTTAAAGATGATTGTCAGGAATCATTTCTTATTCTTTTATTAAGCAATGCCAGAGCTGTGTTTACTTTACAAAAAATTATAACATGGAATGACTGTAATTAAAATGCATCTTTTACAGTCGTGTGTTTTGATTAAACATGAAGCAGAAGAACTGGAGTCCTTGAATATTTGCTTCCTGTGTCTGTAGCGGACTAGTGGTGTATTTCTAAATGATCTGCCTCACTGCAATATTATTCCAGGAAGTAACACTTCCAGAAGACCTTTCTTCTGGGAATGATGTAACACAGCCACCAAACGGGCTTTTCCACTACTGTTTAATCATTTTGGAAGTTTTCAAGTCAGTGTCACCTGGATTGATGAAGAAGTATGTGACTTAGCCATGGTTGCTTGGTTGAATAATGACAAGTACACCCCATTACATACCGGTACCTATTTTGTATGGCCTTTACTATGTACATTTTACCGTTATAATATATACCCATATATGTACATCGAGGACACCCATCACCATAGTTTTTATGTGCCAAAGGTATCTCATAGCGCAGAAGTGAGAAGGAACACATGATGTTATAATACAATTTGACATTGGCGGAAGAGACTGTCTAGATCCAGAGTTGGATCCAATTTAGATTTGAGTTGGGACTGAGGCAGAATCAAGACTAAGATTTTAATTCAATAGAATCAAAATTTTCATGAGATTTTCTTGTGAAATTTTGGCCCTACTGACAGAAATAGCACTGGCTCAGATTAGTTTGGTGTGATTTTCATGGTGCTGCACTAGAACCCTGACTCAGAAATCAGGTCCCTTCTGCTTTTGGATCTGGCCTAGAACCAAAGCATACTTGTGCGTTTGGATCTGATAGGGTTCCCTCTTGGGGAACCGAGTGTTTACCTTGTCCATCCTAACGTGTTAAAACGACAACTTGCCTTGTGCACGCTCAGATTTTAACATGTTTAAAATACAGCTTTTCCTAGTGAAGACAAGGCCCCAGGGAAGAGGGGGTAGGGGGTTCTGATGCAGATTGACACATTCACTCTCAAACTAGGCAGTATGATGCTTGGATGCTGACAATAGGAAATTAGTTTGTTCCCTAGAAAAGATACGAATTGGTAAATTTTACCATTCTGTAATTTAAAACAAGATACTCCCATCTAGCTCTGTTGAGATAACTATTTAGTTTTACATCTTCTCACCTCTTTTTCATTTTGAGTAAGTCTTGTTTTATAAAGAATTCAGCTACCGGAGCGGGATGTTCCTGCAGTTCCATCTCCAAAGGGGGAAAAAAACAAACCACACAGGTAACCTCAGAAGAGAGGCCTGTAAGGAACCTGGGGACATCCCATTCTTGTACTTGTCCAAGGGGCATGGACAGATGGGTCCACTCCTCACAGCTGGTAATTGCATTTGGTGGGTAATTCACAAGGGGAGAACCAAAAGTCCTAACAGAGAGGTGGAGGGAGGCTCCAGAGGTAACACCCTGTTGAAAATGACAACAGCGACAGCAAGGAATATGTATTAGCAAGAGTTTACCTAATGAATGTTCTGCAGACACAGGAATATAATCTTGAAAAGCCCTCTCTTGTGGCAGATATTCAGTTTCACTTGTCAGGGCTGTTCTGCTCTGACTTGTCCCATTCTATTTCTTAAGTTTTTTTTTTTCTTTTCTTTTTTTTTAATGTCCTCTCCGATATGCAAACAGACAGACTTTCAGTCCAGATTAGTCTGTTCAAAGGACAGTGCACACGTGTGTTTTCCAAGCAGTTTTAAAGGAAATATACTAAGTGAATATCCAGGATTCTGACACTTCTGTGTGACAGATTGTCAGAAAATTTAAGCAGTAAATTCAAGGGGTTGGGGTTTTTTTTGGTGTTTGTTGTTGTTTTGGTTTTTTGGCATTCACTCAGAGACATAACAATTCTCTTTGTACTGGCCACATAAGGGCTTTTTTATCTGAGAAATATGTACCATCCACAAAGATAAGGGGCTCTTGTATCCTTTTCCAGCACGAAAACAACAAATTTGATCTTGCAGAGGGCACCTGTGAGAGAGTAATAAACTTTATATGTCTTAATACTTGCTTTAAATTAATCTTTATGCACAGTTATTTTACATTTAGACGTAAGCTACAGGGCAGACCTTTCTGCATTGCAGATCTGGGTCAGGTTCTTCTAAGACCCGACTGCTTTTTTTCAAAGAAGGGGAAGGAGCAGAGGTGGCTGCACCTTTAGAAGCCTTGAATTATTTCTGAAGTTTTGGTGCTTCTCTAGTTCTGATGAACTTCCAGCATACTGCTGACCATCAGCACCAGTTCAAAGAGATGGAGGGTGGGGAAAAGGAAATTGTTTTTTGCATTGTTATAATACTGAGAGAAAAATATAAACTACCCAAAGGCAGGTGGACACAGAGGAAGGAAAGGAGAAACAGGTTACACCTGTTTACTGAACATGCCTGGACGCTCATACAATACGCGGAGTAGATTTTAAAAAATCCTTCCTTGTTTTGTACTAGAAGTAATAAGGTGCTTACCATGTTTGAAGCGGCTAGACATCAGTAAGTTATGTGCATTCAGAAATTCAGACACACACAATCTCTCTCTTTTTTTAAAGATCTAGATAAAAACCTTTAGATGATCTAATTAACTTGGGAGAGTCAATTAACTGTTAAAGAGCAGCTGATTTCTAATGAAGGCTTTGAAAAACATTCTGTTTAGAAACAATTCTGCTTAAATATCACATTTTGTGTACCTTCCGGCATTTCTAACCAAGAACATTTATATGAAATCAAGATCTTGGTTTCCTAACAGTTCCTCTGCATTTAAATTCTTAATGCACCCCCTTATGTTAGGGCTAAATCTACTGCATATTAAGTAACAGCAGAATTAAAATATTCAGGAATATTTGTGAATACTTGTGCTTGGTTAGATTCACCACTCTTCAAGCTCTTTAGAATACATACATTTGCGAAGCTTTGGAAATGGTCTGCAGCATTCCACTGAAGGCATGTATCTGAGGTGAGAACTATGGCTGAATAGTACTATATCACAGCTAGGTATATTGTTAATTATTATTAATAATAAAACAAACAACAATAATAAGAAGAAATAATTAATAAGAATAATACATAATACGATAATCCATTTTTTTTGAAAGCATAAAATATTCCTGATCAGACATTCAGAGTCTGATTCTGGTACTTTCATGCTGGAATTACGAGCAATATAGCCAGATTACAATACCCCTATTTCATGCTAAATAGCACCTTACACCACAGGTCAGTCTACTGAAATCAATCATGAAACTGATGGAACTGCTAGCGGTATATGTTGCATTTCAACACGAATGAGGGTATCAATCTAGCCCACTGAGCTACACCTTATTTGGTATGTGCTTTTACTAATGGGACTCAGTATCACAACTGGGCCATCAATGAATGCTTTGCTCCAAAGCCCAGGGAAAACTAACATTTCAGTGGATCCACAGATATAAATACAAGCTTTGATATATCAGACCCCTATTAATAGAGAACAAAGGGGCAGGAATACAGAAAATATATTCCTGATATATACTGTAAGCAGAAATGTTTCCAAACGAACATTTATAAAAAACATTTTCACGAGGCATCAGGTGCTCTTTAAAGGTCACCTTATATTACTGCTATTTATTTCCTCATCAGTTGGTTAATCAAGTACTTTTCATTCTTTTAAGGTCACCAAGTGTTAGTAATTGCTGCTTAAGAATGTATTTGTTTTTTAAAGGATCTATGTTATTTGGGCAGGAGTCCTAGTAAATTGCTATAATGCTAACAAAGCTGTAGTCATCTGGGCTTTGATCCTGGGAACATTTTAGCGCGTACATAACCTTACTTATGTGAATAAAACTGTGCATATGCTTAAGTGTTTACAAGGGCAGGGCTCAAGTCCCCACTAATGGGAATTTGTGAATTCAGTTGATAAGATCTTTCATTCAAAGGGTCCTGGATTAATAGAACCCTAATCTGTGAGCCTCCCCTAAATGTTACTACCCCTGAAAAAGTTGAGGGCATTGAATCGCTCCCAGATTGAGAAGAAAAGGAGTTATTTCTGTGCTTTGAACAGAACAGGTCACAACACCAGGATCTTTTTTTCTTTAATTGTTTCCTTGATACTGTCGTGAATATATGTGCAACTTGAGTGGCAGGGTCACTGATAAATTAGCACTTTCTGCTGCCCTGATCCAAAAGGCACTGCATCTAAGGGCAGAAGCTATAACAGAAATAAACAATACAAAGGCCGAACTCTTATGGCATGCTGGCTGCCGAAGCAAACTGGCACCAAACTTAGCAAAGAGGTAGAACTTCCAATATAAACAGTAATTCATTGCGCACAGCATCCAAGTGATTAGAGCACATCCACGGGGCTTGAGCAAAACACACAGCCAAGTCAAACCAAAAAGTCAATAAAAACCTTTGTTGAAAGGTTTTCTGTGCAGCCCTTTTCTCTATCTCTTGACCTGACTGCTCTGAGCTGTCTGGATCACATTTTCCAAGCAGGGTGCATCTCCGAGAAATGCGTTTTCTCTCATTCATTGTGGGGACAAAAGCCTGTTTGAATGTGCAGATATTTATAATGCACTTACAAAGGCAGGTATTTGCCAGCACATCTGCTGTTCCCTTCTTAGGGGCAGATTCTGATCCCCTTTACTCACAATGAGCAGAACCCTTCTCCTCACTGAATTTCATGGGAGTATGTGGAATGTTGACTCATCACTGGCACATCCCCTTATGGCTGGGCATGGCGTTGTAGCTTTTTCCACTCTACAGCCCCAGGCTGATGATCACTTTGGTCCTGCAACGGTCTCTCTTCTTGCAACTCAGATCTTCGGCCAGGTCAATTTTTAATTCCAACCCTTCCGGGGTCACAAAATCACAACCAGGAGTTAACAAGTGGCCCAACCCAAGAGATCGGTCAGCCCCCTCAGCTTGTCCTTTAGATTCAGACTTCAGCCCCACCCTGGGCTCGGTAATCGTTACGTCAGGCCTGCATGCCCCTTCTTTGGGTTGGTAGGTTGAACCCAGGCCCACCCTCTGCTTTGAGTTCCAGTCCAATGCTGTATTAAGCATCTAAGTCTGCTTCTTCAGGCATGCTAGTTTCCCTTGGCCACTTCTTACCTCCAAACCTTTCATCCTTCTCCCGTGCTGCCTGTTTAGCAGAGCCTCTCTGCTGGTTCCCTGGCCTCTGGCATCTCCCTACATTATTCCAGCTCCTTTATTCTGTGCTGGAATGTAGCTCCCTCAGGAATGCCCCTCTGCACCTTCTCCTTTTTCCAGAGCTCACCACAGGGATTAATTCCGTCCCTGTCACCCTCTCTTCCTCACCCCTTCCCAGAGAGGGAACTCCTTACCTCCTCTCTCCTGGGCCCCTTCCTTGTATTTATTTTAAACCAGTAGTTCTCAAACTTTTGTACTGGTGACCCCTTTCACATAGGAAGCCTCTGAGTGTGACCCCCCCATATAAATTAAAAATAGTTTTTTATATGTTTAACACCATTATAAATGCTGGATGCAAAGTGGGATTTGGGTTGGAGGCTGACAGCTTGTGACCTCCATGTAATAACTGCGTGACCCCCTGAGGGGTCCCGACCCCCAGTTTGAGAATTCCTGTTTTAAATGCAGAAGACCCCTCTCATCCCCCGATGGCTCTACTAACAAATCAAGCCTGACACACTTTCCAGGTGGGCTAACTGAGCTCTCAGATTCCTATTAATCTTTTGTTGACCTGTCTGGGATAGACACCCCATCACAGTTTACTCATGATGTCAATTACTATTCAACATCAGGGTGTCAGAATCCAGCCCCTAGAAAAATGTGGCTATTAGTAAGTCACCTTGTTGAGCACCAAGTTCACTCACACATTTTCAACCAGGTAAATAGAAAGAATGTAACTAAAACCAAATTCCCAATCTACAGTGATTCCATTCTGGTGCAAGAATCTCACTCTTCCGCCTCCCTGGTGTTCTTTCTTGCAACACATGGCATTCCCTTCCTTTGACATATCCTACCCTTCAAAGTAATGATGACTGACATCAAGTCACTCTTTCTTTTCCGGGACTCAAATCAGGATTTGGTATTCTTATTTCTTGCTGCTCTAATTTGTTCTCACTTTTAAATTCTCCATTAATTTTAATTAAGCTTTTTGTTGGCGTAAGCGATTTTTTTTACCCTCTCTAAAGAGACCCTGCTGGCTGGAGTACATTTTCTCTTAATGCCTCACAGTTTTAATATAGGACATCTTACTGGCTAGCAAAGTCCCTACTTTGATATCGTGTACACCTGCCTCAATCATGCTGATTTGGAGCTCAAGACAGCTCCCACTAAAGGTAACAAACATTTTACCGCTGGCTTCAAGGAGAGCAAGATCCAGCCTTCTTATGCCAACGTATCCAAATCACCCATTGTGTTGTACTGAAGTGTATTCTGTTGCTTCTAGGCAATTGTTAGAATGATAAACCCCTCGTCTTTGTTTTGTGATTAATATACCCAAGATTTTTTTAAAATAGGAAGCTACAGGTAGGCTAGGCAGTCTAGATGACCTCCTGAGGTCCCTTCCAACTCTGATATTCTACGATGCTATGATTCTATATTTAGACAAATGTCTGATTGTTCAAAAGCGCTGAGCACCCAACAACTCCCATGAAGTTTATTCATTCCATTTGGTCATTCGAGGTCAACGGGCACTGCCAGGCATTCGGAACTTTTGAAAAATCAGGCAGGTGCCCAAATACTAGGTGGTAAGCTCTTGGGGGCAGGGGCCTTCTTTTAGTTCTGTGTTTGTACAGCACCTAGCACAATGGGTAGTCTGTGACTGGGGCTCCCCTGCGCTGTGATAATACAAATAACAACAAATAAATAATAATAATAATAATACAGGAGATTTTTTTCTGATAGACACAAATGGCAATTGGTGGTCTAAATCATATTGCAAGTCAGTAGGAGTTAGGCGCTTAACAGCCATTGGCCTTGAAAATCTCCCTTTTAATTGCTCCCATTTTTGAGAACCTTGGCCTGTGTTTCTATTTTCCCCTTCTTGTCTGGGCCTCTCCAGGGATTTCTAAACTAACATTTGTAGATAGACGCTTGCTCAGATTTTCAAAGACCCCATTTTGCAGGCATCCATTGTACATGAACAAGCCCTGATATGTGTGCACCTGCTGGGATTTCTGTGCACTCAGAAGTGGTTCCATGCACATGTAGCACAGATCTCAGTGCAGGCCAGCAACCTGAGTTTACACCCAGGGTCCCCAGCAGGCTTGAGCTGGAGTGGCTCGTCCATGCTGAAGCCTGTGCTGCCATGTATTCGCTACTATTTTTATCTCCACTAGCTAGATTAGAGCTAGCATGGGTATGCTTACCCGGGGTGCAATTACACCTTAACTGGCAGCGTCGCTATATCTGTGTTGTGTTTTAACACTGGCTGATCCCCAAGGGACTCCAGTGGATTTACTTCTGATATGCCCCAATGTCAATGAAAGGAGAATCATTATGCGTAATTTTCAAACATGAGACAAAAAATTGATTGAATATGCAGCTGCCTTTCCTTCCCATGAACTACACAGGCCCTTGATCCAACAGCTCATAGCAGATAAGAATATCCTCTTGCCTTGTCTGTCACTCCAGCCACTTAATACCACAACCCTTTTACCCCAATACATCTAGCATGGCTTCCTGTTCCCCCTCACGTGTTGCCAGATAAAACAGAGGCACTTGTCATGGGCAAGGCAGCAATGAACGCCTTTCTTTACAAACTATTTTTTTTTCTAGGTTCACTTGTAAGAAAACGAAAATGGATCCATACATTGCTAAGATTTCAAAGGCCAAACTGACAAACCATCACCTTGGCAGGAAAGGTTCAAGCTGGGAATGCTACCCAGGAGGAACTTAAGGATGATGTCGCATCAATGAAAGCTGTAAAAACAATTTTAATTGAAGCATGACATGGTTTAAGAAAATTGATGACACTGGAAAATAAATTAAATGCACAAACTCATGCAGGCATGAAAGGGAACATTAAAGAGAAAGGATTAATGAGGATATTTCTGAATTTTTAGAGCATCTGTTAGATACTAAATTTATGCCTCCATTGAAAAAGCTTTTAGGAATCCTGAATTTCTTGCTGGTGCGTTTTCCTGATTCCCAGAGCAGTTTTGTTTCATTGAGCTGGGTCCAAAGCCCTTTGAACTCAATGGAAAGGCTGGCTTTGTGCGTATCCAAGCGGGAGTGATTTTATTTTACATGCTAAACTCTGAATATTATTTGGAGGAATTTATATTTTTGTGGATTTGGATGATGATGCAAGGGTTTCCTGGAGGCAAAGCTTAATTGTTTAGTCCAAAAAAGAAGCTGGAGTTGATGATTCATTAGAAAATGGCTTTATTCAGAGCTCATTTGTCCCACAACTTTTGAAGTTGAATCCTGAAGGATAACTGTTGAGACAGTTTTTTGTTTTCGCTCCTCTAGTTCTTGTTTTTACAGGGAACTGCACATCATTGATTCGCCATGTAGAAGAGTTCTGAGCCAAGAAATACTGTGCAGCACACAAAGATGAGTAGAGAGAGTTGTCTCCCTTAGTGTGCAATTTGATACTAAATTCCAGCAGATTCTAATGTTACATTTTGATTGGAGTTAGTTAGTCCAATATCTCCTTTTTTCTTTAACCAACATGGATGGAGAATCTTCCTTGCGTGTTTGGTTTGTAATGATGGAACACTATTTTGTTTTAGATACTGTGCCCTAACTACACTTATGATAATTATTATTTTTATTATATATACTACAAAAGAGCATAGAAACTCCTCTCAGGAATCAGGGCCCCATTGTTCTAGGAGCTGTACAAATATATAGTAAAGGGTCACTGACTGCCCTAAAGAGCTTCCAGTTGAGTTTAGGGATAAGGCACGACAGGTGAGTGAAGTAAAAGGCATGGGCAGGGTGGGAAGGAGGGAAGATGAGGTAATGCTAATAGGAACATATGTTTGGAGGGCGCTCCAGTCCACATTATGTAACTTGCCACCTGTTTGGTTGGCGCCTTTGAAACACATCCTTAAAATAAAAATTAAATCATCATGACTACAAACACAGATACAAAGCAATGGTGAAAGTGCCACTAACAGAATGTCCATCTCCTGGCTTGTGCATTTATACCCTGTGACGGGCTGGATCACAGAAACCCCCTTGGGGCTGCCAACTGATGTGCCAAGACTACTCCTGCCCCTGCCTTCCCTGCCAGCTTGGGACTCCAGAACCCTGCCGGGTTGTGCCAGACACGCTTGCCGGCCACAAACACAGACCCAGGTCTGAACCATGTCCCATAAACTGCCCAAATCCCAATGGGGTCCAAACCCCAAATAAATCCGTTTTACCCTGTATAAAGCTTAAATACAGAAAGTAGGATTTAAGTGGTTCCAAGTAGTAACAGACAGAACAAAGTGAATTACCAAGCAAAATAAAATAAAACATGCAAGTCTATGCCTAATACAGTAAGAAAACTGAATACAGATAAAACCTCACCCTCAGATGTTTCAATAAGCTTCTATCACAGACTGGACACCTTCCTAGTCTGGGCACAATCCTTTCCCCTGGTACAGCACTTGTTCCAGCTCAGGTGGTAGCTAGGGGATTTCTCATGATTGCAGCCTCCTTTGTTCTGTTCCACCCCTTATATAGCTTTGACACAAGGTGGGAATCTTTTGTCTCTTTGGGTCCCCCCTGTTCTAAATGGAAAAGCACCAGGTTTAAGATGGATTTTAGTACTAGGTGACATGATCACATGTCCTGTGAGACCCCAAGCCTTCATTCCTCCCAGCCTGACTCACAGGAAGGTCTGCCTGAAAACAGACCCATCCACAGTCCTGGTTGATGGGAGCCATCAAGATTCCAAACCACCATTAATGGCCCACACTTTGCATAATTACAGTAGGCCCTCAGAGTTATATTTCATATTTCTAGTTTCAGATACAAGAGCGATACATTTATACAAATAGGATGACCACAGTCAGTAGATTATAAACTTTGTAATGATACTTTACAAGAGACCTTTTCCATGAAGCACATTTTAATTACATTATATTCACACTCGTCAGCATATTTTCATAAAATCATATAGAGTGCAACGTCACATACCCCTTCCTTCCCTTTCTCTATCTTTGTCTTTTTTAGATTGTGTGTCCTTTGGTTCAGGGAGTGTGTCAGTCTTGAGCTGTGTTTGGAAAGTGTCTGGCATTACTGCAATCTAAATAATAATAAATAACCCATAAGTTATCATCCTTTAAAAATTCTGACACTGAGTAATGCCTTGATCATGCAGTTCTTGTGGACTCAAAGCTTGCACTGCCTTCTATGGAACTTTTGGATGTATAAGGAATACAGGATTGGGCTGTTTCTGTTTTTCTGATTGTGCTCTTAATATAGATCTGTAGTGAAATCTTGGTGCCATTGAAGTAATACGAGGTTTGCCATTGGCTTCACAGGGAACACCTGTGTTTGTTGAAGCAGACAATCTGTAATTTAACTATAATATGGGGAAGTCATTGAAGCTCACACATACAATATTTTCATCAAAACCTGATCCTAACAAAAATCTGTATTTGTATGGATTGGACTGGATGTCTTTTACAAATATACGCACTAAGTCAACCACAAGATATGGGCTCGATGCAGGAGTTACTAAGTGAGGTTCTATGGGCTATATGATGGTGGAGGTCTGACCCTATGATCATAATGGTCCCTTCTGCTCTTAAAATCTGTAAGTATATCATTTGCCTATTAAATTTAGTAACACCAGTCTCATTGAAATTCAATGGGATGTATATTCCTAAATTCCTTTTGAAAATCTCTCTCTAAGAAGAGAAATGCCTGGGACATTGTTGAAAACCTGACTCTTGAATTATATTAATCTTATTTGAAGATTATGGAAATGTATCTTCCAAAAAACAGAGGGCGTTAAAATGAAAATCAAACTAGCCTTTTACGGACTCACCAGACCTACACTGCAACTGATTCTGTTCTAATTCTTAGATGTTTCTCCATTTTCATATGATGTGCAATAATGACCGGATAACACACTGACTGTCTTAGCTGGGGAAACAAATATCTGGCTGTGAATTATTGATAATGGCTCTTTCCCTCAGATAATTAGTTATTTTCCTTCAGTTAAAATGGAGAAAATACAGAGCAGAGCATTTGTTTCAGTTAAAATTTAAAGTGAAACACACATCTCCACAATAATAATTACTTCCCAGAGGTGGAGTAGCTCATTTATATAGAATATTGACAACCGCTCTTCTGAGTCCATTGCTTTGCCTAAAGTTAGGTTAGTAATATTATTCTCCCCATCAAGCTCATGTTGATACGTGGCTATCAGCGTGCTCACTGCCACTCAAGAAAGCTGCTCTCTGGGTGTCTTTTGTAAGAAGCACAAATCATTATAAATGCGTGGGCACCTCCTGGGTGACACTTTCCGTTGTCTTCAGTGACCAGAAGTGATCTGCTCTTGGAGTGCTTTCCTCTGAACGTGCAGCCTCAAAACAATAGCTGGCCTCTCATTCTTCAAGCCGATGTTACAGCTTTTTATTCCAATGGGACATACACTTTTTTTTTTCTAAACCAGGAGCAAATACAAGCTCCTTCCAGATCTAACAGAAAATGACAACAGCAGCAGCAGCACATGACAGTACAGGGAGAGCGAAGGAATTATAGACAGGTCATTAGTGATTATGTGAAAATGTTCGGGTTAGCAGGGGAGATCTTCCAAAAAAATTGCACTGAATGGCCCTGATTCTCATTTACACTAAGGCTCTTTTACACCATTCTGGCAGTATAAAGGGACCATTGAGTGGGTTTAACTGTAATGCACTCACACTTTAAGACTCCTTTTTACTGTCAAAGTTGAGTAAATGAGAATTAGATCCAACAAGAGGACCTCAGTCTGAAGCCTTTCTTTATTGTTACACCTTTTCACCATTTTCTGCACATTATAACCCATACAATCTCTCCTCTCCTTCTGGATATTTGAAGGTCTTCTTCCTGGCAGGCCCCAACAGAAAGAGCAATACTCTTGCTGCAGAGCCAAAAGGAACAGCCTACCATGTCTTGTTCATTGCAGACAACTGTCTCCCTAATACAGGGCTCATTTCTTGGGGCCAACTGATCTGTACTACATGATACAGAGCCCACACTCCTGTATTCCTCAGCGATACCAAGCTGTATATATCAGCATTGGTAAGTAACAATTTCTACCATCACCAGTTAGCTAAGAGTCTCCACTCCATTCATCCCGGAGAAGGATCACCTACCCTGTTATACACACCTTCATCGCCTTGTGTCTGGACAAAAGCAATATAATATACCTGGTCATGAAGCCATCAGCCCTTAGGAGTCTCCATTTGGTACATAATGCTACAGCATATCTCTTCAGCAACATGAGCTGTCAGGGGCACATCAAACCTGTCCTCTCCTCCCTACATTGGCTTCCCATTGTACTACTGAGTCACGTTTAAGGGCTCAGTCCTTATCCTGGAACCATAGAAATGTAGGGCTGGAAGGGACCTCGAGAGGTCATCAAGCCCACCCTCCTGTGCTGAGCCAGGTCCAAATAAACCTAGACCATCCCTGACAGGTGTTTTGTCCAAGCTGATTTCACAATCTCCCTTGGAAGCCTATTTCATAACTTCACTATTCTTATAGTTAGAACATTTTCCTAATATCTAACCTAAATCTCCCTTGATTCAGATTAAGCTGATTAAGCCACCTAATTTTCCAGGATGAAGACTACAGTTGACACCTCCATTCCTCAGGCACAGTAGAACTTCCCACGACAAGGGTAAAACTTGTCTGTGCGGGAGAGACTGTGGAACCAATTCCCACAGGAACTAAGGACCATCACCTTGTGCTCCAGTTGTAAGATGCACTTCTTTGACCTTGCTTCTCTAACATAAAAAGGGATGAGAGAAAGAATGAACCACATGTGACAGAAATTAGTCACATCACTTCATGGACTACTGGAAGTTGCTCAGATACTACAGATATAAGAACCATTCAGAACAGAATAAATCTGATTATCATTGTACACATCTTTAATGGCAAAGCCAAGCAGCAGTGTCATCAGGTGTTAGCACTTCTATAGTGTAAAAGAAGATATCAGGCTGGAACCAGTGGAGACCTAAATATTTTTTCTTCCTAGGCAGCAATTTCAAGATTTTATCATCTCCATTCTATCCTCCTAAATCCATCAGAACAGAGAATGGAAGCCAGGATTCCTGAAACCCAATCCCCTGCCTTAACAATGACTTCCCTTTACCATTCTTTTCAGATGTTTCATTTTATTCAATTTCTTCCTGCATAATTTATATACATCTATAAATGTGTGTGTGTGTATTCAGGATTTTGCAGCAATTCATAGCAAGGGTAATGAGTTCAGCCAACTTTGGGCAGGAAGCATTGGGAGACACAAAGTTTTTATGTGCCTACCTTTGCTGCTGCAAGATAACTTGGAGGCATTTTTATGCTAAATGACTCTGTGGCACTCTCGTCGATGATGTATAACTCCATTTACAGCTGTAATCTGGGTAACAAAATGAATACTCCATCACTGTACTATGAATAGTAAATTAACTCAGATAAAAGTGTTGAACATCCAATCAAAATCATTCAGTAACCAGAAGACTAAGATTGGTGAGGACATATTGGAAGCAATTATAACTAATGAATACATTAACTTCAGGCAGGAGGATGGCATGGCTGGTATTCCATTCCATCAAAATAGAATTAGGATGGGAGGGTGGACACACAATATGGAGCAATCTCTGAAAATAAAAGATTAGCCATTAGCAGGATTATTTAGAAGAGAAGGCTTCTTAGCAGTGAAGTCTATCACATCATGATGGATTATCCCAGAGGGCGTGCTGGATGCACCATAATTTGAATCATTTTAAAACTAGATTAAAGAGAAGCACCAAAGAATGCATTGTAGTGAGTAACCCTAGCAGTGGGCCAGAAGGTTGGGGAGAGGGGAAATTAAGGAGGCAAAAATGACTTATAGAGTTTTTGAGGGTTCTGTGATTCTGACAAAATTAGACAATATGGAGACAATCATAAGAACACACAAATCAATCAGCAAATTAATGCAGTGGATGAAAAAAAGCACATTATTATGGTGGCCAGAATCACAACAGAGTTAGAAGCCTCTAGACTTCACACCCAATAACTACTGGAGGAGTAACACTGCCATTTCTCAAAAAGAAAAGGAGGACTTGTGGCACCTTAGAGACTAACAAATTTATTTGAGCATAAGCTTTCGTGAGCTACAGCTCACTTCATCGGATGCATTTCTGTTAGAAAACGAAGCAAACCTCCTCAAGTATAATGCACTTTATACCTGTGCATTATTGTCTTATTTTACAATAAAAGTATTGCTGAGCATATTAGTAAATGCTCACTGAGAGATTTCCTATCAGTCTACAAGCATAAGTAGAGTGTTTGTAAGAGAAAAACTAAAACCATCCCCAAATTTGCTAGGGTTAGGTCTACTTATTATAACAACCAGTTGACTCTATGCAGGGCAGGCAGAGTGCAAAGTATTATCCTATTTTGAATCCAATACACTGCAATGTTTACTGCCGGCTGCAAGTTGATTCCAGGTTTGCCTCTATTTCTAATTTGCACCATCATCCACTGACAGCAATCTCCCTTCATACGAGTGCACTCTGCAGGCTACATGGGGTTGAAATAGATAGTGAAATACTCCATTAAAAAATTCATTCTTCCGTTCAATTAAATACCTGATCCTGCCACACACAAATGCATGGAAGTAATTTGTTTAAATTAAAATCACAAGTTTAGGATTTTAAAGGTTTTATACAAAAACATTCAGTTTTACCTGTTTGAAAAGTTTTGTGCTATTCACTTATTTATAATTCCAGCATTCCAAATCTCTGAAACAGCCATCCATCTCTAAAAGATCACAACCATGCATGACTTCTTCATATCTTGTTCCCTGCAGCTCCTAGCTCTCATGGAGACTTTGTTCCACTCATTTGACACTGCCTCTGAAGCTACCCTCTTTTACAGAGGCATATCCTTCACTCACACTTTTTGCCCTGAATCAGACCATCATGAGGTGTTGGGCTTCTTGTCCCCCATTCCCAGCACTTTCAATCCCTCCCTTCTTCACCTTTTAGCTCTTTCTTCTATTGTGAACAGCACTGCATCTGACTCTCCTCTCCCTCTCTATGCTGCAGTCTTCTACCATCCACCCAACTCCTCCCTATCAGCCTTTCTTTCTGATTTTGACTCCTCTTTCTTCCTCTCACAGTGTCCCACCCTGACCCATCTGACCTCTTAGCTTCATCTCTTCATTTGACCTACAGCCCTAGTTCAACCCTTGCATTCACCAAAAGAGCTGTTCAATTAACTTGGTCTTCACCATGCATTGTTCTATCTCTGTTTCCCTCCTTGTAACAATCACCTGGTCGCTTTCACCATTGCCCGTCATCCCCTTCTCATGTCCTCTCACTCAGCCTTTCCATGACTTCCACTCCATGAATATTGGTGATTTCTCATTCACTCTAAGTCCTCTGCTCCCTGCCCGCTCTTCCATTGATACAGCTGTTGATTCTCAGCAGGCTTGACTCTTTTCCCCCTCTCCCCCATCACAAGGTCCACCTCCCAACTCCAGCTCAGCCCAGCATCAGCTTCTCTCTGTTTCCGCTCTCTCACTGCAGAGCATTTCCAGCGGAAAACCTGGGACCAGGCTGACTTCTTCCACTAAAAATTAATTCTCTCCTCAGATCTTTCATCTTCCTTCCTAAACAACTCTACTTCTCCTTGCCTTGACAAGTTCTACCTCTTCTCCCATTACCTTTTACTCGCTAAGATCATTTACTGTCTATAATCGTTATCTACAGTTCCTCTCCTCCAATTCCATTGTAGAACCTCTCCAATCTGAATTCCAAACTCTGACCTCTTCTTAGCCAAATCTCAAAATCAGAACTCCATCCTTATCCTCCTTGACCTGCCTGCCACCTTTGACACAGTCCGATGTGCTCTTCTTGAAATCTTGTCCTCCCTTTGCTTCCATGTCTCTGTCTCTACCGGTTCTCCTGTTACCTAATAGCTCCTTTAGCATGTTCTTTAGAGGATCCTCCTCATTCCCCTCCAACTTTCCGTGGGGGCTCCACAAGGCTCTATCACTGGAGCCCCTCTCTTCTTCCCCTATGCTTTCTCTCTGGGTAATCTCATCTGCAAACACAAATTCAACTACCATCTCTATGCTGATGACTTGCAAATCTACCTCTCTATTTCCTGTCTCCTTCTGTCCAAATTAAAATCTTCGTCTTAATTGTCCCCCCACATCTTCCCCTCAACCTCCTTTCTCAATCACTTCCTGGACAACACCATCATCCTGTCTCTCACTAAGGTAACGTGAGCCACATCTTCGACTTGGACATCTCTCTGGGTCCTCACATTCAGACTATGTCTAAATCTTCTTTCTGCATAGTATCTCCAAAATATGGCCTTTCCTATCCATCCATTCAGCTAATATGCTCAACCATGCTGTCATCTTCTCACATCTCAGTTGCTACAATGTCCTTTTCTCTGGCTTTGACAAATGCAATCTTGCCCCACTCATCTCCATTCAAAATGCTGCTGCAAATAAAGATCATTCTCTTAGCCAGTTACTTTAATCATGTCACCCTTTGCTTTGAATCCTTCCACTGGCTACCCCTTCTCTATCATGTGACATAAGCTTCTTGTCTTTACTTTCAAGGCCCATCACAACCTGTCCTCACCTTCTCCCTTACCTATCATCGCTCATTCAGTATCAAAATGTCAACTCCCTCCTCCGACTAGCCAATAATAATAGCCTCCATTGCCCACTAGTTAAATTTCCAAACAAGAATCTTAGTGCTTTCTCCCATGCTGCTCCTCATCCTTAGGAGCTGTTCCCTGTAAACATCTTCAGAACAACTTTATTGTGCTCCTTCAAACCCCTCCTTGAAACTCTCATTTGCTATGATGCCTACAAAGAAACTGACAATGATTAGGCTGCTGGTGTGTTGACACCACTGTCTATCACACTAAACCAGGGATTCTCAAACTTCATTGCACTGCGACCCCCTTCTGACAAAAAAAATTACTACACAACCCCAGGAGGGAGGACCAAAGCCTGAGCCCATCCAATCCCCGCTGCCCCAAGCAGGGGGGCCAAAGCCCAATCCCCACCACCTGGGCCAGGGGGCAGGGGGGCAAAGCCAAAGCCCGAGCCCCACCACCCAGGCTGAAGCCCTTGGGCTTTGGCTTCAGCCTTGGGCAGTGCGGCTTGGGCTTCGGCCCTGGGCCCCACCAAGTCTAATGCCAGCCCTGGTGACCCCATTAAAACGGAATCATGACCCAATTTGGCGTCCCGACCCACAGTTTGAGAACCGCTGCATTAAACAATATTGTCTCATTGTCTTTTGCCTTATACTGAGATTGTAACCTCTTTCTTGTTCTGTGTTTGTACAGCTCCTAGCACAATGAGGCCCTGGTCTATGACTGTGGCTCCTATGTGCTATGGTAATACAAAACAATAATAATAAATAAAATAATAATAATAATAAAGCCTAAGGACTATAAGAATTCATTCACAAGCTTCTTCAAGTGGAGGAGGTGTGGACTACCTACTTGTACTTTAAAGGAGCTAATTAAACAGGAGTGCAGCTCCAATTTTCAGAAACTGCCACTCATTTTGAGTGAGAAGGTGGGTGAGGCAATATCTTTTATTAGACCAACTTCTGTTGTTGAGAGAGTCAAGCCTTTGAGCTTACACAGAGCTTTTCTTCAAGTCATTTTGGGTGTCCAGCTTGAGACATCTTGGGTGTGATTTTTCAGAGGTGCTGAGTGCTTGTATCTTACATTGTCTTTTGCTGGAGTTCTCAACACATCTGAAATTCGAGCTCTCAGTGTCTCAAGCTGGGAAGGCAAAATCTGTGGGCACTTCTGAAAATCTGGGCTGAAGTTACTGGTCTCATTTTAGCCACCAGTCACAGTGATTTTCCAGTATGTGCCTGCTCCAGAATCAATCCGCCTATCCGTACTAATGCACCAGATTTTAAAAAGAGCTTAGGACTCAGCAGCTCCTACATGGGCACATACATAAGTAGCCAGATCTTCAAAAGATTTTGGCTCCCATTGGCACCCCAGTGAAGTGGGCCAAGTTTCAGAAGTGTTCAGCAGCCCGTAGACCCCGTTCTCTCATGAATGGCCACAAACCAATGCGAAACGTTGCATGGACAAGTAGTACTGTTCCTTTTCCCAAACTTATTTTTGCTAGGTTCCAAACAAGCCAGCACAAGAACTGAGCTGGAATTACCTTAATTAAGTACAACAGAGAGAGACTGATTTTACCTTACTAAAATAACCTGACAGTGTCTTCCTTGTAACTGGCTACCTGCCAGTTTTTGGTAAGCTGGTAATTACTCATTTTATCTTAAGGCGAACAGTACTAATAAAGTTTTTAAACCTCTTGTTACTGCAAAGCTATTATTTTTGTTGTGGGCATGAGGCACAAGTAATTAAGTCATAAAGTGGGATGGGGGAGAACCCTCAACTTGATACATTAGCTCATTCTGCTTTTGACAATCGGATTAAAATTACCATACATTTTTTCCCCTAACAACTTACTCCAAAGAATTTGGAATTGCTGACTCTTGTCCTTTAGACTCTACATTTTCTGGGAACAAAATCAGTTTATAATGGAAGAAGTGGTAAATATGTATAGACTACAAAAAGAGTTTTCTTTATTGTTTGAGTATATGAGGACTCTGAAGTTCCAACTCAAGACAGAATTGCTGCATACAGCTGGGATTTTCATGGCATCCTAAAATAGTCATGCAGCCAAATACCTGGAAATTGGGCAAATAAATCCCTTTCGATCCTTTGAAAATCCCAGCCTAAGTCTCTGAGAAGATGTCCTATTCACAGACCTTGTTCTTTTCACAAGGAGGAACGCACACAACACAGAAGGCCAGATCTTCAGCTAACCTAAACACAAATTCATGTCAATGGAACTATGCCAATTTAAACCATCTGAGGATCTGGCGAGTGTGTTGCTTCCTTGAGCCAATTAAAGTACGTACTCTGGATTTTTGCGCCTGAATCACTGATGCCCCGTGGGTGCTTTAGTTTTGTTCCACTTGCCCTTAACGATTAGAAGGACCTGCTTAGGAGTTCCTGGCAGATGCAGGCTCAGCGAATCCCAGCAATTGAATCGGCCCCTATGGATAGCTGGGAACAAATAAAAGGCAGCCCCATCAGCCTCCTCTAACCTGCATCAGAAGCCAAATCAGCCCCTGCCTAGAGTAACAGAGAGGAGGCATAAAGCCATGTTTGCACCCTGCTCCCTCAGTCCAAGTGCTGAGCTCAGCTCTGACACACAGTTGCGTGGATGGGACGCTCTTTGGGGCATGTTTAGACAGAGCACAAAGGGGTCCTGGTCCATGACTAGAGCTCCTAAATGCAACCACAATACAAACAACATCAACAAATTAGTGCAGCTCTTTCTGTGACAGCTGGCACCACATTGTTCTGCCCCATTTCCTTATACTTTGAGCATTGCCACCCCCTACATTTAAAAGCTTGACATTATGCCCAAAAATGTGATTGTAAATAATGGTTCCTTGTGATTGCACATGTCTGTCCACCCAATCCTGTTCCCACTGAAGGGAAGTTTTGCTGTTGATATCAATAGAAACATGTCAGGCTCCTGTGTATCTTATTATCTTCATTTCTGCTTGCACTAAAGTAGCACCTCAAGCCTTCATCTGAGATCAGGGCCCCTTGGTGCCAGGCACACAGCAAGAGCTTGCAGTCTAAACAGACGATGTGTCAAAGAAAAAACAGAGGGGAAGTGCCTTGACCATGGTCACACAGCAAGTCAGTGTCAGTGCCAAGAGTTGAGCCCGGTCTCCTGAATTCTAGTCTAGTGCCCTATCTACCAGACCACACCTCTCCCTGTCTTTCAACTCCCATCCCAAATCTTATCCCCATGCCGACAAAAGCAAACGTTGACGGATATCGTCAGCACTGAAGAGTTAACATAGCCACAAAACAGCCAGAAGATGTTCTGCCTGGTGTATCATCGACAACCTTAGCAGTGAAGTTCTCATCCCAGGCACTTTATGGTGAATGGTGCAAGGACTAGCTTAATTTTCAGCTGTGTAGCTGAGACCGCATATCTGTCACAAAAGCTTTGTCTTGACTTGCAAATGCTACAGATTTGATGTGGAAGTCACTGATGGAAAATAAATACAGAACACTATGATACCATTTTTATGGTCACTTTCTGATCAGCATGACAGTTTAAAAGTGACAGCCCAGCTATCACAACTCTGTTTATCCCTAGCCTATGTGCACGACTGTTTTCAGATCACTTGCCTGTTTTTAGAGTTCCATTCATTGACACACGCATTATTGGAAAAATTCCCACTTTTCGCAGACAGCTACTGTTATTTTCAGTTTCCACAGATAAAGAGTCGAGCTGCTGGATAACAGTGCCCCATCCTGAATTCAAAACACCATGCAGCGTAGTCTCTTCCTTCTGACTTCTAAAATGCAAGATCTGTCTCTAAATTTTTTACACTGATAAGCAGAAGAAAAGGAAGTGTTCTAAAATGTGACATAAAGTGTATGAAAGCTCAATGTCTGAACCCCAGTATTCTGTGGAGTCACACCTTTGGAAAGGCTCTCTCTAGTTGCTAGGTAACACTTGCCTGGTTTTAGACAATCAGAGTTCGTTTTGATAACATAATGCTTCTTGCTTGTGTCCCATTGGTTGAATGTGCAGCGCAGGGGTTGAGTTTCTTCTTTTGCCATTTGAATTAAGAAGTGAAAAGTTTCCTGTGCCCTGGCCACCACTGTGCGCCCATGCAGGCAGCTTGCGTTCTGACCTTGACATACCATTACTTCAAGCACACCATAGTGCCACTGCTTATGTCTGGTCTCTGAAACTGAAGGAAATAATCCTTTAGGCCAGAATTGTTGCAACCCAGATATGTTCAAATTTCATTTATTATGATTAAGTAAGGCCGTTGTATTGAGAGATGTCCCAGTTCATCCATGGTTCAGTTCTCTTTATCTATACCTCTAGTGAAAGCATTAGTGATGGGAAAATACTAAAGATTCAAGGTTAAGTTTCACCCACAAAGGAAAGGATGTAACAGACTGCGGCTATCAAAAGGCACAATCCTAGGCCAGCAGACATAACCGAAGAGCAGCAGCAGGAGAAGCCCTTTTCTTGTAGAATAAAGGGCCTTCATATCTACCTAACCTCAGACTTCAGGCCTAATACTTAGGATATACAGGATTTCTCAGGCCCACTACCAGCATTTCACAACATATAACAAGAGTTGCATTGGGAAATGGAATTTCTGTTTCACAGTAAATTCTGTGATTTCAAAATGTCATTTCATTCCAAATTGGAGTGAAACAGCTAATTTCAAAATTTCCCACAAAATATTTTTTCTAAAACATTTTGTTTCAGGTCAAGCTAAGTTTTTCATTTTGCTAAACCTGAAATGAGTCATTTTGATTATGACTTTCTTATTTTCTATTATATTATAATGTGTATTATAATAGAAAAGAAAATATATTTTGAAACAAGAAGTCAGTTCAAAACAGGCAAAAAATTATGTTCCATTCTGATAAGGCCAAAATGCTTCATTCTGAACATTTTTTACTAAACAAAATTTTGTCAAAATCTACACATTTCCTCAGATTGAACTGACACTCAGATTTCACTGAACTGACATTTTTCTGATGGAAAAATATTCCGCTTGAAAATTGTTAACCAACCCTATCTTCCACAATGATGGGCAATGGTACCAGAACTGCAACTGGGACACTGAATATAACAGAGGAGGAATAAGAGGAATGCTTGTCTAAATTCCCTTTAAACTTAGGTTGTATTCTTTTTCCAATTTTAAAAATAAAATTTATTTGATTTTTTTCCCTACAAATGACAAAAGGAAATTCTCGAGGCAGCGTCAGCTGAGCCTGGGTACAGATTTGCACACAGTTTGTATGATTGCACACACAGTTGCAATGACAACATGTGCAAAGGAGGCTCGTGAACACATGTATATTTTTGATTGCAAAATCATGTACTCATTTTTCTGACACTTAGGAACATACTGAATAGATGCAACTGATTCTCTGAACAGTTAAGGGTCAAATTTTGAAAGTGCACAGTCATCTAGATATACAGAATCCCTCATGTCATATGCACACACAAAGCAGGTACTGCAAGTTCTTGCATTAATACTTGTTTTGAATGTGAAAATGTGTTTGCATAAACAAATATGAGATTTTGATTATGCAGACAAGTGTATCTGAAAAGCTGTTGTAAGCATATTTTGGAAGTTATTTGAAAATTCAGCATTAATGATATGAGGCCTTTTAAATGATTTTGGGGATAAATCCTTCACACCTGATTAGAACAAGACTTCCATTGATCTGAATGTGATTTTTGCTCCAGTTAATAATAGTCAGGATTTGGCTAATATAGATCAACTATAACTTACAAACACAGGCTGAGTAGTCTATATTTAAGTCTATAATTAATTCTTTCATTAGCAGCTCACAGAAATGTTTCTTTATGACAGAAAATAATATATGTTGTGATAAAATGATTAATTATAGGAAAGATGCTTTGGAATGATACTGCAAATTAGAATTCAGATGAACTGTAGCTCCTTTCCTTGCAGCTACCTGATTTCATTTCCAGAAACCCCAATTAAAACTAGTCCTGGCTGTAATTAATGATCCTCCAAAGCACCCTGTATAAGAACCCTACTTCGTTGATATTTCTTACTGATCTCTCATTCCCCCCCACACTTCTGCACATCATTCACCCTCAGCCACCTGAGTCAGCTGATTGGACTATGTTGGGTTTTAGTTTGTATTTTTTAGGCAAAGATTGTTGGGGTTCAGGTGAAGCAAGGAGCCACTTTCCCAGAGTCACTGGGTGTCTCTAAAGCAGTGGTTTTCAAACTTTTTTCATTTGCGGACCCCCAAAAAATTCTGAATGGAGGAGGGGACCCATTTGGAAGTCTTAGACATAGTCTGCGGACCCCAGGCGTGCGCGGACCACAGGCTGAAAACCTCTGTTCTATGGTAACCTCAACCTTTAGTGGACCCCTTAGCCATAGTCTGCGAATCCCCAGGGGTCCACAGACCAAGGTCAAAAACCACTGCTCTAGAGTCATTCTGACTGTAACAGACAACACTACTGAGATCTACCCAAGTGGGAGCTATGGCAACCTTTCAAAAAGTGCAGTGGGCAGTGCTCTGTGCTCTACTCCAGTTGGCCAGCACAGAAGATAAGTGAGGCCATGCTCATTAAACTGTTAGCTACTCAGAGATGGGACCATATTTCAATATCATGTTCAATTTTCATGTTTCAACAGCATCTAGCACAGTGGGGCCCCATTGCTGATTGGCACAGCTGAGGACTATGGTGCTACCATAATATAAGTAGGCTGGGATTTTCAAAGGTATTGCTCAGAGTTTGACACCCTGCTCTGTTTGACAGTCAATTCGAGCTGGCCATGTAACTCCCTCAGGCTCCTCTGAAAATTCCAGCCCTAATAAGTAAACTAGTAACAAGGATGGGAGCATGTACTTATTGTTTATATTTCAGTTGCTCTTAAATGGCACAACCAGGTTGGTCCCCATTGTGCTAGGCCCTATACAACATAGAATAAATGACTACTCTGCCTGCCCTTGCGGGCTTTCCTAGATACCTCGGGTCCTTGAGTGTAAGGAGTACAAGACTGTGGCTGTCCTGCATGCAGGTGTGAAAAGGAATGGAGAGCATTCCACATGTCCTCTCCTACCCTTCTTGGCTTTCTGAGGAGTGTTAGCCACAGCTGGGTATCTTTTAAATGTTCTTAGTACTGTTCACTGGTTTCAAGAATCAGTTTTAACATTGGGTTGCTGTCAGCTGTGACCTAGCATTATAAATCAAATTTGCCACAATCCCTATAGCTTTTGGAACAACACTTTGGGGGGTTTTCTTCATTTTTGTAGCTTGTTTGTACCCAGGCTGGTAAAAATCACCCAACCCCGACTGCATGGATAATTCTTTCCTTCATGGAACAAATACAATTTTCCTTTAGTGCAGAGAATTTTTAGTCTGTCCTTTTGCAAGGTGATGTATAAGTGCAAATAATTAAGTATTAGGAAGTCTGCAAATTATTTTTTGAGTCTGTAATATGTTAGTTAATGAGGAACAAATCAAAATGGTGTTTGGTGCTATAAAATAGCAGTCAGTGAAACGACATAATGATTGCATTAATCCATAATCCGGAGTAAAAAAATTGTAGTGGGAAAGGGAAAAGCAGTATTTAGTGTGGTGTAATCATTGCCGAGGGGGGGGTGGTGGTATCTGATTTAAGGTCCATTGAATTTAATGAAAAGACTCTGGTTGACTTTAGTGGGCTTTGGATCAGGCCCTAAACAGCAGGCTGGAAATCAGAAGTTCTAGGTTCTAGACCCTATTTTGCTAATGAGTCACTGTATTATCTTGGGCATGTCATTTAATATTCTTGTTCCTCAGTTTACTCATCCATAGAACTGAGTGAACAACTTGTAATAAATAAATTATTCAATGACTTTCCCTATTTTTTTTAATAGGAATTGGCCATGAAGAGACTGCAAAGTTCCCTGTTTTATTCAATATTTGATATTATTTGCCAACTTCTTCAGTAAATATGTCTTCACCTAGCGATCACTCACAAAAAGTTCATTGTGGTCTTTTTCACAATTTTCAGTTTTTCATGTGTTGCTTATTTCATAGAATCGTAGAATATCAGGGTTGGAAGGGACCTCAGGAGGTCATCTAGTCCAACCCCCTGCTCAAAGCAGGGCTGATCCCCAATTAAATCATCCCAGCCAGGGCTTTGTCAAGCCTGAACTTAAAAACTTCTAAGGAAGGAGATTCCACAACCTCCTTAGATAACGCATTCCAGTGTTTCACCACCCTCCTAGTGAGAAAGTTTTTCCTAATATCCAACCTAAATCTCCCCCACTGCAACTTGAGACCATTACTCCTTGTTCTGTCATAGATTAATAACCATAGATTAATTGGTTATTTTCAGATTCCTGATTGGATGATCTGTGTAACTGACCAGCACAACATAATATGTGAATATTACAATCAAATACACAATCCTATATTTGCATTATACTGGTTGTTCACATCTGTCATTTGAGATTGTTTCAATTCCTGAATTAGATAACTTTTTAAACTAACAAAAAAAGCACAAATGGCAAATTTTTAATTTATGATCTAATATATAATTCTCAATTCCTTTGCATCAAATTTCATGCAAACAGAGTTTAAATTCACTTTTTCAAATATTCATATGAGTGAAGCTTGAGTGTTTCATGGACGTGAATGTGAGTGGTTTGGCAACATGATTCAGTCAGAATTTCCTATTGAAATACAGCAAATATTTGTGAGCTTTTTCCTTCCACTAAGGGAAAGTTTGTTAAGAAGTTTAGTTAATTAAAGTTTATAAAATGCTATGAAATCCCATAATGAAAAGTGCTCTGTACTTTTAAAATAGTGTTACTGTAAATTCAGGGCAATTTTGCATTGTTTGCTATTTGAGGTATTGTTATTCACCCATTATCACAAATAATTGTCAGGAGCGGCTCTGCAAAGGCTGTTCTGTATGGAGAAAGGCACTATGTTTATTTAAAAAGTGTATAGCTCATTTTTTATTCCTGTCACAGCTAGTGCTGATGATGTTTATAGATCTGGGATTTTGATATCCCAGCACAAAATCAGATATTCAGTATGGTATGCAAATCTGCATAGGGGAATGACGGGATGAAATATCATTATCCTTTGCATAATGTAACAGACCTGAGATTCTCTCTGTAAAGGAAAGAAAGACAGTGGCACTGGTTAACATTTATCTTTAAACCTTTGCAGGAAAAAACTCACCGTTTATCTTCAGAGATTTCTTGTAACCTCAGGATAATGTCTACAGAATAAGATCTGTGGTTGGAATTTACTTATCTGTCCCCACTGTAAAGAGGAATATTGGATGGAGATCTTGTGCAGAGTGTGCTCCACATAGCTGGAATAATTTCTTTTATGAGTTTGGTAATCTTAAGAGCCTTAACCAGTTCAAGACTAAACTCTCCCCCAGCCCCTCTTTTTGTATATTTAATTGAAACACACACTAGTGTTTGGATCTGGCTATCTGAAGTACATTTCATGAGGGTGCCTACTTTTACGTTTAAATGTATCTTTGTGCTTCATTTTCTTGTGAAAAGTGATTTAAACTTTATTTGTAGTTTTGTTTCCTAGCTGCTACCGCAGCACAAATGATCATAATAATAGTGCTTTTTAAAGTAGTGATCTTTGTCTATTCACAAAGGATAAAATTCACTGTCGTACAGAGAGCCTACACAAAGACCTACATAATAATACACTCACTTAGATCTCTGTTGAACAACGAACTTAAGCACATGGTTGAATCCCATTGACTTCAGTGGGACTTAAGCCTGTACATAAGAGTTTCACTAAAACAGAGCTTGATCCAAAGTCTCTAGTAGTCAATGGAAAGACCTCCCTTGACTTCAGTGGACTTTGAATTAGGAGTTGTAGCATGGGCATGGTTTTTTGGGGGGGGCAGAAGGGGTGTTGCCCCCCCCCCCAAGAAACTGCAAGCCTTGGGCAGGTGTGCAATTTGCCTCCCAACTTGTGGCCCCATTGGCCTGACTGGAGCTGTTCCCCCTAATATAGAAGTCAAACTAAGCTCCTGAATTGTAGCCCTAAACATGGGGTATATAATGCACTGGTCTATGTTGTGCCGTGAATATTTAAACAGAAGTTGTACTGAAGTCAATCGGAGTTCTGCATAAATACTCAAGGCATGATATGGCCCATTTTGAGAGGCCTCTGAACTGGGGTGGATTATGGTCAATAGGAGCTTTTAGTCCTATCTATGTGCTGGAGATGTTTCTTGCAATGTCCCAATAGATCCTTTGATTGTTATAAGTGAGTATTAGAATACAGCACAGGAAATGGCAGTGCAAACTTCCCCACACCGTCCCATCAATGTTTCTGATAGAGCAACCACCACAACTCACTGCCATTCAAGCCTTGCTGACTATGCTGAGATTAGCTGGCTGCAGTGAGGATTCCAAATGCGCTGGATCTTGGCTTTGAAAAATAAAAATAGTTTTGTGTCTACATTAGACAGCAACCAGCCTGACCAAGGGAGGAAAAAACTTCTGCCTTTGCTATATCCATAATCATGAAAGGCATCCCTTATTTTAGACCCAGATTTACCTGTCTCACCAAAATCTAGTGTCCTCATGCTGTATTATTGCAATTATTTGCTGAGAGTCAGAAAGGCTGAAACAAGAAATTGAGTTAAAATGATCCTGCTTACACAAAAGAAATGCATCACCCAGCATTAGACATTGATATTTCTTCTCTTTCTTTGGATCTTTGCCCTCCACATAATTATCCCCCATTAATTTTGTGAAACAAAAGCCAGCTGCTCACACAACTCTAGTCTGGGACTGCTTTGCTGCTGAAAGCATTGAGCCTAACATTGACTACTAATGGGTATCTTCCCTCCATTAACCTGGATTCAGGTAGACTTCCTCAGCGGAGTTGTTTGTCTGTAGTTTTTAATGATAATTTCTCAATTCCTGCTAGAAAGATGCTGGGGAGTTAGGTCATAGCTTGGGTCTGTATAGACATAATGATAAATGCTAAATACACATTAAGATGGGCAGTTTTCTATGTCATTGGACTCAGTTCTGGAACAGTCATAAGTGCTGTAATTTCCCTCTGTGTGGTGTGAAAGGGCGAGCCTTGATTAACTAGCTCATTACTGTAGAATCTAATTTGTCATCATTATTTTCTTCATTATTGCAAAAGTGAGGAATGTTCAGATAATTTTGAACAATATCCTTGTTATACAATATAGCACTATTCTTGTGGCTCGAGTATTGTGGGTCAGATTCTGATACCCTTATTCACAATGAATAATACCTTAACCTCCCAGTGGTCCTATTGATATCACTAGGGCCCGCTCATGGTGCTGCCAATGAGTAAGAAACTGAGAATCTGGATATATATGTGCTAAGAAAGTATATATAGAAAGTATCTTTAACAGAAGCAGGAAGTCAGAGACCTGTAGCTATTAATCACGAATAATATTATGGAAGCTAGGCGCTACAGATGGTTAGGAGATGCCTGTAATTACCTTTGCAGGGGTGTTTTAGGGCAAGGTTGAAATATTTTGGCAGAGCTATTGTAACACCGACAGACCCCGGTTGTCAGCAGGCGGGATCGAGCCTGGGAACCTCTGGAGCTAAATGCATAAGCCTCTACTGCAGGGATCGGCAACCTTTGGCACGCGGCCCATCAGGGAAAGCCACTGGCGGGCCGGGACCGTCTGTTTACCTCCAGAATCTGCAGGTTCAGCCAATCACAGGTCCCACTGGCCATGGTTCACCATTCCAGGGCAATGGGGGCTGCGGGAAGCAGCACGGGCCGAGGGATGTGCTGGCCGCCGCTTCCCACAGCCCCCATTGGCCTGGAACGGCGAACCGCGGCCAGTGGGACCTGCGATTGGCTGAAAACTGCAGACGCTGCAGGTAAACAAACCGCCACGGCCTGCCAGCGGATTTCCCTGATGGGCCGTGTGCCAAAGGTTGCCGATCCCTGCTCTGCTGCATGAGTTAAAAGCCACATGGCTATTAGCTGAGGCTGTAGAGCAGACTCATTAATCAGTCTCTCTGAGTGGTCTCGGTGCCACTAGATGGTACAGAGCACCACACCCAGGAAGTGTGGGGTTACACTACGCTGCATGCACTGCCCCAGTGTGTGGTGCAAGTTGTCTTGCCTTTCCTGCCATGTTGTGCCAAGAAGCCCACATTTGTGAACTGACCAGAAGGATCTTTTTCAGTTGTTTGGTTATGAAGAGGTAAAGGAATGGCAGGAAGAGTGCACCTGTAACCCACACACCTCGTGGGTGTGGTGTTCTGTCCCCTCTAGTGGCACCGAGACCACTTAGAGATTAATGAGCCTGCTACAGCTTTAGCTAAGGGCCATGTGGCTTTTAGCTCATGCAGTAGAGGCTCATGCATTTAGTTCCAAGATGCAGGTCCGATCCCACCTGCCGATGACCAGGGCCCGTTGGTGTCACACACAGGCCTTGTTGAAATCACTGCAGGTCACAGTACCACACACGTCTTTCCCACTGGCAACGAAGACCACAATACTACTACTATCAAAGGTGAGGCATAAAGTGTTTCATTAGCAAGCAACACTGTGCTATTAAATACATATCAGCAGTGTACATAAACATGTGAAGGTTGGTGAATGAATTTAATCAGGGATTCTCAGCTAGGAGATTGCAACTCACACGCACCATGCACTTGTCATATTGCTAAATGGAAAGGGGTGTACCAGGTAGATGGAACGGGGTCCTCGCTTCTGATATAGAATAGGGCAAGAATCACTGGTTTAATGAAAACCTGAAGGGATTTTTTAAACTGTTTAATTATTTAGCTGTGCCATGGGGGAGGGGAAAAGAGAAGAGGGAGGTGAGACCCAGCTGGGGTTACTCTGTCTTCCCACGCCTTTGGCCCCAGAATTGCCTCCCTCTCTGAGGTCATCAGGGCCCATGCAGCCTCCCCATCCCCTTTCCCGTTGTTTGATCTCAAACTGCTGGGAGGGGCCCAACCAGAAACTCAGCTGATAGGAACAGAAACCAGCAGCGGCAGTCAGTGACCTTTGGAAGCCATCAGTGCCCTGAATGTTCTTTATTAATTATACACCACACATTCCGTGTCTCTTCACAATCAACTCCACTCCACCTGCCCTGCATGCCCCCCATCTCCCCGTTCCTTGCCCTTCTCCTTTCCCCAGCCTTCATTACCCCACCTCCCTTCAACATTTGTTTTTCTGTTCAGGGAATTTCCTGCCAGCTAAATCTTCCCCCACCCTTTCTTTTAAGGAAAAAAACAAACAAAAAAGCAAATCCATCCGTCTAGCCATACATAATGGCACTAACATGGTTTGCAGACCAGCACATTGTTCCCTCCACTCGGCTGTTAGAGCCCTTCCCCCCACCCCTAAACCTTTGTCTCCCTTGACTATTTAGATTGGTAAGTATCTGAGGACAGGGCCTGTCTCTCACTGTGTGTTTGTACAGCACCTACCACAGTGAGGCTTTAATTTCAGTTGGGTACTTAGGTGGTACCGTAATACAAATAGTAATAAATAGGAATTGTGCCCTAAACAAAGGCTTATCCATTAAAAGCTTTATAAATCAGATGAGTGAGCCTGATTGCTTTGGAAAATAGGACACCTACAAATACAAATGAAGAGGAGGAAAAGGCGGCAGGATGTACAGGAGTGCGTGAGATGGACAGGTAGACCAGAATGTTGAATGGAGCAGCTGAATCACACAGAAACCTGAAACCAAAGACAAAGAGGGTATAGAATTGGGAAGAACTAGCTATTACCCACCAGTATTTATGGCTACTTCTCCCTGTTGCCTATTTCCAGGCCAAGTTGTGAAACCACAGTGCTACCATCTCATCTGCAGCACTGTTTCCCTGGGTGATTCACATGGCCAGTCAGCTCTTGTCTTGGGTGCTGTCAAGATAGTTTCTAGGCATGTTATTTCAGAGGGAAGTGTGGAGATACTGCCAGCTTTGGCACTATAGTACTCTGGAAACAATCATTATACACCATTTGCTTGGCTTTTTCTTACTAGCCCCATTATTTTTACTTTTAATTTTTCTCCTGACAATCCTGGTTAGCGGACAGTGCCAAGAAAATCCATATGATGTAAGTGAATCCCAAAGTGATTGACATATGTATTCCACATACAGCGAATCTGCTGTCATTATTACTAAACTGGCCTTGGGCAAAACACTGCAGCACCAGCTCAAGTTTTACTGATCCTGAGATTCCCAACTGAATTTGTATCAAAACCTAGAAATCTGATTTAAAAGAATGCATTTGAATATACAGGTTTAAAAGAAAACTACAGAGATTAGCCTCAATTGCTTGGGTAGCTAAATGAATACTAGTTAGCCCATCCTCCCAAAGATCGAATATTTATCTAGCTCTATTTGTGCCTACAAAAAAATTGACAATGGTTAGACTGCTAATGTGCTGATACAAATATGATGCTGATAATTATTGTCTCATTGTTTCCTCGAGCTCCCCTGTCTACTTAGCTATATCCATCTGTTGTCTCTTGTCATCTTGTACTTAGATTGTGAACTCTTTGGTGCAGAGATCATCCTTTTGTTCTGTGATTGGTGTAGGATCAGGCTCTATAGGTCAGTGGTTCTCAACCAGGGGTATGTGTACCCCTGGGGGGTACTCAGAGGTCTTCCAGGGGGTACATCAACTCATCTAGATAATTGCCTGGTTTTACAACAGGCTACATAAAAAGCACAAGTGAAGTCGGTACAAACTAAAATTTCATAGAGACGATGACTTGTTTATACTGCTCGATATACTATACACTGAAATATAACTACAATATTTATATTCCAATTGATTTATTTTATAATTATATGAAAACAAAGAGAAAAGAAGCAATTTTTCAGCAATAGTGTGCTGTGACACTTTTGTATTTTTATCCCAGATTTTGTAAGCAAGTTGTTTTTAAGTGAGGTGAAACTTGCGCGTGAGCAAGACAAATCAGTCTCCTGAAAGGGGTACAGTAGTCTGGAAAGGTTGAGAGCCACTGCTATAAGTCAGCTGTCTCTTGACTACATAATATACCTAAACAAGAGTGTTTCCTTTTGCTTCTGCAGTTTTCCTACATGTAGTAAAATAATGGCTTTTAATTTAATAGGAAAATGGGCATCCCAATTCCCAATATCCCTTTCCTAGATCTCTCTGATTTTAGTCCCAGCTGTTCACACAACAAGGAATCACCAGATAATTTAATGCATTGAACTATCTGTGGTATTTTTAACGCACCCAAAACTGTCATATATAGACCTCATGTTTAATGCACTTTTTTAAAGGATATTTCAAATCCTTGACTCCCTACCATTATGTGGTGTGTGCGTAATTTTTTATATTATATATATATATATATAAAGCAGGAGCGCACCAGCAATATTAGAAACATAAAAGAAACATTTAAAATTAAATTGTGGTGGATCAGAAGTTAGAGAGGAGCTTCTATTCCCATTGGGTACATTTGTAACATTTAATCTAATCATCATTCAGCAGTAGATACAATTCCAGCCTACATCAAAGTAACTAAAATACTGCTTTGATGGTTTAATAGTAGCTGGCAGTGTAATGACAGGTGGCCACAACTGCAATCCTAATTTGAAACAAGCTGCAATCTTGGTTAAAGACATATACCTCTTGGAATTCTTTGAAGCCTATTTCTTTGAATGAACTGGGAAATATAACTGAAACCAGAACTACAGTAAATTTCAAGGGCTGTGCTCGACATCCCTTCCCTGTTGACATTGCCTTTAGCAGCTGCTTCAGCAAGTACATTATTCCACAGTGGCACTAATATTGTTGTTTGTTCAGCTCAGATTTTATATTAGCTCAAGCAGATGAAAGAAAACTGTCATTGTAAGAGTGTTACATAATATACCACAGATACATCGGCAAGCAGACTAGCACCTCAGAAACTGAATTGGGATGAAAATAGTGTTATTGATAGGGATTCGTTTAGCATGCTCTTGGACATAGGCACAGTGGATTTTCCTTAATAGGTAAAGAAATCACTAAAAAAATACTCCTCATGAAGAAGTTCTGAAAAAAAACCCCTCAAACATTGTTGTGCTTATTTTAAAAAAAACGTTATTTTGGAGTGCTTGTGCAAGAACTGTAAACTGGACTTGAAAGCAAAAGACTCATTACATAAACTAGAAGGAGTACAGCCAAGAGGACAATATGTATGCAAATTGTTCAGATGTTTGATGGTGACTCAAAAGTCCATAGGCTTGCCCCAGAGGTGAGGCTCACTAAATGAAGGTGGGTTCATTACATGCACATATCTCTGTATGTGTGCCGGCAAACACAAATGTTACGCAAAAAGAACAGGAGCACTTGTGGCACCTTAGAGACTAACAGATTTATTAGAGCATAAGCTTTCATGGGCTACAGCCCACTTCATCGGATGCATAGAATGGAACATATAGTAAGAAGATATATATATATACATATACACACACACACACACACACACACACACAGATAAGTTGGAAGTTGCCATACAAACTGTGAGAGGCTAATTAGTTAAGATGAGCTATTATCAGCAGGAGAAAAAAACTTGTGTAGTGATAATCAAGATGGCCCATTTAGACAGTTGACGAGAAGGTGTGAGGATACTTAACATAGGGAAATAGATTCAATATGTGTAATGACCCAGCCACTCCCAGTCTCTATTCAAACCCAAGTTAATGGTATCTAGTTTGCATATTAATTCAAGCTCAGCAGTTTCTTGTTGGAGTCTGTTTCTGAAGTGTTTCTATTGCAAAATTGCCACCCTTAAATCTTTTACTGAGTGGCCAGAGAGGTTAAAGTGTTCTCCTCCCGGTTTTTGAATGTTATGATTCCTGATGTCAGATTTTGTCCATTTATTCTTTTGCGTAGAGACTGTCCGGTTTGGCCAATGTACATGGCAGAGGGGCATTGCTGGCATAATAGCTCATCTTAATTAATTAGCCTCTTACAGTTTGTATGGCAACTTCCACCTTCTCTGTAGGTAAATATATATATCTTCTTACTATGTGTTCCATTCTGTGCATCCGATGAAGTGAGCTGTAGCCCACAAAAGCTTATGCTCTAATAAATTTGTTAGTCTCTAAGGTGCCACAAGTACTCCTGTTCATTTTGCGGATACAGACTAACACAGCTGCTACTCTGACAGATGTTACGAACAGTACACATCATTTGTGCAGAGTTACAATTAAGAGAGGAAGGACTGCCCAGAGGTTAGGGCATTCGCCTGGAATTCAGGAGACCAGGGTTCACTTTTCTACTCCACCAAGAACTGCCTGCATGTTCCTGGGCAAGGTGCTTAGTCTTCCCCATCTCCCACTGTGTCAAATGGAGATAATGCTTCCCTGCCTCACAGGGTTGGAAAAAATTATGAATCCCTCAGATACTGCAGCAATGGAGGCCATATAACTACTAATACACAGCACTTCTGATTACAGCTGGCTGAAACTCAGGATTTCTGGTTGGTTAGATACTTCAGTTATTCAAAATTGGGTTTATTCTGAATGAGAACAAAGCCCCTCCTCCTGAAAAATGTTCTTTTTGGCAACACCAACTCATGGTATTTTTATGATTGAGAATACAGTTGTGGTAATTGTACTTTTACGTTAGCCATCCAAATGCATACCCAGACACACATGCATTTGCAAGCACAATTTCCCTGAAGTTAATGGGAAATTGCTGTTGGAGTGTGGTTGCCTGAGGCCTGCAACAGCACTAATGAAAATTTATGAAACAAGTTTGGGGAATGAGTTGAGATATGGCTGTTGTTACGCCACCCCCCTTGGCTATGCCTGTGCAAAACAGCCACGTTTCATAGGATTTCAGGTTCCATTTGAAAACCTTTGTACTAGACTAATTAGTATCATCATCTATTAAGAAGCAGCATCACTACATCACTAATAGTGCTCTAATATATTTACCCTTCAAAATATTATCTGTACAGCATTAAAACATAACTGCTTTGCAATTCAGTGGCTTTCTTCAGAGACGGTGTAAAACAGAACAGATTAAGAAGCCCTTTCTGGCAGTGCAGATATAGAGCTAACACTATCAAAATTCCATGAGCATTCAAGGAAGATGAGTAAAAATGTGCAAAGGTTAATTGGCAGAGACAAGATCTGTAAACTAAAATTATCAGAGCATCAATTTCCTACAGTATTTCATCCCAAGGACAGTAGCAGGTTCCTAAAAAATAATTGTAAAGCATATATTATTTTGGTTGCTGGTGTTACTCTGGTAGGTTGTAAGCAACTTTTGTAGGCTTAATAATCAGCCCTGACAGTAATACGTTTCTCTAGTATTTAAAACTCCTTCACAAGAGGTGGTGATAATCACTGGAGCAGAAAATTTAATAAGTCATGGGCAGTAGAATAAATATTAAACTAAATTTTCCGAAGAACACTAACTAAACCCTTTTTCAGCTGAAGGAGTCACATCTGAAGTTCAGGAGTGTGTTACTCAACCAAACTGAAGATCATTTTTGGGTCTTAAAGCACCTCTCTTTACCACACAACTCTATGAACTATGATAGAACAGCTCCCACCTACTGTCAAGGACCTTCAGCCTTTCACCACATACTATGGAGCAATGGAGGCTCCATATGGCTGCAGTAAGTTTTCTTAAATATTTTATATGATTTCCTACACCATTCCAGGAAGAGTTAATGGCACCAGCCATGACACAATAAAGAGAGGAAAAAACACCCCTCCAAGAGCAGGCAAGTCATTCTGTGGACTTTGAAGTTCTGTGGTTTGATTTTTCAAGGAGAAAATGTAGTAATTGGTCAATACAACTAAAACAATACTTATGTCCTGATGTTTTAATGCATTTTCTTTTAGAAGGCACTCAGTTTTAGAAACCTGTAGTGTCTTTTGTATTACTGCACAGAGTAGTCTTGACCTTTATTATATTTAAATGCATTTTAACAGACTGACGGAGCTATACAATTCATAATACCACCAGCACTATAAGTAATAATGAACTTGGATTTATGTTAAAACTATTTTAAGAATGCCAATAACTAAAAGTATCTATGGGACATTGTATTTTTTTTATATAGTGCCTTATTTACATCGTGTTAGTATTTGTGCTCTGGTAAGAACAAGGACTGAAGCAGTGATGAGCTGCCAAAATCTTAACAACCAGTTCCCTCCTCACCCCACAAGGGGGTCGTGGCCCCCCCCCCGTCCCCCCGGGACTCCTGTCCCATCCAACCCCCCGCGTTCCTTGACACCCCCCCGCCCCGGGACCCCTGTCCCATCTACCCTCCTCCCCGGTCCCCTGACTGCCCCCAGAACCGGGCAGGAGGGTCTCGTGGGCCACTGTAGTGGGTACCCACCCCGCCCCTAAGAGCCAGAGGGACCTGCTGGGAGGTGAGGTGGGGAGTCTGGTGGTGCTTACCTGGGGCAGCTCCCAGGAAGCATCCGGCAGGTCCCTCTGGTTGCTCGGGGCGGGGTAGCATAGCTAGGGGGGAGCAGGGGGAGCAGCTGCTCCTGCCCACTGATCAAATGAAAAGTGGGGTCTTAGGCACCGATTCTGTGGGTGCTCCGGGGCCGGAGCACCCACGGGGAAAATTTGGTGGGTGCAGAGCCCCCACCGGCAGCTCCCCGGCCCATGCCTGGCCCCTGCTCGCCTCTGCTTCCTCCCCTGAATGCACCGCCCTGCTCTGCTTCTGCGTCCCCTGGCTTCCCATGAATCAGCTGTTCACGTGGGAAGCCGGGGAGGGCTGAGAAGCAAGCGTCGTGCTCAGACCTAGGGAGGTGGAGGTGAGCTGGGGCGGAGAGCTGCCGGTGGATGCTCTGCACCCACCAAATTTTCCCCGTGGGTGCTCCAGCCCTGGAGCACCCATGGAGTCGGTGCCTAAGGCGCCACTTTTGCCCCATGAGGGACAACCGGTTCTAAAAGGGCTTCTAAATTTAACAACCAGTTCCAGCGAACTGGTGCAAACCAGCTCCAGCTCACCACTGACTGAAAGTGTATCTGGACCCTTGTGCATGCAGAGGATAGAAGCTCTTTGAACCCTTGCCCCTTTTTATGTGCCTTCAAAGAAGCGAGAAACAATCTGGCCCTAAATTTACCTACATTATCCCAAGCTATTCAAAACAGACTTCAAGAGCCAGATTTTCAAACAAATTAGACATACAACATGTGAGAGCAGTTGTATCACAAGTGTATTCATTATTTATGCACAGAGTTACTTGGACTGTGCATGCAAATCAGGTAGCTGTGAACAGAAATGGCTGGTGACACCTACATCTGCATAATCACACTCAATTTCAGACCTAAAGTCGCAATTCTCCAACAAAAAAACTTCAAAACCAGACTCCAATGAGAAACTGCAGAATTGGAATTAATTTGCAAACTGGACATCATTAAATTAGGCTTGAATAAAGTCTGGGAGTGGATGGGTCATTACACAAAGTAAAACCTATTTCCTCATGCTAATTTTTTTCTCCCTACTGTTACTCACACCTTCTTGTCAACTGTTGGAAATGGGCCATCCTGATTATCACGACAAATTTTTTTTTCTCCTGCTGATAATAGCCCACCTTAACTGATGGCTCTTGTTATAGTGGGTATGGCAACACCCATTTTTTCATGTTCTCTGTCTATAGAGATCTTCCTACTGTATTTTCCACTGCATGAATCCGATGAAGTGGGTTTTAGCCTGCGAAAGCTTATGCCCAAATAAATTAGTCTCTAAGGTGCCACGAGTACTACTCATTTTTTTTGTGTGGGCTAAGTAATTGTGTGGGCTAGTTAACTTGTTTGAATATCTGGCCCCCATGGAGAAGGAAGACAGCGTGAAGTATCCTTATCCTGAAGGAGAATCACATTGTGCTAATGAGAGGCTGTTGTAATATAGGATGAGTTCAGCATTAATTAATAACTGCTGTGGCAATAATAATCTAGTGGGTGAATGGAGCAGTCCTAGTTCAACACCAGGACAGTACTGTATTCCATTCACATAGATACCATTCTCTGGGAAGTGATGAAATTGACAAGAAAGTATTTAGTCCCAATCTATAATGTCTTCATATGGTGAATCAACACAGTTTCTCTCTCTCTCTCTCTCTCTTTTTGGCATTTCCCCCCCAGCACTGAATTGTTATACTTAAAAAAACCTACCCATCCATACTATGATTCTTCAGCAGCCATAATAAGGGACTAGATAAATCTCTGGCAGCACTGTTTGCTCCCATAAGTTTAGGTTAAATATTCATTAGACCAGAGAATGATGCTATAGCCTGGTGGTTAATGGGTGAGGGGAAGAGAGAAAGACACCTGGGTTCCAGTCCCTGCTCCAATTAATATTTAACTATATATACAAAATGTAACTGTATCAAGAGAACAGAATGAGAGAGATCTGCCAGACATCCAATAGCCTGGTAGCAAGGGCACTCACCAGTGGGGAAAGACCCAGGCTTTAGTCCCTGCTCCTGATTGTGGGTTCAAACCTGGGTCTCCCCCATCCCATGCGAGTGCCTTAACCACTATGGAGTGTAAGGAAGGAACACCCTCCGCTCAGGTTTTTGAATGGCAAATAAATATCCTTGTTATTCGAGCCTGAGAAAGCAACATGTTTCATGCTGGCAATGTCAAAATGAACCATATTGACATTTCTGAACTATTTTTTCTTTTCCATGACCAACGAGGAGACCTATGCAAATTGGTGAGGATTTTTATCAAGCCTTCCCCAGGAAAGGGGGTGTAGTGCTTGGGGGGATATTTTGGGGAGGAGATGTTTCCAAGTGGGCACTTCCCCTGTTATTTTTGTTAGATGCTTTGGTGGTGGCAGCATAAGGTCCAGGGACAAAAGGTAAAACAGTTTGTACCTTGGGGAAATTTTAACCTAAGCTGGTAAGAATAAGCTTAGGGGGTCTTTCATGCAGGTCCCCACATCTGTACCCTAGAGTTCAGAGTGGGGAAGGAACCTTGAAACAAAGGTGAACACAGCCCCAAACCCTTGGATCTTAAGAACAATGAAAAAGCAATCAGGTTCTTAAAAGAGAATTTTAATTAAAGAAAAAGTAAAAGAAAAACCTCTGTAAAATCAGGAAGGGAAATACCTTACAGGGTAATCAGATTCAAAACATTGAGAATGCCTCTAGGCAAAACCTTAAGTTACAAAAAAACACAAAAACAGGAATATACATTCCATTCAGCACAACTTATTTTATCAGCCATTTAAACAAAACAGAATCTAACGCATATCTAACTAGATTGCTTACTGACTTTTTACAGGAGTTCTGACCTGCATTCCTGCTCTGGTCCTGGCAAAAGCATCACACAGACCGAGAGGACCCTTCCCCACCCCTCCAGCTTTGAAAGTATCTTGTCTCCTCATTGGTCATTTTGGTCAGGTGCCAGCGAGGTTATCTTAGCTTCTTAACCCTTTACAGGTGAAAGGGTTTTTCCTCTGGCCAGGAGGGATTTAAAGGTGTTTACCCTTCCCTTTATATACATATAACACATTTAAATATGCAAACCAGGATTTAAAGAAGCTGAAATTTCAGACCAGGGAGTAGTGTTCAAGTCTGATATTGGCAAAGTGACCGTGTTGGTTATTTACTTCACCAATCAAAAGTTTGTCTCCTGTGCCCTCTACTTTCTTTAAATGCCAGTTGAAATGATTGGTGCATTTGCTATTTAAAACAGACGAACAACTAGGGCTGGTCAAAACAATTCAGATTTTTTTTGAGAAAATGCTTAGTTAAAAAATTATATTTCCAACAAAATTGACCATTCTGTAAACTGATAAAAAAGAGCAGCAAAGTTTTATGATCATTTTTGAATTTGTTTTGTTTACATTTCAATGTTTTTCAATAAGCTCCAATAATAGTGCAATGTGATACATGAATTCCATCCAAGGATCTCAAATTGATTTGCCCATATGAATAAAATAAACCTCACTGAAGAGGAATTTCATCTGTTCTTCTTTCAGTTAGCCTTCCAATGCTGACTTGTCTGCCAATTTAATTTTATGTTGCATACACACATTTTTTTAAAAGAAAGCTATTTAAGTTACAAAGTCAAATGCTTAAAAGTTAGGAAATTCCAGAATTTAGGTTGCCCATGCAGCCTGAACTCTATCCCCTTGTGTGTCCATCCTGTGTACTGAATGAAGCAGGGATCCTGTGGAAAAATAGTATGTGATAATGTTATTAGAGACTATATCATAATGCATACAGACAAGGAGGCAGAATGAAGGTTGCATGGGCAACTATAAACCTGGTATTTCTTAACTTTTGAGTGCTTGACTTTGCAACCTAAATAACATTCTTTTAGTGTAGTCTCTATGTAATTTTCTAAGTTTATTATTATTTTATTAAGGAAAAAAGGTAAAATCATTGTATTATGTACTACTGAGTTCAAGAGTATTACCAATGAAGTCATTGAGTTAATCAGATCCTTAATGTTATGCAGACGCTTAAGTACCTTGTTGACTCTGGGACCTTGCACGGTAAGTAAGATGAGAAAATACAGGCAGAGTGGTTGTCCAAGTCACAGATGAAATGACAGATAGGAATGTAACTAGAACTCAGGCTTGAAGCTCTAACTGCAAGATAATTCTTTTCAATTGCATTTCTCCCGGATGCCACCAACTGATATTAAAACATGTGGTTCCAAACAGATTAGAAAATTAAATGATATTTAAAATTATTAATTTTTTTCTAATGCATTTCCCCTCCCCCATTGTTATGGGCTTTGCATGGAGATAATTAACCTGAATACTCTTATATGATCCCACCTTAAACTTGGAATGCATAACTCATCCCAGTCTATTGTCTGCTCTTGGAGCCTATGACAAAGGGGACTGCTACTTAAATAGAGCTGTGCTCTTAATTCTCTGCACTACTGTCTACATTTACATCATAATTTCCTTCCTCATGTAACCGACAGGTACTTAATACAAATCTTACACTCCACAGAAGGGAAAAAAACCCTTGAACATTAGTTATGTATTCTTCATTTAATTTTTATGAACACTTAGCAGGTTAGCCTTTGTTTTGATTTTTTTCTTGAAGTCTAATTATTCCATATGTCCTTTCATATTTTGTCTAATCTGCAATTGTATTTCTCATTATCATTTTGTGAAGATATGCTTGCTATTTCCTCTGGTTTCATTCTCTCTCTTTTATGTTTCACTTGTACAAAATTAATTACATTGTACCTTCAAGCATAATTTTCACGGTGTCTCCATTGCACTGTGCCTGCTTTAATTAATGCTCTTCTAATGTAGGTTTTAGAGAGAAATGGTGCAATATTCTAAGCATCAAAGAAACAAAAGATCTAACAAAACTGAAATGAAAGAGCCAGACAAAACCAGCACACAATGTGTTCTCATTGGAAAATGTCATTCCAACTTTATTTTAGATAGCAAAACTGGAAAAGATAGATTCATTACGAACGAGGAAAAAGTAGAAGCAGCTTGGTATAGCTCATTCCAAACTGGGTGAAGAATCTATAACACTCAAAAGCTCACGAGACAAGTTCAGCTTCTCATGAGTATTGTGTCTCCTTACCCCATGGAAGAACTTGGTGGCGATCCAACCAATTGCCGAGTTTTCCCATTCCAGTGTGTGCTATCATTATTGCAGCCCAATACAAATGATACTTGAGACACTCATGCCATCCATAGATTGCAGTGGTGCTAAAGGAAAAGTCTTCTGGGCTGGTACCAGAGACTGCAATAGGAAAAAGTTTTCTTTAATCACAAACCTGATTTTGTGCATATTTCACCGTGTGTCTAATCTCACCAGACACTGACACGTAAGTTCCACAACGTTGCATGGGATTCCAGCCACATGACTACAGTTCAAATTCAAAGGAGCTGCGTGGCTAAGACTGCATGACATTTAAAGAGTGAAGCCCTGCATTTTCTTTAGTCCCTTTAGACCACAAAAGCATAAGATCTGGAGATCTCCTGAGTTTTCCAATGTATTTTAATTAGTTTCACCCTCAGAAATAAACTTCCAATGACAGCAAGTCCATCAACACAATTGACCTTTTTATGCCTCTTGATTTCTAAAGAATTTGGTTTGATTTATTTAAAACAAATGTTTATTTTTGTGGGTGTAATTTTGTGCCCATCATTATTGCACCAGATATGAGACATTTGTATTGGTTAAAAAAATATGGAAGCCAAGGTGAGACCTTTTTCAGTAGCAGGCCTTTTCAAGCAAAGATTGAAATCTTACCCTTAAATTATTGTGTGAGAAGGTGGTACATGGCTGGCACTGAGACTCTTCTCTGGAATATAACAAGTGGGATCAGCATAAAGGAAGTTACTTTATGTAATTATTTTTTTAAAAACCCATGATTGGGTGGAGCCACTTATTCACAGCACTAACATATGTTCTTCATTCTATTCTTCGATTTTCATTTGTGGACAATGGACCAGATTGAAACTTGTCCTGAAAAGCAGGATTTTTTTTCTTTAAATTATTGTAAAGGGGTATCTTTTTTAGTGGGAGCAAATTTTTCTTCTAGATACACATGAATGGCTCCCATTGATTTTGATCAGAGCTGCATCCACACATAATTCATTCCCATGGATGCTGCAAATCATTTTCATTTGTTGTTTGGCATAATTCATTGTAAGCTTGGAATTGAAATCTGTGCCCTCATCTCATATGCAGGTACTGCTCTGGTATCTCAAATACAGGGCTGCTGGATTTTTGTTCATTTAGTTTTTGGGAGGACAAGAAGAGCTTTGAAGCATTTGGTTTGGGAAGAGAGGACTCAAACAAGATTTGTAATGGGATAAGAAAAAACAAAACAAAACAAGGTAGGTTGAATTTAGAGTCCACCAACTTTGATGGTGTCTCTAAGTTGGAGGAGCAATGCAGTCAGTCAAAGTTCTACCTTTCATATTCTTATAAAATGTCAAGAGAACTGATTTCAAAGCACAATACGAAACAAGCTCAGCCTTTTAAAGAACACAAAAACCTTTGATTTCAGAAACAAATGAAAGGAAAAATATGACTCTGTGAAACAAAGCATTCTACACATGTATATTTTTAGTGCCATGTGTTCAGATTAAAGGGCCAGGTGCCCTCATGTTAGTTAACCTGGGGAAGGCATCTCCAAATTACCTTTGAAATTTCAGTTCATAGACAGTAAATTTGAAACTGGCCAGTGGGCAGGGGCCAGAACCACATTTTGAAACATTCAATACCTTAAAACAGCCTTTGTATCTCCATTTTGCTTTCATTCCTGAATCTCTTTCTTTATGAGTTTAACAAGGGAAGATTTTTTTTTCCTCCCGTAGCTTCCTTCTAAAACCCTAAATGGGAACTTTCCACATAGTTAAAAAAGTATCATAATTGCCTTTCATGTGCCAAAAGATCAAAGGGCTTCAAGAAAATGGAGATTCAATTGAAATACTTTTGCATATGTCATAGTGATTGAGGTGTGGTTTTTTTGAAGAGGTGTAGGTTTAGCCTATATGTTCTTAAAGAGTATAGTCCTATAATATAGAATATTATATCACCTAGAATCCAACACACATTCCCTTTGCTTTAATGTCTTGGTAATGAGCACATTCATATCAATGCATTTAATGCTTAAGTAGATTTTATTATTTATGAGACAGCCATTAATAAACTCAACAGTCCACAGGAAGAATGTTATTTGAACAATATCAGATTCCAGCACCAGAGTATTCACCCAAGCTGTTTTCAAAGTGAAAAACAAGCCAAAAGCCTTACATTACAATGTTTAACCACTTTCATCCCTGACAACCTGGCAATATGGGCAGCTCCCCTTACCATTTATAGGTGTAAATGTCAGAGTCTATGGTCAGCTGAATAAATGCTAAGAGACTTAGGGCATCAGAGGTCACTGAACGAGAAACTAAAAGATCGGTGAGAAGTGTGTCTGAATATGCTCATAAAGGAGGAACAGAGTGTCAGATGCCTTTACACCTCTCTTTCCACAATTTTTCATTAAAGAGGAGTTTTAAGTTCATTTAATATCTCACTAGTTTATGGGGTGATGGGAAAAAGTGGAACTCCTGTAATGGTGGCACCACTCCAACCTGCAGAATAGATAGATCACAGGAGATGGCAAGGCAGTGGGACTCCTGTAATGCTACAGTGAAGGTCCGATCTGGCAGGATTTGGGCTTTTATATGCAATACATTTTACACATCCTAACATTTTACACAATCTTCTAACTTTTACTGCTAGAGCTTTTTAGTTAAACATAATCCAAAGTCAATTTGCTCTAACCCTAAACTATTACAAGATCAAGATTATCCGGCCTCCTGACGCCTTAAAGTTTTCATTATAAGAGAATCATCTTGAAGTTAACTAGGCAGATGCTTTTTCCCGAGGAGGTCAACAGCTTCTTCTTCAAACAGTGTATTTCATCTTTCATTACAAAACACATCATATGGCTTTGTCATCTCTACAGGGCCAACCTTTTTGACTCCTTCAGAAGTTTCTGATTCACCGTCTCTAAGAGATTATTTTGTTTGCTCAATCAAACTCATTGCACCAGCCACCTCAGCTTTCAAGGTCTTGCAGTATATCAAAGCGCTGCCACCCGCTTCCTTTAACTATTTCTCAGCTATCACTAGGGTTCACACTTCAAAGTTTTCACATGCTGAGAGGTGGGGAGGAGAGAGCAGCCGTGAGCTTGCACAGATAAGTTTGTGTTCACAGGACGAAGCAAATATTTTTCTAAAGTAAGGATAATGGAATATGTAGTGACACAGAGCCTTGTGCATGGCATGCCGTTGGATTGCATACCCAGTGTGTATCGAGTTCCATCCGTGCAATGTATGAACAACAGACACGGAAAAGAAAACACAACTATTCCACAGGAGAAGAAAATTCCCTTGCTGTTGCTATAGACATACACATATCTACTGAAAGAAAATTCAAACAATGAGCACAGCAGTGTGTGTAAATAGTGAGTGGGTTTTTAAACAACATTCAGGCAAAAGCCAGCATTCTCAAAAGATGCATCATCTTAATCCATATTTATACAAAAAAACCCCAAAAACGAGTAGTACTTGTGGCACCTTAGAGACTAACACATTTATTTGGTGTGACAGGGTGGGGCCAGACGGCTATAGTAGAGTAACAGAAGGCAGATATATTAGCCCCAGGCTAAGTAGGTTCCTTTTCACTGGGTAAGGTAACAGGGAAGGTTCCAGAACAATCAGGAACCTTCTGGAGACAATTAAGACAGGCTGATTAGAATACCTGCAGCCAATCAAGAAGCTTCTAGCATCAATTAAGGCAGGCTAATCAGGTCATCTGGGTTTTAAAAAGGAGCTCACTTCAGTTTGTGGTGTGTGTGTGAGGAGCTGGGAGCAAGAGGCACTAGGAGCTGAGAGTGAGAACACTGACTGTTGGAGGACCGAGGTGTACAAGCATTATCAAACACCAGGAGGAAGGTCCTATGGCGAGGATAAAGAAGGTGTTGGGAGGAGGCCATGGGGAAATAGCCCAGGGAGTTGTAGCTGTCGCACAGCTGTTCCAGGAGGCACTCTAGACAGCTGCATTCCACAGGGCCCTGGGCTGGAACCCGGAGTAGAGGGCGGGCCCGGGTTCCCCCCAAATCCTCCCAATTCCTGGTCAGACACAGGAGTTGTCGACGTGGACTGTGGGTTCAGAAAAATGGCCAAGCTGAGGGCTGCTGTGAAGCTCCAAGGCCAGCAAATCCGCCAATAACTGCAAGACCCACCAAGTTAGAGCAGGAATTTTGTCACATTGGGCATAAGCTTTTGTGGGCTAAAACCCACTTCATCGGATGCATGCAGTGGAAAATACAGTAGGAAGATATCTATACACAGAGAACATGAAAAAATGGGTGTTGCCATACCAACTGTAACAAGACCAATCAATTAAGGTGGGCTATCATCAGCAGGAGAAAAAAAATCTTTTGTTGTGATAATCAGGATGGCCCATTTCCAACAGTTGACAAGAAGGTGTGAGTAACAGTAGGGGGAAAAATAAGCATGGGGAAATAGTTTTTACTTTGTGTAATGATCCATCCACTCCCAGTCTTTATTCAAGCCTAATTTAATGGTGTCCAGTTGCAAATTAATTCCAATTCTGCAGTTTCTCATTGGAGTCTGTTTTTGAAGTTTTTTTTGTTGGAGAATTGTGACTTTTAGGTCTGAAATTGTGTGACCAGGGAGGTTGAAGTGTTCTCTGACTGGTTTTTGAATGTTATAATTCTTGATGTCTGATTTGTGTCCATTTATTCTTTTGCACAGAGACTGTCCAGTTTGGCCAATGTACATGGCAAAGGGGCATTGTTGGCACATGATGGCATATCTCACATTGGTAGATGTTCAGGTGAATGAGCCTCTTATGGTGTGGCTGATGTGATAAGGTCAACACCATAAGAGGCTCGTTTGCCTGCATATCTCTGTGTATATATATCTTCCTACTGTATTTTCCACTGCATGCATCCGATGAGGTGGGTTTTAGCCCACGAAAGCTTATGCCCAAATAAATTTGTTAGTGTCTAAGGTGCCAAAAGTACTCCTCGTTTTTTCTGCTGATGCAGACTAACACGGCTACCACTCTGAAACATATTTATACAGTTTTCCAAAGAAATGAGACTACTAAACACAAAGTATTTTAAATGCTAGAACTTTATCCTGCACAAATCCATAGGATTTTTTCTACTAACTTGAGTGGGAACAGGACCAACCCCCGAATGCCTATGCATTCAAGTGTACTTTTAGAAAAGAGGATCAGACTGCTCGGAGCTGCCTTCTCTTATTCTGAATGCAACCATAAAGGTCAATGAAGGCACAGCCCTGCCAAAGAGGACTGTGAGGAGGACCCCATTGCAGTGGGAGTTCCAGAAGGAATTCTGGTTGAGTTGGACAGAGATAGTACAGTAGACAGTGCAGACTGAAATGAAGGGAAATTTCACTGTTGTAAAGCTGGAGTAACACAGTGGTGAATCAGGCTCCATCTCTTCTAAGATATATGTATTTTAATTATGACAAGTTCTGCAAATCCTACTTTTCTGGGACAGCCAGGGGTACATTTTCGAGAGGGCTGAGCCCTACTCTCTATTTTTATTTATTTATTTAGCAATTGCAGTTCTACTGTAGAAGAAAATGCAGCCGAAAATTGCACCTTTGAAAAGGAAGCCACTCCACTGAAATTTGGCTGTAACTATCTGAATGTTGACTGTCTTACAATGCAAAAAAAAAAAAAAAAAGGCTTTTTACCTGACTCTAATATCTACAGTGAGAGGTTTATTATTTTTTTAAACCTCTTGGCTTTGTGTAAGCCTTTCTAATGCCTGACAGTTCAAAATAGTACTCATCTAGCCTTTGGGACTGAATGGATATATTATGACTAGAGCTGGATAAAATTTTTGGCTGAAACTTTTTTCTGGAGAAAAATGATGATTGGGCAACACCAAAATGTTCAGTATTTTGGTTCAAAACAACTGTTTGTTTCAAAATTTCCTTTGTTTTTATAAAGTTAACCAAAAACGTCTACAATTGATCAAAATCCAAATGTTTTGAAAATGTTGAAACAAAATGTCTTGTTTGGCCGAAAACATACTTTGGTTTTTGGAATTGGTAGAGAACCCATAATTCACACAGTTGTAATTTGGACCCTATGTGTTATTGCCACAATAAGACAGAACACAACAACAATAATTTATTTGCATAGGACTCTTTGAAAAGATCCAGTGATGTTTACACTGAGGTTCCACCTCTCATTGTCCTTACTCAGGGGGCTTGTCTACACTTACAGCAGTTGTGCCACTGTAGCGCTTAGTGAAGATGCTACCTACGCCAATGGGAGAGCTTCCACATTTCCAAAATTACACAAGCATACGATGCAGGAAAACAAAAATGCATGCAATCGCTCACTTAATTTGCTAGCAATCACAGTGGTTTGCCGCACAAATCAGCTGTTTGCATATGCAAGTAGACATTCTGGCATTTGGCTGGCCATCTGCACAGGCAGTTCTGGTAATTAATTCATCACCTTTTGCACATGGTCCCTGTGCGCCTCCTTAAAAAATATAAATAAATGCAGCCCAGTATGCAATCTAAATGTTCATACATTGAAGCTAACATTTTCAAATGTGAGTGCCTGATGTCAGATAGTTAAATACATATTTAGGAACCCACCTTTGAGACCTGAATTTCAGAAGTGTTGAATTCCCCACGGATTGGAATGAAAATTGGCCATGGTCAGCACCTCCAAAATTAGATTATTTATTTAAGCATGTAAATAGGGATTTAATTGCCTAGCTTTAGGCATACACATTTGAAAATGTTGGCATGTGCACATATGTACTAAACACAGGTCCAACAGAACCAAAGTATAGGCAAAAGAATAGATCCAGCTCTAAACTTTGCAGCTGCAGTATGCAGATATATAGATATTTTTTTTAAAAAAAACAACAACTACTTCCTCCTAAACATTCATCTGGGTACCGGTCTGGGAAAGGGCAGTGTTGTAAGTCACGCAAAGATTTGCAGCCAGTTTGGTCTAGTGAAGAACAACCTTAATTTTATTTCTAATGATCCTTAATCAGACATGCCATTCAATGATTTTTTTTTTGCATAATACCTATTATGCAAACTCTTATCTGCACCTCCCTTAACTTCAAGCCGTGGATAAGAACAAATAAGACCCACTGTACTAGAGTGGCTTGTTTCTTATTAGAGCAGCACTAAGCTTCGATCAGTAAGCTGAAAAAGGAGCTGTTCATTATATCTTTTTTGTTGCTCTGCCAGTCACAATGCAGCGCAACAGAATCCTTGTTTCTGTTGACTGAGACACATGATATAAGGTCACATAAGTGAAAGTCACAGGATGTAGACAGCCTAGGTCATGTTCAAATATGGAGAGGAGCCAGAAGTGAATATTGCTTAAGCATACCTAAAGCATTGCTCACAGTATCCCTTGATCTACTCCTTCATATCATAACAGGAACATTTCAGTGGTGCACTATGTCTCCATGGAATACGCTGCCGGATGAATAGTCAAGGAACTTCATAAATACACCACTACAAAACTCCGATACATCAGGACAAATGAGTTAGGAAAGTGAATACAAAAAAGTGAGCAACTTTAGCTTGCTGACAGAATGTTTTGGAAGCTAGCCCGGGCAGTGTCTTCCTCACTGTAGCTAACTGAATAATTGTGGAAGTGCTGCTTTCTGTTACAAAAGGAGACACAAATTACACACACACACACACACACACACACACACTTTCTTCTAACAGAATGCAAGGTCTGCTTGCTTTGATCATTTTCTGTGTGAGATGGGGGCTGGTCTTGTCCTACGCAATTCTAAAGGAAAAATTAAAGACTATATAGGAACATGGATTTTGTATTAAAGGAAATCAAATATTGATAAAACATCTCTTTGACTCAAAATGGAACCGATCAATTGTTCAACAGTTGGAATTCATGCAGAATCCTATTTAGCAAGCTGCTCAAATAGTAGCCCTATTATGCTTCATTTCCCAACAACAATATATGATGACACAGAGGAGAAAAAACACATACAACGTACTATAACACATCCTAGCTTGATGATAGATTTGAAAGAAGAGCTCCATACAATAGCTAGAATTCCTAGGGACATAGATTGCACGCTGTTGGGCATGCTATACATTCTTGAGCCTGTTTAATATAGCACACATTCTTTGACAAATACGCACACACCCTCTGAAATGAATTTACTTCAGCTATGGTATATTCCCTTTCCATGAAGTCATGAGATCAAGTTTAACTGGCCTGACTGTTCACAGGAAGGGCATGTCAAAGTTACATGCACGAGTATTTGTTATGAAAACTGAATGTTATACTTGCACATGTAAGTATTTCTATGTTGAGTCCACCAGGGAAATAACACTATATGATATTTCTGAACAGCTTTTACCAATACAGCTCAAATACTGAATATTTTAGTTTTGGCTACTAACCACAACACCACCAAAACCATTAAATTTTTTAAAAATTTAATATTTTTCAGGAAAGAGGCTAAATTAATCAGCTACGTTACAAATGATTCACATAGCTCTAATAAATTTGTAAGACACAGATAATACAGTCAGACAGATTGATTTCAGGTACTTCAAAACCAAAAGGGAAATGTGGCTCTTTACTTACTAATTCCACTTTACCATCCATCAAAAAATGTGAGCTTGATGTTTGGGATCTTAAAATTATTTGACAGCTAAATAACAGGCAAGGTTAAGACTGATCCATGTGAGGAAATATCTACAGGTACAGTTCCTGCAAATACAGGTGTTGTTTACAACCCGAAGTGCACCTCTGTGAGTGTGGTTATCTTAGTATGTAGCTGGAGTATATATAACTCTATTTATGTTGTAGAAGAGGTTTCTCAAATCTTACCAGATTTCCCACCCCCGCATCTTTGTGATCTATGTTGGAAACATAAGTTTAGCCAAATACAGGACTCTTTTTTCCATTTCGTCAACAACTTTTTCTGAGCAAGCGAGGGCTTTCAGTTCTCTGTGTGTTCCTTGACAGTACGCCTTATAAATCCACACCCTATTAAGGTGATAATGCAAATAACAGGAGGATGCTGTTAATCCTTTTTTTTTAATTTATTTTTTAACCTGGGATTGTTCTTTAGTGCCCTTACCCCTTTGAAATGATGTGTCTGCCCTTCTTGCACTTGCATGACATTTTGGTCCCTTGGCTTGCAGGACACAGATTCTGACTAGGCAAAAATTGGCTTTTCTGCCATCTGTCAAGGCAAGTTCATTCACTTTCTACTGCAGCAGCACCTAAGGTATAGTCCTTTTACAGATTAATATTTGTCTCCCTGTCCCCCCTTTCTTGTCCTTGCCAGCTGAAGTAAATGGCATACATTTTCATATCGATTAATAAAGCAAGAATTCAAATTCCTCAGTAAATAGCATGCAAAGTCTTTCTATAGTAAGAAACAATGGTTCCCCTTATCCCTGAGCCTTTATGTCTTTTGTGCAAACACTATTTGTACTGACCTTATGCAAACCAATCTGTCTACATGCCAGTGAATATCGCACTTAAGCGATGAGTTTTCATTGCGAAATAAAGGTAAAATCCATAATGCCATTGAGAAATGAACTATGCATTATAATGAAATCTCACACTTTGTGCAGCGTTTGTAGAGAAAAGCTTTTCTTTTCTTTTCTTTTTTAAACTTGGGTCCTAATTGGCCATTACGAGAGAGCCACATACTCTACTTTGTCAGTCTTTCGGATTTATATAGCATGCCCTCATTTTAAATCTCTAAAGGTATTTTCACTCAAAGTCACAGTACATTTAACTAACAGTTTCATTTCAGCCAGAGATCTAAAGGACCTAACATATTTATTAAAGATTTTTGATCCTTTGGAGACAGATTAATAAGAAGCTGGTGACAGTTCTGCATGATAAAATGAGTCAATAAACAGAAATGTGTGCTGACATTAGATATACTGATCCACAAATAATACAATACATATTTGGGTTGTCACAAAGAAAAATCGCTTGAAAAAGCCATTGCCATGATTAAATACTTTCTGCTATCTCAGGGGTTTTATAGTATATGTAAGTATTCCTTGCAAATTCCCTTGACTAATAAACTATAAAACAAGGTTCCCTTTTTATATAAGCAATGTGCTGCTTTGTATGATACTTTTATGGTATAATGAGTCATCATAATACACCATAAAAAGGTCTTAAATATTTTATAGATTATCCTTTTGTAAAAACAGAGCATACATTGCCAAAAATGTTCAGTGTTTCCTCAAAGAAACAAATGTGCAGATTAGTCTACCTAGACATGGTTATTTTTATTATTTATTTGTATATGTCAAAGCCTAGGGACTTCAACTGCGATGCACCGCCCATTGTGCTAGGCACCGTACAAACAGAATAAGAGACGCTGTCCTAAAGATCGTACAATCTAAATTCTTAATTACCTCCCCAGAATCATCAGTGAGAAGAATGGCTAACCTGGTCCTCTCTTGTGTTGAGGTAATTTCTCATGATACAGAACCATTGGGGAGAGGACTTCAAGCAATAAACTTATAACTAGGACTGACTGGAAAACACAAGAAATTCATTTTGCAATAAAAATTGAGGTTTTGGAATTTGTTTTCATTCCAAAGTATAATGAAAATAAGACCTGTGAAAATTCTTCACAGGAAAGTGTGAGAGAGAACCACCATAGAAGAGCCCATCTGGAAGAACAGAGACTTGAACGGGGGTCTCCCACTTTCCAGGGAGTGCCTGAATGACCAGGCTATTGGCTTGTACAGGGTAGGGCTCTCCATCTGTTTCTCTCAACAGAATTTCCATCTTGGACCCAAGAAACCTTATGTTTCCACAGAATATTTCCATTTCCACTTAATGGCGTTTTCAACGGAAAAGAAGGTCTGCTGAAAATTTTTCAAACCGATTTACTTATAACACGAGTTGTCATTTCAGCAACAAAATCATGGCACCATTGATTCAGGGATCTCAACACACTTTATAAACATTAATGAACTCAGCCTCAATACTACTGGGAAGGAGGTCAGTATTATCCTTATTTTACAGATGGGGAAACACAGGGAAGTTGAGTACAGGGAAGTTGAGCTAGAAAGACAGTCTCTTACCCCATGTGACACAGCCAGGGGCAGATTGCAAACTACTCCTGCTGATGACCAGTGCCCTGTGCCTGTGACAGTACCAGGACCAGAAGTCTGATGTCCTGATTCTCTCTGTCCCTGCTCTAGCCAGTCCTTGATTCATAAGTAAATGGGGTCCCTATGGTGATACACGGTGGCATATACACAGTTCCAGTAGGAAACAAAGAACAATGGGCCCGATTGTTCTCTCACTTATACATTTACACCATTGTTGCTCCACTGATGTCAGCAGAGTTACACATGATTTATACTGATGTGAGTGGGAGGAAAATTAGGCCCAGAGAGTCCGATCCTCAGCTGGTATAAATGAGCATAGCTCCATTATAATCAATAAATCAACCCCAATTTACACCCATTGTGGCTCTACCCCCATATATTCATTTTTCTAATGAACCTTTTATCTTCATTAGAACAATGTCAGAACATTGCCTATCAGTGACAGAAAGTTTACAGTAGTGGTCTCGCCATTCCAACTACTGTACATTAAACCTAATGTAGTGTACTACATTAATACACTAATACTTAAAATAATGGCTCCTGAGGTTCTTGCTATAATGACCCTGATCTAAATGAGAAAGTATCTTTCCTTGTTACAGTTTTTCTTCAGTCATTATCTCTCATTTGTCTTTAAATCTCCCCCCACTACACAAAAAATGAATATAATCTTGGGGTGGGGGGCTTTGGAATGGGGTCATAGCCTAGAAGTTGATGATTATTTCAGGTGCTCATCATTTCAGACTCATATTTTCTTCCTCTGGTCCTGCTGTAGAAGAAGTCATTGCTCCAGCTAGTATAGCTAACTGGCTAAGTAACTAACACAAAGGATCCTTTGTCAGATCACAAAGCAACCAACAATAAACACATAACAAATTAAACTGTAAGAAAGGTGTAAGAAAGTTAAACTCCAATAGACACAAATACTTTCAGTTAAACCAAATCAACATTCAGTTATGCTCATTAACCAACAGCCTGTGGGAAAGGAAGGGTAGTTCAGTGATTAGGGTGCTAGTTTGGGACTTAGCAAACCTGGATTTGATTCTTGGCTTCCTGTGTGACTTTGGGCAAGCCGCTTACTCTTTCTGTGCCTCGGTTGCTCATCTGTAAACCGGACTAATAGAATCTCCCTTTCTCACACAAGGGTGTTGGGAGCATGACAGTATTGTTTCCCTGAAATACTGTTACTGAAATGACAGCTCACTGTGTTGCAGTTGTTCTTGAAAGTCTCTTCACTGATGATACTGTATCATAGGACACTACACTAATGGGAGCCAAATAAGTACTTTTAATGGACTTGATGCATCTTTTTCATTTCCAGCTTATTTGATAAGAAACAAAATATGTCAACTAAAACTGAATGTCTACTTGGCTACTAGTCCATTCTGCGGTTGGGATCAGAGGCTGGTGCCTAACCATGCCCCTTATATGAGGGTTTTGGGATGATGGATTAAGCTTCAGTGTGGATCCAATAGTTCCTCTTTTGGCCCATCCCCTAAAGTCCCTTCCAGCCCCTCTCAGCAGCACCTGGAAGGTGTGCTGGTCTAAACACTAGGGGTTTCAGTAGTGTCAAAGACCATGCACAGGATTGCCATACTCATGTGTGAATATTACCATACAGAAAATATACATATTGAAACTCATACAGACCCAACAGCTTGAAATAAATAAAATGGGCAAGTACTTCTTAGGAATCCCAGGATTGTTTTATCCTAACAGTACATGCAGGAAACACTAAGGGAAGGATAAAAGGAAAGCTAAGTAACCATCCGTTTAAATGCTTGGGAACAAATGTTCAATCCAGTTCTAAGATTTCATAGGGAAGTTTGGGGTAAATTTTCATGCAGGGTGAAATTTCCCCTTTGAAAGGGCCAACACAAGCTCTAGGTACCATTTAAGCCATACAGGTGCTTGGAATGGAGGCCTAGACACTTCTTAAGTACCTCTAGGGCTTCAAGTGGGACATAAGTAGTGCCAAGGACTTTGCTGTCACCCTGCACAGATGGGAATTCCACTCTTGCTGGGTCAGATTTCACTTGAGCACTTTACAAACTTCCCCTTTGGACCAGTGCAAAAAATACACAGGAAATACAGATTGTTCTTCTGGAGGGAATGGAAGCCAGGAGGTGGAACAACGCTGGGTGATCTGTATCTGGGATGTGCTATGGTGACTTTTAATACTAGGCAAGATAATTTTGGTTTAAAAGACAGATAGGAAACTAGATCAAAGAATGGCTTGGTCAAGGGCTTTGGATAATTCCTGAATGCTCACAAACATCATTTGTGCAATGAGCTATACACACCCCTCCTAGCTGATCTCTCACATTTACTGACTAGGACTGTCACACCCAGCGTTCACTACTTGATTTCTTAGGCCAACATGGAATGGTGAATTTTATATCAATGTAAAGAACTATTGTTCTTCCTTTCACAAAATGAGAAATTAGTGAACTATAACTTACTGTGATGCCATTTCAAATCATGCAGAGAATGGACTTCTATACTGGGAGCAAATACTCCCTTTTGTAGCAAAAATAGAAGCGGTAAGTTCCATAGCAGTTATGATAAAAAGTAAGACACGTAAGTCAGTGCATATTGTGCCACCCACTGCTGAAAAATATTTGTAGTAACCAGCTGGATGTTTGGCTAACAAAACCCTTTGAGAAGACCAAAAAAGCTGTCGATACCATGTTAAGAATGCATAGCACTAATGCACAAGATGGGACAGCATCTAGAGCTGGGATTTCCAAGGCGTGCAGTAAGGTTTTCAGAGCCCCTTGCAGTACAACATGAGGACAACACAAACCCGAATTGTTTGCATGTGGCCCCTGTGTGCTCAAACTGCCACTGAAACATTTCTGGCGTGACAATCCACAGCACAGATTTCTGCTGATAGTAGATTGATGCTGATGGTACCAATGTCATGACTGCCGACCAAGTAGGAAGCTTAGATGTAGAATTCAGAGGCAGGATTGCTGGTAACTTGATAAACGTGGGCCCACTTCTGCAAGCTCTTCTCAAAGCCATATTGCCAATCACAATCGTTCAAAATCACAATGCGTCCCGCCTAAAACTACAAGCATGCAGTTATTAAAATAATATGCTTTGGGTTCCTTTTCTTTTCCTTTTGGTTTCTGAATCTTTAGAGTACACAGAGGTCCAGTTTTCCAACTTTTCTCTGTGCTATGAAGGCTAGAAATTTACCCTCTTTTAAATTAAAACTGAATTTCTCATATAATCACTTAGCTCCATGAGGTGGGACTGTAAGAAAACCACCATTGTGAGACTTTCAATAAAATCACGAGAGTTGGCAACACTGAAAATCTGCATTGATGATAATGTGAATTTTGCCTGCGGAGTACAGCTGGGCAGGTTTTACCTTCTCCACTGTTTTCCCAGTGCTGTGGGCAGGAAGTGAGGCTCTCCATATCCACATGTGTCCTAAGATCTTCAAGGTGATCCTGTGATCCATGGTATATGGGATGTGGCCATTATCATGGAAGGCCACTGCCTCCCAGACAGCTGCAGTAAAGATGTGCTTGCATAAATTCCCTTCCCATGATTAATCTGCGGAAATTATTCTTCATTTTCTGAGAAAGATTTACATTCTCTCTTAATCCTTTCATTTCAGCTAACCGAAATATTTTGATCCATTTCAAGGCTCACCAATGATGACGCGTAAAATTAGGATTAGAGTTTTGTAAGTGCTTTGGGAAGGGCTTTCATGTTGACTAGGAGGCTGTGAAATTGTTACTCTCAAAGTTAATTAGGCAAACAGGACAAAATAGTGTTAATCCATCTTTCCCTCTCTAGATACTTATATGGTTCTCATAGCTGTAATATCTCAGCGCTACACAGTATTTATGAATTTACTTTCTCAATATCCTGGCACAGTTGGAAGCATGATCTCCATATAGATGAGGAACAGACAGATAAGTGCATTGAATTTACAGAAAGAATCCCACTGGCTTTACTTGGGGTCCCATGGGTTAGATTTCCAAGTGCTCTGTACCCACGAATAGCACCAGATGGGTGCTGAAGATATAGTCTTAAATGACTTGCCAACAATCATACAGTGAGTCTAGGGCTGAGCTGAGAATTAAACTCAGATCTCCTGAAATGCAGTCTGGCCCCGTAACTGCAAAACCACCCTCCCGTTATGACTTGGACATGGGCAGTCTGACCTAGTGGTCATAACAGGAGTCAGGAGCCAGGCTGGGTCAGATACTAGGAGACCAAACACTGAGACAGGCTAGAGGGCAAACTGAGATTCAGGTGTCAGGAGGCAGGCAGGATTAGGTTACCAGAAGCAGGGCCAGATTTAGGAGCAGGTGACCCAGGCGACCACCTGGGGTGCGGGACTTGGGGGGCACTGGGCTTTGGGTGCTGGTTTTGTTTCACAACTTTGATGCACAATTTGCGTGCAAATTTATTATCTTATATGACAAGGATAAATCAATCATGCATGCAAATTGTGCATCAAAGTTGTGAAATTACTATAAATGCAATAAAAAATAAGGTATTCAAAAGTTGAACAAATGTGGGGGAGAATAGGGTGACCAGACAGCAAATGTGAAAAATCAGGACAGGGGGTGGGGGGTAATAGGAGCCTATATAAGAAAAAGACCCAAAAATCGGAACAGTCCCTATAAAATTGGGACATCTGGTCACCCGAGGGGAGAGGAAGCTGGGGAAGATGCTCCTCACCTGGAGTGCTATTTGGTCTAGGGTCGGCCCTGACCAGAAGATCAGACTCAGACAGTATAAGCCAGTAGTGCAATCGAAGCAGTCCTAAGCAGGGAAAACCCAGTTACATGGAGAACTTCTTGTGCCTGTGCTCAGTTTAAATACAACCAGGGAACCTATTAGGACCCTCAGAGTTCTGCCAATCAGATCCCAGGACTGGAGTCCTCTGTGGGACTCAGATTCTAGTTCTGACAGCTATTATGAGGACACTGTGGTCCCCGATACTTTCAGAATTTGGAATCAAGGGGCTTTTTGAAAGAAATACTTGCAAGGACGACACCTCAGGAGGAAAAACCCTCATCCATTCCACTGACTTTTTAATTCAATTTCAGGTCAAATACAAAACCAAAGCTCTTTTTTTCTGTTGTGTTAATTAAGGATTTTTATTCATACCTTTAGGCAAAATGCTAACCTCTAAATGATATTCAAACTATAGCACAAACACAACTGAAACTTACAGCAAAATTAAAGTTTGTAAATCCTAGCTACACTGGAGCTTTCCAACTGTAACTCCCCCACCTCCTTGTTCTGTAATTAATGACCCAGAACGACAAGACCTTGAGATACAGGCATGTGTACGAAACTCAGAGCTCCTTGGGTAACTGTGAAGCAACATGCTTTACAATACCTATGGAAATAACACATCACTGCACATCTGTCCCACGTATCAGACCACCTACCTAGCACTCCCGATGCTCCAGACTGTTCCTTTTCTGAATAATCTTAAGAGGATCCCGTAGGAATTCAGTTTTTGAAGGGAAAATGCACTGGCCTTGTGTCTTTCAAGTTTCTCATCTAGTCCAATTTCTAATCTAAATTCAAATTATGGCTTTGCTTTGGGTTCCAAACTCAATGGAATAGGTTAGAAATGTTCATGTGCAAGTGTAGTACAGACCCAGGGAGCAACAAATTCTTTTGTACCTGGTCCTTTAAAAAAGTTCACTTAAATGTGTTCTATGAACACGATACAGGAAGGCCCCCATACAAGTATTACAGGCCCCACATCACGTGGTGCACAGAAACAGGTATAAAGAGTCTGTAATTATGTGCTTTGGACAGGCACTCTCTGGGGACTGAACCCAGGGCCTTTACATCAAAAAACGTGAGCTTCTCTTGCTTGAGCTAAAAGACTAGGTCCACTAGCTTGCAGGACATTGCAGACCCATAGACCTCCTTATGTGGGCCAGCCACTAGAGGGAAACAAAGACCTACATTCTGCCAGTTTGGGTGACAGATCCCTCCAGAAAAAAACACTCAGGAAAGAAAGCAATGGTCTTGTGGTTGAGGAACTGCATTTGGAACCAGAAGACATGTTCAAATCATAGCATCTATAAAGAATTTCTTGGGCAAATCATTTTAAGCTCTCTGAGCCTCAATTTTTTGATTTGTAAAATGGAGATTTTAATAGGGATGCTGTGAAGCAGAATACATTAATATTTCAGACTTACTCAGACGCTATGGTAGCAAAGACCATAGGAATGCCTATAACAAAGGCACATATCTGGAGCCTCATTCTCACTTTACAACGTTGAAGATCAGGACAACCACACTGAAATCCAGAATAACTGCAAATATGCCAATGTGTAAATGTGTGCACAGATCCTATGGAAGAGTTGCAGCATGTTCCAACACGCAAGACAAACACAGCTAGAGATGAAGGCAATGGACCAATTCCGCTCCTGTGGGCCAACGGTGAACAGCTTGGTGAACAGCCTTACTGATGCAGCTCTGGATTCACTGACACCAGTTGGCACTACACAAGTGTAACTGAGAGGAGAATTTGGTTTAGAGAGAAGAATCATCTGCGTGGAGGCTGTTTGCAGACACCATTGCCAGGTCACAGAATATACATGCAAACACAATTGACCATGCCACTGAACTAAAGGCCTTACCCAGGAATGCCACTCTACACAGAATTGTCATGGAAAGGCTAAAGGGGGAAGACCTTGCAGTATTTCAGAGGGACTAGAATAGCTGTGGCTAATCTCATCCTCATGCTCCTATTGCTGGCCATGTTCTTTTCTGACTTGTATGACACATCTGACTGTTCTGTGCTTAAATGTAGCACCCACCAGAATTTCATTCACAGCTTTTAACTCTCATTTGTAAAATAAGTGTCTGTGGGCAAAACTTTTTGCTGTTACATCATTACCCAGAACAGTATAATCAAATCCAAGAATTAAAAAAACCATGAGCCCAGCCACAACAAATCATGAAATTGGCTTAAGAATCATGAGATTTTTTTATAAAAATATTTTTCTTTGCCTTCTGGTTAGAGCTTTTAGGGTATCTTCAGGACATGGTTCCAGGATTTTCTCCACAACCTTGAGGGCTAGAAACTACCATTTTTTAAAGGAAACGGAGATTCTCACATAATCACAAGACTCCAGGAGCTTGGGCTTTAAGAAAAATACGGAATATGGTAAGAATTGGCAACAACGAATAGGGCCTACAGTCCAGCAGAGATTTGCAGATAATGGGGGGAAATGAAGAATGCAGAAGTGCAAAATAAAAATCAAACTTTCCTCTTTTATTTTGTTTTTCTCTCTCCATTGCATGGGCCAGCTGTAAAGTCAAGCAGAAAGGTTATGGAAGAGCACCCAAAGGGAGAATGGAGGCAAGTGGTTCTTTTGGGGAGCTTTATGCTTACAAGTTAGAAAAGTAAGTGAAACAGCTTATTATCAGATGGAATATGTGAGAGAAGTGGGTCATTCTTATACCCAAAAGATCGCTAGCTTGCTTCCATAATTCAGGCATTTATCCTATTTTTATCATCACGGTGGATATTAATTCATTGTATCTCTATGAAAACAAATTTCCTTAAATGGCCCTCTCTTTGCTATCTCTAATTGTGAATGGATTATAATAGAAAACAGATCAAAGTACATCTTGTTGTTGATGTGACTGCAATATTAACAAAAGAATAGAAAATCCTACTCAGATTCAGGGAAGATACTGTACTAGAAACACATATGCCTTTTTTTTAAGCAAAGATACATTTCCAGAGAGGGTGGCATTATACAAGCTCCTTTTTCAAACCTGTCAATATGCCATTCAGATTTACGGGAACAACGAGAAAAGCCGGCATATTCATTCCCTATGTGCAGGTGAAGCAGAGCTCTATCCGACTACTATATTCTGAGAGGCATCTACAGTTCAGATTTTATCATCAGTCAGGGCCTGTGAAATAAGTTCTGAATAAATGAGAAAATTTTAAAAATATTAATACAGCCTTCATTGCACAAGACTTTGATTTTACAAAACTGGCTCTTGGTAACACTTCTTCCTTAGGAAACCACAACGGACCCAGACTAGTTATCTCAGAATAACCTGTCATCGGTTTTGTAAAACTAAGTGCTGCTTAGATGACATTTAGAAGAAACAAGCATGGTGCCCATCTGATACAATTCCTGCATCTCACCCATGTGAGAGTTAATTACAGTGGAACAAATTGTGAGTCACTTCCCCAAGTAAACAAGATTATTTAAAAAGGACAGTGAGATTCCTAATATCACAAATTTTTTTAAATGGCTACAATAATGGATATGCACTTTCAGATCAAATATTGAGAAGTTGTGTCATCTAGTGTCCTGATCTAATGCCTATCAAAGCCTACGGAAAGACTTCAGTTGATTTTAGCGGGCATTGTGTCAGGCTGCAGATGAGGGATTTGGAGGTTCTATTCCCAGCTCTTTGACTCATTTGTTGTGGCACCCTGAGCAATTCACTTCATAGATTCCAAGGTCAGAATGGACCATTTTGGTCATCGAGTCTTTAGTCCCACTGGGCCCCAGTTTACCCATCTGTCAAGTGGGAGTAATAATATATGTCTCACAAGACTATTGGTGAGAGATTTAATGAGTTGATGTTTGTAAAGTACTTGGAGAACCTCTGATGAAAGATATTATAAGTGCAGAGTGCATTATTTTTTACCTGTATGACATAATAGTATCACTGTGTAATTAGAACTGATCATTCATGAATGGTACGTTTTAGCTGACCAAACTGAAGTCCATTTTACTTAAGTCCTAGGTCTTCACTCCTCTTGTATCAGTCTGCGTTGTTGCTACTAATTTTACAGTTTCCAGTATTTAAACAATGACAAGATTCTATATTTATGGAACTTACAATGCATTACAAATGTGAATAGATTTGTAGTTCAGTGGAAAAAGGGAAATTACAGAAACTGAGCCCCATTTATACAACAGTGTGTGGGAGTTGAGACTAGGGCCCATTGAATGAATCTCAGAAACTTGTATGGCCCCCATCAACATAATATCTGAGTGCCTGTGAGATAGACCAGTGTTATTATCCCCATTTTACAGATGGGAACTGAGGCAGAGATATTAAGTAACTTGCTTAGGGCCATACAGGAAGTCTATGGAAGATCAGATCATTCAACCTGGGTCTCCCAAGTCCTAGACTAGCCCCCTAACCACTGGATCATCTTCCTGTCTAAACCCAATGGAGCTGATTTTCCACTGTCTTACATCTTTACATCTGTGCAGTGTGATTGCTACAGTGTAAATGATTGCACAATACAAGGTGCTTCACATTGGGTAATCAAGCCTGGTATATGATCATTTTAGTATAGCATAAACTGTAAGTTTACACAGGCCAGAAAAATACCTTAAAAGAAATGCAGTTTTAAATATGAATCCAAACCCAAAGCCACCAACTTAGTGATCTGATGATACACTGTGACACTTTCACATCCCCGGCTAAATGACATTTGTCACACTCAAGTAGAAACAATTATTAATAATTTTCATTTCATTAGGAGCACTACAATGAAATGTCAACAACTTCAAAAGTGCAGCAGAAGTGTCCAAATTAATTTTGATATTCTGAAGTATAATTATTTTTGTAAGTACCAGACTGTGTAATCGCTTTTGACACTATTACTTGTGCAATCAATTATACTTAGATGTACTTATCTGTTTTCAAACATGATTTCCTTAGGTCACCTGCTGATGTTTTTGATGTTTCCTTGGAAGAATGCTAGGAATCATTTTCCAAATGTTCAGTAACATTTAAAAACTGTTCTACTTCTGCAACCAGTTATTGTATCTTGCTATTAATGCTATAGTGTCTTATATATGGTATTAGAAAAAGAAGCTAAAGATAAATTCTTCTAATCATTGTTTTCTTTGCAAATCCACGGTCGTGCATCAAGTGGCAACATTATCACCATTTCATGCATGTGCTTACACATCTCCTGGGGCTCATTCTGCTTTTCAAAAGCAAAAGTCAATACCACTGTGGAATTAATTGTAATCCCTTGAGCTAAGCAGTCAAGACAGATTTGGCCACAGCCTAGCCAGATGAACTGTAGATAAATCATCCAGAGAGAGAGTCATAGCTCCCACAGGCTTGTCTAGCTACTGCTAAGCCAGTCCTCATGTGCAAATGTTTGTGATAGCCCATGGGCCTATAATGTTTGAAATCAGAAAAGCCATAGGAAGACACCTCTCCAATGGCTTTCCTTAATAGCCATACATCCAGCTCCTGGCTTAGATCCCATGTATAGTCAGCTAACAGGAAAGCCACATTTGCCTTGTCACATGAGGAGTCTATATCACATGATAATGCCTCTGTTTTTTTCATGGGTGTATGGGCCCAATCCACTAATGTTCATGCTGCTTTTCTGCTTTGGTGTCTCCAATGAAGTGTCATCCATGATCACGTTCAGACTTGAAATCTCCAAAAAGAGATCAACCAGTTTAAGGTACATCACATTCTCATCCTCTGGTGTCCTCAGTGACCTCTGCAAATGACTGGTGGAGCATGTTCTGATTATACCCAATGCTTTGGATGGTACTTGGGGTTGAAGACACTGTGGCCCAGATCCTCAGAGATATTTAGACTCCTAACTTCCATTGGTTTCACTGACTTCCATTGTCCCTGTGATCGCACCACCTGAAATGATCCCCAGGCCAGTATGCATATCATCAAGCAACTTGGTCTTTGTGCATACATCAGCTGCGATGGTGGATTCAGAACTACAGTGTTTTCTTTAGTTCTCCTAACCATAGCAGAAGATCACAGTTCACTTTCCTGAGCCTGTCACATTGTCACTATCTATCATCTTCACCTGGCTTAATATCTGTGCAGTAGCTGGATTTGTCAACAACATCTGCACCTGCACATAAGCAGGTATTTAATTTTGTGTAATTTGTGACAGTATGATTCACCAAAGCACACACAATCCTCCTGTCTCTTTGTCCCATGGTATAGCCAAAAGGACTGTTTTGCAGCAAAGCAAGTACATGAAGTCCACAGACTACTTCATAGTCAAAAAAGATCTTTGCAGTACTGTATGTCAATTATACTGTATCTTTGACCTGAAGTTTCTTTCTTTGGCATGCTTCATCTTACTACCTCATTTCATTTATTGATATTCATCTGTCTGCTTCCTGGAATCTTTGCAGCAAGCCCCACGTACAAATCAGGTTGTTAGAGGTATATGGTGCATACTCAGAGTTGGACTGTCTTTCAATTCCGCAGGTGCTAAAATGCAGCAGAGATTTTGTGAGCACAGCTTGTATTTGCCCTTCTATAATATACCGCACAGTATGCAAGAAAACCCTTGAAGTGAAAAATTGGCTCAGGTAATGATAAAAAAAGAATTATGAATTTAAATGCTGGAATGGTTAAAACTACTGGACAAAAACAGCCACATACATGCTGTCTTTACACTGTTTACTAGGCTTACTCATTTAGTTTTCAGAAAGGTAAAGGGATGCATAGAGATTGTGGCTCTGAATCTTTAGCCAAAGTCCAAACTGAGGTTTTACTTGAAAGGGGTTTGATTATCTTAAACCATTCATCTATCCTTTGTACCTATAAATGGTCCAGTAGTTCATTCTTGGAAAAAAGACTGAGGGCAGAGGCCCTGGTTCTGCCTATACTCCAAATGCATTGGCCACTTCGCTGGTGGAAGGTGGCCCTAAACTGATCACCAAAATATCTCCAGTTCAGGCTTGAGCTCTGAGATCAGGGAAGCACAAATGGCACCTTTGCTTCTCTTCTGCACCAAATGGTCCTCTGACAGAGCAGAAGATCCACCCTGTCAGTCAGTGCATATGGATTGCATGGAGGTAACTGTATATATACCCTTAGTCATCAAGCTATACCTTTAACCCTGATTAAGCACAACTGAATTTTATGAATTATTAGTAGCAGAAAACACACACTGCAGTCTATGGGCCACAACCTGCTCATCACCTCATCTAAGAAATCTCACTGACATTGGTTGTGTGAATGAAGCAAGCAGGATTTGATTCCATTGTAGCATGTAATGAATGATAACAGTGGTGGACGGATTCTGCCTCAGTGACTGCCACAGAGTCCCGCTGATTTATTATCTCTGTGGGATTGCATGGGTATAAATGAGGGCAGAATTTATGACTGGACAGCTAGGAGACCACAGAGACCTGTGCAGACATGCGTCTCATACTGGCCAACTAAAAAAATTCTAAATTATCAGGGACGCACGTTATCCTGGTACCATCTCCTAGTTTGTTTAGAAACTAGACAACAAACAGTTAACGCTATATCAACCAGAGCTGTGTGAGCCTTTAGTCTCAAATCCCAAAAACTATGTGCAACTCATCTGCTTTCAGGCTTCATTTCAAGCTTGAAACTTAGCCCAGCTTCATTGACTAGTTGGCTGAGGTTAATAGACCTAGGCTGAATTCTGAGTGAATCCTCATCTACCTTGGGGTTGCCAGTTGGGATTTACACTTTTGTTTGAAACCATATTAAACTTGGTGGTTTTGGCAGAGTTTCACTTAACATTTTTGGATGCATCCTAATGCAGAGAGTGTGAATGCAGACAAAAAAAAAATCACACTCCCCCCACACTGCTGAAAATATTCACTGAATCCCCTATACCGCGCACATGACTGTGTTTTAAACACACAAGAGTAGCATTAACCATAACGCTCCTTTCGGTCAGAGCTGGATTAAGGCACAGGCACTATAGGTCCATACCTAGGGCCCCAACTCCTGGAGTCATGTAATTAGTTACATAAAGAATGGGGAGTTGTTTAGTACTTCTATTGACCTCACAACTCTGCTAATTACAGGGATGCTCCATTGTTTAGGCTTTTTTTGTGGTTTGCCAAGTATGTAATTACTTGGTTAGGGGTTTCTTTTTATTATTATCGTAACCCTTTTCTAAAGGAAATTATGCAAAATTTATTAATTCTAAAATTGAACACATTTATCTGCTGGTATTTACGTTCAAGCTTCAGCTGCACTTAACAGTCTCCCACCGCCTGTCTCATGCACCTGTTCATCAGTGATTTTTAAAAATGTGTTTGTACTAATTTGCCATTATCCAGCAGTAAGTCAAACACTAAAACAGTCACAAAAAGGCACATCCCAGATTTAAAAGAAACTCACAAATGCCAATGACCAGCTCCATAAGGAGGTGAAAGCAAGACCTGGGAAAGCAAGTGGAGCTTTTTTTGTGACTCACAAATATTTGGAAAAATAAGGAAATTCACAAGAGAACCAAGGTAAGTTACGTAGTTATTGCGATACCCACACTGTGACTTGCTTCTGAAACTTGGTGAATGCTAGCAGCCCACATCAGGAACTTAACAGATACCATCAGAAATGTGTGTGGAGAATATGTGGTGTCTGCTGGTGGGATAAAGTAACGAATTCTGACGTGTTACAAAGGACTTTCCAACAGGCTGTAGAGACAAGGGGGATTGAGAAAGAAGATTGAAGTGGTTTGGGCCTGTTGTACAGATGTAACCCCCCCACCCCAATATTCCTAGACAAGCCCTTGACTGGACACCATTTGGTGGAAGATGGAAGAAAGGGGGATAACAAATGACATATAAGGAAACCATTAAGAAAGATGTTGCTGTCATGGAAAGAGACTACAAGGGAGTGACATACTCCAGCCCTTTAAGAAGCTTCCCACGAGAAAGGAAAATGTACCCAGAGTAGAGCCGTTCAATACTAATCATGGAGAAACACATGACTGATTTTTCTATTTGCTAGAAATTTGTAATTATACCATTTAGGCTGACCAACCAGATAAAACATCCTTCTAGGAAGAGACAGAGTTTTGGGAAATGCACATCTCTGAGCATTCCACTTTGCAGCATTCCTTGATTAAACATGGCTCTGAGATATTTTGTTCTGGTTATATCAACTAACACTTCCAGTCAGACTTGCTACCGCAGTCCTCACTACTGTAACATTGTCTATGCCAACCCTCATTTGCTAGATTTTCACTCAATGCACAACTGCTTCTTAGACATATTCTTTCTGCTGTTAAGCTAGCATACCATTAACCACGACATACTTGTGTTCTCACTGTAAAACCTTCAACTATTTTTCATAATGTAGATCATTTTTTCTCAGTATGGGTGGTCATCAAACAAGGAAGACTTGGACAAACAGCTTCATTACTTGGATGTTCATGGGAAACTATGCCAATCCATCAGACTTCTACATACATGGCTATACCAATAACTTGCTTGGAGTACTATTCTGTAGCTAACTGGAGTCTAAGAGTTACCACACTATTCTGTACAGTGCATTAAGCAGTGTGACTAATATGTGTTAGCTGTTTGTTCTCTCATCCTCTCTGAATAAAAGTGTGTGCAGTGGAGTATTTTGTTTTGGAATTTGTATACACACACGCACACACACACACACAGAGCTATTTTTATGTTGCAGAAGGTTAAATCAAAGGAATGCATCTTGCACTTAGAGTGGAAGGTGAGGAGGTTTGTGATGGTCCTTAGTTCCTCAGGTAGTTCACACCAGAGTCTCAAACTGGCTCCCACGCAAGCTCTGACTCCTTCACAGATAAGCATTACCCTTATAGTAGAAAGTTCCATTGCACCAGATGAGGTGCGTCCATTCTACTGCGCATCTTTCTCTCTGACATACTCTAGTTTCCATAGTTTAACATACAAGTACCAGAAAAACAGTTGGCCTCTCTTTAATTTTACCATTTTCGTTTGCTTTTAACACAACTTGGCAGGGTGATAATCTCTCCTGTGAATGTGTACTCTCCTCAATCCTGTGTACTTCTTTGCTCATCTTCGCCCTATAATTTTGACCATATGGAAAATAAGTATTAAGCTTTCATTTCTTTTCTTTTGGATCAGTTCCGAAACATCATCATAGCAATAAAAGATCTCATGAAATGAACTTGGGGCTCAAAGATTTGGGAATAAGGGATTCAAACAGCCCTCGGTTGAAACATATATTTATGGCCATATAACTTATCAGGTCCTAGATACAAGTCACATAATGCACAGTGTCCTCGTGTGCCTGTTTTCTAATACCAAATTTATGAAACAGAATATTTAGTAGTAATAGCAGCAGGAATAATTGACTGTTGACAATATGCTTGCTGCTCTACTGAACATAAAGTCACTGTACCCACCCTATGGAGTTTCTTATCTGAAAAAGTAAGTGACAGTTTAAAATAAGGTATCCCAAGAGGGTACAATCCTGGTTCCACTTCAAGCCAGTCAGAAATTTAACTTTCAGTCTTTGACCAAACATTGCTCTGCATCTTGCATTATTAGATTATCATTCCAGTGTCTGACGCTGAGATGCTTCCTTAGTTTCTCCAGAAAGCCTGAATGACACAGAAAACAGTTCCTTCTGTCTCCGGTCTCATGTACTTCAAAGAAATGAACAGTGAACCCAAGCATAAAAGCAATTTTTGAAATATATAACAAAAACATTGATTTTCATTCAGTTGAGAATAGAATGTTTATAGGATTTAAAAAGCTATGCTTAAAAATAACGTATGTTAAAGTCATGTTGGGGCCAAATATAAACTGTAAAACAAAAAAATTTAGAGATAAGAGTCAAAATGCATTGAAGTGCCTTTCTTCTCCAGTCTAGGCTTTTCAGCTTCTTTATATATTAAAAGCCAAATATCATCATGATGTCCTTTTTCCAACCCCAGTGAGGGGTAGGGCTGACTTCTTGCTGTTTCTTGGCTTAGGGAAGTACTTAGACTGCCAACCACCGCAAGTCTAGAAAGTCTAATATTGGGAGAGGCATATTTGGTATGGATGGCCTTGATGCTAAGGCATTAAACGAAGACATCAGAGTTGTGGGTTTGGTTCCCAGTTCTGTCACAGATTTTGTGAGTGACCTTCCCATTGAAGTCAGTGGCATTGCTCCCAGGCTTAAGTCTCAATACCTCATCTTTAAAATCCAGTTAATAATGTTTCCTTTCTCCCACCCTTTACCTCTCTTGTCCATTTATATTGTAAATTCTCTGGATCTGGAATTATCTCTTGCTACATCTTTGTACAATGCCTACAGTTGGGCCCTGATCTTGTGATATGCACTAAATACTGACCTATTTCACTGTTGAAGGCTAGTACAAGCTATAAATCAAGGAATAAGAACAGAGTAGTGTGCATCGCTGTGGGATTATATTATTTTTTTTGAGTGCAAACAAATACACATCCACACCAAATGGTATGGCTGCACCAGGGTAGAAGCCAATTTGAAGCTGCTTTCGCTAAGTGTCATCAAAACACACGCCCCACTGTGCATTAAAGGATTTGAAAACCTGGTGCACAACGTGTTTTATCCCAAGTTTTGAGCCCTGAATTCATTCCATCAGATTCCAGTGCCAATATGGTTTACTTAAAGGCCGGTGGCTACAGACAGGCACACACAGAGTGCTTCACGTAAAGGTGATGCTTGCATATCAATGCCTTTCTGTGTCAGAACCTTGCTACTGAAAGCACTTTAGAGTTGGCACATAAGATTTCGTAACACCTTGTCTATTCCAGACTGGCCAGAAAAAAATTGATCCAGCTCCAGGAAGAGAACTTGCCAAAACATCAGCTTGAGCAAGAGGCGCCAACTGGCTCAAACAGTGTGCCATATGCTTGAGAGACTGCTGGACTAACCTATCTGTGTATGCCTACACTCATCAGCCTAAGATCAGGAAGGCAAGTACTGTCCTCTTTTCTCTATAATGGACTGCGGTTGCCAGTTTAGTTAACATCCTCTATTCAGCTCAACTGGTTACTCAGGAATATAGCAGTGATCATTTGAGTCAGAGCTTAAACGGCTGCTCACTGTGTGTGGTATTAACATTTGTTAATGAGAAGAGTAGTGCCAAACATATTTGAAACTAATGCAACTACCACTATGGTCACACCAAGGTGCCATGCGCTTTCTAGAGGACAATAACAGTGTTTTAGTGGGAAAGATGTGTGCTTTAAATATGGTTTAGTTCTATCTCAAAGACAGGCTCAATACTATGCCTCCATACCATGGGCTGACAGACCACAGGAAGGATGTACTTACAGGCCAAATACTGCAAGTTCCATGTCATCATTTCTCTTGTATCCTCCCATATCTCTCTGCCCAGATACAGCTTAGGAAAATGAGTGAAGACTTTTAAAAACTAGAAATGACTGACTTACACAACTAGAACCAGTAGCCAAGACCATTAGAACTACCATTTCTAGTGACTGCACATAAAGAGTGGTTTATTGGGTACAGCAAGGGGCTGGAAGTCAGAACTCATCTGCTGCATTTGTGGCTCTGTCACTATCTTGTGTTGTGACACCCTATGTCCCTCAACCTGTCTACGATTCATAGATTCATAGATACTAAGGTCAGAAGGGACCATTATGATCATCTAGTCCGACCTCCTGCACAATGCAGGCCACAGAATCTCACCCACCCACTCCTGAGAAAACCTCTCACCTATGTCTGAGCTATTGAAGTCCTCAAATCGTGGTTTAAAGACTTCAAGGAGCAGAGAATCCTCCAGCAAGTGGCCCGTGCCCCATGCTAGAGAAGAAGGCGAAAAACCTCCAGGGCCTCTTCCAATTTGCCCTTGAGGAAAATTCCTTCCAGACCCCAAATATGGCAATCAGCTAAACCCTGAGCACATGGGCAAGATTCACCAGCCAGATACTCCAGAAAATTCTTTCCTGGGTAACTCAGATCCCACCCCATCTAACATCCCATCACAGGCCATTGGGCCTATTTACCACGAATATTTAAAGATCAATTAATTACCAAAATCATGTTATCCCATCATACCATCTCCTCCATAAACTTATTGAGTTTAATCTTAAAGCCAGATAGATCTTTTGCCCCCACTGCTTCCCTCGGAAGGCTATTCCAAAACTTCACTCCTCTGATGGTTAGAAACCTTCGTCTAATTTCAAGTCTAAACTTCCCAATGACCAGTTTATATCCATTTGTTCTTGTGTCCACATTGGTACTGAGCTTAAATAATTCCTCTCCCTCTCTGGTATTTATCCCTCTGATATATTTATAGAGAGCAATCATATCTCCCTCAACCTTCTTTTCTAACTGTTGAAGTGAGAACTGATTGGCAGACAGCCCTACAAAGACAGGCATTGAATGATTGCAACAATTATAAAATGATTGTCAATATTTTCATCAAAAGAATTAAACAGAGGTTACAAAATGGCCAGCTCTATGCACAGCTTGGAAAGAGAACTGATATTTTAAGTTCATCAGTAGGTGTGGTTCTGATGATCTCAGTGCTACAGACACAAGTCTCAGTATATATTCATGTCTCTGTATGTTTATTTAAGTACCATATTTTTCTTGGGGCAACCATCACACCATGATCAGGTCCCATGTGATGCTTTCCCATATGATGCTTTATTCAAACCCAACAATAGAGCCTCATCCAGCGCTAAGAAGAGGCATGCGTAGATTATCATTCTGGGGCAAAAGGGTGAAATTCTATGGCCTGTGTTATACAGGAGGTCAGACTAGAGGATCTAATGGTCCCTTGTGGCCTTAAAAAACTATGATTCTAGAAAATTACTGCTGTAGAAGATATAGACCAGTTGGCCCTATCTTCATTCCCCCAGACTCGAGCAGGACTATGGTAGTGAATAGGAAAATTCTACCTACCTCTATGTCATTGTAAGACCATTTTCAAGATTAAAGGGCAGATACGCATTTATACAAAGACCATTTTACATTGGTACCTGGCATTGGCCGCTGTCGTAAAACAGGATACTGGGCTGGTCAGACCAATGACTGTTCTTATGTTCTTATTGCTTTGGCAGTATAGGCTGTAGTGTAAACAAGAATCTGATCCAAAGAGTTTACAGGTGAAATCCTAGCTCTATTGAAGCCAATGGGAATTCTGTCATTGGCTTCACTGAGGTTAGCATTTCGTCCTACAGAGAAGATAATTAACTATAGTGTGTGGGGGGCGGGGAGGGGGTGTGTGTCTTAGAATTCTCTGTAGTCAGCTCTAACAAAGATTACTCTTTTCTAGTTGACTTGTACACCAATCAGGAATGGCACAGTAACTTCACTGAGACTGTTGGCATTCTTGCAAATGGGAAATCACTGAGTTGAATTACTACCAAATACATTATCCTTAGAGGGTTTGATCCCACAGTGTGCTGAGTGCCTTGAAATCAGTGGAAACAAACGTGCTCAGCACTTTCAATGGGATACTGAGCTCCTCTGTGGGTTTGGTGTTAAAATTAATCTAGAGAAAATGGTTTGATGGCTCCATAGTAGCAATGGAGATATCTATTTGAAGAACTATAATTAAAGTCCTGGATGCTGCCTCTTGCTTTATGGATAAATGTCTTTATGACAAGAGGGCATCTAATATAATAGGTATCAACTCCCAGTGAGGAAAGAGGTTGCTTTTGGCATGTAATTCTATGACCCATGCTGGCTAATCACATTTGGCCAGCTCCCAATAGCCTTACTCATTCTGAGTACTAACTTTATGAGTAGTCCAAAGGAAATCAATGATGCTGTTCATTGAGTAAGATATTTCTCAATGTGAGTAAGGGTATCAGCATCTGGCCCACTTATAGTTTTCTAGGAAGTCTCTTCCATCCCTTCTGCTGCCTTTTACAGCTTTCTTAAATACCCCATAGATTAATAATACATTGACTTACTGTATCTTCAGCAAACTATTTTATGTTGCATCTAAGAGAAACCACTGAGACATATTTTTGGTTTTGCACCTTCTGCTTCCAAATGAAAACATTGGCTTCAAAGCCAGGCCTATAAACAGCCTCCAGCATAAATAATACAAATGTATTGACATTTCCTCTGATTAGTAAAATAACTATTAATATTTAAGAGGTAAAACAAGGAAAGCATCTTCTTTAAACCCTGGCACAAAGAATGTCTGAAAACACACCAAAGGAATTTGGTGTCATGCTCAACTCATCAAGCTACAGAATGGGTTGACACTTATTGGAAAATGTTAAAAACAAACAATGCTTTAGCCACTCAAAGCAACATGTTAATTTAGCAAAGCAGTAGGCAACGTATTTCTTGCATTGAGATTTATTTATTTATATATTTATGGACTGAATAAGCCAAAATCCAGGGCAACATTAACCTAGAGAGATAAAAGAAGCAGCACACATAAATTTTCCTTACAGTACTTCTATTTTCCTTATAAATTTGACTCTACTGTGTATTTCATTATGGCCCATATGTATAAAATACTATCTCTTGCAAATTGTGGATAATTAACTAGTTCTGTGTGTGCATGGTTGCCTAATTTGCATGTGTATTCATGGTAACCACATGAACAATTTAGGCTGAAAATGGCTGTAGGGCCAATGCATTCCCACTAGTACTATTTGGAGATGTATAATTCTGCTTTGTAGAGGATTTCAATATTTCAAAAACTGGTTTTGTTCCAATTGAAACAAAAAAAACACAAACCCACTTTTAAATTCTCTGTGAAAGAGATAGGAGCCAGAGCTTTGGTAGGCTTCCTTGGAAGTAGTAATCCTGGAAGTCTTAGGGTCCCCTGAGGCAGTCTGGCAGATAGGTTGCTGAGGAGACAGGTGGGTGAGCTGGAAGAAGACAGGCAGGTTTGCCAAGTAGATTGGGCAACAAAAAGGGTTATTTTGTCATTGGCTTCAGTATGCTTTCTATTGCAAGGCACATAATGCTCAATGGCCCACCAGGGATATAAGTGTCTCCCACCTCTTGTTGGAAGAAGTTTCTTTCAAGGCAGGCTACCTTTGAGTGACCTGCCTTTAACTACAAGGCCCAGAGAATATAGTTTTCTGCGTATATACATAACGCCTCACATGTTTTTCATACGTACATCTCACAATGATTATGATGAACAGTGTGACTCAAGCTTTCAGTAGAGACCTTAATGACCCCTTCTGGTGAACCCAGGGGATCCTCTGCCCTCTGCCAGAGGTTCTTGTGTCACAGGCAGTACACACTGTGAATAAGACGGATGACAACCATCTATCTCTGGGTTCTATACACCTGTCCATCACTGCATTCTCTTAGAACTTTCCATGTAAAAATTGCTTGCAATAGCAGCATTCCTACTGGACTTCATGGAGTCTCTGGCTATTATTTCTTTTGGGTTAAATACTGTGATCCTTAACTTTTAATTAGAGAAGACCAAGCCAGTTAGAATAAAATACAAACCATCCCAATCCCTTTCCTCTGATTTAACTAGCCACTTCTTATAAACAAATATAAAACTTTTTTGTTGTTTGGAAATGTCTAGATAATATTTGCATTCAATCTTGTGCACCTTTGCACTTTTGGGTTGATGGATGTACCCAGAATCAGATGCACCATGAAATTGCAAAAGCAACTGGTCTCATGTTATTTCCACTCAGGGACTGAAGCAAAAAGTGCCATTCATCTTATCCAGGATACCATTCTCATGACATTTCCAACCTCATTTTTCCACCTCATGGGGTCTGGATAAATCTGACAAGCCTAACTATGAACCTTTTGAGGTTGACTTACCACTGTACAAAAATGAATTTGAATTTTTATTTCACAAGTAAAGCAACTAAAAGATTTTCTGAAAGGAAAATGCCCTCCCAAAGGTTAATAGCTTCAGTCGAACAACAGAATATTTAAACAGTTCAGTTCTATGATCTTCTCTTTTAAGCGCTGTCAGAAGATGCAGAACATATGTTTCTCTTATGCTAAATGTAGTATTTGCTCTTTCCTGATGATTAATTGTGGCAAAATATAAAATGAAGAGAGGCACATATAAATTTCTAATTTCAAATCAACCTGGGAGGAAATCTTGGGCTTGGCAAATCTCATTTTAATATCCATTTGTTAAAACAGCACACTCTGAGAGCTGTAATCTAGTTCCTTAATTTTTGACATTAGGACTGAAATGTTTATAGTGTAACATATCATGCTGCTTATCAAACTCAACTGCTCTAATATATTCCTAACTCTGGAGATTTCTGTTCTTTAGTTAGCTGGATTTCCAAAAGTGGATGATAAGGGCTGAATTCTTAAGGCCTAGCACCTTGGGATTTTGTGTGTTTAATTCACCTCTTTTAGGAGGATCTTGAATTTTGGAAAGTTTAACACTTTGAACTTCACTTTAAAAAGAGAGAGCAGGAACAAAAGCATGTTGCATCCCATTATTTAGGGCCTTATTTTTGGCAGGATTTCCACCAGGTATTTTTTACCTACATGTCAACTCACTTTCGCAGCCTGTCACTTACACATGGTTATCACCAGCCAATACTGGTGTTATTGATGAAAAAGTCTTCCTCACAATTGGAGGGCAGGTAGTGATGGCTAATAATCTGTCTGTAAATGTCTCTCACATCAGAGTATTGAGCGGAGTATTGTACCTGAAAGTCATTTGTGTTCTCCTCAGCAGGGAGTGGTACCTGCCCCTTGTGGCTAGATGCTGTGAACATCTCACCAGCTCACCTGATTCATTACCTCAGGATTTATTCACTTTACAAGGAAAAGGCCTCAGCTAGAGCTACGCAAATAGGGTGACCAGATGTCCCGATTTTATAGGGATAGTCCCGATTTTGGGGGCTTTTTCTTTATAGGCACCTATTACCTCCCACCCCCGTCCCGATTTTTCACACTTGCCCTCTGGTCACCCTATATGCAAATAACTGATTCTTTGCATTACTGCCCACACCAGAAAGTAAAACCAAACCACCCCTCCCTTCAACATTTTGCATTGAACAAAATATTTTGTTTGTCCTGGAATAGAAGGTTTTGTTTTGACTGATTTTTTTTAGTGCTCAAAAAAAAGAAAGTGATGTAAAAGTAGAAACAAAGTCATTTCAAATCAAAAAGTTCCATTGAAGAAAATCTCACACATTTTTTTAACTGAAACGATGTGGTGAATTTTATCTGAATTTGCTAGATGGTTCGGTTGATCCAAAGCTGCATTTTGATATGAAAAAAAGTTGTGACCAAAAATTTTACTCAGTGGTAGCATCATTTGTGATCATAATTTAAAAATAAGTATTGAGGGAGTTTTAATTTTGCTATTGAGAGAAGCTTCTTTCCCCAGAGCGTCCATAAGTTACCACCAGAGCAAGTTACCAGCAGTTAACTGGCTCTATCTATTTTACCAGCATACTACAATTTTTGTAGGGTAGGGTATATAGTAGGTGGATCTATGCTTTCTTTATAAAATACTTATTGCTTGTGCCTACCTTTGTATGTATATTTTCCTTATGCAGTAACCTTAACAGTTGCCTGCAGATGGTTGTGCTACTTACGAGCTTTCACTGAAGTATATCTCAATTTCTGACATCAAAACACAGTCCAATGATGTAGTAATTATCGGTGCATAAACATTGGAGCAGATAACAGACTATGTGACCTGTCTATCTACAAACAACCAGGCCACACTGAAGGAGTCATCCAAACCTTGAAAGTGGTATTCAATATCTGGGAAAAAACTGTGGTTATGTGGCCACTGTGACATGTCATAAAATGCCCCCCATAAAATATGTTAAATTGCTTGACTCTTTGTTTCCACCCAGAATATGAAATATAAAAGGCACGATGAGCAAGTCAAAAATGGAGAAAAAAAAAATGAAGCTGACCTTGTCAGCTGCAATTACATTTTCCAGAACTAGTAGCTGAAAGATAATATAATTCAATGTCTCTGTTAGCATTCAGCATTGTTAATTCATGGGCAGGTCATTTAGATGAATGCTCGATGTGAAATTGAATTTGAGGTGACTCAGCAGGAAAATCTGTGCAATCTCTTTTTGAATGGAAAATAGTTACACGTTATCACAGGCATTGTGTTTGATATAGCAAGCATTTGTATTGTGTGTACTGAAGAAGGACTTGCCAGTTTGACAAATATTACATTTATTTCAGATAATGATGCACAGTAAAATGCGGAGCAATTAAGCAGTGAAAGACATTTCATGACCCTAGCCCAGTGGAAAATCTCCCATTTGGACAGGGGATGGCACAAGTAACATTCTGTGGGCATGGGATCCCGCATCAGTAACCAGCATGGGTTGAAGTGGTGGAAGAAATATTTTGAAACATTTCCCCCCCATTTCCTCCTCATGAGAAGAGTCTTCATTCACTGAAATAACTTCTGCTGAATGTGCTGGTCTCCATTATGAGACCTGCTACAGCATTTCACCTGTTTCTAATATACAGGGTGACTGACCAGCGCAGAGGGTGACCTTTAAAGATGATGCAGCCTGCATCCCCTTAAGTAGCTGGCAAGGTCTTTGTGTGGGGTGGTAGGGGTATGGCCCATGTCCTCCCTGCCCCCTTTGAGGCAATATGCATTCTTGGAGGCATACTGAGGCAATAGTCTATGTGCTGCTCTGTAAGGACTACTCCCATGAGTAAAGTTTTGCAGGTTCATACCATATATTTCCCAGCCTACTCAGAGTTTGGGGACAGAATAGACTGGAAACTCTTGCAAGAAAACTAATAGAAAGGCTTCTGATGAGGTGATTTATTCAGACATTTTGGTGAGCCAGTGAGGAGCAAGGACCGCTCAGGTCCCCCAGCGGGAGTGGACAGTCTAGACTGAATCATAGACAAAGGGACTAGTTTTAATTTCAGTTTTGGCTGTTTGAGTTTGGGAGCAGCCAAGAGAGAAGCAGAACAACTCAGGGGAATCTCTGATCCACTCCCACCCCACAAAGGGAGACTTTGAACTGCTGTGGAAAACCGTGCATGGGTCAGGCAGTTCCAGTCCTGCAGAGGCCAGCACCAAGGAGGCAGAGAACCAACCTGGCACCAGCTTTTATTAGTTGACCCTCATCCTTTTCCTTCCCTAGACCCTTTGTTTCCTGTCCCCAGTGAAGTCCCTCTTTTTTATATTGTTGTTTTGGGGTGTGGCATTTCATTTGTTAGCGTTTTTATTATTGTTTTTCTGGTGTATTGCATTATACTCATCATTCGGAGGAGTAGCATTGCTCATTTTCCAAAGGGACACGGACCCTTGTGTTGTGGGTTCAGTGAGGAGTCACCTTAGGTGGAGGCACCAGGCGTTGCAACAAAGAACCCAGGACCTAACCCATGCAACAAGGGGGCTGGGAGAAGCCACTCCAATTAACAAGCACCAGGGAGGAGGCGTGAGGCACCTCAGGGGAGGTGCTGCATGTTAATAAAGACACTCTATTCTTGCAGGACAGTGGGATTTTAAAGACTAATACTTGTGACACTCTGGGAATCACTCAGACCAGTAAGGGGTTCTGCCACTGCCTTCCTTTATGCTTGTGGGGTAGCACTAGCTACTGGTGCCAGGGCTTTGAGCCAAAGCAGCACAACATGAAAGCCACACCCTGGCTTCCAGCCGCCTAGTTACACCTTGCAGGCTTCCACTTCACAGGGTCCTAGAGCCCGGGGCTCCAGACTGAGCCAAAACTTCTGCACCAGAATTAAACCCCCCTTTAACCCAAGCCCTGCAAGCCTGGCACAGGCCAGTCATGGCTGTCTAATTGCAGTGTAGAGATACCCTAAATTCAGTTTGCCCACATTGTTACAAAGAAAAATCTCTGAGATTCATTAAACCCTAATCAAAATCCTGTTCTCACTGCATTTGGACCCCATTGTTTTTCTGGTCAAATACATGTGGCACAAAGTGCTACTTTCCCCTGTCCTTCCTCTCCAGTCAAACTGAAATTTGAGAATTAAACTTGGTATACATTTGTTTTTGATCATAGTGGAGAGGAAAAAAAGAAAGATAAAACCAGAAATAAAGTGGCCCCTTTTAGAATACTGAGCTGGCTACTTTAAGGGTCTTCCCCCTCCCCTAACTTAGAGAGATAAAGTATTCTGCTTTAAGCAACTAAAAATGATGATTTTACTTTCCTGGGCAACATTTTTTAATCCTATTGCCATTGTGCTGACCTGTGCTAAAAAAGGATAGTCATAACTTAAAAGCAAAACTGAATAAGTTTAAACACTCATTACATTCCTATAACACAGCCATGACAGTCTGGTGTTTTTTTTGTAAAAACAGCTTTTCTCCTCAGGGATATTAAATTGAATAGCCAAAGCAGAAGAGTGGGTCTCTCTGATCCCAGCCTCGTGCAGAATTCCCACAGTGCCCCCTACACTTAAGCCCTTTAAATGTCTTACTCCTTCCGAAGGCTTGTGTTGCTGACAGCAGTGCTTTTGTAGTGTCTACAACTTACTGTGTCTTGGTGTAAGGACCTACAATGTTCCTAGAATGCTTTTAAAAGAGAACTTCTGGGAGGTGTTTTCCCTCTATTTTGTCCGTGCCCTGTCCTATGAATATTTTTCTCGGACTGCTTATTTGAACAAAGGCTACCTCTTAAGTTCCTATTTCAGTACAGTGCATTGGTAGAATACCGTCTTGTACACATACAGGGGATATTTGTGGAGGAGGCAACATGCTCTCATCAGAGAAGCCTGCATGCTGTATGCAACAGACTTTCTTACTTTCTTTTTTTGTTTCTTTGTTTAGGAGAGGGCTTGAATCTTTTTGCCATCACAGCCCGTGCAGTTCAGGCAAGGCACAGACACACTTGTCCCAGGTATCTATATGGCATCGGACCCTAAAAGGTTTGCAGGAGGTTACGTTAAGACAATGTACCTTCCCTCTTGTGGCTTTCCCTGCAGCTTTTAATAAGACAGTTTAGGGTACATAATGCCACTATCAAAAGGAGAATGAGACAGATGGAATGGAATTGGAATGAAACTTTTTTGATGATCACAGGTGGCTCACTACAATCCAGCGAGCCACTTTTTGAACTTCACAGCTGTGTAAACACCTTTGAATTTCCTATTTGGAAATGAAGTCTAAATGAGACAGCTAAAGGGGCAGTTTGGTACATAGCTGCTATCAACAGCAACAGAATGCCACCACTACTGTGCACTGCTTAGGAAAGTAGCTGTTTGCTAGCAGTCATTAAGCCTTGAATCCGGAGAGCTGCCATATCTACTACTACTGCTCTGAACTGCATTGGTAAGCAGCGCTTTGCTTTGCAGCCACTGAAGCCTTCATACATAATGCCTGAGCTACTCTGATCTGCATTGCTTTCCCCAGCTGGAAAGTACATTCTGAATGACAGTGTTTCACTACCAGGCATATGCAGAGCAAAGGCAATGTACTACTTGCACTTTCAATAAGTGGGACACACATTGATTCTCTGAGTGATGGAGGGTATTCATAAGCCAACTGCATATTCAAAAGATGAAACCAAATATGTAAGGATTAAATACTTCACTGAAACAGAAATTACAATTATGACACTTTTGTTTTTAATAGGAGTGAACAGGTGGTGCTTTAAATCTAACCAAGATTAACCCATATTCAATAACTTAAGCACTCAGATTGACTCTAACAAACACTGGTTAATTATGCATTCTTGGGAGGATGTACTTTACATTGGGTTTTCAAATTAGAATTTGGAGCCAGCTAAAGTTATCTTCCCACTGCAGTTTTAGTATATAATAAAGTAGAGGATCCAGGGTATAAAGAGTATTCAGAATAACTTCACTTTGAATCCAGCTGTAGTTGTCTACACAGTGTAATTGTCGTATTTTCCAAGAGTGGCAATTAAAATCTATCTACAGTTTCTTTAAAGCGCTTTTCGTGTCAAGACAGAGCATCCTCACTCTGAAGAGATAACAGTACAGCACTTCATTAAATCTGTAGCTTGTCTCAGGAAAACCAGAAATGCTGGAGCTGCTGCATGTTGTTTTAAATGTAAAAAACAGGATACATATACTGGTCAATTACCTTAAAGCCTATCTACTATCTCACTCTGAAGTAAAAAGAAAAAATGGAATTGTCTAAAAGATAGTTACCTTAGCTGTCTGAGAGGTTGCAGTAACACCTATATTGACTTATGTTTCTATTATTTTTCTGTTTGCACAATGAGGGAATCCACTGCATTTATGTAAATTGTCATCAGATTTCAATGATGACATACTTTTAAAACAAAACACTGAGTTTTCTTTACTGCATATAACATGATTCAATTATTTAATGCTTGTATTTTTTACATGGTAGTGTCAGTTTGTATTTTGGGTGATTTTTGTTACGGTTTAGCTATAAATATTTCCTTTCACATTTTCCTAATGAAATGCTTCTTGATTTAGCTCATACTCTGTTCTTCTTAATAATTCTCATAGAATTCAGAGCAAGCAGGTTCTGAAGTGAATAGAAACAGAATTTACATTTCCCCTCCAGCTGTATTTGTTTTGTTTTTAAAACAACCCCTCTGCTAAATCATCTTGTGATAGCAGAAAAAAAACGTATACAGGCTTGTTCCTGAGAATGTGCCACGGTATAATCGGAGACCAGCTACCTTCCTTACTGATTTTTACACTTGGAAAAACTTTCACATGCAACCATTAATCAAAGGTTGTATTTCTAACTAAGGCCAAGATTATCCCCTCCAGCATGTGAGGAGGGTTGAAGGGACGAAATCTGTTCATATATCTCCTAGAATAGATCTCACAGACTTTAAGGCCACAAGGGACCATCTTGATCATCTAGTCCAGGGGTAAGCAACCTATGGCACGTGTGCCAAAGATGGCAAGCGAGCTGATTTTCAGTGGCACTCACACTGCCCGGGTCCTGGCCACCGGTCAGGGGCGCTCTGCATTTTAATTTAATTTTAAATGAAGCTTCTTAAACATTTTAAAAACCTTATTTGCTTTACATACAACAATACTTTAGTTATAAATTAAAGACTTATAGAAAGAGACCTTCTAAAAACGTTCAAATGTATTACTGGCATGTGAAAAATTAAATTAGAGTGAATAAATGAAGACTCAGCACACCAAGGTTGCAGACCCCTGATCTAGTCTGACCTAGGGTTGCCAACTTTCTAATTTTTGAAAACCGAGCACCCTTGCCCTGCCCCCTGCCTCACCTCTTCTGCTGAGGCCCCACCTCTGCCCCACCTCTTCCCCACTCACTCCTCTCCCTCCGTCACTCGCTCTTCACCCCCCTCTCCGAAGACTCACCTGCTGCCTACAGAGCCAGTCTGGGAGGAGCTGACGCGGAGCCTGCCCACCTGCCCAGTTGGGGTTCAGCGGGGTCAAGGGGGGGGAGGTCGGTTCCCGTAGTGAAGGGCCAGGGCTTGGGCAATTGGGCCACAGCACAGCAGAAGGGCGGGGCAGGGTGACCAGGATCCCCCTGGAGCCTGGTCCAGAAGCCAGCCACTGCTCTCTGTCAGGCATCAGCAACTGCGTACAGAGCAGCTCCCCAATGTGGCTCCAGCTGCTGCTCTTCCGCCCCCCCACACAAGTGGTGGGAGCCAGTTATTGCAGCCAACTGGACTTTTACAGACCTGGTGCTGCCAGGTTCTCTTTTCGACTGGACTCTGACCTCCTGCACATCACAGGCCACAGAACCTCACGCATTCACTCCTGTAATAGACCCATAATCTCTGGCTGAGTTACTGAAGTCAGAGAATCCACGATTTATTCTAGTTTAAACCAGCAAGAGACCCGTGGCCTATGCTTCGGGTTGCCAACTTTCTAATCGCACAAAACCGAACACTCCTTCCCTGCCCCTTCTCCGATCCCCCACCCTCCGCTCGCTCCATCCCCCCCTCCCTCAGTCGCTCGCTCGCTCTCCCCCACCCTCACTCACTTTCATCAGGCTGGGGCAGGGGGTTCGGTGCAGGAGGGGGATGAGGGCTCTGCCTGTGGGTTGGGGTGTGGGTGGGTATGGGCTCTGGGCTGTGGATGTGTGCTCCTGATGGAGCCAGAAATGAGGGGTTCAGGATGAGGGAGAGAGCTCTGGGCTGGGGAAAAGGATTGGGGTATGGTGGGGTGAGGGCTCCGGCTGGGGGTGTAGGCTCTGGGCTGGGGCCAAGGGGTTTGAGTGTGGGAGGCAGTGTGGGCTCTGGCTGGGGGTGTGAGCTCTGGGATGGGGCTGGGGATGAGAGGTTTGGGGTTCAGGAGGGGGCTTCCAGCTGGGGCAGGAGGTTGGGATGTGGTGGGGGGGAGGGTGAGGGCTCTGGCTGGAGGTGTGGGCTCTGGGATAGGGCTGGAGTTGAGGGGTTTGGGGTGCTGGAGGGGGCTCAGAGCTGGGGCAGGGGGTTGGAGTATATGTGGGGATGCAGGCTCCAGGAGGGAGTTTGGGTGTGAGAGGGGACTCTGGGCTGGGGCAGGGGGTTAAGGTGTGGGAGAGGGTGTTCCAGGAGCTGCACAGAGCCAGGGCAGGCAGGGAGCCTACCTTAGCCCCGAGCCCCCGCTGCACCACTGACTGGACTTTTAATGGTCCAGTCGATGGTGCTGACTGTCCCTTTTTGACTGTGCGTTCCGGTCCAAAACCGGATGCCTGGCAACCCTACGTATGCTACAGAGGCAGGTGAAAAACTCCCAGCGTCTCCGCCAATCTGAGGTGGGGGACAATTCCTTCCTATATATAAACTTCTGTTCAATGCAAAAATCTTTTAGAATCATAGAATCATAGAATATCAGGGTTGGAAGGGACCCCAGAAGGTCATCTAGTCCAACCCCCTGCTCAAAGCAGGACCAAGTCCCAGTTAAATCATCCCAGCCAGGGCTTTGTCAAGCCTGACCTTAAAAACCTGTAAGGAAGGAGATTCTACCACCTCCCTAGGTAACGCATTCCAGTGTTTCACCACCCTCTTAGTGAAAAAGTTTTTCCTAATATCCAATCTAAACCTCCCCCATTGCAACTTGAGACCATTACTCCTCGTTCTGTCATCTGCTACCATTGAGAACAGTCTAGAGCCATCCTCTTTGGAACCCCCTTTCAGGTAGTTGAAAGCAGCTATCAAATCCCCCCTCATTCTTCTCTTCTGCAGACTAAACAATCCCAGCTCCCTCAGCCTCTCTTCATAAGTCATGTGCTCTAGACCCCTAATCATTTTTGTTGCCCTTCGCTGGACTCTTTCCAATTTATCCACATCCTTCTTGTAGTGTGGGGCCCAAAACTGGACACAGTACTCCAGATGAGGCCTCACCAGTGTCGAATAGAGGGGAACGATCACGTCCCTCGATCTGCTCGCTATGCCCCTACTTATACATCCCAAAATGCCATTGGCCTTCTTGGCAACAAGGGCACACTGCTGACTCATATCCAGCTTCTCGTCCACTGTCACCCCTAGGTCCTTTTCCGCAGAACTGCTGCCTAGCCATTCGGTCCCTAGTCTGTAGCGGTGCATTGGGTTCTTCCGTCCTAAGTGCAGGACCCTGCACTTATCCTTATTGAACCTCATCAGATTTCTTTTGGCCCAATCCTCCAATTTGTCTAGGTCCTTCTGTATCCTATCCCTCCCCTCCAGCGTATCTACCACTCCTCCCAGTTTAGTATCATCCGCAAATTTGCTGAGAGTGCAATCCACACCATCCTCCAGATCATTTATGAAGATATTGAACAAAACCGGCCCCAGGACCGACCCCTGGGGCACTCCACTTGACACCGGCTGCCAACTAGACATGGAGCCATTGATCACTACCCGTTGAGCCCGACAATCTAGCCAGCTTTCTACCCACCTTATAGTGCATTCATCCAGCCCATACTTCCTTAACTTGCTGACAAGAATGCTGTGGGAGACCGTGTCAAAAGCTTTGCTAAAGTCAAGAAACAATACATCCACTGCTTTCCCTTCATCCACAGAACCAGTAATCTCATCATAAAAGGCGATTAGATTAGTCAGGCATGACCTTCCCTTGGTGAATCCATGCTGACTGTTCCTGATCACTTTCCTCTCCTCTAAGTGCTTCAGGATTGATTCTTTGAGGACCTGCTCCATGATTTTTCCAGGGACTGAGGTGAGGCTGACTGGCCTGTAGTTCCCAGGATCCTCCTTCTTCCCTTTTTTAAAGATGGGCACTACATTAGCCTTTTTCCAGTCATCCGGGACTTCCCCCGTTCGCCACGAGTTTTCAAAGATAATGGCCAAGGGCTCTGCAATCACAGCCGCCAATTCCTTCAGCACTCTCGGATGCAATTCGTCCGGCCCCATGGACTTGTGCACGTCCAGCTTTTCTAAATAGTCCCTAACCACCTCTATCTCTACAGAGGGCTGGCCATCTCTTCCCCATTTTGTGATGCCCAGCGCAGCAGTCTGGGAGCTGACCTTGTTAGTGAAAACAGAGGCAAAAAAAGCATTGAGTACATTAGCTTTTTCCACATCCTCTGTCACTAGGTTGCCTCCCTCATTCAGTAAGGGGCCCACACTTTCCTTGGCTTTCTTCTTGTTGCCAACATACCTGAAGAAACCCTTCTTGTTACTCTTGACATCTCTTGCTAGCTGCAGCTCCAGGTGCGATTTGGCCCTCCTGATATCTTTCCTACATGCCCGAGCAATATTTTTATACTCTTCCCTGGTCATATGTCCAACCTTCCACTTCTTGTAAGCTTCTTTTTTATGTTTAAGATCCGCTAGGATTTCACCATTAAGCCAAGCCGGTCGCCTGCCATATTTACTATTCTTTCGACTCATCGGGATGGTTTGTCCCTGTAACCTCAACAGGGATTCCTTGAAATACAGCCAGCTCTCATGGACTCCCTTCCCCTTCATGTTAGTCCCCCAGGGGATCCTGGCCATCTGTTCCCTGAGGGAGTCGAAGTCTGCTTTCCTGAAGTCCAGGGTCCGTATCCTGGTATTTTGCAGGTATGGACCAGTTATGCAGCATATATTTATTATAACTCCACTGCCGGGCATTGCTAAAGGCATTAGTAACATTGCAGTTCTTCCACGCTTTTTACTATTAGAGGTTTATGTGTCAAAATTTATCTTCATTATATCCAGGCAATACCACTGTATAGATGTAGGATGAGAGCAAATTTGACCTTCTGAAATTTTAATTCTTAACTTAAAAAATCTTCCACCTTTGGTGAAGAATTGTGGCCTATCATCATCATGGCAAATCCCAAAGTGAAACGGCCTTCTTGCAGATTGACCACCACCCAGATCAATGTTGCCCATGGTGTTTAAGGTGGTCTGACTGTATATTCAATCTACATTCCTCACTCGTAATCTTGTACCACCGAAGCTTTTGGTGCCCATATGATAGCTGGCCATGTAGCAGCATTTCTTCATACACACACTTCAGAATTGGGTGGTCTTCCATTCCATCTAGTTGTGGCCTATGGGTCTCATGTAAAAATGGATTATGCAGTCTAAACAAAATGCTTCCACCACCAGCCATGACAACTCTGGTCTATTCTACTTAGAATAACTTAATGGTAACAAATGTGGAGAGAGTGAGGTACAGTATTTTCCTGATTACATTAACAGAAAGATACTGCTGTAATGCAGTACCATTAGGCCCAAGCTTGCAAACTTTAAAACATGCACTGTTTGTTTGTGCACTGGATACTTCAAGGGCACTACTCATGTGAATACATTTGGGCATCTGCTTCAGTGTTTACAGGATTGGGTTAAAATGCACAGATTAAGAGTCCCAGTTCTGCAATTAGATCCACTGGGGTGGGCCCCAGTGCAGAAATATTTGTTAATATGAATTTATACAGAAATTGAATGACCAGCAACGTCACTAAAGCAGATGCCCAGTGATGTCACTAAAGCAGAATTGGGTAATACGGATATCATTGATTGTTTTCATACGCATAATGGAATAGGCTTGCTTTCATTGCAGAATAAAGGAAAAATACAGGATGATCCAAACTGAACTGATACAAAAATACTATGGTAGTTGCTATTGATGTAGTCTTATGTTGCCTGAGACTAATTTTTACTGGCTGTGATATAAGTAAAGCAAAGCTTACGCTTTAATTCTCTTTAGGTTTTTTCATTCAGTATACTACTCTCAGCCAGCACTGTGTGAAATTTACAATTTTTGTTCCAGAAGAGTATTCTGGCATTTTTGTCCCCCCCCCCCCCAATTTCACACCTCACTCTAGTGTTATTTTATTAATACTTTTGACTAAATATATTGCTTTAAAAACAGGCAATAAAAATATTTTCACAGTTTCAATGAGGAAATCATTCTCACTTGGAGAACGGCTGATTTCACTGGAAGGTGGCCTTTTCTTACTCTAAATATCCACATACCTTCGCAAAATGTTTTGAGAAAACGGGTGCCTGCTCTTAGTGTTGGAGTTATTTACGTTTCTAAGTATAAGGAAAGCGTCAAGTGCTGTGGCAGGAAGTTGACCACTGTTAAAATTACTGTACTTTAGGCAGCTAAAATTTAAAACATAAAGGGGGTGGGTGGGACAGACCGTGCTTGAAATGCAGCATCCTGAGCAATGCACAGATCCAATGGAGATGTGAGAAAGTGGGATGCAGATCCAAGCCCATTACACCATCCAGTTGCAAATACTCCTGAACTCTAAGACATTCAACATTTAGCTCCAGATTCAGATATTGTGACTTAATTAAGGGTTGCTCTTAACCAGAGGGATCCCCAGAACTCATCTGAGTGTTTTATGGAACATCAAAAAGGACAGATATTGTCAATTCAAAAACAAAAATTTGCTGAGCCTTATTCGTTTGAAGGAGACAAAATGGTTGCATGGGAAACAGCAGAGGTAAGAGGTTGTGCATTATTTTCATTATGAAGCTCCACAAGGGAGAAAAATTAGAGAAGGAAGCGGGGGAGGGGGAAAATCAGCCGGTATAGTAAAGAGTTCTAAGTGAGAGAGAGAGAACGCGTGGATGAGCCTGGAATGTGTCCACTTCTCTTCATGTTATCTTTATCACACAAGATAATTATTAAGAAATAGAGACATGTCATAAGGTTCTCTCACAGTGGCAAAGAGGAGTCTAACAATTGATGGAAGTGTAATTATTGCTCACAATGCAGTCCAGCTGGGAAAAGAATTGACAGAACACAAGGATAAGACCAGCAGCTTTAAATATCTTTAAAGCAATATACAACCAATTAGTATGATCAATAGAACCTAGCCAGGAGCTAGAATTGCATTTTGGGTCTTGATATAGGTGGGTTTTTTTTTTTTTTTAAAAAAACATGGAAGTTGTTTCTAAATATAAAAGTGGGAGAAAGGTCCTTCTGGCAGGGCAAGGCTGAGACAATGAAAATGTAAATGGTACCTTGCAAAACCAGTTCCCAATAGCGAAAGGAAAGAGTAAAGCAGAAATATGACAGGAATTGGAAATAAAAGGGTTTGGCACCTCCTCAGCCTATGGGTTCAGCATCGTTACACTACCGAGCTTTGCCTTAAGTTCTTTTTAAGAGACAGTTTTCTTCTTCTGGGAAACTAAAGTATATCCCATGCATTACAGCTACCTACAAAATGTAGTTCTATTAGTCCCTCTATTAGGGCCTCCTATTGGGCCTGATTCTCTGATGCCTAGTAACTCCATTGTATGTGCCAGGGGCTACTAAGGGATCTCAGGGAAGGCCTGAGGCCTGCCCTCAGACCACTGAAGAGCACTAGGCCATCTGATAGTCACAGGGCTGACAGAAGAGGGCAGAGACATTTGCAGAAAGGCAGCAGAGCTATGACTGGAGTAGTGGTGGGCCACAGGACAAAGGGGAGGAGGGAGATGTCCATGTGCAGCAGTGTTCTGGGGCCACTGCAGAATGGGCACGAGTTAGGAATGCCCTCAGGAAAGCCTGGAAGGCAGGGCACAAGCCACCTATCGTTTGTTCCTGTACTGGACTCTCTCTAGTGGAGGGCAGGATTTGTCCCCATTATTTTTCAACAGAAGAAATCTTACACTGGCCTTCATTTCATTTTAGGGTTGCCAACTTTCTTATTGCACAAAACCGAACACCCTAGCCCCACCCCTTCCCTGAGGTTCCGCCCCTCATTCACTACATTCCCGCTCCCTCCGTGGCTCGCTCTCCCCAACCCTCACTCACTTTTACTGGGCTGGGGCAGGGGGTTGGGATGCGGGAGGGGGTGAGGGCTTTGGGCTGGTGCAGGCTCTGGGCTGGGGGTGAGGGGTTTGGGGTGCAGGAGGGGGCTCCAGGCTGGGGCCAAGGGATTTGGAGTGTGGGCGGGAGCTCTGGCCTGGGGCAGGGGGTTGGAGTGCAGCGGGGGGTGGGAGGGGGGGTTAGGGCTCCAGCTGTGGGAGTGGACTCTGGGCTGGGCCTGGGGATGAGGGGTTTGGGGTGAAGAAGGGGGCTCCGTGTTGGGGGGGCTCAGGGCTGGGGCAGGGGGTTGGGGCTCAGGCTTACCTTCCTGCCTGTCCTGACTCCGTGCTGTACCCCAGAAGTGGCCAGCAGGTCCATCTCCTAGGCGGGGGGGGGGGGGGGGAATCGACGGGGGGGACGGGGGATCAGGAGGCTCCGCGCGCTGCTCTTACCCACAGGCATTGCCCCCTCAGCTCCCATTGGCCGGGAACCACGGCCAATGGGAGTGCGGAGCTGGTGCTTGGGGTGGGGACAGTGTGCGGAGCCCCATGGCTCCCTGCCTAGGAGCTGGACCTGCTGGCCACTTCCGGGGTGCAGCGCGGTGCCAGGACAGGTAGGGACTAGCCTGCCTTAGACCCGCAGCACCGCCAACAAGACTTCTAACGGCCCAGTCAGTGAAAACCGAACACCTGGCAACCCTATTACATTTTCCAGCTGTTCTAATATTCCTATATTCTGTGCTAAATCTTGACATTCTTCAGTTGTTTGGTCTCTTGGTTGCTTACATCTAGTACAGTCCTTAAATAACATACATAATAATGAAAAGTTTAGGAATAAGGAGAAATTAACCTTAATTGTATCATCATGAGGAGTGTGATTAGTATGAGTAATATAGTTGTGTGATTGTCCCTGGACAGGATCATCACAGTTGCATTCCAGGAAATTCTGTTTGAAATCCAATAAGGAAAGAAGCCTGCCATGTGGGCTTCGGATTTAGACTAGTTGCAAGCTGACTCAGAGACAAAGGGGCGAGAGCTATGAGCGCTTAGAATGAAAACTTCTCGTTTGGTTGAGAATGCATAGACAAATTTGCTGAAAGGTGAGGTTTGAGATAAAGGCAGTTTCTCTTGTGGTTACAAAGATGTCATCACCAGTAACTACAGGACGCTTCCACTACATACAACGTCCGCATTCACCAGCAGCCAGTCAGCACCACCAGCAGCCAGTCAAGAGTCCTTCCTATTCTAACCATAATGAAACACTGCAATATCTCAGACCCCCCTCTTTGGCAGCTGTTAGCAAATGCTGACTTTGTCCCTTAGTGACAACGGACTGCATGCGCTGCACTGTAGATCACATCTCCCAGTATATATCAAAAAGCAATTATAGAACCAATGCACAAACAATGGGCCAAACCCTGAGATTCTTACACATGGAAAATTCCCACTGAGGTCAAAATGAATTGCAATAAATACAATACACCTGAACAGATCTGTGTGAATAATGGATTTTTTTGATTGTCTGGCAATTCCAAAAAAAAAAAAAAAAAAAGGAATTTTGGGTTGAATTAAAATGTTTTGTTCAAGCTGAAGCAAGACATTTTGTTTCAGTATTTAACCTACTTAAAAAAAATTAACAAAATAATTAGGGGAAATTTCCAAACAAAAAGTCAAAATACTTCATTTAAAATATTTCAGTGTTTTATCTTTTATTGGACCAACTTCTGTTGGTAAAAAAGACAAGCTTTCCAAGCTACACAGAGTTCTTCTTCAGGTCTGGGAAAGAGTGTCACAGTGAAATACAACGCGGAAAAAGATTGTTTAGCATAAGTCAGGGATCATAGAGTCATAGAATATCAGGGTTGGAAGCGACCTCAGGAGGTCATCTAGTCCAACCCCCTGCTCAAAGCAGGACCAATCCCCAGTTAAATCGGGTTCGGCCAATCGCAGCTTCCACTGACCGCGATTCACCGTTCCAGGCCAATGGGGGCTGCAGGAAGTGGCGGCCAGCATATCCCTCGGCCCATGCTGCTTCCCACAGCCCCCATTGGCCTGGAATGGCGAACCGCGGACAGTGGGAGCTGCTATCGGCCGAACCTGTGGATGCTGCAGGTAAATAAACCATCCCGGACCGCCAGCAGATTTCCCTGATGGGCCGCGTGCCAAAGGTTGCTGATCCCTGGCAAGTAGTTAACACATATAAGGTACCATTCAAGATGAAGTTGCCCATTAACACCTCTGTAGTCTTAGGTCAAAAAAATAGGGTTAGTGGGTTATAGATTGCTGTAATAAGCCATGAAACCAGTATCTTTACTAAGATCATTATTTTAGTGTCGAGCAAAATTATGAATTTAAGCTCCCAAGTTTGTCTTTTGAAAGTGTTGTACATATGTCCTTTGAACACAAGGACAGAGGTCAAATACGGCGTGATCATTTTGTGAGAAGGGTTCTCCCAGACACGATATGATGTTTTTGTCTTTTGTCACTTTTTCCCTGTGAGAGTTGATTTGACAGCATAGTGATTGTCTGGTTTCACCCACACAGTTATTGGGGCATTTAGTGCATTGGATAAGGTACACCACGGATTGGGATAGACATTTGTAGGATCCATAAATCTTGAAAGGTATTTTGGGGATACTGATCACCGTTGCAGTGGAAATGTGTCTGCAGGTTTTGCATCTGTTATGGCAGGGTCTGGTGCCACTTTGAGTTGGTGATTCTTGGTTTGTGAGGAGCTTGCTTCTGATCTTGATGAAATTGCTGGAAGGCCAGAAGAGGGGGCTCGGGAAAGATTTCTTTCAGGATGCGGTCCCCATTGAGTATGGGGTATAATTGTTTAATGACACACTTTATAGGTTTCAGTGTGGTATGGTAGGTGATAAGAAGTGATGTGTGGTTGAAGGGTTTTTTCCTCCCAGTATTGAATCAGGTTCTCTCAGGGTATTTCGGTGACTTATTCCATGATAGGAACTACTTCTCTGGTGGAGTGTGTACACCCCAGACTTTCTCTTCAGAGCAGATTCAGTGGGTGTCTGAGTACCTGCAGACTACATATTTTTGTGTGTGTTTAGGACGGTTACTAGATCTGTGAAAGCAAATATAGTTGTGACGTGCCCCAGGGTACAACCTGGACTGTGAAACTGCTGTGTCCCCTTTAACTCTCCTGCACTTTAACTGTCTCCTACACTAGTGAACAGCAGACGGCTCCAGGCTCTGTCAACTGCACCATGAGCCTGCAGAGGCACACCCAGCAAAAATTACATGAAGGCTCTCACAGCCACTCAAACTATATCGAGGGAGACATTTGCAAATTCCCACGGCTCCCGCCTTGCACCCCAGAAATATGTATCTTACACTGCTAAAGACCCCCTTGATCAGAGTAAGCTCATTAATTTGTCATACCATCAAAGGGTATGAATATGCACCAGCTTTTGTAACCTGAATAGATTCCCCAAACTCTTCCTTATTTTATTCTCTCCCCAGGTGCTGCAAAGATCCTCGATGTGTCATGGGGGCTAAGTAGCCCCATTGTGTACATGCTCCAGCGACGGTCTTTCATGTGAATTGTGAATATCTTGTTTACAACTCCCCTGCTGGTGAATGGCCAGGGATGGTCACTTGACACCCTACTGGGTGTTGCTCACTCCATTGTTGCTACTGAAGAGTTAATCTTTGGGCATTTCCTAGAATCACAACATGTTTCAATAACAAATATATAGTAAAATCTTATAAATTCATGTACACTGATGATACACATTTAAACAGAATAATGAGGTTCATCAAATTAAGACTTTTCAAATGATACTTCACAAGGCCTACTTTGTACAAAACATATCATAATTATATTACAGTGGTGACTATGTGGAGGAGGTTACAGGAGGTAACATAGTATATCATAATGATGATCTGTAGGTTTCTTGTATATAGTTGTTTTTATGGTTCCATTGTTGAAGTGGATAATGGTGTCCAGGAAACTAATGATGATACAGGAATGTTCTAGAAAGAGTCTGATGGATGGGTGATGGTTGTTGAAATTGTGGTAGAAATCTATGCAGGATTACAAATCGATAATTACCTGAGATACAATCAATGATATTGTCATCCTCTGGACGGATGACCTAAACTCCCTCATGGTAGGTGACTACATAGTCGTCAGTTAGTCTCCTTAACTTTTCTTTTCTTTTTTTAAACAAAGTAGGCTATTTTTGGTTTCAGACTCTCCATATATTAATTTTAAATTATGTCTCTGAAAGCACTATAGTAAATCAGCATTTAACTATCACAGGAAAAACTGACAAAGAAAAAAACCACTTAAAACCACCACATTAGGTCCATGTTTCAGTTTCTAGTATAAAAGGATATATTAGAGAGATAATCCTTAGTATGCAGTACAGTGAATAGTTCAATAGAAGTACAGTACTGTACTCCATTTAAGCATGCAAAATAAAATTCAAATAATAATAATAGCTTGCATACAGGACCAATTATATCAAACTAAAAAACTGTTTGAGATTTCGCTGCCAGTTAGCATTTACTAAGTTTTCTTCCTGTAGTAACTGGAGGGAGAGAGACGGGGAGGGGGAAGGGAGAGAGAGAGAGAGAGAGAGAGCGCGCGCGCGCGAGCGCGCATGCACATGCACACCAAGCGGAAAAAATAAGAGAAACCTTTTGAAACATATTAATGACCAAAGCTTTTCCCTCCCTTTCCTCCACTCTACTCAAAACATCTTGTCTATGGTAAGCACAGTTCATATTAAGTTCATTTTATAGAGCATTCGGAACTCTCTCAGTGTATGCTGTTAATTATCAGCCAGAATGAATCACTAAAGTCATAACCTGACTCTTTAATGAGTTTCCCATAAATCTCTTCTATTCATTAGAGGTCAAACTGATAACCACCATGAATTAATATCAACGCTGTATATAGTTGTGTAAAGAATATCATTATAACTCAAAAAAAATCTTCCCCCCAGAAATATTTTAAGTCAATAATTCTAAAAAAATAAACCAACAACTCTTAAAAAACAGATTGGGATGTATCATCTCTACGTAATTTGACAGTAGTTTGATTAATACAGAATATTAGTGTAGTTTATCATCAAAGCTATTAGTGATACAAGCAGAGTAAACCAGCATTGTCAGTGAATTCTTAATGCACTGAGCTAGTCTCAAAGTAGTGAGCTATAAGTTTGTCTTTCAGTCTATTATTTGGTAAAAACCCAGCAAAATATTACAAAAATGAGACTTTCACCATCTACTGTAATTTCTATGGAGTGGAGACCTAATGCTTAAAGCTAAATTATTAAAAGCTTAAATATTTATGGCTAAGTGTTTCTATAAGTCCATTATTGTAGACAGTACTACGGAAAAATTCCATGCAGGGTACACAACAGTAGAATGAATCAATATAAACATCCAGGCATTATATGAAGAACTGTTCAGTCAAATATCCTTTAGAACACAAACAGAAAGAAATCCAACTTTTTTTCTTCCAATCTTCAACAGTTCAATAATTAGAGATAATAGTTTCTCCCCTTCCCCCCACCCCTCTTTTTGCATGCTGCTGGGTAGTGGGGAAAAAATATTGACAGAAAAATTGAGAACAATAAAAGTTTAGAAGTGATCCCACCTAAATGATCTCATCAGTTGGTATAGATTTATTCTCCGCAAAGATAAGACACTATGTGTAGCTATGAGGCATACCCATGTTTCACTACAGTCATAACAGACTAAAGCTTGGCCTTTCTTCACGTCTTAGTTAGTGTATCCTAAATTAGACAAGCTCTTCTGTACACACAGTTCGGTCACAGCTAAATGAGGGGAAGGAGGGGGGAAGGTGGAAAAAAAAGTCAAGTTTTAAGCTATAAATGCAAATCACACAGTATAGAAATAAAATCACACAGCATAATTTGGGGAAGTTGAACACTGGAACTTTACATGTGCAGTTTTAATTTATAACCAATTGTGATACAAAAAAATTAGCATGAACATGTAGACTATCTTTGGAAGAACACTGAATGAGTCACACAGTTAGAGCGCCATGATTTGCTTCTGCCCCCTCCTTTCAATATTATAGAATCAAAGAATCATAGAACTGGAAGGGACCTCGAGACGTCATCTAGTCCAGTCTGTCAAGGTTCCCTCCCCACTCTGAACTCTAGGGTACAGATGTGGGGACCCATGTGAAAAACCCCCTGAGCTTATTTCTAGCAGCTTAGGTTAAAAACTTCCCCAAGGCACAAATTCTTCCTTGTCCTTGGACGGTATCTCTGCCACCACCAAGTGAGTTAGACAAAGATTCAAGGAAAAGAACCACTTGGAGTTCCTGTTCCCCAAAATAACCCCCCAAGTCCCTTCACCCCCTTTCCTGGGGAGGCTTGAGAATAATATACCAACCAAATAGGTTAACAAGGTGAGCACAGATCAGCCCCTTGGGTTTTTAGGACACTAAAAACCAATCAGATTCTTAAAAGCAGAACTTTATTATAAAGTAAAAGAAGCACCTCTGTAAAATCAGGATGGAAGGTAATTTTACAGGGTAATCAGATTCAAAACACAGAGGATTCCCCTCTAGGCAAAACTTTAAAGTTACAAAAAATCCAAACAAACCAGGAATAAACCTCCCTCTTAGCCTAGGGAAAATTCACAAGCTAAAACAAAAGATAATCTAACGCATTTCTTTCCTATTACTTACAATTTGTAACCTTAGATGCTTAGTTCAGGTATGGCTTTAGGAGATTTATTTTCCCTGCCCTGGTTCCTCGCTGTCCTGGAGAGAACACAAAGAAGCACAAAACAAAAACCTTCCCCCACAGATTTGAAAGTATCTTCTCCCCTTATTGGTCCTTTTTGTCAGGTGCCAACCAGGTTATCTGAGCTTCTTAACCCTTTACAGGTAAAGGAGGGATTTTATGCTACCCTTAGCTGTATGTTTATGACAAGTCCCCTGCACTTGTGGCAGGACTAATTATCTAGACCATTCCTGACAGGTGTTTGTCTAACCTGCTCTTAAAAATCTCCAATGATGGAGATTCCACAACCTCCCTAGACAATTTATTCCATTGCTTAACCACCCTGACAGTTAGGAAGTTTTTCCCTAATGTACAAACTAAATCTCCCTTGCTGCAATTTTAGCTCATTTCTTCTTGTCCTAGCCTCAGAGTTTAAGAAAAACAATTTTTCCTCTCTTCTCCTTGTAATAACCTTTTGCATACTTGAAAACTGTTACCATGCCCCGTCTCAGTCTCCTCTTTTCCAGACTAAACGGACCCAATTTTTTTTCCCAATCTTCCCTCATAGGTCATGTTTTCTAGACATTTTCTGTTGTTGCGCTTCTCTGAACTCTCTCCAATTTGTCCACATCCTTCCTGAAACGTGGTATCATCTGCAAACTTTATAAGTGTATTCTGTATGCCATTATCTAAACCATTGATGAAGATATTAAACAGAACCGGACCTGGAACTGATCCCTGCAGGACCCCCTCATTATGCCCTTCCAGCATGACTCTGAACCACTGATAACTACTCTGGGAACAGTTTTCCAACCAGTTTTGCACCCACCTTACAGTAGCTCCATCTAGGTTGCATTTCCCTAGTTTATGAGACGGTCATGCGGGACAGTATCAAAAGCTGTACTAAAATCAAGATATACCACGTCTACTGCTTCCCCCCTATCTACAAAGCATGTTACCCTGTCAAAGAAAGCTATCAGGTTGGTTTGACATGATTTATTTTTGACAAATCCATGCTGATGTTTATATATCACCTTATTATCTTCTAGATGTTTGCAAATTGCTTAATTATTAGCTTTCAGGTTACAGAAGTTAAGCTGACTGGTCTTTAATTCCCTGGGTTGTCCTTACTTTCCTTTTTATAGATGTAAAGATTCCCTTTTTTATTCCCTTTTCCTGTCTTCTGAAATCTCTCTCATCTTCCATGACTTCTCAAAGATAATCGCTAATGGCTCAGATATCTCCTCAGCCAGCTTCTTGAGTATTCTAGAATGCATTTAATCAGGCCCTGGTGACTTGAAGACATCTAATTTGCCTAAGTAATTTTTAACTTGTTCTTTCCCTATTAGCCTCTTCTGAACCTGCCTCATTTTCACTGGCATTCACTACATTAGACGTCCAATCACCACCAACCTTCTTGGTGAAAACTGAAGCAAAGAAGGCATTAAGCACCTCTGCTATTTCCACATTTTCTGTTATTATTTTTCTCCCTCATTGAGTAATGGGCCTACCCCGTCCTTGGTCTTCTTGCTTCTAAAGTATTTGTAGAATGTTTTCTTGTTACCCTTTATGTCTCTAGCTAGTTTGAGCTTGTTTTGTTCCTTGGCCTTTCTAATTTTGTCCCCACATACTTGTGTTATTTGTTTATATTCATCCTTTGTAATTTGACCTAGTTTCCACTTCTTTAGTGCCTGCAAAAACTTACTAATCCTCATTTGCTGTATCCTGGTTTCATGCATCTTTAAGTCTCTAGTACAATACATTCCTTAACAGAATAACACAAAAGTGCTACATGCAATTCCGTAAAATGTCAAGGCTGGTGGTTATGCATACATACACTGTTCTTTGCTTTTATTTATTTTTCTGTCGTTTAAACCTTTACTGAACAGTTTTGCGGCGATATGAACTTTGAAGATGTTACCTTTGTAGGTTCACCAAAAAACAAAATCCAAACCCAAATCTGAGTTGACAATTTCTTTTTATTTTAATGAGAAGAATGTTTTCTAGTACATAATCCTCACATGATGTAAAGCTCTGTAGCTCAACTGCAGTAAAACATTCTGATAAAGACAGGATTAAGTCACTCAAGAGAGCTGTGCCGCTTTACCTTAATTAGGGATCTGGCCTACAATGCTTTCCAAATTGCCCACTGACTTATGAGTAGGCAGAATTTTGTATGGAGAAGTTTAGGGATGGAATCCTATGTTAGAGTTCACTTAGCTCATGCTTAATTTGCCATGTGCTGGGCCTACACTAAGAAAAAATGGTCACATTTAATATAAGGATCAGAGGTGCTGGGACAATTTGTATAGCGGGGGTGCTGAGAGCCCCTGAACCAAACTGTAAACCAGACATAGAATGGGAATCACTTCAAGCCTGGGGATGCGGCGCACCTATGTTAAGGATCCAGTTATAAAATAGTTCCATCTCTCAGGCTGTGGGATGAGATTAGAGGCCTTGTCTGAAGCAGCAAGGGAAAGAAAACTCTTGGGCCAATTTAAGAATTACCCCTCCCTTTTCCTCCCTTCCTTGTGGGCACTCAGCTTTCTCATGGACTTGAGGGGGGCTCCTTGGTTGATTGGAGGGTGAAGCTCCTTGGCTCCTGCATACTTGGGGGAAGTGCTTATAAACCCTTTCCCCTGCCTAGGCACCATTCTGCACCCAAGAGCACCAGTTTAAACCCAGGGGATTAGCTAAGGACTGTATTTTGGAGGCCTGCTGTGAGCATCATGCTAGTGCCTTTTGAGGGTTTGGAAGGAATTCATCCCTCAATGCCAAACTGGCATGGGCAGGGATGATTTTTTTAAACATCTTCCTCAGCAGCTCAGGGACCCAGTGGGCAGATTATGTCAATATGTTCATGTTGGGGCAGCTTGGCAGGTGTCCAGTGCAGATACTCATTTAGTGGGGGGTCTGGTGCCCAAATGAACCAGGAGTGGAAGCTGAATTGGGGGGCATATCTCCTAAAGAAGATGGGGAACACACTCGTAATTAGGGTTGCCAACTTTCTACTTGCACAAAAATGAACACCCTTGCCCCGGCCCCTGCCCTGCCCCTCCTCTGAGGCCCCACCAATGCCCCACCCCTTCTGAGGTCCCACCCTCGCTGACTCAATCCCCCCTCCCTCTGTTGCTCGCTCTTCCCACTCTCACTCACTTGCTCATTTTCACCGGGCTGGCTCAAGGGGTTGGGGGGGTTGGAGCTGAGGGGTTCAGAGTATGGGAGGGGGTTCTGGGCTGAGACAGGGGGTTGGGGTGTGGGACAGGGTACAGGCTCTGGGCTGTGAGTGCAGGTTACAGGGTGGGGCCAGAAATGAGGGGTTCAGGGTGTGGGAGGGGGCTGTGGAAGGTGGTTGGGGGGAGAGGGAGTGAGGGCTCCGGCTGGGGGTGCAGGCGGGTGCGCCAGGCTGGGATCGAGGGGTTCAGAGGGCAGGAGGGGCTCCAGGCTCTGGTAGGGGTGCAGGGGGGGTGCGGTCTCTGGCTTGGGGTGGCTCTGGGGTGGGTGGGGCCAGAGATGAGGGGTTTCAGATGCACGAGGAAGCTCTGGGTTTGTGGCGAGGCTCAGGGCTGTGGCAGGGGCTTACTTCAGACAGCTCCTGGTCAGCAGTGCAGCAGGGCTAAGGCAGGCTCCCTGTGTCTCCTGGTTCTGTGCTGCGCCCCAGAAGCAGCCGGCAGGTATGACTTGTAGGCGGGAGCGTGGGGGACAGGAGGCTCTGTGTGCTGCTCTCGCCCACAGGCACTGCCCCGCCAGCTCCCATTGGAGGAGCCAGTGCATGTGCCCCCTCCCCGCCTAGGAGCAGAACCTGCTGGCTGCTTCCGGGGTGCAGTGTGGTGCCAGGACAGGTAGGGAATAGCCTGCCTTAGCCTCGCTGCACCACCGACTGGACTTTTAATGTCCCGGTCAGCAGTGCTGACTGGAGCTGCCAGGGTCCCTTTTCGACTGGGCGTTACGATCAAAAACTGAACACCTGGCAACCCTACTCATAATGTCCAGCACAATGAGGCCATTCCTTTTTTCCCTCACACTCAGTCCTCAAAAGAAGGGGAGAATGGTAAACCACAGAAGCAGTGCTAGGGCCAGATTAAATGTGTGGAGTGGGGTGGCCCTATCACCATGAACACTAACGATGTTGAATCTCCTCTCCCCACCCCATTGCAAATGGCTTCTGAGTGGTACAAATGTTTCCTTAGTATGCAAAGATTTCAATAGTGGTCATCTTTGATTCCTTGACATTTACACATATAAAAGATTCATTACCTTAAATGAATCCTTTCCCTGGAAAGTTCAAGATCAAGCTTATAGAGGCTCTGGTGAAAGGAAACAGGAAAGGTTATGATGACATGATGTTACTGGCAATAGAAGATTTTGTTAAGATACATAATTGTGGTTGTCAGTCATAGTAATTACATATGATTACATTCAATGTCATGAGTTAGAATGCCAATAGATTAGCATGTTGAGCATCCTGAACTATTGACCACGAGATTGAAGCCAGAGGTTGAGATTCAGATATAAGAGAGAAGGAATGTTTTCCATAGCTTTGCAGTCCTCCTTTCCCAACTTCACAGGAGCCGCACCCTCCATCCCCAAAAATCACAGAAATTATCCTGTTTCAGTGACTAAAAGAAGCAGTGCAGGCTGGTGAAACTGAAGGAAAGGACAATGTATGGAACAGATGTATGGCTGTGAGACTCAGAAAATGAAACATAGGAACAAATCAAGGAAACCGGAGGTAGAAAGGCTACAAACAAAGTTACAAATTACGGGCATGCTTACAACTGATATGTTGGACAAGGGCAGAAATACCAGTGATCTGCTGTTGCCAACAAGAGTTATTCTATCTATTACCTTTTAAACTAAGTGCTGTATCAAATGCTTACTAGTAGAAATTTTTGTAGATGGTTTTCTTCTTTTGATCTGAAAGAAGCCATAGATTAGGTTTTGGAGAGGAGACCAGATTGTATTTTTGTCCAAAATCTTCATCTGCTGGACTAATTTGACCCCCCTTTCTAGAATGGAACTAGTTCTGCTGATGGGCCATGTAGGTGAATTGTTGGCAACTCTTTACTGGGTACTTTTATTGACAGCATAAAAAGGGAGACATAGGGATTCACAGCTAGCCTATCATATGCCCACATGCCGTTATCCAAAACCCATTAAAACCAGTGGAAAGACACTGACTTATGGGTTTTTGGATCATACACATGAATGTCTGAAATTTACTTTTCATCTTCTCAGCCTGAGGACCCATATGAAGTCTTTGGTCTTACGGGTAACCTTGGGCTGAAGGTGTGTTTGGAGAGTTCTTTGTATCTTTAAAGTAGACATTTCTATTGAAGCTCAGTGTAGCTTGAAAAGCTTATTTCTCTCAAAACAGAAGTTGGTCCAGTGAAAGATATTACCTCACCCACCTTGTCTCTCTAATTTCAATTGAAAACATTTACATTACATTTTTAAACCTTCCAGTGCCAGAGTTTCAGAAAAGAAGGGCTGTTCTTCAGAAGCGCGCTGCACATCTTACAAGAGCAGGCACTACTCACATTATTTTCTACTGAGTTAGAAATATCATGGGAACAGGTAGGTGTTAACCTGAGTACTTCCATTTCTGTTTCCATTAAAGAACAGCAGCACATAAAAATGTGAAGGAGTTGAGGGAAGACACCCAGGTGAATTTGAAGCTGAATCAGTTAGGTTTGAGTCCTGGGCAAAGGCTCTAATCAAGCTGTATATTTTCCTAATTAGTGTACCCATCCTTAATGATCTTGCGATAACAGGGCTATTCAATAATACGGGACTCTCTTGTATCGAGACTAGTACCTCACATTTTTCCATCAGCCACTAAAATACTTATTGCTATTGTTGTCCTTGACAGTTTATCCCATATATTAAATTATGCCAAGTTTAATAAAATTAGCTCAAGTACATTTATTTAAGTGGCCAGTCCTCCCTTCAGCTCAAGGGCTATGAACTTAAGCTGATGTCAAATGTAAGAACAAATATGTTTTGCATCCCTATCTTGTCACTTCTACCTTCAGACTATTAAGCACAACACCTTTCAGATTCTCCTCTTTTCCAAAGAGCACATTCCTGAGAGGTGGGCAGCAATGCAGGAGCAGGCATAGCATTTTGAAGGGGCCTGTTGTAGCAGTAAAATCCTGGTCATGCTCTTGGATTTTCTGTCATTGAGAAATAAGCACCCACAGAAGTTTAAGGAATCGGGGAATTCTGTTTGAATACAGGGACTATTCAACTGGAAAACAAGGGTTTTGCGAGACAGTGTAGCTTTGTGGATAGAGCACTAGACTGGGACTCTGGAGCCCTGGGTTCTAGGTCTGTCTCTACCACTGGCCTGCTGGGTGACCTTGTGCAAATCACTTCACCTCTTTGCATATCAATTTCCCCATCTGCAAAGTGGGGAATAATGACACTGACCACCTTTGTAAAGCACTTCGAGTTCTCCTGATGAAAAGTGTGATATATAAATGCTAGGTATTATATCCATCTTTGTATGAAGGAAGTTCTAAGTGGCAATCAGCAGCTGGTATGAGATTTTATACTTCCTACCAACCTTGTGCGAACTGCAAATGTCAAACTTAAAATCCTGGCATGCTTAAAAGCAGCGTACTTTTTTATTGTTTGTTGTAATCAGTGATGCACAAACAAACAGATAAAGACAAAGGACTAGGACCTAGAGTTATTGGCCATTACTAGTTGGAGCCATCAGCATCAGGCCATAATACTTCATTGAAATTCCTTTTTCATTGCTATTGGTGTAAGTGAAAGCAGAATCTGCCACGTAGTTTAATATTTTCCTGTAACGTTGCAACCTCAAGTCTGTGTGGTTACCCTCTGCTGTACCTTCCTCTTATCAAAGACAGACAACAATCCTACACACAATTTGCAAACATGTCCTCATTAATGTCTGCCTTAGAGTTCTCTCCTCAGATTTTCCACATTTGTCCTTTCTTTATACATTCCTGGATTTAGGTTGTTTTTATTTACCATTGTTGTTCAATATTGTGCTGATGGTTTTACAATTGCACAGGCCAAGACTCCGAGGAATCTCTTCCAGTTCATGGTTTTATACTCTGAGCATTAAGAGAATATTTCCTATTCTGGTTTTATGTCCCTTGCTGCAATATTTTACATTTTGTTGCACTAAGATAAAACCTCATTAATCCACCTGTTCCTCTCCATTCACATCGTTTTGATTTTTGTTACTCTGTGTACTGACCATCACCCATGGTTATTTTAATCATCAACAAAATGTTATCAACTTACTGCAAAGTAAAATAAGAATCTGCACATCTTCTCAGTCAGTCAATCAATTAGTAGTGTCAACATTTAAAATATTTTTAAAAAAATAAATAAATCACAACTTTGAAGGTATTTCCACATTTCCTTGATTAGGAAATCCCTAACCTTCCCCAGTGATAGAGGGCTAGTTTACAGATGCATGGTTTTTTTTAGATCCCTCCTTTAGCTCGATTAATTTTTTTCCCCAAGGTCAGACAGATGTATCAGGAGAATAACAAACTCAGGCAGTGAGTGCAGAGCTAGTGCTTGAGACACAAGCATAATGCTGAATGGAGAACACACACATACACACTTCTTTGCACCATTGTACCGTGTTGGCTTCAGCACTGAAATGGGTTTGTCCTGTTCCAACAGCTCTGATCCCTAACTCGGGCATCCTATACTCTTTAGCTTGTCAGAGAAACAGTAAGAATCATCTCTGACTTGTCTTGAGGCCCTGCTCAGGGTTATAAAAGCCCAGCTGAAGACTCCTAAACCCCATAATAGCTATAGCCTTTCACCCTCAGGAAAGTTCCTCTGTATGTCTACATTACCGGATCGGCGGGCAGCGATCGATCCAGTGGGGATCGATTTATCGAGTCTGGACTAGATGCGATAAATCGATCCCCAAGCACTCTCTCATCGACTCCTGTACTCCACCGCTGTGAGAGGTGCAGGCGGAGTCGACGGGGGAGCGGCAGCAGTCGATTCACTGTAGTGAAGACACTGCGGTGAGTAGATATAAGTACGTTGACTTCAGCTACGTTCTTTATGTAGCTGAAGTTGCGTAACTTAGATCAATTCTCCCCCCCCCCCACTCCCCAGTGTAGACCAGAGCTATTTTGTTTTATGTGTTTTCAGCTATCAGTTCTGCAACCTCTACAAGAAATGCTCCAAGGAAATCCTTCACCTCTCTCCTTCCTCTCACCAGCTGCTCCAAAGCAGCCAACATATTCTGAAGTCCTGGCACACAGTTCCCAACACATAAGTGATCTAATGAATTTCATACCTGTTCACTAACTGTCCAAAAGTGGTTTGCAGTAATTTCTAAGTGCCTCAATACAACCAATCCTTTGTTTCTAGTATGTTTGTGAGCGGCTTGCTGAGAATAGTTGAGAAGATTCATCACTCTTAGTCACATGATGCATCTTTCTTCCCAGATTAATTAGACAATTCCTAGAACTAGAGTTCCAACGGTAAGTGCTCATGGAAAAGGAGTTCACAATTCATTCAGTGTGAATATTTTCCAATAGTTGCATAGACCACCCTGGAAACAAACATATTCACTAGAGTATTTGTGGAAAGTGAGCACAAAAGTGGCATGACTATAGCTAAAGTGAATTTGTTTAAAATTCTGATGGATATCAATATTTTTGCAGTCTTCATTCTGCCCTACCTGCCTAGCAGCTCCTACTCTACTGGGAAAAAACAAACATTTCCAAAAGTAGACAGAAAAAACATTTAGAATAATGGAAGAGGTTAGAATTTTGTAAGATAGTGGAAATACACATACACATGTTGCCAACTCATGATTTTATTGAAAGGCTTGCTATAATTGGTGTTTTCTTAATGCTGTCACTTCAGAGGTTCTGCGATTATGCGAAAAACTCAGCTTTCTTTCCTTTTATTTTAAGTAAGTTTCTAGCCCTTATGAATTCAGAGAAAAGCATGAAAAAGTGTCTCTCTCTCTCTTTTTTTTTTTAAAGTTAAAGTTCTCATGATTTTTAGCCACTCAGGATTTTTAGAGCTCAGCCTCAATTTGATAGTATGGGTTGGCAATAATGTATGCTTGTACCTGTGCAAAATGCACACAGTGATTTGGAACTTTAGGAAGTGCAGTCATCAGCTAGGAATTTGCTTATTTTCAGAGGATCTTGCCATAAGAGATGGGATAGCATGCTGGGTATTCAAAAGGGTTAGTGGGGATTGGAAGCCTAGGAGGAGTAATACTTGCCATCATTTGCTCCAAACCTGGCTAAAACAAACATCTGTTTTGTAGTGGTCACTCATCTGCTTCAGGGCTTGTCTACACCAATTTAGGGTGTGCATGCCTGTGAGTAGATCTACAGCACACCAGCTTACCGCACTCTAAATGCCCATGTGGACCCTGGTACCATACACTGAAAACTGCGTAGTATGCTTTGATATATTACCATTTGAAACAGCAGTGCACCAAAGAGCACTATGGAACTTTTGTCCACATGGGGCATTACTGCAGGGCAAGCTGGTGCATTGTAGATTTACACATTGGCTTGCCATGCACTAAGTCTCCATGAAGACAGGCCTTAAGTCAGACAATTTATTTTAAAAACTGTCTACCTCCTCCATCAGTAAACTGCTCTAACAGGCTTTCAGAGACCTTATTGTCTCCTTCGCTAACATCTTGTTCTTTATGTACTTGAAAAAATTACTCGTTTTTATCTAAGCCTCAAATGCATACTTTTCACTTTTTACCTTTGCATTTCTTATCATAGTTATTCTCTGAAGGTCAGTTTAAGATTTATCTGCTTCTCAACAGAGCCAGATTTTTTCCCATCTTCAATTATTTCTATTCTTCTGACACACTTATCATTGCCCCTTCATGTTTATTCTTACAAACATAACCCAGAGAGTATCCATGACCCTTGGGAATACCTTGTATAGAAGTGTTTTCTTTCTTGGGAAGGACATGATTAAAAAACCCCAGCATGATAAACATCTAAATAGCACTGTTCTCACATAGCATCTTGCAACAAAGAAAGAATAAAAAAACAGAAGAGTCCAGAGACAAAACATTAGCTAAACACCTAGATAAAAAGATAGACTACTGAGCTAGTCTTAAACCAGAAATATTCTAGATTGCTGAATTGGGTGCCTATAATTGTTGAATTTAGCAAAGCACTTACACCCAGAAGGTCAATGGGATTTAAGCACATACTTCTGTGCTTTAACTAACTAGCCATTATGAGTAAGCAGGAGCATTTTCAAGACCTCTTTTGGGAGCTTTGCAAAAGATTTGAGTGTCTAGTTTGGGGGACTCCAAAAAGCAATGGAATTCTCAAAGCAGAGAAGAGTGGTACTGTTCTTTGAAAATTTGCTCAGTTCTAGAAGCCCAGGCTGTCAAGGTCTTAGCCAGGTTTATCAGCCGCTGAAGTTTTCAAAACCTCATTACTACATGCCACCATGCTCTCCAGGGACAGCTCTCTGCAGTGCAAGGTTACTCAAGACACTTCTGCAATTCTCTCATGGTTTACTGTGGACAACTGGGAGAAAGCAATGCTCTCACAAGCCCCTTACTGAAAGAAGAGTCTAAAAAATTAAATGAGGGTGCAGCTAGTTAATCATTGCATTATATAAGCAAAGTAAAGACAAGGTTTCCCATTCTGTGCTTGAGAGAGTTGCAGATGTGGAATGGGAAGCAGATTAGGGCAGCTAGTTCACACACTACAGATCAAATTTGCAAAAGCTATTGGTAAGCACAACTAACCATTTGGACTCCAATCTAAGGGCTGAAGTGGGAGCTGGGCACACAGGTCATTTTCACTCAAGTCACTGGAGTATCTAGTGGTCTGTGGCATTTTCAGAGGCACCCTTGGGAATTTCTTACACGCTATGGGCTAAATAGATATGCCCACCTGGTACTCTGTATGGTGGAAGTTAGGAGCCGGATTTCATTATATGTATATTAAGGCTGCTTTACCTCACTAGCAGTGTGAAAGTGGCTAAGATGGATTGTAACCCTGCACATCAGAGATGGGCAACTGGTAGCTTGGGGGCCACAACTGGCCTACTAGATCATTTTATTTGGACTGCCAACAGTTAAGCAGGGCAGACACAGTGGCAGTGGGGTTGGAGCCATGGGGGGGGAGGGGTGGGAAATTGATTGACCTGGGTTGCTGAGGGGTGCAGACTTTTAGTACAACTGCTTCTGCCTCATACTGCTCCCTTCTCCCATCAAGACAGGCTCCAACTCCACCCCAAGCCACCCAGCTCCAGTTACTGTTTCTCCATTGGCTGACTGGCTCTCAGCTCCTAAACAGTCTGATTCTGGCCCGGCCCCTTCCACCGGTGGGTACAGACAAGGTACACCTTTGCCAATGGGGAGGCAATACCCAAAGCTCGGTGGCACAAGATGGAGCCAGAGCCTGTGCTGATGGGAAACGGAGTAGAGCCCAGGACTGGGAGTAGGTGCTTATGTATTGGTTCTGACCTCTCATTGGCACAGCTACCTCTGTCATTCATGCAGGAGAGGGGCTCCACCCCATAACAGCTCTGGTGACTGCCTCCCCACTGGCAAAGGTGCACCCTAGCCTGCCCACAGTGGTGTGTGGGTTGTTTTTTGTTTTTGGGGGGGGGAGGGGGGGTGGAGGGCTGGCCACAATCAGATTCCCACAGCCATTGGGAGTAAATCTGATTGTGGCCAGCACCCCTTCAACCCCCCAGGGGTGGGTCAGGGCACATTTCTGCCAGCAGGGAGGCAGTAACAAGAGCTGCTTGTCATAATGGCAGAGCACCTTCCCTGCTGGCATAAACAGAGGGGTGGCTGGGCCAAATTGGAGTGGGGTTGTCCCTGGTGCATGGGATCCTGCTGCTCCCAGTGTCTGCCTCCACTTGGCTCCCCCATGGACACAGGCTTTGCCATGAGGGGAAGAGCCCGGAAATGGATGCAGAAGCCCATGCACTGGGTTGCAATGCCACTTAAATTTGTCCCAGCCTCCCCTGTCTTGCTGGAAAGAAATGGGCTCTGCCGTTATGCAGCCCAGCGTCTCTTTCTTGAGGTATAGTTTCACGAGGAGTTTCAGACATGTTTGATCATGTGGAAGAAAAATTAAAGGAAGTTATGCAAGATGGTTCTTACTTTTCTTCAGCACGAGAAAACAGTGCAGATGTAAGACAGTTACTGATATACATAGGGATAGTTGACAGAAATTTTAACATGAAGGAAGAACTTATGAAGTCAGCCTCATAACATGGAAGAAAGAGTCCAGATATTTTTGGTGGGTTTTGGGAGCCTGTTGCAGGTATTGGAGGTTTTGAAAGTTGTCAGCTGTGATTAACGATGGAGCACCTGCTATGCATGGATCAAAGGTGGGGTTTGCAGATTTATAGAAGCACACTAGGGTGGCCTAACACTGCACTGCATTATTCATCAAGAATTGCTGTGAGGAAAACCGCTGGACTTTGATCATTTCATGAATGTGGTCATGAAAGTTCAACATGATCTGAGGTGGCAACAGATCACTGAGTCATCACAGGTATGTGGCTTTCTCTAAAGCGAATGCAGAGTACAGCGATTCGGAGCAATATACTGAAGTGTGATGGATGAATCATAGTAAACGCCTTGAGAGATTCAGAAAGGAAACCCTCTCCTTTCAAAGTGCAAAGAAAGACACTGAGTTGTGACACGAGGGAGTTTCAGAAAAAACTGAAAAGATTCGGTGTCTTTACAAGAAGGCATTTTTGACTGATACAATTCAGCATCTAAGTTGTTTGACTCTGTAATTGCACGGCAGAGCCCAGACTGCCTCAGACCTTGCTGCTTACCCAGATGGTTTCCAAATCAAGCTCACACTTTTTAAGACTCACCTGTTGCTTTTGGATTTTGCCCCTATGGCTGCTGCAGTTCTGACTCAAGTACAAGAATGCAAGTCCGAATTTAGCAGGCGCACTACCGATTTTGAAAATTCTTAAAATAGGTTTATTGAAATTAAGCAGCAGCATTTCAAAATCTGACTGCAACTAATCCTTTTTAATGAGCCAGTTGCAGCTGTTGTCAGTGGCCAGGCTTCTCAACTGCCACCAGAACTGCGCAAACTGCAGACTAATCCTTTCTTTGCTTCAAAGAAGAATGAAAGGGGCATTTTGTTTTAGAAACTGCTCCCTCAGGTCTGTTCCCAAATCCAAGAAGGTGGTCTCTGAAATTGTGTGCTGGGTTTGGAGCATGTACATCTGGGAAAGTAACTTCTCTACAATGAATCATTCAAAGGTCAAAAGGAAGGAATCGACTGACAGATGCAAACTCTTCCATCTTATGCAGCTTGGATGCATTAAAATTAATACAGATGTGCCCATCTTAGTGCACATGCAGGCTCACCGTTGAGTTTCACACTAGCCAGCAAGCAACACTGAAAAAGCATTGAGAGGTTTTGTTTTGTTATTTTCATTTATTAATCCCCTGAAAAAGGGTTAGTGAAAGATTGATGTTTAAGCTGTTTTTTTTTTTTAAAAAGGTTTTGCTATAAGGGACTTCTATATTTAAGACCACTTTGGATTTACACTGTTACATGATTAATTGTATGTCAATATGCTGTACTGTGGCAAATATTTCAGCATTATGCAATGTGTAGCCTCTTAAAAAAAAGTATGACCAAAACATAGGTTTTGAGTGGATTTCAAAAGTTGCTCATCCTTGCTGTAGATCAAAACATTTTAATTAACCCTCTAGGCATGCTGGATGTGCTAATGCATTGCCTTGTGGTGAGTTGCATATAGCATATGTCATGTCACATATAGGATGTGTGACCAGCATAGAACAAACAACGTGCATTACGTGGAAAGGCTAAAAGGAAGAATCTCTTCCAAATGAAAAAATAGTGGATGCAAAAAAGTCTGAAAAGTGACCTAGCTCTCATCTGCAAAGCAGATTGAAAGCATTCTTCTCTACCAACAGATCCTCAAGGATTTGGGGGGAGGGGCAGGAAGAGAGGGAAATCTGTATGGGTAAAACTAATAGCTGTTTATTTGCAAAGAGGATATTAAGTTATTTTCTAACAGCAAAAGCAACATCTAAACACCAGGGGAGTAATTGTTTAATAATTAGGAAATATCTTGAATGTAGATAGCTAAACTCATTTTAATAATGTGCGCATTGAGTCGCGTGTGTGTTTTAACCAGAGACAATTCAAATAAGTACTTTAGTAGTAGAAAAACTGAACTTAATTTATATATTCATTAATTGTACAATTAAACAGAATACCAATTTGACTGTAGAATGATAGCTATATGGAACACTGCACCAGAGTAATTAGTTCTACTTCTGTTTTTCATTATGAACATAATTTTTGGTCGTCTTGCCCTACCCAATTAGGGTTTGTTTGGTTTTATTGATACATAAATCATTCCAGCATGAAGATTTACTCTTGCAAAATATGGCTGTATCATTCTGCTCTTGCTGAAGATGGGTTATCAGTTGAAGGATATCCAATTTCAGGAATTGAATAGCTGAAGATTTTGTAGTCATGCCATTTTCAATAAATAATATTCTACCGACTCAGTAGCTGGTGTCAGTTCAGACACCAGAGTCACCACTTATTCTAGTGTGGTCAGGAACAGCCAGTCATCCCCCTGGGCTGGATCTATCTTATAGACAGAAAAGGCCCAGGGCAGAAAAACATGCAACTGCTGTGTGTTTGTGTAGATGACCTAAGACTCATAAGGAAAGGGAAGGGACCATGCTGGTTTGCTTCTGGCAGCACAGTCAGCTGTTTATTCTTATGAAGCTATAAGTTAAAACAAAGATACACACAAAGGTGTTTTAGCCTTTCAATTTTTAGGTTATATTGCCTTATAAATCTGAAGATACCATGTTATTTTTCAGGTGAATTTGGTGTAAGTGAAAAATGAGCGACAGGAGATGGCTAGAATAATTGTCTTATTAGTTACTAAAGATTAACTTAGCAGGTTAGAACATCACTTACAAAACTTGCCTACCATACACCTCAATGAAACTGCAAACCACTACTTTTAGTTGTTCACTGCTTGGCAAACTAAATTCTTATTTTTGCAAGTCCTTTTGAATATTAAAGTCACATACTGGTATAACATAGCCGTAAATGGTATATTGTAATTGTCATACAACCGGGGGTGGGAAATGAAAGCACTTAGTCTTTTGAAAACTGTTTTTCACATTAAAATATATAGAATAGATAAGTCTGGAAGGGATCACTGATCATATGCTCTGATCTCCTGTATAACACATGCTGTTTATCCACAGGTGGTGTGATTCAACATAGATCTACTGAAATCAGTGTAGATACATCATTTCACACCAGCCAAGGACCTGATCCATAGGATTTTCCACAGCAGTTAGGACCCTTAGGCCATCAATCCAAATCTTCTGACTCTGGATGTGAGCTATTTCAGATGCGTCAAAAAAGGTACCACATTACACCTTAAATTGTACAGTTCTGCAGATCAGGAGGGAGAAAACTGGATACCTACTATGATCAGTTCACATGTTAAAAGTATTAGACTTTATTACCCCCTTCTTAGCATTAATATATAATTACAAGTGTTATTGCTAGTTAAAGTTATCCAGAATATTTTCCCAAAGTTAACACGATAGCTGTGTAAGAGACAATACAGCCTGTGTTCACACCTAGAGTAATCTGACATGTACAAACGGGGAGAACTGTGTCATACTATAAACATTTCATCTCTCTGAACAGCAGCCCTGGATCGGAGGAGATTTTTAGCCAAGATGGCAGTGTATAAACAAGGAAAATGCTACAGTTGATCTCAATAAAATAGCACCTTTATAATAAACTGTTCCCGTGTTATTAGATGAGTAGGACAAAAAAGTCCCTCCCTCCTTTCAGAAAATGTCCATGAAAACAAGAAGTTTGATAAAATTTTGATGGGGGAAAAAAAAGTAGATTTTTGGAAAAAATTCAAACAACCAAATTCAAAATATTTTGATGTGCAAATGCAGCCGCGATGCCCCATGGAGTTAAAGATTTTCCAGAAAGTTGTCCTCTGTCCTAGATCGAAGCTCAATTTTCAGAGCTAGAGGCACACATTTAATACACAAAGATGACCCAAGGAATGGCTTGTGAAAAGACAGAAAGGAGGATAAGCCTGACACAGAACTGGATGGTGTTCTCCCAGTCTTTAGGAAAGTTTCAGTCTGGTTCCAGACCTCAATTTGGATCTATGGGCCAAGTTAAGAAGTTAGTGTAACTCTTGCTCCATTGCACTCCGTTGGAGTCTCCTAGACTTGTATTCCTTTATGCATAGTTACAATGGGTGTAAGTTTGTGTAACTTACACATCAAGGAGCCAGAAGGTATCATCTTGAGTGGAGTAGTGCACATACTTTTACTTCTGAAATTACATTAAGTGTGTAACAGAGTAGGCTTAAACTCTTTAACAGCTCTCAACTTCTGCAATGAGAGAAATTTACTCCCTATCTTGTTCCATAATTGCCCAGGTTTAACAATTAGAGCATGCTGCAAAACCCATTAGTTTTGGCAGGTGTTTGGAGAAGGCAGAGATTTGGGGGAGGGGAACAGTTATGGAGTGTGGGGTTTTCTTTGGGCAAATCAGAGTTTTGTGGAAGTTGAGGTGGGGAAGTTCAGGTTTTACAGACTGGTCTGTCTTGAACTGAGAATCGGCATTTCTTTGCTATCGCTTTCTCTTGGATTGTATTTTACATGATATTCCTGTTTGTTCATATATCAGTCTTCGAGAACACACAGTGGTGGAGGGAACAGTTTATCTAGTCATGTATTCTAATCTTTTATGATGATCACTGACGATAACTACCTGACAGCTCTTGGGAAATGCACATTTCATGTTACCTTGTGGAGTTCCTGCATCACCAACAATATTCAGTGTTCATTTCATCCCCATCTTGTACCAGATATCTTTAGCCATTCAGCACTGAAATTCCTATCACAGCTAACTGATCTTATAACTGGAATGTTCAGGGCCAAAAGAGGATTAAAGACTAGTAAGGCTTCTTTGTAAGCACCTTAAAGGTTAAGGCACATTTAGAGGGAAGTTACCCAGAATGTCATCATCCACAAGTAGGCTTATGCTAAAGAGCTCCTGATGTGACTGACAACAACTAGATCATTTTTATAATTACCCCTGTATTTATAGCACACTAGGCATGATACTTAATAATATAATTATGGAGCAGACAGTGCATTTTGCTAGAGCTAAACAAATATTATATTAAAGACAGCAGAAAAATTTGGGCAGAAAATAATTTCTCCAGCAGAAAAGGAAAAACTGCCTGGCGATTCAAACACAGTTTACCTAGAAGTGGGGTTTCAACAACTGTTTAAGATTTATACAAGTGTTTATTTGTATGCTATGGGACAGATTGTAGGTTTACTTGCGACTGCTGCACTAGGGGGTGAGGAAGAGGGTCAGTGCGTGCGTGAAAGTTCAGAGGAAGAAGGCAGGCACAACACTTGCTGAGTGCACAAAGGAACGGCAACTGTACACCCTTTAATGTGTGCAGCGTGCACTCCCTCTAGGCCCCAACCCCAGCCACAAGCTAGTGCAGAAAGGTAGACTACCCTGGGCTATACTCAAGCCCTGCCTACCCATTCCCCCTTTGGTAGCACCATGACTCACCCATGTCAGAGAGTAAGTATCTGTTTGCTCCCTTCACAGATGTACAGAGCTTTTGGGCGGCTATATGTCTAATTGTGATGATCAATTTGGGGGATCTATTCACTTGAATAAGAGACCCTCAAACATATTAACCAGATAGCCTTACTGTATTTTTTAATACTTTGTTCTTTTGGGAAAAAGCATATGACAAGGGCTCAAAATTTACAAGTGGAGACATTAGGAGACCCATTTAAAGATGCTCAGGGAAATTAAAGGAGAAGTACAGGAGTATGATATTGATATCGCTAGATTTTCACATCATTGATTTAAAAAAATGATTTCACAAGAATAAAGGGAAACGTATGCTTCTTAACTATGCTAAGGTAACATACATTGCATTAGAATAATATAAAAATCTACAGTTTGTTACAAAATTGCATGAATTGAAATAAAATATTGTGTGCGCCAAGTTTCCCTTTATTCACAGATTTGATGAAATTCTCCCCAACCCCAATCTCCCCCAATCAAAAGTGTGTTTTCCCCATGTTTTCTAAGCTGTCTCTGCTTGGAAAAATTGGCCAGTGTAGCTCAAACGGTGCACTAATGCCTTAAAACTAGTACATTTTTATTTGAAAACATACCCGCTTTTGTCAAAACACATGGACCATTAAAACAAATCCATGTGAAAATGAATATGTTTTGATTTTATAACCAAATGTGAACGTTGTTTTACAGTGCAGTACTGAGAGGCTAGAAAAGCTTCCTTTGCGGGTTTAGACAGAAACCTCTCCCCCAGCTAAGACATTACCAACAAACTAGAATATTTTCTCTTTGTTAAAGGCTGGTTCTGAAAGTGTGGATGGAAAAAGGTCTGTAAAAGGACTCTGGCTACTGCATGTTACACCTCACTGAACAGAGATAAGCTGCCCTAGAATGAGAGAACATCATGGTGAAGGGGAGCAGGCTGTGTCCCCCACACTGATCCCCCAGAATCAGGACACATACACAAAATAGGGGGGGTTCTCCAAACACTCCCTTCCTATTTTTAAGTAAAGAATCTGAGACCTAGAGTAGAACAACTCTTATAAAGTGAAAGAGCCATTCTCCGCCAGACTTTGTGCCTTCCGGCAACTCCCTCTTCGTCACCAAGATGGAGCCAAAGAGAGCCGTTGCTCAGATTGCCAGGTGAGTCAGCAGCCCAATCCAGCAAGGTGATGGGAGCATTCAACTTGCGCTGGCTTCAATGGGAGGCAAAAATCAGAGATGGCTTTTCGCTCTATACCCAATTTTAACACTCCTAAGAATAGCATATCAGTAATAGATAAGAAGTCTCCCTTCATTGTTGCTCTACAACAAGGAGTTCTATTTCATACATAATTTACAGTTCACGGTCATGGCTCTACCAAGGCAATGTGAGGCTATCACAAAAAATTAAAAATAAGTCAAATTATTATTATATTTTAAAAAAAGCAGAGTTCCTTAGTGTCATTGCCTAAAGAGGTTTTATTTCATGATAGGGCCACACGCAACCTTAGTTATTGCACCTTCTCCCGACCAAACTAAAGCTATTCCAAACCACAGGTCATCAGCAATACCTCCTCATTCCTTTTTCGTTCATGTGTGTATGTTCTAAGCTTGGTACAATCTTATTTCTGCAACCCACCGCCACAGGCTAAGCGTTTCTGACTCAGCTCAGATGGCGGAAGGTCAAGGGTTATAGAAAAAGACAAATGTAAGAGACCAAGCTAGCCATAGCTATTCTATAGGCTCTACTACTCTAACATGATCTTCTATCTAGCTTGTTGTATTTCCAAAACCCCCCCACAAAACTCAACAAAAAACCCCAACACACAAACCTCAGACATTATAGATACACTCACATTACAGAGAGACGATAAATAGAATCAAAGTGAATTATGTTTAGCACTCAAAGATGTTACTTCATGATTTATTTTCAAAATAGCATATCTGCAAAAAAAATTAAGAGTCACAAGGATCCAATTAGCTCAATGGAAGACTAATTTATGTGGCATGAAGTAGTCACAGAAAGGAAGCTGAAGGTATGTTTAGGAAAGCTAAATTGGTGAAGTCTTGCTGAGTCACAGCTTGATATCCATCTGAATGACATAGATGTCATTAAACATCATCAACGTAAAACTGCTCAGATGATGAGTAACACCAATATGAACTTCACAGTGCAATAGAAGTTCTTAGCCATCTATTCTAAATAGAGCTCAGAAGGGAGATTCTCTACTCTGTATAATGTAGGTTTCCAGCATAATGAGCACTGTCGTAAATAAGGTATTACATAGCAGACGAGAGCTTTTACCCAACACCCCTAAACGTATCCCTGGTGGAACAGCTGATAAAGTGAAAGCCATTGCATTAGCTCACTATAGCTACACTATACAGTATAGTGAGAGTCTTAGCTGCACACTTGCATTGATTTTTTTTTAAAACGAAGAGAGATCAATAACTGTCTGCCACTGAAAACTTCAGATATTTGTTGAAGAATTGGATAGTCATGTTTGTGTTGTCAGAGACATTGCCCAGAGCTCAAAATTACCTGATTAAATAACATCTGCTTTAGTGGTTATTGATAGCTGATGGATCAGCTCAGGAGCTTGTGTTTACCATGATTAATCTAAACATGACTAACCCATATGGACCCATCCTTTTGCCACACATTTAAGTGGAGAGAATTTGCCGTTTACAATTTTAAGAGCATTTCTTTAGCTCTAATGAGCTCTGTAGGCTGGCTGAACTTCTGGACTTTTTAAGCAACGCATCTCTCCTACAAAAAGGATCAGGTTTATCTTCGTTAAGAACATTGCAAGGCAAGAATGGCATTTCTAAATTCTGCTCTGCCGCAAACACTTTCAGAAGGAAAGGCAAATAATACAAAGCCAGGAAACACCAAAACACCTGTTCTGGCAGAACACCCAGTTTTTAAAGAAGTTGGGAATTCAACTCCATGTGTAAACTGGGAAAGCAAAGCTCCTGCAAAATGCAGCAATCCTGCTATGAGCTCAGCACATCAGTGCTTGATCAACTGCAATGGCTGCTCATTGATTTTTGGGTGGAATTTAAGTTTATGCTTTTGATCTAAAAATCCTACTTGTGGACTTGTCTCTTCCACTGTGATACAGTTGCACTCAAGGGAGCCATTCAACCTGGAGCCCTCTCCTTTTAAATGGAAGATACCTGCTGGCTGGGTATTCTTTATGAAAACCCCTTGACTTTGGAGTTCATTCACTCTACCTTGGCCCAAAATAAGAAAGTGTGTTGACTTTCAGGCCATGCTGCAAAACCTATTGATTTTTGGGCAGAGGAAAGATGCATCACTGTTCATTTGGGGGAAATGGAGTATTTCAGATTTTAAACCTTATTTCTAGCTGGTTACAGTGTGCAGTATCGCCAACCCCAAGCATTCAAAAATTATGAGTCAGGCTCCTGAAAGTCATTCGATTTTCATGAATAATAAATATTGGGTCCCTTTTACTTGCTTTTTGGTTTCTGAGCCTCTGGAGTACTGTACACTGCCTTCACGTATTTAAGATTCTTTCCAACCACAAGGGCTAAAAAACCATACTTTCTAAATTATGAAATCAGAGATTCTCATGCAATTTAATGAGTACGCTAACTGGAACTTAAATCCCCTCCCCCCCCCCCCGAAAAAACAAAACAAAACAAAAACACCTAACAAATACTGTGATCAGACTCCTGAAAGAGATTCATGAATAAGCAACACTGCATGAGCCTAAACTGTTGGATCTACTACTTTTGCATGTCTTATGTTTTAAAGTTTGTCAAAAGCACCCACAGCTTGGAGTAGGCACTTTTATTTACATCAATGTAAATGTAAATACAAGTTAGAGCAATTGTACATTTAAGACATCATATTTAGCCATTTGCATATAAAATTACTGGATTTGTATGCATGTGTTAGCATAGTAACTATGTAAACAGCTGAGATGAACATTTTCAGGAACATTTTGCACATGCAGTTGCATGCCAAGTAGTTTTAAACTGCAGGCTCCATTTCTCAGAATGCTCTACAGAGAGTCAGTTGCTCACTAGAGAGAAAAGTTTTAAGGCAAGATTTAAAGAATGCATGTGGCTGAGTGGCTCACAGGGAAGCGAGAGGAAAGAGTTCCAATTAGAAGAGGCAGCAGGGATTGTATCAACATTGAAGGAATGGATGTGAATAGTAGGAACATGTGACTAGGACATGGAGAGTTTTTCTAAATGAGGAGGACTATTAGAATTGGATTTGGAGATACAAAGTCAGTGAAAAGTCACAGTGGATGGGGCGATATGGGAAAGTAATCTAACATCATATGTCTTTAACGCCCTGATATCTAGAGAGCAGGGATTTAGGAAGACCATAAAGAAGAATGAATTGCAGTTGTTGAAGCATGAATAAAGAATGTAGCAAGCCAGGATCGGAGTCAAGACAAATTCTGGCAGAGTTTCCAGAGATGGTGACAGGCAAGTTTACAGATAAGCAAAGTGTGAGAAAAGAGACAGATTGCATGACTAATTGTTCAACACAAAACATATTTGTCTTATGGAGTAACCGGATATATTTTACATAACCTGCTCTTGCATAAGTCTGCTCTATTGATTTCATGGAGTTGTATGCTTCCACATATAGAACCAAATCATCAACTGGATTCAACCTAGAATCCAATTCATGCACAAAAGGGGTGTGTGCCTTCATACCATCCGCCATATATGCCTATGCAATGATGGCACTGGGGGGCCTGGATCAGCATTTCCCATCAGTACCCGGCCCGAGGCTAATGATCCAACCAGCGGCTCAAATTCGGTTGTGCATCCTCGTCTCATGCCGCCTGAGGCATGTTGTTCATATGCGAAGAAGAAGAAGAAGAAGGATTTCATTGGTGCATGCAAGCAAATATTTGCTCATACAGACAAAGCAATTGCATGTGCACAATGACACCACTTCTTGTAACTGTGTGTATTAGGCAGCACCTTTTCTACCCCCAGTAGTCGTGACTGAGTTTAATCTTTCCATTTAGACTCTTGGGTTGTTTTAACAGTTGGACTATTTGATTCCAACTAGATATGGGCAAAGCCAGTGGTAGTTTTGTTTTTCCAAAACCTATGGTCATGCTTTTGCTCCGTCAAAGTCAGGTGTGGTCCAGAGACAGGTATCATTTTTACCAAGTCCCTGAAGTAGAGGAGACAAATGAATACATTATTTGGATCAATTTCCAATTTCAATCCTAATAAAAAAACCTGACTTCTTTATTAATGAGCTATTATCATTTAGTATTTGGCAGACCCAGCAGTGCTTCAGGAATCACATCTTGAAAGAAGGATTTCATACTTTCTTATCCCCGATGTACTCAGTACACTGAAATAAAAACTGGTCAGGGCCTTTACCAAAATTTCATTTAATCAAAGCCAAAACACACTTCATAGAGATGTATCAGTTTTGACTTAATTTTCAGCAGGAATGTTTTTTGAGGGGGTCCAGGTCTCCCATGGGAGGTGTGTGGTGGAGGGGTTGGGACATGGGAGACCTAGTTTCAACCCTCTTCTACATGATTCAAAGTCTTCCATCCCAGCTCACTCTGAATCAGACAGAGCAGAGAGAAAGTCAGGTATTCCATAGCTCAGGCTAGTCCCCTAACCATAAGACTACAGACTGTGATGAGAAGCACTCTTGTGTCATCAAGCTCCAGGTCCCCAAAAACCTTCTTGATTCAAAATTTGTTACGAAGAATAAGTGTACCCATTGGTGTCTATTTTTCATTAGTCTCACATGCTCTGTATAATAAGAACCTCTCACCAAAGCTGCTCACCCAAAACCACTGTAAGCCGGTGCCCAGATTCAGTAGTCAGGGAAGGAAAAACAGGAGTCCAAAATGTTAGGCACTCCACTGAAGGATCTGTACAGAAGAACCCATTTGCAGGATACAAACAACAAATGGTAATGATCTTACATAACCCTGGAATTATGTTCCATATTCTTGAGCATCATCTACTTGCAATTTATTAGCCATTTACATGTATGCTGATATAATATAGCACTTCAACACCTATAACCAGTCGCATCACACCCCCTTCCTTATGGAGTTCTTTACTGTCAAAAAACAAGATCCAAACTAGAGCAAGTCAACTCAACTACTGGGTAACTACTACCCAACAGCTCTTCAGCTTCAGCAAGCTGGGAGAACTGAGGACACAGCCTTCTCCGAGAGCAATTTTCTTTGCTTCAACTTCCCCATTCCCTTTATAACTCCCCCCCAGATCATCCATGTGACAAACAGGAATCTGGTAACCCCTTAAATGTCAGACTCATTGTACATGTATCACAAACACTAATAAAAACATCTAAGGAATTGGCTTTATTGATATCTATTAATGAAGGATAGGCCATCTTTTAAATATAAAAGTATACACTTCAAAGTATAGTACCATAGTTTTCTAACTTTCTCAGTGATATTCAGCTATAGAAGGCATCTATGATCCTTTGAAATGAATTAATTCAATAACTAGATATTTATATTAAAACATTGGAAATGGGCTATATCTGTAAAATCTGATTCAAAAGTATGTATGTATTTTTAAGACAACCACTTTGCTTTTTGCCTCTATGCAGCATCTTCTAGGCACAGATCGTAATTCTAGATTGCATATGTTCTGTTGTGGATTCACCTTGTGCCAATATTGAACTAGCTCTGCTGTTTTAGAGCCTAGAGGGACAAAGGCGTTTGCCGATTCTTCAAGCTGTTTTGGATATTTCAGCACATTTCTACAGTTGATCTATTCTGGTACAATTTTAAAAGGTTTTAACCACAGAAAGATTAAGGATCTAATGACCTACACTATTGCTGGCCACATTTTTACTTGGATTATTTGTTTCACATGCCACTCCTCATGTCATTGACAAAGGACATGTATCAATAATTTAGGACTCCACCTTTACATCATATGAAAGTCTGCTTGCTCTTGTCTATGCTGGTGCTAAAAACACCAGATGGCCCCAAATCATAGTATTCAGATCACAGCAGAGCTGTACCAAACGCTTCACCTTTCTCACATGTGAGATAAGAGAAAGAGAAATAGGGAACCACAAAACAACCACCCAGGAGACAAGTATGTATAGCATAGAGTGCATGCTGCTTTCCGATTAGAATTGTTTAAGAAAGGACCTATATAAAATTTCATGGGTAAAACATTTTAATTTGCAATTGGCCAAGATACTCCCTAGCTTTTTAGGCAGGAGTCCCGACTGAGATCAGTGGGCAGCTCTGCCTAAACAGAAGCAGCATAATCTGGCCCATGGTAACACTTTTGATCATTGGTCTAGTGCTAGGATGTTTACATAGCAGTTACACCATTACTAAGGGCTCTTACCTAGTGAGCAACTGTTTAAGTGTTGGAGGTGTCAGGCCAGATCCTGAGCTGATACGTGCCAGCCAAGCTCCGTTGACTTCCAAGAGAACTGCACTGGTTTATACCAGCTGAGGAGCTGGCCCACAGACTCCTTCTCGAATGACTACCACATACAAAATGCCTAAAGAGTCGATCTTCAAGGCTTAAGCCAAACTTTTATCATCATGGTTAGGAGGAAGCTCTCTCAGGGGAAGGTTACATCCTAACTATCCACTGCAGTGAGTTTTGGACCTTCTCCAGAAGCATCTGTTACTAGCTGTCTGACAGGATAGTGGACTGAATCAGACCAGCAGTCAGTCTAGTATGGCAATCCCTATAAAATCCAAAGGCATATTCTATTGCTTTGTGACAAGAAAGTTAATCCTTTGCTATGTAAAGGATAAGAAAGGACATTTCACCTCTTCTCAAAATGCCAAGCCCTTTACTTCTGCCAAAGTGTCCCACATTACAAAAAAAAAAAAAAAAATCACCCTCATAAAGGTGTTTACATATTAACTGAGAGCAATAATGAAATAGAGCTCAGATCGCGTAACCATTATCCCATGTCCCTAATATTGTGCAAGAGCAAAATTGTACGAGGTGGCATTCACTAAACAAAAGTGATTGAGAGACACAATGCACAGGTCGCGGTTTCATCAGCCCTCTCTTTGTGCACACATCTATCTGTGCACGCTAAGCTCACTTTTGCGCATGCACATCACGTAAAAGTCCACTGGCCCGTGCAATTTGCATTCACAACCTGCCCTCCGCCCCCTTTATGGGGTAAGTTTTCAAAAGGGCTAGAGTCCAGACAGCTTTTGTGCAGGAAAATTTTGCAGCTGGGTTTTTGGGTACACAGAGTTATTTACAAGTTTTATTTACATTCTTGTGCTTTTAAATAGTCAATTCACACTTCAAATCAAATAGAGGCAAAATTAGTCAAACTTTTGTGAGCACAATTCAATTGGAAATTTAAAAATTCAGGCACAAAATGGCTTGGGGTAGGGTCTGCCTCTGCAGCATCCCCTTGTGGTCCCTCATAACACTACTCACCTTGCCTCAGTTTTCCTCTGGATCGTCTATGGTCAGCAGCTGCCTCCAACATGGTCTGGTGCTGTGGTAACAGCCTTCTAGCTAAGTCACACCAAAGGGCCACCCATTCTGGGGTATCCAAGTTCCAAAAAGTGACTAGAACAAAGTCAAAACTCTGAGCTTAGCAAGTCTCCCAGGGATCTTCAGTCATCATTGAATCAGGGTTTCCTGCCAGCACTTCCCTGTGCCTGGTGGCTCCTTATTACTGCTGGCTAGGGTTGAGACCCCAGACAGTTCTAGTCCCAGCAGAGGACGGTCTGCTACAGCCCTTGGCTTGCTACTGCCCTTCTAGTTAGGCCCTGTCTTTTAGAGTTCAGAAACTTAAACAATAGTCTAAAGGAAACAAAATAGAAGTATCTTCTGCCTCTCCTGGGCTAATCCTGCATTCCACACTCTTGCAGACTGCTGACCCACTGGGCTTTTGGGCTGGGGGCCCAGCTCTTAGCCCTGAACGTCAGTGGTGTGGGTTTCTTCCTGGAGTCCTCCCCACAGTCACCTCAGAAGAAAGCCTTAGTCCCAGTCTTTCTTCCAGGCTTGCTACAGGAGCCTCCTTCTCTACCTCTCTAGAGCTACTTTCCTCTTGCAGCTCTCTAACTAAGCTCTCCCCTCCCTTTAGGGAAATCCCCAGGGCTTCTTCCAGTTGGGTCTGGTCATTGGCCTTAGGCCATCAGATGAGCTATTTTAAAAAATCTGAACCCAACTCCCCTGAAAGGACCAGCCAGCCTAGGACAGAGCCTGGCCTTGTGACAAACTGGGTCACTGTAGTGGGGTAACTGCCCCACTCCAGCAGAACAGGGGTTAAAAGCAGCCCTGGAGAGGGCTGTGGCTGGGATAAAAGGAGCGAGAGCAGCTGAGGGAGTAGCTGACCACAGGTGTGGCCAGCTCAATCAGGGTCCAGCTGGCCCTGATAAGGGGGCTGGGGGGCCAAGAACTGAAGAAGTCTTACTCTAGCCCTGGAGTGGGAAGGGCTAGCTACTTGGGAGTAAAGTACCTGAAGTGGAGCTAGTGCTGGGGAAGGGCAAAGAGAGCTGGGGAGCTCCAGCCTGGTAAACCCCTTAGGCTGCAGGCCTTGTTGAAGGCCTATGAAAGGTACTGGGACTGCAGAGGGGCAGCCCGGGGATAGGTAAAGGCAATAGGTCCTACCCCCTTGCCAATGCTGAATGGCTATTATAGACTGCAGTCTGCCCAAGGGAAAGGGGGCTAGATGATGACTGGCAGTAGCCACTGAGGCAAGGTGGGCTTAGAGGGTTGGGGGGGTCACCTGGGAGGGGAGATGCAGAGTGTGGGGGCACTGCAGTAGGGCAGCACCCTGAGGTAAAGGGCACCAGGGTCCAGGAGGGACACTGGCCAGCAGGAGGTGCTTTGGAGCTGGAAAAGAGCTAATTTGTGGACTGACCAGTAGGAGGTGCTGTGGTGGTGAGTCTGAGATTGGTGGTTTTTTTTGTTTTTTTTTTATGAGCAAACACAAAGATTAGGGGCACAGTGAAAATTCAGCCCAATAAATTCAGAGGTGAGAGTAATGATATACTACCATTCTACTACGTCATGAGAAGTAGTGTGATCTAGTGGATAGAGCAGTGGACTGGGACACAGGATATCTGGGTTCTTTTCTTGGCTCTGCCACTGGCCTGCTAGGTAACACTGGGCCAATCATAACCCTGTTCTGTGCCACAGTTTCCCCATCTGTAAAATGAGGATAATAATACTTGCCTCCTTTGTGAAGTGTTTTGAGACCTGCAGGCAAAAAGTGCTATATAAGAACTAAGTTATTATCATTACTATTACATCCTAATTCTGAGTCTGATTCTTGCATAGCATTGAGCATGCTCAACTCCCATTGAAATCAATAGCACTCAACACTCACTAAGGGATCAGCACTTACGGTGTTATAACATATGTAAAAGTGGGGCCAAGTGGAAAAACTCAGACTTCAAGGCCAGAAGGGACCATTGTGAGCATCTAGTCTGAGGTTCTGTAGAACATAGGCCATAGAACAACTCTCTCTTCCCTCTGCCCCCCTCCCCCCCCCAAATAACTTTTTTTTCTAGATAATATCTTTTGGGGGAAAAAAATCCAATCTTGATTTTAAAATCTCCAGTGATTGGAGAATCCACCGCAACCCTTGGCAAGTTGTTCCAATAGTAAAGTACTCTCACTGTTAAAAATGTATTCCTTATTTTCAGTCTATATTTGCTTAGCTTCAACTTCCAGCCATGTTGATTTAATTACCATTTACAAGATCATTTTGATTGTATTTACCAAGACTTTTTTCCAACTTGTTTAAAACCTACTCCAGTCCACTTCATTTTACATCTGTTTAGTTATAAACCTTTCTGGGGCTGTTGGGAGAGTTCTGTTACTAAATCAAAGGCAGAGAGTCCATACTTTTTAAAAGACTATTTTGAAAGGCAGTTAGCCCAAATTCTAATCACCCTTTCTTGGCACAAGTGGTCTAAAATTTTACCTTTACAAAAATCCTCGATGTAGGAAATGTCTGTCCATTTTTATGACTGATCATGATCAGAGTTTGCAATGAGACTCCTTCAGCTGATTGATTCAGGCTTGATCTTTCTTTTTAGTTTTGTCTGTACTGCCACTAGCTTTAGAAACATTTGATCATGATGATGTGCTGTTACCTGTCTCAAACAGCTGAGGGTTTGCTGGAATCCTAGTTACCATCCTTGCTATCTCAAGACTACCACGTTAGCAAAATGCCTCTCTGACCTTGTTCCTATTGATTCATTTATTATTCTGTGCCTGCAGCACTAGAAAGAACACCTTTACAAAGATGAATAAATAATTGTTTAGGGTCCTTGAGATTAATTTTATTTCATCCCAAATCTAGGCATCACTCATTGCGGTAAGAATTGTACTTCCAGGAAGAATCCATGTCGGGACATTTCCACCAGTGTCCCAGACTACGAGTGCAGATACACGCCCTCTACCAAAAGGTTCCATAAGAGCAAAAGGCCGTCATTATGGAGGCTTGCAGCTACTGCAGAGCTACTTTAAAGCTTCTTTTACCCTTACCCTTTCAATTAATGAGACAACTTTTGAAGCAGAGTTTTAGTCAGTGTGAGGAAAGGGTGGCAAAATTTTGCCCTTCAAGGCACATGTGCAACTAAAGTGAGTTATAATCTCCCAGGTAAAATGTTAACCTAGAGATGTTACTGCTCTCTCATGTATCCTAATACATTATTTATTTATTTTATTTAATCGTTTGAGAAATTCAGCCCCCAAGTTGCCAATTTGTTTAAAGAGTGGTGATCTTTTTATTCCTATAAAAAAATGACTATGATTCTGTAAATGACTATAGTTCAGGAGTGCTGACTGAGTACTGATGAACTGGCATGGGGGAGTCAGGAACATGTGGGGACTTTCCCCAAATCTTTAATTGTACTTTTTTCTAACTGATTGCACATGCAGGAAAAGTTTTAAATAAAAACCCACTCTCTGAAATGCTGGATTACAGCAAGGAAAGGAAGTGGAAATACTACAACCTGGGAAAAGAACCCAGGTCTCCTGACTGGTAGACTTCTGCCCAACCCTCTAGATCATGTGGGAGAACAAAGGAGCTTCTCTGCATTCTCAACACCAGGGCTAGGAACAACTGGGGATGCTGCACTAAGGGAAGCACAAGAACATTTCACTCCATTATACTTCATAGCAAAAACCACCTGAGAAGGGACAGGAAGGAGGTGGGGCCAAAGTCCCTATTCTGCCCTGGCCCGTGGAGTTGGCAGGCATGAAAGGGGGCAGGTTTTGCCATCCGAAGGCAAAATGATGAAGTGTGCCCATTCTCTCAGCTTCCCAGGGATTTTCCACAAGCCTTCCCTCTATTTCTCCTGGAGAAATGCAGCTCCAAACTTCCATCTTTGGACATTATTTTAATAGTACAATCTGCCTGCAAGGCTAATAATGTAAAATTACAAAAGGAAAAGTGAATCTAACACGAGTCACAATTCTGAACCTCTCCGTCGCTTTAAATTAGGACTCATGTCTTTATTAGATTGACCATGAAAATATTTGGAAATTTAGCTGCCTGATACTGTTAGTGTCTGATTGCTATCTTCCAATGCATCATTGTTCTTTTTCTTCAGGATTTCATGTTGTACCAAATTTTAACTTTTACTGGAACTTTTACATTCAAAATGTAAGAAGAGACTTCATTTACAGGTTTCTGGGGAATTTTATTTGTAATACTATTTTCCTCAGGGCCAATCTTACACTTTTTATTGACAAAGGACCAGGAGGTGTTTTTTAGATACAATGCACTCTTGCATTTCAAGAATCATCTATTTTTCATCCCCATAAAGAGAATCCATCTGTTCTTTGCTCAAGTGGACCAATAGGATACTTTGCTATACACTCCAAAGGCATATCCATTGATGGCATAGGGACCAATTTTAAGTTTGTTGTTTTTATTTCTGCACTGAAGCTGCAATAGACTGCAGCCTGTTTATGAACCTGACAGGCCAAAAGAAATAGTGCAAATCCCAGGACAACATTTTCTGGCACTCCATATGATTAGTTAAAGGAAGATGTTGAGAAAGATGCAGAAGCTTCATCCCAAACGGCACAGGCATCACAAGCTATTTGACAGTTTTCCCCATAGAACATAAGGAGTACTGGATATCTATTTTTAATAAAAAGAAAAGGAGTACTTGTGGCACCTTAGAGACTAACCAGTTTATTTGAGCATGAGCTTTCGTGAGCTACAGCTCACTTCATCGGATGCATAGCATATCGTGGAAACTGCAGAAGACATTATATACACACACAGACCATGAAACAAAACTTCCTCCCACCCCACTCTCCTGCTGGTAACAGCTTATCTAAAGTGATCATCAAGTAGAGCCATTTCCAGCACAAATCCAGGTTTTCTCACCCTTCCCCCCCCCCCCCCACACATACAAACTCACTCTCCTGCTGGTAATAGCCCATCCCTCTTTGAAACCTCTCTTTATAATGCGCATGATAATCAAGGTGGGTCATTTCCAGCACTAATCCAGGTTTTCTCACCCCCCCCCCCACACACCCCCCTCCAAAAACCACACACACAAACTCACTCTCCTGCTGGAGAGTGAGTTTGTGTGTGTGGTTTTTGGAGGGGGGTGTGGGGGGGTGGTGAGAAGACCCACCTTGATTATCATGCGCATTATAAAGAGAGGTTTCAAAGAGGGATGGGCTATTACCAGCAGGAGAGTGAGTTTGTATGTGTGTGGGGGGGGGGGAAGGGTGAGAAAACCTGGGTTTGTGCTGGAAATGGCTCTTTTTGATGATCACTTTAGATAAGCTGTTACCAGCAGGAGAGTGGCATGGGAGGAAGTTTTGTTTCATGGTCTCTGTGTGTATATAATGTCTTCTGCAGTTTCCACGATATGCTATGCATCCGATGAAGTGAGCTGTAGCTCACAAAAGCTCATGCTCAAATAAACTGGTTAGTCTCTAAGGTGCCACAAGTACTCCTTTTCTTTTTACGAATACAGACTAACACGGCTGTTACTCTGAAACCTATTTTTAATAAGAAATGCGTCTTAGTGATACAACATATATGCATCACAACTTTCTTAGCAACAGGTACATTTCAGCATCAGCTCCCCAAATCCCTGCGTTTTTGGTGTGCCAAGCCAAGTTTGGACCACAACAATACATATGAGTAATCACCCCCACAAAGTACCCGACATCCACCTGCAGTGAAGCCACTCTTTTGGCTTACCAACCATACTCCACACATCAATAAGCACCTATTTTTGAAAGTCCCGACACCAGTGCACCAGCCCACTTGGAAGAGGTGATAATGAAAAGCTGTGAAGGAGAAGTAGTAATTTCCAATAAAGTTAATGTGTATGTACAAACCCATCTGCAGACTGCAGGACCCCTCTTTACTGTAGAATGAATGTAAGGGTTGTCTCAATCCATGTATAAAGAGTGCGGTAGTTTTCATGCCACTCTAAGTTCAATAGGTAAGTACATAGATTTCTTTGGTTAACATGCTGTGACAATTACATTTGGTTTTTTTTGTTCTTGTAATCAAGATAAATTCTCTAAATGGAAGAATTGATCTGGATCTCATTTTCCTTTTTGTGCTGTTTCTGCCTTACTTGGGCCCTGTTTGTTAATGCAGAAGCTTTGATGAGCCCAGCAGTGTGGCAAATTAAGTCTTCCAGTACAGGTAAATCAGAAATTCTGGAAGAATCAGATTTTCTAACAATTCCCATAATCATTAAGTAAGTTTGTTTTCCCATTCTGAAGGCAATGCCAGCTGTAGGATATCAAAGGGATCACCATCAACAAAAACTAAAAATAGACTATCATGTGTTTGTATTCATTCTTTAACTACCACCATTAATCTTCCTTTATTAGAAAGAAATGAATAGAAGGCAAGAGCTACATTTTATTACTATTATGTGGGGATTTTTATTAGTGAATCTGAAAGCGCTTTGCAAAAGACATTAATACTCATCCCTTTTTTTATATATCCTGTTTACAGTTAGGTGATGGATTGTTCTTTCCCCAAGCAGCAGACATTTGGTTCGCTCGCAGAAGACCAGTCTTGTCAGACCAAAAAACACAACCCTGAGAAAAGTTTCTTCTAATGTAGCATCTGAGCAAATAAGTAAATACTGTGTTGAAAGATGCTGTGAAGCAACAGAGAAAATATTCGTATATCTCTAGGAGTAAACTAAATGGATATGTTTCAGTTAGGGCAATACAATCAAGAAAAGGTCAAGGTGCACCTAGGATATTGTTCCAGTGACAGAGCTATTGGTCTAAAGGACAATAACTAGTAGTTCAACCTACACATTTGACCCAAGGAGACTTTATGATGTTATAATCTGTTGAACTCCATGTCCTTGGGAGTCTAAATGACTTTAATAAGTAAGTCTCCACTCACTAAGCAGTATAGAGAAAATACCATTTAATGTTAAAGTTTCTTATAATTTTGCTTGGAGAAATCATAAGTCATCAGTGAAATCCTTTTACTGCAACTTTGCTGACTTAATTAATGACTTCACTGATGATGCTTTTGATCTTTTACTGATTTATTTGCCTACTAGCTGTGTTCCAAAAGGCACAGAAGAGGGGCCAATGATAGGAGTGTGCTATGGGGAAGGAATGTTTTTACCAAGCTTCTAAGAGGACCAGAATTAGAGAGTCCTTCTGGGTGCCCTCATAGAACTGGAACTGTCACTACTCTACCTGTGACCTTCCTTAAAAAAGGAGCTGAAACCACCAAAGCAAGGCAAGAAATCAGCTTGTGTATAAATAGGATCAAAAATGTATATTCCCAGTTCATAGAAAAACACAGAACAAGCCATCAGCTCACTTTCTCTTCCCAGACCGTTCTTCTGCACAATTTAGGATCTCACATTCCATACCTATTAGATTTCAATGTTGCATAAAAACAATTTTTGGGGGTTAACTTCCCCTACTGTTGGGGCTGGAGTGTTCATATCTAGTATTAGACCAGTCAGGGGGTTCTGCTGATGTAAGACTCTGTCCTTTTCCTTGTAAGGAGAGACTGATATGCCTCAGATTGTTAACTTCAAAGAGAATCCTATTTCCTTCCAGCCTCTGAGTTAACCTCCCCTCCACCCTGCTTCTAGAGCTTCTCACATGTTCAGGAACAGTGAAGGTGTTAAAGCCTTTCTAGACATACTATACGCCATTGGAGGGGTACATTCAAAACTTTCAACCTGTCCTTTCTGAACATTCCAAAATCCAAAGCTTGAACTCTACGACAGTGACACACCCTTCTTTTGCAGTGTCTGCATGCCCCCTTCCTGAAGTACTAAAAAGTATTTTAAGTGAATTTAGGGCTGGTGAAAAAGAACCAGCTTCTCTGACCGCTGGGATTTAATGGGTAGAGCCTACACAAGGGCCAAAAGAGCTCCCCTGATGTTAGGGTGGGGGCCACAGAACCTAGCCATCAACAGGTCATTGGGGCACAGAAAATGAAAATGAGGGATGGGGTGTGGGGTCACAGGGTCAAAATGAGCACTCCAGAAGGGGACTCTTAGTAGAGAACTCCAGATAATGCCCACTGTTCACAGAAGACTGAATAGTCAGTGGACGCCACCCAGAGGAACTGACATCTCTGTATTCTTCTTCTGTTCACTAGGTAGCAGCTGTGAAACATTCCCTGGTAATACACTCCAACGGGGGGACCAAGGTGCTTGCCAAGTTGTGCATATTCTGTATGGCTATTGAGTCCCTACTGAGAGTGTGAACAAAGATGCCTATTGCAGCCTAGAGTAGGGTTATGTTTTTCTTTTTAATGCAAATACTAGTCTTTTAGGACCTGGTCTGTGAGGATGGATGAATAGATAGGTAGCCATACAGGTTCAGAGCTGTGTTCAGGAATTCTAGTATCTGGAAAATAAATGTCTGTTGTTCTACCCTCTGCCTCCCAAATCACAAACATCAACCCATCCTGGGTGCTGTTCGTCTTCCCCCAGTGCAAACTGTTCCTCTCACCAGAAGAGGGGGAGGGAAGCCAGGGCCTTGTCTACTGAGCGCCTCTACGCCAGTTTGGGATGGACACATTGCAAGTGTCAAATATTTACTGTAGTTGGCACACCTGAGAATTTCTCAGCTTGGTTTGCCCAACCCTGCTGAGTAGACGCTGCCACCTCGCCTCACAAAGGCCAAACAGCCATCAGCCGCTAACCACATTAACTCTCTCTCAGCAAGCTACCATGGAAAGTCTCAATACTCCATTGCCTGTTTCTCCAGCCATCCAAGCTACCATCACACATGCAAATTAACGTGTTGATAATATTTTTCTGTGGGTCTGAGTCCTTCAGCATTAAGTCAAGTTTAAACTTCACTTTACATTCAGGATTGAATATTAAACTAAAGAATAAAGGGAGTCACCTCTAATCATTTCCTTAACCCCTAATTTAGTAAACGTTGCCTCTTTGTGCCCTTTCGTTCTACTTATTTCTATTAAACAAATGTATCTATTCTCACCTAGAATTGCCAGTGAAACTTCCACCTTTGGCTAAGACAATGTTCCCGGAGCTCAGGAGAACAATGTTAATAGGTGGCAGAGTGAAAATGATATTTTAATTCCCTTACTCAATTACATTAAATTATGCATGATCTCACTCTAGCGCGCACGCTCTCTCTATGCATCCTTTAAATTAGAAACTTTAAACGGAGAATGATTCTGTTTTTCATTTCTAATTTCCTGATCATTGGGAATCTCCTCATCTCTTTTCTATAAACCTTTAGAAAGCCCATGCTCTGTTCTGAGGTTCTGAGTGCAGGCCCCATTTCTGTAGCAACACTCAGCAGAACATCCAGCCCTCCATCAGTTGTTGTAGTTATTGTTTTGTGTTGTAAAGTGCCGGTTTAGTGCTTCCAGCCTTTCTCCTCTGTAGGCAGGGCCGGCTGTAGGTTTTTGCCGCCTGCAAGCTCAGGTGGGGCTGTGGCTCGCAGACGGTGCTGGAAGCACAGGGAGTGATGTCAGCTTCTCCCAGCGCCTGCAGGGGCTTTACCCTCTGCCCCGCCCGGCCGCGTAGAGAAGCCCCAATATAAGGGATGGCACAAGGCAGCGCAGCAGCCAGTGCACAGATGAGCTGGCAGGACTCGCCCTCTCCTCCCCAGGTAGTGGCTGGGCCCTGGCAGCTCAGCATCCCAGGGCTGGGGCTTCCCCTTCCTGCTGCGGCCAGGGGCGCGGCACCCTCGCTCTGTCTAAGTGGTGCAGCTCTGAGAGCGCAACTGACCCGAAAAAAAAGGGTGGCCGAAATGCTGCTGCTGGAAATGTGCCACCCCAAGCACGTGCCTACTTTGCTGGTGCCTAGAGCCGGTTCTGTCAGTAGGCAGAGCAGCAACAGTACTTGACAGGAGAAGTAGAAGCATCCTACCTGGGAGCCCCTAGCTACTTCCTCTAAGGGGAAATATATCCCCTTGATGGGCCCGCGGCTTGAGGAACCGCCCATGTTTCCATTAAAATAGAAGTTTCAAGGGAAAATCTTTGACCATCCCTATTTAAAACCGAGTCAACTGGTCAAACGCTGTAATGAAAAGTGGGTCTGTTTTGAAATTTATTTAAAAAGTAAATAGAAAATTTAAACACTTTTCATAGGGTCAGATTTCTCTCAGCCATAGCTGACCTTCTTTCTCATCATCATCATCTGCAATATGGGAGCACCTAGAGGCTGCAACCAGGGGGCAGGACTACCCTTTTTCTATGTGTGGGTGCAGTGAAATGAGGCCCCATTCTAAAGAGTTTACAGACAACTGCTGGATGGAAACAAGCAGATGAGGTGAATATAGGTAACAACGAGAAGAATACAATAAGTATAACAAGCAGTGAGCACAGCTTCTCTGCTATGCATATGGGTTGTAAGTATTTTGTCATTATAATTATTATTGCAACACTCAAAACTTCCATGGCAAGCTCTCTCCTGCCAGACATTGTCACCCTGCTTCTAGCACATACACTCAGATTTTTCACTTACTGCTTATAGACCGAATTTAGAGATGTGTGTTTTGAGGTAGGCTCCGACCTGATTTTCACAGTTCAGTATCCAAGGAAGTGATTTAAATAGAATTCCTACCTTTGGCTTCACCCCAATTGTCTCTGCTCTTCCTGTCTCCTCAGTCCCTAGTGCAAGTACAAGAGGTTAAGAACATCTGAGGGGCTCAGGATCTACTTGTTTTTTAACTGTGCTCCTGAATTTTATTAAACCAAAATTGATCTGATCTCTAAGACACTTTAATGTTCAGAATATTTCATGCAATAGAATAAAAGAATCATGTATATGTCCTTAACACCGTTAAATGAGGCAAAAAAGTGACAAACATCCATCCAGGTAGTATAATTAATGTCTAGCACTTCTGCAGTGCCCTGAGCCAGGTATTTTTCTTTTATACTTATTGCTACAACCCTCCATTTGAGAGAATAACATTATCTACACCTACACCCACCCTGGGAACATAATCAAATTACACATGTTCTTTCTACTTCAAATTTAATAAAGGACAACATCTGTCTGCCAGAGATGGGACCGAGGCTGGTCAGGGGTATTGGGTTACCTCTATGCACTGGAGTTTTCTGAGGCTGATGGGAAAAATGATTATTTTTCAACTTCCTGCGCATCTTGAATGAGTTACAGAATCACCAACCCCAAAGCCTCCGAGGCAGGAGTGACAAAAGACATGACAATTCTTTCCAATTCTCCCTCTCAGATACTTCAATAGCCAGGGACAAGAGGGTCAAACCAGGAAAAAATAAAATAAGGTTTGAATACAGGGTTGGCCAGATGAGGACCATGTAGATGGGCAGTTACATTTAATCCTTAACCCACTGAAGAGATTTAAAGAGGAGAGAGAGAGAGAGAGAGAGAAAGTTCTCTGAAGCCTAAGCTACAACTCCTTCCATAGGGGAGAGGGGGAAAGGCAAAGTGTGTTTGCCCAGAAAACAAAGGGAAAGATATAGCAATACTTGTTCATCTCTGTCAAGAATGCAGGCAAATATTACACTTAGACAACATGACATTCCATCTGTGCTGTCCTAACCAGCTGCCTGAATTTTAAAAACAAAACAAAACAAAACAAAACATGAGATGAACAGTATGGAACATGTGCTTCTTACTCTGGCTAGTAGTCCTGGAAAATGAGGATAGTGTTTTATGCTGATCATCTCACAGACTCACTGAGGGCAAGCAATCATAAAGAGGCTCACACATACAGTATCGGAGTATCCCTAATCCCAAAGAGGCCTCTGTAGAAGAGTGGTTAGCTGTTCTTACTACCATCCAACACGTCAAAGCAGAAGTTCAGCATCATGCATAACCAAAAGCTCATGCTTAATCTTGAGTCTGGGAATAGTATTTTTCATGCTGCAGCAAAACTTGGGAGCAGGATGTCTTGAGGGCATTAGCAAGAACTTAATAAGAACAATACTTTGCACTTATATTACACCTGCCATCTGAGTATCGCAAAGCACTTTACTAGTTGATTAAGCCTTACTTAGATTTCTTCCTTTGGCTGAGCTCATTTGTCTGTGTATGAATTAGATTAAGCTCCTTGGGGAAGGAAACATCACTGTATTTGTTCGTACGTGCAGGGGTTTGGCTTGTCAAGATGCACCGCTGTGTCTCACTTTACCTCCACTGGATATAGCCTTCCTCCTGCTGGTGGGAGGACTTTGTGCTTTGACTCTCCAGCCAAAACAAATGTGGCAGTCACCTTACCAGCATGTAGAGACATCCCAAACAACAACAAAACAGAAACATCCTTTAACCTGCCGAGGCTACCATACTTCACCCTCAGTACAGGTGTTCAATGGTCCTTTGCTCTCAACCAACTGCAGACTTCCCTTCTCAATGCAGCTTGTGTCCTTGCAAGGCTAACCAATTTTTCACCCTCCTGGGTACATGGGCTTAGTGATCTCTCACTATTCTGTCCAGGGGCTTCCACACTACCTTCCGCAGGTAGCACTATAGCAGGGCCCATGCCCTCCTTGTGCAAGCGGCTCCTGTCCAGGGGATAGTTGCCCTTATTCTAAAACCACCGTGCTTCATTGTTTCCCAAGCCACATCCTGCAATAGTGGATCTTTTTAGACCTTCTCAGGTTTCCTTAGTACAGTCCTGGTAGTTTCTTTTTATGCATTCTTCTGCACTCTCCTCCTGGATGCCTCTATCACTTCTCTTTCTGTAGAGAACTACCACTTGTCTCCTTTAGACTCCAGTCATTAAGCACTGCCTATACTAGCTACTGTCACCCCCCCCATTCCCCTCCCCCAAGCAGAAAAGACCCTTATATAAGCCTCACCCAGAGGCCCTCCTGTAATCACTTGATCTGAAAGAAAAGCCACGCACAGGTGGGAGCTAAAGCTTGAGCTCTGATTAAATCCTGACCCATGTGAGCACGGTACAGATCATGCTAATGACATTTACAATAGTAACATTATATTTAGGGATTAAGACATCTATTAAATAATGTACGTTTTAGGATATGAAAGATAGAAGACCATTGTGATATAGTGCATGGAGCTCAGCAGTGAGTTTCTGTTATAGCAAGTCCTCCTGCTGTGTCTGGGCTACAGAGATGATAGGTCTCTTGCAGCCCTGGTTAAACAGTGGTTCTCTAACTCTAGCTGTAACCACTCATGCTTTATGGCTTGGAGAGCCATAGTTCAATTCCCAGTGTGTTGGCTAATAGACCTTTCCCCACAAACACCTCCTTTCCCCTCCCCAGCGTAGGCTAGCCTTCTTATAGAAACTTCTTCCCGGCATGCATTTTTGGGCAGGAGCAAGACCTTGAAATTTGGAAAGACATACCACTGCAGCTTTAAAGAGGCCATTTGCAGCTAGTTGTTCCTTGTGTTAGTTCTCACTATCACAGCTGGTAAGTGCTCTTAATTTCTGTTGTGTTTTCTGTTTTTTATTCCTGGGGCAGTAACATGTTCTTACAAATATCATACCCAAGATAAATTGCAGGGGGGAGTTTCAGTATGAAGAATGTAATTATCCAAGCTATCACGGAGGCATGGCATGCCAGCTGTGTCCTTTCCTTTGCAAAAAAAAAGCTGCTGTGGGATCTTTGCTGACATGTTAACAGTGTTTTAAGATTAATTCCAAAAATGGGCCCTCCAGCAGTATAGGCCTGCTAATATCATGGTGGGCCATTGGTTCAAAACTGATTTAGAACCTATCAAATTAAAAATGTACATTGGAATGACTCACTGAGCAAGACAGCACAAAGGCTCAAAAAGTGTTCCTTTCACTGTGCTTCAAAAAGTCACAGAAAACTGAAAAAAAAGCCTTTTGTTTCTTCATAAATGCACATGGACTATAGGCAAAGGAGTTTATAGTTTAAAGCTCAGATTTTTCACTCACTGCCAGTCTGAATACCCTTTGAATTTTTCTCACTTTTATTTGCTACCAGAAACACTCCAGAAGCTGAGTGGTTTGGGGCTTCCCCCTTACCCCCTCTTCCCCCACCTTCTTTCGCTAAGTGTTCAGCTTTGAACAGTTTAGCTTCTATTCTTCCACTACACCTCCTGGGTATTGGTAATAAGGGTCAGAACCTTCACAGGTGCACTCTTCCCCTGTCAAAATACCATGAGACAGCACTTTATTTCTTTCTAGTAGAAGCTCTGTAGTCTAGAAGCCACAAGAGCAAAACACAAGAGGGATCAGGCAGAAGACAGATGAAACCACATGAGGCGATATCAGTGTCAGGATGTGTTTTGAGATGAAGACCAGAATCTTTTTTGTTCTTCTTTCAATCAAATAGATATTGATAGTAGAAGGTGTTCAAGCCTCAAACCAAACGTTGAGCCAATGATCTGAAAATTATGTTTATTTTTCAGTGGGGATAAGATTAAGCGCCAACTCCAGACAACTGAAATTAACATATCCCTGATCAAACTCAACCATCCAGTCTGGCCATTTTGTTTACATCTGGCAAACATTCCAGTTCAGAAGTGCAGCATCCCTCTGACAATGTAGACTCCCCAGCCATGGTAAAGGAATGAATTTTCAGCCAAGTTGTCAGAACTTTGTCCTTAATTCTACAAAGACCTACACATGTGGTTTCCTAATTGTTAAAGCTGATGCTCTGTTAGAGTCATTAGGGTGCCCATTAAAATGAATGGAAATTGGGTGTCCAACTCCCTTGGGTGGCTTAGAAAATCTCAGCCTAATGTTGTTTGCATATGCGTGAGATTGTCATTTGGTTGTGTCAATATAAGTAGTGGTATATATACAATTAAATCAACAACTCGACTTCTAACTACTATGAGCTCTTGATGCTAATAAAGGCTGAGCAGGTACACTCATTTCTTTGCCAACCATATTGTTGGTTGTATTAGAAACCTGCTATTGATGTATCTATACAGGAGATCTGTTTTGCTTGTCACCCAGTAACATTATGCTGAGGCCTTTACTGTAGGCCTTGACCACATGATGTAATAGAAGTACCCATGGGTCACTTTTGTATATGTGTACATGCCTGGAGATCTTTGTTTATCATGTCCCTTCCTTTCACCCCCAACCCCACTTCCCACAGTGAACAGGTTAATCCGTCAAAGAGCTCACAAAACATACAATGAATCAATACCGTGCTTTGTTCTCAGTTTTCTGTTCTCTGATGTCCTCAGAAGCAGTGTTCCTATACTTCAGGTCACAAATCTCCATCCACACCTCTATTTCCTTATCCTTTGTCACTGCTGTCTATCTGATCTTTGCTGTACTTCCTGCCTGAAATTCTTTCAATACCTTTTACCAGATCCTTTTGCTCTTCTCAGTTCTTATGATTGATAGATTTTTCTAGTTTTCATGCTGTCTTCACTCTGTAATATCGTGTTCACTTTTAAAACTCAGAGTTAAACCAACCAATCAGAACTTTCCAACATCAGTAAAACTCCAGGACAGAAATAGTATATAAGCATTTTTGTTTTGTTCTGTAGCTGATGGTCATTTAAACACCAGGCATTTATTTTAAAATTACAAAGAAATAAAATGCATTTTTTTCTTCTAATATCAAATACTAATTATAGAACATGAAGATACACTAACTGAGGGCGACATCCTACAAACCCTTACTCCTTTGGGTAGTTCTTACTCGCATGAATATTGCCACTGAAGATTTCAAAATATCACTCAGTTTATATAGACTGGGGCCTTGTCAACATGGGGACATACAGGAAAGTTAATCTGAATTAACTAAAGGTGTGAATTTGAAGTGGATTAGTGAAATCACATTAAGAAAACGAGTACTTGTGGCACCTTGGAGACTAACAAATTTATTTGAAATTAACAAATTTATCACAAAAGCTTATGCTCAAATAAATTTGTTAGTCTCTAAGGTGCCACAAATACTCCTTTTCTTTTTGCAGATACAGACTAACACGGCTGCTACTCCGAAACTTGTAATTAAATCACATTAAATCCCTGTGTGAACACCCTTGTTCAGAATTAAAGTGGCCTTAATTCAGTTTGTTAATTCACTTCCAAGTACTTTTTCACAAAACACGCAGCTAATCTGTGGAGCTCATTGCTATGGGATATTGTGGTGGCCAAAAATATAACTGAATATAACTATAACTATATCATCAATGTAACAAAAAAGAACTAGATAAGTTCATGGAGGATAGGTCCATCAATGAGTATTAACCAGGATGGTCAGGATGCAACCCCATGCTCAGGGTGACTCTAAACCTCTGACTGCCAGAAGCTGAAATTAGAAGACAGGGATGGATCACTCCATAATTGCCCTGTTCTATACAGCCGCCCTGAAGCTCTGGTATGGGCAGGGCCATCCCTAGGGGATGCGGGGCCCAGGACATAGGCTCCGAGTTTCTAATCTGCCAGGAGGTGCTCCCCCTGGCTCTGCTTAGGCCCCGCCCCCTCTCCGCCCCCTCTCCCAAGTCCCCACCCTGCCTCTTCCCGCCCTGCCCCACCTCTTCCCTGCCAAGTTCCGCCCCCTCCCCCGAGTGTGCTGCACCCTTGTTCTTCTCCCCTCCCCCACAGTGCCTCCTGGTGCCGTGAAACAGCTGGTGGTAGGTACTGAGAGGGAGGGGAGGTGCTGATTGGTGGGGCCCGCCAGCAGGCAGGAGGTGCTGGGGGAGGTTCTGGTGGGGGGCTCCTGCTCACCCTTCCGCCCGCCTGCCTGTTGTTTGCCTCCCTGTTCGCCTCCTCACCCCACTCACCTGTCTGCCTCCCGCCTCGCCTCCCTGCCCGCCTCCTCATGATTTTATGGAAGCGTGGGGCCACCCCAAGCACGGAGCCTGGGGTGGTCACCCCAATTCACCATACCCACTGTAGGAGACAGGATACTGGGCACAATAGACCATGGTCTGACCCTCCTATGGCAGCTCTTACATTCATATGTAATCAGAAACATCCCATTATGCAACTAGACAGCAGAAGTAGCCAGCAGAACAAACGGTTGCCCATGTGCACACACACCCTGCAAAATCAAATGCTCATTTCGAATTTGCTTTTTAGAAAATTTCCTTTGGATAAATATACTCTGCATTCAGCATGGCACATGCCAAAATTTTCACAAAGAATGTCAGCCAGGAATTAAAGTCCCTGTCTCCTAGGAATTAAAACTTTGCCCTGGCTTTCACACGTAATTGTCAGGTATCTGTCAGGTGAGAGGAAGATATCTATCTATCTATCTCACAATGTAATATCTGCTCTGCATGGATCAAATTTGTAGTGGGAATATTTTTTTCACCAAAAAAACAGAGACAAAACTGGCTATCTAAAGCTAGTAGGTGGAGGTCAGAAAAACAGCGGCCTTATCCACAGGCTACAGACTTTTACAGCTTGTTGTTGTTGTTGTTCCAAGAATCAATTGAGCATGTAATAAGATGAGCTCCGGTATAGACAAAATGCATGGAACATATTGATTAGAATTTAGGTAAATTGGAACATGGGAGTGAATATGGGGGTTGCTGTACACCAGGCAATTTAGCACATGTGGCATATATACCTCCAAAATAAACAAAATTTAGTTACAAAACTCCCAACTCAGAATTTGGACTCCCATTTAAAGGACACGATGAATGCAGTCATAGGCACTGACTTTTCATTTTGCCAGTGGGTGCCCCACACCGGCTCAGCCCCTTCCCCCAAGGCTCCTCCCCCATGGCCCCACCCCCACTCCATCTCTTCCTGTCCCCGCTTTGCCCCCTCCCCCGAGCTCACCTCCCCGAGCACCTCCCGCCCACTGCTTGCTCCTTTCTGCGCCCTTCTGCTTTAAGAGCAGTGAGGGTGAAAGGGGGCAGAGAGGAGCCGGTGGCAGTGCAGCCCTGCTGAACAGCTGATCAGTGGGGCAGCCACTGAAGAGTTGCTGAGAGCGTAGGGCCAGCCACTGAATATCTGATTGGCAGCTAGCCCCAGGGCCACTAGAGCAGCAGCCCCAGCCAACCCTGTGGGTGCTGAGCACTCCCTATTTTTTCTCTGTGGCTGCTTGAGCCCCTGAGCACCCAGGGAGTCGATGCCTATGAATGCAGTAGATCTCGGGTGTTTGTAAATATGTTCAATAATAAATAAGGTTACTTTTTCCTTCTCTCCCTCCCAACTTTGCTTTTGTGTTTAGCTGGTGGAACCTGATGTTATGTTATATTTGTGTAAGCTGGTAAGGATCTGGACTCAAAGAATAAGGTCCCATATGAAGGACTGGGTCATACCCAGTAATGATACTGTATATAGGAGGCAAACGTGCAATGTACTCAGATTTATCTTCTGCCTATCTCTGTTTTCCTGCAGTCATGGAATGTACAGTTCTTGGAGCATTATTGAAGAACACCATGGTAATGCCATTGTTCTTGCAAATCAAATCTGACAAACTGTCTATTACCTTGGATGTTAAATGATGGGCAGACCTGGGGTTTGCCTAGCAAAAATTAATCATAAATCCTCAGCACTGCACCAAGCTGGAGTAAACAAGCATGGTGTAGGGTGCGTCCTATGGCAATTGTGAGAGGGGAGAACTGTCTACCCCTCGGCTGCGTAGCAGCAGCTGATCCATTCTCTGGCTGTGATAGTGATCACAACTAGTGCAAATGACCCTCTGGTTGGACACAGTCATAGGTTTAGTAGGTGAATCCATGCCATGATGAGAGGTGGGCAGGAAACACTTTTCCCGTCTTGCAAAACTTCTAGAGGTTACCAAAAAAAAATTTCCTGTTCTGCATCTGGATGAATCTGCAATCTTTTGAAGTGTTTCATGGAAAATGAGAGAGCCCATCCTAGAGTAGCCCACACACTAGTGGTTAGGGCACTCACTGGGGAAGTGGGAAACCAAGGTTAAAGACAAGTTTCAGAGTAACAGCCGTGTTAGTCTGTATTCGCAAAAAGAAAAGGAGTACTTGTGGCACCTTAGAGACTAACCAATTTATTTGAGCATGAGCTTTCGTGAGCTACAGCTCACTTCATCGGATGCAAGGTTAAAGACCACATCTCAGGTAAGAGCCACAGCCACTGGGTAATGCAGTGGATTTCTCTCTCTCTCTCTCAACCAATACATAGTTAATGCCTTATACAAAGTGGATAGCTTCACCAGGATAAATTCTGAGAGACCCATCCGCCAATAGCTGCATGGTTAGGGCACTCATGTGGGGTGTGAGACCCCAACGTTCAAGTCCCTGTTCTAGCTGATTAAAAGTAGGCACTTGAACTGTGAACTCCCACATGAGTCCCATAACGATTGGATTGTTGGCTATTCTGGGGTGACCGCTGTCCCATTCCCCCCTCCCCGAAAATGTCATCCTGGAGGCAGGGGTGAAAGTGGGCCGGTACCCAGCCGACGTTAAAGTGCTGCCACGGCAGCACTTTAATGTCGCTACCCCTCCATGTCGGCCTCGCCTTTTAAATTGCTGGAGCCCCTGGAGGCATAGGCCAGGCAACTTGGATGGGCTGGCTGGGGGAGGCTGACCCCCAGCCTTGCCCCTTCTGCCCGAGGCCCCGCCCCTTCTGAGGGCACGGAGCTGGCCCCCGTACCGGTAAGAAATTAATATGACTTTCACCCCTGCCTGGAGGTGAGGAAAGCGTTATCAAAACTGATACATGCCCATGAAAAATTTTGGTTTCAACCAATCAGCATTTTCCAACCAAAACATTTCACTGAAAATTTTCTGAACAACTCCAGTCCTAATGGGCCCGCTAGCCTTGCCTCCTACACTCCACCAGTATTCCTTTCTTGCCTTTAAACTCCTTTCTGCACTTGCTCTATGTCCTTTCAGGCCCTAAGAACCTATGGAAAATTACATATACACAATACCCTGTATAGTGAATGCACTACACTACCTTAAGACTACATTGGCAACCAAAACATATTTGGACTGAGAGCAAGATTCCAACTCCACTTCCATTATCCTGACAAGTCCATTTACTCAGATTTGGTGCAGGATGAAAGACTTGTCTCTAACAGCTGATTCCCAGTTTAAAAGGTAAGCTTTGACTTTTTAGATGTGACAAACTTTCAGACCTTTTAAGTCCGCTAAAGGTCAGAGAGCTATGTTAGCTACCCAGCAGGAAGTATGTTTGGGTCATGGAACTTTTGTGGATGAGGTCTCTGAGTGCCTCCAACAGAGAGTACAGGATAGGCACTTATGCTCTATCAGGGGAACTAAGCCCTTCTTTATCATTTTGCTATTATTTAACGGACATGTTAATTTCTTTTCTAGCAGTCCCCTAAAGTTGGTCAGTGAAGGGCTTGCTGTTAATCAGCTATCGAGAATCATGTCCTCTTTTATAACAGTGGGGGACTCATGAGGGATTCTCATCAGAGAGTTCTAAAGACATCTTCCTAGTGTCCAGTGGGACATCTTATAAAACATACTGGTAAGAACTGTGGGGAAGGGGTATGTCCAGACGTTTCTCATCAATCAATCAGTGTTGCAGAACCTCAGAGTCTGAGTTCCAAGTCTACAAATTATTTAGCTCTTGAATCTAGTTTAGTCTCTGCCAGGGTTATTTTTGCAGCTAACTCTGTGGCATCTAGAAATTCTGTAAAAGTGGTCAGGAAAAGCCAAAGCTTCAACTACTATAATTGTATATTGCACATAGCAATGGCAGTTTTAAAATAAACTGATTTTAAAGCACCAGTATTTGGGGCGGGGGGGGAATATTTACAATCAGGCTTACAGAAATTTTAACTGTGCAATTTTTGTGCCTAACTTTGGCCCAGAATTGAAGTCAAAATATAATTATAGGCACAGTACTATAGCCATACCGGGAGTAGTCTTTCATCTTGCTAGATCATATCACGACCAAATAAGGCAATTCTAATACAATCCAAACTATCATGAATTGCAAGGTGTACTCTTTAGGTCTGGGTCTTGGCACTATAAAGAGTAATGGTTGGTTGAAAATTTTTCATTAAAACTCTTTTATACAAAATGGCTTTTCAGGAAATAGATATTTTTCAGGAAAAACAAACCCTTCTGTTTTCATTTTTAAAAAATGAGATTTTCACTTAAAACCTGAAAAATGAATAAAAAGGGCAACAAACTGGGTTTGTTTGTTTTTTTCAGTTTTAGGCTACCTAAAAAGATAAGTTTTCTATTTTTAAATGTTACTCTTGTTTACATTGGAGTAATGCTCTGGAAACACATACAGTGGTACCAGTGTATCTGAAACAGTCAGACCATTTATGTGTACACTAGAAGCTTGCAAAATAGAATTATAATGTAGATAGCTGCCATATTCAACATATGAATTTTGAAAAAAGCTAAGTATGTTTCATGATTTTTTTTAAAAATGAAGATTTATCGGTTTGTTTGAAATTTTCCATATTTCATTTCGACAGTATTATTTGAAAACTTTCCATTTTGTTTGGGAAAAAAAATCCGATTTTCTATTATTTAAAAAAATGTTTCCCTTTCTTTGACTGGAAAATGTTTTAAAAAAAGAAAGACAAAGAGAGACAAAGATTGGGGCTTTTGCCACAATTTTAAAACAAAAATATATAAAGGAAAACTGAAAAACTTTGTTTTTTAAAAACAAAAATGACTTTTTTCCATGAAGAATGTCATTGTTGTCAAAATCCAGTTTTTTTGGAAATTGTTGTTGAAAAAATTTCATCAGTCAGCTCTAATGTGGACATCATTCCTGGAATTTTTCAAAGAAGTCCTAGACATTTTGGGAGTTAGAAGTTCCATTCCTAAGAAATACTTTAGGAGCTGAGGGCTAGATTTTTAGAGGTGACAATGTACAGATATATGGTTAGCCCCTTTTGAAAACTCCACTAAGCACCTATCTGCATCTTTAGGTACCTAAACACCTTACACAATTTTTGGGTGCCTAATTCACTTAGGATGTGATTTTCAAAAGAGTCTATGTTTGGCTGTATTCCCTCCAACAGTCCACTGTCCTTTAGATAATACTAACCATCCTTCTTTAATGTCCTAAGAAGAATTTTTTAAAAGTTGAATAATTTTTCGTGTTATGAAAGATTCAGTTTAAGCCACTGCTTGTTTCGCTCTTGTTAACAAACGAGAGAAGATGGAGAGAAATGGGGAAAAGTAACTGCATCTGTGGAAGTTTGATTTATGTACATGATTACATGGACAGTTAACTTTTTCAGTGCAATTATTTAACTTTCAAAATTATTTACCTCTCAATGTCTTCATGAACTGGTTTTAGCTGAGACTCCTGTTAACCTTGAAAAGGGCATTATAACCCATGCTGGCACATAAAATAAATTATTCAGAATTTACTAGTACAGCATTTTGTCTGACACAAGTGTTCTGGCAAACAGAGAATGACAGTCTTCACAAGGCTTGTTTAGAAAGTATTTTTTTCAAAGGATGATTTACAGAAAAAGACCTGTTTAGTGCCAAATTATTGCAGTAACTAGAAAAATGCAATGTAGATTTGCTGCAGAGTGTCATTGGCAAAAACTTTAAAATAGATATTCTGGAACCATTTTATAATGTTGAGATTAAAGATATGAAAAAAATAAAATTAATAATGAATGTGAATCAAGAACCTCTCCTTTGGCAGGAAATCCTCTAGGTGGCTCTCTTCACAGATAATTCCAGTGTATATGGTTTATTACTAGTATTGTTGTGATAATTGCATTGAAAGTCCATGAGACTTAGGCTCCAAAGTCACTTAGGTTATTTTGAAAACTTTGCCTTACAACCTTTGTTCTCCTCTGAAGCTCAATGCTCTCCAGGGGTGAAATCCTGGCACTACTGAAATCAATAGTTGTTTTGCTATTGGCTTCAACAGGCCTGTGTATATCTACCATCACCCACAGGAGGATAGCATTAACTTTGAGGACTCCTTTGGAGCTTTGCCAAAAGAGGCTGAAATGGACTATGCTGGATTGTTTGGGGGCTGAGTTGGTTCCTCACAGGTGTCTTGTGCCACTGTGGCCCACCCCAGCAGATACCCCCCGGGAGCCTTACACTTTTTCTCTGACAGAAACCCAGCCTACTTTCTCACCAGGGGGGGCAGTTTTAACACCGTAGATTAGCAAAAGGTAGTGCGACCCTAGAGAAGCAATGACTGGTCTTTCTAGACTGTAGGTCTTGAGTCTGATACCTTTATCATAATTTAACCTACAGCCATGTCACTGAGATGTTTATAATAACAGGATTGTTCGTTTTAATTATTGTGATGGGGTAAGAGAGAGAAGAAGAGAAGTATATTCCAAGCAAAACCTCCTCTAATAGGGAAGGGAGAAATGCAGAAGACTCCTAGGGTCCACTAGCAATTTATCTGGTGAGGCCTTTGGTACTGTAATCCATAGCCTGTAAATCCAGAAGAGAACATTATGACTATCTAGTCTGACCTCCTGTGTAACACAGGTCATAAAAATTTACCCACAAATTCCTGCATCAAGGCCACAACTTCTCTATCTTTTATAAAGATATTCAGTCTTTATTTAAAAAAAACAAAAAGTGATGGTGAGTCCATTGCACGTCTAGGTAACCCTGTTGCAATGGTTACTGATAAAAATTTGTGCTTTATATCTCGTTTGATGGAGTAATTGTGTTGGCTGGGCAAGTATGTGTTTCTTTGCATGCTAACCCAAAGAGCTTTCAAAGCATGTTACTCAACCTGAATTGCGTGGACCTCAGCTCAGGAATCAATAAGAGGAACAAATTCAGGAGTGTGCCTTCTTAATGTTTCCCTTCTCTCTCTGAGAGTGTGAGCCTGAACGTAACACCAAACACAATCAGCCAAGGGTGAGCTATCTGTGTCCTTTCTTCCAGCAATAAAAGAACTGGCTTCCTGGTTAAATGAACCTGTGCTTGCTGTCATTTTTCTTGGGATTACACCTGTCTGACCTATCCCCCCACAGAGTCATACCACTATACTAGAGGGGATAGACACTATAGCAAACCCTAAAATAGAATGATAGAAATTATATAGCTTATTGTAATCCATAATATTTCTTCCTCAACTGTGCTGTGTTCCCTTATTGTGTATATTTGATAAATTCTCTATTGCTGCTTGTGTAAAGCAACTGCAATCTATTTTATCTCTTAAGAAGACAATGCATTATTTTGCCATCCATGCTCTGTCTCTGGCTGTGTTTAGATGCCTCAAGTTCAGAAAGCAACCATCCAGCAAAAATGTGTATTGCCGAGATTAAAACTTAGTTTTCCTCCAAATGCAGGAAAAGTCCCAGGAAAATCTAGCCAATCAAAGCAGCCTACGCAGTTGCAGACACCTCCAGCTGTGTGTAGGCAGTCTGCTGTCAGCTCTGTAGTGGGTCAAGCTGGGGGCAGGCATGCTTAACCCATGTTTGCTGTTAGTCAGTGATCTGAAGATGACTTGCCATCAAATGTGTTATTACCTAGAGTTATGCAAGCTATTAAAGCTCCAGGAGACCATATTGATGCTAAGCTAGTGCCATGTATTTACAAACTGGATGGGAAAATACAAAATTTCTGTTGCAGAAAAGATTTTTCAGGCAGTGAGTGGAACATGTCAGGATTAACATGAGAAACCGGGTGCCTAGCAGCTTTCCACTGCCCATAGGAGAAAGAATGATTTTTTGGGAAATTACTTAAAAAGTAATAGCCATAGGCAACCAGGGCCTGATCCAAAGCCTGCTGAAGTCATTGGAAGTCTTTCTCGGGGAGAGTCTGGTCTTTAGGGCCAGAATGTGACTGACCCTGAGCAAGTGGGCCTACAGGAGAATGGCTCAAGAGTCGCCCAGCTGTTGTCTCTGCTCCCTCTGTGTGCCTCCTGGGATACAAAGTTTAAGGATGGGGATGAGGTGGTGCTTGGTCCTTCCAGTCTGGGGCAATGTGGCTCTGCACATTCTCTACATTGGCACAACCTTACCCTTCACTCACTACTGACATAGATCCCCACTTTTTATCCTACCCTCAGCAAATAGCAGTTTATCCCTCAGCCGTTTCAGAGCTCTGATATGAAGGCTAACAAGCCTTGTAAAGAGTATAGAAAGTTCTTTGAGGTTTGTGGTCTTGATCCTCCACAAATGGAAGATTTATCTGGGCATCACGTTGTATGAAAGCATTTTATTAACTCAGGTAGGACATATCTAGGACAGGAGCAAGTGTGTTAGGGAAGGAAGAGAGCAATGAGGAGGAGGTTGGAGGAGAGAGAGGGAGCTGGCTCTCATTGGCACCAGTCTTGCATACCATAGGCAAAACACCCACTGAGTTCAACCTAGGGACTGGAATGGTGGCTGCTACACCTCTGTGTCCTGGCACTTCCCAGGCCAGGGAAGATCCAGTGCAGCTCTAGTGGCTCCTCCCTAGGCCTGTGCTCACAGGCTTCTCTCAACATCCCTCTACATGCTGGCTTATTTGGAACTGACTTCCATAGCATGCAAGGAGTTCAGAGAGAGCCTGGAATATTCAGTGCTCACACACAGAGAGCTGCCTTACAGGGTTAGTGGTATGCAAAGACTCACACGAACCCTTGGTGAAAGGAGTAGATCCCTCTGCTAGTTACTATGAGAATGCGATGTTACCTGCCTGCTTATTGCATGTGTGACTGCATGGCTGATTATCTTTCTGATGATATCATGTTCCCCGTCGTGCCCTTGTTAATGTGTTGATTCTATACCTGCTGAAGCATAAGTGATAGCGCAGTACTAGGGGAGAATCATTGCTGGTGCTGAGTTGGTAATAGAAGATGTTCTTTAAGTTGGAAAGAGATGGGATTTTACCTTCAAAAGAGTATACTTTTGTGTTCTTGTGAGTAGTAGATATTTAAATATCTCACACATTGCGCTAAAGTGACTGTCAGTGCATCTTTTGCCATCTCTTCTCAGGCTGTTAAGAAGAGACCAGGCTAAAAATGGGAGTGGTTGTATCTCTATGGGAAGGCCCTTTTATATTATTTTGGGTAACTATTGATTTCCTATAGGATAGGTCTCCAGTCCCTATTTCAGCAAAGCATTTAAACACATGCTTAAGTCCATTCCCGTTCAGCAGAACTCTTAAGCCCATGTTTAGGTCCCATTGAAGTACATCATACTTAAGCGTTGTGACAAAGCTCTGTCCTTGCCTCTGTGGGTCCTGCGTTTCCTGGTGGATTTCGCTAGCCTCAGAGGCTCACTGTGACCCTCCATGTAATCCTTCTCTCCCTAGAGACAAGGGTCACAGTCTACTGAGCCATTTTCATCATAAGCCAGCGAGGGAGGTGAGGAGAAGTTATCCTTCCTTGCACAGCTCTGTTGTCTCCTAGTCTCAGTGATTAATCAGGGGCAAAGGTGGGGAGGGAGCCTGGGCCCACTCTCTACTCCGGGCTCCAGCCCAGAGACCCTAATAGTACCAGCTATGGTAGCTGACCTTTTAGAAACATAACATGTACAATTCCCTGGGCTACTTCCCCCACAGCAGCCCTCACTTCCTCAAGCTCCACTTCACCCTTACCTCAGGGCCTCCTTCCTTGTGCCTGATATGGTGTGTACTACTCAGCCTCTCCAACAGCACAACTTCCTCCCACAGCTCCTGACATGCATACCCACCTGACTAACTGGGAGGCTTTTAACTAGTTTCAGCCAGCCCCTGATTGGCTTCAGATGTCCCAATCAACCTAGCCTTCTCCCTGCCTTCTGGAAAGTTCTTAATTGGCCCCAGGTGTCTTAATTGACCTGGAGCAGCTGCCATTTCCCTTATCCTGGTACCAGGGATTTGTTTAGCCTGGAGCTAATATATCTATCTCCCACTACATTTCCGTAGCCATCTGGCCTTGCCCCGTCACAGTGGGTTGAAGGCTTTGCTGAAGAGAGATGGATTGCTCAGTTGGGGCTCCAGGATGGCTCACAATGGTGATATTTTATAAACTCGAACTAATAATTAAAAATAATAAATAAAAAAATGTGAAAAAAGAGAAGCAAGCAGAGGGTATGGTATAAGAAGGTGTGACATATATTTCTCAGGTGCCTGGGAGTTATATGTCAGCAGAAAAGAAAATCCCTGAAAAAATGCAAATAATTCAGTATGTAATTAAACCGAACATTCAGACAACTTATTTCACCTCTTTAGATTTGACGCAAATGAGCTTTTAAAATCTATTTGAATTTGTCAATGCCATTAATGGAAAAGTTAACATCTTGTTAGCAGTCGCCTGATGGTAGTGGATAGTTTCATTTCTTACTCAACCTTGGTACGAAATTCAAGAAATTATGATTTATGGACTAAGAAAGAAATCACACAGTAAGCTTTTCTGATCAGAGAATTCCCTGAGCTTACCTCTTAACTCTGCTATGCTGCACAACCAAGGATATTGATGAATAGTTTTATGACTCATTTGGTAAGATCTATGAAGGCAATTACTTCATAAGGTGGCATTTTATCACATTTGCTTTCGACCTGCTGCAGTTGACTCATTGATTGGAGTTAGTCAGGGAAAGCAAATGTTATAGACTTAGTGCATGAAACTGCTGATATTTATATCTTGATTTTAGACTCAGTTTCTGACAATGTGCTGGATATTACTTCATGTGTGCTTAATTATTCTGTCATTAGATAAGGTTTTGTAATTCTGTTTGGACTGGCAGAGTCTGAGCAGACGCTATTTTGCCATGTATTTTTACCATGCCTAGTTTGGCAGTGCATTCTGAATTTTTAATAGAAGAAATCGAACTTTGAATCTATGCACATTCATGCACCATTTAGTCAGTTTGGAGAATTCAATTCAATTAAAACCCGGTGGTGAGGGTGGAAAAAAATCTATCCACATTAGCATTTTCCCCACTTTAAAAACAATAGAATCCATTTTTAAATGTAATTTTTAGATGGACTTCAGAGTGATTAGAAAGATGAGCAATTTATACAAAGCAATATATTCACTTTGAAAATCATGCCTCATTAAAAATGAAATCCAAATAAAATAATACATTGCACATTAAAGAACTTTTTTGATCATGGTAACTTTGCATTCTTTAAAGCAGTAATGTGTAATTGATACAATGATACAATACCAGACTTCCAACTCTGCTCTGCTCCCCAAATACATCAAGGTCTTTGTAGGGTGGAAGACTGATCATTACATTTTGAAATAAACTTTAAGTATATTGCTTATTATAATTCAGTGATGTCTGGGGGTTTCCAGGTATCATGTGTCAATCGTGTTTTGCCAACATGTCTAATGTACGGTACAATGATAATGTAGACTTGTTCATCAAACTGATATCTATGGTTTCCTGGGGGGCAATCTTCCATAGGATCATAATTTGAGTTTTTAGTTTACGTGTTTACTACCTGTTTGCATCCCGCTAAATACTACAGTGATGAGTGCAGTATAGAATTCTATATAGCAGTGTTTCCCAAACTTGGGACGCTGCTTGTTCAGGGAAAGCCCCTGGCGGGCCAGGCCGGTTTGTTTACCTGCCATGTCCGCAGGTTCGGCCGATCGCGGCTCCCACTGGCCGTGGTTCGCCGCTGCAGGCCAATGAGGGCTGCGGGAAGTGGCAGCCGGTACATCTCTCAGCCCGTGCCGCTTCCCGCAGCCCCCATTGCCCTGCAGCGGCGAACCGCGGCCAGTGGGAGCCGCAATCAGCCAAACCTGCGGACACGGCAGGTAAACAAACCGGCGGTGCCCGCCAGGGGCTTTCTCTGAACAAGCAGCATCCCAAGTTTGGGAAACACTGCTATATAGAATAGAATTTAACCAGCTCATTCTAAAAATATAATGGATGTGATTTCCTACTAGACAACGAAATAGATGGATTATTTCCCTCCCCATGCTCTCCGTGTGATGTTCCCTATCCTTGATTGTATCCCATGTCACACATCATGTGAGTTGCTTTAGCTTCCTCTGCTTTCCCCAGGGCCACTTTAAAGTGCTGCCATCATTTGTTATTCCTTAATTTTCTTCATTGACTTTGATTAAAGGGGGTTTTTGTTTTCTGAAGAGAGCAGCTCACCTTTTATCAAGTTCTTCCCTTTTCAGCTCATGACCTGGAGTAGCAGAAGCTTGTTTTTGACTGTAAGTTTAAACCACTTGAAAAAGACTTTGAATCTGACCCTGAATTATTTTCATTCTGGGTCTGATCCAAAACCCACTGATGTCAATGGGAATCTTTCCACTGATGTCAATGGGCTTTGAATCAGAGCCTCTTTAAGGGTAGGCCTACTCTGCAGAGTAAATCTGGGTCTATTGGACTTGTGCCTGCAGACCTAGTCATTTCAAACTCACACTTGAATGTCCACGCTGCATTGCTACTTGAGCCTCATGGCCACGGGTCCATCGTGTGCTACTAGAAGCAGTTAGAAGATTCCTTACTGCAGCCCATCCCTTCATACTGGACATGTAATCCTAACATGATTTCACAGATTTGCAAGAAGAGAATGGCTGGTAGGGGCACATTGGAGATGGTATTAGATAATATAGCCTCATAACAAGAGCTAAGTGTGATACCTAAAGTCAAGACATATGGATAGCAAAAAAGTAGGTACTTATTATTGTGTTACGTTTGGTCTGAGAGCCTCACAAAATGAATTATTTAGGCTTTTCCTCCTTTTATTTAATAAATGAACGGATTGCCCAGGGGCATCTTATTTTCTGATACTTGATTTAATGTCCTGTCTCGTTTTGCGTAAAAATGATACACATTCCTCTGCACCGAGTTTTTATCACAGAAGAAATCTGTCCCACTGCTCTTAAGGCTTTAATTTATCAGCATATATAGGCTCTGATCCTGTGAAGATATCCATGTGAGCAGACCCTTATGGAGTCCCATTGACTTTGAGAGGGCTCAGGGTGGGCAGAAAGGTCTGTCCATGTGGATAGCATGCTATGTTCAGGGTCTTAGACAGGTAATCTTCATTTAGAAATGGAACCGTTCATATTCCCACTGCTTATGCATATTTGATTTGTTCTAATTAAGATGCTGAGTTGTGTATTTCCCCACTTTGTCCTTGTCGTAAACATCATCGTGTAGCTTAAGTGCACATGCACACACCTACATGCACACAAAAGCCAGGGACATCCCAGTTCAATGTAAGTTGGTACTGTAAGTATTTGATAAAAGAACCAATTTGTCCTTTTCCCCACTAGGTTTAGATCTGAGTTAACAAAAAGCTACAACAGAAGTGGTTGGTCATACATCAAAGAGTTTAGATCTAATAGGCCTTTGAATAGATAGTGTAAACATGTGGGAATGGAGGTTGAAAGCAGTACTGCTTTTATGAAAAAAGGCTGCCTTTTATTATTCTGGACAGGGTTTAAATTTTAAACTGTTAATAAATGAATACTTTCAGCATGCTCTTCTGTATTTGTTTGCCCTTAATTAAGCAGCAGATATGCCTAGTGATCTCATATTGTATTATTATTGGTTATATTATATATACTGTCATAGGGCTGAACAATCTCATGTGGATAAAATAAAACTCCATGCCCACTTCCTACCGACCTTTTCGTCAAAATTTAAGGGTCTAAACCCTTACTTTTCCACTATCAAGAGCAATGATTTAGTTGGTATTGGTCCTGCTTTGGGCAGGGGATTGGACTAGATGACCTCCTGAGGTCTCTTCCAGCCCTAATATTCTATGATTATGATTCTATGTGGTCTAGTAGCTAGAGCAGCAGCCTAGGAGTCAGGATCTGCAGGGAAGTTTCTCTGAGTTTCCCCACTTACTGGGGGCCAGATTCTAATATTCTTACTCAAAATAACCAGTACCTCATCCCATAGATAGACCCATTGGTTTCAAAGGGACTATGCAAGGAGTAAGGTTACTACTTACTTGAGCAAGGGTATCAGAATCTGGTTCTGTGTGACTTTGGACAAATCACTGAACTTATCTGTGTCTGTCTTCTCTGCATCCTGTCAGCACACAAATAAAATAGGACTGCCAGTCCCATGGAGACAAAAGAGACACAACAGGATTGAAACTTTTTCATGGAACAAACTACTCAAAGCAGGAAAGGAAGGACTGGGAATTGGGTACAATCCAGCAACAACCAGGTGTCTCTACCATTTCCTTCTTGCAATTCTCTGCCCCATCACCAAGTTAATTTGTCTTATCCTGTCTCAACGATGAATGACTCCCCTTTCCCAATCTTCTTCACCGCCTCTTATACTCCCCAGCTGCTAGCAATTAAGCTAATCTGTAATTAATCAATTTAACACAACTCTACATGTAGGGGACCCTATGTTTACAATTCCATAATCACAGAGCATAATATATTCAAACAGGGAGACCAAATGTCTGAAAAACTGCATTTTTAAAAAGGATATACAAAGCAGCCTGTTCCCCTCTTCCTAACAAAAAATATGCAGTAACTCACATTGCAGAAGACAGGAATAAAATTATCCATGAAAATGCAGTGCAAAGCACCATATCAGGATGTGCTGGCCATCTGGCCAGGTATTGTAGCTAGGCTGTTCACTCAGTGAATAAAATGGAGTCCTTCGTTACAAGGATGCTCTATCAGGACGTGGGAGACCTAGGTTCAGTTTCCTGCTCCATCACGGACTTCTTGTGTGACTTGGCCCTAGATTCCCAAAGGGACTCAGGTGCTGCAATGTTGCCTGTTGCAATGCCTAACGTTTAGGCACCCAGAAACTCAGTGGAACAACAATGGGATCCACAAAGCCTGAGTTAGGTGCCGAGGGCCCATATACAATAAATAAGGAGAGACAGGCACCTTAGAATGGGATCCACAAAAGCCAGCATGTTAGGCAGGTTGCTGCTTAAGGTAACCAATGGGAGATGCTGACAAGAGGGGTGTGTCCTGAGCCGAGTCCTCGTACAGAGTTAGCTGCCTAAATCCAGGCTGCAAGGAGGCACCTATCTCTGCTTGTGATCCACAGACAAGAACCCCTGTCCTGGAGTCAAGTGGCGTAGATGCTTAAGCTGCTTCTTGCAAGAATGAGCTAGGCATCTGCCTTACTTCACACAAAATGTGGGGGTGGGGAAATTCCTCAGTCTCTCCTAATGAAGCTACTCCACTGTGTATAAATACTTGAAAAGTCCCCTGGGCAGAGAAAGAGAGCAAGAGTGACTCAGTAGCTTGCTGGTTAGGGCACCTGCCCAGCAGATGGCAGACCAAGTGTCCAGCCCCCTGATCCAATTCCTTTTAAAATTATGTGGATCTGGGCCTTAGTTTCCCATCTGTAAAAGGAAGATGATAGCACTCACCATGTTAGACAGGGGAGCAACTACCACTTAATCCAGTCAAACATGACCCTGAGAAGATGTGGTCTATTGGCTTGGGGGCATGACCAAGCCTATCACTTCTCCTCCTCCTCTGCTGAGATTATATTGTGTGCTAAAGGGTGGTGCAATCTAGTCTTCTATGGAGCAACAATCAGGCACTCTTTAGTGTATGCCTTCCAGGCCCCTTGAGCCATTCTGCCTTGTGCTGGCAGCCACCTCTACTCCTTCCCTACTATGTTCCACCAGCACTCCTAAATATACGAAGAGCAGGACTTTGCCCCAGTGTGGTCACACTGGAACATGAAATCCACCTGCAACCAGGCAAATGTAGCTTGTCTGAGGTCTTAATACATTAACCACTGGAGGTATTAATATGAGGAAAGCTTTAACTGTGGGTAGACTGAGTTATGATTTCACCTCCTTTTTTACTGGAACCTCAGTCAACGTTGCTGGCTGCTTGTTTTTAAACCAAAGTCGAACTAAGCTAAGAAACAATTATGCCAGACAATTGAGTTTCATAACCAACGTGAAGCAGAGTGGTTACGAGCATTTTTAGTAAGGTTATTTTGTTGTTGCTGATTACAATAGGGAAAGATTTCAGCAGCAGTATCTGGTGGCAGAAGGTTACATTAAAAACAATGTTCTCTTCTACAAGGCCATCAAACTATAGGCTCCAGGGAACGCAAAGCTGAGTTCTCCAAATTACATACTCCCAACCTCAGATCCACTTGACTGAACCTTGCGTTCACGATTTGATGCATTTGTAAGCCTTGGCCCATGTTGCAGTCAGGAAGTCAGTCAGCCCCCTTCCCTGCATCCACCTCCCTGCAACCTCAGAACCAGCTTTCCCACCATTCTGCTAAAGAAACTGTACTCTGTCTTCCAAAATGCAGGTATAGTGGGATGGAGGCAGGGGGTTTCCCGGTCTCTATGAGCTAACCTGCAGGGCTCTGTGTGCAAACCCCTTTGTTAACTTAACGCTGTAGCCCTAGCACTTAACTCTGGCAACAAGGCAATCTGCATTCTTGATTTTAGGCAGATCTCATGAGAGAAGCCTGAGCAATTTGTTACTGAGACTAAATGAAAATGGTTCTAATGAAGGGTTATTGGTCCTGATTGGATTATATATCAAAACTGTTGGTCAAATCAGCTGAAATTGAATAATTTTAAACAGAAAAGAAACCCCTGCTTGGAGGTTGGGAGAAGTGATCACTTAATCATAGTTCCATGTATACAATGTATACTAGAGATAACTCCAGGAATCAATACATTTGTGTTCTTTTCCCCCATAAAATATTGTACCACTGATCCAATGTGACATCTTTAGATTTGTGTATAAATCAGATTCAGCCTTCTCTTTAAAATCTGATGTTTAATAGTTTTACTGTAACCATATGATTTTTCTATGGAAGGATGGCCCAGTGGTTAGGGAACTAACCTATGCCTTGGGAAACCATGGTTTAATTCTCTGCTCTGCCACAGACTTCCTGTCTGACCCTGGACAAGTCACTTGGCCTCTCTGTGCCTCATATCCCTGTGACTAACACTAACACTGAATGAACTTGAAACCACAAGTAAACCCCTTGGTGTAAATGTCATTGTGAAACTGTATACAACTCCTCTCGGAATCGACTAATGCAATCGCGGGTATTAGGAACTTCTGAGGCTTTTTGGACCAATACATGTGAAGTGGATTTCCTAAGAAATACCTGGGGTAACAGTAATAAATGACAGGTTTCAGAGTAGCAGCCGTGTTAGTCTATATCTGCGAAAAGAACAGGACTACTTGTGGCACCTTAGAGACTAACAAATTTATTAGAGCATAAACTTTCACGGGCTACAGCCCACTTCACTGGATGCACTGAATGGAACATATAGTAAGAAGATATATATATACACATACATACATACAGATAAGTTGGAAGTGGCCATACAAACTGTGAGAGGCTAATTAGTTAAGATGAGCTATTATCAGCAGGAGAAAAAAACTTTTGTAGTGATAAACAAGATGGCCATTTAGACAGTTGACGAGAAGGTGTGAGGATACTTAACTTAGGGAAATAGATTCAATATGTGTAATCACCCAGCCACTCCCAGTCTCTATTCAAACCCAAGTTAATGGTATCTAGTTTGCATATTAATTCAAGCTCAGCAGTTTCTCATTGGAGTCTGTTTTTGAAGCTTTTCTGTTGCAAAATTGCCACCCTTAAATCTTTTACTGAGTGGCCAGAGAGGTTGAAGTGTTCTCCTCCCGGTTTTTGAATGTTATGATTCCTGATGTCAGATTTGTGTCCATTTATTCCTTTGCGTAGAGACTGTCCGGTTTGGCCTATGTACATTGCAGAGGGGCATTGCTGGCACATGATGGCATATATCACATTGGTAGATGTGCAGGTGAACGAGCCCCTGATGGCACGGCTAATGTGATTAGGTCCTATGATGGTGTCACTTGAATACATATGTGGACAGAGTTGGCAATGGGCTTTGTTGCAAGGATAGGTTCCTGGGTTAGTGGTTTTGTTGTGTGGTTGCTGGAGAGTATTTGCTTCAGGTTGGGGGGCTGTCTGTAAGCGAGGTCTGGTCTGTCTCCCAAGATCTGTGAGAGTGAGGGATCATTTTTCAGGATAGGTTGTAAATCTTTGATGATGCACTGGAGAGGTTTTAGTTGGGGGCTGAAGGTGACAGCTAGTGGCATTCTGTTATTTTCTTTGTTGGGCCTGTCCTGTAGTAGGTGACTTCTGGGTACTCTTCTGGCTCTGTCAATCTGTTTTTTCATTTCAGCAGGTGGGTATGGTAGTTTTAAGAATGCTTGATAAAGATCTTGTAGGTGTTTGTCTCTGTCTGAGGGATTGGAGCAAATGCGGTTGTATCTTAGAGCTTGGCTGTAGACAATGGATCATGTGGTATGTCCTGGATGGGAGCTGGAGGCATATAGGTAATTATAGTGGTCAGTAGGTTTCCGGTATAGGGTGGTGTTTATGTGACCATCGCTTATTAGCACCGTAGTGTCCAAGAAATGGACCGCGTGTGTGGATTGGTCTAGGCTGAGGTTGATGGTGGGATGGAAATCGTTGAAATCATGGTGGAATTCCTCAAGGACTTCTTTTCCAGATGATGAAGATGTCATCAATGTAGCGCAAGTAGAGTAGAGGCATTAGAGGACGAGAGCTAAGGAAGAGTTGTTCTAAGAGTTGTACTGAATGCTCTGGGGCTCAAGCCCCCACCGAGCCACAGCCATAGGTGGAGAGTGACTCTTGCATTTGGGGAGGCTGGGTGGGAACGCCAGAAGCTCCCTAGAAGTAAGGGGTAGGGGGCACCAGTGCACAGACAGTGGTTGAAAGGCTAATATTTCCAAAGGACCTGAAGACTGTTAGGTGCCCAATTCTGCCTGAAAGTCATTATATGACCGTGGGTAGTAACTGCAGTGTTGTCATGGCAACACTAATTTCCTATTTGTAAAGTTTCTTTTCCCTCAGAGCTGACTATTTTGGGACAGTTTGGTAAAACTCCATTTGTATATTTTAAATCTAATATCCTAAATATGTGTCTTAATTACAAATACTTTTGGTAAAGCTGTGCTTCCAACAGAACACTGGAAAAGTCGCTCCTGTATCTATAATAAGCAATACTTGGAACTTTGGCATATTGTAATGTAGAAGATTTGATGCTGATATTATGGAACCTTCAAATTGTCCCTGTCATTTCAGACAATGTATTTAGATTTTTTTGAGCAAAGTGCATAATTAACTTCAAGTACAGAGCCCATTTCCAGGCTATAATTCCAATGAGTTAAAATATTATGTTTCCCGCCCCTTTCCACCTCGTTTCTCAACTAGTTCACACCTCCGATTCAAACACTCTTTTTTCAGTGACTAATCATCTGTAAACCACAGTATGAAATCTGGAGAGTCATATGGTGTGGAAATGAGCCTTGCAGAATGCAATAGACAATAGATGATAGCATTAGTAAAAGAGAAAGAAAAACATAAAGGTTGAAGTCTGATGGGATAACACCCAGTTGTTCGTTTTCTTATCTAGATTAATGCAAACTTTAGTTTTCTACAAAATTCACTTGGAAATCGCACCTAAAAAGACTTTCTCGTGGCATTTCCATGATGGTTGGAAACCAGAAGTGGAGAATTGCACAAGGGGAAAAAAAAGTATAGGGACTGTTTCTTCCTGTATGTTTGTGCAATGCCTAGCACATTTTGAGTGTGACTATAATATTAATAAATAATTAACACAGCCTTACGAACATTAAGAGTTCAGTTTTGCTCCCAGGGAACTCAATGGGAATTTTACTATTGCTTTCATTGGGAGCAGGATCAAACATTAAGGGCCAAATTTTCTCTCGGTTGCACAAGTGTAAATCTAGAGTAACTACAGTAAGTCAGTGGAGTTCCAACAGTGAGACCATAAGCAGAGCGTTGATCTAAAGAATTTACCCTTGTCTATATATTTTCAAGATGGTGAAAATGAGACACAGATAAGCTCAGTGATTTGTCCAAAGTCACATAGAACCAGATTCCGATACCCTTGCTCAAGTAAGTAGTAACCTTACTCCTTGCATAGTCCCATTGAAACCTTTACTTCCTGGGATCCTTTGCTTCCTGGAGAATTTTGTCCACACCACAAAACCAGCTCTTCACTTACAGGCAAATGCCTGGAGAGAAAGGAGAATTCCTGATCCAGTGTAGAATGTGGAAGCTTGCACTCGCTTGCTTTGGTCAATCTGCCTTGAGCACTCGACACAGCCAAAGTTTTGAAGGCAAAAAACAAAGGTCTTCAAATATTTTCATAAGAGCAAGAAAGGTGAGAGGTTATTTCAGTGTTTGCCGGATAAAGTAACCAAAGATTTTCTCCAACAGCTGTTCTTACATTGGAGCTGGTTTTAAAACCAATGTTCAGGTAAAAGATGAAAGAACTAACAAAATTAGTTTATGCCCTTGTCCCCCACAGTGGTAAAAAAGCATGCTTCATTCTTAGGAATTCTTGCTCTTGGCACCAGCTAGACTGTTACTATTATTTGTATTGCCGTAAAACACACAAAGGCCTCCATTGTGTTAGGTGCTGTACAAACACATGTATAAAGCACAGAGGGAAACACCTCTGACCAAATCCTTGTTCTCTTTTTCTTTCCCCCTGCTCTTTGCCCTTGTGCTGACAAGTGGGAAGATGCAAAATCAGAGCATAATGTAACACCTTCTTGTCCTTACTGGTCACTTGATGTGTCAGTGATCATTATTTATTAGAGCTCTTGAAAAGGAAGGAAAGCAATCCAAAACCCTGAGAGAAGAAAGTGAGTCAGTCTCCAGCCAAAAGAAAAGCCATGCAAGCATGCTTGGTTGCTGACAACCCTTGCAACTGTTTCTGCCAAAATGTGTTTCCAATGCACAATATAAGTTTGTCGGCTAACAAAACCAGCAGCAGATGTAATTTTGCCTTATGTTTGTTTTTTTTAATAGTGGAAGGCTTGGAATTTTACAAAGCCATCCAGTATACTCTTCCAATGGTATCTTTGATTAATTGCTCTCAACCTGAAGAGGAAGAGGTGACATTGTTCGTCTTTTTTTATTTAAACATGAAAGTTTATTTTTATTTATTTTTTATACATGAAACTTGGGAATAATAGACCCTGATCATAGAGTTGTCAAAGGATGAGAGGAAAAGAAACTGCTATGTAACTGGAAGTCCTCTGGTCTGAAACTTCAGTGGGAGGAAGAGCTCTCTGGTCTCTTGATTGGTGAAAAGGAAAAAGTGCTGCCTCAGAGCTGTATTTACATAGACTACCCACCCACAATTCCTCTAGTGACATTTGTGGGGTCACCATAACTGAAAATGAACTTGGATTTTTGGGGGAACAGTTCCCAGAGTAGGGAAAGTTCTCATTTCTAAGCAGTCTGCAGCAGGATCCTAAGCCTATTTCAGGAGGATATTGCAGTGAGAGGTAATGCAGAGGATAACAGCAGAGATGAGTGGATTCAGGTGAGGTTCCACTTACCAACCACCTTAATAAAGCTAAATCACTAAGCTAGGTTAGATAATGGTTTCTCCAGGTGGGACTAAGTAAGTAGCTCCCTTGAGACCGGAGATAGACCTGCAAAGAGACACTTGAACAACAGCTACTCACTGATCCAAACCATGAGTGGGGTTGGTGGATGAGTGAGGTGCTGCATTTAAGGGACTATTACCTATGGGACATTCTCATGGGCAAGTGGGAACAGAGTTGGATGGGCTGATGCCCATGTTATCAGTGTGTGTGTGCGGGGGAGGGAAAGATTTTACTCTTTATTTCCAGGTACATTCTGTTGCTATATTTTTCCAAGTTTGGTGCTGTTCCCTTTGTTCCAGTAAAGATTTCCTTGCTTGTACATAGGCTCAGATTGCTTTTGAGTGGGGAAGTTCTGCCTGTTAAGGGTACACAGGAAGGGTGTGTCTAGTGGTCCCAGGTTTATGGCTCCGGGCTTGAGCCAGTTTAGTTATTTGTCAAAGGGGACCCAAGATATATTGAACCCAGCTCTACTGCTGGCATTAACCACGTGGTAGAAAGGTTACATAACTAATCCTGATATTAAAACTATGCTGTGGTCAGGTCCATTTCTCTTATCATCAAGGTGTATTTGAAGATATGGCTGGACAGGAATGGGGAATGTCTCTTAAGACTAAACTATCATAGATGGCAGAAAGGTTTAGATTCAGCTACAGTGTATGTTTTAGAGGTAATTTAGTTAATGGCTCATTACTGATTGCCTCCATGTGCTTGTTATAGGCCTGGGACCTTAAAATTGCCCCTGCCCAGCAGATTAGTTTCACTGAACAACATAAAAAGGCACCACTTTACTGCAGTCCAGGAGGAAATTTAAGGTTCCAAGGCTGCAGCTTTACTAACCATTTGTACAAGAAGTCATTCTGCAGGTAAATTAAATGTGGTGCTGAATGCACAGAATCCTGCCATTTGGTTCTCATAACCCCAGCTCAAGGAAAGTAGATACCATCCATGCATATGACTTCATGAGTATCCATGGACCTGTCAGGTGAGTTACTAGTGTGTATAAATAGGTATATAGTTAATAGACTATACATCTGCCCACGATGACCATTTGGTATCATTTCTAGAGGTAATTATTTGAAGCACTGAAAGGTTTCTTTGTCACAAAGTGCAATTTCTGGGCAAAAATACATATTTGAATGTTTACAAGTGGGAATAAGGCAGTCTAATGGCTTTAAAGACTGGCCGGTTATTCCTGTGTCCAGACATCCACCCCATAGGCAATACTTGCTTCAGAAACACAGAGCCTTCCACACACTCTTGTGATTAATCCAACGTATTTGCCTTATTAACCAAGTAAGTGAGACCAAGCACTATTTAATTTTAGAGATCAAAGCAACAGCATGCAGGAGGATTGGCTTCTCAGATGTAGTTTCACCAACTTTCTCCTCTCTGCTCTTTCTCTGCTAACTTTTTTGTCCCATATTTCTCTATTCTGCTTTCCTTTTGCTCTTTTCACATTTACTTTCTTCTCTTTACCCCACTTTTCTTTCCTTCAGTTGCCTTAAGCTATCCCCCCATCATTCATATTCACAGTTCTCTCTTCCATTTTTATTTTTCCTCACCTCTCTCTCACTTTTCCATTGCAACCTTGGATGCTCCTTTGCAGCAAGGCACTTAAACACAAGTTTATAGTTAAGGAGGTTCTTAAGTGCTGTCTGGAATTGGGCCAAAGTTTTGTTGTATCACTGAAGCCTGGGTTCTCTTCTCTTGCCTTTCATTTCCAACTAGGATCTTTGGATTCATTTTCAATCCCTTACAGATGTCAGATGCTTTCTGGGTTCTGTTTAATTGCCATCTTCTCTGCCACTGTGCCTGTCACAGATGGGACTGTTTGCGATACAGAAAGTTAGTGCTGGAAGGGGAGTGTCAGCTGGGACTGGTATTTATTGTCTCCAAACAATGTTTAACAGGAATTTAAATCAGCAGCTGGGAAGGTGCAGAGAGTATGGGAAATTTCTCACCAACCAAAATTCTGGCATGATTTCTGATTTATTTACCAGCTGGCTGAGATTACCCATGACCGCCATTACTGCAGGTGCCAGCTTCAGCCCTGCTGGTTGTACATCTATTTATTTACCTATTTTAAGGTTAAGTTGCTTTAATCTGTCTCTTCTTAGGATATGCTAATTACACAGAGCACACAGGACCTGATCTAAATCCAGTTGAAGTCCACAGAAAGACTTGTACTGATTTCAATAGGCTTTGGGTCAGGCCCATAGAACTATTAGCACCTCTGTTTCCTGCTGCACTTCCTAGATTGGCTGACTGAAAGGGTCACAATAATCTAATTCATTTTCTTTATTTAAAAATGAGAGAAAATCTCTCTCTCTCACACACACACACACACACTTTTTTATCAACTTTGTTCATACTTCTAACACTCATGCCGTGTAACTCGGAATGCCACAAACTGATCATGTTTGAAATGAAAACCTCTGTAATTTGTAAACTGTCAGGTTTAATACCAGATTGCTGTGTTAGTAGGATTTCATTGACTTCTAGCACCAGTGGAAGAAAAGGTGATAGAGTGCCATGAATGAAATGAAGATACAATACTTATTTTACTTCTCCAGAGTCATATAAATTTTGATTATTGAATCTCTCATATTCCAACTCCTTGGCCGGTGCTTTTTTTTTGGTGGGGGGAGGGGGCGCGGGCGCAGGGAGGAGGGAGATGGAGGAGAGGGTAGTGGGGGGTGGGGGGGAATCTCTGGAACTGCTAATGCATTTGCAGAGCTATAAAATCAGCAGATCCTGAAGAGCTGTGAAAACAGATTAAAAGTTTGGTGTCCAATTACTGGGAGAACACTGGAATATACTGTACCTCTCCCCCTACCCCACCCCCCACTTTCCAAACCAGCTGTACTCCAGTTTCTGCTCTTTCTTCACTATTTCCTCCCATTTGCTGCTCCATTTGTACAACTATTTTTTGGAATGCTATTAATATATTTAACACAGTAGAATGAGCCAACACAGAGCTCATGAGCATTAAGGAAGAGGCAGTATGTGGGCTCTGCTACACATGCAAATTAGTTCTTCCACCTCCCCTAAAGAAACAAATTGAGATATGCTTAGGGTTTTAAAGTTGTTTGCATAACTGGAATTAAGAACAAGCTCCCACTCTGCTGCAGATTAGGAAGCAAGATCAGCCATCTAAGCTCCACCATGCTACCTGTCAATCGTCTCTTTGATTTTTAAAGGCCAGGTTGTGAATTCAAAGACCGTGTCAAACTTTTTCTCTCTTGTAAATGGGGGTGTGTATGTGCGGGGGCGGGGGGTGGAGGATAAAGAAAAATGCCAAGAACACTACCCCTTCCTCCTGAATTAGTTATACATTTTAATGCCTGTAGCAAAGCCATCGCTGCATATTCACAAACATCACATCAGCCAACTAAACAGCGCACACGGGAAACAACAGAGCACAAAACCATCCTACCAATAATTCTAAGACACTGGAAATCTAAGATCTCTCTAGTGAAAAGGGAATGGATAATATTACTTACAGAAGCAGGCTTTATGAGAAGGCAGTTTATAGGCTTCAGGGCAATGAAGACAATTTGACAGTGACTGGAATCCAGTTCCAGTTACATTAGCTATTTGGTGTAGTGTTTCCTTTTGCTTCGTCTCTCCTTTTTCCTTGCTTTCTCCATTTTGTCCTTTTGATGTACTCCTATTGGCCTCTATTTGGTAAAACACTTAAATGTAAGGCCAGATTCAGCTCCCTTTGCACACGTGAGTAGTCCCACTGACATCAGTGAGACTACTCCTGAGAGTAAACTGAGCAGGATTTGACCTTTCATTGCTCCTTGTAAAAGAGCTTGCTTCTTTAAGACAGGATCAATAATATGACGTTGACTTTTGATACCTTTCCTTCAGATTATTTAATCTAGGAGTACCTGAATCTTTGACAATTAATATAAAAAAGTTATTAAAAACTAAGGTATTTTTCACCAAAAATACAGCCTTCTAACACCTGAGGTAAAGAAAACCATTGTTGACTTAATTAAGACTGAAGATAAAGAAAATGCTTAATTAACTATATTAAGGCTTTCTTGCTGCTAGTAAACAACTTAATAGTTGAGCAGGTCTAAGAAGTCTAGAGAGACTTACTTTATTATGAAGCTTGATAATAGCCAATCAGAGAAAAGCTTATGATGATTCACTCTAGTCTATATTGGTGAGGATTCAAATAGTCATTTTTTTCATCTACCTGTTGGCACCTCATGTAGTTTTCAGAAGCTAGGGAACACTAAATAACATAACTGCCATTGTTTTTGCCCATAGCCTTTCTCTTTGTAAGAATGATGTCCCACTCAGTTATCAGCTGTCAATGCAGTGACTAAGGATGCTTGAAATATTCCCAATGAAACTTGAAAAATCTGAAATCTTGGAGGCCTTCATGTATTCTTTGGATTTTGTAAAATGTTTCCATTTTCATTAGAAGAACATCAACACTTTACAATATTTCCCCCTCAAAATGAGATCAGTTGAAAAATTACCAACTTTCACTCAGAAATAAGCTCCTGTTGATATTTGTGAGTAGAGCTGGTAAGAAAATGGCCTTTTTTCCTACAGAATATTTCAGGTTTGCAGCAAAAAATCAGAAACTGAAATATTTTGGTCAAAACTGAAATATTTTGATTTTGAAATGAATCATAGAATATCAGGGTTGGAAGGGACCTCAGGAGGTCATCTAGTCCAACCCCCTGCTCAAAGCAGGATTAAATCATCCCAGCCAGGGCTTTGTCAAGCCTGACCTTAAAAACTTCTAAGGAAGGAGATTCCACCACCTCCCTAGGTAACCCCTTCCAGTGCTTCACCACCCTCCTAGTGAAAAAGTTTTTCCTAATATCCAACCTAAACCTTCCCCACTGCAACTTGAGACCATTACTCCTTGTTCTGTCATCTGCTACCACTGAGAACAGTCTAGAGCTATCCTCTTTGGAACCCTTTTCAGGCAGTTGAAAGCAGCTGTCAAATCCCCCCTCATTCTTCTCTTCCGCAGACTAAACAATCCCAGTACCCTCAGCCTCTCCTCATAAGTCATGTGTTCCAGTCCCCTAATCATTTTTGTTGCCCTCCACTGGACGTTTTCCAATTTTTCCACATCCTTCTTGTAGTGTGGGGCCCAAAACTGGACACAGTACTTCAGATGAGGCCTCACCAATGTCAAATAGAGGGGAACGATCACGTCCCTCGATCTGCTGGCAATGCCCCTACTTATACATCCCAAAATGCCATTGGCCTTCTTGGCAACAAGGGCACACTGTTGACTCATATCCAGCTTCTCGTCCACTGTAACCCCTAGGTTCTTTTCTGCAGAACTGCTGCTGAGCCATTCGGCCCCTAGTCTGTAGCGGTGCATGGGATTCTTCCGTCCTAAGTGCAGGACTCTGCACTTGTCCTTGTTGAACCTCATCAAGTGGGGCACTCCACTTGATACCGGCTGCCAACTAGACATGGAGCAATTGATCACTACCCATTGAGCCTGACACTCTAGCCAGCTTTCTATCCACCTTATCGTCCATTCATCCAGCCCATACTTCTTTAACTTACTGGCAAGAATACTGTGGGAGACCGTGTCAAAAGCTTTGCTAAAGTCAAGGAACAACACGTCCACTGCTTTCCCCTCATCCACAGAGCCAGATATCTTGTCATAGAAGGCAATTAGATTAGTCAGGCATGACTTGCCCTTGGTGAATCCATGCTGACTGTTCATGATCACTTTCCTCTCCTCTAAGTGCTTCAGAATTGATTCCTTGAGGACCTGCTCCATGATTTTTCCGGGGACTGAGGTGAGGCTGACTGGCCTGTAGTTCCCAGGATCCTCCTCCTTCCCTTTTTTAAAGACGGGCACTACATTAGCCTTTTTCCAGTCGTCCGGGACCTCCCCCGATCGCCGTGAGTTTTCAAAGATAATGGACAATGGCTCTGCAATCACATCTGCCAATTCCTTTAGCACTCTCGGCTGCAGCGCATCCAGCCCCATGGACTTGTGCTCGTCCAGTTTTTCTAAATAGTCCCGAACCACTTCTTTCTTCATAGAGAGCTGGTCACCTCCTCCCCATGCTGTGCTGCCCAGTGCAGCAGTCTGGGAGCTGACCTTGTTCGTGAAGACAGGGGCAAAAAAAGCATTGAGTACATTAGCTTTTTCCACATCCTCTGTTACTAGGTTGCCTCCCTCATTCAGTAAGGGGCCCACACTTTCCTTGACTTCCTTCTTGTTGCTAACATACCTGAAGAAACCCTTCTTGTTACTCTTAACATCTCTTGCTAGCTGCACCTCCAGGTGTGATTTTACCTTCCTGATTTCACTCCTGCATGCCCGAGCAATATTTTTATACTCTTCCCTGGTCATTTGTCCAGTCTTCCACTTCTTGTAAGCTTCTTTTTTGTGTTGAAGATCAGCAAGGATTTCACTGTTAAGCCAAGCTGGTCGCCTGCCATATTTACTATTCTTTCTACACATCCTTGGAACACCATCCCATGGTCAAAGAATCCAAAGCCTTCTCTCCGACACCACCTGCGTAGCCATTCATTGACTTCCATGATTCGACGGTCTCTACCCAGGCTGCTATGATGCTTCGTGGGAGCTATAGTTTAAGTGCCTCATGGTCCCATTCTGCTCTATAGATTGGGCTTCCTGCTCATACTATGTTTCCCGTGATGCACTACTGTCTTCCTCCGTAGTGAAGGGAGACACTGCATCATGGCAGTTCTTTGGCCTCAGTAAATCATGGGAGATAAAGTCTGGCTGGTGAGCTGAGCTCACAGTGGAGAATGGGAGCATGAGACACCCAATTTACAAATACCATGAGACATTGTGCTGACATTTCAGATTAGAAATATTCTGGTGTTCAGTTAAAATATTTGTTTTCAGGCATTAGCTATGTCAATGAAAAATTGAGATTTTTCCATAGAAAGCAGGCACTTTTTGTGAAAAATCAATACCAAGCTTTGATGGAAAAGTTTCAGCCAGCTGTAGTTCAGTCTACACAAGAAGTAATGTCAGAAGAGGATGTACTTTTATGGAGATAATTTGTGAAGTGGTATAATTGGAACTGGCAGCATATATCCTGAAAATAAATGACCCATTAGCTGATCTCCAGGCACTACTTGGGTGTTGCTAACTCTTGCAATTTCACCATGAGTTTTGCAAGATGAGCTGTGTTTTCTTAAACCCCTAGCTCCTGGAGTCATGTGATCATGAGAAGCTCAGCTTTCTTTGCTTGAAAATGTAGACTCTAAAGGTTCTTAGACCTTGTTTTTGCAAATAAGTGAATGTATTTCCCATGCAGGCACTTCGCACCTGCATCCATGAACAGCTTTCAGGATGGGAGCTTTTGACATTTGGCTGTATGCTTTCCTTCCCCACATCTACACACCTCACAGCTCATCCTACTGTAGAGCTGTCTGATCTGCAAAACTTGCTATCTGATCCTTGAGAATAAATTGATTTGTAAGGGTGGGATGCGCTATTAGAAAGGTGTCTGCATGTGTATATATAGGTTTGTAGCTCTATTAGAAAAAGCTTAGGATTAATCTGTTAGAAAATACACAACATGATCCAGAAATGTGTAGTGGCTCTTCTTCACTGTCTTATTCTTTATTGACTAAGTTATTTCACCAGCTTTGTGATTGTGAGGAACTTAAAAAAAGAGAGCGCAATCAATTTGTCAAGCGGATTTTTCCCAAGTTCTACTAATAATTTCCCATATTTATGAAATTTCCACAAGTGATCTCCAATCCCAGTAAAAGAAAATGTATGCTCCATAATTCATTAAACCCCAAAGGCTTTTTACATACATTACCATTCAAAAACTATGTTAATGCTCAGGGCAAATGACTTTTAGTATAATTAAGGAAATTAATTGTGACACCATAACTGCAAGACCTGAATAACCAAACCACTTTCCGATGTTCTTTTATCTTATTGTTTAGGGTATTTTTAAACTTGAAGTTTGTAGTGAGGTACAAGGCAGTAAAATGAGCATTTCCAGGGTGTTAATCATCTTGCAGTCTGTGTCATGTGTTCTTTAAGTCAAAGTAATTAGAGAACATTCTTATTTTCCACTTGAAATTAAACCACGAAAAGTAAATACAGCAGTTAAGTAACATTGCAGTAAATACATACAGATATAAGATGGGATATATGAAACTGTCAATCCATGTCTCACTAGGCTTTTCTGCTTGTAAAGTAAAAGAAGGTATAAAGACCATCTACTAGGTAACAACTTTGTTTATGAAAATGCATGTATACTTTTCATTGTGTTAAAATTGCCTAACTCATTGGCTAAAAGACAAAATCTGGAAAGACCCTCTGCAGATATTTTGAAACCACAAGTGATAAAACAGCTGTAGTCAATGGTGAAATTCAGTTATTCTCAGATTTATAGCCTTATAGCTGAACTGTCCTGTGGGATTGTGATGCTTATGATGCTTAAAGCTGCTGCCATTGGAAGAAGAATTTTAGTTTAAGGTCTCTAGGGATTTTGAAAAATTTTGTGTAGGGATCCAATATATTCTCTTTCCAATGGGCAATTGGGCCTCGAGTACCACATTTCCAAGCATGTACACCTGAGGTATGTCTGCAAAATCTGCACATACAGAATCTGCATTTAAGCATGTAAATATTTCTGTTGCAGTTGCACCCAAAATAGGTCAGGTCAAACTGTATTGTAGCCTGCTGCTGTAATGGTAGTAGATAGTACCACCAGGAAGTGCCAATGGCTTCAGATGGGTGAGTGCCTGGGGAGGGGAGTGGAACCCTCAATGGAGGACATGCCATTGAAAGGTGGAAAAGAGAAATAACAATGTAACCAATGGCAGCTACAAACTGGAGTGAAGGCAACAGAAAACTGCCCTCTATTGTTTCCCATGAGAACTATTATGGCAGAACAAATGCAATGCAATGCAATCTATGAGGAGACCTCCAGACCCAATGGGAGAGGAGGTTTTGGCCATTAAGAGAACCAGTTGTGGTTTTGATGGTGCTGTACCAGATCCTTAGGAGGTATAGTTCCTGATGTTTGCATGAAGGAAGAGAATGACCTGAACTTTTGTAAACAAATCATCAGACTAGGAACGTAGAATGTAGGAATATGTATGAAGAGAAGTTGTTTTGACCAAAGAATTGGAAAGTGGTAAGATATATATGGAATCTCAGAGCTGGGATGCAGTGGTAAGGGTCACTTCATGACGATGAATGAGTGTGTGGTATACTACTCAGCATCTGAGAAAGTGAGAGAAAATGGGGTTGAATTATCTTATCCAAGGAAACATCAAAGCGTGTGCTTGGATGTAACCCAATCTGCAACAGGATTGTTACAATTTACCTTTGAACGAAGCCAGTTATTGTGTTTATTGTACAGACTTATACTCCTATGACAGCAGCTGGTGATGACAGAAGTGATGAGTTCTACAAATGGTTTGAGGAGACACTCATTAAATCACCAAGTAAAGATATCACCCTTGTAATTGGTGATCTGAATGTGAAAGTTGGAGCTGCAAGCTCTCATAAAGAAATAATGGGGAAAAATAAGTTTACAAAATGAGAAATGAAGGTGTTTAGTCAAATTCTAGTGCTCTAATCATCTAGTCATTATGAACACTATCTTCACCCTACATTGCAGACATTCGTATACGCGTATACTTGAAAGCATGACAATGAACCTGTTCAACTATGTAATGATACAAGAACACTGGAGATTGAGCATCCAGTGGACAAAGACTTTCCTGAGTGCAGACAGAGGGTCAGACTATCCACTGTTAGTCTCAATCATAAAATTACAATTTACAAAAATAAGACCTTCAGCATCTGGATTTCTCCAAAAGTCCAACATCTGGACTTCTCACCAAAAATTACATGACTTCTGTCCAGGATGGGTGTAAGGAATGATCACTGGTGAAAGAGGAGGCCAACTCAAATGAACTTTGGAATAAAATGAATATTATCATGCCTGAAGGCAGCAAAGCTCACATTTCAAAAAGTCAGCATTGGACCACACCACAGTTAATGGAGAAGGTGTTTGAGCTAGCAAAAAAACAATGTAGAATAAGAGTGGCTTGGAGACTGAAGAATGTAGGAGAGAAGACAAAGAATTGAGCAGATCGATTCAAAGGCAGACTAGATGAGACAGGAATGAATATATCAGGGCAAAATGCAAGGAACTTGAAAATTATCAAGAGTAATACAAAAGCCAGACTTCTTACTAAAAAGTTTTTTCCCATGACTGAGTACAATAAAAAAACATTGATGGCAGAGTTCTTACTGAAGGTGATGATGTGATGATATCAAAAGCAGGTTGAGAGATTATTGTGACAATCTGTATGCCTCATGAGAACCACTTACAATATTGGACACCAGAAGCATATGTGATCAAATCACTAATAGCCCATAATATCATTGAAAAATGCGGGGAGTAAAATTATCCATTGACTACTCCGGAGCATTTGATCTTGTCTGACATGACTGTCTCTGGAAGATAGAGAGACAAGGTGGCTGAGGTAATATCTTTTATTGGACCAATTTCTGTTGGTCAGAGAGACAAGCTTTGAAACTTACACAGAGCTCTTCTTCCAGAGGATACTGGCAGAAATGAGGATTCTAAAGTATCTCACTGAACTCATCCCAAGTCTCTACTGTCAACAGACTGCAGTGCGAACAGTAGCAGGCAACAGTGACTGTTTTTTCCCTGTGCAGGGTGTGATACAAGGGTGGATACTATCCCCAAGTCTTTTCAAAATGAGCACAGAATTTGAGACAAATCCTGGAAGGTTTTGACAAAGTGGAAGGAGCAGGGTATTCCTTTGGTGGACACCTCTTAACCAACCTTAGATATGCTGATGATATAACATTCTCTTTGCTGCAACCACTGATGCAATGCAACAAATGTTGAGTCTGTAGAATGTTAGTGCGGACGATGGATTATCCCTTAAATATGGCAAAAATTAAATGCATGTACACTGACATGATCAGTAATAAGATGCATTTAACTGTGAAGCTGTAGACACAGTAGACTAATGTAATTAACTGGGATCATACATATCTAACCAAGGAGGCGGTTCTAAAAAAATCTGAAAAAGATTAGGAATGGCTCATTCAACCATGGCCTCCTTTACAAAGTGTGGAAAAATCGTGACATCTTTAAATATACGAAGGTTTGACTAGTGAAGAGTTTAATTTTTTCCATTAAAACTTATGGAGGTGAATCCTGGGAAACTAATGCTGTAGACAGGAGGAAAATTTAAGGCTTTGCCATGTGGAAGCTCGTGAAGGCTCTTGCTTATCTGCTGGACAGAAAAGAAGACCGACACATATGTTAGAAATATTATTAGAAAGAAGTAAATTCTGCTCTCGGTAATCAACAGGTGCAAATGTATGTACTTTGGACACAGGAGGTGTAGAGATGGCGATAACCGTGAGAAGGTTATCATGGAAGGAATGGGGGCAGGTCACTGTAGCAGGGGGACGACGGGCACAGAGATGGATAGATGGTGTGCACAGGTCATTGAGAGGTCAGCTGCTGAGTGTGAAAAGTTAGCAATTGACCAAGAAGGCTTCTGAAAATTCTGCTATGATGTCACCAGTGTTCAGACCAGAATAAATGGACCTGACTTAGCACCCAAAATCTTCTAGACGCTTTCTGAACACCAAGGAACATGCACAAATACCCATTTTATATGGATAGGTGCTTATATGGACATTGTACAGAATTATGAAATACCCCACTAGAGAAAATAGCCCAATTTATTTTTCTTATTTCGTGATGTTCGGCCAGAAATACTTATGGTTGTTATTACAGCTACTGTTTCTAATTGAGCCTTGAATGACCACAAAGAAGTAGTTGCTATTTTAGCACACTAGAGGGAGTGCAGGAAGTTGTTAACCATGCTCAGTAGCTGTTTTGAAGCTGGTCTGGAAGGCTTTATTAAAGGCAGACATTTGTGCATGTAGACACCTGCTCCCCTTAATTAGAAGCTCCTCATCAATCAATAGTGAGTTCTATCAGGGGTACAAAACTGGCAGCCAGTTTGAGCATCAGTCAGATCCAGTCCAGCCTTGCAGGGAGAAGATAGAGCTGCCAGGGGTAACCCAGACTGACCTGCGGGCTTGATCTCAAGGCAGTTTCCTGTAATTTTACAGAAGTCATTGAGATTGAGACTGGGGAAACACCATAAAGAAGCAATCACAGACGGGACGCCAAATGTCTTCAGGAGGTGTCCTACATCACTGAACCAGAAACAGTGTCTGAGCTTAACAGCTACAGTCATTGTCAAGGATTTTTTTTCTTATTTAAAGTTCTGTACATGCTCAGCAGTGTGGCTGATAAAACAATGGATTATGTGCTACAACTGAACATTTGTATTTCATTGTCAATACCCAGGGTGAGCCTACATGGAAGTAGAAGACCCAATCCCTGTATTGATTTCATAAGGTGTATGTGTGTGTACAATACACACACTGGGTGCAGGGATGCGGGGGTTAAGGCTCCATGTTATAGCCTTAATTTTAAAGGAAAATAGCAAAATTCTAATTTGTGATGTTAGTCTAGTTAAAGTGCATTGTAACTGCTGTGGTGTAACAGTTTATTTTTTGAGTGTTATTCATAAAAAGGAATTTGAAATTAAGTGTGTGTATGTGTAACTGTTTTATGGTAAAGATTGTTCCTGGATTCCTAAGGAAAGAAAGACAGTGAATCTTCTTATAGTTTCTAATTTTAGTATTTAGAGGATTCCTGTTGAAAATCCAGCTGTAGTTTCTTGCAAGGATAGGAATTCATGGTCTGTGCAAATAGTTTTGTGTGAGGAATTCTGTAGCTGTCTGAGGAATACTGTAGCACTGAATCGGTATATAAATTGACCTCCCTTCTACATAGATTACACACATATGAATGGTCACAGGTGACTGGTGGAAAAGGGTCATGTGAGAACAGAAACCTCTACATGCACAATCTTATCTGCTTGTCATTGTGGTTATGCTACAAGACAGACGTGTGCCTAAATTAAATTCTTCCATTTTTTAGCTGCCATGGTTGTTTTGAAAACTGAGTATCAGCTCAGCTTTCTGAAGAACAAAAGCTGTCTTGTATCTCGACCTGTAGTTCAGCACCCATTGTATAAGTCTATAATGTATTTGTTAGAGAACTGAACGTTAACATGCATAACAAATTTGTTTAACCCACTCACTGGTCAGTGTGTCGTGTGGGAAATGGATTTCCCATTCTGTGAGAATTTACAAAATTAAAAAATAATTGTTTCCTGTTCTTCCTTCTCCCCACCCCATTATAGACCTGAGACAATGAAAATATTATCAGAACAGAACCTTTCCTGTGAAAAGTTTTGTTTTTGACAAATTGGTATTTTCTGACCACCCCCCTCCCCAACCCTCCCAGTTTCATTGAAAATTTTCCTATCAGCTCCAGTTATTTTTCTTCCACAGAGGATGGACCTGTGACAGTTCCCAGCTTGAGATCCTGCCTCTTTAGCTCAAGTTGCAGAGACTCTTGCTTTAAACTCTGCCAGTCATTCATTCAGTCCCTGCTGTGTCAGCCAAGATGGCAGCCACCACTCTTACAGGGTTTGAGACAATAGGAAATCCTTATTAAAAAAAAAAAAAAATCAACTTCCCTCCTCTTTATCTAACTGAGCACAGGATTGTGCTGTTATTCTCTGTTTGATGGCAGAGCTGCACCCTAAACAATAACAATTAATACAATTTTGGTTCACATAGCCTGGAACACCAGCAGAAACATGACCGTGTTTTGTTCTGGTATTTATTTGACATAGTATTGCCTGCAGGTACTGTCACATCCCTCAAAATAAGTCCGGGGTTGTGAATCATGTTTATAAATATCCAAACACTGTCTTGGGTTTATCTAACAGGGGTGTGCCCCACCATATGAGAATGCCTGACTTGTAGAAGAGCTGGTAAGCTTCAACATGACACGTTTTTGAATTTACAGAATGCTTTGTTACTCAGGTTGAGGCCTTACAAAACTCACAACTTTGAATGATTTAAATGCAAATTGTACATGAATAGTACATGGATTATAAAAGCCAGTCCATTCACCTCTTCTCTAGACCACAGTAACATTCAAATGGGCACCAGAGTGTTAATATTGGACTCAAAATATGGACAGAACATTAGCCAGGTCACCCATCTATGGAAAGGTCAGCTGGATTTTTTTGGTCAGATTCCATTTAAGTCATGAAGTTCATACACAGTAAGTATGTTACTGCTTAGAACTGGGAGAATTATTCATACTGTAACAATCCTGGAGAAAATGGGCTGCATTTAAGCACCCATCTTGTTAGAATTGGTCACTTTTACATAAAAAGGGCATGCTGTACAAATAGATACAGATAAAAGGAATGCTTTGTCACACTCACCCTATCGCAAATGCTGTCATATTAGCAGAGTATACGACATTACTCACTCAGCTTGTAAACGGAGGGCTGGACTAGATGACCTCTTGAGGTCCTTTCCAGCCCTATATTTCTATGATTGTATGAGCTATAATATATCATTGTGATCTTAATATATATAGTCTACCCGGTTTTTTACATTATTTGATTTGATTTTTAACATGCATCCAAAATCGATAAGCAATGTTAAACTGAGGCTGAGAGGCTGCATGGTCATCAAGAAAAGATCAGTGAGGTAGATAAAAACATCCCCTTTCTTGGGATGGTCCTCTCCATTAAAACAATAAAACTAAATAACATCACAACATTTAAAAAAAAAAAGGGGGGGCGGGAATTGTAGCTAGACAATGGTGAGTACATGTACCCCATGAGCTGCTGTTGTGAGTCAACCCTTTCTAAAGGGTGGACTGGCCTATTTAATATATCCCCCCGTGACTGGAGCACAGTACAAGGAATCCAAAGAGCTGAATTCCAGTCTTGGCTCTGTCACAAGCCTGGAGGAAATTATACATATTCTGTTTTTAAAAACAGCCCCATCGGAGAACTATTTCCTCCCGAAATGGAGATTACTCCCTCCTCCCAATGTTCTTTTCACTGAATGAATCCCAAGACAGGCTGTGTGCAGTCTTGCATCAGTGGCAGATTTAAAGTCTGATGTCCTGTGACTCTTGACAGCTGGAAATGGGAGTTTTAAACCAGTAGAAGGGGGAGGTTCCCATCTTTCTAATGAGAGACATAACACTTGTTTGTAGCAACGTAAAATGCCAAGTCATCAGGCTTTAAAACTGTGACTCTTTTATGCATTGAAAAGTTGCTGAAGTCATTGTACAACTTTCCAAGATTTTTGGTTTATAATTTTCTTCTCCTGCGATACATAGGGCTGGAATCTCTGCACAGATCCCCTCAAAGCTATACTTAAGTTGCTCCATTGGTAACCGGAGGTTTGTCTATTCAGAATGAATGGTGGGACACACTCACAAATCATGCAGATCTCCGGGGTGGCCTGTGAGAAAGTTCTGATCTCTCAATAACTCAGTCCCTTGATAGCTATCCTCTTCCCTGGCAGAACGAGGCTTCTTTGGACCCTCTCTATCAAAGAGATCCATATCCAGGGTTGCTCTGGGAAGCCCTCTCTGCTGTGGAGGGTGGTTCTTGGGAAAGGCAATGTAGCCCCAGGCTGAATTATTGCTTCTGAGTAAATTCTTCAGGGATTAAGGTGGGACATTGTGTATCCTCTTCCCCCAGCACCCATGCTCTCCTCTGCACGGATCCCTGAACCAGCAGAGAGCCCTCTACAGTGTAAAATGGAAGAGAGGAATGATACCTTGGAGGCAACCAAGCACCCATCCTTGTGGGAGTGTGAACAAGGATCCCACCTCCCCCCCAGTAACTAAGGCAACCTGAAGATGCATAATAGCCCTAATCATTTTTAGCTCCCTAAGACATTTCTAAAATACCTTTCCTGATGTATATGTGGCCACTACTGAGTATATGGTGATGTGCGGTGGTATAAATGTTACCTTGCTACTCATGACCCGAATAAGACATTCGTAGCATCACCACTCATAAGAAAAGCAGCCATTCCAAATTCACAGTGTCAAAACCTTTGTTCCACTCTACACCATCACGGACTGACTATAAACTGCAATATCTTCCAGGGAAAATGTTTTCCTTGCTATTACTCTCAGCGGCTGGCTCAGAAGCTTCAAGTTCTCTCTCTCTCTCTCTCTCTCTCTCTCTTTCTAAGGCAACCGAGAGCTGTAGCACAAAAAGAGTTATTCTACCTTTTAAAAAATCTGTAGCTCATTAAAAGTCCTTAATCTACAAAGCCGAGGGCTAAGTACTTTCACTTACCTCAGGTACCTCAGGTTTTCACCCAATGTGAATGTGATGCCCTGGCTCCCTCCTTCAAACAGAGCAAACTTAGCTCTCTCCTTTATAGCATATTTCTTCCAAATTAAAAAAGGGGGGAGGGTCCGAGGAAGTAGGAAAGGGGATGAAAGTGGCACAAAAGAGTAAAGTTATATGCATTCCTATGCCTGAATTTTTTTTGACATCTCAGGAAATGCAGGTGCATCTGTTAATGCAACCATCCCTTAGCTGGCATTAAGTTTCCTTGCCAGTGCTCATTCAGCAGATCACACTGGGTCTCGCTGACTTTGGCAGCACCACGGGGTCATATTTGCACATGGATGAACTTCTATTCTCAAAACACTTCTCCGTTGTATTAGTCACAAACTGAATTTTTCCAAAGCAAACCTTTGCACCCCTCCCTTTCCACCTATTTCCTCCGTCTCCCCCCCTCCCACCCCCCGCCCCTAGTAAACATGATGTTGCCGTGGCAAGGAAAATCTCATTCTCTGTTTGTCTGGATCCCCCTGTGTAACAATTACAGTACTTCAGGATATTGCCATGCTGGATGATCTGTTCCATTCTCCTGTCTATTATATGAGAAGGGTCCTTTTCAAACCCCCAGGGCCAAAAAGCAATTGTTAGGGTTTGTGCATTTCCCATTCACCGGCTCCTTCTTTGGAAGGGATGAAGTTGTTCAGGCTGCTCTTGGCATATGGAAACCCAGAATTTAACGCACATGCCCCGTCCTTCAAGCATGCACGTGATGTTTATGAGCACAATGAAGTACTTATTACAGCGTGATCCTGAGAGCTGCTGAGCACCCACAGCTCCCATTGACGTCAGTGAAAGTCTGCACTTCTTGGAGTCTGGCTCATTCCACGTGGAATGGGTATTGGTCATTGACTCCGCTGAGTAGCATTGTCAAGGTAAACTTGCTGTCAGTCCTAGGGAAAGCTGTGTAATGCACTGGGAAGACAGAAGCTCTAGTGAGTATTGTTGGCTTAAGTTCTGTTTGAATTGCTTTAGGTCTTCTCGTTAGGTGCCTGGAATGGGTACTTATTGTTCTAATGTTACTTATGCACACTGAGCAGCTCTAATATGATTCCTTATCATGCCACATTATTATTATTTATTATTTATTTATATTGCTGTGGCACCCAGGGGCCCCATCACAGATCAGCGCCTCATTGTGCAAGATGCTGTGCAAACACATAAGAAATAGACGGTCCCTGCTCCCAAAGAATTTGCAGAGTAAGCATAAATTGAAGTAAAATCTTACAGTGTAAGATTTTACAACTAGCTAGTAGGAGGGGAAGGCTGGATTGTGAACATCCAGGAAGCAATGACCTATGTCAGTGGGGATTAATCCATATCTTATTATTTGAGCTGGTTTGGTGAATTCCCCTGCACTAGACATTTGCTTCAACATAAAGAAGATTCAAGAAACCGTGCTGTGAGGTTTTTGTGTCAGACACGAAGTCTAGAGAGCAAGTGTACCCAATTCCTCAAGTACATGCACGTCCAGTAGCTCCTATGTATGTCACTTGTATATGGAGAGGAGAAGAGACAATGTCGTTTAAGGTTAGCTATATTTTCTTTTGGTGGTCCAACTTTTTGTTACTCTGATGAAGAAGCAGGACTATTTTAAAGCACAGATGTACTGACCTCTCTTTTCAGGTGTTATCACATATTGGAACAATGCATTGCTCCAAAAAATAATAAACCAAATAAGTGAATGCTGTTTTAAGGAGCACACAATTTGAATCTGAAATGGACTGTGGATGGCTCTTGTGGTATTGGGAACAGGGCCTTTAAGTGGTTTAGCTTCCAATACACAGGAAATCTGGGGTAGGTGCATGAGAGCAGCCAGTGTTCTGTTAAGCAGGGGCAGACAGAACTATGTCACTGAATAAAGGCCCCAGAGTGATTACTAAACAACAGAGCTGTGGGGTTGTTGGGGTATTTTAATGAATACATTTTGCTTAGTCTATGCTGCCCCCATCTCAAACTGTGCGTATGTGTGGTCATTGTGCTCACAGGGAAAAGGATTTTGAAAATGCTATTACATGGTCTATGAATATCCCTCCCTCTTTCATCTGGTCTCTTCTACCAATACGGTGCCCAGCCTCATAGTCTCTCTAAGACAAAAAAAAAAATAATATTCAGAATAATGCTTATAATTCTGCGATATTCCCAATTAAACATGACTTGCTGCCCTAGCTGAGTCCATTGGAGCAATTTGAAGGTAGTGCTGGCTCAGAATCTTGATTTTTGCATGCTGATTTCTTGTATCTTTTCTTCTCTCCTTCATCAGAAGCGGGGGAGGAGGGAGGCTGGTGGAGAGAAAGCTCATTCTACCTAATGGTGATGTTCAGAATCTCGTTCAAGAGGGCCTATTCAAGAGCATATAGGCAACCTTGAAAGCACTGACATGCTTCTTCACCAGAAATAGTTGTTCTGTCATGCGGTACTCACTGCTACACAAAGAACACTTTTTATTTGTTATTTTACTGCACTGCTCTTTGGTTGCAAACTTCAAAAGGTTGATAAGTCAAGTCTGAATAAGAATCGAAAGCTTTGAACGCTATGAAAAGCAAATTCACACTTATCTAAATATCTTTGCCGTCGATACGGAGTAGGCAACATTTCAAGATCAGATGGAGGTTTTTTGTGAGATTTCAAGTACTTTCTGTGTTTATTTTTAACTATAATTTGATCATTACAATTCAACCCAAGTCAGTTAATGACCACACTTGCGAATTTTAAAAATAATCTATTAACTCGCCTTTTTCAAACCTCAAGGACTTGTGTTCTGTTAAAGGCTAGGCAGAAGTTTGAGGTCAGTGGCGGTTTCATCTGAACAAATATCAGTCCCTACTTTTCACCCATAGATCCATAGGGAATTTTGTAGGTTTGGTTTGCACCACTAGGTTTTACTTGGAATGTTGAGTTTCAAATCAGACTGAAACACAAGGCAAAACTCAGTGGAATCCTCCATGCTTTTCCAAAACTAAGCTTCCTTGTTAGCCAAGATTCAACTATAGATTATGCCAGGTCCAAGGATCTTCACTCACCTCTTCTGTTTCCTTTTTCAGCTGAGAGACAATAGGCCAAAGAGAATTAAAAGCCTTTGCTTTACATTTTTGGGATAGTTTCACACAGTACATTTTTTGTAACATATCATTAATTTTCTGCTCGCACACCTAATTCAGTGTTTGGTGGATAATTAATTCCAAATAATACAAAATTCACATTTAAAATTTTTACTGCTAATTAATGGTGATAGCAACTTTGTGGGTATGTAAGTATAGCATATATTTTATCTACACCTGTGTGCATTGTACCTAGAACTGGTTGAATTATTCATCACAAACAATATTCATTGCATATTCAGCCCTTATTCTCCTGTGCAAATCCTTTACCCAATGATCTTGATTTCTGCTGATGGACTTGTTTGTGTTTGCCAAATAATTTGGAAGAACAATGGTCAGCCTGTGGCTTGCTTAAAAACTCTACACAGTTGGCTTTTTGGGCTTTATGATGTATGCTTAATCAACTCAAGGTATGTCTAAATTTTGAGCTGGAGGTATAATTCCCAGATCAAGTACACGTCCCCACACTAGCTCTGATCGAGCTAACAGACCAAAAATAGAGCGCAGCTGCTGTGGTGTGAGCATCAGGAGGGGTTAGCCGTTTGATATGCTAGGCGTGTACACGGGGCAGCTGGTCACTCGCACTGCCATAGCTCCGATCTGTTTTCAGTGTGCTAGCTGGATCAGAGCTAACGTGCTTATGCCTCCTCAAACTGGGAATTACAACCCCAGCTTGCAGCGTCAACATACCCTATGTCAGGTGATTTTTGTCTCTGCTTCCTGAATGGGTGATTGAAACTCTTTAGAACTGGACAATAACCAATGACAAATAATGAATGGCGTGCAACAAACAGGCACTTTCCAGCTGTAATTATTAGAAGAATATTCCTTTTGTGCTAAAATTTGTGAAGGTTTTGGGGTTTTCAGTTAATTTCATGGGTATCTCATGCCTGCCCAAATAGTCATGTATAACAAACAACATGATCCATGAACAATATTGAATCAAACTCAGTACTTTTATTCATGAACATAGTCACAAATGTTTTAATATTTGACCAGCTGTAATTGTCCAGGTCTTTTTTTCAGGTCATGCAGCCTGACAGGTTTGTGTGAAGATACTCTGGATAAGCATAGGCACCGTTTTGTTTTCACGGAGGTGTCTGAGTTCGGTTAGGATAAAAATAAAATCAGGCAATTCAAGAGGATATTCCGTAGGACTCAAGGAACAAGCTTTCTGAGCTTAATGGAACAAATTATGCTGTCTGTTTTGGATATCACTTTCTGCTGCATTGGGGCTAGATAAAAGATAAATGGTGCTCATAAATAGAGAAACAACCCTTGAGGCAAAAGAGAGAAGTCAGCTCTGTGATCAACTAATCCATATGTAACTGCTTTCCTAGCACTCCATCTTGGCAACAGCTACTCACCAAAGGTTAGAGTTTACAGCCGACTGGGGCAGCCTTCCCTCTCTCCTTTACACTACTTGATGCATATTTTAGAAATTCATGTCATTAACATGATTGAGGATAGTTTCCTAGCGCTTTTCATCTCTGCCTAAAATGGTGCACAGCTCTCGGCATTTTCCTGCCCTTACTGAACTTCATTACATGCACCAACCCCAATCCATTCTATCCCATCCCATCATTTAACTTTTTTATTGGATTATTTATTGTAACATTGTGGCATTAAGCTGTCTATCAAATAATGATGTGACATGCAAAATAACATACTCGATTTCCCCTGTGTGTTCTCTTCCCCTTTCCGTTCTTTCTCTAGTAGACTCTAGGAGAGAGGGGTCTGACTAGGATGAGTGGAAGCAAAATAGGAAGTAGTCCAGGGGTGAGAGCAGTAAAGTTAGGGAAGCTGCAGACCTTGACTGCTTGGTAAAGGGCCCTGGACTGGAACCCAAAGAAGAGGGCAGGCCTGGATTTCCCCTACCTACCACTGCAGAGTAGTATCACTAAGGACAGCGAATAGGAAGACTGCTAGGATCACTGCAGGAGTGACGTAGTCCGGGCAGCAGGTGTGAGGATTGCCTGACACTGCATGTGGAAAGAAACTTTGAAAGACTACCCCAGAAGGGGAAACTGCTTATTGACCAGGCTGGAGGACCAAGTCATGAAGAGGAAGCTGCTTCTCCTGGAGCGAGAGGGGGACTGGAGACAGAGTGTGACTCAGTCCAACTGCAGGAAAGGGCATCGGCCTGACTGAGCTAATCCCCAGAACAGCCAGGAGAAGGCGCCACTCAGTGGTGACTAGAGCACTCCATCACAGTGCGCTAGGTAACATTTTAAGCTCTGATCTCTGACTTTACAAATGCCACCTTATCCACAAAGAATTTCTCCAGAAGCCAAAGCTGCAGGGTCGGTTTCTTATGTAAATTGCTCCACACCTACATATAAAACTACAAACCCTTACAAAAAGTGATATGATTTTTAATGGTGGCTTAAATTCTACCATCTCTACTTTTTTTTATTTTCTTCAAAAAAGTGGGGGGGAAATAAGAAAAAAAGAAACAGAATGACTCATACATAGCCTCAGTAAAAATCCAAATGCTCTTCTCCAAGAGTAAATTAATTTACTACTGATAGGCCTTATTCAACCATATATTGCTCTCGTTAAATAAAATAAAAAAAACCATCCTGTTGACTGTGGAGATCACTATTGTTTGTCCTTGAGCTATTTAAACACCAAAATTAATATTGTTGATCTGGTTTCTTTTTGGGATGCCTCTCCAGTTTAATTCTTCCCATGTACAAGAAATAGATTAATAGGAACCCAAGACGGTTTAATTTATTTTGACAGCAAACACTTATCTCTAATCTTCTGCAGCATCCTGACGGTCATCTCACCTTGCAGATCTCAGGTGTTTTCCCCTTCCTCCTTAGATTACAGAAGCAAGAAGGCCACTGTTAAGAAGGCAGGCTGCTGATGTGTGTGCAATTCTGAATCAGTATTTTTCCACCAGAAAACACAGCAAAATGTTCGGCCATACATTTTGCTACACTCCAATTTTTCTGTGTAACAAGGGTAGCTTTCCAGGAATCACATGCCAACTGCATGAAAAATAAAGGATAAACCTTATTTTTAAGGGACAGCACCCTCACTACTTTAAATGGGGCAGAAAAATATATACTCACGTAAGAGTGTAGGATTGTATAGACCGTTATTTGAAAACATAGGGTGAAATCTTTTCCCACTGAAGTCCATGGGAGTTTTGCCTTTGACTTTAGTGGGATCAGGACTTTTTTATCTGAGCGGATGCTACTTATTGGATATAGGGTGCAGGACATAAGGGACAAATTAAGGGTGCCCATATGTGGGGCACAACTATGGATAGACCGAACCTGGAATAAATCTTGCCTGGAATAAATAAATAAATAGCTGTGAGCCTCAAAACATGTATTCCTACCAATCCACTCCAAAAATCTCTATTTCTGGCTTGAGCTATCTGTCATAGGCACCAATCAGGTAACCTGACACTTAGGAACACACATTTGTGACCACCATTCACTTTGTGGGTCTCAAAAGACAGTCACAAATTTTGAGTGTTGAATAGTGCTAAGAAGAAAGGGAGTCTGGGAGTCAGTCCTTTTGAAAGTGTAGCGTTCAATGTTTCTGTCTCTATTTTCCCATCACAGAATAGAGATGACAGTGCTTATGTAGGCCCCAATCCTGCAAAAACAAAACCAATCAAAAACGTCAATGCATATTCTGTACTTTAGTAGCCTCATTTGGGTTCCAATGGAGCTGTTCATGTGAGTAAAGTTTAGGACATATGCAAGTGTTTCATAGGACTGGAGCCATACCTACCTAATAGGTATATTGTGAGAATTAAGGATTTGGCCCGGAGTTATTATACTGTATCAACCCCATCTGACCAAAGACAATGAGTACAATTTTCAAAACTGCCTAATATATGTAGGCTTCTAAGTTCCACTAACTTTCAATGGGATGTAGGCTCCTAAGTTATGTAAGTCCATTTGAAAGTCAGTGAAACTTAGAAGCCTACGTTAATTAGGTGCTTCTGAAAATTCTTCCCAATTATATATTATTTTCTTTTTGAAATTTTCTCCCAGCTGCCTACAATCACAGCAGTATGGCAGATTTTGAGCCTTGAATGTGTCGGCCATGATTTTTTCCTGTTGTTCAAAATGGCCAACTTTTGAGAAATAAAACAACTTTTATGAACATGGGAATTTAATGAGAAATCAGTTATGCTTGCAGGAAAACTGTGAGCCTTGACATGTATGTGCATCTTTGATTGCTAGATGATATATTTTTGCAGACGTGGGTCTGAGGACTAGAAGTAGTTTGAACATTGAACTATTCATTGGGGCAGATCAAGCTGATTTCTTTTGACTTTTCACTAAGGTGTCACTGAAATATGATTTACTAAGCTGTCACTTTTTTGTTGTTTCTGGCAGGCATTTCCAAACATCTTATAAGGGTCTGAATTAATTTTATAATAATGAGGTCACATCAAACTACCTATCCGAACATTTAGGTAATGCTACCCAAACATTTTTGGTCACGCGGTCAATTTTTCACTGGATATAATCACATATTAGCGAGATCACAATGTCAATACATTTTCATGGAAACAAGATTCACTCTGTAGATCTGCTAGCTTAGAATAATTTTCTTCTCAATGGGATATTGGGGCATGACTTTGATTCCAAAACAAGTAAGAAAATTGAAAGCTATTTTGCTGCTGCTTATTTTTTTTTTTTCTCTTCCTTGTGGAAAAACTGATTAAATCTCTTTCTAACCATTTCTCTCCAGAGGTCTCATTTACTACTAAAAAAAATTAACATTGGCTTTGAACTGCAGGAAATGGCAACACAAGCAAGATTTTAATGATTACCTGGTTATATTTAACATCCATAAAAAGTCTTGTTTTAGAAGCTCAAAATAATTGAAAATATATTGTTTTTAAATTATGCATGCTGTGTAGAATTGGAGCACAATCAGAATAAATGCTTTCAGTAAAACCAGCTTTCTCTGAAATGGAATTCTTGTATTTCATAGTTATCGAGCACAAATCTTTAAAAATTCATCTCCTTTGCGCGCGTGCACAAACACACAGACACGCACACACAAGGCTGATTTCTGTACACCTCAAACCCAGCTGCTTCAGAAGCCAGCATGATTCATATGAATCCTCTCTGTGGAAAAAGCATTTATTTGTCTTGTCTTCTGACAGGATAACAACAAAGAACAACTTAACTCCATTAATACTATTAAGTGCCCAATTGCTTGGAGGGTTCTTCCTATTCCTGTCCCTCCTGTGGGTAAACTGTTTTGTATACACATCTGGTCTGTACTGCATAGCTACTATGCATCACCTGATCAGGAATGACCTGAAAACAATACATCAGAGCTTCATTTTATTTCTTTTTTGCTTGCCTTGGTTCATCATATTGTAAAAAAGTCAAGTTTTATATATGTAATTGTGCACATATACACTGATGCATGATATTAAACTTTATCACCAGAATATGATACAGTCCATAATCATGATCTATCACTTAAAGCATGTAGCATGTAAGGCTCGACTTCATGACACAATGTGATGAGAATCAAAGCACTTAGAGATGTTCTGACTCCTGGACCACAGAAATGGTTGGTTAGCAGTCTGTCCTCTCTCTTTGGCCTCATTTATATTAGCCATGTTTCAGTAACTGTCTGCAATGATGAATGATATAAGCAACAAAGTGCTAGTGTAGACAAGATGTGGGCAAAGATGTGACCTAGCAAAATCTTGGTCTGATAAGGCAATGTCAGGGCTTTCCCTAAATATAATAGTGTCTAGAGCTTTTGGGTGCCCCTTATAAATCCCTCTCTACTTCCTGAAGCCAAATTCCTTTATCAATCCCAATACGCCTAGCTAAAGGGTAAGAATGTTCTATTTAAATATTTTATAAGGGCAAACATAAAAAATTTAAACCAAAATAACAAAATGTGAGTGCTCCTAATGCCATTTCAGCATCAACTGCTGCTTCTCACCATAAAAATCACTCGGCAAATCCATCTCAGAACAGCTTCTTCCTGCTGACTGGAGAATGGGTTTGTCCAGGCCATTGTGCTGGATGATGTCCGAATGAGTGACAGATGTCCCTATTGACTGGGGGCTAAGACTGTTCATGTTTTGTTTATAGAGCGGTCACTCTTAATAGATTCAGTTTGAATTATTTATGTTTGTCTTTAAAAAAAATTAAATATTTATGCATAAGGTTGACTAGGTTTTAAGAAATTCAAGATTTTTAAACCTACTTTAATTGTCTTATCAAACCCTGCAACAAGTCAACATTCCTTTCATAAAGAGCTGGATCCTATGTTTACTTAAGTCAGTGACAACACTCCCATTGACTTCAATGGTGTGAGATCAGGACTATAGTGTATTGACTGCATAGATATGTGTTATATCTAACCCCTAAAAACTATTCATAACAATGCAAAGAAAAACAGTAGGAGGCTTTCTCCAGATTTGTTATGCAGGCAAAACTCCAACGAAGTAAATAGGAATTTTACCTGTGATGAGACTAAAAAGACCAGGCCTTCAAGGGATAGCTCAGTGGTTTGAGCATTTGCCTGCTAAATCCGGGGTTGCGAGCTCAATCCTCGAGGGGGCCATTTAGAGAGCTGGGGCAAAAATTGGGGATTGGTCCTGCTTTGAGCAGGGGGTTGGACTAGATGGCCTCCTGAGGTCCCTTGCAACCCTGATATTCTATAATGGAATATCAGATCTAAAATTCATTTGTAAGCAGTGTGCACACTGTTTTATTTTTCTATAGACCATCTCTTTTAAAGACCTGGTGCATTAACTGTTGAAGTGAATGGGAAGTTTCCTTTTGACATCACTCAGCATTAGATTGGCCCCCACATGCATTATTTCAAATTTTACACATTTACTACTTCAGTTCATTCGAAAATTTGACTCCCTCTGCTCTAGTATATTTTTGAATTCCAAATTATCCCTTTTAGCGTTTCACTAAATCAGATGATATAAATGTATCTGCATGCTATGTTCTATTTCTATCACACCCATTTTTAATGAAGATAATTGAATCTTTGATTTCCTCTTGGTGGCTAAAAGCATTGGATGCGTAACTCTTAAGAAATGGCTCAAGTTGGTTTAATATTTCCTTATTAAACCACACAAGTCCCACTTGCTTTCACAAAAAGTTAATGGTTTGGCAAATCCACAGAGAATACTGAAAATCGAGATGTAAGGGTTAACCTCAGTTCAGTCCCACTTTGTTATGCCCAAGAATTTGCAAAATTTGGGGCCATACTCATCCCTAGCATGACTACGTTGTCCTTGATTCTCTTCTCACTTAGTGCAGTTCAACAGCAGTGAAATTCCAGTGGCTCCTATCCTCCAGCTCCAGCAATGCAGAACCCTAAAGCAGGCAGATCTGGCTCCAGGAGGATCTACACCAGCATACGAGGAACTATGCGTGGCCATGGCAGTTCCTTTGCCACCCCGTACATCTCCACCCACTGGCATAGGGGCCATGGAGCAGGAGCAGGAACAAGAGATGCGGCAAGGTTGTTTCTTAAGGGCCACTGGCAAAATTGCCACATGACAGATCTGCCACGACAGACAATAACTGAATAGTTATTCTAGCTTTAAAGGATAATCAAGCCTATTAATGGTGATCTTACATTAGGGATAATCAAAGCTGAATAATATTTTTGCAATAATATTTTTACACTCGCTTCCATTTTCTTTGCCCACAGAAATAATTCCGGACATCTCAAGTCTACAATTGTCCAATATTTTGAGGAAATCCATGGGCTCTTGTTAAAGTAGATTCAGAATACAGACTAACAAAATATTTTTCTTAGCTTTGATATTTTTTCTTGTTGAGGGAGATGGTTAAGGAGAGAAATACTACCTTGATCTACAAATCTGTATCTTGAACTCTCAATGCTTTGTTGGCAATTTTTCAACTCATCTGCTAAACTAGGGGGAAAGAACACAACATAATCATCTGAGATACAATATGGGAGACACAGCTGGCTAACTCTGTAGTTTGTTCAAAAACTGAATCTTTTATATAATGTCTTGTGATTGTTTTGTCCTTCAGATTGCATAGTTGCTTAGTGGTTTAGTGGGATTGGGAATGAATAGAACTGTACGCTTGGATTGTTCTTAGACTATCCTAAATACTTGGTTTAAGTCATGAATTTCTATGAAAGCACCAGTTGCCTGCGTATATACATAACTAAAAGGGGCAACACATTTCTTTTTATTTGTAGTGATTTTAGAAAAGAAAAATAATCTTTTCTGGCCATTAGAGAAGTTTGTTTGTACATTCCACAAAGTCACTTTGGAATCATACAACAAAACGTGAAATTCACCTCACTACAAGGTATCCAATGTACCATTTAAGCCTCATAGGGAGGGATTAATAGGTGTGTATGGTCTTGCACAGGTTCTGAACACTGGGGTGAATTTCAACCCATATGACGGAAACAGGATGGGAATTGTTTCATAGCTAGCTGAGTTCTGCAAACCTTTGAACTTTGCCATTGATTTGCTCATCTCCATCAGTGATGTGAAGCAAGTAGACAAAGACATCACCTCCCCTGTATCTGTTTTGATTACTTGTATCTGTGTGTGGTGGTTACATTGGTGCCTTGTTCACTTTCTTTCTTCTATGTTCTGCATGCCTTTTTTCTCGTATAACTGAAATGAACATCCATTGACTTCTCTAGAATGAATTTATCTGATCTCCGAGTGTTTCTTTGTCACTTTGAGATACTGTAACTCATTTACCTTCCAACTTTTCAGTTCTTCCTTGACTGGATTAGATTTGTGAGCATGGCAAGCTATCCCCCATGCTCTCCTATCTTGTAGCCAATACCCTAGGAACATCACAGTTAGGAATGTTCAGTTTGGCAGCTGAATTGGGCACCATTATTATTATGTTGATTTAAATAGAAGTTTCTCTGTTCTGATGTCAGGGAACCTTCCGGAACTCTTCAGGCACAGCTTAACTCACCACAGATAAAGTCAGGACAAACTGACAGAGACAGCCTATTCCTGAGGAAAGGTAAATATCTGGCTAACTAATTTATGTGATACCTAAGGGGAAGCTGCAGCAAAGAGAGGAGTAGTATGAGATACTGGGTTTGCCTGCTCTATCGCTGATAGAAACGGACAGTGACTTATGTACTGTCTGATACAATATATATTTATTTTTAGCATGGCACTGTTCTGATGCAAATGTGATTTTTTTCTTATATATGTTTTGTTTTTCCTTGTGCTTTGGGACAACAAACACCTGTTAGAACTTTGTATTTGAATGGCATCTTCAAAATATTACGTGTTCCTTCATGAAAAGAATTGGTAGCAGAGCCCATAGGCATGGGTTTAAAGAGATGGACATAATTAGTTCACATTTTGGGGCCATATTCTTCAGTCTTTTCTCAATCTAAGTTCCCATTGAGTCAGGTCTCTAGAATTCACCTATTTTATTATGGAAAATCATTATGGTCGTAAAATTTCCAAAATGCAATTAACAATAGTGGGATCTTAAAGTGTTGCTCAACTGTAATACATGAATGAATGCACTGTAATTCATTTATATTCTGATGCACTTTCCTCTTAAGTTTGGGGAAAGGGCCCATTGACTTCAATGGTAGTTGGGTAGGGCCCTTATTGCACTCCTGATTAATAAATACAGTGGGCTAAATATTGGCTCATAGGTATTAAGCACATCCTTTACTTACGTAATATAACTAACTGAATTACTGAGGTGGTGGTGTTTATTTGTCACAAGTGGACAAAGATGCCACCTCCCTTATATCTGTTTCGATTACTCATAACAGTATGTGGTGGTTATATATCGTTGCAACTTCTGGCCATTTTCCAGTATGGCTAAGAGAATAAAATGAATGGTTCCCAGAGATAAAAGACCTGGATTTTGGTGATAGGTCTTGGGTTTATGTGATAGAGTGAGATCTTGTGGCCTTCACAACCCAAGGTTAGCCCTTGTGGTCTTCTTGGGCCAACGTCTCCACCCTGTTGCACACTCTGTCCCACTTGGGGTGTGTGTGCATGCACCAGGACATAGAGAAAGCTCAGTACTGAGGTGGGAGGGGAGGGTAGGCTGAGGGAGCCACCCTGCATATGGTAAGGACCCTGTAACCCTGTTATATGGTAAGGACCCTGTAACCCTGGTGCCAGTTAATAGGTTATATGATAGTGAGCCCTGGACACCTCACAATAGAATGAGTTAAACGCCTGGCATAGGAGAGTCTGGGTGATGGGCAGGTAGCACTTCTCCTCTGTCTTAAAGTATAATAAAAGTTCTAGCCTGCCATTTAATTCCATGTGTGTGTCTGTCCTTGCCACTGTATCCACATCAATCTGCATTCTGTTCTTACCCCCTACTTGTGCATAGCTACATCTCATAGTATTTAATTCTGCGTGAAAGGAAACCCTTTTTTCCACAGCTTTTTGCCATCAAAAATATTCAAGTCACTCCGTTTGCTAGCTCTTTATTCCTTTCACATTTGCTCATACAAATGCTGTCGCTAAAGCAAACACATAGATCAGACTTGTACCTCTTTTTTTCTTTTTTCTTCATGTTCTCTTAAATTAAATGTGAACTGATGACAAGGGGCAAGCATCTCCTAGTCTGGGGAGTTTGAACTAGGGTCATTTCCATTAGACCTAAATGAGACCCTAAAGGGAAATTGAATTCATATCCCAAAACACTACAGTGTTCTGAGTCCTCGCTGAACCTGGCAGTCTGGTTGAGCAGGAAGCAATAAGAGAAATGGTTTGAAAATAATCTACCTTTTAAAGTTTTTTTTTTTCTCTCCCCTTTGAGATGCAACATGAGTCTTAACCTGTGGGTTTATCGGGAAAAAAATATGGTTTGGGGTGTGTGTGGGGTTTGTTTTTTTTTGTTTTTGTCAGATCCAACCGAGGAGAAAAAGAAACCTATTAATTGTGTAGGTGTTTCAGAAAATCATTTAAATTAAATGTTCTCTTATGAGAGCTGTGAGCTGGCAGACAAGAGAGCACATAGGGCAGGAGCTATTTGGCTCAGAATACTATCTGTCATCTACATGGATAGTTAACTAAAGGCTGCTATGGAATGTTTTTAATGGAATTCTGTAAGGAGAACTTGACTAAAATGCTGTTTGCTAAACTTATTTTGTTACCAAATGTAGACATTTCCCACTTTGGTGTCTCAGTTGGGGAAAAAAAGGGGCGGGGGGGAAGCATATAAAATTGTTTGGAGAACTGTGTAGTAATTTGCATGAATATATCAACATATTTTGTCTGTTCAAATACTTTTCCCACAGGGCATATGCTGTTTGTCCATAAATTGTTGTTGAAATGTATAGGAAATGTTGGATACAATGGGAGGTATTTTACCCTTTCATTGTTTGGAAAAACAAAAGTCTTGTTTAATTTAAAAAAAAGAGAGAGAGAAAGTAGAGCAGGCCAAAAAACAACAACCCAATAACATATTCTTACCCTACACTGGTAACAGGGGCAGAAAAAGCAATTGGTTGCTTTGGGATATGCAGAGCAATTCAGAATTAGACCTGGCAAAATAGGAAGGTCAAAGCATAAACTTGACTTGCTATATTCCCAAAGCATACTTTCTATACATTGCCAATGAATTTTTATTTATATTTACTGAGGGCCTGATCTCCAAAAACTGTGATTTCTAAATTAGTGATAGAGAAAGGGCCTGGATTGATAGCACTGGAAATAGCACTTTGCTATTTACCCACAAAACAAATGAGGCAAAGGCCATGGCCAGGGTGACGTCCACAAGTTTGGTGGGAATCACTATGCAGGATGCAGGGAGACGCAGACTTTAGTTCTGGACACTACACGTCTGCACACCAGGGGGCATTATAGCACCCTATGGGAAGTTAAGCAGTATTTGCAAGTGTTACCAACTCTCCTAATTGTATCATGGATTTGGTGATAGCGGGTGATTTACTTAACACCCCAGCTCCTGCAGTCATATGATTATGGGAGGCATGCAGTTTTCATTTTAAAAATACTATGGTTACATCTATACAGCAAAAAAAAACCCCCAAACCCTACAACAGTGAGTCTCTGAGCCCAGGTCAGTTGAATCAGGCTTGGGCTGCAGGGCAAAAATAGCAGTGTAGATGTTTGTGCTGTGGCTGGACCTTGGGCTCAGAGACCTCCCCGGTGAGGTTTCAGAGCCTGGGCTCCAGTCGAGTCTGAACGCCCACATGGCTATTTTTAGCCCCAGCACCTGAGCCCGGCAAGTCCGAGTCAGCTGATCCAGGCTCTAAGACTTGCTGCCCTGGGTCTTTTTTGCAGTGTCGTCACACCCTCAGTTTCTAGCCTTCCTGGTTACAGAGAAAAGTTTGAAGTATGAGCCCCTAAACACTCAATACCCAGAAGACAAATAAAAAGATAAATAAAATGTGTAATTTTTTAAAAAGATCTCCTGATTTCAAGGCAATCTCATGGTTGTTGGGGCCTGGCTAATGGTTTCAGAATGCCTAAGGGTGCTATTTTGCCACTGCTCTCCTCAGGTTTTGTGTCAGAGGATGGCAACTTTACATTGCAGGTGGGCCAGTGGAGGCTGCAGCTAGGATCTGCTGAATCAGAATCATGCTTGTTTAATCCATGTGCCTCGGGTTTCAGTGTCCATGGTGAAATGCTCTATTTTATCCCTGCAGTCTTTAGGGTCAGGTCCTGGAAATACATATGCTAGCAGGTCAGAAGTGTTAGTTTCTTATAACTTCTATTTTCCTATTTAATGCAAATATCTGTAGCTGTGCACGTTACATGAAACAATGGACACATCTGAACATAGCATCTGTCACATCCGGGCCAACCTTTGCAAACCCAACCTAATTCGGAGCCGGGGGAAGGAAGGAGGGCAATCCTTCAAGGGAGAGAGAAATCTCTCCACCCACAGAGGAATTAAAGTTGTTCCTGAGAGATCAATGACCTAGTTAGTCCTCTGGTGGCATCAAATACTTGTCAAATCCTCTCAGGTCTGAAAACTAGACTGGAAGTCTTATGAAAATTAAGTCTTGACTAATTTTTCAGGATTCAGTTTGTTCTGTTACCAGGGGCTGTGTGCTTGGCTGCTGGGGAAGATTCTTGCTTCTGTTCAAAGCTTTCAATGCAGTGGGCATTCGTCAAAACACCTCTGAGTGAAATCCTGGCCCCACTGAATGGGATTTCTGCCACTGACTTCAATGGAGTCTACCGCTTCCGCATTTCAAGTGGACCAGAAATACTTTCAGAAGTGACTGCCTTTGTCGCAGTGTTTCTTCACTTCTGCTTCTCCATGAGATCAAAAAAGTGCAGAAACACACAAATAAATGAGAAGTTTGCTGAACTTTTTTGAATCTCCAAAGAGATAAAATTTGGCTCATTCACACATCCCTAAAGAGTGCTAAACAGCAGGATGGCTGGGTTATAGTAAAAATACAGCTGAAAATGGTCTTACTAATGCTACTATAAAGTATAAAATATTCAATTAAAAGAAAAAATAATGAAGACTTTATTAAATAAGAGTACTACCACTGCATATTACTAACCCCCAAGGATGAGAGTGACTCTTGTACCAACAATAATGCAGGTTTTGTGCATATATTATGGATTATATTCTCTTTTCAATGCACATGCATTAGCATTAATAGGCATGGAAAAGAGGATAGATTCATTTACAGTGTCACCCAATATAAGCAACAAAGTTATTTTAAATTCATTCATTCTATGATGCTTTTGATTCCTTCTGGACTAAAACGACATATTCATGATGCAAGGATTTAAGGGGAAAAATTCTTATAGAATGTCCACAAAAGATCAGAATTATTTCATTTGGAATTTGAATTTGCTCAGCAAAGTTGGGGGATTGTTTTATTTTAATCTTGTTGATAAGTGAACAGTTTGCTGCAATACTTGATATTTAGATGTAGGAACACAGATACTACAATGATGAGTGTGGTATAAGAACCTATATAGAATAGAATTCAAATGCTGTGTCGTTACGATTGGTCACATAATATTGTTTTCTTTCTCTGATTGGACAAGCAGATTGGTTACAATCAGAAATAGGGCTTATATGGCTTATTGCGCTGCCAGGGTTCTGGCAAGGGGCTTTGGAAACCCTTTCCCTATTCTGCATCCTGTAGTATCTCATCTTGTATAAAATATACCAAATACCATTTAGAGGTTTGTAACTTCCTCTCATCTCCACAGTCATTGACATAAATTAATGTCATGTGCTCGGTCCTAGTGTCAGGGGTGTAGTTAAATACTTATCTTTATCGTATAATTGCCTATGTGCTCAAAGATCTGGCAAGGGAGTTCTAGGAGTCCTATCCCCTTGCTGTGTCAAGCAGTGGCACTTCCCATGTAAAATATGCCACTTCTGCGTACGTGCAGGCAAGCTTAAAATTCACTTCTAGCAAAGCTTTATGTGAGTAAAAATCAATTACTTGTGTTAAGAGTTGGACTCAGGAAGCAATTTGCTGTGCATAACCACAACTGTGTAGAACCTAACTTATAAACAATGCTTCGTATTCTTAAATCCCAGCACATGTATACGGATATCTCTCTTTTATGCAGCACTCTCATAACAGCCTAAATGCTACAGGAAGTGAATACAAGAGGAGGGAAGAACAGTCATAATTCATTTTAAAATGTGTGCCTTTTCTCATTGAAAATGGTGAGGTTTGGCCTGCTCTGTATGGATGTGAGGAGAGAATTTAGTCCGTAATACTATAATGATGATATTAAAAATATCAAGAAATATTTGTAGAGATTATAGAGACCCAAAACACCATGGATGGAGTGAACTGTCTCTATTTCCTGTTTACACCAACTCATGCGCACATGTTCTATGCCCCCTATTGGCCACTCTGAATAGTGGTTCTAAACGTTCACAACTAACACCACAACATCATTTTAAAAATCACCTTTTGTGCTTTACTGCTTTGTCTGGGCATGTAACTGCTGTTCAAGTCAATGGGAATCTTGCTTGTGTAATTGCCGGAAGCTCAAATCCAAATTGTTTTTCCATGACAGAAGATCCCTCAAACTGAAATTCTTCCTAATTATTATTAGAAGATAGAAGTGAGTTTATTCATAGTTATCTACTTGAAGCAGTGTTAGAGCAGCTAGAGGTTAAGAGGCAGAACAGAATATTCTAATTAGGAAGTAAAATTTCTACTTGTCTGAAGAGTGAGTAACCAGAGAATTAATTAAAAGTGCTAATAATAATAATTATACACGATAACATTATTTCAAATGTAAAAGATAATGAATTTAAAATATGGAGTGTTGTGAAAATACCAAGCTATCACCATTGCTATTAATTTTGGGTCCCCTGACATCCCTTTCTGTATATACCTCAGCTGCAGTGTTCCAGCCCCTTCCCTCAGTCCTCATTGCTCCCACACACAGAGAAGAGGGCAGGCAGGGAGTGGGCTGGTAAGAACATGCAAAGGGGAGATGAGGCTGGGCCTGCAGAACTGAGGGTGGAAAAGTAACATGGCTGAAGGCTTCTCTGCTGTCCTCCTTCCTGTGGGGATTCTCCAGTAAGGGGGAGTTTTAGGGGAAGCTGCAGCCAAGGGAGTCCCTGTGAGTTTGGATCTATTGGTGCTTCCTTGCCGAGAGCTGCTGTGAAGTTTGGTGGATCCCAGGAGATAGCTGCAGATCTTGCCCATCTATGGCTTTTTTTTCAGCAGAGCCAATGTCCTGCTCTGGGAGAGGGGAAAATCCATCCCCTCAGCAATTGAAGAATTGTATAGGAACCACCCTTCCCTGACAATGGAATGATTAGGGAGAAATATATCCAAAGAGAACCTGGATGAGATTTCTTCTCCTTTACCCACAGGATTTTCCATTGGGTAGGTCTTCACATAGCCTTGAGAAGTGCACCAGACTGTATCCTATCCAGTCAGCCATATATTCTAATCACACTCGCTACAGCCATCCCCTGGTACCCAGCACCAGTCCCTGCAACATTAGCTTCAGCAATCGTCCTCTGCTCATCTGATCTGTATGTCCTATAAACTCAATTTCTTGATGATATCAGATATATCTCTGGTTATGCTGTGACTCCTGCTGTTACCCTGGCAAAAAAACTGCCATAACTCCACCAGCATAACCAAGAGCAGTATATGACCCTAAAACTTTGGTATAATTGTTTTTTTTCCCCCACCCCATTGTTTTTCATATTTCTAACCCTTATATTCCTGCTTCTATCTGGTCACCATGTATGGTAAAGTTATTGAGAGAAATGGGACAGGGATAAACATCCAGGTCTATTGGCCATACACAAAAGCCATGTAGATGTGATTCAGGATACCTTCTCATCTCTCCATGGGCTAAGTGTAAGGACTTATGGTTTGATTCTACCCTCCCTTTACTCATACAGAGTTGCATTGACTCATATGAGTACTTGCTCACTGAATTCCAAACACGGAATAGTCCTTACATAAATATTCCCATTGAACCCAATGAGAATGCTTCTGTGAGGACTATTCAATGTGAATAAAAGTAGCAGAACTGAGACCTCCAGGATTTTGTTCAATAATACTAAGCAATATTCTCCGCTATATTGTTACACCTCCTAATCCTTGAGAGTGGAGGTCTGTCACTCTCTCAGCTGTATGTGAAAACAGGCGGCTATATTATGAGGTGCTTTATTAAAGTGGCATTTTCTTTTCACCAGTATAAATCCATCTTTGCAGAACGCCAGTATCTCTGTGCCTGCTCTTTGCAGGAGGCACTATTTATTTTTAACTTTGCAAACAAACAATTACGTTTTTTAAAAGCCCTTAAAAATTTTATCCTAGATATAAATGGGTTGCACTTTGCCTCTTGGCTGATCAGAGTGTCACCTAATTAATCAGCTTTGTGTTACTGCCATAGGCTTGGAAAGAAATGAAATAAACAAATAACCAAACAATCTTATTTCCATAAACTGTTTGACTTTGGTGCATTAATGTTTCAGCCATTTCAAGAAAGAAGTTATCACTCTCTGTATCTCGGTAGAAGCTGAGGAGATGTTGAATTTGTGGAACTCTTAATTCTGCAGCAGTAGCAAAGTGCTTCCGTAGCACCGTGCGAGGGAGTGCTGAGTTTCTGGACAGTGGGTTAGGTGTAAAGCTGACATCCTGACCATTTGCTTATGGCATTTTTCATAACCGACTGACGGGTCACACAGGCATTCAGCTCAAATGTCAGCTCAAGTAATGATGTTTTGCTGAACCTCAGTTCCCACTGCTGCAGATCTGTACTGCTCCTCTCTTTGATAAATATCCCTTATCTACCATACAGATCTGTTCTGAGGCTTAACTAGTTAATGGACCTCCCAGGATAGAAAGTCCATCTGGAGAATGATGATTATGGTTTAATCAACATCCTCTTTGCCAGGGGACCCCGCAATCAAGCAGAGGAAGCCCCCAAAATGATGTGCTGGCAAGAGAGAAAAAGTGCATTCAGCACAGCTAAGAGATGCAGTGGCTCAGCACCTTCCCTCACCTTGTGGGTATCCCATGAAGTCCTTGGCAGAGATCAAAGTATCCCTCCCAACAGAAACCCACCAGGAGTGTAGGTGGCAGTATCATGACCCACCCTTGCATGCAGCAAGCAAGGCTGGCAAGAAACCTCCTTACCCCAGCAAGAGTGGATGCATATAAAGTGCTCTGGGTTACTCAGATGAAAGAATCTAATGAAATTCAAGTTATTATTTTGTTTATTAATCCTCTGATATCTGACACTGACAGGGACAGATCTGCAGCTAGTGCAAAGCAACACCATTCCATTGACGTACATCGATTTACACCAACCAACTATCTGGACTACAGATTTTTACACCAGAGTTCATGTAAATGCACATCATCAGCAAAGCACAGCATTCCTAGCTTGGATCACTAAAACAACAGTGAGTGTCAGACTTTCAGATATGCATATTTTCCTTTTCCCTTCAGGTCTCTGTACGCTATGCATGTGCATCTTAAAGATTCATAAAATCAGTTATGTTCAGTTTATGGAATTTCTTTTTTTAACTTTGTTCTGAAGAAGAGTGAAAATGCAGTAAATGATCAAATTCTATGGCTTTCTTATTCAATAAATCTTCATATGTGTGAAAATCTCTCTCTTTCTCTCTCCTTCTTTCACAATGCCCTGGAGGAACTTGCAAGTTTAAAGGAAGATAAAACATGTCCCAAAAGAGACATCTAGGGTATTTTTTAAAAAGGTAAATCCTGTCCTAAAAAAAATGAAACAAACAAAAATATACAGAGTCTGTTGCATAAATTTTACATAACTAATGACCATAGTTAATCAGTTAAATAACATAACATGGCAAATCTGCATTACAAGGCGGGATGAAATATTTGTAGTGTTGTTTGCATGGGGATAATTTCCATTTTCTTCGTGTGATATGATTGCTTGAAAATGTTCCCTTGTCACATTGCGTATAGTAAATCTGGCCCTAAATTTAGAAATGTTGGTAACTATATTTTGATGTCGATATTGTTTGGCAACTCTGCATTTGAATCGCACTCAAAAGGAGCAGCTGATTGTGCTGGATGATCAGGGAGATAAAATTGTGGTAAAAGAAGATTTTAAAAAAATATGCAATCTTAGGAATGCAAAAAGCATAAAGGAATTAAGGGAATCCTATCCTCTCCATTTTTCAGCTAGAAGCCATTGTCTAATTTCTAAGGGATTTTAATATTTTTCATTTATTCATGGTCCAACATCAGGTAAGGGATTTCCTCTCCCAAATAATTGCTTGCTTCCAGGAATTGCAAGAAATTCAGTCCACACCATGTGTGCTTTCTTTCAATTATAGTGAACTGCCGGGAAAGTAGGTAAGAGGACATGTAAAATCTTGGATGGAGCTGATACTGTCAATGGAATGCAATGGAATTACACTGGTGTGGGGTCAGAATGAGGCCCAAGTCATCTGTATTTTCACAATTGCATTTGGCACCTTGAAAACCTGTAATGTGTACATTCCCCTTTCCTCTCCTTACAGATGGCTCTGTTCTCCATTCCCCTACACCATGTAGCACCAGGGACTGCACAATGTACAGAGCAATGGAGAATGTGGCGCAGAGATTTTGGGAATGGGTGCATTAAGGACCTGTTTGAAACCCTGCTGAAGTCAATGCAAGTCTTTCTATTGATTTCAGTTGGTTTTGGATCAGGTCCTTAACACATTAAATAAATGCAAGTAAAAGAAACTGTTTAATAATGCCACCTTTACATTTTCCTTTATAATTTCTACCAAGAAAAGGCCTTGTGATTGAAATGCCTTAGCTAGAGATGTGAAAAATATTTGCAGGCGAAATGGAAAATAATCAACACGGCAGGGGTTTGCATTTCAGTCTGGACACCTTGTGGGCAACCTAACACAAGTACTTCACGTGAGGGAAACTGGCTAGGACAGAGAAAATGCGAGGAAAAAATAAGAAGGGTGGGGTTACTCACAGATCTCTTGTATAACTCCCTAAGGGTTGCTTCCTATTTAACCCCCTCACCCCCCCCCCCCCGCCTGCCCCCAGGGGTAGACCTAAGGAAATGTTCTTAAGCATAGATAGCCCATCAAATAAGCATTTCCAAAAGCAATACCTGCAAAAATTTAAATATTTTATAAAATTTAAATGTTTTGTCAAGAGTGTTTTTTCAGTGACGAGTCCATTTTTGAAATAAGAACCTGCTGCCTTAGGCCTGCATTAAGTGCCAACAAATTATGCACAATTCATACATCATACTTATTGAATACTTTCTTCCATTCAATACAAAATTACACTGTTACTATGATAACCTGGAAATCACATGAAACATGTAGAGCTTTTCAGACAGAGGTCAAATTCAGACCTGGACCGGAGTCTCCACTTGGGTGAAGCCACTTTGCCTCACCAGTAGTGCAAGTAGGGCAGTGCCCTCCAGTACGCAGTACTGGCAAGAGATATTTAGTAGGTACAGGGTACTGAAAAGACTTGGGGCTAGCCCTCCACCCCCGCCTGCATGAGGTGGGAGGTGGGGCTACCCTCTAAAGGAGCAGAATGTGGGAGGGCAGGGCATTTATATGGCTTTAACAGCACAATACGTATGCTAACACACTTAAACAAAGGGTTTGTTTAAATGTGTTCACATATGTATTGTGCTGTTAAGTTGGTCAGGAGTCCTCGGGGGGGGGGGATGGACGGAAGGTGTTTAAACAGTGTTTTTGATTCTGTTTCTCCCCATTGGTCTGAATTATCCCATACCGCATCACATCAAGTCCTAATCATTAGAGGAATGCATCTGTTTGCATTGACCAGAGGCTGTTTGGATTCCGGTGTCAGCCCAGTTCTGCAGCCTAACAGAAATGTTGCCAGCAGGAGAGTGAATTTGTATGTGTGTGTGTGGGGGGGGGGGGGGGGGGGGGGGGGAGGGGGAAGGGTGAGAAAACCTGGATTTGTGCTGGAAATGGCTCTACTTGAGGATCACTTTAGATAAGCTGTTGCCAGCGGGGGAGTGAGGTGGGAGGAAGTTTTGTTTCATGGTCTCTGTGTGTATATAATGTCTTCTGCAGTTTCCACGATATGCTATGCATCCGATGAAGTGAGCTGTAGCTCACGAAAGCTCATGCTCAAATAAACTGGTTAGTCTCTAAGGTGCCACAAGTACTCCTTTTCTTTTTACGAATACAGACTAACACGGCTGTTACTCTGAAACCTGTCAGAAATGAGGTGGTGTCCCCAGTGTACACAGAATTCTTCTTTGCAGCCAAACTAGTCTAACATACATTTTGTTAACTGGAACTGTAGCAGCAAAACAAAGAAAACAAATGCCTCATTTTTCAGCTTTGTAGGTGAGAGAACTGTAAGTGAAGCCTACAATGCTGGACGCTGATGGCCTTAAACCAGCTGCCTCAGGAATCTGCCAAGAACTTTGTTGAAAATATGTTCCTCATCTTAGCAACGGAGCTAAGACTTATCACAAAGCTGCCCACCTTTATTTGAATGAAGCTCCTTCTGATCTGACAGCTCAGGCATTGTCAGCTTCATCCAGAACCATTTACAAACTTGGAACCTAATCCTGTAAACCCTTAATCATTTGATCAATTCCACTGAAAGCAATAGGACTATTTGTATGATTATGGACCATTTTTGTGGTAAGAGTTTCCAGAGTTTGGTTCTGTTCCTAAAAAGCAAGTTGAATCTCCCCTTTGAAATGCAATGTTTGGGTACAATACCATAATGCAGTTTAGGGTACAGTTCTAATTAAAATGTGTCTGTTAATAAGTCATACATATACTGAAATGGCTCCTCACCCAACTCCCATATTCCATATAAACAAACTGAAATACTACATATTTTGGGGGGAAAGTGAGTAGTTAACCATGTTGATGTTTGTATATACATCATTGTTCCAGTACAGTGTTTCATCACTGTACTGGAAAATATAGTTGAACTTAAACTTTCTTCAAATTCCATAGAAAATTAACAGCCCCAATTGTTTTCTATATTAATCAGTGGGTACCTGGAAAAAGTCCATGCCTTCTAAGAGAAAAGAATCAGTCCACACCTACTGGAAAAAAAATTCCTTCTAACTGGTGTTCAGAAGAGTGCTGCAAGACACATACATAACCTCATGAGCAGAGGGTGGAGAGGAGACCCTCCCACATTATGATCAGCAAATAAATAAATAAAATAAATAATAAAATCTCAAAGAGGCAGAGGTTCACAGATTTGCAAACCTGAAAACCTGTGTTATGCTTAAACCACCTCAGCACATACCAGGTTTATGAACATTAAAAAGTTACGTGCAAAGGAACACTGAAGCCCATTAACCAGAATGTGTGCCAGCCAGTATGCCCTTACTGACTAAGGGCTCAGTCACACCCGAACAGCTAATAATTAACCTTGCCCTTTTAGGCTAATCAGAGTCATGTCACTGGCTCCATCTCTTTTGTTACATAACAGATAACAAAACTCCAGTGCTGACATATAGGGTCTCAGATACATGGTGTGATTTTTTTCAGAATCTCTTTTGGGAATAGTCATGTACGTGAAATAGCTGGTACTTACATGCATAGAAATAGCATAATCATATCATCTTGGTATCTGAAGTTATGAATATTAGCTATGTTTACTACATTTGCTCCTGTGGTATGCCCACAAGGGATTTAGCCAGCACGTGAAGGGACAAGTCAAGCTGAATGGCCCATTAAGGAACACTTAGCTCACAATGGACCCTGGAAAATGCCTCTCTACACTTTTCCTGTGAACATTCTAACTAGAATATGGGTGGGGGTGATGGACATGTAGCTTGCCCATGTGACTCCAAACACCATCTTTCACAGTGAGAAGAGATTTCCCTTCACTTGGCAGAAGGAGGGGCCCGGGGCAGGGAGGAGTCACATGGAGCGTCATGTGGGGAAGTCATGTGCCCCCTCCCCTCCCCCCGTCCATCCCAGGAGTGCAGCACCGGCAAGAAATTATTTCTACTTGCACCACTGTGCCTCACCCTATCATAGTGGGAATGTCTGGATTTGGATCATAGCCAGGGAAAAAGTCACATAGCCTAGCCTCTGTGCTTTGGTGCCCACTGCCTATTATATCAGCCAATGGTTCCCTGGGGTAGCTGGCACAAGTTAGAACACTTTAGGCTGTAAAGTGCTCTGCATCTTCAGAGCTCTGTGCATGTAAAAACAGTCTGTTACTAATCCACACATCAAGCACTGTACATAAGAATTAGCTTTATTTTGTGGATGGGGAAACTAAGACATTGACTTGTCCAAACCCACGTGATGCAGTAGCAGTCCTGGGACCTAGGACTAAGCCTAAAAAGTTTGTGGCATCTAGTCCCATGCTTAACAAAATAATTACACCCTCTTGAGAGAATTACAGGTTTATAGTCGCTGTGGCCCCATCTATTATCCTCCGCTCCATCTAAGTAAGTCTGCTAGCTTCTCCCGCATTTGCAATCTGAGAAAAAGAGCATGGAGCAAGGAAGGGTGCACCTCCCTATTATTGGAGACATTAAATGATTCACATTCCCAATTTATTGTTCGGAAAGGGAGCACTAAAATCAGTTACTAAGAAATTAAGAAGACTATCCTTCCCTAAAGATGTGTTTTATTAAGCAAACAAAACATAAAACCTTCACACTGTCTGTGATTGATTAATGACCTTTTTCAAAGACCCTAATAACAGGAACAATTGAAGAATATTGGAACAATTAAGGAGTTTCTGCACAGGCAGTTCACTTATCAAAATGACTTGGACAGGCATTCAGCTGGATCATTGCACCTTATACCTTAACTACTGTCAAATCAAGTATAACAGCCCACCCATGAAGACTATTTTAAGCACATCAGCAAAATGCCACCCTGAACTTTTAGCAGCAATTATAGGTATAAAAGATATTGGCCTTGAATGATTTAAGATGAACTCTACAACAGCATCTGTCCAGACACTAATCTCTTACCATTTACTATTTTACCTTGTCTTACAGGTATTAGCAGTTAAGTTATGTTAGCATTTTTCCAGATAAAACCCAGACTTTTGAAAGTGTAAAAGCTAAACTAATCAGAGTGCCACAGAGCTTTTCTGTGGAAAGTCTCGCTTTGAAATACCAATTACTAATGTAGGTAATCTGAGGGAGTGGAAAAGCAATTTAGGCCAGATGGCTGCAAAATGAAGAATTCTACTGGCAACTAATCTATGCTGTCCTAAAAATATATTTTTAACATCATAAAGTAATGATGATTTGTTATTATTTGATCAAAATAGCTTTGCCACCTCCCTGTTTTTTCCATCACTTTTGTGCACCGGAGCAAAGTAGCATTTTAAACACATCCTGCTGCTGGTTGACTTCAAGTTCCACTCTTGCTGAATTCACTCACCACTTATAGACTCCTCATGAGAACAGTAGATTTTGCTGCTACTCTTCTTTTTTTTTTTTGTCATTGTGAAGAGGTCAGCAGAACCTTTTACGGTCCATTTCTTTTCTCTCCCTTTGGATACAGTTGTGTTTTAAATAGGTTAAAATATGGAAGGGCATATTTCCAGCTAACATCTGATTTCAGTAAGCCCAATTTTGCAGGAAAAGCAGCTGCATGGTATCTTTCATGCCTGGAATTAGTTGTGCATGCAAAGTGGGTTTGCAAAATTAAAGGCTATAATATGGCCAGAACTTCATCTGGTGTAAATCGGCATGGCACCATTGAAGTTAATGGGGTACCTTTTAACACCAGCTGAGGATCTGGCCCTAGGGCTGAAATTCTGGCCTTGAATTTTTTAGATATGCTTATTTTACAACTTTTTCTTAATCAACAGAACAACAAGTAAGGGTGTGTAGCTGCAAAAATCAAAGTCATTCTGAACCCTTGAACTAGACATGTATAAATACAAGCAAGTTAAAGAAGTATGGGCTGTATGAATGGACTATAAGGTGGATAGAAAGTTGGCTAGATTGTCGGGCTCAACGGGTAGTGATCAATGGCTCCATGTCTAGCTGGCAGCCAGTATCAAGTGGAGTGCCCCAAGGGTCGGTCCTTGGGCCGGTTTTGTTCAATATCTTCATAAATGATCTGGAGGATGGTGTGGATTGCACCCTCAGCAAGTTTGCAGATGACACTAAACTGGGAGGAGAGGTAGATACGCTGGAGGGTAGGGATAGGATACAGAGGGCCCTAGACAAATTAGAGGATTGGGCCAAAAGAAATCTGATGAGGTTCAACAAGGACAAGTGCAGAGTTCTGCACTTAGGACGGAAGAATCCCATGCACCGCTACAGACTAGGGACCGAATGGCTCGGCAGCCGTTCGGCAGAAAAGGATCTAGGGGTTACAGTGGACGAGAAGCTGGATATGAGTCAACAGTGTGCCCTTTTGCCAAGAAGGCCAAGAAGGCATTTTGGGATGTATAATGTAGGGGCATTGCCAGCAGATCGAGGGACGTGATCGTTCCCCTCTATTTGACATTGGTGAGGCCTCATCTGGAGTACTGTGTCCAGTTTTGGGCCCCACACTACAAGAAGGATGTGGAAAAATTGGAAAGAGTGCAGCGGAGGGAACAAAAATGATTAGGGGACTGGAACACATGACTTATGAGGAGAGGTTGAGGGAACTTGAATTGTTTAGTCTGCAGAAGAGAAGAATGAGGGGGGATTTGACAGCTGCTTTCAACTATCTGAAAGGGGGTTCCAAAGAGGATGGATCTAGACTGTTCTCAGTGGTAGCTGATGACAGAACGAGGAGTAATGGTCTCAAGTTGCAGTGGGGGAGGTTTAGGTTGGATATTAGGACAAACTTTTTCACTAGGAGGGTGGTGAAACACTGGAAGGGGTTACCTAGGGAGGGGGTGGAATCTCCTTCCTTAGAAGTTTTTAAGGTCAGGCTTGACAAAGCCCTGGCTGGGATGATTTAGATGGGGATTGGTCCTGCTTTGAGCAGGGGGTTGGACTAGATGACCTCCTGAGGTCCCTTCCAACCCTGATATTCTATGATTCTATGAAATACAGAATGAAAAGGAGAGTTAATCACATTAGTCTGGCTTTATTAACCAGACCACACTTCCTTAAACTCCTGGTTCCCCTCTTTAACAGATGTAGCTTTTGTAAATCACTCAGAAGCCTGAGTAAGAATCACCAATGTTAATTTTGTTTGCTGATTTCCTATTTTTATTCAATAATTTACATTAGTTTTTAAATTTCTGACGCTGATAGTGAAAATATTGAAGTTTAATGAAAGAGAAAATCAAGATGAAAACATGTCGACAAGCTATGAAGCGTCCAGCTTCAAAGGCATAAGACCTTGCTTGAGAAGGATTCTGTTAATGCTGCTCACAGCATGAGTATGCTACAAGACACTGAACATTGCATGTCTGGGGGTATTTTAAAGTTGCCTTTTCTAGAACTGCTCATAAAAAATTGTCACCTTTTTTGGTGAAATATCTATATATCTATATCTATATGACTAAGTGAATATGTTCATAAAAACATTCTCTTTTCATCTAATTTTGGTCGGATTTGTGTAAAAAATGAAACTCCCAAAATAAAAAAAAAATGTTTTTTGAAAACCAAATACTGAAACACTTGCTTTCAAGTGTGAAGTCTGTTGACAAAAATCTGAAGAAATCTACTTTTTTTTCTCTCTTTCTTTTTCAAAATAAACAGTTTTGATTTCTTTGAAAATGTTACTGGAAAGATAAATTTTTTTTTTTTCAAAATCTCTCATACTTAGCTTTGCATTTTAAAGATCTAATTCTATATTCCTCCCATGCTCAACACTCCTATTGATTTCAGCAGAATCTGTGAGTGCACAAGAAAAACAAGAAAGGATGCTGGATTAACAGGACTGGAGAAAAATACAATGGGTGAAACAATAGGTGATGGAACTACAGGTGCTGCGGGTACATCAGCACCCTCTGGCTTGAAGTGGTTTCCATCGTTTACAGTTTGGTTCAATGGCTCTCAGCATCCCGACTCTACAAAGTGTTCCAGCACCCCTGGGTGAGACCCTGGCTCCCCTGAAGTCAATCAGAGTTTTGCCACTGAATTCAATGGGGCTAAATCCCTTAAAATGTGATGATTATTCATCGGACAGGTCAGCAAGATCCATCCCTGTAACCGTGATGTATAGAAGCTGAAATTCAGTGGGATCAGGACTATCACTTAGCATATGTTTGTTACAGCACCTAGCACAATGAGCCCTAATCTGGTAGTGGCCTTTCCATGCTACTGCAATATAAACATTAAGCAATAGCCAGTATAATATCAAACTTTATCTGTGAATATAAGGGTTCCGAATTTCTGAGTGGAGGTTACAAATTATATACATTACTAAATATAAATAATGACTAAGTCTGAGCTGAACCCTGCAGCGCTCAGCCACTATGGGGATGGATGGCAGTATAAAACCCTCAAATAGTGTGAGGGTTTGCACATCGCTTAAACTTTTTTTTTTTTGAGGAGGAGGTTAGCAAAATGTCTTCTAGATTCTAAATCCTCCTTCTGCCCCAATACATGGTCTAAGCCCGTATTCTTTAAACAGGGATTAATTTCAAGGAAACACAGTGTTTCCAACTAATGGGAAGTCTGTGCTATGTATAAGGGAGTTAGGATCCTTCCAGAGGATATGCAATATGGTGTATTTTTTCTCTTGCTCCACTCCTCTGTGCTCTCCTTTCTTTTTACATTATTGTAGTGTTTTCTCTGATGAACTTAAATAATGATTCACAGTATCTGAGTGATTTTTTCTTTTTAAAGCAGCAAAATGATCAATCCATTTCCATCCAGAAGCCAGTCATATGATGAATTTCAATCTCTTTGTCAATCCTGAAATCCACTTTCTCAGTGAAAACTCCCACTGGAGTAAATGGAAGAATAGTCTCTGAGCGAGGACTGCAGGACTGAGCCATAAGTTGATGAGAAACAGGCAAGAAAGTACATAAACTGCTGTCTGGTGAGGTAATGTAAAAAGATCTTAGCTAGCAACAATATTACCAGATTTAGGAGCTAATTATGGCTCACTTTGGCTCTTGAAACAATAGAGAGGATGCAGTTAGACAGAGGATCATCTCTCTGAAAGAATGACACACTATGGGCTTGATCCATTGCTCAATGAAGTCAATAGAAAGAAGATAGACAAGCAACAAATAGCACTTGCCGTTGGCTATGTAGTGACTCTTGAGGGGCTACTGCTATTTCTTCACTTTCTTTAATTTATGGTACCACCAGCTAGTGTTAACAGGATTATCGCTACTCCATATGCTGTCAACCAGCTGGCATGCACGTTATTGCATGATGCGTATTTTATTTATTGCCAACTTATTCTTTTTGTGATGCCCTGTTCTTTCTGCAAAGGGCTACAGCTACAATTTTAATTTGGTTGATGTTGACCTTGTAGTCAACTCTCTAGCTAGGTTGAAGGTAAACATATCTTGCTCTATCGACTAAATTAGGGGAGCTTTTTGTCCACAAGGGACACTGGATTGCTTTGCTGTGTGCATGCAATATAAATCAAAGGAGGAGGCATTATTAATAAATAAGGCATTGGTTAGACTTTGTCTGGAAATCTTGTTTAAAGCACTGATAACTATCCAATAGCTTTTATATATATATATATATAATTGCCTTTGGGGATTGCAATGCACCATAACTAGAGCACAGAAAGTGAAAACATGAGTAGAACTGCGGTGAACTTTTTGCAACAAGCAATTTATTCATAGAACATGGGCCCTTTTTTTCTCTTCTTGATTTGTTAGTGAACATTCCATGTTTTCAATGAATTGTTTCATCATACATAATTATTTAGTGCCTGTTTTCTGTGAATGTATTTCAGCCTATGGGTTGTTCATAAACTATTGGCTGTCAGGATTGCATTGACACAGGCCATTTGAAACTCAAGCTGCCACATAGCAGTGTTTCTGTTCCTTCACTGGATGAGCAAAACTCAGATATTCACTGATATGAATAGTTGGGGAAACCAGGAAGATGGTGGGCTAGGTTGTCAGATGGTATAAACTTTATAGCTATGCTGATGGAGCTGTGGGTTGAGCTTCATTGGAACTATGCTAATTTATGCTATTTGACAACCTGGCCTTGTAGTCTTCCCATGAATATCCTGGAACGTGTTGTTTGGATGAACATTCCTGCCAGTTATCTCACTGGGCCAGATCTTCAGCTGATGCAAAATGATGTGGCTCTCTTGAAGTCGGTGGAGCTGTATGGCTTTCCACTTGCTGAGGATTTGGCCCATTCACTAGAATATTCATGGACTTTGAACACAACGGGGCAGAAATGCAGCTAAATCAAAAATATTTTAAAAAATTGAACAGGTGATCATAAGTAATTGGTTGCATTCTTTGTCCTATTGCAATCCAGATTTTAGACACAGTGAATTATCTATAAAATGTCTTTCAGTGTTTCTACATGGTCTCCTATTTCTAGATCTGCACAACGCAAGGATATGAAAATGTATCCTCTAAATGACCAAAAGTTGGAATTTTAGGGGATCCTGAGCATAGTTATTTCATGTGACAGAACAACAAATTACTTTGGGATAATTTACCAATCTGAACAGTTGTTGAGTCAAGGAACACCAGTGCATTCAGGAGAGAATTGGATGAGTTTTTGGACAAAGAATGGAGAGGGGACTCTGTAGAGAAAATAGGAAAATGGAAATGAGGGAAATAGAATGGGTAAGCATGGTCAGATTTTCCAAGTGTGTTTCTGCATTTGCTATTTATAATGAAGGGGAAGCATGGAGAAGAAAAGTGTGTTTTTAAACTCTGTTGCATCAAATCATAATGGCATTTTGGGTTATGTCATTGCAAAGACAGCAGATACTGGATCCTCATTCATATCAGATAAAAAGCAAAGAAATATCCATTCTGCCCATTGACTAGAAAACAATCCTTGGTTACTGCTGTCCTGATCACTGACTGATCAGTATATCCATTAAATAGAACTGTCAAATCTCTTGGAAAGCAATGATTCGGATTTTTTTTTTTAACAGTGATTTGTTTTGCAGTGTTTTCATCATTTTCTTAGTGCACATATTAGTCATTGAGTAGGTTCTTATTCTCAAAGAATGAGGAGTGCAATCACCATTCCTGAAGTGCAAGATCATCCTACCTTCAAGACACTCATTAAAACCGAACATCTAGAATTGATGCTATTAAGCCTGACATGCAAAATATGGTTATGCTGGCATGGGTGAGGAGTAAAAAAGAGGATTTGACCTGCTATATGTCTAACATAAGGTCAGATGGTCTGGGTAGTAGCATAGAGGGAGGGGATGGCAGGATCTTGTATGTGGTCAAACCCCCATTTTATGCATGTATCCTTCACCTTCCTGTTGGAGAAGGAAACCAGCCATTTGCAGCCTCCCAAGCACCTTCTCGCTCCATTCCTGGATCCTGCAAAACCCCTGCTTGTTTGAGGATCTATAGCTGTCGGGGGCACAGGCTAGTTGCAAGAGAGGGAGGGCCAAGAAGGTGGCTTTTGCATTCTCTCTCCCAAATTTACAGGTACAACATCTGTATACTCCTCTGTGCTGGAAAAATACTCCTCAGTAGGGGCTGTGAGGAAGCCCTGGCGCTACAGCTCCAATGGAGCCTGGCTGTCTGGGAACCAAAGGGGGGACAAAAGGGTTCCAGAGAAGGCAGGGAAGAAATCTGTAAGTTCCAGAAATCTGCTGCTCATATCTATGCAAGGGGATGGATAATTCAGCCCATAACCCTTATATGGATTAATCTACCACATCATTACAAAGAACACTGGGAATTGTAGCATCCAGCTAGCAATAGGTATTTGTCATTCCTCTATAGTACACTCACCAGCCTGGGTAACAGAGAATAGAGTGGTAAAGAAAAGCAAACCGCTAACTATGGGGTTGGGATGGGGGAGTATTGTGCAGTTTTAGAATGATATTGTACTCTGTTTATATCATTAACCTAAGAATTACCATGAAGTACATTAAGGTCCCTGGTTTTAACAAAAGTCTCTAATTAAGGACCTCATAGGCGTCATAATCTATTGGTTTAGTGGCCTATAGACTAACTATTTTAATATGTTGGCCCTCTGGCAAATTCTCCAACTACAAATCTTTCAGCAGGGTGCACTTGTGTTCTGAATCTCATCTTATCTTAGAAGCATGAACGTTGCAATTAGAAATTCAGAACTCTTTACATCTTAGTAACCATGCATAAAAATTAATTCAAGCAAAATGTAATTTAGAATAATAATAACATGGTTTTCCTAATGTTTCCTACATTAATCATGGTTAAGACAGTTACTATAGCAGCACACTGGATTTTATTGAAAATAAAGTAATTCAGTGTGGTACAAGCTCTCTTCAGAGAGCACTGATGTTTATTTAAGAGAGAGGAGAAGCAGTATGGGACGGGGGAGAGAGACAGAACGGGTCTGTTTTTCTTTCAATGAATGTAATGCTTAATAACATATTGATACAAAAGCAGTAGAGCACTATTTATTTTCAGGGAAAGGTTCTGATCTTTGCTATTTGTCATTGGATATTTTTAAAATTTACAGACAGAAACAAAAAATAAAAAGAGAGAAAAGCGTGCAGACTAAGTTTTTCACCAGAATAAACATTAAACCCATGACAAACACCTCACCCAGGTTATTAACTGTGGGAAAATAAGCCCATAAAATTTTTCAAGCTTTCCGATGTTTACTCAAGTCTTTTCTTTTTGTCCTGAGGTGAATGTGCCTACCAGACTCCCATTTAAGACCTTCTGAGGATCCTGTTAGAGGAGTCAACTTTAATGATAGGCATAGGAGTCAGTGGGCCAGCTTCTTTAGTGAATGGTGTAGAGGGGTCATAACCTGGCCACAAATGCACAGCAGTGGGTTCTGGTGTAGGGGGACTCTCTGCTTGGTGCAAATAGGCTGCTTTGTTCTTCTGCATCCTGCCCAGCAGAAAGGGCAGGGTGGGGATGGGGTGGAGTTCCTGTATGCCAATCCTCCTCTGGTGGAGGGCCCACAAAGGACCCTTCAGTACCTGCCTGGCAGCTCAGCTGACCTTTGGAGTCAGGGAGCTAGCCTTCAGAACCAGGGAGCCGTGTCTGCCTAATACCTGACATGCTCTGTCCCAAACAGAGCTCTGGTGCAGGAGGGAATCTTACCTAGTAAATTGCTTGACACTAGGGGAACATTCAAAATGTCTTGATTGTGCCCTAGGTTCCTATAAGTGTTAATACACAAACAGACTAATTCAGTAGTTTTTGATTCTTGCACCCTCTTGGTAGCTTCTCTCTGCCAGCTTTTCCCTGCCTTAAAAGTGTAAATTACACGCAACTTGTTCTCCCTCTGAATGCCAATTCAGTGCACCTGTTTTTCTACTCCCAGTCATCATTTAATTTATAGCACTATTTCTATTATTGCTTAATTAAATTCCTTGAGACTTTTGTGGGAACTGACCCTACTTACACCCGGCTTGTATTTGGTCCTAAAACTTTATAGATAGAGGGCCAGATCCTGAGCTCTGTTTTGCTCCTTTATGCTTGAAAGGTGGTGTTATTGGCCAGCTGCTGAGTCCCCCATGTGGGGGAATCTCTAAATGATGTAGGGCCAATTCCAGGCATACATGCTTTTTGGTGAAATGTCCTAGTGCTGCTATGCTCCAGCAATCTCTAGCTTGTATAATGGCCTTTGGGGGCTCTTAGCAGCCAGTGCAAGTCAGGAGTACTCTAATTTTGCACTGGAGGCCAAATCGTTCTCAGGATCAGGATGGGCATAAATCTGTGCTCTTCCCCCTCACCTTGTTATTTTCCCTCATGTCCTCACTGAGTACAGCCTGGGACCAGAGCATGAGAGAGACGCCTTATATTACCATCCCAAGAAAAATCGAGATTTTGGGACAAACTTACCCATCACCACACGGATTCAGGAGTAGAGCAGCTCAAAAAAATGTAATTTATTTTGTGCAAAATTTTTGAAAAAAAATATTTTTTTCGTTTTCTTGGAATCTTTCAGGTTATTGTTAAACTCTTTTTAATTTTTTTTTTGAAAAATGAACTTTTAATTTTAAGCCAAATCATTTTAATGAAAATGGAAAGCTTCAAAAGAAAAATTCTGTTTTGTCAACACAAAAACAATCATTTTTTGTTGTAAAAGAAGCTGTGATGAAATAGTTTTACAAGCTCTACTCAAGAGGAAATCAGTAGTGCTTTGGTGGTGTGGCTAAAGATTCCACAAACATTTTCAGTGCTATGACCAGAGAAATATGGTTGCTCCACTGAGCTATCCTGTTCCATTGATCTTCCAGTAACAGTAGTGCATTATTTTTGAAAACGTTGGTGTTTTTTCTTAATAATGGAACAATTCCTTACAATCTCCTGGCTTTATGATGTTTGTGCTTTTTGAGATATCTGCTATTTTGGGATGAAGTAAGGGATCATTTTTTTTAAAAAAAAAAATCTTAATTCCAGGTTAATAAAGTCTTTTGCCTGGGATTGTGATGTAAACTGGTGATATAGTAAAACATCTCAACATTTTATACTCAGGGCTACACAGGCTTTTGTAACAGAATGCATTTTTTCATTGGATTTAGTACTCATTAGAGGAGGTGGGAGAGGTGATATTCCTATTCCGCAAACCTAAGTGGACTTTTAGCACCTAAATTGTTCATGGGAACTGCTAAACTGTTATCTCAACCACAGGTGTTAATTAATCACTCAAAAAAAAAGTACTTTATTTTCCATTAAATGTGAAGGAAAATAGATTTTTCTCTTTAAATAGCATGTGCATGTTTTCTACAAAAGATATGGAAGTTGGACTTCAGAACCATTTCATTTGTTCCCTTTAATCAGTTTTTTGTGTGTGGTCAATTTCTATTTTAATTTATATGCTGGTCATCCCTACTGAAAATGAGAGCAGAATTTGGCCTGTAACGTTAACTGAAACCCAACCCAACCCTTTTAAAAAAATGAAAATCCATAAATTAGGACAGGTTGATTCTTTTGCCTCTTCTGATTAAGGAAAAGTTCGATATCAATTTGAGAACTCCTGAAATGAGGGAGAGATGATGCTATATAGTTTACTGCTACAGTATACTCTTCATAGAAATGTCTCACCATGGCTGTGAACCAGATTTTCAAAATTGCTCAGCATCCCACATTTCTCATTTAGGCACACAAAGTCTGACTGGGAGGGGCTGCAAGCTCTTTGAAGGACAGGATTAGAATTCAAAATGACCTTGACAAACTGGAGAATTGGTCTGAAATCAACAGGATGAAATTCAGTAAAGACAAGTGCTATGTCTCTTCGGAAGGAAAAATCAAATGCACAAACACAAAAAGGGGAATAACTGGAAGTTACAGTGGATCAGAGATTAAATATGAGTCAACAATGTGATGTAGCTGATAAAAAGTCTAATATCATCCAAGGATGAATTAATGGGAGTGTCATATGTAAGATACAGTATGTAACTGTTTCACTCTACTCAGCACTGGTGAGGCCTCAGCTGGAGTACTGTGTCCAGTTCTGGGCATCACACTTTAAGAAGATGTGGACAAATTGAAAAGAGTCCAGAAGAGAGCTACAAACATGCTAAAAGGTTTAGAAAATCTGACCTATGGGGAAAGATTTAAAAAACTAGTCTTGAGAGAAGAAGACTAAGGGGAAACCTGATAGTCTTCAAATGTGTTAAGGACTGTGGGATGAGGTATACAAACCTCACACTGGGGCCGAAGGGGTTAAAAGATGATATTGGCTCCAGGTAGCCCCACCTCTCCAAGCCTGTCAAGGATGCTCCAGCTGGAGAAGCCGGTTAAATGGAGTTGAGAAGCCTAGATAAAGGGTGGTGGACAGACTGCGGGACAGAGGACTCCTTCTCCAGCAAGACAGGCAGACGATTGACCCTGAGAGGGGACTACAGAGCAGGTAAGGCCCACAGGCCCTACCTTCTCCAACCACCAGCCACTTTGAGAAACAGCTGGTCCTGCAGGGCCCTGCTCACTTGGACCTGTTGTTGTTGAAAAACTATTTGGATTATAGGGGTCATGTCCCAAACTGAAGGGACATATTGGTAGGAAATAGCCCAAGGAAGCAGACTTTCAGTCCTCTGTTGTTGCTTCGTACAGAACTCTGGGCTGGGACGCAGTGGAGAGTGAAGGCCCAAGTTCCCATTCTGTACCCCATAAGGGCTGAGGCCCAGATATGAGTGGGAAGCCAAAGATTCCCAGTTTAAAGTCAGGAACAGATATTTCTACTGCCCTGACGGAGGGAAAAGGAGCCAGAAGTTGGGTGTGTTGCCCACGTCTCCAAGCCCTTCTATCAGAGGCTGTTATAAAGTGGTAGGTGATCAATTGTTCTCCATGTCCACTGAAGGTAGGAGAAGTAGTAATGGGAGCAGCAAGGGAGACTGAGATTAAACATTACAAAAAACTTTCTAACTGTAAGGATAGTTAAGCACCAGAATAGGCTTCCAAGGGAGGTTGTGGAATCCCGGTCATTGGAGGTTTTTAAGATGAGGGTTGGACAAATATCTATCAGGGGTAGTCAAGGTGCACCTGGTCCTGCTGGATCGCAGGGGGATAGACTAGATGATGTCTTGATGTCCCTTCCATCCCTATATTTCTATAATTCTATGACTCAAAGCCCAGTGAAGTCAATGGAAAGAATCCTGTGAAGTCAATGGGCTGTGGGTTAGGCCCCTAATAATTAAGTTAGGTCTTCTCTACACACAAATGTTGCACTGCTTTAACTAGCTAGAGCAATACATTGCTCCCCGTTATACCAGCATAGCTTATTCCTGGATGGGAAGGGAAGGGAAATAAGCTATATCAGTATAAGACACTGATATAGGTGTGTTCACACTAAGGGTTGTACCAGTGTAACTATATCAGTTAATTGAAATAGCTATACTGGTACAAGATCTGTGTATAGATCAGGCCTAAGCACGTGCGCACAAAGCCTTATTGTCTTACAACTACACTGTCAGGGAGCCAGCTGCAGCAGAATCAGTCCCCTAGCAACACACTGGACACAGCTGACCTTGGTAGGCATCGCCTGATTGATTGAGCTTTCTGACTGGTGGAGGAATGAAGCTAGCTACTACTTGACCCAGCAGTAGCCAGAGCTCACTGGCTGCTCAATGCAGTCCATGCCTGCAACTGTGCTCGGTCCTGCTTCTTCTGTCTGTTCCTGTGCCTTCTTCAGGGCCTGGACTTCTCCATCCTTGACACCCCTGGCTCTGCATCCTGGCTACATCTTCAGATCACCCATTGGCTCTAACCATTGGGCATGACCACCCACATCCCAGTCAAATCCCTCTCTCACTCCCTGCACTCTCCTGACTGCATTTTGCTAGCTATCTAGAGCTCTCAAAAGAGGTTGTGAGTGGACAGCAATAGGGCCATGGCACTGTGCCCATATGTCTACCAACCAGCCAGAATCGCCTTACAGGATCTGACAGTGGGTGGGCTCCATCTGCTTCACTATAACACTGGGCTCCAAGAGGCATTGTGGTCCCCTGTGCTCTTGCTAGTGTAGTCTGGCACCATGCTGACAATGCCCCTTTAAGGAGACCCATTTTCTTCTCTAGGCATTTCATATTCTTTTGTATTCACAGAGCTTTTATTTTCCTTCCGACCACAATCAAAGGAGGAACTTTTCTTTGAAACAATTTTTGTAACACTGCAATTCACATCTGAATGAAATATCTCTTAAGGCTCATGTGACACACAAGAGGTAATAGCAGATAAAAGGGAAAATGGATAGACTGTAAAACAGCACCCAGAAGAAAAGTCATTTTCTGCAATTCCTAAATAAATTGCTCTCTAATTCACAAATAATGCAGTACATATTTAGGTTTGTCATAAAGAATGATTACTGAATGCAGAGTCTGGAATTCATAATAAAAGGAGAGCATGTAAGGAATTGCTGGGAAAAGCTGAGCTATAAAAATATGGGACTTGTAATCTTTAATGACTTTCTTTCATAAATCATGTGCCGATAAATGCAAAGCAAAGCAATGGAGAGTCAGCAGTAAAATAGATGCTTTAAGGAAAATAAGGATTCAAAATATTTTTTTCACAAATTTTATTGCCTAAAGAATGGCTATAATGTTCCTGTTTTACCTGTGGTTTTTGTTTTTTTTAAATCCTGTGTGTACCACTTCTCTGTAAAGAACTTTGGTTTCAACTGTCGTTAATCCAATGCGGGGTGGGGAGGGTTTATGGGTCCCTCCACATGCTCTGGAGGTTCCTTAGCCAGTCCTGTCTGTTGTTCCTTATTTCACCTATATCAATTAATTTACATGAATTTACATATTTATTTTTAAAAGAAAAGCAAGGAAGTGTTTTCAGGCCTAATCCTGCTATCGTTTACATTAATAGCAAAACCCTTATTGAGTTCAACAGAAACAGGATTGAACCCTGAAATGCTACTAGCCATATCCCCTACTGGGATATGCTGGAGCTGCAGGCTCAGCACTCCGATGCTTTGCTCCTAGAGCATTGCAAGGGCACAGATCACCCACCAGTCTTGTCCAGCAATACGCTTAAACCTGGCCAAAATGTGTTGTGCTTGTGCTGCATGGAAAATCCCAATTGCATGAAGAAGCAGTGGTCTGCTGCAGGCAGATCCCATACTACAGTCCTGTTTTAACCCTGTTAAAGCAAAGGCTTGGAAAATTGGCTTGGTCTGAAAATTGCCATGTTTACGCTAAAGACGAAAGGAGACTGATTCTGCAAAGTTTGAAGAGAACTTTTTAAAAGGGAATTAAAGTCAACTTTAGGTGTCTGAGTTTGCTCAATAAAAGCTTTGCTGCTGACTTAAATGGGAGCAGAAGCAGGCCCTAAATTTGTACCCCTGCTTTCATACACATAGTGGGTAGAAAGTAAAAGGGTAAGCAAAAAATATACAGTAAAATCTGTGTTATCCCGCACTTTACCAAACAGAAAGCTCTCGAAACCAGCATTTCTGATATCCATTCAAAGTTCGGTTGGCGCAGGGCTGGCAGGCTCCCTACCTGGCTCTGCGTGGCTCCCTGGAAGCAGCAACATATCCCTGCTGCTCGTCGGTGGAGGAATGGCCACGGAGTCTCCATGTGCTGCCCCTGCCCCGCCCCAAGTGCTCGTTCCGCAACTCCCATTGGCTGGGAACCACGGCCAATGGGAGCTGCGGGGGTGGCGCCTGCAGGCGGAGGCAGTGCGCAGAACCATCTGGCCTCACCACTGCCTAGGAGCAGCAGTGACATGTCGCCGCTTCCAGGGAGCTGCCTGAGGTGAGCACCACCCAGATCCGGCACCCTGAAACCCCTCCCATCCCCTAACCCTGAGCCCCTTTCCACACCCAAACTTCCTCCATCGGTACGTATAATTCTGAGTTAACTGGAATTTTTGACTTACCGGCACCCCCCATTTCCCCAACAAGCCAGATAACAAAGTTTTTACTGTATATATTTCCAAGCTTTTAGTAAGCAATGGCAAAAATAAATGGGGCAGGGGGGTTGTGAAGAAAAAGAAATTGTTTAATATGTGACGTGATTATATGGTTCCACCTGGTACCATTGTGATGCTTTGAAAGTTACTTGGTTGATTATCATATTTATTAACCCCTTATTTCAGATTATGGTGGGGCACGCTCATTGTTGTTTCATGATCTACCTGAAAATCTGCTTGTACCAGTGATACCGGGTGCCTGGACACAGCTGTGACTGAATTTCTTTGAATTGGCTCAAAGGAAAGGTAGAGAGGCTGGGAGGACCCTGGGAAGTGGGAGTATTCTCCATTCTGTTTTGATAGATCAGTTCATTTAATTGCTGATGATTCTTGACATAATCCTTCAGTCCTTTCTCAAGCTAAATTCCCATTGGTCTCAATGGCAGTGGTACTGAGCTCAGGACTGAAGAATGAAGCCCTCTGTTAGCAATCCCAGGCTGCTGTTGGCTCACTGAGCTTGCTGTGTCCTATTAATCTTTTGTCATATGGAAGCTGTTCCATACCCCTAATCATGTTTGTTACCCTTTTCTATACCTTTTCCAATACCAATATATCTTTTTGAGATGGGGTGACCAGATCTGCACGCAGTATTCAAGATGTGGGCGAACCATGGATTTATATAGAGGCAACATGATATTTTCTGTCACTTTCCTAATGATTCCCAACATTCTGTTCGCTTTTTTGACGGCCGCTACACTTTGAGTGGGTGTTTTCAGAGAACTATCCACAATGACTCCAAGATCTTTTTCTTGAGTGGTAACAGTTAATTTAGACCCCATCATTTTACATGCATAGTTGGGATTATGTTTTCCAGTGTGTATTACTTTGCATTTAAATGCCATTTTGTTTCCCAGTCACCCCGTTTTGTGAGATCTCTTTGTAACTCTTAGTTACGTCCAAAGCAGAGTACAATCTTGAGTAGTTTTGTATCATCTGCAAATTTTGCCACCTCATTGTTTGCCCCTTTTTCCAGGTCATTTATGAATATGTTGAACAGTCCTCGTCCCAGTACAGACCCCTATTTACCTCTCTCCATTCTGAAAACTGACCATTTTTTCCTAACCCTTTGTTTCCTATCTTTTAACCAGTTACTGATCCATGCAAGTTTTAGCATTCAAGCCTTTTAGCTGGAAAACATGTAGGTACTCCTAGAGAGTTCTACTAGTTCGCAGAGATACGCACATTGGGGGCTGGTCCTGTTATTACTGACTCCCCTGTCCATTAAAGTCTGGATTTTCAAATCTTTATTTTTTATGTAAGGTCCCTTGCGAGTTGTGACATCTTCCCTGCATGAGCTACATTTTTAATCAGTGGCAAAGCTGCACAATGCAAGCTGGCTGCTCCTTGCCTCCTCTAAAACAAAAGGGGGTGAGGGGGTGGGAGGAAGCACTACATTAAAAACCCAGCGCCTCCCATTCCAGCTCTCAAAATGGTGGTCAGCATGATCTACAGGAAAAAATAACAGGTTTCAGAGTAGCAGCCGTGTTAGTCTGTATCCGCAAAAAGAAAAGGAGTACTTGTGGCTGCATCTTTCCATCAGTATCAAGTGGATGTCACACCTTTTCTCTCTCCTCTCTGAAAAAAATCATTATCACACCATAATGTTCCTAATCAGTTGAGATGCAGTGGTTATTGAAAGCTTCCTGCTAACTTCATTTTGCAAGCGGGTGGCAGTTACAATAGCTTGAGCCCCATGCAGCATTTCATGAGAAATTAGAAAAGGAAACTGGATTAAAGTAAATAAAAGGGGAGGTTTTATAATTGTGAGTCCCACACAAGCTTGTTGTCCGAATGATCTTTTTTAAGGTCAACTGTCAGGTTTAGTCTCCAGAGTTTCTGTTTCTGGCAAACAGCCAGCTGCAACTGTAATTTTTTAAGCATGGATTATTCTCAAATATGCAGCTTAGTAGAGCCAAATATATAAAATACTGTGGTCAAGTGAAATAGTTCATTTATTAGAATGATTTGTAGTAAAGGGGTGCTTAAGTCCTAAGTTCAAGGACCCATTATGCCATACACTGTCCAAACACGTAGTACTAGAGAGTTCTTGTGTATGAGAGGATGATCCATGGGTAGGGTATTAACCTAGGACTTGGGAGACCTGCATTCAAGTCCCTGCTCTTGCACAGACTTCCTGTGTGACCTTGGGTACGTCATTTAGGACTGGGCGAGATGGCAAGTTAGCATGCAGCAAGCTGGGCTGCAAGTCTACAGTTCCCGAGTGTATCATGCACTAACTGTCCATATGGACCTTGGTACTGCACACTAAAAGTTCCATAGTGTGCTTTAATCTACTCTTGATCTGAAACAGCAGTAGGTCAATGCACACTTGGGAACTTTAGTGCACAGTAGCATGGTCCACATGAACAGTTAGTATATGATACTCACGTGTACTTTAGATTTACACATACAGCTTGTTGCACACTATGGCCTTGTCTACACTACCGGGGTAAGTCAATCTAAATTACACTACTCCAGCTACGTACATAACGTAGCTGGAGTCAACATAGCTAAGGTCGCCTTACTGCGTTGACGGGAGATACTCTCCCTTCGACTTACCTTACTCCTCTCATTCCAGTGGAGTACCAGAGTCAACCAGAGAGTGCTCTGTGGTCGATTTAGCAGGTCTTCACTTGACCCGCTAAATCAACCCCCGCTGCATCGATCACAGCAGCGTCGATCCCCATAAGTGTAGACATAGCCTAAATGTCCATCTAGACAAGCCCTTTTAAGTCTCTCTATGTCTCAGTTCCCCATCTGTTAACCTGGGATAACAGCACTTCCCTACCTCAAAAGGGTGATGTGAAGATAAATATATTAATGATTGCGAGGTGCTCAGATACTGTGGTACCTTAGATAGAAGAGATTACAGTCTAAACAGACAAGACAAAGAAAAGGTGAGAGAAAGGAAGTATAACCATCCCCATTTTGCAGAAACACAGAGAGATGTACAGCAAAGAGTTCAGCACATTGGTGTCCTGAGCAGACCAGGCTCAGTTGTGGGAGCTCTTGAAGATCTGGCCCTTTTAAATGACTTGCTCAAAGTCACATAGGAAGTCCAAGGCAGAGGGAGGAATTGAACCAAGATTTCCTGACTCCAAGTCCAGTGTTTTAACCATAAGATCCTATTCCAGCTATATAATAGTGCCTTCTTTATAACGTTTTGTAACTAAATACATTGAAAATATCCATCTTGGATATTCATTGGCACAGTGAAAGAAAATGTTTTGTTTTTGTTGGTGTTTAATCCTCTTTCACCCCAAATACCTGCCTTCTCGATATATGATGAAGCACGTGAGATGCTATACAACATTAGGATGATATGCAGCTATTTTAAAAATATTATCTACTAAATCCTTTTCTTATTGACACAACTGTCACCATCCCTCAAAACCGATAAGAAGTGGACATTTTTAGATGATTAAATCAACTGCAAACCTCTCATTCCCTACTATATGTAGGCAAAAAAAATGAAAAGACCCTTCTTAGATATGGATGTCCAAATCAGCAAGTGCCTTTCACTTCATACTTTTAGCTCAGGGGGATAATTTTTTTATGTCAGAAGTTTTGAACATAAGCTCTCAACCTTACTTTAAAGTTCACAGTAGTATTCTGTAACCCTGTGTGCATGAGTATTGGCATTAAATGTGTCTGTTTAAAAACCTTTAAGAGAATAGAATGTGCTTTTGACCCAAATTTACTTGAACATGGTAATGAAAGTAATGCTAAGCACATATTAAATCTGTAGAAAATTGTATCTAAGAGAAGCACATGGCAGGAGAGTAGGTGATACTTCCTTTGGATATTAATAACTGTTGGTCCAATCCACCAAGGTACTAGGTGCCTCCCAGAAGATGCTCCTGATAAATCTGATATAGACCCAAGAATTTCTGTTATTACAGGACATGATCCCATGATGTGATGAGTGCTTTCAACTGCTACTCACTTGAGGACAGTCAGCATTGCTCAGGTGTTGTTAGGCACCTCACAGGACAAGGACTATATGAGCAAGAGAAAGAAGCTCATAAGTTTTTGTGGTGCCATGACAGCACCAAGATGGTTACAATTTTTAAACATGCTGTAAATTTTGATATTACATAAATGTGACAGCTTGAAATATCCACCACAGGAAGCATTACTAATATCCTTTTGCGAAGAAATGCAATATGATTTTCAAGTTCAGAAGGCACTTAGAAAAAGCTTCCAAAATGGTAGCCATCTTGGCATTCCTTCTCAAAAGAAGAAAGTCTCCACAGATATCTCTGAACATTTTAAAACTTGGATTGAGGATGGGCTTTTTCTCCATTAAAATGTCAAGTTTTCAAAGCTTTGAAAACATCTGTGGTAACTTCTGCTTCTGCCCAAGGAAAGTAACCAGAATGAGCAAAGCAGGTGAAATTTTCTTGAGATGTTAAGGCTTGTTTTCAGCAGGAAAAGCCTATTTGAGCATAAACATTTTACAGTATGTAATGAAATGAATAATGTAATCCCTGTGGAAGATGGACTTTTTAGCTGCATCTTCCACAGAAGGTAAAGAGAATCATTAAAAATACATTTGCCACTGATAGGTTGAATTCATTTTAGCTGGCATAAATAGGACAGATGAGCTATTTAAATGTCTGATGAGTACCATATAATGAAATATTTATCACCTTCTCATGGTCACTGCATGAGAGGCCAATAATTTGTTTTCTCTCAGCATTAGTATTTGTGGCACTTATAATAAATTATACATTGCAAGCTCACAGACTTCACCCCTTTTCTATTTACCTGTCTAGTCTGAGATCTCATTCATCAAAATTTAGCTAATTCTGGGACAAAAGTGAAGCTTTAAATTTATGTATTTTAAAGAATCATGGATTTTATAATGCATGACTATACTAGAGCACCATGGACTACGAGTAATGCACATGTGCCCTTCAGAGCTGTACTATGGAGAAAGGAAGAATGTGTGTTTGATAGAGATATAAATATGTGTGTGACAGAGATCAGCCTGAGTCATGAAGTCAGATCAGATACTGATTTAGAATCAAATCTCTGGAGAGTTCCAAGTCTGTTCAGGTTTTGCCTCTGATAGACACAAATGCCATGAAATTTGGGTGTGATTATGACCTTAAGTACCCCAAATTTCCATTGTAGGTAGAGTTCAGATTCTGGTTCAGAAATGTAAATCCTATTTATACACAGTACATTACTTTGCAACAGTGCCAAGGGCTATAGCAAGAAACTTTGGGATGAAATAAAGAAAAGTATTCAGGAGAAAATTGAGAAAACATTCAGCTGATGTCGTGTGTGTGTGTGTATGTGTATATATATAATATAGATAGATAGATAATCCTGCCCTCACCAGGCAGGTGATTTACTAGATGACCTGATAGATCGTTTTTTTATTTCTGAGATTGTACGATCCCTTTTTTTGCTATATATCTTTATGAATGTATAGGAGAGTAACTCACAGGTGAAAGTGAGAGTAGTCAGAATTCACCTGACTCACTTGAAACTAATAGGAGTTGATATTGCTCACCTTTTTGCAGAAAGTTCTGAGTACCTCACAGGTAAGGACTTGGATATTTATCTCCTTTCTATGCAGAGTGGAATGTACTAGTCCTTGCAGCAGTTAAATATGCTCAGATGAGGGTCCTTGCAGTACTTAGATATAAACTTAGGCACTGGATTGCAGTTCTAAACAGAAGAGCGTATGTTTCAAAGACTATAGTAAGCTATGTTCTGGGGACGGCTAGAAAATGGAGGAAAACATCATTACTTTAGATCTCTAATGCATACTTCTTTTTTCATTCTAGGATCTGGGTGAATGAGAGGGAAAATATTTTCTTTCAGTTGCCAAGAGCAGGGTCAACCAATGTTTTCATTAATTCTGAAGACTGTTAGTGAAACTCCCACATGAATATCCATCCCCTTTGAACTAAACCTCAGCATCTCCACATGCGTAAGTAAATGGACAGTAGCAGTCCTCAAAGTCATTTACTGTTGTGAATTGGATGTTCCATGATTCAATTCAAAGTTTTTTGTTTTACTTTCTGCAGACGTTATCGGTGCTCAGTGATGAGATAAGACCATCACTTGCCTCAGTTACTCAGGAAACTGTAAATCGTTCAGAGTGTTCAGGAGGCTGACAAAGTTCATTATTCTCTGCCCAAAAAGTCTTTAGGGATCTATCATCTCTGCATAAGCCTGTAAATTAATTTCCCATGACAAAATTATTCAAGATGGACAGCTTGAAGGATTTTAAAATGACTTTCTGCTTGGGAGATACCAAGAAAATAAACCTAATGCCTTTCTCAACCACCCCAGTGTGAAATATCATCTATCTTTCAACCCTATGATCAAACAGAAAGGTTGGATTTGTGGGTTTTCTCTTGCCCCAAAGACGTGTAATTTATGGTTAGCACTATATCTGCCGGGAAACTCCGCTGTCAGGGTTCTATTACATGCGGAACATAGTGTTTCAGTTATTGGTCAGTTTTCTAAATCAGTTGAGTTGCATATGTTTTTGGCATGCCATATTTCAGTCTCTCTCATAAAACCCCAAAATAGGGAAATCCATCATTTTTTTTGTTTGTTTGATGCCCTCTTGGGGCCATATCCCAAAGAATTTTTATGCATTACTAAAAAGGTAATTTTGAAGGTCATATTTTTCAAAGCATCCTCTAAAGTTGCACCAACAGATGTCTAAAATTATGTTAGTAATGAATACTTACAAAGAGAGAAGAATATGGCCTCCATGAATAACAGTGGATTGAGTTGGCCAAATATATTCATCAACATATTTATGAATCACTTTTTGTATTATGTAAACAGATCTAGGTTTGAATTTGTACTTCTTGAAGAATATGAATTAACATTTCAATACATATTTTTAAATGTCAATAAACATTTAAAAAGTATCAGTCATACCATAGAAAAACAATTAGCTTTTCTCAAACTGCAATCGTCTACCACATTCTACAAAGACAATACAATGAAACATATTTTTGATATTATAAATAGGTATTTCTTTTTCTCTTCGTTTAGATAACAAAAACATCATTGTTACATAAAAGTGGGTATTCAACCTCCTGCCATAGTCACGACATCAAAAGATTTTATAAACTTTTTGAGACACAAAATGAGAGCTAAAAGCCTCTTAACTGATTTTAAAACTTGGCAGAGGTAACAGAGCATAAAGAATATATTATTAGAATTGAACAAACAGAGTCCACTGTTTATATGTTGAAAGATACCTACGTACAACAAAAGCTGCTTCTTCCCACAGAGATTATTCAAGAACTGAACCCCAAATGAATCTAGATCATTTGCTATATGAATTGTATGTTAACCCAGGAGAATGCACAAATAATTTCCATGTTGAAGGCAGCACACTTACATAAGTCACCTGTCTTAGCTTCCCACAATAAAGTAGGTTCCTGAATTTAGCTATCCACTCATCTGTGCCACTGTTGCCTTGTATTGTGGTCCTTTTTACAAATATATATATATTTCCTATAAAACTAGCCAGATAAAATATAACACTGATTCTCCCCCTTACATAAATTTATCTTCATAATTATATTCCTCCTAGTTTTAGTAAGAATTCCCTATGACCAATTTATTTGGCAATTGTCCATTAACACCTTCCTCCAACGCATCTGGTAGTGAAAATGGCGGAGTCTCTGTCTCTTGAAGTCTTTAAATCAAGACTGAACCCTCTCTGGAAGATGTGCTTTAGTCACACACAAGTTCCTGGGCTCCATACAAGGATGACGGGGTGAAATTCTATGGCCCGTGTTATGCAGGAGGTCAGATTAGATCATCGAATGACTTTAACCTGTGACTCTACTGAGCAGTAACAGAGGCAGAATGCTGAACTAGATGGACCTGTGGTCTGATTCAGGATGGCAATAATGTTTCCATACTCTCACTCCTCTCCAAATGGGTTAAAAACATGTTGCTATTCTGTACGAAAGAATTATTGTATGATCGAAGCACTACATAGTGCTTCTTTGGCCTGTTTTAAATTTGTTAGAAGAGTTGAAGAGAATAGCAAAATGATTCACTTTAAGTCTAGGTTAAGCTATAAAATACAGTGACTGGAAGTAATTGCACAGTAATTGCAATGTAACTCTGGTCACTCGATAATAAAGTGTAACCACTGCAGTACCGCACTTGAAGTGGATGTAGCATACGGTCTTTTTCATGAGGGGCCAGATTGACAGGGAGGTAATAAGACAATGGCAGCAGCAATAGACTTGCTGAGTCCTTGAGTCTCTTGTGCAGTTGTGCTAGGAGTCTGTGTAGAGGCACAAAGGAGATGGCTACCTGAGCTTCCTTATCCACACTGACCAAAGTCCTCACCCCTCTGAGGATGTGTGTAGGGCCAGACAGAACCAAGCTCTTTGTCTTCTATACATACACATAAACTTTGAGAGGCTGGTCTCCCTATTGTGTGATCTCCCTAATCTCATGCACACACTGGTTCCTACATTTTGCAGATGCAATCACCTGTGTACAGATTGTAAATACCCGTATACATGCTTTCCAAAATGTAATATCTGCATGTGTAAGAATTTACACCTGCAAAACCTGTTGTCATCTGTGGGTCTTGTGAATGCAGTTTCTAATACTTGTGCATGTGCAAACGTTAGAGTACATGAAGTAAGCATCCTATACATTAGAAATGTTAGAACACATGGTGGTGCTTTCACCATCAAAGCTGAAGTGCAAATATACACATGAGCGTATAGAAGAACATGCTATTGGAAATAGAAAGGAAGTCGGCCTTTCAAAATATAGGCCTCTCTGTCTGTATAGTTTGCATGTATAATTAGAGAGATTACTCTCGTGATTTGACCCTATGTGTTGCTATATGCTCAGCAATTACCCCTACTGGAAAAATTAGTGCCACAGCCAAGCTGAAACAAATGTATTCTTACAAAATAGAATGCAAGAAGCATGTTAAAGAATCTACACTTTGAAAGGATTCATCTCTTTCACTTTGGTAATGCAGGTGTTTAAATTCCAAGCCCCATTATTTGGAAGCTGTTGCAAAGTACCGGACAGAACCAGGCAAAAGCAAAGTACCATTTACCCTCTCATTATTCATTATTACATTGATTATCTCATTATTACATCTCTGTTTTGGAAATGCAGACAAGAGAATATAGTAAAATGTGAGTCCACAGCTTTGGTTCTGTCTATTCTCTATGCTGAACAAGTAGAGAATGGTTTAAAATAGGAAATGTATGTACATGTGTTAATTTAACATATCTTGTTTCCACACAAAGTATTTTTAATTGAAAACTGTCTTCTTGACTTTCTGAGAAAAGTGAGTATCATTACAATACAGATAGTATTAAAATTATTCTGGTTATAAATGATTACTTCTATTCTGCAGTTTAAAAATTGCCTGAATCCATTTTCTTTTTTATCTATTTTTTTTAATGTCCTCTACTAGCAGGTATATGCAGGAGCAATCTGTATATCTACGAATGCTAAAATATTACATTTGAATGAACCTATCTAGTAAGCCATTTTCAGGAGCAGTTATTATCATGTCGTTTGTAGTGAAAACATATTAAAACTTAAATTGTTCAAAAGCATAAACAAGTAAAGAATATTACGGCACTGTTTACCAACAGATTTATAATTACAAAATAAATTAACCATGAAATGAAACACTTTAGTTTGCTGCAATAATGCTATGAAATATTTGATGTTTCTTTACATATTATTCTGGAAAAGCTTTGAAAGGAAAGGTTGTTATGGTGCTTCTGCAAAATCAGGCTATATCTCTTTTGTACACAAATGTCAGTGTCCTTATAGTTGCTTAGAACACTGCGAGGAGGAAGGGGCAGTGATAGTCCAGTACATGGACCTGTAATCAAGAGACTTAAAATAATGGATTTCATCAGACATACAGAATGCAAGTCCTCTCTCTCTCACACACACAAATATTTTTATTGACTTTCAAGCTATGATAAAAACTATATATGCAAAATCCATAACTGTGCACAGTTACAAAGTCTTCCACTGTGACACAAACCCACTCCTTCAGTTGTGCCAGGAAATTTCATAAATGCTGGAGCCGATGGTCATTCAGTGGACTCGGGCCCAGTGCCAGGAGCACATCGAGCCCTTGAGGGTCCTGTACAGGAAGGCCAAAGACTCAAACAGATACTCCAGGAGGGCTCATCGTACATGCCCCTTCTACAAGGAGCTTGACTAGGAGCTGTCCAGGACTCCCACTACTGAACCTTAAGTGGCTCATGATTCCCTGTCCCTGTCCCTGGCCTCATTGTCTGATGAGGGCTGGGGAGAAGGCAACATGGACCACAGAGGATGCTGCAGGAGATCCAGAGGACAAGGAGCATGTGAATCTTCACCTTCACCCAAAGAAGCTGGTTGAGGAAGCCCCCTGCAATGAACCCACAGAGAACCCCGAAACACAGCAGGAACCAGAACCCAAGGCTGGTAAGTTACAATGCCCCCCCCCCCCCCCCCCCCACACACACACGCTCTCCACTAATCTTCCCTCTTCCTCTGGTGGTACATTCATGATTTTAAGATCAGCTGCATTTGTAGGTATGTGCACTGACTTCTCCTCCCTGGATAACAGGCCATGCATTGCTCTGTGTGCATATGTTTGTTTGAACTATAATGGTGAAGCCACGGCATTGTCATACCCTATCCCCTTATCAAAATCCTCAAACTTTCCTTTCTCCTTCTGGCCCCAGCTCTGCTATGCTCCAGAAGGGTCCCCAACCAAGACATGATTCTAAATTAGTGATTTTACTAGTTTTTGATGAACCACCATTATGCATTTGGCTAAAGCTATTTCTTAAAAGAGATCATTATGGACAAATCATTGTGCCCCTGTGTCTGTGCATTTCTTGGCCAGTAGTCAGTCAGCAATGATCCCAGGGCCATGCAGACTGCGGGACAAGAGAGAGAGTTGGTAAGATGCCAGCTGTGAAAGGGAAAGTTGTAGAAAACATATAGTTGTCTAAAGTTATTGTTGCTGTCCAAGGTTTCATTTGATCAATGAGAGTTCTGCCTGTGTAAGGATCTTTGGGTTTTGCCTCTACAATGGATGGAAATGAGCAAACCAGTAATTTGCCTTCTACAATTGGCCAGCGATACCAGCCTCTATTGCCCTCCTGTTCAACTTTCCAATCTGCATCACTGCCCCTCATGATTAGAATGATCTCTCCAAAAACATCCACAAAGATCCTTCAAGTTCTCCTTAAAACCCTTACATAAAACACTCCTTTGCTATGATGTCTACAAGAAAAATTGACAATGGCTAGGTTGCTCTGTCCTGAGACCAGTGCCTATCTTGTTGACCAGTGTTGTCTCGTTGCTTCCTTTTACTACACCATCAATCTGTCTGTATACATCTGTTGTCTCTTGTCTTATACTTAGTTTCTGCCCCAAAAGCTTATAGTCTATCTTTTTGTTCTGTGTTTGTACAGCGCACCAGTACAGTGGGGTCCTGTCCCATAACTGGGGTTCTTAGGTGGTATGCTAATACAATTAATAAATATTAATAAAACAAGGTGTGTTAAATGCCCATCATATGAGTTCTGGCTCTATTTTCTCACTTGGAAGTTGTGGGATTCCCGGTACTTTGTTGTCATAGTTACTTAAGTTGTCTTGGTGAGTCTTTTTGAGCTTTGTAACTTTTCATGTGTTAAAAAAGTAGATTTACCATGAGGATTCATTCCCATATACTGTCTCCCCTGGTGATAGGGGAGAACAGAAGGCTGTAAATCAAGCAGATTTTAAGGTAAATTATTCAGAGTTTCTCCTCTTCAGTTGTGTAAGATTCCCTGCAGAGTATAACCTCCATTGAGCATCTCCTGAATTTTTCTCGAGTTCCAAAACTTTATGCAGGTTTATATATAATATCCCTTTAACAATTATCAGAATGTGAGAATGGCATTCTGGGTCAGACTGATGGTCCATCTAATCCAGTATCCTCTCTTCCGACAGTGGCCAGTGCCAGATGCTTCAAAGGGAATGAACAGAACAGGGCAGTTATCAAGTGATCCATTGGCTGACATTCAGTCCCAGCATCTGGCAGTCAGCAGCATTGGGACACCCAGAGCATGGGGCTCCATCCCAGACACAATCCTTTCTCTACAATTGTGTCATTTGCCCTAGACCGTGTCTCTTCTCAATAAAAGAATGAAAGGTACAGGTATAAATGCAATGAATTCTGAGCTTGCGTTACTCAAACAATCATCAGAAAAGCATTCCCAAACTCAACCAAACAGAGCTGGTGTTAAGAAGACAATGTTTTGCAACGTAAGCTTGTAATACATACAACTGAATGGTTCTGAGTCACTGAGAAATTTTGAATGTGTGTAAAATCAAACTAAAACTTTTTATCTAAGATTTATTTGGGTGGAAAATGCTCTTTTAACCTGAGACTTATGAGCACAGTACCGCAAACCCTTACAAAAGTGATTAGCCTTTACTCTTGCAGGTAGTCTCATTGCCTTTATAGGTGAAGTATTGATTATATTCAGGCTACTTGTGTAAGGATAAGCTGCTTCTGTGAGTAAGGGTTTGCAGGATCAGGGTCTGACAATAAAACAGTGAAGATAATGTACTTTATGCTAATACCCTGCTTTCCAGAGCAGAATGACAAGGCCTACAATCAGGAGGCAGCCACAAATGGGTCAGTATTGCAGCCATTGTTTTCTAGCTAGAAGAAAACATAAATGTAAGGAAAAATCTGATTGCCTTTCTGCCTAATGCACTTTAAAAGGCAACTGAGTGCACTAAAAATTATCCAAATACATGCTTTTGAGAGGATTACAAGCGTGAATATATAATATAATTATAAAGCTTGCACTATATTATAATGGATGTGACTAAAATTTTCTGAATTCAAAGCTATGGAGTTTCAAATGATATTTAAAACTATCTCATCTCCTTTTTTAAATCAGGAGAAAAATTAAATCCAGCCCTTTAATAATAATAATTCAGGCAGAAAAGATTATTGAGATATACAGCCTCCTATAGCTACTTCAGTTTGTTGTTATGACCATGAGATTTGAAGCTGGATAATCAGCAATGCAGCTTTGAATGAAAACAGTGACATTTACTCTAAGAGCTATCTCAAAGAATTATCTGTGTGGGATTTTTGACTACTGAGTCAAATATCAGTATGCCAGGCTGTGAGGTGTGATCTGAGAGGTGGCAATTATGCATTCTGTAGCAGGTTTAAAAAGTAAGATCTGAACAATATAAGAGCTGACAGTTACAGATTTTGACAATTACTGTTACATACAGTACTATGTTCCCCATTTTTAATAACATTGGGCAGTTTTTCAACTTCTACTCGATTTATCTAAAAATGAAACTCTAGGCAACAGTGATTGTGGAGGGAGGTGGCTTATATACTTCAGGAGTCAGTTACACAAAATCTCTGCTTCATGCTCCACTCAAGCCTTGACTTAAAGTCAGCTGCCTGGGTTTGCACTGGAGTCCAGTTATGGAGTGTTTTCTGGGGAGGAGGATTATGTTGCATCTGGCCCTTTTGATTTCTAAAGCACCAGTGACTGTTTGAGCATCCTTTACTAACATTGTGCTGAGTACCTGCACACGAGTAGCTCCATTGACCGTGATGAGACTCCTTGTCTGAGTAAGTGCTGGTCAATCTGAGTAAAGGTTGCAGTAACAGACCCAGTATATGGTTATCTGTCCTGTCCAGGCAAATGAAGAGCTGCAGAATCCACAGTCTGAACCACAAATATTCAAACAGCATATGTAAAGGAGAAGCACTTGAACAGCGGTCAACCCTGGGAGTTAGGGAGTTCCCTAGCAACAAACAACCTGGATGCAGGGAGAGGCCCAGCTGGGCCATTCATCTCTTCCCACCCTCCCCATGGGCCCAGACAAGAACATGAACTCCTTCTTTGGGGATAAGCAAGTCCTAAGCATCTCTCCTCTTGTTCCACACCTTCCCTTTCCTCACACCGAGCCCCATGGATAGGAACAGAGAGATCCCAGAATGGACTTTGTCCCCAGGAGCTGCAGAGATGTCCCCAGTAACCAAGTGAGCACCAGCTGTGGGTCATAGGAAGAGGCCTAGCTGGAAGTAGCAGTGACAGGAGGTGAGGTTCAGCCAGAAGCAGTAGTGGGGCAGAGTTGAAGCATATGAAGAACCCGTTGCCATCAATGATGTCAGCAGATCGCCGTGTACAAAGTAATTTCCGGGCATTCTTTTTGCTTGCCCCAAGTTCCATCTCCCTGCATATCCTTCCTTCATTGTCCCTCTGCTGCCAGCCTCAGTCTTTCTACCCTCCATGCTGCACTCCACCATTTGCTCCCTCAGTCCTTCTCCTTCTCTCCCCCGTCTTCATCTTACTATGTGTTTGCCTGTTGCTTAGCAAAACGGGGCCTGCTCCTGACATAATACCCTAGACAAAATAAAAACTGACACTATCGTAACAGCAATAACTAACTGATCATTGTATTGAGTAAATGGGCTTCTCTGGCCCATTGCAGACTGACAATATTCTGGCTGTGGTTGTGTATGATAGATTGCGGGGGGGTTGGGGGGGGGAGTGCCACAGGAAAGAAAAAAAGTAAATTTTTTAAAACTTGCAACCCATTAAAAATAGACGCTGAGGATGTCGTATCATGAATGATCTATTTCTGTGGTTTGGTGCATGTAACCGTTTCACCCGAGGTGCTGCCTGTTACCCTGCAGGAAAGACAGAAGATTGAGTTGACAGCCTAAATATTGAATCCACTAAGGAAATCCAAGCTGAACGTTCCATCTGTCACTTGAAATGGTTAGGAAAAGGTCATAATAGAAATCATGTTTAGATATGCAAGCCCCTGACTTACTGGGGGCAGCTTTTAGTAGGCCCTGGACCTAATTCCTGAGTAGGAAGCTTGTTGCCTGCCAATTGGCTGTCCCCTCTCTTCCTCTGCCCACTTTTGAAAGGGAATATAGAGGCTGGTGTGAGCAGGGGCAGGTTACTTGTCACTGAAGAAAAAATCTGGCATTCCCTCACAGCACCTGCCCTCGTGACCATGGCTTTGGTTCAGCTCTGTTGGCATTAAGGTTTTTGGCAAGATCTGAGCTACCCCTTGCCACTACCTCTTGTGGTCAGGAAGGTATTTTTCCTTCACAGCTGATCAGGTCTGTCAGACAAGAATTTCACCTTCCCTTAAGCATCTGGTAGATGCAATTAGGGGGTAGATCGGAGTTGTCTAGCGTGGATGCTTCTGTTGATGTTGCAATTTTCAGGGTGTATAGGCAGCACTTAAGTATGTCAGAATGAGAGGAGTCCTCTGTAGTGATGGGGCATGGTGCCGCCATAGTTTATCTCAAATCTGTGTACAGAGCTGGCCGTGGGTAAGTCACAGGATGCAGAGAATGGTAGGATAGGGGGAGGACCTTTCAACCTGAGCACAGATTAGAGGTGCCCTTTGGTTTTGAGGAAAGGACTGGCTGGATGATTTTGGTCTTGAGCCATATCTCATTGGTTGGGGCCCAACTTGGGCCCTGATTCTGCTTAGCTTACAATAGGACCATAACAGGCCTAACAGCACTGGGCTAGTGACTGTTGGAGTTTCTTGTCTTCTTACTGGATAATGGAAACTGTGGCCAGTTAGTTTAGTGTGTGGTATGCTGGTGTGTTACAGAGTCACACGCTGACTTGCCAGACACAAACTCGTCATGTAGACAAGCCCAGAGACCATTTAGAAATGTGGTGTCTCTTTTCTTTTCTCCATCCTATCACTTACTAATTTTAATCCAAAAAATCATTTCTTCCAATCACCACTGAGACTAAAATTTGATGGCTGGGCCTCGTACTGGGCAGTTATGCAGGAGGCAAGTAATCATAGAATCATAGAATATCAGGGTTGGAAGGGACCTCAGGAGGTCATCTAGTCCAACCCCCTGCTCAAAGCAGGACCAATCCCCAACTAAATCATCCCAGCCAGGGCTTTGTCAAGCCTGACCTTAAAAACTTCTAAGGACGGAGATTCCACCACCTCCCTAGGTAACGCATTCCAGTATTTCACCACCCTCCTAGTGAAAAAGTTTGTCCTAATATCCAACCTAAACCTCCCCCACTGCAACTTGAGACCATTACTGCATACTCCATCATATGCCCTAGTCTAGAAATTGCCTCTGCAGCTTTCTGCAGAGGCTACTCCAGGCCAATGGTCCAAGCGTCTTACTTTGGATGTTTATACAGTGGGGCGTGGGGTGGGAGGATTCATCCTACAGCTAGTCCACCTACGTCCCATCCCCTCCAGTAGGTGGCACACTGTGCTGCACAGGAGATGTGGATTTCCATTATGCCCCACTACTCCTTTGAACCACATCGGTTTTGCTGCCTGGGTCACTTATACAGGGTGCAGTTTGGGGGAGGCGGTGGGAGGGTTTTTTACCTAAATTTAGAAATCTGACTCAAATTAAGGAAGAGAAATTACTAAATGAGAATTTTAGGCATTCTAATATTTAAACCTGCAGGAGAAAACCATATCATAAGCACCAACCACATAGCAAATAAAATATATATTTTTTGTATTTCCTTCTCCTGGAGCACTCATGGCTTTATCAGAAATGGGAAGCACACATGATATGTTACTGCTTGGCAGTTCATTCTCCAGGTTGGTTCGTTGTAACTATTAAGATAAATGGTGTGTTTACAAGTTACATTATACCTTCAATTCATGTTTCCAGTGGGGCACTCCAAGTCATTTTCTAACTACTACTTTCGAACTACCTGCCAGAAGGTGAGGAAAAGAGAAAGGTGCTTTGTTTGAAAAATGAAACTTTACTTCTCATTTTAAAAATAAAAAAGCAGAAGGAAAACAGTCATTGAAAAGTATACAAGTAAGCACTTGATTGAGTTAGATCCAAATGTTTTCAATAAACATTTATTCTTTTAAATTATTTATTTCTGATTTTAGCACAGATGTATGCTTTTGGGGATAGAGTGTTGAGCTAAATCTTTTTAAACCTGATTGCAAAGAAAGTAACTGAATGTTTCCTTAATGAATGCATGTATGGTGTTATTGCTATGATTGTAGGAATGGCATGACTGGAATTTAAATTACTACTACTCCCAAGACCTGCATCCTCAGCTTACTCCCTGTTATATTCAAGCCACCTGTTCTTCCTTTTAAGGATGCAAAATATTAGCTGAAGTCATTGAAATCATAAATGGAACTGCATGGATGTCTGAAAAACAGCCACCTAGGATGGCTTTCAGCAATTCTGCAGCACTTACTAAATTCTCCTTCACATCATTTCAGAGTATTGATGGCATAATCTAGAGTAACAGAAAGGAAGGGACATGCCCTTTAATGTCATGACATGAATTGTCACAGAAAATGAGAGGTGAGTGTCTGAGTTTAATTCAGCCAAGCAAGTTTCCAGCAAGTCTCAATACATAATAAACCTGGTCATTTTCAGGTTTATGCACCATTCACTGAGACATCGCAGATCAAGCTCTGTTTTTTCTTTTACACAAGACAATCTTGTATTAGCTAACTATTGCTCTGACTTTGATCTCCAAATTACATTATAACAAATAAATATGGCATCAGTTATATTTCCCTAAATGCTAATGTTATAAATCAACCATGGATCAACTGGCTAGACACAATGTTTTCCTACTCTCTTGTTTCGAATCCCATTTGATTCATGTATTTTATGTAACAAAACTGCAGATCAAAAAGTACAAAGCCTTTACATTATTTTTATTGTTGATCTTCAGGATTTCTTTCAATTGTAGCAGAGAGAAGGATCAAATTATTTTGTTTCGATTATTTTAACATTGCACTTAGGGCCAAAATTTGTTCTTAGCTTCACAGACCTTGGCCCCTAACATGTTCTTAGCTTCACGGACCAGAACTTGGCCCTTAACATGGTATGTGATTAGCGTGAGAAGATTTGAGCGAGAAATGACATTGACTTATATATCATATGTAATCATAATATATTTGTTTTTCTATTGAGCACTTGCCTAGCACCTTTCATCGACAGATCTCATAATGAGTTGCAAACTGGGTTATGCTATTTTATAGATGAGGAAGAAATTGAGGCACGGAAAGTGTAAGGCCAAAAATTTTTGAAATTTTCAAGTCGATGGATGTCGACTTTCCATCGTTGCTAATACCTAAGGCCATGCAGAAAGTCAGTGGCAGAACTGGGAATAAACCCAGGTTTCTTCGTCCTCCAATTCAGCAGATCATGCTGTATCATGAAGGTCTGCTGGTCATGATAAAAATGTATTAGTTCAACTTTAAAATATATGATTCCATTTGACCCTATTTGTACCACAAAGTGCATGTGTATTATGTTAATTTCAATTAGATTAGTTTATTTCTAGCTAGTAGGACACCAGGCCTACTAATGGCCTCTCCACCCTTTATCTCTTCCATGGTGTAAGGCAAGTAAGTCAGTAAGGCAAGACTTGTGTCCTACTTTGTGCCAGAGGAATGGCTCTAAGCATTCCTAGATTGTCTACTGGGTACAACTCCCCCAAGAGGTAATGGGGTATGTGCATTGCTTCCATTTCCATGAACAAGAAGATATATTGGTTCAACAGGAGTTTTTCCTTCTTTGATCAAATAGTTGAGTTTTGTTGATATTGCCAATTTTGGAGCTGGAAAAGCATCAAAATTTCTGGAGCTATTTATCATGTGGTTTGCTGTCACCAATCTAGGCTATCAGTTGTGTTGTCAACCCACCTTTGAGTCCGATGGACTGAGGGATGCAGAATGAAGTACTCAGAGAGGCCAGAAATGTGGTATGGTGTCAGAGGGGTCCTTGAACCTGCCTGAGTCAGCTAAGTGTGTTTGGTGGCCAGAAATCTCTGTGTTAAATTATTAATTAGTGGCCATATTCCAACCTTATTTGGTAATAAATCGAGTCTTGTTGCTGTTTAACATAACCAGAGCAGAACCTAGGATTGCATCACATTAACAAATCAAAATGGGGATGTGACAATTTCTGTGGATGCAGTGCCAGCGCGGTGCATTTAGTGGTGGAAAATACAGACATGGGGAAGCATCCCTTATCTGAGCTGAAGGAATGGGGATACAGACTGCAATTTAATTTTACATGGACCCTCGTTTACTAAAATAGTAATAGCTACTTTTCTGAACAGTGTTCCCACAGGAGCAATAACATGAGGACACGGAAGCGACCTGCCAAATGTAATTTTTCACCAGTTTTCTGTTCCATAGAAATATTTGTTAATAATAAATTTCCAAGTATCCCTGCATACACGTGCAGTTATGAGAGAGAGCGTGAATGATTTAAGACAAAGAAATAGAAAGAGAACTTTTTTTTAAAAGGACATTGCTTGCTTATGGTATTGGGAAAAATTAGTTTCTTTTTTTTTAAAGTGTATATATAAATCTGCTGTTAGCAACTATAATGACCAATGGATAGACGAGTGAATTATAGAACAGAGAATAAAAATTGGACAATAAATCCTGTCAAAAATCATAATGTCAAAAGACAAAACCATAGTTTTAAACACAGAGAAGCTTTTCCCAAATGATTACTTAAGGACTAGGATAAAATTCTGGATCTTGGTCAAAGAGGCTGAACTCAGCTCTAAAGCATTTTGCTTCAAGTGTGACCAAAAGATACTGTTGATTGAAAATAAGAAGAACTAGAATAGCTGGCACATGGAGTTTCAGTTCTGCAATGATTTCAAAGGATGCTTTAGTGATAAGACAGTTTTGTAGGTTTCGAGCTTGGTTCCCAGCAGGGACTCTTGTAGAAGGTGGCTGAACCTCTTGCTCTTGTGGATAGCCTACTAGTTCTACTATTTGGGCTCCTAAATAATGTGCTGCACTGGAGTTAACTCTAACTTCTAAAGCACAGTACAGGACAATAAAGCGGATTCATGGTTTTATTTTCCTTCAGTCACAAAGCAAGATTTATTTTGTTTCCATTGTATATGGCAATTATAGCAAAAGATATGCCACTGGAATAACATGTGGTTCTATCCAGTTGACCTTGAGTAAGGTAGCAGGGAAGGAGCCGATTGTGATTCTGAGAGTAATAACTGCTCCATTGGGAAAGTCAGCTGTGCCACCAATTGTCCTGAAGCAGCTTAGGTCCCCTCCCACACCAGCTGAGCTTGAGTTGGGTGGGGCTTTGCCTTTGTTTTCCAACTGCATGAGGTGGGAAGAATACTAGCATGACCGAAACTGCTTTCCCCACAGTGCAGGGTCTGGGAATTCAAGTACTCCCCCCACCCCAGGAAGTAAGATTTTGCAGAGTCATAACCATAACCTCAATCATCCCTCACTTAGCCCTACTCACAGAGTATTAAAGATATGTTTCAATTTCTTGCATCTAACTTGCCACATAAAATCCAGACGTCATATAGCAAATATGGCAGGCGACCGGCTAGCTTGTCTTAACAGAGAAATCTTCGGTGAGCTTAGACACAAAAAGGAAGCTTACAAGAAGTGGAAACTTGGACAGATGACTAGGGAGGAGTATAAAAATATTGCTCGTGCATGCAGAGGTGTAATCAGGAAGGCCAAAGCACACTTGGAGTTGCAGGTAGCAAGGGATATGAAGGGTAACAAGAAGGGTTTCTACAGATATGTTAGCAACAAGAAGAAGGTTAGGGAAAGTGTGGCACCCTTACTGAATGAGGGAGGCAAGCTAGTGACAGATGATGTGGACAAAGCTGACGTACTCAATCTTTTTTTTTGCCTCAGTCTTCATAGACCAGATCAGTTCCCAGACTGCTTCACTGGGCAGCACTTTACCTGAAGGGGGATTCCAAAGAGGTTGGAGGGTTCCAAAGAGGATGGAGGCTGTTCTCAGTGGTGGCAGATGACAGAACAAGGAGCAATTGTCTGAAATTGCAGTGCGGGAGATCTAGGTTGGATATTAGGAAAAACTATTTCACTAGGAGGGTGGTGAAGCACTGGAATGGGTTACCTAGGGAGGTGGTGGAATCTCCATCCTTAGAGGTTTTTAAGGCCCAGCTTGACAAAGCCCTGGGCTGGGATGATTTAGTTGGGGGTGGCCCTGCTTTGAGCAGGGAGTTGGACTAGCTGACCTCCTGAGGTATCTTCTAACTCTAATCTTCTATCCATCCTGCCCTTTACTAACTGTAGCCCTGTCCGTTGTCACAATTCAAAGAAAGCAACCTGCTCAGCATCCCAATGAAGTTACAATTTTAACCCTCCGTTCAAAGGAGAAATATTCCCTGTTTTGTAGTATACAGACCCCACACTGGGAAACACAAGGTTAAGGTTGATGAGCTAATGTAGGTTCAGGTGGCTCCACCCCATCAGACCTTTGAGAAATATTAGATTTTGGGGGAGGAGTTTAACAGGGAGAAACCCAGCTCAATTGATGGCAGACCAGGGAGGAAAGCAGATCTTCAATCCTCAGCTTCTGGAGGGAGGGCTGAGTGAAGGCAAAAGCTCTCCAGATGGCTGCTCCCTGATGGCCAAAGAGGACCAACTGCCGACTAACCTTGAGCAGGAACCATTCCCCTCTATAACTTGTAAACTCAGATTGGGCCCAGAGCCTGATGAGCACCCTGTGAAGGAAGACAGTCTTAATCCAGCTTTGTGATTCATTTGTGTTAATTCCCCTTGTTTCAGTTCACTGACTACCCTGGAAAGGGAGAGACTTTAAAGTCAGAGGTCCAAGTCACAGGAAGAGACAGGCGACCAAAATGCCAGCAGGAGGTACCTGATGGGGAGACGCCACACTACTCCCAGCCACAAGGAGGCTCTAGTTGTGAGTCAACCCTTCATACCCCTTAAACATTTTGCACACTCCATACACATGATTCATTCCTAGGTTTGGTGTTACTAACTCCCCGCTCTCTCTGCCAAATTTAAAAAAAAAAAAAAGGAGAGAGAAAAACAGGCAAAGTTTTTCAAAGCCATGCTACCTGCAATAGAAAAAGCATTCACTGCATAAAAAACCTGAGATTTCCTTATCCTATTCAATGGGCCAATTTAGCCATCAATGGAGTGCCATCATAGTCTCTTATTTTAATATGCTCCACCATTTTCTTAAAATGACTGTGGCTTTTGGAGGATAGTATCTTATCAGATTGCTTTTTTTCTAATTACACAAGCACATTCAAGAGAGGAGTAAATTATTAACTTAAATATGGGCTAGTTTGTGTGACACTTGACTAAGGCTGGATGCTGTTAGGATTTCTATATCATCTATTTAAGAACAGTGCCAAGAGCTAATGACTGTGATTTGATCCCACATTTGCAGGGCTCTTGTTATTGAAAGGATTCATCATGCATAGAAATTATTTGTGCTCTAGCTGGAGGCCATGTTCTATGCTCTCAGTATTTGACATGGAACTTGCTGTCTTCATTTCGACTCACTTACCCATGAAACAAATGACAGAGGAGCTGGGATAAATGCAGCTTACTTGTCAGTTTTCCTCTGTTTTTTTTTTTCCAAATCAATAGAAGAATGAATGTAATAAAGAACAATTCCATCAAATACACAAGGAAAGGGGGAAAAAAAACAGCCGTAAACTGAAGCGACATTACGGGCTTGGTTTGGTTTCATGTTTCAAAAAAAAAAAAAAAAAGTTCAAGATCAGACAATTTTCCAAAACCGTTGTGCACCTGCTCGCAATTAATGTTAGACATGGAATCATAGCCCTGCTTTCTGATGGCTGGAAAGGCCTGTATAAAAGTGTCAATGGCCCAGATCCTCAACAGTATTTAAGCTCCTAAATACCTTTTGAGGATCTGGACCAATAAGCTCACATTGATTAATCCTTGTGGCATTACTATCTGAAGTGGACTAAATCCTCCGGGGGACTGAGCACCTCTTGAGGGGTACTGAATTCCTTCAACTCCTACTGATGTGCCCTACCCTGACCCTATTGAAGTTAAAAGCAAATCTCCCGTTGATGTCAATGGGAGCAGAAACTCCCAGCAGTGGGAGTTGTGTGTAAACTGGGCTCTTCAGAAAGCACACCGCATCTAAGAGGGCTCAAGCCCTTAGAAGCAGAAAGATACAATAGATGAGGGAAATGTAGGCATGGATTGAGTCTCTAGTTGCCTATAAAACTGTATTTCCCGTGGCCCTGAGAGAGAAAATTCTGTCATCCACTCCCAGAAAGGGAGAGATAGGAAGGCTTTAATATGTATTTAAGTTCAAACACCTAGGGAAACAATGTATTGTGTGTATAGTATCTACATTGGTGGGTATTAATTCTAAGCTTACTTTTTATAATATGCCTTACAGAAGGAGATGTGCACCTAACTAAACACTAGAAATCATTGAAAATTTAACAAAAATTGATTTAATTGAGTTAGATTAAGTTACTATGCCCATTTCAATGGGTGGCTGAGGCTATACCAATACATCGAATGAAAGGGGAGCTTAAGCAAAGAATCTCACTTATTACTTGTACATTGTCCATGGATGGTATGTCCCATTGCCTTATTAAGTCACCCCATAATTGATGATTCTCCTGAGTCTCTCCATTGTGCTGCTATTGTAATATGTGCTACTAGAAGCAAAAATCCTAAGAGGTCTGAAAGGACTATCATTTTTCTCTTTCTCTAAATTAACCCCCAATAGGGCAATAGTCATAGCAAATTTTGCATTAATCCTAGTAATAAAATATATATGCTAACATACGGAGGCCAGCTGAGCATTAAAGCGGTCTCATTTAATATACTTAAAATTACATGTGCTAAGCAATACTGAAAAGGCTTGAGATGTTGGGGCCTGGGGTGGGAAATGAGGAGAGTCCTTATCAAAAACACTCCTGAAGGTCAAAACAACTTACTTTTGAGTTATATCAGTTTGTTAAGGTTTGTGGTCTGGTTTATTTTAATTGAACTCAATCATTTATCCATAAACATTAACAGCATCGCTATAATCCCTGCAACATTTATTAGAAAGGAAGAGGTTTAATCCACTGTGAGTGTCATGGGTTAAATAGACTCTAGATACATTTTTTTATATTGTTTCTCGAACAACTTATTGCCATAAATTTTCTTCTGGCTCAAATTCTCCCTTAGTCCAATTACTTCCATACATTGAATTTTGAAAATCTTTCCCCTAAGCAAGCACATATTTGGGCTTATTACTTTTCCTTGCTTTCAGTAACTGCATTTATTGCTGAAGTAAGCCCTTGCTCACATCCCCTAACATGAATAATTGGTTCTATCCAACTTAGTCCCTTTACCACTTTGTCACCATTAATTCTTTTTTTCTAAAAGCATTTAGGTTAATGTTTTCCCCTTGCTCAAGAGCCACACCTCTCTAGAGAGCTCTATGAGATCTCTATTAGAGTGCCACATGTTAGATAGTCTCTGGATGCCGCAGCATCCTACAGGAGTCTCTGAATGCTGGGCACTGAGGGAGAGGTAGGAGTAGATCTTTAATATAATGATAATGTTTAAATGGGTGTTTGACACTATAAGGATGGACCATGTTCTAAACAAATGAATTAGGGGAAGTATGGAGGTGGTATGAATTGTAGAAAATTGAGGGATTCCAGGCTTAGATGTTTTGGGCATGTGAAAAGAATAGAAGACTATATAAGAATGGAAGACTATATAGGAAACAGGGAGTTAAACTTAGAAATGGAAGGTAAGAGAAGGATGGGGAGACCGAAAACTAAATGGTTGGAAGTCATCACGAACAAGGTCAGCTCCCAGACTACTGCACTGGGCAGCACAGCATGGGAGGAGGTGACTAGCCCTCTGTGGAGAAAGAAGTGGTTCAGGATTATTTAGAAAAGATGGATGAGCACAAGTCCATGGGGCCAGATGCGCTGCATCCGAGAGTACTAAAGGAGTTGGCGGTTGTGATTGCAGAGCCATTGGCCATTATCTTTGAAAACTCACAGCGATCGGGAGAGGTCCCGGACGACTGGAAAAAGGCTAATGTAGTGTCCCTTTAAAAAGGGAAGGAGGAGGATCTGGGGAACTACAGGCCAGTCAGCCTTACCTCAGTCCCTGGAAAAATCATTGAGCAGGTCCTCAGGGAATCAGTTCTGAAGCACTTAGAGGAGAGAAAGTGATCAGGAACAGTCAGCATGGATTCACCAAGGGCAAGTCATGCCTGACTAATCCAATTGCCTTCTATGACGAGATAACTGGCTCTGTGGATGAGGGGAAAGCAGTGGACATGTTATTCCTTGACTTTAGCAAAGCTTTTGACACGGTCTCCCACAGTATTCTTGCCAGCAAGTTAAAGAAGTATGGGCTGGATGAATGGACTATAAGGTGGATAGAAAGCTGGGTAGTTCATCAAGCTCAACGGGTAGTGATCAATGGCTCCATGTCCAGTTGGCAGCCGGTATCAAGCGGAGTGCCCCAAGGGTCGGTCCTGGGGCCAGTTTTGTTCAATATCTTCATTAATGATCTGGATGATGGGATGGACTGCACCCTCAGCAAGTTTGCAGATGACACTAAACTGGGAGGAGTGGTAGATATGCCAGAGGGTAGAGATAGGATACAGAAGGACCTAGAGAAATTAGAGCATTGGGCCAAAAGAAATCTGATGATGTTCAACAAGGACAAGTGCAGAGTCCTGCACTTAGGATGGAAGAATCCCATGCACCGCTACAGACTAGGGACCGAATGGCTAGGCAGCAGTTCTGCAGAAAAGGACCTAGGAGTGGACTAGAAGCTGGATATGTGTCAACAGTGTGCCCTTGTTGCCGAGAAGGCTAACGGCATTTTGGGCTGTATAAGTAGGGGCATTGCCAGCAGATCGAGGGACGTGATCGTTCCCCTCTATTTGACATTGGTGAGGCCCCATCTGAAGTACTGTGTCCAGTTTTGGGCCCCACACTACAAGAAGGATGTGGAAAAATTGGAAAACATCCAGCGGATGGCAACGAAACTGATTAGGGGACTGGAACACATGACTTATGAGGAGAGGCTGAGGGAACTGGGATTGTTTAGTCTGTGGAAGAGAAGAATGAGGGGGGATTTGATAGCTGCTTTCAACTGCCTGAAAGGGGTTCCAAAGAGGATGGATCTAGACTGTTCTCAGTGGTAGCGGATGACAGAACGAGGAGGAATGGTCTCAAGTTGCAGTGGGGGAGGTTTAGGTTGGATATTAGGACAAACTTTTTCACTAGGAGGGTGGTGAAATACTGGAATGTGTTACCTAGGGAGGTGGTGGAATCTCCTTCCTTAGAAGTTTTTAAGGTCAGGCTTGACAAAGCCCTGGCTGGGATGATTTAGTTGGGGATTGGTCCTGCTTTGAGCAGGGGGTTGGACTAGATGACCTCCTGAGGTCCCTTCCAACCCTGATATTCTATGATTCTATGATTAGCTGTGGTGTTTCTGAGGAACTGCTTCAAGACAGACTGGAATGGAGAAGAAGGACTTGAAGAGTATGCCTACACTGCAGTTAAACACCTATGGCTGGCCCAGGTCAGCTGACTTGGGCTTATGGAGCTTGGGCTAGGGGGCTGTTTAATTGCAGTGTAGACATTGGGGCTTGCAGGGTCCCAGAGCCTGGGCTCCAGCCCGAACGTCTACACTGCAATAAATAAGCCCATAGTCTGAGCCTTGCAAACCCCAGTCAGCTGACCTGGGCCAGCCATGGGTGTTTAATTTCAGTGCGGACATACCTGAAGAGTCAACCCCGTAATAGCTGTCCTGTATGAGTAAAAAAAAGGAAATAACTATGACATAGTAGATATAACAGTGTGATAAAATCTGGTGAAGGCTGAGTTTTTAATGTTGACATTTGGTATCTATTTTAATCAAATGAAAGACATTTTACTCTCATAAGATGTAAGTCACTTCATACAGCTCAAATACTCAGTGAAATATGCCCACAAAATAGGGACCAAGTCTGAGGGGGAAAAAACTTTCTCCCACTCCCTCTGTACATAAGCACACAACTGCTGTTCTAGCCTACGGGCTAGCATGGGCCTCCCACAGTACGTGCATATAATGTTAGGGCTACTGGATCCATATAGTCACAGACCTCATCATGGCCCCTCCTCTGGCTGCACCAGACCCTCCAACCAATGCTACCCTCTCCACTGGCATACATAGGACTGGCACAGAGACTCTCAGAACCTTGTAGGAGGTACACAGTTCCCTCAGCATATCTGTTCTGTTGGCAACTTAGACATGGTCAAATATTTTTCACTCTGAATAATTTTTTTTTAAAGAAGAAACTTGTGCTTCCAATTTTTAGATATTTTTAAAAATAAAACTGGAATGTTCAAATTTCCAATATTTTGAAATGTAGGGTTTTTTCCTTCTTTCCCACCCCATCCTCCCTTCCCTTGACCCCTATTTGCTACTGAATGTGAGAGAGTACATGATATCCAGGTTTTGGACATTCCTTCTGTCAACCTTTTCACTTTTCTTTCTTTTTCTTCATTATTCCTTTTGCCATGCTGGAACTTTTCCAAAGTTGAGAAAGTTTTGAAAAGAAACATATGGGGGGAGAATGAAAAACAAAGAAGTTAGAGAAGAAATCTGAACATAATATGTTTTATGGCATTTGGTCCCCAAAAAAAGTGGAAAAGGAGGGGGGGAAAGCTAATTTTTTAAAAAATGAAAAACGTATTGCAAAAAATGAAAAAAAATCCCACTTCAGAATGAAAGTTATTTTAAAATAGGAAGCTTTAAAAATCTGCATTTATTTTTTTCAGCCAACTCTTTACTCCATACATACTCTACCCACTCTAGAAGTGACTCAGTTCATAGATTGGATGCCACCAGAAGGAAGATTTCAAGGTTATGATCCTTGATTTACGCAAAGCAGAAATACTTGTCTGCCCCTGAAAGCACAGCCCCAAGAATTTACATTTATTCTGTTGGATGTTAAGCTGGGAGATATTTTGCTGAAGTGGTTTTAAGACATTGATTCTTTTCAGAAGCAGCAGAAGGACATTATAATCAGTATGTTTGTTGCACCTCATGAAAATGAAACATGCAGCACAGCAGGGAGGGGAGGGGGACTGATGTTCAAAGCATAAATTCTATTTAGTGTGACATTTTCACAAGCTAAATCTGCAGGTATTATCACTCAGACTCAGCCTGGGGTAGCGTGGAGATGGAGGCAGCTTGACCAGTGTTGGAAGAAAACAATGTCAGGAGAAGTGCTTGATAATTGGTAAAATGTCCCTGTTTCTGATGCAGCTGTTCCTCTTCTTACCTTTGATGAGAAAATGGAAGGAAAATGAACCCATATTTCAGTGTTATCCTTCTTATTTTCCACAAAGGGTGAATCAGAGGCTGTGACTGTCAGTGAGTCTGATAATACAATAGAGGAAAAATGTAAGGGAGGAAGAAGGATGAAAGAAGAAGGAAAAATCTAGGCATTTCACTAGCATGTCACAATCTCTCTAACTGGCTATTAAACAGAGATTAAAAATATCTTGGCTATTTACTCATAAACTCTTCAAGGCAGAGATTGTCTCACTACATATTTGTACAGCACCTGACACGATGGGGACTCGGGTTCTTTTGGGGCCTCTATCTTACTACAAATAGTAAAGAATAACAATGTTATTTGAACATACGTTATGTGTTCACTTCTGTTACAAGACTTCAAAATGATTGAAGGTTATGGGAGAAGTCTCTTTGTATTTTTGTTCACTGCAAAAAATAATACCATTGAACAGAAGCAGCGTCTATATCAAAATGTGTGACTGTCCAGTGATGGGCAATGATCAGTGCTAACCAGAGTAGCAAAACTGATGTAATTACTCCAATGTCCTCTTCTAAGGCAATTGCAGACAGGGGTGGCTCCAGAGTTGGTTACCAATCATGATGTTCCTGGTGCTAGGCCAGGTATCCAATAAAGCTACAGAAGTGACGAGGGTCAGGAATTAAGAGGCTCTTCCTCCCCATCAGAAACATCCACCGGTTGTAAGGCATTAACATGTTTAAAATTGGTAATGAATTTATAGGAACTTTTATTGGGTCTCAGGAAGAATGATAGTGGTGGTGCTTGGAGCAGATTGAGTAGCACAAAACCACAAAGCTCACTGTTCCGCAAGCTGTTGCTCACCCCATAGTATAATTATTTAGCAGACAGCAGAAAGCTTTTGCCATTCTCTAGCATGTCACTTCATAACTATGGCAATGATAGGAACGCTGAGCTACGTTATGACCCAGTCCATGCTACTTTATGCCATCATGAAAATAATGTCCCTATGGAGATTTATCAACAATAATATGCTATGAAATGCTAGAGTTTTACATCAATTGCTGTACTGAACAATGTTTATTTATTATTTATATTGCAATAGCATCATACAGGCTCCAATCAGGGGCTAGGCCTTCATTGTGCTTGGCACTTTACACACCATATTGCAAAAAGTGATCCTTTCCCCCAAGAAACTTACAAACTAAGGAGAATAGAAGCTTACAATATGCAGATAACATTCTCAAATCTACTAGGATATTACTATTCAGTGTATCTACTATAGATATTCAAGGAAATGCATCTCCCCATATGTGCTAGTCAGCCAACTCTTTCTTCAGGTTGAGGGCTAGTCTACACTAGAAGCGCTACACTGGTGCAGTTGCTCTGGTGAAGATGCTCTATGCTGGCGGGAGCAAGCTCTCCCATCAGCATAATAAAACCACCTCTGTGAGCGGCGGTGTTGGCAGGAGAAGCTTTCCCACTGACATAGCGCTGTCCACATCAGGACTTAGGTCGGTGTAACTTACGTCGTTCAGGGGGTGACTTATTCACACCCAGGAGTGACATAAGTTATACTGATATAAGTGGTAGTGTGTACAAGCCCTCAGAGTCCTTGTATGTCCATCTCAGGTTTAAAATTCAGAACTGACCATATTAATATCATCTTCTCTTCCTGGCAAATACTGCAAGTTCTCAAAAGATACATCTACAGTTCTGAACATGCCAGAGTTCTGGTGTTTCAAAGTGAGTAATTGATAAGCAAACAATCAATATGCACCAAAAAGTTATTAGACCATAGAACCATAAGGTGACTGGGAATTTAACCTGAGTATGGACCAAGTTGCTGATGCTGCAAACACTATGTGGCATCGTGCTTGCTACTCATAGTATCATTAGCTCCTTAGTAAATGAGCAAATTGCACAGTAAATGGAACTACCGACCGTAGTAAGCTGTGTGTTCAATAGTGTTTGAGGGATCAGAGCACAAGTTTGGATCCACACAGCAAGTAAAATTATCAGGCCAGATGCTTAGCTGGTATAAATCAACATAGCTCCACTGAAGTCAGCTGAGGAGCTACATCAATTATAGACTAGTTGAAGATCTGAATTTCTATCAGTTCTACATACAAAGCAGTGGGCACAAACTTAGAGACTAATTTGAAAATCTGTTCTTTTTAGGTCTCCAACATGTATTACAAAACCAGCAGCACCCTCTCCTTCCAAATCATGGTGAAATTCTGGTTCAGATTTGGGAGCTAGTGATACTGAAATTTGGGAGTGCCAGTGACAAAATTATTACAACAAAGCAAAGAGAATGTGGATGAAAATATGAAGCCTCCTTAATAGGTAAAACAGGTAGAATAGAGTTGTGCCAAGTCACTGTCTGGAAATGTACAAATACCTGCTGATGGGTCATTGACAGATAGTATCAGCCTCCTCCACATGCTCCTGTCTCAACAGAGCTACCCTGCAGTAGGCACATGGTTATCACAGGAGTCGTCATGAGACTTATCATGAAATCTCATGATATTTCACATTCGCTTCATTTTTATACAATGAAAAAGATGTCACGCCCGGCAGATTGCACAGGGCAAGTGAACACATTCTCAACAATCCTGTACTGGTAGGGCGATAGAAAAGTGGTTTCGATAGCATTTTACACTCTCTTTGAACTGATGTAAACTACTTTGCAAGGTGCAGAGCAATGGAGAATCAGGTCCTTAATTTTCATGCATTCACTGAACTGTTTGGAACACTCTGAATGGCAACCTCAATTCCTCAGAAGGTTAGTAGATCTTACAGCCCTCTGCACCATGCAGGAGGTATTCAGCAATTTCATTGATAGGAACACCCTGTGTCATCAATGAATTTTCACCTCTTTACACACCAAGCAGTTTAAAGATGTGTCAGATATAATAGGTATCATGCTTATATATAAAGTTGATGTGTTTAAACGACTGCCTTTTTTCAAATTCTTATTTTATTAACTTGGAAAAATGATACAGTATGTCATAACAATAGGATAGCCACATGTCACTCAATCATTTGATTATACTATAAAAGTGGCATCGGGGTGTGTTTTTTTTAACTGTCATTTTGAAATTTCTAAGCTCTCAGCTAGATCATTTGTGTAACACAGAGAAGTTACCAAGCCTGGAGTATTACAGCAATGACACTAAAAAATGGAGAATTTTTTTTAAAAATACTGATTTTTTTTTAAAAAAGGCAAAATAGGCTTTATAAAAATCCCCTTTCCTCCTTACATCAAACTGCTGAAAACATTGTGAATTTTGTTTTTTGCATGTTTCTTACATATACCAGCATTACATTGTCTGTACACTATCTGGGTAATGAGTCATGTTGTCCACTCTTACACGGCGTGCTGTGCCATTGAACTGGGCTGAATCTGACCCTGTATTTTCCAAATTCATACTTTGATTTTACTGGGGCTAATATTACTGTTTACTGGAAGACTGATAAGGATTTTCACATGGAGCTCCAAAGACATTGTTTCTATAAAAGCTCTGTGTCTCAGTTTCCCAGCCTTTTACATGGTGGATTACTCACCATTGTATAATGCTTTGAATCCTACAGTTGAAAAACCTTATATAAATGCTATGGATTATGTCTAACTATTTAGTGGGTATTATTTAGGGTTACCAATATACTCAATTTGTCTGATTGTATAACGGTTTAGGGAGAGAGACTTAGAGGCACAAATATAGTTAGATGCCCACAATCTCATTACCTTTCAATGGGAGCTGGGGAGCCTAACATACATGTGTGCCTTTGACTTTGTCTTTCGGTGGGAGTTGGACCTGGAAGCACCTGGTAGGCAAGTGAAAATCTCCCCTTCTTTTGTCTGAGCAGAATGTTTATGAAATGGTCCAATGTCCCTTTCAGCTGAATGGCTGAATCCATTTTTAAACAGAACTCTCACCCATACAGAAGAGAATGGATGGTCCAGTGGTGATGTGACCTTGAGCAAGTCATTTAGCTCCTTGGGGCCCCAGTACTCCAGGTGTAAAATGGGGGTAAACCAGACCTCACTGGGATGTTGTAAGGAGAAATAAATTAAAGTGTAAGGTGCACAGACACTATGGTAGTGGGGGGGGCATATAAATACCACAGATAAATATATGCCTCATAATGATATTTTTCCCTCACAGATAAGGTAGCTCGCTCTTCCTTTACATAATCACCATGGTAAAAATCACCCTAGTGAATTGTTTGTTTGCTGTGCCGAGAACTGTATGTCATGTAAGAAATCTCTACCTAAATAAAAATGCTCTGGAGACACTAAGACACAAATAAAAAAAATGTTTATATCAACGTCTGTGTATCTTTTAAGCAAGAGAAATGTTACTTTTTACATTGCCTCAGTCTTTCTTTTAGTTGATTTAGCTGCCAGAATGCCCTCTGATCAGAACACTGCTGTTGTATGGTTTGATCTGCTGTGTTGATTGTAAGTGGTGCAATATATTTTAAGGTGGAATGAGCTGTGAACATTTTAAATGAGGTTATGTTCTTTAAGGTACCAGTTGCTGCTCTGAGGCACATTAGAGTAATGAAATGAAAAGTGACTTAATGGTTACAATAAAAAGAAATAAAATAGAGAGGTTTGGCCAGACAATTCCAGTTTGTATTCAAGTTTCTTTTTTTTTTTAATGGAACATGATCACAGAAAGTAACACTAGGCTAGGACCATAATGCTTTTTTATATCATGAAAATGTTGGTATTTGCTTTAAGTAACAAAAAAAATTCTTGAAGGGAATTATTTTTAGAGACATTTATATTCAGCATTGGAAATAATTTTCATAACGTGCTCTTCAGTAAGGAAGCTGGGCCACATTTGCATGTGAGATAGTTTTGTCAATAATAAAATAAAAATAATATAGACATTGGTGTAGACATGGAAATATTTTGGTGAGTTATAGAATGTCTGGAATCTGCAGGTTGTATCCAGAGGGGTTTACAGCAACTGGTCTGGGGAACAAGCCAACCCAGAATTTTCTTCTACAGCTGGTCAGAAAACAGTTTCCCCAATGGTTAGGGCTCTCACGTGGGAAGTGGGATAAAGAGGTTCAAGTCTGATTCAGAGTAGGAAGCTGCGTCACCCAGATGAGTGCCATGATTACCAGCTGGTAGAATTAGTCTTTTGCTCTGTGGCCCAATGAATATTACAAAGTGGGACAGCTCCAACAGGAGCCATTGAGACGGACCCACCCCAGAATAGCCAATGGCCTGGTAGTTAGGGTGCTAATTGTCAGTTAGATGCCAAACTCCCATAGACTTGCAATAGGAGTTGGGTGCCTAACCTCACTTTTTACCTTGGAGAATCTCCCTTATAAATATTGACAACACTATACTCAGTTAAAGACTATTCCTGCTCTCACGAAAGTCACTAGCAAAACTCACACTGGCTTCTATGGGAGAAGGCTTGGTCCCATCTCTTGCGCTACATGTTTGGCTTTTATGATGTACTATTTTTGTATGAATTTCTCAGTCATGACAAATAATAATATATTCAATTCATGCATTAAATCTTGGAATTAATTTCAGACTTGGATTAGGGTCATAACTAGCTCTGGACAGACCTTAGATTTATCTCTACAGTCAAGGAATAAATGTCAGTAGCTATGGTGATTCAAAAAGGCAGCTGTCTTGTGGGATAGAAACACCTTTCATTGGAAGAGGACAATGTGGATATGGACTTGAAAGAGAACTCGAGCCATGTTGCTTAGCACAGCAGTCTGAAAGCTCTCACTGGGCAAGAGACCTTTTCACAATTCACAATGTGCAAAACAATATATTTTAAAATAAAGTTTCTAATTAAAATTGGCATTTCTGAGCCTTTTGCTAGCAGCAACAGCCCTGGAAAGAACCATTATTTGTAATGTCAGTTCACTGTGGGTCAAATTTATCATCCTTGCGCCTGTTTTAGATCAATCAAAATGACGGGTAGGCATTTTAAGCCACTTCATGACCTGTTAGACATTTGCATAGGATTGCCACTGGAGAACAGCTAAAAATAAAATGTATGGGCAGCATTAAAGATGAGTCAAAATGAGGCCAGGTGACTGGAGCCCTGGACTCCCATTAAAGAGACCTGCATTCTATTCCCAGCTCTGCTGGGTGACCTTGGGCAAGTCAAGTCACTGCTCTGTGCCTCAGTTTCTCCATCTGTAAAATGGGAATAATGCAACTGACCCTCTTCTGTAAAGTGTTTTGAAATATATTGATAAAAAGTGCTATATAAGAACTAGGTTTTATTATGTATATTATTGTAGCACCTAGCAACCCTAGTCAGGGATGTGGACTCCATTGTGCTAGGTACTGTACAAACAAAAAAAGTCCCTGCCCCCAAGAAGCTTACAATCTAAATATAAGACAAGACACAGCAGATGGATACAGACAGACTGACAGGTGGAGTACAAGGAAGCAATGAGACGATACTGGGTAGCATGACAATCATTGGTCTCAGCACAACATGGTAGTGTCTATTCCATACATTGCTCTGATATACATTTTAGTGTGGTATCCAAAGAGAAATGTAGACAATGAGTGGAGCACTGTGGCTATGAACTTTGCCCACAGTTCAAAAAAAGCACTTAAGCATCTGTCTTGAACAACTAAGGCTAAAAACTGGCTTAATTTGGATCCATCTAACTATATTGCTAGTAGCTTTGATAGAGAGTTATTCCGTATGTAGATGTGTTTAGGCATCTGACAGTGTTTTCAACAGGCTCTTATATTACAGCGGAAACATATAAATATGATGATGTACCTGGAGCTATGTCTAGGGCTACACTAAGATAATCAAATCAGAAACTTTGAAATGCAGATTCCTTATGGGAGTCTTAAAGTAAAAAGCCATAAATTGGTCTCCACTTAGTAAAATTCCTTGCCTTATGCAAAGAGTTACGCATATAGCACCTTCTACATTTAGAAAAGGAGATGGGCCAACACTCCATATTGAAACACCCGTACAGTTGGGAGCAGTTTGAGTCCAGATCAAAATTTGCAGCTGGTCCTTAATTCTGAACTTGGCCACTGAAGTAAGTGAGAGGTCTGCCATTGATTCCACTGGGAACAAGATCAGCCCCCTAAATCACAAATAAATCAATTCAAAATGTAAATATTTTGTTCTTCTGAACAATAGCTTGTTTATTTCAAGTAACAATATAATTCTCCCTGGGCTTAAGCCTAAGCGTGTTGAAGTCAATGGGAGTCTTTCCATTGACTTCAGTGGGCTTTGGATCAGGCCCAGTCTAAAGATCCATGGTGATTTTGTTTGTTTTCCTCAATTAAGAACAAAGCTGAGCTAGAATTGTCCGTAGGCAAGGTTGTGGAACTAGACCTCCTGTTGAATCTACTTGTCTTTTTCTGAAGTCTGAACAACCATAAATGAAAATGTGAGTCATGATGGCATATTAAATATTAAAATCAGTTTAAGATTTAATCCCAATTTATAGTGCAGCTTTGTCTAATTTACTGCATATTACACAATTTCCTTTAAAGATAACTTTTAGTGTGCTATATAAATAATAAATCAGCTCTCATGATTCTCAATTGTTCTGCTATGGTTTTATATTAAACTTACATTTGTGATCATTTAAATATTGCTTCACTAATTTTTTTCTCTTCATCATCTTGCACATTTAATTATCTTAATGTTATAGGGTTCTGTCTGTGAAACTGTAGATATCAGAAAATATTAAAGGGTTTTGCGTTTTTTTTTAGCAAGACAGGTATGACCTTATACTTTCAGGAATGAGAAATCATAAACACAGGTACAGTAGGTTATGGAAGTTCATTCCTAATGAGTGAAAACATTTCCTATGTCCTGAGTTCTCTCTACACAATTTAGTGAAGATTTAGAATATTAGACTCCAATTCTGCAAACAAATATGCAGGTGTTTCACTTTAAATCCTTGTGAAAGCATTTGCAGAATTGGGGCCTTGCTTTGCCTTACTTTCAGTGCTCCAGAGATTATGGGTAGGATTTTCAAAAGCACCTAAATCCCACTGAAAGATGATGGGACTTAGGCTCCTAAATCACTCAGGCCTTTTTGAACATTTTACTCTTTCTGGTAATGTACCTCTATGCCTTGTGGGGCACTAGAAGCAACTTGAAATCTGTCACCATTTTAAAGCTCATGACCCCCCTCTGACCTGTTTTCCCCCATCTTTGAAACTGCTGTGGTTCTGATTTGTCTAGGGACTTCTGCCGTGCAATAGGGAGACAGGATCACTACAGTGTTGTACTGATAGCATGGAATGGTAGCAAAAGGGGACGACTGATTAGCAGAGAAGTCAGAAAAAGATGCTGGGGAGACACACATTAAAAACATTAGCAAATATCATAGAAATATAGGGCTGGAAGGGACCTCAGAAGGTCATATGGTCCATTCCCCAGTGCTGAGTCAGGGCCAAGTAAACCCTGACAAGTGTTTGTCCAACCCGTTCTTAAAAACCTCCAGTGATGGTGTCAAGGTTCCTCCCCCACTCTGAACTCTAGGGTACAGATGTGGGGACCTGCATAAAAACCTCCTAAGCTTACTTTTACCAGCTTAGGTTAAAACTTCCCCAAGGTACAAATTAATTTTATCCTTTGTCCTTGGAATATCCACTGCCACCACCAAACTCTAACTGGGTTTACTGGGAAACGTAATTTGGACACGTCTTTCCCCCCAAAATCCTCCCAACCCTTGCACTCCACTTCCTGGGAAAGGTTTGGTAAAAATCCTCACCAATTTCCATAGGTGACCACAGACCCAAACCCTTGGATCTGAGAACAATGAAAAAGCATTCAGTTTTCTTACAAGAAGACTTTTAATAGAAATAGAAGTAAAGAAATCACCTCTGTAAAATCAGGATGGTAGATACCTTACAGGGTAATTAGATTCAAAACATAGAGAATCCCTCTAGGCAAAACCTTAAGTTACAAAAAAGACACACAGACAGAAATAGTCATTCCATTCAGCACAATTCTTTTCTCAGCCATTTAAAGAAATCATAATCTAACACATACCTAGCTAGATTACTTACTAAAGTTCTAAGACTCCATTCCTGGTCTATCCCCGCAAAAGCAGCACACCGACAGACACAGACCCTTTGTTTCTCTCCCTCCTCCCAGCTTTTGAAAGTATCTTGTCTCCTCATTGGTCATTTTGGTCAGGTGCCAGCGAGGTTACCTTTAGCTTCTTAACCCTTTACAAGTGAGAGGATTTTTCCTCTGGCCAGGAGGGATTTTAAAGGGGTTTACCCTTCCCTTTATATTTATGACAGATGGAGATTCTACAACCTTCCTTGGAAGCCTATTTCAGATTTTATCTATCCCCATAGTTAGAAAGTTTTTCCTAATCTCTAACCTAAATCTCCTTTGCTGCAGATTAAGCCCATTATTTCTTGTCCTACCTTCAGTGGACATGGAGAACAATTGATCACCATCCTCTTTATAACAGCCCTTAACATAGTTGAAGATTATCCTCTCCTCTTCAGTCTTCTTTTCTCAAGACTAAGTATTCCCAATTTTTTAAAATCTTTCATCTTGGTTTAGAAAACATAACCTCGTTATCATTTTTTTCTGGACACACTACAGTAGAGAATACTACACAGAGAATGCATATTGTCATTCTCCATCTCCCAAATCTCATCGATTTAAGCACCAGATTCTGATCTCAGTTATGATGGGAAAAATCTGGAGTAACTCAGGGGTCCACTCATGCAGATGCAATTGCAGGACTGGGGCCTAAATCAAAATTGTTTTATTTGTTGGACTTTCTCACACCTCATTAACCCCATTTTACTTTTCCTGTTCACCAGAATGAATCAAGTCAGCTGTGAGAAATGCATGATGGGTAAGACTGAGTCCTCTGACAGGCCCCTACTTCAATATTTTTCAATATAAAATACAGATATGCATCCCTTAGTGTACATATGTGAAAATACTAGATGTGAAGGAAATATTTTTTTCTGGAGAACATTTGACAATCAGCAGTAAGTTTTCTTTGGTCAGTGTTGTCAGATGTTGGCTTTGTGTGTGTGTGTGTGTGTGTGTGTGTGTGTGTTATCTCTGTGTGCCATCCCAGCTCTGCATAGGTAGCTGGCACAGCAGATCTTGAGCGAACCACCCAATGACCACAAGATCTGTTAAGGTACAAAGGCACTTGATTAGATTTATTGTCGATGATATTGGTGCCTTTTGCTTGCCACAAGTACACTCAGTGCATGTATGCCTGTGACAATGGACACAGCTCAATTAGTGGCAGGACTTTCCATTATCCCCTCAGCTATCCAAAGACACTCTCTCTGAGATATCTCTTTATACACCGATACAAGTTACATATTACCCCTCTGAGGTATCTAGGTGCCAGCCTCTAACGTATCTGGGTGCCTTGTACATTACCTTCTACCTGTTGGTTCGATCAAAACATCTCTATCCATCATGCTGTCATCCTGACCTTATCTTTAGGATGGGTCAGGGTATTCCTGTTATCTTTGGGGAATGTGTTGGTATCGAGGTGTTCTGGTACCACCCTTCTGGAATGTGTTTGGTGTGTATTCTTGTGCCTAGAACTACTTGGGAATGTGTGTTTCTGCAATATCAGCCCTGTTCTTGCCAGATTCTGGGATCAGGCCCTGCCTCGAATTGACAGCCTGTATTTGCTTTATATTAGCAAAGCTTTGACCACTACTTTAGCTCAGGCCTCATACCAGGCCTCTGACACAAGGCCTTATGTCTCAGGCTCTCTTTCTACAGTCTGGTCTACACTGGTGCGGGGGGGGGCGGGGGGAGAGAATAGCGTAGCTGAAGTCGATGTATCTTAGATCGACTTAGAATCACTTACTTCGCGTCCTCGCAGCACGGGATCGACGGATGCTGCTCCCCCATCGACTCCACTTCCGCCTCTCACCCTGGTGGAGTTCCGGAGTCGACAGCAGAGCGATCGGGGATCGATTTATCGTTTCTACACTAAATGTGATAAATCGATCCCCAATAAATCGATCACTACCCGCTGATCCGGCGGGTAGTGTAGACGTGGCCTACTATAGTCAGGTGCTACCTTCAAACAGTTTTTCCAGTGATGAAAATAACCTCACCTCTGAAGCTTATTTTACAGAGGACAAGAATCCAAATTCTACCATTTAATTCTTCATTTTTCTGAGTCTTATGGATTAATGGATGAGGAAGAGACCAGGGAAGATTCAACTAATCTCAATCCCAGCATGAAATGGACTAGGGAAAAGAAATGAGGAGAACAGGCACATACAAGAGAGAGGTTGCAACTTGAAAACAGTTAATTGAATATAGAAAGAAAAATGATTGTCTTTAGGGCAGGGATAAAAAATCCTTAAAAACTTGCTTTTCTCCCAAATCAACTGAAGAACCTGAAAGCAAGCAGAAAAAAGTAGGATATTTAACAAAAAGGCTACAGCCTCTGGGTGTCCTATAGAACATAAACTTGAGACATAAAAGAAGCCAACAAAGGATGATGATGTGTTTAAGGCTCAGCAGCTTGATATTTTCATTTTCTACTATTCTCCACTGAGCATATTCCTCTGACACTATGCACATTAATATTTTATTTGAAGTACTGGTGCAACATAAATGTAAATTTGGGGGAGATGCTAAATATGAAATACTGGCTGTCCTGGTAAATTTCTTCTTGTTCTAAGAAACTGAGCTTCCATAAACCTTTGTAAAATGGATAGCACTTGTGCTGTGATTTGCAAGCTGGAGCCCTGGCCAAAATCCTGATCGACATACAGGATCAGGACCTTAGGTGCTGATCTTTTTACTGAGCTCTGTGCAGTCACAGCCATAGAGTCACATAGAATTTAGCACAGTAGGCAGAATGGGCTGGTGGGGTGCTTAACTTATCTGAAAATCCAGCCCTTATTTAAGATGCCGACATAGGAGTCGAACTTTTTGAATATTTGGCCCTTAAGCACAGCTCTCTGGTTCTTTGCAGAACCAACATTCTGTGTCTGTTTCATGTAGGGGCTTGGTGGAGCATAGCTGTGTGTGCACATGTGGTGGCAGGTTCAAATCCTGCTTAATTTGTCACAGAAGTGGTGAAAATTCTTTTTCACTTATGGGCTTGATGCAGAGACTACTTGATGAGGTTCTTTGGCAGGTGTTATATAGCAGGAGGCAGTGGTGTTGGTCCCAGGATATTAGAGAGACAAGGTGTGTGTGTTTGCTCTCTGTGCTGTCCCAGCTCTGCGCTGACAGTTGGCACAGCTGACCTTGATCAAACTGCCCAATAACCACAGACTCGGTTCGTAACAAAGGCACTTGCTCAGGTTTATTGTCAACAAAGCACAGCCCTAATGTCCTTGCTCAGGTACACTAACACATGTATGCCCTTTGTAATGGACTAGCTCAGTTAATGGCAGGACTTTCCACTATCCCCTAGGCCAGCGAAAAATACTCCCTCTGAGATACCTCTTTATACACCGATACAAACAAGTTACATATTGCCCTTGATGTGGCTAGATGTCACCCTCTGACATAGCTAACCACCACCCATTACCTTGTACCTGTTGGTTTGATCAAAACATCTCTATCCATCATGCTGTCATTCTGAGCTTATCTTTAGGATGGGTCAGAGGGGTTCTGTCATCTTTGGGGAATGTGTCGTTATCAAGTTGCTCTGGTACCACCCTTCTGGAATGTGTTTCTGTGTGTATTTTTGTGTGCCTAGAACTACTTTGGAGTGTGTGTTTCTGCAATATCATCTATGTTCTTGCCAGATTCTGTGAGCAGGCCCGGCCTCTAATTCACAGCCTGTATTTGCTTTATATTAGCAAAGCTTTGACCACTACTTTAGCCCAGGCCTCAGACCTCATACTATCCCTCTGATTCAAGGGCTTATGTCTCAGGATCTCTTCCTACTGCAGAGGTAATATATTTTATTGGACCAGCTTCTGTTGGTGAGCGAGACAAGCTTTTGAGCTTAACCAGAGCTCTCCTCCTATATGGGAGGACAGAGTAGATGATAATAATGGTCCCATCTGACATTACAAAGTATGAATCTTATCTACAGCTCTGCTTCTCTATTCTATAAAATGTGAGTAGTTTATAGCCTTAAAAGAATGTGCTGAGTTCCCCAAACTCATTACATCTAGGATGCTATACTACTTCCATTGACAATTAATTTTCTTATCTATCAGTTGGAATTTAACCAAGATATAAACAACAGCAACACCACCGCTGTGAGTTAGTAACCCAATGAACCATCTACCTCTTTCAAAGGAATTACATGTTGGGAAATATTCTTGGCTGAAAACACTAAAAGAAAAAGTGTTACAATTGAAAGGGAATTACATTCTCTCTTGATATTTGGTTTGTAGCAAAATTGCTTACCCCTCAAAGGCCCAAGCAAAGAAGAAAATTAATCCTTCATCAGTGATGAAGCACAGCAGCAGTCTGGGGTGGTGGATGGAAGGAAATTAAACTTAAACAGGAATTTCCTATAGTGCACCACAAAACCAATGAGATGCCTGAGACACATTGATTGTCCCTGGGATACACAACTTGACACACTTAAAATCACCTTCGCCAAACAAGGACAGTCCACCAGAGAAATTGATCATGGAGCGGGCCACCCAAATACCCCAAGAGAACCTCCTTCAATGTGGGGGAAAAAATCTTCCCAGTGCATAAACCTAGTTGTCACCAGCCACCCCATACTGAAACCCATATGAGATGTCATTAAACAATTATAACCCAGACTTGATGGGGACCCCCATCCTGAAAGAAATCTTTCCTGAACCTGCTCTTCTGGCCTTCCAACAACCCCCCAACCTCTTCAAGCTCATCATCAGAAGCAAGCTCCCCACAGACCAGGACCCACAAGCTTAAAGTGGCACCAGACTCTGCCATAACAACAGAGGCAAAACCTACAGACATATTTCCACTGCTATGATGATCAATATCCTCCAAAACACAGCTTTTAAGATCCTTGGGTCCTACACATGGCAATCACAACATGTGGTTTACCTCATCCAGTGCACTAAATGCCCCAATAACAATTATGTGGGTGAAACAAGACAATCCCTGTGCTTGTTAATAAACTCACATAGAAAAATTATAAAAGATAAGGACACCATATCACACGTGGGGGAACACTTTTCACAAAGTGATCACTCCATCTCTGAGTCTTCATCCTCAAAGGAAACCTGCACAACACCTCCAAAAGATAAGCCTGGGAGCTTACATTCTTACTTTTGGTGGACACTAAAAATCATGGACTTAATAACGACACCGGATATATGACTTCTTATCACAATCTATAATCCACGAATCTCCCTCCTCCTATTTTGTGTTAGGACTGCAGAGGTGTTAACTGGCCACTTCACTTTGAATGGTCACTAACAATTTATGGTAAATAAGTAGTATTTAGCTGCGACATGCTGAGTACCTTTCCCAGATCTGAAGAAGAGCTCTGTGTAAGATCGAAAATTCAGCTCTTTCACCAACAGAAATTGGTCGAAAAAATATATTACCTCATCCACTTTGTCTCTCTAATATCCTGGGACCAACATGGTTATAGTAACGCTACAAACAACACTTTCTTACGGTGCCATGGTAGTTGGCTCCTACTGGATGTCAGTTTCACTTACTTACAGTAGACAATGTGCTCCGTGTCTGTCATGGAGGACTTGGAAGTCACAGATTCCGTGACTTTCTGTGACCTTCATGACTTCTGCAGTGGCCAGTGTGGTTGACCCCAGGGCCCTCGGGCAGCAACACAAACCGCCGCTGGAGCAGCTCCGCAACCAGCCGCTTGGGCAGCCCCACAGTCAACCACCCCTTGGCCACCCAAGCTGCAGCCAGTGCAGCTGGCCTGGGGACTGGCTGAGCAGCGATCCCAAGGGTGGCTGGAGCAATGGTGGGTGGATGGCCCCGGGGGCAGCTGGAGCAGCCGCTGTTTGGCAGCCCCCAGCAGCTAGTGCCACTGGCCATGGCAGACCCCGGCACCAGGCCCAGGGAAGGCTGGAGCAGCGGCGGGTGGTCAGCCCTGCCCCTCCCCCAGCAGCATCCCCCAGGGGTCCCCCAGAGCAGCAGCCCCCCCCGCTAAGATTTAGTTAGGGCTATTTATAGTACAAGTCACAGACATGTCACAGGCCCTGAATTTTTGTTTATTGCCTGTGACCTGTCCATGACTTTTACTAAAAATACCCATGACTAAATCGTAGCCTTAACAATGTGTCATGGAAACACTGAATGCAACCACAAACCTCAGGGATTATCGATGAGCTATGGTTTCTGTTGCAAACTTTGCTTTTGAATAGTTATCTTATTTCCTGCACATTTTACATTACATGAGAATGGAAATTGTGACTGTTTCCAGTTATTTTGTGCTACCTCACCTGCAGGGAGAGAGAGGAAGTCTTTCACCCATCTTGACTCTTCTGCACAAAGGGCAAGTGGAATTGCAGACTTGGGCTGTTGAGGAATGCATAGTCTCCTCATCTTTCTGGCACCCCTTTAGGGGCAAGATAACACTGGGGTGGGGAGAAGTCAGGGGCCTGTCACATCATACAGGGAAGAGAGAGTATGTTAGTCGTCCTACAAGATGGTGCACTAGTTGTAATCCATTCATTGTGGAACTCAGTGGTGACTGTACTACATATAGAGGTTGTTGAGCCTGTTAAAACCATCATTTCCAGAGCTGGGTCTCTCAGCTAAAGGCATAGCAATGTATGCCTTTAAAGTGAGAGGTCCTAGGTTCAATCCTCTTTGCTGACAGTGTACACTTTTAGACAGGTGAGTATCCATGTGGCAGTTTAGGTGTGGCTAAATCATAAAATCTGATTTCTAGAGTATTCTTATGTTTAATGCAAGGGTCCCAAAGGAATTACTATACTGGATCACAGCAGCAGCCCACCAGTCACATAGCAGCCAGGACCTGCTGTGTCAGAGGAAGGTGTAAGAAGCCCAGGATTCTGAACCGTACATCAAAAAATTTTAAAGGCACTAGGTTTGTTACACAGGCAAGCAGAGGCTGGTACATAATAATGCTGCATCCAGATTTCTTTAACCTTACATGTGTGTAGAATTTTATTGGAAATTATTGCTGTTGAGCAAATGATAATTACATTTAACATTAACATATGTGCTCCTATGGGTTCTACATCCAATTGCTTTAACCACTCTGAGAGAAGTACAAATAACCAGGGTAAACCCAAATCCTCCTTTTTGCAGAAACCTAGTTTTGCCAAAGGGCCAAAGCTCAGTGTAAAGGACTTTGGTTTTGCTCCCTAATTAGCATAACCCCTGCTGTGGGTGGAGACTAATCTGTAAATACACTGGCCTCCATTTTGAATTCTCTCCTACAAACAAACACCGTTCATGCTGTAGAAGAAGCCAGAAGGAGGTTAGTGTATCCAAAGAAAAGACAAAGGGAACAGACGAAGAAAGAACAAATAGAGGGCAAAGTAAGACATGGTGAGTGGTAATAGACAGTGTGCATTCTTTATCCAGTCATTCTCAAATTGGAAAGGAATAAAAGGGAAAACAAACAAAAATTCTATACCTTAGAGCTCTCTGGTGAATTAGGAATTGCAGGAGCCTCTGTCATAATCTTATTCATGTGCATTTCTATGATATGGCAGTATGTCTTAGAACATCTGTAAAGACTTTTGTCAACAGTGATATAATATTAGATATTTCAGCGACTCATCACAGGACTCCAATGACTGCCCTGTAAGAACTGAATAGAAAGTTGGCCTTTTGATCTATGAAATGTATATAATTTCTAAGGGATTCTCATAGGCTTTCCCTTTACAGGGATTTTGTTACTCACATGCATTGTGGTAATTACATTTAAGGGCATATTTTCAGCCAGACTGAGAGACAGCCTCCTTTTTTGCGGGCACAAATCTTAGTACTTTTGTTCCATGTAAACTGATTTGTACCCATAATTAGATAGTACTGGACTCAGTTCAGCGGCATCTATGCCACTCTCTGAAGTGCTGCTAAATTTGCATGTTTGTAGTGATTACTGGATCCTACTACACCAGAACTAGGAAGTAGGCTAGGCTGGAGGAACTGGGTTATCTAGCCATACTCTAATGAATGAGACAGGACACTGGAAGAAAGCTGCTGGGATTGTCCCCAACAAAACAATAGGATAAAAGTATGGGTCTAGGACAGGGAATGTAATGATTCAGATAATTCAAATACATTTCCAGAGTTTTGGGTGATTATCCAAAACAGGTGAGGTCGATCATCTCTGGTCTCCAGTTAATTTTCAAAGCACACCAGCATGGGACTAATGATAAAATGATTAGAATGATTGGGGTGTTGTCTAGGATCATTTGGGAGACTAAGAAGTCCATTCCCCATTTCATAAAGGTCATGCTTCAGCAAGTGCAAAAGTCTTCACAATAATCAAAAGCTGACCATGCCTCTTCTGCAGAGAGCTGGGTATGTAAGTGAAATGGAGATCTTGATTACAAAGGCAAACAGAGGAGAGATGGAAAAGGCAGACATATATAACCCTGACTGGAAGCAAGAATTTCAGTTTCTAATCCTAAGTTATTGATTGTTCAACCAATAAATAGTTCTTTAAATTAGATACATATAAGTGTTTGGAATCCCTGTGGTACAATATCTAAAGCAAGATGATTTAACTAAGTATTGATTATTTGGTAGTTATTACTGCACAATTGGAATATAATTGTGACCTATATCGAGGTTTACAGTGTGGAATGCACGTTAGTATTTCCATTTGTCAGTATAGGTATTTTGTTACTAATCTGGATCTACATAAAAGTGAGTGTTTTATTCAGGTGATTTATTGGAATGAACTGGCTCAGCCTTATTGGAAACCTTGATTCATGGGTAATTGAGGCAGACTTGTACATAAATATACCAGTAATCTACACATTCAGAAATAGCAAGGCCACCTCAGTCACTTTCTATACTACCCAGGCTGTGGTCTTCACAGGCCTGACAAGCTGCCATGATTATGATTCCTCCTGGTTAGTATTTTGATATGAGGTAGCTAAGACCAGCTCAGACACTTCAGGAATAAGTGCTGTTGTATGAGTCATTTCTGAACAAATACCACCATATGGTGTCGGGGGGGTATAAAAGTAGCCCCAGAGTTTGTGGATCTATGTAAAAAGGGCATAAGCTTTTGCAGCCATGACCCATGGTATGTCACTAGGATCAGGTAATAAATTCAATCTCTTCTCACGACTTCTCTGTGACACAACTTTATTATGGGGGCACAATGAGGCTGGAAGTGCCACCTGTGTCCATTAACATCCCCATGGAACTTTTTTTGTAACAGAAGTGGTTGCCTTTGCTCTACTGTAGAGGTGACTGCCATTTCTATGACAGGTGAGTGAGTCCTTAGGAAAAATTAAACTAAATAAACATAAAGTGTGCTCCTTGTCATTCTTTCTTCTATCCATCTGTCACAGGGTTCCATATGCCCCCCATCACCATAGTATCTGAGCACCTTCCATGTAAAATTGATACCAAAAGCAAAGTCTACAGTGGACTTCATGGGATCTGTGGCATATCTACATATTTGAAGTCAAAACTTGGCTTGGGGCAGGGTTTTGGGGGGGTTGTTTGTTTTTGTTTGTTTGGGGGTTTTTGCTTTGTTGTTGTTGTTTGTTGTTGGGGTTTAGGAAACAGAATGGGGTTTCAGTGTTAGTGAGCCATTCTCATGGTGGAAAGGGATTTGGTTGCTTAAACCGATGCCAATTTGGGGTATAACCCTCCCTACCACCCCATGAACAACTTAAATCAACTCATACACATATATGATGTTTTAAAGATTCTTTCCTTGTCACAAAAATGGAATTATTTCTTTACATAATCAATCAGTGCTACAACTAATCACTATTTTTCTTTGTGAAAAGCTTTCCCACTTGGGAAAGCAGTATCTATAGCAACATAACATTAAACATAACAATATTTAAACACATATAGAGCCCAAATAAAACATGTACTGACACTTATTATGTAGACGTGGTCTTTCCATAACTTCTGAACGGAATACAGACGTATTCTACAGTCTGTGAGTTGAACAAATATTTTAACTATTTGAATAAATTTTCATACAAGGCCCTTGAAGTTTGTATAACGACATTTCCATTCAGAATTAATCTGCGTGAAACACTTTGAGCTCACCAAATGGAAGATGGTATTTAAGTATTAAATGGTGCCTGTCTTTCTATGCATTTCTAATGTGCTCATGGGATTATTTTTATTTCCAATATGTATTTCCCCCTGAACCTTCCTGTGTGTCTGGGAAAGAACTCTCAAAATTGGTCAATGGTTTTTAAAGGCAGTGTAATAGGAGTGAAATGGGAAATTGCAGCAATCTCACAGAACTAAATTCTGCCCTCAAATCAGAATGCCCAATTCCCACCAAAGTCAATAAGAGATGAGTACACTTATGAGCACTTCAGTCAAAATGTGACCGCTCGTAGTATCTTTGGAGCGGTGGCAGAGGAACGTACTGCTGCATGACTAACGAGGTTTGAGAGCGAATGCAAGTGCAGGCAGTCTACTCAGTCCTTGGGAGGACTCATTTCACTCCCAAAGGAGTCCATCCAGCCAAACCATGAAATGCACAGAGTCTCTCCAGAGAGGGTTGTATCCAAGCCCAGATCTGCAGAAGCAGTAGCCAGCACAATGAAGGGTCTTTGGGTGGAAAAAAGCGATACATTAAAAGTGGATAAATTATTCAGTTATAAGAGAAGTGGGTAAGTCTGCTTTTTGTCTGCTTCATAGTGTTCATATCAATTATGGCACCATACGTCTTACGGAGTTCTATAAGCCAACCTCTGCTGATTTGATAGCATTTATACTTACTTTGTACATGTGCAAATGACTAAGCAAGGTGTGATGCAGTGGAAAATGAGGCCTAGTTATCTCTCATAGTAAAACAAGCAAACCTGTCTGAAAATTCAGTATATGTTTTCTTATTAGTATCGGTCAAAATTTGGGCTGTCAAGCGATTAAAAAAAAATAATTGCGATTAATCACACTGTTAAACAATAGAATACCATTTATTTAAATATTTTTGGATGTTTTCTACATTTTTAAATATATTGATTTCAATTACAACACAGAAAACAAAGTGTGCAGTGCTCACTTTATATTTATTTTTATTACAAATATTTGCACTGTAAAAAACAAAAGAACTTGTATATTTCAATTCACCTAATACAAGTACTGTAGTGCAATCTCTTTATAATGAAAGTTGAACTTACAAATGTAGAATTATGTAGAAAAAATAACTGCATTCAAAAATAAAACAATGTAAAACTTTAGAACCTACAAGTCCACTCAGTCCTACTTCAGCCAATCGCTAAGACAAACAAGTTTGGTTACAATTTGCAAGAGATAATGCTGGCCACGTCTTGTTTACAATGTCACCCAAAAGTGAGGACAGGCATTCGCATGGCACTGTTGTAGCCGGCATCACAAGATATTTATGTGCCAGATGCACTAAAGATTCGTATGTCCCTCCATGCTTCAACCACCATTCCAGAAGACATGCATCCATGCTAATGACTGGTTCTGCTCGATAAGAATCCAAAGCAGAGCGGACTGACACATATTCATTTTCATCATCTGAGTCAGATGCCACCAGCAGAAGGTTGATTTGCTTTTTTGGTGGTTTGGGTTCTGTAGTTTCTGCATCGGAGTGTTGCTCTTTCAAGACATCTGAAAGCATGCTCCATACCTTATCTCTCTCAGATTTTGGAAGGCACTTCAGATTCTTAAACCTTGAGTCAAGTGCTGTAGCTATCCTTAGAAATCTCACATTGGTACCTTTTTGCGTTTTGTCAAATCTGCGGTGAAAGTGTTCTTAAGACCAACATGTGCTTGGTCATCATCCGAGACTGCTATAACATGAAATATATGACAAAATGTGGGTAAAACAGAACAGGAGACATACAATTCTCCCCCAAAGTGTTCAGTCACAAATTTAATTAATGCGTTATTTTTTTTAAAAAGCATCATTAGCATGGAAACGTGTTCTCTGGAATGGTGGCCGAAGCATAAAGGGGCATATGAACGTTTAGCATATCTGGCATATAAATACAAAAGTGCCATGCGAATGCCTGTTCTCACTTTCAGGTGACATAAATAAGAAGCAGTCAGCAGTATCCTCCCGTAAATATAAACAGATTTGTTTATCTTAGTGATTGGCTGAACGAGAAGTAGGACTGAATAGACTTGTAGACTCTAAAGTTTTACATTGTTTTGTTTTTGAGTGCAGTTATGTAACAAAAAAAATCTACAGTTGTAAATTACACTTTCACGTTAAAGAGATTGCACTACAGAACTTCTTTGAGGTGAATAGAAAAATACTACTTTTGTTTATCATTTTACAGTGGAAATATTTGTAATAAAAATAATATAAAGTGAGCACTGTACAAGTATTCTGTGTTGTAATAGAAATCAATATATTTTAAAATGTAGAGAAACATCCAAAAATATTTAATACATTTCAATTGGTATTCTATTGTGTAACAGTGCGATTAATCGCAATACATTTTTTTAATCGCCGTTAATTTTTTTGGGTTAGTCACATGAGTTAACTGCAATTAATCAACAGCCCTAGTCAAAATGTATATATAATACATACACATGAAGAATAATATATATCTATATATATGTACATGACCATAAACACACACATGTACATATAACATAATCCAGGAGCGGCCAAACTTGCTGACCCTCTGAGTCACATACGACAATCTTCAGACGTTTGAGAGTCGGGGTGTGCCTGCCAGAGCTTGGGTCTTCAGCTCTGCTCCTGGTGAAACCCCAAGCACTGGCAGGCCGCCCCATGGGGCTGAAGCCCCTACCCCACCACCCCACTGCAAGGCAGAGGTCCTAAGCTCCCCACCCAGTCTGGTAGGTGGAGAGTAGGGGGGACATGAGCAGCTCCACGAGCCCCACTTTAACTGTAAAAGAGCCACCTGCGGCTCGCAAGCCACAGTTTGGCCACCCCTGACATACTTTATAGATTTTAACGTACTGTCACCTAATGCATACTGTGAATTTCTAATGACTTCATATACAGATGGACCAGGTGTAAACACATACAAACTCTGGGAGCTCAAAATCAGGACTGGATCTGCAGTCATGCAATGGGCACACACTAGAGGTATTAATTTCTCTCTTTCAGTTGTATACTCTGTGTACTATATTTTAATTCCCACAAATAAAACCTCTGGTAAATGATATTCCAGCATCAATGAGGAAGTTAACCTGCTCTTCCTGGATGAATCATGGCAAAGATATCAAACAACTTTATCCACAGCCAGCAAACCTCTCTAAATTACCAGGTTTTCATGTGTTGATCATATTATCTTTGTTTCATAGTCACACAATTGGACTAATTTTTAAAAGAAACTCTCTGCTGAAAGGGAATTTAAAAAAACCCAAAACAATATTCAAGCCATGAAAAACTTAGCATGAACACACTTATGAAAACTTTCAAGCTGCAACCCACCATGTGATTGCTTCTCATGATTCTGAAAGAAACTTTCTCCAAGATTTTTTTAAAGACCAATATTGATTGAATGTAATATTTATAATGCAGAACAAGTGTGTTTGCAACTCAATGCCCCAAGAAAATTAGATCATTTTTAAATGTATTTAGTGAATTATTTTTGGCTCTAAAAAATACACACAGGTTTAAGGATTGTAATGTGGACAAACCCCCGACTGTTGAAAATTCTTGGGCTCCTGTGGACATTTTGTTCATGCCACTCCGTGGATAAACTGAAAATTAAAAACAAAACGTCATCGGGGGACAACATTCCTCGACAAGTCCAGCCACGCAGAAAATTACCAGAGCTCAAATACTGTGTAGTGTCTTCATTACGGCTTCCCTTCTCTTTTATTCAAATTGTTTCTGTAGTATATATGGTACACCATGTATGCACTGACCACATCCACTTATTTAGTTTCTTATCCTGAGTCTTTCAGAAATATCTCAACAATAATGATTAAAGTATCACACTGTAAGGGTATAAACAGTGTAAAGCAATAATAAACAATGAATTTATGATGGTGTTCTCGAGGGTCTTCTATTGACTCCTTGGATCAACATTTTTCATATGCTTCCCATCCACCTCCAGAGTTTGGGGATATTTGTATGCAGGGTTTGGTTTCAAACTAAGATCAACACAATGTAATTTTTTTTTTATGTGAGGACTGTGAAATGTCTGTTTTCTGCACTCAATAGTGCAAATTAAGTAAGTTAAATTATCTGTGATTTGCCCATTTAAGAAATACAGGGCTAAAAATAGGCAAACTCGGTAGGGAAATAATTTCTGATAGTAGACAGCTTTTTAATTTAGCAGACAAAACCTTGTCACTGTCCAGTGACTGGAGGCTTAAAATAGACAAACTCTGACTGGAAATAAGGTTTTTAACAGTGAGGGTAATTAACATTTGGAACAATTTACCTAGAGACGTTGTGCATTCTCTATCACATGGAATCCTTAAATCAAGACTAGGTGTCTTTCTAAAAGATATAGTGGTAGGTCAACCAGAAAACATGGGCTTGATGCAGGAATCACTTGATGAAATTATATTGCCTGTGTTATCCAGAAGATAAGATTAGATTATTAAAATGGTTCCTTTTGGTCTTAAATCTATTAATCTAAGTTGCCATTTTACATTTGTAGATTTTGTTTAACTTGATCTGTATGACGTTAGGTTTGCAGATAGTTTAGATGTACAGTTGTGTTTACCTATTCACTTGCACCTGTTTTGTGCACTCATTGAATATTTGCCCATAATGTCTTCAAACCACAGGGTTTCACATGATTTCTGCTTTGGTCAGGTTTGTGCCAAATTAGTTTAGTGGTAGTTCACCTAGTTTTAACTGCTGTTATGAAAGTTCTGTTGAGCTTGACCGATCATACAATTTTCTGAAACATGCCGAAAGTGATATGAGGGAAATTACTGAAAACCATCAAGCTAGGATGATTGGCTAAAGAAAACAGTGCACTGTTGTTATTAGATATAAGAAAAAGCTCATACAGTCAGAACAGTCTGGGATTCATTTTGATGTCTGCTACTCATTCCTAGCATATCTGAAGCAAAAGAACTTAATCTGAAAAGAGAAAAAAATGGCTGTCAATCCTACTTAGAAAACAGATCTGAAAAAGTGAGGTGTTTATCATGTTCCTTATTAATGCAGACATGAACACAATGAGAAACACAACCCAGAGCATAGGTAAATGCAGAGACGGACACTTTATTAGACTATCACCCACCAGGGAACCCCTCCCCGAACTACTTGGCAGGGCTGTTCTAATACAGAATTCACCTGGGCACCAATGGCCCTGGGTTCTACAAACCTGAACATGGATACAAGGACAGTGCCTCCTCTACACACCAGGCCTGTCTGGGGACCTTGGCTGGAAGCTGTCCCAACCCATTCCCCTCCTCCACACCAGAAGTAGGAGAGATGAGCTGTGGGGGAGTCCAGTGCAGCCTGCAACATGGAGGAGTGACCCGTTCACAGTGCAATGTCATATTCTGAGCGCACTGGGTTACCAGGACCTCACATTGGACTCTTTTTAACTTACCAATCACACTAGACCCCACCAAAGTTGTGGTAAATGTAATATAACCCCCGCTCCCCCTTCCACAACCCCCCCCCCCCCCGCATCCGGACCTCCAGCATGCTGGATGGAAGGTGAAATAACCCACATAGACGTTTGCCAATTTTGCCATATGTGAAAAAATCTTTCAAGACCCCAAATAAAATTTAGCAAAGGAAGCCAAAATGGTTACAAGCCAGCAGCAAGTGAACCCAACTCTTCCTAGCTCCCCTCAGCAGGCAAGAGCCAGGTAGCTTGTTTGTCATGGCCCCAGCTATCCAATTGCAGCTGGAGTGGGCAGGACAGACCCAGTGCTCTGTGTTGTGGGAGATAGGCCGCCCTCCCCTCTCAACAGGGGAAAAGTAAGAGGAGAGATGGGAATGAGATAAAAGCAGTGCCTCTCCGTCTTCTCCCACTCCCCCAAGATTGCAGGCCATTAGGAGAAAAGGGGAAGAGACGACCAGAGGGAGCTCAGTTCCCCTCCTCTTCTATTCTCACACCCAAACCAAGGGGAAGAAGTGGTGGAACATGTATCCCCACCGCTTTTGGACTCCCCAGTTGCATTCCCCATTTAGCAAGGTGAGCCTGATGATGACAAACGATCACTTATTGGCATGTAAGTGTATATGATTGTTATGAAAAGTGTGGAATGTTACAAGTGAACACCCCTGGGAAAAACACAGGTAAAAGCACACAGGTTCTGCCCTAAAAATCACACCGTCCTTTAAAACTACTGCCTACGTTTTCGGCAAAAGCAGTTAGTGCAAATGAAGTAATTCTGCATGCAAATTGCCATAATTAGTGAGTTGTTTAATAGTCTGTTTTTGGCACTGTCTCAGTGAGTCCTTGGGCAAGACACTTAATTGTTCTGAACTTCAGTTTCACTATCTATAAATGGAGATAATGACATTTGCTTACTTGTAACTAAATAATGGGCTGTTGCAGAGGTGGGGTGGGAAAAGGCGACTCGAGACTGCCTTTGCGACTCACCAATGCAACTTCAGCCCCTGGTGCAATTTAGAACAACTTTAGGGATGCTTTAAATAGTGCCAGCAGCCACGACCAAAGAGCCGTTCTAGTAGTTAGGGATAGTCAGAGTGCACCAACACACCAACCACATCCCTGAAAACGCCCCTTGCCCTAGAGGCCATGAGAGGAGTTGTCACGGAACCAGCAGAGCTGGTTCTCCACCACCCAGAAACATCCTCCATGATAAGAGAATCCTCAGTCTGGTGGCGCAAAGGGGTGTGCCCAATATTTGTGGAACTGGTATCAGCATGAAATAATATTAAGGCCTATCACCTGGAAAAGGGGGAACAGAGTTTGGGATTTTCTGACTCCCAGACACATTCTAAATCTACTGGCATGGCTGAATGCATTTGAACATAATTATTAAAATAAAAATCACCTCACTCCAAAGAAAGTTCTGCTCCTGTTGCAATGCTTGCAGTGTCCTGGAGATGTCCCTCCAGATTCCTGACCAGGATTTGGAACAACCCAACAAGAGGATCCTGTAGGATTTCCACTGAGCCCAGCACATGTTGGGACTGGATTTCTGGAAGCATACTTGGAGTGTGTGTGAATGCATATGTAGTGAATTCATAAAGCTCGTAATTTAGATATCTCACTGTCCTGTCTCAACCGCATGATTTAAGAAGTTCCATGTAACAATGGACATAATAGTCTCAACACGTGATCACGAGTCCTACCCATGGAGGCAATAATGGGCCACATCCCCTGCCAACCACTGTCTGATACGAGATATAAAGCAGACGGGGGCCAGAAAGGCATAAGGCAGAAAATCAGTTGAATATTTTCCAACTTACTGCCTCCGAGACTACTCTAGAGACTTGAAACTTTTCTTCTTTGTTATAGAGCTAATAATTTCTAGAGCATTGCTTCACTGTGAACAGGAGGACAAAAAGAGAGGCAGAATTGCTTCATATTAATCAACTTCACACATTTTTCTTATCAAGTATTCACACTTTCCCTTGAGTGAAGAATTGTATGATAAATTCATTTTTGTTTTCTTTTCCTTATAACATATCACTTGCCCTGCAGTGAGAATCCGCATCCCTGGATCACTGTTAGCTGCAAGTGCTTTCATCTGAATTTTACCATCGATCCATTCTATCCTCTGACTCACTTTGGTAGTGTTTAATTTCTAGCATGCTACTATACACCCCATGTGCTACTCTTTCATCCCTTTCTAATGAGTGAGTGCAGCATAAAACACTGCCTGGGTAGATCAATATTCTAAGTAGCAATTTTGTAAGCAAACAAAATGGCATGTTTCTGAAGGATGAACCGATTAAATGCTAGTTAGAAGAGATACACAGAATGAAATTCCATTTACTGTGAACTAAAGGATATGGCCCAATATACTGTACTACTTTAATGAAATATAGATCGGTACGAATAGATAAAGGCCTGAAGCATTTGACATACAGCCATTCCTTATTGTACAGATAAAGGCATGGAACTGAGGCCCAGAACTCTACTCAAAAGTTGAAATTGCAAGAATAATTTTAACACTTTTCCTCCCTAAAACATTTGACCTATATTGTGAACAGCCCTGCATAGGAGGCAGTGTGGAGATGTACTTCCCAGGAACGGGGTGTGGAGAACAATCAATGTATGGTCTCCCCTTGTGTGGGTGCATAGTTGTGTGTGTATATGTGTGACTGAATGCACCATACATTCACACCCTACATACCACTGTAATCATCTTTGTACAAAATATGCTTTGTGAGATATCATCTGAAAACGAATAAACCAAGCAGACTCACAGGGCAGTGGCTGGCTGGGCTAGGTTTGTTGGGAGTTTGCCTGAAGGGATGTCAGAATGACAGGGTGGGTGAGTAACATCTTTTATTGGACACACTTCTGTGGGTGACAGCGACAAGGTCCACATTCAGCAGTTTGCTTTTTAACTGGAGTCACCCAAACAGTTCAGTTTAAATGCAACACTATATTAGTTTAGGTTTAAAAATAAAACAAGCTCTTCCTCAGGTCTGGGAAAGGTGCTCAGAGTGTCACAGATAAATACAGGCCAAACAGATAGTTCCCCATAAGTAGTTAGCACATATTCTGAGGGACCATTCAAGGTGAAGTGATCCATTAACACCCCTGTTGCCATAGGACAAAAAGAGGGATGAGTGCGTTGTCCAAATGGTTGTTAGAGCCCAGCTGTAAAGAGCCCGCTAGGTGCCAGGGAGCTGCAGTCCCTCCTTAGGCTCATCTGGGAGGAGCAAAGGACCATTCAGGCTCTCTTCCAGCTGTAGCAAAGTTTTCCCTCCAACCCACCCAGGCATAGGTGCCCGCTCCATGGATGCTCCAGGGCTGGAGCACCCACGGGAAAAAAATAGAGGGTGCTCAGCACCCACCGGCAGACCCACTGAACAGCTCCTCCCTCTTCCCCCTGCAGCTTCTCCCGCCTGCTGGGGGCCCTGGAGATCAGTGCCTCTCCTTCCCTCCCAGCACCTCCTGCCTGCTGCGATCAGCAGTTCAGCAGCATGCAGGAGGCGCTGGGGGGAGGGGGAGGAGCAAGAGTAGGGTGCGGTCTGGGGAGGGGCTGAATGGGGGTCGGAAGAGAGGGCAGGGTGGGAAGAAGTGGGGGTGGACCTTGGGGAAAGGGGTGGAGTGGGGGCAGGGCCTGGGGGCGGAGTGCGGATTGAGCACCACCCGGGGAAGAGGAATGTGGGCGCATATGCACCCAGGGTTGCAGGGGCAGAGTTTAGGGCAAGGGGTGGTTCTAATCCTTGGCAGGCTGCATTAGTCTATAACTGCTAGATGTACGCTGCGAGGACGACTAAACACTGAAGGTTTTTTGGCTGATCAGGCCAAGCTATAATTGCATGTGAGTTTCCACATGTTCCACTACGTTATGTTGCAACTTTGGCCGCATTTTGCACTTTCAGGGTGTGGCTCTCAGCTTGTGTAGACATACACAAGCTAGTTTTCGTTCAACTAGAGTGCTAAAAATAGCAGCACAGCCATGGTAGAATGGGCAGTAATGACACGCGCGAGACATCCCAAGTACAAATGCACCTGGGCCTGGTGGGTGTGTATTTAGAGCAATTAACCCATGCCATCGTTTGCCCTGACTGTGCTACCACAACTGCGCTACTATTTTTAGCATAATAGCTTGTTGAGAGCTAGAATGAAAATGTCTGTCACACCCCTAGCTCTAAGCGTATGCGTAGCCTTTGAGGCAGGTGTCGTTTTCACAGGAGTGTCAATGCATTCTGTTCATTGGGCTGAAATGGTAAGGAGGGAGGGGTGTATATCTCCTTGAGCTGTGTGATTCATGTGAAGCTGAGACTGAAAAACTCCCCGGTGGCAAGTGTCTGGCATCTATCCCAGTGATTGGTCTAAGCCCCTTTTGGGGGGTGAAGCATTGGTTGGTTCACATGTAGGTCTGCATGAGCTGAATGATATTTCTGGCAGACCCTTAAGTCAAGTGGCTATTCAGCCAGTCAGGACAAACAATGGCTCACGCTTGATGTAAGTGCCTTGTTGCAGAGACTACCTTCTTTTCTCTGCGGCATTTGTTTACATTCTTGTTGGTTGTGTGTTGTAATACAGTTGCGGTGTTGGTGACATACTGTCACAAGCTTGTGAGGTGTCTTTGTGGGGATCCCCTAGTCAATCAAGCCCAATTGCTAGTTACAGTGTTTCCTTTTTTTCGCTTATCTGATTTAGCTTTCAGAAAATCACCACAACTAGAGCTGGGTCAGGAATGCTTGACAACGATTTTCATTGGAAAATGTCAATTCATCAAACCATAACTTTTCACAGAAATGATTTGGTGTCCCCTAATCTTTCATCAGGAAGGTTTATCAAGTTTATGATGTACATATGAGACACAGAGAGATTCCACGCTAGCCCAGATGTTAAGGCACTCCCCTGGGATATAGAAGACCCACGCTCAAGTCCTTGCTCTTCCTGATTCAGGTCTTCCACATCCCCTCTGAGTGCTGTAACTACTAGGATACTGGCTGTTCTGAGGTGGGTGTTTCTGTTGTTTTTTCACACACATTTGGAAAGGTTTCATTTTTGTTCTGATGTGGAATGAAAACAAATTTTGAAATCTCAATTCTTCGTGAAACTAAATTCTTATTTTTCAGCCAACACCACCCACAATTCTCTTTTGCTGTAGCAAAAGAATTAGAAAACATGCCCAGCAATCAGATAGTATTCACTAAAGAATTTGGCCTGACCCCTCATTAGTGTGTTTTCTAAAAGAACATTATGTTCTTTTGCAGGGCACAGGTGTTGTTTTTCTTCATGTATCGTGCTTGGAGGCTAAACTCAGAAAGATGATTTTTGTTAAGGATTTTTTTTAGCTGGTTTTGTAACTGACTCATAAATGCAACTGAATAATAGAGACTTAGTTAATCTTACTGAGAAACAAATATAAATACTGTACAAAGAGAGATGTGTTGCATTAGAAGAGGATGTGTAAGACTATAAGCACATCATGTAGTTGTTTCATTTATTCCGACTCCTTTTCAGCCTGTGAACAGCTGTCCTTTTATTTCTAAAGCTATTTTAATGTGGCAGGGGTGTTTTTAGTTTAATCTGCTACAATACTCTCTTTGTCTCCTTGTCATATTTTCTGCTTTAAAATATTAATCCAAGTTAACAAAGGGAATTTTTGATGTAGTCTAAAATCCTGAATGCAATGTATAATTTAAAGATAAAAACACTTCATTAGGGTATGCTCATATTCAGATCCAGCTATGTTCAACCTCAGTTAGGCTTCTAATTTGAAACATTTTGTGGGAATAAATATTTATTGTGCATTGACAGCCTGCCTGATGCTATGCAAATATAACCCATTGGTCAGTGTGCTTTGTGTCCACTTTCTGTGCCCGGTTTATAAAACGTATGAGTCTGTTACAGTCTTTTGCTTCTAATTTTATCCTTTACCTCAAACTGTAGAGTCTTGTGCTTTAACTCTGGAGGTCCCTGTTTCAATCCCTGGTCATGACCAAAATGCAGTTGTCATGCAAGCATGCAGGAAAGTACAAATCCAGCCCAAGGAGCTTTGTATTCCGTCCTAAAAACAGATACAAGCCAAATGTTGCACTGTATACAGCTAGTCAAATAGTAAAAACACTGATCCATAAATATTTTTGTGCTGAGTTGGGTGCACACTGGTTACTATTCACCAGTATTTGGATAATCACTGGGTAGGTGTGGAAACATTGGTGAATCCCAAAAGTTTCACAATTTCCGATCAGGTTATTTTTCCTAAAATGTGTAGCCATAAGTGCATTATTCATCCATGTGTCTTGGTTTTACCAATCACACACCAGGACTAACACATAGTGAACAAATATTTTAAACAAATAGCCTCTAAAGAACCCATAGGCTGAAAATTAGTAATCGAAACCAGCTGGTGAACACACAACACACTTGTAGAGCTAGGTGGCAAATGACTGGCTAGGAAAAAAGCAAAGTTGCTAAAATTTGCAATGAGCATTATTCATAATAAATAGTTTGCAATATTTCCAATACCAAAAATTAAGATGGGTTTAAAAATTGAGATCTTAAAGATCAATAAATTTTGGGTTCCTTTTGCTTGCCTTCTTGTTTTGAGCCTTTCAGGTACAGCTAGGTTACATTTTGGAGCTATTCACCACAATGAGGGCTAAAAACATTGTTTTTAAAATGAAAAGCTGAGATTCTCACAATCACCTGACTCCAGGATTAGGGCTCTAAGCAAGACACCAAGTATTGTAAGATATGTGATCAAATTGTGAGAGTTGGCATCACTGAGTTTGGATAGCTGTAGTGTTGTATATGACACACAAAAAAGGCTCAGTCATCTTTCAGTATCCTGTGCTTGTGGTATAATCTGAGAGTTGGCTCATATGATATGTTTGTAACTTGGTTGGCTGTCAGGGTTTCCTATGCTTCTTAAAAAAAAATAACAAAGGCTGAATTGGACATAACTGTTCAATTGCCCTGCATATGTAATGTGTATTCTTCAGAAACAACCCTTGTCTAATTTCTCTCCAGACTCTTAATTAGTATTGTTTCAATGGTGAATTGTCAGTCACAATTTGTATTGCCATTGTCTTATATGTGCAGCATGGCCACAGTCAACACACTATGAGGAAAGAAGTGCTGTGGTATTTTGTTCTATTAAAAGTATTGACCTCGCTGGTCTGTGTCATTTTGTGGAGGAATGGGTAAAGAGAGGGGCTGAGATTACACGTTGGTGTCATTTATCACCATTTCTGCAAATGGCTAGTCTGAGTGGAAGGGGAAAGGTGCACAAGTCTAAAATAGTCTAAGAAGGAAGGAAATGGAATGTGACCAAAAAGAAAGTAGGTTGGAAATCAGATCTACCATGCATGGTAACGGTAGAGTTTCAGTAACTAGCAACCTCATAGTGTCAGCACTTTGCTAAAACAGAACTATTCATTATGGTAGCCATTGTATGTAGCACAACATTGTTTTATAACCATGAAACACATTTTTCTATTTTCAACTGTTTTTTTAAAAATTAAAACAGAGTTTCTGTGGCCATCACAAAGAGCTCCAATTCTGCCATGGTCACAAGGGTCCGAGTTAGACTGAAGGGGCTAATACTGAAATATAAACTGTTTTCAGTGTTTAAACCAGAGAGAAGTGCAGAAGGTCTCTGCTTCGAAGGCTCAGCTGTGTCCCTTACTCCTTGGGCCAGATCCTGCCCCAGTGTAAATTGGCATAGCTTCATTGACTTCCACAGAGGTGGGATTTGGCATCTTTTGTTTTACATTGCCTTTAGTTTCAGAGCGGTAGCCGTGTTAGTCTGTATCAGCATAAACAACGAGGAGACCTTGGGTGGCACCTTAGAGACTAACAAATTTATTTGGGCATAAGCTTTCGTGGGCCAAAACCCACTCGATCAGATGCATGGAGTTCGGGGGCTGTAGATCAACCTATCCTGAAGGACGATCCCTTACTCTCACAGACCTTGGGAGACAGGCCAGTCCTCGCTTGCAGACAGCTCCCGAACCTGAAACAAATACTCACCAGCAACTACAGATCACACAACAAAAACACTAACCCAGGAACCAAGCCCTGCAACAAACCCTGGTGCCAGCTCTGTCCGCATATCTATTCAAGGGACACCATCATAGGACCTAACCACATCAGCCACACCATCAGGGGCTCGTTCACCTGCACATCTACCAATGTGATATATGCCATCATGTGCCAGCAATGCCCCTCTGCCATGTACATTGGCCAAACTAGACAGTCTCTATGCAAAAGAATAAATGGACACAAATCTGACATCAGGAATTACAACATTCAAAAAACAGTAGGAGAACACTTCAACCTCCCTGGTCACTCAATAACAGACTTAAAAGTGGCCATTCTTCAAAAAAAGAAAACCTTCAGAAACAGACTCCAACATGAAACTGCAGAACTGGAATTAATTTGCAAACTGGACACCATCAAATTAGGCCTGAATAAAGACTGGGAGTGGATGAGTCATTACAAAACCTAATTTTCCCCTACTGTTACTCACACCTTCTTGTCAACTGTTTGAAATGGGTCACTCTCATTACCACTACAAAAGTGATTTTTCCTCCCTTGGTATTCTACTGATGATTAAATTGTCTCACTAGACTGACCCCCAACCTGGTAAGGCAACTCCCATCTTTTCATGTACTATGTATAAATATACCTGCTACTGTATTTTCCACTCCATGCATCTGATGAAGTGGGTTTTAGCCTACGAAAGCTTATGCCCAAATAAATTTGTTAGTCGCTAAGGTGCCAAAAAGGACTCCTCATAGTTATTGCCTTAAGTGTCACAATGAAAGCACAAGTACCAGTTTTACCCCTATGTTTCTGTGGGACTCCTGCCAATGAATGAGCTCCCCCTGACTATAAAACCTCTTTGAAACGCTTTTTTGTTTACAACTGTATTTTACTATATTTTATCATTTGTAACCATCATCATGACATTTTGTAGTTACAGAGCTCTTCATCCAAAATTAGCAAAGCTCTTTACAGGGGTGGGTGAATGCTGGTATCCCCAGAGATGGAGAAACTCAGGAAGACAAACAGAATGGTTTGCCCAAGATCATGTGCCGAGGCAGACACAGAATCATGAACAGTACGCAAGTATCTGCCACCTAGCCCCATGCCCAGTCCATTATTCCACAGCTGCCCTTTCTGTTCTGCAATAGATCAGTTTGGGGGGAATTGAGATTGCATTTCATCTTCTTGGCATATGAATGATGACCCTTGAGTATTTCCTTGAGGGTGTGTAAATGCTCTGAAGAGCAAGAGACACTGTAAATCTATCTATGCTGTACGTTCTGCCATTACTTTGCTACCGAGGTTGGGCCAATGGTGTGGCTAGGGATGATTTTGCTTATAAAGTTATTAAACAAAGACATTTTTAAAGTTTTAATAATGTGACACCCAACTCATGCTGCAGACACAAATTTAACATGAATCCTTTTTCCAAAAGGTTCTTAAGGCACCAAAAAAAAGAAAAGAAAAGAATGTAAGCCAGAGGAGGCCTAAATGTGCAATTGCATGAAAATTAGAATGCACTCAGGCTGCTCTCACACATCCTCTGATCCTAGTTATGATGTAGTGACAGAGGATAGCTAGAGGAACTGAAGCTACAGACAGACTTAATGCCTTTCTGGTTGCTGTAAACATGTTGTGACAGAGGCCAGTTAACTAGTGTTGTTGTTGAGATTTTTCTGGCCCAATGGCTATGGTTTAGAGGCGTATGGTCAGATTCACACTTACACAGTCAAAAGCATTTTTCTGTATCCGTACATGGTTCCCAGGCTTAAGTAAACAACTAACCGAACACCTTCCAGATGTTTGTGTTTCTGCCTGTCATAGATGTAAACGTTGGCCAGTGCAGAAAAGGTTACACCTAGAGGATCTCAAAAAATGATGCATCCATATAAATGAAACGATGAGAGAAAAAGCCTTGCATTACATGTTACCTACAAAGGTAACATTAGCCAGTTATAACAAATCACAAAATCTTTGTAGGGGAAGGTATGAGGATATTCTAAAAGGATATTTGCCTGGTAGGGGGATGGACTGACGAGGAAGTAGTCACCACAGGAGATGCTGAATGAGAAGTTTGTACAGGAGCAGAATGAGATGGGTATCCATTTTGGCAAAGTTATTGCTGTTATAGATCTGACACATCTTTCCTTGGATTCATGATTACAGTGAGAACAAGAGCTCCCCTTTGTTTGGTGGCGTTTGACCTCTGGCTTCCTGCCTCGTGCACCTGATACATGTAAGGGGACTGTTGCCCCCTTACTAACATTCAGTGGGGGTGTTTTAGTTGCTAGCTCACAGTACTAAAAAGGGGGAAGGGTCGATGGGGAATCATGACCCTGGAACTGACAGCCCCCAGGAACAATGGGGAGAGGCCAAGGCTCCAGGTCAGCCTAAATGACAGGGTGGGCAGGCTAATCAGGGAGTCAGGAGGCCAGTCCTCCATGTGAGCTGGACTTGCCTGGGTCAGACAGAGTGGGGCTGAGCTAAGGAGAAAGCAGTGGCCCAAGCTGAGCTGGGGAGCAGAGCTGTGCCAGATCCAGAGAGAGCAAACCCTGTCCTGGGAGCAGAGCTGCAGCCCCAAAGCCAGAGGCACAGCCCAGAGAGAGCAGACTTGCCCTGGGAGCAGAGCTGCAGCAACCAGAGCCAGAGGGGCCAGAAAAGCAGCCCAGGAAGCAGGTCAGTGCTGGGAGCAGAGTCACAGAAGCAGCGTGCAGAGCAGACCTGTCCTGGGAGCAGAGCAGAGCTGCAGCAACCAGAGGCAGAGGGGCCAAGAAGCAGCCCAGGGAGCTGGAGGCAGAGCAGCAGCAGCAGTGCAGAGACCGAGTGGTGGAGCTGGGGCTGGAGCAGTCCGGAGCTGGGTGCGGTGAGCAGCTCGGGAGGCCGAGGGGGACCCTGGGCAGTGGGCCCAGCACAGGGAGACGCCTCAGCCAAGAGGCTCTGCAGGCCAGGCTTGGATCGTAACCCCTACAGGACGGGGGCGACACTGGGAAGAAGGGTCCTACCACTTAGAGCCTGAGAGCGTGTGGCCACCACCAGAGCGAGTGTCCAACCCACAGCATCCCTGCAGCACAGCCAGGGCCTGAGCGGAAGGCCTGGGACTTACAAGGAACAGACTGTGAACTGCCCGGACGTTCCAGAGACCCTGTTTGTGATGTTCCCTGCCACAGAGCAGGTTGATGTGTTTCCTTTAACCTTTTCCATTTTTCCTTATTCTTTTTAAAATTAATTGTTGATTAAATAAGTTGCATGTAATGGTCAGTGGGTCAGAGAAGTGCCCAGTACAGAGAGAGTACCCCGGAGTGGGGACACCCTAGCCCCTGTCCTAGGTTCCCACAGCAGGGTTGGGGGTCGAGCCCCCCAGGAATCCTGGTCCCAGCCTTGTTGGGATTACGAGGACTCTGCCAGACAGGAGAGTGGAAGGGGAGTCCTCAAGGGCAGGGAGATCACTGGGTAAAGGAGGTGGGAGCGAGGACTCAGATCCTTTCGCTAGCCCACTTCACCGGGGTAGTGCAGAAGCCAGGAAAGTTCCCCACAATAGCGGGACTATTTCCCCGCTTACATAATCATGGTTTTTGGTTTTGCAACAACTACTTAATCTGTTATGTGATGATTCTTACTGAGAGCATCCACTAACAGCTTAGTTCTCTGTAAGCTAGAGGTGTTTCTGACATCCCTTTCTGGTTTTATGACACTATCCAGCAGTGTCAGTGTGATACGTATCATAAACAGAGGTAATTGTTGTTGTGCACTTTGACTATTTCACGCTTTCTGTGTGATTTGAGCAGCTACATATTTCATAATGAGTCTCCTGCATGTGAACCTAAACCCCTTAAATAGGCTGAAGGCAGCAGAGAAATCAAGCCGCTTCCTCCTAGTTTAAAGTTAAGTGTGCAACTGTAGCGGACACACATACACATAGCAAAATGAGGAGAAGGAGGAGAAGAATAGGGACAGTTTACTAAAACATCATCTAAAGCAGGACTTTCCAGCTCATTGAAACTCTATTTGCTGCAAGCTCAGGAGAGTCTTGGAACAACACAAAGTGCTGTATGAGTGTATAAGAAAGAAAAACACAGCTGTTGTACTGACTTAAACTAAATGAGACCTGATTGCTAGCTTGGATGCCCTTCTCCTGATATTTAGAATGACCATCTGGGAAGTCAGTAACAAGTAGACATTGTTTAGCCAGACAGTGCCAGACTTGCAAATAAGCTGAGGCTTAGTGTAAAACAGGGGAAATTTTGTTCTAGCACAGAATGTACGTTTCCAAACATGGGAGAGTATTTCTGGTTGGAGAGAACCTACAGCATTTCATTTATGAATTAAGGAAACCAGCTTTGGCTCTTCCCTTTACACTTCCTCCTCCCTCTACATCTGCCTAGTGGAACTGGTGCACTTCTGCTGCGTGGGGGAAGCGGGTGGCCGAATTTGTAAAACAGGAACACTGGGTATGCCCTGCAGGAATGTTTCATGGAGACTCCCTGCTTACATGCACGTATTGGTGCTTGGAGTGGGTGGCAAGTGTGGGTTGGAGCAATGGATCTACTGTTATCTGGATCCACTGGCCTTTTCCCCCCCTTGGACAGAAAGATCCACAGTAGCCCCCACAATGTAGCTACTGCCACCGTGGAATTTTATGGTCTAAAGGCTCCCAATGAGCCTCTCTCTGCAAAGCTAGGCTGCGTGGATTTGGGTCTGTCTTTATCTCCTTCAGAAGAAAGCATATGAACTATGTCACTAAAGCACCGTCTCTTCTGGCTAGCCTTAAATCTATATAGTGGACACTAAATCCCACAGCTTTGCTCCTCTCTCACAATGCCAAAGCTTTTTGCGTCCAGCCCTAATAAAATTGTTTGCTTTTGTAATGAGAAAAATTAACAGATCTGCAAAGAAATTGCTCAGAAATGTTACCATGCAGACATCTGAAGCGTTGGGACCCACCTTCCTCAGCTCTAGACGTTAAATTAAATAAACCAATAACCCATTGGACCCACTATTTGCATGTCTCTCTTGTTTTGAGTACTTTGGAGTACTCATTGGTTTTGTTTCGTTCTTCTCCATTTAGATTTGTGGTTTTAAATGACTTTTATTTTGCTTGTCATCCGGTTTCAGTTGCCTCTGTGTTTATTTTGATTTTCATGTCATTTTGATTGGTTACGCTCTACTTTTTTGTGAGTATGAAGTGCACAGCTTGGGTTCATTTTCACGTCTTTTCCCTTTCTTCTCCCAGTTCTATTTCTGTTGCTATCATTCTGTTTATTATCATATTCTATTCATGTTATTTTCAAATCCTTATCTCTCACCTATGTCCTGTTCTACATTATGGACCTTTTGCTTGGGCTTGTTCTCTGCCTTTTGACTCCTAGTTGCTGGTTCTTTTCCTGATGTTCTTGTGCTTGTTCTTTTCCTTTAATTAATCTCATTTTTAGAATATTTGTCAGTTCAGTTTCTTTCTCCTTCACAGAATTAGAAATTCAGAAATATACATGCAATTAAGGATGAGACTTTCAAAAATGCTAAGCATCAACAGCCTAATTGGTGATCTGCATGCACAGTTGTGCTTAATTAGCCACTTGAACGAACAGTTTTCAGAGTGATACATGCAATTGTAACAATTGCACACACTGACATTGATTTCAATAGTGCAAGATTAAACCCTAATATTCCAATTTGTCCTATGCCCGGTGGAAAGTGTTAACTTTATTAGCATCAAATTGTTCATTTTGAAATATATTTTACTATTAACTCTTCCCTACTCTTCATAGCAAAATTTAGCAGAGAGAATAGTGTATTGAACAGACACACTCTTATTGCCAGCCGGTCTACATTGCAGTTATTTAGAAGATACCCTTTATATATTAATTATTTTTCGTATTAAAGTGGAGTTGGTCTACATTAGAATTAGGGGTTAACTGGTGTGAATTGTAAACTTTCCTTAGAGAGAATCTTAAAATTGATCACCTACATAACTGTGTGAAACATTTCACAATGTCTAGATTTAGGGGAGTTTGCTACCTTTCTGATGGAGCTCTGAGAACCTTATTATTTGTATTCCAGACTTCTGCTTTTCAGTTTTAAGCAAGAAACACCAATAAATCTCACTCCCCCCCACAATAGTACAACAATAAAAATGAAATCAGTGTTTCTCCAAGAAACACCAGGAAAGCACCAGAAATGGTTACTTGTATCTGAGCATTTGTCTACATGAAGCACTAATGTAGACTTCAGGAGTGTGATTTCTAAAGTGCATTGACATGTTGGGGCTTTCATTGGTCCTCGTAGACTCTGGTGGTGTGCACTAAAAGTTCTCTAGTGCACTTTAACATAGTGTCATCTGAAACAGTACTGAGTTAAAGCACAAAGAGATGACTCATTACAGTGCATACTACTTGTCTATAACATATATTGTCCATAACATACATTACTCGTTAGAGCATATACTAGCAGTCGGCAATCTTTGGCACGCAGCCCATCAGGGTAATCCGCTGGCGGGCCATGAAAGATTTTGTTTATGTTGACCATCCACAGGCACGGCCCCCCGCAACTCCCAGTGGCTGCGTTTTACCGTTCCTGGCCAATGGAAGCTGCGGGAAGCGGGGGCCAGCAGATTACCCTGATGGGCTGCGTGCCGAAGGTTGCCGATCCCTGGTATATACAAAGAGAGTCTTGGAAACCACCCTCAACCCCAGTTTTAGAGCATCTACATAAACTCAAACTGCTAAAAATAAATCCTGTAAAATGAAATTAATATTCCCTGAGAAACAGAAGCCCTATTTACATTACAGTAGCACCTGGAGGCTGCAACCTACATTAAGACTTTGTAGGTATATCTACACAGCCTGTGGTAGTCAGCCTCCTAGCTCGGGTCACCAGACTCAGGATAGTAGGGTTCACTCTATAGACAGCTCTTTGAAGTTGCAATGTGGGCTGGAGCTTGGGCACTAAAGCCCATCTCAGTCCGTACTCTTCAGAGTTCAAGCTCCATTTTGAGCCATAACTTTAAAGCGCTCTCTGACAGCTATTTTTAAAGCATTAGTGCAAGTCCCACTAGCCGGAGTCGGTCAACCTGTGCTGGGAGGATTGCTGCCACAGGCAGGGTTAGGTTGGGCTAGGTGTTTTACGGACATAGAGTAAGAGACAGGCCCTGTAGAATAGTTTATGCTCTCAACAAGCTAGATAAAAGTATGCAACATTCAAGCAGCAAACTCAGAGCTGAGGCATGGAGAATCTTGCCCAAGGTCACACAGGAAATATATGGCTGTGTTGAGAACTGAACACGGGACTCCTGCAGCTAAGTCTGGTACCTTAACTACACAACTATCCTCTCTCAGAAATTGTGCGACTTTTCCCTTGCTTTTCACTAAGTCCTAGCGTTGCACACCACCTCCTTCTGGTTGAGTATTCATTAAGAAATCCATCATTCTAGAATAACGGCTTATATCTCTTCCAGGCTTTTGTTGTTGTTTTTTAATAATGTGATGTCTTTGTTTTAAATTATATCTGTATGAAATATGACTGCATGGGAGTGAGGTAGGGGAAAATCCCACGATCTCTGTTTTGAGCAATGTTCACCATCATGCTTTATGGACAAAGTAAATTTGTCTTTACTATTGTCTTGACCTGGGCATTGAGGCAATAAGTGTTTTTAGATTCATATGATGATTTATCTTTAAAAAATTGTTCCACGTGCTTGAATAGATTCACCTGAATCAATGGCAAGAGTTAAAAAAAAAAAAAGAAATACAATTTAGGTTTGAAGAACATAAGGAAAATGAAGTGACTAAAGTGTTCATGGGGAAAAACACATTTTTAATGTATAAAGCAAGTTTCAAGGTTAGTCAAGTATGCCAGTTCATTTATTCTACAGCTCTTATTGCTCAGATTTTAATAATCATCATGCATTGTGATAGATTATTGTTAATAAGAAATGTATTGGATAAAATGAATAGCTAATGGTATCACTTCAAGTGATGTTGAATGCAGTCTTAGAAACAGAATTAAATCATCAGAACCTTGTGTAATGCTGACAAACCCCGGTCGTCATCTGCCAGGATTAAACCTGGGACCTCTGGAGCTTAAGGCATGAGCTAAAATGCATGTGTCCTTTAGCTAAGATTGTAGCAAACTCATAAATCTCTAGCTGGTCTAGATGCTACTAGGTGGGGACAGAGTGCCACACGAAGCAGGCATGGGTTACACTTGCACCAAACTTTTCTCTTCATGAGAGGGCAAGTGGTTACGAGCAAAAGAAAGGATGAGATATATTGAAATGTTTCTTGCCTCCCCCTAAAACTGAGCATTTCACGACATGGAACCTTATTGATCAAGGTCAAGGGTTCAGCCATACCTTCATCAGTAAAAACAAGAAAGATCTGGATGAAATACAGAGGCTTTAGTACGAAGCATTTATGGATTTCAGTCTAACTTAATTAGGTGACCAGATGTCCTGATTTTATAGGGACAGTCTCGATATTTGGGGCTTTTTTTTATATGAGCTCCTATTACTCCCCAACCCCTGTCCCGATTTTTCACACTTGCTATCTGGTCACACTAAACTTAATTAAGTCTATTCATTACTCAAACCTTTACTGTTTCTTCTTACAAAAAATGGAAAATACATCCTATCACAACTCAGCAATATCACAGGCTATTATACAAAATTCTCTCTCTCCTATATTGTAACATGCTCCTCTCCTAAACATTTTTTTCCCGAAAATTGGTGTAAAAGTAATTTATTTTATTACTTGTAATGGGTTATTTTTATAAATTCCAACATGAATATCTATCTCACAGAGGAGCCGTAAGGCATAATTCATGGGCCAAATCCCGATTCAATTGAGGTCAATTGGATTTTTGACTCAACATTTATAAATAGGTTTAGAAGGATTTGATTTTTATTGGTAAATGTTGGTTAATGTTGATTTCACTCTATATAGACAAACTGATGAAAAATATCTCTATCAATAATTGAAATGTACAGTTAAGCAAAGTTGGAAATGCTGCTTGAGATCTTATTGGAAATGGATTTAAGGATATTTACTTAGTATATATTGACATGTGATGTTGACAATTTGTGTTCTTGATGATTATAAAGTTTTAACTTTTTACATCTGTCTGCTATCACTGAGTAATTATTGTCTGACTCCCTCTATTGTATGATGCCCCACACAATTTCCAGAAATTTTGAACATTTAAATGGAAAAAAATCTAAAGAAATGATTTAAACCCATAATTTTGTACAACTTGAAAACTGAAATTGATAATAATCAAAGAAAGTTCTTAAAAATAAACATCAGTATTTGTCCAAATTATAAAAAAATTCAAATTGAATTCTGCCAAGCCTATTTATAAAGTACTTTGGGCCAGATTTTTAAGGTATTTGGGTACTTAAAGTTGCAGGTATGTACTCCATGGGATTTTCAAAAGTCCAGAGGGAGTTAGATGGATAGGTCGTTTTGAAAATCCCACCAGGTGCCTATTTGTGTCTTTTGGTGCCTAAATATATTGCAAATTTTGGCCCTTTGCCTTTCATGTGAAACTGTCTGTACAGAGAATGCAAACCACGGGTGGGCTTTGAGAGAAACCTGGACTCTTCTCTACATATATAAAACAAATTCAAGGTCATAAACCTCTAGTTTCCTGTAATTTGGATTCATTTTTTAATGTGAAACTTGTTTCTCTCTTAACTGAATATTTATTGTGCTAAAAAGAAATCTGTGACAACACGTTGCTGGAAGGATAGAAGAACCCCCCAGAATTAAGTTGGCATGAGAGAGTAGCTTGTTTACGATACATAGGGCCAGATCCTCAGCTGGGGTACACTGGCGCCACTCCGTTGACTTTAATGGAGTTACATTGATTTACACCAGCTGCAAATCTGTCCCATAGTCTGTACTGTTTTTCTCCCTCCTTCTCATACTTCTTTTCTCAGTCTCTCCTGCACTGAGCAATAACCTATTGACTTCTGAGTTATAGCTGAACTCAAATATACGTGATTTTCCATTGGGTTCAAAATTAGACAAAATGAGTTCCACGGTGGCTGTTTTCCATATTGCAAAGTATTTATTAGTATTTATACTGTGTACTAGCACAGTAGTTTTAAAGGACACCATTCTCTTTCCTGTGTGCAAACCTCGTTGACATCATTTTTTTTCACTATTCAATATTTTTGCCAGATCCTTTCTGAAGGGTTCTCAGCATCTCAACGACTGCCCCACTATCCAGATAAAGGCTGTAGAGAAGATGAGTCTGATATCAATTGCCCTGATCTATCAAAGCACTTAAGCTTGTTTTTCATATGAAACCATAGGAGCCTTTCCCTTGAGTTCATTGGGATTACTCACATGCTTAAAAATAAGCATGTGCCTACGGTCTTCAATGGATTAGGGCCATTGGGAAAGAGATCATATAGGAGATACACAGCCATATGACTTCAATGCAACCACTTACATAACTAAAACTAAGCATGTGCTTAAGGGCTTTGCTGGATCAGGGCCATATAATGAGAACTGCATATCAGATCAGAGAGCAGCATTTGTCTGAGAGCTAGTACTATACTTTCCATTGTATACTCCAAAAAACAGTGTAAAACATTTAAAATAAGGGAAAAGATTGTCTCCTGGTTTAGTTAAGAGAATACCTGAGCTGTGACTGCCATTGCAGATGTGGCATTAAAGTAATTTATCTGTGTTTTCTTTTACATTTTCAATTTCCTTGAAGAATAAATGATTTAGGCATACAAAGTAGTATTTTGTTAAAGAAGTTGAATAGTGATTTCCCATATGTTCTCCTGTCCTGGAACACATTCTGTTTGCTGTCTATTACTAATTGTTTTCTGTTTTCCTTGAGATACTCCCTCTTTAAGGTAGAGTGAAACTCTGAGCAGAAAGTGTTTCTGTGGGAGTTACGCTCTCGCTGGCGGTATAACGTGCGACAAGGTGTTTCACTTTTATAAGCAGCAGAGGACAATGCAGTTCATCAAGTTTTATATCAAGTTATTGTTCCAGTAGTTCATGTATGGACGGATTTGATACGACATATTATCCTGCTGTCCCAATACAGTATCTAATTTTTCACTGCAAAATTAAACATTTAATTTATGGAGGGAGAGGGACTCCCTGATAAATCTGTTTTGTCTCCAATGTGTGTTACAAAGCTATTTTTAATGGCAATTAAAGCTACATGAGAGCTTTACCTCTAAATCAAAATGATTGCCAAGTAACTTTAAAGGGAGAGAATACCCCAGAGTTAGCTGTCATGTGGACCTTCCACAAACATACATGTCCTGCCACTGCAAGCATCTTCATGCTTCTCCATTAACTTTCCCTGTGTCCAGAAATCCCTTATCGTCAGAGAATCATGGAAATCCAGTCATCTACATGGGAGAATCCATATGTTTTGTTCGTTTTCTCTGAATTCATTCCATTTGTGAATCCCATTGTGGTACTGATATAAGTAGGAGTCCACCTCCGAAAGGATAAACGTCCTCATGGATAGGCTGGCTATCAAATCTGATTCTGTATCTGAATCCTTCCCAAACTGTTGCTTAGGGAACGAACAAGGCTCTGTCTATCATGTGTTTGTCAGAATTGGTACCTAGTAGTTTCTATAATTTTTTTCCAGGTTGTTGGCCTTTCACACAACCCCCAATCTGGAGGACCTGGAAATTCAGCTGATCCCTATCCTTTGACCTGTCTGGCTTGAGTGGCCCTACCAGGAGTTAAAACTCCTGCTAACCTAGCTTTCAGATTCATTGGAATATAGAAGCCTTCCCCCATCAAGGTGCAGTTTCCAAAGAGGGGATCAAATCTGGTTGTCCAACCACTAAATAGCTTTCCCCATTTTTCTTTTTCCTAGCTGCACATTAACCATGTGCTGTCTTTCAGGAGTGATGCCTGGGGCACAGAAAGAATTTAATGACATGGGCTAATCGGAAAAAATTGATTGTTTATTCTGCCATTTATGGTGTTTCGAGGTAGGAGGCCATATTTCATGTTTAGCCTCTGGTCTTACTAGTCTGTTAATGTATACACAGAAGGACAGGTTTTCAAATTGCTCAGCACCCACAGTTAGGGCAGATTTCGAAAAAAACTTCCTACGATTTAGTTACGTACATGAAATGGCCAGATTTTCAAGAGCTCATCATCCAATTGCTGCCATTGATTTAAATGGGAACTAGTGGGTGTTTAGCTCTTTTTGAAAATCTCTTTAGCTGGTTAAAAAACAGGAGCATTTTTCAACCAGCTCTACTGGCCACTTATTCAGCTGCCTAAATAGGAACTGTTGGGTATAGAGCAATTTTTAAAATCTGGCCCAGAATCTTTAAGTGCAGGTCAGTAGTATGTTTAGCTCAGAATCTGGGTTGTCCTCAGTTGGCAGACAATAGGATTTCTTCTAGACAACCTCGATGTATCTGTACATGGAAGTTCATCGGTGTCATATAGTGAGAGATCATCAGCTCACTGCTCCCTAATATGAGGTCTCTGTATATGCCACCCAAAGTAGAGTTAGGAGTTGTTCAGCAAATAGAATGAAAAGCTAGTCTCTCGTTTGCTGTTCACTATTATCCCAGGTTCCCATTTGGCCATGCTGCATTCTTAGTATTTCCGCGGTTACTTTTTTTCTCTTCCAAACGATGTTCAATATTACCACTTAATGGAAAGGAAGGGAATGCATGCAACACAGACACACTGGAAATGGAAAGCACACCTAGCCTCATGCATGTACAGATATGGTTTTTCCCTTTTAAATTTAATGCAAGAGACCCACAGTAAGTGCATTTGTAACAGGAGAGACTATCTGAACTGTTCCTTGGAGCCAAGATGGCATATCAGACTGCAGTTCCAGCTGCCTTCTCTTCTCCTTAAATGCTACCTTCTCCTTAAATGCTACTTTTTGCAATCTACTCGCATAGAACCAGGGATTAAAATCTGGCTTCACTGAAGTCAATGGCAAAGCTCCCATTGACTTAAATGTGGCTAATATTGCAGCCCAGGAGAGGGGACTCATCCCAGGAGTATGTCATCCCTCAGGGACAGACTGGTCCAGTTACAGAGATTAGGTAAGAGAGGGGTAGCCCCTTGAAACATGGAAAAAGGGGCCATTCCACACCAGCCTCTATTGGAAATGTCCTTGCAGTGTTTTTTAATTTTATCAAAGAATTGTACTGTGCCTGCTATAAGGTTCAATTCTTTCATATGTTAAATTGCTTTGCATGAAAGTATAGTTCTCAGATGCCATGGCAACCGTGTTTTCTAATCTGATTTTAAATTTTTACTGTGTGCAACATAAAATATTGCTACATTTTCCAGTTTCTTGATTTATGGGAGAGAAGTTGGGGATAGTAATTTAAAAGGTATACAATTTTTTATAAGAATTAACAGTCTGTACAATGCTTTCTTTGCTGGAAGGTATGTAACTAGTAGTTTCTAATCCTTAACAAAAAACAGTATGAGTGTAGATGTGTAGATTCTGACTAGGGCTTCTTGCATGTTGATAATTAGTATCCAGAAATACTATACTCTGTCAGGGCATTTACTACTCCTGAATCCAATTAGCTTACAGAAAATACCACAGCGTCCTATGTATCCAACTACCATAAATGGCTAAGTATATTGGCGCAAATTCCAACTTTCACAGAAAGTCTTATAGGGTCTTCAGTGTTCACACAGCACAGAGAGACGTTGTTGTTTTAAGAACTTTGCTGAAAGACCTACATGCTAAAATACCTTGAATTTAATTTGTCTTGGGAGAATGGTGAACAGTATAAATGACAGGCCATGAACCTCTGACTTTCAAGGTAGTACAAGTTCTTCAAATATTGCGCTTAGACCATTTTCTTGATATATTATATGAATTGTTGTGTTTCCAAAAAGCTGGGTTTAGAGTGGCATAAAGCTATATGAAGAAAAACCCACTGTTGCTTAAATGATTGTACATGTGGAATCTGCAGTGGTTCACATTAAGCATCCATTAGCAATTGAATTAGCTTTGCCAAGAGCACATTCTGCAATTCAGATGTGCAAGAAAGTCTCTGGGAAGTGTCAAACACAGTTCAGCTCAACATTTGACCTAATGCCCATTACATCGACTTGCAACAGAATGACAACCCATGCTGATGAACAAACTTTGAATTTTGCATCAGTTGATACTTCTCACTGCAGAACTTGTGTGAGTGGGTGGTGGTGGGGAGCGCGAAGGGAAGTTTGACACTGACTCTTCTTAATTTAGTGAGAGAGTAAAGAACAGAATTTTTTAAGCTATAATATAATGAAATTCTTAAACTAGTTGTCAGTGCATTAAATGATAATCAGTTGCAGCAGCCCTCTTGTGAAACGTGCTCCTGTAGCTGCGTGATGATCACTGAACTTGTAGCAGTATGACTCAGTAGCAGAAAACGATAAAAATATGAATGCAAACTTCCTGTTTTAAAAATTGGAGTCCGAGAGTATCCTGGTGCTCCAACAGGGCCTAGAAAAAGCTACGTCTGTGTTTGGGATATGGAATGCTTGGGATTTCCAGGTAGCCCTCAGTAGAGATTGGTGCATGTTGAACCTCCATTGACAGGGGGTATCTGAGGTGACCCTTGATCTGAATCTGCCCACTGAGAGAAATGATCTTTAATCAAATTCAAATCCAACAGGATCTAATTTCTTGTGTGGGGGGATTCTGAGATGGAGTAGATGTGAAGTAACTGCTAGGTTTGATCTTTCTCCCTTTGAAATGACTTGGATCATGAAGTGGAGAGTATGCCTATAAAATTTGCAGATGACACTAAAGCTGGGAGGGTTGCAAGCCCTTTATAGGATTAGAATTCAAAACAACCTTGACAAATTGGAGAATTTATCTGACAACCACAAAATGAAATTCAGTAACAATAGGTACAAAGTACTTCACGTAGGAAGGAAAAATCAAATGAACAGCTACAAAATAGGGAACTAGGTTGTAGTACTGTTAAAAAGAATCTGGGGGGTTACAGTGGATCAGAAATTGAATATGAGTCAACAGTGTGAAGCAGTTGTGAAAAAGGCAAATATAATTCTGGGGTGTATTAACAGGCCTGTCATATGTAAGACACGGAAGATAATTATCCTGCTCTACTCATCACTGGTGAAGCCTCAGCTAGAGTGCTGTGCCCAGTTCTGTGTGCCACACTTTAGGAAAGATGGGGACAAATTGAAGACAGTCTAGAGGAGAGCAACAAAAAAGGTCATGTTTTCTAAACCTTTTATCAATGAGGAAAGGTTTAAAAAAAACTGGGCATGTTTAATCTTGAGAAAAGAAAACTAAGGGGGATCTGATAATAGTCATCAAGTATGTTAAGGGCAGTTACAAAGAGGACAGCGATCAATTGTTCTCCTGAAGGTGCTTAATCTGCAGCAAGAGAGCTTTAGGTTAGATATTTGGGAAAAAAACTTTCTACCTATAGGGTAGAGAAGCTCTGGAATAGGCTTCCAGGGGAGGTTGTGAAATCCCCATCATTGGAGGGGTTTAAGAACAGGTTGGACAAACACCTGTCAGACATGGACTTGGTTTACTCAGTCCTGCCTAACCCCAGGGGGCTGGATTTGATGACTTCTTGAAGTCACTTCCAGCCCAACATTTCTGTGAAATAAACTGTCGTTGCCTTCAGTGTGTGCAAGGGCAGGTGGTGCGTTGGTAGAGTACAGATATGTTTACTCTGCCTAAGTTTTGTACCACAATACTATGCATTTCGTTACCCTACACAGTGCAAAAATGAAATTCCCAGCAGTCTCTGCTGTATCTGCAAAGTGTATGCTTTGCAAACACTTTACCTGTACACTTTTTTTTTTTTTACAGGTAGTGAATTATTGTTCTTTAAAGTACGTTTGTCTAAACGACAGTGGTGTCAAAGCAATTTGTTTTTAATGTTTTTAGCAGATATGTGTTGTGCAAAGTTACTTCCAATAGTGTCACTCCTGGTGAATTGTTATATAATGAAACATAACTTATGCGACCTGACATCACATGCCAAAATGTGAGTCTTCATCTTAAATTTTGAGCTAATTTGTTGTTCTCTAAAGAAAACTCAAGTTGTAAGAAACTACTACTCAAAGAGGAAAGCTGCTTTCAATTAGTTATATGAAAAACTCACGTTGCTGAGAGAGAAAATACGCCATTATTCACTGCATGTCCCTGGTCTTTGGGGGGAATTGATTCTGATCTCTCAGTTGCAAACCAAGAGTAACTCTATTGAAATGAATGGATTTACACCAGTTAAAACAGTTTCTTGGTAGAAAAGATTAAAATCCATGTCTTTCAATTTCAGAGCAACCTTAACTCAATTTTGCAGAAATCTTAAAGCATTTCCTTAAAGTATATGAAGCTGAAATTGTTCGCTGAGTAGTGGTATAATAGGCACGCTGTAATAGTCTTTGTACTTCAAAATAGGTTTTAACATGAACATCAGAGAAAGTAGACAGCTTGATAAAATGTCTAGCCACTATGACACTATTAAAGTGGGTATGGTGGAGCAAAACAGAATTTCACATCAAATCAAATTACCCTGCATCACAAACTTCATCATGAATGTTACTGAACATCTTAGCTCTGGAAGTGACAAACCTCCTTGTGCATTTATAATAGATATATATATAGATATAGATATATACTCTATTTCATCAACTACATATCCACCAATGAACAATGTGACCCGGGCATCCACCAGAAGTGGTGACTGTCGTGAAGTTGAGCATAGTGGGATTTGTGTGTTCAGATATGTTTTGTCTTTCTCTGAAGAAAGACAAGTCTTATGTCAGAGGAGAAAGAGCACTCTGCAAAAGTTGTTTTTGCCAACCTAAGGACCACATTTCAAAGGTTAGAGGAGGGTAATATGTTTGCACTCAGAAGTCCCTACGTATGTGCATGCAAAAACACTGTGCAGGTCTAATGTCTCGGTGCATTTATGGTCTGATGCAAAGCCCACTGAAGTCAATGGGAATCTTTCCATTAACATAATCGGGCTTTGGATGAGGGCCATAGTTGTCTGAGTTTGAAAAGGACAAAATTTCATGGGTAGGCACAATCATAAATGCTGTATCATTGTCTTGATGGAATGTTTGTCATTTGTTCATAGAAAATTTTGCAACCCCTAAGCTTGTGCCAGTGAAACAGGCTTTTCTTCCAGTCATGTAAAAGTTTGGTAATTGGAGACAATTCAACCACAACACACATTTTTCTTTTTCTGCTTTTGTAGTTGAGAACATGTATATGCTGTTGCAAAATGCATAGATGTACTGGCTTATTAGTCAATAGAAAATGAAGAGGAAACATTTCACCATTTGGGAGAACATAGTAGGTACAGCTGTTGGGGAGAGGGTTCATTTGTTTTTAACAGGCTGCCCAAATGGTGGATTTTTGTAGGAAAACATCGCTTCTGCTAAAGTCACAACAAACAATGTTGATGAAAGCTCTGCATGAGCTTGCTTTAGGTTATATTCTTGGTTAGCCTTTGAATAGGGAGAATGCCACTGGGTTTTGAATCCTATTTCTTTCGTATTGATACAACTTGGACACAATGACATCTGAAACCATGACAAATCAGATGCCTGAATGAATTAATTTAAGAAAAAGTATATTCTGCAAATCCCATGGATCTTTCATGATGCAAAATATAAAAGGAAAAGTCAGATTGCTTGAACTTGGTAGAAAAAAGGAAACTGAGTTGCTGGTTGTGTGGGAAGCATGGTATAACAGGAAGGACTTATTTAGTTTATCCATTTCTTCAGCTCTTGTTGTCCTCATACTGCAAATGATTCGAATGGATTAGCCACCATCTGTTAAAATTGTTTGGTTGTGTCCTTACGGAATGTGTCAGGATTAAAAGTTTTTAAAGTACATTTCTCAGGCTCCACTGAGATGTGGGAACTGGAGATTCACAGGGTAAACATAAACCTGTTAAAGGTATTTTTTCGACACAGGTCTCCCATATTTCTGGTGTCATCGAATTTGATCCTCTTTCATATGTACCACAGATCCAGCATTTCTAAATTTGTGCCCTGATCCTTCAAACAGTAGGACATGTAAACCGCCCCCATTTAAAGCCACTCATGTTCATACGTGCATGGAGAGTTGGCGCTGTAGGATAACTCCCCTTGATTTTAGTGAGCTTTGGAGCAGACCGTTTCAGTGTTAAGCCTGGATTGTCAGTAGGCTTGGGAAGAATTGGCCTTTTATTAGTAAATGTTGAGTTCACTGTACACACACAAACTGACAAAATAATATTTTTATTGATGCTGATGATGATGATAGAAATTTACAGAAAGGCAAAGAAAGGAAAATGCTGCTTGAGAATTTATTGGAGTTTGATTTGAGGCTATTTACTTCGTATATTTTGACATTTAATGTTCATAATTTGTGTTTTAATGACAATAAAACTTAAACTTTTTGAAGCTCAACATCTGCTATTATTAAATAATTACTGTCTGTCCCCCCCCATCTACTTCATCTGTGAAAACGTAAATTGATAGCAATTGAAAAGAAGTTTAAAGCCCATTATTTTGCACAACTGTGAAAATTTAAATTGATAAAAATAGAAAAAGAGTGCTTAAAAATAGCTATCCATTAAAATTGTATAAAAAATAAAAAGTATACCAAGCCTAATTATCAGCCAAGAGGAGAGCAACCCATTTTAAGGACTGCACAGTTGTTCATTCACATAAAAAGAATAGAAATAGCCTTACTACAGAGCTAAGAGGACAGAATTTCTGACTTACAAAAAGCAAAAATAATGAAAGCTCTGCAGGGGAGGTGTATGTTTAGAAAAAAAGAAAAAAAAAAAGCAAACTTCATTGCAGTATGAATCCGATGCCTGCTCTGACAGTATTCTCTTGCCCTTGCCCAGCCACATTTGCAGCCATAACCATTTGCTTGCCCTGAAAATGAGGTTTCAGGGAATTTATTTACATTCCATTAATGTTCACAACCAGATCACAAGACCAAGAGCTGGGCCCTGAAATCCTCACAGACATGCCTGTCCCACAGACTTATCGTTTTCTATCATCCCATACATGCTGCCAAATTTTCATGTTCCACAAAACCCAGAAGTTTTACCCAACTCTAATATGGAAATACCTGAAACTACTAAGTGCACGTGTAACCCACTGGTGAGTGAGTGTTACAGGTCCCCCCGTGTGTCGATCCACACAGGATATGAGTCTGTTACAGCCACTCCTACCGAGCTTTAGCTCCCGCTGTAAGAGCTCACACTTTTAGCTTTCAGAGTAACAGCCGTGTTAGTCTGTATTCGCAAAAAGGAAAGGAGTACTTGTGGCACCTTAGAGACTAACCCATTTATTTGAGCATAAGTTTTCGTGAGCTACAGCGTGAAAGCTTATGCTCAAATAAATGGGTTAGTCTCTAAGGTGCCACAAGTCCTCCTTTACTTTTAGCTTTGGCGGTCCCCCGTGCAATCCGCAGGGTGTCAGGCAAGATGATGGTTGTCACAAATACACTGAGTATAGGATCAAATACCAGTTATCGTGTCTGATAATAGTCGTGTGTCAGAGGTTTGAAGAAGTTCAGATAGTCAGTAAAGCAGAAAATGTAACTGAACATATTTCCAATTTTTTTCCTACACTGCAGATTTTATGCTAGGGTTGATTTTCCTTCCCACCCCTTTGCCTCAGTCAGTTGAAAAAGAAACCTAAGTTCAGCTGATTACTGACAGTGAATCTTCCAGGGCTATTAGATTGTGCCCATTTGAGTCCCCCTTCATGGGCAAAGCTTTTTCTTTGCCCTGCATTTCCACTCTGAAGACCTATCACTAAAATTGCTGCTTCAACTATATCCTCAGGGAAATCAATAACAAATCAAGCCGCTATTCACTCAGATTTACTGGTGTAACCAGGTGAGACTGCCAAAATCTCCAAGAGTAGGTTGTTGATTATCAGGGAGTCCGTGGACAGCAAGTCGTGGCTGGATTTCAAGCTGATTTGATAAATTCACCTGCGCCATCTGATAGTCCAAGTGCTAATTCAAATGGATAGTTCCTCAAGATGCAATGGCATCTTTCATTCCGCTTACTGCATGGATATAGCTAATCATACTTAATGTAAAGCAGGCCAAGAATATGGAACACTATATGGAGATATGTATTGCTCTTGAGTTTCCTATAGTCAAAAAATGTTTACTGAGTTCTTTGAAAGTGGGCGCGGGTGAACTGGATCAAATTAAATAAAATCCTTTTTCTTCCTGTTGGTCCACCACAAAAATGCTTGGTAGCCTGTAGTGGATTGGATTGCTGGTCTCAATCCAGTTCATAGTAGACACGTGTCTGCATCACAAAATGCAACAACATGAATGATGCCATTCTCAGCAGAGAGGCCAAGGACTAAATAGAGAGAAATAATGAACGACACTCATATAGAGGGTCTCTTAGGTCAGCATGGAAGCATGTTGGCAGGGAGGTGGAAGGAAATTTATACTGTCCATGCCAGATATGTTCCCATTCTGTACAAATGGAAGACTGAAGTCTCAAAAGATTCTCTTTGGTACCTTTCACTAGGCAGTAACATTCACTTTAAGGTTGCTTTTTCTTTTTCCAGTTTATAGGGCCAGATCATCAGATAGTGTATTTTGGCATAGCCCCAATGAAGCCAAAGGAACTAGTCCAATTTTTACACCACTCGAGAATTCAGCCTATATTATCCAAATAAAGATTCTTAGGTAGAAACATGCAGATGATTTAGTTCCTAGTTTGCTTTGTGTTACTAGAGATTTTCTTAAACCCAAACAGATCGAAAGAACTGGAATCTGAATCCAAATCTGTACCCAAACTTCATGGCCAGCTCCAATCTCACTAACTGGCTGAAATGAAAAGCCAATGCCAACAATTCCAAACACTGGGGAAATTCAGATCCAGTTCTAGTCTTTGTGACTCATTCAGCTCATTTCTAGTTGCTACAATATAATGAGAGCAATTTATTTTTGGTTCTGATTGTGTCACTCTTACCTTGATAAACACCGTGACTCATCTGAAAGTTTACCAGGATGAGTAAGGGATGCACAATATAGCCCATTAGGGATGTTTTCCCCTCCTACAGGTTACAGCAAACACAAATCATTGGTATTTACTTAAAATCATCATATGATAGTTGAAAATCCATCCTGCCTCCTTCTCCCAATGAAAATGGATGAATTTCACTGTCCTTTATTTATAACTTCCTTCATTTGTTTTAAAACGGGGGAAATTACCAATGCATGTCAGGCTTAATGCACAGAGTTTGGGAAGTGATGAAAAATGTTCACTGGGTCTTATCTGTAGAAGGAGTGAATCAGAATGTACAGTCACATTTCACGAGTTAATTGCCAAATTGTTTCAGAGCAGAAAGAAAGGTACATTGTTCTTGATTCTGAGTAGCGCAATAGGAAATAATTTCTGAAACCTGCTTCCGGCAGTGCTGGTACATATATTAGACACACAGAGGAATTTAATACTTGGAGAATTGAATCTGATTTTTTTTTACCAGTTGGCAATGCTGCACATACAATTCAGCTTAGGAATAATTGGGTGTGATTTCCCATTGATGTCCATAGGATTTGTTGTTAACTACAGCCAGGCTCAATTTGAACTGGTACCTTTAAAAAGAGACCACACCAATATTTGCTTAAATGAGGGCTATGCATTTCTATAACTGATGAATATCTAGAGATATGATTCTTTGATTATTAGGATGTGCAGCAAGTAGCTATAAAATGAACTTTGAATTAGAAAATATCCCAAATAAAATACATTCAATGATTCTTAATAATTAATTTTAATAACATATTTCTAAGCAAATAACCAGAAGTCATTGTGAAGACTTTTTTTATGGCAAAATCTTCTATCCAGAAGAATGTATTAATTTAAGCCAAAGCTGATTGTATAACTGTATAGTATTTATCCACATAGATATTGTCCTTACTTGCAATATATTGATCATAGCTGTATGCCTGAGCTGAACAAAGTGAAACATACAAAAGAAGTGAGGGTTGAGCACAAGGAACTTGTGTGTTCTCATCTCTGGTCTGACTCCCTTTGGCTTTGGGAGACTCAGTCTCTTTGCCTTATCTTATGGGAATTATAGTAATCGGGAGCATTGTGAGGATTAATTGGTTAATGTCTGAAAATGCTTTGGAGATTAAAAGTGCTATAAATTTTGATTATAATAAATTGTCCACATCTTCAGATACCTAGGAGAACATCAGATGAGGAAAGTTCAACACAGTAATTGAACTTCAGCTTTGAAAATTGAAGTTGAACACAATAGGATTCAATTCATAAATGCTACTATAATACAAAGAGTTTTCTAAAAAGATTACCTTTGAGTTGCTCATTTCCCAGTGAAGCAACATGATCTCTTATGTAGATCTTTCATAGTGCATTTATGACACATCAGGATCGGTAGGAGTGAGTTTTGGGGGATTAAATGCAATTCTGCAACTGAGAACATCTGAAAGGTGATACAGGCTTATGAAGTGTGTTGGGTAACACAGCGAAAGAGACAAAATTCCTGAGATCCTCAGATTTCAACACACTCCCCTTTCTTTCCATCACTGTGGTAAGTGAGCAACACTAATGATATCATGAAGGACTCAAATGATCTCAATTACTATTAAGGTATGGCTGCCCATGCCTCTGGATGCTAAAACAAAAATGAAATAATCACACAAAGGGAAGAGTCAGGATTCCTTAGTAAGTTCATATGGGGTTCTTTCTGTTCCTATACTAATATTTATGCCTCCCTTATTCTTGCAATCTAGTATAGGACTGCCATTCTTAATCAACTTGTTAAAACCAAAAAGGAAGCCACAAATTATATGTGAAACCCCTAAACGACACAAGAGATAGGTGTATCCCATTGTCATTGCTTTCTATGTCCAGCTGAAGAGGTTGCCAGTTCAATAATTGGCTTTATTGCATTGTTAGAGTGTTAAACATCTGTGAAAGCTATTTACCGTAACAATGTCTTTTTGGTTTTAGTTGTTTGTTTTATTGGCAGGCTTCTAATTTCTTAATTGAAAAACTGTCACCAGATTGTTAATCTAATAATTAAAAAAAATAACTTCATATGTTGTTGGCATAAATGCGCTTAATAATTCTATCTTTCAGCAGTATAATTGGAAAAGGATTTCTAGAAGCTGGGAATGGGTGACAGAATGGATCCCTTGATGATTACCTGTTCTGTTCATTCCCTCTGAAGCACCTGGCACTGGTCACCGTCTTAAGACAGGATACTTGGCTAGATGCACCTTTGGTCTGACCCAGTATGGCCGTTCTTATGTGTTTTCTTATGTTCTTATTGTCCCAATGTCCAATGCTGTCGTTTCACAGGAAAGGCCAGTGCTATGATGGGCGCTGATGAATGCATTCTGTGCTTCAGGTTAGCAGTAAGGAGTCTGACTATCCAAACTAGATGGTCTTGCTGACCAACTTCTTTGGGATATTAAGCCATGCCTTGTCCTCGTGCCGTTTCTGGATAACCTCATGTGGAAGATTTGAAGAGCATGACTTTGGCAACAGTCTAAGTAAAATGCTGTGAAAACATGCAAATCCTGCTGCAAGAACATTTTCTATTTACAAAAAAATCAAACCCCCAAATCTCCGTAAATTTGCACTCTTCTCTCTACAAACTCTCAGCCACTTGTTGACTTTCTGCTACTAGAGTGAACTGCCCTGTATTCCTCTCTTCAATGACACAGGTACTGAGACACCATGTACTTCTTCCCTCACTTCCTGTTGTTTCTATCCAACCGGCTTGACTTTTGCATATGTTTAACTGTATGTTCCATCCTCTCCATTGCCTCAGGACATGCTGATGGCCCCATGTTCAGCTCTCTCTTCTGTGAGAGGCTGAAAGTTGTCTTTCTGTCAAGCATAGTTGTTAGTCTCATAGGTTCATGCAGTTCTGGGCTTTGATTTTATTGCTTAAAAGTATTTGGTTTTCAAAGGCGGGTGAGAGCTTGAATTCCAGTTGTGCAGTAATGGCAACTTTCCCCTAACAATAGTCAAGCATTCTGCAAAACCAAGACTTTGTGATCCCTAATATTGGAAGAGACTGAGAATTGGAATACCTGGGTTCTGTTCTCTGCTTCACTGCCTCTCTTTGGGCAATTCACTTAGCCATTCTCTGACCCAGTTTATCTAGCAAGTAAATACAAATAATTTGACTACATCTCACAAAGGGTCTATTTCATTATTGATAAAGCTCTATGAGATCTTGGGATGAAGGATGAATTGGAAGTGCAAAGCACTGTTATCATAAGGTGCAAAAGATGAAGCTGTCAACAGATTTTAAAAAATCAACACTACAAATCATTCATAAGAGAATGACATTACAGTCCAGGGCAGTTGGAATGGAAAGTGCTGACGTTTCTGAATCTGTATCCTCTGAATCTAATTTCTCCTCTATTGGAAATCAGTGCCAAAGTATTGCTGATGACATTTACATGTGCCAAACCTTGATGATTTGCACCTGAAAATAAACTGTCCCCTGCCATTGGGCTAGCCTCCTAGAGTCAAAGATTACAGATCTTAGTCGTTTCTGTCAGAAGTTATTAAAGGGCAAAGTTTCATCCTGGCTGAGACCCAACCTCACTGGATTTTTGCTGCCCTCAAATGAATTGTGGGAGCAGATCTCAGCACTTGGCTGGTTAGCCACTGGATTTGTGGGCATAAGTCAGGATATTTTCCATTCAAATCAGAGATGTTGCTCATAGGCTTACAGCACACATGTTAAACTTTGACATTCACTCTTTCAGGCCAATGTGTTCATATTATAAAAGCAAATATCTAACTATTTTTCAAAGGCTTCATATTAACATGGGGAAACATAGGCTAGCCATCAACACTGGGGACGGGATGTCAGAACCCTTGGATTCTCTTCCAAACTCTGCAACCGATTTGGACCCTGCTTCCACAACTGAGTCTGTGCGGACAGACTTTTGGGCCAATATGAAGCCCCACTGACGTGGATGGGGCTTAGGGGGTCCAGCCATGCTGACTGGACTACAGGACCAGACGCTTATTTGATAACCGTGGGCAAGTCACTTATTCACTCTGTGCCTCCGTTTACCAAATTGTGGTAATGATTCTGCCTGCCTCACAAAGTGTTGTGAGCTTAATTGGTATGTGTAAATCTCTTTAAGATTTATCAGTAGGTGAATGGTGCTATCAAAGTACAAAATATAATCATATGTCCTGTATTTATACTTATAAATGAAACTGCTTTCATTGATATTTTCTATAATGATGCTGCTATTATTCGCTGAGTACTGACAGCACGCCCAGCATAGTTCAATACATAGGAAACGCTGTCCTTGCTCCAAAGGGCTTTGTCTGTATAAGACAGATAACATGCACAAAGTACTAAAAAATCAGATAAGTACCAGTACAAAACATTGCGGCATTCACACATATATAAATGTACAGAAAATATAGACCTTGCTTTGTTTATCCTTTGAAAAGCTTCATGGAAGAAATATGTTTTGCAAAAGGGACCTGAATACAAAGAAGATGGTTGATGGAGTATATTTATCTTCATGCTACTGTGGTTGCAACTAAAGTTTCTTCTGTTTTTTTAAAGATTCTGCCAGTTTCTTGTATCTTCCCTACAATTTTGATGGACAGAGAGAGTCAGTAATCTCTCTCAAACTGGTACACTCACTGTACCTAGTGGGCTGATACAGTAATTTTAAAAATACATGGTAGCTATTTGCATACGGCAAATGGGCAACATACATACCCAAATAATCGCTTAAATTTTCTTGTCTCTATGGTTTAAGAATTGTAAACCACATTGTTAGTGGATGTTTCTAATCTAAAATATATATACCAACAATTGGAAGGTCAGGTGGGGAATTTGTTTCCAGCTGTTCCAATATCAACAAGAATGTGTTTTCATCCTGGGATGCATTAAGACCTTGATTCTGCAATGTACTGAGTGCCCTCAAACTCCGTTGACACTAGTGGGAGTTGAGGGCTTTCTGCACCTCTCAGGAGAAGCTCAGTTCCTTGCTTCCTCAGTATCAGGCTCTAGATTTTTTAGACTTTTCCTAGTCCCCTGTACATCCCTTTTTTTGAAGACTGCTCTTAATAATTTCCAGTATCTGGCCCAAGTTTTTAGCTGCTGAGTTGAAAGCTTTAGAGACCAGGAGAGGATGCTTAAAATCCACCTATTTTACAGGAACCACATCCTTTCAGGTATGAGATAAATGGCAATCTCAGTGCAATCTTCACAAAAGCTGCAACATAATGGAAGTCCATAAGGCAGAGCTGCTTACTATATAAAACCTTTCGAGGAGAAGGTGCATATAGTCTTCATAACTGCCCTGATATCAGCCTGACTCTAGAAGATTAAAAAATACCCCAAATCTGTCTACAAGCTTTCGAAGACTCCAAGAGTAAGAAGGCCAACATGCTGACAGGAAAAATATAACGTATAGCTGGTTTTGTTCACAAACCCCATTCTGTTAATATAACTTTGCAAGGAACTCATGAGAAAACCAGCCACACAGCACTTTGTGAAAATTGTTATTGCACTCTGCAAATGCCTTTGGCTTGGGTCTTTGTCTTTTCAGTTAAATAGAGAATCTAGGCTAATGTGACCTAACAGGCTTGACCTACGCGACTTGAAGTTGCTCGCAACATGTGTAGTCTAAAACACAGGTTTGTTTTCTTGGTTGTATGGAGGAGAAATAATAGCCACTTGAGGCGACGTGGTCTAGTAACTACAGCAAAAGGCTCATCAGAGAAGCTGATAGGTATTTTTTCTGCCTTGAGTCATTCTAGTTCTGAAAATGGGCTAAAAAATCAGCACAAGGACTTCCTATATTAAGACTTGTACTATGTATGTTTACAAACAGTAGCAGTCTGAATCATGCAACTCGCCTAGCTGCTGAATGATTAGCAAGTGCCATGATACATAATATTGTAAGGCTATAAATAAATGTGTTTGGGTGTTTTTGGAATTATCACTTGCAGCAAAAACTGTTTGGGAGCCATCATCTGGATCTAATTAAAGATGGCTGTAAAAATAGCATGAGACTTGCTTATTTTACCTAGGAAACCTATCAAATATAGGTGATGGTTCCAAAGATGACCAAAAAAAAAAAAAGCTTACTGAGCTTCCTTCATGGCAAAGAAGTTTCAATGAGATATAAATCATTGTGTACCCTAAAGTTAGTGATTTGAGCATGGGACTCAAAGAACTTGCTGAAACAGAATATCTACTTTGCAAAATATGACATGGTTTAAAATTTTTCTCTTCACCAACTTTCTGGAATCAAATAAATTCATAAGTAAATGTGTTTCTTGCTCTTATTAAGCAACATTACCTCCTTTCCCTTCCTGTTTTCTTGGGCCATGATTCTCAGAAGTGACTAGTGATTTTGGGTGTCTCCATTTTTTTGGTGCCCCATATGCAACATCTTAAAGGGGACTGATTTTCAGACAAGATTGGGACCCTCTCAAAATGATGTCCTTTTAAAGTGTCCAAAATTGGGCACCCAAAATCACTACTGTATTTGGAAACTCTTGGCCCAAGACAACAGGGAGGGAAAGGAAGTAACTGCTTAATAAGAATAAGAAATATATTCATTTCTATATGACTGTGTGTTTTAATATGTTGAAATATATTTTAAAATAATGGGGGGAAGAGCTGTAAAGCAACGCTTTTCATGATGCATCCTCTTCTGATGTCCCATCTGATGGTCAAAGCGCATATTCAGAGTGGGTATGTTCTCTTAGACTTAGTTACTGGACAGTGAGTTTCCCCCATCCTGTTCTTGCTGCTGATATTGCCCTGTTGTTTTAATGATCACTTGTTGGCTCCCTTCTGTCACTTTGTTATACCACTTCCAAATTCAGATACTTTGACTTCACCTCTGAGTTATCAAAGCAAGTAAACAGAAGAGTCCCTCACCAGCTATATCTTTTATGAGTACTTAGTGATTTGTGTCTTCTTCTAGGTACAGGGACCTCATTTGAGAGATGACCTTGAAGCACATCTGCCTTTAAATATTTTACAGCACTGACAGAAGCCCCAGCGTCTCTCTCCAGAGAGGTTTGCAAGGCTGTCAAACCACAGCTCTCAGTCAGGAGAAGTTCTTTAAGAGTTTTTATCCTAAGATATATGTTTAGCCATCTGGGGTTGTTTAATAGTTGCTAGGCAGGGCAGAATGGCACTCCAACAGTCAGACCTAGGAAGCATTGTATTTCACGTTGCAACATTTTTAATGCACATTTGTGATCTCTGGTAGGCAGTCACCTCAGTTTCATAAGGATATCGACTGTTGGGGTCGTCTCTTATAGAAACATTCCAGCTGCTCTTTTAATCCTCCTAGCTACTGTTCTGTTGCTGAAAACTAATACAATACAAAAGGCAGCTGTAGATCTTATTCAATGGATTCCAACAACCTCTCTGAGTTAATCCTGCTTTTGAGTTGAGCTCTAGGAATAAAAACTCAATAATCTCCACTTTAACCTCTTTTCTTGCAGGTTAGCAAGAGGGTAAACTGTCAATTTGTCTCTATGCACTGTTGTGCTGATAACACTTTGCCATGGGGCCCCCACAAAAGTGTTCCCCTTTAGCCTGTAATAAATCCTGTGTCTCCAGGGTGCATGGGCTTTCAGGGAAAGTGAGAGAGGGTCTGGGGAATATTTTCACTCTGCCACCACCCTCCACACACAAACACAATTAAACAAAAACGTAAAAATGTTTTCCCAAGATAAAAACCAAACCGGGAGACAAAAACACATAGATGTACTTGGCTGACATATTTGTACTTTTTCAGAAAAATATACTTATGTTCGGAAGGGTTACTTTTATCAGTAAATGTCAGTTTCACCCTATTCACAGAAACCGGCAAAAAATATTTCTATCGATAGTCAAAATTTACAGATAGTCAAAGTAAGAAAAATGCTGCTTGAGAAATTATTAGAGTTTGATTTAATGATATTTACTTTGTATATCTTAACATATGTTGACAATTTGTGTTTTACCAGTTAGAAGGGTTTAATTTTCTGAATCTCAATGTCTACTGTCATTAAATTGTCTGACCCCCTCCAGAATTTTCCACAACTCTAAAAATTAGCTTTAAACCCATAATTTCACACAACCATAAAAATTAAATGATACAAATAGGATAAATGCTTAAAAATAAACATCAATATTTGTCAAAATTATGACAAAATAAAAATCAAATTCTGCCTAACTACACAGAGGGAGGGATTTCAAAATTGCTCAGTGCTAGCCTAACTCCCACTAAATCAATTGGAGTTTTATCATTGACTTCAATGAGAGTTAAATCAATCCCTTTTGAAAATCCCACCAATAGCAGATGGATAATGTAGCATCATGTGAGCTGGCAGTTCTGAAGACCTCATAGAATCTGGAGTTAGTCTCCCCCAGGATATTTTTTTTTAAATATCTGCCATTTAGAGCTATCAATTGCATTCCAAAGGTAAAAAAAAATACTCTTAAGTATATAAACTAGCTCAGCATTGCCATTTGTGGAAAGGATTAATAAGCAGAAGCTAGAGAGCGGGTAAACTCCATCAAAAGCAGTAAAATCACCCCACATTTCCCTTTAGTTTGGCAACTGGAGCTGCCTCCTGCTTGTCACAAATTTTGAAAACTTTCCATGAAAAAATCTCTAAAAGTTTTAAGGCACAGAAATGCATTAGCCTTGTGTTAGTGGGACATGCATGACAGTAGTTTGCCATGTTGTTAGAGCTGTGTGGGTGCCAGGATATTAGGGAGGAGAGATGGGAACCTCACCACCATGCATGATAATGGTTCAGCTGAGTTCAGGAACCAGTCAGATCTTTGCTTAGGATTTACATTACTGAATGACATAAAAGTTTAGAGGGTATTTAGGAACAGATTGTTTGTGCTTGTTTTAAGGCGTGTGTTCTGCTTATAAATCAGGTGGATGACTGAAAGCATAGATTTTAGGTCTAGATTCCCACTGTATATATGGTGTTATAACCAGTAGTGCTATGCAAAAGGACGCTAACCTAAGATTAAATTTATGGGTAAAGTTGTATTTTACACATCCAGGATTATTCCTGGCTGGAAGTGAAATGGTGCCTCCTTTGCATGCAGACCTAAATAAAATATCAACATGAATTTTCAGGTAAAAACAATCAGATAAAGGTAATCTGTTTCAATGAGTCTTTAAACAATACTGCATAGTAAACTAAAATAATCTGCATAGCAAATAGTGTGTATTACTTATTTCAAACATTGCATAGCTATAGCATAATCCTAAATATTATCTATTTATATTACATAATGACATTAAGGCCCCATTGTGCTGGAGCTGTACAAATGCATACCAATGTGTCCCTGCCACAAGGAGACTACAATCTAAATAGACAGGGCAGACAAAAGATGGGATTGGAACACAATGGCATGGACAGGTGAGACAATCTTTACCCAAGATTCACACAGCAGGTCAATGGCAGAGCTGAGAACAGAGCACAGGTCTCCTGAGGCCCAGTCCAGTGCCCTTCTCTTTGAACCATGCTGTGTTTCAGATCCCATTGAAGTCAATGGAACCTGCTTGAAAATCAGGGCACTTACTGAGGAGCACAATTTAAAAGCCTACCTTAAGGCTCCTATTGTTTGGAAAATCTTCGCCTCACCAACATTTCCTAATGTCACTTAGCAGGACGCTGGAAGATCCACAAAGAGAACTCAGGTGTCCTGACTGCCAGTCTGCTGGGCCATTCTGCAAAATGTATTTTCCATTTTAGGATCCAATCCTGCAAGATCCTGACAGGTTCTGAGTGCACCCTTCACCCGCACTGAAGACAATAGAGGGGAGAGTGCTGAGCACCTTGTACAATCTAATTTCAGGTGGCTGACTTGTTGGAGCCATCGATGTACATTGAAGGATGGGGAAGTTCACAGTTGATATGATTAAGATTGTCCAGCCAAGAAGTGAAGATGACAGTTGAAAGATGTCTTTGTAGGAATGATGCACATTTTCAATATGTTCACCTCCTCGTTAGGTAAGCGATAAAAGAAAGAGCATCATTCTGCTAACCCTCTGCCTTGTCGTATTTCTATTGCCCCCACTGATTTAAGCTGTTTATTTGTAGAGCATCACGCATATGCATGATACTTTAAAGCATAAAAGTAAGATAAAGTCCCTGGCCAATGAAACTTACAACATCAGTTAATCAGCCTTTATAATGGCAAGAGAGGAGGAGACAGCAAATCATAAGTGGGGGATGGTGAGGAGATAGGGCAAGGGGGGAAGAAGGTTAAAGTGGTAGGGAAAGGTAGCTGTTTTGGGAGTGTGCATATTTCACACACAATAGTCACATAATAGCATAAGGGTGAGAGGGCACAGTTTCAGCTTGACTGTTAATATCTGCATCATCCGCAGTGAATTACTCCTTACTATAGACCCTGAAGAACAGCAGGGTTTCCTTTTAGCTGCCGATTACAATGGGACTTATTTTTAAGAGGCCATCACTTTGAAAAAGATGCACACTTCAGCTGAAATATTGAAATAATGGGGAAAAGCTCCTTTGTGGATTCATGCTATGTACCAGTACATCTGAGTTTAACCCAGCAGACTCTGGGATTAGATGCAGACATTCAACTTTCTCCTAAAAGGATTTTAAAAGTTCCCAGCAATTCTGGTCTGCTTATCTTTAGATACCTTTATTTACAGGTGAACTTTCAAGCACTTTCTATCTGTTTCATTTTTTCTTTGTTTAACCTTCCCCTCTTCATTCTGCTATTGCTTCCTGACCAAATCCCGTAACAAAGAATTGCATCAATATTTCATCTCTTCATCTGCACTTAAGTGCCTTTGATCTGTTGCCTTATAAGGGTTATTTATTTCCTTCTACTCCAGATGGGGGAGAAAAAATTCAGGAACAGAACAGCTGAGATTTCATTCTTTCATAGAAAGCTCACACAGTGATACATTTAATTTTTTTTCAGTTTTCTTTGTACCTCCAGATGTTACTTAATTTGCTGTAAACCCTAGCAACTTTTAAAATATTATCCTTGTGACAATGACTTATGTTGCTTGGATTTGGTAATTTTCATTGCATGGATGTGTGCTGTTTTCTTTGTGAAAACATTCCATAGGTCACTAACGGTACATTGAAAAACATCATTACATCACAGAAAATGTCTTGATAATGATTTTCCTTACTGAGGCCCCAATCCTGCAGTGTGGCCCTTATGTGCTGATCCCTAAAGAGCCCTGTCTCCCTTCCCACATTCCCACAAGCCATGAAGAAGTAAGCAAAAACTCCAGTGAATTCTAATGAAGTTTATTCAGGATCAGGGCCTTTGCTTCATTTCGACTTCTGGCAAAGTGGAAGGATGCTATCATAGTCTGTGGTGAACAAGGGTTTACTCCAGTGGTGGGCAACCTGCGGCCCATCAGGGTAATCCACTGGCTGATCGTCCACAGGCACAACCACCTGCAGCTTTCAGTGGCCGCGGTTCGCTGTCCCTGGCAATGGGAGCTGCGGGAACAATGGGTGGCCCACCACTAGTTTACCCCATCTCTGCTTCCCTCTTCCTTTGCACTTACATAAGGGGAGAGGCTGGAAGAATGGTTTCTTGGGACACAGATAGTGGGTAGTGTTTTTTAGGGAAAGTCAGGTGTTACCCACACAATCTAGGGCACCCCACCTATACCTTACCGAGGGCATGATCAGGTCAATTTAGGCACTCGCATCCTTTCCCTACTGAGGGCTCAGGCTGTAAGTCACCCACCCTTTCCCATGGGGCTCAGGGAGAAAGCTGGTCAATTTAAGTACCCACCTTTCCCCAGGGCGCTCCAGGCTATATGAGTCTGCATCACCTTTTCCCAGTGAAAGAGCCTTACACTGTTGTGCTCTAAACATCTATTTATTAGCAACAAACACAGAATACATCTACCAAGCAAATATATCTTACGCTCACCACTCCTAATGTACAGACAAATTTCACCCAATGGCCAGTCCAAGGATCCACTCATCTCAGGATTCCCAGAGATGCCTCTGCATATCACGGTTGTGCAGAGGGGTAAGAGTTCCAGCAGCTTGATGTTGAACTGCAGTCCGGAAATGGCTCCCAAAGAGCATTGTTTTTCATTTACATTCTACAGGTGAAACTAACTACCTCCTTCAAGTGTACTGAATCTATCTCATTATCCACACTCGTAAATAACAAACATTTTAATCAATTACACACTGGCCCCTATGTGTCCTCTTTCCTGCACAAGTTTTTTTTACATTTTATCTTTCATGCCCAAATTGTAACTTAGTTGTGACCTTCTCTGTTTATGAAAATGGTCAATATAAAAACGCTGGTCAGACCTTATCTTACCATTAATTGAGTCTCTTTCTACAACCCCACCGCTAATTTTCCAGTGCCTGGGGGGTGTCTGCAATCTTGGTGGCTATAACTCTCGTTAGGGACATTCCTGAGGTAGGGGTGTTTTATCAGCAGCAGAATTTTCTTTTTCTCAGTGTTACTGGTGAACTCCCTGAGTTTCACTGAAGGCTTGTTTAATACTGGGGGTAGGGGGGATTGATTAGGTCTCAGGCCTACACGGGCTGCACACGGCAAAGTCATGGGACAGGAATGGAGCTCAGCCTAAAGAAGATTTCTGCTTCCTTTCTTATTACATGAATGGATTCGCTCCCCTGTTATAAAGAGTAACCCTAAAGAAAGGATCTTGCTGATGGCAACTGTTTTTCTTCTGAAACATTACTTTGAGGATAATAGCCAGAAGATTATTTATGTGGTTTGAGGGCTGTTTTGCAAAGGTCAAATCATCTCAAGTATTTCCAAAAGTGTATCTTTTCCTGCAAATTAATCCTTATTCAAGATACTTCACAGAATGAAAGAGCCAATGGATGCAAAAATTATAACCAAAGAGAGACAACCTCGCCAAACAGGCTCAGAATTACCTTTGAGCTAAAACAAAGATCCTTGAAACCCAGAAGTCAAGCAGTAGCATCACGTTATATTTAGAAAAGCTGGACATGCACAAGTCTATGGGGCTGGATGCGCTGCATCCGAGGGTGCTGAGGGAGTTGGCTGATGTGATTGCAGAGCCATTAGCCATTATCTTTGAAAACTCGTGGCAATCGGCGGAGATCCCAGATGATTGGGAAAAAGGCAAATATAGTGCCCATCTTTAAAAAGGGAAGAAAGAGAATCCGGGAAACTACAGACCGGTCAGCCTCACCTCTGTCCCCAGAAAAATCATGGAGCAGGTCCTCAAGGAATCCATTTTGAAGCACTTGGAGGAGAGGAAGGTGATCAGGAACAGTCAACATGAATTCACCAAGGGCAAGTCATGCCTGACCAACCTGATTGCCTTCTATGATGAGATAACTGGCTCTGTGGATATGGGGAAAGCAGTGGATGTGATATACCTTGACTTTAGCAAAGCTTTTGATATGGTCTCCCACAGTATACTTGCCAGCAAGTTAAAGTAGTATGGATTGGATGAATGGACAATAAGGTGGATAGAAAGCTGGCTAGATTGTCAGGCTCAACAAGTAGTGATCAACAGCTCGATGTCTAGTTGGCAGCTGGTATCAAGCGGAGTGCCCCAAAAATATCAAGAATGTAGAACAGTCCACCTACCAAGGTGTAGCCAGAGCTCTTTCTTGAGTCAACGTAGACCCCAAGAGGGAAATGACATCATGGATAAGAAAGGCGTCCACAGCATTTTACTAATTTCAGCAACATATGGAAATCAAAGTAATACAGCACCAGAACAAAACTGGGAATTTTCAGTTCTAATATCATGTCAGTGCTAACATACAACTGCGACAGCTGGAGATCTACTAAAACATTAGACAGAAAACTAGACGCCTTTGCAAATAGATGCCTATGAAAGATTATGGATGTTGGTTGGAAAGACTTCACCACCAATGAAGAGATCTGAGAAATCACTCACCAGCAGTTCATTTCCACTAGAATTGGGGCATGTATTCTGGATGTCAACACATAGACTCACCCAGGAAGCTGTCAAGTGGAAAACAACTGGTGTCAGGAAATGAGGGCACCCAACAGAAGAACCATTAACAGGTAGGGGAGAATAGTCTATCTCACTGCTATAGAGCAAATGAAAGCAGCAACAGATGACAGAAAAAAATGGAAGAGACTGGTTTTCTTGCTAATCACCAGCATTGGTGCAGGAAGGATGTAATAATAATATGGTAGTATTTTCATTTTTACAATAGTACGACAGCATATTATGCTCCTAACAATGATCTTTGCACAAACGTGTGCTTTCCCAATAAAATAACTGAGGCACTAGAGTAGATCTTTGTCTTTGGAAAAGCAAGAAGAACACGGTATGTAGCTGAGCATTTAATGAGAGATACACTCAATGTCCTGAGAGTGGTAGGGTTGAGCATCAGTGATACCATGCACAGAGTATATTTTGGATATTAAAATTAGAGATGGGCCAGAACCAGAACATCTGGTTCAACCTTTCTGAAGTGACGGGGTGGGAAAGTTCAGATCTGGTTGCTGATCCATATTTTGCTGTTCAGGTCCCCTCTAATTAAAATTTTGTCTCCCATAACTGAGGCTGACAGAGTTAGTCTAGTTTGACTTCTCAGAGCAGTGGTTCCTTGTCACATTGAACACTCCAAGTAGATTCCACTTAGTTATTCAGAAAACACTCTCTGAGTTACAAATTGTGCACCTTTGTAGCAGCTCCATTGTATGAAGGAGCGAAGGGAGCTGCAGAGCCAAACTCCCTACACATTGCAGACCTGCACCCTTGTAGGCAACCACAGATCTGGCAGTTTGGAGAGGGCTAGAATGAGCAGTGGCATGGCAATTGGTATGTACCATTATGTGCAAGGAGGAATATGCAAGGGTTGCAGCCAGCCTCTCTACCAACCTGAAATTTATAACCCAGTATCCTGGTGTAGCTCCCCACACAAAGCTTTCTTACTCCAGCTTTGTGATGGATGGGGTGAGAGTGCAGGAGAGGTGAATTTCACCTTTAAAGAGGCCAACAGGTATTTTCTGATGTGTCTTGACTAAATACACAATAGATGTCTCTGCACTCTACTGCATGTTCATTTTAATTACTCTTGCTGTGGGTTTTAATTATCCACTGGCCTATCTGTAGATAAAAACAACGAGGAGTCCGGTGGCACCTTAAAGACTAACAGATTTGTTTGGGCATGTGTTAGTCTTTAAGGTGCCACCGGACTCCTCGTTGTTTTTGTGGATACAGACTAACACGGCTACCCCGATATCTGTAGATCATGTCTTTACAATGCAGAAAGAAATTGATACTTTATTAATGACCCTGAATGTCTTTAATAAATGCTGCATCAACTGGCATACAATAGAAAGGTTTATAGTAGTGTTATTCCTTCCAAATTATAAAATGAATGATACATATACCTCTCTCTAGACTTGAGTGGACTAGTGATTAAATGAGAATATTTTCTATGAGTGATTTGTTATATTAAAGAGCACCAAAATTACTTATACCAATAAGTATATTATAGTTAAACTCTATATATTATTTAAACAGTTTGGTTACTGCTAGCATGATTTATAAATTCAATATAAAAAAAACTTCAGATTTTTCACTAGTTATATTATTAGTCTCTTGATATAAATTCCTTGCTTTTCCTCCATCTCAAGAGAACTTAATTTAAATATCAATAATGAAAACACTTCCAGAAATTTAAACTAATCGTGCCTTTTAAGGTGCAAAAAAACCCAACCTTGGATTGAATTTTCAAGTTATCATAAAAGGAATGAAATGTTAGTAAAATTATGTCTTATAGCTTGGCACGGAATAAAGTGCTGTATATATTTAGCACTGCATCCATGTTATGAATGTTAAATGTTGAGCTCAACAGAAATGTGTTTATAAAGACACTAGTAATTGCTAATTAGTAAAGAAACATATCTTGGCAAACCTCTGCCACCAAAAAAGGAAACTTACATATGGTTTCTTCCAGTAACACTGCATGAAAACGAAGAGAAGGTGCACTTATGGTCCAAACAAGAATCAGGATGTTCTGATGAAGGGGATTGGCTCAGGCACAGATCTGTGAGGAAGGGGGGAGAACTGGATATCAAAAGGGGAACTGAAGTGCATTGAAAAGTTATGATAGCTTTAAACAGAGTCAAACACTCAGGTCTAATTTGGCAAAAGGCCCATTGTCTAAAATGGGAATTTTGCCTGAGTAAAAACTTCCGGATTTGACCCCAGAGATGTTATCAGCACCTATTAACACTTGCAGATTTAGGTTAAAATATAAAACAGGCCACTGCAACTTGCCATTGCTGTACCCAGCCTTGCCAGCTCTCACAACTTTTATTGGAAGTCTTCTGATACTTCGTATATTTTCCCCTGCACCTGGAGTTATTTGATTATATGAGAACATGAGCTTTCATTTGAAAAAGAGTTTGCAGCTCTCATGGTTCCAGAGAAAGGCTGGGAGATGTAACGTGAATATATGACCCCAAGCTCAAAAACTGGGACACAAAAGGAAAGGAACCCAAAATGTTTTTACCAATCTCATGGGGGTTTTTTATGCCTGATTCATGGTTTTTGAATGCTTGGTACTGGCAATACTGGGTCTGTGACACTGTTGATTTTGGCCCTTCTGAATGAATCCTTCGGAGTTTTGTTGTGTTGTTCAGTGAAGCCTTGTTGCTGCATTATAGAAAAGATCCTACATTTTATTCTTGTTTTTCTTATTAAATGTGTAGCTCTTCGTGTCTTAACTAAACTATAGCTATGGTTACCGTTAATGGTGGAACCTTAACTTTTGCCTCTCCTGATTTCTGGTGGTTATTAAAATTTGCAACCATATCATCACATTAGCTTTTTTTTTTTTTTTTTTTTTGCATTTAATAATGTATTTGTTACGTCTTCTAGCAGTGCAACTTTGGATATACAGATTCTTCCTCCTGACAAGGATATATATTAAGACCACATTGATTTTTTCCTGTCGTTTTATTTATCTGACAAATAATATAGGCAGTTAGAAGCGTAATTTGTGCTTATAAGAGTGGCAGAACTTGGACAACCATAGAATCGTAGGACTGGAAGGGACCTTGAGAGGTCATCTAGTCCAGTCCTATGTACTCATGGCAGGACTAAGTATTATCAAGACTGTTCCTGGCAGGTGTTTGTCTAATCTGCTCTTAAAAATCTGCAAGGATGGAGGTTCCACAACCTCCCTAGGCTATTTATTCCAGTGCTTAACCACCCTGACAGGAAGTTTTTCGTAATGTCCAACCTAAACTGCCTTTTCTGCAATTTAAGACCATTGCTTCTTGTCCTATCCTCAGAGGTTAAGGAGAACAATTTTTCTCCCTCCTCCTTGTAACAACCTTTTATGTACTTGCAAACTGTTATAATGTCCCCTCTCAGTCTTGTCTTCTCCAGACTAAATAAACCTATTGCTAATAATGTTTTAAAACAGGTGGAAGAAAATACCCAGTGGATTGATTAGCTGAGAGCTCAACAGTAGGATCCAAATTAGGCTTAGCCAGTGGTAAAAAAAAAATGAGGTTTTTATCAAAGGAGAATTTGGACTTCAAATCTCTCTAAGTTTCAACCAGGTTGACAGAGTGCAGACAAACAGGTACTTTTAGAATCATTAGAAAGGTCACAGACCCGGTCTGTTTTCACTCTAGTATCTCACTGCGTTCAAAGAACTGTAGTCGTTTTCTGGGTTTATGACCAATTAAATTAATCCTCTCCAATATGTGTAGCATATGTACTGTGCCTCCCTGCAGTACCACATAGATATTTCCTCTGAAGTCCTGCTATCTAGGAACAGGGCCTGATCTCACCAATATTACTGGTGGATCCAGTGACAGAGTTTGTCTAGTGATAATAATTCATGCTTTCCTGAGGGTGCATGTGGGTTTGGCACACATCTGTTACACAATTACAGAAGCTGCCTAGATAATGCCAGTTCTGTGCAATATACCCTTTCAGTACGATTTACCTGCATATTTCTAATGACCTAGCTGCTACTACAGCAGTATCAGTCCTAGCTCAGGGTTGAAAGCTTGATATCCTCCCTCTCCTTTCTTGTTTTGGTTTCATTTTCCTATTTCAAAAAGACATGGAATTTGTACAGGGGATGCCTGATAAATGAAAATTAGCAATCAGTATTAATGAGCCTACTGTATATGCAAATTCAAAAATTACAGCATATCCTCCAGAACAATTAACTAACACCATTTGTGCTACTATAGATAAGCTGGTGTCAGTGATTCTTATATACAGTAAACTTTTTCTGAGAAGCTTATAACTCAGAAAAAATAAATCAATTCATGCTGAAGCTCTATGTGTATATTCACAGCCAAGGACTGAATACTTTATATAATTTGGTTCAAAATCAGTTCAGCTATTTTTCATTAGAAGAAGGCAAAAGAATGTTATGCTTGCCAATTTCGCATGCTGTTTTAGTTCCTCTAAAAAAAATCTGCACATTTAAAAAAATGAATTATTTGGCCATTATTTGATAACAACTATTAGTATATTCCAAAAAACTAAAAAATTACATTGAGACATTACATTTTGACTGTTAGCTATTGTGCATATGCAGAATATTTCATGACCTTTCTCCTATTCATAGCTTCTTAAATGTTTATCTATATTGTACCAGATCCATATATTATGCTGATATAATACATTGACATGGCTCCATCAGAATCAGTGATTATATCATTGATCTACTGCTTATGAGTAATATTATTTAGAAATTAACCAATGGATTACTAAACCCACACTATTTATTAGCATCTCATATTATTTCATCATAGAATCATAGAAGATTAGGGTTGGAAGAGACCTCAGGAGTGTTCAAAACAGGATCAACCCAACTAAATCATCTCAGCCAGGGATTTGTCAAGCCAACCCTTAAAAACCTCTAAGGATGGAAATTCCAACACCTCCCTAGGTAACCCATTCTAGTGCTTCACCACCCTCCTAGTGAAATAGTGTTTCCTAATGTTCTAGACCTCCCCCACTACAACTTGAGACCATTGCTCCTTGTTCTGTCATCTGCTACCACTGAGAATGGTCAGGCTCCATCCTCTTTGGAACCCCCTTGAGGTAGTTGAAGACTGCTATCAAATCCCCCCTCGCACTTCTCTTCTGCAGACTAAATAAGCCCAGTTCCCTCAGCCTCTCCTCATAAGTTATGTGCCCCAGCCCCCTAAACATTTCCATTGTCCTCCGCTGGATTCTCTCCAATTTTTCCACATCTTTTCTGTAATGGGGGGGCCCAAAACTGGATGCAATACTCCAGATGTGGCCTCACCAGTGCCAAATAGAGGGGAATAATCACTTCCCTCCATCTGCTGGCAATGGTCCTACTAATGCAGCCCAATATGCCGTGAGCCTTCTTAGAAACAAGGGCAGACTGTTGACACATATCCAGCTTCTTGTCCACTGTAATCCCCAGGTCCTTTTCTGCAGAGCTGCCACTTAGCCAGTCAGCCCCCAACCCATAGCAGTGCATGGGATTCTTCCATCCTAAGTGCAGGACTCTGCACTTGTCCTTGTTGAACCTCATCAGATTTCTTTTGGCCCAATCCTCTAATTTGTCTAGGGCCCTCTGTATCCTATCCCTACCCTCCAACGTATCTACCTCTCCCCACAGCTTAGTGTCATTCGCAAACTTGCTGAGGGTGCAGTCCATCCCATCATCCAGATCATTTATGAAAATGTTGAACAAAACCAGCCCCAGGACTCACGCCTGGGGCACGCCGCTTGATACCGGCTGTGAATTAGACATCAAGCTATTGATCACTACCCCGTTGAGCTTGATGAACTAGCCAGCTTTCTATCCACCTTATAGTCCATTCATCCAGCCCATACTTCTTTAACTTGCTGGCAAGAATACTGTGGGAGACGGTATCAAAAGCTTTGCTAAGGTCAAGGAATAACACGCCCACTGCTTTCCCCTCATCCACAGAGCCAGTTATCTTGTCATAGAAGTCAATTAGATTAGTCAGGCATGACTTGCCCTTGGTAAATCCATGTTGACTGTTCCTGATCATCTTCCTCTCCTCCAAGTGCTTCAAAATGGATTCCTTGAGGCCCTGCTCCATGATTTTTCCAGGGACAGAGGTCAGGCTGTAGTTCCCCGGATTTTCCTTCTTCCCTTTTTTAAAGATGGGTGCTATATTTGCCTTTTTCCAATTGTCCGGGATCTCCCCCGATTGCCACAAGTTTCCAAAGATAATGGTCAATGGCTCTGCAATCACATCAGCCAACTCTCTCAGCATCCTCAGATGCATTGCATCCGGCCTCATGGACTTGTCCATGTCCAGCTTCTATAAATAGTCTTTAACCTGTTTTTCACCACTGAGGGCTGCTCACCTCCTCCGCATACTGTACTCCCAGTGTAGCAGTCTGGGAGCTGACCCCATCTGTGAAGACCGAGGCAAAAAAAGCATTGAGTACTTCAGATTTATGCACATCATCTGTCACTAGGTTGCCTCCCTCATTCAGTAAGGGTCCCATACTTTCCCTGACCACCTTCTTGTTGCTAACATGCCTGTAGAAACTCTTCTTGTTTCATGACAATGATGGGTATATTAATGCAATTCACTTTTTCCCATTAATGGGATTTAGTCATCTTTTGAGTATAATTTAAGCATTCTTCCCCATCCTCATCCACTAACATCGAAATTTGTGTGCACACAAAAAAGTAGAATTTGCCACAATGTATATAATGTCCCAGGTTTCCAGCCGTCTCCAAACAGACACAAGCGTGGACATTCCAGGGTAAGGCGCCTCCTCTACAATCTTAAATCACACTGTTGAGGCTAAATATTGTACCATATAAAGGGTTGAAATCCTTATTCAAAAGAACTATTGATATCAATGGGAGTTTTGTGCAGTAAACACCAGATAAAGACTTTGTTATTTGGGCTACAGGTTAGTGCTACTTTGATATAGGCAGAACCTAGTTGTCTGTCCCACTAAGACTAAAAAGAAAAGGGGGACTTGTGGCACCTTAGAGACTAGCCAATTTATTTGAGCATAAGCTTTCGTGAGCTACAGCTCACTTCATCGGATGCATTCAGTGGAAAATGCAGTGAGGATGTTTTATACACACAGACCATGAAAAAATGGGTGTTTATCACTTCAAAAGGTTTTCTCTCCCCCCACCCCACTCTCCTGCTGGTAATAGCTTATCTAAAGTGATCACTCTCCTTACAATGTGTATGATAATCAAGGTGGGCCATTTTTTCATGATCTGTGTGTATAAAACATCCTCACTGCATTTTCCACTTTATGCATCCGATGAAGTGAGCTGTAGCTCACGAAAGCTTATGCTCAAATAAATTGGTTAGTCTCTAAGGTGCCACAAGTACTCCTTTTCTTTTTGCGGATACAGACTAACACGGCTGCTACTCTGAAACCTGTCACTAAGACTAAAATATCCTTGGGGAATACTGGCTTCTTCCAGATGAAAGGAGAGTATATGCTTTGCAAGGGCAGGTTAGCCACAGAGAGCCGGGGCAAAGGAAGGGGATCCTGTTTGCTGTTTTATGGCCACTGTCTAGAGTGTGCCAGGGAAGCTGAGAAAAGCAATGGTATATCACAGAGAATGGAATCCTTGGGTGATCACACACTTCTGAAAGAAAATATGAGATGTAACTGGTGATGGAAGAATTTTAATAAATCTAGTGATTCAGTTCACATAAGTGTACAAGAGTTCAGAGATCTATCTGAGATTATCTCAACCTCTTTCTTCTAAAAAAAAATTTTCATCCGTTTTTTCCTTCTCCCTACCTTTTTTTGAAAGAACACTTTCCCATGGTTTTCAGCTGAGTCTTCCTTACTTGCATCTCAGATAGCTTTTTAGATGAAGTTACCCAGAGGGTAAATTCTCTGTAAATCAGTGAAACCCCTAAATTGTGTCCCACTCCCAGATTCCTTGAGTCATTAAAGTCTGGCCCTCTCAATAACTGGATATTTCAGTAGAGCCCACCTCTGCTTCCTTTCTCAGTCTGTAAAGTGAGGCTGTCACACCAGAACCAGCATGAGGATAGTGACAAACAGTCACCTTACAATGAGTTCACCGTGTCTCCTATTGCATTCACCCACATGTGCGCACACACACAAATGCTTCTCTCGGCCTTCAAAATAAAACCCACATTGTAGCTTTCTCCAAGCAATAGTTACACTTTTTCAGCTGACGTGTCACACTGAAAAGATGCTGTTTCAGACATGGCTAAACAAAGGAGTCAAACATGCTACAGCAGATTAAGCTTGAGTCAATCTTTGGGGATTTGTTGAGTGAAAGCGAAGGAGAGTTTTTCAATCTGTCAGTGATTTTGTGTGTCTGAGGACTGCTTTTCAGCCATTCCCATTAATTGTTTTGTGCATTTGTGGTCCTTCTTCTTTTTAAAACTTGTTACAGTTGCAAAGTAATGTAGCAAATAGGCTGTATTAGTGCTTGAGTAGTGGAACTAAATAACCATATGTTTGTGAGCAGTCCTTTGGCTACTTGCCATATCCAAATTATTGCAAACAACCAATATTTTTCAGGCAACCACATGGCCCCTTCTTATAATATGCCCTAGATTAATTGGCTCATTCCAGGACGAGAGAATTCCACTGTGTGATTTAACAAACACAGGGAAAAAAGATTTTTAGAATATAATAAAGGTCAATTCCCACTTGCCTTATTTATGGGGAGAAAACTACTGACTTCAAGCAAGCAAGCAAGATTTGGCCCTAAATATTTATGTGGGCTAGATAAACTCAACAGACAGCAAAGGGTGAAGGAAAAGAAAACGAGAGCTGGGAAAAAACAGCCAAATTCTCCTTTCCATAAAATCCATGCTGCCCCATTGACTTCAGAGAAAAGAGCTGGATTTGGTCCGTATTTGGTTTGTTATGTTATATTCTTTCTCTCTAATGGATTCCCCTCCTCCTTGTCCATCTGATATTTTCTGCTAATGGATCAGCAGTGAGATACGTACATGGGAACACAGCTGGCACACAGGAGTTTAATTGTGGCTTAAATTTGGGATCTGGAGTCATCACCTAACAGTGCAATTAGGGGTTCCCCATAGCTGAAAACAAACAGCATAAGTAAACTTCTAAACCTGGTGCATTTCCCCATAGAATGTGGTTAGACTCTCTGACCCAAGTGCCCTGAGCCAGACAGAGTTCTTTATGAAGGAAAATAGGCCAGGTCACCAACTCTCAGAGCAATATAGATCTGCAAGAAGTCCTCGAGCATATGTGATTGCAGGGCTCCAGCAACAGTCTATTTGTTCTGATTTCACAGGGCTCCTGGCTAAATTTTCAAAAAGAAAATTTATTTGGTTCCTTGACCAAAAGAGAGAGAGAGAGAGAGAGATCACTGCATTAGCATTTATTTTCTCCTTATTGTCTGGCTTAACTTTTCCACTAAAATGAACCCTGAATATGGAAAATGTGAAAACAATTTACATCATCTGCATCTATTTGGTTTAATCCCTGAATTATATAAGTGTTAGCATAACAAGACAACCCCTGATATCTCTGAATTCAGGCATTTCCTGTGAAGCATATCATAGAGTTTCATATGGGAAGGAGGACTTTTCATATTCTAAAAAGAATATGTGTCCTTAGTGAAGCATATACAATCTGCTTCATGCCATCAAACAACCTTTCATTTATGAATATACAAAGATTAGAGATGTTCCAGGGCTGGGAAGGCACTCTAGACCATAAACACTAACAAAACAGTATTTTGTTATCACACTCATTTTTTAACTCACCGAGTCTGGTTTTAGAAAGAAACTGTACTTATGGGTCCACTGCTAATTTGCCGATGCAATATTGCATATGCATTTTGGAGATGTCCCTTATCTAACTATGTGTGTGCTCTTGCAACTGCATATACATTGTACAAGAGGTACAAAGGAAGTATCATTTCCATTTTAAAAATGGGCAAACTGAGGCACAGGATGATTAAGTAATTTATCCAAGACATCCTGACAGAGCTAGGGAATTGAGCCCAGATGTCCTAAGCAGAGCTGGTCAGGAATTTTTTGATGGATTTTTTTTTTTTTTTTTTTTTTTTTGGCAAATGCAGCTAAGTTTTTGTAGGACTATATCAGTTTCAATTAAGCTTCCATTGGGAAAGATTTCTCAGGTCCAGGATATGAGAGAGGCTGCCTTTGAGTACAGACTTGAACCTGGGTTTCCCCTATCCCAGTGAGGGCCCCCACAACCAGGCAATTGGCTATTCTAGGGTGGGTTTCTCTTCATCTCTCCTGTTGGGGCTGTTCCATTTTGTATAAATAATTAAAGGTTCACTAGACCAGAATGAGACTGACTCTATAGTCCAAGGGTTAGGGTAGTCCCCTGGAACATGGCTGATACAGGGACTTGAACCTGGGTCTCCCACATCCTAGGAGGCTTCCCTAACCACTGGCCTATTCAGGGGTGGGTGTTGGGCTTGATTTTCATGCAAACTTTTGAAAGGTTTCAGTTTCATCCTAATGTTGAATAAGAAAACGTTTTGATATCTCAGAAATGTCCATTCCATTTCCTATTCAGTCATTGCCCACCCAGCTCTCTTCAAGAGTCCCACTCCAACGCTTTAACCAAACAACCATCCTTCCTTTCCCACTGCAGCTTGAAAATGTGGGCCATTTTGAGCATCCATGCTAGGCAAAAGTTTATGACCTCCACTGGAGGCAGTAATTTCAGACCTGATGATACAATGTGATATCAGGGTAATAGACGGTACCTATAATCACTATGTAACCAAGTACTGTTGCTTCTTGTCTGCAGAGTGAAGGGTGTTCTTCAGACTGAGTAGAGTAGTAATGTGAAACACGATTTTTTTTTTAGTTACCTCCCCCCATCCAGTCACAAAGGATATGGCCTAAAAAGAGTATTTTCTTTATTTGTTCTTGAGATGAATGGAAACAATAAGAGATCTGCAGGTCTCTCTTTCAGTCTTAAGTATATATCCTGAGGTGATCTAAAGTATTTAATGTGTACAGCAGGGGTTCCCAAACTGTGGGTCAGGACCCCATTTTAATGGGGTCACCAAGGCTGGTTTTAGACTTGCTGTGGCTTAGGGCTGAGGCCAAAGCCCAAACCTCACTGCCCAGGGCCAAAGCCCCTGGGAAGGGGGGCTAAGGTTACAGGCCTCCAGACCTTGGGCTTCAGCTTTGCCCCCCTCACCCAGCGCAGGGTGGCAGGGCTGGGGTGGGCTCGGGCTTAGGTCCCCCCCTCCTGGGGTCGTGTAGTAAATTTTGTTGTCAGAACTGGGGGTCACAGTGCAATGAAATTTGAGAACCGCTGGTGTACAGCAAACTTAGAGACACGTTAGGAAAATAGAAAGGTCAAGGATACAAACACAGAATATCTACAAAGAAATGGAGTACTTGTGGCACCATAGAGACTAACCAATTTATTTGAGCATAAGCTTTCGTGAGCTACAGCTCACTTCATCGGATGCATACTGTGGAGTGAGCTGTAGCTCACGAAAGATTATGCTCAAATAAATTGGTTAGTCTCTAAGGTGCCACAAGTACTCCTTTTCTTTTTGCGAATACAGACTAACACGGCTGTTACTCTGAAACCTATCTACAAAGAGCAGCTGGTTAAAAATAAAAAGTGTGGAGAGCTTAAAGAGCCAGTTTCAACATAACATTTTAAGGGCTTCTTGCCACCTCTATATTTAGCATAATAAAAGGTTATAACTAGGAGTCCTGGGTTTGTATGAAGAGTGAAAAAGTTTGAGGAAAGCTTTCTGTCAGCCAGATGTATTGCCCTGGGGATTGGTGGAATCCACAGGAATCAGTGAAAGCCCAATCATTTTGGACACTAAAGAGAAGACTTAGATTATTAAATATACAATGGAGGTGCAATTCCTCAATAGATCTGTCCCATCTCTAGATTCATGGGCCAAGCTGACCAAAGTGGGAGTTTGAATTACACTGATTGGTCAGTCTGATTTCCTTGTGCCCCAGAGGGATTCACTGCCCCAGAGAGCAGGCAGTTTTGCTTCTGATGCCATTCCTTGGAATTTTGTGTTGAGTGAAGCAGCTCTGATTTACACCTGGAGTGACTCCGGAGCCACACCATTTGAGACTGCTGATGGGATGTGCTGAAGTAGTGCAAATGGTAGCTGCCTTCTCAGTTCCCTTTCAGGCCAACATCGCCCACTTTTTAGGGAGTATGGGACACTTCTGTCCTCCCCTTACTGTGGAGTAAGGTGAGGGGGAGATGCAACACATTTACACAAATTTCTTCCCACTGCAGGAGTTATGCTAGCCAGAAGTTAGGCTGGTCCTATGATGTAAGAACTTCTAAATCCCAGGGATATCGCACATTATCCTGAATCATATCTTGTTTCACATGATTGTTTCAGTGTTGTGGCTCCTAATGGGGCATATGGTGAGGAAAAAAACGTTAGGGCAGATGTGCTGTGTAACTTTCAGCAAAGTATTTGCATCAGTCTAGGGAGGACCTGATTCAGATAATTGGCACCTTCTTTCTTTCAAACTGCATTTTGAAACACTTTTGAGGGAAAATAACTTGTGGAGATGCCGATATTTGTTCAGATCCTCATCCTTTTGTAATCCAGTTGAACACAGGTATAGGTTTTTGTCCCTGTCTAGTGGCTGGCCCACCTGAGCAATCTACTGTTCCCACCAAATAGATGCAGCCCTTTAGCTCAAGCTTATCCTGTGGGATCAAGAGGTCTCCAATTTCAGTCTCCCCTCTCAAGCTGCCAACGGGGTCATGACACTTTCAGTGCAACTGATAAACTGGCAGCCTCAGTTAAAACGTGTCGGCAGAGAAAAGCCTTGGAAGCTGATTTATTTCAGTCTTGAATGTGGCCCAGTCTTGCATCCCTTACGCATGCCTAAATTACATGTATGAAAGTTGGCAAGATCCAAGCTCCCTGAGTATAGATTGTGCTGAGTGACTAGCTATTTACTGAGTATGAAGAGGGAGATAATCTTAGGTTTCCTAGATCTGTCTGAGTGATGTCTGGCTGCATTCCCCTCTATTAAGAGAAGGCTCATTTTTACTGAATGGCTTGCTCAGTTCCACTCCCCATTAAAGGAGCTCACAGAATAATAGCACATTTGACTATGAGTGACATCTGAAATTGTATAGTAATGTTTGCTTTTTTCAGCAGAGCAACTTTTCCAAAACGGCTCTGATCCTTTTCTTGTACCTAGAGACTTTGAGGAGTTACTGCCTGTGAGGTACTTCAAAGTATAACCTGGGTGATATTAAAGCTTAATAAATATATAGTTTCCATTTTCTCAGCCATTGACATAATATTCTTTTTAGGTTTCCTTTATCTAACTTTTAGTATGCCTATCAGCACTGAAGTGGCCTCTAGTTGCTCCCATAACAAGGGAATTTGTTCTCCTAATTCTAGCCACATGGTGTCTCAGGCATCAATTCATCACTTAAATTTGTCGTAAGCGCATTAAATAGAACATTGAAATTGTTCTTGTCAAATAATCTCCAAGAAGTATAGAGCCAGACTCTGCTACATCCACAGGATTCTGCTCTGACATTTTGCACTGTCAAAATAAAGCAGACATTTTTCCTCCTTTAAAAACTCTTTAAGCTATTAAATCACATTATCATTTATACATATTTTTATCTGCTGTATTTGCATGGCTATAGTTGTGGATCTGTCAATGTTTTCAGTATAAACCCCTATTTCCAGGGATTTAGACAGTAACTCAGCCTTAATAATTTGCTCCAGGCTAAAACTTAAAATGCAAAGTCTCAGCCTGCGATAGTACTTCTTTTTTCTCCGTTTTGAAAAGCAAATCATTTTGCTCACTCTGAAGGGTGAGATACATGAGCAAGACCAAAAAATGATCACTTCGTCCTCTTTTGCATTCATTTAGTTCACAAACAACTGCAGTTAAATGGGGCCTGGGAAGCCACCAGGAGCCCAGGATTTCTCCCACTCTTTGTGCTGCTGTGTCAGGAGTAGGAGAGAGAGTGGACAGGTGTCAAGTGCAAGAAGGGTAGAAAGTCCATCAATCAGCTGGGGAGTTTATGTTCAGATGTCCCTATAGTCCAGGGCTGTGAAGGTGCTGCCAAGTGCTGCCTACCTCACCCATAATTGATTACCCACCCTTTCCTACCCTTAAGAAACAATCTCCCAACCCCACCAGAACAGTTCATCGAGTCCAGAGCTCCTGACATTATCAAGGCACCTGAGACTAAAAAGCCCCTGCTGGTTTTGGGCATGGAGAGCTTGCACTGGATCTGTGCCTCTTATGTCCTGGCACCATGGGAGAAGTGAGAAAGCAGAGGGATTGGCTGGCCCTCCGCCCACAGCAGCTGCTGCTCCTCAGGTTTTCCTTCCTGGAGGACAGACGGCCATTTTCACTGGGAATTTCTATAGAGGGCTTGAGCATTTTTCCGGAATCTTTTATAATCGCGACTCAGAATGTTGCTGGCCAACATTGTTGATGGCACACACGCCAAAGTCGTCTGCAACTTGTTCTTGGGAAGAATACTGCGAACAAGACTGAAAGCTGGCTTTGGTCAGTGGAATGACTCGCACAGGAGGTAGATGTGTTGGGTTAGAAAGTGCCACTTTTCCATGTTAGGCCTCACCCACGCATATAGTGAGCTGAAAACCCATCCACTAGGAGTGAAAGTGCATATGCAATTGGTTTTAGCACAGTTGAGCAAGAACCTGCAGTTGTGCCAGGAAGGGCAGGCCTGTGGTGGCAGGTGTTATTGTTAGATAGATGGAGGGGGTGCATATTATACCTTGTCCTAGTCATTGGCTGGAGCCCTGAAACAGAGGGCTGTTTTCTGGGTCACTGCTCCTCCTCCTGGAATCCTGGTGCTGGTTCAGAGGAGGCAAGGGAAGCATTTTCCTGTCTCTCATGGGAACTAAGAGTAAGTCAGCAAAGGGCCTCCCAAACTGCAGTCCGCAACCATGGTAACTCAATATTGCCAATTTCAAGCATTCAGAAATGATCAGTCAGGCCCCCAGAATGATGAGACTGGCTTACAGCTCATGAGATTTAAAAAAAAAATACATTTTGTGGTCTTTTTATTTGACTTCTTGTGTCTGAGCCTTTAGCCTGCACTCGGGTCACATTTTCAAGTTTTCTCTGCAACCATGAGGGTGAGAAACTTGCTTTTTTATTTTTAAATGAAAGCTGTGATTCTAACCTGATCAGAAGTTTCCAGGAGCTGGGGCTTGAAGAAAAACACCAAAAATGTCATAAAGCACGTGATAACATCCTGAAAGCTTGCAACACTGGTAACTCAAACACAGTTTAATACCTCTCACAGGCTTCCTCTCGTCTCCCCTCACCCCATCCCCCGCCAAAATAGGCTCCATAGAAACAATGATGCAGACTCTGGTGTATCATCAAAGGAATCAGCTGGAGGAGAAATAGGTTGATTATAAAGGAGAAAGCTTCTATTTGCCCAGTAATTTCTGGTAATCAGCAATAATGAAAACAGAAATAGAGAAAGTGCTTGATAATTACACGATTTTTTGTGTGCAACATGTTAATGTCTGCATGAGTGAGGCGGCAGCTATTCAGGACAAGAAAAGATTGTGGTTCCTTAAACAGTTTGCTGCAGGTGGCTATTGTTTAAAAGGACTCATTGCTCCTGTATCTGTCTCATATTAATTATTTAAAAGAATTTTAACTGATCCTGAAATGCAGAAGTTTCTGGAAACAAAATTGTTTTCTGCTTCAACAAAACCGTTTCTTCTGTGAAATTTAAAAATGGGGAGGAAGGTAATGAAATTTCTGTGAGAAATAAGGAAATAAGATTAGAATTGACCTTGCGGCTATGAGGACTTCTCCCGGCTCTTCAGGGGGCAAAAATCAAACATGTTAACCTTGTTCACTTGCTTCCACTGCCTGCAGAAGGCCTCTTGGCACACACATCACTTCTAATCTATTTCTGTTTCTTCTTGTACCTCTCGTATTAACCTCAGTTTGCATCTGGCTTGTTTTTAATTTAAAAAAAAATGTTCAAGGGGTTGATCCCCTCCGTTTGCCAGTCGATAGTGATTTGGATCTTAATTGTCTCCAAAGATTAATTTGGTTGGAGGGCAGGTCAAGTAGCTTCCAGGTTAACTTGAAATTGTTTTGAAAATGTACCGCAGGCATCTATACTTTGACAACACAGCTTGATAGCAATCCACAGCTAAGCGGAAGAGAGCGAGATGATAGATCTCCTCCAAGTGCTGGGGCGACATACCTGCAAGCAGTTGATATGAATTCGCTTCCAGGTTATCTTTGTGGTATCTGTGGTATGCCACGCTGTGTGAATGTGCAGCGCAAAAGTAGGGAATCTCATCACAATGTTGAGTCTTCCTGTGGGAAGCCCCCCAACACATAATCCCTGATCTGAATACCCTGAAGCTTTGAGAATGCACAGATCTGGATCTGTCCTTTGTGGCTTCGGCGCTTGCTGAAGGAGGATGCAACAGAGCAGCTGTTCAGGAAGTTGATGAGTGTGCTGTTAATTCTGGAGGCATCACTTATTTTTTCCGTTCATCTAGTCTCTACAGTTAATGCTGATATTGAATGCCATTATTCTTCAGTAATTTTGCATCATTTACTTTAGAGAAAAAGTAAAAGTATGTGACTGATGTTCTAGAATTTAGTAGCTATTGAAGGCTGTCAGACTGCTTGATGTTATACAACACAAGAGGAGGAAACGCACCTTCCTCAGGAAGACTTACCTTTTGAATGCTGGCAAAGAGCATTTTCACACAGCAAGGAATAGTGATCAGACAAGAGAACACAAAGCTGATAGTACCAAGGGCCATAATTCATCCTTCCATGCCAATAAGTGCAAAAAGTCTGAGAAGCACAAAAATATTAGAGATGGGCCCAAACCAAAATCCAAACCCAGACATGTATCCTGCTTTTGATTATTAGCCAGAATAAAAACCAACTCAGAACACCAACTAATGTCATGGTTTGGACTGATCTGTAAGCTCATCAGGGCCCAGACCAGCTTTTTGTCAGTGTCTGTACAGTGCCTAGCACAATGGGTTCCTGGACCGCAACTGGGACTTCTAGGTGCTACAATAATGCAAATAATAAACACTAATAACAACAACACACATGTGCCATCTGGAGTCTGGAAATTAATCTTGAGCATGTTCTTCACCAACACTATCGCAGGCTGCTAGAAGAAGCAGGAAACATGGCCATTTAAACCCAATGACCAAAGGATAACCATGCAGATGTGCTGCAGGAGTAGCGTACTGGCTATGTCCCCAGCCTTACAAGGGGATTTGTGCAACCCCAGTGTGGTCCATGCTCGTAATTCTGTTGCAAGTCTCATGATATTTGGTGTGTTGTCTTAAAACTCCTGCAGTCATGTGACTATGGGAGAATCTCAGTTTTCATAAAAAAAAAAATTAAAAAAAAAAAGAAAGTTTCCTACTGCTCATAGGTCCAGAGGAATGCATGAGTGCACCCTAACAGCTCAGAAACTAGAAGACAATTAAAACAAGAACTCAAAAAAAAAATTTCAGGCACCGTGATTTTTAAGCCAATCTCATGATTTTGGGGGGCTTGACTCATGGGGTTTGACTGCTTGGATGTCCTTTGCGTTCCTGTGATGCTTTCATCCTTGTGATGCTCCACTGAAGTCAGTTGGTCTCCTTATAGGCATAATGCCACACCCTAGCAAATTGCTCTTGCATTTTGGGCCCAGAGAGGAATACATGACTGGATTACAGATCCAAGCAACTGCATGATCCCGAGAGTAATGTGCATGGGCCACAGACCACACATGGGACTACCAGCAAATGGAGGAATCCTCCTTGAGCTAAAGTGGTAGAGGTATCTGGTTTGGGGGCTGAAGGACCAGAGTTCTAGTCCCAACTGCTTTCTATTTGGACCCAGGTTGAGATATAAAAAGAAATGCCTTGGCTCTTGAAAAAGGCATAATATTTTTTTAAAAAGATAAAAGCATTCTAAAACCCTAGAATTAAACAGAGGAGCCAACAAAGTACTTATGGTGGGAATTCTTTAGCGCACTGAGTCTTAGTCTAGGGTGAAAAATTGGATTGTATTAAACTTGTGATGGAGAAGCCAGATGTCTTTTCTGCTGTATATGTTTATATATATATATATATATATATATATATATATATATATATAAAGCTATGAAAACTGTCATCTTCACTATTTATTTCCTTTTCTGTGTAATCAATGAGGTATTAAATAAAAAATTTAAAGCTAGAAAAATATCCAAACCAGCCCTACTTCATGAGCTATTTAGAGAGTAATTATACAGTGAGATTTCCTTACTATAATATGGATAGAAAGCTGCTAATACTGAGGCTTGGAGCGCTTTAGATGAGGGATGCAAGGTTTTAAGTGCCTAAGTGAGGCCTGATTTTTGCAACTGTTGAGTGCAACAGCTGCCGTTGTGGTCAGGAATTTTACACTCCTTTTACAGATGGGAAAACTGAGAGCCCGAAGGCTCAATTTTCATAGGTGCTGACGTGCAGTGTTTTAGAGTACTTCTGTCCACTTTGCACTGCATATTGATTAGCTGCTCAATTTTTGACATCAAAGCTTCTTTTCCCCAGATATTTGTTGCAGAGAATCCATGTCTTTCTATTTAGAATGAGAAGCATTAAGCCCACACTTCACGGCTCACATTGCTTCTTAATTATAGGAAAGGCACAACCAAGAGCAAGCTGCTGAGCAATGCTTTTTACACCACTCAACAATTGCTGTTAAGTAAAAAGAATCCAGCTTTTGAGTTACTGATTGCGTCACCCATGTTCCTCCAAAACTGCTCCCCAGGATTCTTCTTAAAGGGCAATTTAAAATGAAATCAAATAATGATTTAATGCATTTTACATTAAAGTTTTTAGTAGAAGACCTCTTTTTTTTTCCCTTTAAATTCTGCTATGTGGCTCTCCATCCCTAGAGATCTTTGGTAATTTAAAGAGGCAATTGCTTCTTGAGCTTGTCCTGCGAAATTAAAGAAATAGAGCTATAGACTCCATTGCTAAAACTCCAGGGAACTGGATGCAGTCCAAGAAAGACTTATTCTGGGTAACATCAATATTTGTCCCATTAAAAAGCACACTATAAAAATCAGTAACATTGTTGAGAATATTGCTTGGGTCCTTGTGGGCTAATTCCTCATTATAAAACTCAGCCACTAGCTGACCGGCAAATCTGTACATGAAACAGCCACATAAGCTGGGTAATGTACGTGGCAAATTCCCTTCCAGTCTTTTGCTCGTACTTCAGAGATGACAGCATATAATATTGGAAACATTTTAATTGTACTAAAGGCAGCAGAATATATCCTTTTTCTACTCCAAATTGCCAACTCAGCTTCAAATATAAAACTGAATAATGCCCTTTTTATTTCTTGCCCTTAAAGCTACTTCTCTTTCAAACCTAAGCTATTTCTTTGAGTTTCTTCCTTCACAAGGCAGAGCCGTCTCTTTGTATAAGAACTCAATGGATTTGAAATCATCTCAAAAGAATGCTATTTACCTATACCTTTAAAGGGATTGGATATTTATATGGAGATCAAGAATATCAAGAGTTATCATAATTAATGACAATAATAATTTTGGAAGAGTTATTAAACCTTGTGCTTTATGGTTTAAGCCAATCTCTATTACAGATCAGGATATGACATGGAGGGGGGCAGATTATCTCACTTCTGCTTATTGAGCGGTTCTTATATCTTCCTCTGAAGCAGCTCAAGCTGCAGGTAAGATACTAAACTACAAGGACCTGGGCTGATCCAAGTGGCAGTTCCTATGTTTCTGTACATCCCTACAATAATCTTTTAAGGGCACTTAACCCATAGCACGTTGGTATTTTCCAGACTGCCATGTAAAAAGGCATGAGACTATATATACTGTGGGACAAATTTTCATTTAGAGAGGCCTAAGTTCCATATTTAACAGTGCTACAATATTGCACCTCATATTTATCAAGGTATCTTGACTGTGTATTCATGCAGCTATTTAAGCACCCAGCTAGTCATTTCTTCATGCAGTCACCTGATTTGCATGCAGTCACAATAATTGTTCAGCAAATGCATGTATGCGATAGCACTTACGTTTCTGCCTTTGACCCTCAGGCCTCACTGAATGAAAGTTTGGCTCCATAGTCTGCAGAATTCAGACTTAAAATGCAACTGGAGCTGATCCTTCCCTCGGGGGCACAGGGAATTCAGATTTGAGCCCTCAACAGAGGGTAGTGTCTTTTTTAAAATAATCGCTTTACTTTATAAATGTAACCTACAGATCAATAGCAGCCTATTGTCAACGGCTCTTGCTCTTAATACAATACAGATGGTCAGCTATAAAAAGGAAGAGCCGATTTTCTTTTTCTTTTCCCTTTTTAAATAACTTTCCTGAGAAACTCTCCCAGGAGGAATAGAAATCCTTTCTTCAGACAGAGATGGCTGCATGTATGTGCTACACCTTTTTTTGTAGCCAACCTTTTCTTTCCACTTGGGGCCAGAAGCCCCATGTCTTTCTTCTCCTTCCTTCAGTGCCTTGGCACAGGTGCAGAATTCCTGAGTTTGGGTAAGATATATTGCAATGTGTGCACATGTCTCTGAGTACAGGATGGGAATTTTAAGTATTTTTTGTCAGTCAATATATATGATTTGCCTCTCATGGGGGAAACATCACTGGTGATTTACATATTGTAGATGTAATTCATGTGTGGACTACTAGTAGTAAATGGTCAAAAGAATACAATGCCCTAATTTGTACTTAGGCAGAATTTCAGTTGTCTTATGAGTGTATAATAACATAAGACTATATTGAATTTAATTGGTAATTAGGAGGTAGCAATTGTATATAGGAACCTCTTCCAGCTACTGAGCAGAAATAAACTGTAACCACTAGTGCAAGTGATTTCATGGTAGATTGAAAGTAATGGAATAGGAAATATATGGAGGATGAACTTCGAATAATTTGAAACAATCCCTTCTCCCCCCGCTGCCCTTCCAGCACCTTTATTTCAAGTAACACTTTTTTTAAAAAGGAAAAACTAAAGATGCACCACTTACTGTTTACTACTAAAAGAAAAGAGTGAGGTTTGATCATAAAATACACTTCTGCATCAAGAAACCTGACAGAAGAAATCAATAAAAAAGGAATTGCTTGTCTTGGTTTTTTTTCCAAAATGAATACTCAAGGAAAATATGATAACATCTTGAAGGCAGGTCAGGAAGGGCAAGTTTAACTGAACAGAAGCATAGCATGAACAAAGTGTGTGACTAATCCATATATTCCTTTATTGTCTGGGCACCATCTTTCCTGCTCAATTGGATCAGATTCAAGCAAAACAGATTTTAAGATTACATTTTGTTTACTCAGCTTTTTCAGCAGCAGGTGTTTATCGCCATTATGTTAGCAAGGTTTCATTGGTCTGCAGAAATGCTGCAGGTTAGAAATGCTTATTTCTTCTCTTGTACTCCCATCCACATGCTGGTGTTCATGTATTCTAACTTGCGAAACCTCCTTCGTCAAGTGCATACAAATTTGGGGCACTGGTCAGCCATCTCCAACCTCCCATAGTACAGAAGACTGCAGACGGTTGCTGTTCTGCTCTGGACTAAATTATTTTTCCTTCAGATCAGAGCATGCCTTCTGTGGAGAGCCAAAAGGGATGGGAGCTTATGATACAGAGCTTCCCCGGTCATCAACGAGGGTGCAAGTGTAGAGCCGATCAGCTTACAGCTTGGGGGTGATACAGTGTAGTGAAGATTAGAGTCTGTGTGAGCAGAAATTAGGTTGCGTGTGAGGTAAGAGGGGGAGGGAGAGGAGAGGATTTGGAGGGTGTCAGAAGCTGAGCTCAGGAGCTGTAATATCAGTATAAATTCCTGAGGCAGTTTTGTGTTTAGATGACTTTGGGAAGAAAGGGCTCAATAGCTAAGAACAACTCAGGTGATGCAGAGGCAGCAAGATATGAACGGAGGAGGGAGGAGTAGAAAAGAAATAGAAAGCTACAGTATGCGGGACAAATTCGAACAACTGATAATACATCACCCCTGCACTGTAAATAAAACAACAGCATAAAATAAACCAGTTTCAGTTTGTTCTTGTAGGCCCCAGTCCAGTCCAGCAAAGCAGTTAAGCATGTGCTTAACTTTAAACACGAGTAGCCCCTCTGAAGTCAGTATTTCTTCATGGCTGCATTGAAGTCAATGAGATTATTCATCTCCTTGAAGTTAAGCATGTGCTTAAATGCTTTCCTGAAATGGGCTTTAAACAGTGTGCTGGCCCTGCATAGCTCCTGTGCAGGGAGAATTCGGCCTAAAGATGTTGTACATATATGTTGTATATCCATATACACCACAACCAACTTGCAGACGGCACTAATGTAATCTTCTGGATCATACTAAACATGGTGATAGAAGCAATCTTTTTTTGTGCCAGGTAGGGAATGAGTTTCAGTGTTTCCAGGAAGTAATAACTCAATAAATAATGGAGATCTTAGGACCTCATTTTCAGAGGTGCTAAGAATCTGAATTTCTTGTTGATTTCAGTAAAAGTTGCAAGAGCTCAGGGGATAATTAGACACTTGGAATGTTGATATAGGTATGACAAGAAATGATCTCTCTAATATCTTGCTCAGATATTTCAAGGCATATCTGAAAACACTACATGTGTCCTATTTCTACCAAGTAAGGCTGAATAGCACTAAGTCAAATGAAATGATAATGCTCCCTTGCTAGTGAATTTCCCATGTGGGGAATGAGTGATATTAGTAGGCTAGACATAGAAGTATTTTATGATTCCTATATAAGGAATGTATGTGGAAGCTGAAGTAGGGAGATGTCTCTGTGTGCTAACTGAAGTACTCGGAAGGATTATAAAGGATATCCTTGAAGCTGGAATTGAGCACTACGTTATATTCTGGCCAGACCCTCCAAACAAGATGTAAAGAATCATCAGCAATGACAATATCCAACTATATTGAAGAACATGTTGATGAAATTCAAGAAACCCACTGAGAGCTTGCAAGCTGCTTTCTCACACAGTTCTATGTTGCAAACACTGATTGAAGGAAATAGGAAGGTCAGCAGTCACTTCCAGGCTAACATAACTCCAGCCATTTTGGTAACCGTTAATCTCATCATAACACAGTCTTTGGTGGTAGTCCAGTGATCCTAACCTATCTAGAGTTTTGATCCTGCAAACCTTTCCTTATGCAAGTTAATCTTTGCAAGCTCATTTTAGTAGCACTATATTCATGAGTAAGGGAGTGCAGGATCTATTCATTGCAGATTAAATAGTTAAAGGGGCCGCAATATATGCATTTATGGCTGAGATTAAGGACTACAAGAAGAATATATGCTCCAAAGGCATGGACAACTTTACCTATGCAACATTCTTCTGTTTGGTTCATGTTGAATAGTTTAATACTTAATCATTGTATTCACAAATGTGATCCTAGGCTGTATTAGGTAAGGCATTTCCAGTAGAGAGAGAAAAGTATTGATGCCATTGTACAAGGCATTGGTAAGACCTCATTTGGAATACTGTGTACTTTCTGGTCATGTACAACAAAGATGATTTTAAACTGGAACAAGTCCAGAGACTAGCTACTAGGATGATCAAGGGACCAAGAGTTGCCTCTCTTATGAGAGGAGACTGGAAGAGCTTGGCTTGTTTAGTCTCGCAAAAAGAAGGCTGAGAGGGGTATGATTGCTCTCTATAAATACATTAGGGGGGTAAATACGAGGGACAGTGAAGAGCTATTTAAGATAAAGGACAGTGTTGGCATAAGCACAAATGGATATAAACTGGCTATCAACAAATTCAGTCTGGAAATTAGAAGGTTCTTAACCATCAGAGGGGTGAGGTTCTTGAACAACCTCCCAACAATTTAATTCATTTTGAGAGAGAGCTGGTCAAATTCATTAGTTCCAGTGTATAATGGAGCTGCTTGTGATGGTGAGAGGCAAGGCTCAGCAGCCCGAGACCTCACTTCTGGTCTCTCTCTCATGTTCCTAAAGCTCATGCTTCAGGATTTCAGCCAGCCACCTGCAGGAATCAGGAGGGGATTTTTTGTTCCCCCAACATACTCTGGGAGGGATTTTTATTTCCTTTTATCTTCAGCAGGAAGGGCCGCTGCTGAAGATGGGACACTGAGTGGGTGGGCCAAGACTCTGACATGTCTCAGGTGTTTGGCTGGCTGGTTCTTGCTCACATGCTCAGGGTCTCATTTACTTTGGTCTCATTTCCATTGGGTTTAGTGTGTGACTGCTGGGTTTTGTTGGTGGCCTGTGCTGTACAGGAGGTCAGACTAGAGGATCTAGTGGCCCCTTCTGGCTTTAACTCAGTGACTCTATTGTCATCTTAAAGAGAGGAGACTGGATTTGCTTTGGAGAACTGTGCATGATCCAGTGCTGTCATCACTGTAATGCTGTTAGTGGAAAGGATGGAACATGAAAAAACCCCAAGAATTGTCTTTTGACATGCTTTGCTGGCTCATTGTTCGAATTTGGTGGAGACCTGTAGGTAAAAAGAAGCATCAAGGGATTTTTTTCCCCTTTTGTAGAGTCACTGTATATTTTCTTTTCCACTTCTGTGATTCATACCAGAGGAGAAAGAGAAACATCTTGAGGAGCAAGCTGTAAAAATGTAAAATGTGCTCCTGTTCCATGTTGGGCATTCTAGTCCACTCCTATTCGCTGCCTTTGTGTCACTACAGTTTCCATTATCCTTTCTCAAGAAACAATTGCTTCCTCCCATGGACACAGATGTAGCTGTGCAAGCCTGGGGCTCTTTGCAGCCTGTGAAGTTTGAAGTTCAACTTAAACTGGGGATATTTGAAAAGTTGTGAAGGAAAACTTATTGGCTTTTTCTATATTAAGTTTATGTAATGACTTTTACTGAGCCCAAAGATTCATCTTAGAGATGGCAGCACAAAAGCAGCTGGGGAAGCAGCACTAGTCAAAGGTGCTTGATGATAAGGATAAAGTTAACATATCAGTAGGCAGGATTCAATTGCCCATGACAGTGCACAACAGTTCAGTTTCTTCAATGCTCCTTTAATGTAGAGAGCTCCAGCCCAATTGTGCAAGGTGCTGAGTCCCCTATGTAACTATTTAGCTATGTAACAGGTTAAGCTTTTTACTCTGTGTACTGCACCTTCAGATTGCTAAGAACTTTGCTGCCTGCATATCTCTTGTGTTCAGTTCAGCGCAGACTGTCAGAGGAGACACACATGTGCTGCGCTTTCCCACAGAGACTTCACTTTATTTTGTTGTGCCTCTTACTTGGTCAGAATGAATTTCATTTCAGATTACCTCTTTAACTGGGAAAAAAATACCCTCCTTTGGCCTCAGCAGATTAGAGTTCAGGTCCAAGGTCTGCCACATACTTCCTCTGTGACTTTGAACAGTTCTCTCTGTGCCTCAGGTCCCCATCTATCAAAAGGGGACAATAGCCTGTTGACATCCTGTGGAGGCCCACACCTGGGTTTACTGCAGGGTTCTCACCTAATCTGCTGAGGCCTACCTTGTTTTTTTAAGGAGAAGACTATCTTTCTGCTAGCAGAGAGGTGCAAACCCTTCTAATCAGAGTCTCAGGGATTGCGTCAAGAACACAGAGCTAATCACAATGTTTTGTAAGGGTGGTAAAGGGTCTCTCAGTCAGGATTAGGCTCCATGCTCAGCTATGGAAACCGGTTGTGCTTTAAATACTCAGAGCTGGCAAAACTTAATTTTTTGTTGAAGGAACCTTTCCATGATTTACTGTGTGCATCTCTGAGACTGACACACCAGTCTCAGACAGCAAGTCATTTAGTTAAAAAATAATCTTACTATACAAAGTTGCAAAGTTTTAGCAAACCTGCAGTGAGCTTTAATGGAATTCCATAGAAACACAGCACCTGTCCTACAATTAGCTAAAACATTCAGTAACTGACCTGTTAAACCCAAATGAAAGGATTCAGACAGTCTTGGATTTTATGGAGCTACTGAAAAATAAACAAGGACATACTCAGAGAGATGAAAGAAATACTGCAGTGGAATGGTTTATTGTCATTGCTGCGAGATATGAGTGGTTGTGGTGCATTCCTCTGCCTTGCTTAAACTCTCCCAGACTAGGAATGGTCTGTATCCCAGATTCATCTCTTCATTCCCAGGGGGCCACCCCGACCCACTAAGTATTCGGCTCATTGGGACTGCTCTAAGATACTCCCTTGGTATCCTGCTGTTAATTGATGTATCTCGTTAGACTGACCTCACACTTGGTAAAGCAACCCTCCATCCTTTCGTGTATTTATACCTGCTCCTGTATTTTCACTCCATGCATCCGATGAAGTCGGTTCTAGCCCACGAAAGCTTATGCCCAAATAAATTTGTTAGTCTCCAAGGTGCCACAAGGATTCCTCGTTGTTCTTGCAACTATAGGAAGCCATGACCCAACCCTGCACAGAATGGCCCATAGTAGGTGCTCACTGCCTCTTCTGCAGATTAGTCTGCTCTGTACTGGCAAAAGGAATAGAAATCTCATAGGAACACAACACACTGCTTTCCTTTGCAATAAAAAGGACATCCACTTTTGCAGCAACATACCGTTTCTGGTTTCAGAGTAGCAGCCGTGTTAGTGTGTATCCGCAAAAAGAACAGGAGGACTTGTGGCACCTTAGAGACTAACCCATTTATTTGAGCATAAGGTTTCGTGAGCTACAGCTCACTTCATCGGATGCTTATGCTCAAATAAATGGGTTAGTCTCTAAGGTGCCACAAGTCCTCCTTTTCTTTATACAATGTCTGTGTCATAGACACATGATGATTCTCAAGTTCATAATTTCACAGATGATCACAATATCATTCTCATTAAGTATGAGGGGAAGCTCAATTGATGGCATAATCAGAAAAGATTCAGGCTCAGGCTTTAAATATTGTATGTTTGCATGTTTGAAAATCTTGGGCCTCAGTTTTCAGAAATCAAACAAAAGCAAAGGAACCCCCTTTTTGAAAGAAAAATATCTGACCTAATTGTTCAGATTATTTTCCAAGAAATAATCTTTTATATCGGGATTCTGAAAAGAAAATCTCCATTATAGGACTATGCAGTTTAAACAACAAGAATATACTAGAGAGTACAGGACATATTTCTCATATCTAAAGACTAGAAGACAATTTAAAATTTCCCAAGAGTCCAAATGCCGCATGCCAGTGTATTCTAAATCTCTGAAAACTGGGGTGAATTTGTGGGCATTAAATCATGGACCAAGGATTTGTCAAGATTAAGAGGACTATAAAGTACCCAAATATGACTGCAGAGAATGTTCACTGGTTTAAAAACTCAAACAAAGGCGAGCAAAGTTTCAAAGAAACACCAGCTGCAGGACCAGTGATAAGAAGTGCATAGAAATGACAGCATTTGGGCTACTTGTTCCCATTATCTGTGATAGAGATGCACTGGATTGTGCATTACACCCGCCGCTATCCGAAAGTAAAGAAAAGAAAGTAATGAAAAATAATTCTTCATACTGACTAGTGAGCGAGAGTTCATTTGTAAAACACTTTTTTATGGACTAACAGTGGGTTAATATCCTGTTTTTTAAAAAAATCCATTAGATTAGATGCCCTCTCAGCGCTAGATTATCGCTTGGATTATATGTGTAAGAAACTCCCCATAAACTCCTGTTCAGGGCAGGCTACCTAAACCCTGTGTACAGGAGTAAGCAGGTGCTGTGTGCTTGCTAACTCCTCCCCCAAGGATAGTTGGTTTGGGAAGGGTAAAGCCTTAGCTCTGCCCCTCCCTTTCACTGGCGAGTATAGCTAAACCAGCAGCAGTGTGTATCATAATTCCCTGCTGGTATAGGGCAGGAGAAAATTACCCCTTCCCAAAATAAGGAGAAAGTGGGGGAGGAATTGTCACTCAGGGGTGAGAGTCTGAGGTACAATGGGTGGTGTAATTTATGCAGCATACCTTCCTGAGGCCGTGTCTCAAGTCACATTCTAGCCCCACATTTGCAGTTAGTTCAGGTCCAATTCTTAGCATATTTTCAATGTATCATTCTCGTTCTTTCTATTTATGTTTTCTACGAAGTTCCAGTGGTCATGGCAACATACTAATAGGGCCAAACCCATCTCTCCCTACCTCCTGATTTACAGTTATTAAAATCTGACTGGAGAATGGATTTAAAATCAGTTACAAAGAAATTGCACCAACCCTCACTGGAAAGTCATAGCAAATATATATACTTAGATCATAAACTGTTTCAAATAAATCACTATTTCCAGGGTTCATATAGGAGCATATGCACATGCACACAGAGAGAGCATGCTGAGCTCTTCCTTCTGGAACCATCAAAGACACCATCAAGCAAGTGAATAAACAAAACAAAACAAAACAAAAAGGTCATGTTTAACAAGCTCCAAGGGTAATAAAATCAGTATTTTTCCATTTAAAGTGGGTGAGACATTTGTATTTTCAAAATTCTAAGGGGACATTAGAAAAGTATAAGGTAAACCAAATATATCTTCGATGCCAGAGCGTGAAGTGTTGCCCTCAAGTCACTGGGAGCTTTTCCACGGACTTCTATGGAACCCATATAGGGTATCATTAAGCAATTACAACCCATTCTTACATCCCGAAAGAAATATTTTCCAGCCCTTCCCTTCTGGCCTTCAGACAACCCCCCAACCCCACCAAACTCATCATTAGAAGCAAGCTCACAGACCAGAATACACCAACTCAAAGTGGCACCCACCCTGCCATAACAATAGAGGAAAAACCTGCAGACATGAACAACACCCCCTACAACAAACCTTTCAAGATCTGCAGGTCCTACACACGCCTAAAACAGTATGTGGTGTACCTTATCCGGTGCACTAAATGCCCCAATAACAATTATGTGGGTGAAATGAGACAATCATTGTGCTCTTGGATAAACACACACAGAAAAAGTGATAAAAGACAAAAACACCATATTGCCCAGGGGTGAAGCACTTTTCACAGAATAATCACTCCACACCCGACCTTTCCCTGCTCATTCTCAAAGGAAACCTGCACAACACCTTCAAAAAATGAGCATAGGAATTTAAATTCATAACTTCGCTAGACACCAAAAACAATGGATTTAATAAAGACATTGGCAGTATGGTTCAGTACAGCAATCTGTAATTTACACACCCTCCTTTATCCTACAACTGTAGAGGTGTTAACTGTCCCGTTTACCTTGAATGGTCTCTTGCAGGATGTGTTAACTCCTTATCTGTTCCATCTTGTATTTAGCTGTGACACTCTGATTACCTTTCCCAGACCTGAAGAAGAGCTCTCTGTAAGCGTGAAAGCTGGTCTCTCTCACCAACAGAAGTTGGTTCAATAAAAGATGTTACTTCACCCACCTTGTCTCTCTAATATCCTGGGGCCAACACAGCTACAACACTGCAAACAACAGTGGAAGATACTGAATTTATTTTACATTAATAACCCACAATACTTATGGATGTAAAAAGTTGAGGATTTTGTTTGCCATAAAGTGCATCTTCCCAAGGGGGACCTGTCCTGATTCAGGAGACAACTAGGTCTGCTCCTGAAATGCACTCTGCCCTTCTCTCTGAATCGACTCCCACCACTTTTAGCTCTGCTCTCAGGAGCTGCATGGCGGAAGGCCATGCATGATGACATCAGGTGGATTCCATCATGCATGCCTTGATGTTTTACTCAAGGGGGGAATCTCTCCAGTGCTAAATGACAGCAAGCCAGCTGTCAGATAGGCTCACCTTAAAAAAGCCTGTGGATTGAGGACATTTATAAGTAGATGTAAACCAAATGCACATTCTCATCAGAGTGCATATGTTCATCAAAGAGCAAATGATAAGTCTCACTGAAGCCTCCTATTGACATCTTGTTTCCTTATTCTCTTTCCCTTAGTTTAGGGGGACCAGATGTCCCATTTTTAAAGGGACAGTGCCATATTAAAGTCCTCCTGCAGGTGTCCCAACTTTTTCTTAAAAACAGGCAAATTGCCTTGTATTTCCTGTTTCAGAGTAACAGCCGTGTTAGTCTGTATTCGCAAAAAGAAAAGGAGTACTTGTGGCACCTTAGAGACTAACCAATTTATTTGAGCATAAGCTTTCGTGAGCTGTATTTCCTGTCTCCCCCGCCCATCAGTAAGGTGGGTCCTGCTACTGGCTGGATCTCTACTTGCCAGCTGTCCAGTGGTGAGTGGGAGCGGGGGGCGGGGGATCCAGTGGCCGTTGATGGGGGTGGGTGTGAAAGGCTGGGGGCGGGGTGAAGATGCAGCACGCAGGACTAGCCACTCTCCCTGCTGGCCCATTAGCACAGCCCCCGCTGCGTGCCAGCTCTCGACCAGCAGGGTCCCACTCCCCCATCCTGTTTCTGGCTGATGCTGGCTGCACGCTGTAAGCTGGAGTGGCTGATGGGGGCAGGCAAGCGCCAGGCGGTGGCCAGTTACGTGTCCCCTCTGCTGCCCACCCATCCGTCCTTTATGTGTTCCTCCTCTTGCTGTCCTCTCTCTGTTTTGCCCCTTCGTCCCTCCCAGCCCCACTGCTCCTCCATATTTCTCCCGGCAGGGCACGTCCCTCTCCCAGTGCTGTGCAGAGAACCAGCCCCTGGTCAGAGCACTCAGCTTGCCAACTGCCTGGCTGGCGGGCTCCTTCCTTCCCCCACTGCCGCTGGTTGGGCTGGCGCTCCAGGAAAGCCCAAGACCCTCCAGCCCAGGGTGCTAGCCAGGAGGAGCCAAGCCCTGCATGTGCTGAAGCCCCGCACAGCACTGGTATGGGGAAGCCTCTCCGCCCCTCAGCTAAGCTCTGGAGTGGTGGGTGGGGGTGGGGGCGGGAGAAGCGACTTCCGGCCTGTTCATACCCTGAACCTGCAGGCTCCACAGCAGCCCCCATGGCGGTGACTTAGCGCCTTCTTCACGCCACCCCACACCCGCCCTGGGTCTTGCCTCCAGGGAGCGCTGGGCTGCTCCGTCCCCGAGGCCAGTGGTCTCCAAAGTTTTTGGATTGCGCCAAAAACCACCCTGTGTTTGAGAAGTGTATGGGAGTGTGGAAATTGGGTGTGTGTGTGTCACCACTCCCCGTGTGTGTGTGTGTTGGTGGGGTAAGGGGGTATGTGTCACCCCTCCCCGTGTGAACCCTAAAGCCAATGATAGGAAGGTAAGTAAAAAGAATCCAGCCACACAGCATTTCTTTTTAACAGGGCCTCAATCAACTTGATGTTAATTTGAACATTTGTACTACATAATTCTGACTGACTGCCATTGAACTTGCCTGAATACAAGTAATTACCAGGTGTCCCATATTCAGCAAAGGGAAATATGGTCACTCTTCCTTAGTTCCATCTCCTGTTCAAACTCCCATTTGTTCCAGATCCTCTCCACTCTCCACACACCCTCATCTCTCAGTCCCTCTTCGTCCTGTTCTCCATTCTCTTTCCTCCCTATTCTACCCTGTTCCTCCTTCAGTCCTTCGTCTCCCTCTGTGCCCCACCCCTCACCACCACTTTTCCAGACAGACATACGCTTGAAGATGAAGAAAGTGACAGGTGCAAAGGACAGCTGAAGTTTCTCTGACATGACAGTTCTTCCCCATGCCAAAGATGTTGCTGCAGTAATGCAGCCAAATCCAAAACGAAGTAAAGGTGATTTCCTGAAAGATGCCCCACATAAATTCCAGTCCTTAGATGAGCAAAAAGATGCCCATATCAAATTTTACTGTTTGCTCCATGAACACACAATCTATACATTGTTCTTTTTTATAAACTCAAGTCTCCAGTCTTCTACATAATAATTTTGTAAGTTGCATGAAATTCACAGGTAAACTAGTTTTTAATGACTGGATACTATTCTGCATTGGATAAGATGACTAGTAATATTGGCCATATATGTATCAGGCACAAATTATCGATATTTACTCTAACCAGAAAAAAAGTACATAATTATATCAACTGCATAGGAAGTGTTTCATTTGCCCCACCACCAAATACAAAGTGAGATCTAATATTTAGAGGATGGTACTAGAAGATGAGATGACTGAGGGCTTGACTCTACACTTGCTGTGTTACTTTGGCCATATCATTTCACCCTTATGTGTCTCATCTATAAAATGCCCATCTATAAAATGTGTATAATAATTTCTGTCTTACCAGGGTATTGTGAAAATTAATGTTTTAGCAAGTGCTTTGAGATCCTTGAATAAAAAATATCCTGTAAGTCCAAAGTGTGTGTATGTGTATAATTCCTGCCACGTATCATTGAGACCAAGAGTTTAATGTGATTTCAGAAAGAATTAGATTATTATATACGTAAAATGAAAACATCCACAGTTACATTAGACAGAATTTTAAAATTACAAGGAATATAAATGTATATGCTTCAGGGCATAAGCCAATTATCTTCCCGGAGTTAGGCAGAAACTTACCCTTTGGGTAACTTATCCCATATTTGTACATTATGGTGTTTATTGCTCCTTTCTCTGAAGCATCTGGTAGTGGACACTGGTGGTGCCTACAAATAGACCTTTGGTCCATTGTGGTATGATAATTCCTATGTTCCTAATACATAAAACAAATTGGGTCAAATTATTTTCCCAATTACAGTCATGTCAATCAGACGTAACACTGGTGTTGTCAGTGGAATTACTTTGGATTTTCACCAGTGCAACAAGATTAGAATCTAGTCACACAGTCAAAGACGTGGGGATGTATCCCAAATCCACATACCATGCAGAATTTTCTGCTTGACATAGAAAATGAATTTAACAATTACTCAGGCCACATTTTGTATTCTTACTTCCTGCCGCAACCTGAAATATCCTGGGTCTGTCATGACTGATCTAAATTAACGACTGAAATACTAGAGCTTGATTGCCATAATAGCATTTCTGTTTCCAGAATGATAAGGACATTATGACATGTATTGATCTACTAAGATGGTAGTAGTCATTGAAAGATGGATCTCCCCATTTTCTTTTTGTCCTTTCTCTGTTATAATATTTATCGAGAACATGTCAGAATTGTTGGCACTAAAGTCTGGGATGTTGATAAACTGATAAATAGCGCATATATGTGAAGCAATGATTGATCAATGTATATTAACTAAGGTTATTTAGACAGGGAAATGTAATACTTTCTCCACTTGGAATAAAATTTAATAGTCTATCTCCCTTCCCATGTGTTTCCTAGTAATCGCCTTCAGTTATTTCCCGCCTCCCACCCCTCCCAGTTAATTACAGTCATTTAGATGATGAACACGGTTTCTCTCATGGGTACACCTATTCTGAATACCGCTTGGAAAAAAAATCTTCTTCAAACAATGAAGCCTTACATGCAGATTATTTCTAAGCAGATTTTTTCCCTATGTCATACCCATTTTAAATGTACATTTGGAGAATCCAAAATGAATTGCAAGCTGGTTTAACATCTAAATTAAAACCCGATAAGAAAAAAGATTTCATCCAGTTTACCAATGTAAGCTTCTAGCTAAGCAGCAATGATTCCCTTAGTTTCTGTGGGATTTTCTGTTCTTTGCATAAATTCAGAGAGAAGAAAAGTGCTTGCAGTTTTTTGTTTTATTCTTTTCTGAAGCAAGAGAAAACAGGTACATGTGTTCCTCCCCCCCTTGACATTCAGCCACAGAGTGTGTTTGGTTAACACACAATGGTGAAAACATCATCAGCTGCAAAAGGTTTTAATTTTAGTCATCTAACACAATGACAAGCCTAAACCCTTCCACATGAATTAAGTTATAGCAGAGGAGATAGCTGAAGAAGAATAATGAAGCAAATTGAAAACATTTGCTGGAGGGGAAACTTGGAGACTGGCCAGGTTGCTAATTTCTGTAGTGCTCACTGTTTCTTCAAGGCATGTACCAGCCATCCCACAGATACACTCAACAGCTGGGATTAACAACTCCAGAGGTGGTACAAAGCAGGATAACTTTAAAGCTTCAGTTCTCTATGCTCCTCATGCTTCAACACCATTGCAGGAAGAATCACCTGGAGGGACAACAAGGCATCCACATCAGGGTAGCTTCCCATGAAAATAGACACACACACACCCCAGTGGCGGGGGGGGGAACACATGGTCTACAAGTAGTGTATGTTGCGTGCAAGTATTCTGTTTTGAAATGATCACATACATAGAGATGATCCTTGGAAAAGAAGTGGTGCTGAATGTGGGAAGCTCATCTCCTCAGCAATACAAACTACCATGTGCACGTCACCCCCATGGTGCTGCTCACTCCACTAGCTTCCATGGGGCACATTTCAATCCTTATTTCCAAAAACCATCAGCTGGACCATGAATGTCTAAATGACTGCCTCAGTCTGTGGTGCCTTGACCACACTCGAGAGTGCTGCACTTCAGCAATAATGGAACTCTGATCATCAAAAGTAAAGCTGACATGGGCAGGGAACAAGGCTCAAGCTTCAGTGAGACTAATCGTATGCTTGACATTTGGCATATGCTTAACTACCTGGGTGAATCAGGACTATGGAATTCATTCCTGGAGGAAATAAGATTGACCACAAACCTCACCAGTTCCAGGTCCAAGTTCAAAACTCCCACCTGCAACTTTACTTTCCCACAAAGAAATTTCTTAACCTGTTAGCATTTGCACGAGGATAAAAACTAACTATATATATTTCATAGGCTTCTCATGGTTGGGAGTGGAAAGTTGAATATGCTGAGATACTACAGTAATGGGGTGCTGTGTTAGATCCTGAAGAAAATAGAATAGCCTTTTCAAATGACAATGTGATGTCTTTAGTTCTTTGCTGTTCCTAGGCTTACATACAACAAAGGAGCTTTCCATACCACATTCCTTTACTTCTTCCAAACCTCCTTCTTGGGAATGAGTAATGATGTTTGATTTAGTTTTAGAAAAGAAGGCTAATCTGCTTTCTCCTTTTAACATAATAATTAAAATATTTTCTTTCTCCCTCTACCTGTTGAGTAATTGAGCATTGTCTTTATTAAAAGCCATGTATATTATTTTCCTGCATTATATTGCACCGATCATTGTATATGCTGGCACTTCTTCTTTTTCTGTATTTTGTGGTACTCTGATGCCTCCTTCCTTTTTTCCTCTCTTAAAGACAGGTTTCAGAGTAGCAGCCATGTTAGTCTGTATTCGCAAAAAGAAAAGGAATACTTGTGGCACCTTAGAGACTAACAAATTTATTTGAACATAAGCTTTTGTGAGCTACAGCTCACTTCATCAGATGCGTCTCTTAAAGACGCACTTCCTTGAAGAACAGAAGAAACACTGACATTTTGAAAGGAAGGATGGTCTAGTGGTTAAGGCATTAGCTTGGGACTCAGGAGAACATGATTCAGTTCCCTGCTCTGCAACAAGCTTTTTGTGTCACCTTGGACAAGTCACTCAGTCTCTCTGGGTATGTCGACACTGCAAGTAAACACCCACGGCTGGCCTGTGTCAGCTAGCCTAGTCGACAGGACTGTTTAATTGAAGTGAAGATATTTGGGCTCAGGATGGAGCCCAGGCTCTCCTGGATCCCGGGCTCCACCCCAAGTCCAAACATCTACACCACAATTAAACAGCCCTGTAGACCGAGCCCCACAAGCCCACACTAGCTGACACAGGCCAACAACAGATGTTTAATTGCAGTGTAGACATAGCCACAATGCCTTAGTTCACCATGTGTAAAATGCGGATAATAGCACTGCCCAACCTCACATGGGTGTTGTGAGGATGAATACAGTAAATATTATGAAGTGCTCAAATACTGTAGTAAGGGAAGGTGCATATAAGGATCTGTTTTAAAATCTGGTGTTTTCTATGGAGACGGGGTTGTTTCCTTCCATTGTTTGGGTGTGATGGATATTTGGATAGGAGGAGACTTTTGTTTCTCAAGGGTTCTTCTGCTTTTAGTGTTTGTGGTCCAGCTGAGTCATAGGCTTCCTCATACTTGCAGATAAATTTACACATGTCCCACTGATGTCGACATACTTCTTTACCACTCAATCTCCACCGTACTCACTGCAGAGTAACATATAGGAAGAATTGTCTCTTAATAAAAATCAAATACCAGATTATATTTTTTAAGAAAGTGACAAAAAGGACCTGATTTTTCAACTCCTCCCCATCATCTGCAAATATCCACCTATTTTGTGCCTGCATGTCCAGTTGTGTGCGTGCAACTCCCCAATCTGTGCCCTCATGTGACTAATGCTCACCTAACTGTGTATAAAGAAATAGGAATTTGCACACCGGTATCTTGGTGTGTACACGCATGGGAGCAAATTTGCATCTACCTGGGGCCTGAAAATTAAACTCAGTTGTATGAGCATCATTGGCATGGCTAACCACTACTTGCTCTTTAGAAGAGTAAAGGGATTTTGCCTCACGGTCATGATTTAACATACAATGATTATTCCTTTCCTGTTGCTGACTCATTGTTAATAACTTATAGTCCTTCTACATTCAGCATAAGTGTACACGATATCAATATATTCCACTGGGAAATGAACTAAGATTATGTATGTAAGGTGTCCGCTTCAGAGTGGAAGTGAATGAGCAGTAGATGACATGGTCTTTCTTAGTTTCCTTACAAAATCTTCTTTCCGGTGACTTTCTTCTGGTTATTAAGGATACTTGGTTTCATTTTTCCTTTTTGAGTTACATTCAGGCCATTCAGGTTTCCAATCATTTGAATACTAACAAACTGGCTGATTTTGACAGTCAGAGCATGACACTCTAGTATAAGTCTTTTCACTGAATTGTTGGTCTGTCATGTTATTTCTCCTGGTAATGGTATAAATTTGATAACAATTCTAATACCTAAAAATAGATGTACAGAATAGGTCTGCAAATTTGGAACTGGAAGCTGGTGTTTTATCATCTTGGCTCATTCTGCCATTACATGCTGTAATGTGATAACTTAAAATAACTAAGTGCCAGTTGTGTGCCAAAAATATAAAGTGTCATTCAGTATTACAATATCTTTTTCTCCAGGAAGCTCCTTTCACTTTCTATAGTAGAAATAATTCAAAAGAATGCCACAAATTGAATGCTTGCAATGGACCAAATTCATCCAACTATTATTATTCTCAATGTGGACAGAAGATATAGGAGATTGGTCCATTTCTGTTTAATACGGGAATTAATCTTTATCTCTGTCCTAGTTTTCACTTGCTATGGAGTTTATGCATGATATGCATTCTGATATTGCCCTGACAACAGCGTCTTCTTTGTTTTCCACCATGAAGTTGATGTTTGCTCCTGTAAAATACCTGATATCTTGAAGTACTGACTTAAGGATGTATCATTGGTGCCAACTTCCCAAGAGACGATTTTGAAAAGACACTCTCCGGTTGCAGTGAATGGAAGTACAAAATCTGTTTTATATTTGCCTGTATAGTCATGCACTAATTTTTGTTGTTCCAAGAGTTGTTCATGCATATAATGAATATACAGTAGTTTCAATGAGCTGGAACCTTCTGCTTCAGATGGTGCTTCAGCAAGTTATTTCCTTGCTGTAATCCAGACAAAATGTTTCCTTGTTTTGACAAATGTGTGTCGTGACCATGCATTTAACATACTTCTCCTGAAAAATATATCATGTGGTGGGTTTATTTCATTGGAAGCTGATGACAGGCAGTTTTGAACAAGCTGCCATACGTTGGACTATATGTTCACATTGCTACCACTTTATTTTATGTATTTGTACTAGCATCTCGGCAAAAGTCAGTCTATGATGACACTTATCTCCCATTTACACTATGATGATTTCAATACAGTATTTTTTAATCTATTTATCGAAGACATTGCCAACTTTTATCAGTTGGATAAGAACCAGCTAAGGGAGCTAGAGGTCTAAAAACAAACCAATTTAAAAGCCAAACCAATTTAGCTATTATAACCCTCATTGAACGTGAAGAAAATAAATATTTTAAAGTGTTTAGATTCTTCTTCTTCTACCTGAAAGGGGGTTCCAAAGAGAATGGATCTAGGCTGTTCTCATATGACAGAAAAAGGAGTAATGGTCTCAAATTGCAGTGGGGGAGGTTTAGGCTGGATATTAGGAAAAACTTTTTCACTAGGAGGGTGGTGAAGCAAGCACTGGAATGGGTTACCTAGGGAGGTGGTGGAATCTCCTTCCTTAGAGGTTTTTGAGGTCAGGCTTGACAAAGCCTTGGCTGGGATGATTTAGCTGGGGATTGGTCCTGCTTTGAGCTGGAGGTTGGACTAGATGAGGTCCCTTCCAACCCTGATATTCTATGATTCTGCAGTCAGCTGCTATCAGAAAGGAATTTGTTACTACTTCCAAGGGGTGGGCCAGATGGTGGTGTTGATTGTTCTTTGAGGGGAGAAAGGATATTCTTAAGCTTCTATCTTTCTTGAACCCACATGTTGCAATTTACAGCAGGTTAACACTGCATTAAAGTATACCGTACACTGGTTGGCACTGGCACATGGGATCTTGCCCCGCCAGCTAGGGTGGGTTACAGGGTGATATCCAAAACTGACCATTGCCGTTGGGCACTAATTTGTATGGGTGTGACTGGACCACAATAAGACCCTCCATGACACATGATTGAGCAATGTGGCACAGTGCCTAAGCCATCTTGGAATGTGGCACAGTCCATCAATGGCAATTTTTAAAACATTGGGTATTTTCCTAAAAGCTCTGCTCTAGGAGTTATTTGGGGAAGTTCTCTGGCCTGTGTCATACAGGAGGTCAAACTAGAAGATCACAGTAGACCCTTCTGACCTTGGAATCTATAAATCTAAGTTTTGTAAAGGGTGTTCTGGCAGCGATTGTGCAGTGTCTATCACATGCTGCAGCAGACGCTTTGGGAGTGCTAATGCCCATGTGTATTACTGAAACTGACTTCACGTTACAGCAGGAATATGATTTTGTTGAGCTCCCTTCACACTGATATACGTAGTCCTGTGCCCTGTCATTTCAGGGCTATCCCTGTCACCGAAGGGCTCCTTGTTAGACAATAAGTAAGGATATGATTCTGTCACGGAGGTCCCAGATTCCATGCACTGAAGCAGTGGCTGGGGTTGGGTTAGTACCCCTGGGGCTGGAGCAGTGGTTGGGGTTGGATCAGCTGCAGGGAGTCAACCCCAGTGCTGCCAGACCAGGAGCAGCAACTCCCAGGCCACCGGAACAGCGGCTGGTGGCCAGCCCCGGGGCTTGCCAGAACAGCTAATCGTCGGTCAGCCCTGGGGCTGATGGAGCAGTGGCCCCGAGGCCACCAGAAGAGCAGCCAGCTCTGGAGCTGCCAGAGTAGCGGCTCCTGGGCCTGACGGAGAAGTGGCCAGGGTTAGGTCAGTAGTCCTGAGGCTGGAGCAGCAGTGGTCAGACCCTGCCACAGGAGCAGCGGGGCTGGAGCAGCTGCAAGCCCCCAGCAGCACTCTATTTGTCTTCCTCTCCTCCCACTCCCCCGGCCCCCAGGGTATTTTTAGTATGAGTCAGGGACAGGTCGTGGGCTTCTGTGCACTTCTATTTATTGCCCGTGACCTGTCCCTGACTTTTATTAAAAATACCCATGACAGAATCTTAACCTTAACAATAAGGCATTTTCCAGCACTATGCTCCTGCTCCTTTTTCTTCCAATAGCTTCCACGAATGGCTTTAAGGTAGTTCTGCTCTCTGACTTCATTCTTATCATGCATGAAACACTGTTACTAACTACTCCAAACACAGTCTCTGCAGTGAAGGCGGTGGTAAAAGGAGATGTAATTGTTGCCGCTTTATTGTGGTAAATTTGTTGCACACATCTCTTATCCGTGTGCACATTTTTTGTGTGTTAAAGGGTGTCATCAGGCCCTGGGTATGTTAAGTTTATAGGTAGCCACTAGTAGTAAAGATTTTGTTGTTTGTCTAGACAATGTTTTCTCTCGGGAATATGGTGATGTCTCTTGTATCTGTCAGAATCGTTTTAGTTTCTGAGGATGGTGGGGGCAGGCAGCGGCTAACTGAGAATTGTATCGTATGTATTTTATCATGAGATGCAATTAGTGGGTAAGAATGGCCAGGCTGTCAAAAAAAAATGTTCTCCTATCTTAAAGTAAAATGAATTGCTAGATGATAGGAAAAAACAGTTTTTACAGGGCTTTTTGGCTTGAGTGTTTCTGTTCCTTTCACGTCAGTTGGTTTTGCAAAGTCAAGATGCCTTGCTTCAACTTTTTTCCCCTCATTTAAATTGTTTTTGAAGTGCCAAGAGTATCTTGTTTGATTTAATAAACTCTTTGTCAGTCATAGGCAGATTGGTTGAAGAGCTGCAGTTCTCTCAGGTATCTGTTTATGAAGCATATAAGCCTGTTAGTGGTGATTTTCCTTCATATCCTCTTGTGTTTGTTTTTTATGAGCAGGATAGAAAGGTTCTGTTGTGATAAAGTCGAAAGGTGGTTGACTTATTTTTCCCCCAGTTGCAATTTTATATTTTTTCCCTCTTCTGCAAATGTTTGTTTGAGATTGTGCTGCCATGCACTTATTTCCCAGACCTTCTTCAATACTTTGCGATATTGACACAGACATATGGAGCTTGATTTGCAGTGAAGTTGCATTAAACTCTACCCTAGGCTGCAGCTTTGGATGTTAAAAGTGGTTAAAAGGTGTCAGGATAGTCATTTTAGCCTATAAAAATATGTGAAGTTGATGAAAGAAAGTTCAGAACAGAATCAATAAATGATTTGTCAGGGATAGACAAACTGGTGTATAAAACATAAACAAACAAACAAACCAGTTTAGAGACATGATTCTATAAATTGCTGACCATTCTGGCCCAATCCAGCAAAACACTTAACAATGTGCTTAACTTTATGCATGTTAGTAGTCGTCTTGTCTTCACTGGGACTACTTATTTGCATAAAGCAAAGCACACACTTTGCAGGATCGAGCTCTAAAACCTCTTCCATACTCAGATTTATGCCCCAGCCATTTTTCAGAGATGGATTGGGTTATGACTTCTCCTTGGATCTGATCCTCTGAGGTATGATTAACCTCTCCAAGGGTATGTTTATACTACCTGCTGGATTGGCGGGCAGCGATTGATCCAGTGGGGATCGATTTATCGCGTCTAGTCTAGACACGATAAATCAATCCCCGAGTGCTCTCCCGTCGACTCCTGTACTCCACCGCCACGAGAGGCGAAGGCAGAGTCCACAGGGGAGCAGCAGCAGTCGACTCACCACAGTGAAGATACCATGGTAAGTCGATCTAAGTACGTCGACTTCAGCTACATTATTCATATAGCTGAAGTTGCTTAACTTAGATCGATCCCCCCACCACCACCACCTCTCCCCAGTGTAGACCAGGGCCAAGAAGCTGAGATCCCTCAATTTACATAGACCTCAGTGAATGTGAGGTTTTAGGAGACACATAGCATCTCCAGAATCAAGCCCATGACTTCCAAAATGGCAGCAATATTCCCTTTTCTTCTACAGTAAATCAGTGCTCTGTTCTCCCTGTGCAACAGGTCTCAGCTTCCCATTGCTAATCAAACAATAGCAGGAGACTGGTCATTCAGGAGAAAGCTGTGGTTGACAGGCACAGACTTTGATAATTCGCTGAGGTCTGATTGGCAAAGACATACATAAAAAGTTCTTCACAATAAGATGGATTTAAGAGAATTTTTGAAAGACCCTAGGGCCCAATTCTAATTCAAGAATGACACAAAGTGGTCAGAAAATAAGGCTTCTGCTGTAGGAATTCCTACCATAGTCAAAGACTAGCATCAGCAAAGATGCTTAATTATCCACTGCATAGAATAATTCCCTCGTGGAGACTGCTGCATGTACGATGAGTGTAAAGGGCATTGAAGTCAGAATTACTCTGAAAGTCATTAGTCTGAAAAGCAAGGCCAGTAGAAGATGATGCAGTAATGGAAACAGTTCAAAACAGTCACATCTTTTCAGCCACTTCTTCTTTAGGCATTCTGCAAACAGCAAGCAGAAAAAAAAAATAAAAACTGAGGGATGGATTCTCCTATCCCTTATACTATTTTAACTTTATTGATTTCAGCTGTGTTACTTCTGATTTCCACCGAAGGCAGTTAGAGTGAAAATTAGGCAGCATCTCAAGTTGTCCAGCAAAGTCCCCTACAATACTTTGAAAATGGTCGGGGCAAAGCAATCTCTTACTAACATAATACAATGCATGAACTTTGATCTCAATCAAGGCAATCTACTTGGAAATATGGATGTCAAAGCTCTTTTGAAGGCTAGAACATAGGCTTCAAAACGTGGGCTTCAAAAAGTTATCCAACATCATAGCAGAGATGCTGAGAAATAATTCTACTGAACTACGGGACTGGCCCTTATGTGGTATATATTTTCTAAGGAACAAACTATTGATATATATCCATCTATAACTTTATGGGTCTGATTTTCAGAGGTGCTGCCAAGTAGCTATGGTTCCAATTGATTTTAGCTGGAGTTGTTAGTGCTCAGCACCTCTGAAAATCAGGCCGTATTTTCATTCATACAAGTGAACAAAGAGATACTGTGTATGAGAGAGAGAACTATTATAGAGCCACGGTTGTGACTCACTTTGTTATAGACATGATTTAAACTCCCTGTAGCTCCTATTTTAAAAACACTCCTTTTAGCATAAAATGTATCATGACTAGTCTTCCACGTCTTTTCACCATTTTCTGCCCATTTATAATGAAAAGTCTGTGCAGTGTAGAGAGTGTTCATAAGTTGCCTCTCAGAAGTAGGTTTATTAGGTAAGTCTCCATGCTCTAGAGCACCAGTGCACCATTGCATCAGTGCACCAGCTGCAAGGCAGAACTGAAAGAAGACATATATTCCTCTTGAGGCCAATCTAGGAGATGATAGTTGAAAGCAGCAGGGGATAATTAGTCTAGTACCAATCATAAGCAATGTGGTAAGACAGAAGATATGTTCCTGATGGGGGATATCCTGTTGGAACTACAGCGAGATAGCTTCCTTGACAAACCAGATATACCGAGGGCTTGTTTGTACTAGGTCACTTGAGATTCACTGATATGAGTAGAAAAAGTATTGTGTGTAACTTACTGTCCTCTAACTCCCTTCATCGTAGCTCAGCCACAGTCCACATTCCCAGTACTGACAAAATAACCTCTTTAACAATAAACGAATGCCTGGCCTTTTATGCGGTCAGACGAGTTAGAAATGTTAAGTACCAATATTCATGTTCAGAGGATTCTTTGAGGCTTTGTAGCCTCTGATCCTTCACTGATATTACACACCACTCCTCACCATCATATCAGGCCATGTTGTGGTTCCCATTGTAGTAGCGAGAGCCTCACATGCTCTAGTTGAGAAGTCTTCATGTCAATCATTGTTGAATTCTCAGGACTCAGAACTTGCTCGTTGCCTGGTAACAATTTTTCACAGCTGCACTAAAATGTATGTTCTGAAAGGAGGACAGCTTAAATCCTGACAGCAATTATAGGAGAGGCAGACCGCTGCTTTCATTTTAGAAACCAAATATACAAATGGGCCTTCCTGTTCTGTTAGCATTACATTATGATTTAAATAGGCTTCCCACTATACAAGAGGCTGAGTGTTAAGGTAATAGGCCTTTGATGCTGAGTTTTTATGTCAACAGCAGTCCCATACTTCTCTTAGCTGTGAGTCAGTTCAGAAAAGAAGAGATTATGGAAATAGTTGAAAGAATAGAATATGTTTGGATTTGACTGGTCACTCTTATTCTTCTAGGGCCAAATCTTGAGGTCTTCACTCAATTTTTACTCAGGCTATCTTCTACTTTGCCTGAGTGAGAACCTCAAATTTTGACCTCTAAATTTCACATTGTGTTTATTTGTGGCATCAAATAATTAATTATTTAGGGCAAAATATTCAAGAGTGCATAAAATACAGGGATTATATCAGCATTTGTGTGTGAAATGGTCTAAACATCTGCCTGTTAAACATATTTTCTGAAGAACATATTTCTATATTTTTTATAGCTGGCTGAAAATTTTCAAAAGTTTTCACTGGAAAACAGGGACACCATTTTTGTTAAAATGTTCATGGAATGTTTTTCTATTTTATAACCAGCTCTAGTTACCACGGCTCTAAGGCACTCTATTGAAGTGGAGGTTTTAGCAACCTGTCTGAACCTTGCTTTAGTGAAGTCCCCTTTTTAATGAAAATATATGTAATATCCAAGCTATAATAATAATGTGATTTATATTTGTGAATTTAAAGAATAATGAGTGTGACATGTATGATATTAGGGAATGCTGTTGTCTGTGATGCAGATCTTGTCATTAAGAACTGTACTTGAAAAATATACGATGTGTGGAAACTGAATGTTATAATGATGTGAGAGACAATTTTCCAAAGCACGTATTTTCAGTGTTGAAAAGTTGGGTTAAATAACACAAAGGATAAACTTCAAGAGAGTTTTCTTTAGTATAATAGAATGAATTTAGTAATATAGACAAAGTGCATATGAAAGAGAAGGTAAAATCAAAACACTTTTCTCAAATTATCCGTGATTATTGTGCATGTTAGTTCTTGACAGAAGTCCCCAAATTTCTAACTTCTACAGATCTCTATCTATTAGGGAAAGGAGACATTGAAACTGAAGATGATGTGGTGGTAGAAAATTATAAGCAGAGAGAGAAAGAGAAAAATGTTGTGCATATTTCAGAGGAAAATCACATTTCTTCATTCCAATCCCTTTGATTACTGAATGACTTTTAATTTTATGAGATAAAATTCCCTCCCCTCCTGGAATATACTGTTTGACAATATTACACAATGGCTTTCCTTCGCCTGCCTTCCCTGAAGCCCCCAGAGCGCTCTGACACTGACTTCCCTCCTTTTTTCTCTCTTCACCTGATCTTTCAGTGACATCCTCTCACATGGCTTTAACTTCTGGTTCCATTCTATAGGGATGACTGATGGACGTCCCTTTTTACCTATCTCAGGGAAGCATTTACAAGGGACTAGATAACAATGGACAAAATAGGACAACAAGAGATGAGGTAAAGAAGAGGTTGTGCATGGACAGTTCATGGACAGAACATGCTGTACAGGGGTTTGTTCCTACAAAATAACCAAGCCAATCCCAAATGTAATGTATAGTAATCCAGTGTGTGTGTGTAAATGTGTATAAAGGAAGAGGTTTTTTTGTGTAACTTTGGATTTGTGGTGTACTGGACATCTACCCCTTGCATTTCTGATCAACTCAGCAAAGCTTTTGCCAAATAAAAATACCCTGGTGACAAAATCTGGAGTCAAACTAAGTTCTTGGGACACCAAGTGGAAAGAGGTCTCGGGGGGAATCACAACAACACAGTGCATCCACTAACATCCTGATCCATCAATGAGATCATATCTCCCTTTTCTCTGATTCCCTCCATTGCCCGCCACTCCTTCTCTCCACCGCATCACTTTTTGTGAACACCCTCAAGGCTGTACTCAACTCTGCCCTTCTCTACCCATCCATTTTAATCTTACTGTTTTACCGCCAACTCTCCCACTCAACCAATGATGCCCTCCTCAGCTTTGTCCACTTCTCCCACAACCATCTCCTATCCATTTTCAACAGTTCCTTCCTGAATAGGTTCACAAATCCACCCACTTCAAGACTCACCTCAACTTTTTCTGCACTGGGAAAATGAGTTGTGTTAGAAAACAGGTCAGCTATCACTGTTCAGTTAACGTGCTGTTAGACACCTGTTAAACACCACTTAGTACCCAGTGGCAAGACAGTGGTGATTGAAAATGTGCTAGTTAGTCATGGTTAATCCTAAAAGGCAACTAATGTGAAAGTTCATATGTCACAGTTGCAGGGTTAACTGCCCTTCTGTCCCCTTTCTGGTATCTTTAAGTGCACCATCTCAGACCTCAGCCCTATCCCTATCTCAGAGTCGAATCATATGATTTTCTCTGTGTATCAACTGTGCTTACCTGTAGGCCCAACTGGGTTTAGTGTCTTTGGGACTCTATGTTCAGTAGTGTATATAATGACCAGACAGTCTTCTGAAAAGAAAAGTATTGTTTATTCTGCCTCTTCCTGTCTTGGCATTGTCTGTCAACAACCCCCAAGTGTTTTTGTGGAGAAGCAGTTTACCTCGATCCAGTTTGTTTTCTTCCTTCTTGTTTTGCCTTACAGCCTGTAGCCATGGTAGCTTGGTCAGCAGCGGCAGTGGCATGGCTTAGCCATGCCGAGTATGCACCCACGGGATTCAGGAAGTTTGTACTCAGGATGGCAAGCCAATGCTCAGATGAGAGCTAGCATGAGTTTATGTATGTGAGCTGGGAATTACACCCCTAGCTCGTAGTTTAGATGTAGCCCTAAGGTAACACCTGTAAGAATTTAGCCAGGTAACAATGGCTTAATAGAGGGACAGTTGGGAAATAATAAAATAAAATAATAATTAATAATACATAGAATTATCAAGGTCCTTCCAACCATCACTTTGATCTCTTTGCTTGTAACCTCTACCACAGTCCTCCTTGCTCTGACAATACTAGTTTGTCTTTTCAGATTGTAAACTCTTTGCAGCAGTGTGATGGGGTTTATTTACACACTCCCCATCCGTGGCCCCACAAAGTCGCGGGATCTCCTGGTTAACCTCCTCCTAGCCCTAACTAAAACAGCCATCTATAAAAGGAGGCTGGCCAATGAAGCGTCCTGTGACTGTAGGGCCGTTTTCCGATCCTCAGTACATTCACGTATCCGGGCGGAGTTCCTCTGGGCGGCGTCCACCGACTCCCTTGACGCTTTCGAGGAGTGGTGGGCGCTGTCTGGGGTTCTCTGCTCGGTGACCCCGTCCGGTTCCCTCCGTCTGACCCTTTGATTGAGAGGAAGAGCGAGAGACCCCATCCCCAGCCGTTGCTGCTGTGGATACCATCATTACTGTCACCTAGGAGGGGTCCTATCACACGTGGGTGTACATCCCCCCCACCCCCAAACCGCCCACCCCGCAGCCGTGCCCATGTTGTCGGGCACTCTCAGGAGAGGAGTAATCGGTGACACTGGGTGTGGCACTAGTTAACTCGAGGGGGTGGAAGACCATGAGTGTCAAGGAAGCCCCCCCGCTCTAGGCCACCAGGTAACTCAGGAGGGTGGAAGACCATGAGTGTCGAGGAAGCCCCCCTGCTCTGGGCCCAGGCTAGCCTGAACACTTCTCCCTCCTGAAGGCTGCTGTCTTATACCTTGCATTTGCTTTTGTTTGTTGCATAGTTTTGCTTTATCCTTTTTGGTGATTCTTTATAAGTGTTATCCAAATAAAACTCTTTTCTGCTTCAAAAAAAAAAAAAAAGAGCAGTGTGATGGGGCGTTCACCCTACACTAGCCCTGAAAGGGTTAATAGAATCACAAGAGGCCAATTAGCCATACACTGCACCTGGAGGGGAGCTAGGATGCAATGAGGCTTAATTGAGGAGGAAGTTCACCTGGGCAGAAACAAGCAGGGCTTCTGTAAAGCCAGGGAGCTGGTAACAGAGACCCCCAGTCACACTCTCTGATACAAGGGGGAGAGGGGCAGGAGTAGGATAATCAGTGAGAAGAGCTGAAGCAAACTGTTCAGACAAGCCATAGACTGAAAACTGGTCCTAAAAATTATCTGGCCAATACTTCAAATAAAAAAAATACATTCTTGGAAATCAGGATTGGTTTGCAAATAACTTTCAAATGCAGGGGGGGACCTTAAATTTGCAAAACATATAATTTGCCATGAATAATTTGACTAGCTCCCTCTAATTGCTACATACCCTCTGCAGCAATAATGATCAGTTTGGGCATCACTGAAATTGTACTACTCTGTCAGTATCTGCATAGAAGGAGCCTTCCTGGTGTCATTTTGAAATTGCCACTTAGCAATTGAGAGCTAGTTCTGTTTGGTGGTAAGTTCCCTCTACTTACATTAACTTCAATGGGAGTTGAAGAAGCTCCAGGCTTTATAGGAGCAAGCAATATAGGAGAACTACTTCCTGAATTGTGTGTATGTGTTTTTTCTTCAGATAAATATTCTGCTCAGAAAATAAACCTTAGCTTCCTATATGTGTGTTAACTGCAGCTTGCTAATACTGGGTTTCCATTTCTTATCTAAAACCACAAACAGAGAATAATCTCTTCTGTGAAATAGACCTAATAAGTTGTTTATTCACACTTCATTAAGCAATTGAAGGGAGGAAAAATCCGCTTTCAGTGACCTTTTTGTTTTGCACATAATTAAAGACACTGGGATCTTTTATTAAGATTAGCTCAGAGGTTCTACTGATTGCTCCATCCTTCCATGTCATCTTAAGTGATTATAGTGATTTTGTGCCATTGACAGCTGTCTCATTATCTTTACATGGCACTCTCTGGACTTGTTTACCAATACACTAAGGTTAAATGTGGATGTCAAGGCTTAACTATAACTTGGTTGCCCTTAATGTTTATGAGTGTTCTTTGCATTTAAAACCAAGTTAGGAAAGATTGCAAGAGACATTAACTGTGCTGATCATGTCTTTTGTCAGCATATTCAATGCAACATAATTAGCAGGGTCAGACTTCACATATTTCATATCGTTTTGTCATAAAGCTGTAATGGCTTTTATTGGTCTACAGCAGAGTTGCAGCAAAGTGAGTGCCCTGCCAGCAAGCTTAGGTGAATCCAAACCCATGTGCTCCAAGGCCATTTAACTGAAAAGCTTGTTCTGTGGTGTAAGTTTGGCTGCTTTTGTGCACTGAGGAATCACAAAGTACCCACATGAGCTCTATATGAGAAATCGTAACATCTGGAATGCCAGCTCCTTTCAGCCACCCAAAGTGCTTACATGTTGACTGAATCAAACACCGCTTTGATGTTGATATATGTCACATGAAGCAGTTGGTTAAATTCTCAGTGCAACACAGCCAGAAGCTGGGAGGTAAGGACAGAATCCATAGTCATCTGCTCACCAGTGAAACCTGATTGCAATGGATGATGATGTCTGTTAAGGAAAGGCTATATCCTACCAAGCAGAACATGAGCAAAGAACCTTTCCAAGGACTGATGATAATGAGATCAACCTGTAGTTCCTACACTAGTTGCAAGATCCTTTGTGCTTGTACAATATGATGCTGTCTTTCCATTCTGATGGTACTTTGCTTGATGCCCACACTTTTAAGAACAGCTGATACAGGCCATTGCTCACTGGTTACAAGGTACCTCTGAGTAGCTTGGGTGGAATACCAGCAGGTCCAGCAGCATATCAATTCCATAACTTTTGGATGGCCTTTCATACTTCCTTGAGGATCAGTGTTTGTCTCTGAGTCTGCAGCCATGCAGTTTGCCGGGTCATGTAGCTCTGGACAGTCATCAGCAGGTGCATGGTTCAGCACACTTTCATAATGTATTTTCAATCACACAATGTCAAAGGACAAGTGTTGGTGTCATTTGGAGTACTTCAACTAAAGGGACCTATCACAGTTTTATTTCCAGTTTGATTGCAGCTAGTCACGGCATTGAAATCTCCGAACATGCGCAGTGTGTCATATAGTGGAGTTGGCTCAATCGTTGTTAGTTGATGGTAGAATGTATCCTTTTCTGCATCTTCTATTGCATCTTTTGTTGGCACGTTGGCCACAATGACAGATGTGTCCATGATAATTTTGGCACTGAACATAGTTCCATGTGGTGAAAATCTGTGCTAGAGGTTGTCCAATAACAAATGCCACACTTTAAGTTCAGTGTGGATAACTGGGATGGAGAGAGGCTGCTCCTTCCACAGATGGGCCTCTATGATACAAGGGATTACAAACCTGTGACAGGTGAATTCTTAGATAAGAGCTGTCTTGTACCCAGTGTCCCTGAGTGTTAACGCATTTTATGTGATGACATGGAATGCACCTCTATGGACTTCCAGGAAGTTGCATTCACTGGGGTTGTGTCTTCCCTTGGGCCTGACAAGGCTTAGGGAAAGGGACCTACCCTGAGAGCTCCTGAGAATGGGTGATGCAGATACCTTCTGCTGGAGAGGAAGAGCCTGTTTGTTGACCCTGGAGGGGCTGAAGGTTAAACTAGTACATTTCCTCTTACTACTTTGAGACAGACTTCAAGACTTTGACAAGAAAGTGGTGGTAGGAAGTGGCCCGGGGAGGCAGCATTAAGGAACTGCTGGGATCTGGACATCTGGTTGCCCTTACAGGGCTCTGGGCCAGAGCCCGGTGGAGTTGGGAGGGCCAGAGTTCCTCTAAAAACCTCACCCCCAATAAGAAGGGGATGAAATGCTTCACCTTTTATACTCCCCTGCTGGATGAAGGAGGGAGAGGGTAAATGACTTTTGAACCCCCTGTCAGCCACTGGACACTCATGGGGGGTGAATAGTTGAACCCCATATCTTCCTAAGAACCTGTCACACCGGGTACAGAAAAGACAGAGGGGTAATCTGACTGTAGGGTCAAATCAAACCATTTTAAAAGACAGACCTCCAGTAGGCATGAAGGTGTCCCAGGTTAAAGAGTAGAGATGTGGTGAACAGAGGCCTAACCCCCTAGCCACTAGGTAGCGCCACCAGCAAACACTGTCCATCAAACAGTCACTGCATCCACAGTCATGGCTTATCCACCTTCACCACTGTTAGGAGAACTTGGCCCTTATCTGCTGGGTCCATTGTTGCCCTTTGCTTAGTACCCTGAGCAGGGGCCCTTATCAGATACTACCAACTGTGGCCAGATGGACCCAAGGCTCATGTGGGCAGGGACAACCACACTCTGACGTAGAGCAGTTTACACTGCTATTACCTGCTACCTGAAGATGAATGATGTGTCCTTTATATCCCAAAGGAAAGGACCAATTTATACTGTTATAGCTATCTCACCTTTACAGTGATAGTTATAGACACACGCACACTAATTTACTGTAGTTAGTCCCCCATTTATGGCAATAATTAGCATTTTTTGCATTTCCAATTTGTGGAGTATATCTCTCCTCTAATGAAATATTCCACTGAGATCTAGCCATCAAAGATCCTGTGCTAATCTGAAAGCCCTACGAAATGGGATACTTTCCTTTATATCAGCACCATGAAATATCACCAGATAAGAGGACTTCAGAGTGCTGAGTAAATCTTGAGTTGTTGAACTGACGGTGAAGCAATAAGAAGAAGAAGAATGAAATCCAATTGTTGTGCCATAGTTTCCTGTTGATACTGCTGTTTTTAGGGTGCAGAATGGGCAGGGGGCTGGAGACCAACTGATAACCTAAGCGAGAAAGAAAGAATGAATGTACCATCTGTTCTAATCAATCAATGAATACAGCATTCTGAAGTATTGCCCCTTGGCTCAAGCAGTTTAGCCAATATTTGGGGTCTTGCTGGGTTGTTTCTGTTAGGAGGAGAAATTGATGGTAGGAGTCAGGTGTTTCTTTGGTTCAACAATGTTTATTTTTAAAGTATGCTTACAAAGTCTTGTTTCTCTGAAAACATTAAGAACAAAAAGCAGGAGGCAGTTTCCTACTTCAGAAACCCAAACTTGCTTTCCTGTGTCCCAAGGAGCTCTGCCTCTACACCCTCCCAGGATTACACTGCGAGTGCTGCTCCAGTTTTCTTCTGGCTTACTCATTGCTTTTTGCTTCTGTCACATACAGCTCCACCAATCAATGACCCCGTGCCTTTGTTTTCACTCAGGGAAATCCCTCATTCTCCCTGATGAGTTAATTCTTCCTCAGTACTTGACATTCAGTACAGTGTCTTGGCTGGTGGCTTCTTAATGTTTCCAACTGTGTTACTCCATAAAGCAGTTTAATTGGCTTTTCCATTTAGCCAGAATGTAGGGTGGCTAGCCTGGCTCTTAGCGGGTCTTTGATTGCTTTTAGATCAAAGACACACTTGCAGCTATAGTTTCATTGGCTGCCGCTTAACTTGATGTAGGGTTGTGAACGTGGTATACTGAGCATTTGGATCACTGTAGTAAAAAAATAAAATAGAAGTCAGTAGGATGATTTGTCCCATTTCTCCCTGCTCTAGCCTACCAATGTCAAAGATTTACTATGCTAGTCATTTATTGTATTGTGGTAGCCTCTAAAAGCCCCAACTGATATCGGGGACCCATTGTGCTAGGCATTGTACAGGCACAAAGTGAGAGATTGTCCCTGCTTAAAATCTCAATAGACAAGAAAGAAAAATTATGGGCAGGGAAACAGAGGCATAGAGAAGCAAAGTGACTTGCCAGGGTCCCACGGCAGGTGCTTGGAATAGAAGCCAACTTTCCTGATGCCTAGGCTATTGACCATGTACTGGACTATGCAGCCTCTCTGAAGATTTCTTCAGGAGGCACCCCGAAGGTCGCTGAATTTGCCAGACCCAGAAAAAAGTGCTTCCTCCATCAACTTCACTTTCTCATGGCGCTGGAGGTAGATGCAATATTTAAACTCCACCGCACAAAACTGTCATTCTTTTCTGCTTTGAATTCAAGCACAGTCTAATCTCCTAATGCTTTCCCAGTGCCAAGCAGTACTTTAACCATCTATCTTTTCGTTTGGTAGCACTTTCTCTGTTTGAGAGAATTAATTGTCTGGGATTGCCAGAAATAACTACAATTCACACAGCAGTTACCCCTAGCCATTAGTCTGAAAGTGGCTACAATCACCTTCTCCTGAATTATTCAGCTAAGAGGTCATGAGTAGCAAATGCGATGAAAAGCCATTTGCTTTAGCGCCATTAGCACACTTTGGAGATAATTATATAATTTTTCAAGTATTCCTAGGGATTTACTTCAGCAGCATAATCATGTGTGTGAACTTCAGCAATGGGAAATTATAGATAATTTCTGTTTGTTTTGCTTCTGTTTCTATAGTAATAAGAGAAATTATTAAAAAACAGAGCACTTTGTTCTGATAAGTCATGTTAACACAGTCCCTGAAACGAACAACACTGCTAAAAGAATGGAGTCACCCCCTAAAAGTAACCCAGTAAAGGTTTCTTTATGTCAACAAACACTCTTCACTTGATTAAATCCACCAACAGACAAAGACTTACAAGGCCCCGATTCTCAACTGATATAAGTCAACATAGCTCCATGGCCTTCAGTGGACCTACATCAGTTTATACCATGTGAACTTTTGGACCCTAGTATTCATCACTGGTATATCACCAATACACCAGAGATTAATTTGACCCAGTGACTTCTTCTCCCTTTTCTTATAATCCACTGACAGCTAGATACTGAGTTAAATTAATAAAGTTGCAGCCTCATTAAACCACATCCCTCACATCTTGGGTTGCTTCTGGCACAGTGACACTCTCATTGCTCAACAGTCCTGCTTCCTGCGCGTATTCAGTCATATTTGCACAGTTTTCTGTGCGAAACAAGTTTGTACTATGTCTTACTCCTGTTAGTACTTTAGAGACTACTATGCGTGGGGAGCTTGCTTTGATTTGGGGTCAGACGTAATTAATAGAAGCGTTAATTTAGTTCTGATTACAAAATCATTGCTAGTTGCTGTCAGAACCAGCAAGGCCTCTACTTGACTTTCAGTTCACATGTTTTGTTTGCAGGGCTGGTAGATAAGAAGATCTTTGGACTTGGAAACTAAGTATTTTTATGTGAAATCATTGACATAAACATAAACTCTATGTGCCAGATTGTCAGTTGATGTAAACTATAGTTCCACTGAAATCAGTGGAGCTATGCCAATTTCAACAGCTGAGATTCTGGCCCCCTGAGTCCATTTTTAGATTCAGTAAGTCTAACTGTGATTTGAAACACAAAACAGAGTAGACGAAACAGGAAGTGTCACTTTTTTTTTTCATGTAAAGGATCCCAGTATAATTGAAGCAGATGGGGAAAAACATTTCAAGTACTAAAGAAGTTTCCAAAATTACGGTTCTACAAAAATGAGTGAGGTGGATGTTTCAAATGTTAAAAAGATTGATGAATTGGATGAGGTAAAACGGCATACATGGAAGAAAAAAATAAACTGGGCACGATAGCTTTATATACTCACAAATGTACATGCAATTGAGTCATTTGCATGCACAATTACTCTGGTTACGTGCACAAGTAAATCTAACTCCCCATTTGTATGCTCAGCTGCCCAATTGGGAAAAATTGTGATAAACACATGCAAATTACAGGTGCAGTTTTGTGTGTATTCTGCACATGAAATTGTATGCCTAAACTGTGTGAAAATTGAAATCTTTCTGGCTAACAGAAAAAAATAAGCTGACTTTGAAAGATATATGGTAATCTTTCTTGGATATATATGATTATGAATATAATGTCTAACAATTTAAGCAGTTCCACTTGTTATGAATAATTCATCAAGATATACATATATATATATATATATATTATTTAATAATACTAATATTAATTATTTCTATAGTGCTGGACAAGACAAGAAGGCAGTGATGCATCGGAGGTCGATATGATCAGCTTCTGGTGAAAAAGACAATTAGCAGCAGGGAATTTGGACAGATCAGAAGGGGCGATGTGAGGTGTGGCAAAGAACAGCGATTTAGAAGTCACGAGGCAACAGAGAGCAAAGACGTGATAAACAAGGGTTTTAACAGTGGTGATGGAGCAAAAAGGACATTTTTGGTAGGTATCCTTTCCGTTGCCACCATGCTAGCATTTCCTTGTTGCTCACTCTGAACCCCAAATGCTCAAAGGCCTATTTCTGAGCACATTTCAGCGTGTACCTGCCTTAGACGCATAAAATCCATGATGTGTGCATAAAACCCAATTTATGCACATACATCGGAAGAAAGGGCAGTACGTCTGGGTCAGGTTCTCCATTTTGCAGGTTTGAGCTACCCAGAAAGGACAAGGCTTGAAAAGTCATCACTGAATGGTCTTCAGTTCTACAGCCAGGACATGCTGAGCCTAGCTGAATGAGTCCTATAAGTGTGGCTGCACTGAAGCTTTAATAAAGCTTTGCTTTAATACTCTGAATCTGATCTATGTACCAGACTTAAAACCAACAGTATCCTGCTTTTGTCACCTCCCTATGAGAGTTTAGGGTAAAGTATTGAATATTAGAGTTTTGTCACCTCCCTATTAGAATTTAGGGTAGAGTATTGTAAAGAAAGTGATGTAAGTTGCTATAAAGAAAGGCATTTGAGTGGTGTTTAGTTTTGTTTTAGCTCAGATAAAGTCTCTGCTTTTCCTAGATGCTCTGAATAAAGCTTTAATTACAATTAATCTCCAAAGAAATACTTAAAGTAGCTGTTTCTGAGCTTAGAAAAATAAGCTTTCCCCCCACCCAAGAGATAACTTAGTGCTGATGAAAATGAATAGTAAGTCACTCTCACACCTTTCACCACACCTTTTAATGATAATGCTTGCAACTAGTTGGTTTTTATTTTATTTTATTTTATTTTATTTTATTTTTCAAAAATTGGGCAAGAAAAATTGGCAAAATATTTTGTGGACTTTTTTTTCTTTTCTTTTTTTTTTTGCTATTTTTAACCAGCTCTATTAATGTAAGTTCTGTAGTCACAGAATGTCCTTAGGCAAAGTAACGAGAGTAACAAAAATACTGCTAAATTCAGTGTACATTCAGTGTAAATTCAGGGAACAGTGTAAACACTGCTGCAACTTTGTCTAGTCAAAAAGACAACACTGCCAAGTGTCTAAGGCACAACCCATAGCATTACCTGCAGCTGAAAGAGCTTCTGCACAAGGCATCAGCTCTGACCTGAGTGAGACCTCCTGTAGAGTGAGAAGGTAGTTCAGTCTCCATGGCTCATTCGTTCCTTGGCTTCTCTTTCAATAGAGGGGCTCCTCATGTTGGTATTTAGTGAGCTGTATGAACACTGTTTGCTAGAAACTGTATTTGAGACCTAGCCAACTCACATATGGCCCAATTCTGCCACTCCTAATCATGCTAAGTAGCTCTTTACCGCATTTACACTTACTCCTCGAGTAGCCCCATTGTGGACCTGCTTGTGGAGTAAGTACTCTGTCTTTAACGATAGCAGGTCAGAGTGATGATTCTCATACTTAAAAACAAAGTAGTGGTTCAATCCCTTGTCTGCTCCAGTGTTCATAAAGAGATTGCCAGTCTGGCCTTAGTTTCTTTCCTGTTTCTATGACACCTTCTTTAAAAAACATTCTATTGGGAGTCAAGTCAGTAGCCCAACTACTGTTCTCTGGAAAGTCCTGTTTTGAGTAGCTCAATGCAGCATTCAGAAAAATTAAATTTAAAATTCAAGATTTTGCAACAAATATAACGGTATCTTTGAACTATTATTCTTTAGCTTTGCCCTGTATGGTAAATGTGTTGTTCAGGCTCAAATGTGAGAAAGTTCCAAGCTTAATATGGCTGAATATTTACAAGTAGCAAGAAACGTCAGAATTTGTCAATAGGGCAAATGATAGTCAGGCTTCTCAGTTGTCTAGGTGTTGTAACCATCTCCAGCAAATCATATCTCAGAAACCATTTTCTAGTGGGAGATATAATAAAAGTGAAAAGCATTTTTACAGCATGCAGGAAGCTATAAATTGTTGGAGGCATTTTTTATTATTATTTCTGTGCGGTAAATAACATTCTGGGGTATGTCATAAAAGGTTTGGGAACTGAGAGTCTTTTGTAATTATTCAAATGAGATTGACTCATTTCTACTTAAATTCAGACAACAAAAGAAATGCAGAGTGTGTGTGTGTGAGAGAGAGAGAGAAAGAAAGGAGAGAGAGAGCAATGTGTTTACTAGCTCTGTTGTTTCCTACAGACATAGGCCAAGGACTGATAGTTATAAAATTGTAGAAGTATGAAGCATTTTTTGGTGTTTGAGTGTGCCCAAACAATTACAGTATTAGGCTCAAAGTGAAGGTTGATGGACTTCCTGGTGAAAATGAATGCATTGTAAGGCATCCGCCTTTTGTTCATTTACAAACACTGCAGATATTTTGATGTTAGCCATTACCCCTGTAGAACATTGACACACAACTGATTTTTTTTTAAAGTATTTTCTCCTTCAAACACAAAGAGCATTGTTTTATTTCCATGTCCTTTCTTAATATATTTTGTATCACACAAATATTACACAGTACCATAGCTCAAGTGCAAATATATGTGGCCTCATGCTAGCTCTGGTGTGGGAAGTAAAATGTACAGAGCTTTTTTTTTTAATAAAAGCAACCGAATGTGACATCTCCGAGGGAGCCAAAAGAACTGCAGATGAGAAATCTGTCTATGCACTGTATCTGCCAGGGGATGTTGCCTATATCAAAGGTTGCACCCTGCTTAATTGTCAGTTAATGCATGTTTTGCTGTTAGCTGGGAGCGCTATCTGGGGATGCATATTGCTGCTGCTAAGTGCACCAAATGTGTGGAACTCTAGTCTGCCTGTTTGTATCATGCATAGGCTGCATGGTTACTTCCCGTCACTGGTTTAGTTAGGGGTTGGCTCGAGAATGTCTACGTTATTCGTTGTTGGGTCATTGTACATGTTGTCCAAAAGCGCTTTAGAAGTATGTGCATTGCCACTAGAGCTGGTCAAATGCTTTATTGCAAATAATTTATCTGTGTGAATTTGGGTATTTTCTTTGAGAAATTTTTCATTTGGCCCAGTACTAAGTGCTGCATTAGTGAAGTGTGTGGTTGCAATTATAAAGGCCTGCGTGTATTTTAGGAACCATTAGTAGCACTGGTGTGACATAGACCAGTATGACTTAGCAATTTCAGTGAGTGTTTCTTACAGGGAACACTGGCTTATGGTTACCATGGAATGGCATGCAAAGTTTTATTGTGTCCTAATGGAGTTATTGTGTCCTCATGCACGTCACCTCCCCTGTAGCGATGTTGGTCCCAGAATAGTAGAGCAAGGTGGATGAGGGAATATCTTTTATTGGACCAACTTCTGCTGGTGACCAAGAGAAGCTTTCGAGCTTACACAGAGCTCTTCTTCAGGTCTGGGAAGTGTATCCAGCGTGTCACAGCTAAATACAAGGTGGAACAGATTGTTTAGCACTTCCCCTGTAAAACATTTTCTACAAATAGCTGTTGACATCGGATTTCATTCAGTCCTCGGGTTTTTGTTTTGTCTCTTGAATTCTGTTGTTTGCAAGCTTCAGCTTCCTGTTCTGAGATATGGGACCTCAGTAACAATGAGGGTTTGATGTCAGCCAGTAGTGACTAGTTGCACTTTGGATGACAATAACATACTGAATGTGAGGGACATGGATAAGATGGGAAACAAAATGTGGAAGTTGTAATTTTAAAATCATACTAAAATTTAAGAACTTGCACATATTTCTTGGAAATTCTTCCTTATCAACATGTCTTGTGGAAAATAGGTCACAAATCCGATGTTTGTAAAAGGCAGCTTATAAAGTGTTTTAAGAACCCTCATACTTCACCATCTGCATTGTCATTTCAAAACTTTCCCTTTTCTTCAACAAACCAGATTCTCAAATCATTGTGATAACACTTCCAAACACTTGAAAGTCTGTCACAGAGATTCTAAGTCCATTTGAAGAAGAGGATAAGAAGCTGCTATGCTTTACACATCAGGATCGCTGTCTTAATACATAATGAGCCGCTCTGTTCCTCAGTAGTAGAGCTTGAGGAGATTAGGAAACTCCTTCTCTTTGAAAATAAGGGCATTAGCACTGGGGGTGGAGAAAAGTGAACTCATCCTCTAACATTTTGGTTAACGTATATTGATTCAAAAGCAAGCAACCATTGAGAACTTCAATGCTGCTTCCCCTGTAGACCAGGGACAGTGCTGAGCAAAACTTTAAGAAGCTAGGCTTCTTCCTCCTTCAATATTAAAAAAAATAAAAAGAAAGAGAGGAGAATCTTTGTTTACCTTATGTCCTGGCCCCATCATGTCTAAGAGCTGACTAGACAATCCCAAACAGCCAAGCATTCTGATCAGAATGTTAGTATCTTTTAGCTGAATTTACCAACAGGTAAATTGTGGTCTGATGGAGTGGGAGAAAATAATAAGAATCATTGTAAAACAAGAGAAAATATTGTGGTAAATAAAATCCCACCACAAAATATCAGACAGATTATCAGATTATGTAAATTGGCACATCTTTATTATAGTAAATGGTGTGGCATCAATTTACATTAGCTGAAGACTTGGCCCTAAATCTTTGAAGATAAATTTTCCTTTGCAGCATGTAAAATTGTGATTGGATTTATAATGGCTTAGGAAAAGGAACCTGGAAAAATATAACTCTTGTTTGGAAAGCCCTTCCAGAATCACTTAAAACCCATTTATAAAAATAATTAGCTAACTCATGCTTATTTAGCCATGCTATGAATAATGTAATGCAGTAGGAGCCAATGTGTTAAGGGAAAGCAGAGAGAATTTCAGGGCCAAACAAGTAGTTGACAAATTCTAAAGTTGAAAAATGCATCCAAGGTGATCAAGAGCATTTAAGTGAATGTTACAAGCCTGCTTGTATATGTGCTGCAGTGTATGTTCATGAAATCATGCTAATCCAATGACTAAACATGAACACCCTTAATAGGGTCTTAACAGGTTTAGTACTCAGGTTTACAAGGTGAAAGCTGCAAGGGTGTTCATTTCATAACCTGGGACCATAAATCATTATTTCCAGTGGAAATTTTTACTGACTGGAACATTAATTTGTAAACTCAAGCAGCTATTTCCATCACAAAAATCTCTTTTCATATCTCAAATAAATCCTTGAGCAGTTTAATCAACTTTTTTACACTGTAGCATATGGAAAACCACAATGTCCTTAAAATTGTAGGGTGGGTTGTTTGTTTTGTTATTAAACCTGCATTGCAAATATTTGAACTATAAATCAAAGAAAGCAAGGATAGAATGATACTTTTCCTAATGGCTATGCCTGGGGTGTTTTGGTTTTTTGGGGGGGGGGGGGCGTCGGGGGGGTTGTTTTTTTCTGTAACAAGTTATCTGCACACATCTGTATAGCTGAATAGTTATTGTGCAAAAAGCTATCATTATATGTAATTGAACATCAAGCAACTACTTCATTAATGGGCCCATTATCAGACAGTACAGTGACATTAAAATAGCTGCATGGTGTTACCATAGATACCTGAGTTCTCTATCACACTTCACACACACACACTGCATGCTATTCCAAGCATTTTGTATAGCTGCTAATGTACTTTGATAGACATAATTACCCCAGGTATGCTAGACAATCTTTATTTGAATGCTTTGAATCCGATGAAAGTGTTGTAAATGCAAATGCTCAAGAAAATAACTTTGTAATTCATAATTCATCTAATCCGAACAGGAGATGTTTTAACTAAAGAACTTTAAACTTGTCTGGTACATTGTGTTTTACAAATCTGTGGAAGAAGCACACTTATTTAAAACCTTTTATTAAGACAAAGCTACAATAAAATGCTAACATACTATATTGTGCATTGCGTATTACTATTCAAGATCAGGTTAATATTCAAAGAACCTGGCTAAAGAGTCTGGCTTGCTGGTGGGGGAGCCCTCGTATGATTTCGCTAAAAAGAGTGATCGATTTTCTAAATACCTATCACTATTTTGTTTGCATGAGAGATGTGATGGAGGGCTGACAGCATGTGTTCAAAGGGACTTGATTGTCTTCAATGGACACACACTTGGCTGAGCAGTGCTGGGTTATGAAAAGTAGGAACAGTAATGTTTACTCTTAGTAGGAGCGCTCATCTAGTACACGTTCAAAGACCTTTACAATGCTTAATTTGTCCTCACAACCCCATGAGGTAGGTATATGGGTGAGTAGTACTATCCCCATTTTCAATAGGGAAGCTAAATCAGAGCGATTAAATTGACTTGCCCAGAATCACATAGCAAGGCAGTGGTAGATGTAGGACTAGAAGTAGTCTTCTAACTCATGGTCCTGTGCTTTAACAACTAGCCTATGCTGCCTATTGGAACAGGAGGCAAGAAATGAAAATAGTAAAACAGAACATTCCCGGAAAACAGTTGTATCACTCGCCTTGCTGTCACAACCTCCAGAATGAGACCCAGTATAAGACTATCAGCTAAAAGCCTGCACAAATGCATGCACTTGTCTCTGGCAAGAATTCAATTGCCACATTCTACCATTGATTTGTATGCAGAATGCTCCATTGATTTAAGTAGGGAGATTTGCCTGTGGATCAATGGTAGGATAAATACTGCAGGATGATCGGTCAAGAAAACAGCTTTTTCTAAAGGGTTTGAATTTTAAGGTACCACGATACCATGTGATCTTAATAGAATGATAAAATATAAAAGCCCAGGAAGACACAACTCATTCGCAGAGTATTGCACCATTTTTTCCCTGATGGTATTATTCCTTGTTTCTAACATGTGGGAACTGAAGGAAGTGAAACAGGGTTTAGAATCCCATCGTACCAGGCATTGTACAAATAAAACAAAAAGAGTCCCTGTCCAAGAGCTCTCAGTACAATATGCAATATACGAAGGCTGCCGAAGAATATAGTTTGCCAATTTGCTCAGCAGAAAATCTATTGGGCAATTTTGCTCGGGGCATTTCCATTGGGGCTCATTCAGAGAAACCAGTGCTCTCTCCATCTATATTTCCTGTGTGTCCTTTTCTCTATCTCCCACTAGACTTTGGGAGCCAGATCTCAGAGGGGCTGAGAACCCATGTTCCCTAAACTTGCTCCCGTTCACTAAACTTGGATTTATGGTTGTCCAGAACTTCTAAAAATCAGGCCCTTGGTTTTCCTTTTTCTCCTGGGTCTTTTGGATTTTTCATGAGTAGGTTTTCTTTTATAGTCCAAGTGTAATACCGACAGACCCCCGTCATCGGCAGCCAGGATCAAATCTGGGACCTCTGGAGCTTAGCACATGAGCTAAAAGATACATGTCTCTTAGCCAGGGCTGTAGCAGACTCATCAACCTCTAGCTGGTCTAGCTACCACTAGAGGGGGACAGACAAGCAGGCATGGGTTACACAAGCATAGATGGAAGTCATTTTTAGTTATTTCTGGGATGGAACTGTGTTTGTAGGTAAAAACAAATTGTAATTAGTATAAAATAATGACAGATGTATTGAACCAATTCTACTGCCACGTACATGACTACAAACCCACTGATTTTGATGCAGTTGCATGAGTGTAAGAGACAGCAGAATTTGACCTCTGGCTAATGAATCAAACAACATAATCTAAATTGCTTATGACTGAATATGTGTGTTAAATTCTCAGTTTCATTTCTTTGGACTTTATATTTTATTTATTTGGTAGCTCTGCCTATAATGGCTTTTTTCTGCATTTCTAAAAAATGACTATGAAAGTGTTGGGCCAGATTCTCAGCACAACAGGAGAATGGAGTGTGCAAAGGAAGCTTGAAGCTTGGATTGACCTAGTCTGGTTCAGTGATGCTAGGTAGAGCAGCCTTATCATGTGGAATGCTGAGCACAGTTCCCTCCACTTCCATTGGAGTCAGTGCCTTGCAGGATTAGCCCTTCCATGAATTTACCTGTGAAAATCCCTCTCTGTAACTGAAAGCGCAAGTGTAAGGGCCTAAAAGATAGTTGAAAAAGCTGTTGTTCTATATTAATTGTAGGCAGTCCTCAAGGAATTAACTAATTCTTCCCTGCTGAGTCCATGGAGGGAAAGTACAATGAGAAATTCTGAAATCACGTCAAAGCAAGTCATTTCTCTTGAGTGCAGACTGTCAATTGTGATGAATTATGTGTGGTAGTTTTGTGATGTGGGCAGTGGCCTCCTAGGAATATAGATGATGCTAACAAGTTTACTATGTAGCAACCTCTTGTCAGAAGTAAAGCAAGATCACCAAAATTACAAGCAACAATAAGTCTGATTTCACGTCTCATTAAAGTGTACTTTAAGCCAAAGCTGTACGGCAAAGAGGCTCAACCCTTCATCCCATTCATTTTCACAGAAAATATAAAGAAACAATGTCTGAACAGCTTTACTTTTTTTCTAAAGCATTGTGTTTAAAGGTAATTCTAATATTTTCCCTGTGATGAATTCTTCTTCCACATTCTGTGGCATTGCAGAAATACAGAAACCTGGAAAAGAAAAGAGATGTGAAATTACTTCAATGGGACTGTGACTCAAGTTTAAGTCAAGTGGCTTTCTTCCTACTACTCGCCTGTGCTCTTTTCAAAGTGCACAGTTTCACACAGAATTGGGTTCTCTTTGGATTAATACATTTGAAAATTAAGTTGATCTATAACCAGTTTTCTCCTCATTTAAACAGTGACCTGCAAGTGTTACTCCAGGGACCAAAACAGAATCAGAGAAATTATGTGGTGTTCAAGTTGCTCGCCGAAGCGAAATCACTCACAAACATGTACATATGGTGCTAGGTGCTTTAGGGATCAAACCAATGTTTACTTTGTTGTACATTCTTCTCATTTTGAAGTTACACATTCTCCTTACTTGACATTCAACAAAAAACATACTAATTAGATCATTACAACAATATATCCCTTCACATTTTCTATTTCAAGATTTAACATGCCACATCAAAAGCTTGCATACAGCGCTAACGCTGAATGCATCTGTTTGCATGTGCTGGTTAGCTGCTTTACGAGCAATTGCCAGTTCCACACCTCGACATCAGATGAAACTGGGCATCAAAATTATCCTCCCTAAAGCTTTCAAATGACGGAATTAGTTCTTCTCTCTATAGTCAGTGTTGAAATGCAGGATATATTTAGAGTGGCTAGCCAGATGCCATCCATGTGTGTATAAAAAAATGCAGCGTGATTCCCTAGAGAAACATTACATCTTTTATCTTGTGGGAAATGTTTGTACCCATCACTGTGGCTTCGCATAAAAAAATAAATAAAGGCTGTCAGAAACTTCTTATGTTCGCAGTGAGTCAGTTTATGTCTGTGGCTATGTACATCAATGTCACTCATTTTGGAGTCATTTCTAGAAACCCAGAAGAAGTTTAACAAAAGACATGCTTGCACAGTATTATAGCTCTGTCTGCAATGGTTGTTTTTAAGTGTGGCTGTTCTTTGGACACACTTCTGCGGTCCCACATAATTTATCCTAGGCTACACTGCAAAGGGCTACAGATATTGATAATTTTTTGAAATGGTTATCTACTTGGTTTTAATGGCCTTCCTATTTCTATTACTAGTTATGTCCACATTCACCGGCTGGTTCAATAAGTCTCTCCAAGTCAACTTGAAAAAGGATTTCTCTCAGTGTTGTTCAACTGACATAAGTACCACATATAGCATGGATTCCTTGGATGGCTTACTTTGTATAACCACAGCAGGAAATTCACTGCTACTTGCTGCCTGAAGTGATAATGCATGCCCAAAAGAATGAGCTTAATGAAAATGTTTAGGATATCAAATTCAACATCAGGGATCCTTACAAAAACACTTTACCCATAGAGTATGTTGCCATAGAAAAAAGTCCACATTTAAAAGAATTTTCCCCAAAGAGTATCATGAAGCGCAAATGCTTATGAAAAAGCAAAACACAAGCATGGGGAAATTACACTGATTATTGCTGATTCAAAAGCTTTTAGAAGTTTGTCTTTCGTTACTGAATAGCTGGTCTAATAAACAAGATGGAACAGTATCCATAAATTGCCAAGTTGCTGCACTGATTTTTGACAGCAGCACGAGTGATCAAAAATTGTTCATAAAGTAATGTATTTTTTCAGTTTTCTTGGAGGTTTTTATTTAAATATTTATACTGTGATCAGAGGAGGGGAGCTTTAGTGGACTTAAACTTTCCTGAATATGTAGAGCCAGATTTTCAAAAGAGCTCAGCTCCGATTAGGCACCAAAATGTTAAGATATCTCACAATGGGAGCTGCAGATATGGCACCTCCAAAAAATCAGGCCATTTATTTAGGTGCCTAAATATGGTTTTAGGTGCTTAAATTTAGGTACTCAAGGTTGAACAATTTTTATAAATGCTCAACCTTGGCCTTGAAGTCTATGAATGCAGAGTTAAGCCATCGCTACACATTCTTGAAACAACTATCCTTTGGCCCCATATTTGAACATTGTGTCCGATATATTTTATGGTATGGTAGAGCCTTGACTGTAACACCCTAGTTAAAATGGGATGTGGGCATCTTAAGAAACCCCCGGTTGAAAATTGGTCCTTCTTTTACCCTCATTCATGTAGCATTTAATATGTAGAAAAATGAAGTAATTTCCCAAACAGAGTAACTTCCTTTTTGGACTAAAAATCCCTATCCTGTTTAGACCTATTAGCTCTTTTATACCTATTAGCTCAAAACAACTAGGTAATACTCCCAATCCAAATATCCAGAGTGAAAAAGTGAAGGGTCAGTCAACAATATCCACACGAGGAAACGAATGCCTCTCGGCTCTGGAGTAACTGTAGTATTATGAGCAACATCTCTCCTGAAGAGGGTGCATTGTATTTTAATTTACAAGGAAAACAATGACAAAAGGTCAAATCCATGACCTGCGATCCAGATTTAGTAAAAGATTTTTGTTCCAGTGCATACAACATTTTTTGTACATTCTTAGATGTTTTCACATACTCTGTGAGACCTCTGAAACTAACAGACTTTTTATTATCGTGTTATTGATTGTGATGGATAAATAAATGCATTAATAAGGTTCCAGTCTGTGAGTGAAGGTAGACTTAAGTTCTGTGTTCTCTCCCACGGAGCAATAAAAGGCTTATCCAAAGCCCATTGAAGTCAATAGGAGTCTTTCTACTTTCTTCAGTGGGATATGGATTAGTTCTGTGTAGAATATAGTTGCTCCATCCATTTAATGTTTTCAAGAGTTTGAAATTTTCTCCTTTCTTGAATTGGGACAAAAAGTCAAAATCTTAAATTTTTATTAACTGAAAAACCAAAACAATTTTTGGTCCAGGTAAATCAAAGTGTTTTATTTTGATGTTTACGTGTGTTCTTAGTTAACCTTCTTTAGTCTTACTAGTTTAAATTTTGAAATAAAAAGTAATTTTGAATTGGAAAAATGAATTTTTTTTCATTTTGAAATGTCAATGTTTTGACAAATTTGAAAAAAAATCTATTTTTTTAAATGGGAGATTCATCAAAACAAACCCTGATTCACAATCATTTTGGTTTTGAAGAATTAGCATTTTTCAATTAAAAAAAAAAGTTTAATTAAAAAATTCCTGACTGGTATCAAACACACATTAAAGAAGGCATCTTTAAGGTAATGTGTAAAATCTGAGCCAAAAAACCCTAATGTGATGGCCCTTTAACAGAGGAGAGAATAGATGGTTGGAGCCATAGGGCCTGATTTTCCAAAGTCTTGCACCTTGTGGAATCAATTGCACCTGTACAAGGTGTGAATGCAAAATATTACCATTCTGATAAAGTAGCATTTTATTCTCACTTTACAAAGGTGTAAATGACTCTACGAGGTGTAAGACTGTGGAGAATTGGGTCCATAAGGTCCGTGGGCATTGGGAATGACACTAGTGTGTTGTAATTGTGCTGGGTTAGAACCATGGAAATGTAGGGCTGGAAGGGACTTTGATAAGTGATCAAATCCAGCCCCCCGCACAGAGGCAGGACCAGTAAACACAAACTATGCCTGACAGGTGTTTGTCCAGCCTGTTCTTAAAAAACTCCAATGATGGAGATTCTGCAATCTCACTTGGAAGTCTATTCCAGAGTTTAACTATCCTTATAGTTAGAAAGTTTTTCCTAATATCTAACCTAAATCTCTCTTCCTGCAAATTAAGCCCATTACTACTTGTCCTTCCTTTGGTGACATGGAGAACAGCTGATCATCATCCTCTTAACATAGTTGAAGACTGTGATCAGGTCTCCCCTCAATCTTCTTTTCTCAGGAATAACCAATTTTTTTAAAAAATTTCCTTTGAGGTCAGGTTTTCGAAACCTTTTTATCATTTGTGTTGCTGTCCTCTGGCCATTCTCCAATTTGCCCACATTTCCAAAAGTTTGGTGTCTGGAATAGGACACAGTACTCCAGCTGAGGCCTCCGTGCCAAGTAGAGATGGACAATTAATTACATACGACAATCCTCTTACTGCACCCCAGAACATCAGCCTTTTCCGTAAGTGCATCACATTGTTTTTGCACATTGTGATGAGCTATAACTCTCAAGTCCTTGTCAGCAGTACTGCCGCCTAGCCAGCTATTCCCTATTTCGTAGCTCTGCTTTGATTTTTCCTTTCAAAGTGAAGACTTTACCCTTGTCTTTATTGAATTTCATCTTGTTGATTTGAGACCCATTATCCAATTTGTCAAGGTTGTTTTGATTCTAATTCTGTCCTCCAAAGTGCTTGTAACCCCTCCCTGCTTGGTGTCAACCACAGATTTTATAAGCGTATTCTTCAGTCTATTATCCAAGTCATTCATGAAATTATTGAATAGTACCAGACCCAGGACTGATCTCGGCATGACACCACTAGATATGTCCTTCACTTTGATAATTAATGTTTGAGTACTGTCTTTCAACCAATTATGCACCCACAATATAGTTATTTCATCTCGACCACATTTCCCTAGTTTGCTTATGAGAATGTTATGTGGGATTGTGTCAAAAGCCTTACTAAAATCATGAGACCTCACATCTCTGCTTCCCCACATCCACTAAGCCAGTAACCCTGTCAAAGAAGCTGAGAAGGAAAAGAAAATATAAATCTATGATATGTAAGAAAACTTTGGAAATAACAAGGGTGAAAAGTGTCTAGGGTTAGGTTTAGTGTTCAAGCTAAACATGTAAGCCTGGATGAGGAAGCTCATTAGGTTTTGAATAGGTCATCTCCTGCTTTTTGAAATGAGAACAGTGATGCTCCCTGGTGCATCAGTGGAAGAAAGGAGCTGGAAAGAAAAGAGTAGACCATGAAATGATAGTAAGAAAGCAGGCCTAGCTACCAAGCAGTGTTTCCGAATTTGGGAAACTTCTCTTACTAAGGTCAGGAGTGAAGAAAAGGACTCAAAAGCCAAGAAATGTGAAAGATTTATTTCGGGGCTCAAGCTGCGATCTCACTTTCCCTGGCATTTATATTGGTTTTTAAATGTACAGAATTTTAAACTGCTGGTTTATTAGGTCTGGTGCTTCTTTTCTTCAAATCCCTTCTCACTATACTGATGTGCAGTACTGCATACTCACCCATGCATCCAAAGGGAAAAACTGTCTTAGGGCACAATTATGTCTCCTTGGAAGCACTGGGGAAGCAGTAGGAGCAGCCCTGAACAGCATGGGGAGGTATTTTATCTCTGCTAGCAGTGGGGGGAGTGCAGTGCTACGTGGTTCTTGGTATACCTTTGGAAAGGTATAGCCAATGTTCTATCCAGGCCAGGAGTGCCCAAGCCTGAGGAAGGTTAGTTCATGGCCCTGCTCTGTCCCCACTCAATCCACATGTAACACAAATAATAAATTAATAATAGGCCCCATCTGGAGCCACTAGCAATGGCAGAAATGGTAGCAACCCCAATGTCCTGTGCTCTTTGAGTCCTGGCGGCCAAAGCATAGCTTCCCCCCTCTCCCTTTAAAAGCAAAGAAAATCAGTGCTTATTTATTTGTGTGCACTTGGATTTACTTAGGAAATTGATTACATTTTAATTAATGAAGAGTACATAGGATTACAGGGAGAACATCCACAGAGACCATAAACAGTTTCTGAGGAAGGTCCGTATTCTGGACTCCCAGGCACTGCCACAATAAACAGGCTGTGTGCACAGGCATTTTTTATAGATTTTTTAGAGATTGGAGGGGTCAGATCTTCTGCTGTGCAGCTCCACCAGAGCCAGAAGAGCTCTGCTGCTTTACATCAGCACAGGACCAGGTCCAGGAAAGTGAAATTAGAAATTCTGGAACTTCTCCAACTGTTGAATGGGGTTTAGAATAAATTCATTTTTATTCCCTGACCCTCGCCCACACCACCAAAAATGTTCAAATGAATGAACAAATATATAAATAAACTGAAGTGTTTCATCTTTCATACACTATCATAGAAACCTATGTTATGTATTTGACTGATGACAGATGTCATCCTACAGGCCATTTTTCTTGTACAGATGTGATTTAATAGATCATAAATCAATCACCACTTTTGGAATGTAAGCTAACAGATGTTGTCTTTAGAGATTTTAGTATAAACACTGTTAACCCACAAATTATTTCTGAAGAAATGCCAGTTGTGTATAAGAATGCCAATTGGTATGACTGTTACTTGAACATTTGACTTATTAATAGATCTTTTCCCCAGTGAAATCTGTTTTTTTTTTTTATAGAAAAGGCATGCCTGCTTTATTTCTCCATTAGAGTCCCAGGTTGCAATACTGTATCTGCTTGCTTGCAGTGATGTCATTAGCTAGAAAATAGATGCACTCAAGAGCATCAGAAATCAATCATTGGTGTTGGCACTTTAATAAACAGCTGCTTTCTTAAATGGTTTGGAATAAACACATCTCTTGTTGAAGAAAGATCACTAGGTTATAAAACTGTTGATTAGAAATGAAAGCCCCTTGAAATTATAACTCAATCAGAGTTTTAAAACTATTCAGTTTATTTTAAACTTTGTAAAATTACTTACAACAGAAATATGCTGGCTGCCCCATGGAATTGCTATCATGTGGCCACTACAGTGATATTTGCAGAAATGATAGATAAACACTCTCTCTCTCTCTGTGTCTCTCTCAAAACAAGATTTACGATAAGGCCCAATTGTGCCATTAAGGCCCACACTGGGCACAGCACTGTGTCTCACTGTCCCAGGGGGACTTAAGGAGGGATCTGTTTGAAGGAGGCAAATCCTTCCTCAACTCCCTGACGCACAATATAGGCATATATTTCCTTGCCTCTCCTGCTTCCATGCAGGAGAATTATGCCCCATTCACAGGGCCTTTGTGTGAGCCTTGCTTGGCCATTATTGGGCCTCAATGGAACAGCCGTAACTTACAGTAAGTGCACAGAAAGCTGTAACCAAATATCAAATAGTGGTGCAAAAAAACACCCCATCTCAGTTCTCATATAGGACTCAGATTAGCTTCAACTCTACCTTGCTAAGTAGCTTATGAACCGCAGAGATGTAAGAATAATTCCACAGCAAATGCTTCATATGGCTTAGTGACAAAAAATGTGAAATGTTACAATGTATCCAGCTGGTGTTGGTAATCTGCTTGTTCTCGCTTCTGCTGCTGATGGATATGCTGCTGCTTATCCTGTTCATATGAAGGTGTGGCCTACACGTGCTCTGGCTTCTGCTGCTGGTGCCTATGCTATATTGCACAATCTGGTCATAATCTGAGCCTTTTTATGGTGTCACTAGAATGCCTTTGTTTAATTCCAAATGCTTCTACAAAACGTTCAGTATGTTCACATCATTCTTGTCATAGTACAGTGGAAGTGTCTGTAAAACCCTATCCATGTTTATAGAGTTAGGAAAGTAATAGCATATATTAGAAACTTTTTTAGTTTGTGAGTTCTTTGATTCAGGGTTAGTTTCTTTTGTTTCTGAGTATATAGTGTCTAGCACAATGGGGCCCGGGTCCATGACTGGGTCTCCTAGGAGCTACCGCAAGGCGTAGTACTTAAGATTAATTTCCAAAAACCATTATTTAGGCAGTGAAATTCAACTGCCTTGATTTTTCAGAAGTGCTGCACAGCCCCAGTTACACCTCTGAAAATCAGGTTAGTTCTGTCTAAGTATCTGAAAAATGTTGTTTTTTACAATTAATCCATTCCAAAGCGACATTGTTTACCAAACAAGAAGGTACAATCTCATGAACACTATTCTCCCTGTCGTCCACTAAAAATTAGTTCCTCCTTTTCTACTGTTGAAAATATCAAATATTGGTTGGCAGCTTGTGTTGATGTCCTGCTGTTCTTCCATAAAATCACCACAACATAGCATCAAACATTGGCAAAACTCTCTGGGCTGATTTCATGTACCATCTATATCTGAAAAGCAGCATTGTGTTGCTGTGATAATAATATGCAGTCATACATGCTGTGCTGTTATATTCCCCCAAAACCATACTGTAACTAATGCTCATTGATTTCCATTCATCAAAACAAATGCTATATTACAGTAAAAACGCTCTACATTAAAGCAACATTAAAGTTGCAAAGTCAAGCACTCAAAAGTTAGGAACTTCTGGAATGAAAGTTACCCATATAACCTTAATTTGCCCCCCTTGTGCATATGCAGTATGATAAAGTCTTTAATTACATGATTGCTAATTTAAAAAAAACTGAAGAAACAATTCCGTCATGGAATCATATTGACCCCCAGCTTGAGTCATTAGAAGGGTTTGGACCTTTAGTTCCACAGCACAGTTCTCTATCACATGGGCTAACAGAGTAACAGATAACAGTAGTAGGTTGTTGCCCTCGGTGAATCAGGCAGCAGATGCAGATTAGACTCAAATTTTGCCAGTAGATTTTGTAGCTATTTGCTGACATCAGAGTAATGTAGAGACTTGGGACTCAGGTTCTGATGGGGGAGTGTGAACTAGTGGTTATAGACCCTGCTACCTCTTTCCTCTCTGCTCCCATTCACATCCCTCCCCACTCCCTCTCTGCACCTATATACCACCACAGTCCCAGATACATACACACCCATGCTGCTACCCTCCTTCCCACACCAGCTCCTGTCCCTCTCCTCTTCTGTTCCTATTGTCACTAGGGTTGTCACCTGTCCAGGTTTTCCTAGGATCATCCCTGTTTTGAGGCAGCTGTCCCAGGAAATCTGTAAGGGTGCTCAGCACCCATTGCCTATTTTATGGGCTCAGGATCTTTCCGGATGTCTTGGTTTTTTGTACCTCAAAGGTGGCAGTCCTAATTCTGACCCTGTTCTTCTCACCCGTCTGTATTCCTCTCAGGTTGCTTCCTCCTCTTATTCATGCTGCCTGGGCTCCAGAAAATGTTTCCCCACAATGAGACCAGTGATGTGCACATTAGCCCTTTCTAGCTGATCCTGTGAGGTGCTGAGAGCCCACAATTCCCACTGATGTCATGGACGGATGTGGTCACTCAACACCACACCAAACCATTCCTTCATTAATTACTGTATATTTCACTATGTTAAACCCAGCTTCACCTGTTATGAACACTTTGTCTTTCAAGTTCCATCTCTATCAAGGGAATAATTTTGATGGATTGCTATGATTTCTGTTTTTGCCAATTGGGAGAGGTGTTGTCATTGTGGTTGACTGTCACATGCCTCATTACTCTCCAAGAACTTTTCACTATGCTTCAGAAATCTACTTGAAACTATGATATATAGTTTCTAGGTTTCATTAGCCACAATATAAAAGAAGTCTATGATCCTTTTTTTGTTACTAGTTGGACATTCATACAAACAAAAAGAAGCTCTCCAGGAAATGAAGAGTGTAGGGAGCTCACACTGAATTCTGTTATTAACACAGCTGTGCAATGTCATGAAAGGTATAATTCAGTGCTGCCTCAGATGAAAAATAATTTCAAAGGGGAGTTTCTCTTGCTGACTTCTTTGAATCGGCTTGTAAAAATCTGAACTCTGAATTTAAGCCTGTTCTGAAAAACAGCAGATTAATGAACTAGCCTTTTACCTAAAGACTTGGCCCTGAACTCAGGTTACCAGACAAATCAGCATGATGAACTGTTTTTAGTTTGTCTTGACTTGGTTTCTTAGGAAATTAAATCCTTTATTATGATATTGGATGCTATATCCTTGATTAATATGTTCTATGTTGCATTTTTAATATAAACTTAGATATAAATCCCTCCTTGTTTCTCCTGTTCTTCTCTTTTTTTCTGAAATCAAAGACCCCAAATTTAATACCCAACTGCACAGGGTGCATATACACTGCAACTCAGCATCCATACTAACCAGAGTGTGTATTATATTTTGTGGTGTTTGAAAAGAGTTTCTGGGAAGTACGGAATGAGATACTGATAGTTCAGTCAATTGTGCATTCGGCAATCACTCACACTCCCCCTTGGACATTAACATGTTTTAAAGAGAAAGATCATATTGGCCAGAGAGGGGTTATCAGTTGAATTGTGCATAATACAGTAGTCATTTTTTCTCGGTCCACTTGTCCAGCCACACCATCATTCAGATCGCCTCCCCATTTGCCTTGGAGACTTTCTTCTAAAGAAAGACCTGAAACCAAACTTTCCAAAAAATCTGTATGCCCCTCCAAATGTCTTGATTCTCCTCAGTCTCTTTAATGAGTTGGTCCAACCCTTGTGCCTTTTAGGAAAGTTCAGTTCTGAGTCTGATTTTTGTGGCTGAAGCATTAAAGTGGGAAGGTGGCAAGAATGTGACCCCTGGAAAAGCTGTACTAGCTGTTTAACCCAATGCTGATCTCTGTCACTGCACAGCTTTTCATGAGGTTCTCACAAGCATACAAATCAAGGTAGGGAAAGCGTTCTATCCACTTACCTGGGCCCTGATCCAGAACAAGGGACCAGGGTCTTCAGATTTCTTAGGTTTTTCCTCTAATGCTGAATCCACAGTCAGTGCCTGATGGGTAATATAATATAATTTTAGGAGTTGGAAAAGATTTATTGACAATTAGAGGCTGCAGAAGTTGAAAAGGGGGCAAATCATATTTTACTTTTTCTGTCTCTCTCCTGATTTCCAGCAACCCTGATAGGGTACTCTAGACGTGCAGGAGGACTTGAAGAAGCATATAAAGATTAATGAGCGAGTTCCCTCTTTACACATTTAAGAGCCTAGGAATCCAAATCATAGTGCACATACTTATGCTGTATTCATAGTGGGTAGCAAATAGGTAGGTGGCTAATGGATATCAAATATGAGCGGTTGGTGGGTAACAAATCTCAGTAACTCTCCAATTGCTGCGCTTTTAGGTGACCTCCTTTAGCTACGTGATTCATGGTGTGTTTGTTTTTCTTTTGTATAACTTTCCAACATCCATATCCTTTAACTCAGTGCCACGCAAATTAAGTAATCACTCCAAGTGGCATATACTCTTTTGTAGGTAAACAGAAAAAAATTATGCAAAGCAGGCATAAAATATTGCATTTTACACTAGATTTTTATTTGTTAGTTTTCTTTTCAGTTAGTCCTAAATTAAAACATTTTCATGCCAGTGTTCCTTAACTTGGATTTAAATGTAAATATACTGTGAATACTGCACAACTGCATTTATTGGTTTCCATTTTTATTATTTTGCACAGTGAGTTTCATATACAACTGGCAATATGCATAAAAGTTGGTAAGAACCCTGTTTTGAATGTGCAGCTGTTCATATGCTGGGAAGCCAGGCATCCACTGTCTGGTTTGCACATGCAACTTTGATGAAACCAAAATGATATAGATTATAAGGGAACATATTTCATATGAGGCAAGAACAAATAGACATTTGGCTGAGAACTTCACACTTTAAATCATAGAATCATAGAATCATAGAATATCAGGGTTGGAAGGGACCCCAGAAGGTCATCTAGTCCAACCCCCTGCTCGAAGCAGGACCAAGTCCCAGTTAAATCATCCCAGCCAGGGCTTTGTCAAGCCTGACCTTAAAAACCTCTAAGGAAGGAGATTCTACCACCTCCCTAGGTAACGCATTCCAGTGTTTCACCACCCTCTTAGTGAAAAAGTTTTTCCTAATATCCAATCTAAACCTCCCCCATTGCAACTTGAGACCATTACTCCTCGTTCTGTCATCTGCTACCATTGAGAACAGTCTAGAGCCATCCTCTTTGGAACCCCCTTTCAGGTAGTTGAAAGCAGCTATCAAATCCCCCCTCATTCTTCTCTTCTGCAGACTAAACAATCCCAGCTCCCTCAGCCGCTCCTCATAAGTCATGTGTTCCAGTCCCCTAATCATTTTTGTTGCCCTTCGCTGGACTCTCTCCAATTTATCCACATCCTTCTTGTATATATAGCAGATGCCGTAGCAAAAGCCAAGGTCATAAAGTGTTCAGTAAGAACATAATTCTAAGCTCCTAACTACAGTGTTGGATATCTGTTGCCATAGCAGGTGTACGTTTTTGCAATGAAAAGAGAATGAGGTTAAGAGGTGGAGCTAGTATGCAAACAAGCAACATAATGCAAATGAGCGTTGCGCAAATAGGCTGCATCTTTATTAAAGTGGTTTGCATAATATGTAACGGCTTACACAAGCAATAATCTTTGAGACCCTGGCTGTCTTGTAAAGTGGCCTGTTGTGTTTTCTATCCATTTGTTAGAATCATGGGTCATACCGTGATAAACAAACATCAGGTTAGTACATTTTAGAGAAATTAACTTTACAGTATTCAAAGTAACAGCCGTGTTAGTCTGTATTCGTAAAAAGAAAAGGAGTACTTGTGGCACCTTAGAGACTAACCAGTTTATTTGAGCATGAGCTTTCGTGAGCTACAGCTCACTTCATCGGATGCATAGCATATCGTGGAAACTACAGAAGACATTATATACACACAGAGACCATGAAACAAAACTTCCTCCCACCCCACTCCCCCGCTGGCAACAGCTTATCTAAAGTGATCATCAAGTGGAGCCATTTCCAGCACAAAACCAGGTTTTCTCACCCTTTCTCCCCCCCCCCCCACACACACACGTACAAACTCACTCTCCTGCTGGCAACAGCCCATCCCCCTTTGAAACCCCTCTTTATAATGCGCATGATAATCAAGGTGGGTCCCCTCCAGCACTAATCCAGGTTTTCTCACCCCCTCCCCCCCACACCCCCCCCTCCAAAAACCACACACACAAACTCATTCTCCTGCTGGCAACAGCTCATCTTACAATGTGCACAGCAATAATCCAAGTTTAACCAGAATGTCTTGGGGGGGGGGGGGTTTGCTACAAACAAACTACAATCCATTGGTGATCTTCCTGATAACACCATCCTAGCCACTATGGATGTAGAAGCCCTCTACACCAACATTCCACACAAAGATGGACTACAAGCCATCAAGAACACTATCCCCGATAATGTCACGGCTAACCTGGTGGCTGAACTTTGTGACTTTGTCCTTACCCATAACTATTTTACATTTGGGGACAATGTATACCTTCAGATCAGCGGCACTGCTATGGGTACCCGCATGGCCCCACAGTATGCCAACATTTTTATGGCTGATTTAGAACAACGCTTCCTCAGCTCTCGTCCCCTAACGCCCCTACTTTACTTGCGCTATATTGATGACATCTTCATCATCTGGACCCATGGAAAAGAAGCCCTTGAGGAATTCCACCATGATTTCAACAATTTCCATCCCACCATCAACCTCAGCCTGGTCCAGTCCACACAAGAGATCCACTTCCTGGACACTACAGTGCTAATAAACGATGGTCACATCAACACCACCCTATACCGGAAACCTACTGACCGCTATTCCTACCTACATGCCTCCAGCTTTCACCCTGACCACACCACACGATCCATCGTCTACAGCCAAGCTCTGCGATACAACCGCATTTGCTCCAACCCCTCAGACAGAGACAAACACCTACAAGATCTCTATCAAGCATTCTTACAACTACAATACCCACCTGCGGAAGTGAAGAAACAGATTGATAGAGCCAGAAGAGTTCCCAGAAGTCACCTACTACAGGACAGGCCTAACAAAGAAAATAACAGAACGCCACTAGCCGTCACCTTCAGCCCCCAACTAAAACCCCTCCAACGCATTATTAAGGATCTACAACCTATCCTGAAGGATGACCCAACACTCTCACAAATCCTGGGAGAAAGGTCAGTCCTTGCCTACAGACAGCCCCCCAACCTGAAGCGAATACTCACCAACAACCACATACCACACAACAGAACCACTAGCCCAGGAACCTATCCTTGCAACAAAGCCCGTTGCCAACTGTGCCCACATATCTATTCAGGGGACACCATCACAGGGCCTAACAACATCAGCCACACTATCAGAGGCTCGTTCACCTGCACATCCACCAATGTGATATATGCCATCATGTGCCAGCAATGCCCCTCTGCCATGTACATTGGTCAAACTGGACAGTCTCTACGTAAAAGAATAAATGGACACAAATCAGATGTCAAGAATTATAACATTCATAAACCAGTCGGAGAACACTTCAATCTCTCTGGTCACGCAATCACAGACATGAGGGTCGCTATCTTAAAGCAAAAAAACTTCAAATCCAGACTCCAGCGAGAAACTGCTGAATTGGAATTCATTTGCAAATTGGATACTATTAATTTGGGCTTGAATAGAGACTGGGAGTGGCTAAGTCATTATGCAAGGTAGCCTGTCTCCCCTTGTTTTTTTCCTGCAAACCCCCCCCCCAAGACGTTCTGGTTAAACTTGGATTATTGCTGTGCACATTGTAAGATGAGCTGTTGCCAGCAGGAGAATGAGTTTGTGTGTGTGGTTTTTGGAGGGGGGGGTGTGGGGGGGAGGGGGTGAGAAAACCTGGATTAGTGCTGGAGGTGACCCACCTTGATTATCATGCGCATTATAAAGAGGGGTTTCAAAGGGGGATGGGCTGTTGCCAGCAGGAGAGTGAGTTTGTATGGGGGGGGGGGGGGAGAAAGGGTGAGAAAACCTGGATTTGTGCTGGAAATGGCTCCACTTGATGATCACTTTAGATAAGCTGTTGCCAGCGGGGGAGTGGGGTGGGAGGAAGTTTTGTTTCATGGTCTCTGTGTGTATATAATGTCTTCTGTAGTTTCCACGATATGCTATGCATCCGATGAAGTGAGCTGTAGCTCACGAAAGCTCATGCTCAAATAAACTGGTTAGTCTCTAAGGTGCCACAAGTACTCCTTTTCTTTTTAACTTTACAGTGTTTACCACTGTAAATTTTCATTTAACATACACATTCTTGACACATTCTGCAATATCTCTTTGTAAAGCAGTTTCGATTCTTGAATTTTCATGGTACTCTAAGTTATGTGTTTAATTAGACCACATTCTGATCTTGCATATGTACCTTCAGCTCCCAGTAGTTTCACAGAGAATCCCTTGAGCATGCATAAGACATAATTGGACCAGAACTCCAGCTCTAAACATCACCAGAGTTTGAGAAAGTTCAGCTCCAGATTTGTATCCAAACTTGTGTTTTGCTTCTTCTTGTACAATGAGGTGAATAAAATGCTGGATCAAAATATCCCACAAGAACTAGGTCTGAAGTTTGTGATTCTGGCCTCGCTCCAGTAACCTTCATTTGCATCCACCGCCAGAGAGTTAGATGTGTGACTGGTTAGATTTGTACTGCAGGCACAAAAGATGTAGGAGCATGTTTTTTACAGGCACCAATTATGCCTACAAAAGGGAGGTCAGGCAGTGAAAAGTTATTCCAAATCGTCCCTTTGTGAGCTTGTGTTGTTTGGGTGCAAGAGGAATAATGATCTGTTAAGAGTTGTCTGTTTAGACTGAACTGGCTCTGTGATGGGTGCTGCAGAATCCTCAGGACCTAGATGTGGGCCTTCTTGGTCTTGGTACTGCCTAACAAAATGAGATAACATCTGGCAGAGATGGAGAAGCTGGTACCCAAAGGAATCCTTTCAGGAGCTCAAAGGAAGAGGACAAGGCAGCCCAAGGAACTGAGGGCTTTAAAAAAGGGACTTTACCTCTGTAGTGGCTCATAAAATAAAATACCAAGATTCTGGCCCAAAAGGGGTAAGGTTTTGGTACCAAATAAGTGTCTTCCATGGAATTCAGATCTGCCAGACTCTTCCTATTTAGCCTCCAAAATAGAGACCCCTAAATTAATCAAGCCATTTTTAAAATCAGGTTTTGCTCCTAATATTCTTAAAGGAATTTTTAAAAAATATCCAGTCTCTATATTTCCCACACTGTGTTACACTGACTTGTTTGAGTCAAGTCAACCCAACTTACTCCTAGAATTTCTGGGCCTGAATCAGAATCATTCTACCACTCTGTAATTTGCCAGGAGGAACAAAAATAATTATAGAGAGTTTTATCATTAGGCTGCAAAACTCAACCGTTAAAATCAGAATTAAGATCTTCAGAACTTTGACTTTGCTCATTCTTGACATATAAGGAAGTGGCACGTTTGACATCAAAAGCAAGCAGAACACTTTAAACTTAGTAGGGCGCCTTTATTTGATCATTGTTCTTTTCCGTAAGACTGTCCCTTCAAAGTTCTAGTAACACTGTTTCATTTATTTTTCCTTTTGCTTTCCCCTCCACTCCCCCCTTCACTCAAACTTTCTGACTCTTCTGGTACCCAGTACGGTTCATTGTGAATCCAGCCCACCACTTTGGGGATGCACAAACACTAAACTACCAGGTGTCCAGTATCAAAGTGAATAAGTTCTCTCACAACACACTATGATCCTTCTGTTTGCAGTGCCAGGTGATTTGGAAGATACAAGCACACAGTCTTGGGCTCTGGATTACATGTTCAAAGTCACATCAGTTGTTCCCAGTGCCTTTTTCAGAATTTCTCTCAAAATAGCAAATATAATTCTTCATAAATAATTTCCATAGTTGACTGAGTATACTGAATGTGTGAAAATCCTCTTGCAGATGGAAAGTGGGGTTGGGTTTGTTTCCTGCAAACTTAGGGCCTAATCCTGGTCCATGGTGTTTCTGAAATGAACTTTGCTCCCCAGGGCCAGCAGCTGCTGTGTCAAGTTGACATTTTTTGAGGTAAATGAGGAGGAATGTTAGTGTTTATATTCACAAAGGAGAACAATCTGTTACTTGCAGGGTCAGATCCTCAGCTGGTGTAAACCAGCATATTTCTAATAAAGTCAATAGAGCTATGTTGATTTACATGAGATAAGGATCTGTCCCACAGTGTGTTTCTCCTTAGGCAGTTTCAGGAATACAGTTATGTATATAGCAATAATATTAGGTTCAGTGACAACCATCCAAATTTAAAAGACTCAGACCTCGCCATAAGAAATGCCACTTTGTGTTAGGGCATGTGCCAAAGAGAAATCTCTCCTTACCAGAGCTTATGAATAGGGCCCTACCAAATTCACAGCCATGAAAAATGCATCATGAAATCTGATCTCCCCCCTGTGGTAAATGAGGACCGTGAAATCTGATCTCCCCCCTGTGAAATCTATTCTTTTGTGTGCTTTTACCCTATACTATACTGATTTCCTGGTAGAGACCAGAGTTTCTCAAATTGGGGGTCCTGACCCAAAAGGGAGTTGCAGGGGGGTCACAAGGCTATTTTAGGTGGCCTCGCGGTATTGCCACCCTTACTTCTGCACTGCTGCCTTCAGAGCTGGGCAGCTGGAGAGCGGCAGCTGTTGGCCGGGTGCCCAACTCTGAAGGCAGCGCCCGTCAGCAGCGGCTCAAAAGTAAGGGTGGCAATACCATACCATGCCACGCCACCCTTCCGTCTGCGCTGCTGCCTTCGGAGCTGGGTGGCCGGAGAGTGGCGGCTGCTGACTGAGGGCCCAGCTCTGCAGGGAGCAGTGCGGAAGTAAGGGTGGCAATACCGTACCATGCCATCCTTATTTCTGCGCTGCTGCTGGTGGAGGCTCTGCCTTCAGAGCTGGGCTCCCGGCCAGCAGCTGACAGTCTCCAGTCACCTGCAGCAGCACAGAAATAAGGGTAGCAGTACCATAACCCCTCCTACAATAACCTTGTGACCCCCCTACACACACACACACACACACAACTCCTTTTGGGGTCAGGACTCCTACAATTACAACACCATGAAATTTCAAATTTTGAATAGCTGAAATCATGAAATTTACGATTTATAAAATCCTGTGACCGTGAAATTGACCAAAACGGACCATGAATTTGGTAGGGCCCTACTTAGGAAACTTTCACCACAAGTCCAGAAAGTAGGAAAAACTCATTGCTAGAAGTGGTTAAAAACTGTTTATTTCCCCACAAAAACAACAAATTTGAGTTTTCACTGGAAATACAAATATTGAACTATTTAGGCTGAAAGTCAAAATACTTAGATTTGGAAATGTTGTTGCAGTGCCTCATGGGACTTGTAGTTCCAGTGCTATGCTTTCTTTCTCTTCTCCAAGCCATGCTCCCTCATTGGACTACACCTCCCATGATGCATCACTGTCTCCCCTCCTGGAGAGTGGAGGCAGTGCATCATGGGAGTCCCTGGGCACAGTGCACCCCATAAGATGGTAGTCCTTGTCTGGGAAGAATGGGAACATAAGGCACATGAACTACAAGTCCCATGAGGCACTGCAGTAGCATTTTCAAATATACACTTTTGGCTGAAATATTTTGAGTTTTGGATCTTTGTTTTCTGATGAAAAATCAGTCTTTCCCATGGAAAGCAAACCTCTGGGAAACAGTTTGAAAGGAAGATTTTTGAACAGTCTACTCATTGCAAGTCTGTAACTTAGGCTAGGACTTGGTCAAAGGTTCTTGAGACTCGGGTTAGTTTTGAGAAATCCCGTGTTTGAGACATAGGCCACAGAGTCACATGGTGGCTTCATATAAATCTGAGTAGACTCATTCAGTCTGATTTTCCCCCACACCAATCACATTAAGATGAATTTTCAAAGGTGCCTAAGGGAGCTCCCTCTGAAATTCACTTACCTCCCTTAGGCTCCTTTGAAAATTCCTTCCTAAACTCATAATTCTCCCACGTGTTCTCTCATCAAGTCAAATCAATGATTAAACTGACCCAGCTGATTATGAACATTATATTACACCTTCACACCTGCAGCTGATTTCCTTTTATGAGCTGCTCATCAAAAACCCCATAAAGAATGTAATTACAAGTAACTTTTTCTATTATTTTCCTATGGTTAAGGGATTCCACATACGCAAGAAATTCTATATATCGAGAGAGAGAGAGATGCCTAAGCACAGAGAAGGTTTTAATTATAAATGCTACCTGTAAGTACATCTAAACAGCAGGTAGCAAAGTCATGACCTATTTCTAATAACCATCATTCTGTTTTTTCTTCCTCAGGTAACTTGGCTCATTAATTACTTGAACAGTCAAGTCTGGTATTCATTCCTCTTGTGCAGTATACATTTTAATTTACTCCGATACTCCAATAAAAGTATTGTGGAATTATTTATATTAATTGTAGTCGCTACATGCAAATATTGGTGAGCTAATATCTATAAATAAATTAGATGCCCTGGTCCATGTTCATTGATTTGTCAGTTTCAACTGCTTATGCCAAGTTTACATTTGCCCTATCCAGCTAATATTGTCAATTGCTTCCTTTAAATTTGCATATATATATCCATTTGTATGATAAAAACCCTCAACTGAGCATACAAGCCAGTATTTATATTTAGAGATTGAGTAATTGCACACTTCACTACCCAATGTGAGTGCACATATGTGGATTCTGCATGCACAAATCATTCCTTGTGCAAAATCTGTGTGTGTAGATCTATAAACCCACTGAATATTTGGCCCTGTGATCTAGGAAGACTGTTTCAGGAGTAGAAGGACCCAAGACTCGAATGGAGTGGCAGAGAGGAATATGACAGGTTTCAGAGTAGCAGCCATGTTAGTCTGTATCCGCAAAAAGAAAAGGAGGACTTGTGGCACAGTCTCTAAGGTGCCACAAGTCCTCCTGTTCTTTTTTAGAGAGGAATATGACACTTGAAGGAGCATAGTGGAAGGGAATGGAGAGTAAGAATTGAACAGGGCAAATCATTGAGTCTATAAGGGAGATTTTGTATTTATTTCTACCATGGACATTCTCAGAGAAGCTTCATTTTCTGAAGATGGATGTTATGTCTTCTGACTTCCCCTTATGGCTTAGTGGGCAAACCACCATCTATCGTACCATGCAAAGATCAAAGAGTTGGGATATATGGAAATCATAACGAAGGGGCAGAAAGAGCAATCAGGAAATCCCTGAATCCCTGTAATCCTCAGTTAGGGAGACAAGTAAGGAGTCCAGTAGTGATTTGATGTTGAAGAAATGAAAATAGTGAATGGGATTCTGTGCTGCAATTTCAGGTGGTGCAGTGCAGAACTCACAGCCCCAGGGGACCTGGAGCAAAGGCAGTTTTAAGCCATCTTTGTGTCTTTCCGATTCTGGGCTGCTGTGGGTGCTGAAACAGCCTGAGAGCTTCTCAGAGCTTCAGAAGCCTTAGCTGGCCTACACGTGGGCAGCTCCAGAACCAAGAGCTTCCCTGAATGACCACAGCTCTTTATGCTACCAACAAACCCCTCCTATTCCTAGCCCCACCCTTGGTCTGCTCCCTGTGCTGAGGCTTATGAAGGGGGTTTGCATCTGTGTTCCTACATGGGGCCCCCTACATCCATCCCGTGCAGAGTCTGGGGAAAATCTCTGTCAGCTGGCTACGGGACTGTCATGGCTGGGAGAATCCATGCCAGCATGTCTTTCTCAAGAACTAAATCTGTGGATGAAAATGATTATTGCCAGTAGACAGTAAGAGCAACTCACTGTATGACCTTGGACAAATCCCTTGTCTGTGCATCAACAACTTACCCTTTCTGTTGAAATGGGAACCACTATATCTGTTATGCCTGTAATCGTGCCCAGGATTAGGAATAGACCATCTGCTCTGTGTGCAACTAAGATGCTTGATTTTAACACGTCTAACATTATTGAGTGTATGTAATCAGTTTACTATTTGTGTTAAAAAAGTGAATAGTGCCGTGTTCCATCCAGAGCAAATCACCTTCATTTAGGGGAGATTCGTATGTCAGATTTATGATAAATAATATACTTAGTGTATTGATAACACTAAAATGCTGCTCAAGGCAATAAACACAATATAGCAATATCAGTCCTTTGCTTTCCAATAATTTGTTGGATTCTGACGTCAAAGGTAGTCAAATAGAAGGAGCTCCAGGTCAGGAATAAGAGCCCTAGATTTACTTCACGTTTTTTGGGCAGGAGGGAGGATTTGGGCATTTTGGAAATGGTTCACAAAGCTTTACAGTAAGATAATGAATATATAACTGTGTTTTATATTCAGTTTCATAATTCGTGATCAGTGATAGCACAGAATACCACTTATCTTTGCAGTAAATCCATGATGTGCAGGTTGTTACAGGATTCTTCAGTTCTTTAAATGATATTTTCAGGTGGGCCAATCTCTGCTGCTGGCACAATTTACACCCTAAAACTTGTACCTGCAAAGGGCGGCCTGGACTCAGCTTGGCTGAAAATATACCCTCTAAATGTCTGCTTGCTTTGACTCATTTATTTTACAAGGCTTGAATCAAAATCCACTGACGCAAATGGAAAAACTCCAACTGATCACAATGGGCATTATACCAGGCCCTGGACCATAGTGTTTCTATAAGGGCCTGGTCCAATATTATTTTAATATAGATATAGATAGATATATATTTTCTGAAGTTTTTTGTCAGCCAGGAAATTATTTGGTTCTACAGCAATCATTGGATTAGGTATAACTTTTAATTATTTCTAGTCCCCAAGCATATTTCACTCCCCTCAGCTGCCAGGGCCCATTCTAGGGCTGGGCAAAGGCAGTTGTCCTGGACAACAGCTTGGTATCTTTTTTTCGTCTCACTCACTGATTAGCCTACTATTTTTGCTCTGGATTGGCCAGCCTGCCCCCTTTTCCCCCCGTTTTTGATGGGGGCTTACAATATGATGGAGGCTAATTTAGCCACAACTGATTAGGAGAAAGATCTTGGAGTCATCATGGATAGTTCTCTGAAGATGTCCACACAGTGTGCAGTGGCAGTCAAAAAAGCAAACGGGATGTTACGAATCATTAAAAAAGGGATAGAGACTAAGACCAGGAATATCTTATTGCCCTTATATAAATCCATGGTACACCCACATCTTGAATACTCCGTACAGATGTGGTCCCCTCATCTCAAAAATGATATACTGGCATTAGAAAAGGTTCAGAAAAGGGCAACTAAAATGATTAGGGGTTTGGAATGGGTCCCATATGAGGAGAGATTAAAGAGGCTGGGACTTTTCAGCTTGGAAAAGGGGAGACTAAGGGGGATATGAAGGAGGTATATAAAATCATGAGTGGTGTGGAGAAAGTGAATAAGGAAAAGTTATTTACTTGTTCCCATGATATAAGAACTAGGGGCCACCAAATGAAATTAATGGGTAGCAGGTTTAAAACAAATAAAAGGAAGTTCTTCTTCACTCAGCGCACAGTCAACCTGTGGAACTCCTTGCCTGAGGGGGTTGTGAAGGCTAGGACTATAACAGGGTTTAAAAGAGAACTGGATAAATTCATGGAAGTTAAGTCCACTCATGGCTATTAGCCAGGATGGGTAAGGAGTGGTGTCCCTAGCCTCTGTTTGTCAGAGGGTGGAGATGGATGGCAGGAGAGAGATCACTAGATCATTACCTGTTAGGTTCACTCCCTCTGGGGCACCTGGCATTGGCCACTGTCGGTAGACAGGATACTGGGCTGGATGGACCTTTGGTCTGACCCAGTATGGCCATTCTTATGTTCTTATGTTTTGTTTTCGTTTTTGCTTAGCCGTTCCACCTAAAACATTTTCTGCTCTGGCAAGCAAAAAGCCTTGGGCTGCTCTTTTCAGCTGCTTTAAACTAACTATAGTTACATCCTTAACAAACAAAAACAAAATAATAGGACCAAATACACTAACTCCTCCTCCATATTTGACATTTGTGCAGATATTGGCTGTATAAGGCATTGGTGTGTGTTCCATATCTCCAGCATGCTATCTGTGTATTCCCATGTGTTTTGGCTACTTTGCTACCTCATCTATGCAAGAGTTATTTTACAATAGGCAACATCACTTCACCCTGAAACTTCTCTGTCAGCTCATTTGTCTGGTGGAATGAGTTTTGTTAACCAAATTTCTCTGCAGTGGTTATTGGATAATATTAATCTATCTACTTTACAGGCCACACTGCTCATTCCTGTCTCTCTATAAAAGTCAATGGGCTTATTTGTAGTTGCAGTTTACTGATTCATTACCAGGTGCTAGAAATTCCCTTCTGCACTGGAGCTTTGAGGCTCCTTTCAAAATCACTCGTTTGGTGGGTTCCCCTGTCTTTTCAGAGAGGGGCTGTGTTTTGGTCTCAGAGGTAAGAACCATTGTTTGTTGTGGTTGGGTGGGGAGGAATCTAGAGATGCAAAGGAACCAAAAATTCCTAGGGTAATGATGTTCTGTCTCATCATTTTACTGGGCTGAGATTTGTGTTATATCTTCAGTTTGGTCTTCATGTAAATGTGCTATCTGCTTGTCTATTCAATGCGCCCATTGTCTATAAAGGAAGCGTCTTTGCTATCTAGTTGCATATGTTCAGGACACTATGCACCTTCTGGCACATTATTTCAAGTTCATTTTGCCCTTAGTTCCAAGAAGAAAACTAAATATGAAAGGTCACTCTAGTTTCAGTGGCTACATCAAAATAATTTTGTGCTACTTTTTCTTGGAGGGGAAAGCCCCCCCCACACACATACTTCATGCATTTTTTTCTACAGCTTTAGAAATGCTAACATGCTAGCTTGTTTAACAATAATGTATTTTTCTCTTTCAAATGACCATCATGTTCTGAACAGAGTTTTCATTTGACAGTGTTAACTGTTAGAATTCTATCACTAACGTGGGTTGGGGAAAAGAGTGAGGATTAAAAGAGATGCTGGGCTGCAAAGTGCCATCACGTTAAATCAAAATGATACAGTGTCTGATTCTATGACAAGTGAAGTCAATGGAAAGACTCCCATTGACTTCAGTGAGCATTGGATCAGGCTCATTATGCATGGCCTCATCTCAATGTTATGTGAGTTTATTAAGTTATTTCCAAACCTCAATATATTTTTGAATTGTGTACAGATGATGTATGGTGAGCAAATCTGAAAATCTAGCTGTCTAAATGAGAGCTAAGTTTGTTGGAATTTCTGCCCCCATTTGTGGCTACTTAAGCCCTCTTGAAAATCTGTCCTAGTACGTGCAAAACTCAATAGTTGAAATATGGTTGAAAACTAAGTGACTAAAATGCTTAAATGGGAGGCTTTAAAGATGTCTCACTTTTGCGAGCTTTATTCCTTTGCCCTATAAGTTTAAAGCTTAAAACACGTCACTGTACTATCAGAAACCATTCGCTGAGCCCATGGTTAACCTGTTATATTCAATTTTAGCTGGCATTTCTATTTCCAGGAAATCCAAAGTAACTGGAGATGGAATTCACGCTCTTGAACAAACCAGGAAGAGAATTATGACTGAAACTGAAATTTAGGGAAAACTCCCATAGTTAGGGTGAGCAAGAAGTTCTGAGCTATTTGCTATTTTCAAGTAATCAAAGCAAGTTTGTACGGTGGATGTGATTATTATTGCAGACTTTTTCTGGTACATCATGTATAATAGATGAGGATCCTCTATCGTAGTGGAGACATCAGAATTTATATATTTTATTTTGTATTCCTATTCCACTCACTGTTTTTTTTCCCAGCATTTCAGTTGCTAAAGATGTCAGAATCTGTTAACATGTTGTGTAATATGTACAAATTCCTTTCTATGTAAGTCTGAAATAGAAGCTTTTTTATATTTTTATTTTTCATTTTTTTGATTCAACTAAATTGTTCTTGAAATGCTGAACAAATGGAGTCTTTGGAATAAGAGGAAGTAGTTTGAGAGGCATGTAAGTGTGCTGTTTATTATTATAGCAAGAGACCAGGTGTAAATGTGACAGCTAATCCTTGACATTCTCACTCTGACTCATCTGGAAATTAAATAACTGATGAGTATTTGGATTCACATTTGAAAAGCACCAACATTACTAAGTTCCCTCTCTCCTATGCAAACAACACATTGGACATATTTAAAATATAGCTATTAAAGCACGTCTCTTAACAGTGAAATGGAATTACACTATAAGAAATTGTCCAGTCTCTTTGTGCATCACCACTATTGACTGGAGGAAATCAGAACTGTACAACTGAGTGTCACAGGTCTTATGCTCCTGAAAGCTAAGGGAGATTCTGCTTGAATTGGAGTGCTAGAAGCCTGTGATTTTTAGGGTAGGATTTTGTGGATCTGGGTTCTATTTCAGCTGATGCCATAAAGTGTCATAAAGTGAAATCCTTACTCCTCTGAAGTCAATGGGAGTTTTGCCTGTGTGGCCTAAAAGACTAGGGTTTGATGACAATCTTATTTTTTAGTTTTATGCAGACTTGAAATAGTACATGCCTCACAGTCTTACACTGATAAGGAATGAAGGGTCTAAAAAGATATGTAACAGGTGAGCCCTTAGTAGTAATCAAATTATTCTGCCACTTTAATTTGCATTGGATGCGATTTTTGCCTCTGTAAGGACTGCATTTTAAAATTCAAAAATTAATCTAATTATTAAAATGATTACCTGAATCTAGATGCTGCCATTAAGACAATCAGAATTTTTAGTGAGATTGGGTTGAACATTCAGTCACCATAATGTAATTATATAATTGTGAGCAGAAATATTTATCTTAATATATTCTAACTAAACATTTCTGGCTTTATAGATGAGTAGATAATCCAAACTCGTTTCTTGTCTTTAAAAGAAAAGAAAAAATGTCAACAGACACCATTTTCTAAAAGAATGTGCCAGGTCAGTTAATGTTTATCTGCAGTATGTGCTCCTCTGATGTCTTCATGCAGGGAATGATTTGTTTAAAGTAGAAAGCAAAAAATACCAAGGTACATACTGATGTGAACAGATGAATCATTTTATTGATGTGTCAGACTTTTTTTTTTTACAAAAGTTTATATCTAACAGGATACCCTCCAAGGGACACTCGCTCCCAGCCATGAATGCAAGGGTTACATCTGGCTTGTTAGCCGTGCATGTATTACATCTAATGTTCCCTTGAACACACTTAGATGTAATGACTTCCCTGGGTGAATTGTTCTGTTGCCTGATTGACCACAGGGAAATAAGTATAGAATTGTTTTTCTGATAGTGTATCTGAATTTTCCCTTTTCTGATTTAAAATTAAGGGCCAGACTGTGTCTTGGACTTCCTATCCACCCAGGGGAGTATTACAGTCCTGTGTCTTGCGTTTAGGCATGTAAGAGTAAGTAGGTGCTGCAAACGCACTCAATCTCTGTGTGGAGCAGGTAGACGGGTTGGGGGCGGGGGAATGGGTGGAAACTTAGCTCCACCTCCCTCCTGCCCCCATATACACTAACCAGTGCAGCTAAGCCAATGTGACAGGCCCAGGGGGGTGTCATAATTTCCTCCTGGTAAAGGCCAGCAGCAAATTACTGCTCCCCTCCCTCCAAAGTAACAAGGTGGGGAGGAATTGTGATTTGGAGGTAAGGAGGTCTGTGAGTCACTCTACCTACTGCAACTAGCTTAGGTAGTATCCCTTACTCAGGGCTGTGCACAAGGTTACAGTCTAGCCCTAAGGAATCTATATTTTACCTCCTTTAAATACCCTACTCTCTCCCTTGGTGTCAGTTACTAACCTTCAGTTATTGATAGTTATCTTATCCCCTCTTTGTCTCTGCTTTTCTATAGTTACATAGATATGTGCATATCCATTTCCCTCAGCGTGACTTGCTAGGACATGCAAGGTATCCACTTTATCATTTTCATTGCCCTTTTTCCAATGGTCTCTAGTTTATCGATGCTCCTTCTACAATGAAGAGCCCTAACACAAAGATACTATGTCAACTCTGGCCTAAGTTTGCGTAAGTAAGAATTATCACCTCCAGGGTCTTACAAACACTAGTCCCAAGGCTTTACAATGCTGACCACAACCCCCAGATTAGCTTTATGCCACAAATTCACACTCTGCGTTCATGTTTAATTTGCTGCTGATATCCCCATTCTCTCATTTGAACTTTCTGTTTGGAAGGATTTTCCCTTCATGCGTATTCTCCATATTAGAAAGGCCTAACTCTTCACTGCATTGGCTTTTGTCCATTGTTTTAAATTCTTGTGGCCCATGTACACTTCAGCTCTATTCTCTACACTGTTTACAGTGGCTTCTAGTTTGTATTATATTTACAGCAGGTCAAATTATTCACTGGAGATAAATACTGATTTGGCCAGGACATCACAGTGAATGAGACATCACACAGAGAAATATGTCTGTAACTTTTATCAGGTGTTTAATGGACAGAACTGAGGGAGAAATCCCAAACAGCTCTGGCCCACTAACATCTCAGCAGGTTAAGTCCAGTGTGGTTCACCAACACAAAGACCAAGCCTAGTGCTGAAGAGGAAAAGAAACTCTTAGCTCCCTCCTGCCAATTTAACCTAGAGCTCAGGATCGAAATAGTCCTGAGCTCTTTCACCCTCTCCTCAAAGGGAGGGGTAGGGATTGAGATGATCATTTATTTATTTGTATTGTGGTAGGACCTTAGAGTGACCAGACTTCCCGATAAAATTGGGACTATCCTGATATTTAGCTGTTTGTCCTGCGTCCCAACTGATGTACAGTTGGGATGTTATTTGTCCCAATATTTGGCACAGAGCTGGACTGGTCACCCTAGCTGGCAGGCTCCCTACCTGGCTCCGCACAGCTCCCGGGAAGCAGCCAGCAGGATCCTGCAGTCCTTAGGCAGAGGGGCAGCCAGGGTGGTGCTGCCACGAGCACTGGCTCCACAGCTCCCACTGGCTGGGAACCGTGGCCAATGGGAGCTGCAGGGGAGGCGCTTGTGGCGGGCACAGCATACGGAGACCCTCCTGGCCGCCCCTGATCCTAGGAGCCAGAGGGACCTGCCAGCCGCTTCCCAGGAGCTGCCCCAGGTAAACGCTGCCTGGACCCTGACCCCGCACCTCCTCCCCCTTCCCCAGCCCTCAGATGAGGAGGTGAGTGGTGGGTGGGGTGGGGGGGGCCAGGGGCAATGGGGCATGCATGGCATGGCCAAATGCACATTGGTCCTCCTGGCCCTGTGGTACCAGCATACCCCTTCCTGTTGGGGGTGGGCCCATGCCATGCCACACAGCTCCCCCGCCCAGCACCCCCCAGACCCGCTATGTCCAGCACCCCGCAAAAACCCCCCCACCATAAATGCACAGCGCCCTGCACACCACCACCCCTGCCCACTGCCCCCACACACACAGCCCCACCACAACTGCCCAGCACCCCACACAGAAGCCCACAGTCCCTAGTTCCCCAAAACACTCAGATCTCCCCTTCCCCCACTACCCAGTGCCCTTCCCCACAGCCCCACCACTACAACTACACAGCGCCCCACACAGACCCCCCCACTGCCCAGTGCCCCGACACACACAGATCTCACCCATTGCCCAGCACCCCCCAATAGTCCCTCCACTGCCTAGCACCCCAAAACACAAAAACCCCCACTGCCTAGCACCCTCCACCCCCTCAGAGCCCAGAACGCCACACACACACACACACACAGACCTCCCAGACATGCATTCCCCCACGCCCTGCCCCCTCCCCTGACCGCACTCACTGGCCTTGCTAGGAGGTGAAGTGACTGTCAGCTGGGTTGAGCCAGCAGCGTGGCCAGGGATGGAACTGGGGCCATGAGCCCCTACCCCGTGGCTTGCGGCGGGAGCTGTAGCAGGGACGTACACCCACTCGCAGCTTCCTAGGGCTGTGCGCTCCCCTCCCCCATGGCTCCGGTCGGGGTTGTGTGCCTGTGGCTGCCCACGCCCATGTGTCCTGATATTTGACTCTTGTGATCTGGTCACCCTATGGGACCTAGAAGTCTCAGTGATGGACCAGGACTCCACTGTGCTAGGCACTTTACATACACAAAACAAAGAGCTCTTACCTTAAGAGTTTGCAATCTAAATATAAGACAAGAGACAATAGGTGGATACAGAGAGAAACCGGGGAGTGTAAGGAAACAGGAAGACAACACTGGCCACGTAATAGGCAGTGGCTAACCAAAAAAACGTGACAATGTAGGCCTCAAGGCAAAGGAGGATTTGGAAGATGGGATATGAAGGCGGATAATGAAGAAGCTTTGTGGATTTTTACAAGGAACTCCTCCCAAGCATGAGGGGCAACATGGGAGAAAGTACAAAAGTGTTGTTTGAAAAATGTACACGTGGGCCATGAAGTCTGGCATCATTGGCCTACTGGAGGTCAACATCTCATTGCTGAATGAGAGATGATAGGCAGCATGGAATTAGGTCATGAGGGGGCTAGAAGTGACGAGAGGTAGCTAATGCTTGATGTGATGGAGAAAGGGGAACCCATGGAGAGTTCACACAGGCCAGTCAATCAGCGAGGGAAAAAATGCCCTATCCTCAAATCCTAAGATGTTTGGCAGGGTCCCATAGCTAGAAGTCACCTGTCCAGTGCTTGGGACTGCAACAAATTCTGGCCAACTAATTAATGCACACTGGATATAAACATACAGGTTAGGAATCTCAGTAAAGTAATGTTGTCAGAGACCACGCTTCCCCATTGAATACCTCATAAGGCTGAATGGCATATGATGCTGTCTCCTCAGCCATCTCGACAACCTCATCCTTCAGCTGCCTTCTCCCCAGATACACAAGCCAGTTATCATGGAGGCCCATTGTCAAGTTTTTGTAAAGTCTGAAGAAGGGGCACTTTCTTCTCTCTCATATTTATAATGGGCTGAACCAAAACTCTGAGTTGAAAAGCCCTGAATTTTCAAGTGTTTGACATCTGGATCTCAAATTTGTATCTTGGGCACATCTCTAGTGCATTTGTGACCTATTTTCATAAACTGAGGCTCAAGGTTCTGTCTCATATGTGAAAATATAGCAATAATTATGCATGCAAATTAGATATTTGCACATGCAAATAGTTCTTAATATTCATTTGTGAGCACACATATGCCTCATTTGTGCATCCAGTTGTGGGTTTTGCATATGCAGACGGATGCACAGAAAAGTGCATGGACCACTGGCTTCAACTTAATAAAATAAGAGTCTACTGTATAAGTTTTTTAACCCTGTTGTCCGGGATAGGTTATATCTGGAACCCAAACGCTGATACACAAGTTTTCCTGCTCTTCAATAAATAACTAAATAAATAAAAAGAGTTCCAGCCCAGAAGCCAGAGGAGGACAACACAGGAGGGAGGGAGGGACAAATGGAGTCCCAGAGAGCCTTGAAATAGTGTGGAGCAATGTCTCACGGAGTCGCAATGCTTGTGCTGTAACAGTGCATCAGCAAGATGACATTGAACAATAAAAGTGTGAAGGTGGCATTGTAATGTTAGAAGGACCTCACATAGTAGTGACTTTGTGGCTCTTTGCAACTCCCCTTCAAAACTGAGTGGCTTTCTGTTCTGCAAAGCTGAGGACAACTGAATTGGATAAAAGAACAGGAGTACTTGTGTCACCTTAGAGACTAACAAATTTATTTGAGCATAAGCTTTCATAGGCTTACAAAAGCTTATGCTCTAATAAATTTGTTAGTCTCTAAGGTGTCACAAGTACTCCTGTTCTTTTTGCGGATACAGACTAACACGGCTGCTACTCTGAAACCTGAATTGGATAGTTTACCTGTATGAACATGAGGGTTTGTGTAGTTGCTTTTCTTTTCATATTTCACATCTAGTGTGTTTTCTTTTCATATTTCACATCTAGTGTGTGAATAAATAATAGCTTAGGCCTTGAGCCAATGAATGCAAAGACGGGCTGGATTGGGCTCTTACCCAGCTATTCCAACTCATGTCATTAAATGAGATGATTGTAAAAGTAAGTAATACACCATGAAGTTTCTCTAGTTCTTGTACATTGCAGATATACTCCTCTGCACCTAAGTATAGTTCTGAAATGGGAGAGGTGTCAGAATGCTATCAGCAAACGATTCATAATATGAAATGCTAGCCTTGTATTACAAAGCAGCATCTCTTCTAAACTGTTTTTTCCTATTAGTAGGATTAACATGAATTGTAAGCAGAATTCCAGAGTCAATGCCAGGCATGCAATGGTTTTTATAGAATATTAGGTCCATCTCATAATTAAATGCTCTATCTTTTTTCTTGTAAACAATAAGTACATAAAAAGATAATAGGAAAAAAATGGCCTGAGCATAATTGTTTATACAAATATAGCAAAAGGAGCTCTGCATTATAAGTCAGCAGTGCTAGAAATGTCAGGTCTTTTGCTTTGTCCTTAACCTTATGGTGTAAAGCCACAGTCAGCTATGGGCTTTTGAATGTAACAGACTATCTCTTCATAGCTTTTGAACATTGTAAGGTTAGGACTCCCCCGGTTAATGAAAGCAAGAATGCATTTCTCTCAATTCAAAGGTAGTTCAAAAAGGGAGGGGTTTTTTGTAATCAATTTTAAAGCTAGACCTGAATGAGTATTAGATTTTTTCCTTATGCTTAATTAAGTCTAATGAAACAATGTATACTTCTTCCTGTCACCTGTGGTGTGATTATGTTAAATATTTAATTCTTGTGAAGAATTAAGATACACATCTAATCTAGCAATCTGTTCTCTCTCTGGAGTATTTTTTATTTAGTTCTGCTTTTGTATAATGAGTTTCATTTCAAAGGAAATTGTTAAATACGTTGGCAGGAAGGGGAACATGTCACACTGTACTGTTTGGGGAAGAGAATACTGCTAACTAGGCTTGCAACGTGTAAGCTTCACTGCATCGGCAAGATGGTGCAGCATAGATGCTTCATTCTGCCTTTCCACAAGGATAAAATGACTCACACACAAAAGACACTAAATCCAAACTCTGTGTGTGTTTTAGGATCTTCAGTAGGCTCTTCCTGCACAGCACAGCCAAATGATTAAGGACTTTGAAAATAAGAACACAGGGTTCACATTGAAAATATCCCTCGCACCATGCACACATTTCAAGGTTGCACATTTCTTAGACTTGTTTTCCCAAGGCGCTGTCAACTGTGTAATAGAAAAATGTATTTGTACATCTCTTCCCCCACCACCCCACGCTGCTCTGAAACAGAACGATGCATTTCTACGTATCCAGTCAACCCTGGGGAAGAAATCACTTTAAAGGAAAGGCCAGGGACATGTTTATGGAAGCAATCCCTTTATAATATGGATGTTTTCAGCTGGTCTTAATGATTTCCTCTGATAACAAGTAACAGGGGAAAAAACTATACTTAAAATATTTATTACAAATGGACTAAATATAGTATTGGCTGTCCTATTAAAAACAATGTGAAAATAGTTCACTGGGGCTTTATTTGCATTAGCCATTATTTGCATCTAAGGACAAAAGACAAATTCGCAAAATTATTTTCCAACTGGATGGGTCTGTGTGTGTGTAATCATTTTTTCATAGTATATAAAACCCTTTCTCAATAGACCGTAGCAGTAATAGCTACTTCTTATTTACAACTCAGGAAGAAGACCCAGCTACCAGATCTTATTATGCAGAGTGAACTTTTTAAATTAAATTATCAGGACTAATGTGCTGGCTCATAGTAAATTAATTAGTTCTCAGACTCTTGGAAGAGATGATATCAACTGGTTTAGATTTCATAGCATCTCTCTTCAAAAAATTTCAGGCAAAGGTTTACTGTTGTATGTTAGTTAAGCAAACACCTGCTTTATGAAAATCTGCATTCTCCTAAGGCAACAATGCTAAGGTAACACCATAAGAGGCAGCAGAAAAAGAGGAAAGAACCCTCCAGTTCAAATAGAAAACCCAAGTAAACAGGAACTTTTCATTTGCTACAATTTTAAGTAATTTCAACATTGTGATCTGCATTTAAACCCACATGTTTAGATCTGCAAAAACAGTATAACATTCCGAGAGGGCTTTATTAAATGGAGCTCAGTAGGGTAACTTCAGTCAAACAATAATACTCACACAAATGAACACACCCACAGGGGAGTCAGGGAGGTTGGGGGGGTTACTGCAAGAATGTCTTCCTGGCATCTGTTAGGCTAGAACATGTATATTAAACAGCCTAACTAGCTTTTCAAAAGTAACTTTGCACTTATGTAAAATTAATAGGGCATTCATTATAAAATCCATGCAGCATCTTATTAAATGTGCTCTGTCATTGAAAGTAGAAGGTGGAGGCTTTTTAAGCTAGGGTTTTGTTGCCCTCTAGTGAATGAGGTCAGCATTATGCATGTGAAATTATTTTGATCACTGCATAATTAATGTGCAATGAATCGGTACAAAAATGCAGTTGAATTGGATCCCTTTCCAGCGTGAATTAGTTAACACATAGAAACCCTTTTTAATTGTTTTCATACTCCCCCCCCCCAACTTCCTCAGTGAAAATGCACAATTGTGTGGCTGTCATGATAAAGAAAGCTCGCCAAAGACAAGGAGTAAATCAACAAATCAACAAAGCAGATCTGCAGTACAGTAACTTTAATACACTGGTATATACTTACCATGTCTCCTGAAAAGAATGCCTAATGACACTGTCATGCTACAAAATGCATTTTCAACTGTGATAAATTATGCCATCATTTACTTTCAGGAAGCACACTGAGATTTATGAAAGATTACTGCAAAATTATCATGCCCGGCTAAAAAAAAAAAGAAAAGCCAAATGTAGTCATTGGCACCAGGGGAAAAATAAACCAGTAGTAAAACAAGGGGAATTTGTAAAATATTACACAGGATGAAAATGTGCAGTCTTGGGGTCACATTCGGTTTCACACGCCCTCCCCTGTGTGCATATGCTAAATGGCATGAATATCAATGGTGTTGCTACAATGCTTGTAAAAGGATGACTGCCCCAGCCCTGATTGCTGAGAAAACCCATTGGGCCTAAAGTTCTCCATTGCCTTGCACCTCATGTTTTCGTTTACTGCTGAGTGTGAAATTGGTATACAATGCTTCCAAATCATACAGAGGTAGCATTTTTTAATTGTTCTTCTTAATCTCTGAGGCTAGGACAAGAAGCAATGGGCTTAAATTGCAGCAAGGGTGGTTTAGGTTGGACAGTAGGAAAAACTTCCTAACTGTCAGGGTGGTTAAGCACTGGAATAAATTGCCTAGGGGGGTTGTGGAATCTCCATCATTGGAGATTTTAAAGAGCAGGTTAGACAAACACCTGCCAGGGATGGTCTAGATAATTCTTAGTCCTGCCACGAGTGCAGGGGACTGGACTAGATGACTGCTCAAGGTCCCTTCCAGGACTATGATTCTTTGATTTTAGACTCGCTTTGTACAGGTGTAAATGACTATCCAAGATTCAAGGCAGTTAGAGGTTCAGCCCTGTGAAGAGATCTCTCTGTAAGCACTTCGGGCTGAGAGGCACTGTTGTGGGTCTGCCAAGGAGTCATGGTCCACAACTTTGTAATATTCACATTCTCCTTGACCTGAAAATGGTTGGTTTCCCACAGCCCCTGAGACAGAATATTTCTACTCTGTTCATGGGCTGCCCACATCCAGAATGTGGGCACACATTAATGCTGCTATTATTGCACATCCATGCCTGTTCTTTTATTTGGTTGGCTTTGGCATAAATTGTAAGTCCAGAGGTTTGCCAGTATTTTGACCCATAGTCCTCATTTCTGCCAAGACTTTTCTTTTTAAAAGTAATTTTTCAAGGCTTAACCATGTTTTGTGGTTGTCAATCAAAGCTGCTGTTTGCATAACTCATATGAGATCACCTCATGGTTTTGTTTGTAATTGTGGAGAATGCGCCACCATTATGAACCCAATCCAGTGCCTTCAACCATTCCTGCAGCATTTTTGCCTTAGAAATGGGGAACAACTGAACGACTGAGTGTGTACAACTTGATGTTGCCATGGCATAAACAGTCCTGAATGTAATCAAATAAAAATTTTCACTTCCTTCTGCAAACCGTCATAGATATGCTCTAAAGCATATGCCCAAATGGGCAGGAAAATCAACACTTCCCCTTCCCCACCCAGAGGGAGGGAGCTCTTTGTAGGCCTGAGCAAAGCCCACTGAAGTCAATGGGAATTTTCCCATTGACTTCAATGGGCTTTAGATCAAGCCCCATATTCCTGAGCAATTCTCTATCTGGTTAGAGAATACAGCATTGAAGCTGTCACTGTCAAGAACAGGGATAGTCCAGAGTGGTTTGGGACTAGGACAGCCAGAGGATTACAGCTTGGGTTATGGAGCACAAAATGACAACAGAGCCCTTTATTGAATAGTCTGGAAGATAAAGAGAAATGCAGGACCAAGGAGATAAATGAAAAAGGAGCAGTGTTCACTGTGCACCATGAGAAAAACAGAGAAAAAAAGATGAATATTCTCCACATAGAACAGGACCAAGCTAAGCGGTGAAATGTGGTTCTTCAGGCCACTGAGAGGATGTTACAAATAGTAGGCCAAATTCCAAATACTCCACATAGGTTAGACTCTCCTCTCAGATAATTGGTGCATGTGTGAAGGGTTGCCACTGAATCCAACGGAGTTACTTCAGGTTTACATATATATGCACAAGTAAGGGTAGAATTTTGCCCAGAGGCTTCAATGAGAGTTTTGATTCAGACAGGATTTTGGCAAGATATCCATAGATAAATGTCTAAAATAACTGACCATGTTCCTCTCATGAATGCATGTACATGTGTGCGCATGCAAGGAATATAACAATAATGTTGTTTTTTATGTTGGTTTCACTGAAGTTCTATAGTACTCTGAGGAGGCTGGCAGTGGGTGTGGTGGGAGGAACCTTTGATCAAAAGTTATTTATTATAGGTCAGATTCTGACTCAGTTCCTCTAAGCAGTACCTTATTCCACAAATGGTTTCACTGATTCCCGGGGAAGCACCCCGGGGGGAAAGGTACTATTCAACATAAGGGTGGTTTAATTCATTCTCTGTAAGTAACAGTCCATTCACCAGAGAGATTTCTCACTTACATCCTCCCAAAATTAAAGTACATCTGTACGCATGTGAAGCAGTTGTTATATGTGCCAGGGCTAACCGAGACTTGTTCCATCCACCTTTCAATAAAAAGTTGCCTTCCTTGTCTGCTGCACCATTGGGAGAATTCCAGAAATGTCACAGCAGTCCCATTCTAATTTCCCACCTGTTGGTTGTTTTTATTTGCTCAGCTATTCATTGTAACAGCATTTCCACTATTGCCACACAATAATAGCCTTTATTATGATATATTGTATACAGTGTAGAGCCAGTAATGTTGGTATATGAATTTCTTTTATAGAACCTATGATCTAAACCAGAAAAGAGAAAGGAGAAATAAAATGTTACATCTAGTATTGACTTAATTAAATGTTAAACCATAGGGCAAATCCTGATCTTAGTTATACCATTATAAATGTGGAGTAACTCCACTGACTTCAGTGGAATTCCTTGAAATGTAGATAAATGTAACTGAGATCAGAATATGGCACATTTTTTATTTATAGTTAGGCTTCTTTTTCTTTTGATTTAACTGTGGCAGGCCAGATTCTGTCATTTATGCACATCATAATGCCTTATTCCTCTAATAGCCCCATCTAACCTTAATGAACTGCTCACAGATTAAGGAATTACTTGTGATGGAAGTGGAGCTGCTCTGTAAAAATTTCTCATTGCTCTTTGTTGACCTATTAATTGGGATGTTTACTATATGAACATATTGGTTTAGTTTAAGAAGGGGTTGTGAGGAAAAGCAAGTAGGAAGGGGAAAGAATGTCTCAAGATAAGCCACGAATCAGCAAACAAACATTTCAGGGCTGTTAAGTGACAATGGCAAAGACTCAGCCTCAATCTCCTGCTAACCCTATAGGTCTGGTTCTGTTCAGAAAGGCTAAGGCCCAGGAACACAGAAGAAACAAAGACTATATCAGTTTTAAAAGGGACAGTCTCTCAAGAGAAGGGTAGTAGTTGTTGGGGAGAACCAGACTGAGACACAGCACCCAAAGGGGGGCATCTGAAGAAGGTAGGCCTGCCTTACTTACCTTTGGGGTGTTAAGCCATTAGGAAAGATCCGTGCTTAATTTGTAATGAAAGAGGTGCCGGGGCTCAAGCAATTTTTTTTTTTTAACTTTCATAACTGACACGGCACACCCAGAGGTGCCAGGACTATGAACTGTCAAATCTAGAGGTGCCGGGGCTCAGCCCTGGCAAGGCCTGGCACAAATTAAGCACTGGGGGAAGATAGACATGCATGTAAACTGTTGCTATTTTAAATCCTTTTTTCTCTAAATGCTGTGTTCTTACTGTAAAAATAACCAGTACTTTGCTTAAAAGAAGGTTGTCTGATCACTGTATACCACTGCTCACTGACTCCTGAAGGAAAGAACTGCAGGTACCTGAAATCAGTTGGTCCTGCTGGGTAAGAACAATCAGTACACAGGGATCTGAAGCTCAGGGCTCAGTCTAAGACTGGGAGAACTGCAAAATTCCACCCCGGGATAGGTCAAAATATAAGCCTAGACACCAAAGGGGGTACATTCTGAGAGGAAGGGGAGATAGGTGCAGCTAGCCCTATAACTGTGACACTACTCATGGGTAAAGCTTTTAAAAGCAGGGCCTGAAATAGCAGGCTAGAGTAAAGCGTAGTGCAATTCTTAGTGCTCTCTAAGCATTTCTTAAAATACAGCTGAATCCTGGCTTGCTATATTTTCTTGGACAGAAGCTGCTGATTTTGTGCAATGTTATCTACATACTGCAGTGTGTCTTGCCTAGGTGTGGCACAGTTTCCTCAAACTGCCCTGGTAACAAATCTGGATCTCCGGATACACAGAGGTGAGATGATTACTCATTTCTCCATGTCCTTTTGCTCCTGAGCCATGCTAGCCAGGGGCTGCTATTTACCATCAATTGACACCCACTAAGCTATTATTGCAAGCTTTGAAGAGAGGGCTGGAAAAAGAAGCTTAACACACGTCTACAGTTTTTACACTGCTGCATTTTTAAGGCTCTAAGCTCATGTCAAAGCCATGCCTTTGCTGCCTTCAGGAGGCACATCCTGATTATCCCATGGGAACTGTTCAGCGTCTCCACCTGGTTTTTGAAGCATCAGCAGAAATTGGGTGCTCAGACCCCAGCCTGCTAGTAATGTTTATCATGCACATTCGTGTTCTTCAGCTGATGGAAGCCATTTCCCACTGCACTGTTTCAAAGAGTGTATTTAAAATTAGATTGCTAGACCGCTGATGCGGGCCCACTGCCAAGCGTCAGCGTTTGAGCATGGGTCAGCTCATCAAAGGAGGCTGGCTGAAGTTTCAATACCAGTCTGGATAATGTATGAAGCCAACATTTTGTGGCGATAGCAGTGTTATTATGATTACACACAACCAACATAAAAAAAGTAATGAGCATTACTGACCTTGTTTGAGATGTACAATGTACTATCATAACCTATGATACCTAGCAATAACTTGCCTATCCCATCCTAGCAGCTGCAAGACATTTGCTTGAAATCTAACATGATCTGGAGTATGCTTTCACTATTCTATTTAAGCTAACAGCACAAAAGCCCGATTTTCAAACGGGTTTAACCTTATCTCTGTATTTTCCTAGGTATCATTATTATTTATTATTAAAATACAATCTTCTCAGAATGATTTTTTCCGTTAAGTTAGTGGTATGTATTCTTAGCCTTAGCATCACCTTAACAAAGTATCAGCGCTCGGTACGCTGCAGGAATGGAAATATATTCATTGCTTTTATGCTATGGATTTATCCCATGACATTTTTTTCTCCCCACGGTGAAAATTTTATAAATTTTATTGGCTGAGTTTATACACGCTGTGGAAATTAATCTGAATAAAGTGAGCATCCTTAAACTTTTTTTTACCTTGTTTATGGTATTTGATATATTCCTTTTATTTAGAATGAAGAAGTATTGCAAATATTGCAAAGAAGGATTAAAGGATTTTCTAGGTAAATGGCAACTTTTAATGGCTTTGTTGTCATCATTATTGCCATGCAAATGCAAAGTTAAACAGAGCTACGGTAACTCTTGGCTTTCTCCGGTAGCCGCTCATTAAATACACTGCCAATTTTTGCTTTGTTTTCATCTCATTTTGCATTAGTTCATAAGTCTCTGTGTGTTATTTAGGCATGTGGAAAACTGAGATACTTTCTCATCTTTTACAATTTTCTTGTCTTGAATCTGATCATTAGATGGCCTCCTATTACTTTTATTTCTTCAAAATGGAGACTTGATTTCCTCCCCACCCCAATGTGGAAATAAAGCCACTTAAAAATTGAAAGCCATTGATAAAACTGGCTGACTTCTAATGGCAAGATGTGTTTTCAAATTTGGAAAAAAATTTCCTGTACTCAGCAGTCCACAATGAATGACTGAGCCAAATTTCAGGATTCTAGCTCAACAGGAACATGGAAATTAATTATCTCAAGCAGTCAGCACATCACACCATTAAGAGCATCTGTATGTTCTTAGATAATAGCAAGTTTGTGACTGCGATATTAGAACAGATTGTTACCTTGTGTATTTTTAATATTTCTGGACAATTACTGCCATGAAACATAAAGCAACACTGAATGCTCCCACATCCACTAATCTTCACATTCAAATCGTGTATTTGAGTATGAATCTTCCTTTTCTTGCAATCTAATATACACATTATACCAAACAAATTAACCCCAAAATGATTGTTTATTGGTTAATCTCAAAGTCCAGAAGGAGGGAGATATGACAATTGTGGTCATATGAACTGGCCTCATTTACAAAGCACATGAATTATTAATCAGTTAAAAAAATGCATGTTTTTGTTGCTGAATGGACTTAGAACAGGATATTACAAACTAAAGAGACATTTTTATGTGCTTTCATTTTAATTCCAATAAACCATCAGCATGGGAGCATGTTTTAGCATGTTCCTTGTCAACGCACTGTCAACCTGTGGAACTCCTTGCCAGAGGATGTTGTGAAGGCCAAGACTATAACAGGGTTCAAAAAAGAACTAGATAAGTTCATGAAGGATATTAGCCAGAATGGGCAGGGATGATGTCTCTAGCCTCTGTTTGCCAGAAGCTGGGAATGGGTAACGGGATGGATCACTTCATGATTACCTGTTCTGTTCATTCCCTCTGGGGCACCTGGCATTGGCCACTGTCGGAAAACAGGATACTGGGCTAGATGGACCTTTGGTCTGACCCAATATGGCTGTTCTTATGTTCCTTCCGACACCTGTATAGCAATGGCTTTCAAAACTGGCCCCACTCTCAGTTCCCTAAAAAAACTGTGATATGAGGATTTTTGAAGATGCATCTTGCACAGGGAGTACGTGAGCTAAAATAAGTGTTTTCCATTGCTGATTTCTGTGATCTAAGGATAGATGAACAGAATGGTTGGGGGAGCTAGAGTTGCTGAGTCCACTCAAATATCAAGGGCCTGATTAACTACTATGTTATTCCAATTGTATCTCAGTGTAGCAAATTTGAAATTGCACAAGTGTAAAACTGGAATAACACAGTGTTGTATCAGACTGAGACTGATACACCAGAATGAAATTTACCTGACTATGACAGTCCTGAGTCTCCTCTTACACTGGTATATGTAAGTCAGGAGTAACTCCATTGGAGTTGAGTGGTTTAAGAGGGAGGAGATTCAGGCCCAAGGTGTGGTTTTGAAAAGAGTGAAGCCCAAATCCTGGATCTAAACCATGGTTGTGAAGTTTCTGAGACAAGTTCTTCTCTCTTGCTCTGGTGTCATGCCACTGTAGTTTAAGGGCAGAATTTGGCCTAATGACTTCCTTTCAGACTACATGGCTGAAAATTCTCAAAGAAGCACTTTACTGAACATTTAGAAAGATTTCTGATAAAACTCCATTCAATCTCATCAGAATTACTGTGAAATTCCATATAGTTACAGAATATTTAAGACAGCTTTTGCATTACATTTCTTGAAAGCTTGAGAAAAAATCTACTTCACTGCCACTTTTTTCTAGAAAGATTTTTTTCTCCATTTTAATCAGAAGCAAGCTTCAGTGGTCAGGGATCAGACTTGAAGGAAGTACACCTGGGTTCTATTCCTGGGTCTCCCGCTTAGCCGCTTTACAACCTTGGTGAAGTCACCTCTCTGTGCCTCTATTTCTCCTCCCACACTTTGTCTACCTAGCCTATTTAGACTGTGTGTAATTCCGGGGAGGACTGTCTTTTACTATGTGTTTCTTATAGCTGGTCAAAAATCTTCTCTTTCAATGAGAAAATGGCTTTTCGATTAAACAGGAATTTTCTCCCCCAAAAATCTCCATTCCATATACGTTTGCACCTTCATTAAAAAAAAATTGAAAACCAAAAAATAATTTATTTTGTAATGCCAAAACCAGAAACATTTTCATTGCTAAACAGTGAATAATCTGAGCATTTCATTTTTTTACAAAAACCTGAAATATTTGAAGGGGAAAAAATCAGTCCCTTACCAGCTCTAGTGTTGGTACAGTTCCGAGCACACTAGGTCTCTGATCTCAGTTGGGATCTCTAGACACTAAAGTAGTACAAATAAATAATAATAAATGATTGTGCCATCTCTTAAAATCACTACTGTTAACTTCATTAAACTCCATGAGAAATTTTCCATGAAGTTTCATATTAAGTTCTTTCTCTTTTTCCAATATTTTTCAGCCCTCTTGTGCCAATTATTTATCTATCTTACCTGGGACTCGGAGGATTGTTTGATCTTGATCTACATTGGTATTTTTTATTATAAATCTAGGGCAAAATATTGCTCCCAGCTACACTGGTGACAATGCAAAGTGAGTCTAATGAAGTCACTGAACTTAATTCAGTTATGCACTTCTGTAACTGAGATTTGAATCTAGTTTTTCATTTACCATTTTAACTAAATTCTAGAGCTGGTCAGAAATCTTCCAATGGAAAAACATTTTTCTGTAAAAAACAAAAAAGTGGATTCAATCAAAAGCAAAGCATGTCAATTTAGACAAAATTTTCTCATGACAAAAATATCAGAATGGAGAATTATTAAAATGTAAAAAAAAATCAAAATCAGGACGAAATCTTTCAATTTTATCAAAACAAGACATTTCCATCAATACAAACAGGACTTTTTTCTTCTTCATTTCTTGAAAATAATGCTTTTTTTGTTCTTTTTCAGAACAGAAAAAATTCAGAATTGTGGAAAAAGCCATACAATGGAAAATCCAGTTCCTGCCCATGTCTACTGATTTCCAACTCCCCTGTTACTTAGTGTAACAGTCTTTAACTGCTAGAAAAAGTTTAGGACTCAAAACAAGACACTGTCTCCATGGTAAGATGCAGCTAAACCTCATATTTTTCAACAAATAATAAGAGAATGGCTTCATTTTTGCATTACTGCTTTCCAGCTTTGACAGTGAGCGCTCTACCTTCTTCATCCCCACCACCCGTCAAAACCACACGGCCTGCATTTTTTAAAAAATTCAGACTTTTGTGTGACTAATGTAATGATTCCCCATGATGGAAACTGTATAAATTCTTGCATACACTAGATGCACAAGTACGCCCCCAATTTTGTTTTAAAATCAAAGCTTCGTTTTTATCTGACCCCACACTAGCACATGCCAACTCCGTTTTTTACAATGTAGAGTTGGATATTCACCATGATAACAATTAAACTGTATTCTGTCAAGGAAGTAGCATGTAGGTCTGTGTCTTACCTGACAGGTAATGGTTTCATTCATTAAAACAGGATATTCAAAAACAGCATACTTTGACAGGAAAGATTCCATAAACAATGCATGTCAGCCTTCACTGTCTGTGGCAGTACAAATGCGTATCCTTCCATGATTGACTCCAACTCACTTCATATGTGCTCAGATACTACGGTGATGAGAGCAATATATATAGAATAGAACTCAATCAAGGAGTGTAAAGTGATGAATACATTCTAGTCACATACATATATATATATATATATAATGTTTGTATGTACATAGAATCATAGGAATAGAGGGCTGGAAGGGACCTCGAGAGACCATCTAGTCCATCCCCCAGTGCTGAGGTAGGACTGAGTAAACATTGACCATCCCTGACAGGTGTTTATCTAACCTGTTCTTAAAACCCTCCAATGATGGGGATTCCCCTGCCTTCTTTGGTAGCCTATTCCAGTATTTAACTATCCTTACAGTAAGAAAGGGGTTCCTAACATCTAACCTAAATCTCCCTTGCTACAGATTAAGTCAATCACTACTTATTTATCAACCTATAATCCTCAAAGAGCTTGCAAATTTTTTATTCTTTGGTTCCAGTATCTTTCCAGGTATCAACATTAGGCTGCAAGATCTATAATCCACCAGGTCCTTTTTGTTCCCCTTTTTAAAGACAAGTACTATGTTTGCCCTTCTCCAACCCTGTGGGACCTCACTGGTTCTCCATGAGCATGGGTGGTGGGTATAATAATCCAGGGGAGGCTCAGCCTCCCCTGATGAAGCTGCCGGACCCCTGTTTGCAGGTTTGTCAGGGGAAGTTTCTGCTTTATTATGCCCCATGTGAGTTCCTGGGCACCTGAGGTAGCAGTCCTCAGCTGCCCCAGAACCTGCATGTGCTTCTTCGGGACGAGAGTGAGACTCTTTTCCCTGGGGTGGCTTGGGGTCTGGGGAGGGGAGGTGCAGCGCGGCTGCGGCTGGCCCGGGGCTCCTCCAGCCGAGGTGGGAGCTGCTCAGTGCTCCTCCAAGTGGGGGGAAGCTCATGGCTCCGGCCTCTGAGGGGGGTGGGCAGAAGGGGTGGCGCTGGGGGCTAGCCTCCCTGAAGGGGGGCTCCACCTGCCGCCCATGCCCATCAATTGTTGAAGACAACCACTGACAGCTCTAAGATTGCTTCAGGTAATTCTTTAAGAACCCTAGAGTGAATTTCATTGGGCTTTGCCTATTTGAATATATCTAACTTATCTAAATAACCTTTAACCTGTTCTTTTCCTATTCTGGCTTGTGTTCCTTCCCCCTTGTTCATATTGTGTTAAGCATCTGACCACAATTAACTTTTCTAGTGAAGATAGAAGCAAAATAGGCATTAAACCTCTCAGCCTTCTTGGCGTCATGTTGTTACTCTCCTTTCCCACTAAGTAGGGGACCTACACTACCCTTCATCTTTCTCTTGCTTTTAATGTATTTATAGAACCTCTTCTTTTGGCCTTTGCTAGCTGTAACTCAGTTTGTGCCTTAGCTTTTTCCGATTTTTTTTGTCCCTTCATGCTTGTTAGTACATATATAATTATCGCCATTTATATCATGGTGGAGTGCAACTGAGGCTATAGTTCAGTGTGTGTGTGTGTGAGTGTGTATAAAATAACCCTACCATGTAACCATCAAAACATGATTCAGCCTTCAAAGTTACTGCATTCTTATATTGCCTTCACTCTCATTGTCATTCTCCCCTACTGCATGTTCTCTCCCTTTATTGCGGGGATGCACTCAGCTTTTGTCTTGTAAATCGCCATGCAAATTCATACTGCTATATGAGTGACACTGGTAAATTGCTGTGGCCCATGTATTGTGAGCAACATGGCAACATTTCATTGTTGAAGCACCAACAACAAAAAAGTAAAGAATGTGCAGTATCATTTGGGAACTTGCACATAGCAATTATATCATTCCACATCAATGGGGAGTGCAAGGCCCGCACCCATATGTCACTTGTGAAAAAGAAACGAGAGCATTCGGGCCCACTCTTCTGGAACTAGTACTCAAGATTTGCCATCAAACAAGAACAAAAGAAAGAAACTAGGAAGGGAGGGCTTCTCAGAGTATAGAGTGGTTAGAGCCAGTCCTGGGCACTTTGTAATTTTGCTACATAAGATACAATAATAGAGGTGTGTGTCCCATAACACAATAAATGCCAGGTTGGAAGCACTCTCAAATCACAATTAATTACTCTTTTTAACCAAGTTTTCTGGAAGTAGCATTTGTAGACCGGTATTTGGAAAGGAAGACTGTGATGAGTGACTTAAGTGCTGTGACCCTGCCTATTGATCCATGGCCCAAGAATGATTGTTATTGACAAAGTTGCAGATAGATGATTAATGAGCTTTTTCTTTCTGCTTCATTCAGAACCAGGGACTTGGCCGCTGGAGAGCTCTTTTATCCACCGTTTCCCGAAAGGAGACCTTCCTTCCTTTAATATGCATCAGATCCTCAGATCTATCCATGATGCACTCAGAATAATTCAGAGAGGCAAGGCAAGTGACTTTAATATTTTCTAGAGGCATCTGCCTCTGTTGTGCCTGTCTTTAAAGAAAATCCAGATGGAGCTCTAGACAATTTAAACATGTTTTTTCCTGTCAAATTATACATGATTATATCCAAGAAATGTATGCCACATTTTTGTGTTTTGAGGGCAAACCATTTTTTAAAACATGCATTTTAAAACACACTTGACTGGAAGGTACACAAGATATATAGAGATGTAAATATAGATATATTTTGTCAGATCAGATAAATAGGGTCAGCTCCCATTTAGGCAACAAACTAAGTCGCCAGATTTTCAAAAGAGCTGAGCACAGTGAGTCCTGAGATCTTTTTGAAAAGCTGGCTACAGCTGACACAGGTGCCTAAGCTCTTTTGCAACATGGCCCACCTTTCAGTGCCTAAATGGGAACTGAGCTCTTTTGAAAACCTGGTCCCAGTTAGGGTGCTGATACTTGGATATCTGCTCTGTAGCTCTGGAAAATTCAGCACTTACTCCAGACCCCTTTTTATGACCGTAGTAAGAGAGGAGAAGCAGCTTACCATAGCTGGATTTGACCTCAGACCAGACTATCCAGCTGTCTCTAGTTGGCAAAATGATGCATGAGAGGCCAGGACATTTTTATTTCTTATGCAAATAGAAATGAAGAAACCCATCTTTGCACTGATTCCTAGCCTCATGCTTTTCCTGAAGATAGTTTATGTTGTTACTGATTATTAATATTGCTGCCTGACCTGCTTTAATAATCCATGCCATTAATCAGTGCTGCTCACCTTCAGCTATGTGCTTGTATCTCTGTCGGCCATCCATGCCCATAAATATCACCGCTGTGTATCGCCATACAAACCCCTGTAAATCAATGCTGCCAGTCCATCAGTTCTGAGAGAGGTTTGCTCTGAAATCCAGCACTCGATGTGGATTCCAAAGGGCAAGTTCAGGTTAAAGCATAATAAACACACAAATTTACTAACTGGAATAGCTGTGAGTTTCACTGTTACAATAACTACAGCATTCTTTAAGGAAGAAAACCCAAGACTGGATCCAAAGCCCATTGAAGTCAATGAGAGTTTTTCCATTGATTAAACGGTCTTTGGAGTAGGTTCCTAGAAAGCTATCCATTGTGGGTGCTGTGATCTTGAAAATTTGGTGCCAAGGTTGCTGTTGGGTACTGAGCACTTTTGGAACTCTGGTCTCGGTTTTGGGTGCTGGGTACTTAAAAATCTGACCCTATATACATAGAAAGGGAGACAGAACTAATCTATGCTATCCTAGTTTTGAACCAGTTCCTGTATATTGAAAACTGTGCATCACTTTAAGTTAAAGGGATTCCTGGTCCTTCTTGCAGGCTCTGGGGCTCTGGGTCTTCAGTCTGCAAAGAGCCAGCCCAGAGCAGGGTGGATTGAGAGTGCCTTTTTGCCTAAGCGAGCAGCCTGCTTTGCCTCTCTCTGTTTTTGGTTCTTGTGCGTTAGGGTTCTGGACAATTAAGTATGGTTACATTGCAACCTTCCAGAAAGATAATATTATGGTTTTATCCAACTTCTCTGTGTGTATGCCATGAACATAACACCAGTATTTCTAATAAATACTTGAAAGATAGTGAGGTGTTCAGAGAGTGTGGTAATAGGGACCATATAATTACTTAAGATAGATAGGTACATTGTACAGGTTTCCTTTCTAATGCAGTGGGTTTTGTTGTTGTTCTTCATCTTCTTTTTAATGGAAACGGGGAGTTAAGTGATTCACCTTTGGGGAAAGAAAAAAAAGATTGATGTTTTGCAAACTTCTGAAATGGTATATTGGGTTTGACAATGACAACAAACTCCATGAAGTTGAACCATCCGCAGAAAAAAGTAAGAAGCAACTCATGACAGACCACGCATGAGTGACTGTGGTGTTAAATAAAGTCACACTGAAACCTATCACAGATTGCCTAGTAAGCTTTTGGAAAAATATCTGACAAGCCACATTGACAGAGATTACTACACGTTGATTGCTTTTAATTCCGTGAATATAAAAGGGCTATTATTTGTAGTGTTATTGTTGCAAGAAACTCTGTATTGTGGTCACGACGTCCTGGGTTTGGAAAGATGCTGAGCTCTTTTATTTTCATATTAATTTACAATGTCCCTTTTCTATGGGGAGATGGTTTTATTTTGACAAAGTACAGTAACACTCAAGAACTCCTAATATCTAATGTATAGAGAAGGTCATGAATTCATATCCAAGCAGGTGTGAATATTATAGTGTATATACCAGAGATGGATGGCACTTACTTGTGGTTATGCTACACTGCTAAGGAAGACACTAAATCATAAAATGTTACTTCTCACCTTGCTGAAACTGTAAAATGGATGTAACATTTCTTTCCATTGAAAGATCCAATTAGGGATGTGGAAGGGCAGGCTATACAAAGTAGGCTTCCCAAAAGCTAGAATAGCTTCTCCAGAGGAAGAAAATGTAGCACTTGAGACTTGGAGAACAAATAATATTTGCAAAGAAATTAATAAAATGTTGAGGCTCTCCGTCACCCTCTCTTTGTGTTGTCACAATGTGCATTCCCCTGGATGCCAGATTAAAAAATGAGCATTTGCACTGAAGTTGCTGCTAATGCATCATATCACATTGCTCTTATTGTAAATCAGGCCCACAGCGTAAGTGCTGGCTTTAGGATTCTAGAGAATCACAAGTGCGGTTTTTCTTGGGGGACCCATTGGTCTTTTCCATCTCCCGCTCATTACCTCAGTCTGCTCGAAGGGTGTACACAAGCAGCCTACATTGTTTGTGTTTCTCCCACACTTGCCTCTCATCCAAACCTTTACAAACAACAGGGAATTAAGTCTCCTCAAAATCCTGGAAAGTAGCAGCTGGAAAGGCAGGTGAGTAGGGCTGAAAATGAGAGTGATACGTGGTATTCAGTGGGAGGTGGGTCAAGGGACAGGAAGTCACTGCCACCCCAACCAAAGGCCAGGATATTTTGTCTTTTATCACTCCCTTGCCGTAAATTGTGGATTAGACAGGCCAATTGAAACATACTAAACAAAGGGTTTTTTTTTAAAATAAACATGATTATTTCTCTGTTCTCCCTTTCTCTCCTTCTACTCTTTCTTCCTCATGCAACTTCTTTCTCTTTTTCTTTAAGACCTCTCTCCCTCTGTCCTATATTCATTCCCCACCTCTTTTCCCTCTCTCATCTCTTTCTCACCCTCATTTGTCTTTTCCTCCTACTGTGCTCTCTTGGAACTCTCTTTCCCCAGAATACATCCAGCCTGCCTCCTCTCCTGTAGTGTGTAGGAATTGTGTGAAATCCCTTTAAATCATTAGTGGTGTGTTCAAACTATTTAAAGGCATGCTACCATATTACTATACACTACAGCTACCCTATATTATTTTCCTCTGTGCAGTGAGGAGGAGGTGAAGCAGCAAGGGAGAGCAAAGGTTTGCTGCCGAGCTCTCTCCCCTTTCAAGTGAGGGGATGTGCTGTACCTGACTTACTGAAATGCAAGGTCGGGGGAACTTGAGATAATGAACTTCTGTGGGAGAAAGGCTGTTCCCTAGCTAGCTATCAGTTAAAGGGTTGTCCCGCCCCCTTTGTTTACATACATGGTGGGGAGAAGGGAGGAGTTGTCAGAGAAACAATGTGGCCCACTGCTTAGAGCAGGGGACTGGGAGCCAGGAGTCCTGGGCACTCTTCCCAGTTGTGCTACTGAGATTAAGATCTTCTCACTTCGTGCCTCATTTTCCCCACCTGCAAAATGGGGACAGCAAGAGCTGCCCAACGTTATAAAGCTCTTTGCACTTATGCCTTTCATCAGAGAATCTCAAAGTGTCAGCATTACTATTTCATTTGCTGACCTGATGATGAAGTGAGTTCAGGAAGCAGTTTAGCAATCATTGCTTTTGTGGGATGTCAGACCTTTAGCATTATCTTAATATAGTTATGTGGTTTTGGTGAAAGTAAAATATTTCAGATTAACAAAATCACTGTAGCATCCATGCACTATGACTGGTTAGCACATTAATATTATGAATACCTTGGCTAAGGGGGAAAAAGACCTCAAGCATGTTCTATCTAGGTCAGATTGCATTAATTTCCTTTGACTTCTTTCAGACATATACACTCTTTGTTTCCTTTTTGCTTAAGGTTGCAGGGTATTCACTTTGTGTTTAGAATGTACAGAGCTTTAATAGAATGATCAATTTTTTCTCCCTTCAATCAGCTCTCTCCGGCATCCAAAATACTGAAGGAGCCTGGAAATAAAATTGCTTGCAATGCACAAATTTTAGGCATCTGATTTTATATTGCAGCCTCTATTTGCTGAAACAAATAGGCACAAAAAGAAGCTACTGCCACAGGCAATTTATGTCACCAGTTTCATTCCATATCTTCATGGATAATTTATAAGGAAATTCTTTAAAATTGTCTGCGTAGTGCCTACATTTGGGTATGTACTTTATATAAGTTGATGCTATTTGAAAAATAACAGACCCCATACCTGTATAATACTTACCTTTTGGTGAATGAATCAAGTGAACTCACTTGTGGGATTAGACTAGAAAAGAAAGGCAAAGAATATTAGTCAGCAGGAAAAGTGAGCAGCTTTCTGGGAAACAGGATAGGTGTTTGTCTTGTGGTTGGTGCAAGCATACATCATCTGGCAGTGAAATGCAAAGTAGCTGCAATATTCGTTGATTGGGCAATTAATATTTGTGACTCAGAGAATTTAACAAAGAAAATAAATGGAATTTATAGTGGAGTTCAAGGCAAACAATTGCATTTTAGCCTGATTGATGGAATAAGATGTCAAGTAATAGTCACATCAAACCCACAGTGCATGCCAAACAAGGACATGAAAGAATTATACTTTTTAGGGTATGCCTATGCAGCCTGCAGGAGCGAGCCTCGCAGCCTGAGTCAACAGACTTGGGCACCTGGGATTCACAGGAGCACTCCAAAACCAGCTGTGCAAACAGCACTCTGAAGTGGCAGCTCAGGCTCTGAGGCCCACCCACCTCCCGAGGCTTCCGCGCTTGAGCTCCAGCCCAGGCCACAACTTCCAAGTGCTGCCTATACAGCTCCCTTTCGAGCGCCCATGCAAGCCCCGCTAACCCAAGTCTGTTGACTCTAGCTGGGAGGCTCACTGATGTGGGCTGTGTAGACGTACCCCAGAGTCGTAATGTTTGGTCCTGAAATAAACAAGCCTCTGTCAAGTAATGGCTTGTCTACCTGGGGCAAATTTACGGAGATAACGATACTAGGATAATTATACTTTTCAAAGTGACATAAGTGACACTGGAAAAAGGTATTCCTTTTCTGGAATACAAGTGAATCGCGGGGAGTTAGGCCCGTATAATGTTAGTGGTATAATTATGCCCGCGAATTTTCCTCTCTAGACAAAGTACTGGTTCTCTGTCTACTACTTGGGCCTGCTCCTGCTCCCATTGGATGGGCTGTATCGTTTAGGAACATATCTGTGCTGGGGATAAGGCACAGCTGCATCACTCAAAGGAAGGACTGGCAGCATTCCGCCACTGGACACTCCAGGAGTTTCCTGGTGTGTGGCCAAACATACATACCCTTACACCCTTCAAAGAGATGCAATGTACTTCAGTGAGCTGGCGTGTGAGGAGACAGGAACATGGCTCTGCCTACTGTCTCACACACCCCCCCCCCCACAAGGATTGCTGTTCTGTCTGGACCTCACATGTCCTGCAGAAGGTGAAGGTAGGCTCCTTACTTCTTCCGCCATCACTATGCACCTGCATGAGGACCATCCAAAATCTTGTCCTGTGTGATCAGTGGCAAAATTGCCATGGACTTTATTGATGCGGGATTTAAGTCCTAGGAATGAGCAAACCTCAAAAATTCCCAGTTTGGGTAAGGATTAGAAAGCTTGAATGTTTATCTGAACCATCCAAATCTGCATATGTAATATGACAGTTTACGTACATTTGCCTTGCCATGGTACCAGAGGCAAAGTCACTATATTGGAGAAGTCAGTCGCTCCCAGGCAGGGGTGCTGGAACAATTTGTTCCAAATTTGTTGTTTGTAGAGTGGGGGTGCTGAGAACAATTGATCCAAACTGTAAACCCTGTATGTGATGGAAACCACATCAAGTCAGGGGGTGCGGCAGCACCCCTACTTCCACCACTTATGCTCGCAGGCATTTTTAGTGTTTGGATTTCTTTGAGGAATGTGCATTTCTTGGACCTGTTGTGGAATGCCATAAAAAAAGCATTTTCATTTCCCACTGCAGACAGTGAACAAACACGAAAACCTTATCTATATCTGCTATAACTTCTTCAGTTAGGTGTACGTTTTTTTTTTTTAAACTGGAATAGTTTTATTGCCACAACATTAGTGTGGGTGCATGTATACCAGTATATTCTTATATACCACTGTAGCTTATTTCCTCTTCTCTTACTGAGAGAAGCTATACCGGTATAGCGGCATCCACCCCATAGGGTTGTCCTGCTTTAATTAAACCAGGACTATTTTTGCGTGTAGACAAAGCCTCAGCAGATGATTCAAAACTTTAAAAAATGTTAGGTTCCAAACCCTGACCTGAGGTTCTTGTTTTATCTGAACCAGTTTTTTCCATCCGCACTGCTTCCACGTCTCAGGTTACTTGTAAGATACACCTGGAGCAAACCTAAAAAAGGAATAATTTAAGCAGCATTAGGTAAAAATTCAGTGTCAAATCGTGAAGCCAATTGTTACTTCAGGTGCTTTGTCAAAAGCAGCCAACTTCACAACAAGAAGCGCACTAAATGTTAATAAAAAAGTGCAAATATGTAATATGCAAAATCTAGTACTACCCTCACCATATTTTTTCCAAAGCAATTAAACTGGCAAGTCGGGAGGGAGAGGAGGGGCGGAAAGTCTGTTATATTGTTTCCACTTGGTTAAGCCGATAAACAATAGCTGGTTGTTTTTGGATAAAATGCTTAAGAAACAATATAGCCCGTAACCACAATTTTCAGAAATGACTTTGATTTCGTGTTTGAGTTTTGGGTGCCTCACTTGAGACAGCTTAAAGGGGCCTGATTTTCAGAGGGTGAGCTCTCAGCACTTCCTGAAAATCCGTGTCCTTTAAGGTATCTCATGTTGGGCACCCAACATCATCAGCCACTTCTGAAATCTTGACAAACGTTGGATGCGAGACAGAGTTCTAGCAGCAACAGCACCCTGATTACTGATGTTGCTGCCCTTCTGAGAAGGCTGCAGGCTGATCTGGAAGCAGTTAACCCCTTTCTGTTGGTGGATTACAAGCACCTGGGTGGTAATTACTAGGCTATTGCTACAACTGGCAGTAATTGAGAAGACAGAAGTGGGAAGAACAGGAAGTATGGGGGAGGAGCTCAGAGGATGAGCAGTGTGAAGAAGAGACACTGTATCGAAAACTCTTGCTGGAATATGGCTGTATCATGTTCTGTTTGAAAAAGAACTGTGGCATAAAAGGTACATGTGGTGAAGAGAAAACAGCCTGGGGGTGTTTATGAGTGGGTGGTGGTGGTGGAAACAGGCAGGGTAGAATACCACACTGGGCAGTGGAGGGGGCAACCTTTGAAGAGGGTGCTAAATTTTCAATGAGAATACAAAAATAGTTTATTTGCATATTGGTTGCCCTGTGTTTCTGTGTGTGAGCAGGCACGTGTAGGTATACGAAATGTCCTTTATGCATAAACCAGTGCCTGATTTGTACATGCAAATGAGAGTGTTTTGTCTCTGCACATGCAAAAGCAACAGCTGTATTTTAGAGAGGCCTGTGGAAAATTCGGCCCATAGAATTTTGATGGTTTTGACATGTTTATGTACTATGCCCTTTTTTATATTATTGTAAATGTATAAAGATCATAGGTGTTTGTGTACACTATCCTTTACAAGGAGAAAATCAATTTTTCATTCCTCTGGAACCACTTGCAATGCAACTGGAATATTACCTGAACCAAGTAAACAAAATTATCTTCCAACCTGAATAAGAAAAATGTAGCAGAAAGTCTTTGTCTTCCTATTTTCAACTTTCTTATTATCTAAGTTTGACTGGGATTTAAAAGAAAGAAGGAAAAAAAGAATCCCAACCAAACAGAGCGTTGTTAGGAGGAAAGCTAAAACGAGCCCTGTAAAAGACCTAGTTTAAAATTTAGAATGGGAATGTTTTTTCGATTTAAATTACCAGTGCAGGGTTGGAGTGCAGCAGCCGGGAGGCTGTCATGAAAATTGTGCTCTTCATTTGTACGTTCTTCCTGTGGTTCAGGCTAATAAATGCACCTTTTCTAAAGTACTTAAGTGCCTCTCCCCATATACCCGTCACGGCAGTCTCTAGTCTCCTTGCATATTAATGAGTTTATCTTCACAACCTCCCTGTGAGACCAGGAATTATTGTTCTCCCCATTTTACAGATGGGGAACTGGAACACAGAGAGCACGTTTACCCAGTCAGTGGCAGCGAGCATCATGCTACCACGCTAAAAAAGCTGTGCTGGTGTCATGGCTTGGGCTGGAGCTCGGGCTCTGTGCCCTAGCAAGGCTGGTGGACTTCAGAGTCCAGGCTCCAGCCCGAGCTGCAATCTCAAAGCACTGTCTATGCAGCTGTTTTTAACACGATAGCGTGAGCCCCTCGACCTGTGCTGGAAGGCGGGCTGCTGCAGACGATGTCGATGTACCCAGAGACTGTGACTTGCCCCAGGGTCGTGCAGGGAGTCTGTGGCTGAAGTAGGAATTGAATCTAGCTCTCCTGAGTCCCTATCCAGGACCTTAATCCCAGGCCAATACCTCCTCTATACATTTTTTTGTAACTTGTTAGCCTGGAAAGGCTCAGCTCAGTGGTAGCACCTAATGTTCAGGGTGTTGTCTTAATCTGACCATTTAAGTGCCTCAGGTCCACACAAGTCCCATGATTAATTCAGAAGTCCACATGATGAGTCAATGGTTCCATTAACCAGCTTTCTGCTTAGGGATATTCTGGGTTCATGTCCAAATAGATCTCAAAAGAGGGGCTTTTCTCTGAATCAAACATAAAAATAATTTGAAATCTGCCCCTAGGGCAGCCTGGAAACTGTTGGCCCTTCTGGGAAGATACACTCTAGGAATGGAAAAAGCCAGAAGCCAAAGACCTCAATGACTGCTCCTCTTTTGTTTCTTAAAGACTCCTTCAAAGAACTCTGTAGCTGAAGTTTCAGAAGCCCTGTGGGTGCTGAAAACACTTCAGCAGAAGAAATCCTCCCTTCTGATGTCTTGGGGTGGTTTCCAGTCCTGGACTCCAAAAGCTATTGCGACCAGGCTTCACAGTGCATGAGGCTGGGTAGAAGCGGTGATGCCCAAAAGCAAAATATATTTGTTTATACAATTTGAATGAAAAATATATAGTAGGAATAATAACAAGGAGTACTTCTGGCACCTTAGAGACTAACAAATTTATTTGAGCATAAGCTTTCGTCGGCTAAAACCCACTTCATCAGATGCATGCAGTGGAAAATACTGTAGGAAGATATATATATACACAGAGAACATGAAAAAATGAGTGTTGCCATACCCACTATAACAAGAGCGATCAGTTAAGATGAGCTATTATCAGCAGGAGAAAAAAAAGCTTTTGTCGTGATAATCAGGATGGCCCATTTCCAACAGTTGACAAGAAGGTGTGAGTAACAGTAGGGAAAAAATAAGCAGGGGAAATTAGTTTTACTTTGTGTAATGACCCATCCACTCCCAGTCTTTATTCAAGCCTGTATTTTCCACTGCATGCACCCGATGAAGTGGGTTTTAGCCCATGAAAGCTTATGCTCGAATAAGTTTGTTCGTCTCTAAGGTGCCACAAGTACTCCTTTTCTTTTTGCTGATACAGACTAACATGGCTACCACTCTGAAACCTGTCACCATAGTAGGAATAGCGTGCAGCAACAGCACCTCAGATTTGGATCCTGCTGGATTGCACAAACTCCTTTTTTGGGGCTCGGGTCTGATCAGTACTTTTTGAGAAGCCTTCAGGAAATACCGGGGGGGTGCTGTGGATTCAGTAGGTGGCAGCCTTCCTTCTTTGACAAAATTGCCCCAGTATGACATGTGCAGGTGTATCCCACTGGTTAGTGTGCATATGTGTCCTCCTCTCTGTGCCTGATCCACAGAGGAGGATGGATGTGTTACAAATGTCAGACTTGGCTCTCTAGCTCAAGTTGTAGAGACACTCATGTGTTCATCTCTGCAGGTCCCTGGTTGAACTCCTGGTGTTGACCCAGACTGTGCCATCAGATAGGCACTGTGCTGGTAGAAGTGCCAGCATTCAGATCAGCCTCAAAATGAGGCCTTGATGGCTTCTGAACATGCAAAACCCCTACCACGTTTTTCTAGGAGAGGGGTTTTAGCTGTATTTGGTCAGTAGTATATTTGTCTCATTAAATTCCCCTCTATACTTTCAGTGGTATTCGCTACTCTTCGCTTCCTGCCCTAAATGTTTTGGAATGGTAGTAACTAAATTTCAGTGGTGAAGGAAACCAAAAGGATGACTTGTTTGTGACATTATCAAATTTTGATGTTAGGACTATAGGGCCAAATTCTTGGTGTCAGTGGGCACAGTTCCATTGACATGAATAGAACTGCACCAGTTTATACCAGGCATATCTGCTCATGGAATTGTATGACAAATACCATGTCAATGCCTCATGCTCCAGAGGAAGATTCCTCCCTTACAATAATGCACCTGTCCATAAGATGCAGAGTTCCTGCTGTGATCAGATACACCTCAAAACATTACATGCGATTACCCCTACCCTGCCATGTGTGACTCCATAACCTCTTGCCATAGTTAATTCTTCAGGCTGATCTATAAAGGCAAAAAAGTGTGTGGTTTTTTTGTTGTTCTTAAATTATACATGGGAACTGTTATTCTGGTCACTCTGTATGTCAGACAGTTTCTAAGCATGAATTGTGCATAATAAGGTCTATGAGCAAGACTTGTGGTGATAATACATAACGTTCAGCAATTATCCTGGTATTTCTGCATCTCAGTTAACCCTATAGACAAAGAATAAATACTAATTAACATGCATCTTAGCTATCTAAAATTGCATCTCTTAATGCTTTGAAATTACGTGTTTTATCCATCCACATTTGTTTTGACTTAAACGTTTCAGTACAGAATTCGTTTTTCTATCCTGTGTTTCCACATGATGGTTTCACCCCCATGAGCTTTTGTTTAGTGTTTTGTCTTGGAGGTGCTTTTGGATTGATGTGAAGAGGATGATGGTTATAAAAATAATTTAATCGAACTGCAGGCTATTTCCTAGACACATTTTTAAGTAATTATTTTTACACCAGAATAATATATTCCACTAGTGAGCAAAAGTTTGAATTTATTGGTTACCACTGTTCTTTTGTGGAAACTGTACAGCATCTGCCTCCTTGCTCTGTGTTTTGTTTAAAACAAACAAACAAAAAAAACCCACCATCTGCTTCTCGACACTCCAAAGGGGACATCACTGTCCAGTGGGATTTTTATCATATGTTTGCCTTTTTTGTGAACATCTAAATAGTTAGATAACAGCCAAGTGCATCTATTTTTGTCCTTAAACTAATGCCTTCATTTATACGTTTAAAAAAAAAAATCTTTGGGTTGCTAGGTGGTGGTTATGAAGTTTTCTGACAATTTTATCCTTTCATATTTAAGGCCGGGCACTCGTATTCTAATCTGAAGTCAAGATTTTCAAAGGAGACTAGTGATTTTAGGTGCCTAACCTGAGATACCTCAAACTAACCCAATTGTCAGCACGTGACCACTCAGCACTCTCTGAAGATCAATTCCTTTAAGGAAATCCAGTTAGGCGCTCAAAAATACTAACCACTTTTGAAAATATTGGTCTAAAGCATTATTTCCCTTTTGAATCTACTACAGTTTGTTCCTTGGCAAAACTGAATGTCTCTTGACTTTTTAAAAGTGTTTCCATACTATTTAATATTTCTTTCAGTACCACCAATATCATCCAGATTTTTTTCAAAATGCAGTGTACTCAGTTGCGCATTTTCAGACTGATTCTGCAACCTTTATTCACATAAATATCCCTTACTCTCACTGATTTCAATGGGACTCCTTATGTAAAGAGTATTTGTGCGGGGGAGAGCAGGGCAATATTATTCAGCTGAAATTTTTTCCCATCAATAAATGCAGATTTGGTGATCCACAAATTTGCAAGATAATTTGGGGGGAGGGGGTCTGATTAAAAAGCAGAAAAGATCTAACCATTTCATTTATGCATTTTGGAAATATTTTAATATTTCAATTCAAAATGACTCTTTATTTGAATATTTTAAAAAAAGCTTGAAAATCAAATGTTTCATTATGGGTCAATCTGCCGCTAATTTTTTGTTCAATTTTCAGAAATGCCAGAAACCAAACCTAATTATTCTTGAAGCTGTAGCCCGAGGAAGAGTTTGAAGGATCAAGTTCTTATATTGTCATCTTTTGTTAGTTGGGTCCCAATCCTGCAAACACTTAGGCCCGGACATAACATTCCTCACATAAGTAATCCCACTGTAGTCAGGCTTCGTTTCAGCATCTCATTCATATTCAACAGAGAATTTAAGCATGTGCTTAAGATCTTGCTGAACTGGAGCTTTGGAGACTAATTGGACTGAATAAAGTTATATATGTGCTTAAGGTCTGCCAGGATCTGGTCTTTGGAGATAATCAGCACTGCTTTCAGGAAAGAGTAAAAAGTAAAACTGGGGGACCTGATGTAATTCTGTGCTCCAGATACATAAATAAGAAATATGACTTGCTGCTTTTTAAAAATGAAACTTGTATTTGCAGTGGCAGATTAATGCATGTGCCCAGGGGCCCCAGCCAATTTGGGCGTCCCTGGCAGGAGCACTGGAATCTTGTCCTCCCCCACAATGTCTACCACAAGGCCCCACCGCTGTCTGTGGACCCACCGTCCTCTTTCTCCCCTCCCCACCCGAGGCCCTGCCCCCGGCCATGCTCAAAGCCGTGAGTGGTGAGAGCCACCCAGGCTGCTGTGGGGAGCCCCAGACCCTTCATCTACCCTGGGTGGGTAGGGTGCCTGAGAGGGGCCCCCGGTCCATGTCTCCACAGGGGCCTGGGCTCCCTGGGCAGCTCTTACTACTGCCTGGCTCCAGCTTTCAGCCTGGCCAGGGGGCAGTGCCTCGGCGGGAAGAGGAAGGCAGGGCCACAGAGAAGGAGTGGGCTTCCTGATCAGGGAGATCTAAGGCCCCCCTCAGCTCCTCCACCGCAAAGCACGGACCCTGCCAGCGCTACTCTGGACCTACCTAGGGCTTGCAGTTTGGGGGAGCAATGCAGCCTCCTGCCCCCCAGTGTGTGTGCATGGGTTTTTAATGAGGTGCGGGGGCCCCAAATGTTCTTTGTGCCCAGGACCCCGATAAATCTTAATCCCCCTCGGTATATTTGCATTGTATGCGGTCTGCTACTATAATTACTACTTTAATACCATATTTTATTGCAGAAGTATTGCAGCAATGGGTAAGGTAGCTGAGTGCTGGCCAGCATTTTAATAGAGGTCATAAATCTACCAGAACGCTCGCTTCATCTGATGGCCCAATACTGCCACTTTGTTTTCCTGCATATTTAACATATGCCAGATAACATCTCTAAATTGCTGTCCTTTTTTAAAAGACACAGCCTAGTTACAGCCAGGTAAATGCCCTTATGGGTGGAATTTTGTTGATTAATAGTGACATCTTGTGCTCAATGAGGTGAATACATGTTCCTCTCGGATCATCAAGGGAAAATACCCACAATCTGCTCTCTTCAAAGAGGTTGTATGAAAAATAGTGAAGCTATTTATTTTGTGAATCTCACTCATACACTCCTACATTGTCAATATACAATGTTTTAGACATGTGACCTGCTTATGTGTGTGTATATTGTGTGTGTGTATATATATACATATAAATATTGTATAAATACACACACTCATACCAGCACCAAACCGAAACAGAGAACAAACTGCTTGAAGTCCCATGAAATCTCACTATCATTAAAAAACAAAGTCCCAGAGAAACAAGTTACTGTATAGTACTTAATTCTTCGTTGTTATTTAAAATACAATTATGTTTGAGCACCTGACTCAGATATGACTGTAATACAGTGAATGTTAGGGGATTAGTCATATTAAGGTATGACTTCACCACATAATGTCAATAAACCTATGTGGTCCTTATTTTTACTACAGGTGTTAAGCAGGTGATTAAGAAGTTAAGTAGGATATACACCAGTTTAGTGACATTCTGTCAACAAGTGCTATAGAATCCGGATGGCTCAGATGAATTCTGTTCCTTTTAACTTTTCAGGTCATGCCATTCCTGTCTGTCAGACAAATACAATAGGAATTACTCAATTTAATGCCGTTTCATTTCTAATTGAATTCCATTTGGTAAATCCTGAATAAATACATTATAACTGCTGCTTCGGTCAAACAGAGAGAAATAGCCATCTTTTAATGACTCCCCTGTGGATTTAATGCCTATTCTATCTGGTAGAATAATGATTCCTACATCACTGGAATATATTTAAAGGATAATAGTTATTTAAACATGCCAAGTCTTTTTAAAGCAGATAAGTATTTTTAATTTGCATTTATGAAATCAAAAAGAGGGCTAGAATAACCAGTTGCACTGATATTGGGGATTTCTTTTCCCTTTGATAGCCATAAGCCCAAACACTTGTGTGGCATCACACAAGTGTAAATCAGAAGTCATTTCACTATAATTAGTGGACTCTCACTGGTGAATGTGGAAGCAGATTCATTTTCACTGTGGTTAGATCCCCGGACAAAGCATGTTTCCTATTATCTGTTTCTGGCTGTGCCATTGACTCTGACTTGTGTCCAATCACTTAATCTCTAAGAGTCCAGGAATCGGGGCGTGCTGTAAAGCCCAACTCTGGGCAACCTTATGTGCACAGCTGGCCTGTAGTACACCCGCTGCCTGATTTCCCACCACTCAGGTAGTGTAACCAGAGTCAGCTGATTAGTTCTTAAACTCAGCAGCAGCAGTTCACTGGTTTAGGGTGACCAGATGTCCCGATTTTATAGGGACAGTCCCGATTTTTGGGGCATTTTCTTATATAGGCACCTATTACCCCCCACCCCCTGTCCCGATTTTTCACACTTGCTATCTGGTCATCCTACACAGGCTGCTCAAAGCTTTTGCCCATGACTGTTAGATCCTGCCCCTGCTTGTCCCCATCCTTGCTCCTGCCTTGGTCCAGCCCTGCTCCTGTCTTCCGTGCCTCACTCCTGATAACCTGTCTCTGAGCCTTGGCTCCAATTCTTAACTTCTGACTTTGACTCTGACCCTTGGCTTTGGCATCTGACCTCTGACCTTGGGCTCCTATTTCTGGCTATCGACTCCTGCTCCAACCACTAGGCTTGACTCCTGCTTCTACCACTAGGCACATCTGCCCATGTCCTGGTTTCTGACCAGTTTATGCCTCCCCCCTTCTCACAAGGACCTTTTATTTTGCAAGTAGTCCCACTGACTTTAATAGATTTCTCATGAGATAAGGGACTGCTCAGTGCAAGTAAGGATAATAGAATGGGGCCAACTGTCTTGTTTTCACCATCTGTAAAATGGTTATAACTCCACCTGCCTCCCAGTGGTGGTGTAGATCCTCATTAGAGCTAGTTGAAAAAAATTCCTGACAGGACAGGTTTTTTTCCATTGGAAAATGCTTGATTTGACTAAATCAAAACATTTCATCGGAATTTATCAATTTCATCAAAATTTTCAATGAGAAATTATTGAAGTGCTTTTTGTTTCAACTTTGATATTATGTAATAATTTATATTAGTCATAATAGATGTCAAAATGATAAAGATAAAATGGTTTGATAAAGTTGTTTTGATATTTCTGAAAGATTTTTATTATTTATTTTAGAAATTTCTTCTCATGGGCAATTTGGATAGTTTGGTCCAATTTGGTACAGAAGAAAATTTTCAAAATGTTGGACTTGCCCATGGAACAGAAGTTTTGAATTTTGATCAGCTCTAGCCTTCATTAATTAACATTTCCAAGTGTCTGGGTGAAAGATGCTAAGTGCAAGTGTTATTAAGGGATTACAGACCTTGTGTGGGTGTTAATCCATGCCATCAGCATAAGGGAACAGCAATTACAGGCATCTTACAAATATCTGTGAGCTTGTAAGAAAAGCATGGGATAAAAGTAGATTGCAACCCTTTGCAGTGAAACCTTGCCCTATTTAGGAGGAGGGGGTTGGGGAGTAGATTGCTGTCAGATGGTGGTGCAGGCATGAGCAGGGAGCACAGAGAGGCACTGCAGACCACACTTTTACAATGTGGTCCCAATCAACTGCGAGCCTGTGTAGATTGCAAAGACCAGTATGCAATGTATTATGTAGATTGCATATTTTCATTGCTAATTCTAAATAAACTGTAAGTAAAATAAATATAATGAAGTGTTAATGTAGGGTTCCAAAGGGTACATCTATGTAGCAAAAAAAAAATCCCACAGGAGCAAGTCTCGGAGCCCAGGTCAACTGACTCGGGCTCCTGCTCCTAAAAATAGCAGTGTCAACATTCCACCTTGGGCTGGAGCCTGGGTTCCGAAATGCAGCGAGGAGGGAGGGTCTCAGAGCCTGGGCTCCAGACAGAAGCCAAATGTCTCCATTGCTGCTATTAGCCCTGCAGCAGGAGCCCGAGTCAGTTGACCTGGGCTCTCAGACTTGCTCCTGCAGGATTTTTTTTTTTTTTTTTGCCACGTAGATATACCCTTCGGAATCCTACATTAACACTTCATTATATTTATTTGTTTGTGGGGTTGGGGTGGGGGGGGTTGTTTGCTGCGTCGGCATACCTAAAGTGGTCTCAAGATTTATTGATGCCATATGCTTATTCACCTTGGGTGAAATTCATTTCTGGGCCAGTATGAGGCCTGTGCTTCAATTAAATCTCACTGAAGTCTTTGTTTGAGGAGAGAAAGGAATATAGTTCTTGGCTGTGTGACTTTGGGCAAATAACATAAGTCTCTTCTTGCCTCAGTTTCCATCTGTAAAATGAGACTAATGGTACTTTTCTACCTCCAGAAGGGACTGTGAGGAGAAATTCTCTGTCTGTGAGTGATGAGGGCCACAGAAACTCATCTACTGTTTTCACAACACTCCCTCACCCAAATTAGCCAATTTGTGGTCTTTGCATTTTGCTTTGTAATGTTCTTCATAATGAGTCTCTTTGCTCATTCTGCTGTAATAAAAAACAGCTCTCAGTAATGGAGAATCAAAGAATGATGGTAGATTTGTTCTCAAAATGTTGCTTCAAAGGCTAACTGCCTACAGAGTGAACTGTAAAACTGTGTACGACACTTACCAACCAAAACAAAGACAGTGAAGCTACATCCAAACTCCTTTCACAAAACCTCCAGATATTCCTTTTTCTTTCTTCCCCCTTGCCTTTTGTTTACTACTTTCTGAACATTTAACAACTCCTTTGAATTTTTTTTTTGCCCCCAAGGGTTTTAATTTTTTACTTACATTCTAAGAGCAGATCACAAGGAGGAAATAATCTCTCCAGGAATTAGCTACACTTATAACTATGGTAAAAATATTGTGTACCAGAAAATACTACTTATGAAAATAAAAAAAGACTTTTGATTGATTGTGATTCGTGCCATTTTGGAGTCCCTGCTCAGTCCTTTGGAGATAAAAGTTTAAATGTGTCTAGGTGGCAAAACAGCTCATGCTCTCTCTGCCCATATAAATCTTCACTAGCCCAAAGGGAGGGGATAATTGTTTTAAAAATACATTTATAGTAGCCTGACATATTTTCATCATAGCTTTCAGAAAACGGTCATATTTTTAATCTACAAGTTTGAACCATGCTGGTGGTTCTGCTCCATTGCCAGTTGTACACATGGGGACATACGGAGGTAAGCAGGCATGTGTTGTTGAAATGACAAATTAAGCTAATCAGTCGTAAAAAGTGAAGGATTCCAGCAAGTGATTTTTATATTTGTTTTCACATGTTGAGCTGATGCACTGGGGAGGATACTGCTGACATACAGGATCCTGACCCTACTCCCATTGAAGCCAATTGGTACTTTTCACTGACTCTGGTGAGACCAGATTCAGATCTGGTATGTTGAAAATAAACCAGTTTTCCCCACCCCTCTTACTGATACCTGGGCCTTCAGGGCACATTTGGTAATTGTTTCCATATCTCCTGTCTTCAGGGGTCGGCCGGGGAGAGTCTTCTGAATCAGAAGCCAGAAAAGTGCCTGACCTACCCATCCCTCAGGGTTCCCTAGCAACCATCGGCTACTAAGGGAAGCCTCATAATTGTAGCACATAGTAGCTAGGGAACTCCTAAGGGTCCCCTAGCGACCACACTAGATCTTAGTACCTGCCTCCAGTATCAGTGGGAGAGGGAGGGTTCTCTCTGGCTGCTGTGGCCTCCTCATTAACCATATTAGGAGATCTGCCTAATAAACCCCCTCGAAGATAGGAAGCTGTCATAAATATAAAGGGAAGGGTAACCACCTTTCTGTATACAGTGCTATAAAATCCCTCCTGGCCAGAGGCAACATCCTGTTACCTGTAAAGGGTTAAGAAGCTCAGCTAACCTGGCTGGCACCTGGCCCAAAGGACCAATAAGGGGACAAGATACTTTTAAATCAGGGCGGAGGGGGGGAGAAGGCTTTTGTTTGTGCTCTTTGTTTATGTGATTGTTCTCTCTTGGGACTGAGAGAGGCCAGACAGAAATCCATCTTCTCCAACCCATCCTAATCCAAGTCTCCAGTATTGCAACCAGTATAGGTAAACCAGGCAAGGCGATTAGTTTTATTTTAGTCTAGTTTAGATTAGTCTTTTGTTTTATGTGAATTTTCCCTGTGTTAAGAGGGAGGTTTATTCCTGTTTTCTGTAACTTTAAGGTTTTGCCCAGAGGGGGATCCTCTCTGTTTTGAATCTGAATACCCTGTAAAGTATTTTCCAACCTGATTTTACAGAGATGTTTTTTACCTTTCTTTTTTTTAAATAAAATCCTTCTTTTAAGAACCTGACTGATTTTTCCATTGTTCCAAGATCCAGGGGTTTGGGTCTTCGATGATTTTGTAACCAAATGGTTAGGATATTATTCTCAAGCCTCCCCAGGAATGGGGGTGTGTAGGGTTTGGGGGTATATTTTGGGGAAAGACGTCTCCAAGTGGTCTCTTTCCCTGTTCTTTGTTTAACACGCTTGGTGGTAGCAGCATACTGTTCAAGGACAAGGCAAAGTTTGTACCTTAGGGAAGTTTTTAACCTAAACTGGTAAGAATAAGCTTAGGGGGTCTTTCATGCAGGTCCCCACATCGGTACTCTAGAGTTCAGAGTGGGGAAGGAACCCGGACAGAAGCCATGAGCTGCAGTGCCCCCTCCGGATTCAGTAGAAGGTGGTAGAAAACTACCAGGTCCTGCTGAAGATGACACTGATGCGTGAGTTGGTCACAGAGCCTGGTGAATGGCAAGGAGGGAGGGAGAGGTGGAGAACTTAAACCTCCAGTTGCAAATTCAGAGCTTGGTTCATGACCATCCCCTTGTGAACTGAACGGTTGAGCTCCACCCATGAACACCATAGCATAACAAAGCAAACGCTGCCAGATTTGCACCGTGCTGCTTGTCCTGTGGAGCATTCTAAGGGCTTGTCTACACTGCCCTGGAGTTCTGACCACAGGGGCACGGACAGCAGTGCACACTAAAGTTCTGTGCTGTAACTCCCCCACGTGGACGCTGCATGTGTGAATTAAAAGGTTCCTATTTCACATTAATAGAATCTCCTTCAAGCATCCTCCAAACTGCGGGACAGTGCAGATCTAGCTCTAAGCAGTAAAGGAAAAATCATATATCTAAGCTGCTCTCATTGCCCACAGGTGTTTCCAGTGTGGGTTGGAGCTGGAGTGCTGTAAGCAGGGCCGGCTCCAGGCACCAGCGTTCCAAGCAGGTGCTTGGGGCTGCAGTTAGAAAGGGGCGTCAGTGTTTCGGGGGGGGAGGGCGGCAATTCGGCAGCAGTTTCTCTCTTTTGCCGTCTGCAGTGGCAGTTTTTTTCGCTGCTTGGGGCGGCAAAAACTATAGCGCGGGCCCTGGCTGTAAGTCATAGTTACCAAAGATTCTTCTCCTATTAAGTGCTGCAGTATTTAGGACCACCTGACTCCCACCTGTCCCTGAAATCCCCTAATAAAATGGTGGCAGCAAGTGTGGGTTTTTTTTGTTTTTTTGTAAGGAAGGCCTTGTGAATAGCAGCCTATTAGTTTACATAGTTTGGATTGTGTGTCTCACTCCCAGAGTTTAAAAACCACTGATACAAAGAGGTATTGATGTGCAATGACTATTGCTTCTGTTGAAAGGTAGCTGGTGTTTACTGAAGGCTGTGGGGGAGTATTCTTTTTTTTTTTTCCAGGGTGACCTTAAACAGTTATGGAGAATTCTAATCTATGTAGATAAAAAAAAATCTTGAAGCTAATGAAACTGTGAGAGAAACCCTCCTAGACTTGTGGCATGGAATACGTTATGTGCTTATGAACTGAAATGCCTTGGCAGCAGCCCAAAAGTGTCTTCGAAGATAGAAGCAATTATTGATCAAGACCTTTTGTACTAGGAGCCAAAGTTAATAACATTTTATATCAAAATCAACTGAATCCTGAGGGCTGGAGATGTATTCTGAAAATGTTCACCACAATATTGTTCATAGCAAAGGGTGAGTAAAGCGGTTCAAATTCACTAGCTTGGGAAGGTACACATCAACAGAAATTGGAAGAGTGTACAGTATACACTAGCAAAAAGTGCTTGACCAGTCATTTGATTTTTCTAACTTATTGTGGCAACATGTAACTAGTTCTCCAACTATATTGTTTGTTTTGAATTTGATACACAGAACAACTTTCACAAGAAAGAACAGAGAAATCTTTCCATGAAAAGGGCCAGATCCTTCCCTTGCGTGTTGACATCAAGGGTTTCACCACGAATTGTAGTGGGATTGCTCCAGATTTGCACCATGGTAAATGAGAAGAGAATCAAGAACTTTGAGTGTATTTGCTCACAGAAATCATCTGAAAATCAGGCCTTGCTCGTACTCACTAATAGAAGATGCATGTGTTTAATGCCCAACTAACTTGTCTGTGCTTCTAGATTTTGTGATTCTCCGGAACATCCAACTTCCTGTCCCCAATATTATTGCCCATAATGGCTGAAAAACTTGCATGGATTTATTTTCCATTTCAAACCGTTCCTCTTGGCTACTCACTGTCTGAAGACTGTCATCTCAAATTAAATGAGCTTGCACCTTTCTAGAATTTTAAATCCTTCAATGGGATGTTGCTCCTATAAAGTCCCAGGTGTAATGCAATGTTTCTGGATGGATAAGTGTGACAGGATTTTTCCTTAATTAATTAATTTTTAAAAAGCCTTGCCCTCAGCCAGAGTGAATTCTTCTTTTTATTTTAAATTGTGTGAAGAATATTCAGAATCTTTTCCTCTGCTTATTTTTGTGACCTTTGCTAATTGCACTGCAGGATCAAGCTTAGTCTTCTCTATGTTCAGTAGGTTTGTGCCATTTATACTGAATACTTAATGTAGGATTACCTTTAGGAGAAGTTTGTAGCAAAAGGAATTGCTATTCTCCCTACAACCCACAAGGCTAAGAGTTTGTTTTGTTTGAACATTCCTCAAAAGAATTTTTGCCTTCCTATAAAAGAATAGCATTTCTTTGAAAGAAGAATGGCATCTAAGGTCTCTCTGGTAGTTTTTGGAAGTTCTCCCAGATACTTGAAAAATATTGTTTCTTTCAGAAGAATGAACTACAGAAAATTGATCACTTTTTGTGATCTTCGTGTTGAAGAACTCTGAGCAGAATGGGCTTTGGGTAAATCAAAAGCACCTGAGACATAGGACCCTAATTCCCATTGAAAATCAGTGGGATTTGAGTTCCTATGTCACTTAGGTGCTTTGGAAAAATGTGCCCTTTATCTCATCTCCTTCCCCCATTTCATCGATCCTTTAATTGTACTGCCCATTTCCCCAAAAGGCTGTTTTTATAATAGACAAATTCGGGAAGGAGGGTTTCATATTTTTCGCCTATCACTGAGTGTATAACACTCCATGAGTGTCACAAGGCATCTTCCAAGTGCCAAGAGTCCCCCAAAAGAGGAGAATATTCATCCTTCCAAACGAGTCCAAGAGCAGAGAGACAACCGTGTTCCTTTAGCCCTCAGGTATGTTCAGTTTCTCAGAAGTCTCCCACTAAGAGAACCAAATGTTTTGCCGCTGAGCTCATTTTGAACCTAATTAACATCTCAGCTTGTTAGAAGAGGCTTCTCAAGGCTGTTTCATTAGTTCATTTGCTCAAGTCCGTGCACAGATATGGATCAGCTTGGGATACTACTTTGCCCCATAAATCTTTCTGCTTCTCTGAGCCCTCATTAAAACTCATAACAATTTCATATTAAAATAGGCATGTTTTTGCCAAGCCAGAAACCAAATTGCAAAGATGTAACTTTCAGTCATTAGAAGTGTTAACAGAAAATCTGTTCACAATAGGCTTTTCTTACCTTGAGACTTAATTTGAAATCTGCCTCAACTTCTTCTGAATGTGAAGATCCACACGCAACACACTTGATCACTTGGTAAGGTAGAGAAGGGAAGAAAGCTGAGATTCTGGAATGTTTCTAGGACTAGTTATTGACTTGGATATTTGGAAAGCTGAATTTTGATCCTTGCTTATGATGACTAGGTAGGATTATCCCCTACCAAACACACAGATAGGAATGTTTCAACAAAGCCCTGGCTGGGATGATTTAACTGGGACTTGGTCCTGCTTCGAGCAGGGGGTTGGACTAGATGACCTTCTGGGGTCCCTTCCAACCCTGATATTCTATGATTCTATGAATGCTCCATCCCTCCCACACACACTCCCAGCTGGATTCTGTGCAGAAGAGGCTCCATAGATTTGAGGAAGAGGCCAGAAGGGTACACCAAAGAAGCTGACAGCCTTTCTGGGTCACCATCCCTGGCTCAGCTTCATGAGACAGCTAATAGTTGCAGGGCTCCCACAGGAGCTTTTACTGTCTGGAGGGCGTGGGGCCAAGCTGGATGGCTCCTATGTCCATGGATCTGGGGGTGGAGTTTCTGGGTTCTTCGGCCTGGCTACTTGCCAACTTAATGGGCTGTGGAGCCTGTTGAGAGGCTGCGTGTTGGAAAACTCTGAGATGAAATTCAGTCATCTGACTTTCTGCTCCCCTCTCCCAAGTTTTTACACAGGCTTATGGCCCAAATGTTCAGAAAAGTGTGTACACATCTGTGCGCTTCATTTGCACAGGCATTTCTAAACATCTGGGCCAACGTGCGTAAGAGCAACATGCTGCTTCCAGGTCCTGTGCTGCTTTATAGTCTGTAGTGCTGAAAGGAACCCGAACTTCCTCTTGATTCCACAACATGCCATTGGGCATCACAGAGCAACTGTCTCAAAAGCCAAGCAGAAACACCTTGTGCATGATATTCAAGAAAGAAAACAGAGCGAATGTTAGCTGTTACCTCATCATAAATGATTATTTTAAAGCACATTTCAACAATGGCAACAAATATTTGAGGTGAAGCTGGGGTTATTATTAAAACTATTTCACATGACGTCTGCTGAGGCTTGCCCCCTCAAACTCAAATCACATTTGGCTTTGGGTAATTCACTTTATGTACTTGAAAATCAGTCTGTTTCCCAATGAGACTAAAAAAAAAAAAATGTTTTTTTGTGGCTGTCAGATTTTCTTCTCCCTCCAAAAACATCTGCTTATAAATAAAAAATCACATTGATCTAAAGAGAAACTTGTAAATACTATTTTATGTTTGTATTTTATAGGATTATTTCTGGGAGTGGATAAGAATTTTTGTCTGATGTTCTTAACTGTGCCTATAAGATTTTTTTCAAGTGTGTGCTTTATGTGCACATTTGGTCTTGCCCCCAATTTCCTGAGTGGAAAAATAGGTTTTGTGCACAGATAATGAACACGCTCTCAATTCTGCAGATGCAGTAAGGGTGTGTGCTGAAAATCTGAACCTCTGTGTTCATCAGGGGTAGCATACAAGAAGCATCACTAATTATTTCATTGTAACTCACATTAAAAGACTTGAAGCAATACTCACACAGTCGATTTCTGGAATATGGAGCTTTTAATATTGACCATTGTAAAAAGAAACTTTAAACACAGCGTATATATCTGGCAAACATACTGAAAACCTTTAGTGGCATAAACATACCATCAAATTAGTGATAAATCCTTATTCTAGCTTTTAAAATGACATTTGACTCAGTCAATAGAATGCAGTGTTGTCGTTGTGTCGGTCCCAGGATATTGGAGACACAAGGTGGGTGAGGTAATATCTTTTATTGGACCAACTTCTGTTGGTGAGAGACAAGCTTTCGCACTATACAGAGCTCATAAAGCTCAAAAACTTGTCTCTCTCACCAACAAAAGCTAGTCCTCACCCACCTTGTGTCTCAATCAATAGTAGGCTTTTAAAAGATAACTTCTCTAATATATTTGTCACATGATACAGTTACGGTGTAAATGAAATGCTGCACAGTAGCATGTAGAACAATTACATTTGAGTTGTGAGGGACCGGAGGCTCTGATTCTTCTCTTCATTACAGCCCACTTGATGCCATTCCAACTAACCCAGAGTCAGGGAAGCTTTAAGTCACCTTCGCAGGCACACCTGCTCAGCTGCACTGATAATTCTTAATGTTTCCATGATTGTTTACAAATGGATTTAATAGACTCGTCGTGGCAAAATTCTGAAAGCTGCAGATAGTCCTTGATGATGTACTGCAGAGAGACACCTTCAGGCCCAATGCACCTCCCATTAAAGTTAATGAAAGATCTCCCACTGATTTCAATGAGCATTGGATTAGGAGAGCCCCTCCGCCCCATGTTAAAATGGATGCCTCTTGCCACCTTTCAGATTCATTGTTTTGCTTTTTTATGCCTCAGGAAAATAAAAATAAAATATTTAACAGGACACAATGACAGCGCCTTGGTGAAACGATCATGAAAAATTCTAAATAGGTAAATTAGCCTGTGACCTGAACAGACCTGTGTATAATTAATATTGAAATTTGGTGTATGCATTATTTAAGAAAAAATATGTATTCATTGAAAAAGTTCTCAGGCTGATCTGCAAATGGCTCACCATTTTCTGACTTCAATCAGAAATGTAATTTCTTCACTTAATAAAATACTCAACTCAAAAATCCTTAAACACTTGGTCTTTAGAAATGACACCTCCTGCTGCGTGTGTGTGTGTGTGTATGTGTGTGAGAGAGAGAGAGAGAGAGAGAGAGAAACAGTGAGGGGAAATCTTAAAGCTTCAACTGGCGAAACAGATCCTTGCACAACCAGATAGACTGACAAGCTGTTCAGGAGCATGAGGATTTTTAGTGAATAGAATTCAGTTTTTCCATATCTTTTTGGTAGATTGTGATCCATACGTACTCTGCTGGGTGTGAGTAACAGATACATAATGAGCATCCATAAAATAAACTACATCTTAGATGAGAGGTGAAGACTAATGGTCAAAGCCACAAGTGAGCTGAGAGTGGCGGTTCATATCACATGGCAGGTCATTATACATTATACCAAAGGGAAACAAAAGTAAAAGTTAATTCTTTATATTTCACGTTAAATGCTACAGATTCAGTTAAATTCAAATGATTTGTTATGAAATCTGACACCACTGTTCTCATCCTGGTCCTTGTTTTAAATAAAGAACCTGAATAATGACAGTGCAGTTAACAAAGAAATTAACATTCTACAACTTGCATTTCTTTGGAGCTGAAGTTTTGGATCCAAGTTATAATTTTCATCATGATGAATAATCATAAAAACAGTTCCTAAGCAGGAGGCATTGAATTTTCACCTCAACTGTAACCGTCAAGAGATGGGTTTCCTATTAACCTACCTAACCTTCTCTATCTGCCGCTTTAATTCTGACCTTTGTAATCTACACATTGCACTACTTGTGGTGTTTTGCCAGAAACTTAAGCGGAGCTGAATGAAGTTATTCGGTGAATACAGTCTCTTCCTATTCAGAAATTATTCATAAGTAGACTTCGTTTCTTTACAAATTCCTTTCTTTTTAAAAATCACCACTTGGAGACGCATCTGTGAGAAAAATATCAAAATATAAGAGACTGGATTGTACGTTGGTTCTGATGTGGAATCTATTCCGTATTTTCATTCTTCAATATGTTGTGGAAGTGGTTGCATGATAGACTATTGGGTGCCTGGATGTTGATCAATCATTATTTGGGGCTGTGATCTCATTAGCTAAGCAAAATTTGATTTGAATAATACTTGACTGAAAGATCTTCAGGGGAAAACCCAGATAGCTGTGAGATGTGGGGAGGTTGATTTTTTTTTTTGTCATCCAGTTATGACAAAGTGACTCAGCAGACACTGCGCCACTTGGGCTAGCTGTGGTGTTGCAGGGTTTTTCCTTTGTAGGCCTGCCAACCAGGTCTGCTAGTGATATCCTTTTGCCTGGTGGACTCAGCTCTCTCGCCAGTTCACCTTTGGTCTCACCCCTTTTGGGGTAAAGCAGGATTTTCACTCAATAGTTGCAGGGTCTCACATCGGGCCCAATAGTCCTGGCCCCTTATGTCTGGCATCTTCCCACTAGCCTTCACAGCGATGCTGTAGGGGAACCCAGTCCCTGCCTTTTACCAGCCCAGGGACCCTTGGAACAAGTACCTAACTTCTCTCTGGCCAGTCGTTTTGTGTCTTCATTGGGCTACTTCCTATGTTGGCCCATATCTTTATGGTTACAGTTGAGGTGAAAATTCAGTGCCTCCTGCAGACCAGGGAGCAGACCTCCTTGCTGAAAATACAAATCCACCTTGGTGAAACGATCACTCAGCAGAGTACGTATGGACTTCTAGCTATCACAATCTACCAAAAAGATACTGAAAAACTGAATTCTATTCCCTAAAAATCCTCATGCTCCTGAACAGCTTGTCAGTCTATCTGGCTGTGCAAGAATCTGTTTCGCCAGTTGAAGCTTTAAGATTTCCCCCCCACTGTTTCTCTCTCTCTCTCTCTCTCACACACACACACACAGAGCAGGAGGTTTCATTTCTAAAGACCAAGTGTTTAAGGATTTTTGAGTTGAGTATTTTATTAAGTGAAGAAATTACATTTCTGATTGAAGTCAGAAAATGGTGAGCCATTTGCAGATCAGCCTGAGAACTTTTGCAATGAATACATATTTTTTCTTAAATAATGCATACACCAAATTTCAATATTAATTATACACAGGTCTGTTCAGGTCACAGGCTAATTTACCTATTTAGTATTTTCAGCAGGAGGTCTGCTCCCTGGTGTCAAGCCCCTAGTCCCAGTTCTCAAGTCAACAAAGGAAAGGAAACTAATTCATGAAAATAAAAAGCAGCCCCACTTTCTGTCTTACCAAGATCATCCAGCCCTCTATCCTACCAGGCTGTGCTCACAGATAACCGAAGGTAGCATGGCTCTCGTTCTGAGAGGTCTGCCCACCTCCCCACACTGGGGCCTTCTGAACTGAACTTCTCCCTCCAAGTATGGCATGCCTCTCAGGTTAGGCGGGTCAGGGCTTCCGGAGCCCAAATCTGCTCCTTAACGCCTCCTTGCCTGTTGTAGGGCTTATACACCCCATTGCACCAAAATCTGGTACTCATTGCTTCAGTAGTGAGTATTGACTTGTAGTGATTATTGTGAGCATTGTACCTGTGTGGTGCAAGGGCCATTACCAGATGTGTCATCTTGTGGGTGAGATGTAAAACTGAGGCGCGCGCACACACACACACCAGTTTTCATTAAAGATCCCACTTCGGTTTTCATAAAAGTAAGGTTATTGATCCTAGTGTTCCATCTGGCCAAATTCCAAATGATTGATTTAATTTTCTGCAATTTGGAATGCCTCTGGTATTTTTTTCTTTCCTGTCCGAAACTGTTGTGTAATACTGTCATGCAATTAAAAATGGTGATATTCCTGAACTGGACTTGAAGCAATCATTTCTGGAGGGCTTTCATTCTGCCTCCTTAATATCTGAAGGTGTATTGTGTTTTTTAAACTATCACAGCCACTGCATACTAGGCATTGTACACGTAAGGAGGCATGGTTCTGGTCCCAAAGAGCTTACAACCATAAGTCACCCAAAGGCTATGAGGAAAGGATAGTCACAAGAATTCAATGGATCTGGTATTTCTTCTTGGGCACATGTTGGCTGCTGTTCTTACACCATGTGGCCCCCTTGGATTCTATGTGTCAGTTTTCCTATGAAATTCGGAAAGCCATAGCTCTCCCTAACATTTATGTTATATGTTTCATGTGGTTTATGTTATTAACAAAAGTGCGATATAATGAAGACCCATTTTTAGTGATTATTGCAAGAATTTAGCTGTCTAATAAATGGCAGGACTGAGGAGCCAATGGGGATAGTCTTGTATCCCATTGAATTAATAAAAATGTTTGTCGCTGTTTTGTAACTTACTTTTTTACAAAAATTTGACCCTTCCTTCCATTATTGAAGAATTTTGAACAGCTGTGTTACTGGTGATATTTTTTTGGGGGGGGGGGGGGTAGAGGAGTATCTCTGGAAAAAAAAATCCAAATATTTGACAAATTGAATCAAAATTGAAACCTGGAAAATTTTGACCAGGTTGAATATATAATAAAAATCACTTTCAAGATAAGTTCAATCATGTTGACCACTTCTCTGGAATATTTAGGCAATGGCATCACAAATAAGGTGCTCAGTACCCTTGTCCAGGACCAAACAGAACTGGTCTATAAATCCTTTAATTTCATACCTCCAACTCCAACACTGCCTGTTTTCACTGAGGTCTTTGGCCCTCTGACCACCACGTCCAGGCTAACTGTTGCTCCTTGCCTCCCTTTCTGTGCTGATCATTGAGATGCTGATTTAGCTTTGAGCTGAAATGATAGTAGGGCCTGGGTCAAAGCCCATTGAAATCAGTGGGAATCTTTACATCAACTATAGTGGACTCTGGATTACGCACATAGTAATAAACTTCCACCTTAAGCAAATTGCCGGGTTTTATTTGTTTGTGGGGTTTTTTGTATTCCAAAATGTTGTGGCTACGGCAGTTCATTTTTAAAAAAGAATGCTACTAGAAACTTGTTGCGAAATTTGCTGTGAAGGTGAAAAGCACAAGGGCATGGTAATTCTGTTCACCTGCCTTTTACAAACCATAAAAATACTCAACTGATTCTTCTATCCAGCTGTATTGTTAAATATTAAGCTCTAAACAAGGATGTCTGTCAATAAACATTGCTGCAATTTGGTACTTTAGACTTGTCAAAAATTGAATATTATTTTTTTAAGATACTGCAAGCTACTAGTTGTACACACAATAATATTTCCAATGGTAAAATTGCCAGTTACGTGCAGTAATTCATTCACTGTCTGTCAGGCATGTCATGTAGCAGAAAGCTAGGTCAGTTGAATAGGTTATTAATGGATCCATTCGAAAATAAGCATTTAGAATCTAGAATTTGCTTCAACAGTAAAGAACTGCATCATTTGCCTATGTGAAACTACCAATGTTTTTATTCCTTTTAACCAATTTATATTTTATGATCTCTATAACAGTAACTTAATTTAAAGTTCATGCAATTATTTGTAAATTTCTAACTTTTTGAGAGAGTTATTAAAATTGCAGTTGGCCATAGCAGGACAGAGCCATGCATCATTGAAGAAGTTAGTAATTTACGATGCAGTTGCAACTCAACATTAACATTCTAGGCTGTAATGAAGTTTCACATCAAACAAATTCAGGAGCAATTTTACAATTAAATACTTTGAAAATGCTATAAAAAGTTTGCACTGCTCTCCAGATTTTCAGCATAGTTATTTTATTTCGTGGTGCTTCATTAATCAAACCCACATAAGCATTGTTGGGTCATGTTCTTTCCAGTGCCTATCTATCTCAATGTGTATACACTGAGCACTCTGTGCAGAAATTATAAAGTCATGCATGGGAGGTTTCGCTTGCTTAATATCTAGAAGATTGGGTGCAAATTCTGCCCTATTGTACAATGATAAAGTAGTCAATTTTCTGAGTAAATTTAGACTGACCAAAACCCATGCAGAATTGAAAAATGTAAGAGCTGAGATCTGCTTTTATTCTTCACTGTAATGTACTGCTGTCCAAACCACTGACAATTTGTGTAACACTGTACTTCAAATATCTTGAAAAATACATGTTCAGGAATTAGACTGTAAAGCAACACTAAAGCCTTTTGAGGGATAAAATAGCCAGACATTATGGAATCACTCGATTTGCCAAACAAAATTCTCAGCCTTTGAAAATACAATCTTCACAACTCTTGGTGTTTAAACCATGGCAAATGAAACTCACAACACCTTGGGTGTAACTTGAGGAATATGTAATCCATAGTACAAAGTCTGAATGTCACCACACAATTCTGCTTATTTTGCACAGCAATGAACATGTATACAATAATGTTAGCTACAGAAAAAATTAGAAATGACTCATAGCCAACAGCAGCTAGTCTTCTCAATAGTAGTAGAGAAGCTAATTCAATAAAAACCTAAACTACACCAAAAGGGCATCAGGAAGTAGGAAAAAAGAGATGAGGAGGGATAAGCAAGATAAACTCTGTTTTATGTGACTAAAGATATCTATCCATACTATCTAGTATCAACTAAAGGAAAAGGGGAAGTGCATGAAAATAACCTACATGCCTCCACCGGATTTATCATGATATTAGCATCATGAAAAAAACATCATTAAGGCCCTATACTTTCCCTTTATCACCTACTTGTCAGTGAATTTAGTGCCTGATTCTGTGCCATTGATTTCAAGGGGTGCAGGATAAAACCCTGAGTGCATGAGAAGGTGAAGGACTAATACCACCACTATCTTGAGTCAAGGAAGGTTGATGGACTAGATGACCTCTGAGGTCTCTTCCAACCCTAATCTTCTATGATTCCCCTCAGAATTTGTCAATACAACTCTGTCATTCGCAGCAGCATGCCTGCTTTTTGATTCATAGTTTAAGGCCATTAGGTCATCTAGTCTGGGATATACAGAATGTCAGATCCTTGAATTTCACCCAGTTACCCTCGTATTAAGTCCAATAACATCTGTTTGGCTAAAGCTTTTCTTCCAGAAAGGCATCCAGTCTTGAAGTGAAGACTCCAAGAGATGGAGAATTCACCACTCCTTTGGTAGCTGGTTCCATTCGTTAATCTCCCTCTTTGTAGAAGTTAGGCACAATTTTTTAACTTTGAATTTGGTCGACTTCAGCATCAACCCAGTGATTCTTATGTCTTTCTCTGTGTAATTAGTCCTTTCGTCCTTCGTGTTCTCTCAGTGAGGGTACTTATACACTGAAATCAAGTCATTGCTCAGTCTTCTTTTTGATAAGCTAAGCAGATGGAGCTCTTTAAGGGTTCATCTACATTGCAATTAGACCCCCACAGCTGGCCCATGTCAGCTGACTCAGGCTCTCAGGGCTTGAGCTTAAGGGGCTGTTTAATTGCAGTGTAGACATTCAGGCTCGGGCTGGAGCCTGGGCTCTAGAACCTTGCAAAGCGGGAATATCCCAGAGCTTGGACTGCAGCCTGAGCCTGAATGTCTCCACCGCAATTAAACAGCCCCTTAGCCTAAGTCTGAGTCAATTGTCATGGGTTAGCCGCGGTGTATAAACGCAATGTAGACAAAACCTCAGTCTCTCACTGTAAGGCATTTTCTCCAGCCCACAAATAATTGTTTGTTTGGCTCTTCTGGACCCATTCTATTTCTCCACATCCTTTTAAAAATGTGGACACCAGAACTGTACACAGTATTCCAGTATCAGTCTCACCAATGCTCTACACAACCTCCTTACTCCTACTCCCTAATGCCCTGTTTATATATCCAAGGATGCACATTAGCCCTTTTTGCCACAGCCTTGCATCAGCTTCTATTGAGCTTCTATTCTACCATAACCCCTAAATCTTTTTCAGAGTCACTGCTTTCCAGGATACAGTCTCCCATTTGGTAGGTATGGCCTGTCTTTCTTATTGCTAGAGGTATAACTTTGGATTTGGCTATATTCAAAGACATTTTCTTTTAATAGCACCTGCTTACCACGCACTCTGTATGCCCCTGTCTTCCATCATTCTGCCAAGCTGTGTCTCCTCTGCCGTGATTTTTGTATTTACTTCCAGACCATGATGAAAATGTTAACTAATGTCAGTCCCAGTGTGGAACCCACTAGAAACAACTCCATTTGATGATGATTCCCCATTGATAATTACTTTTTGAGATCAGTCCATTAACTAGTTCTTAATCCGTTTAATTTGTGACTTCTTTCTTTTTTTTTTCCTGAGCAGAGCATGCCAATAGCACTTAACTCTAAGAAAAATGTTGTGTTAAAAAGGGGGTATCTTTTTTAAAGGGTGACTGGCCTCCCTTTTGCAGAACAGTTTAAACCCACAATCTTTGTTCCTGCAAAATGAAAGCAAATTACCCCCCGCTGGAGGAGGAGAGTAGAAGGAGCACACCATACTCTCTCTTGGATAACAAAATAAGGCAGACCATATAAATAGATGGAACTGATTACAGAAGATCTATCGCTTGAAACTAGAAGTCATAGAGGTCACAAACAACTTCAGGAAATCACTGAGCCCATGACTTCAATGACCCCTGTGACAAACTTCCTACTTTAGCTGTGGTTTATCTCTGATATTGTTAGCACTGTGGGTAGTTCCTGTTGCTATGATGATAATGCTAAGATGAAGCATTGCAATTATCTACATTAAGGATTTAGTTATATGACCTACAGTGATTATAACTCATTGCTCTAACTAGGAGGAGTGGAAGCGTTAACCTTTTTTTTTTTTTTTTTTGCACAGCAAACAGGGAATTAGGTGTGCAGCAACCATTAACAATAATGAAAGTATCCTCCTATTTTTCAGTATCATTTTTTAATTTGGTTTATTAAATAATACTGCACTGTTAAGTAAGTAATGGTAACATAAGCAGGCTGCATCTTCAATAAATAATTTCCTTAATTATAGAGCTAGATAACTAGTATATTTGACAAGTGCTGTTTATCAGCTGTGATGTAATTGTTTGAGACATTTAAGAGCTATATGATTAATAATGAACAAGGTCAAAAATATATACTTTTTATTAATTTAGCATTCCTTAGAATGTTATACCCTTCCCACCCACCCACTTTTTGAAAAGAGGAACCAGGAAATCTAGGAAAGAGAAGAAGGATCCTTAGGAAGATTATGATAATCTCACAACACTAGCCAAACAGAAATGTGTCATGCTGTTTGTGAATTCAGTATGGGATTTGTGGGCACTAGGAAGCAAACCTTTATTACACAGACCAAGTGCTCTACATGTGGCACTCCCAGTGTCCTTCGATGTATGTACAGTGTTTTGAAAAGGTAAAGTGCAAAATTATTCTGCCTAAAGTTTGTGGAGCGGAAGTCATCATGCATGGCGTTTTGGCTCAAGAACTGTCGGCCCTGAGAAGGAGATTATATGTGGCCAGTTCTGGTATCTTGTGGCCAGGTATGTTATATGTTCAGGCCATCACACTATAAAATACAAGACATGATTAATAAAGCAATACCGGGTACCCCCAATCTTCTTTATGCGTGTATTGTATTCTTCCATGCTCCCTCACCAAATTTTGAAGGCACAGAGCCTAAATATCTCTGAACTACTTATATAGCCCTCATTACCATAGGGTCTGAATGCCTCACTCTAATGTATTTATCCATGCAACATCCCTGTGAGGTAGAGAAGTGCTATTATCCCCATTTTATAGACGGGGAACGGAGTCAGAGACTAGGTAACTTGAGTAAGATCACAAAGCAAGTCTATGTGGCAGAACAGATAGTTGACCCCAGGTCTCTGAATTACAAGGCTGGCACCCTAACCAATGGTCCATCCTTTCTCCTCATTAAATAAATGATTTGTACAAAGTATGGAATACATATATGAACAAGTAAATGCACCTGTAAATGTTAGATAGGAACACACATGTATTATGTAAATACAATTTTGTGCAATTAGTTACTGGATTTACATATTTAAATATGGGTTTTCAGGGCACAGGTCCTTGGGCAGGATTTGTGCCCACAATTTAGGTATCAGTCTTTGAAAACCTGGCCCATTTAAAAATTAATGCTCAATGTACTTTAAATACAGTAGAGCTACTGAGATCATTTGGCTCGCTGGCTGCAAACCCCATTAATATCCACATTCCCAGTATGGAGAGGTGTGAAACTGAATTCCTCCTTCAAAAATCCTCGTCATCCTGCTATTTATTCCTGATTTCTCAGCTTCTCCTCAGCTATAGCACATATCAATTTGAATTATGCGTACTTCTAAATAATAGAACAGGAGAGAACTCATCCAGTAAAAAGGTCATGGAGGTTTCACAACATGGATTTTGATTAATTTCAGATGATAATTGTAGTACTAAATGAAGTGTGTGTGTATAGGTTCATAAACCATTTCCTTTTGCAGTAACTCTTAAGCCTTGATCCTGTGGGATCCAGTAGGAATTTTACCATTGACGTCAGTAATACAGGATTGGGCCATTAGAGAACAGAAGGGAAAAGTGAAATAGCTTGACTATCTGGTACTCTGAATCTGTTTCTTCTATTGCTTGCTTGAAGTCTGCAATCCTCTTCTTTAAAAAATGTCATTGTAGTCAATGGGGAAAGCAAAGGACCAGTCCTGAAATGGTCACTGAAGATATCAGTGGGTGAATAGTATGGCTGAAGTCGATAGCAGTACTTCTGTGAATAAGGACTGGAAGATTGAACACAAAAATATTATGACGCTAACTTCCACAGGGAGCCTGTCAGTAAAAAGGATATTCCAAGCTAATGTTTTTGTGCCCCACTTTAACATTCACAGGAGCGATTCCTGCCCACAGCATAGGGAGCATGTCAGAGAAAAAAGGTCTATGGCTAGAGAGTGCAGTAAGACTGGGCCAACAGAATGTCCAGGAGATTCTGAATGGTTTCAGACACTGCGAATGGAAGTAGCCTTGAGGCTGCTCTAACTTACACCAAGAACCAAATGGGCTGCCTCAGGACCATGGGAAAGTAAAGATGATATAAAGCACCAGACATAGCTCAGCTGATGGACCTGAGGATATGGTCCTAGAATTACGGATTTTGGCTGCGTTTTTCAAAGTTTTGACCCTTATAGTAAGAAATGCACATTTTACATGGTCTCTTTGGGATGTTATCTGATGGGCCTTCCTGATATATGATAGTTGATGATGCATTATCCAGCTCGCCACTTTCATAAATCAGTGCAAAATATTTCATCTTCATGATATCAGAAACTCACTCCAAACTCAAACTTCTTAATTTGGGTTTATTTCCTAGGTCATCAGTTGTCTGATGACCAGACACACAGCTAAGTTAGCCTATTAGTAGAGACCCTACTGCAAGATGGCATGAAGCACCTTTTCAGCTCTAGCCAATAGAGAAAACTTTCCCATTTATATTACTAGGAGCCCTGTATAATTGTGGGCTGGAAGTTTCTCTTGTACATATTGTTTCACTTTCTAAACTACCTGAGTCTTTGGTGTTACAGTAACATTATCTCCATTGTTCATAAAGCCAGATACATGAAAGGGGTATTGGATAGCTATTGTTTGATATTTGACATGAGTGACATTGTTTATATTGTATCTTCCAAATTTTAATCAATTTTTCTTGCAATATCTTGCTGTATGGTACAGAGATGAATATGCATATAAAATATATAAATTCTACAAAGGAAAAATATCCCTCCATGTCCTATTCATAATTCAAACTCATTATCTCTGTTTTTCTTACTTTAAGCTTCTTGCAATTTTAAACTAAAGCTTTCAAGTTTTTTATCCATTTCAGTCACTGTAGCAGGAATTATGTCGACTGTTTAAATAAGTTTTAGTAAGTGAGACTAGCATTGTTTGATAAGTAATATCCGAGTCTCTTAGTAGTGTAAAACCATGAAGGTCTTTAGCTTCCTGGGATCTTCTCTAGATTCCTCCTTAAATATAGGTAGTTGCATTTGCCTTTCTCTGATTCATTACTAAAGGTTAAACAAACTATGAAAGTTGGTTTCTGGAACATTAGAACAATGGCTGCCAAAACAAAAGCTACGCAGGTGATGAAAGAAATGGAAGAATCTAATGTTGAAATTTGTGGAGTAAATGTATGTCAATGGTGACAAGCTGATGAAAAGCAATTAAACATTGAAAATAAAGTCATAATATATTCACAGAAGCAAAATGGTTACCACTCGGAGGGAGTAAAATTAATTATTTCCAAAGCAGAAAAATTGCTTGTAGACTGGTAGCCAATTAACAGCTGGTTGCTCCGAGCTAGGTTTCAAACACAATACATGATGATAAGAATTATACAATGTTTTGCGCCAAAAGATAACTATAATGATGAACAAAAAGGTCAGTTCTACAGTTGCCTGCAAATTCTGACAATGTGTAAGTGTGACATCTGCTTTGCAATGGTGGACTTCAGTGCCTGGTTTGGGGATAACAGCCGAGTGGGGAGAACAAGTGGCAAACATGGCCCTGGTTCCCAAAATCAAAATGATGGAAAGACTGATAGAACTGGACCTAGTATTATGGCTCGTATTTGGTGAAATACTATTCCCACACAAATATATCCATAGAGTACCTTGGAATCCCACACATGGAGTCACCAGGAACCAGACTGACCATCCATGGATTGTAAGGAAGCTTAGATCAACTCACCAGGATGTCAGAGCAAAAGAGGAGCAAAGTTGGAAGTGACCACAATATGTGTAGCAAGACAGAAGAATCAAACTTAAAAAAGAAAAATTCCAAAAGCACTGTGAAAAATTAACAGCAAAGGCTAACAGACAAGACGTTACACCAGCGATTTTCAAGTGAACTGAACAGATACCAGGTGCTACAATGCTTTAGTTTCACCACAAGACATCCATGTTGACATGTCATGGCCCTTTCTGCTGACAGTATCATAGATGCTACAATAACTGTAGCTGGTTTCCAGACAAGCAAACCTAAATACTGGATAAGTGAGGAAATATGGAACTGTGTGAAAGAAAGCAAACAAGCCAAAGGAAACCTCAACCACTCGGACACCTTTTAGAAAAAGAATTAAAAAGATATTTATAAAATAAGGACAAAGTAGTACAAAGCAACATGAGAAGAGAAACTAGATAGATAACATGGCCAAAAGAAACTGACACTACTGCTCAAAGCGGTGATAGTAAAAATTTTATTAGCTCACCAAGGTTGTAACTGGCAAGCTTACATCAGCCAGAGAACCTGTTAGGGTCTTTCCTTGTGTGCCCTTAACAACACAAAAAACAGAGTGATGGGCAGAGCATTTTCATAAGGTGCTAAGCAGACCAACACCACAAGAAACTACAATATAATTCCCATTATCTGAATTCCCTTCATCTGAAAATCCTAGCTGTCCAAATTCACAGTGAGTCCCCCTATGTTAGTGAAGCCCTATGTTAGTGAACAGCAGTGCTGTGCATCCAAACACTTGTTATCCAAATTGGTGTGTACTGTATTGACGTTGACAAAGAAACAAAGAACCCAGAACTAAACATCATAACATCCCACATCACAGAGAAGTGAAAGGTGCAATAAAAAATATTTAGAACCTGTGAGGACTACAGATGAAGATCAAGTCACCACAGAAATGTTGAAAGCTTCTGATGATGAGACCAGTAATTTAAAATCACCACATTTTTCAGCCAAGTATGGGACCAAGGAAGCCTCCAGAGAGAAATGACATTAGAGTCAAAACTGTTACTTCCCTTCCAGTTATAGTCAATGTCTTCTGCAGTACCACCTGAAGCAGAATAAAGGAAATGCTATGAGGCAAGGCTAAAAGGAGGGCAACCTGGAAGATCATGTGTTGACTAGATTTTCATCCTCAGAATAATCATCAGAGAGAGCATTGAATGGCAAGAGCCACTCCAAACTTCATAGATTTATGAAAGCATTTGTCTACCCCCATGTGACTCACTCTGGAACATCCTGAGTATTACAGTATGCCAACAAAAATAATGATCAAGATGCAGCTTTCACAGTTAAAGTGAATTAGTCTTGAGTGAATGGTTCACCATGGACACTGGTGTCAAACAAGGATGCATTCTCTGATTGGCATTGCCATTGATTCATTATGAGAAAAAAGTATAGACAAATGAGCCATGCAATCACTGTGTTATAAGAGCACACTAGAAGACCTCGATTTTGCTGACCGTATAGCTCTTCTGAGTGACAGCTCAACCAACATGCAAATAAAAACCAAAAGGTTGTCCAGCATAACCAGTAAGATGGGGTTAATCAGTTACGACGACCTCCACCCCCAAAAAACAAAAAACCAACCCTCTGAGAATCCTAGCAACTCCCAACTCAGACATTACATTACAGGCAAAGGAGGAGAAGAGGTGGGTCAATACACATACCTTGGCCGTAACATGCAAGCCAATGAGCATGTCCAGAAGGAAATAATGTCACTAGCTGGCTTGGTGGCAGCTTCATTCACCAGCATAAACAAGATTTGGTCATCAGAAATCTACTATGTAAAGACCAAACTACTAAACTTGAACTCAAATATTGCCACATAAAAATATGAATGTGAAGGTTGGAAATCCACCAAAGGTACAGATGGACATGCCTTCCCAGCCAAATGCCTTAGGAAAGAATAGTAGGTATTTAATGGAATTCATTTATAACTAATTGAGATTCCCCAGAGTTCAACAACCCTATACCTCTAAAGTTATCCAAAAAAGAAGATGAAGATATCTGGGACAAGTGTTATGGGTGAAGCCAGAGCATCTACCATGGCATGCATGCTATTGGGCAGCTGGAGGAACACATAAAAGGGTCCAACAAAGAATCCTTCCATTGACCAGTACTTAAAGAAGGAAAACTTACTGGACGTGACAGCAGAGAAGATGCAAAGAGTGGCATAGACAGGGATGGTGGAGCCTTGTTCATGGTGTAAGTGACATTTGATGGATTCAGATTCACTTCATTGGCACCTCCCGAGTTATCGTCCAAGAGGCTTTAATTGAACTCTGTAAGGTAATGCTCTCTAGTGGATAGGACACTGCACTGGGGGTCAGAGCTGCATTCTATTCCTAGCTCTGCCACGGACCTGCTTTGTGACCTTGAGCAAGTCACTTCACCTTTGCCTCTGTTTCCCTGACCATGCTTTGCCTATTTTAAACAGCAAGCTTGGAAAAAGTACAGTCTCCTACAAGTGTTTGTGGCCTACTCTGTCCCCATCTTCGTGTACAAACACTGAAAGAAATATTAGTTTTGTGGTTTATATATTTTATCAGTTTGTCTATAAATCATCCCTCTATTCTCAAAAAGAATCTGAAACCTCTGCCTGTTAATATCATTTCAAGAATGGAATTAACACACAGCACTAAAAATAATCACATGGAATGAAAATGCAAAATAAAGAGGAACTACTGTTGTGGCTTAACACAGCCCTCCTTTATAGAGAACTACCAAACAATCAACGAAGAGTCAGTTTGTTTCGGTAAAATGTACTGTAGTAATCCACTCTTATACAGCAGGAAAACAAATACCCATTCAGCTTTCAACTCCTGATCTAAATTTATGACAGGGGAAAATTGTGCCTAAATATCAGTGTATTACGCATACAATCCATAGAAAAGCCTGCTGCTCTGTCCAGAAGGTCTACCTCTTTCTGAAAGTTATCCGGTTCAGAAGACAGACCAACACTGGTGCATATGCAATCAGTGCTGGAACCTGCACCTATGAAGCACCAAATCAAGCATCACTCCCCCCCACCCCCTTTCCTTGCTGAAGAAATGTTTTACAGGGAGTGAGAGATCTGTGAGCCCCATCAGTTCTTCCCCTTCATCACACCATTGGGCTACATTGTCACAGCCCTTACTCAGGTGTGTATGAGGACTAAGGGGGAGTCAGGCCTTCTTTTCTTGGCTTGCCCTTGCTCAGATTGCAACTGCAGCCATGGTTGGGAGAGTAGGGACTACTCTCCCAATGCTCCTTGGAGCAAGCAATTAGTAGGGGAGGGGGAGGGAAGAGTAGGCACTAGTGGACAGAATGGCTGGTAGGGCACACAGTGCAGAGTAAGATGCTTCACAAAAAAAGGAGTGAAATAACTTCACCCCTAGAGTAAGAGAGAAATAGGGAGGACTTGTGACATAGTCCATTCACTATTCTGCTTCTGGGGCAGCACAGTTACATGCTGCCCTTACTCAGGGCATACTGCAAAGTGCCGACGACACTGAGCAAGGCTGCAGAGAATCTCTTGACTAAAACCTACTGGTCATCACACAAAGGATCGACATCTCCTTTAGTATCCCTAATGACCCTGAAAACAAACCCTGGATTATTCGAAAATCTTCCTGACACTGTCCTAAACCATTACTTTTAAAAACCATTTGGCTAAGGAAAGTATTTTGACTACCTTTCCTTGTTTATTGCAGCTAAGCTGTTAGCCCTTGTGAAGGCAATCTGTGCTCTACAATACACATGGAAAATAAACATTGTTCTCCAATAGCAACCAACTCCAGATTGTCAGGTAACAGGAATTTAAACTTCCAGAGGAAGATGTTACAGCACATTAGCAAATGGCATAAGAATTCTATATCCAGCTGCCTTTCCCTTATGGACTTGACATCCTCAACAGAGGGGAGAAACAAGGCCAGATTTACATAAGAATGCATTCATGCAAAGAAATTGTCACACTCCTCATCATGGTGCTAAGAACTTAATTCTGGGATCAAATGTGTTGTAGGGTAATCCAAGCAATGTTTAACACAAGTAGAAGTTATTAAAGCTCTAGTCCAAAATCCTAAAGGGATGTATCCACTGAAACAAATACCAAGTTCATCAGAGCAAAATTTTCTAATGAGAGTCGGTAGTATCTGCATAAATGTGTAATTATATAAACAGCCTGCAAAAAACTAATACCACTAAAATAGCTTTGGACTGGGGCAACGTTGTATGTAGACTAAAATAACTAAATTGCTTTTAACTGACACATTTAGTTGTGTTGGCGCACGTCTGTGTATACACTCTTCCAAATAAGTGTCCTTTCTTTAACTGGATTGTATTTATTTATTTATTTATTTATTTTGCCAACTTAAATTGCCAATTTCAACTTTTGCTTTTTCAAAAATGAGATTTTTTGACTTAGACATAACAAAGAGGGATTAAAATTTAATTATTTCTGTGTGATTTGGTGTGTGGACGAGGCCTTAAAAACATTTAGACTTGAAACAATGGAAAAAGCAAAATAGGATTAACCAAGACAGGTTTTTCTTTAAAAAAAAAAATGCTTTAAAGCAATTTTCTGCAGTTCTCTGCCTCTGATGTTAAATGCTATTCCCCAATCTTTGCATTTCTTTATTCATCTGGATTCTGTTTTTCCTCCTGATTTATCCAGTACCACAGAGAGACTAAATCAGTATAATGGACACTTGTTAAGTGCCTGCATCAGCCTAATCAGCCTGACAATGCTCTGTTTTTCTTCTCAGTTGTGGTATCATAAAGATGCTGTACTGTATACAGCACCACTTAGTGGCAGAAAGCCTATTTCAAATCCTTCTTTCTGGAATCTAGTCTAGGAAAGTTTAAGTTTAAAAAAACAACTACTTTTTCACACTGAGATTAATGCCGCAAAACGTGTGAAAGGGAGACTCACAGTAGCGGAAGCAATATGCGTCTTTGAGCAACATATAGCATATTTTCAGCCCTGATCTCTAATGTTGCATGTCTGCTTTTGTGAACACAATATTGTTCCCCCAAAGCACCATTTTTGCCTGCACAAATTTGTGACCCAAACATTTGGTTGTGCCATTCTGTGTCTTGCACACACTACAGGAACACTAGCCTCGTTGCCAGTATGGGCAATTGCACATACAACAAAGAGCAGAAAATTGGAAGCCAGCTTAATGCAGGCCCAACATTCTGTCCCATAGCCACAAAATATAGAAGGAAAGACCTTAAATAAACAAACGTGATAAGTAAAGATACATTTTAATTGCAGGATATTGACACTGTTCAGGGACAGAACTCAAATGATTTAACGTCCAAACCTTGAAAGAATTTCCTTGTATTACACTTTTGCATTTTTAAATATTTTACGTAATAAGCTTGCGATCTGTTAGGAACAGAGTGAACTAACCATGGTTATCGGCCAGGGAAGAGGCGTGAATTTCAATAGTTGAAATGTTAAAGAAGACACACACCCATTTTCTCCTCTGAGCCTTCCAAAGGGGAGATGTTCTTGTTGCTATACAAAGACTGGGAAGTAAAGAGAAAAAAGGTACTTTTTTTTTTGAATGTGGGAAAGATGCTGGATGTAACAGTCCTTGTAAGATAAGTTCCCTAGTTATCTGCAGCACAGACAACAGCAGTTCATGCTTCCCCACAATGCCCTGCCTAATGTGTCTTCAGCCTGAGCTGGGGGAACATCTCTGGGGAGAAAGGGTAATTTAATCTCTATTTAGTCAAATCCTTGAGGTGGGCTAGCATGGCACTGCTGCCCTGTATAGGCTAGGTCTACACTGCACACTGCTGGTGGCGGCATGTAGGGGATGGTAACTACAGGCTGCATCCGCACCGCCATGTATAGTTACATGTGTCAGTGAAAGGCTCTGGCAGCGGGAAAGGGCTCAGCAGCAGGGAGCTTGCTGGACCTTTTCCCGACTTCTGTCCCCCACCTTCCTCAGCCGGGGACTTTCCTTACTAGTCTACTCTTTCCTTGAGGTGGGGAAAAGCTCTTGCAGTGAGAAGCTAACACAACCTTTGCCCAGTGCCTTCCACAACTACCTGAGTCTTTCCTCACTGCTGCAGTCTTTTCCTGGGGCAGGGAAAAACTCCAGCAGTGTGGAGGGGGGCGCTGCTTGGGTGAGTAGGGTACATATCCAGGTTTGTACCCACAGGGTTCAGGCTGTCCTTGCTCTCCTCACCTAAGGAGTGGAGTGCCTCGCCATCTACACTGCTATTTATACCCATGCTAGCAGGGGGCATGCATGCTCTGTGCTCTACACACTGCCAAAAGGAGTGGGCCATGCAGACGTAGCTTTAGTCAAGTCCAAGTGCGCGTGTACAAGCACTCCGTTTCCTTCCAATCTTCATGTTGCCCCTGCTGGAACCAAAAGGGTTCCCAGTGGTGGTGGTGGTGTGATGTGACATGGACTTTTTGTCCACTAGGAAATGAACAAAGGGCACCAAATATCCATCAAGTGGTAATTTATTTCAGCAACTACCAAACTGGAACCAGATGCTGCAAACACTTAGGCATGTGGGGCTAGATCCACCAAAGGACTTTGGCACCTAACTGCTACTCTAGGTGCCATTGAGATCCTCAAAACCCCTGCTCAGCTGCTGCCGAACTCTGTAGGCACCTGAAGACCCGAAGTACCTAAACTTCCACCATTACAGTCCCCTAGACACCAAGTTTTCTGTCATTGAGCATGTGCACAGCTGCCTCAGTCTAGGCGCTTGGGTGCCTATCTCACTCCTAAGCTCCCGTGGGATCCTATCTCGCCTACAGCTCTGTGCAGGCTGGTGTTCTCAGGGCATGCCTATCTCCATACACAATGGTCAGAGTGTCCCATCCCTTTTCCCTTCCAGGAGAGTGCTCTAACCACTGAGCTATGCACTATTCCTTTGGAGGGATGGGACACCCAAGTTCAAATCGCTTCTCTACATCAGGCATAGGGGGTATCTCCCACATTCAGGTGAATGCTCTAACCAGTGAGCTAAAAGTTATAAGGGAGTATGAGGAGGGGGGTCCTAACTCTCCCCATGTATTGCATAGGGAGCCTAGGCAGATAACTCAGGGCTGTGGATTCCAGTGGGTAGCAAGGTGCCTAAAATTTAGGTGTTGCAATACCTAACTTCCTTTGTGGATCTAGCCCTTAAAATCCTACTGAGTTGAATGGAACTACCGTTGTGGTGACCTTCTGCATAGGTCTGAATTTTACCCTTTACGCAAAAGTCCTATGCACCACTTAAGTCCCATTTGCACCCTATTTTGAAGTTAGGTGGTGCATAGGTGCAGAAAGATGAATGTCATCCTTTATTCACGTGAATAGTGAGTCCCCTGGGCAGGAACTGAATCATCCTAGAAGTGAAATGCTGTATAGCCCATTCTCAATGCCCTTGGCTATCCGGTCCCTATGAACTACATTTGAAATTAGAATTGGCCCTTTTGAACTTCCTGCTGACAGCAGCCAACTTCTTGACAAACTGCATCATTTATAGCTTTAACAACAAGGGAGCCATGGGGGGGGGGGGGCAGGGACCCTTTGGGAAACATTGCAAACATGTCCCAGCATTTTTTACAACTAGTTTTACAATCAGGAGAGAACTTTAATGCCTGAAAATGGAAATACAAGTAAAATTTATTTTTATGTAGCACAAAACAAATCTCTTTTTAAAAAATGAGCCCAAGCAATATCAAAATTGTTTTGCAATCTGATGTAACACTTCACTTTTCAGGCACATCAGTGTCACCAGCTAAAGGATAAGAACCATTGATTTAAATGAAAATCATTGTCAGATTCAGAGATGTATAGATTTTAAGGCCAGGAGGAATCATTATGATCATCTCATCTGACCTCATGTATAATATAGGCCATAGGGTTTCGCCACGTAAGTTCCAGTTGCTGTAGCACACATCTTTAGAAAAATCTGTGATCTTGATTTAAAGACTTGATGGAAAATATATCACATTCCTTGGCACAATGTTTCACTTGTAAATTACCCACACAGTTAAAATTTTAAAATGTACATTATTTCCAAATTGCTAATTTTCCAATTTCAACTTTCATCCATTGGATCTTTTTATGCCTTGCTCTGCTATTTTTTGTTCAGGTTTTCTAAGGAGGAGAAAACAGTTTTGGAGTCATTTTAAGCCAGTTTTAAAATAGCCTTCTCTGATAAAGTGTCTCTCTGACATTTAAATTCTCACTCATTTAAACTTTGCAGCTCAAAGCCCTGTTTCCCCCCCAGTTTCTGCTTAGTGAAAAATGCTTCTTGCCATGTGAGCTTTCAGTTTGCTGTGCTGAGTAATAAGTAAAATATTTGCTTCTGCAACACTTGAACAAAAAGGGCTCATTACATCCAGACATTTTTCCCTTTAGTGATGGCACTATCTGTTCATCACTTCCATAGATCACATTATGATTGTAAATAAATTGGAAAAACAATAGTAGAAGATACTGTAAATCCCAGTCTTGTTGTACAGCTCATAGTCTTTTAATAATTCCTATCAACATACTGCATTTCCAGTCCTGTGCTATGGATCAATTGTTGCTACACAGCAATAAGCTTACAGAGCCAATGTTTTTAATTAGTTAATGAACAAAATGCAAATGCAATTGCACACAGATTTGTGTGTACAATTACTCAGATTCCATGCATGCACTAGGTAAATTCTCACACAAATCAACTAATTAGTCATTTGTACATGAACCTTCCTATCTGCATGCATATTCATGACAATTCTGCATGCAAATTAAATAGCTAATATATATTAAAACCCCTCTCTCTTTTAACAAATAAAGACCGTGACACATTTGGAATAAAACAATGTAGTTGTCTAAGAATATACAGTGGCTTGCATATGGATCATTCCCATGTCAGCAACCTGCAATTGTTTTCAGAACAAGATTTAGGCTCTACCTATTGCAAGAGAGTTCAGAATAAACTGCTAAAATGAAATGTCGTCAGAATCCCCGAATGACTAATAGATGGATTCCAGGATCTAGCCTTTGCCTTGAACCAAACAAAATTTCAGATCATTGTTAAGGCAAAGAATATAATTTTCTCATCTAAAATAATATCCACTCTCAAAAGCTAAAGTGCTGTAAAATAGTTTTGTGTCCCTATGGTCTCCTTATTGGTTGGTTAGCACAGCCAAGCAGAGTCCTAAGAATACTGACAGTGGCCTGAGCTCCATGTAACAGAACCACCTGTATTTATTACAGTAAGAGGGTACAGAGGCAGCTCCCCTTATGTTGCTGGTACAAAGAGTTTCCCCCTCTCTCTTTGAGCTTGCAAACACACATTTTGAATTTCCTCTCAGAGATACTTCCTGAGACAGGGGTCCTTCCCATCTCTTGGGAGTCCCAACTTTCTAGTGGATCTCTTACAAAGGCATATTATCTACATTTTATTTTCAGTTGTGCCCTTCAAACCCTTAGGCTTGTAAGTTCCTTCCTGTGAAGTACCTCGTCTTCCATATTGTTTTAGGCCAATGATTTTGACAGCTTCAGAAAATTACTTCAGATCAAACCAGATAATGGTAGCTTCCTATGTGCAGCTCTTAACATCAGCTCTTCACAATAAATACATTTAAAAGCCTGCCCAGGTGCTAAATTGATTGATGTTCACAGAGGGGAAGATGTTAAGGCTTAAAAGCCAGTTAGTTACTGGACACCTAACTCCCATGTGTGGCTTTGAAAATCTCCCTGAGAAACCATGTAATTTTCAGAGAAGAAAAAAACCCCCCATATTTGTCATTGATATTCTAGATCTGGTCTACACTTACAATTTGATATCAGTTAGTGTTGTGATTCTTTGCCAATACAGCTGTATTTTTAAAAGCCCTAGTCTAGACACAGTTATACTGGTATAAAAGTGCCTTATACAAGTATATCTTATTTCAGTTCCCAAACTGGAATAAATTATACCAATATGAGACTCTTATGTGGTAAACCATGTCCACACTAGATAGGAGCTTTACCACTTCAACTATACCAGCAGAGTTAAAGAAGCAAAACTTTTAAGTATATACTGGTCCTTATTCTCCTAGCTCAGTGTTTCCCAAATGCCGCTTGTTCAGGATAAGCCCCTGGCGGGCTGGGCTGGTTTGTTTATTGGCTGCGTCCACAGGTTTGGCCGATCACAGCTCCCACTGGCCACGGTTCGCCGCAGCAGGGCAATGGGGGCTGCAGGAAGCGGCGCGGGCCGAGGGATGTGCTGGCCACCTCTTCCCACAGCCCCCATTGGCCTGGAGCGGTGAACCGCGGCCAGTGGGAGCCGCGATCGGCCGAACCTGTGGATGCGGTAGGTAAACAAACTGGCCCAGCCCGCCAGGGGCTTTCCCTGAACAAGCGGTGTCCCAAGTTTGGGAAACAATGTCCTAGCTGAATCTATTATATGTTCAGGACATGTGACATGCATGATTTTTGGAAGAATCTTTGATACAAACTGGGAGCGGTAACAAAGTCCTATAAGAATACTGCTTCTCAGCTAGCACCTGTAAATAGGCTTAGAGCTGGGCATAGCAGAGAAAGCATAACCAATCTAGACTGCTGTGTGGACGGGGAAACTGAGGCACACTGCCTCGGCATTGGTGGCTAAATGCCAAGACACCTACACTTAATGCAGATATCAATGTCTTTTAAGTTTGCAATGCTACACACCAAAATGTTTTCAGGCAACCTGGGAACAAAAACCCAGGACTTTGCAAAAGCACCTGTGGATAACATTACAGTGTTTGGTACACTCAGAGGTTATATAACCCAAGCCAAAAAGGGATTTTAGGCATACTGCCTCCACATTGGTCAGTGACCAATCCTCTGGCAGTATGACGTTTCTCTCCATATTCTTTATGAAAATATACTTAAGATATGAATATGACATAACTGAGATGTACTTTATGCACTATGGGTCTCGTAAGATATCATTGGAAAGGTTATAATTTACTGAATGTGATTATCCAGTTTGTATGCCTGTATCATTTCTGTATCTGAAGTGAGGAATATTGACTATGTATCTGTATTTCAACTATGATACTTTGGGTGACGCCCCCTGCTAGCACTTCAGGAACAACAGTGGAAAAGCCAGACAGGGCTGATGACCCATCAGCGAGGACAATGGACTGTGAAAAGGCTTGGCCTTCCTGGGGACACTCCATATTGATACTGACTCATGGGCACTGTGATATTACAGAATCAGATGGTCTTGTCACCTAATACTAAACATTACCTGGGACTTCTTGTAACTTTCCACTGGAAGGGAAGGGGGGGTCACGTTTGGGAAACAAAGGATTCTTGCCTTATTTAAATCCTATTTAAGGGTGGGGAGGAAGGCAAATGGAACTCCTCCTCTCCATGGCCTGTCTACCCAAGAAGAAAGACTGCAAAAGCCACCTAAAGGGAAGGCAGGGCGGGGAGTCCAGACTCAGACGGGGGTCCAGTCTGCAAAGAAATATAACTGGAACTCTGAACTACAGAAACTTTGCAACCTGCCTAAAATAACATTTAGGGTAAAAAATTACATTTTGTAACCTGTTTCTTAAGTATATTGAGCTTAGCTTGCGTACTTTGATTTATTTGCTCAGTAATCTGCTTTGTTCTGTCTTATCTCTTATATTCACTTAAAATTCACCTTTTGTGGTTAATAAACTTATTTCTTGTTTATAATATAACCCAGTTTATGTAGTTTCTAACTGGGGGGGAGCAAGAATTTGTGCCTATCTCCCTCCAGATTGAGGGAGGGGGCAATTTTCATAAAACCTTTGGGTTTGTACAAGTGTTGGGTACAAGAGTGCTGGGGCAAGCCCCTAAGGCTGAATCTTTCCAGAGCGGATCTCTGTTTCTCTCTGCAGCTGGGTGTGGCCCTGTCTCTGTGCTTGGCTGGAAGAGGCTTGTGAGCCTAACCCAGCAAGGCCAGGTAAAGGGGACCCAGGCGGGCAGAACAGACTGACTCAGTGGCATCCTAGCACATCAGGTGACACCCCAAAGGGCCCAAACCCATCACAATGTCCTTCTCTTTTCTGTTGCTAATTTTCATTGAAACTGTCAGTTTGACCATAACTCAGGGCAGGGGAAGACTGTAATTTCCCATGATGGTGATGGAAGAGGCTGGTTGACAGCCATCTCTGCATACTGGGCTTGATCCCCAAATTCCTTCTCGCTGAGGGGAAAAAAAAAACAATTAAACAATTGTATGTTATCTTGGTAAATTCCTCTCCCGACTCAGGCTATCGTTACAACATTAAGGCTACCTTGGATTTCCAAAGTTTTAGGCCTATGTGGTGATTAGCTATTCTTATGCAGCTTTGTCTCTGAGGTGATGGCACAAGCAATTCCTTCCTGCAGCCTACTTGAAAACATTTTTTCTATCAAGCACAGTTTATGATGAATCAGTTTTTTGTGATACTGTATTTGAGATAATCAAGACATCTCTTTAAAATAAATTCAGGGATATTATTCTGTTTTACTGGCTAAGCATCTTAATTGTTGCCCTGAATAAAGGGAAGAGAAGAGCATCACTGAGCAGCCCAGGAAGCAGGTTGTAACCTGTTGCGTAGTGTATACCTGTAACAATATATTTCTTCCAGACTGCTGGCATAGCTACATTAGGCAGCATTTGGGGCCTGGGGAGCGGAGTCAAAGCTCCAACCATTCCCTTCCCCATCCTGCCCATTCACACAAGGAGTGGAGAACATAGCAAACATGGTGGAGTGGCTCCAGGTAGCTGGTGTGGAAGGGTGCCTTACTTCCCTTGCACAGTGGCACAAGCCCAGCCATAATGTAGCTCTTAGCCAACAAGACCATATGCACTAACACAAATTAAAATTACCTACGTGGCCATTTTGTTTTCAGTCATTTATATCAACTTCTGGCTGTAGTAAGCATATTCAGGTTTGCCTGGGTGTCTTGCAGAGGAATCTTTTCCAAAACTTTTATTTCATCCCCAGTGCTAGAGGGACATGGTGATAAAAATAGCCTAACAACTTACCTTCGGAGAACAAAACAAATAGAATAGCTGGCTTGTAAAAATATCACTGCTTTAAACTATAATCTGTCATAAGGTTACAGACCTGAAACGAGTACTGTTTTGTCTGCCTTTGGCTTATTACTTTTTTGGGGGGAGGGTGTCAGAGAAGGAGAAGGGGAAGAGTGTAGGGTGACACCTGATTTGCAAAAATAATGTAAGTAGAAAAAACAAGATCAGAAATTTTACACTTTTGTGAGCATCATACTTTAATTCTACATTATGTCCATATTAAGTATGTTGGTGTCTTACTTTGCCTAAGGTGAAAATGAGCTGGAAATAGGGTTTTTTTAATTGTCTCTAATATAACCAGTGTTGGAACACGCCAGGCAATGCCTGTACTCAGGGCCGGATTAACACAGGGGCTTTAGGGGCTGCAGCCCATGGCCTCGGGCTGAGGAGGACCCCTCAAAAATAAATCCATAATTATATACAATTCAGTGGTCACCAAGCCGTCAATCGCGATCGACTGGTCGATCCTGGAGCTTCTGCCAGTCGATCACGATCTCCGGGCCGCTAAAACGAACCAGGAACCAGCGAACGGGAGCTGCCGGGGTGGCGCTTGCAAGTGCGGGCAGAGCACGGAGACACGCCGTCCCCCTCCTGCCAGGAACGCGCAGAGACGTGCCAGCAGCCAGCCACTTCTGGGAATGGCGTGGGGCTATGGCAGGCAGGCAGGCAGCCTGCCTGAGCCCTGCTGCGCCGCCAGCCGGGAGCCGCCTGTGGTAAGCGCCTCCTGTCCAGAGCCTGCACCTTGCACCCCCTCCTACACCCCAACCCCCTGTCTCAGGTCAGAATCCCCTCCTGCACCAACCTCCCTCCCAGAGCCCAAACCCCTCACCCTATCCTGCACCCCAACACTCTGCCCCAGCCTGGAGCCCCCTGCTGCACCCAAACTCCCTCCCAGAAAGAAACTAATATAACAGCTGTTCTGAGGTAAGAAGTAGGCTATTTTGAATTAACTATATTCTACATGTTTTAAGACTGAAATGTAACCACAGAATGGCTTTATGTTAATTAAAAGGCAAGTTTAGTATAGCGTTAATAGCCTCGATGCCATAATTATGATCATTATGTTTTAAATTAGGAACAAGACTTGTATACGGGGGCCCCACAAAATCTAACAGCCCTGGGCCCACAGGAGAGTTAATCCAGCCCTGCCTGCACTGTTCAGTAAGAAGATCACAGTGCCACTCCGAATGGAAGGCCACCATCAGTCCTTGGCATGGTTGTTTCTCTGGATCTCCAAACTCCTCCTCCCTTTGTTATTGCTTTTGACATGGACCAAGATGAGTAGTAATGCCTCTCCAGATCACATCAGGAGTCAGCTACCTGTCTCCTACTTTCAGAACCTGAAAATATCAAGTTTATATGAGATCCAAGGTCATGATTGCACATTGTATTAATTTCATTTCTCTCCGTATGTCACTTTCTTTTTAGTTTAGGTTATTTTCCCGCTAGCATCTGGCCGGAACTTCTTACTCAAGGAAACCTCTCATTGAACTCAACCTCCTGTGGAAGTAAACTAATTAATTGAGTGGAAGTCTTTCCTGAGTAAGGAATTCAGAGCTGGGTGCCTGGTTTGGGACAGCATATGCCTCTTGGCTTTGTTTTCCCTCCTCCTGTACATTTAATTTGTTGTTCCCATGCTTTCACATGTTTGATGCCTGCTTGACAATTTTATTGTGCACTGTGCTGTCCCTCCTCAGTGATCTCACCTTCAAGTATCTCATTTTCTGCCCTCAGTAACACAGCTTACATCTGATACTCATCTCCTTTACTAAAGGTTCTATTGTCCCCTTGATATGCATGTGTGACTCCCATTGCTGTCAATAGGAATTACACGTGGGCATCAAGGGGAGACAGATCCCCTGCGTACTCCATTCTCCTCATTATCTTGGCACAGTCAGTTCTGTAAATGTCTCATCTATGAGCCTTTTATTCTCTTGAGTGTTGTGTAGTGTAGCAAGCTGGCTCTCAGGATCAGCAGTCTTGCTCCTGAGGTGTTTAGCAAGTTAATTTAATGTGCACGTGTACATTCTTGAATACCTTCATCCAGCCAAAACCATGTCTTGTAGTGTTCGCACATCAGATGATAGATTTTTCTATTTCCTTCTTATGCAGGATTCTTTGTAACTAGTTCCCTGCAAAAGACTGAAAGTGAGCATGGAAGGGAGAAAAAGGAGGATGAAACAAAATATAGTTAGTAAAGCTGAGAACAGCCCCCTGAGATTACACACTATCAATCTCCTCTCTAAACCATAGATTCAAATAATTGATGGCAGTTCAATAGATATAAACAACTTAACCAGATGATTCCCTTTTCCTAAAGATCTGAAGGATCACCTTTTTATGGACACTTTAAAATTAAATAACTCTTAACAGAGAGGAATGGAGGTAAAAGCAGTTAATCTGGTTCCAAAACTTACTGAAGAAATTTGAGGTAGGGAAATGGGCTGGGGCAGGGGACCCAGACACTATCTGCTTGCATTGTCTATAATATTCTAGGTCTGTATTCTCCTTCCCTGATCACTTGATCCCTCTGAAAACACTAAATATGGCCCTGAGAGCCAGGGTAAAGAATAGATCACACAAGTCAGAGTTATAGATCTCTAAATGGAAACTATTCCAAACAGATTGTTGGGTGAGTTAATGAAAAATTCCAGTCACAGGAATTCCAGTCACTGTCTCTATTCCCCAAGTATAGAGACAGTGGCCACTGCTTAGAAATGAAGGTTGGCAAACATGAATTAAATGGGATATGAAAAGAAGCCAGGCTTTGCAAGCGGTGTAATAGTGCACAAATTGAAACAGTGGGGCACTGCATTCTTCCAGATCCAAAATGCAAGGAGGTTAGAGAAATATTTTCTCAAGTCATTGGAAAGAGAAAAAGACGCTTTGTTAAAAGCAAAGAAGAAAAACTACCTGTTACTTTAGGGTATAAATACATTTAAAGAACCAGCAGTAGATTTTAAAAAATGTAATATGCCATCAGATTAGAAATCTTCTCGAACCATAGTGGGGAAAAAAATCTGCTCTGCTTTTCTTCATGATGAGTTGTGGTGTTAGACTTATTTTGATAATACTGTGGAACTTGAAATGTTAATAATATCACTGGGGGGAGGCAGGAAGGAATATGGACACAGCAGTAGCTGTAGTCCAGTTAGAGACAACAGTATGTAGATGTTCACAAGAGAATACTCACATTTTAGCCATACAAATCCACTTTCTTAAAATCTTAGAAGTAAAAACAACCTTGTCTGCAGGGCTCTTTAAACTTTATGTCGCAGCAACAACAACAGCTGCCCTTAAATCCACGACAACAGCCCATGACAAACTTTGGAGCTCAGGGTGAAATTATGGAAGGGCAAATTTAGACTACATAGGTTAGGTGAGATTTTATTTTTTTTCCTACCACGGGGTCATGCAATTATGGAATATTCTGCCAAAAGTAGTAATAGCAAATATGAATTTAAAGTAGCAGTGGATATTTACTTGATGTTACATAATACATTCAGATTATCTGCTTAAATCAGGGTAAAGGTTGTAACCTACTAAACTGGGAGGAAGGGACTATTTTTCATTGTATATGTATACAGAGGTTAACCTAACCAGGCCCTGGTCTTTGATTAACATGATACTAATAAACCTACCTAATAGCAAAGGATGCAGTAAGTGGACATGTGTGTCTCATTCTTATCCGTGTACCTAGTGGAACTATTTAAGGACCAGTCTTTCAGCCCTGCATTTTGCACAAACAGCAATTGGTATGCACCTGTATGTGCAAATCAGGAGGTCGGGTGCCCAGGTATCCAATTTGATCTTGCAAAGACTGGTCATATATTCACAAAATGTGTGTCTGATAACTTTTTTATGTGCAGTTGAACTGCATGCACAAAAAAGAATGACCACAATTGGATACCTGGTTCAAGCTGGCTGAAAATAATAAATTATAGTGCTTATCATTGCTTTACATTTTCAAAATGTTGTACAAAGTTTCCCTCATTTGAGGGAGGCTCCCAGGGCCTGATTAAATTCTAGTTTTACAGCAAGGTAACTCCACTGAATTAGTGGAGTAAATGCTAATTTACACTGCTGTGAGATCTGAATTTGACCAAATGTATCCGTTTCCCTTAAAATTAAGTAAATAAATAAGGGACTTGTTTGGAGTTGGGCCCACTCAGACCAGCTGAGGGTCTGGCTCAAGACTTATTTCTTTAAATACCTGTTTTTAGAACTGGTTTTCACACAAATTACTTTGATCAGAGGAATACACATGCCTATTTTATTCAACCCTCCCCTCTCTACTATAAATGCAATTAGAACAAACATAGGACCTATGCTACCTCTAGACCTGGGCCTCCAGCCAAACCAAAGGATGAAACCTCAGAATACCTGAGTCAAGAGCAATGTGTTTATCCCTTCGTTAAAACTGAACACGGACAAACTTCCACTCATTTGTAAACTCCGCCTTTCTTTTTCATGAAGTCTTTTTTCTTTTGGAATTTCTAATATGGCCATTACCACATTATCTAAGTGTACCTATATAACAATTTTTCCACTCTCAGAATATCTTTCAGTATAAGCATCCACTCTCCCAACTTTGCAGGAAGGGAAGCTATTCCAAACAGGTATTTGTACTGTGATTTTTGGGTCTGTTGGTTTTTCTTCTCGAGAACATTACAGTGTGGTGCATAAACATGAAGGAGGGCAGGTTAACCTAATCCTTTCTCTGATGCAAGCTGGACTTCTGTGAACACAACTGTGTGTTTTTTTGTTTTCTCTCCTTTACACAGTGCAGATGCTTTTAAAGTGGTCCTAGACTTTTGTAACAGCCCAGACAGCAGTACATTGTACTTCTGTTTAGGATACTGCCTAACTTCAAACTCCTAGTCGACTTGTGTTGAAGGTATTCATCTCTACCAGACCAAAGGCACTTGTGCCCAAGTACACTGAATAAAACTTAGGAACACGAGCTCCATCCTTTAAATGCCAGTGGTTTCATAATGCCAAGTGACTGTGTGATAGCCAGTCAGATAATGAAGTCCTTTGGGGCTCCTGCTTGGAGGCTGGCGCTCCCATGGTGATCACGTCGTCTCTTTATTCTTCCTACCTTCACTTACCTAAATGATCCTGGTGAGACACAGCAAGCCCTCTACCTAGTGCAATGCACACGTGGAACAGGGGTACCTCCTGCAGGGGTCAGCCTGGATCTCGGTGCAGGTCTCAAGCTGCCGGCGGCTACCCTCGCCTGTGTCAGGAGCAGAAGGGGGCTGTGAAGCGTGGTCCTGGCTCTTCGCTTCTGCTGCACGTCAGAGCGAGGAGCAGACGGAGGCGGCTCCTTTAAGGCTGCCTGTCACTCCGAGCCGGGCGGGCCGGGCTGGGGAGGCGGGGACTCGCCGGGGCTGCACCGCCAGCGCTTCACCTGCAGTTCAGAGCGGGCGAGCGGAAGGGGGGGACCGGGAGCCAGCGAGCGGCTTTCGGGGGCGGGGGAGCGAAGCCGGGGCGCTGGGACTGCCCAGGCAGGCTGGAGGGAGGCAGCCCGGGCGCTGGAGGAGCGGGGCCAGCCCGGAGTCCGAGCGCAGCCGGGGAAATGACGATTGGCTCAGGAATGCTACTTCTGCTGCTGCTTCCCTGCTGTGGCTCGGCCAGGGTAAGTGGGGTGCCCGGCTCCCACGCCGCCGAGTGGCCCAGAGGGTGCAGCTGGGAAGCGGGGGCTCGCCGCGGGCTGGGCTCGCCGCCTTCGGCCGTGGGGGGCGTGGGTCGCCTGTTGGAACACAGATCCCCGCGCGCGCACACACACACACGGACACGGACACACACACACGGACACGGATCTATCTGCATACAGCTGGGGAGATGCGCCTTTGGCTCTCCAGGCACAGAGCTGCCTGCAGCCAGAGAATCCCACACGTCTCTCTCTCTCTCTCTCTGTGTGTGTGTGTTTGTGTGTGCGTGTGAGAGTGATTGTGTGTGTGTGTTTCATCTCCTGTTTGGAGAAAGTGGCAGCACGCGCGTTATTGCCTGGCTTGTTGCGGGGAGTGTGTGCAACAATGCCAGGTCTGTGTGTATCTCATGCTGGAGCGAACACACACACACGGCTGTCTCCCGAGCCATTCGTAGGCACTGGCAGACAAAACCTCCTGTACGGAGAGACTACATGGAAACCAAGGGGGTGGGGGGGCTGTCTCGCAAAGGCAGAGCGGTGCGTGTAACACGGCACCCCTCGGCCGGCCGAGACGAAGATCCCGATCAGTTCCAGCTCGGTGCAGTCCAATTCTTCTCCTGGGGGGTATTGTTTTCTTTTTGCAATAACGTTAAGGCTCTGTTCTGATGCGACCAAATGCAGGAACTTCAGAGCTGAGGCTCAAACTGGGACTTGAACCCCAGCATTTCACCCTCATGGTGTGTGCCTCGGTGTTGCAGCGACTCCCGAGAGAGTCAAAGCCATGCAGGGATCAGCGGCAGAGAGAGGACCAGGCACTGCAGGGTGGGCTAAACGTGTGTGGAGCATCCTTTAACTTCTGAGTTCCGTAGCTTTGGTAGATTTATCTCCGCTCCCTTGTAGAATTTGCTGTGTGCCGTTTTTATGGCGTACTTTGCTTAGTTTCACACCTAACATTTGATGTCATTAAAGGGCTCCTGTCAGTGCAGCGCGCGGGGCTGGGGGGGGGGGGGTTGACAGAACTTGTGCATGATTCTCAATATGCATTTCCCACGATAAACTTTAATGGCTTGTGTATGCGTTGCTACGCTGATCTTCGCTGTATTGTGAAACAGTCTTCATTCTGTACTCCGGATCTGCAAGACAGAGCTCATTTATTGGTGTATTTTTAATGCACATTCGCAGGAGACTCTGTAATGGAGTCTTCCGAATTGAATAGTGCTGAATGTGGAGTACAAATCCTCACAAGTAGTTCCTTTGCCTGCACGGTAGCTATTTTTATAACCTCCGTATTTCCCCTACATAATTTACGGTATATTTTAACTGGGCCTGGTGGGTCCAACGGGCTAATGGCTTGAAAAGTTTGTTTTCAATTTCTCAATGCAATCCCATCAAAGAGACAGACAAAACAAATGCCCCCCCCCAATTATATAATATATAAACGATCTATCTGTCACGTAGATGCGTTCTTAGAATGTTGCCTGGACAATGTTGTTGTTGTGTCGGGCTTGTTCTATAAACCAGGGGCATTATTTATTTTTCAGGCTGAGCCCCTGTGTGCCAAGTTTAATCTGTGGGAAAGGTCCATCATGTCCCAGTTATCAGCCCTGGAAGGCGGGGGGCGGTAAAACAGTGGCATACTCCCCCTACAGCGGCACTAGCGAGCACAGTTCTAAGAACTGGGCGATTTTAAATTCAAAAGCTATTCTCTTCACTTCAAAAGCTATTCTTCTTTGAAATGTTTCCTAATTGCAACATCTTGCCGGAGACAGTCAAGAGTCCACAGAGCTGCTGCTTTCTTGCACTTCCCATAGAGGAGCTGGCATCTGTCTCCCAAGTGTGATTTTCTAGCAGAGATTACATTGGCTTTTCTTTCTGCTTAGTAAGCTCATCTGAAAGGGCAAGCCGGGTGGTTTTTTTTCCTTTTTCTTTTTTCATGCAGCTTTCTCTCAGTTCATAATTATTTTAAAATCCACCTGAGTGGAGCTGATCTCATTTCCTGGCTTGAGGGGCTCTGTCTGCGGGGGAGTATGTGTCTGTGTCTTTCGCCCTGATCGTGAGACCCTAGAGCCCCCTGGGTTGTTTCCATGTGAAATCTCTATCCATTAGCGACTGCTCGGGAGAGATCTTCTCTTTGCCCCCAGAGCTTCAGCCCATCCCTTGCCGCCAGCCTTTAGTTGTAGACAAGGAGCTTTATGGGGGAAGATGTCCCGGCCGGTGCTTGGTACTTTGGCCGGAGCTGAGCAGGGGGCAGTTATCCAGCAGTTCGAGAGCATCACATCGCCCCCGGCCCCGGCCCCACCCTGGGTTCGGGGTCACGCGGGGAGCATCGCATCCGGAGCCCAGTCCTTGGCGCATCCGTCTCTGCAAAGAGAAAGTTGCTTGCCAGCAGCCAAGTTTTCCGGCGACGCTTCCCCTTTAAGGCCGGCGGGTTTTTGGCTGGGCGATGCTAATAGGCTGCCTTGGCTCGAGGCAGCAGGTGTGGGGTCATCCTTAGGGGGTCTGTTCTCTATTAACCTTCGGGTGCATGTTCTTGTGTTTCAGGCTTGCGTGCACCCTCGCTCCCTGCCAGGTGGTCATTGCTCAGCAATTCTGCCCTGATTTGCTAGGCGAGGTGCCCGGTGCTTAACGTCTCAAATGCAGAGCAGCCGCGCACTGCAGCTTAACTGGGACTTCAAGAGACATTCGGGGGATGGGGTGGAGTTGGTGGGCAGGGTAATTGTCAAATTCAGACACGGGTGCTCCTCTTTCCAGTTGTCTCTGAATTATTTTTAATCACACTCCAGTCCCACAGTGTGCGGCCCCGATCTTCCTTAAGGATTGCAAAACTTCCACTGATTTTAAGGTTGCAAGATCAGGGCACAGGATGCCTGTAATATAGGAACATTGTTGTCACTGATGAATTGCTGATCCTCCTCCCCACCCCTTTAATCATACCCAGTAAACCAGGCTTCCTATGAATAACGGTTCCTTATTGTATTTCATGCCACTATTTTCTGTCCAGTTTAATTTTTCTAATATGGCCTGGATCCACTCCTACAGACTCCTTGTCAGGTTCACCGGATCCATCTTTTATTGCACACTGCTTTGTTGTTCAGGTTCCCCTGCTCCTCAACACCTGAACAAGAATATCCTAACAAACAAAAGTCAAAGTTGTTTGTTTCCCTTTGGTTGTTCTCTGCAGGCACACAATGGGGATCTTACTGTCAGACCCACTTGCAAGCCTGGCTTTTCAGAAGAAGATTACACAGCTTTGGTTTCGCAAAATATCATGGAAGGGCAGAAGTTACTCAAAGGTAAGTGGAATGAAATGATTCCTAGAAGCTGCAGTGAAAATCTTTTATGCTCATTCTTTTTTTTTTTTTTCCTTGTGGGGGAGAGAAGCTTAGAGATCTGAGAGGCAAAAGGCCAGAATTCTCTGGTTTTGCTGGTGAAATTATCCATCAAATAATGTTTGTAGGAGGATGAAGCATGAAGTGATTTACCTGAGAGTAGTAGTTTTGTGAATTAGATGAATCATTCCATGGCCACATATTGTCTGACTCAAGTGAATTATTGGAATATAGTACATGACGTCATCCATTTCACCTCTGATCTCCCACTCCCCACCCTGTCGCAGGAGCTTTAGATTTGATTTTTACAGAGTATTTTTATGTATGAAATTCAAAGGTCCTTAAATTATCCCTGCTTTGAAATGCATGATAAAGCAGACGTTGTTGTTGGAAATGTGGTAAACAAGCCTACAGACATTCTGTTCACAAGTGTGGCATTCATTTTCATTACTGCCCCACTGACAACATGAAAACACAAGCAGGAAGGCATTACCGATTAGCTGTATAGTAATTGCAGGATTATAACCACTTTTGTGATTGTAAACTCTAAGACATCTTCATAATCCAAATGGCAATAGATAATCTTGTGTATTGATCTGTTTCCCTTTCAAGTTAAAAATAATTAAACTTTTATATTTGCATGATACAGGAAATGTATCCTTGTTTTCCTGCTGGCCAATTTTGTAAGACAAAATATGACACCCTCTGTACACTGGTAGTCTCCAACAGATGCTATATAGGAGTTTTGAAATCACAATACATTGAAAAGGGCTAAGCAGGACACCGGTGGTCAATGTTGTATATTGAATGGATTGTAAACTTTCTCACAAGTTTATTTTCTCACTTTTTGTGGTCTTTTCCCAGTATGGTGGGAATTATGCCCTCTTCTATTCCCCCCCCGGCCCCCGCCCAATAGCTGACACTAGCTCTATCTCTTGGATTCATTAGAGATACAGGATTGCTGTGGTTCTCTTTCTGGCTTCATCATCTGGAACTGAGCATTTTTGCTTCAGTTATGTAGCCCTTTTATCTCTCCGTGGTCTGGCAATCAGTTTGTTTTTTCAGCCCAGTTGTCTTAGTTCCAGTGTGCAAGAATTCACCTGGCTGACCCTGGCATCAATTAGCAGATTTTTTAAACTTTATTATTTTTAATTTGAAGGATAACTATACAGAAATGTCACATAGACAAATCCAGGAATATCATAAGGCATAAAATAATACAGAAATGCTACCAGGTGTTTACATAGTTAAAGTTCTCCCCCCCCCCGCTACCAAAACTGTAGGATTTTGCTGATCAGTCTGTGAGCCGAGCAATCAGATTCTGACCCTTTGGCTATGGGAACTCATTTTGATTTACAGTGTTTTCCAAATATTTCTCTCTCCTTTTCATCTTACTAAATAATAACGTCATTAGTCTGCCACTTTGGAGGAGTATTTATGACAATTTGCTGTTGATAAATTGTGCTGCATATTGTGTAGGTGGACAACAGGGCTGGAGCAGAGGGTCTGTTTAGAAGAGTTCAAAGTTATTGCTAGCTAAGCCAATGGAGTAGCTGTTATTTCATTTCAATAACAGATGTCCTCTTTAAATAATATGAAATTATATTTATACAGTCAGTCTAGTTGAGTTGAATAAAAACATGTATATAATGAACCCTGATCTCCCACTGCAGTCATGGCAAAACTTTCATTGACATGGAGGAGAATTGGCCCTCAATATGTTGTTTAAATATATATGTAAACATATATACACATCGTATGTGAAATGTGTGCCATGTAACTTTGCCAGGTGTTATGTCAGTTGTAGAGCATTTTGTCAACTGTAGGAGAGAGAAAAAAGTGCAAATGTTGTGTTTGCCAACAATGTTGTGTTTGCCAGTTAAAGTGTCTTCTTTACACCTTTGGAATTGTACTCTCCAATACATGCTGCTGTTTATCATAGAGAAAGAAATATAGCTAATTAATTTGTATAATTGGGGAAAAAAATCTGCCACATAAAATTCCACTTTGTGCTTATGTTGTTCTTTATATATATATATATACACTCAAGCATGCAAAATTGGTAGTTTTCCAGTTTTCGTTTAATTTTACTTCCTAACACACTGTGTCTGCAACATAAAATGTTTACCTCTTTCTTTCCATCTGGGTGAAGTATTCAACAATAGTTCAGCCCCAAAATGGGTTCATGTTGTTTATATTAACGTGTTTGATGGATTGGCATATGTTTCACACTATCTAGCCAAGCAAAGCTTTTCTGCCAGTTACTACCATCTTGTCAACAGTATTCGGCAATTCCTCTTCAGGCTCAGTGGGACTGTTTGTGTGAGGAAGTCATGTAGGTTTTGGCCTGCCAAGATTTTTGGGGATTCGAGGCGGGGGAGGGGTAGGAGTTTTTTCTTTTCAAGTGACTCTCAAAAGATGAAATGTACCTCTGTGACGACCAGCACAAATTCCACTTAGCCCCAGGAGGTAGATTATCAACTGGTGTAGTTTGCAGTTGACTTCCCTGGAGCTCTGACAGTTTACACAAGCTGAGGATTTACCCCAAAGGATCTATGTGGTCCAGTCGGCCTTGTGCTGGACCTCAGGACTGGAATGAATTTCAGCCAACGTTAATAAGATTCAGTGTTAATAAATGAAGCCTATTCCAGGCTGCTTAAAAACAGTGAGATGATAAATACAGCATTTACATGCTAAGCTTTGTAATACATGGTTCACAAATATATATGTTATGAATACACGTATCGAAATAAAAGTGCTCCTAGCATTCTTGGTTTGAATAAAGTTAAACAGATAATGACTACTTATAATTGAGTTATTCCAATGGAAATAGCTTAGCCTTAATTTGACAATAAAAGCTTTAACATTGTCCTTGTTTTATTATCAGTATGTCATAAGCTATTAACTGCTACTTTGTGGCTCATCTTATTTGCCTGAGTCAGCTCTCTAACTTCCTCAAAACACACAGATTCCAGAAGGAATTATTTGTTACACAGTAATTAACATGTTTATGATAAATGGATGGAAAAAATGTCATGGCATTTTGTTTTATGTCTAAATGAAAAGCATTTGCATTCTAAAAATTTCATGCTAATTAGGCTTTAAATAGCTTTCCCCAATAGGGCTGCATATACTGTATATGGCACCTCATTGCAAATACCGTAGCTTAATATGGAGTATTAGCTGATGTGGTCTGGAGAGCCAGTGGTTCCCTTAGAAATGCTGCCCCTTCCTCTTTTATTACGAGTTATTTGGATATAATCATATATATTTTTCTCTGTTTTTGTTTTCAGGATAATAAACTTACAGTCATGATCACTGATGCATAGTAATGTCTAAAATAGGATGGTTAAAGTATTTTTCCTTAGGCTAAAACTGAACCATCTCAAAGCTGCAGTGTAGCAGAGGACAGTTACTGTGCTGGTATCTTTTTCTCTGCTTTGTTAATAATTAATATTAACTTAAACTGGTGAGAACATCTATCCTGAGGGGTTGGTGGCACTGAGATGTACTGCTACCCTGGAGACTGAGTTCAGGAGCAACCATAGGGGTTTGATCACTGGGTTAGTGGGGTTCATGTGTATTGGGGCAATGACCTTTTTGTCTCAGAGGGCAGGAGGAGTGGGTAGCGAGTAGGCTGCTGGTAATAGTGGGCTGTGTCATTTAAAGGTGACTTGTAAAAGTATATAAACAAATTGGTCTGGTGCCCTTTTTTTATGCTTCTTTATAAAGTCTGAAAGGTTGAATTGTGCTTCTTCTTTTTTTAAACATCTGGGTTTTTACATTAAAAATTCAGACATTGTCTGCACCGTGAAGACTCTGTGATGCCTGGGGAACTAGTGGAATGATATCACAATTCTAGTCTATATAGGTTCTTACACAGCCTGTAGCATCTGAACGCCTCCCAGAAGAGCACTAGGTTTCATGACTAGTGTCTGTCATGTGTGGCTTGCACAAAAGTCAAGAGACTGAAAGCGGAGCAATGGAGAAGGAACAGGATTTTTAGTGAAACTGTTTAAAACTCCCTTTTGTTTGTTGCTGTTCACATCTCATTAACTTCACTGACTTATGTCCTGTCCACACACCAAAGTGGCAGTGCTTTAGCTATTTTGGTATAGTTAAAGTGGTATAAATCCCCTAGTGTAGACACACTTACATTGGTTTAAAAAAAAAAGTGCTTAGACTATGTCTACACTACAGCCTATGTCACCATAATTTATGTTGCTCAGCAGTGTGAATAAACCACCCCTGCGTGAGCTGCATAAGGTACCTCAACATAAGTGCTCGTGTACATAGTGCTATGTCGGCGGGAGAGCTTCTCTCCCCAGACACAGCTTCTGCCACTGACGGAGGTGTTCTTTTTATGTTCTCTCCCGGTGGCGTAGAGCGTCTTCACCAGACACGCTGCAGCGATGCGGCTGTGCCGCTGAAGCGCTATACATGTAGACATGGCCTTATACTGGTCTTGCTTATATCCATGTGGGAAGATGGATAAGCTGCAGCACTACAAGACACTTATTCACCAGTCTAACTGGATCCACATTAGGGCTTTGACTGGTATAACTATTTTGATTTTTTTAAAAACCACACCCCTAACTGAAATAATTAGACCAATACAAAATCTGTATGCAGGCCTGGCCTAATTAAAATTTTGGATAAAGTATGTTTTTCTTACAGGTTCACACTCCTCACATATTCATTTAAGGTGTAAGAGCTCCTAATAAACATCTCTAAGACCCCGCCAAGACATCTTCTGCAAACCCAGGGAAGATCAGAATCCACATTCCTGATACTTTCAAGGTGTAAAACGAGAGAAAAAACATAACAAACCCTTTATGCAATAGTAAAAAGCAAAAATGAGCAAATTCCCAATTAAAAAAAAATGTCCAGGTCACATTTCAGGCCAGCCTCTAATGTGCTTGCTCCAAATGCCTGTGTATATGTAAGCGGAGGAATAGTCCTGCTATTGAGGGGAACTTTCCTGGCTTCTGTACTAGCCCGGTGAAGTGGGCTAGCGAAAGGATCTGAGTCCTCACTCGCACTTCCTTTACCCAGTGGCCTCCCAGCCCTTGAGGACTCCCCTTCCACTCTCCTGTCTGGCAGAGTCCTCGTAACTCCAACAAGGCTGGGACCAGGATTCCTGGGGGGCTCGACCCCCAACCCTGCTGTGGTCACCTAGGACAGGGGGTAGGGTGTCCCCACTCCGGGGTACTCTCTCTGCACTGGGCACTTCTCTGACCCACTGACCATTACATGCAACTTATTTAATCAACAATTAATTTTAAAAGCAATAAGGAAAAATGGGAAAGGTTAAAGGAAACACATCAACCCGCTCTGTGGCAGGGAACATCACAAACAGGGTCTCTGGAACGTCCGGGCAGTTCACAGTCTGTTCCTTATAAGTCCCAGGCCTTCCGCTCAGGCCCTGGCTGTGCTGCAGGGATGCTGTGGGTTGGACACTTGCTCTGGTGGTGGCCACACGCTCTCAGGCTCTAAGTGGTAGGACCCTTCTTCCCAGTGTCGCCCCCGCCCTGCTGGGATTACGATCCAAGCCTGGCCTGCAGAGCCTCTTGGCTGAGGCATCTCCCTGGGCCGGGCCCGCTGCCCAGGGTCCCCCTCGCTGTCCCCAGCTGCTCACCGCACCCAGCTCCGGACTGCTCCAGCCCCAGCTCCACCACTCGGTCACAGCACTGCTGCTGCTGCTCTTCCTCCAGCTCCCTGGGCTGCTTCTTGGCCCCTCTGCCTCTGGTTGCTGCAGCTCTGCTCCCAGGACAGGTCTGCTCTGCAGGCTGCTTCTGTGACTCTGCCCCCAGCACTGACCTGCTTCCTGGGCTGCTTCTCTGGCCCCTCTGGCTCTGGTTGCTGCAGCTCTGCTCCCAGGGCAAGTCTGCTCTCTCTGGGCTGTGCCTCTGACTTTGGGGCTGAAGCTCTGTTCCCAGGACAGGGTCTGCTCTCTCTGGGCTGCTTTTCTGGCCCCTCTGGATCTGGCACAGCTCTGCTCCCCAGTGTAGCTCGGCCCCACTCTGTCTGATCCAGGCAAATCCAGCTCACACACAGGATGGGACCTCCCCGGCCTCCTGACTCTCTGATTAGCCTGCCCGCCCTGTCATTCAGGCTGACCTGGAGCATTGGCCTCTCCCCATTGTACCTGGGGGCTGTCAGTCTCAGGGTCCTGATTCCCCATCGACCCTTCCCCCTTTTAGTACTGGGAGCTAGCCAACCAAAACACCGCCACTGAATGTTAGTAAGGGGGCAACAGTCCCCTTACATATATAATAAATGTGGGGAAGAGAAGGTGGGTACTCTAGTACTTATACACAAAACGAAATCCTACCAAAACAAAACACTACTAGGACTGGTTGAGAATTTTTTGGCACACAATGCCAGTTTGTCAAAGCCAAAACACCTCTGTGACAATGAAACAAATTTCAGTTAGCCTTTCATCAGGGCAAAACATGTGGGTAGTCAGGGAACTCATGTGCGAAGTGAGTGATCCAGGTTCAAGACCTGGCTCTGCCTGATTTAGGGCAGGGAACATGCATCGTCCACATCCCAGGGGATTCCCCTAATTATCAGGCTTTTGTCTATTCTGGGATGGTGGTCTCATAATCCATTGGTTAGATCACTCACCTGGCGTGTGAGAGATGCAAGGATTTAAAGCTGAGACTCCAACTTCCCAGGTGAGCATTCTAACCACGAGCTATTAGCTGTTCTAGGGTTTGTCTGTCTGTCTGTCTGTGTCTGTCTGTCTCTCTCTCTCTCTCTCTCTCTCATTTTTCATAAAAAATGTTGACGAAATTTTTCCCATTGTGGAATGGGGAATAATTTTGAACTCTTGAAAATTTTCTCTGGATGGGAAAACCACTTCTCACCCAGCTGCATAGGGCAGAGCATGCACATTTCTCCTCTATGGGGAGAGGGAATGAGGGAGGAAAAAAACAGCCTCACACAGCAAATGTTAGTCATGTTTCTAAATGCGCCACTGGAAGGAGCTAAGATACTGTGGTGATAGTATAAGAACCTGAATGGAACAGAACAGTATTCTTGGGGTGAAATATATAGCAACGCGTGTATACCTAAGGATTTACTAGGCATAGGGAGAGAGAGTGTGTGTTTAAATGTCTGGTGGGCCTCATTGCATGAAAAACATTGATGAAGACAATCTTGTCAAAACTCAATCATTTCTGCTCCATTGTCTTAGGGTAGGTCTAAACAGGAGCTAGAGATGGAATTTGGAGCTTGAGTAGACATACCCACATTTGCTCTGACTGATGGTAGCAGGAGGGGCTAGCCGCCACAAATACTATCCTGTCTGTGACCCTAGGAAAGTACTCAGGCAGCAAGCCCTTTCTGCCACTTGCATTGCCGTGGCTATGCTTCTACTTTTGCATGTCTGCTTGAGCTTGAAATTACCCTCCAGCTCCAATGTACTGTAGACAGACTCTTAGAGTTTACAAGGCTTTTATAATTGTATGCTCTGAATGTGAATAGGTGACACACCTATCTTTCCTATTACTCCAAATTTAATTTAGTTCATTGAAGTCCATCCCACTGTCAATCAAATAATGGATTTCAGTCACTTTAGTCGAGTCTGAATTCAATATATATTCATTCCCAGTGCCCATTTGCCTGGTTTAGAAATTAGTGAGCCAGTCAGTCTGGCTGAAATCTAAAGTTGGGTTTGGAATGGATCCCTGCCCCTAAATTTCCAGTTCAACTGGATAAGCCAGGGCCAAAATGGGGGGGTGGGGGAGTACATTCAGGTATCACAGGGCTAGCTTGGAGTCCGGGACATGATCCTTCTGTTTACTTAACAGTGCTGGCTTTTCAGTTCTCAAAGGACAGTTGTCACTGGGTCACAACACTCCCTAACTCTGCTTTAAGATTTTCTGGGTTGGCTGGGGTTGCTGTATTTTTGCCTAAGTCCTTTTGATTAGTTCTTTCTTTAAAAAACAAAACCCCGCACCCAACTCTTTCGTTTGCTATCAGTCGCATGAAGCTGCTGCTGGAGAAATAATAGCGATAAGGATTTCAGCTGTAATATTCCATAGCCCCTGAAATGTTTAACATTTAAAGGACTTTGCTTCATAGTGCGTCCCCAGGCCATAACCTCCTGTTCTGAGGGGCTCAGATTAATTACTTTTTATCGCAGGCAATTTTATGAATCTGCCCATTGATGAAAGGAAACTACAAACATGGCATGCTGAAGGCATTTAAACCAGTGGTTTCTTCTGTGTCTCTTTAGGGGGGAAAAAAGAGAGAGAGACTAATTTGACCAATGCTTTTAAAAAATAGAAACATTTGTTTCGCTGAGGCTTTTAGACTTGTCGTGAATGCTTTGTACTCAAAAAAATAAAACCCTGTGAATGCAGCATCTCCAAAACGACTCCTGGGATTTGAAGTCGTTCATGTGCATTGTGGCCTCCTTGGTGACTTTTGGCTTCTAAAGCTTAGTGGGGAAGAGGGAGTCCTGGCCCGCTGTCAGTCCCTGGAGACGTTCTGCCCGTGATGCTGAAGGCAGGTACAATACCTTTAGTGCCGCTGAGAGTGTGTCATTGGAGGCAACTTCCACACCACCTTCTGGAAGTGCGGCGTCCAGGCCATCAGTTCATACAGAAGGCTGCATAGCCATCGCCCCATCATCTGACATGTCGTATTATGTCCCCTTGATGTGTCTGGTTCTAGAATTTCCAGGAAGCAAAGGGAGGGTTACTTGGTCCCCTGTTCAGTACTAGCCACGGTCTGTTCAGTGGGGAATGCCACTACTGTCCGTTCTAACTATTTCTGATACCCCGCTGGTTTACTGTGACCTTACCTTTCTAGTGGACTATGCTGCATGCTCCCCACTTGGAGTGTATTTGAACAGAAAAGAATCCGCGTTTGAGTGGGAATTATTGAAGAAGATCATACGCTGTCCTAATACATTTTACAAGGTTTTATATTAAAACCCTGAAACCAGGTGAATGCTCAGTGGGCCCCAGGACTCTTCCCTACATGTTGATCAGTCTTCTACCTTTACATTTTGGGTTTGTTCATCCCCTCTTTCTTGGTCTAACTGGTGGGCAGCTTGGCTGGCCTCTTCTCCTCCTGCAATCTTCAAAGCACATCCCAGCAGGTTTGTCCTCTCCTCCTTCCAGCCCAAGGTTTTCCAGGAAAAGGTTCCTCCGCACCTATCCTATCCAGGAAATGCTTCTCTAGCCCCATAGCTGCCTCTTTAAAGGTACTTATCTTCCCCTGGGGCTTGTTGCAAGTCAGAATGCACCACCTTTCTCAGGAATTCAAGGGAAGACCCCAGGCTGGGACCAATACATTGACTCTCTGAACATTTCAGGATGGAGGCTGCTATTGCATTTTATCCATATTGCGCATTATCCTCCAGATCACAGTCCTAATATAAAAATTGTATATCAATTGAATGGGACCAGATTATTTAATAAGAGCCTGCAAATTAAGTCTCTTGTATTGTTAAAAGAATGTTACTTTCCAGAGCAGAGTCTCAAACCTAAGTAAAATCAATTTTGCTCAAATTCCGGGGAAGACACTGAGCTTTATCTGAATGACTTGGCTTTTTCAACAGCAGACTCTGCTTTTCCTCTTTTTCTGTAATTTGACTATTCAAGAATGGCACTGCTTCAAAGTAGTCATCCCGGGCTAGGTGATATTTAGGAGAAGAATGAAATGAAACCGCAAATTCTAGTGAAGAAAATTCTGTTTGCAGCATATATTTTTTTCCTGGTATGATGAGATGGGGCTTGGTTATATCTGGGACAATATTGTTTTCAATATTGGGACAAAATTGGGATTTGATGTTAATCTTTATAATGTTTTTTTGATATCCATGCCACTGACATCAACATCTTCTAGTCTCAGGAAGACATGGTTACCATAAAGCCACATCTATATTAGCAAAGTGACCTGTTGCTGGCCATGGTACTAAGCAGAACTGCTGCTGACAGTGTAGAATCTCTAGAATGCTTTCTGTGTGCAGTTCTGGTCTCCCATGTTTAAGAAGGATGAATTCAAACTGGAACAGGTACAGAGAAGGGCTACTAGGATGATCCGAGGAATGGAAAACCTGTCTTATGAAAGGAGACTCAAGGAGCTTGGCTTGTTTAGCCTAACCAAAAGAAGGCTGAGGGGAGATATGATTGCTCTTTCTAACTATATCAGAGGGATAAATACCAGAGAGGGAGAGGAATTATTTAAGCTCAGTACCAATGTGGACACAAGAACAAATGGATATAAACTGGCCATCAGGAAGTTTAGACTTGAAATTAGATGAAGGTTTCTAACCATCAGAGTGAAGTTCTGGAATAGCCTTCCAAGGGAAGCAGTGGGGGCAAAAGACCTATCTGGCTTCAAGATTAAAATAGATAAGTTTATGGAGGAGATGGTATGATGGGATAACATGACTTTGGTAATTAATTGATCTTTAAATATTCATGGTAAATAGGCCCAATGGACTTGATGGGATGTTAGATGGGGTGGAATCTGAGTTACTACAGAAAGTTCTTTCCTGGGTATCTGGCTGGTGAATCTTGCCCATATGCTCAGGGTTTAGCTGATCGCTATATTTGGGGTCGGGAAGGAATTTTCCTCCAGGGCAGATTGGAAGAGGCCCTGGAGGTTTTTTGCCTTCCTCTGTAGCATGGGTCACTTGCTGGAGCATTCTCTGCTCCTTGAAGTCTTTAAACCACAATTTGAGGACTTCAGTAGCTCAGACATAGGTGAGAGGTTTATCGCAGGAGTGGGTGGGTGAGATTCGGTGGCCTGCGTTGTGCAGGAGGTCGGACTAGATGATCATAATGGTCCCTTCTGACCTTAGTATCTATGAAAATAGTGTTTAAAATGTTTAATCTACCCACACTAATGGGTAAACTCTTTCTCCTCCCCCCCTCCCCCCCAGTTCACATGGACCCATTGCTGATTCCTGTTGTCTCCTGCACAGACATCCTGTGTGTCGTTGGGCAAGTTGCTTAGTCTCTTGGTGCCTCAGTTCCCCATCTGCACACTGGAATTAATAGCACAGCCCTGCCTCAGAGAAGTGTTGTGAAGATAAATGCATTAAAAATCGTGAGGCACTTGAATGCTGTGACAATGGGGGCCATATAAGTACCTTAGATAGATAGTCACCAGTGGGTCAATTTACTAGTGTAGATGGGGCTTAAATTCTGATTCAGAAGGAGTATTGATGATGGAGTTTTCTAAGGAAGCCTCAATCATTTTATTTTTTCCATAGACCCAGAATTTAATAATATAGAGGAAGAGGGGTACATAAATTTAGTTTAGTTTATGGATACTGGTAACACATTGAAGTACTATGCCTAGAACTAAGCATTTACAGGATTGTGTCCAGTACATGCTGTGGATAGAATTTGTAAAACTCCAATTTTTCAATGGCCCGATGAGTTATCCTTTATAAGGACCCCTTACCAATGACTAGAAATGAAGTTCTTTATGGGCCTGATCCTGAACAATTGAAGTCCTCACACTGATTCAGAGGCAGAAGCATCTATCTCTGTGTATTTTTTCGACATGAAACCGTATTTTGGAGTTGCAAAAACTCTGTGGTTAACTTTTTGATTGTATCTAGATACTTCCATGGCCCACATCACCCTTGTATCATGCAATGTCAGTTTTTTCCTGATACAATGAGACATTTTAAATTATTTTTTTGAAATTGGCAGATGGGCTTTGTGTCGATCAAATAGCTTTAAATAGAAATATTGGAACAGCCTGCAAAGATGGATGCTAGCAGGCGAATGGTACTTGTCTAGCTTCTAGCAAGGGTAACTTTTAACGAGGTAATAATTTAAACACAAGGGACCAAAATTCTGCTGTGCATCACCACTAAAGTCCAGGCGTAACTGTGGGCATGATTTGTCTTCTAGAATAAAGGAAACATCAGACTTAAGAGCATGCAGCATAAAGATTTTGTTTTGAACTGAATTGAAAGGAAAACATCTGTTTTTCTCAAAATATTTGTCAGTAATACTGGCTGCTTTATTTCCTTCAGCAGAATCATTCCCAAGTGAATTTCTGTGAAATGCATAAAGTTGTTAGTTGAGTAAAATTCCTTTCTGCTGCAGTCTTTAATGTTGTTGTTGCTGATATTTGTCTGAAATAGAACTGCATTCATGGCCTCTTAGTGTTGTTTATTTATGTATTTATTTTAAATTGCAAGTGCACAGAGGGAGAGAGGAGAAACAAATGTTTTGGCATCTGGACCATACAGTCATTAGAAGCTAAGATTTTCAGCTACTACTGCTGCTGTCCCTTCCCAACACATCATATAACTCCAGGACACTGACTCTTTGCATGCCAGCCCTGTCTCTTGCTTATCCTCTGTTCCCATCTGGTGCAAATGCTCAGTTATTTCTGCTTTACCATCACTTGTCTCCTGCTCTACCATCTCCTGTCTGCTCCTATTTGCCACTCTTTGGTAACACCAAGAGCCAATAACAGGGACTAGTTCAATGCTCCATTGGCTATGTTGGGGCTAGCTGCTCTGCTGAGGGTCAGGTACACCACAGCCTGTTAAAATTTCTTCTGTTGTAGCAGTCATTTTATGGAAGGCCCAGTTGAAGGGCTGGAAGTACTCACGTAGGGCCTGAGAGTCCATTTGTGTCACCCATGCAGCAGAAAAATAAAAATATAAATCCTTTCCATTTAAATCAAGAGCCAATCTGGGCGTTACATTGGTATTCAGAAGCATTGCTATCATTAAGGCTTTTGCCGTTTCCTTTATAAACCACAATTTTGTAGCTGTTTATAGATTAGGCATAAAAATGAGTTCCAGCCTAAAACTTTGCTATCCTGAGTTTGTCTAGTAGCAATCACCCCTTTTATTTTTCCTTTGAAATAATTACAAACATAGCAATTAGTCAAAGATAAACAGCCAGGACTACAAAAATTGTCACTTACAAAGCTGTTACACCAGTCAAGCAATTCCTGCTATGTGAAGTCCACAGAAAGACACCACAGACAGGGGCGGCTCTACCAATTTTGCCGCCCCAAGCAGTTGCCGCCAAATTGCTGCTGCCGCCGAATTGCCACCGTGCCCGGCCCAAAAGCCACGGCGGCAGGAAGAGCAGCGGAGCTGCCGCCAAATTGCCGCCATGGGACACGGACTGCCGCCCCATTCTCCATGCCGCCCCAAGCACCTGCTTGGAAAGCTGGTGCCTGGAGCCGGCCCTGACCACAGAGGCATGTCAAAGAAGCAGATGAAACTGTTTCTTGTCTTAGAGAGTAATGTAATTTAGGATTCTTGGCATGCAGAGCAAAACCACCAAGAAATATAGTAGCAAGTGCTTTAATTAAATACAAAATCAGGGTTTAGCAATTCTGTGTTTGTATAAATGTGAAAACCCAAACACTTGACTAAGCGGTTGCACTTGAATAAGTCCAAATCAGTACTGATTTAAGGCGTAAAATGTAACAAGCTATTTATCCAGGATCAACTTATTCAGAAATTAAATAAATAAAGTAGCTGTGATATAAATCAACCCTAAGTGCTTGCTCCTACATACACTTGCTGCTGTGGCCAGTCCTACTGTGAGAAGTTCCTTTGACTTCAGAGAGACGATTCATGTGCCGAATCAGGCTCTTAGTATGACAGCAAGTTGTCACCATCTGGTGGCTCTTCTTTGCCTTGTGGAATGCTGGGCTGGTTTGGATAATGCTGCCAAACATGCCGCCACATAGTGGCCCATCCCACGGCGGACAGGCTGAAATGTTCAGGTGGTGTTTGTCTTGTGCTCCGGTGCTACGTGGTATGGGATGGGAGCTGCTCCTCGTTAACTGAGCTTTGGCTTGTTCAACAGCTTGGATCAAGACCACTTTCCTCTTTATTGTTGCCCTCGCATATTCCTATCCGCCTCCCTCTTTAACAGGAAACCTCCATCAGCTAGTTCTCTAGCTTCCTCCATAAACACATTTGCCAGTTCCAGACACCTTCCTTATTGCATCACATCCCTGTCCCCAGACACACAGGTAGGACTAATTCCCCACCTGCTTATTTGGCGTGACAGAGCAGTTTGGTAATGGGGGAATGGGGAATTTTTCACAATGAATATTGGGCCGTATATGTCATGGTGGGAGGGGAGGTGTCTGATCATAGTGGGCAATTTAAGAGATTCTCCCTATCTTCCCCTAGATGCCACTAAATCCAAATTTGTGTGGTCTAAGGCTGCACCCCCTAATGACCACTGCTTGTCCCAGAGTATGCCAGATTTGAATTGAGCAGAGACTGGCTTTCAGGATTTCTGGGCTCTGTCACAGATTCTTCAGTGGGAAGTTGGAGCCATATGTCTAGTCTGGGAAAGGTATAAAAATGTTTGTTTATCTGACTGAGGGGAGGTGGGGGGGAATGATTTGGTTTGGGGATAGCTGTTTATCAAGTTAATTCAGCTCCCCCATCTCTGAGTAGTTATCCCATTTCTAGTAAATTGTCCTGTTAAGTAGGAAATTAATGAGAATGTGTGTTACCGTACATCTATAAATCCCCTGCACAATTATGGGTGAACAGATCACTCTCTGCACTTCCATTTAGGAGCCACCAAACAAATTCTGAGCTAACTTAAAGAATGCAAGCAAGAGTGTATGAAGAAGCTGATATTAAAATAATGAACCCAAATCTGAGCTATTTGTGCAGGGAAAACATCAGCTGACTCCAAGTCAGAGAGCCCACCATCAGGCCAAACATTAGGTGTTCGATCTAAACTGTGAAATCAGGAAATTCAGAGTTCAAGAAAAAATTCCATCCAAAGCATGCCCTTTTTTACCGCCTCTGAGAAGCCACAGTAATTGCTGTGTGGCTTTTTTTTTTTTTTTAAAAAGCCTGCATTCTTGGGACCCATCAATATCTCGGCGTTGCTGGGTTGGTAAAGACTGGGGTTTAATGCTCCGTCTGCTGAATTTTATGTTTGGTCAATTTCAACTAGACCATGTTGCTTTTAACGTGCGTTAGTATTTATCTGTACCAACTCATAGTATCTTGGTGCACCAACTTATGCCTGGATTTAGGTAGACTTAAGGTAAGCTTTTGAGAGAGAAAAATTGTAGAAAGTGGGAAATGTAATCTCACTTAGATAAGAACAGTGCAGATCCTAACTAGAACGTGTGCTAGGGCTGTGTATATGGGCTCCACATGAACTGAAATAAATCCAAATGTCAAGTTGCATTTGTCTTTGCTTTTCATGGCTTTCATAGGACCACAGTGACACAAAATGGGATCTTCTCATTGAAATTTTACCATCTAGAAACACACATCCATGAGAGGGCCCAGATTGTCATTTCAGCTGCATGAATTGCACTCTCAGCCTTTAAAATGCCTGTCGAAAACCTAAAAACAGATACAAATATTTGCAATGTAAGTACACCCTCCTAATGTGCCCATTACTTTATTCATGAAGACATACATAAAACACTTAACTGTGAGGGTAATATTGTGAGCATTTTTCTATTAATAAAGAATCAATGTACTTGCAGTTTCATCATATTGAGGTTGTAAATGAATAGAGAAGACACACTAGGATGGTGTTGTACTGCTGGTACAAATGTATACGATCCCTGGGAGCATCTGTTTTGTGATACAGTTGGTGTCTTAAGTGGAGCTCAGGTGAGAAGAGTGGAACAAAGCGAAGCTTTTCCTTTCTGTCCAAACTGCAAATGAGACATTCGGGTGGCAGTGTATGTGGCATTTTGTATTACAAAGAATGGCATAAAACAATTCCACTGACATGAAGGCGTGCAGGCAACATTTGTTCTCACCCGACGGGGAACAACAGAATTAAGTTGTGCCTTCTAGACATGGCCCCTCAGTGGGGTGCAACGCCACGGCTGGAATTCTGGGAGCCGTTGTGCCCCCTAACTCTAGCTGCCAGGTGTGCAGAGGAAGCCATCCCACTGCTATATGGACAATATATTTTCACAGCACCTAGCACGAGGGGGCCCCAGCCTGGTTAGCCTCTAGGCGCTACTGCAATTGTAACCCCTTGGGGTTTAGAGAGCATGGCCCCTTTAAATCTTTTTCCTAAGGGGGGAGGGGGAGCAGTAAAAAAAAAAAAAAGGAGGAAAACTCCAGGTGGGGCTCGAGAGAGAGGGAGAAGGGCTGCAGCAAGGAGGCCCTCGCAAAGTGAAGCGTCAAAAAACATGCCTGAAGCCTGGGAAGGACAGGGTGGCTGACCAGGAACACCCCAGGACAGGAGCCAGAAGGAGCACTTTGCCAGGGGGAAACGGCCCCAAAAACCCAGGCCAGAGCTAAACCCAGTATCACGGCTGCCCAGAGCTGCATGGGATTGTGAGTACTGGGGCTTGTGACTCTGCATTGGGAATAAGGAGGGAGGCTGCTAGCTAGTTAAGTGGGGAGGTAGGTGGTTGCTCTGTGTGGCTTTGCAGAGAGCGGCAGAAGAGGGCACTGGAGGGGTTTGTTGGGGAAAGTTTACTGGCGCCGAAGACGACCAGAAGCACCCAAAATTCACAACTGAATTGAAACTTTGCTCAGGCCTCCTAAACTCTGTGTGCAGACACATTACTCAGTGTCTGCCCTTTCAAACTGTGCTACCACTGGGCCTGTGGGGCCTTGGTTTGAATGCAACCCTGTTTTACTGCTCTCCCTATATTTCCCCTTGTTGTTTTTCTTCTCTCACCCCTCTGTAAATAAATATTTCCCTTTTCTTATATGCATTGTACTTTTCCGGTGGGGGTTTGAAACAGGTGCCCCTGGGGTGAAAGGATTTTTCCTGCTGCGTTCCTGCGCGCACCTTCTCTTGACCCAGAGCTGCCTGCAGAGCAGACTCCATCTTGACCACGAGGGTGCTAAAGTTACACAATATCTGTTAAATAGTAGTAATATTTCTAAAAGAGGTGCAGCTCTTAGCTGATTCCAAGGGCTATGGTAGCTGTGGTCGTGCCTGCTCCACACCTTATTTTCCCATGAGCAAGGAGCAGCCCGTGCACTTAGGGGCGATGGGAGACTGGAATTGTGTGCTTGGGGGAGGAAGTGTGCATAAGGAAGGCTGCTTTGAGCCTTTGCTCACCATACTGGGGCATACTGAGGATTAGAGCTGAAATAATCCTGTACAAATATATGAAGATAATTAGCTAATCACAGGGCCCAGCCTGTTCCCTGGGATTGGGCTTTGGCTGAGCCAGCAGGGGAAGACGCCTCTCTCTGTGTCCTTATTGGGCCTAGGGAAGGGCTGCCCCTTGCTCTCCGTTCTCTTCCCCCTCTGCCTTAGGCTGCATGTTGAGCTTTCTCTCTTTTTGGTGGGAAGGGAAGAGCAGTCCCACTCTGTGTCCTGATTGGCGAGTTTGGATGCTGCAGGGATCCACTGATTGTTTCTCTGGCCCTATGAGAGCATAAGAACAGCTGTTCTGGCATCAGGCACCATTCTGACCAGTTCCAATCGCCTCCTATCAACCTTGACCTCTGATGGGTGTGGTTTCTGGATGGTTGTCCAGGCTGTCCTACCTCACTGCCTAGTTTCTTTAAGCGCTCTGGTTTAGCGGAGTGCCAGTTTGGCATTGGGAAGGCCTTTTCCCAGTCTGGGTTTTTCACTTTCCCCAAATCAGAATCAAAGCCTAATCAGGGGGAGGATATTTGGATTGAAGGATCCATTATTGATCTCAACATCCACTGACAGCCATGGGGTTAAATCAAAGCCAGGTCCCATTGTAGTGTGCGGGCTGGGAGCGTGCACACCTCTATATACGAATAGTGGGAGGTAGCCTTTGGAGGAATGAAGGGCACAGCAATGAGAAATGGGTGGCTGAGGACTTTGACGTTTGCCAATAATATAGAATATTGAGCCTCAGAGAAACATATATGTAATGTAGTGTCTTGATGCCAAGGTGTTTGCTGTGCACAGGACCAGTTAGCTGCTGCGTTGCTTGTTCTCAGCATAATGTCATATTCTGTAAGCTGAATAACGTTCCACCCATGTTTCACCATTACGCTGATTTGTGCCCATATCTCGTTCACCTGTTGTGAGTGTGTTCTAGAGACTGGTTGTTGTTGGTTTTTTTAGCAGAAGCTCACTGCTCTGTTTGTTAGAGGGAAAAATTCCCCCTGCCGATGAGATCTAGAGCCGCTCATTTGAGGAGAAAAGAGTAGGGGAGAGTGGTTTTCCAGATGGAAAATTATTTATAGAATTTTCCCTCTCCCATTAAAAGGACTCTCCTAGGGGAATGAGAGAAGGCAACATTTCAGGTCCTGAAAGTATTACTACTTGTCTTTCAAGAGCCTAATTTTTGCTGGCTGGTTGCTTCGCTCCCCTGAAAACAGAAGGTTTATACAATTACATGTAAAAGGCAACTGTTACGCTTGTCTCCAGAAGGCGTAATGTTTTGTTCCTACATTACAGGGGTGAATTATTCTTTTATTTCTCCTACCATGGGACTCTAAACATTTTTCTTTTTTGGTTGACTCCACGTCCCTTTTGGCATGTGACCCTCCCAGAAGGATAGAGGAATGTGGGTAAATGACATAAAAAGAATATCTCATTTTTGTTTGAGTTTGGGTTTTGTTTTGTTTTTTGTTTGATGCTGAAGGAAGATGTAGTGAAGAATTGCTAGTATAACGATGAGTATAAAGATCAGGGTTGGGTTGAATGTAGTGATGAAATCCTTCCTTGAAAGAAGGTTGCCACTGAAAATTGTCAGAATGCACCAAAACATTTCTTGATGGAACAGCCAGACTACAGCAAGAGACTAAACCGGAGAGCTTTTAGTGTTTATCTCAGTAAAGGGAATTGTGGGACTTTCTAAATGACTCGTTCAAATGAGTTGTAAAAAAGCTACATAACAGACTGATGCTATATACCATGAAAGATAGCACATTCCCTCCTCAGTAACTGCCTAAATAGTTGAATGTTTTGGGTAGGGACCTCAGTAGGGGTTCAGAGGTTGTGGACTGCATCCTAACTCTCTTGTGGCTGCTTCTCCACTATTCTACACTGGAGTAGAGGTCACTATCTTTGTGAATCCACAAGGGGGGTGGAAATTTCCATATAGACAGATAGATGCAGAGCCCTTTCCTTAGACCCATCCCAAGCAGATTCCTCCTGACTGGTTTAGGTGTGGTCTGGCACAGAGGGCCCCTGCCAGGCTATCAGCTTGCAAAATACAAACACCAGCCTCTGAATGAGGCTAGCTCAGGCTTGAATCTTCTCCCGTTTTGGAAGCTATGCACTTGACAAACCAAGGAAAACCACGTGAAAGTGATTCAGTAGGTGGTGCTCATGGCTCTGACTCAGTACTGAATCAGCATTCTAATATAGAGGTAGGGGTCAGTGTTCTGTGAGAAATGCTGCCTTTGTGGTGAGACATATAACAGGGGTCCTGATCACATATGGTCATTTAAGAGCCCACTATAATTTTACAGCCGCATGGATATTAACGCCAATGTCCCGGCAGAACCCCATGGCAGATAATGGCATTTTATCTCTCTGAATTGTCCCTCCATTTTCAATAGGATGTGGTATTCTTTTTCAATTCCTGCCCTAAACTCCTACACAATGCTGCTGTGTGCTGTTAAAAAGCTGCCATGTTCCAGCCCAGAGTAGAGCACTGGTGGAGGTGCTCGCTTCATCTTTGTGACGGGGTAGCAAGTTCCATTGCTCCAAGTTCTTCTCCCAGTACATCTGAATGTTTTATGACTTAGAGTAGTCATAAAACTGTTAGGGTTGCCAACTTTCTACTGTCACAAAACCGAACACTCTTGCCCTGCCCCCTGCCCTGCCCTTCCTCTGAGGCCCCGCCCATGTCCCGCCCCTCCTCCGAGGCCCTGCCCCTGCTCACTCTATCCTCCCCCCCCCAAAAACTTGCTTATTTTCACAGGGCTGGCTCGGGGGCTGGGGTGCGGGAGGAAGTGAGGGCTCCAGCTGGGGGTGCAGGCCCTCGGGTGGGGTCAGGGATGAGGGGTTTGGAGTGAAGGACTGGGCTTCGGGCTGGGGGATGGAGCTGAGGTTTGGAGTACGGGAGGGGGCTCCAGGCTGAGGCAGGGGGTTAGGGTGTGAGAGGATGTACAGGCTCTGGGCTGGGGGTGCGGGTTCCAGGGTGGTGCCAGAAATGAGGATTTCATGGTGCGTGAGGGGGCTCTGGGCTGGGGCAGGGGGTTGTGAAGCATGGAGGGGTGAGGGCTCCAGCTGGGGGTGAGGGCTCTGATGTGGGGCCTGGGATGAGGGGTTTGGGGTGCAGGAGAGTGCTCTGGGCTGGGACTGAGGGTTCGGAGGGTGGGAAGGGAATCAGGGCTGGGGCAAGGAGTTGGGGCATGGGGCAGGAGAGTGAGGGCTCCAGGTGGAGGAGTGGGGAACCTTTTTTCTGTCATGGGCCATTGACCCACAGAAAATAATCAATCCCGGGCCACTCACCCGCTTTGGGGGGAGGGGCGCGGAGGCTCGGGGCTTTCCCCTGCAGCGGGGCGAGCTGGCATTTGTAGCTCCATCCCCATGAGTGGGAGGGGGGCACCAAGACTCAGGGTTTCCCCATCGCAATGGGTGAGCCAGCACTCGCAGCTCCTGCCTTGCGGGGGATGGAAGGGGGTACCACGGGCTGGATGAAATTAACCACGGGGCTGGATCTGGCTCACGGGCCCTTGGTTCCCCACCCCTGTCCTAGGTGTAGGAGCCAGAGAGGGGACATGCTGGCTGCTTCCCGGGAGCTGCGTGGAGCGGAGGCTAGCAGGGAGCCTGTCAGCCCGGCTGCACGGCGGTGGTGCTAACCGGACAGTCCACGGCCTGACCGGAGCCACCAGGATCCCTTTTCGACTGGGTGTTCCAGTCCAAAACCGGACACCTGGTCACCCTATTCACTGTAGCTTGAGTGCTGCCCCTTCCCAGTCCAGCTCTGTCTTCTAAGAGGAAGAATTTAGCACTTCGCATGTTTTTGTTTTGTTGAAAAAAAGACATGCAGCAATGAATGCCATGAAACTGTGTGCATCTGGAAACTACTGAATCTGTGCTCTGTTATTTATTTCTAGTAGCCTCCAAGATATGATAGTTGTAGTACAAATGTTCTTGCCTTGTAAAAAGAGTTTACAGTCTAAGCGTAGAGAAGCTTTATGAAACAATACAAACACTTGTTTTTTGAAAAATTGGCCCTCTCAAGGGTGCAGCCAAAAAACCTAGGTCACATGCTCAAAAAACCTAATACCTTGTAAATGTCAATTTAATGCAACCCCAGCTAATAAAAATACCTCCAGAGGCATAAAATTTAGTGCCCCTAAAATTATAGAAGCCTTTGAAGACAATTTAAAGATTAATACATTGGAAAGAGGGGACTTAAATGCTCATGTTACCTGTTTGTTGTTGAATGCCAACAATGGATGGAATGAGCCTACACATTTGAGTGACAAGGCAATTTGGCTTAAATTCTTTTTTGGGTATAATTTTTAATCAGTTATTTTAAGTGCTTATGAAATGTGTCAGACTTACAGCACTAATAAATTAATCGCCCTATTTATCAGGGAGGTGATCCAAAACACGTTGAAGCGAACGGAAAGACTCCCATTGACTTCAGTGGGCTTTGGATTAAGCCGTTATGCAACAGGAGCAGCATGAACAATGGCTGTGCAATATTTCTTGCTGTGCCCTGCCAATGATCCCTTTTAGCCTCAGGCTGTAGTTGTATTGACCATTTAAAAGTTTTGTGCATATTAATCCTTTTCTTTAACCTGTTTCTTCTCTCACATGTACATGCATGGTTCTCACCGAGGTCAATAGGAGACGCATGTATGTTTCTGGGGGCTGAATTGGGCACTTGTTTCTTAACCACTCTGCTGAGAACTTCAAAAAGGCATGCCAATATTAGTGGCAGTCTTTGAGATATGGGCAATCAGTAATGGGGCTGTAACCATCAACACATGTCACAGAGCTCACTGAAGACTCATCTGCTGGTAATCAGACTTTTCCCTGTTTGGCTTGACACATGACAAATAGTTGTAGTTCAAATTCCCTTTTTTTTTTTTTTTTCCCAATGGCAATCCCATTTTTTGGCAATTCTGTGGAAGCACTAGCTATTGCAGTTAAGAAAAAAAATATCAAGCAACCTGTGACCTTTGTGTTGGCCCCAAGTATGACTCATTACTATGGATAGCATGTATGCTGATGATTTTTCATTATATACAACCAGATTGGATGAAAAAATTCATTAAGAACATTTTTCAAGAGAGATTTTTTTTTCCTCTCTGTTGAAGGAGGGAGGCATTTATTGCAAAAACTGAAAGTTCATAGTAAAACTTGTTCTGACAGGCTTAACTTGCCCAAGAATAACGGCTGTTCCTCTTGCATCTTTGATATGATCACGTGTGCATTGGAACCTGTTGCTAATGTGGTTCAAATATATTTTAAAGAGCTTCCTTTTATGCATCCTTTTCTCATAATCTTCAAAATTATCTCATTCAACAGACTGTCAAAATTACAAATGGCTCATTTCCCTTCCCTTTGCACTCCAAAACTCATCCAAGATCCCTCCCAAACCTTGGTTTCCTGAAACATCCCAATGCTAGATCGCTCTATTAATTTAAAACAAAAATAAAAATATGAAATTATAAGGCCAGATTCTCAGGTGATATAAATCAGTGTAGTTCCTGATGTCAGTGGAATTAAGTCACTTTACACGCGCTGAAAATTTGGACCATAATATTGCTGCTGGTTTTTGTCCCAATATTTGCTCTATGTTAAGTTGGCTTTACTAACAGTTCTTCCTCTTAGTATCTGATAGAAGGCAGCATGGTTACCAGCATTGCTGATTCAATACAGCAAAGGCCATTTTTCTGATTTCTGTGTGTGCTGGATTAAATTACTCTGCAGGCTGGATTGGAGCCAAGGGCTATAGTTTTACCGTCTTGTAATATAGTATTCTAGCCCATGGCGTCTAAGCGCATTTCTCTACTTGTTTAAAAAGCTTTATTTTATTGCACATAACCTTTAGAATTTGTGTGTCAGTCTCATTATAAACATAAAGCTTAGAAGTATTAAAAATAGTTTGATTGTCCAGTGAATGATCCACTTGATAAAATGATCTATTAATTGAACAAGGGACTGTAATAGGGTTGTGGTTAACACGAGAACGGCATTGGGATTTGGTTTTCGTGATAGCCTTGTCTTTAGATTTCCTTTTTGGAAATTATAAGAGAATAAAGAATGCAGAGAGTTAATGAAAGCTACTTGGTGTTATGCTGTTTCATATGTGAAGTGCAACATCACTACTGATGAGCTACTCCTCTGGCATATTTGATAGCCATTGTATGTTTGATATGGGAGCCATTGTCTAAAATTAATGGGAAATGGGCTTCCAAATCTCCTATGTGGCTCTGAAAATCTCAGTGGTAATTTCTTGTCCACTCAGGCTAGATTCGTCATCAAACCAACATTAATAAAACACTGGGGCAAATTTTGCTATAAATTACAGTTGTTCAGTACAGTATCTAGGGAATAAGGGTTAGTGGGGTTCACCATTTGGGTAAGGCCACATTCTTTTGTGCACTGGCAGGAGTGCTGGCCCACTTATTTTAGGATGTACCAAGCCCCACTGCCAAGACATGAGATGTCATTCTAAGATTGGCTAGGCTTCTGAAGTCAGCGGGCAAGGCTCCATTGGTGATGGTTCATAATCAACACTAATTATATAGTATCATGGGAATCTCACAAATAACAGATGACTTCTGGGACCTCAGAAGCATGCTGAAGAAGAAAAAGTATGTCCAGGTGCTCTTCTCTGAGAGCTAGAAGACAGAAGATTCTGGAAGAGACCTGCTGGCTAAGTAAGTGCTGTAGAGGTTTGGTTTTGTGGAACTTTGGTCCACCTGCCATAGGTAGAGGGGACTGTATAATCTGGGTGGCCTCCTCCTCAGTAGAAGAGGAGCAAATCTCCTCAGGAACAGGCCAGCTAGGGTAGTCAGAAGGATGTTAAATGAATAATAAAAGGGGAGGGTAAAAAGAGGGTAGATATGAGCACTCATTTAGCGCAGAATCAAGATGTTGAGAACAAAGTTAGTCAAGGAACCAAAGGACATGAAGAGAAGAAATGCTTTAATTGCTTATACACCAATGCTAGGAGTTTGGGTAACAAAAGAGGAATTGGAATTGCTCATTTATGAGCATAAATTTGACTTTTTCGGGGGATGAGATTACAAGTTTGGTGGATAAAAGTAATAGTGTTAATGTAATATACTCAGACTTCTGTAAGACATTTGACTTGGTAATACATTACATTTTGATTAAAAACTAGATCAATATAAAATTAACTTGGGACATATTAAATGGATTAAAAACTGGCTAACTGATAGATCTCCAAATGTAACTGTAAACAGGGAATTATCATTGAGCCTCTGTCTTTCTAGTGGAGTGCTGTAGGGATTGTTCTTGGCCCGTACTATTTAACATTTTTATCACTGACGTGGAAGAAAACATAAAATCATTACAGATAAAGTTTACAGAAAACATAGGAATTGAGGGAGTGGTTTATAATAAAGAGTTCTCATCACTGATACAGAATGATCTGGATTACTTTGGAAACTGAGCAACAGTATGTGTTTTAATATGGCTGAATATAAATTATACGTCTAGGAACAAAGAATGTAGGCCACACTTACAGGATGGGGGACTCTAACCTGGGAAGCAGTGACTCTGAAAAAGATTTGAGGATAATGACTGATAATCCTCTGAACATGAGCTCCCGGTGCAGTGCTGTGGCCAAAAGGGTGAATGTAGCCTTGGATGAGTAAACAGGAGAATCTCAAGTAGAAGTAGAGAGGTTATTTTACCTCTGTCTTTGGCAGTAGTGCAATCGCTGCTGGAATATTGCATCCAGTTCTGATGTCCACAGTTCAAGAAGAATGTTGATATGTTGGAGAGGGTTCAGAGAAGAGCCACCAGAATGTTGAAAGGATTAGAAAACCTGCCTTATGGTGATACTCAAGGAGCCCAATCTATTTAGTTTAACAAAGAGAAGGTCAAGGGGTGACTTGATCACAGTTTGTAAGTACTTACATGGGGAACAAATATTTTTTAATGGGTTCTTCAGTGTTGCAGAGAAAGGTATAACATGATTCAGTGGATGGAAGGTGAAGCTAGACAAATTCAGACTAGAAATAAGGCGTACCTTTTTTTAACAGTGAGGGTAATTACCCACTGGAACAATTTACCAAGGGTCGTGGTGGATTCTCCATCACTAACAATTTCTAAATCAAGATTGGATGTTTTTCTAAAAGATCCGCTCTGGAAATTGTTTTGGGGCAGTTCTATGGTCTGTTGTACAGGAGGTCAGACTAGATGATCACAATGGTGCCCTTTAGTCTTGGAATCTATGGACTTATAACAAAATTTGGCGCACTCTCATTAGCTGGGCATGGATGCTGCTGTGACCTACTTGCCTGTTACCTGGGTTCCCCACCAGTCTGAAAAAAACTCCAACCTGGTGAACGAGGAGAGAAACACTGTTAGTGAAAACACACAAACCATGGCTAGAGGCATTAGTAATGATAGTGAAAACTGGGCTGCTCCAGCCTGAAGGTGAATCTAAGTAGGTGCTGCTTAATCCACATATTCAAAGGAAATGGAAACCAGGTTTAAGGAATTTTCACAGATGGAGTGAAACTGCTAACTGTATCTTTCTCCCCCGGCACAAGTATCTAATCACATTGTTTTCTCACTTTAAAGGACTTGTATTATATCAGAAAGACAGCCCATACTTGTGGTTATCTTGGAGTTCCCTTATTGCTTTTCAGCTTTATCGGTGTCGTGAAAAAAACATTTTTCCTCCTAGCTTAAGTAGAAAGCTGACCAAAATTTTACAATTAAAAAGTGTTATCAAGTCAGAATATTTTCATTGTGATAATCCCTCATGCGATATAGAAATGTGGTTCATTTGATGGTTTCGATTATAAAACAAAAGTGGACAGATTGGGGGGAAAATGCTTTTTAACAGTTCCCTCTGTTTTCTGAGCCTTAGTTCTAGTCTCACAATATCAGCTAGTGTTTCAGTGCAAGAGGTTTATCTATTTATTTGTGGTGTTATTCTAAAACTCTTTCTCCCAATGGAATCTCTATTCGGGAAGCTCTAACCTTCCCCCAGGAAGTTGTTTGATTTCTGAAGTTTTTTTTTTTTTTTTTTAAAGTGACTGATTTGTTTGTAGTTTGGTAAGTTTGATCTTCTGCTTTCTTCATCCTGGTTTGTTGTGGGTGACAGAACGGTGATATAGGACATGTGACGATCATTGCAGTTTTGCTATTTAAATGTAACTTTAATGTTTTACAATGCTAAAATGAAAACTATTTAGGGGAAAGTTGTAAAACCAATCTCTGTCACATAAAAACCCAAACGTTAGAACAGCTTGGATTGTATCATATAAATCTGTTTTGTTTTTTGTTTTTTCAACAGAAAAAACATCATGCTTATGTTTTAACCATTAAGCTAGAATTTTATGCCAATAATGTAGCTATATGTGTTTCCTAGTGTAAAGGTATAGCAAATGGGGAAAAAAATACCATGCATAAATTCTATAGGCTTTGCGCATTTTAAAAATAATCTTAAAATATTTGTAAACTAAACCTTTAAGAACAGATTTACTAGGAGGTAGAGGGAGAATAAGTAGCTTGATCTTGGTTTTAGTGAAATTTTGTTAGCAACATAATCCTTGATTAATTGGAATTGAGTGTAAGAGTAGGAGTTATTGCACTACAGCAAATACTCATAGCAAATGCCTTTTGTCTTTTAATGGCTGTGGGATCAGCTGTTATCGTAGCCTCTTGGGTGCAGTGCAGGGTGCTGACTAGCAGAAGAAAATAGATGAGAGATAATTGGATGAAAATGGGGACAAAATGAAAAAGCAGAAATATTTTTAACCTTGCACAGGTGTTGGGGCTCACTTCTCCTCCTCCCGTTAAAATCTATTGGAGATTTGCCTTTGACTTCAGTCAGAGCAGGATTGGGCCCTTAATAGGATTATACTCATTTATTAAGCCATTATCAAATTAAATCAAGGAAAGTGGATTTGTATCTAAAATGAGCTTCCTTGTGAACATTACCTGCCTCTGGAGTACTGTAGTTGGTTAGCAATGACAATGATTTCTTCCTGTGTTTGGAGGTATATTTGATGTTTTATTTATCCAGGAAATGCAACTCTTTGGAGATGTGTGATTAACCGTAGGCATTATTATATTACATGCCCAGATGAGAAGCTGGAAATTAAGGGTATGCATGAAGAATTACATGCATATATGATGGAATATCAGATTAACTTTAGAGTTCGTCTATGTCAGTATTATTTTGTTTTTCTTAAATCCTTGTAAGAGGGCCAAGTTCTGTTTGCCTTACTCACCAGCATTTTCCCCTTTTCTTAAGATTTGCTTGAGTAAAGTGGGCAGAAACTTACCCTTATTATAAGTCTCATCTTTACATGCAGTGAGAGATCAAATCCAAACCTTGCTTGTTTTACTCACCCAAATCCCCTGTTGAAGTTGAGGGCGGGGGAAATAAATCATTCAGGATTAATCCTAGTGAACTTTTTCAGAATAACTTAATTTACCAAAACTGTGTTTCTGAACCAAAATAGAAAAAAAATTGTATTCTGTTTTTTCCCTTCCCCCATGTAGAAATAAGTGCTTTAGACTATCTGAAACATCCACCAGTATCATTTCACTGCTGAGAACTGGGTAACTGTGTAAAATTATATTGACTGGAGGGGATTGAGATATAGAAGTGGCCATGCGCTTAACTGTGCAAGAATCAAACTGTTTTACTGATAACATTTTATTGATTCATCTCCTCTCTCTGTTACAAGTAGCCTGAAGCCTCTCAAAATGAGCAGGCAATGTTTTTGTATTGTGGACATTGCAGCATTGCAGTTCCTCATAGGTACTGAAATTTTATATGTGGGCTCGCAAACTCACATAATTATCATGATTTGTAATGACTGAAACTGCAGATGGGGCTTCCCAAGGTTTCAGTTCAAGCTAGATAGCTGGTAATTCCTCTTTTCTGTTTAAGAATCTATTGTCCCTCCTTTACTCTGCAGCTGTTGAGTTTTTTTGCTGTGAAAAGTGGAATCTTATCCCTGACTTTTTTAATGAAGATGGGTAACATGGTTGAAATCAACTTAACAAGGCAGCATTCTATTCACAGTACCAAAGAAAAATGTTTTCACATGGAAATGTTTTGAGATGTTTGCATGGTCTACAAGGGATACTTTGTCTTTTTCTAAAAAGAATTGTGGTGTTTTACTAGCATTTTTTTTTTGAAAAAAATCCTTTTTATGGCACATCTTTAAGAAAATGAACGGCTTCGCAAAATAACAATGGCATATTGTGAGTTTAACCTGCATGTATTGACTAATTAAATTCTTCTGAAGGAGCTAATTTGGTGTATTTTATTTAATGAAGGCTTACTTAAAATTTTAATGATGTGTGGGTCTTTTCTTTTCTCTACAATGCCATATTGACTCATGACATATTTTTACACAGGCTTCATTGTACCATGAACAACAGTAGTTGAAAGTGTGAGCACTTGATGAAGTATCATTAAATTAGCTTATTGTAGCTGCAGATGTTCTGTTATACTAGTTTACTGTGGTATGAATTGATCATGTCATACTCAGTAGTTTTTAAATATACACTATTCTTATTGATTATGCTACTTCATCTCAGGTGTTTTATCAGCCTGCTGGCAAACCTGTGTCTTATGCAGCTCTATGGTGTCACCCACTTTGTCTGTTTTTGTTGGTTTTTTAGGTTGTAAACTCCTTGAGAAAGGGACTGTTTGTACAGTGCCTCGTGCAACAGGGCGTTGATCCTTTGGGACTACTGCAATAGAAATGATAAATAATAATGCAAACAGATGTAAGGGACTTTTGAACATGATGTTGCCCTCCACAAACTGACTCCCACACAAACCTATTACTGCTGATAGCTATAGTACTTCAGCGGAAGTACTACAGACCTGCATTTGTGGGGCAGAAGGAGCAGGGTTCATACTGAGCTTGTTTGATACAATTGTCCATCTCCAGTAGCGCACAGAGTACTTATACCATGAGTGACCATAGGGCGTGACAGAGGGAAATGGTAAGCGACTATTCCTCAGGCAGGCAAAACTTTCAGAGCATTCTTCCTGTAGTGAGGTGGTGTGGTTCCCTGCTGCCCCGGAGAAAGACGAGCCCCTCCGGACACCAGAGCGGGCAGAGCCAGGGAGCTCTCACCCCGCTCCACAGAGGGTCATGGATGGCCCCGGAAGTATAAAGGCCCGACCTTAGGGCTCACTGGGGAAGCAGCCGCTGGGGAGGCCAGACGCCTCCGGCCTAGCTCGCGATTGGGAAAGCCCAGCGGGCGGCCTGTCGAAAACCCGAGAACTGGCCTGACCTGCCCCATGCCAGCTACCCGGAGGAGGTGCCGAGCCAGCCCCGCGCCAGCCCCCCGGAGGAGGTGCTGAGCCAGCCCCGTGCCAGCTACCCGGAGGAGGTGCCGAGCCAGCCCCGCGCCAGCTACCTGAAGAAGTTGCCGAGTCTGCCCCTGGCCAGCTGTCCCGAGGAACCCATGGTGCTGGACTTGACTTACCAGTGCCCTGCCCTGAACTAGGGCCTGGGCTTACCATTCAATACTGTTATTGCTCAGCCCCTGCCTGAGGGCCTGAGCACCTGACTCACCAGTGCCCTGCCCTGACCCAAGGCCTGGCCTCATTGTGTTTATTTGTACCTTCACTAAGGCCGTAGAGGAAGACTCCTGCAGCCAGACTAATTCCCCGTAAGAGCCCAAAGGTAGCAAGGGGTGTGGTTCCCTGCCGCCCCAGAGAGAGACGAGCCCCGGCTAGCCTCTCTACACTTCCCATTAACTCCATTAACTCCCATTAACTCCCATTAACTTGCTGTGTAAGGGCCAGAGGTCTAGACTTATGTAAATACTAAATCTATTGTGAAAGGGACACAGGACTAATACGTCTAATTAAACCACTGCACTAGTGTTGGAGGTGCCATGTTCCAAATGAGACATAAAATGAATGTTCTTGCCACCAGTGTTTATTGAAAAAACATGGGTCTTTAATGAGCATTAATTTAAAAAGGAATCCCATGGCTATATTTACAAGTATAGAGTGGTTGCACTTTCATACCCTAATTTGATTTACTAGTGGGGGGGCAGAGATTGGGGAATCTGGTCTGGGAGCAAGGGGAGCCCAGAGAGCCCTTAGCATGGGGGGAAGGGGAAAATGGGAGGCACACAGAGCTACTGGCATTGGGGGAAGAACAGGGAACCCTGATATGGGAGGAGAGGGGAGTTGCAAGGAATCCATGAAATAGAGAGGGAGCTTGCAAGAGGGATGGAGGAATGCAAGAGGCCCCGATGCATGCAGCGAGCTTGGCCAACACAAACTATGAAATGTGCAACCCCCCCCCCCCCCCCAGTTGGCATTTTTCAACAAGCTCTCCCTTTGTTACAACACATACCAGTGAAAAGCAGAGGTCTTAATTTTCTGTTAAAAAAACCAAACAAACAGTGTCTGCTACATCATGGTAAATTGCAGTGGTATGTGAGGAAGAATCCATGAAATCCAGTTAGTACTTGTGTGTAATTATTAATATTAACATTAAATATGTGAGACAAAGACTTAACCTCTGGGGGCTGGCTTTACATTTTCTGACTTTTTTTAAAAAATGAAATGTGATCCTAGAATCCGAGTCATGGTGTTTAACTGTCTGTATAATTCTTTGTATTTGAAAAAATTGTGATGTGCTGTAAATTTACATCGTGCTTTACAGAATGTGGATAAGACACATTCCCTCTCATGAATAGTGTGTGGCCTAAACAAGAGAAGAAAAACATAACACACAAAAAGACACACACAAGACAGAAGACATCAGAAGAGGGAGGACCTGGAAGTTCCTTGAAACGCCACACCTTGGGAGCAGGTGTTGCATCTTCTGGGAAAGAGTTACAAAAGTTTTGCTGTTGCACACAGGCCAAGTGCCTTGTAACCTCAAAGAGAGTTGGGAATGGCTCTCTTAAGAGGATTTAAAGTGTGAACTGAGTAAGTTTGAAGGAGGAAACCTAGGAAAACCAGGACCTGGGGAGACGGCTTGATCTGAATTTGATCTTATTGTTAATTTCTTCATTATCATGAAGGGTATGTGTGTGATAGACAAGACACAAAATATCATAATGCCATTATATAAATCCATGGTACGCCCACAACTTGAATACTGCATGCAGTTCTGGTTGCCCCATCTCAAAAAAAGATATATTAGAACTGGAATTAGTACAAAGGGCAAACAAATGATTAGAGTATGAAACAGCTTCCATATGAGGAGAAATTAAAAAGACAGACTGTTCAGCTTAGAAAAGTGATGGTTAAGGGGGGATATGCTAGTGGGCTATAAAATCACGACTGGTGTGGAGAAAATGAATAAGGAAGTGTTATTTATGCCTTCACATGACTCACAAACCAGGGGTCACCTAATGAAATTAATAGGCAGCAGGTTTAAAACAACCAGAAGGAAGTATTTCTTCACACCACACACAGCCTGTGGGACTCCTTGCTGGGGGATGTTGTGAAGATCCAAAGTATAACTGGATTCAAAAAAGAATTAGATACGTTTATGAAGGATCGGTCCATCAATGGTTATTAGCCAAGATAATCAGGGACACAACCCAATGCTCTGGGTGTCCCTAAACCTCTGACTGCTAGGAGCGGGGACTGGACAACAGGGGATGGATCAGTTGATTGCCCTGTTCTGTTCATTTCCTCTGATGCATCTAGCACTGGCCATTGTCAGAAAACAGGTTACTGGGCTAGATGGACCATTGTTCTGACCCAGTATGGCCGTTCTTATTTTCTTATGTTTGACATTTTTAGTGTCCATTGGGAAAGGCACCTCTCCACAGGGGAGGCACGTTTATATAATTTTTGGTGCTGCCCTGAACAGGGCTCTGGGCTGGTGCAGGGGGTTGGGGTGCAGGAGGGGGTGCAGGTGGAGGGCTCTGGGAGGGAGTTGGGTGCAGGCTCTGGGCTGGGGCAGGCGGTTGGGCTGTGGGGGACGGGCTCTGGGAGGGAGTTAGGGTGCAGAGTGCAGGCTCTGGGCTGGGAAAGGGGGTTGGAGTGCAGGAGCATGTGCGGGGGCGGGTTCTGAGAGGGAGTTTGGGTGTGGGGTCTAGGCTGGGGCAGGGGGTTGGGGTGCAGGTGAAGGGGGCGGGCTCTAGGAGGGGTTTGGGTGTGGGATCTGGGCTGGGGCAGGGGGTTGGGGTGTGGAAGAAGGTGCGGGGGTGGGCTCTGGGAAGGAGTTGGGGTGCAGGCTCTGGGCTGGGTCAGGCGGGTGGGCTGGGAGGGGGTGCGGGCTCTGGGAGGGAGTTTGGGTGCGGCTGACTGGAGCCTCCAGGGTTCCTTTTCAACTGGGTGTTCTGGGTGAAAACCGGACATCTGTCAGTGCTAGGTGGGTGGGCACGGGGAGCACAGAGATATATGCTGGGCTTTTGCTAATAAGGATGAGGAGCTTGAATTAATGTGTTAAGACATAGGAAGCCTGACACAGGTGAAGCAGTAGCAGTGAGAGATGACTTTAGTAGTCACATTTTGGAGACACGAGCACGCCATGGCCAAGGGCAGGGAAGGCAGACTAGAGGAAGTTGCAGTAGTCAAGGAAGGAGATCATTAGCAAACAAAGTTAAACAAAGTAAGAGCTCACATGTTATCGGTCTCTGATGTACATCTTACTCAGTCCTGTTTAATGATTTTGTAACTGAAAATCTTCAGTTAGAAATGAGCTGGTTTTTCTATTCCTTTTCTCTCTGCTCTTTCTAGATAAGGAAATGAAAGGATTACTTCATAGACATGTAATCCAAATGTCAATGTTCTGGCTCATTAGAGAAACCAGCACACAGTTTGTACTTTTTAGTAGACTACCAGAGTGATACCATTCTGATCACCTGCTTAGTCATAAGCATCCTTAGTCTGAAGGGAAACAGGATTTCCAGAGATTTGAAAGCCTCACCTGAATCTGAGGCCTGTGGCTGATTTTGTTTTGAATACAGTCCATAGGCAAGACATTTTTGGGCTGATTACTTTGCATTAGGTGTTAGTTTACATCTTGCTGACCATTTCCATTAGCATGGCAGTGACTGGTTGTGGGTGTGTGTGCCTCATAGCAAGGTGTTTGCAATCAGTCAGAACAATGGGAAATGGATTCATTGTGGTAAATGTCATTTAGTAAGTGCCTAATCTTAAAGTGTAGGTTGAAAATCTGATCGAAAATTGGGCACTCTAAAGTGTATTGGATTGACCCAAACGTGATTTTTTTGGAACCTTTATTTGAAATTGCTTTTTAGTGAAAGCTTTCGCTGAAAGTCATTCAGATTTGTGGGTTGTCTCCTGCCCCCTTGCCCCCCCTTTTTGTTTTTGTTTTTGCTCTATTAGATCAATATGTAGCAGTAAGTGTCTGTTCTTCTCTGCAAAGCCAGACATGACTCTAGAGGCACTTAAAAAAAACGTATCTAGGAGAGCTCAGTTAAATGTGTTTCTTGCATTTGAGAGCTGGTTTAATTGCTGATACAGACTCCTTTTCTGCAAACCCATTGATGTGACCTTAAAGAAAACTTTTAGGGTAGCTGATCTCAATTTCTCAGAAAATAAACATATGTTGTGTGTGCCCATTTTACAGTGAGAGGTGGCTTCTGTTGAGTTCAGAGGCTAAGAGCAGTGGTTAGTGCCTTTATTTAAGGGCAAGAGTTCTGAGATGGCACTTCTGTTTAGTAAGTTGCTGAAAACAAACATATGACGGTGTAAAAGCTTTTTAACAGCACTGTGCATTGGCTTGGTTCGGAAGACATTAAAACCTGTAACAAAAAAACAATGAAAAAAAGGATGTGTCTGCCAGATTGCATGCAAGTATCCCTAATAGCTGATGGGTTCATTTTTTACTTGTTTATGGGAAAATTACAGAGGTGCATCTGTTCCTCATCTATATAGAGTCAAGCATCTCTAGTTTTTAAGACACTCTTTGACGTTCTTTGAAGATTTAATGCCGAGCAGAAGATTGGTTACAATTACAGATACCCTAAACTTTCAGTGAAATGTTCCTGACTGAAGACTGTTTTACTTTTGCTCCCAATTTTAATGAGGCACAGTATAAACATCATAATAACTGAAACAACACACATATACTAAAGCACCTTAACACATCTTTAATATGAAACAATCTTTGTTATTAATGAAGACTCATTTGTACTATATTTATTTTGCTTACATGCTCAAGATTTTGTGTCCTTATGGGAACCATAAAACAGTGGGAGCATTACAGTACACTAATGAGTAGCACATGAAACAGAACAAGGACATTTTGGCTGGCCACAAGGTTATTCTTTTTAAAAGTTAGGCGTACAATGGCATATGCTGTTATCGCACATGCAGGTACAAACTAGGCAATTGCAATCAAAGAAAGATCAGTTGCTACTTGTGTAGTTTTGTGCCTGCAGTTAATAGTGAGCACAAATACTAGCCTTTAGATATCAGACAGCCCGGTTTGCATGTGCAGTCGGGCAGCTAGATATCCTCCAGCTAGCATTTGCAACAGCAAATTAATTCAGCTTCTAGTTTTGTGCTGACAAAAATAGAGGCTGTTCTTAAAAATCACACCCTAAATGTGAATAACTTTAATGCTATCACACTGATTTTTCTAAGTTCAGTAATATAGTCCAGGAAATACATAAACCCCTCTGAAACTGCAGCCAGAGGAAGCTGACAGTGGCCATCAGTTAGTGGATTTTGTTTAGTAATTGCTTCATCTATTCAATACTATTGAAAACACCCTAGAGCAGAATATAGCTGCAGGGGAACAACACTCTAAAGCAGCCACCTAATTAATGAATCTCATTGCCACTTAGGCAGCATTATACAATTTGCCTTGCTTGTCAGAAGAGATCTGTTCTTACCAGGTTATGTACTTGTTGTCCAGAAAAGTAATATTATTGTTTGAAAAATTAGTGAAGTGGATTTGAGCAACTGGTATGTTAAAGCTCTACAAATGAAGCAGCTTGTATCTTCAGCTTGTGTTTACATTGTGTCTTTGGCTTGTGTTGACATTACAGCTAGCTGAAATAATATACAGCTGTACTACACAACAATTGAAAATATAAGGTATCTCAGCTTTATCTGTATTGCAATGTCCACAGTTATTCATTGTATTGAGATGAAGGGAAAACAAAGCCATCTCAACCAGTGACTGAAGGCAGGTAAACTGTTTTCTTATGTAAGCAGGGGAAAGCAAAATAATGCATTTGAGACAGAAGAGCAAAAGGAAAGCTCCTTTGGATTTTAAGATTTCCACCTCAGCTATTTAAAAAAAGAAAAGAAAAGAAAAAAAGAGCGGTCAGATTATGGATTGTATCCAGGTGTCGTCATTGCGTACGGCAGAACGAGTGAGGCAGTAGTATTGCAGTGAATGAGTTGCTTACCTGTCCCTGTCTGAAGAGGGTTTAAAAACAAAAAAAAGAAGTCTAATGAAAATAGTGAGTCTGTAGCCAGCTGTCTGTTAACCTCTAGCATTAAGACAATCAAAGTCATGCTTAAAATATCAGTGCCTGAAATTGCCCTCTCAGCAAAAATTTAAATCTTGCCATAAGGCAGAGCTAATATTTTTAATTGCATTAAAAAGTGATGTAACTTGGAAAAACAGATACAGTCAGATTCATTTCTTGATCAGTACATGCAAAGGCATTTTATAGGTATCAGATTTTTTTCCCTCATATAAATTAATGACTATGATAAAACATCAGACATTTAAAGTTCTTGATTGCACTGGACACTGTCCCTAGCCCACATCTTCAGGTCCATGAGGGCACATGGTACAGTCTCTGCTGCATATGGGAACCTGTACAAAGGGCCCAATACCCTCTGCAGTTGGAAGGATTGCACATCCCTTCAAGTTTATGATGACTTTGACCCTTGTCTCCCTGGTTCTCTGTGGAGCTTCACTGAAGTCATGGGAGCTCTGCACAGGCTGAAGAGACCCACCCATGTAGATCTCATTGCAGGAGAAAAGTTCATGAGCTCTTCTGACAGGGAGTTTGCTCTTTATCCTGGCCTGGACTCTGGCCACTTTATTCTGTTCCACAAAGTGGCCCTAAACTTTGTAGACTTTGCCCCTGGAGTATCTCTCCTGCCTTGGGCAGCTAACATAGTGCTCCTCTGCTACTCCACTGTCTCTCTACCCTAGCAATCCCCAGATGCTGTCTGAGCCATTTGGGAATGACCAGGCTGACGTGAATTGGCCCCAGGATCAGGGGGATCATGAAGGACCCTTTGATTCTTTCCTTCCAGCTGTGCCTAGCACTCCTTGTCTATAGCTGAGAATCGGGCCCCTTATCTTTTTACATCAAGGCACCTAACACACTTTTCATCGTCATTAGAATAAAAAATAATAATAATAAAGGTTTTTAAATGCTGATACGTTAGATTACATGCTGCAGAATCACAGCTATGTTAAGTAAAGCATTTTAATGCACTACTAATTATTACTTTATTCTAGTGTGCATATTTCTGTGATAACTACAACAGTAGTTTATGTTATAATCTTTATTGGGCTTTTCCCAATGTTTTGGTGGGTTTCGAAAGCTAACTAATATGTGCACTTGGCTGAACTTTGCATTTATCTGTAGGGAAAACAGAGTGCATATATTAAAGCAGATGTGATTTGAATAATTAGAAAGTATTAATCTGGGGCTCCAGAGATTCCTCTACTGTCAGTAAATTCCTAGTTCATTTATTTAGCTCTACTCTGGGTTACAGATCAAATACAAGAGGCAATACAATATTATTCTGCTTTGTAGCTTCAGTGTTGGCATATAATGTTGCACATATATGAAATTCTAGTAAGAATTTTAACATCAGAAAGTGGTACTTGTACAAGTAATTCCAATAACTCAGTGAAGCATCCTTTGCCTATGATTCAAGTAATAAAAGAAATATAATTTAACATCTGTGGTAATATATTAGGAAATGACGTTTTCCCCCTGTATTCAGTCACTATATTTCTGTGGACATGAGCACAATAGCTTTTAGCATCGGGCAACCTTTCTCAAGCCAACTAGTGTCTGGGTTGGTTATTAGCTGGCAGAGAGACCAATTCGTATGTTTTGCAAGGGTCAGATTAAGGTACATAGACTTGAATGATCAGTTGTCTTGTACAATTAACATTCCCCACCCGCCCCCCAGAAGTCCCCCACCCTTGGTTATTTCACGCATATCTTGAGTCTGGCCAGCAGTGATTATAATTTACTGTGTTTCAGAATTCTAAAATTTGATAGGACAACAAGCTAATATCAATAACTAATAAACCATTGCAAAGTACCATTATAGTTATTATGCTGTGCAGTACAGAAGAGCCATTATTTTTATTTGTCTTAAAATGATTATTATGCTTCTAATTATAAGGCTCACTAGTCCATTTAACAGTACTCCAAATAATTAGAATCTCTTTGTAGTTCTTTTCCCCTCTGTGTATTTTCCTACAATAATATAAATATTTTGTTGAATGATTGATTGTGTGTGTGTGTGTGTGTGTGTGTGTGTGAACTGAATTTCATTGTACTTGAAATGTTTCCATTTTTTTAACTTTGGTTCAAACACTACATTGGTAGTTTTTTAGGGGGACAGTGAAATTGGTTTATGTGTACCAGATAAAATACCTCGCATAAAGACAGATATGGATGAAATCCTGGCACCACTAAAGCCAATAGCAAAGCTCCTGTTGACTTCAACAGGGTCAGGATTTATTTTGTATGATGCATTTTGCAAGAGTGGTTCATGGTAGTCTCAGCACTAGAACCAATATGGTGGCTTCTGCTAGTATCTTCCACATATGTGATGGTCAAAATTTTCAGAAGTGGCTTTTGCCTATGGTTGCCTAATTTGAGACACCTTCAAGAAGTCTGATTTTGAGATAGATCAGAGCACCTGTCCCCTGAGAATCAAGCCCTTCGAAGGTGTCTCTTGTTGGGCACCCAAAAAATGAGGTGCCCACAGTGAGGAGACACTTTTTTGAAAATCTTGGCTGATGTCCGTGAAAGCACAAAAAATGCAGGGGGGAAAAAGCTGTAATTAATGCTTTAAGAAATTGAATGAGAACAGTGATTGCTCTTTGTTTTATATAGTAACAAAAGAAAGTAGAGTTGTGAGCATCTGAATCAATAGGTAAGTTTGCTTAAGTTCAGATATTGAAAATGCTTGAAAAGATTGAGCAGAATGTCAGCATCTGAAACTTCGAGATAATTTCTGAAAATAACAGGTCTGCCAGAATGTCAGTACTTTCAGATAGGAAAAAATTGCTTAGACCCACTTATGGCATCTTTCTTTCAAGAGTCACACAGCTAGATGAGCCAATCATCATCCCTTGAAGGTAGCTAAAGATTAATAATCACTTCATTCACCCCACGTGCAGCCAGCTCTGTGGTGGAGCATAACTGTGCGGCAGCAGACATCATTACAGCACAACAGCTCAAGACATGAAGTGAAGGAGAATGATGTATTCAGCTGAAACTTCAGGAGAAAGCTTGGGAGGCAGAATGTACTGAAATGCAATTAATTAGGTCTGGATACCGCCACTCCTATGAAAAATTCTATAGGATGGATTCCCCTACTCCGGACAGCCATGGGTTAATAGTACTTTGGCATTTTTGTTGAAGTCTGAGTTTGATTAGTTGCCCCAAAGAGTGTATCTAAAGCCCTAAAGCCAGGTGGCTGTGTTATCCACTTGTAATTTTCTCCTGTAAACCACATACAATTGCCTTAAAGTTGGCAATTCCTAAACCAGTCTGGAAAATCACTAGTGTGTTTGACAATGAAGACAAAATTAACTAAAGTGCTTCATGGTTCTGGGTGATGGAATCAGTGGGCCTTGTTCTTTTCTCATCCATTCTTTACACCAGTGTTACATGGAGGAACTACGCATTTACATCAGCGTGAGGAAAAAAACCACAATGCGTGCAACTGAGTAAGCACAATATGAATTTATGGTGATATAAATATTTACATCTATAACGGTACTGCTGTGGATGACAAAGTAATGTGAGTTTGCAGTGTTGTTGTAGCCGTGGTGGTCCCACCATATAAGACAGACAAGGTGGGTGAGGTAATATCTTTTATTGGACCAACTTCTGTTGGTGAAAGAGACAAGCTTTCGAGCTGCACAGATCTGAAGAAGAGCTCTGTGCAGCTCAAAAGCTTGCCTCTTTCACCAACAGAAGTTGGTCCAATAAAAGATATTACCTCACCCACCTTGTGTCTCTAAAGTACTGTGAGACTAGTGTTGACACTTTTGCAAACATAGATCTTTGCCCCCCCAGGCTTTATGGTCTAAGGCCTGAATCCTGAAAATGGGCCCTTGTGGGGAGGGTCTGTTGCAGGATCAGGTTCTAAGTTAGAAAAGAGAGACGAAACACTCGGGAAAGCAGTGCACAAAGATCAGGTAAGGGGACAGGCAGTAAGCAGAGTATTCCCTCTGATTGCTAGAAAATGTTTTCAAGGAAAATATTATTTGCTCACCCTGATGTACAATATCATAACATTTAAGTATGGTAACCACATTTATACATCGCTCCTTGAACCTCAGGAATGAGGAAGTCTTCTAATGCCCTGTTAGAGAATATGAGCAGATGAACCTCCAAATATTAAATTCAGTACTGTTTTTCAACTTGGTGCCAGACGGCTCTCTGTAGATCTCAATGCAGCTCCAACAGTTTATGCTGTTTAATAAATCTAATCTGCAAAACAGGTCACGTAAAAACTAAAAACTTTTCTTCTAATTACAGTAAGATTTTATTGAATGCACATTATACATATAGATCATAATACTTATTAAAAAAGACTATTAAGATTTTACAGTTCAAGATTTTACAGGCAATGGAAACAGTGGAAGTCTAATGCTTTCTGAGAATCATATCTGCATTAGCAAGATAAAGGACAATTTAGGAAGATTACAAAAGCAATGATTTAGAGTACAACATAAAAATCTGCTGAGAACTAATTCGCAATGCCAGCTGCTGCTAAGCTTCTTAATCTTTATCTAGTTCAATTAAAATCTGAATGTTTGGGATTTCATTAACAACTAGGGACTTGGAAATTACATGCACTTTTACACTGTATTCAACTGCTTATGCACATTATTGGAAGTTTCCCAAAATGTCTTCAGGTAGACTGAGATATAATTAAAACTTAAGTACTTAAAGGATAATGCAGAAGTAAAAGAGGATTATTTTAATTTTCTCTGTCAGATCCAATTGACAAAAAAAATCTTGTGCAAGTAGAAATGAGTTTTGGACCAATAAATATCACCATGTAAGTGATATTTGTCAATGATGTGCAATATCTGTGCAGAAGGAGATAGGATTCCACTGGAAAGCTAGGAAAAGTTTTGGAATATCCTAATTGCTGCCTATGCCCTGTGCATTTTCTTTTTCTTTGGCGACAGAGCTTCACACCGACTGTTTGCTTCAGTAGCCATGTAATCACGTTGCTATTAATTAATTATGCATTTATGCATCAAAGGATCTGCAAGTAGGCCTTTCTAAAATTAAGCAAAGTGATGAACAAGCTTTTAATCACTTAATGCTGTGTATAAAAAAAGTTAATTTCCATTAATTCCTCAAGAATACGTCTTTAAAAAAAATTCAGAGTTAAAAAGAACCTCCATTTTTATTCTCTTCACTACCCGCCCTTTTTTTTTTTCTGTTTTCTGCAACAGAGGTTTTACGCACTTTGGCACCCACTATTTCACTTCGGAATGTGTTCTCCTTGCACGCTGACTTTGGCTCAGGCCCTAAACTGTCCCAGTCTGCAACAGGAGCCTGATCTAAAGCCCAATGAGGTCAGTGTGGGCAGGAATGGAAGTTCTTTCCAAGCACAACTATGAGTTTTATGCTTTCTTCTTCATTCCCTCCCCTTGCACCCATTCTGCAGAGGGCAGGATCTAGCTTTAATGATGCAGTCAGTATGAAGAAATATTCTTCTAGAAGAGCTGTATAATCTTATCCTACTTCTATAAAATCTGTCCATCTCTCTTGGGAGTTTATACTGCTGCCCATCACCATAGCTTCTGATCGCCTTCCATGAAAAAAAGATGTAGCAATGATGAATTCTCTAGTGGGAAGCTCTCTACCCTTTTTGGGGTAAAAATTCAGTATGGGGTATTTTTCTTTGGCTTGGTTGATTTTGTTTGTTACAAGTTTGGGTTTTAGTTTAAAATATTTTTAGGGAGGAGAAGGGGGGTGTAGATGAGGCTGTTGGATATGAAATAGTATCATATTAAACATGATTTTATTTCCAGTGCTGGTGCTTTGCTATTTTGAAAGCTCTGAAAACAGTTGGTTTTTTTTAACTTGCCTCTATCAGTGGCAAGAGTTTTTTGTTTGGTTCGTTTGGAAATAAGATGCTATGTATTCAAACAGGCATGAGATCTTCTACTAGTCCATTTTGTGACATTATACAGAGGTTTCCATCCCACTTCCCTTCCTTAATACCGCCAGCAGAACCCCAAGTTTCTCTTCACTGTGTGTGTGTGTGTGTGTGTGTGTGTGAGAGAGTGTTACACATCAGCTATTACTTTTTGCATAGAGATTTTTGAGAATTATCAAAGTTTGAATATTTAAAAGAGACAGTCAACTTGAATTCTAATTTAAAAAAAAAAAGTCACAAGCCCCGAGTCCTCCTGCCAACTGTTGTGCTTTCATAGATAAATTTTCTTATGCCTGGCCTACACTAGGAATTTACGTCAGTATAGCTATCTTCCAGGGGTGTGAAAAATCCACACCCCTCAGAGACGAAGTGATACCAATCTAACCCCCTGGTGTAGACAGTGCTAGGTCAATAGAAGATTTCTTCTGTCGACTGAGTTGCTGCCTCTCAGGGAGATGGATTACCTATACTGATGAGAGAATCCCTCCTGTCAGCACAGGTAGTGTCTAACCTGAAGCGCTACAGGGTTTTAAGTGTGGACAAGTCCTTGGTTTTTAAAACACTTTCTCCTCCTCTGTTGCTGGTTGAAAGCCCCAAACAAACAACAGGGGGAAGTGAAAATGACTATGCACAAGTGCTCTCAAATGCATCAAGTATACAAACTGAAAATAGAGAGCAATATTTTCTTTCTCAACTCCTCAGTTCTACTGTTCTGTGGTGTTAATTGCAACAAGTGGAGAGAAAATATTTTCAGAAACAAGAGTGATGTTTATGTGGATGATGTTCCTCTCTGAAATATTTAACAAGATCAACGACAGGAGAGAATTTGTGTAAGGCTCAGAGGTGCACTGGACATACATGATATGTTCTGCCCTTGATGAGTTTTAGGACAGTATGTCAAAATGACTGAAAAATAATTTAACTTTTTCTTAATGCATTAGTTGTAGTTATACCAGTTCTTGGATGTTTAAAAGATAACATTCCTAGCACTGGGTAATCAAGATTTTGTTTGCTCTCTCTTTGCTTGAGCTTTTGGCCCACATTTGTGAGAGCATAGGGGAACATTCAAGAACCAAGGCAATTGTGCGGTTTGACTGCAGAACACAATTCTGTTCAAGTGAATGCAAGTCATTCTCTGTCCCTTCCTCCATCATTTGTCTTAGTGGAAACAAGAGATGACAGGATCACTCAAAAGAGACAAGCTATTCCTTCAAGAAAGAAACAGTATTTTTATTCAAAACAAAGTGTACGCAGAGTTCTGTTACCTGGGGCACCTAGACTAGAATTTTAGCTATTGACGTGGGACACTGGGCAGAAATGCATGATACTTTGCTATTCAGTAAACATTTGTAGGTAGCACCGGGGTCCTGCATTCCATGAAATATGGACTTCCTCTGAGATAGTCCTTTTCTAAGAAAACAGATACCATTAAGTAATGTGTTCTCATATGTGCTACGGTGAGGACAAAAGTTTGTAAACTTACTTATTTTTTCATACATGTTGGGGTTTTGCTGTGTGAATATTGACACCTATAATCTTATTAGGGCACCAGCTAGTTTTTGCTGTGGATCAGAGCCAACGTTTTCAAAATTAAAGTTAGCCACCTACATCCATGGGCACCAGTGTAATAGTGGTTTGATTTTCAGAGCTGCTGAGGCCTCACAGCATAGAATCATAGAATTGTAGGACTGGAAGGGACCTCGAGAGGCCATCCGGTCCAGTCCTCTGCACTCATGGCAGGACTAAATATTAACTAGACCGGGGATCGGCAACCTTTGGCCCATGGCTCATTGGGGAAATCTGCTGGCGGGCCGGGCCTGTTTCTTTACCTGCAGTGTCTGCAGGCTCGGCCGATTGTAGCTCCCACTGGCTGCGGTTCGCTGTTCCAAGCCAATGGGGGCTGCGGGAAGTGGCGGCCAGCACATCCCTCGGCCTGCGCCACTGCCCGGAGCCCCCATTGACCTGGAACAGCGAACCGCGGCCAGTGGGAGCTGCGATCAGCCGAACGTGCGGACGCTGCAGGTAAAGAAACAGGCCCGGCCCACCAGCGGATTTCCCTGACAGGCTGCAGACATACTTGGCCAAGATATATTCTCCCTCCTTCTGTTTGTATAGTTCCCTACGATCCTGTCCTTATCTGATGACTGCAGTTAACTAGTATTTTACAATTATATAGGGATTTCATACAAAGGATGCTTTGAAAATGACAAGCTCAGTTACAGCTGCTAGACCTACAGCCACAGTAAGGGTAGGGGAAAGACAGTGTGCAAGCAGCAGTGGCTGGAGGCAGTACCCCTGTATATGGGAGATTTGAAACACAATGTTTGTATTTGCACAGAGGAAACACTTGCTGCTGGCTACTCCCTTTGTAAAAGGTACAATGTGCTTCCCCTGTGCCACCTTCCAGAGACAGACTGGTGTGGGGCAAGCCTTGGACATACCCCAATCAAAGCATGACCCCTTGTGGGACACTGTGAGCTGTCAGCAGTGCTATTGCCCACACGCATTGCACAGAGGGAGTTCAGGTAGCCATATAATGGGTGTTTCCTGCATGGAAGCACCAGTGAGAGAAAGACTTTCCTGTATACCCTCTCTCCCCCAGCAATCCAACACACCCACATTGGGGACCATTTTGGCTGAGACCCCCCAATGCAAACCCTAACAAAAAGCACCATGGCATCTTCAGTGTTCACACAGAACAGATGCAACATTGGTATAGAATATGTCGCCATAAAGACCTATGTACAATGGACTGCATGGAGTGGAATGTATCTGCATTGCAGTGATGCAGCGAGCAGTCATTTCTGTCTGGATTTGACAGTGTGGTTCAAGGAAGTTGCGATAATACTTCTGGCTCACTCTGTTTGTCATATATAGATGCTTCAGCTGCATGAAGTATTTTTATTTAGCTTTCATCACTGCTTTATACCCCTTATCCTTTACATTCTTGCTTAGATTGCTCCACACTCAAAGCACAGAGGGAAATGGTATCATGTTCCCATACTGCTCAGTTGTCTTTTGAATATAGGCTGTGAAGGGAGAAGGTAGGCCACAGTTTCCTTTTAATTGGCCGGTGACCAGTGAATAGATCATGTAAGATTTCTGAGCACATCTTTAAATATAAGCTTTTATTCTCCGATTTCACAGAAGGCTTTTGAGTAGCTACTGTGACAATCTGGATATCCCTTCTGACTATTCGGGTTTGCCCCTTTCAGAAATCTAGGTGCCGTATCAAAGATTTAAATAAGCCGTTGTGAATTTTCCTTTTTGTAAAGAGAAGACAGAAATAAATAAAATGAAGGATCCTGATACATCACAAATGGATACAGTAAATGGGTCACTAGGGAGAGGTGTGGGAGTTCAGTGCTGGAGATAACTACAAATATGGTAAGTATCTGTACATTTGGTTTCAAATATAAAAATCTGTGCCACAGATTGATCCTATAGGAGTAATAAATACATATTATCAGTAATTATATTCAAACTTCATAAACCTTGCCTTAATAACATTCATTGCACAAATTTTTTCTTAGATATTTTATTTTCATTACACTATCAGGCATTTTAATTTTAATTTAAAGAAAACTGCTCCATCTGTTAAGAATTTTGTTTTAGCTGTTGTTTCTGTCAGGAATGCATGGTAAGCTGTCCCACTCCTATTCTCCCTACATTAAGTCCATCATTTTCTTACATTGGCTTTGGAGAGTTTTGGAGGCAGTTTGGAAGGATTTTTATTTCTGAGCCACAGCTGAATGAATTATTTTGGAAGATTGCAAGCTAAGAATTTTCAGCCTCTTTTTTTAAAAGTACAATTTTGGAAGCTCCATCCATTTTTGGGTAAAGCAGACACTTTATACCAAAAGAAGAGCTACGTTTACACTAGCATAAACGTTGACTTTTGAGTGCAACGTTACCTCATGGACTTACTTCTGTAACAGAATTTTAGGAGGACTCTCAGGCCTAAAATTAGCATCCTATTCGGCTCCATTCTGATCTCACTTATACCGTGTAAGTTAGATGTAATATCAGTGGAGTTACACCTTTGGGGAAGACGGTTTAAGGAGATAAGAATGGGATGTAGTTTTGTTTGTGAGTTGCAGGGAGGCTGTTTTAGTATGTTACATAGTAAGAAAACTAAATTTAAAATGTTTGTTTACCCGTATATGTTACAAAATGTATTTTAATGTAGTCTTTATGCTAGGGTTTTTTTTTTTTAAAAATACATAAACCTGTGATCATCAAATATCTGTTGTGAAATAAAGTAATCATCATGTTTGGATGTGTGGGACAGTAAGCATCCCTTGTTGATGTGGGACAGTAGAGCAGATGCATCAGCTTTCAGCATTTCCATGACGACAGAATGATCAGGTGTCAGCCGGACATTGCAATTGTTACTGGCTTTTTTCTTTGCTGAAGTGAGCTCATGTGTGATGTCCCAAGGTTTTAGGCAGACAAGAATTGATATTAGCAGGGATGACAGTCTTCTGAAGCATGATACTCAAATGCAGACCCCAAGACGCATCTCTTATACCCGTTCATGTTCTGACCGCATGGTTTGCTCTAGGAAGGTACTCAGATCTTGGTACAGTAAATATTAGAGCACATTTTCTGTACTTCCTCAACAGAAACAAAATACTTGCCTGAAAGAGAAGTGCAACATACGCTGTTGCATTGTCTGCTCTTCATACTTCTCTCCTTCCCATAATTATAATTCATCACCTATTCTTCCCTTACAGAACAAGCTGTGATAAAGGGGCAGGAAGAGGGGAACAGCAACTCAGGTGCAGGGACAGGAGAACCCCAACATATGGTCCATTGAATCACAACACCTGGAAAAGGGGCACTAATACTAAGACAAATATTGTAATTTAGGTAAAGCACTGCAGATTTTAATACTCCACAAACCTTACAGCCAGATTGCATGCGAGTGTAATGTGGTAGTTATCTGACTTCAGTGGAACTGGGCCAATTTATATGACCACAGAATTGTAGTCCCTATTCTTAAATAGGGCTAAAAAACAACCGTAAACAAAGAAAAGCAAAAATAATTTTGATTCAGGGACAAATCCTGCAGCCCTATGCAACTAAAACTTTCATTAGGGAACTGCTCAGAAGGTCAGAATTTCCTCCTCCTCTGCCTCTATTTATAACATTACTTTTAGATGTCCTTGGTTTATTAATTTATCCTAGGATTATTAATATTTATATTTAATATAATATTTATATTTAATATGGTTAACTTTAACAAAAAAAATAGTTTTTATCTTTGTCAGTTTTTAAAAGCCAGCTGATAGGAAGAATAAGAGTTGACAATATCACCAATAGAAAATTGTGCCAATTAGCCCTGTCGATTAATCACAGTTAACTCACGCGATTAACTCAAAGAAATTAATTGCGATTTAAAAAAATTAATCACGATTAATGACAGTTTTGATTGCACTGTTAAACAATAGAATACCAATTGAAATGCATTAACTATTTTGGGATGTTTTTCTACGTTTTCAAATATATTGATTTAAAGTACAACAAAGAATACAAAGTGTATAGTGCTCACTTTATATTATTATTTTTATTACAAATATTTGCACTGTAAAAATGATAAAAGGAATAGTATTTTTCACTTCGCCTCAGACAAGTACCATAATGCAACCTCTTTATTGCAAAAGTGCAACTTACAAATGTAGATTTTTTTCTGTTACATAACTGCACTCAAAAACAAAACAATGTAGAACTTTAGAGCCTACAAGTCTACTCAGTCCTACTTCTTGTTCAACCAATCCCTAAGACAAACAAGTTTGTTTACATTTACAGGAGATAATGCTGCCCTCTTCTTATTCACAATGTTACCTGAAAGTGAGAACGGGGGTTTGCATGGTGCTTTTGTAATTGGCATTGCAAGGTATTTACGTGCCAGATATGCTAAACATTCGTTTACCCCTTCATGCTTTGGCCACCATTCCAGAGGACATGCTTCCATGCTGATGACGCTCGTTTAAAAAAAATAATGCGTTAATTAAATTTTGGCTGAACTCCTTGGGGGAGAATAGTATGTCTGCTGCTCTGTTTTACCAGCATTCTGCCATGTATTTCATATTATAGCCATCTCGGATGATGACCCAGCACATGTTGTTCATTTTAAGAAACCTTACGCTGCAGATCTACAAAATGCAAAGAAGGTACCAATGTGAGATTTCTAAAGATAGCTAAAGCACTTGACCCAAGATTTAAGAATCTGAAGTACCTTCCAAAATCTGAGATGGACGAAGTGTGGAAATCTTTAAATTTCAGAAATCTTTAAAAGAGCAATACTTTGTTGCGGAAACTACAGAATCCGAACCCTCAAAAAAGAAAATCAACCTTCTGCTGGTGGCATCTGACTCAGATGATGAAAATGAACATGCATCAGTCTGCACTGCTTTGGATCATTATTGAGCAGAACCCATCAGCATGGATGCATGTCCTCTGGAATGATGGTTGAAGCATGAAGGGACATATGAATCGTTAGCGCATCTGGCACATAAATATCTTGCAACGCCAGTTAAAACAGTGCCATGCGAATGTCTTTTCTCACTTTCAGGTGACAATGTAAACAAGAAGCGGGCAGCATTATCTCCTGTAAATGTAAACAAACTTGTTTGTCTTAGGGATTGGCTGAACAAGAAGTAGGACTGAGTGGACTTGTAGGCTCTAAAGTTTTGCATTGTTTTATTTTTGAATGCAGTTATTTTTTGTACATAATTCTACATTTGTAAGTTCAACTTTCATGATAAAGAGATTGCACTACGGTACTTGTATGAGGTGAATTGAAAAATGCTATTTTTTTTACAGCACAAATATTTGTAATCAAAAATAAATATAAAGTGAGCACTGTACACTTCGTATTCTGTGTTGTAATTGAAATCAATATATTTGAAAATGTAGAAAAGATCCAAAAATATTTAAATAAATGGTATTCTATTATTGTTTAACAGTGTGATTAATCACGATTAATTTTTTTAATTGCTTGACAGCCCTAGTTCCAATAAATAATAGTGTTGTAAACAGCACCAGTCTACCTGTATTTTTTCCCCTTATGAGTCATGCCAGAAAATATTTAGTTTGAGAAAAGTGGTTTGTATCTCAGGGGTAAAAGCATAAGTAGTGTGTGGTTTGGTACTTGTTATTGTACTATAATTACTCCAGCTTTATAGAATTGTAAAGTAAATAGTCACGTCAAACCTGTGCAACTTGCTGATGCATTAACTAAAGCTGCCCTTGGGCTGCATTAACATACACAGGCTATCCTTGTTTATTCCCCTTCTACTATTTTTAAGGTATTTGGGGATTTGCTGCATTTTATATTAGTGCATATCTAATCTACCTTACCCTCAATCTCAGATTTAGCTATTTTGCTTGTGTACATAAGAGAAGTTGATTTGCAAAAGGACAAAAAGCATATTGTGCATTTAAATCACAATGTGGATTCTGCATCCTTTGTAGGTCAACTGCATGAAGTAAAAAGAAAAGGAGTACTTGTGGCACCTTAGAGACTAACAAATTTATTTGAGCATAAGCTTTCATGAGCTACAGCTCACTTCATCGGATGCATGAAGCTTATGCTCAAATAAATTTGTTAGTCTGTAAGGTGCCACAAATACTCCTTTTCTTTTTGCAGATACAGACTAACCCGGCTGCTACTCTGAAACCTGCATGAAGTAAGATAAATATATTTATATAGCTCCTTAGCTGACAGACATTGGCATTGCTCCATTGACGTCAATGGAGCTATGCTGATTTGCACCCACTGACGATTTGGCCCATTGTAGTATTATTGTTTTGGTTGGTTTGTTTCGTCCAGGGTGTGTTCTTGGCATATCAAGACAGTTGGTTTTCTACCATTCATTCACATGTGCCTCTGTATTTCCTTACCCCTGCAGTGTACATGTGGATGCATGTGCTTCCGTCTATAAGTAGGAAAATGGAAGATCAACTATGGCATGAGGCCAGTGTTAATGATGCACCATGAATCTATAACCTGATGCAAAGGTGAGGGCAAAGGGAGAAAGATAGGAGGGAGAACATGCAATTGTCTCTCTCCAGCAGACTGAGAGCTAAGAGATACAACGACCTCTGCAAGCCTTAGATTAATCTTAATGTTACTCCTAAAGTAAAGTCTATTATGTGTTCGGTGCGTAAGCAGTCTAAGCCAATCCATTAAACCATCTTGCTATTATTTCTTTTCCCTCATTAAAGAAAGCATTTGTCTCAGATTTTCACCCATCGTTAGATAAATATTGGCTTTCTCAATTTTTCAATGCACAGAGATCCTCTTGGGAGTCGAGCACTCATTCCTTACCCTGTATAAATTCTTCACTAAATAAACGAGCAAAATAGAGAAAGCAGTTAATATGATGTGTGAATTGACAATAAAACGCAATCATATGATTGGCAAGACGAAAGCTCTGAGTAAATGCCATGGAAGCCAGATTTTATTATGGGTAATTTTATTAGTTTCAATAATTTTTTATTATTGTGAGCGGTCAGTCCACTTCCAATTAGAGTACAAACTGCAGTAAATCTCACTATTGTGGTGGTGGTGGTGAATCGCAGATTGATTGGCTTAAAACATGGAACACAAGTCCTCGTTCTTAAGGGATGAGCTATTTTTTAGTGTAGCAATTATAGTATTCCAGTTTCCTCTATGGAGTGTAGACGTCTCATTGCTCTTAAGAAGTGCAAGGTGCCCAGGATGGCCTATAATACCTTTCAGCATCATTGGTCTTATTTACTGTAGACTGAAAATTGCCTAATTTACATGAATTAGCAGAGGGCTATGTCTAAAGTATCTAACTTGCAAGGTTGCCCAGAAGTACTGTCAAAATACCCTTGGGGAATTATTTAGGGCTCAGTTGTGCATCTGAAGGGTCAGTGCGTAGAAATGATGCCTCAGCAGCAATGCAGGGAATAAATCATGTTTTATGCAGCCATGAGTCCTTCTCTGCTTCCCACTCTTGCTCCAAGGGATAATCCTGACTGACAGCAGTCTTTTTGTTCTGTGGTGTTAGAGTGCCTAGCACAGTGCAGTCCTGGTTCATAGCTGGGGCTCCTAGGTGCTACAATCATACAAATAAATAGTGTATATAATATGAATGTCACGCTGAAGCCTAAAATGTCTATACGGTAAACGTTTAGTGATGGAAACAGCTACAATCGTGGCTGAGAGTTCTTTTCATTCACTTTATCACAAGGTTTAAACACCACTGGGTTTTGCAGTCTTTTACTATCCAGGTTTTAAGTTCTCAGCCATTTCTGGCTTTTTTACAGCCATGACTTTACTGATTACACCTGTGTGACAGCCTAGGCTTTCCATTACTAGTAATCAACAGCCTCGGACTTGGGAGATACGGGTTCAGTTCCCTGCTCTGCCACAGATTTCCTGGGTGTCCTTCGGCAAGTCACTTAGTCTTGGACTTGGTCTTTCTGTACACCTGTCCCCCCCCACTCTGAAAAATGGGGATAATAGCATTTCCTTTCCTCAGAGGTGTGTTATGAGGATAAATACATTAAAGATTGTGAAGCACTCAGATACTGTGGCCGTACAAGTACTTTGGATAGATGAAAATTCTTCCATTCTTATGCAGGGTGAGTAGCATATTACTCCATGGGTAAGTCCCAGTGATATCTGCATGAGCTAAGATGTCACAAGGTCATTCTTAAAAAGGCATCACGCAGGTCATTCTTCCTTTGTGATTTCTGTGGATGTTGAGATTAGATAAAACAGGCCAAGCTCCTGGGGAGAATCTCGGTAACACTCAAGCATAAACCCACAAGTGAAATGTTAACTTAATAATTCCCTCTTTACTTTATGAAAGGATATTTTTTATAGATTATGACTGCTATTACCTGGGTTTCCCCCCAAAATCATCCTCTGAAGGGGGGAAAATGTCTTGTATATCGGAGGAGGGAAAGAGAGAGAGAGTGTGAAATCAAAAGCTGACCTTTATGGCTAAAAATTAACAAAGTTTACGACTCAACACAATTGTGGAGTGTTACAAAGAAAGGCAGTTTGTCCTCCTAAATCAAGTCTGTGGTGACTAAACAAATTTATTGTTTCAAGTGAGACTGAATACATGTTTGGCTGGGGAAAAAGGAGGAGTAAAAAACTCATCAGTCTCTGAGCTATTAGGTTTTTGCAAGATTACCCTTTTTCGTCTAATATAGGCTGCCTCTTGTGAGAAACTGAATTGCTTTGCCTGTTACAGGTAGAGCACATTGTCTCTGGCTATTGTAATTCAGAAGGCCAGGAATGTTGCTGACTGATGGCACTTGTATTTGGTTGAAACAGACTTGTTCATAAGTAAAATTAAATGCTAAACTACAACATCAGAGTGGGACAATGCAGAAGCATGTGCTTTTTCCTTGTTGAAGAAATTAGTGAAAACAATGAGACAGGCCTAATCCAAAGCCTATTGAAGTCAACAGAAGTTTCTCTGTTCACTCCAGTGGACTTTGGATCAGGCCCAAAACTGTACGCAGGATTTTGCTTGAGTTTTTCATTAGATCATGGAAATTATGTGGCTGATTATATGGTTGGGTTAACTGAGAGAGAATAATTTCTATAAACATTCTATAAACATTTGTCAAAGACTGGGGGAGGGAGTGAGTTAAAGGCAAAGCATGAGCTCAAGCACCCTACCTCAGCCAAGCAAAAAAAAAAGTACTCTCAAATACCAATGCCATATTTTCTGATCATCCCATCAAACGAATGGAAATATAGCACCTATGGCAGAGGGATGTGGCTAGGAATCTAGCACAAATCTTATAGGTTGCCAACAACTTGTTTCTTGATGTGCTCTCTGGGCATACCTCTTGGTTCTGACATCACCGCTGAGTCCCATGCTCTGTTCTTCACCACGGCTGCACATGGCCGCCCCCAGGCTACTAATGTGGAGGGAGAGTTGTTGCGTGTCCTAGAAGCATGAATGTTCGCAGACTTTCAGACCTTTCCCAAGGGTTCATATTGTATAGAGCAGCTAACCTCAGCTTGGATCCCACTCCACCATCCATTGCCTATGGAACATCCAGTGCATAGTATTGGAAGAGTGGGCAGGTTTGGGACAGTTTGGTCAACTTACTCAGCTGCTGCTTCTCCCCTCCAGATGGGTCTGTCCAGCCCAGTGCTTTGCCCTCCACTGACGTAAGGGGAGCGGAGCACTGGACACTTGAAGACATAGATCATTTTAGAGTTATTGAGGAGTATACGCAAATTATTCCTGTGGTGACTGAACCAAGCTGTAGCAGGGCCACTCCTGAGGCTGTGATTTTGAGGGCAGGGAAGAGCACGTAGCACACATCTTAACTAAAAGAGACTATATCCTTGTGAGCTGCAGGAATGACTCAGCAGAAAAACAACACATACAGTTGCAGTCAGCAAGGACTCTCTCTCCTAGGAATGCTTTTAATGAGAAATCCGTGTATGTTAACCTAAGGAGTGAGGATGGCTTTGTGGCTAAGGCACTGGTCTGGATTCAGAAGACCTGGGTCTATGTTTCCAGCTCTGCAACAAATTTGCAGTGTGACCTCGGGCAAGTTCTTTCTATGCATCAGTTCTGTCTGTAAAATAGGGAGGAAACATTTCATGCATGCCTGTGAGGTGCTCAGATACTACCATAGAAGAATCTAGTTGCTGCTGCTTTTATTGTTATAGTAAACAAACCCTGGCTATTCCCCATGTTGGGGTTCAAGCCAGTCACATGACCCTGGGGTTGCAGTCCTGCCTTCCTAAAGGCATTCTCCCTAGTAGCCTCTCCGGCAGCTCTTCCCTTGAATACTTGAGCTAGGGAGGAGGGAAGCCGAGTTTAAATTAACCTCTTGCTCCCTGGGGCTAGAATCCTTACACCTTGTCACACCACCTAATCCATCCTTCCTCCCTTTTCTGTTAAATTATGAAAGCTGAATAAAATATGGTATGTGTTCTGGCAAGTCTCTAGGCTCCCTAAATTATCCTAAATTCTTTCAAACAATACTTGGACTGCAATGTCTATTAGCAAGCTGAGATCATGGGTTCTGATCTCAATGTTGAGGGCAGCATACCAGAACAATGCATTGTATGGCAGGGCTGACCTCATTAGCTGTAGTTTCTCTCCATTGCTGTCTCAAGGGTTTCACCATGGGGAGTGTATTTCTGTGTGCCAGAATCTGTCAGTGCAGTCAAAGAGATTATATTGCAAACTTCTGAAAGAATGTGTCCAACAACAGTCTTAATTGCTGATAACCTAATGAGCACAAAATGTTTCTGTGCACATTCTGGTTCTGGACAATACAATGCTTCAGAACTATGAAACTGTTTTTTTCCTGTGTGCGTAATACTGGGAAGACTAAGAGATTTAACGATGGATGATCCACTCAACGACAGGCTGTGATGTGTGCGTGTGTGCATGTGGGTGCATGTGACTGAAAAGCCGGGTGTGACTGAAAAGCTAGTAAACGCTAATGAAATGCATTTGGTGGCATTGGTGAAATGGCTAACCATCAAAAGAGCAAATATCAAGAACTGATATTTATGGAGAGGTAGTACTGAGGAATAGAAAACACTGTGTCAGAGAATGCTTTCCTTTCTGTGTCTGTTAGGACTTATTTTAGGTTGCTGCGTTGCCGAAAGACACACACCTGAATAATGGCACCATAGGTTTTTTCTTTGATAGGAAAAGGGCACAGCTTTAGAAAGGCAAGATTCACACAAACGAACAACGTGCATATAAAACCAGCTTACCCTGTCCCTTAAAAAACTGAGCCTGACTCTTGCATGCTATTCAGAAAGCCATAGACCATGATCTACAAGACCCCTGTATCCTGGGTGAGTTCTGCTGTGAACAAGATCCTATCCCCTAGAGTAAATCATCTCAATTAACTTGCCTTTATCTAAATCTAAATCTATGGCAGGTGAGATTTCCACCTCAGTATATCCACACGCAGGATTCAAGCTGCTGGGTTTGCATTTCTATAGCCATCCCTTACCCCCATCCTGAAGAACATGGGGCCGCTTCCTCACTGCAGATTAAAAAAAGCTTCCTGTCCCTACCAGTTAGTTGGACTGGCTTCTGTACTCCTGCAGAAGATCAGCGTTGATGAAAGATGTGTTGTGAAGAGTTTCTGACACCCAGGTTTATTGCTTTAAAAATTTGCATGTGTTGCAGCCTTTTCTTAAGTGCAGGAAGATGGTGGCATGGGCTGGTGGTAATACTGCGAGGTGGGTATTGCGATTGTGTAAGTGGGGAAGTCGAGGCACAGTGGTGAAATGACTTCCTTTGGTCTCTCTGTGAATCTGCAGCAAAGCGGTGTAGACCAAGCCCAGATCTCATGATTCATAATCCTGTGCTTTTATCACAATACGCATCAGCTTTGACAGCACTGCTGTAGTTTGGATAAATATCATGACTACTGCATGCTGCAAATCTGTCACTGTTGTCATCAGATATAGGTGCAGACCATCCAAAGTGGGTCAGTCTCATTCTGTAACGTGGGCTGACTGCTCACCTGTTTACTTCTAATCCCCTAAATTGGTCTGTTGTCGCATTTTCCTCCAGTTTCCAGAAGCAGGGCACATAGCCTCCTGAGAGGCTGCCGTCGGCTCCACTCCATGTATTAGACTGTAGGGGTTGCTGTAAGAGCAGAACAGTGAGCATATTGCATCCTCTGTGGAAGCCGAAAACATTGCCACTTTGACATGCCAAGTCCCTAAAGTCCCTGGGAATGACTGTTCCTAGGTCACTTGTATACAACAACTTCAGCAGCACAACTTGCTGCTACATGCGTCAGGTCAGCAATATAATGGCCCAGGATTTTGAAAATATAGCACAACACAACTCTCTTCAAGGATGGCTCATTAGCTACATAAATGAGGTCAGACAATACTTTTGTGTCACTACCATTACAAATGAGACGCATGCATTGTTTAAAAAAAATTAAAAGGCTAAACATGGGTCACAGCTTTGTTCAAAGCATCCAGACTAGGGGGAAAGAAAAAATAATTAAGGTGACACTGTCACAGACAAGAAGGATCATAAAATCTGTTGTCCAACAGGTAAATATGGTTGCTTCCACTTCTTGTAGCCCAAGGAGCTGTATTTTAAGCTGCATTGTACGTAAGTCATCTTGGTCTGTAAAGACCTATGTTTTTATTGTTATTTAGCTGATCACTATGCTTGTCCTTTTTCATTTCCTAATACTTAACACTGTAAATCTTAGATTCGTGAACATGTGTTTCATAATGAATGGTCTGCTAGCTATCAGAAAGGGTTCATTTCACTACAACAGTGCTATATGTGTCTTTGGTGACTTCCTTCTCTTAGGGTTTGTGGAGAAATTTTTCCTCCACCATTTTTTTTATTCCCAGGATCAATGTGTGTTGTGATGGGCTTGGGTCCTTTGGGGTGTCACCTGATGTGCTGGGCATCCCCTGCTCAATCACCCTATTCTGCCAGACTGGGTCCCCTTTACCTGGCCTTATTGGGTTAGGCTCTCCAGCCTCTTACAGCCAAGCACACAGGTAGGGCCACACCCTGCTGCAGACATCGACTGAAGTCAGCTCTGTGCGAGAGGGCTCCCCCAGCACTCACGTGCCCATTCCCTTTAAGGGGTACACACCCAAAGATTTTATGAAATTTGCCCCCTCCCTCAATGTGGAGGGAGATACGCACAATTTCTTGCCCTCTCCCCCGCAGTTAGAAAGTACATAAACTGAGTTATATTATAAACAAACAATAAGTTTATTAACTACAAAAGATGAATTTTAAGTGAATATAAGAGATAACAGATAGAACAAAGCAGATTACTGACCAAATAAAGCAAAATATGCAATCTAAGCTCAATATACTTAAGAAACAGGTTACAAAACGTAATTTCTTACCCTAAATGTTATTTTAGGCAGGTTGCAAAGTTTCTGTGGTTCAGAGTTCCAGTTATATTCCTTTTCAGACTGGATTGAAGTTGTCTATTTATCCACAGAGCAGGTGAAGCACAGACCAGGGCAGTGTGAGCGTCCCCTCAAATATGTCACAGCATTGTCTTGGAGGGACCACCTCTCAGAGTGAGCGGGCTTGTTCAGTTTCCATTGCCCAGTCAGTCCTTGATTCGTCTGCCAAGACTTCTAACAAAAGTGGCATTTAGTGCCAGATGTGGCAGGGTCTTTTCTGATGACTGCTTGATGGATGCAGTGTCAAGTGGGACCTGGGTTAAAGGGATTTAGGCTCCTAAGTCACTTAAGGACTTTTGAAAATTTGACACTACAACAATTTTGGGTTCCTTCCAACTTGGTCTGCAATTCAACAAGTATCCTAAGTGTGAAAGGGTGTATGTGTCAGTACTGATGACCTATGCCATTCATGCTCCATGTATGACATGGCTGTGTGGGGAGGCTTCACGCAGAGAATGAGCAGTATGAGGAGGAGAAGGAGGGGAGGGGGAAGTTAAGACTGAAACTACTGTGAAGGCAAGAGAATGGAGGTTCATGTTAGGATGAGCAAAATCTAAAGACTCCACCTGATGCTTGGGCAGAAGAAAGTTGCTTGTCTAATTTGTTTGTCGCTTATTTCCCTGGAGGGACAGTCTTTTGTTCTGATATTTCCTGGGTGCATTGATTGCCATGTCTGATCTGATACCGAAAGTAACATGTGGCCTCTCACATGAGTTTGTGGTACATATCACAGTAGTAGTTGTAGTACTGAGTTTCCTGAAGAGGACGTATATAATTAGCTATGTGCACTGGCTGAGTGGAACCATCGAGGTGTTCAGCAAAGGAGGCCAGGAAGGTGACTTACCCATTCCTTCAATCATGTTTGCAAAGAAATGGAGGCAGGAGACCAAATTCCATTTTAAGGTTCTGGTCAGATGCACAAGTCACTAGGTGCACCCAGCATTTTACAGTGCAGGTGAGAAGCTTGGCCAGTAGGAGGTAACAAAATTTCACTTGTCTAGACTGGAGTTCTGGATAATCTACAATATTGAACAATAGCTTTATACCATCTCATTATAGTATTATGCGTAAATAGAACAGTGTCGTGATTTTTCTAACAAGGCTTGCAGACCAAGGACTAGGTTCTGCAGCCTTTTAAATGTGCTTTGCATTATGCTAGTGGTACAAAGCAAACTTAAAACTGGTTTAAAGGAATGCAGAAGGGACTATTCTGGTGGCAGCTCATATGTCACCCCCAAGGTCCATGCTCAGGAACAGTCCCTGCTGACAGCTGGCATAAATAGAGCGACCTGTAGGTGACTTAATGCCACTTTTGCCCTCTCCCCATCCCAGATATGCCTAGTCACAATTCAGCTAGTCTGAAGGATCCGTTCATGAAACTATATTAGGATAACGTTGTACTCTTGGTAGTTCTGTATGCTTCAGTTACTTTGTGTATTTTGAAAAACACACTGAAGATAATGGTAAGTGTCTGTTTACTAAAATGGATCATTTGTAATGTATTCTGTCCATTGTAAATATTTTTTATCTTTTCTGCTCTGAATATTTACTTTTAGGGTCTGACTATTCCTTTAATACTGAAGAAGAAATTCAACGATTGTAATGATAGCTTAAAGCAATGAACTGCTGTACTCAGTCTGTGTGTGGTATCTAAAGAGGGCCATAAGATCACAATCATCACATTGGAAGAAGAAAATAAACTAGTATGCTTTGACTCGCTGACCATGCGAACATTTTCTGACAATTTATACATGCTAGAGACAGGAGAGAATAAAAATAACCAACAAATCAAATAACAAAACATTGAAAATGTCCAATTAATACATTTTTACAGCCATTTTTCACAGAATGGATGAGTCATTAAAATTCTGATTATATGTTCTCATGAGAATGATTGTAATGAGAACAGGAACCACCACATTATAAATCCATTCTCCTGGTGATAATTGTAACTAGAACAGTAACTTGTACAAATGTAATTCATTAATTCATTCTTATGACAATTTAAAGACTGCAATTTTGGTTGTTATTGCATGCCCCTTTGATGCAGTATCTAGGACATTTCTTGTGTTTATGAAGTTGAAGTATTGAAATTGAAATAGATTGTAACACAAACAGATGTAAACTTCTCAGGGTTCTGCCTTATCACAGTCACCTTTCTTTGTAAGTGTCTTCTTGCAATTAAGATTAGATTGAAATAATGTAAAATATCAGTCTTGATTTGTGGTGCTTAGGACAGATAGCTAGTTTAGTCTGATCTCAATTTCCTACTGGACTACATCCAGGGATCCTTGTTAGTCTAATGTCTTGATTCAGTATTTCTTGAAAACATCTGATATGAGTAGCACAAGTAATTAAAAGACCATTTCAAACTGAAAATATCTAGTAGAAAGGGTGAGATTTTAGTCAGTAAAATTTGCAGAGTTAGTTACACTGATGAGTTTTTGTAGAGCTAACAGTAATAACTGATACTATGTACAGTCATATTTTTTCCTGCTGTTTTCAAATGCTTTATAAAAAAGTAGATACTTACCTGCCTGCTGGTCACAAAATTTATTGCGATTAGTTTAGCAAAATTGCAAAGAGAGGCATTATCAGATTTTAGGAGGTAGAAGTGTCTAATATTTGGGGCTATCATTCTTGATGTTGTCGGCTGTTATCCTTCAAGTGCCTGATCCCCTTCATTAACTGAAGATCCATACTATTTCACATAAGATGAGTGTAATTTTGATAGCCAGCATTGGACATGGCTTCATTGTATTATATTTTTGACTGTAACAACAAAATACCTTATTTCTCTCTTATTGGTGGGTCAAAATGGCAATATAAAACAGATGCAATTACAAGTTTTCCTTGGGATGCTACGCAGTATGACTGGAGCAAAGGGAGTGTACAAAGGGAGTAGTTATGACCTGACCTGTTCCCTTTCAGTATGTAGAGTGGGAAAAACTTGCAAACCTTTGTATGACTCTTCAGTACCAATATAGATGTAAGAGTGAAATCCTAGCTCCGTTGAAATCAGTGGCAAAACTCCCATTGCCTTCAATGGGACCAGGAAATGTAAAAAGAAATTTACCAAAAAATGTAAAAAGTGTGTGTAAACAGAAGGTCCGTGTTTCTTAACCAGCTCCCTTATTTAGAATCACAAGTATGACTTTTGCCAAATTGCGTACGCTACATGGAATTCTTCCCATACTCTTGGTTCACTTCTGCAACTGATAAATTCCATCTCCTGTACTAGTTGATGCTTTACTGCAACCAGCTTTCTCTGCATTTTCAACATGGGAAGTGTATCATGTATCTTGTCCTCATAAACTCCTCCGTGAGTACAGAAGATGTTGTAGATACAGATTTTGAATTTGACTCTGAGCTGTGGTGCAGTAAATCCTTCCTGCCACCAAATATCTCTCTAAAGATCATTAGTATTTTTCTATAAGTAGCACTGATATTTTTATAATCATCAGACTAATCGGAGGAGTGATTAGAGAAGTTCAAAGTTTAGATAGCACCAAAAAAGACATGAACATGCTACCAGGAAATATTTGAAGAGACTTGGATATTTCCTTAAAGATGTATTTACTGGAACTTTAATGGCACTACTGTTCTGAATTATAGTGTTTAGACATTAATTGGCCTTGTTATTAAAAATTAATGCATTACCATGAAATGCCTATTTGTTTTTACCTTCCTAAAACTAAGCATTCTTCATGATGATTAGCAATATATTGAGAGGTCAATAACTTGAATAAAAGACTCTATTTGGAATACAGAAGTTTATTGCTATTAAAACTAAACAAAACCCTCTCAAACTGGAGAAATTCTCTTCATGGCTTTATAGCTTTTCCATTTTTAAGTATTTTTAATACTGATTTTTTTCAAAGAAAACATTGCAATAAATGAAGCTACAGGTGTGACAATACCTGGATATTGCTATTAAAATTCCAAGAGTACAAGTAATAAATTGGTACCCATGAGCCATAGTTTAATGGAACACTAATACTAAGCTATTCTACAAAAAAGGTCATTGAGTAATTAGGAAACGCTTAGTGCAATGTCAAAATGCAGTTTAGGTTTTTAAAATGAGGTGATAAATGCTCCTGTTGCAGTGCAATCATTGAAAAATAATTTTATGCACAGACTTGCCCCTGTGGCTAGTTTACTCTGACAGTGTATGCTAGTTGATGCAGAATTGGGAGTTAAAGGTGCTGAATTGTTAAACTAGAAAAATGGAAGCAGCTGCTATGTACCGTGCTTGGATAGCACATCAAAGTGCAGCGGAAACAAAGTGCCACCCATGATTCTGCCCAGGTCGATATTTCAGTGGAAATGTATAATATTATGAAGTTTATAGTCCCTGTATCAAAGTGACTAAAAATTAAACTCTGGGCTGTTGTGGAAGCCTGGTGTGAAAGCATTACTGCATATGACTAAAATGCCACCATTTATACTGTAACCCATTGGGTGTGTGCTTGTTCAGGTCTCCCCCTGTGCCTATTCTACAGAACACATGACTCTGTTACAACCCTAGCTAGAGAACCGTGGCTCTTTAGCCCATGCTGTAGCAGCTCATGCATTTAGCTTTGCAGGTGTGCACTGCACACAAAATTGATACTGAACTCAATCAATCCTGTAGGATCATCAGAGGGACTTTGAAACTGACTCCCACACTGCCATTATACTGCCTAGTGAGGACTGCATCATCATCAGTGAGGTGGGAGGCCTTTAGTAAAATGGAGAGACAGAAACAGGTGCATAATCCAGGACATCCACTACATGGACGTATTCTGCTACCTAAGAGGCTGAAGTCCAAAAACAGCTTTGCCTCTGAAAATCCCTTAACCCCAAAATACCGCTGTAGAAGGCTACAAAGTAACAAAGTGGCAGGAAATCCCATTGACCTCGGAGAACCTATTTTCTTCAGAACAACTCCCTCAGACACAGACCTCAAACAAAAACACTGGTATATTCTAAACTGAACGAGAGGTTGGGTGGCAAAGCCTGGGAGACAATATGATCAAGTTGAAGCTGAGGAATGACCCCTAATGTGAATGTGGAGAGAGTAAGCAAGTGCTTGAACGTTGCCTGATGTAGTACGCTCTTTCAACTTCCTGTACCCCCGAGGAACTATTCAAGATAAAAGACACCACCAGGTCTCGACTGTGGTTTTGGAGTGATAAGTTATGAAGATGAGCGCTGTAGGTCTTCAGTTCAATCGCCAGTGTGTCAGTCAAGATAGAGGCCATCACAACATTACCTGAGGTGTGCACATGTATTAGGTGAAATTAATTAATACAACAGTGACATGGTAGTAGAGGGCATTAAATTAGCTGAGTGAACCCAGTGCATGATTGCCAGTTGCTCAGTGCATACATGCAGCACTTCAGAATATAAGGAAATCTAATCAGTGTTTTTAAGGAATATCTTCCTTGGATGCCTGGAATTAGATACGGTTGCTCTTGCAATACAGAATTGTATTTGTCTTGAGATTTTAAAAAATGCAGTACCCTTTTGTCCAGCATGGTCTATATGCAACTTTCCTAGCGGCACAAGCTGTGGGTAGCTGTAGATTTTGCCTCTGTAGGAAACTGACCTATTCAGAACAAAGGCTGAGTTCTGAAAAGCAGAAAAACAAATTTACAAGACAGTCCCCATAACAAGGTGCTGTGGAACAACCCAAAAGAAAAGGCTTTCAGTTACTTATTCTCTGTTACACTGTGGGCCATATCCTCAGCTGGTGTAGGGTGACTAGATCGCAAATGTGAAAAACCGGGACAGGGAGTGCGGGGTAATCGGTGCCTATATAAGAAAAAGCCCTAAATATCGGGACTGTCCCTATAAAATTGGGACATCTGGTCACCCTAAGCTGGTGTAAATCAACATAGCTCCACTGAAGTTTATATTTTCCTGATGGAACCGGAGGGAAATAGCTTAATGGTTGATTTGGGAATATCTGGATTCTGAGAATCATCAGGTCCAAATTCCTGCAAGCTCTGCTGAGTTCTTATGAACTGGCAAGGACTCAACCAACAAGTCAGGAGCATAGGAATTGCTAATACCAGAACAATGCAGTGATTCATCTTATCTAATCTATTGTGATTGTTTTTATGAAACTACAGTAGAACCCTTGTTTTACAAACTAATTGAGGTGTTCATAAAATCAAAAAAAATCATAAAAGTGAACATCTAAAAATTAAAGTAGGAATGGTGCATGGCATTGCTTTCTTCTTGTCCTTCAGGCCACTGCAAAGCAATTTCCAACGCACTGAAGGCATCGGAATGCGAAGGGATGTCCATTTGCTCTTCGGCAACATCACTTGGGTTACATGGGTTTTTTCTGCCCTGGTTTGGAAAAACGGTTCATATAACGGGTCATTCGTAAGATTGGTATTCATAAAATTGAGGTTCCACTGTATTAAAATAGCAGATCTTCACTGCATACTATTTTGATGCCTTTGAATATGAAGGATTGTTACTGCCAGATGCAGAAAAGATGCAGGAAGTGCCTGAGTTTTGACGTAACATTAACCCCAAAAGACTTAGCATCTGGGGTGAAAGGTCCAAATGCTACAAATTTTACCAAGGCAAATCTCTTATGGACTTCAAGGGTACACACAAATGGTCCCTGTGCTAATAAACCCGATGATTGATACTAAAAGCTAATGAGATAAAGAGATTTTGTCGCTTAAAGTTATGATGTTGTATTATTCACCATAATAAATATATATTGGAAAGTCAGCAACACTAGACAAATATGACTGTTGAGAAATGTCAGTGTATTTATGTGGTTTGATATTTATATATGTACTATGTAATGTTTTAGACAATTTGTTAATGGGTAACTATCAAGAAAATGGCCAGTACAATAACTACAAGATTAGGTTTTATTATATAATTAATATATTGAATAAAAGGCTACAGTTTACCTAGTTACAGCAAACCAGACTTATATATATTTTTTAATTTAGGTGTGGTTTTAGGATTAACCCACAAATTCAGCATGGCAAGGTTGGCAAAATCTTGTTTTGATTTGATGATAAATAGCACCTTTTATATGAACACATGAAATGTGATTATTGGTATCCTGAGAAAATCACACCTCTGGGAGATTATCAGGCATGGGGAACAGTTCTGATCTTCCACAGGTGTGGTTGTCTGTGAATAACAGTGTGTAATAATACAGTTATTGTTTTTTTTTATTATACAAAGGAATTGAATAAAACACTGATTGTTCAAAAACCAGCAGTTGAAAAAATTGTCCTCAAGAAATTCACCAAAAGTTAAACATGTACAAATGAATACCTGGGTCAGAAAACTCAAATTTCTTTGCTTAGGCATCTATAGAATGTTTTAGTGTGGGGTGCTCTGTAGCATTTCTGTAGCATTTTCCTCACACTGACAAAGGCTTAGGGTTAATTAAGGACTGGTCTACGTGAGAATGTTGCATCAGTTTCACCTAAAGTGTGAAATTAAACCAGTTTACTTAAATTGATGCAAACCCCTGTATGGACACTTTTAGTTTGGTTTAATAGTGGTGTTTTAGGTTTGCTTAAGTCATTTGGGAACAGGTTTCAGCTAAACCAAAATAAGCCACTCCTAAACTGAATTAAGAGTGCACACATGGGGTTTGCATTGGTTTAACTAAATTGATTTTAAAGCAGGTAAATTAGCTGCTACAACTTTCCTATGCAGACAAGGCCAAACTTCTGCCATTCTTAGTGTAGTGCGAGTGAAAGTCTCTTTACAAATGTTCCCTTCTATTTAGTATTTAGCCAGCATAGGTGTGCGGTTCTTAGCCAAGTCCATCTCACCATTGACCTCACATCTATGATAAGATCCTGCTAGGAGTATGGTCTATGTGGACATCATGCAGAAGTTACCTGAGGTAGAGTATAAATCCATATTTTTCTAAACTATAAACCTGGTGCGTACTTGGTAACCATCAAATTTCTCTTTCTTAAAACATCTTGTCAATTATTCCTCTTCGTTGTGGCTTCTTCCTTTGAATTAGTTTCTTCTTGGTAAAGTCAAATGTCCAGAACACTTCCAACACAGTGATTTGAAATAGATCTTTCTGATATGAGTCTATTAAGAATGCTTGTGGAGACCTCAGTGCCCAAAACTGTATCCTCTGTTCATTTGTAATTACACTGCATTACATTGTTTATGTTGAAGAAAACATTTCTCTGGGTGCCAATTATAGAATATCAAGCTTTTATTGCGTTGACACATGGTACAATGGAGCAAAAATTACTATTTTCAATCAAGCATTCTGCTCCCTGTTGACTGGAAAGCCCTGATGTCACATTGCATACTGCAGACTCCAGAAACATTGCAGAGGGATATTTTTGTCTATTCAACTACTTGCTAGAGTTTTTCTGTATTTTGTGTTCTTATCTGTCAGCTGTTTCGATATGTTAGTATATTTTCAACTGCAGCTTGTGCTACTTTATCCTGTAATCCTAATGTATTTCACAGTGTAAGTGGTGTTGGTCCAGGTCTGTACTTTGATGGGACATTTCCAGGGAACACCTAGACCAAAAGAAATTATTGAGACAATAGATAGACCTCTTCCTTCTGTCTGTGCTCCAATATGGTGTTATATCCATGCAGCTAGAGGCACTGATTGAGATGTTCAAAGTGGACTATGGGACTTAGCCACACCATTCTCAATGAAATTAATGTCTTTTATTACTGAACCCTGAAACCAAACTCTTAACCAGTTATGACCATTACAGATCCTATAGCACTTTTTGCAAGAGGGGAGTGGTTCAAGAACCAGCCAGCCAAACACCTAGAGAGGGAATGCATGGCACCACCATATAGCCCTGTCCCACCCTATCCAATGTCCCATCTCTTTGGCCATCCCTGATGCTTCAGAGGAAGGAGAGTAATAAGAAACTCTCTTAGAATACATTGGGGAGATCCTGATCCTTGCCAGTTGCCAGCTGAAACCCTGACGCATGAGCTTTAGGAACATCTGACATAAACCAGCAGTGAGCCCCAGGCCTGTTGAGCTCTGCCCCCGACCATCACAAGAAACCCTCTCATACAATTGCCCTCATAAATTTGTCTAACTGTCTCTTAAAACTAATTAAGTTGTTTGCCCTCACAATTCCTATTGGGAGGCTGTTCCAGAAGTCACCCTCTGATAGCTAGAAGCCACTTTCTAATTTCCAACCTGAATTTGTTCATGCCACTTTATATCCATTTATTCTTGTACCACCTTTGTCCTTTAACTAAAATAGTTCTGGTATTTACCCCCTAGTGTATTTATAGAGAGCAAACTTATCCCCTCTCATCCTTTTTAGTAAACTAAACTCAAGCTCTTCCAGTCTTCTCTCATAAAATAGGCTTGCCATTCCATTGATCATTTTAGTAGCTCTTCTCTGCACCTGTTCTAAATTCGTCTTTTTTTTAACTTGGGTGACCAGAATTGTACACAATATTCCAAATGAGGTCTTACCACTGATTTGTACAATGAGATTAATACTTTTCAATCTCTACTGGAAATGCCTCATCTAATACATCCTAAGATTGCATTTGCTTGTTTCATAACTGCATCACATTGGTGGCTCGTAGTCATCCTATGGTTGACCTACAGACTGAGGTGTCTCTCCTATTCTGTCTCTTCTAACTGAGTCCCCATCTTCTAGCAGAAATTCTTATTAGACCCTAAGTGCATGATTTTGCACTTTATACTGTTGAATTTCATTCTATTTCTGTCAATCTAGTCATCAAGGTCATCCAGATTTTTATATATAATGTTCTGATCCTCCTCTGTATTTATGATGCCTCCCAATTTTGTATCATCAACAAATTTTATTTGCAGACTCCTACTTTTTGTGCCAAGGTAATTAATAAAAATAATGAATAAGGTTGGTCCCAAAACTGATCCTTGAGGAACTCCACTAGTAACCACCCTTCAGTCTTATAATTCACTTTTCAGCACAACCCATTGCCTTCCCCCCTTTAACCAATATCTTATCCACCTTACAATGCTTGTACTGATCCCCATCTTTCCAAATATAACTAATAATTTCCTATGTGGCACCATGTCAAATGCTTCTTTGTCATCTTAAAACTTCTCACTGAGAAGATATCTTAGAAGCTGTCTCAGCAATTTTTTTCTCATGTAATTGTCAGGAAATTATGAGGATTTCTGTTGCCATTTTTATTTCATTGTTTTAGTTTCCTAATGTGGAAATACAACAATATAAATCCCTATTATACTAGTTATTTCTAAAAACGTCTGATAAAATAATTTCAGATATATTTTACATTTCCTTTATTGAAATGCTGTATATAGTCACTGAATAACTTTTCTTGCATTCAGTACAGTAAGTTCAGTATATTTAAGATGACATTTATTGCTTTCATTTTTGTAAGGAAGTATGGCTGCTATTAATAAAGAGTAAAAATTATAGTCATTGTTTGAGGACTTCTGAGGAAAAAATTTATTTTAGCAGGTCGATGTGTCAGAATACAGAGAACACAGGAATGTTCAATTGTATTTCCTCCTCTTACCAAGTGTACACACAATCATTAGGGATAACTAGTTGGTAACTGCTTTTTGGGATGTTATATTATCGAATTTAGAGGTCATGGCCATTTATCGTTACATATTTTGACTTTTTCTTTAAGAGATTTATAACAATCCTGCATTGGCAGAGGGGTGGGCTATTTTATATAATAGCTCTTTCTAATCTTTAATTTCTCTGGTTTTATGATAACTAGGGTATTTAAACTCTTAATGGGCTAGAACTTTACATGCCAGCTGCTAGACTACTCTTAAATTCTGTTCTGGGACCAATAGTTCTCTCTCATCTTACATTTTATTCATATACCATTTTTATTCTATCATGTTCTTATTTTTTTAATGTTTCCCATTTCTTGCTTTCCAAATTAACGTGCTGAATAATGTGTAACTTGGAGTCATTATTGGGCCACCCAGATGAGAGTAGTACAGAAGTTCACCTTCAGTGTTTTAATAATAATAATAATATAATAATAATAAATACATAATTTGTCACTTCCTAATTTTGAAATGATTATTATTGTTATTATTATTTATTAATAATAATAATTTATATTGCAGTAGTGCCTTGGAGCCACAGTCATGGACCAGTACCCCATTGTGCTAGGTTCTGTACAAACACAGATAAAAAGATGGTCCTTGGCCCAAAGACCTTTCAATCTAAGTGTAAGACAAGAGACAACAGACAGATGATGGTACGCAAGAGGAGGAAATGAGACAATATTGGAATATATGAGTTTCTGTGCTGTTGGGTTCTATTGTTCAAGTGACAGGGGGATAATTGTTATCCTCTGGGAAGCTGCTCAAAGCCTCAGACCCTTCAGTAGAGGCTTATCCTTAGGAGGATGGGAAGGCACTTAAGAAGCCCAATGATGATTTGTAATTTCAGGTTTCCTAATACATTCATGTTTTCCTTCATTCACATTGAGCCACCTCTGGAAGAGTTGGAAAAAGATCGTGGAGCGGGAGAGAGAGGGCTTTTGTCTAGAGTTGCAGGTAAGCAATAGAAATTGATTATAGTGACTTGTAATCCACTGATACACTGGAAGACTTAATCAATGGTTACATAAAATTGCTTTTTTCAAGACATTTTATTACAATGTAATAAATCACCCTCAGTTGGATTGCGGGGGGAGGGGGAGAGGCTTTCATGGATCTCACTTACAGATTCCACACCTGTCTCCCAAAATCTATATACTGTTCATGCACTTTTTCTAGGTTGCCTGTGTGATTGAAATCCATTGACAATGTCTGCATTCTTTAACAATCTGGGGGGATATTTGTGGATATACAGCTTTCCCTGTGTAGTACTTAAACCAATTTTGATCAGTTGTGGAAGCAGAAAGATCTTTTTTGTCTGTTTGGTTTGTGTAAGAAACAATCAATCTCTTTCAAATATCAACTCTATACACACGCCTGCATTAGTTAGTGTTTCTGAGTGTCAATAAATTTTATTGGCTTCCTTAAAGTAATTACCCTAATCGCAATGAATGGTTTTGCTGTTGTGAAATCTTAAACGGAATCTTAAATGAGTGCAACACATTGGATGTTTTATGTCTCATATTTTTTCGGGTGATAAATGGGACTGGAGAAAGAGGGTCAGGTTTCAGGAGGTACCTAGTTTGATGTGATACCAGGAGCTCAAGGATAATAGCTGATAGCCTGGCTGCCACTGAACAAACCCCGGCCTTTTAGCATGGAACACTAGCTTCCCAGCTGTTCAATAAAGATCTTCCCTACAGTTCTGCCTGTTGCAGCAATTATTGTGCCAACTAAATGGATATGGCCTTGTCTACTCAGGTGTTTCTGAGCTTCTCCCACCATTCCTGTGGAACAGCTCAGCCAGGCCTAGTAATTGCAGGAGTATTTGGGTGGACTGACTTCGAGCATTTTTACCTCAGTATAGTGTAAACGTATAGGTATTCTGCACCTGGTCTAGGGTGCTACGCCAGGCAGAGAGGGAGACACACATGATACTGCACAGCCCACATAGTACTCTCAATGAATGCTGTGTGTGGATGCGGTGTACCCAAAATGGAATGAATAGTGTAAACTCTCTATACCATTGCTAATTGCACTGACTCAGTCAGACTGATATTTTGCTAGTGTAGATACAGACTAGCTGCTTCCTAAAGGCTTCAGATCCAATTACGGCTCTAACCCAGCCCTGTTTAGTTTTGTGTGTTCATCAGTATGGCTGCAAGCTATGGTTTTTTAATATGGTCGTTTAATAGCAAGACAGACAAAAAGAATTCAAGCCTCTACATACCATTTTAAACAAAAATTCTATAACTGGGAAAACACCTGATGCTATATTGGTGTTCTGTTTTTCAGTAAACTCTTACAGGAAAAAACTTAGCACACAGTTTAAATGGAGAAATCCTTCCAGAACACAGTTCCTTGTGAGATGTTTCTGAAACAGAGGCTGTGGCTAGCTCTGTACTTCCCTCATTCGGGATTATAGCAGTGACTCTCCTTAAAAGCAGTGTTTATTTTTTTTTTTGTTTTTTTTTATAGAGTCGTGTGTAGCGGGAATCCTGATTAGGCTGCTGCTCGGTTTCCTGACTCTGAGATTGCGGGGCTGCCTAAGCAGTCCCATGCCTCCAAAGTCTTTGGAAATAACCAAGGAATTGTGCAATCTCTCTAAGTGGAACTGCTAAATTATGGCATTTTCTTCATGTGTTTACAGGCAAATAAAAGATGAGCTGTTTTATATTTTTATTAAGCTGTGGAATGGGTTTGGTAAATACTGCAGACTGACAACTGCGGAATTGACACGCTCTGTCTTTCTCCATGACTGTAAATATCTTCTTGCTGCTTAATTCTACAGTGCTGTTAATAGGAGACTAGTAAATAGAAATAACAAACAATATGTGTGCTAGACTCATCAGCTTGTCTCATTTTTTTTTTGACTGTTGGCAGCAAAAACAAAACAAAACACAAGTTAGTGACAAGGGTAAAGAACAGTTAACAGTAATGGATCTGAAGCTGAGAGCTCTTAGCTTATAACATTCAAAGCCCTTGAATTGGAGAATTTCAGGATAAGAAGACTTGACTTAAGGGCTAAGGGGGTTTTTTTGGTTTGTTTTTTGTGCTCACAGCATCAGATGGCAGGGTGCTTGCCAAAGTGAAGATATTTAATCCTGGAGTCTTGAGCTCATAAAACATTTAAAAAATGCAAAGGCAGCACTCAGTGGATGCCCTTTGGCACCAACAACATTGTGTCAGGATTATGGATTGCTGCCAGTCCTGCATTTCGGTCTGAAAAATTGTTAGTTGTAACTTTCTGGGAGCACATCGATTGTAAGGTCAGTCTGTATCACTTATACGACTTATATCGGTGTTGTGAAAAAAGGCACCGTAGGCTCCCTGATTCTGATTAACTACACTCTGCAGTTACCGTTTTCAGCATAACTCTCAAATGATTTAATAAAAGAAGGAATAAAAATAAAATCGTAGTCCCCAAATGAATGTATATGCAAAAGAGCATGTCCACAGTTGCTTACGTCGAATGGTTTTCCTGTTTATTGTTCCCTCAGACTCGCAAGTAGGCATTTTACGAGGCCAAGCGAAGATTATCACTTAAGGCAGAAAGAATCCTGATAAGTCAGAAAATGCATTCCTTACCTCTTGACTTTGGAACCTATATTTAGCAAGGAAAATAAAAGGTATTAATTGATAGGAAATGCAGGCAGATTAGGGGGCAGAAGTGACATTTGAAATAGCGTCTTAGACCTTTAAAATAATCAGTCTTGTAGCCCTGGTAGGAAAGAATAGCAGTTTTACATTCCCATTTAAGTCAGTAAAGAAAGCTTTGCCTGAGTTAAGGTGTCAGGATCTCACTGGATACGGGGGAAGGGAGGAATGAAAATAGGTGGAGCCATGGCTCTGCTTCTCCCTCTGTTGCTGCTCAGCTCTTCATACCAGCCACATGGAGGGAGACGGAATAGGATGATCCTTTAAAAGGATATCACAAATTATTTCCTCCCCACACATGTTGGGAATGCCAAGAGGCATTGTGCTTTATTCTTGGCTGTGCCTGACAGGCACAATATAGCCCATAATCTTTTTGAAATGGAAGACTACAGCTAACCTATATGTTTGAGGGAAGGTTTAAGAATATGTTGTTTCTTTAAAATGTACCTGACATCTCTTCCAATCCACATGTCTAATAGAGAGGGAAAAATGTAACATAGGATGTGGACTACCACGATTCATCTCTGTGCTGAATAAATATAAATATCTACAGCAACTTGCGCAAGGATGCTTTAATGGCAGCTGTCAGAAATGTTTAAAATGGATTAGACCTTTTCAAGTTTTCCTCTAATAATGAATATTTAGAGAGAATTTTAAAGCTGTTAGCTATTAATTATAGTACCTAAAAATATGATCATGTTCAGTCAAGGAGGAATCAGCACACATCTGTATGCAGAAACACGTTCTGTATCCAGCTCTTGTGACATATTTTTTATTTTCGTTTGAAATAAAATAGAAGAATTTATTTTAATAACACCAACAGGTAGTAGAGCAGCATTACACTTAAATGGCATAGCCATACTGAGACTATTCACAGCTTGGAGATAAAATAACAGGCCAAGACATTTGTCGATTAAAGTTACGTTTAGTAAAACTGAATGATCACAAATTTAATTCCAATGTAGACTTTCAAATTTCTGCCCACAAACCAATATTCCTGTGGAAATATAAGCTTAGTCTTTAGATCACTAACAGTGTAGTCCATAGTCTTTTTATTATTATTTTATTTATTATTCTTTGTGCAGATAAGAAAAATTCTCTCTCTCAGTTCCGTTATACCACTGACGGTTACTTTCACACACTGGAAATAAATAGGGTTATATTTCTACAGTTAAAATAAATGTTGCTCCTGTGGAAATAAATGACTTATTCCAACAAAAGAAAGCTGATTATACTCTTGATAAAGAGGCTGTCAGTCAAGTAATTCTCATTTATATATTCAAAAATCTCAAGTAATAGCTGTGCAATAAAAAAAAGGCAGTAGCTCTATTAAATCTTGCTCTTCGGGATAATTTTTTTTTAACTCTCTGCTGGAAATAATCTTCTCTCTGTATCTTGTAGTTACTCCCCTGAATAAGTAGTTTCCGTAGATGGAGGGTATTTCCCTCTACCACCACCATCATAAATACTTTTGGCACATCTGGCAAAATGACATAAGGCAGGGGTGGCCAACCTGGGGCTCCGGAGCCACACGCGTCTCTTCAGAGGTTAACATGCGGCTCCTTGTACAGGCACCGATTCCGGGGCTGGAGCTACAGGGGCCAACTTTCCAGTGTGCCGGGGGTGCTCGCTGCTCAACCTCTGGCTCTGCCACAGGCCCTGCCCCCACTCCCCCCCTTCCCACGCCCTCCCCTGAGCCTGCCGTGCCCTCGCTCCTCTTCCTCTCCCCCGAGCCTCCTGCACGCCACGAAACAACTGATCAGGAGATGCGGGGAGGGAGGGGGAGGCGCTGATTGGCGGGGCTGCTTGTGGGTGGGAGGCGCTGGGAGGGGGGGTGGGGGTGGAGAGGGGAGCTGTTGTAGGGGGCTGCTGACGTATTACTGTGGCTCTTTGGCAATGTACATTGGTAAATTCTGGCTCCTTCTCAGGCTCAAGTTGCTCACCCCTGACGCATGGTGTCTGCTCTAATCCAGCTGACCCATTGTTTGTGCAAGGAGTTATGTCCTCCGAAGACATGTCTCATATTGTACCTTTGGTGTATGTCTACACTGCAATTAAAACCCTGCAGCTGGCCTGTGCCAGCTGACTTGGGCTCATGGGACTCAGGCTATGGGGTTGTTCAGTTGCAATGGAGATGTTTGGGCTCAGGCTGGAGCCTGGGCTGTAGGACCTTGGGAGATAGGAGGGTCCCGAAGCTTGGGCTGCAGCATATGCCAGAACTTCTGCACCTCTATTAAACATCCTCTTGTACTAGGAAGGGAGCCTAAAACAAAAACATACACATGCAGCCAAACATTTTACCACACCTCTGAGCCTGAGCCCTGCGAGCCCGAATCAGCTGGCACGGGCCAGCTATGGATGTCTAATTGCAGTGTAGACATACACCTATTGAGGCATAGCCCCATTCAATGCTCTTGCTGCAAAGTGTAGCCCATTGACACTGTGAATCTGCCTCTATCTAAGATACTTAAATGACCCCCATTACTAAAGTATCTGAGCCCCTCACAAACTTTAATGTATATATCCTCACAATATTCCTGGGCGGTAGGGAAGTGTTGCCGAATAGATAGCACTCTGGACTGGGATTATGGAGACCTGGGTTCTCTTCGGGGCTTGGCCAGAGGCCTGCTGGGTGACTTTGCACCACTCACCTCGCTTCTCTGTGCCTCAGTTTCCCCATCTGGGAAATGGGGATAATGATACTGACTTCCTTTATTAAGCACTTTGAGACCTACTGATGAAAAGTGCAATATAAGAACTAGGTATTATTATTACCCCCATTTTGCAGATGGGGAACTGAGGCACAAAGAGGCTAGTTCAAGGTCGCATGGGGAATCTGTGACAGCAGGAAATTGAGCTCTGGTTTCCCAAGTCATAGGCTAATGCCTTAACCATTGACCAACTTTCCTTTCTTTGACTGAGCACAGTATATGGCTGTTAAACCACCCAGTCTCACAAGAGGAACTTGGTCAAACAAGTCATGACTCCAGTTTTCCTGCTGCCTACCCACCAACTTCCATGTGCCCCACATACACACTGGAGAATCCCCAGCATTTCAGCCTAACAACTGAGACATCTGCTAATCAGGCTGTTTGGGGAAAGGCAAAAAGCTGGGCAGGTAGCAGAAATTCCTTCTCAACTCCAGATATGGCAGTCACGGTCACTGGTGAGAGTAGTAGAGATGGGAACCCTGAGAACAAATGCAGGACTAGGCTGTTATGCTGATCCTTCAATGAAGCACATCCTAATAGTCTTGTCAGGGCCATACCAGCATCATAACGGGAGGGAAAGGGGATGGAAGAGACCTCCAGCTTGCCCCCTACGGATCTGAAAATGCTCCCCTTGTCGCTCTGGCTCTAGGAAGTAGGAGAAACTAAGAGCAGAGGCACAGAGAAGAGCAGTGGTGGAGAGGCAATATTATGTCACAGTCCCACTTACACTTATTTATTATTTTTCCTTTAGATTTGACATTAATAAAAGAATTCCCATCCCATAACTCAGCCTGACCTGATCATTACACTTATAATAGCCATCCAGCAACAGCAATACTAATGCACAATATATTAACTCCACCAGCCCGCAGCCTTAAATAATCAAAAGGATCAACCGTTTACTTCGGCCAGCAGTCAGTAAAAACTCCCCAAAAGCCTCTCTTCTCTGAGTCCTAGTCGGCAACCTGCCTGCAGCTGCCACTGAAGACAGTGAGTGTTGTGTGACTGCAGGGTTGGCTGAGTGGCTGCTCTAGATCCAAATGGGTTGATTTTTGTCCAGAAGGCTTTTTGAGAATCAAAGCATTAATGCTTCTTTTCCTTGAACATGTTACCCCTTCATTCAAGGCACTGGGTTTTGTTACTCCTCTGTAATAGTAAGCTATTGTTATTATGCAAGTACCACACAATTAAATTTAAAAACAGGCCACACAAAAGAAATAAGTCACGATGTTTCATGTATAAACTAAATATGCTTCAGGAAGACTAAACCTGGAATTAAGAAAATGTGCATGTTAAAAAGACATTACTGTTGGAAAAAGAGTACAAACAGTAACATGCTGACTTTGCCAAAAGATCCTACCCGTTTAGCTGGCTGGAGGAAGCTCTGCAGACATATCATGAGGATCTGGCTCATAATTCCAAAATTAAAACAAAGCCCCAAAAGTTTTTAATTTTAATAATTTTGCAGTTTTGTAACTTCCCAACGGAAACCTTCCACTGCCTACTTTCATAGAGTCATATTCAAGAAATGAAGTCAACATAGCTGCTAAAAAGGAAATCTTGAGGTGCTGAAATGGCAAATAACAGATTGTGCTCAAATAAAGACCTGTGACCTGTCTGGCTTTGTGGACTCTCTCCTCAGGCCCTACGCTACCATCAGTCCCAGCTATCTTCGAGACACCACTGACTTCCTGAGGAAACTACAATCCATCGGTGATCTTCCAGAAAACACCATCCTGGCCATTATGGATGTAGAAGCCCTCTACACCAACATTCCAAACACAGATGGACTTCAAGCCGTCAGGAACGGTATCCCCGATAATGTCACGGCAAACCTGGTGGCTGAACTTTGTGACTTTGTCCTCACCCACAACTATTTCACATTTGGGGACAATATATACCTTCAAGTCAGTGGCACTGCTATGGGTACCTGCATGGCCCCACAGTATGCCAACATTTTTATGGCTGACTTAGAACGCTTCCTTAGCTCTCGTCCCCTAACTCCCTTACTCTACTTGCACTACATTGATGACATCTTTATCATCTGGACCCATGGAAAAGAAGTCCTTGAGGAATTCCACCATGATTTCAATAATTTCCATCCCACCATCAACCTCACCCTAGACCAATCCACATAAGCGGTCCATTTCCTGCACACTACTGTGCTAATAAGCGATGGTCACATAAACACCACCCTATACCGGAAACCTACTGAGCGCTATGCTTACCTACATGCTCCCAACCTCTATCCAGGACATGCCACATGATCCATTGTCTACAGCCAAGCTCTAAGATACAACCGCATTTGCTCCAACCCCTCAGACAGAGACAAACACCTACAAGATCTCTATCAAGCATTCTTAAAACTGCAATACCCACCTGCTGAGGTGAAAAAACAGATTGACAGAGCCAGAAGAGTACCCAGAAGTCACCTACTACAGGACAGGCCCAACAAAGAAAATAACAGAATGCCACTAGCTGTCACCTTCAGTCCCCAACTAAAACCTCTCCAGCGCATCATCAAAGATTTACAACCTATCCTGAAGAATGATCCCTCACTCTCACAGATCTTGGGAGACGGACCAGTCCTCGCTTACAGACAGCCCCCCAACCTGAAGCAAATACTCTCCAACAACCACACACCACACAACAAAACCACTAACCCAGGAACCTATCCTTGCAACAAAGCCCGATGCCAACTTTGTCCACATATTTATTCAAGTGACACTATCATAGGACCTAATCACATTAGCCGTGCCATCAGGGGCTCATTCACCTGCACATCTACCACTGTGATATATGCCATCATGTGCCAGCAATGCCCCTCTGCCATGTACATTGGCCAAACCGGACAGTCTCTACGCAAAAGAATAAATGGACACAAATCTGACATCAGGAATCATAACATTCAAAAACCGGTAGGAGAACACTTCAACCTCTCTGGCCACTCAGTAAAAGATTTAAGGGTGGCAATTTTGCAACAGAAAAGCTTCAAAAACAGACTCCAACGAGAAACTGCTGAGCTTGAATTAATATGCAAACTAGATACCATTAACTTGGCTTTGAATAGAGACTGGGAGTGGCTGGGTCATTAACATATTGAATCTATTTCCCTACGTTAAGTATCCTCACACCTTCTTGTCAACTGTCTAAAGGGGCCATCTTGATTATCACTACAAACGTTTTTTTCTCCTGCTGATTATAGCTCATCTTAATTAATTAGCCTCTTACAGTTTGTATGGCCACTTCCACCTTCTGTATATATATATATATCTTCTTACTATATGTTCCATTCTATGCATCCGATAAGTGGGCTGTAGCCCATGAAAGCTTATGCTCTAATAAATTTGTTAGTCTCTAAGTTGCCACAAGTACTCCTGTTCTTTTTGCGGAAACAGACTAACACGGCTGCTACTCTGAAACCTGTAACAGGTGTGAGGGACTGTATATGTGACATACTTTTACTTCACATCATAGACTGGGGGGAACCTTGCTGAGCGCTAATTAATTGTTGGGGTTTTTCCTAAAGAATTCCTACCTTCAAATGGCCTTCAACAGAGATTTCCTACATCTTTCAGTGATGGCAAGTTGGTATGCAGATAAAACTAAATAAAACAATGTCTAATTCCATGGTTTGAACCCTGGAAAACTGCAGGTTTTGGCTTTAAATGATATAGTGGGAAAAGTCTGATTTGATTTTAAATGAATCCTATCTGTTTTGATTTATTAATTGTACTATACAGTGTATTATATTATGTTAATAAATTTCTAAGAAAACATTTTGTGGTGAAGTGAAACTTTATTTAAATATATGTTAGTATGGTTGGAAAATGTGCATCAAAGATTTTTGACAAAAAGATGAGCAAAAATATATTCATGCTGTTCTTCTTAATGGTTAATATCCCAAATCAGCGACAGAGCATGGGCCAGGCTCCCAAAGAGTTGTAACTTGTGCCCAGTGCTACTTTGTTGAAGTGCACCATTTGGGAATCGCAGAATGAGCAAATGACCACAACCAGCTGTCTGTGGTTGGAGTTACTCCATTTGTGAATACAGCCATGATACTTGCCCACACAAATCAAATAGCATTGCATGTACACTTTACATATATCTCTACCAGGCTTCTAGGCATAGTCACGGAATCAAAAATATAATCAACAACAATGCTGATTAAAGAATTATTTAGAAATTCACAACACCATCACTGAGAAAGTGAAAATGCAATGTACTCACAGAGCTAACATTTACTGTAGGACTTACACAAAATTGTTTGGTGCGCCTGTGCTCCCTCTGCTGGCCTTAAAATATAGTCATGTAATTACCTATGGTTTTACATGTAATACTTGGTATCTAAATGTTGCATAAAACCGAAGAGTACAAGAGCCCACAACTAAGAGGTACTTTTCCTATTTCTGCTTCTCTAAGCATGGGAGCCTGTGTGTGTGTGTGTGTGCGTGCGCCAGGCTCAGTCCAATTCTCTGCAAGCAGCTCCCTATTCTGGGTTGTACCACCAGGAATACTCTGTTCTCAGTTCCTGACAGCCAGACCTTGGCTGCATTGTATCGTCTGGAATCGTGGAGGGGCTCTGAGGTATGTTATGTTCTAGACCTTTGTGGTTTAGGATCAGGCCTTTGAAACCTGCTCTGAAGCAAATGGAGAGTCAGCAGAGTTTGTAAAACACACATGCGGTGTGTCTACATCGTCTTTTGTCACTAATGAGGTTTGCTATTATGTGGTATGCCAGCTTCAGCTTTTCTAGCTGAGTTGTGGCCTGAGATGTAGAATGACTTACAATCCTTTAACCTGGAAGCAATGATGGACTGGATCCCTGTGGCTAAGTTGTCAACCCAGAAAGGTGGGTGCAGCCTGCAAGCCAAGTGAAGAAGAAATAAGGTGAATATATTATAAGGCCAAAAGGGACTATTGGGTCATCTAGACCAGTGGTTCTCAAAGCTGGTCCGCTGCTTGTTCAGGGAAAGCCCCCGGCGGGCTGGACCGGTTTGTTTACCTGCCGCGTCCGCAGGTTCAGCCGATCGCGGCTCTCCCTGGCTGCGGTTCGCCGCTCCAGGCCAATGGGGGCTGCGGGAAGTGGCGCCGGTCAAGGGACGTGCTGGCCGCCCTTCCCGCAGCCCCCATTGGCCTGGAGCAGCGAACCGCGGCCAGTGGGAGCTGCGATCAGCCGAACCTGCGGACATGGCAGGTAAACAAACCGGTCCGGCCCGCCGGGGACTTTCCCTGAACAAGCGGCGGACCGGCTTTGAGAACCACTGCTCTAGACTGATCTCCTGCATAACACAAGCCACAGAATTTCACCAGTTACTCCTGTGTTGAGACTAATAACTTGTGTTTGATTAAAGAAAAAAAAAAGATATTGTGGCAATCTTCGTGTCCAAAGTAGAGCTGGTTGAAAAATCCAGTTCTATTTCCACAAAATTTTGAACAGAACAATTTCATTCAACATTTTTGTCAGCAAATGCTGACTTTTTGATGGAAAAAAATTTAAACAAAAAGAAAATTTAACTTCAAAAGGAAAAAAAATTAAATTCAACACAATGACATTTTCCTTTTTTTGTTTTTTTTTTTTGTTTAGAACCTCTTTCATCGAGAATTAAAATTTTACCAAAACTGAACAACATTTGCAAAATATTTTTATTTCAAGAACAACAAAATTTTGGTCCAGAAATTTTGACCAACTCTAGCTGAGGGTTATTGAGGAGTCCAGCAAAACCAAGAAGCTCCACACCATCTTGACTCTGTGTGGTCTGTCTGATTCCCTTGATGATTTGTGGACACACATTGGCATGTTTCTTAGAATATTTCCCCCTTCCTCCCCACATCACGGCTGACTCTCCTGGGCTGAACTTATGTCAGATGCATTTCATCCAACTGCTGGATTTTTTTCCAGGCATTGGTAGATAGATGGACATATTATCAGAAACATAAAAGAGTCCTTGACTTTGAGTATTTGTAAACTATACAAGAAGAGATGGCAGGCAAACCAATTTTAGAGTTTCACCTTTAAATGGATTTATATTGATTTAAATAATGCAGTGTATAATAGAAAACAGACTAGACTGGCACCATAAATATATTCTGTGTCAATTTAGTTTATGACTAAGATTATCAAAGCCAGCTATGGGATTTGAATGCCCATGTGTCTAATCCTTGAATGGTTGTCTGAAAATCTCAGTCCAGTTTTGGAGTACTCTCCTGTGTTAAAGACCACATGGAAGTTTAGACGATAACCCCTAGGCCCAGGACAGCATTTTATCTTTCAGTAAAACCAACTGCAGAAACAGATTTCCAGAAGTGTGAATGTCTTTTTGCACATGTGCAGTACCTGTTGCTCACACACAAAACTGGGATGTTGACATTGCCATGTTTTGGTCATCAGTGGCCGACTGTCTTCCGAATTTGAAAACATTAGCTTTCAGATAGATAAATGCTGCAACAAACACAACTGATAACTGAATGCACCAACTCGCTGCATAATCTTGTCCTTCCGGTCAGAGTCGTTCTCTTTTGGAAGACAAACTGAAAGAGCTGGTGTTCCTCTATATCAATCTTTGAATTTAAAAAGACTATATGGTTACAAAAAATCCATTGGTTTAGTCTTATTGAATCTTTATTTTATTTTATTTTTACTGGCTGTGCTAGTATTTTGGTAAGCGGTATGAGAGAAGAACCCAATATAGCTGCACAATAATTTTGTTACATTGCACAGCACTTGAGATCGTACAAGGACTCAATGCGTTCATTTGTTTGTTGTTTTGCACATGGACTTTAAAAAGATGTGAGCATCTAATTTACTGCATAAAAATTTTCATTTTGCTGAAAATTGTAAAAACTAATCTCAATTTAACAAGTCCTTTATTTAACAACTTTATTTTGTTTTCAAAATCACACCTGCTGGGTCACGTTTTTTTGTTCAAGGAATGATAAAATATGACAGATTTTGTGATAAAATGGGCTAGATGTGCTATATAAATACAAAATACCTGCATATATTTCTAAAGAAGGTTCAAGTAGTGCTATAATTTATTAACAATAATAAAAGGATTTAATTTTGCATAATTTTGATTTTTTTCCCCTTGCATAATTCCCTTGGGTGTAGTTTAGGCACTGACGAATGTAATCTGCAAAAGCTAGCCAGCAAGCTGAGTGGGGAGCTGCCTAAACTAGCCAATGGGAAATACCAACAAAAGGGGTGTGTCCTAAACCCTGTCACTCAAGAGATTTGGGCATCTGTCTCCACTTGGGATTCACAGCCGTGAACCTCTGTTGGAGTTAAGTGCCTGTGACAGGGCAGCCTGCCTTTAAGGGCCAAGAGGCCTTGGGCCAGTCAGCTCTGTTCAGTAGCCCCCCATCGTCCATTGTATGTATGCAGGGTTTAGGTCTTAAAAGGCGGAAAGTGCAGCAGTTGAGTGCTGGCTGTGGAGGAGAGTGGACAGGCTGCACTGAGGTGAGGCAAGAAGCTGGGACTGAGCTAGGAACTCGCTGAGGCTGTGGCTTGCCAGAGGTTCTGGGTAGGAGAGTAGACCTGACCTGGGTGGCTGGGAGGATTAGAGCCCAGGAGGAACTGGCAGTCAGACAGGCTGTTGCTCTGGAGAGCTCACCTGTAAGGAAGGGGGCTGAAGGCTGAGCTCAGTGGGGGGCCAACTACTCTCTTGTTTTGATGTTGTACTGCACTTGGACTAAGGGAGTCTGTTACCCCAGAAGAGGCTGAATGCTTTAAAGTGGCTTGGCTGGAGGGTCAGGTCACCTCTATGGCAGGAGTGGGCTGAAGATCATTGTGGGGAAATTGAGGTGGAAGTGCCATGAGTCTTGCTGCAAGAGGGTGCTCCTGGATGGTGAGTAACACCCTTTCTTTGGGGGGGGAGGAGCCTGCAATGGAGGAGGAGAAGGAAGTCTTATAACCGTTAGCCCAATGATGAGAGCCCTCGCCCAACATGTGGGAGATCTGAACCTAGATTTAGACCCTGGCCTCCTGCCCCTTATGTGAGTGCTCTGACTATTGGATATGGGATATTCTTGGGTGGATGGGTCTCTGTCTCTCCTGTTGAAGCCATTCTGCTTTGTATAACTATTTATTTACACAAAGGGCCAAGGAAAGAGAGCAAGGGAGAGAATGACTCTATTGCCCAGTGGTTAGGGCACTCACCTGAGGTGTCGGAGACTCAAGTTGAGTCCTTGCTCCAATGATTTTTAGCCATCTAGGGAATTTTATCAGTAGAGGCATGGGCACCTGCAGGGTTAGGTGGCAACTGAGCAGGGGTAATGAGGGTCTAAATTTTGGACTTAGGTGCCTGAAGTGGCCGTGATGTGCCTATATCTCTTTGCAGATCTAGTCCTTGTACAATCCTGGCTTAGTGCATGCACAACAGGTACGGTGCTCTGAATGTGTGGCTGAATGCATAATGGCTGCATAGGTACTTCCACCCTATTATCTAACTCATTCCCTTTAAATTATGGAAGGGGTAGGACATAAAAAAAATGTCCTAGAAATTGTAATTAGATTCTATTACATGGATTTACTATTTATACTTGTTTAAAACATAATTTGCACTGTGTTGTATATTTTAATTCAGGATAATTAATTTGCCTTGAAGAACAAAAACAATTTTAATAGAAAGCTTGTCTTTGTGGGTCTGGAAGCACAATAGTTCATTTCATGAAAGTTTTTTGGTGGAATGGATAAAATGTTTATATGATAAAGTTAGTTTTGAATTTAATTAAAACAAATCTGATTTTGCACATGCTGGTTTTGAAGTAAGAATTTTAATATTTACGAAAGTGAAATGTAATTATTTGTCATTTGTTTCAATTCTATATTTAATTTGATCTCCTTTTTAATGAAATACCATGGTTATAAAGAAAAATGTTTTGCTGCTTAAACAAATCCATTTTTGTTTCCAGGGCTGAATTCTGGGCCCTATTGAAGTTAATGGGAGAGATGCCATGGAGTTTGATAGCACTAGAATTTCACCCCAAATTCTTGGGTGATCTTATCTGTCTCTGCACGTGCGTTCTTTCTAGATGCCTGAAATAAATACTTACAAATAAACTGACAATGCAAAAGGCTGAAAAGAATTGGAACAATTTGCAGTGAATCAGGCTCAAGAAAGGCATAGATAACTTGATCAGGGGAAAAGAGGCAACATAGGGTTTTAATTTTTTTGTTGTTGTAGTTTTTGTTTGATTCCATGGTACTGTCACTACCATGGTATTGTCAGCCCTTCTGCCACGCACGAGGCCTGCGTTTAGTTTGCCAGCACCTATAGTTTCAATTCTCCTGAATCTTCTTTGTATCTAGTGGATGCAGCTAACTTACCGGCACCTTGACACAATGACTTTGTTTCAGCAGATCTGCCCAAAGCACAGCAGTCTAAATAAACTCATTGTCAGATGATCACCGTTATAGATCCATTAGACACACGTTCAGCCTAACCTTTATAAGAGTAAAGCAAGCAATGTGTATGCTGGAAGTGGAGGTGGATTCTTTGGCTTGGGTTTATAACAAGCACAGGGCAAAAAGACACCAGCTTTAGACAAAGCTTACCCACCCATGCAAAAAAAAAAAAGAGTTCATGAACCAAATCTTGTATAGTCAGCTATCTTGGGAGTGGGAGATAACTCAGATTTAGTCCTGACTAAAAATTTCAGTGTTTTAGAGATGAAAAGTAAATTTAGAATTTGCATTATGGTCTATTTACTTCTCTTAACATCTGGACTACTGCTTTCTCTAGAGAGAAATGCAGTATCTTCAACTCAGAAATAGTGTGATCAAATGATCTTTGAAGAAAATTATTGTGCAACATTGGAATAAAGCCCGCTGAGATTATTACCTGTGAATTATGGGGAGTGCCATTTAAAATCAAAGCATGTGTGTCACAGGCTGGCTGGGCCCAGCCTTACCTGTGAGGGATCAGCTTGCCAGCTGAGACTGATCAGCTAGGGAGCAAAGGATTATAAAAGCAGCAAGTGTCTCAGTTGGGGTAGAGAGCAACTGGGAGGTATATCAGCTCAAGTAGACGTACGCACGCTAGCTCTGCACAAGCTAGCGCCTAGAGTAGCAGAGTGGTCATGGCACCATGGATGATGGCTTAGGCCTGCTGCTCATGTACAATCCTGCCTGATGCCTAGATACATACTCTGGGGGCTAGCCCAAGCCACCACCTGTGCTGCCGTGGTCACGCTGCTATTGTTAAGCACTAGCTCAAGCAGAGCTAGCATGTTTGCCTATTTGAGCTGGAAATCACATTTCCCAGCTACCGTGTAGGCATACCCTCATCCAATGGCTGATAGGGTGGGTACACATGTAGGGAATAGATAGACCCTGACTGAGGGGATCAGGGACAATTGATGTGCTGAATTTGTGGTGTATAGAGGAAATAAAGCTGAAGCCCTGAGAAAGAGAGCCTGCAGCAGACTTTTTAGCTGTGATCCCAGTCCTTCCTAGGCTGGGGAGATGGGCCAGCAGTCCACAATGTGACTAGAAGAAGTAACTTTGTTGCATACCTGTGTTTTCCCAGTACGTCATTATAGGCATGCATTGCTGATCCAAAATTGGACGCTACCAGCCTCCAGAACATAATTCTATTCTGAATACACGCAAAACAGTTAGCTTTTATCAGTTGAGTGCAATAGAAAATTTCTATAGTCATGGCGTCGAAAACTACATGAGTGAAATCCTGGTGGAAGTAAGTCAATGAGAGTTTTGCCATTGTCTGCAGTTGGGCCAGGAATTTACCCTATATATACTTAATGTATGTCTTTGGGCAATGCATGGGCTGAGAGCAGGGGGGGCAGGCCTGAGGGCCTGGCTCAGGACTCCTCCCAAGTTACTAACTGAAATTAGTCTGGCTCCAGTTTGGCCTGGATTTCTTGATTGGCTTAAGTTTGGTTGATTTGGTTCAAATAGTTGTTTTTAATAAAACAGCAGTCAGTTTGACCTCGTGTTACATGTGCCTTCATTTGCAGGCTGGCAGTCTGCAAAGAGCCAATGATGCAATAATTTAAACTCCCCCTAAAGGAAAAAATTTCTGCAACTACCACTTTGCTTTTCTTTTTTAAAGTATGGCATGAGTACTGAAGTGCAGTGTTTTGTTGAGTGTCCCGTCGTGCTACCAAAAATGATCTCAGTGTTAATTAGAATTGGAGAGGAAGGATTGTTCAGCGGTTAGGGTGCCGGCATCAGTCTTGGAGATCCCAGTTCAGCCATCTGCTCTGGCACAGACTTCCTGCATAGCCTTGGACAAGTCATGTAGGCCCAAATCTTCGAAGGTGCCAAACACTGAGTGAATCTCTCTGTGCCTCAGTTCCCCATCTGTAAAATGGGGATAATAGTGCTTCCCTACTTCACATAGTGTTGTGAGGATAAATACCTTAAAGAGTGTGATGGGCTCAGGCACCAGGGTAGTGGGAGCTCAGACACTAGGATAATGGAGTCCTTAAGTACCTAAGTATCTCTTGAAAAATATTGAGACCTTGCTGCATTGATGAAGGGATTTCTAAGCTGTTAATATTTATATTTGGAAATCTGATTGTTCATTGTGAGAGCAAGTCCTTTCAGCAGAGAAGGAGAGAGAAAGAGGTGCTGACTTTCAACCCTGAAGAAGATTAGTACAAAGGTTGAGCATTCTCAACTCCCATTGACATCTCACAGCAGGGTGAACTTACAGGAATGGGCCCAGGATGTACAATAGGTGGATTGGTGTCTGCTTTAGAGATATATCTAGCTTTGAGGAAAGAAAGGAAAAAAGGAAAAGAAATAATAGGTGTACTTGCACAAAAGGCTGTTCTCCCCCCCAAGTTCTCCTAGCTCACCTTGGAAACATGAAACTGATCAGAGAGACAGACAACCATGTGTAGTTTGTTATAACTTAAATGGAGAAACTTTTACATTTTTAGTGTTGTTTGTAGTCCCTTGCAGAAAATCTCTCTCTCTTGTTTCCCTCAACAACTCTTTTAAGAGCACTCGTTTGATCTGTTGTCTATCTAAGCTTATTATGGCTAATTACTCAATGAGGAACTTTTTTTCCAAGGTCTTTTTCCTTCTAAGCATAATTTCACAGGGGTGAAATTTCTTCCTCTTTTGATTTCACTCCATCACAGCCTAGCTTTCATCAAGATATGCGTCAGAATCTGATGGGAACAGTTAGTGCAAAACAAAGCCTTATTTTTTTCCCCCTTGCTTTATAAAGTTGAAGGATGAAGCACGTGGGAAAGAAAATGATAGCTTTAAATCCCTCACCTCCATAAGAAAAGGCACTAAGGGCCTGGCCAATGCAGGAGAAATTTGAGCTGCATGCTTCATTTACTACTTTGTGTAGATGCAACAAAGAATTTAGTTCAGGCCCCCTTGGTGTCCTCACAACCCATTGCGCTGTAGGCAGAGTGAAAGCAACGAGCCTAGTGTTTACACTAGAGCAGTGAACTGGGAATTAAGGTGGTTTAAAGACAAATGCTTGTAGAGGAATTGTGCAATATGGGCCCAGATTTGTTCGGTTTCAGGTATCCTATTTCTGGCAAATGGGGCTCTGAATAGAATGTGAATAAATAAATCTCCTTGAGTTAGCTTGGAAAAGGGAAAACAAAAAACAAAACCCCAGAAACACAACAATTGGGTGAACTGTAGTTTTCCTGGATGGATGCTTACAAAAGACACACATTTAATTATTCAGTATCTTTAAAAAAATGTCCTGTCCATCACGGTGGACGATTTAAGGTATTTTTTGTTAATGAGATGAAAAGATTGAGAGTAGAAAGTCACTGACCTGAAGTCTGGTTTCACTTGGAATTAATGAACTAGCACTATTATAAAATGAAAATATTGGCATGTTGCTTAGCTTAAACTAAACTTCTGAATTCAATTTTTTCTTTACATGTATTTATCTGATTCTTGGAGACAGGAAAAAAAATGGAATATGAAAACTGAAAAAATAAGGTAATGAAAGGACCCTGAAGCATTATGTGTAGGTGGGTGAGTAGGAGGGAAGACTGCAATGTCCCAAGCTGCATGGTCTTTGTACCTCAGAATTCTGAAATCCACAATTTGGTTCATCACAGTCATTTACCTAGCAGGCTGTTGTGTCAAAATGAATACATACATAAACAATGGCAATATAATTAAAGTAATGGGACGGGAGGAAAAGTCTGATTTAAAAGCAAAAGCTTCTATTTGTACATATCTGTTTACAGTGACCAGAAGAAAAAATACTGAAGAAGCCCTGGAGTGTTTAATTGAGTTTTATGAGAAATGCCCAATTACACTTATTCACACCTAATCTGGGTGTGCAATTTCAGTAACTGTACTTGCTCATTAGGTGTGTACTTGGCTTCTGTCCATTTGGAAAAAAAAATCAGATGTTTGATGTTTTTTATTTGATGTTACACTCTCTTGTTGTTTTGGTTTAGAACATAAGTAAGTGATAGAAACGTGTTCTTCCGTACCCCACTGAGAGGAAATACTGGTATAAGCAGATGTTTAATACCATAAGAGTTAGTGGATTCAGACCCACCCCCCCCACCTTCTGTACTAAAACAAGGTGCCATAGCATGTAGGCTAAATAATCTTAAACAAAGGGATGGGCGGGGAATTCATGGTAAATTAACAGACAGAAGGAGAAGCCCTACGAATGCAATGGAAATGTCAAAAATAAGTTGCTTAAAAACTAATGTTCAAACTATATTCCCTAGTTCATAAACAATCACTGTGCAGCATATCAAAGTTCAGGCTTAATTTTCTTTGGGCTGCATCATAGCTTTTAGCTGGAGCTCTGAGCAGGTGGTGGTTCGATGGGAGTTAAGGAGGTAGAGGGAGCGGAGTAAGCCCACTATTATACGTCAGCATGTGTAACAAACGCTCCCTGGGCAGAAGGGTGGAGCCATTGCCCACATCCTTTCTAGTGGCTAGTGTCCCAGAGGCAGCTATAATGGATTGCAGTTGGAGGAGGGAGGTACTACAGAAAGAGAGGCTTCTTCAGCTCTCCCTGTTCTTTGCATGCATGCACTGCCTCAGTCTAGCACTTGGTCTTCTGCTCCTTCAACAAAAATGAAACAATTTTCCTCACATATTAAAAATAATATTTTGGTATTCGATGTGTAGATGCTGCAAAGAAAAATATGAAAACACTAAACTTTCTACGCTGGATATTGTCAGAGCAATGTTATATATTCCTTACCACTTGAATTCCCATAGGGCTACACTGTACTCCCATAATGGCAGTGTTCTTTTTCTCATTTATATAAAATTATCCCATAACTCATGTTGCCCAATCTTTAGATTATGTATTAATTATATTGATTACTTAGGAATCCCCAATTATCACTTTGAGGGTTGACAGGTTCTTGCCCCAAGATCAGGCCTGGTAATATTCAAATTAAGATATAGTTGGGAACCCCGATGTACACAGTTGCAACACTCGCACTATAGGAACTTTCTTATATTTACTAATATAGTTTATTAATACATTTAGCGCAGTCACAACCCCCGCAACTCAGTAGGTAGAGATACTACAGAATTTTCAGCCGCACATCCATATACTCACACCATCTCTTGTAGAACAACCTAAAATGTTAGCCATCATCTTCTTCATCACTATCATCTTCCCTGGTTATTTTGGTTCTTTCCAAGTTCCAGTGTACCTGTTAAGTTAAAAAGGTGTGAATTTAGGAAGCCCCCTATGCCAGCCTACTTCAACGCATCCTCTATGTTAAAGGTCACAGCCGTATATGGACCTTATTGTTTAGCTCATCATCATCATCTATCTAGGTGAAAAGTCCCAAATATATGTATGCTAACTTTTATATTAGCTCAACATACAGGATGTGGCCTGTAGGTCCCTTGCATTACAACGAAAATATACTGTAATCAGAAATGCCAAACCCACGGAAAAAACACAGAAATTGGGCTTGTTTTTGGCTTCATTGGCTTGTGAGTTGCTTATTGCCTAGTTTTTGGCTTGTAGCTTGTTGCTGGTTGTATCTTGTTGCTTCTTTTTTTTTTGACTAGCTCCCGACAAGCAGGGGCAAGAGGTGGGAGAGTGTAAGGGGTGCACAGCGGGCCCACCACAGTCCCAGACTGCATGCTGGGGGGATCTAGTCACATAGAGTGTTGTGTTTCTTAGGGATTGGCTTGTTTTGGCCTTGTTTTGAAATGGGATTAGCTTGATTTTTGGCTTATTGTGAAAGTTGGGGTGCTTATTTACTATGTGAAAGTTGGCATCTGTGACTGTAATGTAAACCTATTATAATAAAACAAATAAGCAAACCCATAAGAAAATTAGAAAAGATATATAAGCAAGCAGGCTAGTCTTAGATGTATCTCATGTACCTGTTATGTGTGTCAGTTCATTGCCAGGATACTTCTGTGGTTGATAGTGACACCAGATGTCCCAATGTTATAGGGACAGTCCTGATTTTTGGGTCTTTTTCTTATACAGGTTCCTATTACCCTCCCACCCCCGTCCCGATTTTTCACATTTGCTGTCTGGTCACCCTAGTGGTTGACTCATGTACCTGTGGTCAGAAATTCCCCTTAAACTCTATTTTCAGCTCCCCAAATACTTGGGGTTTTCCGTTGGGCCATTTATCTGTGCGGAGTTTATCTGTTCAAAGTTCGTAGGCCTCGAGCCTTATGCTAACTTGCTGAAGCTAATATCTTACAGGACACAGGCCTGTCGGTTTCTTGCATTACTGCTGAATATAATGCAAAGCAGTGAATATAATAAAGGCAAGCTAGCCCACTGGTCTACAGTAGCAGTGAATATAATAAAAGCAAGCTAGCCCACTGGGCTACACTATTTACAACATAGGATCACATGATTCATATTGCACCCCTTAATAAGACCTTCTACATTGTTGTCTGCATCGCGTTAACTGCCATCACTTAACTTGGTCCTCAACAGAATGTTATTGCTAAGATGTCTTGCGAAATATCCTTCCCCGAGCCTTTGCGATTATGCAGTACTGTTCTGATCCCTTTTTTAGGAAACTGTGTTGTCTCAGGGGCTATGTGTCTACTCAAGTCCATGGTAAAGCTGATTCTGATTAGGCTAATTGCTAATGTAATCTGGTTTGTGGTAGTTTTGTGTGACTGGAAATTAGTTTAATTATGTGTTGCTCATTTTCTTTAGAAATTGTGTTGAGTGGAACTGGTGAAAGAGGGTCAGGTTCCAGAAGGGAACTAATATGATGTGACACCAGGGATGCTGGACTGCAGGTTGGGGACAAGCTACTACCAGAAAAACACAGGCCTCTCAGCATGTTACACTAGCCTCCATGCTTGTAGGATCACTTATTGCTAATGAAACATCTCTAAGTGAATATTGGTTCTTGTGACGGAATACTAAGTCTAAATTCTGAACTCAACCAATATAGAAAGTGTCAAAATTTCAGACTAGCCTCTGAAAAAGAGTCTCTCTCTAACTACCCCCATTTTTGTGTAAGGGGACTGTTGCCCCCTTACTAACATTCAGTGGCGGTGTTTCGGTTGGCTAGCTCCCAGTACTAAAAGAGGAAGGGTCTATGGGAAACCAGGACCCTGAGACTGACAGTCCCCAGGAACAATGGGGAGAGGCCAATGCTCCAGGTCAGCCTGAATGACAGGGTGGGCAGGCTAATCAGGGAGTCAGGAGGCCGGTGAGGTCCCGTCCTCTGTGTGAGCTGGATTTGCCTGGGTCAGACAGAGTGGGGCTGAGCTAAGGAGAAAGCAGGGGCCCGAGCTGAGCTGGGGAGCAGAGCTGTGCCAGATCCAGAGGGGCCAGAAAAGCAGCCCAGAGAGAGCAGACCCTGTGCTGGGAGCAGAGCTGCAGCCCCAAAGCCAGAGGCACAGCCCAGAGAGAACAGACTTGCCCTGGGAGCAGAGCTGCAGCAACCAGAGCCAGAGGGGCCAGAAAAGCAGCCCAGGAAGCAGGTCAGTGCTGGGGGCAGAGTCACAGAAGCAGCCTGCAGAGCAGACCTGTCCTGGGAGCAGAGCTGCAGCAACCAGAGGCAGAGGGGCCAAGAAGCAGCCCAGGGAGCTGGAGGCAGAGCAGCAGCAGCAGCGCTGAGACCGAGTGGTGGAGCTGGGGCTGGAGCAGTCCAGAGCTGGGTGCGGTGAGCAGCTGGGGAGAGCAAGGGGGACCCTGGGCAGCGGGCCCAGCACAGGGAGACGCCTCAGCCAAGAGGCTCTGCAGGCCAGGCTTGGATTGTAACCCCGACAGGACGGGGGCGACACTGGGAAGAAGGGTCCTACCACTTAGAGCCTGAGAGCGTGTGGCCACCACCAGAGCAAGTGTCCAACCCACAGCATCCCTGCAGCACAGCCAGGGCCTGAGAGGAAGGCCTGGGACTTATAAGGAACAGACTGTGAACTGCCCCGACATTCCAGAGACCCTGTTTGTGATGTTCCCTGCCACAGAGCGGGTTGATGTGTTTCCTTTAACCTTTCCCATTTTTCCTTATTGCTTTTAAAATTAATTGTTGATTAAATAAGTTGCATGTAATGGTCAGTGGGTCAGAGAAGTGCCCAGTGCAGAGAGAGTACCCCGGAGTGGGGACACCCTACCCCCTGTCCTAGGTGACCACAGCAGGGTTGGGGGTCGAGCTCCCCAGGAATCCTGGTCCCAGCCTTGTTGGAATTACGAGGACTCTGTCAGACAGGAGAGTGGAAGGGGAGTCCTCAAGGGTAGGGAGATCACTGGGTAAAGGAAGTGGGAGCGAGGACTCAGATCCTTTCGCTAGTGCACTTCACCGGGGTAGTGCAGAAGCCAGGAAAATTCCCCACAATAGCAGGACTATTCCCCCCGCTTACATTTGGCAGGTAGAATCTGCTTTTGCATTTGCGTGTTCAAACGAGGCCAAAGAGCAATCCATTACTATCTTGTGAATAAGATCACATGCAAAACATATGCAAATTTTGTTACTGTATTTTTAAAATTAGGCACTCAAATTGGTATGCTTTAAAAGCGTGTGTGTGTGTGTGTGTGAGAGAGAGAGAGAGAGATTATTTTCTAGCTTTGTGTAACTCTTATGTATCAAAAGGTTCAGAGCACCCATTAAGATATAGTCCCCAAGCATCAAGAAAGCCAAATAGTCAGTGTCATATGTTTAATTTCGTATTTAACTGTGATTCAAGCACCTCTTGATGTCAACTGGCAGAGAACATGAGTACATAGGGGGACTGGGATCGCTTAGGTTCACCAAAAGGGGTCTTGCAAGGTCACTGCTGAAAGCTGGTGTTGCAAGATGTACATATGGAAAATATATGAAGAATGTTGTGTATATATACTAAAAATTATGTTTTCTAGATCTGTAGTTAAAAGCAGGTCACTCAGAGGTAACATGTCTTGAGACAAACTTCTCAACAGGGATGGGAGACACTTGTCTCCATGGTGGACCATTGTGTATTATGTGTCATATAATAAGAGTCTATTAGCATTCTGAGTCAAATGCTAATGAATAGCAGGCAAAAATTTCAGAAGGAAATTAACAGGAAAAGGTAAACATTGGGGGACTCTATTTTGAGGTGAACATCAAAGGTCTGTTCTGGTATATTTGGGGGTGTGGAGAGACTCCCTAGCATCCTTTATCTAGGAAGTTGACAGCAGGTTTGCTTCAAGAAAAAGGGATCTCAGCCAGGCTTGGTTGAAAATGCTTTAGAGAGGAGGATAAACTTGTTAGTTACATTTAGGCTCAAGAATACGTGTTATGATTTTGTTTTAATATATAACCATTTGTTCCCATTTCTCACAGTGGGTTTTATTTGAATCTCTATTATTTCTTAGATGAATTGTCTGTTTTATAATTGAACTCAAGTGCTGTGCGTAATACCGGAGCAAAGGTCTAAGGTAAAACAGGTACACTCATCCTTGGAAACAGAGGACCTGGAATTGCTATGTGTATCCAGTGATCAGGGGCTGGATACCACAGGGGGACTCTTTGGAGAGACTTCGGGGGGGACGGAGTAGGATGCATCTATTGTTGATCTGCAAGGCAAAGACAAGGCTGGTGTAGCACAGAGAGTGCTTGAGCAGCTGACAGGCTGGTTGTGTTGGTGAGCTGACACCCAGCTTGCACAGGCAATACTCCCTGGTGCGGGAGGCAGGCGGTAATAAGGTGATTCACAGGCACAGCCCTGGGTCACAGGTATTTTTTCATGCTTTGTGTGTATATAATAAGATCTTCTACACTTTCCACAGTATGCATCCGATGAAGTGAGCTGTAGCTCACGAAAGCTTATGCTCAAATAAATTGGTTAGTCTCTAAGGTGCCACAAGTACTCCTTTTCTTTTTGCGAATACAGACTAACATGGCTGTTACTCTGAAACCAGTAACTAGAAGGATTGCAGACCATGGATACTTGTGAGCACTCAAATCTCACTCCATCCACTGTAAACGCACACATTGTCAGATGCCTCTGGCAATCTTTAGCCTTGGGAATTCATTTCTGACCACCCTAGAGTAGTCTTTCCTACCTCTCTTAATGTTTTCTTAACATTGCAGATTGACTATATAAAAGATTCACAAGAAACTGAGATACCATGGCATCAAGATTGCAGAGCAAATGCGAGAAACCATTGAACCTCCAAAGAAGAACAATAAAAATATTATTTGTTTACTCCTGTTCTTGAGAAAAAGGCTACATTTTGGTTATTTCCCCTCAAAATGAGAACTTGCAACAGAAAAGGTTTATTTTGATTTAATGTCTTAACACGTGTCCAAGGATCTGCCATATACTCTGTGTGTGTGACTAAAGCAACAGCAGATATGGTCTGAAAGCTGCTTAGTAAAGCTTTTATGGAAGGAAAGCCACCATGTCAGCTGTACAAGAATTCTGATTATATCCTGCAGTTTTTGTTTTGACTGTATTATGCAAGCCAGCGTATACACTATTCTGCATGATTGTTAGCTGCAGGAAGCTGGTATTTTCATTTATCTGCATGCTTCCAAGTTTTTCTCACACATTCCACACCTGCTCTAGCTTGTTCAGTAACTGCAGATTAGTTAAAGCCAGTTTTTGGCCTAATTACACTCGGATCTTTCCCTCTAGGGTTCTTGGGCGAGTGGTTATGAGAGAGTCCAAAAGCCAAAGATCTGCAGGTTACATCCTTACATGGAAATTTGAGGCGTTATCAGGTATTTTCTAAGTGGAAGTGATTTGATTTGATGGAGAACACTGTGGGGCCAATATTTAAATAGGGGTGCATTAATAGGATTCTATCCTTGAATGCTTACATCAGCATTTTAAAAAGGACTTTCAAAAGCACTAGACTGAGGTGCACAAGTCCTACGGACTTTAATGGGTCTTGTGCTCCTAGCTCACTTGGACATTAATTCCACTTTTAGTGCACAGATGCCCATTTTGTGCACCTGTGCCTGTTGGAATACTTTTATACATTTGTACATTCCAAGGCCAGAAGGGACCATTGTGATCATCTAGTTCGACCTCCTGTATATCACAAGCCATAGAACTTCCCCAAAATAATTTCTAGAGCAGATCTTTTATGTGACTTCCTCTCTGAATAGCTCTAAAGGCCCAAGCTGGTTGACTGGACAAACCAATATTTCTCTCCGTAAATTGCCTCTACCCCCCTTTGACAGAAGAAAACAGGGGGATTTTGTTGATGAATGTCATTGATTCATCAGTAATTTATTGTCTGTGTAATAATTAAGTAAAATGCAAATGACATTTTCTCCCCAAAAGGGGAGTCAGTGAAATTGTTCATACTGTGGGATCCTTTATAACGACTCCTAACTACCTGACTGCTCTCTGGAAGGTGCTACTTTAGACATTGTGGAGTTAAGGTATTGACTCAGCAATATAGTTTTTCCAAAATGACTTTTCCCCCCCAGCGTTTAAAATGATTTTAGTTTGAAATCACTGAGATTGAATGGTGGGGTCATGATTACAAGTAAGGTGCAAAATACCGATTGCGTCAGTTATTTAGAGCATAATTCAATGCTGCGTTTTAACAATATTGTTTTACCAGGAATATAATGAGAGTATTTTTTTTTTACTAGACATTAAACCCCTTAATGAGAGGACAAAATGTAATTACTACATAAAACCTAGTGTAAAACAAGCTGTGCTGGAATTAATACTACATTAAACTAGTAAGTTTTTCATTAAACAGATTAACTGCCTCCTCATCAGAGCTGTGGAAGGAGGTTATTGCAAATTTCTTTGTTTTATATGTATCCCTGGATCTCAGCTTAGTCAGTTTATGACCCTGTTGGCTTTAACCCAACATGTGCCACTGGGGGAAAAAAAGGTCAACAGGCATTCTTACTTTACAATATGCACACCTTTTAATTGCCCTAGTTGTTAAGGAATTAGTTTGTATTGAATTAAAAAAACAAAAAACAGGATGGCGGCTGAAGCATATAATCTGTTTTCTGATGTACTCTTGGAACAAGAGTGAAACGCTGTGTAGTCCAACAGTTATTGGTTTGGCCCTGTGTTTCACACGCTTCTTTAAAGAGAATATAAAGGCAGAAGAAAGCAAAGATGTTTGTCAACTTGCTTCACTTGTTGCATTGCACTAACGTCAGGGTGGTGTTGCTATTACTGTATCATTATTGTTGAGCAGGCTCTTCCATTGTGTGCTCTGCCTTTGAATGCATGTTTGTACCAGTCAGATTGGAAATGGGCATAAATAAGGTAAGAAATCAAACTCCGTGTTCTGATCTCCAGTGGCTCAGACGTTCTTCCAAAACTTACCTTTTGGGCTGAAATTTCTAATGCTAAGCCTCCTTCCAGAAGTGACTTTTTTTTTTTTTAGTTTGAAGAAAACCCATTAAAGCTGCATTTGACTTATGACAAGCATGGAAAATACTTTCTTTCCATGCTTTCATTAAATTGTTCAGATGTTTGTTTGTATTCAGAAATTGCTTGGAAGGAGAACTGGATAGCTCAAGGGATAGAGAAATGTTCTCTTCTAGGTCAGGGTTTCTCAACCAAGGGTTCGGGGGTCCTTGGGGAGGGGTGGGGGGTGCAAGCAGATTTCAGAAGGTCGGCCAAGGAGGGCTGGCATTAGACTCACTGGGGCCCAAGGCAGAAAGCTGAAGCCCTACTGTATGGGGCTGAAGCCCAGTGCTCTGCGCTGAAGCCGAAGCCTGAGCAACTTAGCTTCATGGGGAATTGCCCTGCTTGCTACCTCCTAATGCTGGCCCTGGCTTTTATATGCAGAAAACCAGTTGTTGTGGAACAGATGGGCTGTGGAGTTTTTATAGCATGTTGTGGGAGGAGGGGTGCCTCAGAAAGAAAAAGGGTGAGAACCCCTGCTCTAGGTAACTGCTTTAAATCCAGTGCAGGCTAGGAATGACTGTATGTTAGTGCCATTTGATAGCTGGTAGTCTATGTTAAATGAGTTTAGTGGCCTCTGTCTGTTCTCAGTAAACATGTACTCACGTCACAATTAAAACTAATTGGTAACCTTGTTGGCATTCTCAGCAGTATTTCCTATACTTAACCACGGTATTTGCTGTGCTTCCCGTTCTAACTGAATGACTGCACGTGGTAAATGTCCATTGTTAATGGTGCTTACTGTAACTGAATTTCACTTGTGGAATATCCAGTGATCAAACTATTGCTACAAGCCTTTCCAACAAATAACTAAGAATGAGTTGTAACTAGGGCTGTCGATTAATCGCAGTTACTTCACGCGATTCACTCAGAAAAATTAATTGTGATTTAAAAAATTAATCATGGTTTTAATTGCACTATTAAACAATAGAATACCAATTGAAATTTATTAAATATGTTGGATGTTTCTCTACATTTTCATATATATTTTATTCTGTGTTGTAACTGAAATCAAAGTGTATATTATTTTTTATTACAAATATTTGCACTGTAAAAATGATAAACAAAAGAAATAGCATTTTTCAGTTCACCTCTACAAGTATTGTAGTGCAATCTCTTTGTCGTGAAAGTGCAATTTACAAATGTAGATTTTTGTTGTTGTTACATAACTGCACTCAAAAACAAAACATTGTAAAACTTCAGAGCCTACAGGTCCACACCGTCCTACTTCTTGTTCAGACAATCACTAAGACAAACAAGTTTGTTTTCATTTACAGGAGATAATGTTGTCCTCTTCTTGTTTACAGTGTCACCTGATAGTGAGACCAGGAATTTGCATGGCACTTTTGTAGCTGACATTGCAAGGTATTTACTTGTCAGATATGCTAAACATTTGTATGCCCCTTCATGCTTTGTCCACCATTCCGGAGGACATGCTTCCATGCTGATGATGCTCATTAAAAAAATAATGTGTTAATTAAATTTGTGACTGAACTCATTGGGGGAGAATTGTATGTCCCCTGCTCTGTTTTACCTGCATTCTGCCATATATTTCATGTTATAGCAGTCTCAGATGATGACCCAGCACATGTTGGTTTTAAGAACACTTTCACTGCAGATATGACAAAACGCAAAGAAGGTACCAATTTAAGATGTCTAAAAATAGTTACAGCACTTGACCCAAAGTTTAAGAATCTTAAGTGCCTTCCAAAATCTGAGCATGACAAGGAGTGGATCACGCTTTCAGAAGCCTTAAAAGAGCAACACTACAGAACCCGAACCACCAAAAAAGAAAAACAACCTTCTGCTGGTGGCATCTGACTCAGATAAGGAAAATGAACATGCATCGGTCCACACTGCTTTGGATTGTTATCAAGCAGAACCCGTCATCAGCATGGACGCATGTCCTCTGGAATGGTGGTTGAAGCAGGAAGGGACATATGAATCTTTGGTGCATTTGGCACGTAAATATCTTGCGATGCCGGCTACAACAGTGCCTTGCAAACAGCTGTTTTGACTTTCAGGTGACATTGTAAACAAGAAGTGGCAGCATTATCTCCTGCAAATGTAAACAGACTTTTTGTCTGAGCAACTGGCTGAACAAGAATTGGGACTGAGTGGCCTTGCAGGCTCTAAAATTTTACATTATTTTATTTTTGAATGCGGGGTTGTTTTTTTTAACATAATTCTACATTTTTAACTTCAACTTTCATGATAAAGAGATTGCACTGCAGTACTTGTATTAGGGGAATTGAAAAATACTATTTCTTTTGTTTATTTACAGTGCAAATACTTGTAATCAAAAATAAATATAAAGTGAGCACCATACACTTTGTATTCTGTGTTGTAATTGAAATCAATATTTGAAAATGTAGAAAACATCCAAAAATATTTATATAAATGGTATTCTATTATTGTTTAACAGTGCGATTAATCGTGATTAATTTTTTAAATCATTTGACAGTCCTAGTTGTAACAGATTAGTATATATATAAAAAAGGATGCTATGAAATCCAAAAGAAGAGCAAAAATCCAGAAGAGCAAACAGAGGCAGCTGGGAAGGGTTACTGATGCAATTTGCAGGCCATTTTATAGCTGCTGAATAGGTACCTACAATAAAACTTTACACATTGCATTCTAAATTTGTAAAAATACCAGCTTCTGTGGGACACTGTGGGGAATATACACTTGGTTTATCTTTATTTCATTCCTTTTTTGCATTGAATATGTAGTACTTCTGAGAGCCAGTGTTCAAAACAATCAGCTTACTCCATTTGATTCTGTACAACAGCCTGGCTCTGTGGCTGTCTGCGGTTTCTGCCCTCTGCACTTTCATTTTCAGAACTTATGTGTCTCTTGGCTTTCTAACTGAGTGGTCCTCTGGGTCAGTTTTCCCACCACCTCCAAAATTCATGTATGTATACCCCATGCACTTTGGAAGATAGCTCTGTGTGGGGTATCCCACTGCAGGGAGGTTACTGGGTGTAGGGAAGACATAGGGTTGCCAGGTATCTGGTTTTTGACTAGAATGCCCGGTTGAAAAGGACCCTGGCGGCTCCAGTCGGGACCCCTGACCGGGCTGTTAAAAGTCATGTTGGCCATCTGCAGGGCTAAGGCAAGCTAGTCCCTACCTGTCCTGGCTCCGTGCTGCGCCCCGGAAGTGTCCAGTAGGTCCTGCTCCAAGGTGGGGTGGGGGTGACGGGGCTCCGTGTGTTGTCCCTGTCACGAGCACCGGCTCCGCACTCCCATTGGCCGGGAACCGCGGCCAATGGGAGCTGCGGGGGAGGGGTGGTGCCTGCAGGCAAAAGCAGTGCATGGAGCCTCCTGGCCCTCCTGTCCCCTGCCTAGGAGCCGGACCTGCTGGCTGCTTCTGGGGCGCAGTGTGGATCCAGGACAGATATGGACTAGCCTGCCTTAGCCCTGCTGCGCCACTGACTGGGAGCCATCCCAGGTAAGGCCATGTCCCAACTCCGAATCCCAACCTTCTGCCCCAGCCCTCAGCCACCCTCAAAACATGAAGCCCCCTTCTGCATCCCAAACCCCTCATCCCCGGCCCCACCACAGAGCCCACACCCCCAGCCGGAGCCCGCACTCCCTTCTGCACCCCAACTTCCTGCCTCAACCCGCAAGTTCCTCCCACACTCTGAATCCCTCGGCCCCACCCCTAGCCCGGAGCCCCCTCCTGCACCTCAAACCCCGCATCCCCAGTACCACCCCAGAGTCCGCGCCCTGAGCCAGAGCCCTCAACCCCTCCTGCACCCCAACTCCCTGCCCCAGCCCAGAGCCCCCTCCCGCACCTGAACCCCTCATTTCTGTCCCCACCCCGGAGTCTGCACCCCCAGTTAGAGCCCTCACCCCCTTCCACACTCTAACCCCTGCCCCAGCCTAATTAAAGTGGGTGAGGAAGAGTGAGCCACGGAGGGAGGGGATTCAGTCTGTTTGGGGAGGAAGAATGTCTTGTGGTTATGGTTAAGGTGCTGGATAGTGCCTTGAGACTTGGGTTCAATTCCCAGCTGCACAACTGACTTCATGTGTGACCTTAGGCAAGTCACTTAGGGCTGGGTCATGATATCCTTACTCATGCGGAAAAATACTCTTACTCCACAAATAGTCATACACCACATCCATGTAACTGATCAACCCACGAGATAAAGGGTTCATAACCTAGCCCTTAAACATGTTATGCCTCAGTTTTCCATCAGTAAAATGGATCTAATACTTCCCTCCCACACAGGGGTGTTGTGTGGCTAAATCCATTAAAGTTTGAAAGAGAAAAATAAATTATTATTAATAAAATCATGTCCAAAACAATGTATGATATATCTTTGATATATTTTTAAATAATCATAAAATCCTTCTTTTAATACCAGGCAACATATATTCACTTGCTCCATTTCAAAAAGTTAAGATCAATTAAGATTTTTAATGTTTTCACTTCACACCCCTTGCGTTCTTCTGATTTCTGCTTTTCAAGCACTTATAAAAGTTTGAGAAAAAAAGACTAGAAAAATAACAAATGCATTTTCCATCTCTGAAAAATTTCTTAATTGTTTAATTATATATGGTGTGTGTGTGCGCGTTGAATTGGATGAATGTGCATATTGCCACTGCAGATCCCACCTGGAGTTAAATGGCTGCTGTTCTTTGCAGAGCACTAGAAGCTCTCTATTTTCCAATTACAAATTGGAGAATCCACAGGGTGATATTGGATTAATTGACAGCCAGTCATGCATGAGTGATCCTGCACTTCCAAATGTAAATCACAAGTGCTTCGGAACAGTTAGAATAAACATTTTTATATTTATTGAAATTAATCCAAAAATTCAAAACCACGTCTGTGCACAGGGAAGAAATAGAAGATTGTTAAACAAAATTCAAGGCTCCATGTATGCTACAGAGAACTTCTGTGCTCTCCTTTTTTTAAAATCATTGGTAGAGTAATTGGTAGAGTAACTGCTTTAGCATATATCTGCTTTAACTTCACTGTCTAAAATGGGAAGAAAAATGTGCCTTAAGTGTTTTTACTTAACTAATTACATGGTTAGATGCCTAATTTAAATAAAATGGCTTGATTTGTTAATAAATTATTTAAATGAATAGGAAAAAAAATGTTCCAACAGTTCTTTTAATACCCTTTCAGTTTAACATAGTATATTAAATACCTGCTGTTGAACATACACACACCATGTTTAATTTGAGAGCTGACCTTTTGGAAGTAAAATGCCAACAAAGATTTTAATAATAATAATAAAAAAGCTTGGTTAGAAGCATTTCTCTGCAACACTAGAATAAATCAGTTGAAAAAAATCACACTATAATCTTATATATATTTTAGATAGACTTTTTATTGTACAGACTAATTTGATATTGTTCTAGAAAGATGTACATTTGAATATTTAACAATAGCAACAATACAAGTGCATAGATTATACAAAAGTAATACTTTTAATGTAATTTGTGTTCATTGATGCTGATAGCATGCTTCATTTCATCACCCGCTTATACAGAGACTGCTAGATGTTTCAAATCTCATTAAGTCATTTATTCATTGTAATGAATGATTTTAATGTACTGCATTAGGGTTATGCCATGCTGCACTGTTCAAAAATCCATCTTACTATACATATTTTAATGTTTGCAGCCAAATTAATACCTTTATTACTGCCTCAATGGTTGAGTGGACACTGTTTGTACATTAATCACAGTTGTCTTAGCTTCACCCACTCATTCTGTGCTAAAGTTTGTATTGCTGCATTTCATGATAGAGATGTAATAATCTAGCTGTCTTGGCTTTTGCATGTAAGGCAAACTTTCTGAAGCCAGTAATTGTGTGTCATTCAGGTGTCACCAGATCCACAAAAGATATGGCATTTCACTGCACCTTACAAAAAAGTGCAACTGTTTCTTAAGGGAAATCTGCAGTCCTTTTTCCTCCACCCAAATCCTTTAAAATGTTGTCTGCACATAATATCTCATTGTGGAATATTACGCAGTTCAAATAAAATTCTGTCATTCATAAATCCAATCTGATTAGCAAATTTATATGCATTTTTTAAAATAATATAAACTGTTAAATGTCAAAGTCTGGGTGCCTGGCATGGGTATTGTACCATATTAATTGTTAACATGGCAAAAAAGGGCAGATGTCAGCTGGTGTGATTGTACTGGTGCGAAAAAAAGTGTTCAGTTAATACAATTTTAATAACTAATGTCTTTTGATTGTCACTTCCTTCCTTGGAGTTTAAGACTGGTTCTCTTTCACCCACTCAGAACAGCACTGGAAATACTGTAACTATATAAGAGGTGATAAGAAATAGTTCAGATGAAGATTTAAAAATAAAAGAGAGACAGAGATAGGTAAAACACTATTTGATTGAAACATCAGAGTTTTTGTTGACTAGGCTTCAGATAATCAAGGGTTGACTATAGCTGCAGTTCCAAGACTGTACACGGTCTTCAGGGGAAAGGTTCCTTATGTTGAATAATCTGATTATCTCCTGTTTTTGTCATCCAGAACTCAAGGAAACTAAATGCAAAAACCCTAGCATTGATAGTAGTAAAATTGTGCACTCAAATGTTCTTAGAAAAAGTAGAGTCTCTCCTATAATGTTCTCAGCCTCATTAATGCTACATTTTTGAATTTAATAATTGTTCACTTAATGACTGTGAATAACTCCTTCTATGTAGCACATACCTTTTATAAAAATAAGGGCATTTTTCCATTAAAAATGTATTTTAACTCAGTAAAAGTAACAATGTAGAAATGTAGGCAGGAAATTCCTCATATTTAACAGCAATCTGAGAAACAGGATGCTGCTTTCATTTATAAGAAAATGATTGTGAAAACATTTATTAAATATTCTGCAAAAAGGTGTTGGTTAACCATTTGAGAGGATAGTCAAACTCACTTTCCTTAATCATGAATACACTCATATTTTATGTATGGTCTCATGACTATAGTACCTGAGTGCCACATAATCATGAATGGATTTTGTCCTCACCACATGCTTGTAAGATAGGGAAGTGCTATTCCCATTTTACAGATATGGAAATGGAGGCACGAGGTAGATTATGACTTGCCCGAGGTCACCCAGAAAGTCTGTGGTTGAACCAGAACTGAACCCAGGTCTCTTAACCTCATTCCAACATTTTAACCACTTGGACTGTCCTTCATACCCTAATTGTGTGTTTCAGAGTTTCACTCCATTGAATATTGTTAGGGTTTTTCTGTTTAGGAGAGATGGTGAGAAAGGAGCAGAAGACGGGTGAAGGGGGAAAAACAGTTTTAGGTATTTTTAAAATACTTGTTATCTTGGTAAACAAGTGGCAGATTAGCCACTGGGCCAATGGGGCTGGTGCCCAGGGGCCCCAGCCATTTAGAGGGCCCCAAGAAAAATGGGTGCCCTCACCCGCTCAGCCTGCCCTCCTGGCGCTCCTGTGGAGAGCAGGGGAAGCCCCTGCGACCCAACCCCGTTTCCTCAGCAGAAGCACCAGGCGGGTGGAGCAGGTCGGGGCAGGATTGAGGCAGAAGCAGTCGGGAGGGGCCCTCACTTGCTCTGGCCCAGGGCCCCACAAACCCCTAATCCACCTTGCTTGGTAACACCCCATCAGATCAGTTACTCTGAATTTATACCAATGTCAGTGAGAGCAGAATTAAGCCCACTAGATTGTTTGCTTTGTGTAGGACTCCAGTCTGTATCAACTCAACTTTTTGGAGGCTTTTTCTCTTCCTAATACCTCAGAGGTCCTCCTGTATCTAGAAAAGCTCTTCAAATCAAATCATTATTTTTTTTTTCAGGGATGGGGAGATGTAACAAACATGGGTTTAAATTACAGGCTGACAAAAATCTCTCGAACTCCAGCTATCTTTTGAACCCTGAAACCCTAACCCTTCCAAAATAGCTTGATACTCATAAAAGCTCAAATTTACCTCCAACCCTAGCCTGTCAACTAGGATGTCAATACGATGTCCTATCAGAGTTTAGACTAAAATGTCCATGAACCCTCAGCACTTTCCAAATGAAGTGTGAGCCTCTCCTCCCCCTTTGTCCTTGTCTTCTTTCAGTAATGCCACCAAATAGTCTAAGAAAATCCCTCCCATCAGGAAGGGAAGATGAATCTTCTGTTCTCCTTAGTGTATTTGTAAGGTGTACAGATACACTGATGATGGACCCAGTGTAAAAATCTAGAGAGAGGGTGAGGTAAGTTAGAAGCATTGTTATTTATTAAAGGCCAAATACAGCCAAAATTAGCCTCTGCACTCCTGCTAGGCTACTCCTGACGTAAAAGGAATTCTGTAAAGTTCCATTAATGGGGTTTTAGGACTCTCAGCACCTTGCAGGATCAGGCTTTCAGAGGGGGAATTTATAGAGGACAACTGCATGTAGCATTGGCATTCCACTGAGCACGGTCAGGAAATTCCCAGCAATCCTATCACTGGGGCAAGTTCTTCCCTAGGTGACAGAATGTCAGCGAGCCAGGGAAGAAATGTAAAGGGGATAGCATCTCAAAATATGGTCCTCTTCCAAACTGACAGCTTTGTTCAGAGGTCAGCTAAGAAGAGCAAGAAAGAGGTTATGTGGCCTGAAGATGGAGTGACAGATAAGATTTCTTTTTGCTTTATTGAATTATAATGTCAATTTTTGTGTCCCATTAATCTTATGAGACTGGAAACCTGCATATGAAATGGGAAGAAAAGTTTTAAATGGGAAGGGCCAAAATTTGTGCTCACATTGACCTTGCGCAGCTCCATTAACTACATTTGGGTTGCACTGAGTGTAAGTCAGTGCACAATTTGGCCCTAAGTGATTTAAGAAAAAATAGCTCACCACACTGCAGAAGCTACATGAATTCAAGTGCTGAGAATACAAGTCATTAGTTTTCCCCAGAGATGAATCTATTCACCAACTAATGCTGCAGTCCACAAACAAAGGAGTTTGTTTAGCTCAGCAGGAGGTACAGAGATTTCTGCTGCGGCAGTTTGCCAACAAAATGCGGGGTGTATTTTCTGCTGAGATTGGGTCCTGCGTTTGAAAGAAAATCAGAAATACAGGCTTTATGCATGCATTTTCAAAAGGGTTGCATGACTGTAATTATTATGGAATGGATTTTTAGGTCTCATGTTTTCTATGTGATTAGTCTCATTTAGGCTCTTATGCTACATCTGCAGCAAAAAGGTTAGCTTGCCTCTTTGTGACCTACAGTTGATGGTACACCGACAATTTGGCTATCTTGTATCACCAGTTACAATCAGAAACCTTACCTATGTAATTAAAGAGAAGAAAGTCCTTTAGAAAACTGCACCAACTGTACACAATTATTGTTGGTGTGCATCGCGTTAAACAGAAATAATTGGCTTTTTTTGAAAACATGTCAGCTATGTGAGAATGTTCGCATTTTAGGTCTGGAGGGGAAAGGCATTTAAAACAGTATCTACATTTTGCTATCTGAGGTGGTATTTAGTGGTTTGAGTAATGGGATCTGAGAGATGGGAACACCTATGGGCACACCTGAGTTCAAATGATGGCTCTGATACTAATTTCTACTGTGGCCTTGGGCCAGTTATAGCCGTTCTTCCTCAATCTGCCCCGTCTGTCAAACTGGGGTGATACTTTCAAAGCTGACTGGGGTAGTGTGAGGGATAATAAGATATTATCTAAGGGCCAAATCCTACCACCCTTGCTCATGCTAAGTAGAACCTTGCTCCACAAATAGTCCCATTGCAAAGGACTGTACATGAAGTGAGGGACTACTCAACGCAAAGGTAGCAGGATCTGACCCTAATTGTTTTGAACATGAAAGTTCTATGTAGGTTTATTAGCAGTTATTATGATTTGCTCTGGATTAGCTGAGGTAAAGGCAGACTAATTCTTTATTGCCTATATTGGAACAATCTGCCAGAATTAATACTACATAGATGCACAGTATGTTGAACCTCTTGAAAGACCCATTTTCAACATTTGAGCTGGCTGTCCATTAAAACAGCAATGAAAAGGGGGGCGAGTTTAATTAGCAAAGTGGATATTACAGGTAAATGGTAAGAATAAAAAATTATGAATTGAAAAAAAAAATCAAAACCTTAGTTCTTTAAAATCTTGGGGGAGTGGGGATGTGTAGTGCTAAACAGATAAATAGGAGCAGGTCTGAGAACCTGTTTTAATTGAGTAATTAAAGCCAACCTTAGATGGGTGGTAATTTTTTTCTAAAGGGCTATGTCTACACTGGCAACTGAATGACAAAACTTTTATCTTTCAGAGATGTTAAAAAAAAACACCACCACCTCTGAAAGACAAGTTTTGCCGACGACAAGCGCCAGTGTGAACAGCTCTTTGTCGGCAGGAGCGCTCTGCTGCCGACAACCCTAACGCCACTTGTTGGGGGTGGAAGTTTTTAGTTGCCAGGAGAGCTGACAAACAGCGGCTACACTGTGAACCGTTTAGTGACACAGCCCTGTCACTAAAAGATGCGTAGTGTAGACGTAGCCTAGTACTAGTTAGCTGATTTCCTGAAAGTTCTACCTGTTGTGTCCCTGGACTTGATCCTGAACTCCTTGACATCAGTGATTTCAATAGGAAATTTGGGGGCACAAGATATGCAGGTTTGGGTTACTTTCCTCTGCAGCATGGGGCATGTCACTTGCTGTTTTAAACTAGAGTAAATGGTGGATTCTCTGTAACTTGAAGTCTTTTAATCATGTTTTGAGGACTTCAGTAACTCAGCCAGAGGTTATGGACCTACTACAGGAGCGAGTGGATGAGGGTCTATGGCTTGTGATGTGCTGGACTAGATGATCAAGTCTAGATCAGACTACATGATCAAGATGGTCCCTTCTGGCCTTACACTCCATGAGTCGATGTGAGATTGTTTAATTTGTTAAATGGTGTACGTCTTCAGACGCTTTTTAAAAAAAAATTATTTGAAAATTTCAAGCCAGATTGTTACCAGGTAACCAGGCTCCCATGCCGGGAAGCAAGAGAACTTTTAGCTCCCATTTGCTGCCTTGTGTTGGCTACCTAGATCAAAAATAGCCTTTTGGAGCTGTTACTGCCCATCTTGTGTAGGTGGGTGGGGAGTAGGAAAAGCCTTGGCTCCACCCTCTTCCTTCTCCCATCCACTGGCCCGTGTAGCTCAGCTGCTGTGCTTGGGGAACTAATCTGCACCAGGCAAAGACTGGCATAGATTACCCTATTATAGAACAAGCGGGGAACCAGAAATTGGATTGTGACTCTGAATCACAAATTGGTCCCTGGTCTGCTCCTGGAGCGGTGCAACATGTGCTGCCCTTCCTCAGGGCTTGTGGCAAATCTACAGGTCAGTCCCTAATGTGGAAGGCAGAAAATTAAATATAAAGGAAAAAAATGTACAGGAGAAGTACATATTCTGTTGATACAAAAACCTGCAGTCAAAGAATCAGAAAATAACCAGCTTCAGCACTAGTCTGGAAAGAACTACAATTATTTTTGGCAACCTTTTTTCTAATTAAACATCCTGTGATTTTTTTTTTTGTTTATTCATTTATTTTATGAAAATTAGTTTATTTCTGCAACCTAAACCAGTAACATAGAGGTAAAAAATATGCCATCCCACTTTTATTTCTTTCCTCACTTTCAAATGGAGAGCCTTGCATTTTTGCAAATAGTTTTCATGGCTACTTCATGCTGCTCCTGTGCCCCATAGATGTGGATGCTACTCCTGATGCTCAAGTGGGAAATCTTCTCTCTTGTGCTCACACAGGGACTGCATCATGGGGAATTTAAGCCATCATCTTCTCCACAGCAAAAAGTCTGGGCCAAATTCAGCTCATTTGCAGTAGTGCAAGGCCACTGAAGTCAGTGGAGTCCCTCTTGATTTAGACCAGGATAAATGAAAGCGGAAAGTAGAACGCTCATTCAAATCAATGTCTCTTGCGGGTAATGCTAGAACTTGGAGAATCTGTGACAGATGATCATACGGTGAATTCGTGAGTGCTGGGTTCTTTCAAAAGTTGTTTTTAACATCAATCATCCAGACAATAGCTTTCAAGCAGCCCTAGTTTTAAGTGGCCAATAAGGCCATGAACCATCCTCCCTTTCCAAGGGTGCGTTCATAACTATTGGGCACAGGCCGACTGAAGACTGTTCAGAGTCAAACAGTAGGTGTGCTTCAGTGGGGCCCATGCCTATTGCTACACCCCCTAAAATGAGCACTCCTATTTATGACTACCCCAGCTTTGCTGCCTGGTGAGATAGGGTCTCAAGGCCATAGCCCACTTCTTCCCTGCTCCTGCTTTTGGAGTGGTTCGCTGTCCTCTGTCACTAGCAGGAGATAGGGTTGCCAACTTTCTATTGGCACAAAACCGAATACCTGTGCCCGCCCCTTCCCCGTGGCCCGACCCTTTGCCCCACCCCTTCTATGAGGCCCTGCCCCACTTACCCCAGGCCCCTCCATCTGTCTCTTGCTTTCCCTCACCTGACTCACTTTCAATGGGCTGGGGCAGAGGGTTGGGGTGTGGGAGGGGGTGTGGGCTCCAGCTGGGGGTGCGGGCTCTAGGGTGGGGTCAGAAATGAGGAGTTCAGGGTACGGGAGGGGGCTCCAGGCTGGGGTACGGGTTTGGGGTGCAGGAGGGGGTGAGGGCTCCGGCTTGGGGTAAAAGCTCTGGGGTGGGGCTGGGGATGAGGGGTTTGGGGTTCAGAAGGGGGCTCCAGGCTGGGACCAAGGGGTTTGGCTTGCGGGAGGGGGCTCAGGGCTGGGGCAGGGGGTTGGGGTGCGAGAGGGAGTGTGGACTCCAGCTGGGTGTGTGGGCTCTGGGGTGAGGCTGGGGATGAGGGGTTTGGGGTGCAGGAGGGGGCTGCGGGCTGGGGCTGCGGCGGGGGTTGACATGCGGGATGCGGTGTGGGTTGCAGGCTCCGGGAGGGGGCTCAGGGCTGGGGCAGGGGTTTGGGGTGCGGGAGGAGGTGTGGGCTCTGGGAGGGAGTTAGGGTGCGGGAGGGGGTTCTGACCAGGAGTAGGAGGTCCAGGGTGCGGGCTCTGGCTGAACAGCACTTATCTCAGGTGACTCCTGGTTGGCAGTGCAGCAGGGCTAAGGCAGGCTCCCTGCCTACCTTGGCACCATGCCGCTCCTGGAAGCGGCCGGCATGTCCGGCCCCTAGGCTGAGCCGCGGCCAGGCTGCTCTGCACAGTGCGCACTGCCAGCACTTGCAGGCCGCTGCCCCCGCAGCTTCTATTGGCTGCGGTTCCCGGCCACTGGGAGCTGCGGAGAGGGTGCTCACGGCGGCGGGAGCGCACGGAGCTTCCCTGGCTGTCCATGCACCTCGGGGTTGCCGGGCCATGCCGGCTGCTTTTGGCAGCTGCACGGAGCCAGGGCAGGTAGGGAGCATGCCTTAGCTTCACTGCGCCGCCGATCAGACTTTTAAAGGCCCTTACCGGAGCCGCCGGGGTCCCTTTTCAACTGGGCAGTCCGGTCAAAAACTGGACACCTGGCAACCCTATCAGGGGGCAGTCCTTCCACTTAGGTAAGGACAAAGACTGCAATTGTTCCTGGACCCTGCATGTAGGAGAGGGTATATAAGGAGGGAAGGCTCCTTCCTTGCAGCTTTCTCCTCCTTTCGGAGGCCAGCTACAGTCTGACCCCAAGTCACTGAGCAATGATCCATGTCATTTAAAACTTAAATCAATGGCCAGACTCCCACTAACTTCAGCAGGAGTAGGATTATCCCAGCCTGAGTCTACCTGCTGCAGTCAGGATCTGTGACCTTGGTCTTGATTCGTTCTGTTCTCACTTAAGATGGTGAAAATCAAGTATAGCTCCACTGAAGTAAATGGAGTTTACTCCTGACTTCCACTAGCATAAAATCAGCCTCTGACTGCTTGGGTAGGAGGGAGAGGAACTGCAGATATTTTCTATTGGAATGAGGTCTTTTGAGCCAGCCTTAAATGCTACTTTCAGTGTGGCAGCAGGGAAAGTATTTACTTTTTTATGGTCACAGAAGAGTCCCAGTTAAATATTTTGCTGGGTTGATGTCAGCACATTGTCGTTTTAAAGCTAACTTGACTATTTCATAGTTTTATATCTAAAGATCGGCAAAAACCCCATGTGATCCAACACAAACCAGAACACCCCAAAAGAGGCATCTAGTTACTCTACTAACTTGGCAATTTGCAGCCTAAGTGTATCTGGTAAAACAGTTCATCCAAATAGAACCAACATCATTTAGAGTCCCTGGGGGAAGGTGCAGAGTACGTTTATTAAAGGAAAATGAAAACTATCAGTGCTTTGCTTGGGTACCTGCAGAACTCATTAAATGTGGTAACTGCAGCTGATAAAGAAGGCCCAGGTGCAAGCATGTGGCCCCACTGGATTGTTGACTGAACCCTGCTGGGAATAACAACAGTTTTCAGTGGTGACTGATTAGGTACGGCACTTCTGTCACGTCCTGTAATGGACCAGAATGACAGCCTCCTGTGTCCCATAAAAATAGTTAAACGTTTTTATCAGACTGAGAAAAATTTAGGAAGCAATGAAATGAGTTCTCTGAAACCCTGGATGCTGTTCATATAACCTTTCAGGACAAATTACCCGTTTGGCACTGTCGATTCACTAGCAGTCTGTGGCAGAGCTCCTTTTCCTTCTTGAAGACAAAAGAAGTATATATGACGGAGTTTTTAAAATGGTTTATGTGTTTGTGTCTGGTGGGTCTGAGTGGTCAGTGCAACTTAGTGTGTGCTCCAAAGGGAAAATAGGAGAAGTGCCTTCTCTTTGTAAAACGTAAAAAGCTTTGCACAATACTGTATAAGGAATTATTCAGTGTCTCGGCATATCAGACTATAACAAGGAGGATGGTGATTGTCCAACACACATTGCACATCTGGCTTGCTATTTTAAACTAATAGGTGCGTTTTACTGAGACGTGCTCCTGGGAGTGCAAAGAAATGTGGCATGGAAGAGGTAAAATCAATATACAGATTTTTTCAGAAATCTATTTCAAGAAGAATTGCAGCAGTTGGTTTCCTTCCCCCGCCCCCTCATTTTCTAGGAAGGTAATGGAAAATAAATGGAAAAACTACTTAACACTTCAGGTATGATAACTCAGAGGACATATGCACACATTTAGGGTAGGTTCTGAAAGCATTTAGGGATAAGCATACCCAAAATCGTGGGGAACATAAGGGACACTATGTAAATTTATATATCAGTACATTGAGGGATGTACCTAATATTTGCTAAAAGCTAAGGCCTCTTTATGTGCATTGTAGTAAACATTTTGGGGGTTAATCTAGTAACCACTGAGAATTCCATTTCTCATGGGACTCTTCTGTCACTGTCGTAAGACCCAAGTCCCTGTTGTTTTGTCTCCCTGTCCCATGTCTCCTCCCCATACCAAGAGGAGAAATGCACAGACAACTGTAACTTGTTACTGGCAGACTGGTAAAAGATCCCCCGTTGTGACCCTGATACTATTTTGAAATTAGAAAATTAAATCTGTATGTCTTTAATATTGGTAATTGCCAACATAGACATTTACAACCTTAATTCTGGTGGTATGTCCTAACTTCCAAGTGCTTGATTTTTGCAATCTTATTATTCTTTTCTTGCACAGTCCTTCGAAGCAGTATCTGTCGTTGAGTGATAATCCTATGGCACAGTTAAGCTTTCTTTTATCAGCACACAGTGGATGGCCAAGTGTGGGCCTATTCTAATCAGTGGCAAGATGAAAAGGGATATAGGGCAAAATCCTGGCTCCATTAACGTCAGTGGCAAAACTGACTTCAGTGTGGGTAGGATTTCACATAGTGAAACTGTGAAGAGTTTAGTTGATCAATAGCATGCAAATAGCTTGCAATTAATACTCATAAAATCATGTTAGAACAAATTATTACTGTTAGAGCAAATCAGAAAATTTTAGTTAAAAACATACATTATAGGTGGGGCAGGAAGTTCTGCCTATTATTAAGATTGCTTGACATCTCATTAATAAGACCCTGTTTTCAGTTATGACTTTGTCAAACTTTTACTTTTTGGGCTGAAACTTTCCATGTTTGGGGGTAGGAAAATCTAAACCAGCTCGTTTCTTGGCCCATGCCGCTTCCCGCAGCCCCCATTGGCCTGGAGCAGCGAACTGCAGCCAGTGGGAGCCGCGATCGGCCGAATCTGCCGACGCGGCAGGTAAACAAACCGGTCCGGCCCATCAGGGGCTTTCCCTGAACAAGTGGCGGATCGGCTTTGAGAACCACTGATCTAAACGATTTGTTTAAGTATTTCTGAAATGGAACATTTGGACACTGTGTTTTGTAAAGATGTTTTGTTCTGGAATTTTTATTTATTTATTTATTTTTAATAAAATGGAGGGAAAGTTTTTGTTTTTGTTTTTTTTAAAAAGCTCTCAAACAAAATGTTTCATTTCAGGTTTAAAAAGAAAAAAAATGTTGAAAACACCCCCTCTCCCACACACACAATTTTTTGGTTTTTTGACCTGCACCTGAACCAAATATTCAGTTATTCAGGTAGCCCTATTTGCATTTTGCTGTCCCCATGAAAATCCATCCACATTTGTCCAAGTTATAAGCCTTTGAAAAATTCCAGTTTGCATGTGCTTACTAGAGACGTCTTAGATTGTGGTAGCTAAGTTCCCTCAAGATTCCATTCCCACTAAGCATGCTCCAGAATATTCTGTTTTAACCATGAGACAGTCCTTTCTCTTCCCACAATCCCCTGCGTCATTCACTACAGGCCTTGTAATTTCTGCAAGAAAGGAGGCAGAGATTCTGTAGCCAACAGCTTCTTGTACTACAAAATCCTGATTCCATCTTGTGCACTGAATGAAGCAGGTTTCTGTGGAAAAAATATGTGAACATGTAATTGCAGACTGTATCATAATGCATACACATAAGGGGGCTGAATTATGATTGCATAGACAATCTAAATTCTGACCTTTCCTAACTTTCCTGTGCTTGACTTTGCAACCTTAAACATGTTCTTTTAACATAGTTTATGTTTGTCTTATATAGTATGGTGGGAAAATAGTGAATTTTTTCCAGTGACGCTTTATATAGATAACTTTTTTCCCCCTGATTGCTGACTGGAAAATTCTGAGAAACATTTTTTCCAGTAAAAATTTGGCAGAAAGAAAATATCAGATTTTAAACCAGTATTCAATATTCACATGCCAGAACCACTGCAGTCATGGCAATCCTGTCAGATGAATTGAGTTTTTCTAGTCACGGTTTTGGCTTTGATTCTATATATTTAATTGATGTAGGGTCTTATATTGTACATGTCTCTAGAATCTGATCACTTAGTCTTTTAATTTAATCCTAGTACTCAGATCATCTGTGTACACTTTTTTTTTCCCCACCAAGGATCATGAATATACAAATAGTATGGTGTTCTTCATCTGAAGGATCATCACAAATTCTTCTCTTGTGTGAATTTTACTCATTTAGCTACTTCCCAAAATCTTAACCTCCTCTGTGATTAAAGAAAGCCTTCCAGAGAGCTAGAACCATTTTATAGATAGGACTATTTCTACAAAGCCCCATTAATAGCCTAGAAAGAAGGGATCACAATGTATTTTTATTAAAAATTACATTGTACTTAATGAAAACCAATCATCGTGATGTGAATTTAGAAAATCTGACACCTTGCTTTATAGGAAATGAAGTCCCCATGAATATTAAAATTATAATTTTTCATAACAAAAAGTGATATAGTCCATTGAATTAGAGCTGAATTTATCTTATGATTGTACTTGTCATGGCCTTGAGTATTTATTGAGTAGTTTTAAAAGTTCATTAAACTCAAGAGATTAAATATTGCTCTGAGCAGTGCTCCATAAAAGAAAAAATATAGGGCTATTACTTGGTAAAATGTTGTGCTATGTTGTTAATTTAACTCCCCTGAGTTCTCATCTTCTGATTCAAAAGACATTTCCTTGTGCTGTTAAATTTGACATTTTCAAAGAATCTCGGACTGTTTCTCACAGCATTCACCAGAAATTCAATATGGCACATTCATTTCAGAAGAGGGAAAAATGCCACTTCAGCCAGTGGTTCTTCTGAAATGTCAAGTGCATTAATCTCCTCCATTTATCCAGCTACCATTTTACCATGTCGCTTTATTTACTGAAAACTAGTTGTCCACCAGAAAAGCTTTCCCTATTGTCGGCGTAGGGAGAATTCTGAGAAGTGAGTATATAACTGGTACCAAAAATTGAGCCTTCTTGAACCAAGAACATTTTTCATTCTGTTGAAGCATTAATAAAATAGAATAGACGAATAAAAAAAAAAACCCAGTTTACGCTTTCCAGCATGATTAGGCTATGATGTTTGCCATTTATTTTACTTATAGTTTCCCACAGAGCACATTTGAATCTCCCTTGGAAAGTCCTCTTTATCAGCTCATTTAATGAGGTGGGGGACATTCATTTCATTCACATTGCTCATTCTTTGTGACAACCACAATGTTAGAATGTTGTTTACTTGCAGGTTTTGGAAATGCATTCAGGCCTTGTATGTTACAGTAAGGGACTGCCTGTATTTCAGTCTAGGGGGAAAACAACTTTTTGATCACTGGTCCACAAGTATCTTAGACTTCAGATTTGGTTATCCAGCACAAAATCTGACCACAAATCTTCCAGCTGTGCTCTCATTCTCTCAAATTGAGTAATACGAAATATTATTCTACTGTGATTGTCTTAAAGGCATTTCTCTGCATTTCTCTTCTTGTAGACTCTTGTATGCCAGGGTTTCTCCTTTTTATTTTCTTGTTGTCAGTGTGTCTGATCTCTCTTGATTTTGCATATTTAAAGTTGTTCTCACTTTATTATAAGACTGAGACTGGGAATCAGAACTGAGACTGTGATGTGATTTCGAATTCAAGTAAAAATTTGAATCCCCAAAGAATAGTTTGGGTAATGCCCCCATGATTTGTAATCTCAATCTGGTCACAGGGAGTAATTCTAACCTGATCCTCCACTAGTGTTGTCTGCTGTTGCTGTTGCGTGTTCCCTGAGGATGTGTCCATAGACATTCCTGGTTCTTCTACAAGCTAACAGAGCATGGTCTGATGGGGCTAGGGAACACTCTTATCTTCAGTAAATCCTAGAACGTTCTTTTTTCATAGGCTTCTTTTAATGAAGTTCATGGTGGATCCACTTTCTATCCCAGCAGTGCTACAGGGTCATTGAGAAGATACCCAGAGGTATCTATCCTGAAATATAGGTGGCCTGGTGGTTAAAGGCTTTGTTGGATATGCATGCATGCTGTCACTTATTGTGGATTTTATTTTTATTTGAGGCAATTTTACAGGCAGCCACTGGAATATGGTTCTTTTCTTTTTGTCCTCACTTAGTAAATACCTGTGTAAAGTGGTCTACCAGATAATCAATAGTTCATTGTCAGGAAGGGCCAATTCCTTTTTTTTTTTTAATCACTTCATCATTGTTTAAAGCTGAAGCTCTGGACCCGTATGAATGCATTACTGAAAACTGGTGAATCTGGCACTGGAGTCTGTAGATTTGCACGTATAGATCTAATTTTTCTGCAGCTTTGCCTGTAGACCTGGAAATGTTTCCGACTTCCAATTTGCCATCCCCAGAGGTAAGTTTTCAGACACAGAGGCTAGGTTTGTCTTTTATTGGTGTGACTTCTGGCATAGCACTTCCTAGCTTTTGCACAGCCTCAAACAAACAATCATCTTCTTACAAAGTAAGGAAGTCTTCAGTCACAGTGAAGCTTCATTCTTTGCGAATACAATGTAATTTCATTAAACTTCTATATCTTGATCTTCTTAAGAATTCCACTAGCTCAGGGTACTTCACCCCCTGCCTCAATGTTTTCAGTATGTTACAAATGGGTGGTACTCACAATTCTGAGCATTACCTCTGGCCCGAGAAACAACTCACATATGTGGTGGACACCTAACTCAAAGCTGACTTTGTGGCATCAGAAAGTTGGCATAATCTTTTGGGACTTGGATATTAGACTTTGAAAATATGTTTTAAATTAGATTCAGCTTTTAAAAGTAGGGATGATCTTGTGTTTTGGGAGCCTGAATACCAACCTCAACACTGTATTCACAGTAATATTTTGGCCACTTAAACAACCATTGTTGGTTGCTGCATCATCCAAGTACAAGCCAACCAGCTAAGATGAGTTTCTGCCTTTATTCCCATTCCTTAAGTGGCCTTTATTCCTTATGTGGTACCACCAGCTATGCCATATTTTGAGTCTATTGTGTGAATAAAGAGGGTACATTTCCCATCTTGCACAAAAATGATGTACGCAGATCTTGCTCATCTCCAGATCTCTCCGTAGATCTCTCAGCAAGCACAGTAAAAAAACCTGAGACACTCCCCCAAGACTCTGCAATTGTCTCTATAGTTTGAGCCAATATAAAGGTTATTTCAAAACTTTTAAAACTAAAATTGTGTTCCATGACCATGTAAGTAATTTTAAATTAAGTGACAAATTTTTTGATCTCTTCATCATGTATTTTACAGAGCACACTTGTAAGCATATTTTCTTACGGACAAAATTACACATTTTCTGCTTTTATGCGTTTCACATGAGCATCAGAGCAGTCATGTACATGTAAGGAATCAGTTCCAGTTACAAAAGACTGCCATTAGGGGAAAGCTGCTCATGGTTTCTGCAAATTATACAAAACGTTTCATCTTTTTGACATGAAACCCATGGATATTTAGCTTTCCACAAGTTTTGGAATGTATGTTTACATTTAAATTTTTAATATTCATTAGTATACATTTTCTGTGTCATGTTCTTTACTTTTACTTAGCCCAGAGCTTTCAATATTACCCTCTCTTTATTCAAGTTGATGGAGGTGTTTTCTTTTTTTTTACCCTAAGATCCAACCGGGTGGTTTGAAGTGCGTTCCAGAAACTTTTCAAATATATATTTGTATATCAACCAAGACTGGGTGTATATAGCTTTTATAACAATGTATGTAAAATTACTAATGTGTAAATCAAGGATTGATTTGAAAATTAAATTGTGGGCCCTGGCAGAAGCAGCTAAGTGTGCAATTCCAAGACTATAACAAAGAATTAGAGAAAGGCCCTTCCTCTAAAATCAAATGAAATTGTGTTTTGCAGCAAGTAATCAAATTGTAGTTTATTTCACTACAAAATCTACTCTGGCTTGGCTGGCAAATTAAATGATCATTTGTCTTGCAAAAATAACTGCCTTTGAACTATTGACTGAGGCTTTTTAGTTGGCCTTATTTTCCCTCTTCTGTTATCAAACAGTGTTTTGCAGTAGCAGCTGCTGCTGAGTTTGCAGGCTCTCAAATTTGCTACACAGCCTACTCTGGCTTGGCTAGAAAATTTAAACTGTTGCTGGGTTTTCTGCCTTTCCAACTGCCTGACTATAACTGACAAGTCCAGACTCATACCCAGTTGTATAGTGGGAAGAGATCCTATTAGGTAGGTTTGTGATAGCCTCATCAAAATATGGAGTTTGTTCTGGATAGAAAAATAGTGGTTAATCAAAGCAACTAAAATAAAGATGAAAACTGTTGTCAAAGATGAGTAGCCATGCCTTTGCGTTAGATTGTATGCATCCATTCTCCAAAGTTACTGCTTAAGTGAAAGAGGATTTCTCCTTTAAATGAATAGCTGCCCCAAGCTGAAAACTACTATAAAAATATTTAATTGGGAACCCAGGAATAATCTACTCGTTATGAAAAGTAGAACAAAATGAATTGCAAATATCATGACATGTTCCCATTTGAGATTCTACTGTGTATTGTTAGCAGTTATGTTTCTTATATGCTTTACTTACTTCCACTTCACTGAACGGAGGGTTCTAGTTTGTAAATATAAATTATTTTGAACGTTTGAATATACTTCTCCCTTGGAAATTTCATGTATTAATCAGATGTTACATTTTTTGTGACAAAAGCACTGTGTGGCCTTTTAAATTGTTTCAATATTGTGATTGTAAACATTCATATCTCCTCCTTAGTTCATTGGGTAAGATGTTGGGCACTATGTAAGACACCAAAGTGATTCTGAAGGTTTTGCTGTGTGACGTTTAGTTGCTATTCTTATTTCTTAAACATTCAAGTGCTGTCACTTCAGAATACCATTGTTACAGTGGCCCAATCCTGTAAAGTGCTGAATTCCTCTGGGCTTGATCCAGTTGTCAGTGAGTTCTTTGATTTCAGTGAGTGTGGGATCAGGCTCTCAGCACCTACCAGGATTGGACCGTTAATGCATATGTCTTCATTGCTCTTCCTGATTTTATAAGGGTTCTGTGGAATTCAGTTGGTTGACAAGGGGGCTTACAAGAATGGTTTGCCCCTTTAATTTGTCATCAGCTAATGGTGTTTACACTTGTAGAAGAGCTGCCATTGGCCAGCGGCACATGCCCCTTGTGAGTGGCTCACATTGGTCAATCTTGTAGCTGGCCACATTGGATAAAAGTGCTTCTCGCTCTGTGACATCCAGTTGCATGTTCCTACGAACTTTCTGCATACAGGGTTAATTGACCTGTATTTTCAAGGCTCTTTCTAGTTGTCCATGATGTTATTTACTGTCATATGCTTGTGAATGTGGATGACGCTGTTTTATTATGTAATTTTTCATTTTTACCAATGCTCGCTATTGACTATGAAATGTTGGGCAGAATGGGTACAAACATATTTTTCCTTTCTGTAATATAAATATAATGTTATGCATTTTGGTAGCATGGGAGCAATTTCCCCATCTTTCTTTGTCACTCCTGTAGCTACTGTGTGTGGAATGTAAAATGACAGGTTGCACTTCTTATGTTTGTGCAATTCCACACACCCCGTCAAATCTCGCTTTATTCGCCATTTTAGTAAGTGATCATTTTTACTTTGGAACTATGACAAAGTGCACATATTTTCATGTTTTAAATGCAGAATCACTTGGAAATTACTTCAGTGGTGACACACATGGTTTGTGTGGAGGCCGCCGTTGCAATTCTGTACACAGGTTTGGGGCCTTAAGCAATACAATAAAAAGAACAGGAGTACTTGTGGCACCTTAGAGACTAACAAATTTATTAGAGCATAAGCTTTCGATTTCCATCCAAGAAGCTGTTTGATTTATTGCTCAAGGGGATTCTGAAGGCTGTTCTTGTTGCAATCAATGGGCGTTTTGCCATTATTCAGTCGGAGCAATTAAGCCAACAATGAACACTCCTGAAAATCCCACTCAGTGCTCTACCATGCAGAGAAATTGCTGGGAACTTCCCACTTCAGATGCGGATGGGATCTGGGAGGCATGAGTGAAGATTACAAAAACCCAGGAATGGTTGATGTGGGGGAAAAAAGGCACTTCCTCCTTTCGTAAGTATTAGGACTGTTTAATTCACCGTAATTGCTTCCACTTCTGACATTCCAAATAAACTAATACTTTATCCATTAGACCTGCCTTCAACTTAAAAAAAAATTGGGGGGGGAGAGGGAAGATGAGGGTGTTTATATTATTTTACATGTTGTTTTTCAGCATTCCTTTAAGCTAATAGATTTGCTTCAGATGAACTGTACATGAGGCTGTGAGGTTTGCCAGAGTGCTGGCTTAGGAACATTATCATTTTAAATTCTGTTTGATGAGAATTTAGTGTATCTAACAGAGAGGATTGGTATGTGAACTTAGTCTCGTTTCACTCCAATGTAATGATCCGTTTCATCAAGGAAATCACATCAAACTTGATTTACAGCTATTTCCCCCCCGCCCCAGAAAAATGATTAAAGCTTGCTTTAGAAATTTGAACTTTGCCCATTGTACAGGAGAGAAAAAATAATTGTCCAGTTCATCAATTGCTATTATATCCATTTAATGCCTTTTGCGAAGAGTAAAATATATTTAGTAATTAAATTTGATGCTATACATAATTCTTTTATCAACCAATTGCCCTTTCCTTGGTAATAATGCATTTCTGAACCTCTAATATGTTTCTCAGTTGTGGGGAAATGTATCTGTCTGTACAAATAAATATGAGTGTTAGCCTTTAGCAAGATATTTCAAGAGGAGGATGAATATATGTTGAAACTTACTGATCATGCAGAAAATGGCAGAACAAAACTGGACAACGGTATACTACTGGCTTTGTATGTGTTTGAGAGACATAGTTCTTTAGTAGCTGCTGGTTAGGATGGATGCTGTTTAACTATGGAAGAGCATGTAATGTACTGGCTGTGTGTGTGAATGAATGGTGATGCCCTGTAGTCTAGGGCAGTGGTTTTCAAACTTTTTTTCTAGTGACCCAGTTGAAGAAAATTGTTGGTGCCCACGACCCAACAGAGCTGGGGATGAGGGGTTTGCACTGTGGGAGGGGTTCAAGGCTCGGGCAGAGGGTTCGGGTGAGGGCTGCACGGTAGGGCCAGGAATGAGGGGTTCAGACTGTGGCAGGGGGCTCAGGGCTCTGGGCTGGGGATGCAGGCTCTGGGGTGGGGCCAGGGATGAAGGGTTTGGGGTGCAGGAAGGGGCTCCGGGTTTGGGGGGGGTCTCAGGGCTCGGGGCAGGGGATTGGGGGTGGGCTTACCTCGGACGGCTCCAGGTCAGCGGAAGGGGGCGGGGGCGCTAAGGCAGGCTTTCCTGCCTGTTCTGGCACCGCAGACTGTGCTGCGCCCCGGTAGCAGCGAGCAGCAGGTCCGGCCCCTAGGTGGAGGCATGCAAGCAGCACCGCGTGGCTCTCGCCCGCAGGCACCCCCCGCAGCTCCCATTGGCTCAGAACCGGCCAATGGGAGTGCAGAGCGGATGTTCGGGGTGGGGGCAGCGCGCAGAGCCCCGTGGCCTCCAGACCTAGGCGCAGCACGGTGTCAGAACAAGTAGGAACTAGCCTGCCTTAGCCGGGCAGGACTGCCAACGGAACTTTTAATGGCCCAGTCAGCGGTGCTGATCGGAGTCGGCGGTGCTGGCCAGAGCCGCCGCGACCCAGTGCCTTCCATTCTGCGACCACAGTTTGAAAACCACTGTTCTCGGGGGTGTCTCTCAGAGAGGATAAGAGACCTGCAAGTAATTTCAGATTATAGGACTCATTGTTCAGCTCAAGAGGCGGAGGGCTTATCATTCTGTAGTTGAAGGTCAGAGGTGCTAGTTCCAGCTCCTTAGGGGCCAGATTGTGAACCACCTACTCACACTGGTTAATAAATAGTGCCACTAGAAACAGTGGGACTACCTGCATGAGGTGGGAGCTCACCAGAATGAGCAAGGGCTTCACTATCCTCCCTCATTTTGTGTGTGTGTGGCTCATGTGTACTTGTATGTCTGGAGCACATGGGTTTGTTACAAAACACATTTACCCTTATTCCATAAAAAACTGACTGGCAAACTGTTGCTGTTTTAGGCACCAATCCTGCACAGATTTATGTATGTGTTTAGCATTAAGCTTGTGGGTAGACTGACTAGATGCTTAATGATCAGCACTTGCCTAAATTGTTGTAGGATTGAAGCTTTTGTTGTCTGTTGTGCTGACTGCCTTTATGGTGCAAAGCAGTTTTAGACAGAGGGGGTTGTGACATTTTGCAAGCATGGTAACTGTAGCATAGGGTAGACACTAGATATGTTTCCAATCAGCCAGGCCTCAGTCCTGCACCTATAACCACATTGGAAGTACTTCAATGATGACCCACATGAGTTGTGTGGAGTTCACCAGAATGATTCCCTATGAAGTTTTGGGGCTTTAGACAATACAATGTTGTTTTCCCTGAGAAGTTGTTGGATTTATTGTTCAAAGGGATTCTTTGGCTCCTTTAATTTTACTGTGTTTTCTACAATTCAAATATTTTTTATTCCTGGTTCTTTGAAATAAAAATAGGACTCACCAGAAAGGTTCACGTTACACGGACATTGAGGTTTTGCCAGTAAATTTGGGGTTTTCTTGAATTAGCCATTTGATTTTGCTAGAAGATTGTGGGAGTGAATTAAAGAGACATTTTCAAAAAAGGGCATCGATCCATCCACATGCAGGATGGTTGGATAGATATAGCTGTAATGTAGAGCTGGTTGAAAATGTTCCATCAGAACAATTTTTTCTGTTGGAAAATGCGAATGTGATTAAATCCAAAATGTTATGCGGAAGCATATGTATTTTGTCAACATTTTTACAGCAAATTATTGAAATATTTACTTGGACCGTATCAAAATATTTTGATAAGGTTGAACGTAAATGAGGTCAAAATTGTTTTATTTCGGTAAGGTCTATATTTTTTGCTTTGGACTTCTATCTTTTTGAGTTTTCTGTTACATTATATTATGAAATGTAATACAACAAAGCCAAAATGGTAAAGTGGAAGCTATATGTTTTGACCCTATAAAAACAAAATGTTTCAATAAGGTTGAAACAAAACATTTTTGGAATATTTCATTTCATGTAAAATTCCAACACATCAGCTTTTCATCCCAATTTAAGAGGAATCCAAATTTCAAAATATTGTAAATTTCCATTGGATGGAAATTGTATGTTTTTACCAGCTCTAATAGATTGGCCAAGCTATTTACATTGAATTTCTTTAGCCTGTGGCACCCAGTTGCAAACCTTCCAACTCAGGATTCAGAGTATCTTGTCAAAGATCTAGAAATAGCAGTTGTACATACATATAGTGAAAGTTCTAGTTTAAAATTCAGAGCGCAAAACTGTAGAGTCAGATTGCATCATTTCAATTTTCCAGGGTCACATCTTTGTGCTTCAGGTATAGTACCATACAGAAATGCAGCTTATTCAGATCTAATTTAAATGCATTTATACATTTTCCTACCTCAAAATTAATTTTCATATTAGATGTTTTGCACACAGTGTGTTTGTACAGGTAAATTGTAAATTAAAACAAACTTTTGTACATCTAAAACATAATGAAAAACTTTTACTATTAGGCAGTTATTAATTTTGTTTATCCAGAAAATGTTTATTGTACAATACCTCTTAATAGTTTTAGTAATAATTAAATATGTTAGGAAGGATTTAAAAAAAAAATCAGTGAAATCTGGAAATTACTGTGTGCAGTCTTCAGTTAATGTAAATATCTCCACATGTTATTTTTAATTAATTAAATTTTATTGATGCAATTAGGTGACTGACAACCACAGTTAAACTGAAGTAATAGGGACGTGGTGATTTCACTTATTATTGACCAGAGTGCCTGCAAAGTTGTGATGTATACCAGGACCTCATAAATCTACAGGTTCAAAAATCAGAAGCACATTATTTATAAGCTCACTAGATTTATTCTTGTCCCCTGATTTGTCTATTTTTCCATTTTCTACATGGTACTAACAATAAGACACTGTTTTTTCCCTTTCAGAGTCACTTTTTATTTTAATGCTAAAAAAACAATGCTGACAGCTGACATCCCTTTTGAAGGTTGGGTTAATTCATTTAATTTTCACACCCATCACTCTCTGTTACAATGGTGGTTTGCTTTTGCTTCAAAGCATCAGATAAATTTCACACTTCTTAACATTTCAGAAATGACCAGTGGCATTAAAACAGTGCATACCACCTGGTTTTGAACTCATTCTTTGAGACTTGATTGTAATTATGAGGGTTGCAAAAAAAAAAGTTTATTCTTGACAGTGGTTACAGAGAGAAATCGCAATGCTGTCAGGTATGGGATGGATTGGTGGAGAATGTTGCTTTGTCTTCATCTGGTTTCTTGGAATCACTAAGATTTCTTCAGTGCCCTAGGTGTGAGTGCTGTTTCACAGGTCAACAAAGAAGAGGCGTTGCTCAGTTGAGTTTATAATCAAAGTTCCCAGTCCTGCAAAAACCACGTAGTGTTTAACATTTCACATATGGAGAGTCCCTCCAAAGGAATAATGCACATAGAACATTTTCACAGGACTGAGGTTTTAGGCCCCAATCTTGCAGTGAGCTCCAAGTACATGGATCCCTGCACCCATGCAGAGACCCATTAAAGTCAACGAGACCCTGCTTGGAAGTCATTTCAGAAAGTTCCTACGGGTGGGAATCATCTCTCTTGTTCTGTTTGTACAGCACTTAGCACAATGGCCCTGGTCCATGACTCTACCACAGTAAAAATAACAAGTAGCAAATCCCCTCATCTTGTTCACTGGGACTTCAATGGAACCACATTGGTGGGTAAAGCCAGTCGAGTTTGAACCCATGTTAGAGCGGAGCAAAGGAGAGAGACAGCAAGTGGAGAGGACATGGATTATGGTAGTGAAGGACTGTGAAGTTTTCTTCTTGGATCTTCTTGTGTCCCCTGTCTTCTGTCAATATATTATGCTGAAAGGAGCTAATGGCTGCCATCAAGAGGCAGGGGCATAGCCACGGGTGGGCGTTCCACCCACTTAGCATCAGGCCCAAATCTGAGCAGGGGTGCAGTGCTGCCACAGGAGCCCAGAGCGTCACTCGGGCACCTGAAATCCAGGGCGGAGCTCTGCGCCTGCCCTTCAGAAAGCTACATTTTCTCAGCCGCCCCATGCGCGTGCCCAGCTCGGCAGGTGAAGCCCTGTGTCTGGAGGTGCCAGGGCTAGGAAGAGAGCATGGCGTCAGGGGAGAAGCTGAACTAACACAGTCTGTCATTGCCCGTCCACCCGAAAGTCGGGGCCCACCCAAATTTCCAGTTCTAACTATGCCACTGTCAAGAGACACTTCGATTGGAAGATAATCGCAGATCTTATTTAATGCAACGGGTGCCAAGCATTCTCTTTCAGGCTCTGTGGAAGAAGCAATTAAGTCCTTTTTATGTAGTGAAACAGCTGCGAACAATGGCAACCCTTGCCTGAGGCACTGGTTTGCATGGCAGGTCAGGACCGAGGGGTTTCCCTGGTTGGAAATGCAGGGGCTTGGAAGTTGGTTTGCATGCCTGTGTGTTAGAAGCCAAAAGCCATCAGAAGCAGTTGTGAACATGACCCTGAGAGGAAATAGATAGACAAAGCTTCTTGGGCGCATAACTCGGTGGAGCGGCAGTCTTTGGGATTTCTGAGTAAGGAAACTTCCTTTTTGTTTGTTTCTTATGCGTTCAGGGGAACAGGACTTTACATTTTCTGTAAACCAACAAGATTACATCAAAGAATATTCCTGACTCACATCATCGATTTCTCATCCCAATGGAAACAAGGCTCTGAATATTGGCTGACTGCTCAGGCCAAAAGGGCAGCAATAGACAGAGCAAAATCAGCCAAAAGAGCATATTGCTGGAGAGGTTATCATTGGAAGGCTAATCAAAAGAAAAGGGGTTTGAAGGGGGAGAGTGCGTTTTCCTGGCACCCAGTATCAGTGAGGGTATTTCAGCTGTAGCAGGCAGCATGGAAAAAGAGGCACCAAATCACGTCTGGGGAAAATCTAGGAAACCAAGAGTCTCGAGTTCACAGGGTGGAGGAGACAAGCAGGGAAGTGATAGAAAACAAGAGAAAAGATGTAGGCAGGGCGGAGCTGTGGGAAACCTAGAAGGTGAAGTTAGGGGTAGAATTTGTTGCAGCAGATCTGATGTGATCAGAGCAGTGGGCAAGAGTTGACTCTAGGAGCAGCATAGCATGTTAGGTGAATTGGTACAAATTGAGTATCAGGCCTGGTCTACATGGCGGGGGAGGCGGTGAGCAAAGTCGGTCTAAGTTACACAACTTCAGCTATGAAAATAGCGTAGCTGAAGTCGATGTACTTAGAGCTACTTACCACAGTGTCGACGGGAGAGCGCTTGGCGGTCGATTTATTGCGTCTTCACTAGATCGCTCCGGAGATAAGTGTAGACATGCCCTCAGAGATGCAAGAGTGGCTGCAGTAGTTAAGGTGGGAGCAGGCCAGGGTATGTGGTGAGGCTCTCATGGAATTACTCAGTGTAGTAACCTGTGTGTAAAGTTAAATACATGTGTAACTTTTTGCAAGATTAGGACCCAACTTTTTAGAAGAAGGGATACATTTCAGCAGTATTCTGTAGCAAGAAGCATCAGGATTTGGCAGCACCATTCCCACTGTAAAACTGTTAAGCAAATGTCTGTTATAGAAGTAAACCTATGAAAAATAAAACCATTTTCTTTGTACTTCACTGAGCCAATTAAAAAAAACAAAGAGAAAAAGCAGGGAACCCTTCCTACATGTATTAGAAATCTGTTTTAAAATCTGTTAACTTCCTTCAACAAAAAATATATACTTATGTTGCCGTAATGTTTTCTCATTCGTTTCATCTGAAATATGTGAAACCTGCTGTTTCCTAAATAAGTAAAAGCAGATGGGGCAGACTTAAGTGCTAGGTTTTGCTGATCGCTTCAGTTCTGTTAATTCAGTTCTCACCTACTTTAATGCCATTATGTTTGAGATCTGCTTGAAAGTCTCAATTTGGCAGGCCTCACAGCTGCAGCATAGACTGGGAGAGTTGATAAAATAGTTTTTAAAATAAATTTTGAGAAGTAGGAAAAGTTTTATTTCATCTTATTGATCTTTGTTCTATTTTGCTTTATTTTGTTTTTGACCAGAAACTTAATTCTGACATGATAAAAAACACACCCCTATAATATATATTCCAGGATTGCCAACCTCAAGATTTCAAAAATCATGAGATTAGTTTAAAGATTCTTTTTAAAATAATAAATTTGGAGTGATTCTTATTTGTTTCCTGGTTTCTGAGTCTTCAGGGTGTGCTCATTTCGTGTTCTAAAGCTTTTCTTCACAATTCAGAAGGCCTAGAAATGTACTTTAATTAAAAAAAAAAGGAATGAATGAAAGAAAGGTAAGATTCTCATGCAGTCTGTCACGTCCATGAGCTGTCATGACACTCACTACAGGAGAGTTGACAATACTGATATTCACTAAGACTAACGGAATTCTCTGGAATTCAGTTCTTTAAATGGTTTTCTGAACCAAACCCTTCAGCTGTATTTGCAGGACTTGGAGACAAACTAGTCCTTTCAGCTTTCATTGGATAGCTGAGTGTGTAACAAGGACCTTTTTTTTTTTTTTTTTTTAAAGAGATGTCTTTGGAGAGGGATTGTCCTGAGATGTGTTGGAAAGGAGTGGACAGTGGTCTGTGGATGGAGAAAGGCTAGCTGCAAGAAGGGAGTGTGACTGTTTTCCCAATTGTAAGAACAATCCCATATCTAATCTTTCACGAACACAGATATATTTAACCTCAGATCCAAGAGTGAAATCCTGGCCATAGGGAAGTCAGTGGCCAAACTCCCATTGACTTCAGTATGGCCAGGATTTTACCCTAATGCTCCATTAGAATGGATTTGATCTTTGATGCAAATATCTTGTACAGGGTAACATTGATTCAGGGACCTTGGGTGTGTGTGTGGGGGGGGGGAGTGTCACATTCCTCTTCAGCATGGAGTATGGATCTCCTGCTAGGATCATTTGGGCATCTCTCACTTAATCAATTTCCCACCAAGGCAGGGGCCTTGGGCATTGGTGGTACTTTGATCTCGTCTGTTCTGCCTATGGCAACACAACAGTTTTATCTCCTGAGTAATGAAATCCTTAACTCAAATTATTGGGTTCAATATAGGAGTTTTTGGGTGAAACTTAATGACCTGTGATATATAGGATGTCAGACGTAGATGATAAAATGGTCCCTTTTGCCCGTAAACTCTGGGAAATTGTGATGGCATTGTGGTGGATATGACAATATCCTACAATATCCTGGGACAAACCTTATGGAATTACAGTAAAGCTCACTGAATTAAGTTTAAGTATTGTAGGAATTCATTGTATTAAAAATGCAGTTGTTTATTTACTGTTGTGGGATTGCATATAACTCCTTTAGGAGGAAGGACGGGATTAATGCAATCTCTGGGAAGTATTAGGCGCTTCAGTGGACTTCTGGGGACAATATATCTGAAATGGATTTCCTGGGAAATACTTCAGGTGAGGTGAATGCAAATTACCGGTGAGGTGAATGCAAATTCCCCACCTCTGGCAGGGGGGTCCTTTTAGAATCTGTGCTTTGAGCAGACACCCATTGTCTGACTCATTGCCTATTCATGGTCTCATCAAGGACCCAAACTGGATAAGTGAGTGACTCGGAGTCATGAGTGTTCTTGTTCTGAGCAAAGGATGTTATGAAATTGAAACTACAGGAAAACCATGTTGGAGTTTGAGGGACTGCTCACCTGCCAGAGCCCATGTTGGAGTTGGGGTGATCCCTGGCAAGTTTATTAGCATGCATGTAGATTTATTTATTGTTTTAGTATGTTTTCTCTCTAGTGCTGTTACCTTAAGAATAAATTGTGCTTGCTTAGAAAGAGCTGTGTGGTAGATTAACTATGGTCTTTACAGTCTCTGATGAGAAGGTAAGAGAAGCCTGCTTAGGCAGCCTGTCTGTTGCTGGGGTTATCACAGTATAGATAGGGGACTGTGTGGAATACCCTGATCAGAAAGGAGAGAGAGAGAGATGTGTGTCTCTGCTCAAGAGACACAGTAGCTGGGGAGCCATAAGATGAGAGTGAGTGCCCGTGCGGGCATCATAGAGGGGGAATATAGGTCCAGTTGCCCTGAACTGTAGCACGCATAGTCAACTGTGAATTAAATGAATATCTATACTTTTTATAGAGTAACATTTTTTGCTATATAAGCCTTCCTCTGTCTTTATATACAGTAGATGAAATAAATTTCCAAATTATTTTGTGCTGGGAAAATCACACTAGAGTTAAACTATTACTCTACCATTCTATATATTATTTTATCATATGTGTGTATTGAAAATACTTCAGCCTTAAAATTTATCTTCCTTGAGGAATTAGTTTTGCCATCTGGTAGTCATGGGTGAAACTAAGACAAACTTCTCATTCCTGCTGAGTGAACTGTGAGGGTTCTTTCCCCCACTCCCCCTCCTGTGTTGTTTCAATCCAACAGTTTTAGTGAGAAAAGCAACAAATAGCCAAGATGGGACTGGGCTTCCATTAGCAGGACCCTGAATTTATCTAAAGATGTGTGATGAGAACAGCAGGGGTGGATAGCTCTGAAGTTCTCCCTTCATTGCACTTGCTGTATCTGTTCAGTTTCATTTATGTGCACAATGCCCATGGAACTAATACATTTTAAATAGTGGAGCAACTTGCGTTTTCTTAATGGGACTCATGATAGTCAACAGTGCAGGTCTTTTGAAAGTGTTAGTGTAATGAAAGCTCTTTATGATTGGCATTACATCTTCTTGGTTGCCTTAAAGGTTCTCTGCCAGATGGACTACATGGAAAACAGTTTTAAAAGGGACATGGGTTCAAAATAACTAGCTATTTGATTGCTCTCTTTCAAAACCGTTGTGAATCCGGAAAGCTCATCACTAGTTAACATTGCATTTAGAGTTCTAAAGTAGTTCATTATAGAAAATTAGTTGAGAGCCTTTATCTGAAGGGATCAGGCTTGAACATTTTCAGGATATTGTAAGCTGCAAGGCACAACTTTTAGTTGGGATTTGATGCAAGGTAGTAACTGCTTTGCAATTAATTTAAATGTATTCCAATTGCAGTTAGTTTTCAACTTGTCACTGTTAAAGAGAGACTTATCTGGCATGGGACAAAATATTTTAGGATGCAGATATTTTCCACTATAGAATGAGTCAGATTTTCCATTGATGTAAATCAGCTGAGCTCCATTGATTTCAATAGAGCTGTTTACATCACCTCATCCTGCATTCTTTAGCAGCTTCACATGTGGAACTCAGTGGGATTATTGCACATAGAGTGGCTGCAAAATCAAGCCCTTAGTTATGGGTACAACAAATTAGTCACATCTCTATCCAAACAGACTGCAGTTTAGAATAATTCTGAACATCAGATTTGTTACTGTGTTTCTTTTCAAAGGAACTAAAATGTGGTCTCTTACTGATAAATATAAATGAGTAGGCCAGTGAATTTGCGTGAAATCATACCTTTTTAAAGATGCAAATTGAAAATTAAGCCTCAAAACAATAGAATTCTCTTGGGTCTTTCAGAAAGCATTGTACATTGCTCATCAGACTCTGGTGCCCGGTTGGAAAAAAATTATTTCTCAATGAGCTCCATGAGAAAGCTTCTGGAGCTAGTTTCTATTCTGGGTACAGGATACTCGTTGAAAATATTGATTCAAAATATTCAAAATCTGGAAAAGCCATTTAGAAAAAATACCTTTATGGGGAAGCACAGTACTGTAAAGAGTTGAATTGATGCCACTTGGTCTGGGGCTATACATTAAAATCCAAACACTGGCTGTGGATTCATAATAAGAGAGAACCTAATTCTGATCTCTATTTGCCCCCAGTCGTCTCTCAAACCTAATGGCAAATTGGTTTTTGTCTTTCCCCGATGAGAACAACTTCCCTCCTTCCCCCCTCCTTCTATGCTTTGGATGAGGATTTACTGAGCTCCTCTGTGGCATCATCTAACTGCTATCTCTGTGTTTTGAGAGCATCTCCTCAAATAAAATAGAGAAAAGGAGGAATCTGATTTGGAGCTACTCCATTACCCTCCAACTCGCCAAAAAAGAGAGGCTTTTAATTAAACTGAAGCAGTTCCCCAAGTGACAAGCCCCAAGTGGAAGAGAGACTGATATAAATATATGAGAAATAGCCTCTTTACGGAATTATGGTAGCATAGGAAAAGGGGGGAAATCCTTTAAGCTGTTTTATTCTCCTGGAAATAGAGTTTGTATTCATGAGGCTCCTATGAAGTAGCTTACTGCTGTGGCATCCTGTTTCTTCCATTGACTGCCACTCTTCGTGGGAGATGAGTGCTCTACAAATGTGGGAGTGCCGATAACAATGGATTTAAAAATGTAAGTCCTACAGGTAAGCTGGAAATGTCTTACAAGCGTCCAGTTGGTCATTGGGTATGTTTGAAATGAATCTCAGTGTTGGATTTTAAAATATTCTCAGTGTTTGATCTTTATAGCACATTGCCATTAAAATAAGATATTTAGAGGCAATGTATTTTGCTTTTGTGCAATATAAAAATTCATGTTTAGTCGCGCATGGCAACTGCTGATCACAGAAAGCAACTTAGCTATGAGAAAAGAAGAGCTGAGTGTAATTTTGATTGTAGGTGAAAGATTCCCATTACCTGCCATGTCATATTCATGGGATTTTTGTGCTTGTGGATAACTGCAGTATGTCACAGATTAAATTTAAATATGCAGTTTGCCCTGGACAATCTTGGAAAGAAGTCAATAGTTAGTGCTGCAAAGACTCACTGCAAAACCATTCAGCACATCTCTAATTCACCTTGTTATAAATTCCATTCATTGACAGTTTGTTAATAAAAATGACCCTCTAATAGATAACTTCAATTCAGACACCAGGTAAAGTAATTTCTCTTTGTGCAGTTGAAATATTAATAACCCTAAAGTGTTATAAATACATCAATATGTTATTATATAGTGCTAATAGCAAAGAAGATGACTGGTTTAGTAAATGTGGCCTTCCTGCTTGTTTTTCACTGTAACAGAAACTTACTTTTAACTTGCAAACTCAAAAGTCAGTTCCAGGTCAAATACAGGGTATTCTTACAAAATGGAAGATAAAGGGACGCAGATCTCATTTATATACTGTTGTTTTCTTCAATAAAATGAGTGCTTCAATCCATCTTTGAAACACGCGTGTCTTTTTCTGCAGATCAATGTTTAGCTTAGGAGCCTATCACATCCCATCATCACATCAATAAGATATCTGCGTGTGAAAGTGAAACACATCTGTGTGAAACACAATACGCTGCAGCCTTCTCTTCTCTGTAACCTATCCCTGAGCATTAGGTCAAACGACTGATTGACTCCTGGGTGCGTTCAATCAATCACAGCAGATTCCCGTGGTTGAGACAGACGGGGATGGGGCATAATGCAGCTTCCCTTGGATCAATTTCAGAAAGACTGTTTAACTTTTTAAATACTCCAATTTAAAGTGTTTAGTTCTAATGAAGTTAATACATTGTGCTTAGAATTTAATTGATGGAGCATATGAGATGGAACCTGCTCCCAACTCCTGGCTCTACCCTCAAATGTGGTTTCAAATGATTAGGAATCTATAGTTTTAAGTAAATGAAACATAATAACTCTCTAATTCCAAATGATATGTATGCCCAGAAATTTTAAAAGTGTGGTAATAGTTCACCAGCTTTTGAGAAATATATTAAAGAATTATACATTTTTAAGGCCAGAAGGGTGTGTTTAGATCAGGGGTTCTCAATCTTTTTCTTTCTGAGCCCCCCTGCCAACACACTATAAAAACTCCGTGGCCCACCTGTGCCACAACAACTGGTTTTCTGCATATAAAAGCCAGGGCCCGTGTTGGCAAGCAATGCAATTGCCTGAGGCCGCATGCCACAAGGGCTCCTGCGAAGCTAAATTGAGAACCACTGTGTTAGATTACATAGTCTGACCTCCAGCATAACACAGGTGATAGAAACTCACGGAATAATTTCTGCCTCAAACCCACATATATAAGAAAACAGTTTTGATAAAAAAGTGATCATTATGCATTTTTAAAGCATCATTATCGTTCTAGGCTCGAGTTTAATTTACTCAGGTATTAAACCAAACCCATGGCTTGTTTGATCCATCAATACCCCAATTTTGATGCCAACGTTTATAGTCCGTTTGCTCCATCATTAATAGTCATAGCTAGAACAGGAGTTTCCAGATGTGGGGAAGTTGTTAGCTGCTGTTTATTTTCTTGTGTGTGTATTTAGTCTTAAAAGGAAAGGTTAGTTGAGCATTTGGAATTACTCAGTATTGTTAAACTTGTACATATCTGAACACTTAAGTGTGTTACTGGTTTATGGCAGTATACAGTATCACAATGTCTGGAGACTGTCTATGAGAAACAAAAGCAAAATTTAATTTTAGGAAATCCACCCATTTACTGCATTAGAAATCATGTTCTTTGAAACAAACAAATTAATCATCAGCTTCTGAATACACCAGGCAAGTGTTCATCCAAAAGTCAACTCCTTTATTACCCTCAATCTGTATTCAGTGTGGTTTCTTAGTCTGACTTGCTCCTGACACCATTTTCCTCTCTCTCTCTCTCTTTTTTTTTCTTTTCCCCGTTCTTCCTAGCACACAGATGCACCCTTAGCAAATTTGGGAATATGATAGTTCTTTTTAAAACTGAAGTTTACACAAGGATGGTACACATAGTTTTTACACATAGATCATTTGCCGTTAGCTCTTAGTAAGGAAGATATAAATTGCCCAGTATACAAAACACTGAAAATGTGTGTGAACCAATATTTTTATGAGCATTACTGTAAGCGACAGGTGAGCGGAATGAGATGCTATTTAACTTTGTTACAAAACATATGTTTAAACAGGAGATCCTTCTGCATTAATTTTCATTTTCATCTGTCAACACATACCAATCTTCACTGTCTGTCAGAATTCACATCAATATCTAACACAGCAGCAAAGGAGCACCCAGTGGGCTTGGGAGCTAGAATAAAAGAGTTAAATGATGGTATTATTATCATTATCATTATTGTTATTTATTAATATTTTATGTTCACTTCTTGAAATGTTAGCTTCTCTGGAATTGTACTAATTACACTTAGTTAGTGCTTAGTTAGTGACATCATATGGTGTACAAAAATGCTGGAGATATACCATGTTATGAATATGCTTTACAAGGTTAACTTCTATACAGCATAGTAGTAAGAGAGAAAGCATGTCAGATTTTGAATTTCACATGCCCTACTATTACATAAAGTGCTCTTTATGTGCTATCAGTGGTATTCTGGTGGCTCAGATAGGTTTGTATGATGATAAAAGCTTTCAGTGGTGCATGGTGTCAGCTGGGTCAGGGTAATAGGATGCAGAAGTAACTTGATTTTCATCTCTACAAGTTGTGGTTTGGAGGAGCAATAACTACAGCTTTGTTGCATGTGATGCACTATATCTAAGCTCTCAAAGAATTCTAATAGATTAGAGACGACGCCATTTTCCTTTACAGAACCTGGGCTCCTTTGTCCCTAACCTGTTATATTCATAGAGGAGCCATTAACACATCATTGCACCAAGTCTGGCAATTCTGGACTGTTTCTCTGTCTCAAATTTTATGTTATGTTTGTCGTTGCTGTCCAAAACTGTGGAATATGCCTCACAAAATATGTTGCAGGTAGATTTTTGAAATCTCACATTCAACTACCATGATGCTACTCGCTGAAAACATTTATTGACATGAATAATAACCACAATTCATAATTTAACTGAAAATATTGATAGTTTCTTGGAGAAAGAAATGACCATGGTTACATTGCACCCAGTATTTCATAGTCTTCAAAAAGGCTTTTCTGAGTTTTTGGCTTTTCTTAGGTTCTAAAGGTGAAAGAACAGTTCTGGTTTTCCAGCTGAATGACATTAACTCAACCAGTCAGTATCCACAATTAAAACCACTGACAGTGGAAATTCTTATAGTAGAATTTTTACTGTTGCAATATCTCAACGCAACTCATTATGAACCATCCTGCAGCAGAGGAGGGATGGTTTAGAGGTGATAGATTTTAAATCGAGAACGTGCCCACTTAAATTCCAACCACATTGCAGCAGCAGTGTTTCATGATACTATTTTAGGACATTTTCAGAGCTCAACACTGTTCCTCTTTAGTCAGCGTCCAGAGGCTTCCCTTAAACGTACCTGTGAGAGCTGATACCTGTGAATTATGATTTAAGTTTCCTCTGCAGTGCTGTGCCATTATGCAGGATCAAACCCAGGAAGGCAGGGTTCTGAATTGGTTTAATTCACTTATAGCGTGTGACCACTGATTAGCAGACTCCACAATACCATGCAAACTTTTGCAAGGGGATTTTATAACAAACATTTCACAAGATGATTTCTGACTCTTTCTGGTTTGGCACCATTTGCAAGTGGGCTTCATGTCGGATCAGTGGCTTAGCTGCTATTTCCCTTCTCTCTTGTCAGACAATCTGCTTTTGCCCACCTACGTTCTTCTTCTTACTTTTTCACTGCTGCTGCTAAAGTCTCTTTGTCACTGCTGAACTTGTTTCTGCTACTGCTAATCTAAATCTGACCAAGATTTGGGTTTCCATTAGGGATATCTGTTTCCTCTTCCTCCCCTACATTTTTATTTTCTTTCTCAACGGTACATGTTCTTTATGTCTGCAGGTTGGTAATACATCTGTGGTTGATGTTCTCTGTATTTGACAGTTTTCTTATGGTATTTAACTTGATGGAAATATTTGTCACAGTATCTGTATTTGTGTGTCAGCTGTGTTTGTCATAGGAGTGTTCTTTCTCGGTATGTATCTTACTGCCTGTAATATTTTTATTTCCTCAAATGGTTTTTTTCCCAGAATTAGTCTCATTTTAGTCTTATCCTTAGGTTTATTTTATATCTCTTATTGCTCTTCTTAAATTGGCTAACTGCACACTGCTTATTCCCTTGGGGCTGGATTGTCACAGCCGTTCCTTGGCTTCTAAGGTTTCCTGCTTACCCCCTGCTCAGGTTGCATGCAACTCTTGCTGTTTGTGTACATGTTGTGGGGAGAGATGAGGTTGCTTTCCCATTATTTCCCCCTGCAAGCAAGTGGGTAGAAAGAGGCAAAAAATAGGAGGAACCCTGGCTTTGTTCCACTTACTCAGCAGCCAGAGTAGCAGGTTGGTTGCACAGGAAGGAATAAACTGCTCCACCAAAAGTGCTGAAGTAATTTATTCTCCCAAGCCAGGAGCAGGGAAGGAATGGGGACTCTCGGGGTATGTCTACATTCCAATAAAACACCCATGGCTGGCCCATGTCACCTCACTTGGGCTTGCAGGGCTCGGGCTGTGGGGCCATAAAACTGCAATGTGCCCAAGGGTTCCAGAACCCGGGCTCCAGCCTGAGCCCAGATGTCTACACTGCAATTTTATAGCCCCATAACCCAAGTCCCCCGGACCAAAGTCAGCTGACACGAGCCAACCGTGGGTGTTTCATTACAAAGTAGACAAACCCTCTGTGTCTGAGATTGTTCTGCTATGTGCTGCTCTCCATTCAGGGTAGATTGTAAAATTGCAACCTCGCCCAGGAAGCTCTGTCAATAGGCTTGTGGCTTAGGGTCACTTCTTATGGCTTGAGAATTGTGGAATGTTAGTGTTCAGCAGCCCGGTGACAAGCTCCGGCTCCTGGTCTGCTAGTTCCCAGGTTTACTGCACCGCTTTGCATTTCATTTACTGCACTTGTGAGAGCCACAGAATAACGCTCTCTTGCTTAATGTGTCTGTATTGCCCTGCTGCAAAAAGCCAGTACATCTTGGCTTGCTCTGCATCTGCTAGTTTTTATGTTGCCCCCCCCCCCAGCCTTTTTCTCTTTTCTCCTTTCTCTTTGTTGGTCTACATATCTCTTTGGGGCAGGGGCCACGCCTTCCTCTGTATATGTGTAACCTACTAGTCAGCATGTGCTACCTGTCCCCATCTGTAATGAGTCCGCAGAAAATGCGAGTCTGTTACCGCTCTTAGCTAGAGAGAGCCTGGCTCTTTAGCTCCAGCTGCAGAAACTTCTGCTTTGAGCTCTGGAGGAGCCCTGTTAATGAAGCTGGTGGCCGTTACATATGTAGAGTACTGAGCACACTTCGGTGCTATTTAAAGAAAATATATTAATTCAGAGGTCCAGCTGATTTGGGCACATTGCATTCCATGGGATTCTTCCGTTTGATGGTTGCACACCATGTAATGGCATTCGTGATGTGCACCTGCTTTCTGGCCTAGCGTGGCGCTCGTTTCCCCCCTGTTATGCACTTTTCGGCTCACGTTGGGAGGACCGGGGCCACGCTGCATTGGAAAGAACATGCTCAGTTGTTTTTTCTGGAAGTTGAAGAACTCTTTATCAACGATGGGATTTTATTCTGGAGTGACACTTGGGAGTTACAGCAAATGTAACAATGCCACTGAGAGAAGGTGCCAAGAAAGAAGGAAATAATCATTTCATTATGAACAGTGTGTGGTTAATTCTGTTCAAATTAGAGCAAGGAGCAATGCTAGATTTAAAAACAAAAAATCTGCCAAAGAGTTAGGAGTAGATTCAAGAGGTTTTTTTTTTTTTTCAAAAACATCCTGTCATGGGATGAATGCTGTAGATGTCCAAGTTAGCAGTGGTGGCAGCAAATGTGAGAAGAACACACAAGTAGGTTCAAGAAATCTAGTATTTACCTCTCCCCTGCCTTTGAATATTTACAGATCGCAAAGAGGGCGGACCCATCTTGCTGATTTTCAAAGGCACCTGATTTAATTTGGTGCTTAATTCCCTTAGGCATATTTGAAAATTCTCACCCCACCAGCCAGGGTTGGCTGGGAGCAGAGAAGTCACAGTCTAGTGCGGGAGGGGAGATCTGTGCATGGAGTGGCTGAAGCCATGTTCTCTGTGCCCCCATTTTCCCTGCCCCAATCACTTCCAGCAAGTGGGGTCTGCTACTTCATTCTCTCCCTTTCCTCCTTCGTGCTGCATGGTTGCGGAGGGGAAACAGAAGAGGGAGTCACATGCTGCTTGTGGGCTCAGGCTCTGGGCCTTGTATTGCCAGCTGCTGCTGCCAGTGAGAGATGAGGTGCTGGAAGACATTCAGGGCTGGGTGATTGGCTCCTCTCTAGTGGAAGCCAAGGAAGGGGGGGGGGGGCCATGTGTATCACACAGCATGCAGGCCAGGTAGTCATTTCAGGCACCTTCTCTCAGCCCCACCTTTCCTACACTTGAGATAGTAGCTGGATCTCCTGTGTTGCCCGTGGTTTGGCTGATCAACTCTTTGGGGCCCTGGAAGGGATTTTTCCATATGACACATTTGGCGAACTGCTGTGTGGGGTTTTTCACCTTCCATTTGGTATCTAGGAGGTCTGGTGTGTGTGCTTGTGTGTATTAAGTTACAATTGTCACAGCTTCGGTGGTTTCCAGTATGTTTGGGCTAGAGAGGGTCCAATTGAGCCCTAAAACCCACTGCACTGGTCCTGAGCAGTCACATGGCATGGTGTAGGGGGTGGGGAATGCCTTGCCCCCTATCTCTGGCACTGCTTGGGGCTCCTTTTCTCTCATCTCTCTTACCTCTAGCATTGAGGAGGAGAGTGGGTCAGCATTTTGGCCACTAGTTAGGGTCTCTTGCCAGGTCTGATGGTGAAGAGGGGGCATAGACTTCACACTAAGCCTTGGTTTATAGTGCACTGGACCCATTGGTGCCCATAGAGATTCACCCTGGAACAACTTGGCTAAGTAGTTTTGGGTAGCTTACCAGTGAGTTCAGTATTAGTTGTTACATAAAGTTATGGGCCTCTGCGTTTGTTCATATTATGGTATCTGTGTCTTGTTTTCATGTCCGCATCAATCCCAGCCTTCAGCCAGCATGACGGGAATTCAGATGCTCCATGAATTTTGAAAGTTGTAAAGACCTTAGCCTACAATGCAGGAGAGAACTGCTTTTATAATAGCACAACGTTAGCATTCTGTGTGAGCAGGCTATGAAATTGAAGTACAGTGTTGTGCCTTTGTCACCTAGTGTAATCTCTTTTGTTCCATCTGCATACCCCCTGAGGCCTCTATGTTGGAGAAATTTTCTCTCTCATTTGGTGGGGAAAGGAAAGAAGTGGCTGCAAATTCTCTTCTTGTTCCACAACTGATGGGAGGTTTGCCAGAGCCACTTCCTCATGATACATTGGTTTTACTCTCTTCTTGTGCTTAGATTCATAGAATCATAGAATGTCAGGGTTGGAAGGGACTTCAGGAGGTCATCTAGTCCAACCCCCTGCTCAAAGCAGGACCGATCCCCAACTAAATCATCCCAGCCAGGGCTTTGTCAACCCTGACCTTAAAAACTTCAAAGGAAGGAGATTCCACCACCTCCCTAGGTAATGCATTCCAGTGCTTCATCAGCCTCCTAGTGAAAAATTTTTTCCTAATATGCAACCTAAACCTCCCCCACTGCAACTTGAGACCATTACTCCTCGTTCTGTCATCTGCTGAGAACAGTGTGAGAACAGTCTAGATCCATCCTCTTTGGAACCCCCTTTCAGGTAGTTGAAAGCAGCTATCAAATCCCCCCTCGTTCTTCTCTTCCGCAGACTAAACAATCCCAGGTCCCTCAGCCTCTCCTCATAAGTCATGTGTTCCAGTCCCCTAATCAGCCTTGTTGCCCTCCGCTGGATGTTTTCCAATTTTTCCACGTCCTTGTAGTGTGGGGCCCAAAACTGGACACAGTACTCCAGATGAGGCCTCACCAATGTCGAATAGAGGGGAACGATCACATCCCCCGATCTGCTGGCAGTGCCCCTACTTATACAGCCCAAAATGCCATTGGCTTTCTTGGCAACAAGGGCACACTGTTGACGCATATCCAGCTTCTTGTCCACTGTAACCCCTAGGTCCTTTTCTGCAGAACTACTGCCTAGCCATTCGGTCCCTAGTCTGTAGTGGTGCATGGGATTCTTCCGTCCTAAGTGCAGGACTCTGCACTTGTCCTTGTTGAACCTCATCAGATTTCTTTTGGCCCAATCCTCTAATTTGTCTAGGTCCCTCTGTATCCTATCCCTACCCTCCAGCATATCTACCTCTCCTCCCAGTTTAGTGTCATCTGAAAACTTGCTGAGGGTGCAATCTACGCCATCCTCCAGATCATTAATGCAGATATTGAACAAAACCGGCCCAAGGACCAACCCTTGGGGCACTCCACTTGATACCGGCTGCCAACTAGAAATGGGGCCATTGATCACTACCTGTTGAGCCCGACAATCTAGCCAGCTTTCTATCCACCTTATAGTCCATTCATCCAGCCCATACTTCTTTAACTTGCTGGCAAGAATACTGTGGGAGACCGTGTCAAAAGCTTTGCTAAAGTCAAGGAATAACACATCCACTGCTTTCCCCTCGTCCACAGAGCCAGTTATCTTGACATAGAAGGCAACTAGATTAGTCAGGTATGACTTGCCCTTGGTGAATCCATGCTGACTGTTCCTGATCACTTTCTTCTCCTCTAAGTGCTTCAGAATTGATTCCTTGAGGACCTGCTCTATGATTTTTCCGGGACCTGAGGTGAGCCTGCCTGGCCTGTAGTTCCCCGGATCCTCCTCCTTCCCTTTTTTAAAGATGGGCACTACGTTAGCCTTTTTCCAGTTGTCCGGGACCTCCCCCGATCGCTATGAGTTTTCAAAGATAATGGCCAATGGCTCTGCAATCACATCTGCCAACTCCTTTAGCACTCTCGGCTGCAGCGCATCCAGCCCCATGGACTTGTACTCGTCCAGCTTTTCTAAATAGTCCCGAACCACTTCTTTCTCCACAGAGTCACCTCCTCCCCATGCTGTGCTGCCCAGTGCAGTAGTCTGGGAGCTGACCTTGTTCGTGAAGACAGAGGCAAAAAAAGCATTGAGTACATTAGCTTTTTCCACATCCTCTGTCACTAGGTTGCCTCCCTCATTCAGTAAGGGCAGCATCCTATTAGGACACTTATAAATGAAATGCAGAAGTGCAGGAGGCGGGGAAGGGTCTGAGTAGTATGGAAAGAATTCTAACTGTTTGCAATGGAGCAGCCTGAGAGAGATCCAACTTTGGTAGCATTGTGACTGTGAGGCTTTGGTATATCTGAAAACCAGTCTATTCAGCTGATTTTCCTGATCAGTCTAGAATTTCAAGAAAACTCCTTTTAAAAAAACTGGGATATGTAAAGATGTAATACTATAAAGAGAATTCCAAAGCAAATAGTGGCTCACTCTTAGCCCATACATGACTTTTTTCTCCTCTTAGAGGCAACTCCAGTTAAGGTTGATATAAAACTGCCTGTTAATTGGAGTACCTGGAGAAAATGAAAGGATTAGTCTCTAAGTAAACTCTTAAAAGCTCTGGAAAAAGGGTGTTTGTATGGGTTGATTTTTTTTTAAAAAAAATCTCTCCCCAAAACCTGAGTTTGCACTCTGCTTTGAAGATAGGCTCATCAGTGTGCGAAGCAGACTTCTGCCTTGAGGCCATTCATAGTGCCGAAGCTTGTGAAGCTAAAACAGTTTGATGTGTAATTGCAGGAGGAAATGGAAAACCTGCTGAGCATGGCAGGATGTAGTGCCTTATCACCCTTTATGTGCATCCAGTGCTTGCTGAAATTGCCAGCGGATCCGCAACATCGACAGAACGGTGACATTTTTCATGGGCCGCCGTGTTCTGAATCAACACTGCAACAGTGCGATTAGAGTAGGTAAAGGAGGGGAAACAATCCAAGAGTTGCATGTGACAGATCAGTTTTTAGTCATTCCCCATTCCTTATTGCCTGCTGTCTTGTGTGATATGCAAAACAGCTTCTCCAGACACATTACACCTTCACATTACCTGAAAATTGAATTTTATTTGGTGGCCTGCATATAATTTATAGCACTCTTCCAAAGCACTTCAGTTCTCATTTAGCTAAAAGTGTGTTCTTTATTTGCTTCTTGCAGGGAAACAGAGAAATAAAACTGAACATTCGGCACCACTTACAGTATATGAGAACCAGGCTATTGAAGTTTTAAGCTGCTTGAATACGTTATTGACAAGAACTGTCCATTCTAGAGTAAGCACATGATGTATTTGAGTATCATCTCTCCATAGTAATTAATGCACTGAATCTGAAAACTGAGGCTTAAAGATGCAGGCTACTTTTTGTACACAAAGAGAATGAATGGCTATCGAGCATTTCATGTATATTAGAGAGAGAGCGCAAACTAAGGAATTTTGGTAACGGATGAAAAAACAGTTAGTAACGGATGAGAAACCAGTTAAGCTAGAATCCACCTTCCACTGAGCATTTCATTTTTATGAAAAAAGACCAGTGTAAATAACTTACTGTTTATAATGTTCTGTATCTAGAAATTTAATTGTTGGAATCATGAACCATATGTTTAAAAAATGAACGTACTTAGAAAATACCTTAGCCGTGGAAATTTCTGTATATCCTAATCTGCTGTTCTCTGTCCAACATTGTTTTGCTTCTGATCAACCAGCATAGTTATCTGAATTATATTTCTCCCTTAAATGCACCAATATGTCCAAAAATGCATAATTAATATGCATAATGAACCACACAACCATCTGGTTCCAATAAGGATACTCATGCAACAGGGAGTTGTTGCAAGTGTTTTGTAATTTAAACTTCCGTAATTGGAAGTGCAAGTGTTTTTTTAGAGTTTAAAGTATATGTATCAAAACTATTCAGGGTCAAAATTTTGTGTCTGTTACACCCGTGCAATCCCATGGGATAAAACCTAATCTAGAAAGAAAAGTGTTAATGTAGGTACATACCAGGTATCATAGGAGAGCTAGCCAAGGCACCCAAGAAGTTATCAGAAGTATGGAAAAAAATTATCAGGCAGTACTAGGAAGCACCTGGCTGCCAGAGAGAAAGAGCATGGAGAGAAAGTGATGGGAATGTGTCAGCAATGGCCCCAGAAGATCCACGTTGCCACATCCCTGGGATGGAATATACTTGGCGTACTGAGAGACATAAAAAATTTCCAACTTACATTGGGAATCTTCAGATATACTTAAAATTAAGTAGACTGCATGAAGGTCATTGGCTGATCAGGGTTTAGGAGAACTAATTAGATCAACTTCTGAACTCAATTACTGCAGTGTAAATATGGCTTCACTGAAGTTATTTTGGTGTAAATCTGGAATTAGCAGTGATTTTACACTAGAGTATCTGTGATCAGAATTTGGCCCATGGACTCTAAGTGTTAGATTGTATTTTTCCTGGGCCACTTAGAGCCGAATTTTCAAAGAAGCCCAAGTTGAAACCACAAAATTTGTCTGCATTTTTACATCTGCAATTCAGTTGTATGTATGGTGAGAATGGTCGGGCTGGGAGGGTCACTTTGCAATTCAAAATAATGTTTACTATCACAAAATTTGTGAGAGACCTAGGTGAATAATTAAAATAATAATAAATGCCATGAGTATTCATTTGTATCTTTCAAATAAACTTGATTCAGTTTTGTTGTTCTTCTAAGAATACTTTATTCTAGTGAATAGGTTTTATAATTATGAATACATGCAAAAAGCAAAGGTTAATCTTGAATATTCACCATAAACAATTTTTTCATTGCATAACTCACCCAATAGCCCTGTGAATTTCATCTGTGAATTGAGAATGTTACCATCAATTATGCAATTAATACAATTGATAACTTAAGTTCCTAACAATGGTATCTTTTACCCATGAGAATTACAGAAACATTGAATCCAATAAAAAGAACGAGGAGTACTTATGGCACCTTAGAGACTAACAAATTTATTTGAGCATAAGCTTTCATGGGCTAAAACCCACTTCATCGGATGCATGCAGTGGAAAATACAGTCTTTACCCAGGGAGAAATTTTCAAAAGTGCTTAAGTCCCATTTTCAAAAGTGAGTAAGGCACTTAAGAGTCTGAATTTCATCAAAAGCCAAAGTCACTTTTGAAAATGGGACTTAGGAACTTACGTCACTCAAGCGCTTTTTAAAATTTATTGCCAAGTCCGATCTCTTCCCTTCTTGTGTGTGTCCTTCCCAGGCTCGGGATCACATGAACCTGTGTTACAGACCTATCTTTTGTTCTTTGTTTATGTCTATCTCCATCCCTACCAAAGAAGTGCACAAAACCCCTCACTCTCAATAGTGCTTCACCATTCTGGTGTGGGATATGCACTCAGAATTTTATTTGCAAAGAAGGCATCCTGTAAACTATGTGAATCTTCATAGAGCAATCAGGCTTCTAGCGTTGTGTTTAAATTAATTCCTCTGTGCTGTGTGGAGGTTCCAAAAGAGCCAGCTTCTACTTTATCTCAAAGACTCAAAGGTTTCTGCTCTTGGCAGAATTTTCCAAATATTTATTTATTTATTTATTTATTTATTGTTCAGAAAACCTGTTGCTTCAGCCAATACAAGATAATGCGCTTTTGCAGTCTTAAGCTTAGCTCTCAAGCAACGCTGCTGTCTGATTTACTCTTTACTTGCAGTTTTTCATTATTAGGCTTGATAAGAAGCGTTCACTTTTACCAGCTGGGAAGCAAAGAAGTCGATCGTTAGCTCTACAGCCTGGAGCGGAGGCAGCACAGGTTCCAAAGGACATCAGCAGGAATCTCAGTGGTGTCAGGCCTTCCCCAAACATCCACCCCTACATAGCAGGGTACTTACTGTCTCAGGAAAGGCACAACTGGCAGCAGATTGTCACAATCTGCTTATTGCATGTCTTGAAATTATCAGTTCCCCACTGGGTGTAGGTAGTTTAGGGTTTTGCAGACTTCTCTCCCATCCTGCATTGGCCATAAATTCTTGTGTCCAAAAAGACATCAGAGGGCAGGAAATCAGGAAGTACATAGATCTAAATGTCTTGTTAAAATCCATACCCAAGCAGCAAATGTGGAAATGCACACTAAGTTCTACATTGTCAACAGAGCCAAAAGTCAAGTATGAGCCAGCTTGAATCTCTGTGGTGACAGCTAAATTCCTCCCACCAAAGTAATAATTGGGCATTTTATATTTAAAGTGGTGCTGCAGCTGGTCTTTATAACTTATCTACATAAAAACTTTGGTCCAGAGGTATGTCCCTGTCATAAATATAAAGGGAAGGGTAAACACCTTTCAATCCCTCCTGGCCAGAGGAAAAACCCTTTCACCTGTAAAGGGTTAAGAAGCTAAGATAACGTCACTGGCACGTGACCAAAATGACCAATGAGGAGACAAGATACTTTCAAAGCTGGGGGAGGAGGGGGGACAAAGGGTTCTCTCTGTCTGTGTGATGCTTTTGCCGGGACCAGAGCAGGAATGCAGGTCAGAACTCCTGTAAAAAGTCAGTAAGCAATCTAGCTAGATATGCGTTAGATTCTGTTTTGTTTAAATGGCTGATAAAATAAGTTGTGCTGAATGGAATGTATATTTCTGTTTTTGTGCCTTTTTGTAACTTAAGGTTTAGCCTAGAGGGATTCTCTATGTTCTGAATCTGATTACCCTGTAAGGTATTTACCATCCTGATTTTACAGAGGTGATTCTTTTACTTTTTCTTCAATTAAAATTCTTCTTTTAAGAACCTGATTGCTTTTTCATTGTTCTTAAGATCCAAGGGTTTGGGTCTGTGTTCACCTATGCAAATTGGTGAGGATTTTTATCATGCCTTCCCCAGGAAAGAGGGTGTAGGGTTTGGGGGGATTTTGGGGGGAAAAGACATTTACAAGTGTGCTCTTTCCCTGTTATTTTTGTTAGACGCTTGGTGGTGGCAGCAATAAGGTCCAGGGACAAAAGGTAAAATAGTTTGTACCTTGGGGAAGTTTTAACCTAAGCTGGTAAAAATAAGCTTAGGGGGTTTTCATGCAGGTCCCCACATCTGTACCCTAGAGTTCAGAGTGGGGAAGGAACCGTGACAGTCCCTTTTTCATCACAGTTTTCACTTGAAGATACAATAGTAGCGTATTATCTACTCAGTCTGTCTGCAACAAAGTAAGAATATATAAAAAGGCTCTGGGGTGTTCTATTTTTTTTTTGTACACAAATCCTTTGCAATTTCGCACTGATTTGCTAAAGAAGTTTAACAGGTTCTACTTCTCTTATCAGAAGAGCAATTGTAATCACATTATAGATCTCAAAAACGGCAATGCGGATCAGGTCTTTCCATGCTAGACGGGGTATTTTTTGCAGTTTTCTATCATTATAAACTTGGCTTTGATCAAATAACAAGAACACGAAAAGATTTATTTTCTCTTCCCAAATGTTGGTAATTTCTTTGCATTCCTATTTTGACCTAACAGTACCAGTGGATGATAACATACTTAAACAGAAATTAATGTCCATAAGAACAGCATGGACATTGTTCCATGGATGTTCAAACTTCATTTATATTCCTGGCTAACTATAATATTGAACAACTTCTATTTTTAGTGGAAAATCAAATTCATGCTATTGAACATAGAAGCTAGTTTCCCCAGACATCTATTTTTAGGTTTTAGATCCTAATCTCTAATAGTTTATTAAATGCATTTTAGCAGGTTGCATTTCCTTAATGAATAAAACTTATCTTAAATTATGCCTGGCATTAGAAGTATTGGTTCCTTTGAAGATGATGGTTCAATTTTGTCTTTTGTTTCTTTTTATGGTAGTGTGAACACTAGTGGAAAAATATGTCTTCTGCAAAGAAGTCCCATTAGAAATTTTGGAAATCTCATGATATTTGTGTAGTGTTTTCTTTAAAGATGCTAGTCAGACTTTCTGTGAAACTTTAGTTTTATAGGTTAGGTTTTGTTCTTATTGAAAGTACATAATAAACCATTAGGACACACTTTATTGTAAAAGAAAATTATTTTATTTGTGAAGTACTCTCTGGAAGACTTTTATTGGGCACTTGCAAAGTTGCAAAATGGCATGCTTATGGTAATAGCTTGCTATCAATGCTGCCTTGTATTACTGTATATCATTTCCTGTGGAAACTTCAATGTTGAGCCTTCTATTTATATTTAAAATTACACATCCTGAAAATATGCTTTCTGGAGGGAATTGTCCTATGCTGCAAGTTAAGCCTCATACTTGGCTGGGAGTAGGTCAGATAAATTTGGAAAGTCAGAGGTATTGACTTGTATTGGGCCTAGGATTTTACTCTGTATTTTATTTATCAGCATTGTGGGGCAGTCAGGCTGCTAATGTAATATCAATATTTAACTCAAATGCCTGTCCCCAGATCTTGTGAGAGAGTAAAGGAGATTTTGTGAAGGAAGCCTCAGTATGCAGCGAGTGCTATTGCAAGCCACATGGTGGGAATGCTAGAGTAAAATGGAATTATATCATTACTGATCTTTTGATTTTATTTGCATTCGTAAGAGAAGAGTAGAAAACAGAATTGTGGGGAGGGGTTGTATATGTCTTTCATTACTTAATGTATCTCAATGTGCTTAAAGACCTATTTACATATATCTTTGGCACAGTAGCTTTGCTCTTATACATTTTCTGTGTGTGTTCACCCTGTGGACTAAAGAGATCTTAGTTGTTATGAACAGGTTCCCATTGACCTGAGTGGGAATTTTGAGTGCAGAATTTAGCATTCTGTGTGTGTTGCCCACAGTGCCTTACATATCAAAGTATTTTACAGGCATTAACTGATTAACTAATCCTTTATAGGTATATCTCTCTCTAGTCACGTGTGTGCGCGCACATACACACAAACGGTTTAGGACAAACTCAGCTCTAGGTGGAATTCAGTGGAATTTCACATTCCTAGAGATACACATAGGGATGCCAACTTTCCAATCGCACAAAACTGAACACCCTTTCCCTGCCCCTTCTCTGAGGCCCCCAGCCCCTGCTCACTCCATCCCCATGTCTTTCCGTCGCTCGGTCTCCCTCACCCTCACTCTCTTTCACCAGGCTGAGGCAGGGGGTTGGGGTTTAGGAGGGGGTGAGGGCTCCGTCTGGGGGGTGCAGGCTCTGGGGTGGGGCCTGGGATGAAGGGTTTGGGGGGCTGGAGGGGACTCTGGGCTGGAGCCAAGGGGTACGGAGTGTGGAGGAGGGATCAGGGCTGGGGCAGGTGGTTGGGGTGCAGGTAGGGGTGTGGGCTCTGGCTGCGGGGTGTGGGCTCTGGGGTGGGGCCAGGGAGGACGGGTTTGAGGTGAAGAAGGGGGTTCCGACCTCGGCAGGGGGTTGGGTGTGGGAGGGGGTCGGGTGCAGGCTCTGGGTGGTACTTACCTCAGGCGGCTCCCGGAAGCGGCTGGCATAACAGGTTCCAAGGCGGAGGGGCCAGGGGGCTCAGCGCGCTGCCCCCGCCTGCATACGCTGCCTGCACAGCTCCCATTGGCCGCGGTTCCCAGCCAATGGGAGCTACAGAGCTGGTGCTCGGGATGGGGGCAGCGCATGGAGCCCCTGTGGCTGCCCCTGTGCCTAGGAGCTGGACGTACCGGCCACTTCTGGGAGCTGTGCGGAGCCACGGCAGGCAGGGAGCCTGCTTTAGCCCAGCTGTGCTGCTGACCAGACTTTTAATGGCCTGGTGTGGTGCTGACTGTACCGCGAGGGTCCCTTTTCAGATAGGGATTCCCTTGACACATCTGGGCTGTATTTAGCTCACTGGCTACAGACTACCTTTCAGTCCTACTTGTGCTCTTATTACATTCTGTGGCAGAACTCCTATTGATTTCCATGGAAAAACATTTAGGCTCATACTGTATGTGATTTCAATGACTTTATCGATTATTAACTTCTAAGAATCACATGAAATGAGTCTAAAAGCAGTGTGGTTTAAAGAATTTTTCATGGGCGGTATGGGAGAGGCAGGAGTTCCTAAGCTATAATCTGGCTTTTGCAACAAAACTTTGGGCAAAGCATCCATGGCCGTGCTCATACCCAATGTAAAACCATTGACTTAATAATTGTTATACCAGGAATGAATATGGCACTTAGAGTGACTATTCTGGACCCATTGAAGTTAATGGGACCAGCATTTTACCTTTTATCTTTCCCATCTGTAAAATGAAGGACCCAACATTTGAACCTAGATCGCAGACCCCAAGGTCTATCCTTTCTCCGTATTTTTTGTAGAAAGACAGATGACCCCATAAGAAAGAATAGTTAGCTACTTTTGAACATATATGACAGAAAACTGCAGATTTGTTACGTGTCAGATAAATGAGCTATTCAGCTGCGTTTATGTTAGTTGCATTACACACGTTTGTTACATGAAGAAATAATTTCATGGGAACTATAGACTATTTACAGTTTACAAAGCTCAAATTAAAAAATGAATAATAAGCTATTACTGTCTAGGGTTTTTCCAACAGGGCTGTAGAAATACTCGTGCACTTACTAGTTAATTAGAAGTGAATTTGCTGCTTTTTTAATTGACTATTGTGTGTTCCAGCATGGAAGACTCTCAGTTTAGTAAGAAAAAAAAGTTGGGTTTTTTTTCGTTCTTTGAAAAATGATGTGTATGCTTTGAGGGGAAAAGAAATAAATGATTGAGAGATGCTTCAAAAATTAAAACATCTATTGAAGTCAAAATCAAAGCCCATGAAAAAGATTACAATTCCTTTTTTTCCTCCTTATTTTGCTATGATTTATTTCAGACACCCATAAATCTATTGAATCAGAATGTGTTTGTGTAAAAAAATTACAGGAATGTTAACACAATGTTTGTAAAATCATAAAATCTAAATTGGGGGGGACCCCAAAATTGTTTTGAACTAGCGGTTAAAGCCAATTAAATAATGTTGGAACACTTCATTCTGTTTGACAGGAGTGACGCATTGCCTTTCTGACATGAAGATCAATCTCATTCTTTGAATACTTGACCTTGTGAATGTGCATTTATAGATGTCAGCTATATTAAAAATTTCTGTTGTGCTCTTCTGTTGTGAAATGATACAAGGTGGGAAAAACCCCAAAATGCTTGGAGCTGGAGCCACAACTCTTATGACACACATGGCTGTTGAAATGAAATTAACATTTCTATCTTCAGCCTTATTGATTCCCTTTTTTCTGACTTTTTAGTGGTGGTAGTATATGGAAGGACCAGACCTTACCTGCATTCGGTAAGTCCTTGCCAAGAGCTGTCTACACCTTCAAGAGGTGGTGTGTAAGCGGTTGCTCTTACTGCCATAGTGCCCCTGGTTTCAAGTTGTGGTGTTAGACGGAACTTCACCTCTTGTGCCACCTTCTGACCACTTCCTCAGCCCTGTGATGGCCTGTGTCTCTTGGTCTTCTGTGATCTGAATGCTTTGCCCTTTCAACCCATCTTTCTATTCCGAGCCTTCCACAGGACAAACAGTCTTTCCATGGCTCCCCCCAGGCAGACACCATTCCTTCTTCCTGTGGTCACTTGTCTACAGCCAAACATAGAACCTCAGTCTCTCCGCTACTCCCCCAGCTCTTTTCCCTGAAGTTTCCCAAGACTCTCTTCCTGGGACTGTAGTCTCTAAACTGTCAGGCTGCTCTTTGAGGGCTTACCACACTACCTGTCTCAGGAGCTCAGCCAACTCTCCAGCTGGTTCTGGCTGTCCCCAGCAGCTCTCCCCTGTTGCGTGAGCTGTAGCTCACGAAAGCTTATGCTCAAATAAATTTGTTAGTCTCTAAGGTGCCACTAGTCCTCCTGTTCTTTTTGCGAATACAGACTAACACGGCTGCTCCTCTGAAACCATTCTTCCGAGTTCTGCTTTTTGTTTATATAGCCCTTCCTGATTCCTCCCCAGAGCTGGGGTTAGTTATTGTAATTAAACTTCCCTAACCTTCAGCTGGGGTCACTAAGGGCACCTTTACATGGGGAGCAGCAGCTTGTGGCACCAAGTCTCAGAGCCTGGGTCGACAGACTTATGCTTGTGATGCTCAGGCTACTGTGCAAATAATAGTGTGTAGATGATGTACGTCAGGCGCAGAAGCTGGGGGTGGGGGCGGCATAGAGCAGCTTGAGAGTCTGAGCTGCAATGTCTGCAGAGCTCTTTTTAGCACCGTAGTCCCAGTCGGCCCAGGAGAGACTCAGTTTGAGACTCACTGCCATTCACTGTGTAGATGTACCTTGATTATCACTGAGGTGCTAGGTCACAGAAAAGGCTGGACCCAACTTGCCTTAAGGGGTTAGCCAGCCTGTGACAGAGCAATCAGATAGAAATAACGTCATCTTCCTCTCCTCTGAAATAGGTGCACATCTCTTTGTGGCTTTGGAGCTAGTAGTTTAAATATAAGGATGGTGATTTATACTGGAGTAAGGGAACAGGCCTTTAGAGGAATGGCTGCTGTGTGTATTGTCGTCCTTATCTGCTCTGTTGTCTTGGGACCGGGGTCTTGTTTCCTCTGTGTTGTCCAGTGGAGCTGTTTGATAAGTTATTTCTGTCTCCCCCTCCCCCCAAAAAACAGAGATTAAAACAACACAAAAATTATTCTTAGAGAAAAGTCTCAGATAGAGAACAGAGGTTATTTTTGGTTTTTAACACTTTCATCAAAAATATTGTGAAACTAGGTCAGATTTTTCAATGAAGAAACTTTCGGTCACATTTTTTTTTTTGCTCAGCTCTAGAGCCAAGTTCTCTGCCACTGCTCGCCAGATGATGAATAATAGTTTACATGCCATAAAGTAAGTGGAATGGACTCATTTAATCCCTACACTTCTGCCTGAGAATATATATATATTCTGGCACAAGTTTTCCTGTGAAAACATCACATTGAAGATATTGGCAGCAAAACAGATACATGTTTTCTATTGAAAAATGCTACATAATTAAGAAGAGAGACAATTCAGTACTTTGCAAGCTCAGACCTCTCCTATGATCTAGTATTATGGTTGAAACCATATGTAGATATTAGATCCAACATTTCAGCAGATGTAAAGTAAGCTCCTGGATGTGTCATTTTGTGTCTTGTGCACACTGAAGGCCCACCCTTGCACGTGTGAGTTGGGTAGTTACATGTATGATTCCTCAGTTGGGCGCTCACAGCTAAAAATTTGGTCCTTTGACGTCCATTGTAGGTCATAATCACCTGAATAGTCAGGCTGGCTCTGAGTTTCAAAAGTGGACTTCAAACTGGTGCCTCAGTTTTTAGAATTAGAGACAATTTTTGCTCATTTGGGCCTATTGACGCCTATGAAACTATTCAGAAGAGGAAGGATTCCAGATTGGGCCCTAAAGTGGAAGGACTCTTTCTGCATTTTGTCCTTCAACCCTCCAATTTTTATTCAAAATCAACTGAACACACTTTGATATGTGATTTTATTCCAAAGAGAATAGCCAATAAGCAATATTTTCTAAATGCACTGAGAAAAGGTATGTTGGAATTGCCAGACCCATGATCCCTCTAGTCCAATCTTCAGCCCCTGACAGTGGCCACCACCGAATGCTTCAGAGGAAGGGCCCAGAACCGGCACACAATCCGTTCTAACCCCTAAAAGTCAGACATTGGCTTAAACCCTGAGTACACTGTGATAATCTAACTATGTGCCTTGCTATCTTCATTTTGCCAGAAATTTATAAATATAGTGTACCAACTGATTCATCGGTGTTCCCTTAAATAACTAGACATACTGCTTCTGAGAGAAAGAAGAATTATACTGTGATTGCTGACTGGGAAATTTATTAAATCGCTGAAAATTTGCTTTGGTTAATTAGGTCAACTGATGAGGAGGCATTCATCATTGCGGTCCACTGGTTATTTTCAGAGACACACCTAGAGCCTGCTAATTACTCAGAGACACATGAAAGGCCACATTTCAGACAAGAGAATTAAACAAAAAAGTATGATGCGCACTTGCCACACTTGTCATATTAGTTGCATTTCCAAAGATGCTTTGTCTCTAGAGTCAATATTTCAAAAGGTTCCCTTGAAAACTCCATTCATTTGATACATCAACTTTGTAAAATACACTGCTATTTTAAAGATCCTCAGACATAATCTACTCTTTAGTGTTGAAACCCGAACTACTGTTATTTAACAGTGATTAATAAATGGCAGGCTGTCAGTACTGGTTGTGAAGTTGCATCAAGCAGCCATTGTTCTTTCAAATTAAAACATTTAAACATTTAAATCCAAGGCTAGGTCTGCAGGCTCATTTTAATTATTCTTTTTGTCTTTTGGAAATACCTTTCTTCTAATGATCACACAGCTGTCATATACATTACCTTTAGTCAGAATACATGACAGTGCTTTCCTATTAGCTGTCATTATTTTACAAGGAAAACTGAAATGACTAGAGCAGATATATTAATTTCAAAAGAAGACATTGCTGGGAAAGTTATTAAAATAAAAATATCTGAAGACTCAAATTCATTTGATTTATAGCAAAGAGTGGCTGTGGTATCTCTTGGCAGTTCAGGTGGCTGATTTTATTTATTTATTTATCATCTCCTGAAAACCTTTCTGATATACCCCGAATCCTGCCTATCTAATTTCACTGCATCAACTCAGGAGAACAAGGTTCTTTTACAGCCTTCAAAATATTCCATGGTGTATTGAATTGCTCTTTCTTTTTTTAAAAAAGTATTTTTCCCATTGAGAGATATATATCATAGTGCTAAGTGGTAACGAAATAACAAACTTCCCCACCCCCAGTCTTGAATGTGTGCTGACTGCATTGGGTATAAAATCAACATTGTTCCCTTTTTGTTGGGCTTTAGCATTTCCCCATCAATTACTCTCATTCACAGTGGCACCAAGACTGTATGGGTGCCCTGAAATGGCCTTTTGTGCCTATTGTGCCTGATACAAGGAGCTTTAGATGTAAACACATTTGCTTCTCCTTTATTTTCTCCCCTCTGAGACTGAGCATCTCATTTTCATTGGCATCCTGGGACAAGAGAGATAATAGGTTACAACTTATGAGACATGGCGATATGGCTGAAACAATAAAGGAATCCTGAAAATCCTATTCTGATGCACTTTAGTGCAGACAACCAGACAACACATGACCCTTGCAGGGCACTGGGCACCTTCATCTCCCATTGATTTTCATGGGAACCAAGAACTTTTGGCATATCCCAGGAAGCTGTCAGCACCTTCCAGATCAGGCACATACTGAGGGAGAATGACAGAAATGAAAGATGACAAGCAGACTTCATTAGCCTGCTTCTGAAGGCCGTAATGTGGCAAACCATTCCTATTCAGCAAGAAGCATGTTCTTAAGTCCCATTGACTTTAATGGCACTTAGCCAAATACTGAAATGCATTGCTCAGTGAGGATGGATTTAAGCACATGCTTAAGTACTTTGATGAACTGAGGCTTAGTGATGTTTAGTGTCTAAAGACTGGTTATCTGTGGGAGAGACTGTATCATTTCTACAACTGAAAAAGAATGAGGAATGTATCTTATTCCACGATACACACAACTGCTTTCCTAATATTGGCCTTTGCTTCCTTTCTAGGGTTGCCAACTCTGACTGAACATATTTCGGGAGATCTTTTTTTCCAACATGACGTAATGCCATTTTCTTTAAATTAAAGTCTCTCAGATTTCTTTAGATAGCCACTGGGAGATTGATTCCAGTTCCAGGAGACTCCAGGCCAGTCCTGGAGGGTTGGCAACCGTACTCCTTCCTTCACCCACTTCTTTAAATTTCTGCCTCTCCTCCTCTGAAAAACGATAACTCTGAATTAACTTGATTTTTTTTTCTTTCTTTTTACTTTTTTCTGTGTATTCTTGAACGCTTTCCAGGGAACCATGATTTTGCTGTCAAAGCATTTAAGTGGCTTTGGCATCCTTTGTCAATGCCAACATGGCTGAGTCCCCTGGGTAAACGAATGAGTTTTGTGGCATAAGTTAAAGTAATGGTTCTTAAAATGGATTGCTTTGGGGAAATTTTTGTTAGGATTATTTTTGGCTATGTGTGCATTTAACTCATTGCTGTTAAGCCACAGACTAAACAAAAGTTTACTTTTAAATCTTCCAAACCCATAAATTGCTGTGGCTGACTCCAATCCAATGCATTTTATCTTTCTGCTGCATAATTTAAATAGGGTTTTTTTTTATTGTTTCCCTAAGAGGTTTCAGTAAGCAATGCTGGGTGCTCTTCCTCAGCAGAAATGTGGTATATATTTCCCGTGACTATGTTTTATGAGCAGAGCACACAAAATAACAATTCAAAAGAACTAAACACAAAGACAGCATGGAGTTACTTGTGGTTATTGTCTGGTTCATCATACATGCCTTTTTTTCCTTTCTAATCTCCTATAGTGTGTATAAAATTATTTTATTTACATTTATACTTGCGTAGTTTGTGTGGATACAAACATCCATTATGTTCTCTGGAAAGTCTGTTCGTATTTTAAAAGGGACAAAGCAATTTATTTGATTTAATCAAAGATAAAGTTTTAAAGCCCCCCCACCCCCGAGCTCACCCCTTTGTTAACAGAATGTACCATATTTCCAGTGCCAACAAAATATTTTCATTTCTACATTTTTACATTTATTCTGGGAGAATTTTCCTGTTAGAGAGTGAACTCTAGGATCAAAAAGCTATAAGAAGAAGATTGCAGTATGGGGGTAGCTTGTATAAGACTATTTCAGTGGCTGAAATTAATTTCTTACTCCATAGTATGAGTGATAAAAATGATCTGAAAATGGAGTGTGGGGAGAAGAGAGAGCGATTTACCACCCCAGAATAGCCGAAAACCTGATGGTTTGGGCTTTGGATTGGGTGATGGGAGACACAGGTTCAAGTCCCTGATCTGTAAAACAGTAATTATTGTTTTCCAGCTAGCCCTACTGTACAAAGGAAAACTGTACAAAGTTAGGGGTCTACGCAGTCTGCTCGTCTGCTATGCTGCAGTGTTGAGTCAACTTCTACTGGTTCCACAGAATAATATGCCAAGCTTAAAACAACGTAACAATGAGTTCAGCCTAATGCTAGCCTGGCTAGGATCTGCTGCAAAAGTAGTAAGCTCCTCAGAAGGTTTCAAACTCAGGAGCAGACACAAGGTCTATGCAGGAGAAAGGACGGATTTAACAGAGGTCACTTTAGACTGCTACAGGTGGTTGCCATCAGGCTGAGAGGAGATGAAATAAGTAAAACTGTTAATAATCATGTTCTAGAACGCTCTCATTTTCCAAGTTCTTTGACAAGGACCATTTTCTGCTTCCCTTATTTTTCCCCCATTACATTAACAGAACATGCACATGACCAGCTCTTTAAATAAAGATTGCACCGTTAATCATAGTTGGTGTACCCTAATTTCCAGCTTTCTCTATAATACAGTAAACCACTTTTTTTCTCTAAAGAACAATTTTTGAAACAATTTATTGTGCTTATTACACTGTGACGTTCTATTATGGGAGCAAAGCCAAGTCCCATTGTAAGCATAGGGTATATAATTTATTTAGATAATTTTAATTTAATTATTTATTTAGGGTATATAATTTATTTTATTTATAGGGTTAGAAGGGACCGCAAGGGTCATCTAGTGTAACCCCCTGCCAAGATGCAGGATTTGTTGTGTCTAAACAATCCAAGACAGATGGCTCTCCAGCCCCTTTTGAAAACCTTCTGTGAGGTTGTTCCCTACCCCACGCTTCCTGCCATGGTGTTCAGGACGCTGTACAACGTAATCAAAATGAATAAATGGTAGGATTTTCAAAATTGTTTGGCATTGGCCTAATTCAGTTCCTATTGAAGTTAATGGTGAAATCCTATTGATTTCAGTGGATGCAAAGTCACACAGTCACCAATCAGTTTTGAAAATCCTACTTTCAACAACAATTGGAAATGACCCTCCTTAAAGTCATATATTCAAAATGGCTGAAGCATAGGTGCAAACCACTGGTCAGTGTACATTACAGGTACCCCTCTGTCCCCAGTCCATAGAGAATATTAATCTGTTACACAGCACCTAGAGAGATTTAGCTCAAGATGTAACAGTTTGTATGTTTTAGCTCTGCAGGTCCCCAGTTCAGTCCTCATTGTGTTGGCCCACATGGCTGCTGTTTCATAGACTTCCATGCAATGGAGCACATTTACTTTGCATGTTCAAGTATTTCAGTGTGTTTGTGAATCAGATACTTGCATATATTTAGACTCCCTGAACATGCAAAATACCTGAAGGCGTAGCAGAGGAAATTAATAAGTATTGGACCAATGATGGTCATTTTAAAGGCACTTCTGTAAAAGAGAGAAAGAGAGAGTCTGAGATGTATTTCAAAGAGAAGCCATTTCTACACTTTGGGACCAACCACAATAAAGCATGAATTGTGTGCAAATGTAGAGCATGATGATATGATCCCTAACAGCGGGTGGTGGATGAGCACAGATTAGAATGAGTATGAACCTCAAAACTGGTCTGGAATGGAGCTAATGTCTAAGAATATTTAGCTCAGTGTCTGAAATAAAAGAGCAGCAGAAGCAGTTAACCAAAAACCAACAATTGGAGACGTGTGATTAGTTCTAGCCCTTGTTCGGCACAGATAATCAAGGCGCATTAATTGGAGCGGTGCCTGAGATGACGGAGGTATGATTGATGAATGAGCTAGTGGATACTATAAATTCTTGCACTATGTCTACTCACTTTTTAAAGCAGCTTCTTGGGATCTTTTTTGTATCCTTGCATGAAAATATGAATATTTAAGGGATAATGTTCATAGTGGAGGAGTATATGAGGCTACAAACAGCTTTTGATGATGATTAAATGACAAAATGAAATGCAGGTGTTTTCTAAGCTGCAAAAGTAATTTATTACGTGCACACTCCAGTGGTAGGAGCCTTATTCCTGATGTACAACATGAGAAGGAAACCTGAGAAATTGCACAGTAAAATTAAGAAAACACTGCTTTTCTTCCTGAGCATTTGAAAGGTGTAAGCTTTTTGTTTAGGACTTGATTTTGACAGCCATTTAGGGGCTAAAATGAGTAACTCTCTAAGGGTACAGTTAGAATATTTTCTATACTATTCTATTCTACAGGTTTTTATATTGTGCTCATCACTGTAGTATCTGAGCACTTTCCTTCAGTGCAGTAAGCAAGGTGACTGCACATCTGTCTCGTTTGTTCTCGCCTCTCCGCAGAGGGAGAAGCATGGGGAGAGGCTTGTTTTGCTAGTTTGGGTTGGGGAGGGTGCTTAAATATACCTGGTGCTATGTGATTATATTACATAAGGCAAGGTCAAAGAAATGTCCTTTGCACTTGGAGCAGAAAGCTGTGAGGTTTGTCATGGTTCTTCGTTCCTGGGGGAGTTACTGCTCCAGTCTCGGACCGACCCCAGAGAAGGTGCTGTCTCCTGCACAGATGAGCTTTACTCTTATTGTTGAGCATTCCGTTATGCCAGAGGTGCGAAGTTGTTGACCACAGTCTTCGTCCTGGGGCTTTAATGTTCTTTTAGGTGTTCTGGCCCCAGGCCTTGGTTGTGGAACTCCCTAGGGTTGCCAACTTTGTAATGTTTTAGAACCGGATGCTCCAGCAGAAGTGCCAAAACCTCCGCTTCTCCACCCTGGCCCTGCCTCTTCCCCCCAAGGCCTGCCCCCTGTTTGCTCCTCTTCCGTCCTCCTCTAATCACTTGCTGCTCTTCCCCCTCTTCCCGCACCCCCACCCCCCGTCGGGAAGGACTCACCATGGATGACCAGACATCCCAATAAAATCGGGACTGTCACGATATTTAACTCTTTGCCCCGCATCCCAACACGCTGCCCCTGCCACGAGCGCCGCCTAGGATCCAGAGGAAGATGCTGCTGCTTCTGGGGAGCCGCCCCCACCCATACCCCTGCCCCAGCTCAGAGCCCCCTCCTGCACCCAAACTTCCTCCCAGAGCCTGCACTCCAAACCCCCTCCCATGCCCCAACCTCCTGCCCCAGCCCTCCTTGCTCCCGGATCCGGCACCCCCTCCCATAACCCAACCCCAGCCCTGAGCCCCTCCCACACCCAAACTCCCTCCTGGAGCCAGGACCCTGAACCCTCTCCCACGCCCCAACCCCCAGCCCTGAGCCCCCTCCTTGCAGTGGGGTCTGGAGCTGGGGCCGGCCCGGGGTTCCTTTGGCAGCGGGGCCTGGTGCGGCAGGGGCTGGGCCACGGGACTAGCCTCCCTGAAAGGGGGGTCCACCTACCGCCTATGCCCCACCCCCATGTGTCCTGATATTTTATTTCTTGTGATCTGGTCACTCTAGACTCGCCTGTGGAGCTGGGGCTGGGAGGTGCAGATGCCTGACGCAGGTAAGAGGCGGTCCCAGCTGAGTAGGGGCTAGGGCGGGTTATGACCCAGCTTCCCCCATCCGCAGTAACCAGACTTTTGGTGTCTGGTCAGCAGATCTGACCAGACACTGTTGGGTCCCCTTTTCGACTGGACTTTCCAGTCGAAAACCGGGCACCTGGCCACCCTAAACTCCACAGATGAGAGGCTTAATGCTGGCGGTGCAGTTTCCTATCACTACTCTTTGGGTGCATCACTCCAGGAAGGAATCAGACCATTTTAGTACATTACTGTGGACTTCTACCATCTCTCCCAGCCGAGGCAGCAGTATCTCATGATCAGCAGTGTCAAACACTGCAGAGAGGTTCAGGAGCATGAGAATGTCCTCTATCCATTGACAGACCGCTCTCCACTGAACACGCATTCTTTCACACACAGATTTCAGGAGCAAAACACGTGCATACATGTAGTAAAAATAGCTAATGCTGTGTGAACTTTTAATTGTTTAATACCTGCACAAATGTCATGGTGCAAACAAATTCAACATTGCATAGATGATAAACTGTTTAAAGTTTACTATCCGTTGTTTTGTTTTCCTCACTTGCACAATTGTGCCTGCACTTTGTTGCATTAACACTTGCATTTATTGTGTGCAAGTTCTGTTATCTCCACGTGGGAGCGAATATACATGCATGTGTACATTTATAAAATTGCCTATGCCCGAGTGGAGACTGGACTCTGAAAATAAAGCTCTTGATCTTTCAATTCAAATTTTTTTTTAAATGAAACTTTTCTAATAGGCCACATGAAGACATCTCTGTAAAAAAGATTTTATTAAGAAAGCAAATCAAAATGAGAAAATGAAGTTTTCAGAGAACTAACCACGTCATCTTATAATAAACCACTTAATGCCAAAAGGAAATTGAAAAATATAGTCTTCTCAGCTAAAAATCTAATTGAGGATATTATAATACACTAAGCAATTTATATGTCACTTTAATATTAGAGAAAATTAGTTATTTATCTTTATAAATCTAGGACCAGATTCTGATCTCCGTTATACCAGTGTAAATCCAGAGTAACTCAACTGGTTTCCTATCTTTCAGTGGAACAGTTTTTTTTCATTTTTAGCTCTGGTAATCATCTCTTAATATAAAGAAGGTGGGAATCATAACTACATGATGGTTTTTCTTGTTAAATATTGGATGCATTTGTTAAGTGTATATGTATAATATTAGACTAATCAGTTTGGCTACAGTTATAATTTTGCCCATGTAGCTTGGGGAAAGCACCTCCCTTTAGAATTATAGTCTTCCTGGTATTCCATTGCTGAAAATTTCTTCTTAGAACTGTGTGGTGGCTTTGTGATGTGCACAAACTCACTCGGAACCAAGGTAGATCTTTGACTCTCTGGTCCTTAGAGAATTCTTTTATATTTAGAATAAATATAGTGGCTTTTCCATTAAATAACCATGCCTACCGATTGGTAGAAAATTGGCTTACCTTGTTAGTACATGCTATTGGGGTGCAATATATTTTAAAAATATCCAACAGTAGTTTATTATCCTTGAGTATTATGGTGGTCTTTAAAAAGTTTTAATATGTAAGTATACATAGACTCTCCCCCTGAGAGAACTCCTTGAGTTACAAGCGTGACAGTTGTCGCTTTCCTAGTATAAGACGCTATGCAGTTGTGCGTTCTTCACTCTGTCAGAAGGCAATAACTGTAAGGTACTCTCCCCCTAGAACAATAATATCAATATCACAGACCCCAATCCTGCAAAGATTTATGCACATGCTTAACTTTACTCACTGCACTAGTGCCATGATCTCAGTGGAAGTCCTCGCAGTGCATAAAGTTAAGCATGTGCATAACTCGGTTTATGATCATGTCCTATGGCTGAGGTAGTTTAGTACCTACACATTTTTTGTACCTGAAAAATTTATGCCTGTGTTTTCTGCAACCCCAAAACAACCTTTGAATGCAAATCTGATTACTTTTGATTCTAGCTACCTGATTTGCATTCACAGGCAGGTAGTTAGACCCACATACACTCAGATATGTGCCTGCAATTCAGTTATGACTGCAAATATTGCAGACACAGGTTGGATCCACAAAATAGCTGATTTGTGTGAAAGCTGGGCTCTTTATGTGGCTGGTGGTAACGGTTGAGAGAAATAATTTTTAAAACGCAGGTGAGAATCTCCTGGGCAGCTTTGAACAGTTACGTGACTGACATTTCACAATGAGAACTCCTGTCTTCTGCAGTAGCAATGAGTGAAAAGTTTAAAACCTAATTAACAGAGTAAAATTAAAAATAAAACTGCTTTAATAATAGTAGTAGTGATACTTAAATTTTTTTATATAGCACTTTTTATCTGTAAAGCTGAAAGCATGTTACAAAGGAGGTCACTTTCGTTGTATCTTAATTTTATTGATGGGGAAACTGAGGCACAGAGCATTGAAGTGACTTGGCCTGGGTCACTCAGCAGGCCAGTAGCAGAGCAGGGTCTAAAACCCAGGTCTCTTGAGTCCCAGTCCACTGCTCTAGCCACTCGGACACATTACCTCAGTTCATCAGTAGATTTTTAACTGGCAAGATACAGGTGCAGTGTTTTTGAGATGGGGCTCATCTTAAACATGCGTTTAGGGTCTGTTCTGATCTCAGTTACTCCAGTGTGAACTCTGTTCAAGTCAGAATGTGGCCTTCATCTGAACCTGAGTATCTTGAAGACAATAAAGATGAATATGAATTTCCTGAAATGAGAGTCCGTTTTCAAATAACCTCAGGGAATCTTTTTCTAAACAATTAGTCTTCACTGTCATCTGCTTCTCTGTATGTCCTCAGCTGGGCTTCTCACATCCTTCAGAGGTTAACAATGTCTTCAATTAATTTCTATTGTCCCCACCAGGGTATAAGTCACAGTGAGCAGTCTCTAGGGACAGTAGGGCATCTTTTATTCAAGTAATCAAGCAACGTTACAAAACATGAAAGCCAGGCCTTGTGTGGCTGGGGTTTTTCACTAATGACTGCTACATAATAAAGCCACCTGGTGATTTCCGTGTTGCATTGCTCTGTAGGAAACCCGAGTTCAGGAACTATCTTTGGACTCTCTGATAGGATGCATACTAAACGTGGTTGAGCAGCTCATTTGCTTTATCTCTAAGTAAGACCATGCTGACCAGACATCACTTTAAGTGTCCCCTAGCCCCTGACTAATGGAACAGCAAGGAAGGAGAGTCTCAGAGGAGGAGAGCACAGTGGTGAGATGCAGAATGTTGGGAAGTATGTAATGGAAATAAGCAGCCAGAAGAATGACAGGGAGCGTAATTTTTGTTCCTTAAGCAAAGGGGAAAAATCCATTTTATATTGTTTGTTAAATTGCTGAACAGTTTATACCATGCCTCCCTTGTATCTTCTCGTACAATGAGAGAGTACGGTAATGAGTGGCAATGCCTTTGAATAAATACATTTAAATTAACTTCTCTTTTCTTCCTTTAGAGAGTGCATTTTGATAACTATTGATCTTTGCACAGCTCATCCCAGAGTTCAGGACACCAAATACGAGTTTTAATTTCTCCACTCACCTCTTGATGACAATTAAATGCTTGTCCTTTTTCTTTCTTTAGAGATATATATGAATGCCATACCTTACTGCTGATAGGGTTTTCAACAGAAAGAGAAGCAAAGATACATAGGAGCAATGTAACAATGCCAGTTTACCTCAGATGAGAATATGACCCAATATATTTCTATCTGAGCTGGAAGTTACAGTCCCAGCTGCTGTGTAGACATACCCTTAATCTCTCGGTGCCTCAATTCTCTATTTGTAAAATAGGGATAATAACACTTCCCTACCTTAGAAGGGTGTTGTGAGGATAAATATATTAAATTGAGAGGTGCTCAGATACTGTCATAATGGGGGTCAAGGAAGTACCTAAGTTAGATAGAAAGGCACAGGGAGTTCCCCGCTGCTTGTAGATCTGGAAGGGCATAGTCCCCATGTGAGTAAGTCCTTCAGGATTTAGCTAATTCAGAGTAACATTACAGAAAAAAATCTTTAAAAATTAGGGTATTTTTTCCAACCTTTTCATTGCAACCAGAGGCCAAAAATAGTAAGAGTATGTAAAATTCACCACAGCTGAACTAACAGGAGAAGAGGGTGTTATATTTAAGCTATTCATTTTTTGGTAATTAAATGGGTTTCAGAGAGAGGATGTTGCTGCTCAACGAGAGAATCTCTTAATTGGCAGTTATGCAGGGTTAATGAACTGCATTAGTGTAAAAAAATAACATATCGAGTGTCAGAACTTGACAAATCAGTCGACAGCGAAAGCTTCTTTAGAATATCTTCTACCAGAAATGAAAAGTGACTTTCATTCCTCTGAAAAGAGTAAACCTCGACAAGCTCTGAGATGAGGGGTCTTCTGAAATGAATGCTAGAGAAGAATGGAAATGCTATGTAAGAAAACAGTTTGACTAGAGAATGGAAATGCTATGTAAGAAAACAATTTGACTAGGGGGTGTATGGTTGTGGGGGAATTGGTTGTATAAAAGAGTCAATACAATGCCAAAAAGTAAATAAAAAGGAGGGGCAGGTCATGATAGGGAGAGGGCAGGTTTGATTATGCTCTTCTTTAACGCGCTGCTGTGAGGAAATTGGAACAATCACGGTTTGTGTTATTTCTGCATTTGTGAGGTTGTTCACTTAACCTGTGCAATGACCTGTAATACCCAACACCACTGAGACAGAAACAGTAACTGAGAGACTTGTGATTCTGTGGAAGGATTTACTTTACACTTCACTAGTACTTGATAAGGGAGGAATTATTCAGCAGGCTTTCATATGCCAAGCCTTGAGAGGTGGGGTAAATTTTGAGGGTGCAGAGCTCTGTACCCTCAGTCATAAAAGTAGAATCTGTTTTAAAATGAAGATCATAAATGTTCTTTTTAATAGATGCTCTTTCAGCTTCCCCCACTGCTCCTGTGAACTTAAAGTTTTTAGACTATGGTAATGTTTTTTGACAAGACAGTTGGACAAGAACAGAATACTAAACTGACTAAGTGAAGAAATTTGAAATTTACTTAGAAATTCAGAGAACAGTGTTTTTGGAAAAATACATAAACACTAGTTAGGATGTGTCAGTCTGATTAGACCCTGGTTTTTTTTCCCTCTCTCTCTATGGGCAGATATTGCTTTTTTCAGTTTACAGGTTTATTAGGGATTTTGGTCTGTCCTTCTGACTCCTTCAGGCTTCACAGCAACCCAAAGAAAAAAGTACATGTCATGTAGGATTCACCTTTTCCCTTAATATTAGCTGTGCCTGTGTGGTCAGCTGGAAACTTGATTTTATTTTCTTTAGGAAGCTGAATGGATTGTTGCATGTTAGAAATTCAACTTTAAAGCTGACTTAAATGAAAAACCCAGAATGTCCTAAATAAATTATCCTAGCCACTTTTATCATTAGAAGGTATCAGATTTAAAATATGAGCATTGGCCTGAAAAAACATTAAAGCAAGGAAGGATCACTGTCTGTCACCTATGTAGTGCACATTTTTTGCACACACAAACATCCCTAGAACTGTATATCTTTGCCTAGTTATAGCTACTGTATATGATGTATCTAGATGCATAAAGAGCAGTGATACTCAGACTGAGGCTTGGGAGCTGCAAGTGCCTCTTTAATGTGTCTCCTGTGGCGCTTTGCAGCACATGATATTAAAACACTGTGTGATTTAATTATTAACCAATCAGGATGCTTTTACTATGTTATTAACCAATTGTAGAATACTTGATCAGTCATTTTGCTGTGAGATATTAAAAAATAGGAGATGAAACAATGAATTCACCCTGCTATGGATCTTTCGGGTAATGATGATAGCAAATTTGGCTCCTGAACTACTGAGGTCTGGGTATCACTGGTATAGAGTATCTGGTGGATTTCTATTTATCATCTATATACATGGGCGGTGAGTATCAGAGGCTGAGCCTCCCCAAACAGCCAGGCATTGCCCTGCCCACACTCCGCCCCCAGGCACCCTCCTGCTTTCCGCTCTGTGGCTCTTCCTCCCCCTTGCCATGCGTGTGGCCCGGGTTGGGGCTGGCACTGGGGCCATGGCCCACGCCACCTACCTGCCTGGTGCTCCAGGACTGGGGCCACGCTGCCTGCCTGCTTGGTGCTTCAAGGCTGGGGCCACTGGCTGGGGCCACGCATAGGGAGCCCATAGTGCGGGACTCTGGTGGGGAGCAGAAGGGGCAGGGTCTCGGGCAAATGGGGCAGGGCTAGGGGCTAGCCTCCCCGAATGGGCGGTTCACGTGCTGCCCATGTCTGTATATGTATAATATTACCATTGCACTTAAAATCAGTTTGATTTGATGTTTTCCATATTTAACTTACACATGCATACATTTCTTTGCCACTCAATAGTAGGGTTGAAAGAACAACTGAAATATCATAGAAAAAGTTAACAAAATAGCTTTAAAGGAATGCAACAAGGCTGGCAGGACCCCAATCTTAGTCTCAGCCCCTTACAAAAATAAAATAATAATAAAACCCACTATTCTTTAAGAAGGTAGATTTTTAAAAAGGCCAAGACCAAATCCCCCTCCTCCTCCCAGGTTTTTTCTTTTTTTGAAGATGCAAATCTGACTTCTGCCTCTGGTTTTCTTTCACGGTGTGTGCAGACTTATGCAGACTTCACTTTACTGGTTGCACTCTGATGCGCCACTGAAAAGTGGGCTTGGTCAGCAAGCTTTATTGAGATGGCCCACACATATTACATCTACAGTTGTGATAGCTATGTGGTAAATTCCATTCATCATGCACCTTTTACCTCATCTCTTGCATTTGCAAAGAGTTATTCTAATGTTTGATGCCCTTGAGTATCTTTAAACAAATTAGATTTTTTTTAAACAGCCAAAAATATGTACTCTTTTCCTGCAAAACTGGAAAACAGAGAATATTGATAGTGTGGTATAAAGGTTTTACCCTAACTCATTTGGATATTAGGCATAAATGAGCTTTGCCACTTTTGAGCAGCGTGGTCACCTCATACTGATGCCAATAAAACTTTTCTACCAGACATCATGTGTTCTCCCAACGTAGATAAACATATTCAAGCTTTGTGTAGGGCTAATAATTGTTACTTCTGATGCTGGAGGCCAAAAATGGTGGGGAATATATACAAATATGAATGTCATCCATTCTTGAGCACTGCACACCATCCTCTACGTCATATTGTGCAAGACCAAAGAATATGCAAAGAAATGGCCCGAAAATTTGTTATTCATTTTTTAAAAGACAAAATATTCCATGGAGTATAGCTACCCGTAGGGTTTTATAAGTGTCCCTCCTTGACACTGACCTAGATGAGTCTCACAAGTTGCCCCTTCCACTTAAAAATGTATGGGTCTTATCTGCCGAGGAAGCAGCTGTCATATAAGATGCTGGCTCTAGGGTTTGGTACCGCTTTTCTTTTTTTCTTGTGGGAAATCAAAATTGAACACTAGAAAGCAGTATAGAGAAGCATAGTAACGTGCTGGGACTCAAAATATATCGGTTTGTAATTACCTTTGAGGAACTACTCTTATTGTTAGTTAAACTGTACTTTAAAATGTTGTATTATATTTTGTTCTCTGAAGTGAATAATGCTGCCAAGAGCTAATTGGTTTGGGTAAAGCTAGAAACTAAAGTTCTTGATGTATATACTACTACTGAATGCATCCGATGAAGTGAGCTGTAGCTCACAAAAGCTTATGCTCAAATAAATTTGTTAGTCTCTAAGGTGCCACAAGTAATCCTTTTCTTTCTACTAGTTTGAGTTAGCATAGAGAGCTGCACTGTGAGATGTTTGTGTCCAGCCTTGTTAAAGATATAATACCCAATTTAGGTCATTTACCGTCCTAAGGGGTCAGGAATATATTTGGTCCTACCTCAGTTTGGGGGGGGTGGGTGGACTAGATGACCTTCTGAGGTTCCTTCCAGCTCTCCATTTCTATGATTCTGCCTCTATGCAAGCTGAGTCAGGAACCTCTTGAGCGGAACTGGACAGTCTTGCCAACTTGTGTTGGATAGTTTTTTGATGTAGCTTGGCTTCCACTGGGGCTGAGCTGCTACCACACATATTTTGCTCAGGACAAAGATACTGACATCAAAAACTTAGGAATTAATCAGCAAAGAAGAGTGGTTCTTTTATCCCAGTCATGCATTTTACATTTTCCCCTATTTAATAAGCTTAAAGCTTGGAGATACAGAATTTGAGTCCCCTATTAGGCAAGTTCTCAGAGTTCATGTAGGTCTCCAAAAATGTATTTTTTTTATACCTTCAAATCTAAAAAAATGTGCTTCCAAATCCCCATTGAGCCTCAAGAGGAACGTTGATTTGAGGCCTTGAAAGTTAACAAGAACTTTGGTTTAGAGACAACATTAGGGCTTTTCTTCTGGAACACAAAGTTGAATGCCCAGCAAGAATGCTGGGGAAGAAGGTAGTTTGTTGTTTTGTTTTTAAGTGGGGGAAAAAGCTGCATGCTGTCATCCTGAATTTAAATCCCTTTAGAGAGAAAAATGTATATTTATGAGAGACTACATCAGGGAAATCTCACATACACTCTTGCAAGGCATGACTGAGCTCAAAGTACTGGCAGAGATACTATGGTCTGTCAAAACAGTAAGGATATATCTATGCTGCAATGTAAGCCCGGAGTTAGTAGAACTTGAGTTAGCAGGCCCTGTGTTTGTTAACCTGGAGCTTACGTGTCTACACTCATTTGTAACCCCAGGTTAAGAATTGTTGAACTCTGGGTCCCCAGCAGGGGTGTGCACAAGGGGGGACAAACAGGGGCATGCTCCCACCCAATAATCATCTCCACTACTGACTCCAGCTTCTGCCCTGGTTCCCCATCCCGGGATTCCCTCCCCCATTTCTGCCAGGGTGGGAGTTGGGCTGAGTGCAGCTGAAGGGACATGCCTGGGAAAGGCACTGCAGCTGGTGATCCCACTGAGCCCCACTAGATGCCCCCCGGAGCAGGGAAGCCGGGCTGGCAGCACAACTCTGCCAGTGGGGGCACGGGGAAGCCAGCTGAGTCCTGTCCCTTCCTCGCCCGCAGCCTCCAGTAAGTGTTGGAAGACCGGAACAGGGGAGGACAGGGGGCCATGGCCCCATCACTTTTAAAAGTGTGAAGGCTATATCCTCCCACTTTTTACTGACCTTAAGGGTGAGAGATGCGGGGGCATAGAGGAGCAAGTGGGCAGGCCCTTGGGGGAAGGGACAGTGTGGGTGGTGCGGGGCCACAGTTCGGGTGCTGGTAGCCCCTCCACTTTAGGGAGCTTCCACCACTCCTGCCTGGGGTGCGCAGGAGGGAGGTTGGGACAATGGGAGGGGAGGCAGCGAGGCCCTGGAAGGATGGAGGAGAGGTGGGGGGGGGGGACTGGTGGGGAGGGGCGGAAGCTGGTGTTTAAAGTGCCCCTTCAAAAGTAGTAACACCAAACCTGACTGTCCAGGTGGGAACTTCCACCCCGTGGCTTCCTGGGATCTAGGAACAGAGCCCTGGGCTGGCACAGTTTGTGTTTAGATGGGAAGGGAGTTAGCCTTGAGTCTTAATATGAGCCCTGAGCTCTCGTTGTAGTGTAGACATATCCTAAACTATCAAAATAACTGAAAAAACTTGCCTTTCACTGTAAGCGTTTGGCATTATAGTTAAAATAAATAATTAAATGAGCACTTCAATCCAGAGTGACGCAGCTGACCACAAAAAACTGAAGACACTTCATAATCTAAGAAACCACAGCAGGGGCGGGAAGGGGAAGATAGAGTAGTAATTAAGAAGGGGACTCCTAGGGTATGTCTGCACTGAGATTTTAAAAAACCCACAGGACTGAGTCTCAGAGCCCTGGTCTGCTAACTCAGGCTCATGGAGCTCAGACAGCGGGGGAGCTAAAAATTGCAGTGTAGATGTTTGGGCTCAGGGACTTTCCTCCTGCCCGGGGTCTTTTATCGCAGTGTAAACATAACGGTAAGAGGCCCCTCTTTACTTCCCACTTTTTAAAAAAAAAATTATCAAGTGTATTCAGCTATTCATGGCCAGCTACGTTATTCTGGATTGAAGGGGGTTTGTTTGTTTGTTTGTTTTTTTACTATAATGCTTAACACATACAGTGAAAGGCAGGTGTTTTTTAAGCTATTTTGATAGCTGGTTGACTCTTCCTAAATAGAAGGCTTCATGCTCCTAATTGCTAACCTGGATAGTTTCAGATTAGATTTCTGAATGTGGAAAGGAATTGGGGTAATGGATTCTTGAGTGTGGGACCATAAGCATCAATACGTATGCAATTTTGGGAAAGGTTTCGGGTTTCTTTTATATCTCATAAGCTGTCCAGGATAAACAGGTCTGTACCCAGGATAGCTGGTTTATCTTTCCAAAAAGGAGTTTTGCAAATGTGTTTAGATTACCATGTTCATCCTCCCTGGGATTCGGTCTTCCCAAATATTAGTGCAAACAGGTTTTTGATTGTGTGAGTATGTGGGGACTGGCTGTTGTTTGGAAAGATATTTTTACTCCTGCCAGCAAAGGTATTCAGTCATGAATGAGCAAGAGCATTAGGTCAGGAATGCTGAGCATAATCCACAGTGTTCAGTTGGGTTGCGAGACTCATAAGAATAGAGCCCAGGATTTCCTATTCTGGTCAGGCATCAGTGCTGCCATTGAAAATAAGTTATCCAAGTGTGACCATTCTTGGTCCAACCTTAGTCCTGTTTGAATGAAACAGGAAAGATGACCTCTTAGAGTATATTTAGTGAATTCCTCAGTATAATCCTAGAATTACAACCTATGATCACTGCCATGTAACTTTTAGTTTTCTTTTTACTATGAAGAACGATGTCCTTTTAATCAAGGAATGCTATGAACCATGAATCAATCTTTCTTCCCTGGGTGGAATGTCTATTGTCTGTGACTCTCACACAAAAGCTACCTGCTCCAAATGGTGCTATGCATGTTAGTAGTCTTACACTGTCTGCAGAGTCACATGTACAGGCCTGTGCAGGCTGTATATTTAAAGTGAAAAAGATTTTACTGAATGGGGCCAGATGTGCTAACCATGGGAATGCCTTTATTAGTTTCCCCATCCTGATGCCATCGTTACAATCTAGTGCTCTTCCTTCATAAATGAGAAGGGTAGCCCTGTCTCTGACCTCCATTAATGTGTATCATAAAGTCTCCCTTTTTAATACACTCCTCAGTAGGACTTCATTCTCCTGTGAGCCATTTTTTGGTGACAGTTCAGGTGAAAGTCAAAGATTCCCATGAAACTTGTCAAATGTAGGTGATAACCCCAATGTCTGAGGCTGTGCCAGCTATTGTTAAGAACGTATTAGCTACTCCATTCATTGCTATATAAAGCCCTTTAAAATAACACTTGTATGAAAGTAGCTGGATAAAATCAAACATTATTGTATCCTTTTATAACATGCAAAGCACGAGACTGTCAAAATTAGTTCTATGGGAAGGAAACTCTGTACATGAGGGACATAGGATCAAGCTGTTTGTCCATCTTTTCTTGTATCTTGCGTCTGATATTGGTCAATATTTAATGCTTGTGAGAAGAGGGAAAAACAAAACAAAAATATAATGAACAATGCTGCATGCATAGGGAAGAGCATTTCTTCAGGATTGACCTTTACCACTCCAAGATGCAAGAAATGATGGATCAACATTGACTCTATATATGCACTGTATGGAGGATTAGAGCCAGTATTAAATGTAAAAAGAAAAGGAGTACTTGTGGCACCTTAGAGACTAACTGCATACAGATGCATCCGATGAAGTGAGCTGTAGCTCATGAAAGCTTATGCTCAAATAAATTGGTTAGTCTCTAAGGTGCCCCAAGTACTCCTTTTCTTTTTGCGAATACAGACTAACACGGCTGTTACTCTGAAATATGTTATTAAATGTAAGATTGTTCATTGTATTCACAAGTACTTTGTGGTGAATATGTACCCTATGGTGTTGGCAATGATGCAGAACAAAACCCTGAATGTAGAGTGTTCCTTTTGTTTACTATGCGTACCTACAAGTGATATATTAAACATGTAGCAAGCCTGAGAGGAGCACCTGCATCTTTCTTCACATGTCTAGCTGGTGCTAACTCTTTAATTCCTTATTTTCTACAAGTAGTTCTAGACTAGTTGTGTTTGATGGTCTGGACTGTCAAAACGAAGTATCAAGACATTTGTAATAGTAACTCTTTCACTAAGCTCTGCATTTCTTGGAGAAGGTTTTCCATTATGACAGAAGCGCTGGGCATGGCAAATCCTCCTTCGGTAAGTCGGAATGAAGTTACTGTGGAGTAAATCTTATTTAATGCCTCAAAACATAAGAGCACATTCCTAGTTTGATAAATAGGGATGAGAAATCAGGTCTCATTTCCAAGGGTAGAAAAGTATAACAAGAAACGATATTAATACCTAGTGCATATAGATTTAAGTGTTTGTCTTCTGAAGAGCCATGCTTTATCTTCCCCTATAATATAATGGCTTTACCCACAATTTTATTTTAGTTCTTATTCCCTGATGCTGCAGAGGAACTAGCAAGATACCTTCTTTACCCCACCACTCATTTGATTGTTTTCTTACATCCCTTCCCCTATGCTTCATGTGCTTCTTTAATGGTTAGACAGTAAACACTGTGGGGCAAGGACCTTATCTCCTTATAGCTGTAAATCACCAGATACACCTTTTAGACTTATTTATATAGCAGTGATAGAAGCATCGTCCTCTATTTAGCTGTGCCAAAGTATATGCTGATGGACTTGCTTCTTTATAAGGCTCCCAAAGTAATAAGCTACCCTTCGCAGCAGACTCCTGCAGTCTATCTCAATACTCTACTGAAACCCTCTTTGCAACACACACCTCTCTGTGACAAAGAAAAGGTTTCACTCCCCTTCCAAAACAATTAGATTGAAACTTGCTCTCTGCAAGGGATCAGTATAAGGCCTATGGACTACGTTAATTGATCCGTATTGTCTAAATATTTCCTTGTATACCCCCTTTACTGAAGACAAGCTGTGGGTGCCCAATTAACCAGCAACACTTCCTCCAGGCTGTTTTTGGTTTGGCTGCTAAAACTTATACCTGCGCATGTTATCTCAGCCAGGCAGAATCAAAGAGTCTTCCTATTGGATGTTAGACAAAAACTGTCACTTTGAACTCATCTGTAGTCGCTTGCCTTGTACGTAGATTGTAAGCTTTTTGGGGCAGGGGCCATCTGTTTTTTTCTGTTTTTGTACAGCACCCAGCACAAAAGAGCCTCCTGGCCCATAACGAGGGTTCCTAGGTGCAATGGTAATACAAATCATAATTTAAGTCTTTATGTTCAGGATGTAAATTTTGCTTTTGCTGGTCTTCTGCACAGGAATGAATTTCACACTAATGGCCAGGAAGCAAGGTACATATTTAACTGTAACAATACACATAAAGTGGGATTCTCAGAAAGGGCTGAGCTGTTGGCCTAACTTCTCTTCTGTTGAAGTCAGTGGAAAAACTCCCATTCACTTGAATAGGAACAGAGTTAGGCCAACTCTGAATGCTTTTGAAAATCCCACCCATGGTACATAAAGATACAAAATATTCAACAATGGAACTGGATAATTTAAAATGTCATTCATATATGCCATTATCCTGGTCACCAAGTGCATTGTGATACTGTGTCTTCTGGGGGTATGTGTGCAGCCTCCTCTGCTATGCTTTGTATAATTAATACACAATATTAACAATAAATTATAAACAGTTAAATCACATGCTGTGGGAATGGTCCCTCTGTCCTTGTGCCTAAATTATTATTGTAAGAATGTTTGTTAATGTGCACTCTTTATGGAGTGGTTGGTGGGAATGAACACCTGGCAGGTCCAAGGCAGAGACGACACAAAGCATGTGTGCAGGTAATCTCAGTGGGTCGGTCTACACTTCAATTAAACACCTGCAGTTGGCCCATGTCGGCTGACTTGTGCTCACAGGGCTTGGGCTGCAGGGCTCTAAAATTGCAGTGTAGACATTTGGACTTAGGCTGAAACACAGACTATGGGTAGCATGGGCAGCAGCAGCTGAGACATGGCTGAGCTACTGCCCATTGTTTCCAGGTGGGTTTGTACTCGGCACACTCCAGCCTTATCTTCACTGCAGCTGCCCATCCTACTGTGACTACACTACTATTTATACTTGCACTAGCTCTCGTTGAGCTACCATGAGTATGTTTACATGAGCAGAAGAATCACACCCTTGGAAGTCTATGAGGTTATGAGGCCAGATGCCCCCTGCTTCCCTTTTCTGTGGGCCACCTAATCCCATTCAACTTCTCAAAGGATTACTTTTATCCATCACATCACACTGCAAACCTATGTTGGCTTTTGTTCATTAATTTTTTTAAGCCATTCTATTTATTTAGCTTGGGTCAAAATGCTTTTTTAGTTTTACACTGTAAAGCTTTCCACTAATTTGTCAAATAAACTCAGTTACAGGTCTTGCTAATTCACTTCCAGTCCACATTTTTATCTTATTTTTTATATTCTGTATTATAAACTACTGAGAACATTAGATCATTCTAACTGGTTGAAAAAGAGCATCATGGGATCATAGATACTAGGCTTTAACTTTCTCTACTCTCAAGGAAAATGTTCACTTTTCTGAGATGTTCTTTTATAATGGAATAGTACATTATTGGTGTTGCTTGATACAAAAGAAATTTAATACCTCCAGGGTTATAAATATCATTGATTCACACAGACTAGAGAAAGATACTGCAATATTTTTTAGATTATTAAGACGTTTCCATTTACTGTAAGATGGGAAGAGTTATGAATTTTGCAATCATTATGCCCTAGGTGACTCAGGTTAAGCAATCAAAATCTCTCTTTAAAACATAATTATGATTGCCTCCAACATTTCATTCACTTTTTTCCTCTCTGAAAATATTCTTTTGACTGCCTTGAGTATTTTTTATATCTGCTGTTAACAAAACTTCTATGACCAATGCTGCAAGAGTGCAAAGTCTTGGTAGCTGTATGGCAGATTTTTATTATATTTTTTTCTCTGCAAAGCTTTAATGAAATTATTAAGCACTTCAAGATATCACAGCAGGAATTCAAGCCAGCAGGAAATGTATAGATTTTTCTCCCCGAGTAAATGTGTAGGGCAAAGAACACGAAACTTTTCAGTATTTGTTTCTGGTACCTAGAACATAAGTTAAAAATGTTCATGACCAGCAGCCAAAAAAATTAAAGCATCTTTGCAGCTGTTTAAATGCAGTAGGCTGCCTACTCTAAAATTTGATAGATGTTTTAATAAATGGTGTAAAAGAACTACAGGCACAAATCAGATGGGGAACTTATGTGTTTGTATATATATTTATACCTTTGGGATTTTAATATCATTTAAAATATTAAGATCCTGAATTTCAAGAGTACCTAATTTTGGCTTCTGACTATGCACCCACAAATACTGGTGGGCACAGGTGTTTGCCCCACAAATCTGCTCCTCTCCTACTGCTGGAGGGGGATCCTTCAAGGCACTTAGTCTGTGAATAAAATCCTGATCCTACTGAAGTCAATTGCAAAATTCCCATTGAAGTCAATGGAACCAGGACACAAAGAGGCCCCCTCTAAGCTCACGGCTCCAAGCATTCGTCCTTACTCCGCCATTGTCCCAAGAGATGATAAAGTCAGGTAAGTGGATCATGTCCCATTATTACATACCTATGGAGTAAATTAAGGACTTGTGAAGGGCAGGGAGCTAATAGCTCTTGTTGCAGAAACTGACTTTCCACTGAGGACTAGATTCTTATACCTTTACTCATGACAAATTGCATCTTACTCTGTGCATGCTCCCACTGAGTAGTTGTAATTGACTTCAGTGAGGGCTGCTCCTCTGAGTAAGTGCTTACCAGTGGGAGTAAGGGATTTATAGTCTGGCCTGGGTATTTGCAATGGAAACTTCCTCATCCCTGTCCTGCAAATGGGCCTCCACCCTGACCAGAGGATGAGAGCAGGAGTTCCATCTCTGTGACTCCTTCAGTCCTTGGTCTGTCTTTTCAGGTTGCCCCCAAGAATGCCATTCGTGGCAATGGCTTTTATGATCTGTGGAGACAGGAGACAGGTAGACAAAGGGATACCTGAAGCTGAGGCAACATAGCAGGTAGCATCACAGGAGGGAAAGCTAGTGGCCGTATTGTGAGGGTGAGGAAGGAGCCATTTTGTTGGGCTGGAACCCACTTTTTCTCACCCCCAGTTCATTATTTCATTATTCAACATTATTTCAAATCCAAAATAAAATTCAAGAAATAAAGAAAACCTAAATCTAAACACATGAAGCTAAACTTAATAACAAAGAAACCTAAAGCTGAGATATATGAAAAGATAAAGCAAAGATAGCACCTGGGAAACCGACACAACTAAAACTTTGTTCCTAATGTTTGCATTCCCTTCAAACAGGAGTAGACCTTTCTTTTATTGTTCCTCATGCTTGTCAGTCATTTAATTAACCTTTCAAATGTCTCTTCAGTCCCACTCTGAAAGGGCAAAGACCTGTGGCCTGTTTTAATATTTAAAATGAAAAACTGATGTTCATCAATGATGCTTCATTTCCTGTAGAGCCATGTGCCTCAGAGCCCTGTTATCTGCAGGACTTGATATGCATGAGTATGCTTCTGTTATATTAATATCCACTTTTTGACAATCCTGTACCCAGTTTAGGCTGATTAGGTTAAAAGGAGATCATCCAGAGTGTGGTGATGATTCAACATTTTCACAGCAGGAGAGCTGAACAAAAACCCAGAGAAATATCCTGCTCTGTTACTAACAGGTTTAGGAATGCTCAGTAGGGCTTGTATGTGCAATTTCCCTAGCACAGACATTTAAAACAGAGTACTCTTCACTTTCCGTGCAATTAATTGTCTGCCTGATTTGCTCATATTGTGAAAACGACATATACAGGCACAGAGGATCAGATTTTGAGAAAATGTATTATCACTAAGAAAATAGGCTTAACATTTTTAATTCCTAACGATACACTTTTAAATAATGATTAATGCTATGAAAAATATTTTTATAGAAACTGATGTTTCTTCCTCAGATTATACCTGAAAATAGTGAATCTGCAGAATTTAACAGTATGAAATGAGATTTTTCAAAGCAATTGGGGGGCTTAGACACACCTTCCATTCAACCCAGTAATAGAAATATGTGTCTAAATCCCCCAGGCTCTGTTTCAAATCTCAACAGAATGTTTAAATTTCAAAATGTAATTTCAGTATAATAGAACTTTAGCTGTTTGTTCCTGATGTATAATAAAAATGACCTCTGTGTGGTTCTTAATTAACTCAGCAAAAAAAATGATCATTAGATATATTACATGACGCTTTGTAAAACTCAAGACCGTATTAAAATGGGGCTTCCACATGAAATATGCAGATGTGACACTAAACTAATTTGGTGTCACATTTAAAAGTAACAGCAGCTTGGAATTCAGAGTTAATAATAACTGACATCTGGAAAAAGTAGCTATTTTTCAAAGATCTTTGTGTCCGACGATGTGATTTCCAAATAGGATCAAATTCTTCATTCATTTGTGACTCTCCTATTAATGTCAGTGGAATTTCCACTCATGGCTAACAAATACAGGAGTAGGGTCCTATAGGAATAACTTCACTTAGACTAAAATGCAGTCACCTCAGGGATAGAGGGTTGAAGTCACCGATAACAGCACAGGAACATTACATGACAGTTCAGGAAAGAAAATGTAAACTTTATCCAGTTAAAACCACAGGGATAACTTTTTGTACTCTAGGCAGAATGGACTGGAGGCATAAAGGGAGTTAGGCATCTAAACTCTGTTTAGGCATTTAAGTCCTAGTTTTGGCACCACTGCAATGCACAACCTCCCGCCGCTGCCTAACTCTGCTTAAACTCACTAGGCACTTGAATTTTCACAGTGAAAATTCAGTAGGCACCTACGTTTCTGTTAGTGGGCATGAACACTGCTGCTTCCCTCTTGCCTTTCTCCCCCTCCTCAGCTCCAGAGCTGTTGACGCCTGCTGAAGCTCTTCCACTGTGGATAATGAGTCATTGGAGCTGGGGGACTCAATCCTGGGTCTCCAACATCCTGAGTGTACTCTCACCACCAGGCTATAGAGTCATTCTCATGCTTGTGTGTGTGTTCTCTCTCTCTCTCTCTCTCTCTCTGCCCCAAATGACCCTTTAATTACGTACCTAGTGGAACAGGTTCAGCAAAGAGATCAAGGGAACCCAGTGTCAGAATATTCTGTAGCCCAATGGTCAGAGTACTCATCTTAGAGGTGGCAGATTCCTCTTCAAATCACTCTTCCCCCTCAGCTGGAGGGGAGTTTGAACCAGGGGTTTCCCATGTCACAGGTCTGTACCTTAAACACGGGGCTAAAAGTTTTATGAGTGAGGTGGTTAGAGCTGCCAGTATGCATCTCATATGAAAGACTATACTGACAGTGGCCTCCATTAAGAACTTCACATGTTTGCTTTTTACTTAATCAACGTACCCTGAGACAGTACAGGTTAAAATGAAACCAAAATTATCATTAGAACTGGAACCGTAAGATTGACTGTGAGGAAATAGTATCCAGTATCTCCAGTTAATTTTGTCCTCTTCGTTCCTGCTTCACTCTACCGTATCTCAACATACACACACACTTGGTGAACCATGCTGCATTAAAAGTTATCAGGCATTTTCAGACTCTTCCTTCTCCTCTTCTTCCTCTTGAAGGAGGCGAGATTTTTTTGGAGCTTCTCTGTGGGAGGGAACTCTCCATAGAGTGCGTTATTTTAAACAGATGATGGCAGGGCTCTACACTAAAGCTGCTGTATCTGCTGTAAAGCTGCTGTATCTGAGAATGGCTGCAGTAGATCTCTCTAGTTATAGCTCTTTTATTCCAGAGAGCAGCTCAGTTATACAGAATAAACTGGCAATTTGTCCTTCAGCAGTGAAGTGATCACCTGTGGACACATAAGCTATATGTGGAAGTTACATGAGTCAAAAGATTTGGTCTCTTAAAAACACTTATTTTCAATTTAATTATAATAATTAGGCCTGATTGGGAAAATCATCCAGGCTATGGTCTTCCTCTCTGTTTTCTTTCTTGTCTCCACTTATGGATTGTTGTTGACTGCCTCCATGGGTATGTGCTTTTTAGCTAAAGAAATTGTGTACTGCAACATTATTGCAATCTCAGATGTTCACAGATACGTTTAAAGGTGATGGTTATCAAATATAGATCTTACTTGTCTAAATAGCAGTACAATTTTCAAAATGAATTGGCATGTCCTTTATAGGACTTTATTGTTGATGTGTGTGACAGTTGCTGATGCTGTGATGCCTGAGATACGAAGTTCTGCTGTGCATTTTTTTCTTGTCTCAGCAAATGGGACAAATGCCAGTTTCCTGTCTACTTCCAGACCTTTTTTATGCCCCACAACTGATTGCTGTAGCAAACACTTAATTGCTCGCTTTCCTAGATGATGTGTTCTTATACGATACTGTCTGAATTAGGAGGAGTCTTGCATAAGGGTCTCCACAAATGCTCACTAAAAATTATTAGTGTGAGATAAGATCTGTTCTTTTCCCTCACCAATGCGGTCCGATGCAAATAATCAAAATCTTAACCCAAATCATGAACCAGAGAGTTTCAAAGATTGGGAGAGCCATGGGAGACACACGGCAAGTCAGCTATTCAGTAAAGAAACTTTTCTTATTTAGAGACCAAAACTAACTTTAGCTGGCCCACTCTCCCTGCCCTGATACCAGTACTTTCAAGTCGGGAACTATGTGTCTCAGCTTTTTAGAAAACCTGTTTTATACAGAAAGTTAATTTTAATAGAAGTGATGGCGTCTGGTCAATTAGGAAATAAAAAATGGGATCTGATCTGAAAAAAAGGACCAGCAACCTGTGTGTAGCACAATAAAACAAAATTTCTTTAAGATACTGTTTCAGTGGTACCTCACAGCCGTCAGGTTAAAAAATAGATATAGACTGAATGGAGATAAATGTTAGAGAATTTATGGTGATGATGCCCAGTCATTAGAGAGTATTGGTATGCAATCTGTAACCAACTATCACAAATGTTTGGATGTTTATTACCAAATGATCCTTTCATAATCCTTCTGGGGCTTCCTGGTGGAAGTGGTCACACAAAAGGAAACAAAAAATTAATCTCTCATCTGCTAGTAGCTGCTCTGTTATTGGTAGCCTCTCACTGGAAAAAGAAAAATAGCCCAACCATGCTTCAAAGAATATGGGAGGCTGTGGTTATGGAAAAATTAACACCAATTACGTACCCAGCAAAATGGACAGATAGATAATTAGATATTTGATTTCTTTTTATTCAGTACTCAAAGTACATTCACCTCCAAAATTACCAGCGTACCAGTCCAACTTTTTTAATACTACCATTTGATAGACATACCTGGTCTGTTAAATATGTGGATGCAGAGATTTCACTCAATTTAATGAAATCACTGGAAACAACACATTTGTTGTAATGATGATCTCTCTGTCACATGGCAACACTCTGTTAAATAGAAAGATCTATTCATGTATAATGTGTCTTTAAACAAAAGCTAACTGTTGTAATGATTATTTTGTTTCTGATATATACATGGCAAGGATTTGTAATCTCGTTAAAACTTCCTACATAAATAAAAAATATATATTAGTGTATGTACACTTTAGGGACCAGATTTTCAAAGGTCCCCGGAGGTATTTGGAAATGCAGATCAAGTAATTGTGATCTTAAGCAGCCAGTTGAATATGCCTTTACTGATTTGGGTGCAAAGTTGTGTGCTTTTGATTATGTATTGCCAGAGGCACATTGAAGGTTTGTCCCTAATAAAAGTGGACCAGTATTGAAATACCTAAGCCACATAATGCTCCCCAAAGCATAAGTCTGAGACCAAACCTAAAAGCTCATTGCCCACACCTGACAAGGACCATGCACCAGCTTGGACTAAGTGGTGCACAGATATTGTGTGAATTCAACCCCTAGCGAAATGTTCCCTTTTCCCCATAATAAAAGAGATCCGCTGATGGGGAAAGATTAAATAGTACATATGTCTATCTTGGCTAAGGAGCAGCTAAGGGGAGACATGATAACATTTAGATATGTTTGAGTGATCCAAACACTGAGAAAGCTGAATGGAACAGTAAAGGGGAAATAAGTAGGATTAATGGGATGAAACTAAAAAATGAAACATATAAGATAAAGAGCAGAAAAACCTTTCAGAGAGTCAGATCTTTTGAAATAGTCTCTCAAGTAGAGTGGTGGAAACCCTATTTGTTTGGTACATTTAAGATTAGATTGGACAGAAGTACAAGTATACTAGGGAAAAATCATGCTTTGGCAGGGGGATGGACTAATTGACCTATCAGTTCTATAGCACCTGAATTCACTGATACTATGAAAAAAGTCATTAAAATCCCCTGATTATCTGGCTCTGAAAAGGGGCATTTGTGATGCTGGATTTTAAAAGAGAAGTAAATTCCCCACCATTCACTGAACTCCCTTTAGCTGTCTACTGTAGAGACTGTAGTGTACAGAGAGTTAAAGGAAAATGATATGAAGACCGCCAAAATAGCCCTTTGGTTTGTTAATTTGTACGGTCCCCACAACTGTCAGCCAAGAGTAAGACACTGACCACAGGAATAATATGCATTGAAGCTCTAATATATGTACCCTGCAGCTGCCAGAGTTTCCCTTTTAGAACCCATCAATATGCCAGTTTGCTTTGTAGTTGGATTGCTCTTTTAAATGGCATGTTATGGTCTCCAAAATATAATTTGTATATTTGCGTAGGGATTCTTGTAGTTATGGTTTTAATGTAATTGAGTGGCTTTAGTGTGTGTGTGTTTGACCCTACAAAGTTTGAGAGAAGAAATAATTCTCTATACACCGTGCTGCTCATATTTCCTAAAGGTCTCACCAGGTTTTCAATTTTTAGCCTTTATAGACCTAACCTGCGCAAACAGGCAAAGAAAGAGGAAGATGATAGGAGAATGAAGGATGATAATTGGTTTTTGTGTGAACATATATCCCCACTTCTTTTGCAAGGAAAAAGTTAAACTTGTTTTTATGCAGAGATTGGTCTTTGTTGGTAGATGCATCCTACAGGTTGTTGAATCTTAGTAAAGATTACTTAATTACAAATATCTAAGGGCTTGTCTTCACTGCAGTGCTAAATCGGCGCCGCTACGATCGATGCAGCAGCATCGATTTAGTGGGTTTGGTGAAGCTGCGATAAGTTGAAGGGAGAGTGCTTTCCCATTGACTTAATTAATCCACCTCAACAAGAGGCAGAAGCTATGTTGACAGGAGAGTGTCTCCCTTCAACACAGCGCGGTGTAGGCACCACGTTAAGTCGATGTAAGTTATGTGGCTCAGGGAGTGGTTTTTTACACCTGAGTGATGTAACGTACATCGACTTAAGCAGTAGACAAGGCCTAAGTCTTCCAGTTTCTTTGGTCCATTCTGGGCAGCTGAGAATTTTTCTCTTGTACACAAATCCCCTGATAGCATAAAGCTGCACTGTTCACTCTGTGCCATCCAGTCTCCCATCCCTCAGCTGTATGGATTAATTCTGAACTTGGCTGAAGACATGACAGTGATTGAGTGTATGTGCTGTGGGGCAAGTGGCAAGGACAGTGCCAGATCCATAGGATGGTCTCTAGGGAGCCAATCTATCTAGAATATCTTAAAACAGCCATCAGTTTTAAGTTACTCCAGGAGCCAGTTCAGTTTCTTGTTGGCCCAGTGCAGTAGAATTGTAGTTGCTTTCTGCATCTTTCACTTACTAATCGTGATGCTATACACTGCGCTGCACTTCTCTCCAGTCGTGTGCGTTACAAAGCTGCTTCTGAAGCAGAAGCCAGTGTACAGTGACTGAACTCAGTAGCATGGCTTATGTCCTTTCTTTATTCCTTGCTATGAGTCACCTTCTTGATGCTCACACTTTTTATAACTGGAACAAACATCCTAAATGGCAGGCATGGGGATGTCTTTTGCAAACGTCTAATAACTTACCAAAGAAAGTCCATAATTTTGTCTGCCTTTGTAGGAATGGAGATGTGTCCTACTTAATACTGTTCACTGTCCTTTTAGGAAGGGCTAAGGAAACTAACATGTTATCTTTTCTCTTAAAAAAATTAAATACTTAAATACAGGCTATTATTCTCTTTTCATCTCCCTGTGAAATGCCTCAGGGCAAGGTTACAATAATTGTATGTTACGTTACCCAGCTACACAAAGCTCCATTATAATTTGGCTCATTTTTGTAATGTGCATCTCATAGGGAATCTGAGTAGCTATGGTAGAATGTAAATGTATTAAATGTTTCATTACAAAGGGTTCTGTTATGCTGGCTTTCCGTTTTATGGAATGTGAGTTCATTTTAAGGTTCTCTTCTTAAGTACAGTACTAAAAGCTGCTATGGTTTTGTAACTGTGGTAATTTTAACAGATGGTAAGTGTAAGGTGTTGTGTTTTTTTCTTAATGGAAAGTTAACATTTCTAGGTAACAAAAAGCATTGTATTTGTGGTATAATATTTTGTTCCAATATCCTCCAATATCATTCAATACTCAGTTCTAAAAGACAGGGCCGACTCTAGGTTTTTTGCCACCCCAAGTGGAATGCCGCCGAAGCAAAAAAAAAAAAAAAAAGCCAGAATGCCTTGAAAAGTGCCACCCCAAGCACGGGCTTGGTTTGCTGGTGCCTAGAGCCGGCCCTGCTAAAAGAGCACCTGGCTACATTTTACTGATCCCACCTGATGCTACTAAGTTTGTTACTCATCCAGGTTTCGGCCACTTCAGTTACTCTTCTCTGCTTCTTCCCAGCTGCTAATCGTGCTCAACCTTTGCCTGTATTTGACCTTAAATCTATATCTAACAGAGGTACAGTGAGCACGGCTTTTAAACTTAAAACATCAGCACAAGGAAAGCAGAGTAATGTAGCAGGACCCATATATAATGTTCCTTTAGAGGAAGAAAATACATTACTGTTGGAATAAAGTCTTTTTAGAGACCTTGCCCTTTCTAGATAAAAATAAACATGTCACATTGGGAATGAAGATCTTCCAGGGCAGAGACATATCCAAATAAGATTTTTTTTTCTTAGTAGCAAAATCCCCCATCATTAGGAAAAACAAATTTAAAGAATTAGAATAAAGGATTGCTTTAAGTCTCATTGATTTGTTTCTTCAGGCTTTGCAGCTTCAGAGAACGGGTTAGTCCCTGCTTCGTTTCCTGGCTGGAGTTTTTTTTCCCATATAACACACGCACCTCTGTGTGTTTCCATCTTTTAAACTTTGCTCAGCATTGTTTCAGAGCCAGTGGAGGTTAACATAAATCATTCCTCTTCATCCTGGCCAGACTTGGGTTCCCATCAGTTCATGTTGTGCTAGATGATTCCCTTTTGGCTGATGGTAGGACTACTGAAGGCTTTGCTTTCCCCTGATGCTTTAGTCGCTATCTCAGTTGCTAGAACACCTTCAAAGCCGCGAGACACAGTGTTCTCGGATTCATCTCTGATCTGTGTACTTTAACTTGAGAACTGCCTTACAAATATAGCGCCCAAACCTGCAGTCCTCAGCCAATGCTACCTTTGATTTCAGTGAGAGTTAGTCTCCTCACGCTCTGCTCTTCTGCCTGTTTGTAGGCACTGGGACAAAACAGCAGTAGCACCAAAGCACTCAGTAGCACCAAAGCTCAGTTCATTACCATTCCATTAAAAAGGAGATTATGCGGTTCAATGTAGTTGAAGACCGAGGGAGGCTGGCTTTACAGCAGAAACTGTGTTTTAGCTGGAACAGGAAATTCTATAAACGTGGGATTATTTAGACATTTTAAGTGTAATTAATATTTTTTTATGCTGCAGGCATAGCGCTGTAACTTGATTCTTTAAAAGGGTGTTTTATGTACCTTAGATTTGCTATTCGTGCTTTGACTCTAAAAGGTTTCCAATCATTGCCTGTTCAACTTTGCCGTGGTGCTGTAACTATCCATCCAAAACCCTAAGCATTTCTGTGATTTTGAGGATAATCTTGGATGCTGCACACAGATCCTTATGCAAGTTTTCAGTTTGACAAGCTTGAGTGAGGCTGGATATAGCCCAGACAGGAGATGTTCAGCACCATTTGGATTGCCATTGGACTGTAAACAGCTCTGATATTTATCACTTACATTTTTAGGCTGAGTTAGTTGTGTTCCACACAGCTTCTTTTCCCTGTGGGGTTTGTCTCAATAAAACTTCATGCATAGCAGCGTCTCTATGGACAGGATGTGTCTGTGTTTTCACTTCTGAGCCTGTGGTCAAGCTCTTATGAAGAGGAAAAACTTGAATACTACACCTGACTCCACTTTATACAGAGGAAAGAAAAACAAAAAGGTTTGTTCAGGATAGAGCAGTGAAAACTTGCAACAAAATACAACTCAGTGTACTTTTCATTTTGAAGATGTTAGTCTTTAAACATTTCCATGTTATCACTGGTCCAGCCTTTCAAGGTGTTTGATAAGGCACCTACCTTCATCTTTGGTGGACAGTGCATCCGTGCAGACTTAATGGTGGAATATCCCTCAGTGTTAATAATTCTTCAGGAAGTGATGCAAACTCCATCTATGGCATTGGGCAGGTGAAACATCTCTACCTGTTTGCATTCTTGCATGTTAACGTGATCCTCCATTTCCACAGACTGGGTGAAGAGGAGCCCCTTTGAGGTGCCCTCCATTAGATGTTAGCAGTGTGCTCATGGGGGCAAAGCCAAGTGTAGTGACCATGTTGTGGGAGAGGAGTTGCTCCATGGATAGAGCATTAGGAAGACCAGGGTTCAGTTCCCTGCTCCACCTCAGTTCAGTTCCCTGCTTCCTGTGTGACCTTGGGTTGGTTGGTTAGAATCTGTGGGTACAACGAGAGTGATTCTATGACTGTGATTCTCAGCTCAAGGAGATATACTTTCATTGAGCTTGTGTGCTAAAAATGGAGTGTGGCTGTGGCAGAGAGGGGAGGGGCTGGTCACACCGATTACCTGTCAAGGGTCTTGGATTGGTACACACACACACACAAGGGTCTTGGATGGGTACACAGGTCTTGCTTCTACTCTATTTTTAGCCTGCTAGCTTGATGGGAGCTACTGCAAGTATGTCTCCTTGAGGTAGGGATCACACCCCCAGCTCAAAGTATAGACATAGCCCATGTGTATCAGTTATCCATCTGTAAAATGGGGATAATAGTACCACAGGGGTACATACATGGAAAAAATTGTGAGGGGCTCGCATATGATGGTAATAGCAGCCATATAAATACCTAATCTAAATGTAGACACTGCATTGCAGAGAAGGGAATTCTTTTGTGGCCCCAAGTAGGCTGGAGAATGCATGGAGTAGCTGCTAGTGTTATGAAAATATGAGGTGTGACTAGGGTTGCCAATTTTGGTTGGGCGTATTCCTGGCGGTTTCATCACATGACATAGTCTTTAATTAAAGATTAATCTTTAATTCCTGGGGACTCCCAGGAGGGTTGGCAATCCTAGGGGTGACTGGAGAAACCACAGGTCCCTCCACACTGGGAGGTGTGATCCAGGGGTCTTTTGATATCATAGAAATCATAGAATCATAGAATCATAGAATATCAGGGTTGGAAGGGACCCCAGAAGGTCATCTAGTCCAACCCCCTGCTCAAAGCAGGACCAAGTCCCAGTTAAATCATCCCAGCCAGGGCTTTGTCAAGCCTGACCTTAAAAACCTCTAAGGAAGGAGATTCTACCACCTCCCTAGGTAACGCATTCCAGTGTTTCACCACCCTCTTAGTGAAAAAGTTTTTCCTAATATCCAATCTAAACCTCCCCCATTGCAACTTGAGACCATTACTCCTCGTTCTGTCATCTGCTACCATTGAGAACAGTCTAGAGCCATCCTCTTTGGAACCCCCTTTCAGGTAGTTGAAAGCAGCTATCAAATCCCCCCTCATTCTTCTCTTCTGCAGACTAAACAATCCCAGCTCCCTCAGCCTCTCCTCATAAGTCATGTGCTCTAGACCCCTAATCATTTTTGTTGCCCTTCGCTGGACTCTTTCCAATTTATCCACATCCTTCTTGTAGTGTGGGGCCCAAAACTGGACACAGTACTCCAGATGAGGCCTCACCAGTGTCGAATAGAGGGGAACGATCACGTCCCTCGATCTGCTCGCTATGCCCCTACTTATACATCCCAAAATGCCATTGGCCTTCTTGGCAACAAGGGCACACTGCTGACTCATATCCAGCTTCTCGTCTACTGTCACCCCTAGGTCCTTTTCCGCAGAACTGCTGCCTAGCCATTCGGTCCCTAGTCTGTAGCGGTGCATTGGATTCTTCCATCCTAAGTGCAGGACCCTGCACTTATCCTTATTGAACCTCATCAGATTTCTTTTGGCCCAATCCTCCAATTTGTCTAGGTCCTTCTGTATCCTATCCCTCCCCTCCAGCGTATCTACCACTCCTCCCAGTTTAGTATCATCCGCAAATTTGCTGAGAGTGCAATCCACACCATCCTCCAGATCATTTATGAAGATATTGAACAAAACGGGCCCCAGGACCGACCCCTGGGGCACTCCACTTGACACCGGCTGCCAACTAGACATGGAGCCATTGATCACTACCCATTGAGCCCGACAATCTAGCCAGCTTTCTACCCACCTTATAGTGCATTCATCCAGCCCATACTTCCTTAACTTGCTGACAAGAATGCTGTGGGAGACCGTGTCAAAAGCTTTGCTAAAGTCAAGAAACAATACATCCACTGCTTTCCCTTCATCCACAGAACCAGTAATCTCATCATAAAAGGTGATTAGATTAGTCAGGCATGACCTTCCCTTGGTGAATCCATGCTGACTGTTCCTGATCACTTTCCTCTCCTCTAAGTGCTTCAGGATTGATTCTTTGAGGACCTGCTCCATGATTTTTCCAGGGACTGAGGTGAGGCTGACTGGCCTGTAGTTCCCAGGATCCTCCTTCTTCCCTTTTTTAAAGATGGGCACTACATTAGCCTTTTTCCAGTCATCCGGGACTTCCCCCGTTCGCCACGAGTTTTCAAAGATAATGGCCAAGGGCTCTGCAATCACAGCCGCCAATTCCTTCAGCACTCTCGGATGCAATTCGTCCGGCCCCATGGACTTGTGCACATCCAGCTTTTCTAAATAGTCCCTAACCACCTCTATCTCTACAGAGGGCTGGCCATCTCTTCCCCATTTTGTGATGCCCAGCACAGCAGTCTGGGAGCTGACCTTGTTAGTGAAAACAGAGGCAAAAAAAGCATTGAGTACATTAGCTTTTTCCACATCCTCTGTCACTAGGTTGCCTCCCTCATTCAGTAAGGGGCCCACACTTTCCTTGGCTTTCTTCTTGTTGCCAACATACCTGAAGAAACCCTTCTTGTTACTCTTGACATCTCTTGCTAGCTGCAGCTCCAGGTGCGATTTGGCCCTCCTGATATCTTTCCTACATGCCCGAGCAATATTTTTATACTCTTCCCTGGTCATATGTCCAAGCTTCCACTTCTTGTAAGCTTCTTTTTTATGTTTAAGATCCGCTAGGATTTCACCATTAAGCCAAGCTGGTCGCCTGCCATATTTACTATTCTTTCGACTCATCGGGATGGTTTGTCCCTGTAACCTCAACAGGGATTCCTTGAAATACAGCCAGCTCTCCTGGACTCCCTTCCCCTTCATGTTAGTCCCCCAGGGGATCCTGGCCATCTGTTCCCTGAGGGAGTCAAAGTCTGCTTTCCTGAAGTCCAGGGTCCGTATCCTGCTGCTTACCTTTCTTCCCTGCGTCAGGATCCTGAACTCAACCAACTCATGGTCACTGCCTCCCAGATTCCCATCCACTTTTGCTTCCCCCACTAATTCTACCCGGTTTGTGAGCAGCAGGTCAAGAAAAGCGCCCCCCCTAGTTGGCTCCCCTAGCACTTGCACCAGGAAATTGTCCCCTACGCTTTCCAAAAACTTCCTGGATTGTCTATGCACCGCTGTATTGCTCTCCCAGCAGATATCAGGAAAATTAAAGTCACCCATGAGAATCAGGGCATGCGATCTAGTAGCTTCCGTGAGTTGCCGGAAGAAAGCCTCATCCACCTCATCCCCCTGGTCCGGTGGTCTATAGCAGACTCCCACCACTACATCACTCTTGTTGCACACACTTCTAAACTTAATCCAGAGACACTCAGGTTTTTCCACAGTTTCGTACCGGAGCTCTGAGCAGTCATACTGCTCCCTTACATACAGTGCTACTCCCCCACCTTTTCTGCCCTGCCTGTCCTTCCTGAACAGTTTATATCCACTGGCAGACGTCATAGGGATCTCCTGAGTTCACCAAAAGGGGCCACATAAGATCTCTGCTGAAAACATGAATGTCTCTGGTCACCATAATCATTGTGAGATGTATGTGCAGATAATGTGTCAGGAGTTATGTATGTATACTGAAAATTATGTTCTTAAGTCCTTGCAGTTAAAGGCAGGTCACTCAGAGGTAGCGTGCCTTGAGACAGACTTCCCCAGACAGGATGTAGGACGTACTTATCTCCCTGTTTGACCATGGTGTATCTTGCAGTGGAAGACTGCCTGCATATTGAGTCAAAAGCTAATGAATAGATTGCAAGTGATGCAGGGAAAAAACAAAAGCAGCAGAGCTTATCCTGCCTGTGAGTAAAGACAATGAACTTTTCGTGATGTACCAGGCATGCTTCAGTCTGGGAAGAAAAGCTTTTGTTGGGCTTGATCTCAGGAGGATCTCAGCTCTCCTGGTTGAACACAATGGGAAAAGAACTTGGGCAAGCTATCCTGTAGAAGACGGGGAATATCTCATGAACTAAGTTTGGGCTCTGGAAAGCATGTTATGATTTTGTTTTACATGTAACAATTTGTTTCCAATATTCTCTCTTTCTGTTGTTCAAATTTCGGTTCTTTGCTAATAAACTAATTCTTGTTTTTTCTATGAATATATCTAAGTGCTGTGTGTTAAGTAGAGTGGGGACCCTGAGTTGAATCTAGCTCGCTGGTGTGTGCTATGCCTTTGGAGGATCTGGGAGTTTTGTGAGTGTTCAGCGGAACAGGTGCTGAGCACTCCACAGGGATGCTCAGGGGCTCAGGAGTCGGTGTGGGCTTCTCACAGCCCTATACGGCGAGAGTGAGGCCTGCAGAGGCCTGGAAGGCAGTGCTTTTGTTGCTAGAGGCTGGCAGAGTCAGGTTGCTGATCCACAGCTGGCACAGACAAGATTTCCTCATTCTAAGGCAGGCGGTGCCCTGGGAAGCATCACAGAATGGCGCTGGGCTGCAGGGAGGGTGCAGCCGGCACTGGGCTTTGCTTGCTGGTGTGTTCCAGTGATGTAATGCTTAAATAGAAATAATGTGCAAGGCTCAAGCCCCCTCCCTGGCATGTGCTATTGCTTCTCCTCCCTCCTTGCATGGGCTGGGTCCTGGTTTCTTTTTCTGACACCCGGCGCTTCCACCCGCGGTGACCTCTGAGCTGGGACACAAGAGGTGCTGTCCCTGGGGATGCTGAACAATGCCGCTAATGGGCAAGGAGTTTAAAACCCAGTACACAAGAAATAACAAAGTACATCAACACAAACCCCTGCAAAAGAATGACACACCCAAATTAACAGTTTAACAAAAGGGCCTTTGTTGGGAGCAGAAACATACGACCTGGGGAAGGAAAGAGTTAGGGATAACTAGTAGGTTAGGATTAGGGTTAGGGATAACTAGTAGGTTAGGACTGAGCATCAACAAATTCCCCACCTCCCAGCATCCGCAACTCTTTCCAGCCCCCAACTTTCTTCCCGCACCCTCTAGCTTTCTCTCCCACCCCCGTCTGGCACCTTCCCAGGCAGATGGGACGCTGGAGATGAGTGCTGTAGCACAGCACAGCGAATGGCTTAAGCAAAAAGGGTGCCTCTTACTGTGTGTCCGACCCTGATGGGGCAGGGTTCTCTCCTGGTTTCCTGGCCTGGCGTCCTATGCGGGGTCTCTTCTGGCTCTCTGGGTTGGTTCTCTGCCACTCTGATGCTGGTCTCTCCTGGGCTGGGAGCTGCCTGACCCATGTACTGGATCCCACAAAGACCCCCTTTGTGTAAGGGGCCAGGGGGAGTCAACCAGAGACCCCCCCTGAGCTGCTCTGCTTCTCACAGCTCCCAAACTCAGAAAACTTCATAAAACTAGTCTCTTTGTCCCCAAGTGAGACTGTCCCTTCTCCCTGAGCAGGTGAGACGCCCTGGCTCATCACTGGCCCAGCAAACTGCTTGTCCAGAGCACCCCATGCGGAAGCCTCCCAGTTGGCCTCAGCAGGAGTTTCTAGTCCATTCTTCCGTCACCTCTGACCCCAAGCTTGCTGGGAAACTGTGTCAAAAGGCTCTGGTAGCCATTATTGTTACAGTCCATCGCGTATGAACCCCTAGAGGCTCAGCCTTGGTCTACACTACAGACTTATGTCAGTATAACTGTGTTGCTCAGGAGTATGGAAAATCCACACCCCTGAATGATGCAGTTATACTGGTCTAACCCCCTGTGCATACAGCTCTTTGTCGATGGAAGGGCTTTTCCCGTCAACATAGCTACCACCTTTCGGGGAGATGGAGTACCTCCGTCAAAAGGAGAAGCTCTCCTGTCAGCGTAGGTAGTGTCTTCACTAAGCCTACAGTAGGGCAGCTGCAGCACTCTGTGTGTAGACAAGCCCTCGGTCCAGAGTTCCAGGAGCTGGCAAATTCCAAGTGCAGGGTACAGATATGCAAGCTCTCTGTGCCTTAATGAGGAGAATAATACAACATAGAGGGTGTTGCTGTGTGCAAGCCCAGGCATTGATCACTACAAGAGCTGGTCAAAAAATAGCAATTTTTTTGTGTGTGAAAGTTTTTGGGGAAAAAAAAGTCCTTTTTCATCAAATAAAATAAAAATGGAATTTGCATGTTCTGACTGGCTCTGACCTTCACTTCAGCTGACTATATGTCTCAAAACTCCTGTATATGGTATGAGTAGTAGCTTCAGGTGGCCTAATGAACTGGTCAGGTGAATTTGAGTCCCCGTTTAGTCTCACTTACTCTGGTTTTGTGCAGGGTGGGAGCAGCGGTGAATTTCCCTCACTGTGCATATAGCATTGGATTCTATAAAACCTGTACCGCATTTGGAGTATCAAAGCCCTAGATAAATCTTGCACCCAAATCTTTATGGCTTTTTGAGAAATGCATCATTATTTATCTTCACTTTTAAGAGCGTCCCTTTCTATATGAAATTCAGAATAACCAGCTTCTAAGTGAGTTCCAAATGGAGGCTTTCATTTTCTGCTGAGGACATAATGAGTTGCTGTGGTAACAGATGTGTATACAGGAAGCAAATCTCTTTTTTTATGAATGTAGTATTTTAGCAGTAAATTCCAAAATTATACAAAAAATAAGGAAATATTTTGCAAACAAAACCAGTTCAGTAAAATATTTAAACAATTTTTTAAATTTTATATTTAGGATAGATTTTAACATTTTCTATTATTGATTTCAGTATGATACAAGCTAACGCTGGGTCTGATTCAGAGCCTATTAAAATAAATCAAAAGACTCACCTTTATTCAGTGAGCTTTAGATCAGGCCCATCGTGCTGTGACTTGAATGCCAGAAAGCTTTGTCCTGGTGTAAGTCAAATAGTTAATAAATATTAATGCTACAGTCCTTTATATTAGTTCTCAGTTATCTACTGCTTTTGCGCTAAACTCTGTCCGTCTTCCACTTGGACAGAAGCAGGGAGAAAATAAACCGCAGATTGTCTGTTGTCTATAGCAGGTTCACTCAGATTTATATAAACTACACATGAGAGTACAAAGGTCTTATGAAAGAGTTGTAGAGGCAAAATTGCTAACGGTGTTGTATAATAATTCCCGCTTTTGCACCACCTTTTGTTCAGGGGTTTCCAAGCTATTAAACCTCACATAACCCCTGTGAGATAAGTAAATATTATTGCTATTACTTACTCTAATTCATTTTATTGAATTATTTTACCTATTTCACAAAAGGTAAGTGGAGAACCAATGGAAGTTAGGGCCAAAATTTCCCAAATCGCTCGCTGATTTTGAGTGTCTCAGTTCTGGAACCCAAACTGAGACATCTTGCGCCTGGTTGCCAGAATGGTTTGAGCACCCACAACCCCAGCTGACATCAGTGGAAGCTGAGGGTGCTCAGGATGGGCACCCAATAATTGATGCACTCGAAATCAGAGGCTGCTTGTGAAATTTGGGCCTTAAATGGTTTACCTGGATGCACCTTTCTTTGAAAATCCAGGCTATTGTTTAAACTTATGGGTGAAATTCATCTCCACCTCCTTGTAGAAAAGCCAAGAATAACAGCCTTTGTGTAGGAAACTTCTCAGGTGCTTGGGGTGACAAGTCTTCTACGCTCCAGAGCTTTGACAATAATTGGAGAAGTAACCCTGCAGATGGGGGTGCATTGTGAACACTTTATCTCCATAATTAGAAGCCCACTGGCCATACCTTGAAGCCACCCTCACCACCCCATCACTAGTCTATGAAGTCCTAAGCCATCTGTGTCATTCACAGGAGATGTAGGCTCCCCAATTGTCCCCATTCTCAACTTCACACCACGGTGGTTTTCATTGGAGGTCTTCCATGTTCCTTGCATCAGTGAATGAATTTCACTGTCCTAGAATAAAGGATGACATGTATCTATTGGAAATTTCTGAACAATCATAAGGAGGCTTGAATGCTAAACCAAAATAATAAACACAAACCCAACAATGCCATTCTGTGAACACTCTGTGTGTGCCCCTCAGTAATTTGTTTACATTACTGTTTTTATTTGCCAAAACAATGAAAATATTATTGGCCTAGTTTGAGAATGGAAATTAAATTTTAATAGGATATACAGTATTAATAAAGAAAAAGCGCACAAACAAGGGTTCTTCTATGATAATTAAAAATTACAGTGTCATTACTCAGGCTTGCTTTCTGAATTGCTGAGTGAATTAAACTGCTTGTTTCAGTCCTTACAGCAAAGTCCTTACAGCATTCTCTCATTAAAATTCTACATTGTCAAAATGGGTAAAAATGCATCTACAATGACTAATTTTGTTTAAACCTTGTCTTTACTGTGGGTTTTATCTCATTCCACAACACAGCTCACCTCGAAGAGACTTAATATATATTTACTGAGGTGGGAGGGCCGAGGAAAGAAGTGACCACTTTTTGCAGTCTGTGTTCTTTTCCATTTAGATATTGAGAAGGAGATACAGGTACTGTGGGATACTAAAGCTCTTGTACCATAAAATGATATTATAATGAAAAGTATTACTTTTTATGGCATCTCTATAGTATTAGGGAGAGGTATTTTTCCATAAATGTTCATCTTTAATCTTTATAGATTGCATTTTGTGGGAATAACTGGTCTGTAAAAGACTTGTCTGAAATCTTAGAGGGATAAAAATATAATAGAGTTGGTGCCACAGAGTAGTTTATGGGGAAATATTATGAACTTGTTTAAGAAATATATATATATATAAAAATATGCCATGGGAAATAGATATAAAAACTGGGGTTGTCAATTAATTGCAGTTAACTCACGCGATTAACTCAAAAAAATTAATCATGATTAAAAAAATTAATCGCAGTTTTAATTGTCCTGTTAAACAATAGAATACCAGTTGAAATGTATTAAATATTTTGGATGTTTTTCTACATTTTCAAATTGATTTCAGTTACAACACAGAATACAAAGTGAACAGTGCTCACTGCATATTATTTGTATTACAAATATTTGCACTGTAAAAATGATAAACAAAAGAAATAGTATTTTTCAATTCACCTCAGACAAGTACTGTAGTGCAATCTCTTTATCGTGAAAGTGCAGCTTACAAATGTAGATTTTTTTTGTTACATAACTGCACTCAAAAACAAAACAATGTAAAACTTTAGAGCCTACAAGTCCACTCACTCCTACTTCTTGTTCAGCCAATCCCTAAGACAAACAAGTTTGTTTACATTTACAGGAGATAATGCTGCCCGCTTCTTATTTACAATGTCACCTGAAAGTGAAAACAGGCTTTCACATGGCACTTTTGTAGCTCGCATTGCAAGGTATTTACATGCCAGATATGCTAAACATTCGTTTACCCCTTCATGCTTTGGCCACCATTCCAGAGGACATGCTTCCATGCTGATGATGCTCATTAAAAAAAATGTGTTAATTACATTTGTGACTGAACTCCTTCGGGGGAGAATTATATGTCTCCTGCTCTGTGTTTTACCCATTTTCTGCCATATATCTCATGTTATAGCAGTCTCGGATGGTGACCCAGAACATGTTGTTCATTTTAAGAAACCTTACAGTACAGATCTGACAAAATGCAAAGAAGGTACCAATGTGAGATTTCCAAAGATAACTACAGCACTCGACCCAAGGTTTTAGAATCTGAAGTGCCTTCCAAAATCTGAGAGGGACAAGGTATGGAGCATGCTTTCAGAAGTCTTAAAAGAGCAATACTCCGATGCAGAAACTACAGAACCCGAACCATCAAAAAAGAAAATCAACCTTCTGCTGGTGGCATCTGACTCAGATGATGAAAATGAACATACGTTGGTCCGCTCTGTTTTGGACCGTTATCGAGCAAAACCCATCATCAGCATGGACACGTCCTCTGGAATGGTGGTTGAAGCATTAAGGGACATATGAATCTTCAGTGATCTGGCACATAAATATCTTGCAATACCAACTACAACAGTGCCATGTAAACGCCTGTTCTCACTTTCAGGTGAGATTGTAAACAAGAAGCGGGCAGCATTATCTCCTGCACATGTAAACAAACTTGTTTGTCTGAACAATTGGCTGAACAAGAAGTAGGACTGAGTGAACTTGCAGGCTCTAAAGTTTGACATTGTTTTGTTTTTGAATGAAGTTATTTTTTGTGAATAATTAATTCTACATTAGTAAGTTCAACTTTCATTATAAAGAGATTTTATTACAGTACTTCTATTAAGTGAATTGAAAAATACTATTTATTTTATTTTTACAGTGCAAATATTTATAATCAAAAATAAATATAAAGTGAGCACTGTACACTTTGTATTCTGTGTTGAAATTGAAATCAATATATTTGAAAATGTGGAAAACATTCAAAAATATATAAATAAATGGTATTCTATTATTGTTTAACAGCACGATTAATCACCTTTTTTAAATCACTTAACAGCCCTAATAGAAACACTTTGCCCCCAATTTTGGGAAGCACTGCTATTTTGGATATCACTGAAGCAGGTGCTTAAGTGCTCTCCTGAACAGGGGGCTTTGTGAACGGAAGCCAAAAATGTTGTATTCATTTTTAGTGTTCTGCAAGCCATAATCCCAAAATACAAAACTTGGGCCTGATCATGCAACCCATCTCCACATGTGCCACTGAGCTTGATGGGAGTATTCTTGAAAGTAAGGTCTCCTCACATGAGCAAACACTTCAGATTTGGGCCCTGAACTCTGTTTTCATTAAAATAAATAATCAGAAGTATAATCCAAATATTGTTTTGTGTCTTGTGTTTTTTGCCTTGGCTTTTCCTCCCAATTAGTCTCTCAACTTTTTATGTGATATGCAAATGCAGGCCTCAGTTCAGGAAAGTCAACAACATGATTAAGTCTGCTATTGCCAAGTCTTGTCCTAAAGGTGGAAGTTTAAGTAAATGCTTAAACTTAAGCACCTTTTAAAGTGTTGCCGTGAATAGGGTTGCTTCCTGAATCTCAGCCTTATCTATTAATGAAGCTCCCCCCTTTTTGTATATTGCTTTAGTGTATATGGCTTCGCACCAGTTAAGAAGGGTCTGGTCACTGACATTAAGGCTCCATTTACAAATGATGCATAAAGATTAATAAAACTTATAAATATTATAAGTATAACACACAAGAGTAATGATGGTTATACGCCAGAGTTATAAGCAGCCTACTGATTTGCTGGGCTTCAGAACAATATAAAAATTGATTAAGCACTCATTAGAACAACCACTAAGAATTTATTAACTCTATATAAATCATTTACAAATGCAATATTAATGTAATGCGTATAAAGTATTTATAATATATAATTATAAAGTATAATATAAAGTTTGACCAAAGTTTCTTTGTCATTTTAAAAAGCAAAATTGAACAAAAAATGTAGCTCTGCTTAATGTGCGCTCTTCTTTATTTCTAGGTAAGTGTCTCAGGTCTTAAAGAGTATGGAAGTTTCCTTAAGTACGGTAAATCAAAAGATATAAGAACATACTTCACTGTTCCAGTTCTCTAAGCACTGAAAGGTTGGATACCCTTTGGAGAAGTAAGGCCTGTATTATACTCAGTTTTGATACTTTTATTATGATTTTTCAGTATTTTCTGACTTTGTGACCACATTTTCATCTCCGATTTTGTGCAAAGGCAAAAAGCTTGTAGGTTTTGTATGCTCCATAAAGACCCTTTTTGAGGGAATAGTTTGTGCAAAGTGGACATGTAAATTCAGAGCCCAGCTTGAGGCTGGCTAAAAATAGAGCTTCTAATTAGAACGGAATAAACTTTGGAATTTGTTTTCATCCCAAAACAGGATGAAAAGTTGAAATTTCAAAAAATTTGAACAAAAATTCTGAAAAAATTTGCTTTGATTGGAAATGTGTTGATGTTTCTGAATCAAAACATTTTGCTATTCTGGATATTGATATTTTTCACTTTGTTGAATTGACCTGAAAGGCTTTCTTTTGAGTCAAGTCAGCATTAAACAGGAGCCTGACATATAAGAGAGAGTGGGGGCATCAGGCTCTCTGACTGGGTCTCCTATGATGCACCACACAGATTGGTGAACTGAGTCCACATTTGCATATTGGGAGATGTTCTTCAGGGAGCCTGGTCTCGAGGAGATGATGTGGGCTTCAACTACAACTCCCATAAGGGAATACATTAGGAAAATGCAACGTAATTCTTTTTGGAACTGATTTGAAACATTTCTGGTCCAATTAATAAAACAAAATTCCAGTATGAGTTGAATAGGCCTGAAACAACATATTTCGTTTTGATTTTCCTGACAGAAAATTGAAGATGTTCAGCAAAAATCAAAATTTTCCTGTGAGAATGTTTGCTTTTGTGGAAACTGCATTTTCCATCAGAAAAATCCCGACTGGCTCTACCTCTAATGTTAGAGGGAGGAGGTGGGAGGGACGAGTATACATGTGTTCTGGGGTTTAATCCTACTAGTGGGCAAGGGGTAATGCTACCACATGGATGGAACCTAGAGCAGTGCTGAACACACACCGGACCCACTGGTGCAGATCCCCAGTTCCACCATTTGGAAAGCTACGCATTCTGCTGCCATGTAGCAGGGGCTCATGTTGTCCCCACTCAGCAAGCTGGAGAAGTGACCCCAGACAGAATCCCGCACCCTGCACTGTTGCAGAGCCATGAGCTCCTCTGTGTTGCATGCATCACCTGTCCCCTGTTGCATGGGTGGGCTTTGGTTCATGTGCTGCTCTATAAGATGCTCACCACAGCCTTGCAGGGCTCTGCAAACTCAGTGGTGCTCTGAGATCCATGCAGCAAGAATCAAGCCATGGTGAGTGAAAGAGTGAAAGATAATGCTTCTGTATTCTCCTTGGTTAAAGCAAAGTGGAGTAGAAAAATGGTCAGTGAACAAGAAAAAGCAATTGATGTTGACTGTCCTATCTTAGAAACAGTCAAAGCAAGCTATTAGCACTATGTTATCAATATCTAAATAACCTCTGGGGGAACTTCTATCTAGTGTTTATTTTTCCCACAATGTATCACATATTTGTTATTGCAGGGTGACTCGCCTGAGTTGGGCAGCTCGCATTAGGGTTTTCTGTTAGACAACTACTGAAATATTATGACAGGTTTCAGAGTAGCAGCCGTGTTAGTTAGTTAGCAAAAAGAAAAGGAGTACTTGTGGCACCTTAGAGACTAACACATTTATTTGAGCACAAGCTTTCATGAGCTACAGCTGTAGCTCACGAAAGCTTGTGTTCAAATAAATTTGAAATATTATGTTCACTATTATCATTTTCACTCATGGCAATTCATTAATTAGAGGCATACAAAGTTTTTGCATGCTGCCTGTGAGTATTTCTTTCAGTGCTGAGATGTACTGTTTGTTCCAGGGTAGATTAACTGGAGGAGTTCATCCCCCCAAAATTAATTTCAGGATTTTGTAGATTGCCATGTGGTGCCATCTCGGATTGTTGGTTTTTGTTTCCAGAGAAAGAGTGCGTTCACATTCTCTTTTGTTCACACTGTGGGGGCTTGCCTCCACGGCACTGTTAGCCCAAAGTATAGCTCAGCTGTTGCCTCTGACCCAATTTATGTGCACCAACAAAAGGTTCTATCTTAAATTAAGTGATGCTTTAAATTCGAGCTAGCTGTCCCAGCAGGTGGTGGGAGCTGAAGGTCAAGTGCTGCTGATGCTGGAGCTAGGAATGTAGTGGGGACTCAGCTACTGTGTTCTGCTGATACAAACACCCTCACTCAAGCTAGGCTAACTTGAGTGTAGATAACTCCGTCTATCACTGCAATGAAGAATGTCGCTTATGAGATTGAATGTTAGTCCTTCCATCTTCCACCATGCTTGGGCCAAAGACAATGCGTTCACTCAAATACCAGCAGCCCAGCTGCCATACCAAACCAGTGATGATATTTATTGTATTGGTGATGAAAAAGCAGGGGCTGAACTGGTCTGGTAAACAGTGGCTCAATGAGATGGTACTTTTCTGTGGAGGTTGCCACCTGGTGCTACTACACCTGAGTTTTCATGTAGGAGTGTGAGTCTTTAGCCCTTATGGTTGCAAAAATAGCCACCAACTGTGAACTAAGTGATACAATGATGTCTGTCTTAGTCTGCAGTCGGCCTGAACCAATATCTCTGAGAGGTGTGCATGGTTCTGAATCCTCTGTGTGGGTCATTAACAATGCAGCCTAATTATTACAGTTTAAGTGTCAACACTTTCAATTGTTTTACTGCTGACTGAAGCATGCAGTAAAAGCAGAGGATGAATGTATTATGAATATCCGCACAATCTACTCGTTCTGGTGTCACAAGTGGCAGAGGCTGGTTTGTGAGCAGAGCTGGGCAACAATACCACTACTCTCACATGCGCCTGCTCCCAAAATTCAGCCTCTCCACAAAACATTACTAACCAATAATGTGGGGAGGGGAAGGGGAGAAGCCAGTGCTCTTAAATTCGCTGCAGCATGATTGATCTAACAGGGGTTGCTCCAAGGATGGAGCATTTCCTTCCTTCACCCTGAGACTCAGTTCATGGTTGCTGTAGTACTTCAGGAGATTAAAGACCAGAAGCTCTCCATTTACTTTTGAAGCCAGATTTCTGAGATGGGTCAGCACAGTGTGCACTCAGGCTGTAGAACCGCTCCCGGTGCAGTACTGAACCTTTTTATTTTGCAGCTAAAATCAGGCAGCTGTAATTTAAAATGGGGCTTGGGGGTATTATTTTCCACAAAGAAAGAGTTAAGAGATAAATACGCTAGTTCGGCTCAGATGTAAATTGTAATTGTGGCTTTACAGTGTATGTATTAGAATATTGACCTGAATTGACACTACAAATATAATTACATTGAATCTTTACTGATGGCTATGAACAGTGACATTTCCCTTGATCTCTGAACAGAGTTAGTTATAAAACACATGCTCCACTTTTATATTCACGCATTGCATTCTCATCACTTTTGTCTCTTACTCCCCGAGGGCTTGATTTAAAAGAAGTGTCTGATTTAATGGGGGGGAAAAGAGATGAGACAACAAAGACAGCAGTTCAGAGCATTCCTAATGTAAAAGAAGGTGTTTCTTTTTTATTATGCTGCTCAGAATTCATTGTTTTATAGTTTAATATTTTGCTTAAGAAATATGACCTTGGGCTGTTTTCATTGTTGAAGTTATTTTTAAATGTATATCTGTTTTCATTCTGTCTTGGAGGGACTATTACTGACGCATATTGAACTGATTTGATTTAACATATCACGCTTTAAAGTTCCCATCAGGTTAGCAAACTGAAAAGAGCTTCTCTAAGGAAGGGTAGAAATTGGACATGGGAACCTTGGAAATTGCAATTTTACTACTGGCAAATCTGAGTCATAAAAATCAGAACTAATCGTGAGTACAACATAGATGTTTTCAGAATTACTGCTCTCAACCTACCCTGGTAGCTTGGCCTTTCATGGCAAATTCTGTGGGCAGACTAAAGAGAATGTAAAATTTGTAGGTAGATCTGCACAAAGAGTAGATTGTGCAGATATCAAAGTGCATGCAAATCTCACATTTTCGGTTGCCTTTGTTTTACTGACACATAAGGTCTAGTTAACATAATAGCTGAGGGGGACTGAGAGTCTACTTTCTAACAGTGCAAAAATACTGATATAATTGACTGCTGAAATGTATCTGCTGTAATGGGACAGATACTGTTTTATGTGATGTGTCACTAAACCATTATGAAAAAGCAATAATAGACCATTGAACAGACCTCTGCTAGACTCGGCCACCTGAAAGAGGAAGTTTGCCTCACTATATCCTGCATGTGTTTTCTTTTTTTTTTTTCCTGACTAGATCTGTAAATTAATAAAAGTGGGATATTGTTGCTTTTGTTTTTATTATTATTGTATTGCATTGTAGAACCTAGAATCTCGAGCTAAAATTGGGGCCCTATTGTGCTTGTTGTTGTACATGCACATAGTAAGATACGTTTGCTGCTCCAGAGATTATATAATCTAAACAGACAAGACTCACACTGTGTGAGAAAGGAAGTATAATTCTTCGGTAGAACTCGTCAAAAAATTTCAATTGATTTTTTTTTTATATTGAACAATGGGGTTCCACTGATGACGAAAATTTTCAAAGAAAAGCCACATGCCATTTTTGTTGAGTTTTCCATTTCAGAATTGTCAGACAATCCCACTTTATCACACTTGAATTTTTTTTTCTTCCCCCTTTTTTTTCCCCGCACAAGAAAAAGATAGGAAAGGACGGAGGGAGGGAGAATGGTTTTCTCCCTTTAGTTACCTTCATTTTCATCCCCTTCACCTTTTTCCTGGAGGAAATAAAATAAAAGAGAGTGGGATTTTTCCCACCAGAATGAAATGAAAGCTGTTTTCAAAATTTTTCATGGAAAAACAAAATACCTCATGAAAAATCTCCAGTGAAACAAAAACTTTTATTGTTGCTGAAAGTTTTCAAAATTTCCATCAGCTCATTTTACAGTGGGAAACTGGGGCACTGAGATTGGGATAATCAAAAGAGCTTAGTGAAGCTCCGCACCCAACTCCTGTTAAATTTCAGTGTTGACTGGACCCTTCAATCCCCAGGCTACATTATTGGCCTGAAGTCACCCAGAAAGAGCCATAGCACAAATTGAATCCAGATCTCTTGAGCACCATTCCAGAACCTTAACCACAAGACCATTCTTTGTCATATTAAAAACAATTACTGCCTGACTAGTAATTACTTGGAAGTCTAGAAAACCCCAAAAATATAGTCACAGAAGTATTACAGTTTAATAAAGCCACATTAGATTAATATTGGCCTGCTGCATATTATTGCTATGTGTAGATATTAATATTGGACAAATACTAAATACAGGATACTTCTAATTTCTATACCCTAGGATATGAAATGTGATTGTCACAGTTTATTTTCATCCCCATTCAATAATTAATTGAAAAATAGAAATGACAGCTGTCCACTTCGGAGATATCAGCTTTGCATGCTCTCCTCTCTTCCCCACTCATCTTCACCCCAGAAGTAAAAACCCTAATTACAAAACTCTAGAGATATTCCTGCACCTGTTGTGGTCCCTTTTACTAGTAGAGAGGATTGGGGTGGAGAGATAACTGTCACTAAAACTCTCTCTCCTCAGCCAATCTAGAAGATAGAGCTTGATAAATGGAACTTGAACTTCAAAGTAGATTTTTTTCCCACTAGGAAATTCTGCAGAACACATTCCTGCTATTGGCAATAGTTAAATAACATTCTTCCTGGTAGATAGCAACAACAGAAACCCTTGAAAATATTAGATTAAAAACTGTGGAGGTTGTTGAACATTTTGTTCCTTTTCTCCTTTTTCCAGTCTGTGCTGCTGATTTGCAGTGATGTTTCCAGCAACAATTTCTCTGACTTCTTTATAACATTGTCAGAATCATCCTTCTTGAGTATATGTGCAACAAGACCAAAATAATTTGTAACTCAGCATGCTAAATATACTGTCAGTTCTAAGATTATAAGAGTGATCATTCTAGCAGAATGCTATAATCAAGCCACCATGTTGTTTAGCCTTATTTAAAGATGTTTTTAAATTTGTTTTTTAATCTTATTTTAGAAAACTGCCAAAGGAGTCTTTGTCAAACTAGGTTAGAAGTTTACCAAACACTGATAGTGTCTTTTGTAATGAGACAAATGCCTCTGACTGCTTAAACACAGTTGTACTGTAAATCAGTCAGCCTTTAATCACAATAACAACAGTCGCTGACAATACATTAAAGCATTTGTAAATATCACCCACTTCAGGAGCCAGCCTGCTTATACTTTTAGAAGCACAACTTATAAAGCTGGTGGTTGTGTGAGCTCTTGTGCTGTCTGGTTATATATATTTTTTTAAAAAATTGCAGATGTGAAAACAAGTAAAGGTAATTTTTGTACAGAAATTGGAATAGCATTTGCCAGTGCATCTCATTAGAAAGATTGTAGAGCAAAGAGAGTTGTCTTGATTATAATACCTATCTTTCAGATAATGCAGCACTACATTAGCACTTTAAAATTCTGTTTTGTAAGTAGATTTATTTGTATTTTTATTTTATTTTTAGTTCTTCACTGAAGCCAAAAATCGAAATGAAAATGGTCTGTGCTTTTGACCATGACAAAGAAACCTGCTGCTGTTTCTCTCTGTTCGAATGGCTGCCTCTAGTACAAAGTTTGTGATGCTGTTGCGGGGAAGCCATCAGTACTTGACACAGTAGACACTGACATGGAAAATGTAGGCAAGGAGACCTTTTATCTCCAGAAAGATGGGCAGCTCTTTCTATAGCAAATATAATGGCAGATGGGGATAGAACATTCCCTGACCTTTCTGTAAATACTTATTAGTGCTGTAGAGTATTCAGCATGTACAGATACCTTTGGCAGCAATTTCCTTCATTGTCATTTAGCTGGGGCTCAGATGATATGTGCCTGATATCTGAGCAGTTGTAAGTGATCAAAACATGGAGACCTGGGAGAAGGGTCGGAATTGGGGGGGAGCATGGGCTGTTATAGCAGGGATAAGGGAAAGACAAGACGAAACTGAGGCGGGGGGAAGCAAATCAGTATCTTAGATGTCTGTGTACTAATGCGAGAAGTATGGGAAATAAGCAGGAAGAACTTGAATGCTACTAAATAAACACAACTATGACATAGTTGGCATCACAGAGACTTGGTGGGATAATACGCATGACTGAAATATTGGCATAGAAGGGTACAGCTTGCTCAGGAAGGACAGGCAGGGAAAAAAGGGAGGAGGTGTTGCCCTATATTACATATTAAAAATGTATAAACTTGGACTGAGGTTGAGATGGAAATAGGAGACAGACTTGTTGTAAGTCTCTAGGTAAGGATAAAAGGGGTAAAAAACAAGGGTGATGTCATGGTAGGGGTCTACTACCACACACCACCTAACCAGGAAGTAGTACTGGATGCAGCTTTTTTTAAACAACTAACAGGATCATACAAAGCACAGGACTTTGTGGTGATGGGGGACTCCAGCTACTCAGACATCTGTTGGGAAAATTACATAGCAGGGCACAGATTATCCAACAAGTTCTTGGAATGCATTGGAGACCATTTTTAATTTTAGGTGGAGAAGGCTACTAGGGGAGAGAGGCTGTTCTAGATTTCATTTTGACAAATAGGGAGGTTGAGAATTTGAAAGTGGAAGGCAGCTTGTGTGAAAGTGATCACGGAATGATAGAGTTCATGATTCTAAGGAATGGTAGGAGGGAGAACAGAAAAATAAAGACAATGATTTCAAGAAGAGGAATGATTTCAGGGAGTTGGTAAGTAAGATCCCATGGGAAGCAAGTCTTAGGGGAAAAACAATTGAAGACAGTTGGCAGTTTTTCAGAGACATTATTAAGGGCACAAGAGCAAACTATCCCTCTGCATAGGAAAGATAGGAAGTATGGCAAGAGACTACCCTGGCTTACCCAGGAGATCTTCAATGATCTAAAACTCAAAAAAAAGTCCGACAAAAAGTGGACACTAGGTCAAACTACAAAGGATGAATATAAACAAATAGCGCAAATACATAGGGACAAACTTAGAAAGGCCAAAGCAAAAAAGGAGATCAAACTAGCTAGAGATATAAAAGGGTAACAAGAATAGATTCTACAAATACATTAGAAGTAAGAGGAAGACCAAGGACAGGGTAGGCCCATTACTCAATGAAGGGGGAAAAACAGTAACAGAAAATGTGGAAATGGCAGAGGTGCTTAATGACTTCTTTGTTTCGGTTTTCACCAAGAAAGTTGGTGGCGACTGGATGTCTAAGATAATGAATGCCAGTGAAAATGAGGTAGGATCAGAGGCTAAAATAGGGAAAGAACAAATTAAAAATTACTTAGACAAGTTAGATGTTTTCAAGTCACCAGGGCCTGATGAAATACATCCTAGAATACTCAAGGAGCTGACTGAGGAGATATCTGAGCCATTAGCGATTATCTTTGAAAAGTCATGGAAGACGGGAGAGATTCCAGAAGATTGGAAAAGGGCAAATATAGTGCCAATCTATAAAAAGGGATATAAGGACAACCTGGGGAATTACAGACCAGTCAGCTTTACTTCGGAACCCAGAAAGATAATGGAGCAAATAATTAAGCAATCAATTTGCAAACATCTAGAAAATAATAAGGTGATAAGTAACAGCATGGATTTTTTGAACAAACCACATCAAACCAACCTGATAGCTTTCTTTGACAGGGTAACAAGCCTTGTGGATAGTGAAGAACTGGTAGACATGGTATATCTTGACTTTAGTAAAGCTTTTGATACTGTCTCACATGACCTTGTCATAAACAAACTAGGGAAATGCAACCTAGATGGAGCTACTATAAGGTGGGTGCTTAACTGGTTGAAAAACCGTTCCCAGAGAGTAGTTATCAGTGATTCACAGTCATGCTGGAAAGGCATAACTAGTGGGGTCCTGCAGGGATCAGTTCTGGGTCCGGTTCTGTTAAATATCTTCATCAATGATTTAGATAATGGCATAGAGAGTACACTTTTAAAGTTTGTGGATGATACCAAGCTGGGACGGATTGCAAGTGCTTTGGAGGAGAGGATTATAATTCAAAATGATCTGGACAAACTGGAGAAATGGTCTGGAGTAAGCAGGATGAAATTCAATAAAGTCAAATGCAAAATATTCCACTTAGGAAGGAACAATCAGTTGCACCCATACAAAATGGGAAATGACTGCCTAGGAAGGAGTACTGCGGAAAGGCATCTGGGGGTCATAGTGGACCACAAGCTAAATAAGAGTCAACAGTATAACACGGTTGCAAAAAAAGCGAACATCATTTTGCGATGTATTAGCAGGAGTGTTGAAAGCAAGACACGAGAAGTAATTATTCTGTTTCACTCTGCGCTGATTAGGCCTCCACTGGAGTACTGTGTCCGGTTCTGGGTGCCACGTTTCAGGAAAGATGTGGACAAATTGGAGAAAGTCCAGAGAAGAGCAACAAAAATGATTAAAGGTCTAGAAAACATAACCAGTTAGGGAAGATTGAAAAAATTTGGTTTGTTTAGTCTGGAAAAGAGAAGACTGAGAGGGGACATGATAACAGTTTTCAAATACATAAAAGATTGTTACAAGGAGGAGAGAGAAAAAATATTGTTCTTAACCTCTGAGGATAGAACAAGAAGCAGTGGTCTTAAATTGCAGCAAGGGAGGTTAGGTTGGACATTAGGAAGAACTTCCTAACTGTTAGGGTGGTTAAGCACTGGAATAAATTGCATAGGGAGGTTGTGGAATCTCCATCATTGGGGATTTTTAAGAGCAGGTTAGACAAACACCTGTCAGGGGTGGTCTAGATAATACTTTGTCCTGCCATGAATGCAGGGGACTGAACTAAATGACCTTTCGAGGTCCCTTCCAGTCCTATGATTCTATGAAAGTTATTCAGTTTCATAAGGCTTTTTTGTGGCCAGTTTCAGAGGAGTTCTAAGCCATCGTCCATTCTTTCTTGGAACTCTGGGAGACGTTTCAAATTTGTGCACATTTTCTCTGCTTGATTTTGGTGTGGGCTCTCCTGGTACTAATATATATAATTTCTGAAGTATTGCTGGGACACAGTTCACTATTAGTTAAATATTGCTTTCTTACATTCGATGGTGGAACACAGAGCCATTCACCACTGCATCATTGGTTTAAATGCAGTGTGGGTCAATAAGTAAAATTTGTCTACTGCTAGTTCTTCAGTGATAACATAACTGGCAGTCTCAGCAGAGACCAGGAATTGAATGGGATGAAATTTAGCTGGCTGTTCACCTCAAAAGGCAGGAAGAGCCTATCTAGGTGGTGGTTTGTGGTGGGCGAGGCTGACACTTGACATGCCCACCATCCATGCTGTGTTTTTTCCTGTGGATAAACAGAGGATTTCATTCTTTTGGGTTCACTGTACAGTTGATTCGACAAGCACTCGTTCATTTAGGCCTCGATTCTGCCCAGACACTGAGTGTTCTCGTCATGATCTGCTAAAGCACGTGCTTAAACTTAAGCACTGGGAAGTCCCATTGAAGACAATCAAACTTTTCATGTGCTAAAAGATAAGCACACGGTTAAGTACTTTGCTGGATTGGGTCCAGAGTGCTTAGCATCTTACAAAATATGCTCTTAAATGCTGGGAGAAAAAAGTACAGGGTGGTTTCCATTTAAGACTTAGCACTGCCTTTCTATATTGCTTGCAGTACAGCAAAATGCTGCAGTTACCTCAAAAACCCCGGGACAGTCAGTCGTCACTGAATTTTTAATAGTGTCCGCTGATTACTTCACTATGATTAGCCTAGTGAAATATTCCATAGCCTTCAGGCAATCTCTTTGAAATAGATTTCCATTTTAAAAATATAATACCATGACCATACTAAGGGGTAAATTACCAAATTCAGAAGTCAGGAATATCTTCACTGGCATGTCTTGTACATATAACTTTGCACAGGCAAGTTTTTGCAAAATCTAATTCAGGCATAAAGCATTTTAGTGTAAAATACTATTTGTATCATATTGACCCCGTCTGTGGTGTCTACATGTTATCAGAAGTACTGTATATGTATTTGTGTGCATTCAAGGGAGCTTTACATGTCTAGAGGAATTTGATCAGCTGATCAGAAAATCTGCTATTGTACAGGGGTATTTGGAGCCTTGCATCAGAATAAATCATGAGCCAAACTCTATTCTCAGTCAGCCCTGTAAACTGGGTACCCAGGATTTATCCCAATGTAACTGTTAGAAGATTCTAGCCCTGTAGGGATATATCATCCAATCTGTCTCTCTCCTTCCCCGCCTCCAGTTGCACCCAGCCATGTTCCCCATTCCCACTGACTCCCAGGCCCAGTGTTGCTCCCCAGGCCCTTTGTCCAGTCTCAATGTCCCGTGCCTCCAAGCTCTTTATCCCTGTTAGGGTGACCAGATAGCAAGTGTGAAAAATTGGGACAGGGGGTGGGAGGATAATAGGCGCCTATATAAGACAAAGTCCAGAATATTGTGACTGTCCCTATAAAATCGGGACATCTGGTCACCCTAGTCCCTGTGTCTTTGCCCAGCCATTCCTAGTCATCCCCCACCCCATCAACTCCCAGTCTCAGTTTCCCTCTTGTCCCATCACCTGCCTCCAGTTCAAGTCTTCCCCTTCTACTTCTTGTCCCAATCTTCTTTGTCCTCCCCCGCTTCCCCCCCCCCCGGGGACATTCTCGTGTCCCCTGTGCATTTGAATTAAGCAGCTTCCTCCTGTGCACTGTCTGGGTGCCAGCCTGAGGGTATTTAGAGCACAGGAAAGAGAATCTCCCTTTTTACAGTTCCAGTGCTTGTCCCTGACATGGCCCACAGCAGCCCAGAAAGCAATTTCAGGGAAAGTCCCATTTAGCCCCAGGCTGGAGCATGCTCAGTGCAGATAGAATCTTCAGGGTTTGTAGTTTAAACTCTAGGAAGAGCAGGCTGAGATTTTACAAAGGTTCATAACTTGACCAAATTTGAGCAGATATTCATAGGAACAGCAAAAAGCACCCCCAGCTAAATTTCAAGTCCCTGTTCCAAACTATTCAGGCAGAATTTTTTTAATGTGGGCAAAACCTATTTCTCGCTAACCTCATTCAAAGAAACAGCTGAACCATTTTGGCTGAAATTTTGCAATTAAAAAAAAATTCATCTGAAGCAGGCAATCAGCGTGGAAAATTTCAGCCCAAGCAGTTAAGTGTTGGCAAAGTTATTTGCAATTGAATAGCGTTTTATAATGGTGTTGGGCCACCTTGATAGGGAGTGCTACAAGCCACATTTACAGTACTGACACGCAGGCCTAAAGTGTATAAGATTCATTGTGAAAGGTACAATATGCATGAAATATGGACTAGACTGTTTGCAACATTTAAATTTTTTTGTTTAAATGAGTTATGTTGCGTAAAAAACCAAACTGATAGAAACCTGACTTCGCTGAACTATGACAGCAGATGTTCAGTGCACATTAGCGTGCAATGAAAGTTAAATTTGGCAAGGTCTTTGCTTTCTTACATCTATGAAAAGAATTGATTGGTGTATTTATTATTCTAATTACACAATTTGTCGGATTGGATGTAGGCTGTAGCTGATGAAGAGTTATGACTCTATCCTGAAATACAGTCCAGCATAAAGTGCCAGCTTCTATTTCCGTTTCCAATGCAAAACATGCTTTCTTTCCCACACCCAGGTTGGTTTTCTTTAATAATAATGAGGCAGTCACACCTGTAGGAGATTAGAATTGATTGCGTGTGATTCATATTTTGCTGTGCCCTCTGTGGCATTGTTATGTCATGAATTTCTCTACATTATCCGTCATGCATTATCACTGGGTTTTGCGAACACCTGTAGCATTAGTTTTTCCTACATGCCTGGCAATATGAGGCTTTTTAGAATTTGCATGGCTAAAATTGACCAAAAAGGTAGATTTAAAAAGTACATCTTCGTATAAACGTATTTGGTTAACCAAAGATAAGAAGGGAAGGCTGCAGTGTGGATGTTCTTCCATGGAAAAAATATACATTTTTTAAGCTGTTAAATAGATTGGGAGACCATCACAGATTCTATGAGTTTTTAATTCTGTCTCTTTAAAAAAAAAAAAAAGCTTTTTTGTGAATCTAGGGCACATGAAAGAAGCTATATTAGCCTGTTTGGTGTTTAAAAGGCCCTGACCCGAAGCCCATTGGTGTGAATCACAGAGACTGCCATTAAATTCAGTGGGCTTTGCATCGGTCCCTAAAACTGTGTTGTAATTCAGAGATAAAATAAAATCGGGAGCAGTTCTATTTTTAACGTTGTACCCAGAAATACTGCTCTGTGATATGATCTTGGAGAATGTAGTTTAAGGAATAATGACTATGTATTTGCTGGCTCATTGATAAATCTGTGTGGCAAAGTAGCTGTGCGTGAGTTTGGATGTACTTGATGTAAAATTGAATTTGATCAACTGGGGGTAAGTAACAGCTCCTTTGTCTTCTTTATGCAATTGAAACCACTGATAACCAGTGGAAGTGGTGTGGTTCTTCTGTGTAAGGGAAATATAGTGTGTGGAGAGTCCATAGAGCTGTGCGCCTTGATGTCTCCACTAGAGCGTCCATGGACAGGGATTTGTAGGATGGTTAAGGAAGGGGATCTGGTGGTCTGAGAATAAGGCTAGAAATCAGAAATAACTGGGTGTTAATCCCAGCTTTGGCACTAACTTCTCCTGCAGCCTCGTAAAAACTTCATAGGCTCAAATATTCAAATATCCATGTACGTGTCTATTTTGTGCAAACAGGCAGATGCATGCATGTGCTTCAAGGTGGGATTGCACATTTCCATGCCTATGTGCTGAGAAAAGTACATTTCCTAAGGCCTGGGCTTTAACACCTCTGCCTCAGGTTCCTTCTCTGTTTTTGAAAGAGGATAATTATAGTTAAAATACTGTACCTCCCTAGCATAATGTGAGGCTTTGTTAACTAATGTTTAAAGATGAAAGGCATCCCAGACCCATCATCTATATTGTTGTTGTTATTAAATAATAAAATTACAAATGCATTGTTGGAGCAATGAAAGCCAAACTTGTGATACATGAAAATTTGGAGAGTATATTAAGTTTTAGAGCTAATAACTTATAAGCATATCCTTTAAATTTAAATAGCATATACCAACTTATTAACTTATGAATGTGTGACTGGTTGGACTCCTTGGGATGCCACCTGATATGCTGAGGTGCCACTGAGTCTCCCTGTTCTGCCAGCATGGGCCCCCTTTAACCTGTCTTGATGAGCCAGGCTCTTAAAACCTCCTCTAACATACACGGAGGCAGGGCCACACCCAGCTGCAGATAAGCTCTGGGAAGACTCAGTTTAAGGCACTTGCTCCAGCACTCAGATGTCCACCTCCCTTAGAGTGCAGACTCAAAGATATATTCTGAAATTCGCCCCCTCCCTCAATGTGGAGAGAGGTGTGCACACTTCTCCTCCCCCCCCCCCCATTAGAAATTACAGAAACTGGGTTTAATAATAAACAAAACTAATTTTATTAACTACAAAAGGCACATTTTAAGTGGTAAAAGGGGTAACAAAAAGAACAAAAGAGATTACTAAGCAAATGAAATCAAACACGCAAACTAAGCTAGTTTCACTAAAGAAATTGGTTACAAATAGTACTTCTCACCCTAGATATTGTTGCAGGCAGGTTGCAAAGCTTCTGTGGTTCAGCGTTCATTATATTCCTTTTCAGACTGGACCCCTGTCTCAGTCTGGACTTCCACCCCCTTGCCTTCAGTTTTTCTTCTTGGGCAGACAGGCCATGAAGAGGAGAAGTCCTGTTTGCCTTCCTCCCCACCCTTAAATAGGATTTATATAAGGCGGGAATCCTTTGTTTCTCAAACTTGACAACCCCCTCCCCCCCCCCGCTCCTTCCCTTACAGAGGAAAGTAACAAGAAGTCCCAGGTAATGTTTAATATCAGGTGACAAGACCATCTGACTCTGTAGGATCACAGCGTCCTTGAGCCAGTGGCAGTATGGAGTGTCCGCAGGAAGGTCAAGCCTTTTCACAGTCTGTTGCCCTCACTGATGGGCCATCTGCCCTGTCTAGTTTTTCCATTGTTATAGCAGTGGGCGTCTCCCAAAGTAGCAGAGTTGGAATAAAACTACATAGTCAATATTCCTTACTTCAGATACAGGAATGATACAGACATACAAATTGGATAATCCCATTCAGTAAATCATAACCTTTCCAAACATATCTCACATGAGCCATCTGGCATAAAGTATATCTCAGTTATGTCATATTCATATCATAAGCATATTTTCATAAAGAATATGGAATGACACGTCACAGAATGCTTTCAATAATACTCCATGAATGAAAAATAGTGTAAAGAGCCCGTCAAGTGAATTTCACTCCAGTGCAGAATAAGGATGTATGCAAAACTTCAGCCCACTTACAGCATTAATCAGAACCTTAAATGGAGAGAGGGCTCTAACTGTACATATGCCTTGTATTGACCCTCCATATTTGGGGTGAATTTCACCCATAATGAATGAATTTCCATCAGAGAGTAAATTTAAGCAGCTACTGAATAACAGCCAGTATCTTTCTACCTACCCTGTCTGAGTTAATTGGGGGATATTTCACCTGGAAAAAAAACTACAGCAGAATCATATGCTGATGCTCTTAATATTACTCACAAAGACCAAATCTATAATCTCAGGTCATTGATATTACAATACATTGGAAAGAACTATTTTCACTTTTCTTATGCATATCATATATAATGAGTATCCGGAATGTTTCTACACTGCTGATAAGCCGCCTGTAGCAAAGTAGATATACTTCATTTTATCTTGATTTCAGAGCTGTAAGACTTGTCTTCTGGGACTTCAAAACTTAACAGTAAACCAAACAACACCTTCGCATGCACTGAATTTCCTTTACTTCATATTCATACCAAAGTTTGGCAAAGCTGTGTTCTCTGCACTGACATAACTTTCCTGGGGAAACTGCCAGTTGTAATGGTGACTGTCATGAAGATTAATCAGTCCTCAAATTACAAAAAGGCAAAAATTAAAGTTGACCATTTTAGAAGACAATTCCAGTATGGTTGCAGATTATGTTCTGGAATTATTTATTTCTTAATAAATTAATTCTCACCATTCCCAACAGGCAATAACTATTAAGGACCTGATGAGTGAGTGAGTGAGTGAGTGTGTGTGTGTGTGTGTGTGTGTGTGTGTGTGTGTGTGTGAGTGAGTGAGTGAGAGAGAGAGAGAGAGAGAGAGAGACTTTAAGAAAAAGAACTGTCTGATGATTCCTTAGATGGTTTTGATACAATGAATACAAAAGACTAAGACTTTGTAAAAATGAGATTCAATCAATTCAATTGACCGTATGTTCATCCAAGCAGTGCATGTCCAATTCATGTAATAGGCTTCATTTTGTCTAGGGCACACAAGAATGAGAGGTTAAATAACAGGGTCGACTAAAATGCACATTACTACAGTGTGACTTATGTTATGATCCAGTTCTGCTCTTGTGAGCCTTATGAAAGACAAAAGTAGGCGTTCAGCTGGAGACAGGTTGGGTGAAGTAATAATGAATGTGTTCGTAATCATTTTAAGATTTCTTATGTTGGCAGAAGATTAATTAAATGGACTTAAGCAGTTTTCAAAAGGACCTTTTTAATAGTAAATCTCAGTTAAAAAGATAAATGAAGAAATACATCATGCAGCTTATTATAGAAGTATGTCTTGAAAGAAATTACTTGTATTTGCTTCTTTGAGGAACATGGTAGTGTAGGGGGTTGAGCTGGGCCCTGCATTCTATTATTGGCTCTGTCAATGACTTGCTCTTTGGCTCCAAGCAGTTACTTCATTGCTCTGTGCCTCATTTTCCCCAACTATGCAATGGTGATAACAACAGTGACTCTTTGGGATGAACTGAGGTTGGTTAATTGGTTAATGTTTGGACAGTGCTTTGAACATGCAAAGCTCTTTATAAGTGCAAAATATTATTACCACGTGGAAGAGAAATACTGTAGAAAAAGATGAAGAATTTGTTCTTTGTTACTCATCTTCTACAAACTGGCTATTATTTAAAAATGTATCATATGCACAATTCTCCTAAAATCATTCAGGCATGGTCTCTGATGCTCTTAGTCCTGTTGAATAGCACTATACTCCACAAGGGTGGCAGAATCTGGCCCTTACTGTCTTTAATAGAAAATTTTGATTAAGTCTCTAGTCTTACTCAGCTAAGAAGAAATTGTATAGAAGAGCCAGGAAGCAGAGGGGCTGTGCAGGGACTCACTGTAACCCCTGCATGCCCTGCTGCCAAATTCCACAGTGACCCAGTGAGCAGGCGCATATATCATAGGAAAGACTGTTTGCTTAGGTTGAGGGAGTTGTGTTGTTTAGGCCGCTAGATCTGAGAGCTGTATTCACCCACTCAGCACACATTCCACAGAAGGAGTGGGCTAGACGGTTTGTGTGGGATGTCGGAATTTCACTTCTAAAGAATATGTTCATATTTAGCTTTTTTAAATTATTCAAAATACATTTTTCATTTTCATTTTAAAATAACACAAAGCCCATGAGATTGTTCATGTCCTGCATGTGATTAAAATTTTTGTAACTCCACATGTGTAATTCCACACACAAAATGCATGCTATTTCATTCCCCTGTACATGCATAATTACTGCACATGCCATACTTACGTGTCATAGTTAGTGTGTGTACAAACAATTGGTTTAATATTCAGTAGGTTTTGTGTGCACAGATCCTGGCTCGGGGCATGCAGTCATCATAACTGTGTGGGCCAACTAGGCTTGAAGCAGTTTATCAAGTCAGAGGCAGATACCTATAATACAAATCCAACTCTGTGAATCTGAATGCAGTAAATCTGGTCGAATGTCACAGCGGCAGAGTTTCTAATGAATTGCTTTAAGCCATTTATCACATCAGTAATGAAACAAGCCAGTCAGATCCCCAGAGACGACACAATTCCCATTGCTTTCCGTGGGATCACTAGTGATTCAGTTTGTGAAGTCCGAGGGCCAAATTCTATCCTCAAATTTGTACATGCAAAATCCTGTTGGTTACAATCGGAGCTGTGTATTCATATTGCAAGGCAGGATTTGACACAGGGGGTGTGTCTGCACTGCAGTCAGGAAGCGCAGGTTAGCCCCCCAAGTTCAATCCCACTCAGGACCTAGTTATGTATCTGGGTAGAGAGCCTGTCCCACCATGGCTGTGCTGCTATTTTTAGTGAGCTAGTTCAGTTAAAGATAGCTCAGGTATGTTTACACATGCTACCATTGTGTCTCCTGGTTGCAGTGTAGCCACACCTCTAACGATGGTGTAAAAGATCAGTGGAACAAAATGCCACTGGGCTATTTTTTGTGCTGTTGATCTTAGTTCCCCCCCCTCCCCCAATTTGGATTAAATTTTGCCATAGAATAATGCTGTACCCACATTTCCTTTTTAAGTCACTGTAAATTTGCTCATAAATCTTCAGTTAAAGTTTTGCCATCAGACTTTACATTGCAGTCACAGAACGAGCCATTGGCAGCAATGGTAACGGTGTAATTCAGGATGATCCTACATCATTCTCTCAATATGCTGTAAATGATGCCTGTGTATTCTAGAACATTCTGGACTACAAAGTGTTTCTTGACATATAGAATGTGAAATTGAAATCGTAGTCGAATGACTGCAGGGGGCGGGGTTCCCACCAGCAAAACAAATGAACAAAAATGTAAACAACCTCACAATATATTGAGGAATGGTGATTTGCTGTAAGTTCCACATTTTGTCCCTCCCCCATTTGTCTGCAAATGCAGGCAATTGTAAGTAATATTTTCGTCAGTTCTAGGTATCCTTCATGCAGATATAATTGAGCTTTATGTTTTAGGTAGAGATGTCACTGGCACTGAAATTTCATGAACACTTCTACATCAATCCATCTGATTCACAAGCAAGTTACAGGGCCCGCCTGATACAGGTCATGGAATTCCCCTTTTCTGTCAGCAGTGGGAAAAATAAAAGCACTACTTGCAATAATAAATAAATGAAACAAAATTGCATTTGACTTTTTGTTTCCTGGAAAGGAAGGTATAGTGGCCTATTTTTCTGCAAGCAATTTTGCCCTGAGTATATACCCTTCCAAAAGATATTCCATTCACACCTGGGTAATGTTGTATCCAGTGGGACGGAGGCAGATGGGCAACTGAAGACTGATCCCAATCTGGATCAAGGTCATGTGAGGGGGTGGGGGGGAGAATGGGCAGGAGAACATGTGAGAAGCATATATAGGTAGAAAAATTCACTTCCTTGAGGCTGTGAAGTTTGCACCATCCCATACTATTGGGGTTGGTAGAATTTGATCACCCATATAATGGGTATTTTATGTGCCAATGTAGCACATAACATTTGCATACACTGGGAGATATGTAAGTACTTAGTGCCTGGTTTATGCATAAAGATTCCTTTTTCCATTAGTAAATTTGCATTTGTATCTGTAATTACCTATTGAAATAAAGTGATCCTGTATATTCTGGGCAAATTTGGGAAGCAGTTTGTAACGTGCCCCTAAAGTGTGCAAAGGAGCTGACCATGCTCTCCTTATCGTCCTGGGTCTTATTCCATTGACTACCCGTGGTTAAAAGGTAAACCCATGCCTCCAGCGTTGGTCCAAAACTGTTGCTTTTTTCCATTTTTCCTCTCATGCTGTAAATGCTAATAAAAATTAAATTGGTGGATTTCTCACCCCGTTCAGTAATCAAACGTCCCATTGCACTTCTTGCTGGAGGCAGGGTTGGTGGTAGACCTGGGTGAATAGTGCAAAAAAAAAAAGTTCAACAAGTATTCATTTCAATTTTTAAAAGAATTCACTTTGGCCATAATTTCATCCCTTTGGTGTTTGCTTTCTACAAATGTTGGAGCAATCAAGTTTTACTGATGCAGAGCAAAGCCAAGATGCCTTTGTTACAGTGCAAATCCAACTGTACAAGCCTTAGAGAAAGAGAGCGAGAATTTTTGAAACCTCTACAAATGATCAGAAATAGCACTTCCATAGAAATCAGTGCCCTGATCCTGCAGTGAGCTCTGCATGAAGTCAATGGGGCTCTGAAGAGTTCCACACTGAGCACATTGCAGAATTGAAGCCTAACATTGTAATTTTAAGACCTGCTACCTTCGGCCCTTCAGCAGAAATGAGCAAAGTGTCATGTATCACGTTAGAAAGTTTGGAATCTCCAGTTGGGTATAAAGCTGCAGGGGATTGGAGGGAGATCTGCAAAGGGGAGCTAGGCTCCCAGTTGCCATTGAAAGTCACTGGGTGTTGAAAGCCTATCTCTTCTTTGTGCTTTTGAAAAATCTCCCTTTCAGTCTGTTTCCAGCCCTATGAGATCTCAAATTGTTTACTGCCTTGAATTGATCCTAGACTCACACTTGCTCACTATGCTCCTCAGAAACTCAGACCATTGTAATGTTAGGGAGAGAAGATTGTAGGTGGTTTGGTGCTGATTTTATTGTATTTCATTTTTTTCAAAAGGTGATCTACATGGATTCCTGGCAACCACATTCCTTGTCCCTAGAATTTGCTTGCTGATTTGTTTTTGCTCAAAATAAGAATACAGTGCACATATGTATGTATTTATATATATGTAAATAAGCTGAAAGTAACAATAGTTTGCCATCAAATAATAACCAAAAGCTTTCTACCCCATGCAGCTAAATTTACAGCACCTACTGTTGTTAACGTTAAACTGTTTTTCCCAGGTAGTGATCATGCAATAAGGAATCTCACTGTTTTCTACATCTCTATGACTTTTCTACCAATAAAAGAATTCTCATATTGTTCTGGTTAAATGAAAGATGTCAAGATGGCTTCGTAGTGTTTAAGCAACAAGCTTCTTTGATGTTTTTCTGTTTTCATCACATATATATTATTAAGGCCCAACTTCAGGTGTTGCAGCATATTATTCTGCGGAAATACAGTATTTCCCTTATTTAGCAACCTGTGCTCTGATTTTGGAATGTCACCTAAAATGCTCCAGAGTGATTGTTAGCTTGAGTGCACCATTTTCAATGTTAAAAAAATGTGGCAGTAATGGTACTTCGTTTTCTCCAAAGAGGCCGATCAACTTTTTAACAAGCTGGAGTTCAGGCAGAATTAAAGTATATACAGTATAAAATGTCAAAAGGGAAAGCACAGTTTCTGACACCTACTATAGTATTCATTAAAGTTTAATTTGATCTTTTTTAATATCATGTTAAAGTGTTTCCATCTTGGAATGACGTGATTACAGTTAGCATAAATCTGCCATGTACATCGCTGCTTCATTTTTATTAGCTTTTATTTAACATGGTAAAAGGTAATTTATTTGTATTAATGGAATCATTTCCCCCCCTCAGTCTGTAATGGAGCCTCGCTTGAATATTGCACTTGTGTAAAATTGTTCCGCTGAAAGCCATGAGCTTTCTGCACTTTTCACCTTTTTCCTCGCTACTGTCTGCAGTAGTTGTTTTAATTGACTGTCTTGGTGCCTCTGTGCCCTTGTAATCCGCTTCACTGCACCCCTTCCCAGATTCTCTGTATCAGAGAAGATACAGGAGATAAACAGGTAACATCTAACCTGCTGTATGCTGATCCTGTCCAAACACTGACATAGTTTAAAGCCAATATTGAGGCCAGCTCTTGTTGGTGTGGGCTCTGGGGATCCACAGCTGCAAGAATTCACCTGCCATTACATGTCATGGACTGTAGACATGTAATGTTCCTGTAAGCTTCAAGACAGAGTATTTCATGCTTTATTCAGCTGGTTATATATGAATTATGTCCTGATATATGGTACGCATATTGAACAGGAAGTGATACAAGCCTACAAAATAACCTGTGATAAATTTCAGAATACTTTCTAGTACTGGACTGCAACCATTGTTAGCTAGCTTTTGGATGGCAACCTTTCAGATTGCCCAGTGCCTGAGCTAGGCTAGTGTGAACTGTTCAGGAGTGACTGTTACAACTGATGGGTTTTTAGGGTAGTCAAGGTTTCTGCAAGGGAATGAGGAGATTTGCATTCTAATTGGTTTACTTTCTTGTTGGGAGAGAAAGTGCATCGATACTGATACAGAATGCTTTACCTTATTCTGATTTATTCTTAATGTGGACATGTATGAGCCCAAATATTAGGTAGCAAAAGCAGGCCAAGTATTATACTCTCCATTTTGCAGAAGGAGAAACTGAGGAAATCCAATTCATAAGTGATGTGTAAGGTGATGCAACTAGATTCTCTTTCATCTACTTACACCTTCTTACCAGTGTGTGACTGGATGCTGGCCCAAGTTAGACTCCCTTACACTCTCACTCAGTGGGCCAAATTATAAGTGAAGGGTAAGGGGAGGGGAAATTACATACTGTAAGTGGGTCTGAGTCTAATTTACTGCAATGTACAGATTTGTGGCACAAGAAGGAGGTGGTCAGTGGCCATCCTTTAGTATTTACCAAGTTTGCGTTAGATAAGGTTACCTCTGAAGTGAGTTTTGTATAGGGAATACTTATAATGATACAAATACTGAGGTAATATATCTAGTCAAAGCAATTGAAATGTTTGAAGCATGACCCCTGCGTTAGACTACCTCTCAACTCATTTAGACTCACCTCTGAATTTGGCCCACAGGGAGAAAGCCTGTGCCAGAGCTGGGAATTGAACAGAGTTCCTCTGACTCCCAAGCCTGTGTTATAGCTACAAGATCATTCTTCTTCTCCTTAATTCTTATCCTCCCCAGAGTCTACTACCCAGGCTGTGATGTTTGCCTTGATTCCTGATGAACAAGGTAATGTTAACAACTAGTATTGCACACAGTCTCACAGATTTGGAAACTAATACCCTGCAGCTTAGGGGGAGAAATAAAGACAGGGAATTAGTGTAACTTTTCAGTACCATGCTAGTAATTGCTGCTGGATCAATGCCTTGCAATAGCAAGACTCCGCTATGAGGAAAGTTGCAGAAGCAGTACAGAATAGGCACTTTTACTGAGAATTGACACAGTCATAGATGTAGGAGAACTTAGCGGTAACATAGAAAAAGGATTACGTATCTTTTAATTATAAATCATTGATTATACTTGCAGAAACAGTGTCAAAAATGAATATAATATTTTAACCTCAAAATATTGTCGTATTTCTATTAAAACAATGGTACTGTTTGTTGTTGTTATAATTAGTAGTATTAGTTGTATTTTTATTATGGTAGCATCTAGAGGCACCAACTGAGATCAGGATTCCATTGTGTGAGGGATTATGCAAACACATAGGAACAGATTTAAAACCCTAAAGAGCATATAAAATAGACAATTGGTGTAACAGTATATTGTAAAAGATTGCCTGACTTGCCCAGAATCTGGGATGGGTTCCTTTTGTAGTGGCAGCGGTATAAATCAAAATAAATAAATACATATTGTGGTTGGATTTAGAGCTCTGCAGGGAATATTTAAATGAAAAAGAAAATTGGTTTTGTTGATTTTTTTTTTTCTGCTTTGACATATTTTCAGAGGGGCCTCAAACCTGACCTTTACATTTGGACGGGCAAAGGTAAAACTACGAGATCAAAGTTGGAGGCTGTTTTTGAAAATTTGACACATTAGTATTGGGGAACCAAAAGAACTACATTTAAAGCATAAAGACGTTGGCAGTGGCCTTTCAGAATTTGTGCAAACGGTGTTAAATGGTTTAGTAGGTTCATATAATAGTTTGTTGTCATTGATTATTTTTCTACATTCAGTTTTATCATTTCATTCATATTTTATATTTTCAATTAGCACCAAAGAGAATGACTTTCTGCATCTCACCCTAGTCCTGATTTGATCCCAGCCCATAGTCACCATATAATAGGTCACAATTGTCAACCTACACAAGACTGAAATAATAAAGGTGCGTTAGTTCAGGATTGACATACTGTAGTAGACATCTGTGGAGCTTTCATTTTCATTAATACTGTTCTTATCTACATATTTTGCAGAATTAAATTATAAAAATTGCTAAGTGCAGGTAGTGTTTTGAAAAAAACATGTTACACCTAATATAGGAAATACTGGAATGCACATGAGGGAAAAACAGAGTAGAATCCACTTTTATTGCATATTAGACATTTTTAAATAGTGTATTATTTCCAAACTTCCTAAAAATTACTTTTCACCAAACTGCACAACTGTACCAAGATGACTAGTTTTCTGTGAAATTGAAATTACTTTTACATGTCCATTTCACTGACTAACTTCAAAATTATCAAATGATGTGTTTTAATCCAATTACATTCTCAGTAGAGTGAAACTTGCCTTAGACTTAGCATGTATACAGCTAAAGCTTTGGTCCCTGGCATGAATTTTTTATTAAAAACTCAACAGTATTCAAAGGCCTGTCAAGTTATCAGTTATTACTTTTTTGTGGTCTCAAAGAGAGTCTTCAAAACAGAATTGGGTGGACTTTACAATGTGTTTAGCTATAGGAAATTATGAAATATCAAAATGTATTTTATATAATTGTGCTAATCATCTTAATTTTTGTAGCATATGTACAGAAATACTTGGGAGTTTTGTGTAGCCAGAAAGAAAGTTAATAGTGGAACTAACTAATTTCCTTACATGAAACCATTTTATTGAGAAGCTTTTGCATGGATTGTAAATTTGGCAGGGAGGTGGCCCTGATAACAGGATGTGCCTTTTCCCATCTCCAGGGAAACTGTCCCAAACTGGGGCAAACTGTGAGCCTCTGAAAAAAATCTGAGTTCACACATTCTCAGTAAAGATTTGTTAGAGTTTGGCTGCTAAATTCTCCAAAGATTCCACCTGTACTAAGAATGCTGCATTCCCTCAGAGCTCCAGCGTGTGACCAGATTGTGCATGTGACATCCACACAGCAACTAAGCATGCTCCATCCTGGAGCTGTGTCAGTTGAGTAGGCTTTCACTGAAGTTTCTCCTCCTGTCAGACGGGCCACTGTGGCAACCTTAATTCTGGCATTTCAAAATTTTTGCTTGCTCAATTTTGCAATCTTAACATTCTTTTAATATAATTTCTTTGGATGTAATATAATTTCTTTTTGACTTTTCTATTTTTAGGTTATGTGAAACTATTTTTGCTAGTGTTATATTTAACCTTTGCCATTTCTATGTTCTTAAATAGAAAAGATGGTTTTTCACAATTCCCCCCCCCACCCCCCGCATTTAGTGAAAAAAGAGCACTTCATTTGCTGGTATTTTTTGTGTAATACTTTCGTAGATCCAAAAATATAAACTTTTGAGATATTCAGACACTTTGGATAATGTACAAAGCTTGTTTTAGCACAGATATATACAGTTTCTAATATTTTTACACTGTGTCACTTACATCATAAGTTTTAAATATCTGAAAGAATAATAATGAACAGGAGCTAATTAAGAAATAGGTATTAAAACAGATTATTCAGGTGCTGCTGTTTTATTACCATCTCGTTATGATTAAATAATTCCTGTTAAAGTCTGGATCAAAGAGGAGAGTTTACAGGAGAGTTTACAGAGTACTTTAACAGATTGTATGATCTATTGTATGATCCCAGGGTGAATATTGGCTTTTATCCTGTCATATTAACTTATTGTGTCAATGCTATGCATTGTATCTATAAGAAATCCGGAGGACTTTTTTATGTTGCTGTCCAACAGACTATAGAATAAATAGTTAGATAGAATTTTTTCATCCCCCAGCTTATCTATTTTTAAAATAAACAAAATAATATGGCAATATCTTAAGGCTCTGCTAAGAAGTAATTCTGTGTAACCTTTTGCATCATTTAAGCTTATGGTTGCAAGGAGAGAGCTGTGGGTGTTTACCCACCGAGAGGATTGGGAATAATTGACATTTAAAAATAAAAAAAAGTCCGACAGATCTTTCCACCAGTATTTCATATGCTTTTCGAGCCCTCGGCACTCTTATTCCTGTAATTTTGAGGATCTGTCATTATTTTGCCGAGCAGCTTATGAAATCTACCTCTCACAGATTTGTGCATTCAAAAATTCACACTGTGAAGTAGCATGGCAGATCAGGAAGCAATGGCAAACGGATATTGTGCTGACGGGTGCTAGGGAGATGCCTATGAATAAAATTAAAGAGTTAAAATATCTAAAGAGACAAACCCACACTCACACCCACAAACACACACCCGGTCAGGTACAGATGTAAGCTGTCAAGCACATGTGCACCCTGGTGTGCCTTGAGAATCCTCATCATTTTTCAGCCAGTTCAGTGGGCCACGCTGAGATGCAGCAACAAGGAGGAGTTTTCCCACAAAGTGGGAGTAGGCCGAGGCCCAGATGAGTGAAGTCTCCTTTGTTTTGAGGCTGCTGTCACTCAACATGGGTGGAGCACTGAGTACTGTGAGTGGGTCTTGAATGACCAGGAAGTTTTGCTGCTCATCAAAGGCAGAGGCCTATCCAAGCACTGCGCAGCCAATGATGCAGTTGACTGAATATCCATGGAAACTGAGGCAGAGGATGTGGGTATTTCCTCTCCTGCATCATCATGAGTAGTTTCTCCTCTGGTCCTGTTTGCTCCATCTGCCCTACAGTACCTGGGAATCCAGCAGTCACCCAAAAGGTGGCCGTTGAGGAGTCATGTGACTTTAAATGACAATTTTAGGCAACTGAAGTGAGGGAAGCAGGTCTGAGGCTGCGTGTTGTATGTCTGTTATTGCTGGTGTTGTTCTTACGGTAATTCGTTGGTAGGCCAGTCTGTTTTCCACTGGGATCTCACAGCATAACAAATGCTAACTCATTCCGGTGACCTTAGAATAAAATAAAAGCCATGCGAAGCACAGCAATCACGTGGCCAAACAGGGTCGCTGTAAATAGAAGTGTAGGCAAACAGTAAAGCCGGTGACAGAAGAACTTCAAAAAGGCTATGTGGAGGCTTATCTAAGCCATGTGTAGAAGACCCCACTAGGCTGCACTGCGATCTGTCCTTAGATAATCCCCCTTGCCCTTCCTTTGTGTTGTCTTTGTGGTCTGCTCCCCTCCTCTGTCATCTTTGGTTGATAAACTGGCCCATACACCAAGTAGCCACCAGTTAGAACCATTATCGCTCTGAAAACATGGCAGGTTAAGGTGAAAAGTGCCCCCCATCACCATTCTGCCACTTCCACTGATGTTGACATGAAATAGTACCACACCACCCCCTGCTGCCATTTTATTTCTGAGCCCTCACAAATAGTAAGTCTTCTGCTTACTCTGACAATCAAAGAGCCATCAGGTTGCTAACTCTTATGATTTTATCATGAGTCTCACAATATTTGGTGTTTTCTCTTAAAGACCCAGCTTTTGGAGTGATGTGATTAACTCAGTTTTCATTTGTTTTAAATGTAAGTTATTTATCTCTGTGGTTATAGAGAAAATTTGAAATCTAGAAGGCAAATAAAAAGAACCCCAGTTTTTTTTAATCTTATTTTTTGGCCTATCTAATGGTTTCTGGGAGGGAAGGGGAGGAAGCTGACTCGTGATATTTGATTACTTGGGGCTGGCAACACTGCAGTACCAATACCATGTCCCCAGCTTTAAATACAGAAGAGCAAGGCAAAGTCATCCTGATTGCAGGGAAATGTTTGCACAAAGTTTTAATGTAGAATTTCAGATTTCATACACTAGGAAACAGGCATATTTTGATGGGGAAAAAAACTTTCATTATGAATTAATTTTCCCATCCTACCAATCTGCTCGGTAATATAACTCTCCACATCACTTACAACTCCAATAATTTACTCTCTCTGTAGATCGAGGTCCCATTATTCCCAAAGGAGGAAAGGAATTAACCATTTCTTTTCTTTTTTTTTCTAATTGAGTATTACAGTATATAAAATAATTGTATGCTATACTCCCTAGCATCAAGTGTATTTCAAACCCTGCATTACAACTACATGCTGCAGTAATTTCTTTATGGGCCAGATTTAATGGCAAAGTTAGGTGAGAAAGTATGCCCCAAATTTATATGCACAATCATTGTGGCTCCAAGTGCAAATTAGGGTTGTTCTGTGGACAAATACACCCAATTAGCCATGTTCATAGATGCAGTTACCTGGACTGTTACCTGCGATTACTTTGATTTCACAAATTAGGTACACAGTTTTAAAATACAGCTGTACATGTGGTGTAGGAAGTATTATAGTTCCGTGCTGGATTTGATGAGAAGTCCTATATTGCTCTTGGATTGGCTTCTTCAGAGCAGAGCCAATTGATATACGACCTTGTGGCTCACAGTTAATCTCCCAAACAGGACAGAAAATAAAAACTGAAACCAGGCAGTGTTTCCACAATGAAAACATTTTCAAGCTGTGACTGTAGGCCAACTACCATACTTTGAGTGAATGTATTTAGCAGCTACACAGTGAAGGCTGCTGCAGGTCAATACATGTCTCTGCAGTGTAAGTAGGGTTAATATAATCACATTTACAGCTCTCCTGAGATGATGTCAGAGAAGAGGTCATGGGCGACCCAATGCCTGCATGGAGGTGCCTGACTCTCCTCCTTGAAGACCCACTTTCTTCAGTATGCTGCCTAAGAGCGTTTCCATGCATTGCTCTAAAGGTGTAATAGAAAAGTTAGGCGTGGAAGGATATGTCACATCACTGCAAATAAACACTTGTGGCAGTGAGTCTTAAAGCCAGGTTTACAGCCTTTGGCTTGCTCTAATATGCTAATAATAGCACTGTGGACATTCCTGCTTGGGCTCTGAAACCGAGCAAGCGGGGGTAGGTCTCAGAACCTGAGTGGGAATGTCTACACGGCCATTTTTAGTGCCACATGAGCCTGAGTCTGCAGACCTGGGATCTGAGACTTGATGCCGCAAGTTGGTTGTTTTTGTTTTGCTGCAACATAGACATGCCCCAAGCGTGCCCTAGATTAGCATGCACCATCATTGTGGCTGCATATGCAAATTCAGGTAATTCTGTACACAAATATACCTAATTAGTCATATTAGCATATGCTACTACCTGGCTTGTGCATGCATTGACTTTCTTAAATTTGATTTAGGGTCCCTTTTGAAAAACACACTTAGATCCCGTTGCTAGCAGAGGAAAGAGATGGTCCAGTGCTAAGGGTGCTCCCCTAGGACTCAGGAGATGGAGGGTCACGTCCCTACTTTGCTTCAGACTTCCTGTGTAACCTTGGACAAGTTACTTGCTCTCTTTGTCTCGGTTACCCATCTGTATAATGGGGATAACAGCACTTCCCTATCTCCTGAGGATGTTGTGAGGATAAATGCATTAAACATTGTGATGCATTCAGACACTATGGCATAGGGCCATAGAAGTTCCTGAAATAGATAGCGTCATCATTGGCCAATGGGAGTTCAGGTTACCCAGCTCTTCTCCGAATGGGGCCTGGAGTGAATTGAAGCTGGAATTCTAAGAGGGATCAAGAGAAGGCTTCATAGCTGCTGAGGTAGAGAGGTCCATTGAGCCTCATGACTTGGCAGCCTACTTGCTGAATAGAGTCTGTAAATTGGTCAGTATCTTTCTTCCACTCGCATGAGTCAGGGAAGCGCAATTTTTAGGGAAGGATTTAGATAAAATTGCTTATTAGTAAACTAAGGATTTCTGGGATTTTAAAGTTTGTTCTAATCCGTAGTGTTGCTCAAGCATGGAAACTTGAGGATTTTTCAGTCCTTCATCATGGATCTTCACCTGTAAAAAGCCGCAGACGGCTTTATTGGAGTGAAACTTGCTTTCAGCTGAGGGCTTTTACAGCTACAGCAGAAGATGCAAGTTTTCAGAACAAAACCCCACACCCCCTACAGTGTAGACATACACCACATGGCTATGTGAGTGCTAAAGAGTAGTGGTGGTGGTGGTGGTGTTTCCCATCCAGGCATCAGGAACACTCCCCCATGTAGAAATACGAACAAATGAACATAGACTGAAGTCAGTGGGCCTTCATCCCAGACCTATGTGCATTTCACAGCTGTTAATTTAGCAGGATAACACTTCCAAAGGAAGTGTCCAGGCAAGGCAGCTTTTCGAGTCCTACACACTGTATAGACTGTAAACTCTCCGCTAAGAGGCTTCCACACACCTGGAGCACTTCCAGATGGGCACCTGCAACTGGATTAATTGAACATTCAAGCAGCAAGAGGGACGCTGTCTGAAGAGTCCTTAACTCATGAGCATAGTGTGCCATAGAAGAGTTAATATTCCCCATCAGAAAATTCAGCTGAGATCCCCCATTGCTCCCAACATATTCAGATCCATGTCTCCCATCTGGCATGAAACGGTAGGCGTTAATAGTGCTCTATAAAAAGATACTGTGATGTAGAGAGTGGTATTATTTTAGCCATGGCAGCAAAGCCGGCTAAAAAGTTAGAAAGGGACCTGCTGGGAAGAGGGAGAACACGATCGAGGTGGTCTTAAAGCTGCAGCTTTCACTTCTACAGCTGTTGTAGCAATACAAGACATTTGTTATTGCTACACCCAGACTGTCTCCTGCCTAGAGGAAAGAGCATGTTGTATTACAATCCTGTAACTCATTCTTCTTGCATAAAACCCTTCTTTCTTCCCACCTCCCCCCACTTCTGCTTCTTGTCTCGCTTTCTTTCTTTAAGATGACTATACTTTGGTGGCGAAACTGTTACCATCTCTCCTCTGATGTTCGCTACATTCCATACATGCATAATTTCTGTCTCCTTCTATTACATTATTGAATAGCATCACATAGGGCTAGAAAAAAATCTCTGTTTTTCAAGGTGGAAAATAGGGTGAATTTCTTTTATATTGCATAACCTAACAACGTGAATATTATGCGGCTAACGTCAAGATTTTTTTTCTTGCTCTCTATATTCAATGTATGCTGTGCTTAAAATTGGAATTTTTGGAAGCATGAATTCGGCTTCTATTGCAAAAGACAGAGGGTTGGGATTTTGTTTTGTAATTTGCCATACATTGAGGATGATTTAAATTAAGTTCATTAGCATGTTCAACTTTAGGAATGCATGAAATAATGCAAGTTATTGTTTTTTCTAAAAAATAAAATAAAATGGCTTTAGCTAGTGTTTGAACATAAGCACCCTGTTTGTACTTCCAGCTGGACATACTGGATTTTTTTGAAGACATGAGTATTACACATTAGATGTAAATGTATTTGCACTGTGCCAGTGCAGTATTACTGTGTGGATTAGAAATATCATTTAGATTGGTATTCAAGCAAATGGTGAATAATAAGAACAAATGTGAAACTGTCTATGTTGGCTGAATTAGCAGTGATCTAAGAAGAGTACTGCAGCAGGAATGAAAAGCAAAAATGCAGATGTTGAGTATGAGATAGTACAGGCAAAGATGGAGGAGAATGCACCTAGAATAAGGCACTACTCACTGTGAGTAGGGGTGGAAGAACGTGGCCTTCAATTACTACAAGTAACAATGTGTATCAGACTGTTTTGATAGCACAAATAAGTCTGAAGTGAAAGAAATTTTCAAATTTTGCAAAGAGCAGATTCTGACTTGAGAGACAGGCTAGTTGCTAATGGCATGATGTTTATTTTCTTGTAAAATGTGAAACTTTCCCTTTACATTCCTTTTCTGCCCTGGAAGTCCATCACTAAATATAAAGCATTCAGAAACTGTGGTGCCATCTTCAGATGACCTCCTGTATTTTATCATACCAATGAAGTTGGTATGTTACAAGCATCCGCATCTCTTTCACTAGTAAGAGGAACGTGCCTAGAAACTGATCATGGTCTTGAAGTACAACATCCTTTTATGCCTAATATTTTGGTCCTTACAGTAAATGATAGTGGCCTTTCATTGCCCTGCTTCATGTTTACCTTTCACACTCAGATCTGACTGTTCAAGGCCACAATTCTGCAAAGCACTTAAACACATGCTTAATTTTAAGGACAGTCTTAAATCAGTCCTTGTTCAGCGAAACATACTGTCACAAGCTTATGTCCAGTTGATGTCAACAGAATGTAGGCACATTCTTGTAAGTAAAACATGCTTAAATCCTCTAGTGAACAGCACTAGGGCTACAGAATGTCCACACCAGTGGTAGTAAGAAGTAGTTCTCTTTTTAATGTATGCCACATTCATAGGGCACAGAATAAAGGAAACACTGGAACAATTTGTTGTTGCCATGGAGCAGCTTCACGGCAGTAGAGTGGGTATTCAGCTCCTGTGAAGGGGAATATAGGCTGGGATCTATGCTTGACCATTGCTCTCCAAACTTTCTGATGATTTTGTCTATTTCCTTTACCCCTCACTTTTTCTGCTTTACCTGGGTTCCATTAGACATGTGTTGGTGGTTCTCATTCTGTTGTAGTTTGTATTGCTTTTTAGCACCAGAGCATAAAAAATGAAATTGTTGGCAAGTGAAAATTGTAACAACTGAAAGAAAATGTGGGAAGCCAGCTTGTGGAATTCATGACCACAAGTCTTCATCTGAATGAAAGGGCCAGATTCTTGGCCCCAGTGTGGTGCTCTGTTGGCAAAAATGGGCCATAAAGCTTGCTTAACCAGCCTCTTCAGGTTTCCCTTGGTGGCAGCCTCTGGTGTAGGGGAGATGTTGATGGTGAAGCTGGGTGAGGGTTGTGGCCAGAGAGCCACTCTACTCCAGCTATTCCCATGTGTTGGAATGGCCCTTTGATTGCACCTTCTCACAGGTTCTACACAAAGCAAGCTGAATGATTTTAGGTCAAGATAAGAGAAATCAAATCTAATGAGTCCAGACATAAATTTGATTATCAAAAAGGGCCTCAATTTCCTCCTACCCCCTCATCTTGTCAGTAATTTAGGTCCTTATGTGGCGGGTTTGTTTGTTTTGTTTTTGGCCTTCCTGTGAAGCCAGAGACGGGACACTGATAGAGGCAGTACATCAGACTGGAAGGGTCAATTGTCTGACCACCATGACACAGCCAGTAGGGAGGTATCCCTCTGTTCCTGCTTCATGGTAATGGCAACAAGGGCCCTCTCTCACACCTAGCCAGGGACAATCCAAGTGCTGCCAAAATGAAGGTCTGCAGACCAAGTGCACAGCAATGTCCTGCAGCATAGCTTTTGCTGAACCTTCAAAATACAAAGCAGTAAATAAAAGTATTCCCCTGGGTGAGGGTTGTCCCCTATCTTTCATATTCCTCAGGAGGCAATGGTTGCTATGGCAACACCTCATTTATTTTATTTTTTTTTATAATTATATTAAGCACAGTGTAAAGCCTGCTTGCTGGTGCATATTTGTATTGCTGCCCTGGAACTGCAGCACACTCTGCACCCACAGTTTTTAAAATATAATCCATTATTTTTGGCAGCAGACTGGCTTCTTATGCTGCCCGATCTCCCCACTTCTTTCTTCGAAGGGACCTGCTGGTCATGTAGCCCTGTGCAATATTAAACTATAAAACGAATGTGTGTGTTTAAGATTTTTGTTTGTCATGTGGCCATTCCCCACCACTATTCTCCAGCCCCGACCTGTTACTGTTTTATGCTCAGTCTAAAAATAGAAAGACTTTATTTCTAAATCCTAAGTAATTCCTCATGTTCCCTCATACACCTGCTCATTTGTCCCATGCCTGCTGCCTTGTTAAATCCAAGGCATCTTTCATTATTAAAGATTTGTAGGGCTTCCTTAATTATATCTGCACGGGCATCCGTTTAAATGCTTGCCAAAACTTGCATTGGTCTGGGTGTATAGGCAGAATAATTCCAAATATTGAAGCCAGAATGTGTAATGCAGTGCTCTTCCCTATTTGAACATGATGTCACTGTTTTATGTGCTTGCATACCCATTTGTGCAGGTTTTTGCATGCATGCACAAATGGATGTACTCACAAATACCGTGGGCTCATTGAGGGAGACCTCTGAAAGTGTCACAGTATTTTGGGGATCTTCTGTGTGTGATTGTACCCCACTTGATGATGTTGTTCTGGGATGATCTACTAATCTCATATAGTTTCAGATGCTGTGTGTTTCTATCCATATGTGGACTAAAAGGGCCTGATTCTCATGATGCATAAATTATGTTTGCTCTCCTTTTAAGGCCTCCTTTTGCTGCTGGTGTGGGGTAAAGTGACCTTTGTGTAAATGAGAAGCAGATCCAAAAAGAGTGAGCGCTAAGTAAAGAACCTTGATACGTTCAAAGAGGAGCCAAAGCAGAGATCAGAAGAATTTTAGCAATATTATGAGAAAGGATTCAGGCTGGGAAATTTGATGGCAGGGTATAACTTTCCATATCCCCATCAGAGCAGAACAGAACAACAGATTGAGAGGGTAAGGATGAATAAACTCATAAGCAGTTTTAAACCAATGCTATTGAAAGGAATGAAAATTGGTTTGGAATTGTCAGAATTTGGCTCTTTAAACAAACCCAGTTTGCCCACCTTTAAATTAAATACTTGCTAGGATCTTATCTGTCTTAGTGCTTTCTACATTTCACAGAGGATTCTGTTCTCCACCCATCCCATCTTCTAGGAAACTGTGTGGGGCATATGGGCAACATTTTTAAAGTTTTGTTTGTGTTTGTCTATTCTGTTGTTTTGTTTTGTTTTGTTTTTTAAATCTTCTAGCTGTGTTGAAAGGGTCTTGAAGCATGTTCTAAAAGCTATTTCAGCATCTAAGGCCACATCTACACAACCCGCCAGATCGGTGGTTAGTGATCGATCTATCGGGGATCGATTTATCGCGTCTAGTGTAGATGCGATAAATCGATCCCCGATCGCTTTGCCCTCGACTCTGGAACTCCACCACGGCGAGAGGCGGAAGCGGAGTCGACGGAGGAGCGGCGGCTGTCGATCCCGCGCCGCAAGGACACGAAGTAAGTGATTTTAAGTCGATCTAAGATACGTCGACTTCAGCTACGCTATTCTCGTAGCTGAAGTTGCATATCTTAGATCAATCCTCCCCACACAGTGTAGACCAGGCCTTAATCTTCACTGTAGTGCTGAAGTCTCCTCAGAGACTTAGAACATTTTATCTCCAGCTCTCCAGGGCTTTTCCTTAGTTTAGCTGCATTGTCCCAGGACATAGGCCGTGGAGCCAGAGGGTCTTTTTGGCTGGGTTAGACCTAAGTGGTGCTATTACCCTGGGCACCAGGCTACAACACCACTCGTTCAAATTTAGCCCAGCTGCCACTAACTCAGATTTGAGTGAGTGGTGTTGCAACCTGATGTGTGGGGTTGCAGCATTGCTCAGGTTTGGCTCAGCCACACCTCCATCATGACGGAGGGTTGTCTGAGCCGAATCTGAGTGAGACTTGTTGTGACCTCATACGCAGGGTAGCAGAGTGGTGCTGCGATCCTGTGTGCCAGGTTGTAAATCCACACACTGAGACTTGGAGGAGTTGAGTGCAGGGGCTCATGGGACTTGGGGGTCAGTCTGTTGGTGACGGTGAGGTGCCTGAGAAGGGAAGAGGAAGGTCAGGCAAGTCCCCCTACTTTAAATGAAAAAAGAAAAGGAGGACTTGTGGCACCTTAGAGACTAACCAATTTATTTGAGCATGAGCTTTCGTGAGCTACAGCTCACTTCATCGGATGCATACTGTGGAAATCGCAGAAGACATTATATACACAGACAGCATGAAACAATACCTCCTCCCACCCCACTCTCCTGCTGGTAATAGCTTATCTAAAGTGATCATCAAGTTGGGCCATTTCCAGCACAAATCCAGGTTTTCTCACCCTCCGCCCTCCCACAAACAAACTCACTCTCTTGCTGGTAATAGCCCATCCAAAGTGACCACTGTCTTCACAATGCGTATGATGATCAAGGTGGGCCATTTCCTGCAGAAATCCAGGTTCTCTCACCCCCTCACCCCCCTCCAAAAACCACACACACAAACTCACTCTCCTGCTGGTAATAGCCTATCCAAAGTGACCACTCTCCTTACAACCTGCATGAAAATCAAAGTGGGCCATTTCCAGCACAAATCCAGGTTTTCTCACTCCCCCACCCCCATACTCACACAAACTCACTCTCCTGCTGGTAATAGCTCATCCGAAGTGACCACTCCCCCTACAATGTGCATGATAATCAAGGTGGGCCATTTCCAGCACAAATCCAGGTTTTCTCACACCCCCCCCACACACAAACTCACTCTCCTGCTGGCAATAGCTCATCCAAACTGACCACTCTCCCCACACTGTGCATGACAATCAAGGTGGGCCACTTCCAGCATAAATCCAAGTTTAACCAGAACGTCTGGGGGGGGGGGAAGGAAAAAACAAGGGGAAATAGGCTACCTTGCATAATGACTTAGCCACTCCCAGTCTCTATTTAAGCCTAAATTAATAGTATCCAATTTGCAAATGAATTCCAATTCAGCAGTTTCTCGCTGGATTCTGGATTTGAAGTTTTTTTGTTGTAAGATAGCGACCTTCATGTCTCTGATTGCGTGACCAGAGAGATTGAAGTGTTCTCCGACTGGTTTATGAATGTTATAATTCTTGACATCTGATTTGTGTCCTACAGACAACCCCCCAACCTGAAGCGAATACTCACTAACAACCACATACCACACAACAGAACCACTAACCCAGGAACCTATCCTTGCAACAAAGCCCGTTGCCAACTGTGCCCACATATCTATTCGGGGGACACCATCACAGGGCCTAATAACATCAGCCACACTATCAGAGGCTCGTTCACCTGCACATCCACCAATGTGATATATGCCATCATGTGCCAGCAATGCCCCTCTGCCATGTACATTGGTCAAACTGGACAGTCTCTACGTAAAAGAATAAATGGACACAAATCAGATGTCAAGAATTATAACATTCATAAACCGATAGGCTATTACCAGCAGGAGAGTGAGTTTGTGTGTGTGGTTTTTGGAGGGGGGTGAGGGGGTGAGAGAACCTGGATTTCTGCAGGAAATGGCCCACCTTGATCATCATACGCATTGTGAAGACAGTGGTCACTTTGGATGGGCTATTACCAGCAAGAGAGTGAGTTTGTTTGTGGGAGGGCGGAGGGTGAGAAAACCTGGATTTGTGCTGGAAATGGCCCAACTTGATGATCACTTTAGATAAGCTATTACCAGCAGGAGAGTGGGGTGGGAGGAGGTATTGTTTCATGCTGTCTGTGTATATAATGTCTTCTGCGATTTCCACAGTATGCATCCGATTAAGTGAGCTGTAGCTCACGAAAGCTCATGCTCAAATAAATTGGTTAGTCTCTAAGGTGCCACAAGTCCTCCTTTTCTTTTTGTGAATACAGACTAACACGGCTGTTACTCTGAAACCTACTTTAAATGGTGCTCCACAGCCCCTGTCCCGGTGGAGTGCAGCTGTCTTGGTGGAGATGTCCTTGCTGTTATAACCAGGTCCTGGCCGACTAACAGGTTTTGAAGATTAGGACTCAGGCTTGGGATGAGCAATGGAAGCTATTGAGAGCCGGTGGAATGTGTGATCTGCTATTTTCTGCACACGCTGAAGCTTCCGTACCAATTCCATGCGCAGCCCCAGATATAGTGAATTATAGTCTGGAGGTGGTGAACTTCTGAGCCACTGTAGTCTGAGGCTTGCCAGAGAGGAAGAGGCAAAGTCTCCTAACTAGAGGTTGGTCTACACAACAGAGTTAGGTCAGCTTAACTACATCGCTCGAGGGCTATGAAAAATTTCATGTGTAATGTAATTAAACTGACCTAAGCCCCACTGTACATGGGAGAATTCTTCTGTCGACCTAGCAACTGCTTCTTGGAGAAGTGGATTTACTACAGCAATGGAAGAACCCCTCCCACTGCTGCAGTAAGTGTCTACACTACAGCAGCGCAGCTGTGCCTCTGTAGCATTTCTAGTGTAGACATATCCTAGATGAATGTGGAAGACGACCTTTCTTGCCACTGATATCACCTAGGTGCCCAGTTAGTGATGAGTCCAGCAGGACCCAAGACTTCACACCATTTTCACAAATGGGTTTGTGACTGCAGCTTTTGTCTTCCAAACAAAAGCTATCTACTCTCAGCAGATGTTCTAGCAGCTAATTTAAAATATGTTGTTTGGATATTATTCCCTCAATTGTGTGAACCCATAAGAACAATGTGACTGGGTGCAGGATTATTTTATATGTTTTCAGTGCCAGCGGCTAAATCAGTAATCTTAATTGGTTTGGCAGCTCCCCATTAGTACTAGAATTAAGTGGCTTCCGAATGATTACATTGACTTTGTTGCAGTATTATAGTAATAATCAAACAAACAGGCCATTCCATTAAAAGCTTTTTTCCAGGCTCTTGTAACCCATTACATCTCTGAATTTCTTATGCAATGAGTTACATCAAGGGGCCTGTCAAAAAGCAAGTGAGAGTGGGAGGAAGGGAGGGGAATTTGATCATTTTCTGTTGTATGAAGTTAATTGCTGTATATTCAGGTACTTTCAAAGTTTAAAAGGGTTGTTGTCAAATTGAAAAAGTATCAAGAAAAAGTGGAAAAATTTAAGTGACATGCTCATCTAGATTTCTTTGATATTTACTGTAATTATAATAATCTGGACACATTCATCTGGGTTAATATAGAATTGCTGAGTAGTTCCATAGGCATTCCAGTGAGATAGAACAATAAATAACTGGAGAATATTTTAAAGTTTGATTTTTTTACATTACCACGTTAACTGAAAAGAGCCAGTTTTCATATTTTAGTGTTGAGCTGAAGATATTCAAATTAAATGACATGCATTTGCAATGATTAGAAAAGTAATTATATTCTGTTTTCAAATAGCAAATGCAGTTATGTGAGTGTCAATAGTTCAATATAAGGATAAGCAAATGAAATGTGGAACTTCCTTCCCGTGGTAAAGTTTTTAGCAATAAGCTACTTCTAGTGGGTGGGAAAAAATGCTAATTTTCCTCAGTGTCACTTCCCTCTTTAATTTCAAAGCCCTAATATACAAAAAGAAAAGGAGTACTTGTGGCACCTTAGAGACTAACCAATTTATTTGAGCATAAGCTTTCGTGAGCTACAGCTCACTTCATTGGATGCATACTGTGGAAAATACAGAAGATGTTCTTATACACACAGACCATGAAAAAATGGGTGTTTATCACTACAAAAGGTTTTCTCTCCCCCCACCCCACTCTTCTGCTGGTAATAGCTTCGGTAAAGTGATCACTCTCCTTACAATGTGTATGATAATCAAGGTGGGCCATTTCCAGCACAAATCCGGTTTTCTCCCCCCACCCCAACCCCACTCTCCTGTTGGTAATAGCTTATCTAAAGTGATCACTCTCCTTACAATGTGTATGATAATCAAGGTGGGCCAATTCCAGCACAGATCCAGGGTTTAAGAAGAAAGTCTGAGGAACAGTGGGCGGGGGTGGGGTGGGGGGGGAAGGAATAAACAAGGGGAAATAGTTTACTTTTTATAATGAATCAACCATTCCCGGTCTCTACGCAAGCTATTCTCTGTTTAACTTTAGTGATAAAAATAAATCTAAAAAGTAGATCACAGCACATCTGTATTTGTTGGTGCTAAGAAAAACAGCTAAGAAATACATTTTAAATAACTAAGTAAAATGCATCTTTACAGCTATACAGGAAAATAACACTAACCTCACAAATAATTTCCTTAAAATGTTGCTTTCCTTAACATTGTGTGATTACAAGTAATCTTGGAAGTGTAAATTGGCCTTGTGTAATGTTTATTTCAGTTGAACTACAGAAATGGTACTTTCTTTTACCCTAATGCTGTTACATTAAAAAGACAAACAAACCCATTTGTCATGGCTTGCTGTGCTAATTTTTCACAACTACTTGAATTATACTCAGTGTTCCTATGCAGCTGGAGAAACTTCAGCACGGGCTTTTGACCTCAATTCCTTTCCGTGATCAGCCAAGTTAAAATTAAAATATCAACCAAATCAATTTCTGTAGCAAAATTGCAAAAGTTAATATAGTTGAATCTGCATTTGCATTCATGTTCCCGTTAAGTCAGTTCTATTAACATTATATTTGTGAAGCACAAAAAAATAAAATAAGCCACTACTCTTTTGGTATTCTTTGATGTAGCAGATAAAAGAAAATGGCAAAGTTTTAAATTAAATATCCTGTATGCATATTTAATTTGCATTCAGTGCAGTAGATATTGTATGTTAATTAAACGCGAGACTATCATTAAAATATATTTACTGAGGCTTACCAGCTTCACGTTTTTCAGGGGTGACCTGGCATATTTTGATGTGATCGGAGCCAAATTCTGTGCTGACTCCACTAAGCTAAATTTAGTGGCTATGGGCCTGATTCTGCCCCCCTATTTTCATGCTGATTAATACCGTACCCAGGAGTAATCCCAATGACCCCCAAAGGACTGCTTGCACACTCAAGGACAGCTCAACATGGGTGAGGGTATCACATGCCTGCACTACTTACATATATGGACTTGTTGAAATGCATGTTACTCAGTGCTTGGATTTGTCCTATATAGCAACACTCCAACAAAATGTTTATAGATGTGGGGTGATCCATGTACATATTGGGGTAGAGCCATTTGTTTTTGACGGTAGTCCATGTAGTATACTATGTGGCCAGTTGTGAAATTATGGAAAGTAGGTGGCTTTGTCTAGTAAAGCAGAATGGGTTTGAGATTGAAAATAATGTCATGAGCTGAGTAAAACTTTGTTATGGGTTGAGTTAGAACCTCATTCAAACTGATGTGTGAACACGCCCATCATACAGACAGTGAAGAGGTCACACTTAAAACAAGGCCTAAAAGAGTCTGTCCATATTGTGACCACGTGTGTGTGTGGTAGGGTTGCCAGGTGTCTGGTTTTCAACCGGAACGCCTGGTCGAAAAGGGACCCTGGCGGCTCCAGTCAGCACTGCTGACCAGGCTGTTAAAAGTCTAGTCGGTGGGGCTAAGGCAGGCTCCATGCCTGCCATGGCTCCACACGGCTCCCAGAAGCAGCAGCATGTCCCCCCTCCGGCTCCTAGGTGTAGGGGAAGCCCAGAGCCCCCCTCCCCACACACACACACACTTGAACCCCTCATTTCTGGTCTCACTCCAGAGTCCACACCCCCAACCAGAGCACTCACCGCTCTTGTACCCCAAGCCCCTGAGCAAGCCCAGTGAAAAAGAACGGGGAGAGTGAGCGACAGAGAGAGGGGGGATGGAGTGAGTGAGGAGTGGGGCCTCAGAGAAGGGGCAGGGCAGGGCAGGAGGCGGGGCAAGGGTGTTCTGTTTGTGCTAGTAGAAAGTTGGCAACCCTAGTGTGTGGGTATGAGAGAACACACAGAAATGGGAACAGACAAGAAAAGAGAGGTTATTGTTGTAGCTGTGTCAGTCACAGGATGTTAGAGTCACAAGGAGGATGAGGTCATGTCTTTTATATAGAAGTGGGCCAATAAAAGATATTATCTCACCCTCCTTGTCTATCTAAGAGCAGAGGGGGGCAGAGAAAAATAAGCAAGAAAGCCAAGCAGTAGCCTGTGAGTACAGTTTGACCCTGGGGAAAGCCAGAGAGCGAGCTTTTGGGTCTGTTGGCTAAAAAGGCTTGGGGCTGTAAACCAAGAAACTGCTCCTTTTATTTTTGGTTTCTCCTGCATTCAGAGAAGCAGGACTTTATACATTCCTTGTAGATAACCAAGATTGCATCAAAGAAAATACCAGACTCCATCAATTTCTACTTCCAACTGGAACATCCCCAGGGCCCTGAAATTTGACTAGCCACTCAGGTCAAAAAGGGGGAACAATAATATTCAATCTCGATTTCATACTGCTGAGCTGAAATGATTCTAAACTGCCACTGATTGTTTCAATAGGAAATCCAAGGGAAAGCAAATTTGAAAAGGGGCTGGTAATCTGTTAATAGATTTTTTTTTAAAGATATATACACTATGGCAAATTATACTTGTCACAAGCTGGATCAATACTTGCAGCAAACCATAGAAATGGCACTTATGGCTACTTAGTGGAGCATAATTAGTATTCACTAAACCAGTGTTAAAATGTATGCTATGCTTTACACTGTCCTGACTATATTAGTGTTTAAATACCTTATTATGCACTATTCTATTTCTTCTCATATTATAAAACTGTATTCTCCAGAGTACACAATGATTAATTTATTTTAGAATATGTACAATGCAAGGATTTAGTAATTTATTGTGTTTAATAATTACTTAGGAGCCAGGCTTTTTATTTCATATCAGTACTTGGGTACTGGGTTATCCAATATTAGGTCAATCATTCTATTAGTGCAGTAGAGCTTCCCTCCTCGCCCCCTCACTCCATTCACAGTTTCTTGCCAAAAAGGACTAGAAGCGTTTCCATCACACAAGTCCTGTACAAATTCATTTCACATGTCATCCTATATTTTTTAGCCATTGGAACAATTGACAACTGGATCAGGTGCGTGACATGCCTTTTGACAAATCTGCACTTGGCATTTGCAGTAAAGAGTACAATTCTGTCCTACAAACAAAACCTTTTCTCAGCAAACTGACTTCTGTTTTTCTTTCCCTCCTTTTTTAAGAACTGACACTCCTTTCTGTTCACTTGCAAGACACATCAGACATCACCAGCATAATTTAAACTTAGCCTCTGAATTTAGCCTGTAGAAAATGTTACAGTAGAACCTCAGAGTTATGAACACCTCGGGCATGGAGGTTGTTCGTAATTCTGAAAAAAACATTATGGTGATTCTTTCAAAAGTTTACAATTGAACATTAACTTAATACAGCTTTGAAACTTTTCCAATAAGAAGAAAAATGCTGCTTTTAACCATCTTAATTTATATTAAACAAGCACAGAAACAGTTTCCTTACCTTTTCAAATCTTTTTTTAAACTTTCCTTTTTTAGTAGTTTATCTTTAACACAGTACTGTACTGTATTTGTTTTTGGGGTTTTTTTGTCTCTGCTGTTGCCTGAGTGCATACTTCCAGTTCCTAATGAGGTGTGTGGTTGACCGGTAAGTTTGTAACTCTGGTGTTCATAACTCTGAGGTCCTACTGTATAAAGACCTCACACAGTTGATCAGAGCATAGGCGCTGACTCTGTGGGTGCTCCAGGGCTGGAGCACCCATGGAAAAAAATTAGCGGGTGCTCAGCACCTACTGGCAGCCAGCTCCCCCCCCTCCTCCCCAGTGTCTACTGCCCACCAATCAAATCCTCTCCCTCCCTCCCAGTGCCTACCGCCCACCGCAGTTAGCTGTTTCGCGGTGTGCAGGAGCCTCTGGGAGGAAGGGGGAGGAACGGGGACAGGGCGCACTCAGGGTAGGGGATGGAACTAGGTGGGAAGAGGTGGGGCAGGGTGGGGACTTGAGAGAAGGGGTGGAGTGGGAGCGGGACCTTGGGCAGGAAGAGGCTGGATGGGGATGAGGGCGTGGGGAAAGGTGGAGGGTGAAGATGGAGCGGGGGGGTTGAGCACCCCTCAGGCCCAGAGGAATCCGGCACCTATGAATCAGAGTGTTTATGTAAAGTCCTGTATAACTCTAGGAAATAATGGTAAGTCCCCTTCTCCTCTCCCTCCCCCCCCCCCCGCCAATATAATCTAACTTTTCCCTCCCTCCTACAACTGTGACTAAGTTATTAAATACATGGCAGCTGAGCTGGTAAAATGATTTCATCCTGCTTCCAGGCCCAGCCTTGAATATGATAAATTTGCCTATCTAAAATATTGAGCAAAAAAGAAAAATTCTCCAAAAAGCTATAGGGCAACTCTTCTGTTAGCTGGCTGTTGAGAAAATCTGGTAGTAAAAAATGTATGTTGAGTTTGGCTTCCACGGTGTCTTTGGAAGAAGCAACCTACTTTGCAATCTCAGTCTGTTTTTTCTGAAGTAGAGACAAAAACAGTTACAGCTTGTACTTCCATCCTAAGCCTTGCGTTTCCATCTGTGTTAGCTTGGTGATTTCCATATGAGCACCTATCTGAGCATCTCACAATATTTAGTGTGCAGGAGGTGTTGGGCAAGTCTGTTGTCCCCATTTTATACATGGAAAACTGAGATACAGAAAGACTAAGCCCCAGATTTTTAAAGATATTTAAGCATTGCTTCACTCAGTGTTGCAATGCCTAACTGACTTAGGAGCCTCGGTCTCATTTTCAAAAGCAATTTAGGTTCTTAAGTCAGTTAGTAATTGCAACGTTAAGTAGAAAATCTGGGCCAAGTGACTAGACCAAGGTCACACAGGAAGTATGTGGCAGAGCAGGGAATTTGAACCCAGGTCTCCCAAGTCCCAGGACACCAACCTAACTATTGGATCAGTTCTTCTCCTTTCACAGACTATAGGGTCAGATTGTAGTGTTGCCAACTCTCATGAATTTATTCAGAGTCTCACAAAATATGATGTTTTACCTCAAAGACCCAGCTCCTGGAGTCCTTTGATTATGTGATAATCTCAGCTTTCCTTAAGAAAGGCGAGACACTTGCCCTCATGATTTTGGAGAAAGCTTGAAAATGTGGCTCAAGTGCTCAAAAACTAGAAGGCAAATAAAAAGAGGCACATATTTATTATTTTGTATTCATTATTTTTAAGCCAGCCTCATGAGTTTTAGAACCTGACTCCCGGGTTTTTAACTCTTGGTGTTGGCAATACTAAGCCACTCAGAGAAGAGGCATTTCTCTTTTCATAGAAGAGGAGACTCTGTTCCTTATATCTGAGATATCTGCTCTTTTTTTTTTAAAGGAGTACTTGTGGCACCTTAGAGACTAACAAATTTATTTGAGCATAAGCTTTCGTGAGCTACAGCTCACTTCATCGGATGCTATTTTTAAGGTAGTGTTTTAGAAAAGAGCGTGCATTCCTAGCAGTGCTGTGGATATGAAGTTAGTGTGTAGGGAACTGGTAATGTTGCTGAGAACAGAAATAAATGAGACTGTTATCATCTCTTCTCCTGAAGATCTATTTGTTTGTTTTTTAAAAAACCTTGGCACTACTTGTTATTTCAGTAGATTGTTCCTAGTGTCAAGCAGTGAGGTTCCAGACTTTGGGCATACTGGCATTTATTCCTGTGAGGTAAGGGTAGAAAAATGGTCCATTTGCCTGAAAAGGCAGAAATGTCAGCTGGAGCTACGCAGAGCCTTTTGGCAAGGGAGATGCAGATTATCAGCATTGCCCTTTTCATAAAATACATGAAAGAGAGAGAAGAGTGGAGCAGAACTCTTCACTCTTGCAATCTAAGATCAAATGTTTTAATTTTATGCTAGCCAATCTAGCTGTGGGTCTAAAGAAATAATGAAATAAAGTAATCTCTTTTTTTCTTTGTTTCCACAGTTTAGCCTAGTAAAGGAATTTCAGAGACAGGAATACACTCTCTCATTATTGTAACTATTAGCGGCAGAAAAAAAGAGTTCTGATAGGAAAAGATTTAGCTCAGTTCCTTAACTATACACAGTTAGTAATTCTGACTAATGGTTTCCAGACTCGTGCAATTTACCATTCATCAGAATGCTAGTTTTCCTTTCTTTGCTGTTTCTCAGAATTTATCTTGCAATCAGATGGGCAAAGGCAAAGTAAGAGATTTACTGTGTGGGATGGTAGTTGTGTTAAAATTAACTTCATGGCCTCTCGGTAACGTTTTGTGCTTGGACTAAGAAAATGCACGCTCCCTAGCCTCTGTCACCATACACTGCACAGGGATTGGGAGAGAGTCTGCTGGCTGCTTACGGTATATTGGCAAGCACTAAAGAAGCCATCTGTACTCTTCCATATTGAGAGGGATTGTGGCTCTAAAATGGGCAGTAACAATGGGGGAGTATTTTATTTAAAGTAGGGTTTTTGTTGTAGATCCTGAGCCTTATGGAAAAAATATTTATGGTCATTGAAATATTGAGAAAAACACAGGTTCCAGTCCTCACAGTTTTTGTAGACCGGGATCTCTGTTCTATATCTTATGCAGACATATTTGACTTCAACTCTGTTTAAAAAGAAAAAAAATCACTTTTTGCCCCCCAGAAAACACACCACTAATCTGAAGTTTTAAATGAGGGTTTCAAATACTACAACTAACGATAAAGCACATTTCACAATAGTAGTACGTTAATTGGTGCATTACAGTGGATTTCCTGTCGAAGTGTATATTATGTTCTCAGTAATACCCCATTAGCACACCATAATTAGTATTAGTACAGTGAATTCCAAATGAATTAATGCCATCTTGCAGCTTATTTTAATGTCTCACCCCAAACTCATTTGCACCTCTTGTATGAAACTGGCACAATAGTCTACAATGCTTAAGGATGTATTTTCATTGAGATTATAGCAACTATTAGCTCAGGATCATAGCTCAAATGAAAGCTACCCTGATCCTTTTTAAAAAGAAAAGCTTATTCTGTCCTATCCATGGTCCATTTAGCTGTGATGAGTGTACCAATACGAGTGTCCATTAGAGCCAGTTATGGTGATGAATTTCTTAATGTACTGAGACCACTGTCAGAAAGTAACCTCTTGTGGTCATGACTGGCTTAGCTAGCATCTGAACTACTGACCTAAAGTTGAAAAAGGCTTTGTATCTCATTTTCAATTCCATGAATCATGCAGTGCCAATGTCTGTAAAACCAGATTACCCACTGCCTGTATATCCGAAAGGAATGATGGGAAAAGGGAAAACGACACAGCAGGAAAACACTAAACAATCTAGAAGTGGTTTCCCCTGTTGAGCTGGGTCTTCAGTTAGTGGCACCAATGGATCTATACCGATTTACACCAGCTAAGATATGACCCATTATTTGTGTTTTAAGTAGCAGATCTGATCCATCAGAATAGGAGAGGGAAATTCTTGTTTAAAGCATCAGGAACAATCTTGTTTGTTCTTTCCTGGATTAAACATAAAATGTATATCAATATAAAATTTGGAAGGCAGCAAACAGGATAAGAGAACTTTATATCTCTCTCCTGCTCATGAGATGTTTTTATTGTTCCAGTTGTTCTTTCCCCATATCTTGCTTTTCAGGACCCAGCAATTTACTTATTGCAACATGCAGTCCCTCTGTCACCTCCCCATTCCCTCTCCACATTTTTATTTAGGAATTCATATTTAAAGTTTAAAGACAGGTGAGTGGACGCTCAGCAAATAGAGTGTATTCTTTTAAAATGACCCATATTTTAAGTCCCTTGGAAGTGAGAAGTACATACTCTGCCAACTACATACCTCAACTTGGGAAACTTTTTAAAGACCAAATGTCAGCGAGCCATATGATACTAGATAAATAATAGCTATTTGGGGCATTATTATTTAACAAGTTGATCTGTATGGCTTATTTGTACTAATGAATGAGAATGGTTATAGAATGAGGTATTTCAGAGAACAGAAGAGATTAATCTTCTTCAAATTTACAAATGGATCCAATTTTCTGTGGGAAGAGATGGCATCAGACTGGATCAGTAAAATGGCTGGCTAGACTTAGACCTGCAGAAGTTTCATATGCAAGTACACAGGGTGGATTAAAATCAATGATTTTTTACAAATAAATTTAAAAAATTGGATTTTTTTTAATTTAAATCGGATTTTTTTGATAAAATGCTTTTTGAGGAAAAAACCTATCTAAAGATAGTTTTAATTAAGATACATTATAGCTCAAAAATATCTCATCATGGAATAGGGATTATAAATTCTAATTCTATAGCATGAGACAATATATTCATGTAATGTTTAAGAAAAGTTTTGTAAATGAGTTCCAACAGTCCAATCGATAGGGTGACCAGATGTCCCATTTTTAAAGGGACAGTGCCGTTTTGGGGACTTTTCCTTATATAGACACCTATTACCCCCTACGCCCATCCCGTTTTTTCACAGTTCCTATCTGGTCACCCTGTTCATGGATTATGAACCCAATTTTATGGGGTTCCAGGGGCTTCTTTATAGATTATTTAGGTTAATCTTTCTATCTACCCAATGGGACTTAGTGCTCAGTCTAGAAGATGCCATCAGAGGTGCTTAGTTTTGCAGTTCTCAAACTGGATTTGTCTCCAGAGATAACATGCTTGTTAACAGCAAAAATGTTTTTAAATAGTAAATAATAGATAGAGGTGAGAAATAACAGACCTCAACCCTATTGTGTCTCTGCAAATTTGTGTACACAGAGTCAATCCTTCACCTCTCTCTAAAAGTGCAAAGTTTCAAAAAGTTCAATGAATAGAAGATTGGTGGGGGCGGAATAGATGTGGACAAGGAGAAGAAGTCTGGAGGTAAATGTGAGAAGGGAGAGAGAGGCAGTAGAAACAAAAGTGAAACTGTTTGAGCAGCATATTCCAGAATGCACTTTTATGTAGAAATCCATGATTAAATTGAGTCTTCCTGACTAGTGATTTAAATCATGATTTAAATCAATTTGATTTAAATCAATTTGATTTAAATCAAATCCACCCTGCAAGTACATCAAATCAGAAGCAATTTTGAGGAATTGTGGAAAAAGGTATATGTCATTAAAGAGTGGACTATGGGAACCAAATATGTGAGGCAACAAATGGGATCACTTTATATGTTGTTCTCCCATTTTATGATGTGATAAAGTGTTTTAAAATTTTGTTCATTGTTGCTGAAGAAAATGTTGATTAGAAACAATTGAATCCATCTTATTTTTGTTCAGAAAAGAAAGAACATTTAAAACTGTATGGTTGCAAAATTCTGTACTAGAAATTGTTAAGGAAAATTATTTGAAAGCGATCAGTAAAATGTCAAATTGGGGTGTTTAAGCTTTAAGATTAGTTCTTGTAATAAGGAATACCAGGTCCATGTTCTTAACAGATGGCAAATGTTTTCCTCTACTTTGTTCCTAAGTAGATGATATCCTGGTTAAAAAAAAAATCTCGAAACTAATTCTTGATAGTACTTGTACCAAATTGTTTTGGACTCCAAACAGTGATTATTTCATTTGTTTATTTTCATTTTTGTTTTCATTTGATTGCAAACATTGTCTTAAGGAGTGTGTCTCTGTGTCTGTTTGAATATTGGACTGTCATCTTAATACTGCATCTTGAAGTATATTTACAATATATGACAAGATTGGAAAGTGAGGTTTAATGCACCTAATGGTCTTTCTCATACAATGAAACAGCCCCCCACCATATGCAGTTATGTTTGAAACAGTAAGTGTCCTGAGTGGGTAAAAAACTCATACAATTTTCTTTGTCTTCTAAAATGAATCATCAAAAGTCAAATATAAACTTATGGTACATTAAATACTGAGAGAAAAATGTAAAGGGTACTTTTTGTGGTATAAAACTGTTGAAAGGTTTATTGCAATAGAAACTATATTTCCTTTTGCAGAAGCACATTCTGTCTAATAAGTGATGATCAAACAGACTCTGTGATTGGTCACATATAAAGCTACAAGAGCAGAATACTTGATCAAATTCAGCAAACTGCACCATTCTAGCTGATTAGCATACCAAGGAGGAAACTGGTGAATTAATAATTTCTGTATTTTCTCTCTTTATGAAAGTGACTTTTTGCTTGATGTGCTAGACTCCACTGTAACTTTTCTCCAGCCTATTGAGAGCACAAATATGGCTGTGTTGTGGATTTTTTCTTCTTTTTTGTAAATTTCAAAAGTTGAGAGAGAACTGCAGAGAGTTTAAATGGTGCACAGATTTTATGTACCCCCAGATTTGCTAAGTAATGCAAGGGATTTTAAATCCTAAAATTTCCCTGGATTTTAGTGGAAGAAATGGCTAAATCCCCTCACCTACTGCTTAGAAAATTTAGCTGACTATTTTTTCAGCTTCCTGTTTGATTCATGACAGCAAAAATCATTCCTGGATGAATTTTTTAAATATTAAATATAAATCCAGCTCACTGCTGAAAGGGCTCCAGATGGTCATCGTGAGAACCTTCACTTTTCATTCATGTTTCTTCACAGAGAGCCTGGTCCCTTTGAAAGCCAAGGGAGCCTTTCCATTGAATACCATGAGCTTTGTATCAGGCCCAGTGTCCACCTTGAGTTGGGCACTGTTTTTCTTCTCTGGGATTATGCTGGACACTGGGTCATTGTGGCACAGAGTAAAACAGAGGCAACAGATGACTAAAATATAACCTTTATTTAAAAAATTGCACATATGTAATAGATATAATGGTGTTTTTCACAAATTAAGATTGATAAATGAGTTATGGCATTTTTAGTATGGTAGAAAGCGTTTTGTCCCATATTAAGTGTATTTATATTGCATGAAATGTACACTTTTAAAAACAGTTTATATAAGGAATAGTCAGTGTTGATTTGGAATGAAGAGTGGCATAATCTTGTTTTTTAAGGGGATTCACATGATTTGCAATTGTATGACACAACTTGATGCTATTATGCCTTCCCTGCAGCGACAGATCGTAAAGATTGATTATACATTTAGAGTGCTATTAAAAGAAGAGAACACATAGATATTTGTATGTCTTTTCTTGCTCCTTGTAGCTACATTTTTGCTTTCTCCCTTTCAAAAATACAAGCATTCATCATGCATATTTCATAGGGCTCACATGCAGTAGATACCAGTCATAATAATGCTTATCACTTATATATAGCTTTACATCTTTGGAGTGCTGTACAAACACGAATGAATCAACTCTCAGAACAGCTTTGAGAGCATAGTTGTGTAAATATTGCACCTAACAAAAAATATTCAGCAACAATCATATTTGTAACCCTCGTTTATTTACCTTCAGGAACATTTGTTCAAACAAGTTGCTTATAAGATAATTCCTACACAAGAAAGTGTTGCAAATATACATTTGCCTGAGTATTTGCATCAGAAGTGTTTAGTCACTTTAATATCTCTTTCTGGGGCTAGGGGGTTATCCAATGAGGGAACAGAAACAATACCAATGACATTAGGTGGCCAGCTACATAGCTCCAAATATAAACAAGACCTACTCAAAAGTAATAGTTCTAGCAAATAGTTTGCTATATTGGTCACACTGGGCCATTCACAGTGATTCAATGAGCTGGTACTTTTTTCTCCACATACTAAAGCTTGTGCTGTGAGGCGTGGTGGCCACATGGTGCAAGTGCTCAGCAGCAATTCTGGCCGTTGAGTCTTATTTCATCTCACACAGCAAGGCTACCTCCAGTCAAACCAGCTGCAAATGGGTACTTGATACATCAGATTCGGAGAATCAAAGGAGGCCAGATGTTGGAGCTAGCCACATCGCATCCTTGTGCACAGTTGGCTATGGAAACTGATGTGCCTGATTCACGTGAGCCCAATAAGCCAAATGCAGCTTGGGGTGGACTTTTGAAATTTTTAAAAAGTTACTCATTATTTTGATTGCAAAGTTAACCTTCAAAATGTGAACCAAATGTCACCAGTGGTGTATTTCATAAATTACAGCCAAGTTACAGAAAAGTGTTTCTTTTCTTTTCATTTGGGTTTTAATTCTGAAGACTAATGATGGGAATTGAAGTGTCAACATTGTTTACTATTTCACTACTGTTCTAATCACACAAGAAACAGGTGGCACAAGAATATTATGAAGATCTGCGGAATATGCTTTGAGTGACTTTTGTATGTACAAAAGCCACTTTTGTGCACGTTAAGTCATTCTTGTAGATTCTGTCACCCACTGTGCACAACGAGGTGCTGGTTTAGTGCATGACATTTTCTGTGTGTACATACGGGCACTGTTTAGAGCTAGAGTTTGGAAAATCTTCCCCATATTATCTGGAGAATGGCAATTAGTTTCTTAAGTGCTCTATGAACTTGTAATTGAAGTAGCCCCTGTCTGGTCCAGTGAGCACGCTATGACATCAGAAGCAAATAGTTCATTTATTGGGAGATCATGCATTAGAATTAGTGCAAGTTATGGTGTAATTAGTGTATTATAACATGTTGCTACCTCCTGCCAAGTAACACAACAGCTGGTGTGGGTCAGCTGGCAGGTAGAAAAAGAATTTACTCGGGACTCATAGTTCAGACGTTGAAGGATGCGTGGTTTATTTAAGAACTGACTGCAAAAGGAAAAATCTTCTTGAAGTCAAGCCCCAAAAGTAAATGGGGAAGGATTCACGTAGTTCAAAGGCTGAAGGAAAGAAAGAGATTGTGCAGCGTAATGTGGGAAGATACTAGGGAGTTTTGCCTGTTCTCAGGACTTCAAAGTACCTGCGTGTTTTCTGTACTACTGCTGCATGTTACCTATTAAAGTTCATCAACTTTCTCCCAAAAAGCTCCTGCTGAGCAGTGACCATAGGCTTTGCTATCCAGTAGTTTAAAACCACAGCATTAGCTAACTGAATGCCCCTGGATTCTTAGCAGTGTTTGCAGGGCTATCTTTAGAGGACAGGGTTTTAACACTATGTTTGCTGGACAGCGTGGAAACCATTCAACCGGTCACATGCGACATTCTGTTTTTCTGATCCAGTGTTTAGACACAGATACAGTAAGTTTTACTGTGAATTTGTAAGAATCCAGATCACACAGAAGTATAGAAATGGAGTAAGGTGCAAAATGTGTATATATTTATTTGTGCTGTTTGACTCATCACATTTTTCAGTTTGTCCTGAAAATTGTCATGCAAGGGGATTAAAATTACATTAAATGCTGATTGCAGTGTTGTTGTAGCCGTGTTGGTCCCAGGATATTAGAAAAGGTGGATGAGGTAATATCTTTTACTGGACCAAGCTCTCTATAGCTCAAAAGCTTGTCCCTTTCACCAACAAAAGTAGGTCCAATAAAAGATATTACCCACCCACCTTGTCTGTCTCGTAAATGCTGAGACATTTTTACCAGATTCCTTTAATGTTAAATTAGTCCTCAGTGGTCATCTTTGTTTATTCTCCCCCCCCCCCAATTTATGCAAAATGTGAAAAAGTGCCTATCTTGACATCTAAACACCTTTAGAACGCGGGATTTGGGATCCATGCACGGTACTGCGTTAACGTGGGGAGCGCGTTAAAATGAATTCCAATTAAAGTAATTAACTTTGGGATCCATGGCCGCAACTGTGTTATATGCGAATTCGTGCTATATAGACGCGCGTTCAAGCAAGGGTCCGGTGTACTTGAAATACAAGCCAACCTAAATACAAGCAAAAACACGTGCAGCAGCCTCCCCAGCCAAGCCAAGCCAAGGGGGTTAGGTGAGAACAGTCGAATCTCAACACTTTCCCAAGAATACATTATGCATGTGAGTAATCCCATTGACCTTAGCTTCATGCTCATGAGTAGTTCCTGTTGTGCATGTTTTCAGGATCAAGGTTTTACTGTGCAAGTATCTACATTTTAATGATTATTGTTTCACAATTGTATTGCAGTAGCACCGAACGCTCCAGCTAAGTTGGATCTCCTTGTGCTAGGCTCTGAACAAACATATGTGATGTGGAGATTAACTCCAACTACAGCTTCCTGATAGGGATCATTACTGATTTTAATAATGTGATAAGGTAGGACTGAGATTTAGAAATCGGGCCTTAGAGATATATTAGCCACGTAAAACCACTGTTGCTAAATGAATAGCTATATTATCACCGAGGTAATTCAAAACAAATTTCAAGATGTGACCATAAAATTGTTCTTGTCGTAGGTTAGACATGATTTTTTAAATTGGCTGGTTTGAAATGAGGGCGACCAGACATTTCTGTTTGAGAAGTCTGGTGCATTAATATTTCATTTCATTAAAATCCTGAAGAATGTTACCTTTTAACATAAAATAATATATTTATTTTGAAATAAATGCATGAATGTTAAAATTCTACAGTGACAGAATATTGAAGAATAATAGAAATGATTCAGGAGGAAAATCTCAGAATAAAATAGAAAAATGAATTAGATGCTGATCAGTTAAGTTTCAACATGTGAGTGGTCCTGCTAAATTCAGTGAGACTATGCGTGTATAAAGCTAAGCAGACATGTAAGTGTTTGCAGGATCAGGACCTAAATCATTAACATATCACAAGAAATATGCAATTCAATGCACACAGAAATTAAAACACAAGAAAGTGGAATAAAAATGGTAATGAGAAAACTATACCGTTAACTATCCCAATATGCTCTGTTGTTTAATCCTGAATTTGAAATAGCAGACCTAGTTCTTCGATACAGTAGACATAGTGTCCCTGTGCTAGAGGATTTAATGAGAGTAAACAAGGTATCTCATTTGAAAGCCTCAAAAGAATTATATATATTCTCTCCTATTTCAGTTACCTGCAACTGAGTATGGCAAACCCATTACATAATAAGTTATTGCTAATGCGGCATGGTCTGATTGATAGGATATTGGACTGGGATTCAGGAGACCTGACCTGGGTTTTATTCCTGGCTCTGACACTGACTTGTCGTGTGACCTGGGGCAAGTCACTTCCTCTCTCTGTTTCCCCTTCCACCTTTTGTCTCTCTTGTTTAGGTAGAGACAGATACTGCCTCTCACTATCCGTTTGTACAGTCTCTAGAACAATGAGACCCCAGTCTCAGTTTGAGTCTGTCTGCCCTTGGGCAATATAAATAATAAGAAGAAATTGCAGCAGTGTTGCAGTGGCAGTGACTCTCAACCTACCTCTTCCACTAGCTAAGTAAACAAGCTCCATTCCGCCCCCCGCCCCCCCACCCCCTCGGCATCTTTAGCAACAAAAAATGTTTTCAGGCATGAATTTTATCACAGCACAGTGATCAGGGTTCAATGCTGGATATCTGAGCCCCCCAGTGTTTTGCTGGAAATAAACAACATTCAGAAAGTAAGGTCCAAACTGGAAGGGTAATTAAAATAGAAAACTAATGTCTATTTGTTGTGGTGGGGAGAGGTTGATTTTTCCCCCCTTTTCTTGCTGAAAGAATAATCATTGAAACCAATGAAGAGACATGCTGATCAGAAGTTCTGAAAAGCATGAGGAGGCTTTGATGAGATTGTGAGGGATTATGGTCCTACATAGCTAGAGGATGGTTACACAACTGGTTGAAAGACCATACTCAAAGAATAGTTATCAATGGTTTGCTGACACACTGGGTCAGGGTATATCTAGAGGCGTCCTGAAGGGGTCTATCCTGGGTCTGGTACTATTCAATATTTTCCTTAATGACTTGTAGTGTATGTTTATAAAATTCGGGGTGTGTCACCATGCTGGAAGGGGTTGCAATCCCTTTGTTGGAGGACAGGAGTAGAATTCAAAATGACTTTGAAAATTAGAGAAAATAAACAAGATGAAATTCAATAACGACAAATGAAAAGTACTATACATATGAAGGAAAAAAATGCACAACGACTCCAAAATGGAGAATAACTGGGTAGCTGGTAGTACTGCTTGAAAGGATCTGAGGAGTCATAGTGGATCACAAATTGAATATGAGTCAGGAGTGTGATCCAGTTGTGGAAAAGGCTAACATTATTTTGGGGTGCATTAACAGGAGTGTTGCATGTAAGGCACAGGAGGTAATTGTCCCACTCTTTTCGTCACTGGTGAGGCTTCAGCTCGAGTGCTGTGTCCTATTCTGGGCTCCACACTTTAGGAAAGATGTTGACAAATTGGATAGAATATAGAGGAGGGCAACAAAAGTGATAAAAGGTGTAGAAACCTGACCCTGGAGGAAAGGTTTTAAAAAATTGGGCACGTTTAATATTGAGAAAAGAAGACTGCGGGAGGACCTGAAAACAGTCTTCAACTATATTAAGGGCTGATATAAACTGGATGGTGATCAATTGTTCTCAATGTCCACTGAAATTAGGACAAAAATAATGGGCTTAATTTGCACCAGGTGAGATTTAGGTAAGGATATTACGAAAAAATTACTAATTATAAGGGTAGTTGAGTTCTGGAACAGGCTTCCAAGGGAAGGTGTGGAATCCCCATCACTGGAGGTTTTTTAAGAACAGGTTGGACAAACATCTGTCAGGGATGGTCTAGGTTAACTTGTCCTGCCTCAGCACAGGGGCTGGGCTTGACAACCTCTCAAGCCTCTTCCAGCCCTATGTTTATGATTCCGTGAAGAATGACTAAAAAACATCATACCATTTTCTTTCTCTCCTACCTTTGCCCTCCCTCCCTTCAAAAGTCTATATTGAGTGACCTGGAGCCAAAAGTGATATTGTAGCACCAGTCACTGAAATCACAGGGCTATAAATTATGTATCAAGTGTGCTTTGGTTGTACATAGAGAGATCTGAACGTGAGCAATAACATTGCCTAGCGAGTCACCTGTCTATAGCAGTCAGCAAACTGCTGTCCCAGAGGTGACTGAAATAGACAGGCTTCAGATGAGTTTTTTTGGCAGCCAGCTGACCCCGGACTCTGGTACTAATATCTGATCAGTAACCATCTGTTCAATGCAACTCTAATGACTAAGCACTTTTCTAACTGTCAGGAATGACCTGGAGAAACTCAGCAGGGAAATAAAACCATCAGTCGCTGGTTGGAATACTGATGGTCATCATTTAGTGAGGTGTAGCAGGAAACAATATTATGTCTGCATTCCCTGGCTTGCTCCTCAGGGATATTGTCAATTTGATGTTAAAGCTTCTTGATCAATATGGAGACAATTCTTCCACCCTTTGTTATATGGAGCAGTACTTACTATTGGTAGCTGTCTCATGGAGTTCAGTGGTACATATCACTGAGTATAGGAGAAGGTAGTCAAATCTGTAAATGATGAGGCATTTAAAAATAGTTGATATATTCTCTTACAGTCATTACACTTGTGCAAATCTGGAGTAACTTCCTTGAAATCAATGGTGTCTCCGGATTTGCAGTGGTGGAAATGAGTTTAGAAAATCTGGGCCATTGAAACTAATTGTGTGTAATGGACCGGTTCTGTCTTTGATTTGTCCAGTTCTTCTTTCATTTATATAAAGGCAAAGCACTGCCCTCTGTAGTGGAAAGCCAGTTTACTCATTTCCAGACAAAACACAGACTCTCAGCAGCAGCACATCATAAGCCATAGAAGCTAACATTTTAAAATGTGAATCCTTTGTCAGTCACCATCAATTTATGAACACAGTTTCCTAAACATCTGTTCAGCCATTACCATATTAAATCTAAGTTACCACAAATGTCCGCATATTAAAATAGATATATACATTTTAAATATTCTAATTGAGTTTAAACATTACTTCATTACCCAAGTCGTGGGATACAAACACAAGGGAAGTAACTGTTTGTGCAAATTGTGAGCCAAATCCTGCAGTCTTTGCTCAGTGCTTATTAGGGTCAAACTCCCACTAGAGTTTTACTTGAATAAGTTCTGAGTAAAAACTTCAATATTTGGTCCCCTGTGACTGAAGTGCAGCAATAGCAACAGGCATGTATTCCCTGGTCTTTCTGACACAGGAGCTTTCTGAACCAAAGCAATCTCATTTTTGGAGATCAGTCATGGATATGGATGTATTTCTGGTCATGTTTGATTTTTGGAAAACATAAATGGATTTGTCGTAGCGAAAGATCAGAAAGACCAATGGGACTGTAGTTTTAAAAAAAAACACATTAAAGATAAGTCACTTATACATCTCTATGTTGGAACCTCATGCCTTTTTTATTGTCTAGTTCTAGATCCAGATTTTTTAAACCAAGTTTATTCATGGTTTTTTGGGGGTAATTTATAACTGCTCCCATTTTGCTGTGTCTTCACTGCCTTCCTTGGTAATGTAGAGATGATAGATAGCATGTAAAATAGCCTTTTCTTTCCGGTAAACAAAGAAGTTGTCCTTGCAACTTATGCAATCACTTGTACGTTTGCTTCATTTATTCCAAGATGCATTTGTATATCTGTTTATATATCTGGGTATCTTTAATTCTAAATAGCTTTATAAATATTTAAAGCCATTAACATCTATTTCAACAGGACCATAACTGGTGAAAAGCTAAAGAAGGATTATATTTTTGTTGAAGATTCAATGACCATTAGAGTGTTCGGTTCCATCTGCACTGTACATGCTGATTTGTAGGATATATGTAGCTACAGGCCACAGTGAAAAGCAAGCTGTCTCCACACTGTGGTGTGCAGCTACACGCATCAGTGAAAGGCTGCCTCCCCACTGCTAGAATCTTTCCCCATGGCAGTAAAAGGCTCAGCAGCAACCTGTGGCAGGAGAAAGCTCCAGCAGTGGGAGCTGCCAGAGACAGCAGGAATAAAATGTTATCCCAACACCTTGTACCACTCGTGTATTTTCAGGATCAGCTCGTTGGTCACACAGGGTAGTTGGTCATTCATGTGCTACCTGTAAAGCCTGTTGGTATGGAATGGTTCGCATGCTATTTCAAATCCTTCTCTGCAGCATTCCATTCATGTCATTTCAGGCCAGCCATGGGGCAGTTCGTTACATGCACGTTCCCCAGTGGTTTGCAAGGGGAGGTCAGGTATGTCTATACGCTCAGTGATGCTGACACAAACATCAACCTTGCCCAAATAAATGGATATTTTTCATAGATGTTCCATGCTAAAGAAGCAACTTCCCGCTGTTAAAAGGTCATGTAGTGCTTTGCCCATTAAATTTCGACTCATTCAAACCTGTATGCCAGCTGGTCCTGCTGGGTTGCACCGGGGACAGCGCGGGGAGCCTTTCCCAACTTCACCACACACACAGGGGACTCAAGCAGAACTTCTCTGGCATCCCTTCTGACCACCCAGATTAGCACAGTTAGGGCTCCGAGATCCCGAAAAGGCATGACCGGCCAAGCTAGTGCCTAGAAACAGACAGAGGATCAGGAGAAATGTATGCTGCACCTTTTTGATGCAGATGTTAGCAGCACTACCCAGTGTGGTCTTCTGTGCTCTCTGGTTACAGCCTACATGGCAAGCAGCGACCCATGGCAGCAAGTCTTAAAGCCCAGGTCCACAGACTTGGGCTCATGCTACAGTGCTAAAAAATAGCTGTTTGGGCTTGGGCTCTGAAGCCCACCCTCCCATGCTGCCAGGCTTCAGAGCCCAAGCTCTCATGTGAGCCCGAAAGTCTACACATCCGTCCAGTCTCTCTAATATCCTGGGACCGACACAGCTACAACAACAGGGCATCTAGCTAGATATTTCCTTTCAGAAAATACGTTGTTAGTCAGTTCTCATGCCATCCACAGGTTATGAGCTGTGGAATATAGATCCTGCTTAGCGACAGGTGAAGCGATTGAGGCTACACTATGGACCTTACAGTGGCACAACTGTAAGATCTCTTGTGTAGCCGCTCTATACCAACGAGAGAGAGCTCTCCTGCTGGCATAATTAAACCACCCCCAACAAGTGGCGGTAGCTATGTTGGTGGGAGAGCGTCTCCTACAGACATAGCACATTCCACACTGGCACTTTTGTCAGTGAAACTTTTGTTGGCCAGCGGTGTGTTTTATTCAACCCCTGGCCGACAGAAGTTTTACCGACAAAAGCGCTAGTGTAGACAGAGCCTCAGATAAAAGATAAATCCTGGCTAAAGTTTCCCATCAAACTGCAACTAGTCTTTCAGTGCAGTTTAATTAAAATGTTTTTCTCCTTCATTTTTAATGTTGTGCATCTCTGCACTTCCAGCTTACCACAACATGAAATGTCAAAAGCGAGAAACTGTTCTTGTAGGATTTCCAGCCCAACTGGAAGCAGGAAGTGCCAGAAATGTTAAGAGAAAGCCTGTTCTCACCAGACTGCCAGTCTAATTTTGCAGAACCAAGTGGTTCAGGTAGGTTGAATAAGCTTTGGATAAGTATCCAGACTTCTAGGCACTTATCTGAACTGAACAGCCAAACTGTTTAAAGTGTGCCCATCACTGCTCGAGACCAGATGTAAACCCATATTGTGCTTGCTTAGATAGTAGGAGGTTTGGCATGCTTGTATCTTCTTACTTAACAGTTAGCAGCATATTCATTCCAATCACCTAGAAAATAATCTACAATTTGAAAGCAAACTAAATAATGGTATTTTCAGTTAAGAGTAAAACATATCACTTATCTTCAAATATCCCACCTTAAATTAATTTTTTATCAGAGCTGAGTGAATAGTTCATAACAAATATTTTGTTTGATCAATTTCCTGTTTTATTTCCTCATGGAAGAATTGACCTTGAGCAAATAGTAAAATTCCAATGGTCAAAATTATTTGCAAATTTCGTTAGTGCATAATTCTGGGTTTTCACATTATTTGTGGATTGTGAATATTGCCAATTTGTGTATTGTTGGTTCATTGTGCAAATCACATACTGTTGTTGTTTTTATGGGATTAGATATTTATATAATTAACCAGTACAGAGCAAACTGTGGAATTTACAATCAAATATATAACTTGAATTTTGTGTAGGCTCAAAATTTGCTTTTTTGGTGAGCATTTAAATGTTTGTGGAAAGCAAATAACTGTCATGAATATTTGTTTTCAAATTTAAATAACATTTTTTGCTCTCTTTCTCCAGCTATTATTTTGATTGTATCTTAAGTGTATATATATAGTATCGGAGTACATTAGTTTCATCTATATCTGTAAATTTAGTTGCATTTACCGTACTATACTTTTCTGCAGTGAAATTCTTTTAAAGACATGCTTTTTAACAATATACGGCTATGTTGAGCCCTACTGAGCTGTAGTGTGTGACAACATTTCAGAGCAGAGAGAGAGAGATAGAAGGAGATAAGGGTTATGCTGCCCTTCAGCTGTTTCCTGCTTTCTATCCAAAAGGGCTCTCTTGCCATGTAATCTCAGTTTGTAATAACACAGCCAAGTCAGGGGAGCCGATCAAACTTCCTTTCTTAAATAAATAAATAAAATTCTATAGGTGGAAGGAAATACAATATGGAGTAGAATGAAATTCAAACCTTAGGTATGCTTTTGGCAATTCCAGAGCCTAGAACTCCTCTATTCTGGGTGAACTCTAGGGAAACTGTTGTCAATCGTTTGGCATAATGGAATACTTGGATTGAAGTTTACAGGATCCAAACACATCTTGCACCTGGTACTTTCTAATCAGCGAGCAGTGCCATTGCTTGTTCTGCAAAATACAAAAAACAAAAACAAAAAAAAAACCCTCTTAAAAGTGTCAATTAAAAAGTGTGAATGGCATTGTTATTGCTTTGTTCTCTTACAGGCCAATAAAGAATTTAAAAATAAAAATTCACTCTGTGTACTAAACACACTTTAGTCTGCAACGGTTGGCTCTGATTTATAGATTTTAATTAAAGGTTTTTAATGTTGAATTAAAAAGTTAAATGTTACTGTCTTTGTATTTAAAAAAATAGATTTTGTAGTTAGTTCAGTTCTATAACACAAAATACAGTCTAATGCCTATTTTCTGGTCTAAGGTTGTAACAACAGAATATCACAAATCTCTCCTAAATTCCCATAGTGTGGGTAGACTTTCAAAAATGGTAGGTGCTCAACATTGTGCACACATTTGCACGCCTCATTTGCTTGATCAGTCATTGCTGTTACCTGATTTGAATGTTTTATACCATCACTTACTTGGGCAAAGTAGGCATGCGTTGTATATTTTTGCACATGCAGTTGCATAGTCACATTTTTAAAAAATCTGGCCATACTGTGCGTTTGTAGTATACAAGAGCATATTCTAACTATCCCATATAATGTAATAAAAAGAATTATCTGGGTAGTACTGAAGTTTTAGCTGCTATACTGCCAGGAAGGATTTTCAGCTCCTTTAACTGTGAACGTATCTCATTAAATTACATGATTCTAAAGTGAAAGTTCTCAGTATAAAGTATTTTTATGCCAAGACTAAAGGCTAGAATTTCAAAGGTTGGGGTCCCAACGTCCTGTACCCTCTTTTTTCTCTTCTCCTTAATTTCCAAGGAAGATAAAATAAATAAAAGATGACAGTATATAAATATAAATAAATGAACAGACGTTTGTTTGATTTTTTTACTATTTTTGTAGCATAAGTTGTTGTCTGATACCAGACTCTGGAACATCTAGATGCATAACAGCTATTTGTCTTCTCAAAGAAAAATACATTTTGCAAATCCACCTATACTTAGGTGATGTAATGAATGGAGGCTTACCCTGTTCAAGGTATCTACAAACTATCTCTCAGGTTGTCTCTGCTTGCCTGCCAAAAAATGTTGGAACAGCAAGAAAAATTGCTGATCCTGAACTACCCACTCTGTCCTTGCCACTGAGATACCAGTGGCAGTTTTGGGTCACTTTTCTCCTTCATTTCCCTGAACTGGGCACTGTGCCATCTTGCTGAGTCTCAGTTTTTCTCTTGGTAAATTGTACAATTCCATCATCGGTACAAATTTTTGGTATTCATTAGATGATGTCATGATTTCCAGGAGCTGCATATGTTGTATTGCTAGGTGGCGTTTAGTAATGTCTGGATCCCCATCTGCTACCTCCATTTGGAACTTTAAACTCTAAAATGTTATGACATTGTTTCCTTTGCTTCTGGGTGCCAGGTGGATGAAAGCCTTTCCTTGAAGGATGTGCATGTGTCGGGGAAGAGAATAAATAATTTAGAATGGGCACAAGTCCTTATTGCTAAGGATTGGATGTGTCATTGTTTGGTTACTGAACACCATCCATATGCCAGCTACTTGCTAGAGTATTACTAGAGGATGGTGCTAATTATTTATGGAAAGATGATAACTATTTGGATACTGTTGATTGTTGAATATGATAATCTGTGTTTATTCTGGTAAATTGCACACATTCCTTACGTTGTATAACTGGTGCTTTTCCATTACTGCCTCTTAGTCCATCACATAGATGCATGTTTGTATTATCTAAGCAAATTTGCCAATATGTATTTTTAATTTTGTCCATGTGAATCGTATTTTCGGTGTACATTGTGTTATGTATATACAGCCAGCATTAGGCACCCACCTTCACTTCTTTTATTTGAATGGGCCCTTTGTCATGTCAGTAGCTTGTTTGGTAAATAAAGTACTAAAGCAGTTTTTCTTTCCTTCCCTCAGATCATCATAATCATCTCCCTCTTCTTAGAGCCCTTTCTTTATCTGACTCTCTCTTTCTCTGTACCTTGTCAAGTACGGTGACCAGATGTCCCGATTTTATAGGGACAGTCCCGATTTTGGGGTTTTTTTCTTATATAGGCACCTATTATCCCCACCCCCTCTCCTGATCTTTCACACTTGTCCTCTGGTCACCCTATTGTCAAGCCCTGTCTTGTCTCTTCAGCTTGAACCAGCTCTCTTCCCTCTCACACCCCACCCTGCTAGCCTGCTTTCTACTCTCACAGAGAACATGTCTTCACAACCAACCCTGACCTCATTCATTTGTTCCTGTTTCTTGGCTATACTCTCGCCCACTCCTGTGGTGGGATCACTTATTCTGGAGATGAGTTTCCCGATGGACTCGCTGTAATGCAATGATTGTCTGTATCAGCACCAGTGCACGTTAAACACAATGAGCTAGATCCTTGACCCCTCTACACGTGCTTTATTTAATCCATCTTAACCAGTCCTCTTCTGTAAGGGGACTCCCCGGGAAGCACAGAGGCAACTATATTCGAGCTCCCTTTCCCAGTGAAGGGTGCTTATCTGGGACAAAGGAACACCCCTACATCACAGGGATTCCTAGTATAGTACAAAAGTCAAAATGTTTTGACTTTTATATTTTATGTAATATAATAATAGAAATGATAAAGTTGAAATAAAGAGTTTTGACCTTATTAAAACTAAACATTTCAATAATAGTGTGTGCAAGTAGAGACTTTGTATGAAACATTTTGATTTAGTCGAATCAGCATTTTCCAATGGAAAACTGTTACGTGGGAAAAGTTTTAAGCCAGGTCTATCCAAAATCATTTCCCCGCCAGTGGCCCAAATCCTGTTCAGTCAGTGCAACGCCCCCGGACTTGCTGCCCGGTGACAGGGGACAGATTTTAGCCCACATTTTGCTTTTCATGCTCGTGCCAAAAAATAGTTTTCAAAAGGGCGGTGAACTGGAAAAGCTGATGATCTATGGGTTGCAGACAGCGCGAACATTTCAGCGCTGACCCATTTCCAACACATCATTTTTAGTGTGTGACATTTCACATCACTTTGCTTTGAGATCTAATGTGACACGACTCGTCAATTTAAATAAACGAAAGAGCCCAGCATTTTCCCACGGTGACGACTTCTTATACGCCTTCTGTATGGGAGCATCCTGTAAGGCCTAAGAGCGGGGGTAACATGCGTTACTCTTAGGCCCTGATGTTTCCTATATGACACTCATATAAGTGTATGAATGGTTCCTATAACAAAACATCTCTAAATCATTTTATAATTTAGCAGTCACTGCTGAGAAGCCCAAGGGATTTAAGCACAAAGAACAGCTGAATAAGGTCGATTCCTATTAATGGAAAGGGCAATAGTGCTGAAAAACTGAATGTTGGGGTTTTTTTTTATGAGTCTTTAGGTTTGTGTTAGTCTCACGCACATCTCTTTGATGGCAAGCTGATCACTCTGACCCAGGGGGGCCCAGTATTAATAAACTCAGGACTATTTGTACCAACCAGAAAGAAGTTTAAGAGAGGATTGGATATTTGCAATCAGACAGTATTGGTGACATGCTTATTAATGAATGCATCTTCACAGTATATCACTATAGGGCCAAACTGTCAGTAAGGACTGAAGACTGCAGGATTTTGCCCACAGATTGATACTGTGCTAATAAAACAACAATAAAACAACATATCACACAGCCAACCAAGCAACCAACCAAACATCTCCCTTCCCCGGACTTGCACTTAGTGTGTTGTGAAGATACTTGTATTTTAGGGCTAGATCCTGTAGCTAGATCCATCCATTGACTTCAGTGGGGCTTCATGTGAGCACAGCAGTGCACCTACAAACAGCAAATTGCATGATCTAGGCCATTCAGGGCAGGGATTATCTTTTAGCTGCACCCATTATGTTGAAGTCGGTGAGGCTACACACAGTGCATAAAGTTAAGCATTTGCAAGACTGGGATCTAACTTTGTACGGAGTCCAGCACAATGGGGCCCCAGTCCCAAATAGAATCTTTGGGAGCTGTCATACTATAAATGTTTACTAGTATTAATAATAATTTGAGGGTCCCGAAGGCCTCTTAACAGGTGAAAGCAAAAGAAAGCACAGGCTTGTTTTTTCATCTGCAAGGTTCTATAGGCCTTGCAGAGGTGAATTTTAATTGAAGCTAATTGAACAAAACAGCTTTCCTCACTGAGCATTTTTAAAGAACTAAAAAAAAAAAAAAAAAAAAGGCAGAGGATTATCTGTGTGTATGTAATGGGCAAATGGAAAGTGACAATATTTGCCACTTGAAGTTGCCAAAGTGAGAGTGAAATGAAGTGGGGCTGCAAAAGCAAATCAGTGAGTGATAATACCAAAAGAAAAAAAATACTGATCTTTTTATGGAAACCATTAAAGAGCTGATCCAAACCTTAGTGAAATTAATAGGAGTCTTTGCAAGATATTTCAGTGGGCTTTGGATCAGGCCCTTAATGAAAAGCAGGTGGTCTGTGCCAGTCCCAGTGCAGGTCAAACAGCTTAAGCCAGATCCTTGGGTCCATTGGGTATGCTTTAATCCACCTTAACCCAGTCCCATTCTGTAAGGGGAACCTCCATATGGCATAGAGGCAGCTATATTCCATTAAAAGCAGAATTGATTTGTAAATGTCTGCGGATCCTCGGTCCTGATCATTTGTTTTGTGGATGCCAACATGAAAAAAAGAAATAAAAAAACTAACACACACCCATCCCCCAATCTTATGTGGTGATGACAATGCTTTGCAATTATACGGTGTCTCTTATCCAGTGATTTCAAGCAATTTACTAAAGTGGGAATTATTAGCCCTCTTTTATAGATGAGAAGACAGAGGCATAAAGAAGAGAGGTGAAATGCTATGGTCACACAGTGAGTCGGTGGCAGAGTTGGGAATAAAACACAAGTGTACTAATGCCCCAGTTTGCTGCTCTAACCATGAGACAGTTCTGCCTTAAGTAATAACCTTCACTACTTGAACTTTCACGTTTTAAACAAAGTTTTAACTGCTAATAACCCATGACTGACATAAACATAAAAACTGGCAGCCTTCTGAAGCCTCCAAATCTTAAAACTCACTTCTGTAAGCTCTTAAAAAACTGATAAAAGTGAACTGTGCACATATTTTCTTAGCAGAATTGATGAGGTGAGCCAGGTGCTGCTGTGCCAATAGAATGATCAGTAAACTGTCTACATATTGCATTGAGCTGCTCAAGATGTAAAAGTGTGATGATGCGCTGGAAAGGTTTTAGTTGGGGGCTGAAGGTGACAGCTAGTGGCGTGTTGGGGGCTAGTGGTGATAGCACATCATCAAAGATCTACAACCTATCCTGAAAAATGATCCCTCACTCTCACAGATCTTGGGAGAGGGACCAGTCCTCGCTTACAGACAGCCCCCAACCTGAAGCAAATACTCTCCAGCAACCACACACCACACAACAAAAACACTAACCCAGGAACCTATCCTTGCAACAAAGCCCGATGCCAACTCTGTCTACATATTTATTCAAGTGACACCATCGTAGGACCTAATCACATTAGCCACGCCATCAGGGGCTCGTTCACCTGCAGATCTACCAATGTGATATATGCCATCATGTGCCAGCAATGCCCCTCTGCCATGTACATTGGCCAAACCGGACAGTCTCTACGCAAAAGAATAAATGGACACAAATCTGACATCAGGAATCATAACATTCAAAAACCGGCAGGAGAACACTTCAACCTCTCCAGCCACTCAGTAACAGATTTAAAGGTGGCAATTTTGCAACAGAAAAGCTTCAAAAACAGACTCCAACAAGAAACTGCTGAGCTTGAATTAATATGCAAACTAGATACCATTAACTTGGGTGTGGATAGGGACTGGGAATAGCTGGGTCATTACACATACTGAAACTGTTTCCCTAAGTTAAGTATCCTCACACCTTCTTGTCAACTGTCTAAATGGGCCATCTTGATTATCACTACACAAGTTTTTTTTCTCCTGCTGATAATAGCTCATCTTAATTAAGTGAGCTGTAGCTCACGAGAGCTCATGCTCAAATAAATTGGTTAGTCTCTAAGGTGCCACAAGTACTCCTTTTCTTTTTGCGAATAAAGACTATCACGGCTGTTACTCTGAAACTTTAATTAATTAGCCTCTTACTGCACCTTTTCATGTTCTCTGTAGGTATATATATATCTTCTTACTATATGTTCCATTCCATGCATCCAATGAAGTGGGCTGTAGCCCATGAAAGCTTATTCTAAAATAAATTTGTTAGTCTCTAAGGTGCCACAAGTCCTCCTGTTCTTTTTGTACAAAGAGAGAGTAAAGGAGGGGGAGGGGAACAACAACTGGAGGTACATACTGTCATACTGAATTTTGTTGAAATGTGGCTCTATGGCACGGTGCGCATGGTTTGTAAATTTCAAGTTCAGCTACACAAGACGTTATTCAATTATTTTACGTGTTGGTGGACTTTTCAGTATTTGATCTCATTTCCCCAGAGCCCGGAACCTAAGGAAAGTCACTCCCTGTCTTTCAACTGGTGGTTGAAATGTAAAACTCAAAAATCAGAATGTGCATTTTCTTTAGCCTTGAAATTTGGTTTTGTACTTTTTTCCAAAGTTTGTCTTATACAGTTGTTAACTCTGTGAAGGAACTTCAAGGGAGCCCAGAAATCTGACTCTGAAAGAATTCTCCTTTTAATAAGACTGCGTGGTTCATAGTCATTAAACCAGAGCGTTCTACTCAGTGGGAGCTGCCACAAAAACAGAGCATGAATGCCTAATTGAATTGGAAAACTTACTACTTTGCGCAAGAGTTGAATTGTTTCCATCTTGTTCTGTTTTAATGCTAATTACTTTCTTCTTGTGGTCGTGTAAGGGGGAACTTGTGTATACTTTTTAAAGTGCTCCAAAACTTGACATGTACAGGTTAAGAGGTTTGACGTAATTTTACAGGAAAACACCACTCTGAACTCTAGGGTACAGATGTGGGGACCTGCATGAAAACCCCCTAAGCTTATTTTTACTAGCTTAGGTTAAAACTTCCCCAAGGTACAAACTATTTTACCTTTTGCCCTTGGACTTTATTGCTCCCACCACCAAGCGTCTAACAAATATATAACAGGGAAAGAGCCCGCTTGGAAACGTCTTTCCCCCCAAAATCCTCCCCAAACCCTACACCCCCTTTCCTGGGGAAGGCTTGATAAAAATCCTCACCAATTTGCAAAGGTGAACACAGACCCAAACCCTTGGATCTTAAGAACAATGAAAAAACAATCAGGTTCTTAAAAGAAGAAATTTAATTGAAGAAAAAATAAAAGAATCACCTCTGTAAAATCAGGATAGTAAATACCTTACAGGGTAATCAGATTCAAAACATAGAGAATCCCTCTAGGCAAAACCTTAAGTTACAAAAAGACACAAAAACAGGAATATACATTCCATTCAGCACAGCTTATTTTATCAGCCATTTAAACAAAACAGAATCTAACGCATATCTAGCTAGATTACTTCTGAAGTTCTAAGACTCCATTCCTTTTCTGTTCCCGGCAAAAGCATCACACAGACAGAGAGAACCTTTGTTTCTCCCTCTACCCCCCACAGCTTTGAAAGTATCTTGTCTCCTCATTGGTCATTTTGGTCAGGTGCCAGCGAGGTTATCCTAGCTTCTTAACCCTTTACAGGTGAAAGGGTTTTTCCTCTGGCTAGGAGGGATTTTAAAGGTGTTTACCCTTCCCTTTATATTGATGACATATAATTTTACAGGAAAACATCTTATTCTCTATAGTTAAAATGCAAAGGAAAAACAGCATTTCATTGTTGGAAAATGTATTGTGTTAGCTTCAGAGGAGGCAAATAAACCCAGCCAAATCCATGTATTTATACAACCTTTGCATTTTAAGCGCAGAATATCAATTGATGTATCCCTAGATTATTTTTAATGTTTTATTGCTTGGTTAGATAAATAACATAGAGATGTAATGCCTTGGCTGTCCAAAGCCATTCCTGTTCTTTCACGTCCTAAATTTATTATTTGATTGTTTGGTTATATTTTTTGTGGGTTGACTGGTAACACGTTTGCACAGAGGTGTCTCTTTGCTTTATGTGTAACAGAGAAAACATAAAAATGCACAATCAGGAAGATTTATAGTTGTCCAGAGGAATGACCAGCTTGAAATATGACTTACTGGTTGCTGATCTCATTGCCCGAGGAAGACACGCTACTATCCTACAAGCGATTAAATCACATAGTTTTAAAAAAGTATCTGAAACTGAGAGATTGTATTGGAGCATAACTGAGTTATTGATTACAGTTTTGAAGTTTGATATCCATTTTAAGTAGTTTGTTACTTTTTAACTAGACCTCTGAAAAATGCACAGCAGTATTTATACCTCTGAGTTTCTCTTTCTCTGCTAAAACTTTTCTTCCCTGACTATTTAGCTACTTTAGATTTACCTCTGAACTGTGTTTAAAAGGGCAGCTTTTGTCTGGAGGCAATAACATCCTGACATCATTGAATCAGTCCTATTTGTGTTTTGTATCTACAGTGCATTTAGCAACCATTGTGCCGAATTCAGTCCTGTTGTAAACTCCAGTGGAGTGTCACCCCACATACACCCGGACTGATGCTGGCCCACTGTTTGTCATTTAGTGAGGTACAATAAGCAAAGTAAGTTCTTGCAAGAAGGATCACAAGGCACTGGGCTTGAATGGGCTCAGCTTGGACCAAGAGGTGGCGCAGAGTCACCAGAGAGCCTTTCAAAGCTCCAAATACATGGAGGTCCATTACCTAGAGGAGATGAAGTTTGCTCTCTGCCTCTTCCTGCATGACTCTGCTGGATAGTCCATGAAGGAGGAGGGGAGCAGGGCTTTGGAGCTGTGCTCCGGCTCCACTCCAGCTCCAGGCAAAAACCTGCAGCTCCACTGCTCCGGAGCTGCTCCGCGGGCTCTGCTCCAAAGCCCTGGAGGGGAGGATGGCTTCTCTTCCTCCCTGACACGCCCCCTTCCACATGCCATGGTGCAGGGAGCTGGGAAGGAGCAGCCACTGTGTTTCACAGACACATTTGAAGTTGCATGTGTCTCTGCAGTTCTCTGCAGGTCACACATAGGGGAGGGAAGTAGCCCCTTATCCGTCCTCCCTCCTTTGCACAGCCAAACAAAATCTGTCCTACCATGAGAAGACTAACTAGACACTGATTTCCCACCAGAGAATGTATATTTCCCCTGTGTCTTTTCTGTGCTTTGCAATGTCATCTCTTAAATATATCATCATATGCTGTTTATTCTGAGATCTTTCCTTTTGGATTACCTTCCTGTAGCACTTTGATATCCATTTGGCGATTTATTAGTCAATGTCCTGTGGGCACAGGCATTATTTTCAGTTTTAAGTCAAGGAAGTATTGTTCCATTAAACTGGGAATCAGTGAATTCTTTTAAAATGATGGGCCAGGTGCTCAGCTGCTGTAAACCACAGTGGAACTATATCTGCTTATATCTGTATGAATGGAGTTGTTCTAATGGACAATTGCAATCTAAATGGCTATGTTAACTTACCAAAATGTCTTAGGTAAAATGAAACACTAGATAGAAGGAACAGGGTTGTCTGTAGTGATATAACCTCTTATGCACTATGAGAAGCCTGAAGTCCCCTCTCCTAGCTCAGATCTTCTTAAATTCATTCACTTCCTACCTTTAAGCACGCAGGGATTGTTTTTTAATTGCAGCTGCCTATGGGTCAGATGTAGCTTGGGCTTGAAATTGATAGGGTCCTCCAGAGGGTGCCAAACTGAACAGAGGAAAGTCAGCAGGAGTAAACTCAGGCCAATTAGTTCCCACTCCTATCGGCAATGCTATGGAATATCCATTTTTTTATCAGTAAGACTGCAGCTTGCATGAATAGGTCTCATTGACATATAAGATCATTGACATATAAAATCTTCTGATATATTTGGAATATTTTTCCTCTTAACCTATTGCATGTACTAAATTTGAGAGGACTGGTTGTAGCAGTGCCCAGCCTAACATTTTTATTCAGAATATTGTGTTAAGTGTTTCACCTGAAACAGTAAATGCATTTTTATGGCATGTTTCACTGTCATGCAATTGCATATAAGAATCAGCAAATGCTCCAACTAGCAGTCCTATATATTTTCCTGATTTAACGAAGTAAATGATCAAGTTTTCTAAAGATGAATTGAAAGTTTTGTCATGTATCTAAAAGACCATCTAAACCTTCAGGATGAAGACCCTGGTCAACAACTATGCTCCTCTGGCACAATGGAACTCTCAACGATCAGAATAACGCAGATGTGATGGAGTATCCGCATCACACAAGCTCTGAGCAGCTTAACGTAGGCCAGAAGGAGACAATTAACCTTAATGCTGCACCTGCAGGGAAGCAAGGGATTGATGAGCACTAGTAGCAGATGAAGCCCAGCTGGAGGAGGAGCTGGGACAGGAGTATAAAGCCAGGAAGTGAGAGCAGGAAGAGACTGCTGGGAGGAGGTCTGCAGTCACTCTCAAGGGGACAAGAAGGAGATCCAGGGGGAGCATAAGCCCTGGGTCCTGCCCTGGACTAGGAAAATTTACAAGAGGCTGAAGTAGCCACATGATGCAGAAGATGCTCCGGTGGTAAACCCAGGGATGGAGAGGCAGGGTAGGAAGGAGCCCAGGGAAACAGCAACCAGGACTGAGACTGAGAAGACCTAAGTTGCGAGTCATAGGGTCCCTGAGCTGGAACCCAGAGTTGTAGATAGGCCCAGGTTCCCCTACCATCCACTGGCAAAGTGGCACAGACCTGGAACTGGAACAGAAGACTGAGACAGCATACAGACAGCTTGTCCAGTGGGACATAGTCCCTCCCTTCTGGGGTAACAATCTAGTGACCTGGCTGGAAGGCCAGGTCACAAAGAGGGAGCATTCCAAGTCATGGAAAGAGGGGCCACAGCGTGAGCAACCAATGGAAGGGGGCACCAGATGAGGAAAAAGCTAATTCCCAGACCACAGTGGGAGACACAACTTTCTCCGGGGGTGATCTGAGACTGTGGAATGAACTCCCCCAAGGACCATCACAAATCTCACCATTTTTCACTCCCAATACATGGCACATTTCTTTGCCCCTGCCTTCTCTAAAATAAAAACATAACAGGTATATTTATATATTTAAAAATAAAGCCAGAACCTACCAAACAAGACACTCCACTGCACACGTTTCTCCTTCTGGGAAGAGAAGGAGAGAACAAACGACATGTGACAGATGTTTAGTCACGTTGCTTAATGCACTACTGAAAGGCGCTCAGATACTACGGTGATGAGTGTGGTTTAAAAACCTTTTACAGAATAGAATGTATTACCCTCCTTTAGAAGGCATTAAAGCTTAGTAAATCAAGACGGTTGATTAAATTCAGTCCGGAATTACTATTCGAATACTGAATACAACTCATGATGTTTTTGTGGGAGAGAAATGTGTTGTTGGTTTCTTAAATTAAAAGGCACAGTGCTGCATAAGAAGCATTGCTGGGTTCACCCATGACAGAAAGTGCATTTGCCAAATGGTGGGCAGAAATCCAGCCATTGGCAGGAGCCGGTGTGGGCCAAAACTGTCTGCTGAATTTGTGCATGTAAACCCATGCAATGCAATTTGTATGCCTAAGGCTGCATCTCTGCAGGGAAACAGGCCATGGTTCTGCATCCATTTCCAACAACTGATCTTGAGAATGGTATCAGGTAACATAGCGCTGCTAGCAGGTGCCAGCCAGGATGTACAGTGCTTTGTATTTGACAGAAGGTTGTTGAAAACTCACCTCAAGACAGGCTGACCAGGCATCCTGACCACGCTGCTTGAAGCCGTTTTCAAGACTGGTTCTGGAAAACTGTTTCAGAACATGGCAAGTTTGCAGTGGGCACAGTGTTTAATGCACATTTGAGCAAACAGTTCAGGCCCCAGTTTTGATCATTTGACCCTTTATGTGTTATCTGTGCACCACCTCAACTGAAATTGAAAATCAGGGCCTTCAGCTCTGCCAAATGAGCTAACGGAAATCCTCCATCTGACTTTACCAGCAGGAGCTGCAGCATGCTCTGCTTTTCTCAGCTGGAAGTCACTCTTACACAGCATATATGAGAGCAGATATGGCATCATTAATGCACCTCAGAGAAATGTATTCCTGTTCCTGTGGATTCACAGTACAGAGAATTACTTGTCTGTTTTAAGAACATAAGAATTTCAATAAAAGGGTTATTTGCCCCCCCACACACACACCCCTACGCTCTGAAAGAAAAATGTATAACAGTTTACAGAACATCCCATCTCAGATGCCCTTGGCATCTTACAATAAAGTACTTTGTTTTCATTGCTGTTTTTGAGAGCTTTGCCCACCAGGCTTTTTGAAAGTGGAGGAAGTAAGTGTGAATTGATGCTTAGCCTCATTAAGCAATGAGAACCCTGTGGCTGCCTTGAGGGTGCTGGAGATTGAGAGCCTCAGTTTATCCAGAAAGCTTGTACCCCTTGGAAAGCACTAGTGCAAGCTTCCTTACCCTGTTCATGTGTCTGATCAGAACGCTGGAGAGAGTACACGTGCACCCACACAGCTTAGCTGTGGCTCTGCCAATCACAATCAAGACATTAAAATATATGATGAAATATATTTAATGTCTTAACAGTAATGAAGGGACACTGACCTGAATAAGAAGCTTGAGAAGAAGCTTGTAGTTAAAGTGCTGCCTGAGGATCAGTTCCCGGCTCAGCCACACATTCTGCATGTGACGTGCAGCAAACCACTTACCAGAGCAGGTCAACAGATGGGAAAGATTTTCACCAAAATTTCTATCACTTTTCTCATTGGGAAATTTTGAAAAATCAGGTTTTTTTCCACCAGCTCTACCGATTGCTGCCTTTGCTTCAGTTGGAACTATTTCTTTCCTTGGCTTGCCTATTTCGTTTGCAAGGACTATATGGCTGTACGGTGCCCTGTTCAGCGAGGACCTGATCTCAGTTGGAGCACTGCTGTAATGCAAATAATAATAGTACTGAGTAACACACTCAGATTTTTTTAAGCAGTATGCTTGTGTGTCATCAAAGTTATGTACATTATAGAGAGAGAAAGATGGTTATTTGAAGTGAAAAAGTTCTTTATCCCCATTATCAACCACTGTCAATTATAGCTAAGCCACATTTTCTGTCTGTCTGCTCACAAGAGCAAACAGACGAGGACTGGACTTTGTTGGGTGTGTAGATCAGGCACTTTTTGCATTAGGATATCCTTTTTTTAAAAAGCGCTTCTTGCTCATTTTCAAGGTGCTCTCCAGTGTAATGATTTTGCCTCAGGTTACATGAATTAGGCTTTTAATGCAATCATATTATGGCACTGAGTGCTAATAATACTGCATTCCCAATGGAATTCTGCAGCCAGGGGACATGTATCCCAGCATAATTAGTGTTTTTGATCATTATGTGATATAATTATATTTTCTACAGACCACTGGTATATAAATAAACCCATAAAATCTCACCCCCAAATTAATTTGTATCCCTGCTAGATAAAGCTAGAATTTCAGCCAATAGGAATGACCCTGTGAATTAAGATCAGATATATTATTTTAACTATGCAGAAGATCTATAGCTAATTTACAGTGTAATGCTTTGCTTTTATCATAAACAGGGATGTGAAAATATTGAATAAAATATGCACCAAAGTCAGTTCATTTGTTTGAATTGAGATGGTTTTCCTTCTTGATGTATGTGTTATGCTTAGAGGGGGTAATGGCGTGTTTTAATCCATTGGGCATGATATTTCCCCCTCTGCAGAGACCCTGTCCAAAGCTGGTGTGTCTCTTAAGTCTTACTTAAACTTTATTTTGAGTTTAAGTGGGACTTAAGCATTGTCCAGGCCATGTGCAAGTTCTTTGCACACAGGAGAAAGTTTTTATCTTAGTGATCTATAAAAGCAGTTGGCTTGGGTGCACTGGAGACAAAAAGTTTCTGTTTATCCAGACATCTTGGGTGAAATCCAGGCCCCAGTGAAGTCAGTGGGAGTTTTGACATTGAACTGAAGGATTTCACCGCTTCTGGATATTTACCAGAGAACAGCTCTAGCTGCAAGAAGATATATTAGTCTTCATGCCTATTTTATCCCTGCCTCTTTGCTGAGATTGGTAAGTAGCACTGTCAAAAAGCATATGGGCCTTTTGTTTTGAAGACTCTTCTGGGCCAGGAATGGGATCTGAGACCATTTACTCATTTCACATAGGGCCACTCAAAAGTATCAATTTTTGGTTACTGTTTGTTCTTAGCTAGATTTAAACCCGTGGCCTGGAAGTTAATGGCTTGATATCCTACCACCAATTGACATGCATAACTAGATTAGATTTGCTTCGGGCAGTGGCGGATTAGCCACTGGGTACTGGCCAATTGGGGCACCCCGAAAAATGGGTGCCCCCATGCCCCAACCCACTCTGCCCACCCTGTGCTCCTGCCAGGGAGTGGGGTCAGGGTGTAGGGGCTTGCCCCGCTCCCCCCATCTGCCCGGCAGGAGGGCCAGGACATGGAAGTTTGCCCTGCTCTGCCTGCCCAGTGCTCCCCCATGCCCTGACCCCACTTCCCGGCAGAAGCACCAGATGGGCAGAGCGGGGCAAGCCCTCGCACCCTGACCCAGCTCCCTGGCAGGAGCGCTGGAATGGTCGGGGGGGGGGGGGGGGGCTTTAGATGGAAGGGGTGGGGAGGGGCCCCCACCTGCTCTGGCCCAGGGCCCCGCAAACCCATAGTCCACCTCTGCCTTCAGTTGAAATGTCTGCGAAAATGAAGTGCAATGCTCATGTTGAAGACACTCTATTCCCCGCTCGTACTAATGCCCCTCCTCCCACATTTAGAGTCTGCTGGTGCCAAAAAGTATTTTTATAAAATAAAATGGCTAGTTAGATGACAAACTTTCAGAATGTAAAAAATTAAATTGTAAAGTAAACAGCTGTGCACTTGAGGTTCATCCAACCCTTTCTGCACACGTCGCATCTTGACCAGGACAAGACTGCCAGCTCCCTGCTCTTCACCCTTTCCATCTCCGATCCAGTCCAGTTAAAATGCTTCAGAGACTCATGCCTTGCTTAAAAAATAAGCAAAGAATTGGTAGGAAACTGGAGAGGGAGAAGATTTTCCCTTAGACACTTCCAGTAAAAATGTATTTTTGCGCCATGTTTAGTAACATTTTCTTTTAATTAAACCTGTTAAGCTATAATGCAATGTACCCTCTTAAAGGAGCGTCTAAACAATTCCTTTCAACACTGGTGGGGCAAGCTTTGTCCCCCTCTCCCATTCTCTCTTCCTTCCCCTTGTTAAGAGCATCCAGATGAAGCTATTTAGGGTGCACAATAAGGTTTGGGGAGGTTTTTTTGGTCCTACAAAACCACAACATGTTCTTGAGCACTATCTATTGTAACTAACTATCTTGTAGCTAGCTATTTACATATGTACAAAGAGAGCACTCCTGTAACACCCCTGTCACTTACTGTCTCTGTGTGGATCACTCACTCTGGGCCAAGAAGAGTGGGGTCAGTGTCACAGGGGCTGCTGACTCTACATGCGGAATCTATCTGGTGTGGAATCCAAGGGCCCCAGTCTAGTCCTAAAAGTTCAGTTTAGTCCAAACTGATATCACATTTTCAGTACTTGAGGGCCAGATTCCTGAGGAAATAGGTTAGCCAGCAGGGTTGATTATAGCCTAGGCTGAGCGTGGCTCCTGCTTTTTTCTTCTTGAAGTTGCTAAGCAGCTTCAGAGCTATGATAACTCCTGCTTCCTGTGTCACTTAAGCAGAAGGGATAGGGAGAGACCAGGAACAAAGTGTACACATGCCTAAGCCCTCCTATGCAGTCAGTGAAGTGTCCCCTATATGCATGTTGGGTCTTTTGTGTAGCCAGCATAGGTTCCTTCGTGGGGCTTAGGTTCTCCAGAAAGCCATTTAAAATGTCTTGAGCTAGATAGGGTTCAGCTTGAGCTTAACACCATGTTTCTTGTATACTGTACACTCACGTCTTGTCCTGATGCAGAATACTCTTTATCCTTATAATGTATTATCATCACCATTGATATTATTTTATGAAGCCAGTTTTAAAAAAAACCCAACCAAACCAAGCAAAAATTCTGCTGGTTAATACTGCACGTTACAAGAGAATCTGGAAGACCCAATGATCAGTGTCAAGTTTGGGGGTTGTTTTTTGTTTTAATTGAAGCTGCTAAAATTACAAGTGTACGTGTCAGCAATGATTAGACAAGTCTTAAATTCACACTGCAATCAGCAAGTCACTCACTTGTGGTCTTTCTTCCTAATTTAAAATGTGGGTTTAAAAGGAGGAAGTCACATTTATATATGAATATAGTCCTATGTGCACATGTGTATTTTGTTGTTTTTTTCTGCTTAATTCCTGTTGTTTGTAATATAGGATAGGAAACTTAAATAACTTTTTCTTCATTGGTTTTATCCTTTAGCATTGCAGGTAAATGTTGATTGTTCCCCCATTACAGAATATTTCCAGCACACTTTACAAGTTTTATTTTCCAATGTATACTTATTTGTTTGTCCATTGATGATGTGCTACTCTGATTATCAACACCATTGATAATGCTAATTGTAGATCTAGGCATGGAGACTTCCCAAAAGCACTCTGTGAATAGAAATTCCATTGAAATCAATGGGAGAATCAAGACAGAATACTTACAGGACTGGGCTTCTGGTGCTTATAGGTAAGCTTTCACTGTGGAAAGGATAACAACAGCTCAAACATTTCTGAAGCTCCTACTCAAATGTGTTGTTTTATTTATGAAACTAGTACATAAACCCCAATGTATTAATTTCAGATAGACAATGAATATTATCATCATTGTTTCACAGTTGGCAAAACAGAGGCAGAATTGTGATTTGCCCAAGACAAGAGGGCATCGCACCAGCTGTGATTAAAACTCAGGTATTCGGGATTCCCAGTCTTGTGCTCAGACCACTAGTGCATGACCTTTTACTGTACTTAATTTATAAAACTGCAGGAAAACAATATGCACAAGGTTAAGTTCTGTCCCTGTCATCATGCAATTCCTGGTGATCTCAATGGAAGTTGCAGGTGTAGGCAAGAACACAATTGACCCATTGTCATAGGTGCTTTGGAGAAATGCAGTTTTTTTCCAGAAAACTCCTGGGCCTATCTTTGGTTAAAAGCCATGGAGGTGCATTAGAAATATAAGGAAAGGGCTAGCCTGGTGACACAAAAAATGGTGGCATGATGTATTGATTTGTCAAGATTCTCACGCCCCAGGAAGTGTCACCTCCAGACTTCCTAGAGGTAGTAGTGATAGCAGCTCTGCTCCTGCTGATGGATTGCTGGAATTGAATTAACAGCCCCAGGGGAGCAGCAGAATTTGTCCTACATGCTGATAGGGATGTGCTGCGCAGAAATGAATGCAACAGTTGGATATGTTGGTTATGGAAGAAAAGATTGGTGCTGACACCCAAGGGAAGGGCAGTCCTCTTCTCTTCTTGATTCTTTGGTGGCCCTGCTGTCAAACAACAGTTCAGGGAAAAATACCGGACTCTTGTTGGAAAACTAAGAGTGAGAAACAGAAGCTGATTTTCCAAAGATTTCGCACTGACACAGACTCAAATGGTATGTATTTCTCTGTGTGTTAGGCCTAATAAGAGCATTTAGTTATTTATACAGAAGAGCTGAGAGTGGTTCATAAAGAAGAATAAGCATTAAATTACCACAATTCTTCCTTTTTTCTTTACAAGAAAATGTGGAAAGGAGCTCTAGGAGCACATGCGGAAGAACCAAGCAAATGAGAGTGAGGATTCCCCACCCCCCTTTCATTGCCAAAGCCAAGATTTCAGAAAAACTGTGATATAATATTTCAGTCTTGGAAAGCATTCTGCTGCCACCATGGATGGTGCTCAGCTTTTAGTATAAAAATGTTGGCTGTAGATTGTGAGATGCTTTCTCTTTCTTTTGAGGGGCATAATTTTAGGGCCAAATTCTGCAGATACTAATGGGAGTTTTGCTTGAGCCACAGGAATAAGAGCTGCAAGATTTAGCTTCACCAGGAGAGCTGATGGCATTATTTCAGAGCTCTCCTATTTAATTTTTCATTTCAATCCCATATTTTACTTCTCTCTCAAAATAGACTAAGGTCAATGGGATTTGTAAGTGCATGGCCCCTCTTGAGATCAGGCTGTGTATTTATTTGTTTTGGTGGGTCTGCCTGTGTACAGATATATCTGAATTATCTATTTAAAGAGCTGACCCAATTCCTTTTGAACTCGATGGGAAGTTTCCTTCATCTATCTGTAAAACTTATATAATGCCTTAGAAGAATGTAAGGCGTAAGAATGACTGGGAACAGAGCGGGAACCTACCTTATGAACACTGTTTTAGTAGCTCCCTAGTGAAACAGGACGTAAGGGAATCTAAGCCATGTTAACTACTTGTATACAACCTGATGTTGCAGTTCAAGAGGTCATAGAGGTGGATGAACGGACTTGGGTTCGGAATGTAACTGAACAGAAGTTTCCATGTGAATGGACCATGGCTGCCATTCTCCAAGTGAGATTCTGAATAATCTTTTCACTGGTTGGAGGAAGGGGAAAACAAGGGAATAATATATTGTACTTTACTGAACGTTGTAAATAAAAAGGAACTCTTTAGTAACTGGTTCAAGCTTATTATGCAGTAAAAAAGCTACTACAGTCTGACTGACTGCCAGCCATTCCTGCTAATATTAAATATCATGTGTTCAATGTGGGAGAAATACATGATATGAAAGCAACTTAAAGAAGAAAACATATACAATAATTCTTTCTGCTCTGTGGTTGTACAGCATCTAGCACAATGGGGTCCCTGCTCCAGGAGTGGGGCTCCTTGTTACTACCACACTATAAATACTACTACCAAAAAATGCAAAACAGAAAGAATTAAGATGGAATAATTGAGCCTATTGCAAAAAATTTCATGTTTTCACTATTTTTCTAAATGTATGATAAACTCCAGGTATTTATTTCTGAGCCTTTTAATCACAAGGGATTGTCAAGACAACCAGAGTAAAATGTATCTTTGATGAGTGCCTTTATTTGTGGCAAAAGAAATTTCAAGAAACACTCTTTCCTTTGGGAGGACAAACCATAGTAACAGAAGAGGGGTTAAAATACTTTTTTTCAAAATGATTTTTTTCAGTGTTTAAAAGCATTCGATAGGATCCTTCAGCACTGTGTAGGTTTCGAGAGAGCAAGAGTAATGGGAACTCATTTAAATTCCAAATGCATCCCCATCTGTGTAACCAGCTTGTTGTTATTGTACTCTGCAGAATTGTTGGGCATGGATTAATTTTGCTGACTGAATTCAGAAAGTGCATTGTGGAAAAGATTGAACTTTGGATTTCCCCTGTTCTTTGAAAGGAGGGCAATAAATGCAGAACAGCCCTGAAAATGTTTTCACATAAAAATTCAGTGTCTATTGGCTGAGGGCAGAGAAAGGGCGCAATTTGCTGTAAGGGATGTTGCTACACTTAGCTCATGGAGGAGTGAGTGTCTGGGAAACTCCACATGGTGTTCAAGCTCCATCTTTTTATTTAAAAATAAAGAAGGAGTCTGTCCATGCTCGGTAGCCGAGATGGAACGTTAATGAATGCAACACAGAAATCACTAGGACCAAAAATGAAATGAATCCCTTAAATATGCTATTTTTGTTCTGGGATGCTAGTCTCTCTTCCCACTTGTGTGTGTGTGTTTCTCTGTTTCACATCAAACAACTGGAGTTAATGTACTGTATAAGTATTGGCAGCGTTAAGACTTCCTTTTGCTCCTGAGTCTTGGGGGAAAACAGCAGTGAGCTTGTGAGATTTTCCAAGTGAGCCAGAAAAGAGCCTGTTCACCAGAGTTCATATTCTGGTTAGTAGCTATTTACAAGTAGCCCGAGGAAGCTATGATTGAGCTACATGTACTAGCTAGGAAGGCAGAATGCCAAGTCCAAAAATGTGCTTTAAAACTTGGCTGTTCGAACGGCTTGGTGATTCGGTGTGGAGCAACAATGCTGTGCAAAGGGGAGGGGAGTCTATGCAACCAAGATGTATGTAGCCCTCCAAAAAAATAGCTTCAGTAAATCTTTTAGGTGGAATTTAAGAACACGTTGCCTCGATATTAGCTAATTATTTTAATTCCATGTTTCTAACTACAGCCAGCTCATTTAGGAGGAGGATAATGAATGCTTGACACTTATAATGTATTATTTCCCCTGGGTTGTGAATAAGGGGATATTCAGGTAGCCCAAAGGAAATTATTTTTTACAGTGCATAATTAGCCTGTGGAACTCACTGACACAATATGTCACTAGCAAGATTCCCAAAGCTATTGGCCATTTTAAATGGACAATAAGAACATCCAGAGCTAGAACAGAAAGTATCAAAAAATAAAACATCCTTCCCCTCCCCCGCCACTGGAGTTTTGGAAGGGATATAAATCCCCATACTTCAGTGCATAAGCCAAACTTTAATTAATGCGGGTTAGGAAGAAACTTTCCCTGTTGACAGATTATTCCATAACTGCCTACTACAGGGTTTATGGCGTCTTCTGGAATATCTAGTTCTGGCCATTGTGGGAGACAGGTTAGTGGACCCTGGGTTTGATCCAGTCTGGCAATTCCTACTGCCTGCTTTTAAAAATATATTTTCAGTCACTGGGAACAGTGGCAAGAAAAACAATGAAAGCCACAGGAAGCTGAAATATTGGTACGTAAGAGAGCAGGTCATCTCCTAGTGCCCCCTTGTGGCCAGAGGTCACTCTGCGGTACCCTGCCTCTGTTTCCCCCCTTAAGAACTGCATGCAGTCTTCTCTCTGGCCTGGGGCTAGTTTAACAACAGAAACAGTTCAAAATAATCCTCAGGATCCCAAAATAAAGTCCATCACCAGAACACAAAGTTCATACTGGGCTCTGGCATTTATCACAACCGGAGCTCTTCCTGTGACCAAGTCTGTTCCCATAGCCAGTCCTCCCAGCTCTTCCTAGCTAGAGCTCAGCCTTTAGGCTCTGGCCCCTAGGCCCAAACCCAGTCAGGGCTTCCCACAGGATAGGGTTGCCAGGTGTCTGGTTTTCTACCAGAACACCTGGTCGTGGCAGCTCCAGTCAGCACCACCAACCGGGCCGTTAAAAGTCTGGTCGGCAGCGATGCGGGTCTAAGGCAGGCTAGTCCCTGCCAGTCTTGGCACTATGCTATGCCCCAGAAGCGGCCAGCAGGTCTGGCTCCTAAGTGAGGGGGCCACGGGGCTCCGCGCACTGTCCCCACCCCGAGCACCGGCTCCGCACTCACGTTGGCCGGGAATCATGGCCAATGGGAGCTGGGCGGGGCGGTGCTTGCGGGCGAGAGCAGCACGCAGAGCCTCCTGGCTCCCCCACCTAGGAGCTGGCTGCTGGCTGCTTCCAGGGCACAGCACGAAGCCCGGACAGGCAGGGAGCCTGCCTTAGCCCCGCTGCGCTGCTGACCGGGAGCCGCCCGAGATAAGCCCAGGCCCCAGGCCCACACCAGAGCCTGCACCCCCAGCCAGAGCCCGCGCCCCCTCCTGCACCTCAACCCCCCGCCCCAGCCGTGATCCCCCTCCCATCCTCCAAACCCCTCGATCCCAGCCCAGAGCGCCCTCCTGCACCCCAAACCTCTACCCCAGCCTGGATCCCCCTCCTGCCCTCCGAACCCCTTGATCTCAATCCAAAGAACTCTCCTGCACCACAAACCACTCATTCCCAGACCCACTCCAGAGCGTGCACCCCAGCTGGAGCCCTCACCCCCCCTGCACCCCAACCCCCAGCCCAGAGCCCCCTCACACACCCTGAACCCCATATCCCCATCCCCAGCTCAGAACCCATACCCCCTCCTGCACTCCAACCCCCTGCCTCAACCCGCAGTCTCCTCCCGCACTCCGAATCCCCCAGCCTGGACCCCCATCCTGCACTCCAGAGCCTGCACCCCCAGCGAGAGCCCTCACCCCCTCCCACACCCCAACTCCCTTCCCCAGACCAGTGAAAGTGAGTGAGAGTGGGGGAGAACAAGCCACCAAAGGGAGGGAATGTAGTGAGTGGGGGGCGGGGCCTTGGGGAAGGGGCGTGGCTAGAGTATTCGGTTTTGTGCTATTAGAAAGTTGGCAACCCTGCCACAGAGCCTCTTGCTCACTGGGCTCTGGCCTCCAAACTCCCCCAATGTAAGGGTCTTTCTTGCAGGAACCGTTCTCTCTCCAGTTTCCTGGCTCTGTCTCAGCCAGGTCTGTTCCCTTCCAGTTCTGTCCTCACTGAAACTCCCTCTGACCCCTTATAGCCCAGGTGCAGACCTGGCCCCTTAACTGGCCCAAGTGGGAACCTACTTTAATCATAGAGGCCAGCCAAGCTGTGACATGGGACATTTGCAGTTTTATCTACTATGAAAAGCCTTCTTTAACATACACTTATAGCTCTCTTCTTAAAAAGCAAAAAATGTAATTGAGCTTCTTAGTCCTTCAGACTGTTGTTCAAAATGCTAGTTGGTGTTGGCCTGTTGTTTCATTGTTCCCGCTGTGCTCCTTTGAGCGAGTCATTCGGCTCCTTTGTGATCTGTTGGTAGAGAATTGTGATTTAATCTGGTAAAATGCAAGGAAAATGAGTCAGTCTGTCGTTTTTATGGTGCTTGGCTGTCGGTGTTGGGACCCTAAGAAATTAACTGTTTTTTTGGTGCAACCCAAGTCAAAGCTGACTCTCTCTTTCGTTCCTCAGCTCCCTCCTCCCATACTTCTTTTCTTCTCCTGCTGTAAATTACGGAGCTTGTTTTGTGGTTACTAACCTCTTTCCACACTCCCAGTGATATTGTCTAGATGTCTGGATATAAGTGAAGGCTTTGGGTACTTGTGATTAAAAGGCAGGTTCACACAGCATGATGTCTCCTGTGTTGTTGGTTACTTCCAAGAGCCACAGCCCCTCCAGCCCTCTGAAATGTGGTGCCCTACGTTGGTGCCTGTCCAGCCATTGCCTCTGCTTTTTCCGGGAAGGGCAGGAGGCAGCAATGGCAACTCTTCCTCCTCAACTCCCTCCCGTCCCCCACGCATTCTCTGCTCTCTGTCACTGCTGCTCACCCAAGCTTTCCTCCCTCAGTCATGATCCTTGCCAAAATGGAATCCTGTCTTGTCCCCAGGCCATCCAGCAAAGTGGAGGAAAGCTAGACAACTAACAGTGTCCAGGGTGGAAAGATAAGAAGACCGAGCTACTGGTCACAGAGTGCGCTCTTTCAGAGAGATTTGATCATGCCTAGAAATAACGTGGCGCACACGGTTTTAATGAATGAAAAATGTGGAACAGGTTTTATAATAATTTTCAATTTGCTTTTGAGTTGTACAAGCTGCATAACTATCCAAAGACATTTCTCTCTGTCAGGAGATGAATGCCCTCGGAATTGTTAAGGGCAACATTTTGCGAGCAGAGAGATGTTAGCCCTGGGCATTTTGGCAAAAGTGCAATTTGAATAATTACATTTTCCCGACCTAAAATCCCCCTATCGTTTCAGCTGGATGCAGTACTCTTCTCTGATTTCTGCCCTAAACTACCGTATAGTCGTACACTCTGAAACAGCTGCTGGCCATAAGTAGATGAAGCACTTGGGGATCCTCTGGGGTGAAAGGCACTGTATCCATGTAAAATGATACCACTGTCATGTTTGCAGCGAGATTTAATATAAACAGGTGATTGCTTCAGTAGATGGCACTCAGCAGAGTTGCAGTAGTCAGGGGGCTCTGGGGAAGAAGCATAGTGTCAGCAACCCCTCTTCCCTCATGCACACCCCAACACTTTCACTTTGCAGTATCCATGAGGTTTTAGAGGAGGGAGTACAGACGGAAAGCTCTTTCTCCCTTCCAGATGATAGAAGGACGGCGCTTCAGATGTATCAGAAACAAGCTAGCCAGAAGCAGCTATCATACGCAAAGCCCTCAAATGAGGTTCAGAGAGAGTACCCTGGTACCATTCCCAGCCCTTTCCTTGTCCCCAGCATGGCAGTGGCAGCAGTGACGGGGCATTGCTCCTAGGCCTCAGTGATGGTGTCCATAATTCTCTTCTCTTCTCCCAGTGGTGCATCTGGCTAGCGGGTTCTGTCCTCCAATGCAGGGGTCTGGTATATATTTCAAGCTCTCATTTAGCCGACAGGAAGGTGTGATTCCTGTGGATCCTATCACAGGTCCGTTCTCAGCGCTGCTGATGAGGTACTGCGGAGCAGCACAGTGAGGGCAGCGGTAATGAGCAGGCAGTTAGCTTTCAGACACTGATCTCTTATTTCTTGCAATGCCTCTCCCCATGAAAGTTGAAAATGTCACTCACTTTACACTAATGAGGAAAATTTGTATTGTAACTTATGGAGAGGGATTTGCTTATTAGAGACAGTCATTTACAGTGGACAAAAACAGACTCTCCAAACAAAACATGCATTTCAATAAATTCAATGCAGCAGGTGTCCTTAAAACATGTGTCGTTTACTGCCATGACTGATTGTTTGTGATGTTTGTTTGTAATAATTCTCCATTCCAAGCGTAAGGAATACTGCAAATACCACAAATAGTGGTAAATGGTAAAAGGGAAGCCCCCTGTAATTTGTACTGCATCTATAATAGGTACTTTCTGGGCACTACTGGGAAAGGAGCAAATGGCAAGTCTCCAAATAAGACGGTGGAGATAGATACAGGGGGTGGATTACCTGGGCTACAACCAGGTTCTCTCCTCTGCAGCTGTGGAGGGCCCTAAGTGTAGGGGCACAGCTGCAGTTCTGCTCCACAGGGGCAGGATTTTTTTGTAGCCTGTATAGGGGATCTGCAACCTGCTAAAGCCCTGGAGCCCAGCTCTGCAAGCTGCTCATCATGGTATAATAAGATGTCGAGTTGATGCAGAGGCATGTCAGAGGAGGAACAGGGTCTGAGCTCGTGAAGCCACCACTACGTGGACCTTCCAGCCATGGTGAAACAGGGAGGATCCTACTGAAGTTCCATAGGTTTAACAGCGACCATGTTGCTCTGAAAGGAGTAACATTTCTCTGTATTTGAACTTGGTGTGGGTTCAAACTTCAGGATCTGGCTGCTAAAAGTTTACTAAAAATATTTGATTTAAACAAATTCAGTATTTTTTAAAAAAAAGTTTACATTTTCAGTGGAAGATCTTTGGTGAAAACATCCTCTCTTGTCACTGATAATAGCCAAGAAAGAGTTGCCAGATTTACAATTTTACTCCGTCAGCAGGAAACTTTCTTAACAAATAGTAGTGATAACCATTGCTGTGTAAATGTGGATGCAATAATTGAATTAATATATAAAGCAAATTAAAAACTCTGTTGTGAGAAAAGAATCAAATGAAAGTATTTTTAGTGGGGCAATGTTAAATACTAGGTGAGTTTTGTCTAGCTAGTTAATAGTTTGAGTAAAGAGATACAGATCGGATTTATTTTCAAATAGAAACTCAAAGTTATTTTTCTTCACAGTATATTTTTCATACAGGAAAATGGAACCTGGTAGATTTTATGAATTATTATCAAATGCAAAGGTGAAACTGGTGAGGTGTCCTTAAAAAAAAAAAAAGCAATAAATACTTAAGACTGCTCATTATGCTGGTCTGTCAAAGATTTGCACTTAATATAAATCTTGTTACAATTGGCCACCTTATCCAACAAGCACATTTAATTTCTGTGTAGGGAAGTACAATTTATGTTTAAGCTATGAACAAGTTGGCAGGGTGTTCCTTAATCTTGTTTTGGAAATGCTAGCAATAAATTTAGCAAGTGGCTTGAATCAAATCAAGGTTTTATGGAAGTTACATCTGTCATTTTTAGAGAGAATAGAGAAGTTTGAGAATGAGGCAGAAGTATCAATTAAGTAATAGTTGAAACTAGGAAAAATGTTCTATGGGTTTAGAGTACGCTGCTCTGACTCCTGAAGATAAAATCCAGATGCATCTGATGAAGTGAGCTGTAGCTCACGAAAGCTTATGCTCAAATAAATTGGTTAGTATCTAAGGTGCCACTCCTTTTTCTTTTCTTTTTATTGATTTAAGAAAACTTCTAGCCACTATTTTAAAACCTTTTTGGCTATACCTACTTCATTTAAGTAATTTGTTCCTTATGCTCCCCCCCGTCCAACAACTCAAAACGTGATGAAATGCATGCAGGACTTCCCCTATTGGTACTTTTGTTCCATCTATTTGAAACGAGGATTTAAATCTAGAGTTGACCAGATGATGACAAATTCCATGTCATGTCAACTTTTAAAGTTTCAGAATTTTTTTTTTGTTCCAAAACCTTTTGAACATTTTTGCAAAAACAGAGTTGTATCTTTTCCAACTGAAGCCTGAATTTTCCAATTTGGGAAGATGTGTGGGTAGGTGGCATGGTGGTTAGGACATTGGCCTGGGATGTGTTCTGTGTGTGTGTGGGGGGGGGGGGGGTCTTTCTCTCCCCCTCCTCCCCCCAGTCTCAAACAGAAACTTTGTCAAAACTGATACATCTCCATGAAAGAGCGTAATTTGGTGAAACTTCATTTCACTGAAAATGTTCCGACTGGTTCCACTCAAGTCTTCTGCTGGCAGCAAATCTCAAGTCCAGTGGTTCCCAAACTAGGGGCACTGCTTGTTCAGGGAAAGCACCTGGCGGGCCAAGCCGGTTTGTGTACCTGCCGCATCCGCAGGTTCGGCCTATGGCAGCTCCCAGTGGCCGTGGTTCGCCGTTCTCGGCCAATGGGGGCTGCGGAAAGCGGTGCAGACTGAGGGACATGCTGGCCGCCCTTCCCCCGCCCCCATTGGCTGAGAATGGCGAACCGCGGCCACTGGGAGCTGCAATCAGCCGAACCTACGGATGCGGCAGGTAAACAAACTGGCCCGGCCCGCCAGGGGCTTTCCCTGAACAAGTGGCGACCCTAGTTTGGGAACCACTGCTCTAGTCTTTATTTACCTCCTGTATTATGAGAGTGTAAAATTTTTGGTACACTCTTGTGTACCCAATGGTGCAGGAAATACCAGACTCCGGACTTTCACCAAGCCTTCCGTCTGTGGAATGTGAGTAAAGTAGAGAAAGTAATAGGAAAACTCATGAAACAGTCAGACTAAAAGCAGCAGCTGACTCATTGCTTTCGCAGTGTATATATGAGGCCTTCTTGAGAATTTCTATGGACTTTAGGGAACCCAGTCATGCCTCTAATCTAGCTATCTGGTTACAGTTACCCCAACAACCCTTTTACCTCTACTTCGCTGCAAGCAGGCCTTTTTCCCATCCCTCAATAGTGTCCATCTTAGCAACCTGAGAGTTGCTCCAATAACTATTTCCATTAACTTCTATCGTAATATATTGTTCAGAAAAACCAAGCTATTCATTCCGGGGTTAAGAAGGAATATCTGACCACAAATACTGATATACTGCTGGGTGTATGAACCCGGGTAACAAAAGTAATTGACCTGCTCAGTCAAGAAGCCATCTGTCCATTTTCCCCTGTTTTATGACCAGGCCTTGACAGACAAAGAGATTCTAGCTAACTGCAGTATTAATACCATGTTCGCAGGCCTATCTGAATTCCAGGATGCAGGATCTTTTTTCTGTCAGCAGGGCCGGCTCTAGGCACCGGCAAAGCAAGCACGTTCTTGGGGCGGCACAATTCCAGGGGTGGCGTTCCGCCCCCCCCCTTTTTTTTTTCACTTGGGGAGTTGCGCTCTCGGAGCTTGGGGTGGCAAATTTTTTGCTTGGGGCAGCAAAAAACCTAGAGCCAGCCCTGTCTGTCAGCCACATGTGTTTGCAATTGGAAAATCATCCTGATCTTAGCATAAAATGAGCTTAAGCTTTCTGCTAGTGAAGCTCTGTACTATTTCTGCACACAGCTGTGTTCTCTCTCCTCCATGGAGCTTTTTGCTGAAACATACCCCTTTAAACAGAGCAAGTCCCTCACTGAGTCCTGAATGTTGATGTGTGGGCAGGGAGATGCCCTCCAGGGCCATTGCTTGATCCTCTAGTTGCTTCCTAATATGACTGCTTTTTCATGCTTGTTACATTAACCATCCTGTTTGTCTCTGCTGTTTGGGCAGTTGGGGATCACTGCAGTCCAGCAACACACGTGACACTCCCTCTTTCTCCAGCCATGCCCAGTATGCTAGGAGAAAGGCAGCATGGGGCCACTATGTCAACTCAGCACCATCTGTGGGATTCCATTCAACTGGGCAGAACCACCAGAGAGCTGGTTTAGCCAGCTTGCAGGCTGCTTTTCAATGATGATAGTGAAGGATCTGGAGGAATGTCATTACATTGTCCAACATTCGTCAGTACTAACTTTGCAGAGAGAGTGAAAAATGCAAAGGAATGCACAAACATATTTTGTAAGTGCCATTTTGAATGCTCATTGAAAATATCACATGATCTTATTTTGAGTGTGATTATTTAGACCCCAGTCCTGCATCAGGAGAAACCAGTGTGGAGTCAGTGGGACTCTGCATGGACGTAGGAGTTCATGCTACAGATCATGAGACAGGCTCAGGGAGCAAAAGATCATTGGGGATTTAGTGGAGGGTTAAAAATTAAGTTTATAAACTTGGCCAAGTTTTTAAGAAATGAAGAATCCTATGTGAAATCTATAATTCAAGGTTTTGGCAAAATAAGGTGAAAGGTCATTTAATTATATTTAATCCAGACTTTACTAAGGTGAGCAAATGTTTTAAACCAGCTTTCCAAAATGGGTGTCGGTGAAGATTCATGTGAACACTGTCCAAGGGCCTGATCCAGTGACCCATAAAGTATATGAAAGTCTTTCCATTGACTTCACTGGGCATTGGATCATGTCCCAGGAGTCTAAGAAATATTCAGAATTTGTATTTGGCTTAAATAAGGTTTTAGCAGGTTGTTAAATTTTAGTAGTTTAGTAGGAATAGAACAGAATTTATTAGGTGTAAGGTACCTGACCTCTGTTCCTTGCTCAGGCAAAGTTACTGCTAATTCCACTGGGTGGACGGAAGCATTGTGTGAAACTACCTGGAATTAATTGGTGTGAACAAGTTCATACAAACTTCTGTGAAACAGAAATTACAAAATTTGCATAATTCTATCCAGAGTTTGATGGCACAAATTGGGAACATGCATAAGTTTGTCACTTATAACCAACTTGCTCCTTACATAAAATTTGATAAGTAAGTATGCTGCTTGTCTTGCTCACAATAACGGTCTACCTAATTACGATGCTACCAGCGGCTATTGGTATGGGCATAACTTCTGGAAGAACAGAAATAAGATGCACATGTCAATTCAGTAAGACCACTGACATAAAAACTTTATCAAATGATTTATATCCAAGCCAAAAGCTGCCTTGAATTATATCCCAAGCACTGAAAGATTGCAGCTGAGAGTGTACAGTGAAGTAAAATTCAAATTCTGCCCTCAGTTAAACCAGTGCAAGCAGAGTGCAGTTACATATCGGGGCAAAATGTGACTCAGTTACTTTGATGTTAACAAAGACCACTGTGCTATGGAGTTGTCTGTGTTATAAGTTAATAAATGGTTGTCCCCAATCTATTTCCTTTAAGTCATTGGAAGTATTGCACATCACACGTAGGAACAGCAGTATGCTCATTATAGGGTTAAATATCAGAAGCTCTGCAGTACTTTTACGTTCTAGAATCATAGAATCATAGAATATCAGGGTTGGAAGGGACCTCAGGATGTCATCTAGTCCAACCCCCTGCTCAAAGCAGGACCAATCCCCAATTAAATCATCCCAGCCAGGGCTTTGTCAAGCCTGACCTTAAAAACTTCTAAGGAAGGAGATTCTACCACCTCCCTAGGTAATGCATTCCAGTGTTTCACCACCCTCCTAGTGAAAAAGTTTTTCCTAATATCGAAACTAAACCTCCCCCACTGCAACTTGAGACCATTACTCCTTGTTCTGTCATCTGCTACCACTGAGAATAGTCTAGAACCATCCTCTTTGGAACCACCTCTCAGGTAGTTGAAAGCGGCTATCAAATCCCCCCTCATTCTTCTCTTCTGCAGACTAAACAATCTCAGTTCCCTGAGCCTCTCCTCATAAGTCATGTGTTCCAGACCCCTAATCATTTTTGTTGCCCTTCGCTGGACTCTCTCCAATTTTTCCACATCCTTCTTGTAGTATGGGGCCCAAAACTGGACACAGTACTCCAGATGAGGCCTCACCAATGTCGAATAGAGGGGAACAATCACGTCCCTCGATCTGCTGGCTATGCCCCTACTTATACATCCCAAAATGCCATTGGCCTTCTTGGCAACAAGGGCACACTGTTGACTCATATCCAGCTTCTCGTCCACTGTCACCCCTCGGTCCTTTTCCGCAGAACTGCTGCCTAGCCATTCGGTCCCTAGTCTGTAGCGGTGCATTGGATTTTTCCATCCTAAGTGGATGCTAAGAATTCTAAGATTCGTTAGTCTTCCAAATGCCTCCTTTAAACGTCAGCGATTATTTTAAAGCTATAAACTCACCAGACAGTTAATATTTTTAAAAAAAGAAAAGGAGTACTTGTGGCACCTTAGAGACTAACCAATTTATTTGAGCATAAGCTTTTGTGAGCTACAGCTCACTTCATCAGATGCATACTGTGGAAAATACAGAAGATATTTTTATACACACAAACCATGAAAAAAATGGGTGTTTATCACTACAAAAGGTTTTCTCTCCCCCACCCCACTCTCCTGCTGGTAATAGCTTATGTAAAGTGATCACTCTCCTTACAATGTGTATGATAATCAAGGTGGGCCATTTCCAGCACAAATCCAGGTTTTCTCCCCCCCCCCACGCACCCCCACACAAACCCACTCTCTTGTTGGTAATAGCTTATCTAAAGTGATGACTCTCCTTACAATGTGTATGATAATCAAGGTGGGCCATTTCCAGCACAAATCTTTAATATTTTAAAGATTTTAAGATTTCTGCAAGGGTTTTAGATCACGTTATTACAAAGTACATGAGTTAACACCTTGCTTTGGTATTAAAATGTAGCATTTCCAATCCATGTTTGACATGCTTGGGGCTATTCTGAGTCCTGATCCTCAGAGGGAACAAACTACAACATTAGGCTTTAATATTTTATTATGAAAGAGTCAAGTTGTTTACAAGCTGTGTAGCAAAAGTGTATGCTATTTTGTCACAGTGCAGTGTTTCCCCCAAGATTAAGTACAAGGCTGTACATAATGGAATGGAGAATTTAACTCCTCCCTAACAAAGACAAAATAACACAACTGAGGAAAAAATGCATGTTCTGTAACTTGAATAAAAGTGCACTGGAAATATTTCCATTGGACACATCCTGTTTTAAAGTGGCAAAGAGTCCTGTGGCACCTTATAGACTAACAGACATATTGGAGCATAAGCTTTCGTGGGTGAATACCCACTTCATCAGACGCATGTAGTGGAATTTCCAGAGGAAGGTATAAATATGCAAGCAAGAATCAGGCTAGGGATAACGAGGTTAGTTCAGTCAGGGAGAATGAGGCCCCCTTCTAGCAGCTGAGCTGTGAACACTAAGGGAGGAGAAACTGCTTTTGTAGTTGGCGAGCCATTCACAGTCTTTGTTTAATCCTGAGCTGATGGTGTCAAATTTGCAAATGAACTGAAGCTCAGCAGTTTCTCTTTGAAGTCTGGTCCTGAAGTTTTTTTGCTGCAGGATGGCTACCTTTAAATCTGCTATTGTATGTCCAGGAAGATTGAAGTGTTCTCCTACAGGTTTTTGTATATTGCCATTCCTAATATCTGATTTGTGTCCATTTATCCTTTTACGTAGGGACTGTCCAGTTTGGCCGATGTACATAGCAGAGGGACATTGCTGGCACATGATGGCGTATATTACATTGGTGGGCGTGCAGGTGAATGAACCGGTGGTGGTATGGCTGATCTGGTTAGGTCCTGTGATGGTGTCGCTGGTGTAGATATGTGGGCAAAGTTGGCATTGAGGTTTGTTGCATGGATTGGTTCCTGAGTTAGAGTTACTATGGTGCGGTTTGTCGTTGCTGGTGAGAATATGCTTCAGGTTGGCGGGTTGTTTGTGGGCGAGGACTGGCCTCCCTCCCAAGGCCTGTGAAAGTGAGGGATCGTTGTCCAGGATGGGTTGTAGATCACTGATGGTGCATTGGAGAGGCTTTAGCTGAGGACTGTATGTGATGGCCAGTGGAGTTCTGCTGGTTTCTTTCTTGGGCTTATCTCGTAGCAGGAGGCTTCTGGGTACACGTCTGGCTCTGTTGATCTGTTTCCTTATTTCCTCGTGCGGGTATCGTAGTTTTGAGAATGCGTGGTGAAGATCCTATAGGTGTTTGTCTCTGTCTGAGGGGTTGGAGCAAATGCGGTCGTACCTCAGTGCTTGGTTGTAGACAATGGATCGTGTGGTGTGTCCGGGATGGAAGCTGGAGGCATGAAGGTAGGCATAGCGGTCGGTGAGTTTTTGGTATAGGGTGGTGTTAACGTGACCATCACTTATTTGCACCGTGGTGTCTAGGAAGTGGACCTCCCATGTAGATTGGTCCAGGCTGAGGTTGATGGTGGGGTGGAAGCTGTTGAAATCATGGTGGAATTCTTCCAGGGTTTCCTTTCCATAGGTCCAGATGATGAAGATGTCATCAGTGTAGCGTAGGTAGAGAAGGGGTGTGAGTGGACGAGAGCTGAGGAAGCGTTGTTCCAGGTCAGCCATAAAAATGTTGGCATATTGTGGGGCCATGCGGGTGTCCATAGCGGTGCTACTGGTCTGGAGGTATATATTGTCACCAAATTTGAAATAATTGTGCATAAGGATAAAGTCACAGAGCTCAGCAACCAGTTGTGCTGTGGCATCATCAGGGATACTGTTCCTGACAGCTTGTATTCCATTTGTGTGTGGGATGTTTGTGTAGAGAGCCTCTACATCCATGGTGGCTAGGATGGTGTTTTCTGGAAGATCACCAATGTATTGTAGTTTTCTCAAGAAATCAGTGGTGTCACGGATATAGCTGGGAATGCTGGTGGCGTAGGGTCTGAGTAGAGAGTCCACATATCAGGACAGTCCTTCAGTGAGAGTGCCAATGCCCGAGATGATGGGGCCTCCAGGATTTCGGGGTTTGTGGATCTTGGGTAGTAGATACCCTTAGAGCCCCAACCGGGGCTATTCTATGTTGATTTGTTCCTGTATTAGTGTAGGGAGTGTCCTGAGTAGATGGTGCAGTTTCTTAGTGTATTCCACAGTGGGATCTGAGGAAAGTGGCCTGTAGAATTTGGTATTGAAGAGTTTCTGGCAGCCTCCTTTTGGTATTCAGACCTGTTCATGATGACAACAGCACTTCCTTTATCAGCCTCTTTGATTTATTTCCCAGATAGCACATTTTAAAAAATGTATCCATGTACAATGGTGATACGCTAGTTCTCTCTTCCTCCATTTCAGTGCACAGGATTGTTATGCTTTAATTGGGTTTTCTATTTAATAGTTTCTTAGGACTCAGACAGTGATTACTGCAATTTTAAGGTTGGATTGTTAACATCATCTCCAATAACTTCCTTAGAAATGTCACCACTTGATATTTTTTTCCCAGGGAAATAAAGGGTGACCATTAAAAACTGGGCAATGTTAGTGATTGCAGCACTGTGATTATATACGTTATGAATTACAGTAAGTAAATGTATAATGTATTACAATTTCAGATTTAATAAAGGTTTAGCTTGGATCCCTCTGGATTACAAAGGTGTTAAATGATTTTCTTTCTGTGATTTTTCTCATATTTCAAATTTCATAGTAGCATGCTGTCAAGATCTATTTGACATTCTATAACGCTTTCTCAAACACAGACTGTCTCTCCTCCTGACAGAGAGCATGCTTTGAATGAAAGTTCATTAGTCTATTGAAACATTTCAGTTAATTGCTAAGCTCGTACCCAGAATTGTGAAGTTCATATTTCCATCTGTGCACAAGCATAGCAGTAAAGAATATTTTGGACAGGTTAATTTGCCTAAAATACCATGTAGTCAATCAGAGTAACAAAGTTGTTGATGGGAGCATCTGTCAAACTGTAGCTTTCATCAGAGCTGTCCCTCTCTGCTAAACTAACATCTCTGGCTTCCACAAGTTGGCAGAAATACAGCAAACAATAACAGCAGCTGCACTAGAATAATGTTATTCTGATGCTAAACACCAAACAGCTGGGTGTTGCATTGGTAAGAATGGTTTTATGGTTCAGCCTCTTATGAAAATAAAATTCACTCATTCAGCTATGGTATTGTTTTAATATTTAATTGAGGTTGTTTATATTATTTACATTTTGTTAATTTTATGGTTCATGTAATTTGCTGGAAAATAGCACCCTCTTTGAAATTTGTGTGTGCATATAAAGTTTTCTTTCTTTCTTTCTTTCTTTCTTTCTTTCTTTCTTTCTTTCTTTCTTTCTTTCTTTCTTTCTTTCTTTCTTTCTAAACAAATTAAATGTATAAACCAAATTTATTAAAATGAGCTTTGTGTAAAAGCTTGGAACTTTCATCCATTTTTCAAAGACATGAACTACACAGCCCATAGTGTGCCATTAATTTTCTGACAATCAAAAGCATTATTTAACAATTAGGTTCCAATCTTCTGCTGCATTTCTCTCAAGTAGCAGTTCGTATGGTGACTAAAGCCAATATTTGTTATATGTCAGAAATACATCAAGTAATAACAGAGACAAGAGTAGAATAACTTTATTTTGATACACATAGGGCTACGTTATGCCCATGTCACTAGTGTAAAGCTGAGGTGAATCCGCTAAGTCAGTGCACTTACCTTAGATTTACTGTACATTGGGGTGAGTCAGAGCAGAATTTGACCTATCATAGTCACAACTGTAGAACTTAAAGTTGAAGGAGAGTGATTGGGCTGGCAGAATCCTTAATTAAGAACCTGTCTGTGTATTTTTCACCTGTGTTAAGAATTACTGAGCCAGATTTTTAATGAAGACTTTGAAATGTTTCCAGCAAAATTTATATTTGTGTTGTTTTTGCACATGTATCTGTGTTTTTACATGCACATGCACAATATGCAGTTGTGCACACAATTGCTCTTTTATATGCATATATATTAGTATTTTGCATGTACAAATTTGTGGGTGCAACCTAGAATGTTCCTTTGAAAAATTGGCCTATGATTTTCAAGTGATTACACTGCCAGAATAAATGCTAATGCTGCTGCTTAATATATATATTATATTAAGCAGCAGCATTAGCATTTATTCTGGCAGTGTAATCACTTGAAAATCATAGGTCAATTTTATATATATATATATATATATAATGTCACCATTTAGTATACACAAAAAGAAAAGAAGTACTTGTGGCACCTTAGAGACTAACAGCTGTAGCTTATGCTCAGATAAATTTGTTAGTCTCTAAGGTGCCACAAGTACTCCTTTTCTTTTTGCGAATACAGACTAACACGGCCGCTACTCTGAAACCTGTCATTTAGTATACAGTTTGCTACTCCTGGGGGAATTCTGCACCATTGCGCAATGCAGAATTTTGCAGAAATGAACGTGCACTCAGAATTTCCTTTCCCCCACAGAAATGGGCTGCAGTGATGCTGACCACCCTTAGGGGCCACAGGACCCAGCAGAGCCCAGCTCACACATAGAAGACACTGCCACAGGGAGGAGGGGAGTCAGAGGGTTCCTGGCAGCTGTAGTTCCCAGAATGTCCTGAGGGAAGAAGAGGGCAGGACACAGGAAACTCCATGCCTGGGATCAAGCATCAGGCTGTTTCTCCCTCTGGATCCCTGGGCTCTGGGGGAAGGAGGGTGGGTATCTGGCCAATGGGGGCCCCACAGCTGTGCTCTGGGGGGGAGAGGGTTTGGGTGTACTGGCTGTGGGGACACACCACTGCTGGGCTATATGCGGGGAGGGGTTGTCAGATGTCTGGTCTCACGGTTGGGCTCTGGAAGGGGGCAAGGGGCAGAGAAACAGGAACTGGGTTGTCATGTCGCTCCCAAGAGAAGGAGGTGGGTGGTGGTGGTCGGGGACTCTCTCCTCAGGGGGACTGAGTCATCTATCTGCCGCCCTGACCGGGAAAACCGAGAGGTCTGCTGCTTGCCAGGAGCTAGGATTCACAATGTGATGGAGAGACTGCCGAGACTCATCAAGCCCTTGGATCGCTACCCCTTCCTGCTTCTCCACGTGGGCACCAATGATACTGCCAAGAATGACCTTGAGCAGATCACTGCAGACTACATGGCTCTGGGAAGAAGGATAAAGGAGTTTGAGGTGCAACTGGTGTTCTCGTCCATCCTCCCCGTGAAAGGAAAAGGCCTGGGTAGAGACCGTCGAATCGTGGAAGTCAACGAATGGCTATGCAGGTGGTGTCGGAGAGAAGGCTTTGGATTCTTTGACCATGGGATGGTGTTCCAAGAAGGAGGAGTGCTAGGCAGAGACGGGCTCCACGTAACGAAGAGAGGGAAGAGCATCTTCAGAAGCAGGCTGTCTAACCTAGTGAGGAGGGCTTTAAACTAGATTCACCGGGGGAAGGAGACCAAAGCCTCGAGGTAAGTGGGGAAGTGGGATACTGGGAGGAAGCACGAGCAGGAGCGCGCGAGAGGGCAGAGCTCCTGCCTCATACTGAGAAAGAGGGATGATCAGCGAGTTATCTCAAGTGCCTATACACAAATGCAAGAAGCCTGGGAAACAAGCAGGGAGAACTGGAAGTCCTGGCACAGTCAAGGAATCATGATGTGATTGGAATAACAGAGACTTGGTGGGATAACTCACGTGACTGGAGTACTGTCATGGATGGATAGAAACTGTTCAGGAAGGACAGGCAGGGCAGAAAAGGTGGGGGAGTTGCATTGTATGTAAGGGAGCAGTATGACTGCTCAGAGCTCATGTATGAAACTGCAGAAAAACCTGAGAGTCTCTGGATTAAGTTTAGAAGTGTGAGCAACAAGGGTGATGTCGTGGTGGGAGTCTGCTATAGACCACCGGACCAGGGGGATGAGGTGGGCAAGGCTTTCTTCCAGCAACTCACAGAAGTTATTAGATCGCAGGCCCTGGTTCTCATGGGAGACTTCAATCACCCTGATATCTGCTGGGAGAGCAATACAGCGGTGCACAGACAATCCAGGAAGTTTTTGGAAAGCGTAGGGGACAATTTCCTGGTGCAAGTGCTGGAGGAACCAACTAGGGGCAGAGCTCTTCTTGACTTGCTGCTCACAAACCGGGAAGAATTAGTAGGGGAAGCAAAAGTGGAACCTGGGAGGCAGTGACCATGAGATGGTCAAGTTCAGGATCCTGACACAGGGAAGAAAGGAGAGCAGCAGAATACGGACCCTGGACTTCAGAAAAGCAGACTTTGACTCCCTCAGGGAACTGATGGGCAGGATCCCCTGGGAGAATAACATGAGGGGGAAAGGAGTCCAGGAGAGCTGGGTGTATGTTAAAGAATCCTTATTGAGGTTATAGGGACAAACCATCCTGACGTCTAGAAAGAATAGTAAATATGGCAGGCGACCAGCTTGGCTTAACAGTGAAATCCTTGCTGATCTTAAACACAAAAAGGAAGCTTACAAGAAGTGGAAGATTGGACAAATGACCAGGGAAGATTATAAAAATATTGCTCGGGCATGCAGGAGTGAAATCAGGAAGGCCAAATCACACCTGGAGTTGCAATTAGCAAGAGACGTTAAGAGTAACAAGAAGGGTTTCTTCAGGTACGTTAGCAACAAGAAGAAAGTCAAGGAAAGTGTGGGCCCCTTACTGAATGAGGGAGGCAACCTAGTGACAGAGGATGTGGAAAAAGTTAATGTACCCAATGCTTTTTTTGCCTCTGTCTTCACGAACAAGGTCAGCTCCCAGACTAGTGCACTGGGCAGCACAGCCTGGGGAGGAGGTGACCAGCCCTCTGTGGAGAAAGAAGTGGTTCGGGACTATTTAGAAAAGCTGGATGAGCACAAGTCCATGGGGCCGGATGCGCTGCATCCGAGAGTGCTAAAGGAGTTGGCGGATGTGATTGCAGAGCCATTGTCCATTACCTTTGAAAACTCATGGCGATCGGGGGAAGTCCCGGATGACTGGAAAAAGGCTAATGTAGTGCCTATCTTTAAAAAAGGGAAGAAGGAGAATCCTGGGAACTACAGGCCAGTCAGCCTCACCTCAGTCCCTGGAAAAATCATAGAGCAGGTCCTCAAGGAATCAATTCTGAAGCACTTAGAGGAGAGGAAAGTGATCAGGAACAGTCAGCATGGATTCACCAAGGGCAAGTCATGCCTGACTAATCTAATTGCCTTCTATGACGAGATAACTCGCTCTGTGGATGAGGGGAAAGCAGTGGACGTGTTGTTCCTTGACTTTATCAAGTGGAGTGCCCCAAGGGTCGGTCCTCGGGCCGGTTTTGTTCAATATCTTCATAAATGATCTGGAGGATGGTATGGATTGCACCCTCAGCAAGTTTGCAGATGACACTAAACTGGGAAAGAGGTAGATACGCTGGAGGGTAGGGATAGGATACAGAGGGACCTAGACAAATTAGAGGATTGGGCCAAAAGAAATCTGATGAGGTTCAGCAAGGACAAGTGCAGAGTCCTGCACTTAGGACGGAAGAATCCCATGCACCACTACAGACTAGGGACCGAATGGCTCGGCAGCAGTTCTGCAGAGAAGGACCTAGGGGTTACAGTGGACGAGAAGCTGGATATGAGTCAACATTGTGTTGTTGTTGCCAAGAAGGCCAATGGCATTTTGGGGTGTATAAGTAGGGGCATTGTCAGCAGATCGAGGGATGTGATCGTTCCCCTCTATTCGACATTGGTGAGGCCTCATCTGGAGTACTGTGTCCAGTTTTGGGCCACACACTACAAGAAGGATGTGGAAAAATTGGAAAGAGTCCAGCGGAGGGTAACAAAAATGATTAGGGACTGGAACACATGATTTATGAGGAGAGGCTGAGGGACCTGGGATTGTTTAGTGTGCGGAAGAGAAGAATGAGGGGGGATTGGATAGCTGCTTTCACTGCCTGAAAGGGGGTTCCAACGAGGATGGCTCTAGACTGTTGTCAGTGGTAGCAGATGACAGAACAAGGAGTAATGGTCTCAAGTTGCAGTGGGGGAGGTTTAGTTTCGATATTAGGAAAAACTTTTTCACTAGGAGGGTGGTGAAACGCTGGAATGCATTACCTAGAGAGGTGGTGGAATCTCCTTCCTTAGAAGTTTTTAAGGTCAGGCTTGACAAAGCCCTGGCTGGGATGATTTAGTTGGGGATTGGTCCTGCTTTGAGCAGGGGGTTGGACTAGATGATCTCCTCAGGTCCCTTCCAACCCTGATATTCTATGAGTCTATGTTAGGGATTTCTTTAACTCTCTACTGCTGGGGGAATTTTTGTGTGTGTCTGTACTGTTACAGACGTACTTGCTGACAGCTATTTTGAAATAAATTACCAAAATAATTGAGACTGGCGTGATTATGTAGCGTTATTTTGACAAATAAAATTTGGAGAATTTTGCTGAATTTTTAATTTTTTGGTGCATAATTTTTAATTTTCTGGTGCAGAATGCCCCCAGTAGTATGTACTACTACTTAGACCCGTTGTCAAAGTAAAGATAACGAGTCCATATTGAAATAGGTTCATAAATTAATTGATCATTGTAGTTCATGAGAGAGACAAGGTAGGTGAGGTAATATCTTCTATTATGCCGACTTCTGGTGGTGGAAGGTATAAGCTTTCAAGCTTCAAAGAGCTCTTCTTCAGGTCTGGAGAAGATGGCTAGACTGTCTGAGCTAAATACAAGTTGAGACAGATTGTTCAGAGCGTAAGGGGTTAACACCTGTTGTGGGAGACCACTTTAAGTGGGCGATTGAGGGCTAGATTGTTAAGCATAAGAGTTTACACATGCTCTAGGAGACCACTTAAAATGAAGTGGGCACTTAAGGGTTAGCAGACAGTGCGGTGTGTTAGATTGTCATAATGAGCCATTAAACCAGTCTCCGTAATGAGTGCATGGTTTTTAGCGTCTAGCAGAATTATGAATTTGAGTTTCCAGACTACAGTAACACTGCAAGCAACATTGTAATTCATGGATATATGATGGGCTAAGGTAAAGCTGAGTTCCACTGACTTATTTTTTTGTCATTATGAAATAGTTTTATTTTTTTGTAAAGAAATTCTACATTTTTCTTTTTCCATTGTTCGTACAGGGAGGAGCCCCTGTGATCATTCTTGTACAATATGAATGTATAATTTTATTTTGCACTTAATGCTTTTAATACTGCAATTCTGGGCAGGTAATAAAGAGGCTGATATATTACCAGACATATCTTCATTGTTCACCTTTTCTCAAGGATCTCAAAATATCATTACACTAAAACAAATCTTAATGGATACAAACTGAACTACTAAAAATGTGATTGCATTGTTAAAGCATACAAAAAGAGATGAATGCTAAACTAATGGAAAGTGATATTATGTGTGATTGTTTTCAGTTGATACAGTGCATTAAGGTACATTTTAGATATCCTGTGGTAAGGCAGAGTACTGATTTGCACAGGCTTAGTACAGCTACTTGGCCAGCTTTTAGTAATATGAACAAATAACATGGGCAGCTTAGAGAGAACTTGACAAGTTGATTAAACCTGGGGCCTCCACCAGAAATCAATCTCTGTGTTTGGGAGAACTTGTGAACATCTAGTTAAGATTCACTAGCTATATGATTGTACAGTACCTAGGACAATGGGGATCTTCCAGCTCTACATCATACAAGTAATAATTAATAAGAAGGGCCCGTGATCTGAGATGAGGCATTAGTTACTGGAAGAAGCAGAGCTAAAAGTACGGGGGGAAGGGAAACCTCTCTTTTGCTAAAAGCAGAGGAAAGTTTCCTCTCCACTCCTTGGCTCGGAGTAGCAGCATTTCTCCACAGCTCCCCTCCTCCTTGTATGAAGCAGTGAGCGCTCCCTATTGGTTTCCATCTACTTTAAGCACTAGTCAGCCAGGTAACGAGGTGGCAAGTAGTAAAGGAGAGCTGTTTGAGGGGACAAAAGACCTCTCAGACTCTTGCTGAGTAAAGGTTACGGTGTATTTTTTAAAGGAATATACTCCACAGTCTCCAGGAGGCATTAGGGTGTATGGCCTAGTGGATAGAGCACCAGACTGGAACCATACAAAATAGGCACAATACTACTTGGCTAACCGAGATGGGTCTTGTGAGGCTTAATTTGTTTGCAAAGCACTTTGAGATCCTTGGCCAAATGACACTGTATATGTTCCAAGCTTTATTACTGTTATAGTCCCTCTGGACACACATCTTCCCTCCAGCTTTGCCCAGCCACTTTTACGTTATGGCTGGGTTCTCTGGCATTCTCTGCAGTGAAGACAAACTTGTGATGCTCTATAACCCCTCCCTCCCCAGGGTTCTATATGCCTGGTCACTGCCACGTCCTAATTTATTGAGAGGAGAAAACAATTAAAGGCAGATTCATAGGGCTGCACAATCAATATGCCATGCGTTGTCCTGCTTATCTCCATACTTCATAGGAGAGGGGAGAGAAAACATTTGGCAGGGGAAGATTTCACCACCGCACCATAAGAAAAGGCCACCATTCAGGAGGAATAACGTCCCAACAGCTACTCACTATTCTATAAGGTAGAATGCTGGAGGATTCACTTAATGTGTGTTTTTTTAATAATGACAAAACCACTGACTAGTACTAAAAAAAGGCTACAGTGACTATAAGAAGATCAGGAAAAATAAGAGGTCAGGATGGGAGAAAAGTGGTCCAACTGTTATGCGTACTTCCCTACAAATGCACTGAGTTTAGGTCTCGTTCTTTCCTATGATGGAGTGTGTGTTCTTAGCAAAGTCCATGGCGGATTGTAGAAGGCTTCTTTGTAGTTGTAACTTTCCAGGAAATGTGAATTTCACCCTCAGAATGAGCCTTGAATGTCTCGAATTAGAGAAGAGAGACGTAGGCCCCCCCACGCCTTGTCAGTCGCAGCTCTCATATATCCCCCAAAGTGCTGAGTGCACTCAGTGGGAGTGACAAGGTTCCCATAACTCACAGGGCTGGGCCTACCAGAAGAGAACCATGTCTTTTCACCCATTTTCTCAGGATAATCCAGGAAACAAACATGTGGAAGTGGTGACGTTGCTGTCTTGCCATTTTATGTCTGTGTTACAAGCATCTGCTGCTTCATAACATAGGGCCAAAGCTTTACAAAGCTTCTGACAATGTTGCCAACAAAATATATGTTTGCGTTCATTAACACGTGCAGTTATCAAGTTTGTGTGCGCAAAGGCAGAGTTTTGCAGACATAGTGAGTGACTGTGCATTTTTGCAGGTCTGTTGCACCATGCTTGGAGAAATTAGACAGCAGCATTTTCCCAAGTTAAAAAATGAATAGTATTCAAAGCCAATTTGTGGTCTTACCTTATCTCTATGCTGGGGTGCAATTTTTTCCCTTCACTTACACCTACCTTACACCTGTGTAAGTCCATTTACTTCAGTGCACTGTTTTCTGATTTTCTGGTGTAACAGAGAGTAGATTCAGTATCCTGAGCATAGAGTTGACTTAATCTTTCTTTTTTAAGTGAAAAATGAACTGGAGACAGCTATCAATTTTTAAGGTTTATTTACTGCTTTGATTGCTTAAATTGAGTTTCATTTATTCCCTTTAACTTAAAAGTAGAATAATTGACCAGTTGTTAATGACTAACTAGAAAAGACAGGGCTTGATCCCTTTTTCTGCTTCTCACTCAGGGGAGGACAGCTTCTTGCAGAACCTAGATAATATGTTGCTGTTGCATATTTTGTCTAACCCTCCCATTGGCCTCCTGGGTACTATTAAGATATAGGGTCATGCACTGCCCTCAGTCCACGTATGCCATTCCTGTTGTTTAACCTCAGAGGCTGCGTGCAGGGATTTTGGCTACTGTGTGACAAAAGCAGTGTCAAGAGTTAGAGGTTTGAATAGGTAAAGCCTTATGGAACTGACCTTACTAAAATCAGTACTACAGCCGTCAAAGAGATGCTGAAAAAACACCAGTTCACCCAGGACTGAACTCACAAGGGCTCCAGAAATAAATACTTCACAGCGACTCACTGAGCTAACACAGTCCAGGTATCAAACCCATGGATCTCTGTTCAATACTGGTGCATTAACTTGCTCAGATGTGATCATTTAGCGCCTATTGCAGCGGCCAGAAAGAAGAGAGCTTCAGCCATGCCCATTTCACTGGGAGCAGGAGAGAGGGGATGGCATAGGAGCTGGAAGATATAATGGTACTACACTAGTGGAGGATTCATTTACATTTGGGCAATCCTACTGTCGCTACGCTATGTCGTTGTTAAGATCTTGTGCCAGCAACTGTACTGCAGAATCTGGGCTGGTTTCTTTAAGGCAGTGGTCCTCAAACTTTTTACCTCAACCCCTCGCCCCCCCCCCTTACCCTTGTCAGTGCCCCCCTCCCCCGTAGCCTGGAAGAGCTGCGGCTCCAGGAGGGGGGGACACAGACGGGGTAAGGAGGTCAAGGCTGGAGCCACAGCTAGAGGCGGGGGTGGGAGCAGAGCCATGGCTGGAGGCTGAGGCTAGCCGCCAGGGCCCTGGGTGGATGGCCGGTGTTAAGGGGCTTATTCCTTCACCCGCTTACTTCCCTGGTCCCTCTCGCATGAACAGGGAGCAACAATACCCGAAGTCCGAAGGTGCAAACAATTCAATGTTTCTTGGGGTGAACTTCCAACAAGCATAATTCCAGTTTTCTTCCTCAGTGTCCCCCTTCCCAGCTCTGACACCACAGAGCCTTGCCTGTGTCCCTGTTCCCATTCCTTGTTCCCATTCCCCCCCTTTAGCAATACAAAATTCCAATTCCCCTGTTCCCATTCCCCCCCTTACTTCCTGATTGACTGCAGACTATGTAGTAAAACTTGAGTTCTGTTTAGCCATACCTTAATCAGGGCCGGCTCTAGGTTTTTTGCCACCCCAAGCTCCGAGAGCGCAACTGCCCAAGCAAAGAAAAAAAAAGGGTGGGGGGTGGGGGGGGGCCGGAAAGCAGCCCCTGGAATTGTGCCACCCCAAGCACGTGCTTGCTTTGCTGTTGCCTAGAGCCGGTCCTGACCTTAACCAATCATTTTACTGAAATGTAACTAACCAATCCTAACATATTGTAACATGATTATTTAGCCAATTATATTCCACCACCTTAATTAGTTTACACCCAGCAAAATTAATTATACAGCAGACAGAAACAATCACAGAACCAGACAGAGATTACAGACAAACAATAGGGAACTGGGGACTACAGTGATAGAACAACAAAGAAATGCGGATTTCACATCCCAGCTATTGATAAGTGAGTTCTTGCCAGACAGGATGCTATCAAACTAAGTTTCCTTTTACATCTTCTAGGCTCTTCCCTTTCTCTGGAGGAGATAGGCATTATCAGGACAGGATTGTATTCCGAACAGCCCAATAGCACCTTATTTCAATGTGACTAGTTTGGAATGTAAGGATGTGACCATACGCTTCCCAGCTTATGGCTGCTTCTGCTGCTTAGCCAAAGGCTTAGCCTAAGAACAGGGCCTCAGACTGTCACAGTAAGAAAAGGCCCTATAAACAGGCAGACAGTGATTTTGATTCTTTCTTTTATACCTCTATAACTAGCTAAGTGGTAAGAATACACCTACATTCTTAAAGTATAGGCCTTTGCAGACGGACCTGAATATCTATATCCTAACAGCCCGCAGGGAGTGGGACTCCAGGCATGGGGTCCACAGCCAGGGCCGGAGCTAGGAGCAGAGCTGGGTGGCACTCCCTCCCCACTCCCCGTGGGGGCTGGCCCAGGCCACACCTGCACCTCCCTGAACTTTCCTCTGCTCCCCCTAGGGGAGGATGTCCCACAGTTTGGGGATCTCTGCTCTAAGGAGCCCATTTGAGCTAATATATTTATAGATTTTAAGGCTGGAAGGGACTATTCAATCATGTAGTCTGACCTCCTGTATAACACAGACCATACAATTTCACCCAGGTACCCCTGTATGGAGCCCCATAACTTGTGTGAGATTAAAGAACAAATTTCAGCAAAGCATCCTGTCCGGATTTGAGACATGAAGAGCTGGAGAATCCACCACTTCCCTTGGTAGTTTGTTCTCATGGTTAAACAAAGGTTCCACAGGCTATCAAGTGAGGGTGTGGAATCCCCATCACTGGAGATTTTTAAGAACAAGTTAAAAAAACACATGTCAGAGGTGGTCTGGGTTTACTTGGTCCTGCCTCAGCACAGGGGGATGGTCCCTTCCAACCCTTCATTTCTATGATTCTACAGTCATCTTCACTGTTAAAAATGTGTGCCTTATTTCTCATTTGAATGTGTCTGGTTTTCACTTCCAGCTAGTGGTTCTTGCTGTGCCTTTGTCTGCTAGGTTAAAGAGCCCATTAGTACCTGGTATTTTTTCCCTATGAAGATACATGTACATTAAAGTGAAATTGGTTATGAAAGCTTGAATTGTGTCTCATTCTAAACCAAAATGTTCCTGGTGTACTTATACATTTTGTATTACATTAGCACACACACTTTATAGATACATAGGTTTTTGCTGCCCTGTTTTAGCCAAAAGCTTATTTACCTTGAGACAATATAAATTATGTTAGAGAAGAGTGACAGCTTTACTTGCTTTTACTGTCCATTGTGGAAGATTTACAGGTTTGATTCTAAATTAATCTTTATTGTGTTCTTAAATTTCTTCTGATTCCTTGACGTATCCTGCCATCTCAAACTTACCTTTGTTGGCTACAATCAATTTATTATTCATAAATTCTCTGTTTTGACAGCAGTAGACTGGATTCAATTACTACCGAAAGGCCCAGTCATACCAGGCTACATTGGTAGAAAATGAATTGTTCAGTGATGTGATCTGTCTTAGTGAACATTAAGTGCTTCTTTGGTAATTATATATACATGTGTACACAACAAAAAAGAACCCCCCTTTTTCCCCCCAGAAAGATGGTGAACACAGGTGGAAAAATCAACAGATTACTGTTAACAGTGGTGTCCTATAAAGGCACCTAAAACCTACTGCTATTGCCATGCTGACGTACGCCTGCAGCTTGAGCACAAACAGCAGTAGTGGACTGCAATAATACAAATACTTGTAGAAAAAGTTATTCCCTTCCTTCAGATTTATATGTAGCATTTTTCAGATATTGATCTGTAGGATAAACAGGCTTAAAATACATCCTCAGCATCACAGAGCACCATGGAGACCCAGAGACTGCACATTTCCAAATGGTGCAGTGTTACCTTTGTTTTTATTATTTTTATGTTTGAAAAGGAAGGGAGTAGCTTTGAACCAATGTAGGTTACTTTTCAGTCTGACAGACGAGAATCGACTGTGGGAATTTTGAAGGCTGCACAGGGTGTCTGTCAGAGTAATAGCAAGTTCTGCTGACAGCCTCAAATTTTCACACATGCCTGGACTCTCATACATCCTGTCCGCCAAGGAAAAGACTAAATATTAGACTTCTTCATCAAACTAGATTCCATTTCAGGATAAAACCCTTTCTAGTCAGAGCAGAAATAAGGGGGAGCTATGTGGTACAGACACTAAGCAAGGGCATAAGGTTTGCTGCTCGCTTCTGTAGAATGTATAGGTAAACGTCCTACTTTTCTCTAGTGTCTTTGTTTAATTTTTTTCTAATTAATGTTTGTCTTAATATTGTCTTCACTGCTTCTCCCTCTCAGAATTACACGTTCCCGGTAGCACTGCTTTTGACAAGGCAGCTAATGAAATCTTTACAGTCCTTACAAAGACTCCATGGTCTTGCCTTCTACTACTGTGCTTTCTGGAGAAGACAAACATTTTACTTTGGAACTCTGTTCTTGTAACATGATCCAGAGGTTATTGTTTTTAAGCATAACTCCTTGCTTAGGTTTCACATAGGAGTTATCGGGCAGAGTAGAGTGGCAGAAAGGGAACTGAAGTTCTAATTAGGCTTGTTGAGGGTGAACAGGAAATGTTATAAAAATCGTTAAAGGAGGCAGAGGATGGCTTTTGAGAAGGTAGAGGTCCATGCTCGTTTGTCGCACAGCTGGGTTTCTCTCCAAACTAGGGGGTGTTTTTCTTTTTTTAAATATAAAGACATGTTCCTCCATGTTTTCAAAAGTGTTCAACAGCCACAATTGGCAGTGGATTTTCAGAAGAAGCTCAACTCCTGTTTAGGCTCCTAAAAGAAATTACCAAGTTTTCAAAAGTGTTCTCACTGAGAATGATGGGAACTGCTGCAAGCTTGTTTGAAAATCCAACACTTATTAGTTGCCTAAATTGGCAGCTGTTGGGTGTTGAGCTCTTTTGAAATTCTGGCCCAACATTTTTCAAGCAACACTCTCAAGAATAAAACTTTCATGAGAAAAACTGACTTCTGCTTCCTATTGCTGAGCCAATTGGTTCATTTCGCCGGTTTACAGTGGATGGCTCAGAGACCAATAATAATATGGGGCTGTTTTCATAAGTAGATCTCAAAACACTTTATCAAGGATGTCAGTATCATGATCAATGTTTTACAGAAGGGAAAACAGAGGCACAGAGATGCAAGTGTCCTGCCCAAGGTCACCCACCAGCCTTGTGACAAGAGTGGAACCCAGGTCTCCTGAGTCCCAGCCCAGTGCTCAGGAGAGAAGTTTGAAGGGTTCATTATTCATATTCTATGTTATTTATTAACATGCTAGGAATAGCAGCCATACTATTAAAAATAAATCATTAGGACCAACTTTTTGTAATTATTTGTGAATTTTTCCTTCATGTCTGTATCCCAGACCCTTCTAAACCCATCACTATTGGTTGCATGAGCTTTATTTTTCTGGTGTTTGATCCAGGAGCACTTTACATGAACCAGAAGATTAACAATTCACCTGGCATTCTTAGCTGGATATATTTCTGGAATTTTTCTTCCTCTATTAATATTTTTATTATTAGTAGAGACAAGCCAAATTGGTACCACGTGCTCACTTACTTTCTTTCTATCACACATGCGTGTGCGCGCGCGCACACACACACACACACACTTTAAACCACACAGCTTAATCTCATCTCTGATTTCAATGGATGTCTGCAAAAGAGCAATATTTGTATTTCCTAAGAGTTCAACTATTCCTGCTGCACTTGCCTCACTAAATCATCATTCTCCTTTTTGTGACGTACTCGTTGGCTGCTGTGACAGCAGGTCTTACGATGTCTCAAATAGAGGTATGAGAACATTCTGTGTGGCATAATCTGCAAGACCATATAAACTCTTTGGTCCTTGCTGCTACTGGGATCAGAACCAGGCTAGCTGCCATCCATGTGTAAATATACTTCTTGCTAGTAGGTTTTTAGCTTGTCTTTTGTGATCAGTGTGGATAGGGATATATCTGGTTGTGACCTGTATTTGAGCTATAGCCTTCCAGATTACTAAATAATGGATGAAATTTTGAATTCAAAAACATATTTAAGCCCTAAAATATTATTCAGGAAATAAGGAATTCAACTAATATTAGTCAACGAGCTCTAGTTAGAATTGTATGATAAAACCTTGCTACCTAGACTACCTGGAGGCAACCTAAGGGCTGGTGTCTATGCAGATGTTTTTCATGATGAAAAGAAAGGATATAAAAAGATGAAAAAGAAATGTAGAGACAATGAATACAGCATGTGTTGCTTTCATTGCCATTCTTTAGACTTCCCTACCCCCAGCTCTCTGTGGTAGCTTGTCTCCCATATAAATAGGGTCTTCCAGCCCTTCATTTTGTGGTAACCTGGTCTAATGGATATTACAAATTCTCTATGCATAGTTTGGCCTCTGCCGCCTTCTCTTTGTTTTAAACTGATTATCCTTTACTTCGAATGATGAGTTTTCTAGATAATAAAAGGGCTCCTGGAGACGGTAAAATGGAATGTGAGGGAACTCATGTTCTGCCAGCCAAAAATATTTTCTTCCATCAGCCAGGCCAGCACTGATAAAGCTGTAGGAAAGGGATAACTGCTCAATAGACTGAGGAACAGGACATCCTGACTATTCATCATATACCAAGTTGAGCTAAAGTGAGTCTTATTTACCACTGAATAATCCAGTTTGATGAACCACTGAGTCACAGGGCACAAAGAGATCTTGTTTCCCCAGAAAACAGAAGCAGTTTTTAAAATATATTAGGAACAAATGGAATCCTGACAATGGTATTGGATGGAAATATTAAAATTATCAATAACAATGCAGAAAAGGCGGAAGTATTCAATCACTATCTGTTCTGTATTTAGGGAAAAGCCAGATGATCCAGTCACTTCATATCATGATGATCACACTCTTTTCTTTCCACTAACATCTCCGGAGGATGTTAAAAAGAAGTTATAATGGGAGACATTTTTAAATCACCAGGCCCAGATAACTTGCATCTCAGAGTTTTAAAGAAGCTGGCTGAGGAGTGTGCCGGACTGCTAATGTTGATATTCAATAAATGTTGAAGCATTGGGGAAGTTCCAGAAGAGTGGAAGAAAGGTAATCTTGGGCCAGTATTTAACAAGGGTATATCAGATGACTCAGGTAATGATAGGTCTGGGCAAGAGAAGGGAGTGGCTGATACAGGACAATTAATAAAGAATTAAAGGAGGGTAGTGAAATTAATGCAAATTAACTTGGGTTTATGGCAAATAAATCCTGCCAAACTAACTAGATTTTTAAATGAGATTACAAATTTGGTTGATAAAGGTAATAGTGTTGACACTTAGGTTTCTGTAAGGCATTTGAGTTGGTATTGCATGACTTTTTGATTAAAAACTAGAATTATACAAAATTAACACGACACACATTAAATGGATTAAAAACTGGCTAACTGATCCTGGGATGCATAAAAAGGGGAATCTTGAGTAGTAGTACAGAGGTTATTTTACCTCTGTGTTTGCCACTGGCGTGACCACTGCTGGAATACTTGACAGGTTTCAGAGTAGCAGCCGTGTTAGTCACAAATCAGACGTCAAGAATTATAACATTCAAAAACCATTCGGAGAACACTTCAGTCTCTCTGGTCACACGATTACAGACCTAAAAGTGGCAATTCTTCAACAAAAAAACTTCAAAAACAGACTCCAACGAGAGACTGCTGAATTGGAATTAATTTGCAAACTGGATACAATTAATTTAGGCTTGAATAAAGACGGGGAGTGGATGGCTCATTACACAAAGTAAAACTATTTCCCCATGTTTATTCTCCCTCCCCCCCCCCCCCGCACTGTTCCTCAGACATTCTTGTCAACTGCTGGAAATGGCCCACCTTGATTATCACTACAAAAGGTTCTCCCCCACCCCCGTCCCCGGTCTCCTGCTGGTAATCGCTCACCTTACCTGATCACTCTTGTTACAGTGTGTATGGTAACACCCATTGTTTCAGGTTCTCTGTGTATATAAAATCTCCCCACTGTATTTGCCACTGCGTACATCCGATGAAGTGAGCTGTAGCTCACGAAAGCTTATGCTCAAATAAATTTGTTAGTCTCTAAGCTGCCACAAGTACTCCTTTTCTTTTTGCTGGAATACTGTGTCCATTTCTGATGCCTACAATTCAAGAAGAATGTTGATAAATTGGACAGCGTTCAGAGAAAATCCACTAGGATGATTAAAGAATTAGAAAACATGCCTTATAGTGATAGACTCAAAGAGCTTGATCTATTTAGCTTAATAAAGAGAAGGTTATGGGGTTTATAAGTACCTACATTGGGAACAAATATTTGATAACCTCTTCAATCTGTAGAGACAGGTATAACACAATCCAATGGCTGGAAGCTGAAACAAGAAAAATTCAGACTGGAAATAAGGTGTACATTTTTAACAGTGAGAGTAATTAACCATTGCAACAATTTACCAATTTCCATCGCTGACCAATTTGATATCAAGATGCTTTTCTAAAAAATCTGCTCTAGGAGTTATTCTGGGGAAGTTCTATGGCCTGTGTTATACAAGAGGTCAAACTAGATGGTTGCAGTGGGCCCTTCTCGCCTGGGAACCTATGCAACTATGAACAACACAGTCCGCTGAGAAGAGGCATAGCTATAGCAGGGCAACATAGCTGAAGAGAATTTGCATACTCCAGGAAGGAGAGCTAGCTGTCAGGGTCTGAGACCACATACCGAGAGAACAAGCACAGGATGGATTCAGAGAACTATGAGGCTGTGCTCCAGAGAGCCATGGCATCCCATGAACTTGCCAGAATGGGAGAGTTCAGAGGAACAGGACTGTAAAGGGAGTGAAACATCCAGGAAGTAAAAAGAAAAGGAGTACTTGTGGTACCTTAGAGACTAACAAATTTATTTGAGCATAAGCTTTCGTGAGCTACAGCTCACTTCATCGGATGCATTCAGTGGAAAATACAGTGGGGAGATTTATATACATAGAGAACATGAAGCAATGGGTGTTACCATACACACTGTAACGAGAGTGATTACTTAAGGTGAGCTATTACCAGCAGGAGAGCGGGGGAAGAAAATCTGTTGTAGTAATAATCAAGGTGGGCCATTTCCAGCAGTTGACAAGAATGTCTGAGGAACAGTGGGGGGTGGAGGGGGAAATAAACATGGGGAAATAGTTTACTTTGTGTAATGACCCATCCACTCCCAGTCTCTATTCAAGCCTAAGTTAATTGTTTGCAAATTAATTCCAATTCAGCAGTCTCTCGTTGGAGTTTTTTTGAAGTTTTTGAAGTTGAAGTTTGAAGTTTTTTTGTTGAAGAATTGCAACTTTTAGGTCTGTAATCGAGTGACCAAAGAGATTGAAGTGTTCTCAAACTGGTTTTTGAATGTTATAATTCTTGACGTCTGATTTGTGTCCATTTATTCTTTTATGTAAAAACTGTCCAGTTTGACCAATGTACATGGCAGAGGGGCATTGCTGGCACATGATGGCATATATCACATTGGTAGATGTGCAGGTGAACGAGCCTCTGATAGTGTGTCTGATGTGATTAGGCCCTATGATGGTGTCCCCTGAATAGGTATGTGGACACAGTTGGCAACGGGCTTTGTTGCAAGGATAGGTTCCTGGGTCGTGTGGTTGCTGGTGAGTATTTGCTTCAGGTTGGGGGGCTGTCTGAAAGCAAGGACTGGCCTGTCTCCCAAGATCTGTGAGAGTGATGGGTCGTCCTTCAGGATAGGTTGTAAATCCTTGACGATGCGTTGGAGAGGTTTTAGTTGGGAGCTGAAGGTGATGGCTAGTGGCGTTCTGTTATTTTCTTTGTTGGGCCTGTCCTGTAATAGGTGACTTCTGGCTCTGTCAATCTGTTTCTTCACTTCAGCAGGTGGGTATTGTAGTTGTAAGAATGCTTGATAGAGATCTTATAGGAGTTTGTCTCTGTCTGAGGGGTTGGAGCAAATGCGGTTGTATCGTAGAGCTTGGCTGCAGACAATGGATCGTGTGGTTTGGTCTGGATGAAAGCTGGAGGCGTGTAGGTAGGAATAGCAGTCAGTAGGTTTCCGGTATAGGGTGGTGTTTGTGTGACCATCGCTTATTAGCACCATAGTGTCCAGGAAGTGGATCTCTTGTGTGGACTGATCCAGGCTGAGGTTGATGGTGGGATGGAAATTGTTGAAATCATGGTGGAATTCCTCAAAGGCTTCTTTTCCATGGGTCCAGATGATGATGATGTCATCAATGTAGCGCAAGTAGAGTAGGGGCATTAGGGCATGAGAGCTGAGGAAGCGTTGTTCTAAGTCAGTCATAAAAATGTTTGCATACTGTGGGGCCATGCGGGTACCCATTAGCAGTGCCGCTGATTTGAAGGTATACATTGTCCCCAAATGTGAAATAGTTATGGGTGAGGACAAAGTCACAAAGTTCAGCCACCAGGTTTGCCGTGACATCATCAGGGTTACTGTTCCTGACGGCTTGTAGTCCATCTTTGTGTGGAATGTTGGCGTAGAGGGCTTCTACATCCATAGTGGCCAGGATGGTGTTTTCAGGAAGATCACCAATGGATTGTAGTTTCCTCAGGAAGTCAGTGGTGTCTCGAAGATAGCTGGGAGTGCTGGTAGCGTAGGGCCTGAGGAGGGAGTCTACATAGCCAGACAATCCTGCTGTCAGGGTGCCAATGCCTGAGATGATGGGGCGTCCAGGATTTCCAGGTTTATGGATCTTGGGTAGCAGATAGAATACCCCAGGTCAGGGTTCCAGGGATGTGTCTGTGCGGATTTGTTCTTGTGCTTTTTCAGGGAGTTTCTTGAGCAAATGCTGTAGTTTTTTTTGGTAACCCTCAGTGGGATCAGAGGGGAATGGCTTGTAGAAAGTGGTGTTGGAGAGCTGCCTAGCAGCCTCTTGTTCATGTTCCGACCTATTCATGATGATGACAGCACCTCCTTTGTCAGCCCTTTTGATTATGATGTCAGAGTTGTTTCTGAGGCTGTGGACGGCATTGTGTTCTGCACGGCTGAGGTTATGGGGCAAGTGATGCTGCTTTTCCACAATTTCAGCCCGTGCACGTCGGCGGAAGCACTCTATGTAGAAATCCAGTCTGTTGTTTCGATCTTCAGGAGGAGTCCACCTAGAATCCTTCTTTTTGTAGTCTTGGTAGGAAGGTCTCTGTGGGTTAGTATGTTGTTCAGAGGTGTGTTGGAAATATTCCTTGAGTCGGAGACGTCGAAAATAGGATTCTAGGTCACCACAGAACTGTATCATGTTCGTGGGCGTGGAAGGGCAGAAGGAGAGGCCCCGAGATAGGACAGATTCTTCTGCTGGGCTAAGAGTATAGTTGGATAGATTAACAGTATTGCTGGGTGGGTTAAGGGAACCACTGTTGTGGCCCCTTGTGGCATGTAGTAGTTTAGATAGTTTAGTATCCTTTTTCTTTTGAGGAGAAGCAAAGTGTGTTTTGTAAATGGCTTGTCTAGTTTTTGTAAAGTCCAGCCACGAGGACGTTTGTGTGGAAGGTTGGTTTTTATGAGAGTATCCAGTTTCGAGAGCTCATTCTTAATCTTTCCCTGTTTGCTGTAGAGGATGTTGCCCAGGTGGTTCCGCAGTTTCTTTGAGAGCGTGTGGCACAAGCTGTCAGCATAGTTTGTGTGGTATGTAGATTGTAGTGGATTTTTTTAGCTTCAGTCCTTTTGGTATGATGCCCATCTGTTTGCATTTGGAAGTACTTCCCTTCCAGTTCCAAGCTACTGCCATGTATCCCAGTTCATGCTGCTCTGGAGGAGGCTTTCAACCACGTTGCTGATTAACCCAGAAGGAATGGGAAGGGGAAGGGCATATGTCCATGATATTTTCAGTAGGACTTCTATAAAGATTTTAATTTTTATATTCTGATTTATGGGACCTGTGATCATAGCTATACTCATCAATCACCTGTAGTGACCACTGTCTCCAAATGGTCTTCAGTCTCATAAGTACAGCTAGGAAAAAACTGTCCCTCTTTTTTTCCTCTTAATTTCCAGTTCTTCAGCTGACTAGGATATACTACTCTCCCTTCCACAGTTTCCACTTTCTTCTGTATACTCTAATGTAATCCAAATGTCACTCTGGGTTTGGTCACCCACTTTACTAGATACTGAAGCAATTCCTTAGATTTTCTGATAAGGAAATCAGCATCAGCATAAAGTTGATTGCAGGGCCTACTTTCCCCTCTAACGTCAATGACACCATCATGTCTGACTCCACTGATAGAAAAGAAGAAAAAAGGCCTGCTTCTTGTCATGTGTTTGAAAGTTAAGCCACCCATTGCTTAAGAATGGATTATGGATATAGAATGTTGTTACTATCAGAACAAATTATAGACTCACAGCACATTTCTAAGTAGATTTACTACCTTCTATAAAGTTTGGCAACTGTTCATGGAGTTCATCAGAAGCAGTGAATTGAATATGCTAGATCAACATTAATTTATAATACAGCTAGCTGACCCCTACCACACTTGGGGTAATCAATACAGTTATGATCCAGACTGTAAAGTGTCTAAAATATATAATGTGCATTCTGTGCCAGCCTAATCTAACAGTAACATAGGCAGTTACTCAACAGGCTATTGATAATAACCAGTGGCATTATCTACTGGTGTGGTAATTTAACTTCATATGTCTCCCTGAATTAATTGATTTCTCGCTATGGCTGTATATAATTATCTGTGTTTTATTATTTTCTTTATGTCCTGGTGGGATACTTAGAGCCTTGCAGTTTCCACTGTACTGTAGTAAAAGAAAAATCACTGTTAATTGAAATGTGCAAACTCTTGAAAAAAGGAATGAATGGTATTTTATAATATAATAGCCTTTACTACATTAATAATGCGATTCACTTCTGAAGCAACTCTCATCTGAGATCTCAGAGCTCAAATCTGGGTGTCCTGACTCCCAGCCCGCAACTCTGTCTTTAATATGTATTGCAAAATATGGGCCAGACGTCAGCCACGTGTCTGAGGATGTACAGTGCTCACGATTCAGCAGAGATGCTGCAGAGCACAGGTGTCTTCCGCTTCTGTATCCTGCAGAGGTGCTGTTCCACTGCAGCTTTCTCCATGGGATGATTGAAGGGGAATTGCCAGCTAACGAAATGGCAGGGTGAAAATATCTGCTACATCTCTGACACATGGCAATAGTGAACATTGCCTGGCTGAACATGAATGTGCCTGTTCCTGCTCTCCATTTGTTGGGTGAAAATTCTCCACCCTTCACACACACAGGCCATGCCCATGTAATACCTAAGTGCAAAGTTTTTTCAACAGTCTTCAAACAGTACTGCATTAACACATGCCTGTGAACTTCTGGTGTGCTCCAGCAGGTTCTATATGGGCCAGTTAGATCATGACATGCTAGCGCATACTAGAATTTTCACTCCTCTGATGTGGATTAACACATGGTGTAGATGAGTCCTTTGTGTGAAGAAACCAGGGTTTGTTAACTGACTTAGAAAAATTGTGGTTTTGAAAAACCCAAACCTGTAATATAACATTTTTCTTCTTCAAAGCACTTTACAAACATTAACCAATAAATAATATGTTACAGTTAATATATCAAAGTGAAACAAAGCTGGTGGGCAGTTCATTTGCATCACATGAAAGGAACTGTGTTCCTGGCCTGGTCTGCTCTTGCCTATTTATTTTGCCAAGCTAAAGGAAAGAATCTTGCAGTGAATCTTCAAAGAGATATAAGTTCTTTTTTTCTCTCTCAGTAACTTGGGGTTGTTTTAAAAATATCAGAATCAGGTTGTAGTTTAGGGTTGCCATCCATTTGGTTTTCACCCGGACACTCTGGGTTTCAGCTTGTGAGTCTGGGTGCCATTTGACAAGCCCTGATGTCTGTTTTTTTTTATCAGCAGGGAAGAGGCGAAACAGGTGTGGGGCCTTGGGAAGGAGAGCTGGGGTGGAAGGCAAGGCTTTGAAGGAGAGGCAGAGCAGGGGCGGGGCCTCAGGAATCTGGTTTTCAGCCATGAGAAAATGTCATCCCTACTGTGGTTGGAAAGGTCTACACTTATCCAGCATAATCTTTGTACTGTTTCAGCTGTTAGGTCAGTAACTTTACCCAAGCAAACTTAAATCTATTCTGAAGTCAGTATCTTCCTAAAGGAATACAGGATGTGTTATCATGTTGGATAGAAAACTTTAGGAGAGCTGGTGGGAAAAGAGAGCTATGTATCTCAATTTCACATAAAAACCATTTTGGCCTCCTCGGATGTTTACTGGTTGCTGAACGTTGTTGAAACCCTTGTACCTTATATACAAAAATTAGGGAATGGTAAGATCTCTAAGTAATCACAGGGAATCAATGGATCTCAGAGGCCAGCATTATTTGTTCTTAACTTTGCAGAACTATTCAGTCCCATTAGACATTTCTCAGGGGTACTTGGTGATGAAAGCCACCTTTTCAAAAATAGTCCCTGAAAAAAATAACATACAGCAATTAGCTTGCTAAACTGGCTTGCTTCCCAAAACATATTAATTCATTTCTGACTTACTTAAAGGACTTATATATTTTTCTTTATAAAGCTAGAGATTTATTGGAACACTGACTCTGTGTTCCCAAACTCTGAATTTCCAAACCAAAAATGTAGACTTAAGGTGGTTATAGACAACTGCTTACTCACTGCAGTTACGTACAACTTGAACAATCTGAGAATTTTTAGTAGCCTTGCTCTCTTCCGTAGCCCACAAAAATTTACAAAGTACCCCACCTCACACCTCTACTTTAATCTGATTTACATTAGAAGTGTTGGTGGGATTGAAAGTAAAAGCTTTACTAGCTTTCCATCTATAATAATTGTTCTTAAAAATAATCTTTTAAACTGCCACCTTTATAGTCTTTAAAAATATTCCAATATTACGGCACATTTAGTCTGAATGAAATTTCTTAACAGTTTCCATAAACCTTCCTGTATCTCCTAGTTAAGAAATTAAAGGATATTACTACACAGAGTTACAACTATAAGCATAAAGCTGACATAAGAGAGAGCTTGAGGACAAATCCCTAGAAAACAAATGAGGTCGATACTGAAAGCTCAGTTCTCAAAAAGTCAGTTTATGATGATATATTAACTTCCTAAGTCTTAACAGAAGATGCTTCTGGGTCCTTTGGGAAACATTAGCACTGATAGCTGAAGGAGATGTCCTTTCTCTCCCAGCATGTACCCTAGTTGTCCTAGCTACTACCACTTTTGTGGTGTTTTGGGAAATACATCCCTGTACTAAAGGATGTTAGAGGAGTTGGGGAGCAAGGTGTCTTATCATGGAGGCACCTTTGCTTCTCTTCCTTACATATATCACCCTTAGCACATGATGTTCTTTCCTTTCTCTCTCTGTCAAATAGCTCTGTGGTGGTTTTTATTTTTGTGTTACACTAAGGACTTCATCTTTGAGAAGAGCAGCTAGCAGCTGGGTGCCCAGTTGCTGTTACACTGAGTAGCACTTACTCATGCAAACAGACCTGTTAAAGTCAATGCAGCGACTCACGTGAGTAGGTGGTACTCAACAGAGCTGAACTTAGCCCTCCTGTTGCAGGGAGAGGGAGAAGACCTTAAAATAGCTGATAGACTCCTGAGATTAAACTTTACTTTGCTCAGCCAGAGAAATGTTTATTTCATGGCATATAGACATGGTTTTTTTAAATAAACTCCATGGGTTGGCACTTTAATTGGCAAATATTCAATAATTTTAGAACTGAGTACTCTTTTGAGAAGGTAAGATTTGGTTGAGTAAAAATTGTAATTTTTATTAATCAGTGCTGATATGGTTAGAGCACATCCACAAGTGTATCCAAATAAATCAACTATTGCCAGCACAGGCAGGTGGCTTTTCTACAGGAAGAGTTTGTGTTATTTCTTACCGGCTGGAGAAAAGATGCTTTTCCTTTCCCTTTGAAAAAAAAAAAGCAACTCAAAACACATAATATAAAGAAGAGGCATCCATTATCACATCTAAGTCAGTGGGAGAGACTCTTTAGAGAAGTCTGGTAGTTGGGTTTTCATGTTCAGATATTTTCCTATTCATAGAAATTGTTTCATCACCAAGTGAATTTGGTGCTAATTAATTAATATGAACCATTGATTAATGTATGAAGAGCAGTGAAAGCTGTGGCTAAAGGATTGGTCTATTTTCAGAGACTCTCAGTTCTATATTTTAAATAATAACTTCTTAATATTTTATAGTTCAGCTCTGAATTAGCAGAAATCAACAACCATTTTAAGGAGGATGAAAAGCAACCTCAGCCAACTGCAGTAACTGGGCACTTGTGCATGATTGTCGGGAAGCTATACTGCTGTAAAGATAGAAACTGTGGAAATCAGAAATAAAGTAAAGGGAAGGCAAGATAGCACAGTGGAATAATAACTTAGCTTATGACTTAGGTTCCAGGTACAATTAATTACTTTCAGAGCATGGTGAACAATATTAGCTAAATTATTATGGGGCAGTGTGACATTCTGGGGACTGTGTCATCACTTGTCCTGTAACCTGGGTTGCCCTGTAATGACTTGCTGCAGTAGCTCCCAACCTGGATCCCTCAAAAACAGCCTCCACCATGCAGGTGCCCCTGAGTGTCTGTATGTGACTGCAGCCTGCCAGCCACACTTGGCTTATAGCCTTACACACTGGCTTTTACCAGCCTCGGTTACTTCTTCAGGGTGACCCCAACATACTCTCAGTCCCTGATTTGCCCCCAAAATGTATGTTCTGTACTATCCAGCCCTCTCCTGGTCAATCCAGAGATATTAGGTCTGTTGTCCCTTTAAGGGGACAATACACAACAACTTGCTACCCAGACAATTTAATATAAACACACTGGATTCATTGCAATTAAAGAATAAAACAAGTTTATTTAACTACAAAGAGAGAGATTTTAAGAGAGTACAAGTAATGAGGCATAAAAGTTAGAAATGGTTACTAGAGAAATAAAGCTAAAATGCTTCCTACTGCCTAACTTAACCAACTATACTTAATACAAAGTAAAAGTCCTTACCACATCCTTCTGACAGCAGTACCGACCAAACTTTTCAGGTCAGGACCCCTCGCCGAAAATCCCATGGCTCTTTCTTTTGTCATCTTAGGTGCAAAGAGGGAGATGGATGGAGGAGAGACAACTTGGGGTGTTTTCGTCCCTCACTCTTGTAATTCAGTCACCCTTTGAAATGCATCTTCCTGACAGTGGCCCCTAGATAAAGTTCTTTCCAGTTGAGAGCAAGGAGCCATTGAGTCTGGTGGGGGGAGGTTTGTTAAGTTGTTTGCCAAGATGCAGACCTGTTTGTTCCTGCCCCTTTTCCTTGCCAAAAAATGGCTACTGGATAGGTGGTGGCCCATCAGCTTTGATGACATCTGGTCAAGCGTCAACTTGTCCTTTGTCTTTCAGAAACAGACCTGTAAATACACTTCTGTCATGATTTCAGCTTATGTTCATAACATTACATATAATGTTAATACATACATTTTGCCATGATATTATTGACCAGTGAGTTGTTAGTTTTCAAATGATACCTCACAAGGCATATCTTGTACAAAGGTTATTACAATAGTGTGTAGAGTGTGAATATAGGGGTGCATTTGGTCCCAGACAGTTGGTATTACCGCACTGTGTTGGAATTCCGATCGGGCTACTGGCACAAAGTAAAAAAGGCCACTCAGAGCCAGATCCCACTCCCACTGAATTCAGAGGAAGTTAATCCTTTTGATGTCAGTGGGAACTGGATCGGACCCATTCTGCCTTCTGTTACGTTCCTCAGTGCGAATGCAGGAAGAATGAGAACTCATAAAGATGATGAGGAAGGGAGTGGGTAAGAGACCCACCACCAAAACAGCCTCTTTTTTATCAGCTGCTGACATCACACAAATTCCGGGCTTGTTCCCCTGATTTCACTTCTGTGTGAAAATATAACCCTGAAAGCAGGTTGGTTGAATTGCCTCAACATGCCAGTGGCATTTGAGGTCTTTCATATATACCTGGGAGGAAAGGTGAGAAGTGGGACATGAGGACAGTTTGCTCACAGACCCTAAAAATTGGGATAATGGAGAGCAATCCTCCCTGCTTATCTTTTAAGCAATGGAATTCTTTAAATGGACAGCTAAACTTGGGACAGAGGGGGCATATATTAGCAAGGCCAGCACATGAATGGAAAATGTGAAATCTACTAGGAGAACCTAAACAATATCAATAATATATTTCATTATCAGATATGGTCTTATTTGCTGATTTATAAATTGTCATTCAGATATATCAAAGTACTGTACAATCTGAGCAGCAAACAGCATTACAAAACCTCTAAAGGTGGGTCAAGCATGTATGTTGCAAGGGTAAAATGGATTATTGTGAGTTTTATGGCCACTTAAGGGCACAAGCATTGGGTTTTTGCATGCAAATGCAGGCTTTTAGAAGGGGTGCGCCTGTTGCACTGTATTTAGAAAAAGCAGTTTCTAAAAATGAGTAAAATCACTGATATGGAGATCACGAAGAATGGAATTCCACCAGCAGAGTGTTTTGTCTAAATAAGGACTTCAGAATTTGGCCCAGTGTAAAGAATGAGAGGGACTCTCATTTTCTAACTGACTGGAAAGAAATTGTGCACTAAAAATAATAGTAAAAGAATATCTGTCAGTTCAAAACATATCCCAGGAATAATAATGTAGCCGTCTTTTATTTTTTTCACTGAAATGATCCACACATCCATTGGCTCATGAGTTAAAGCTAGAAAAATCTAGAAAGCAATGCCATGAAGGCTGTATCAAATTCAATCTGCTGCATGACCAGTTACCAACAGGGCTGTCAAAACTTAACATTACATTTCGAGCAAGAAAATTTTGTATTATGGTGTTAGTGCAGTGGGCTAAAGTGAAAGCCAGGAACTACTACCAAGGAGATCTCTGTTCAAACTCCAGGTGTGTTCTCTCTGTACCTAAGATGATATGATCCAAGAACATTAGAGAGGTGGTGCAATTAGCTTGAAGGGGGAGATTTAGCTTTGTGTTGTTTTATAATGGTACTTCTAGACCACTTCTAGAATCAGGAGATCCACAAGAAAATATAATTAATTACATCTGCACAGAGGGGGACAAGAGGTTACATCTGGCTGTATGGGGTACTTTTATATCCCAATGAAAGATGAGCCTGTGAGTACAGAAGTATAGTTCTTGAACTGAAGCAGTATGTTGAGTTACTGGAAAAAATAAAATAGCATTGCAAGAAAGTGCAGACAGGAGGATTCATAAATTAAGCTCCCAAATGAACTAAGCACATAGGACCTATATGCTTAGATAGAGTTTAGACCCAAAACCCATTGAAATCAAAGGGTAGTTAGCGATTTTACTAAACATAGAGAGAGGAAAAAATGAGTCTTAACAAATCAGTCTGAGCAACACGTGACAGTCAGTGGTGATTGAGTATTGGATAATAATGTACTTTGTGTTTACTTTAAAAACAACAACAACCCACAATCCTCAATAATATGTGACCTTTTGCAGAATTCTCTTGTTCTAATGTATTAACATATTTTTCAGTTGTTTAAAGCTCACTGTTTAACAAAAGTCTCTTCCTTTTTTAATGATTTTTTGTAATGTGGTAGACCCAGGCCAGTTGGGTACAGCCGAGTAGCCTTATTGGGATCCAGGAAGTGGGCGGGCAAGGCGGGGGGGTCCACAGGACCTGGGAAACCAAGTAATTATGGGGGACAACTAATGAACAACAGGAACGGGAGTGCGGTCAAAGGGTCAAACGAAGGGAACCGGACGGGGACACCGAGCAGAGGACCCCGGACAGCACCCACCGCTCCTCAAAGGTGTCAAGGGAGTCAGTGGACGCCGCCCAGAGGAACTCTGCCCAGAGACGTGAACGGACAGAGGATCGGAAATAGGCCCCACAGTCGCAGGAGATTCCATCGGCCAACCTCCCCACCCTGGTTTTATAGATGGCCACTTTAGCCAGGGCCAGGAGGAGGTTGACTAGGAGGTCCCGCGACTTAGTGGGGCCACGGACAGGGAGTGCGTAAATAAGGAGGTGAGGGGAAAAGTGCAACCAAAACCTTAACAAAATATTCGTGAGGAGCCGGAATAGGGGCTGCAACCTGGCGCACTCCAGGTAGATGTGCGCCAGGGTTTCCCTCATGCTGCAAAAGGGGCAGGTGTCCGGGATTGGGGTGAACCGTGCCAAGTACACGCCCGTGCTCACGGCCCCATGAAGGAGCCGCCAATTGATATCCCCGGCGGGCCTCGGGACTAAGCTGGAATAGAGGCTGGCCCACCGGGGCTCCTCACCCTCTAGAGGTGGCAGGAGGTCCCACCACTTTGTGTCAGGGCGGGACGCGAGGGTGAGGACATGAAGGGTGTGGAGCACGAGCATGTAGAGATGTTTTTTTGGCGCGGTCTGGAACCGGACCAGCTGCAGCTCGCGTAGCCAGCTCACAGTGAAGGGGCGAGGGGGTCGGTCGGGTCCACGGGGCAGGGGCCCGATGAAAAGGTCCGGAGGGCCTGGGGTGGAGGGTGGGTGGGCGCACCCTCTCACAGGATCCGGTCGAGGTATACCCGAGCAGCGGGCGGCAAAGCGGCCCTCACCTCCTGAAGTACGCGCAGGGGAGTACGAGGTCTGGAGAGCCCCATGCCCTGAGCGAGCGTCAGGGGATCCAGCCAGTCTCCCCGGTCGTAGTCCAGGAGGTCTCCGACTCTGGTGACTTCCACCAGGACCAACCTCTGGCGCACTGAGGGGGACTCCGCCACGCACACGGAGCTGGGGGTTGTGTAGCAGGGCCTCCGCGAGGAGATCTTCCCCCACGGAGGCCGCCACGGACCTGGTCGCTGCGAACAGTTTCCAGGTCCGGAGGAGGTCCTGGTAGAAGACCGGCAGCCCGGAGAGGTCTCGCGGAAGACCCATCGGGTGGAGATAAAGGAGCTGCCGGTCATATCGGAGCCCTCGGAAGTGGTGCAGGAAGTCGTGCGCCAATACGCTCCACGCGGGACTACCTGCACCATAAAGGAGCCTCTGCAGGGCCTGGAGGCGGAAGACATAGACCTGAGTGCGGAGACACTTCAGGCCCTGCCCTCTCTCCTCCAGGGGTAGATGGAGAACCCCTGTGGAGACCCAGTGCAGTCCTGACCAGAAGGACTCCAGAATCAACTTCCAGAGGTTGGCCAGGAAATCTGGGGCCAGAACCAGGGTGTTGAGCCCATACCAGAGCATGGACAGGACTAGTTGATTGAGCACCAGTGCCCGCCCTCGAAGGGACAGACACTGGAGTAGTCCTGTACATCTCCGGAGCCGCTCTACCACCCTGCCCTCTAAACTGTGCCAGTTCTCCGGCGGAGACGGATGCGTGGCAGAAAGGTAAACGCCGAGATAGAGCAGCAGACCCGCGCTCCACCAGATGGCTTGAAGCGCGGGTGGGAGGGAGCTCGCCTGCCGCCAGTCCCCTACCACCAAGCCAGAGCTCTTGACCCAGTTGACCCGGACGGAGGAGGCTGCCGAGGAAACTGCCTGGCAAGCCTCCATCCGCGACAAGTTGCCCGGGTCCTGGACCACGAGGAGCACATCGTCGGCGTATGCCAACAGGACCAGCCGCAGCTCCGGCTCCCATAGCGCCAACCCCGTCAACCTCCTGCGGAGGAGACAGAGGAAGGGCTCGATCGCCAGATCGTACAGCTGGCCCGAGAGGGGGCACCCCTGCCATACTCCTCGCCCGAAGCTGACCGGTTCGGTAAGGTCCAGTTGAGCCTGACCAGACACTCTGCGTACAGCACCGGGAGAAAACCTACAAACTGGGGTCCGAAGCCAAACGCTCGCAGAGTGCTCAGGAGATACCCGTGATCCACCCTGTCGAATGCCTTCTCCTGATCCAGGGACAGGAGGGCGAACGACAGACCGTCCCTACACCCAAGTTCCAAGAGGTCCCGGACCAGATACAGGTTGTCGAAGATGGTGCGGCCCGGGACGGTGTAGGTCTGGTCTGGGTGGATCACGCAGCTGAGTAGCAGAAGGCAGATATACTGGCCACTGGATTAACAGTTTTCTGTTCCCTGACTGACCAGAGCAGGGGCTGCTCCAGGCTAATGAGAACACCTGACTCCAATTAACCTGCAAAGAGTCAGGTGAGGCCATTAAGCTAATGTGACCAGCTGGGTCTAATTAAGGCCTCTCTGATAATATAAAAGGGCTCACTCCAGTCAGGTAGAAAGGAGCCAGGGGAAGTGTGGCTGAAGGGCTGGTTAATGAAGACACCCTCAAGTCATTGGTAAGGGAGCCCTAAGGTAAGGGTGAAGAAGGGAGAAGCAGGAGAGCTGTGGGGAAGTGGCCCAGGGAAATGTAGCAACTCCGGCAGTAAAAGGTTGGCTGCCAACAGCTGCTACAATTAGGGTCCCTGGGCCGGAACCCTGAGTAGAGGGCGGGCCTGGGTTCCCCCCAACCCGGCGCTACAGAAACACTTCCTGGGAGGGGAAAACAGGCCTCTGTCAGGACAGGAGGCTAAACTGTTTTGGCATGAGGCCGTAAGAGCAACAGAGACTGTGGGAACTCTCTCACCAACCTCCATTGCTGGCTTATGATGAAAAGGGCTCAGTAGACTGTATCTCTGGCCCTAGAGAGCGAAGGGCTACGTGGAGGGTTGCAGTGAGCCTCTGAAGCTAGCATAAACCGCCTGGAAGTGCGGGACCCACAGGGACAAGGTCGGAGCTCTGCCACAGTAATAACATTTATAAGAAAATAAATTAACAGTTAAACAGAAAATGCTGAAAAAAATGTTCATGCCTGCTGGACAGATTCCAATTTGTGTAATTATATTCTGCACTCTGTTATCTAAATTCTTCCTGTAGTTTCAGCTCAGTGCAATCTTCTTCTTTAGTTGCTGGCCTAAACTTATTTTAAAAAAAATTATTTTAGTTTGCACTGCATTGTTATACAGCTGCTACATTTTAATCACAAAGGTGGCTGTATTTCAGTTGTGTGAGCAGTGATCCATTTTTTTATTTTGTGTATACATAAAATGTTTCGGAATACAAAGTGCTTTGGGATCCTTCCATTTGAAAGGCTATTTAAATGTAATATAATAAACTTAGTATTGATCCCTATGCTGATGTTGTAGAATATATTAAAAAGTTAGATAAACTCTGGAAAATAGAGACAGCTGGACCTGTGGTCAATGTATAGGACGGGAACTCAGGAAATCAGGGTTAAGTTCCAAGCTCTTCCACAAGCTTCCCGTGTGACCTTTGGCAAATCACATAATCTCTCTGTGACTCATTTTCCCATTTGTAAAATAAAATTCCTTTCTCCCACCTTTTGTCTATTTAGATTGTAAAATTTTCAGGTCAGGGACTGTTTCTTAGTATGTTGGAGTATAGTATTTAGCACAGTGGGGCTCTGATCTCAATTTTGGGGCCTTCAGGTGCTACTGTTATAGAAATCATAAATAAGAAAGTGGGCTGGTGGATACATTGTGGCTATGCTTTATATCTGATACAGGGGTGCTTTTTTGTTCCACCCTTCTGTCACTGCCCTTTGCAAACGAAAGCGAAGGGTTGGCTAAATCAGAAACTATGAAGTATCTTTGCAAGTGATCAAACACAAGGGCAGTTTTCTCCACGTTAATTTTCTGCTGCACAATGTGAGCATCTAAACTCTATCTGCTGCCAATTCCTTATCCTTCTGCACCCCTTATCTATTTTTTTAACTGAGGACTGCAATATGCAATGCGTGTGAATGTATATAAAATATGTACAGCCAGTTCCCGTACAATACAGCTATTCCTCATGACTATCCTTCAGTTTAAGTGATGTCCTTCATGTTATTCCCAAATTAACCTCTATTGTAAGTTAAACCTGATGTGTTCTCTCTTTTACTGGTGTGAATTATTTACATTAGAACTGTTGATTCATCAAACTGAGGTTGCGGAAACTCTTATTTATGCTAAGAGATTAATCCCAGATCCTGTAAGTCTTAGTCTTCTGTTCCTCATTTTGGGTCTCTGAATCAAATTTAATCACCCCACTTCTAGCCTTTGCAGATTGCGAGACATGAATGTAAAATACAGTAATAGGTTTGCATATTATAAGAATTAATTCTTGGGAGAGTGACCTGAGTTCGAGAACTATCACAGAATTCCTGGTTTGTGGATAGTCAGTTGATCTAGAGATGGTCCTAGCTGCAAAATTTTGATTTGCATCAGGATCCAAAGATCATATGTTTGTATCCAGGAGTAAGGCTCAGTCTATTATATATATATACATGGTATAAGCCCTGAGGTGCTGTTATGGAACTGTATTTTTCCAGAATGTGGGATTTTTCCTACAGAATTGTCAGTCACTCAGCTGTAAGCAAGACACATTCCCCCTACTAATTTAAATGTGGCAGCTTGAGGCTTTATATGTTGTATACCGGGGTCGGCAACCTTTCAGAAGTGGTGTGCGGAGTCTTCATTTGTTCACTCTAATTTAAGGTTTTGCGTGCCAGAAATACATTTTAACGTTTTCAGACGGTCTCTTTCTAAAGTCTGTAATATATAACTAAACTATTGTTGTATGTAAAGTAAATAACGTTTTTAAAATGTTTAAGAAGCTTCATTTAAAATTTAAATTAAAATGCAGAGCCCCCCGGACCGATGGCCCGGACCCGGGCAGCGTGACTGCTACTGAAAATCCACTTGTGCGCTGCCTTTGGCACGTGTGCCATAGGTTGCCTACCCCTGCTGTAGACCTTTCGTTCAGAAGTTCCTGCCTGATTGTGTTTGCCTGAAGAATCATGGATGCCCTGGTTAAGCCCTTTGTAAAACATGACTGGTAGAGCAAGTCCTCAGCCTTAATAGCACTCACACCATTCACCCCATTACCAAAAATGAAAACGGGGTGGGGGGAGGGGAATGATATTGCAGGCTACCTGTCAATCTTACCAGTGAGCTTCTCTGGCACATTCACTGCAGTGTGGAATTTTCCATTCTAGACTTGCAGAACGCTGCTTGCTGACAGACACAGCTTAGTGGGCATGAAATTTGCCTGTCCGAGGGGAGAGAGAATCCCCCTGTGCACACAGTGGTTGTGCCATTCCCGAGGGTGTCTGTCTCTAAACAACTCCTTGTTTCTCTTTCCCTCTCTTGCCTACAGTATAACACTGTGGGGGAGTGGGTACAGATGGCAGATTTTTTTTTTCAGTTTTAATTGTTATACATACATTTTATAATTATTTTACATGTAGCTTCTCAGAGCAGGTACTCCCCAGCCTGCCTCATTTTTGCATAATCTACACAAGAAGAACACTCACATGTTGCTGCCCTTTTCAGCTGGAAAGACCGTCCCACAAGTACGAGGATGAGTTTTCTCTCCACACTGGAGCAAAGGGGTTGGAAAGCTGCCCTAAGTAGGCAGCTTGAGGATTCACCTGGGGTGGGAGGATCTCTGTCTGGCCTAGACCCAACATAAGTGGCTCCGTGCTACACCTGCCACCAGAAAGGATGTACTAGGGGCATGCCAAAGGGAAGAGGTATGGCCAGAGCACAATGAATCCCAGAGATTCCCAGCTGGCATAATGGCCCTTTGTAGGAGGCTATTATTACATACGGTAAGTTAGAGTAGCATTGAGGTTGTTATCATAGAATCATAGAATATCAGGGTTGGAAGGGACCTCAGGAGGTCATCTAGTCCAACCCCCTGCTCAAAGCAGGACCAATCCCCAACTAAATCATCCCAGCCAGGGCTCTGTCAAGCCTGACCTTAAAAATATCTAAGAAAGGAGATTCCACCACCTCCCTAGGTAACGCATTCCAGGATTTCACCACCCTCCTAGTGAAAAAGTTTTTCCTAATATCCAACCTAAACCTCCCCCACTGCAACTTGAGACCATTACTCCTTGTTCTGTCATCTGCTACCACTGAGAACAATCTAGATCCATCCTCTTTGGAACCCCCTTTCAGGTAGTTGAAAGCAGCTATCAAATCCCCCCTCATTCTTCTCTTCCGCAGACTAAACAATCCCAGGTCCCTCAGCCTCTCCTCATAAGTCAGGTGTTCCAGTCCCCTAATCATTTTTGTTGCCCTCCGCTGGACGTTTTCCAATTTTTCCACACCCTTCTTGTAGTGTGGGGCCCAAAACTGGACACAGTACTCCAGATGAGGCCTCACCAGTGTCGAATAGAGGGGAACGATCACGTCTCTCGATCTGCTGGCAGTGCCCCTACGTATACATCCCAAAATGCTATTGGCCTTCTTGGCAACAAGGGCACACTGTTGACTCATATCCAGCTTCTCGTCCACTGTAACCCCTAGGTCCTTTTCTGCAGAACTGCTGCCAAGCCATTCGGTCCCTAGTCTGTAGCGGTGCATGGGATTCTTCCGTCCTAAGTGCAGGACTCTGCACTTGTCCTTGTTGAACCTCATCAGATTTCTTTTGGCCCAATCCTCTAATTTGTTATAATTAAGTTGGGTTCCAAACTGCCTTTCCACCTGGTAGACCTGAGGATTGCGGAAGTCCAAATGTGATATACAGTCATTTTTGCCCCCTTATTGGTTCCTACACCAAGCAGCGTTCAACCAGGACCAGGGATCAGGTCCATAATGTCTCTGTCCCAATTAGGGAAAGAAGAGTAATTAAAAATAAATAAATGAAAATATATTCACAGAAAGAGGTAAAGTTGAAACAGACATAGGGAGTTGTTTTCTTAGTAGAGCAGGAAGACCATCATCACACCCTGCTCTGTATCACACATGCTCTGTTTTTCCTCATCGAAGTTCTTGGATTGGGTCCGCTTGAGGGCCAGATCCCGCAAAGCTTCAGTGTACAGAACTAGCCCTGGGGTTCTGTATTCACAGGGCCTGCTTGTTGAAGCACTGAGTTTGGTTTCATGGAATCATTAGCACTGCTTGCAGATTCTTCCCCGGGGCCTTTTACACTTTGTGACCCTTCCCCCACTGATACTTTAGAGCAGGGATCGGCAACCTTTGGCACGTGGCCTGTTAGGGAAATCCGCTGGCTGGCCGGGACGGTTTGTTTACCTGCAGTGTCCGCAGGTTCGGCCAGTTGCAGCTCCCACTGGCCGCGGTTCACCATTCCAGGCCGATGGGGGCTGCGGGAAGCGGCGGCCAGCACATCCCTCGGCCTAGGCTGTTTCCCGCAGCCATCATTGGCATGGCCTGGTGAACCGCAGCCAGTGGGAGCTGTGATCAGCCGAACCTGTGGACGCTGCAAGTAAACAAACCGTTCCGGCCTGTCAGCGTATTTCCCTGATGGGCTGCATGCCAAAGGTTGCTGATCCCTGCTTTTTGTTCCTCCTGTGTCCTCTTGTAACCAAAACCCACGCATCATTCCCACCTTCAGTCTGGCTCAGCACCTCTCTTTGAACTGTGTGTGTAATGGTGGTGTTGTATCTTGTTTTCCTCTGCACTCATACGCTGAAGACAAAGTTGCTGAGAAACAGAAATATTTAATCATTTGAGGAGAGCCTAAGCCAAACCCCAAGATACAGCCACCCCTGAAATTCAAGGGTGTCCAAATTTTCCAGCTCTAGTTCCACTCTAGCCTTAGTCTACATTGTGGTAAAATATATGTAAGCATAGAAGAACTCTGCCAAGAATTCTGACTTTGCAGTTCATATATATCCAGGGTGGAAAACATATTCTAGCTTTAGCTACCCACAGGTGTTTTCTATTGAAGTACATGCACATCCAAAGTCAGAATGAGGCCTTTTGTGATATATACAGACACCCAGTCCGTGGAGCTCTGTTTCTTTTCATTCTTGCCACAGACAAGACAGTGGTGCTAGGCAGTTGTTGATATCCTGCAATGGAAAAACAAAACAAGGGCCAGCTGATAAAGTGCACCCTATTTAAAACCATTTTTAACAATTTAAAGAGGGAAGAATGTCACACAGAAAAATTTTCTGCAACACTTTCCTCGGATTGATGTGCTAGAGGCAAGTCCTCGGTCTTTAACTTGTTGTCCTCTATGCAGTGATACATGGCAGAGCTCTGCCTTATTTCCACGTATTTACCAGTGTTTAGTAGTGACGTATGGCACTGTCGTTGTGATATTTTCCCTAATGTTAAAGAAAATACTTCTGAGATAATTAAAAATGATTATGCAGATTGTTCAGACATTCAGATATGTTCTTTCAAGTGACTTTTGTCCAACTATCCCTAACATTATGCAGTACTAATAATGGATGGCTCATTTGTTATTGATGAGGTAGGCTGCTTTAATTGAAGTTTAGGTTTGTTTGTTTTTTTGGTTTTTTTTTAATAGAGATCCAGGATCTAGTTTGTTTGCTCTCCAACATGCAAATGAGAATTATACTTAACATATATAATGCTTTACATATTTAAAACACCATGGAAACATTTACATTAATCCTTGCAACGTCCTTGGGGAGTAGGTAAATACTGTAATTATTATTATTTAACCTCATTTTGCAGATGGAGAAAATGAGCTACAGTATTGCCAACTTCCAAGCATTCAGAAGTCATGAGTCTAGTCCCCCAAAATCATGAGGTTGGCTTAGAAGTATTGATTTTAAAAATAATAAATTTGGGGTTCTTTTTATTGGTCTTCCAGCTTTTGAGCCTTTGAGTCACATTTTTAAGCTTTTTGTACACAACCCAAGAATCAAGGGTGCCGGAACCAGGGGGGCCATAGCCCTCCCACTTTTCAAAAGTGGACAGGCCTGGTCCATTCGCTTTCTGCCGGGGCGGATCCCCTGCCCCATTCTCTCCCCCCCCCGCCATGAGGAGCCACCCCCCTGGCTAGGCCAGCATGGAGCCCAGCCAGGGAGGCCAGGAAGTTGTGGGAACTGCATGGACCCTCCACCTGCCCATGGTGCAAAAAGGCTGAGAGCAGCCCCCAGCCTGTGTCCCCGTCTGACCCAGGAAGGTGGAAGTGGAGGGTCTGTAACTTCATGCTGGCTCCATACAGCTGCCCACGTAGCTCTCCCCGACCTGGCTCCAGCCGGAGGAGGGGGCTCGGAGCCACAGCCCAGCCATGGTAAGAACCGCACCATGGGCAGCTGTGGACCCTCCACCTACCCTGGGCTGGGGGCTGCTCTTGGCAGGCTCCGTGCACTGTGGGCAAGTGGAGGGTCCCCCACAGCTCCCCATAGCTGCCTGTGTGGCTCTTATCATGTCTGGGAAGCCCCCCTATCCCTTGGACAGAACCAGGTTCAGGAGAGCTCTGCGGGCAGCTGTGAGGAGCCTGGGTCCCTCCATCTGCTCTGGGCGAGTGGCCCCCGGCAGGGACATGGGCAGGAGGCTACTTTTGGCCCCCCACACACACCCCGGTCGGGGTGGGGAAGGCCGGGCTTCCCAGCCCTGCTCTGGCTTCCAGCTTGGCAGGGGGTGGGGCCTCTGGGATAAGAGGAGAGGGTGGGGGTCCCCACCCCCTCACTTTTTGGAAGGCTCCAAGGCCTTTGCCAAGAGTGCTAGAAATCTACTTTTTTTTTTTTAAATCCCTTGACTCCTGGAGCTGGGGCCCTAAGAAGAACACCAAATATCATAAATCTTGTGAAAAGAGGCTTCATCTTGCACATATTGAAGTTGGTGGAAAGATTGTTAACCTCAGTGGGCTCTGGATAAGGCTCTGATTTAGCAGTGGCAGAGCTGAGATTAGCCTTCAGGAAAGCCTGGATCCCAATGCCATGCACGCAGTTAATTCACCCTCTAAATCAAATACATTTAAACCCTGGTCACGTATCTCTCAAATCAGAGGGATATTTGCCAGTGTCTTTAATAGGTGCAGGGTCATGACCTGAATGATGGCTATTTATGTAGCATTTCAATATTTTGATGCTTTGGCCACACTTTTAAAAAAATGTATCGCGTGTGTGCGTGTGTGTGTATATATACACACACACACACATACACACACACACACACACACATATAACACTCCACATAAACAGAAAACTCAAAAACAAATGATAAACTGTAAGAACTGGTTACACATCAAGCGCTATTGTTTTCATTTTGAATTCTTTACATTATCATTATTATTTGGAAGACAAAAAAAGTCAGAATCTTTAAATTAAAAAATAAACAGTAATAGTCTATTGTTGATTTCCGCTTCAGATTCCAGCTCTTTGATAAGACCTTATTCAGGCCACTATATGTGTGCTAAAAATGGCAGGCAGGCTAATGAGTAGAAGCCAATGCCTTTTAAAAAATAAACATAAAATCTAGTAAATTTCAGATATTGACAAAGGCTTCTCTGTAAATTGGTTTACAGATAGCACGGATGATGTGGTCCTCTTTATTTAATACCGTTTTATAAATAGATCCCTATGTAAATTATGGGCAGAGTTGACAAATTTCACGGTTGGTCATGGTAAAAATATCCGATTCCATGGTTTGTCAGAGATTAATAGAAAAATTGTATTAATACTGTGCAAATTATTTATATAACTTTATAATTATTGAAGATTATATGAGTTCTGTGAAGGAAAAAATAGAAATGGATATCAACCTACCCATTACTATGTTAATTTTTTTTCACTACAGGAGTTTGCATCCTTCCCACTGACTTCCCCTATATAAATATGCACATGGGTGGCATTGCTTGCAATACAATGGCCATTGATGCTTTACACTGGTGCAGCCAGTATAGCTTTACCATATAGATTATGGATTGCATTGGAATTAAAATCCCAGTAGCGTGGGAATGATGTTTTAAAATGTGCAATACATACATGGTCGGGTACTGGTGTGCCTAAGGGAAGGCGACTGTTACTGTTTTGCATTGTGCTGCTTGGGCAAATCTATACCTGTTTTCCCCATTTGTAAACCGGGCACGATAATATCCATCTTTGTAAATTCTTTTGAGATGCTCAGATGAAAAGTTTGTAAGTACAAAATATTATTGATAATTACCTGATATTTGGGGCGTTGTTCCAATTTACCTGAGTTCATACCCCTTACAAAATTCTCTGACAACGTGGATTAGATTTGGTCATATGCACGCGCGCGCGCACACACACACAACTTTACTGTAGTTGTTGACAATCAGGCTTTGTCAACAACTACAGTAAAGCTCCCTAAGTAGTTGTTGACAAAGCCTGATTTTTCTGTCACTTACACAGGTGTAAATCTGAACTAACTCCACTCCAGTAAATATATATAAAATTGGTGTGAGATCATAAGTCTGAGGATTTTTAAGGGGTTAACTTTCAAAACCGGTCTTAAGGATATAGCCACATGTTCCTCCAGAAGATTAGTGAGAGTCATGCAGCTAAATTCCTACATACACTACATGAAAGAGGTATATCTGGAAAAAAGGTGTCTGCATACTCTGTAATCTCTCTGTCATTCAGGACTGAAGGCAGCTGAAAAGAACAGTAAGTGGAACAACAATTAGAGAAAGTGGAATTGATGGATTCATATAGCATTGTGTGTAAGTGGCTGCAAAAGAAATCAGAGAACAATGATATCTGTGATGCACTGGAACACTTTATAAAATAAAACATCAACGGGAGAGGCTTCCAGTCATGGAGTTATCACATTGTATCTACAGAGATTTGAACTCATTTGTCCAATCGCTGTATTGATATTCATGAGGCTATTCAGAGTCATAAAAAAACTTTTCCAGTCCGCTAGAATCCCGACACTGCTATGAGCAGCTTTTGTTTCAAGCTAGAGATGATTATATGGCCCGCATTACTGCAGTATCATGAGGTAGGGAAGTACTGTACTGTCATCCTCATCTGATAGATGGGAAAGTGGGACACAGAGAGAAGAATTGACTTGCTCATGCAAGAAGTCTTTGGGGGAGCAGGGAACTGAATTCAGGTGTTCATAGTCTCTTGCAAGTAACTTAACCTCTGGACCATCCTTTCTCTCCAGTGATATCTACTTGACACTATGATGGACATTCAGTCTCTGACTCACACTCTCACGCAGACACACTTTAAAGTTGTTAGTTATTTTGAGTTTTTGAATACAAAAATTATTCCTGAATTCTGAATAATCATTTGTTTTCCTTCATTAAGCCCATGGTATAATGGGCTTTTGGAGAGCCCTACCAAGAAGAAGCAGCTTGTTTAATTTTCCGATGTTTAACATATTATTTATTTAATAAATATTTAACTTTAAGTGGAAGGCTCTGGGAGGCTTAGTTCATCCACCATGACAATTAAAAGAAACACTCTCTCTTGTTTTACACCATAAGGTACTTTCTGGACCAGTTCTGTCTACAGTGCCGAGCATAATTGGGCCCAGATTCTTGACTGGGGTCTCTCAATGCACGTAAAATGTAAATACTGAATATCATCATATAGACCAGTGTTTCCCAAACTTGGGACGCCCCTTGTTCAGGGGAAGCCCCTAGCAGGCTGGGCTGGTTTGTTTACCTGCCGTGTCTGCATATTTGGCCAATCGCAGCTCCCGCTGGCCACGGTTCTCCGCTGCAGGCCAATGGGGGCTGCGGAAAGCGGCGCGGGCCGAGGGACGTACCGGCTGCCACTTCCCGCAGCCCCCATTGGCGTGGAGCGGTGAACCGCAGCCAGTGGGAGCCACGAAGTGGCAGCCGGTACGTCCCTCGGCCCGCGCCGCTTTCCGCAGCCCCCATTGGCCTGCAGCAGTGAACCGCGGCCAGCGGGAGCTGCGATTGGCCAAACCTGCAGACACGGCAGGTAAACAAACCAGCCCGCCCCGCCAGGGGCTTCCCCTGAACAAGGGACATCCCAAGTTTGGGAAACACTGCTATAGACCATGTCTAAGTTGCCAATAAATAGTAACTGAATGATTTCTTTTCCCTAGATTCCCCTCTGCTCCTAACACATCACATGTACGCTTAGTAGGGGCCAAATGTACCCATTTCCTGGGGCTTCTTTTATGGTAACATAAGTAACCACAAACATCCATGTGTGACTGGCTATATTTAGAGTGTTTCACCTTGCAGAAGCCTCCATTCCCCGCTCCTAGTATGTTGCCTTAGACAGACTGCCAACCATTTATATTCTTTGGTTGGGAACTAATCAGACACATCTGGTCTTCCTAACAAAGTGAGTCAGGAGAATCGTCTCCGTTGTCATACAAGGTCCTATAACCTGCTATCGTCGCAGACATTTACTCTTGTGCCTAGTCCTGGTTCCTTCATAAAATGAACAGTACTCCAGCACTGCTCATTCTCCTCTTCACTTTCAAATTTAAAAAAAAACAATTATCTGTAAGAGCACAAAAAATTTAAAAGCCAACCAATCCACAAATTAATGTGTCCCTATTTCTTAACCTGCAAGTTGTTCTTTGTATTCTTACTGAAGAGAGAATTTTATGGAAGGAGTCCTTCAGTGATAAAATAAATTAGAAAGCAAACAAAGAGCATAAAGATGGTATTTTGTCTACTAATATCAACATTCAAAATAACACAGGGAACGTAAGAATTCCAGCTGTCTAGCCAATATGCGAAAGAGTATCCAGTCAGTTACTTTAAAAAAAATAATAAAAAATCATGCAAACCAAAACACTGATGTTTCATGCTGTGTGAAATGTGTGTGTCTGTGAGTATTTGAATTATGTGTTCATCATACATTACAGAGAGAGAATTCAAGGTAAATCAAAACTCCTTATTGATTTCTGGGGGAGGGGAGAAGATGTAAACATGGCAGAAGGTTATTTCAATCATTTTGTTTTATGATCCTCTTCACCAGTGGAAAATTAAAGTGAATAATGTGAAGATTTCTATTGACTGACACAGACTGGTTGCTTTATTTCAGAATAGACTCGCTCCTAAAAATATGTTGATATTCCCTTGACGCTATTTTATGTTGCTACATTCTTTCACTATTTTTCTCACTTAGTAACTTTGTAGGTTTAAAATGTCCTTTGAGTTCAAGAATGCCATCCTTCAGCTCATCACACATAGACCACTGTCCCATATAGGGGACAAATCTGCTCCCATTTTATTTCACTGGGAGCAGGACCATGCTCATATTGTATAGGATAACAGAAACCAAATTTTGCTATTAAGGTAAATTCCAAATCTGCTAATCCAGTGATCATGCTGTATATGAAGAGAAGAGAGGGGTTTTTTTTGTTTTGGGGGTAGGGTAGAAAGACAGCCTCTACTGCAAATTTCTGCTAGCATCCCCATGGGGCAGACATCTAATATGGTACAGTCAGTGGTGTGAAGCAGCAGGACATTCTCAGTAGCTGTCAGGGCCCATAGAAGAAGTGGTGGAAAGGATATGACATAGTAGGCACTGTAAGCCCTATCATATACCCGATGTATCAGGAGACTAATATCTTTGCTAGTGGGAAATAAAGACAGAATAGCATGAAGGAAGATGGTGGATTTCAGAGGGGACAAACTCCCAGTTCCCAAGACACAGGCAGATAAAATGTGACAGGACTGAGGAAGATGGTCAAAGCCTACTGCTGGCCTTCCACACTCTCAAAGAATAACCTATGCTGGCCTGGATGAAAAAAGCCTGAAGGGAGCGTAAGGCAGCAATAACAGGAAAATAAAATGAGGGAACACACAAATCTCAAGTCTTCTTGTTGCATAGTGAAGCTGTGAGAGCAGAAAGAGAGGAGGAGAGAGCACACTGTGGTAATCAAACGCTGGAAGAAGAAACAGAGTCTCGGTAGCAGCAACAGCTCTTCCCCACTGAGAGAGCTTCTAGGCTTGAAGAAAAAAATGACAGAGACATGTAGCTAAATTCATACTGTAGGAATGAATGAAAAGAGAGTCTTACATGAACCAATAACGGGACTGGCATAAACGCAGTGAGCTGAAGAAAGACCTAGAGCTAGGCAAGTGTTAGCAACTCCTTAAGAGAAATAATTTTGCCATCAGCCATGACACATCCCATTTTTTTAACTTACTGGGGGAAGACGATACTGGGCCAGTTCATCACGTCCTTACTTGGGCAAAGCTCCCACTGGGTCAAATCCTGAACCTCCTCACTCAGGTTTTTACTCAGTTTCTTCCAGCTGCTTTCTCAGATAAGCTATTTAAGTCTGTGAAAATTTGCTTTAGTAAGGACACAGTAAAAACTGAATAAACAACTCCATGTTTATCCCAGTGATTTTAATTAGTGTTTTGCTTGAGAGAGAATTCAGTAAAGACTTTTTGGGTTTGAGACTATAAAGAGCCAGTTCCTGAAGTCCTGATTCCATTTTTACTTGATCCTTTTTCAGGAAAAACTCCCATTGACTTCAGCAAGAATTTGCCTGTGTAAGGCCTGAGTCAGGACCTGCACTCTCGGTCCACTGAGGATAATCAGTGTCTTTATCTTTTAATCTGGTCACTCCAACTGTTTTGAAACTTCAGAGAAGAGGCATAATTGTTAATGGTGTTGACAGTTTTTATAGACGCTTTTATTTGCCTTTGAGTTCTGCTTGGAACAAATGCATTTTCTTCCCCTAAAGTGTGTATATTATGTGTGCAGTCAGTATGTACATTGAATCGGGCCAAAGCACACAGAGCAACTTCCCATGAGTCCAAGACAGAGAACAATAACACAAACACCTAATTTGCATGTAAGAGATCGATTTTGCAACATGCTTTCCTTTGATAAGGCTGTTGAGACTAAAGGTCCACAACAGGCCACAACTTCATGGGCTGTATCTTTGGGTACCCACGTTTTGTGAGCATGTGCTCTTCATTTAAAGGCAGAAATCAAGTCTGCTTTCATATGGCTCCCAGAGTAATTTTTTTCTTTTCTTCCCCCAATTTATTTTCTTTTGTCATACATATATGCCTATGTATTTGAGGGTGTCCTTAATGTGACTTAGAAACAGCAGATGTCCAACTGAGACTGGAGAGGTAGTGTTTGTGCAATCTTAAGTTGTCACACAGACACACAATTTTGTTGATGATGATGATTGATTTTTTACAACCAAAACTCTTTCCCTTTTTTACTTGTTTTAAGTAGCAAAAAATGAGTGCTTTCCACTAGGGACCAGAAAAATTTTGTTTAAAAACATGAATCTTATTTTTGAGTTATAAAAGCAAAAATGTCCCTTAAACATTTTAAATCAATTTTCTTTTCCCTCTTATAATTCAAAACCCACAAAATGGATTTCTTTCAAGTTTTCTTGTATGCCAAGTTTCAGCCCAGAGGGACTTTTTATGGCTGAAAATGGGATTTTGTAATGGAATGCCTGACAGATCCTTTACTATATTGTCACTAGGCACAATGCTTTAATATATAGTATGAGATTAACTCGTATTTTAATAAAGCATCTTGAACAGAACAAAGGGAGCATTTTTAAACTATTAGCCGGAAGTTAAGAATATTCATCTTTTCTTTGTTTTGTTTTGTTTTTGGTGTTGAAGCCAACTTTGCAGTAATTGTTTTGAGCTTGTGCTCAACAAAAGAGTGATGCCTTTGTCTGCCTTCCAAAGCATTAAATATTTCAGAACTGGGCCTCCTACAAAAGCTTACTACTTGTGGAAGCTGTAGTTCTTTTACAACCTTCTAGGATTCATACAGTTTCATCTATATGTCATTCAGAAGGCTTTGCAAGCAGAAGGGAACTCTATTTTAGATCCTACTTACGTGAGATTTTGGAGGACACCGGAGGAATGGAATTTGACTTTAAAAGGAAATGTTTAAGGGCTAGTTAAGCTAATACAACAATTTCTAAAGTCACCAAACTTTGTTTTCACGTGGAATGAATGTGCAGTAACAGAATGTCTAAGGGAATGGAATTTTGTATAGACCGTCACCTCTTACAGCTGGAGAATCATTCTCTCTTTGAATGGAGTCATAAAGAGCAATGATACAACCACAACATGTTACAATGTCGTGATGGTGCAGTGTATTGTGTTGGTGCCTCCTCATGACAAGTTTAGGAGTGAGCAGGGCACTAATTGGAATCCAGACCTGCAGGCAGAGAAAGTGATCTTTAGAACCACTTCTTTAAATGTAATGAGTCAAAAGAGTCAGCTGTTGTGAATGAAAAATCTGTAAATATAAGTCTTCACACCTGGTTTGAACCTTCGGCGGAGTGCAGTATATATTTAAAGGGACATGTAGTTGCTCCTTTTCTGAACATGTGCTGAATTACTATGGCACTTGAAATTGCTCTTTGTGGAACTCCTTTGTTCATACACCCGCCTCTGAAGTATGTGGTCCTGGCCCCTGTCAGGGACTGGCCACTGGACTATATCGACATCTGGCGTGGTCCAGTCTGGAAATTCCTATCTTATAAAAAGCTTAGTCAGGTTCAAAAAGGAACTCGATATTTATATGGATAACGAGAACATGCAAAGTTACAACAGTAAAGATTTTTTTAAAAAAGAGATTTTAAAATAAATCCTCATGTTCAGACCAACCTTTAATTAAAGAGGGGGCTAGGAAACAACATTCCCTAGTAGGCAGATTATTTCATATCTGACTACTGAAAGCCGCTTTCTTACCCTTTCTCTGAAGCAGCTGGTACGGGCTACTGTTGGAAATGAGATTCTGGGCTAGATGGACCACTGGTCTAATCTGGTATAGCAATTCCTATTTGGTAGATCCTGATCTGAGATAAACTAATGTGTAAATCTGGAATAAACTGAGAGTTAATCCAGATTTACAAGTGTATCTGAGACCAAAGTCTGGTCCAATATCAGAAGAACATGAGATTAAAAATCCTGCATACAAAATACCACACCAAAAGGTGTTACTTTGTGGGATACGTATTTTTTTTGTCCATTACATACTGAAGTGATTCAGCAATTTTTTTAATTAATTCAGCGCTATACATATAGTACATTGTTTGTGACTTGTTTCTGTTGGGGACAGTAGTGGGCAAAATACGTGTGATACATTTTGCACATCTGCAGTGAACTGCACTTAGTGGTTCAAAGTGGAATCCATACTATTATGCAAGCTTGTCCTGAAGGCAAGTATTAGCTAAACTAACTAGATATAATCTACCTCAAAATTTCTATATTTCTCATTTTTGTAGAAGCTGTTCTTTTTAAAGGGTTCCTTAAAATAAGCACTAATTTAAATTTTGCAGTTAGCTCACAGTGAAATGGCTAGTAGTTAACTTGACCTGTGCTTTTTCTTTGCAGTGTACTGTTGATTTACTGAAGTTGTACAAAGTAATTCCCATCAGCAGGTGACTGAGAATGTCCAGGTTTTGCTTTTCAATTAATTATGAAACAATCTGTTGTCAGCATTCCCAGCAGATAGTGAGACTTTGCCATTCAGTATGAATGCGGATGAACAAAGACTCCTGGGAAGAAAGGGCTGTAATGAAATTCAAACTGAACAGAATTGGAGAAAAGGGCAGAGAGGAAAAAAAAGAATGAACATATTCAGATCCTGGACAAATAGAGAGGGGCCGATGAATCGTTTAATTCAAGCAGGCAGCATGGCTACTGAACTCAGAGGGATTTGGTGTGAGAGAGGAAAGAATGTGACATCTCTCAGTGTACAAAGTACATGCAGGCTCCATAAATTAAATGACTTGGAGGTGAGGGGTGGGGGGAACAGCGTAGGTCCATAAGGAAGGCCACCACTTTCTAGAAATTGTCCCCAGGAGAAATATATATCTATGTATGTATAATATGCAGATGTGTGTATATGTATTGAGTGTGTGTGTGTGTGGTAAATACATACTAGAAATTTTTCAAAATTTCAATTTTTTAGTCAAAAAGACCCCATTATTTGACCAAGTCTAATTCATACATATTGATGAACTGTTATAAATAATACATCTTCAAAGTGCTTTTGCAAGCACTTAACTAATAGAGTTCCTACTCTGAAAAGATCAGACACACAAATGTACAGGGTAAAATTTTCAGAAGTGTCTAAGGGCCAGATTTTTAGAGGTATTTAGGCATGATGCAGATAGTTGCCTAGTGGGATTTTCAGAAGCACCTAGGCACCTAACTCCCATTGATTTTCTGTTAGATTTAGGATCCCAAGTGCCACAGTCACTTTTGAAAATAAGACTTGCTTTCCTAAGTCACTTAGGCCTTATAACGTTGAGCAAAGCAATGCCTAAATACCTTTAAAAATCTTAGATGGTTTTGCAAAATGAACGCACACTGTGTAAGATAAATAGAGCATTATTTGCTTTTAGCTGAAGTTTTCTTCTCCATAACTTTAGAAGTCATTTTCATCCTTTATTTTCCTATGCCAGAGTGTTTGTGCCTGCTGAGAAATTAGCAGAAACCCATGAATTGCATCTATTGCTGTTTTTTAGCACTGTATATTGAAATCCATAATTAAGACTAATCTTTTAAATGTGTGTGTAAAAGAGGGACACAGCAAGCACAGAATGGACTTCTTATTAAAATTAACAAAAGAAATCAAATTTGAACAAAAAAAGTAATTGCTGAACAAAGGCTTGGTAATCAAAATTACTTTTGTAAGCCTGTTCATTTTGGTATTGAATAAATAAAATTGCTAATTGCCCATAGATCAAAACTGCTGTTCACAACAACCATGTATAATTTTGAATAACAATTCTCCCATAATAAATGTTGAAATGCAATGGAATATTGCTAGGTTGTAAAACAACAACAACAACGACAACCACCCACCATTAGTGTTTTTTTGATCCCATGTATCTATTTGGGTTTGTGAGAAGGTAAATCTATTATCAAATAAATGTTGGTCAAAAATCTTTCAAGATGATAGTCATGGTGGTGATGTTGTTTTAAGGACCACAATTCAAGGGAACATGAAGCACAAACTTAAATCCATCCAGATTTGCAACAGCACTTAAGAAGCAAGCACTTAATTTAAGCACATGCTTAAAGTGTTGTCCTGAATAGGGATACTGACCTATATCAGGGCCAGTGACAATGGTAATATTTATGGTTATCCTAGGGGTGATGCTATTAATAGTCATCACTTTTCTGAACTTCTCCAATTTAGTAAATTAAAGTCCAGCATTTCATCACCAATAAAACTGCTTTTGGTTCTTATTGATGTTGCTTTTTGCCAGATCATGTTTTCTGGAACAGATCAAGAATTTATTTTCATCACTGTCGTGTGTGTGTGTGTGTGTGTGTTTAGTTAAAAGTCAACTCTGATTTTAATCTTTATAAAAAGACATGCATGCTCAGAAGTAGAATTGGGCTATTTCTCTCCTAGGTGGTACAGCTGATTGTTCTGCAGATTCTCACTTCCCTCTGTTAAACAGTACCAGTAGCTACCTCAGAGAAGGAATATCCCAGATGTATCCTCTTATCAAATGATGAATGCCTTTTATAAAATGTCCTTTTCAGGGGCTTAGGCAGTCTGGAGAGATTCACAATAATACCTCAAGATTACATTGAGGGTATGTAAGAGCTAGCAGACAAGCTTATGTTTATTCATCTTTTATGAGGCATGTGTGTAGCCAAAGAGAGCAAGGTTGTCTTATGATCCACTGGGGTCACATAACATCAAATGTGTCCATGACTTTTGAGTGTGTAATGTGAAGGCTGCACTATTCCTATATGCAAAGATTATTCTATTAACTGACATTGGCTGCAATCATTCCCCCCCCCCTTTTTTTTGAATCCTCTAAGATTACGTTGGCCGACAATGAGCATTACTTCTGAACAAAAGGAGTAATGATGAGGGGCAGCTACAGAGGGAAGAGATTGATCCAGGCAATCACATTAGGGTAGTGGGCATGACAGAAAAGTGATTTTAACTAGGGCTATCAAGCAATTAAAAAAATTAATCATGATTAAAAATATTAATTGTGATTAATCTCACTGTTAAACAATTATAGAAAATAGCATTTAAATTTTTTTGATGTTTTCTACATTTTCAAACATTGATTTCAATTAAAATACAGAATACAAAGTGTACAGTGTTCACTTAATATTCACTTTATATTTATTTTTGATTACAAGTATTTGCACTGTAAATAAGCAAAAGAAATAGTATTTTTCAATTCACCTACAAGTACTGTAGTGCAATCTCTTTATCATAAAAGTTGAACTTACAAATGTAGAATTATGTCCAAAAAAACTGCATTCAAAAATAAAACAATGTAAAATTTTAGAGCCTGCAAGTCCACTCAGTCCTACCTCTTGTTCAGCCAATCACTCAAACAGACAAGTTTGTTTACATTTGTAAGAGATAATGCTGCCCACTTCTTGTTTACAGTGTCACCTGAAAGTGAGAACAGGTATTCTCCTGGCACTGTTGTAGCTGGCGTCGCAAAATATTTACGTGCCAGATGCTCTAAAGATCCATATGTCCCTTCATGTCTCAGCCACCATTCCAGGGGACATGTGTCCATGCTGATGACTGGTTCTGCTCGATAACCATCCAAAACAGTGCGCACCGATGCATGTTGGGTGGGATCTGAGTTACCCAGGAAAGAATTTTCTGTAGTATCTGGCTGATGAATCTTGCCCATATGCTCAGGGTTTAGCTGATCGCCATATTTGGGGTCGGGAAGGAATTTTCCTCCAGGGCAGATTGGAAGAGGCCCTGGAGGTTTTTCGCCTTCCTCTGTAGCATGGGGCACGGGTCACTTGCTGGAGGATTCTCTGCTCCTTGAAGTTTTTAAACCACGATTTGAGGACTTCAATAGCACAGACAGAGGTGAGAGGTTTTTTTGCAGGAGTGGTGGGTGAAATTCTGTAGCCTGCGTTGTGCAGAAGGTCAGATTAGATGATCATAATGGTCCCTTCTGACCTAAATATCTATGAATCTATGTTCATTTTCATGATCCGAGTCAGATGCCACCAGCAGAAGGTTGATTTTTTTTTTTTTTTTGTTGGTTTGGGCTCTGTAGTTTCCACATTGGAGTGTTGCTCTTTTAAGGTTTCTGAAAGCATGTTCTACACCTCATCCCTCTCAGATTTTGGAAGGCACTTCAGATTCTTAAACCTTGGGACGAGTGCTGTAGCTGTCTTTAGAAATCTCACATTGGTACCTTCTTTGCGTTATGTGAAATCTGCAGTGAAAGTGTTCTTAAAATGAATGACATGTGCTGGGTCATCATCCGAGACTGCTATAACATGAAATACATGCCAGAATGCAGGTAAAACAGAGCAGGGGACATACAATTCTCCCCCAAGTAATTCAGTCACAAATTTAATTAAAACATTTTTTTAACAAATGTCATCAGCATGGAAGCATGTCCTCTGGAATGGTGGCCAAAGCATGAAGGGGCATACGAATGTTTAGCGTATCTGGCACATAAATACCTTGCAATTCCGGCTACAAAAGTACCATGCAAATGCCTGTTCTCACTTTCTGGTGACATTGTAAATAGAAAGAGGGCAGCATTATTTCCTGTAAATGTAAACAAACTTGTTTATCTTAGCGATTAGGTGAGCAAGAAGTACGACTGAGTGGACTAGTAGGCTCTGAAGTTTTACATTGTTTTGTTTTTCAGTGCAGTTTTGTAACAAAAAAAAATCTACAGTTGTAAGTTGCACTTTCATGACAAAGAGATTGCACTACAGTACTCATTTTAGGTGAGCTGAAAAATACTATTTCTTTACAAATATTTGTACTGTAAAAATTAAAATAATATACACTTTGGTTTCAATTACAACACAGAACACACACACACACACACATATATATATAAATGTAGAAAAGCATCCAAAAATATTTCATAAATTTCAATTGATATTCTATTCTTTAACAGTGTTAAAACTGTGATTAATTGCGATTCATTTTTTTGAGTTAATCGCATTTGTTAACTGTGATTAATCGACAGTCCTAATTTTAACCCCAAAATAAGTGTGGTGGAGCTGGAACCTTGGAAATTGCTCTCTTGAGATCTTTCAAATAAGAGAATGTCATCTAATGTTGCATCACTCTCTGTCACTGATTGCACCACTCTGGAAACTGTGCGCGCCCGCAAGGCATTGAGCACTAGTCTTATCCAGCAAAGCGTTTCAGCACGTGCATAACTTTCAGCCGATTCAGGAAAGCACCTAAATACATGCTTGACTTTAAGCATGTGTTTAAATCCCATTGAAATCAATAAGAGTTAAGCATGTGCTTAACTTTAAACATACACTTAAGTGTTTGCCATGAATAACCCCGTTGATTTAAAATCTCATATGATTAAAGTCAACACATGCTTACATGCTTTGCTGGATCAGGTCACGGTGCTCAGCAACTCCACACAGACCCCCATGGCTAAATGCTACAGTCTGGATATATATTAGAAAAGCTGCCAATTGTGGGATATCTCATGTCTTTCTCCAATGACATTTTGAGCAGGGAACCCGTCTTTTAACTGAGATAAAACTACAGGGTTCTGGAAAGTTACAGTTATTTCTTCAGAACTTTTGTAACCACTTGAACAATAAATAAAGGCGCTAGCAATTTCCATGTAGCCATCTCTTTTATTTTCACGGAGTTTGCATCTACCATAGAATTTAGTTGTCCTGCTATGTCGTCTAGAAAGTTGTTGTTTTTTCATGTGCATTCTCAGTATTATTTTTTTTTTAAACAATCAGGACTGTCAGTCCCCTCCCTAACCCCAGTTATGGAAAGTTTTTAATGAAAATTTTTGGCAGCTGTGTTTGAGTGACCAATATGGAATGGAATGGAATGTGACATCTTTGCATAAACAAAATTTATAAATATATGCACGGCCCAGTACTACAACTGAAATAAAATATCCAGATGCCTCTTCATTTTGACACATTGCATTGTAAGGTCACAAACTTAGCTGAAGATAGAACTTGAAGTATGAAAATATCTAGGTTGATGTAAACTGTTTTTTAACCCCCTGACTACCTCAGGACAAATAGCATTGACTTGGAGAAAGCACTTTGTCACTGTCAATGCATTCTGCCTGTAAAGGGACTGCTTTTAATGATGTGGCCCTGGGCCACCCCCAAATTGGCAGATAGAACTCCATCAATGTCACCTTTATCTTGATGACTATCTTTTTAAAATAACCAGAAATGTGGGTGAATATTGTAACTAGCAGCTTTCTCTTTTAGCTAACTTTCCATTGTATTAATTTCAAACCTCTTCCGTGACATGCAACATGTTGAGATCATGATCACTGGTGTGAAAACAGTAAGTTTTTTATAGTTTTGCTTCTTGTACCTGGCAAGAAAAGACGTCATTAAGAAGACTGGCAATTTTCACCTCAAATGAAATGTCAGATCTAATATTTCACATGAGCATCTACATCTTTGTTAAGGTCTCATTATCTAGAGAGCATGTGGACCGAGTCCAAAAGAATTATATTTTAAATATTTGTCTATCAGTTTTACATCCTCTCTGCTTCTTCTGGGGTTGAGACAGGGAGGGTTTGTTAGTATGGAGGTTACTTCATTAGTTTGATTCAGCATGTCTTGGATTCATAGTGCTTTCAAGAGACATGGTATAAATTCAGAATGTGTTAGGAGGATGCCCACAGAGCAAATAACATGGGCAAATTATCTCACTGCTAAGGGGAAAATAAAAATTCCATGTCTACTGCAGACAATATGACAAAATAGGGTAGTGTGGGGGGAGGAGAATCTCCTGTAAATATTGCACACTAATGCACAATTCAGATTTTGAATTAAAGCAGCAGAACCCATTAAAATTATGCTTTTTTTAAGTGTATGTTTAAAAAAAAAAACTAAAGAGCTAAACACCATGGAAACACATTGACATCTTTAAAACGAATGCTTCCTAAGACCGTGAACTTCTAATGTATTTTGCTTGTTCATTTATAATTCTCTTCTGAACTCCAGCAAACTCCATATTGGTGAACTTGTTAATATATTGTACTATTTATGTTTCTAAGTGTTATCCATTTGACAGCTGGAGGGTTTTAAGTAAGAATGTACCTCTGTGAATGTTGCTATGTCTAATTAATTTGAAAATTATCCCCATGCACCGTAGTTTTGTCTTTGAAGTTTTACCCAGTGTGGTTACTATTTATGTAGATAGGTTTTGATTTAGATGCAGAGGTTCCCATACCCTATTGGTTCATGTATCATCTTACTGAAATAATTGTTGTGAAGTGAATGGATAGAACATCAAGCTCATGTACCTCCAGAGATACATTGATCACAGTTGGGGAGCCCCCTGGTTAAAGAAATGTACAGTAAGCTTCAGGTCTGGAGGCTATATGTTCTGTAGTGGCCAGGATGTACAACGTTTTATGATGGGTCAAGCACTGTCTACTGTAGAGAATGGAGTGAAGAAATATGCGGTCGATCAAATATGGCCTGATTGTACACCTACACCTGATAGCATGTATGGGCCCTTAGAGGCTTATCTCAAAGTGATCTCTATGGCTATCTCATTTACAGACATGTGGAACATTTACACCCCAAGGCATACGTCTTACTAGATGCTACATATCTCTGATTTGTAGTCAAGCGTTGGGCATTTTGTTGCTCTCACTTGTTTATATTACATCTCATCTATTTTCCGCCATCCAAAAAAATGCTTGTGTCTTGGGCCAAAATAAACGTATGATATGCCAGGATACAAAGGGAGCATCCAACAAAGACAGCGGCGGTTGCCTTGATAGAATGCAGCTTGTCCATTTAAACCAATTATACACATTATCTTTTGCCTCAGCTCAAACATTCGAGGAGTCTGGAATCCAGATTTGTGAGGGCCCTTATTAATTATATATGAGTATACATACAATTCTAGCTGAAAAATATGTCCAGTCCTATGCTGAGAGTGCACATTGTGATTGAAATAGACTCCAGACCAAAGTAGGACATAATTATCTATATCAGGGTTGTCTCTTCCCATTGTGTACATTAAGCAGCCATATAGCAGAAATATTTCTTTTAACATTCAGTTAAGACTAGGCATCATTGTACCATGTGTAAGTTTAAAATTGAGATCTTGGAAAATGCTTAACTGCATGTAAAAGGATGATGTATTGGGAAAAATTTTCATATATGATCTCTGTGGCCTCAATCCTGCTATGAGGCCTGTGCAGATGCAAGCAGATACAATGAGATTTTAGAAGGTATTTAGGGACCTAAAGGGATTTTCAAAAGCAGCTAGACACCTAAAGCCCATTGAAATACCTTTAAAAAACTGGCCCATAGAGTTTACTGCAGGATTGGGGTCTCATACTAGAAATAAATAACTTATTGTGTGCAAAAATCTTGAGGGGGGGGAATCAGACACCAAAAGACATCTGCCAGTTGAGAGAGCTCTTTGGAGAATTGGTTCTTTTGGATCAGGATGTTGAAACAAAACACTCATTAATGTAGGGATATACATGTACTATAATTACATATTTGATGTTTGATGAAGACAGTGTATGGGACAGTTAGGACCAAATTCAAGACAAGTGATGTTACTATTTGCACCTAAGGCAACTTAGTTGAATTCCACTGTCATAGGAAAGGGTCATCCTGACAAACGTTTCCCTTCTCCTTTACGCTGCCAGTGAATATAGGACCTCTCTGAAGCTCCTGCTAGAGCAGTGGCAGGGGAAGTAGCTGTAATTCCTCACCTAGGAATATTGCAATACAGTAAGGAGACATGGATTCTTTCTCACACCTTCCTCCATTGGACAGTGGCAAGTCTCATTGCCTCCTCTGTTTAGTCAAGGGGAGAGGGAGGAGATGGTAATCCCCTTGGAATGTAGCCAGTGACGCCTGTCTGCTACAATAGACCATCCTGATTTAAAGCAGGGGGATTACCACACTGGGCACAAATATAGTGGGATGAAAATGCACTATAAAGAGAAGGAAATTTCAGGAGAAGAGAAGTGAAAGCCCACTGAAATGTGCTGAAGCAATTCAGGGCTTTCCTTCCACTATATTGGAAAGGTGAGAAGGTGGGTGAGGTAATATCTTTTATTGGACAAACTTCTGCTGGTCAGAGAGACAAGCTTTCGAGCTACACCGTGCTGCTCTTCCTTGGGTCTGGGAAGGTACTCAGAGCATCACCACTAAATACAAGGTTGAGCATAAGTAGTTAACACATTTTCTAAGGGATCATTCAAGGTGAAGTGGCCCGTTAACACCCTTTAGTCGTAGGTCAAAAAAGGGGGGTTAGTGGGTTACAGATTGTTCTAATAAGTTATCCATCCAGTGGCTTTATTAAGACCACGATTTTTAATGTGTGACAAAGTTATGAATTTAAGCTCACAGGAGCAGTTTTTGAAAGTGTTGTGCAGGCTTCCTTTGAAGATGAGGACTGATAGGTCAGATACAGAGTGATTGCAGGTGACAGGGTGTTTTTGTCTTTGATCATTTTCCTGTGAGAGTTCATTCAAGACTGTAGTGATTGTCTAATTTCACCCACATAGTTGTTGGAGCATTTAGTGCACTGGATGAGGTACACCATGCATTGTGATAGGCATGTGCAGGACCCGTGGATCTTGAAAGGTGTGTTGTGGTGAAAGGGTGCTGATCAGTTTGCCACTGCTAATGTGTCTGCAGGTTTTGCATCTGTTGTCCTGTCAGGGTCTGGTGCAGCTTTGAGTTGATGTGTCCTAGCCTGTGGGGAGCTTGCTTCTGATGATGAGCTTGGAGAGGTTGGGGATTGTGTGAAGGCCAGAAGGAGGGAATTCCAGAAATATTTTTCGGGATGTGGTCCCCACTGAGTATGGGTTGTGGTTGTTTGATACCTAGTCTGGGTTCCAGTGTAGGGTGGTAGGTGACCAATAGGGATCTGCGGACGGACAGGGGTTTATCTCTGTACTAAAGCGGGTTCTCTCAGCATATGGGTGGCCTGTTCCATGATGTGATCTACTTCGCTGGTGGAGTGTCCTTGTTTGGTGAAGGTGGTTTTTAGTGTGCTAAGGTGTATATTGCAGACTTTCTCCTCAGACCATATTCTGTAGTACCTAGTGCCTGCCTGTAGATAACAGATATCTTGGTGTGTTAGGGTGGTTACAGGATCTGTGAAGGTATGTGTGATGATCCGTGGGTTTCCTGTATATAGTTGTCTGTAGGGTTCCATAGTTTAAGTTGATCATGATGTCCAGGAAGTTGATGCTGGTGTGGCAGTGTTCTAGAGAGAGTTTAATGGATGGGTGGTGGTTGTGGAAGTTGTGGTGGAAATCTATGAGGGAGTTTTGTCATCTGTCCAGAGGAAGAAAATATCATTGATGTATCTCAGGTATATCACTGGTTTCATAGTGTATTTGTCCAGAGCTACTTCATGGTGGCCCATCAAGAGGTTAGCATACTCAATGGGGACCCATCCTGAAAGAAATCATTCCTGAACCCCCTCCAAACAAACACCCAGATTCTCCAAGCTCATCAGGAGACACCGGATTTATGGCTTATTACAATTGTGTGTAACCCACTAACCCCCATTTTTGACCTATGACTAAGGGGGTGTTAACGGTCCACTTCACCTTGAATGGTTCATTAGAATATGTACTAACTACCTATGCTAATTTATCTGTTCGACCTTTTATTTAACTGTGACCCTCTGACTACCTTTCCTAGACCTGAGGAAGAACTCTGTGTAGCTCCAAAGCTTGTCTCTCTGTCTCTCTCACCAACAAAGTTGGTCCAATAAAAGATACTATGTCACCCACTTTCTCTCTTTAATAGCCTGAGACCAACATGGCTACAAAAACACTGCATATACTAAAAAAGGACATTCACTGCAACTGAGTTGCTTGTAAGTAGGTTTTACTGTATATGTATTTTTTTCTGAACAAAGGGACCCCTTTACATTTCTCCCTATGAAATCCTGCTTGGAGAGAGTTAACTTAGTACAGGTTGTTCATGAGGCAGTGTTTTTCTTCTGCATATAAGGACAAAAAGAATCTTAGCCTGGAACTGAACACTGACCTAAGGGCGAAATGTTCCCCTACCCAGCCTCCATGTGTGTGCTGAAAATTACACATGCACAAACCTGTGCCCGAACTTCGCAGATGCAAACACTTGCTAATATTTAACACTTGGGTGCATCCTTTTAAATAGTTTAACACCTACATGTGGGAAAGTCTTCATGTGGATTAGTAAAACACATTAATTTTGCAAGTGGTAATGCTGACACCTGCACTCTTTAAAGGGCTTGCACAAATGTTAGTGAACATGTAAAGTGCAGATGCAGGTATGTGCAAACTGAGATTGAAGATGCATCCTTCTTTACGGATAAACCAGATGCTTCCTAAAGACCGCACTTGAATTTGTTATTAAAATGAGTAGGACTTCAAACCCCTCCTAGCAGCCAGTATGTAATCACTCACTTTGCTGCCTTACTATTGGGAGGGAGATATACCAAACAATATACATAATATTATCCCTTTTTGACCTGAGTCGCTAGTCAAAATTTAGGGCCCTGAGGATGTTCCAGTTGGGAGTAGAAATTGATGATGGAGTCTGGTATTTTCTCTGAAGCAATCTTGTTTATTTACAAGAGAAGTACAAAGTCCTGCTTCTCAGAATGCAGGAGGAATGAAAGGCAAAAAGAGTAGTTTCTTAGTTTACTGACCCAACCTTCTTTTCAGCCAACACCCCGAACCTAGAAACCTCTCTTTCGGTTTCCCAGTAATCAGCACAACTACATTCAAAACTCCTGGGAAGGCTAACATAACTCTTTTTTGTTTTAGGTGGGAGGTTGTGATTATTTTACCCCTACAGTTATATTAACTGAAGGGACCATTCACACGAATCAATCTCAACGAGGTTTAACTCAACCCATAACAAGGTTTTGGCCAACAGTAACAATAGGTGTGCGGTGAAGAAAGTCCTCTGACACTGACATCCTTACACCCACGTACTAGTAAAAAAGGATCAAAATAGTGCGCTAATTTTACACTGTGGAATGAGAACTTTTTTCAAAATCTTAGGCCAACTATAGACATAATATTAGCATCTGAAGCCAAGTCTCAATCTTATTGTAGTCAGTGGCAAAACACCCTTAAGTGCGACCAAGATTTGACCCTTTATTAGTATGTTCATTTCACCAGAAGTCATATGTGGAAAGAGCGTGCATTATTATTCTCTATGAAAAAGTAATATTGTCATGCTTCCAGGCATACTTTTTGTTCTGTGTACAATTTGATGTGATTCAATGTGATGTGAATTACCTACAAATTGTATACAGTGCAACTAAGTAGCTCTTTTCAATGCTCAGTTGGAATTTTCTCCTTTTGACAAACCGTACAGCATGTTCTCTCTGAATTTTTAAGATTTACTCTGTCGCATAAGAATAAGATTAAGTTACTATGAGGATGACAAAATGTGTTAGACAATTCCTGAATTTTCATAAATGATGTGTGTGTATACATGCACATTATATAAAATAAATGAATCATTTATTTGGAAAACGCTTGTCCTTCGGCAGGGGGTGGGGAGGAATAATATCAGTGTTGTCTACCGAAATCAAAAATGTCTCTAGTACAGGGAAAAAGTTATACATCACTCTCAGGTCAGTAATGCTATATTAGTGCATTATTTTTAAAGACAAAAGGCCAGATTTTTAAAGGTATTTAGGCACTTAGTGGTATTTTCAAAAGCACCTAAGCACATGAATACCTTCTAAAATTTCTCCCCTAGGAGCCTAAGTCACTTTTGAAAATGGAAGTTAGGATTTATGCTCCTAAGTCACTTTGGTGCTTTGGACAATTTGACCTAAAGTCTTACCCTTTTGATACACTTGTGGATATAATACTCGACCTTGGGAAAGCAGTTATGCTTGCACATGAATATGCAATAGTTGACTTCACAAGATACAAAGTGATACATGTTTGCAGGCAGAACTGAATCCATTACAATGGAGACAATAGTTACTTTTTAAAAATGTAGTAGTTCTTTTATTAAATCACATGGTAAATTTGTAAACATCGGGAAGCTAGGGAAAAAAATGCATTTTAACGTAATCAGATTTGTCATTTTTGTCCCTATTGCTATATGAAAGAATTATTGGAGTTGAAAGTGTTCTTGCCATAGGTATATAGCAGCTGTGATCCAGCTTTAGTGCAGCTTGTTCTCTCCTGAATACATTCTGTAAATGACTGATGTACTCAGAACTGCAGCTAACCCTTGACTCAGACTCAGATCTTAAGAGTGTGATGAGTTCTAATGGTCTGATCACAGGACAAGGATTCACTCCTGAGCTGTAATCTCATTTCCACTGTGTAACAGAATACGCCCCTGTGTTCACACCCTACATACTACTTTAATAATGTGCGTACAAGGTGTGCCTTGCAAGGTATCATTTAAAAACTCGTAACTTCCTGATCAATAATGTCATGGCAAAAGGCATGTAGCAACAGTATATATAAAGTTATGAACACAAGTTGAGATCTTGACTAAAAGTATATTTCCAGATAAGTCTGCAGAGTGCAAAACCAGTTCCTCAAAGCCAAAGGGCAAGCTGATGCCTAAGCCAGGTGTAAATAAGACTGAGGAACCATTACCTGCCAAGTGGCTATTCTTTGGCAGCAATGGGGCTTGGAGCAAAAATTTACATTTTACCAAAGAAACAGCTTGGAGTGTCTTTCCACAGACTCTTTGGCTTCTGGTTCCCAGGTGGAAATGTTTTGAAGAGGGCAACTGAAATTATAAAAAGAGGGACAAACACTACAAAGTCAGTCTCTCTCTCTCTCTCTTGCTCCCTGCCCATCACATCCTCTGCCCTGAAAAGACAAAGGAAGCAGCTGTTAGACACTGGGGAAGGGCTCCTGACCTGAGCGTTTGGTCAGTAACCTGCTAAAACACGTGGTGAGAGAACTTTGCTTTGAATCTGTGAAAAATGAAGGGGAGATAGCTCCCTTTTATGGACACCCAGACAGTCAGTAGCTATAAAATCCATCTTAGTAGTTGTTCTCTAATTGCTCTACCTGTAAAGAGTTAAAAAGTCTCACTGATACGCATAGGTAAAAGGAAGTGAGTGAGCACCTGGCCAAAAGAGCCAATGAGAAGGCTAGAACTTTTTAAATTAAAAAAAAGACTCCCCCTTTGTCTGTCTGTTCTCCCGGGGAGAGGTGGACAGAGCATCAGCTATGCTGTAAGAAGCTTGGGCCAGGTGTGAAAAATTCATCAGTATCATACCTAGAAATTATTCATTTAAAACCCCAGATATGTAAGTAGATCAGGAAATGTCTAGGAAGACGCGATTCGGTTTATCCCTTTTAGTTCGTTATGGCTCGTGAATTCCTCTGTGCTAACCTCAGGTGCTTTTGTTTTGCTTGTAACCTTTAAGCTGAACTTCAAGAAAGCTATTCTTGGTGGTTATTCCTTGGAATTGCTCTTTTAAAATCCAGCGATAGCCTGAGTTTCCAGGTGTATTTTATTTTCTTTTGTTTATTAATAAAATTTTCCTTTTTTAAGAACAGAATTGGATTTTTGTGTCTTAAGATGTTTGTGCACATGTTGTTTAATTAGCTGTGGCAACTGCTGGTTTCCTTTTTTTTTTTTTTTTTTTCCTTTCTCATCTCTTCCCGGAGGGGGGAGTGAAAGGGCTTGAGGGTACCCCACAGGAAGGAATTCCCAAGTGCGCCTTTCTGGGCTCTCAAAGGGGTTCTGCACTTGGGTGGCGGCAGTATCTACCAATCCAAGGTCAGAGAAAAGTGGTCACCTTGGGAGTTTAATACAAGCCTGGAGTGGCCAGTATTAATTTTTAGAATCCTTGTGGGCCCCCACCTTCTGCACTCGAAGTGCCAGAGTGGGGAATTAGCCTTGACATGATGGTAGCAATATAGTTTGTTAGGCACCAGTAAGCATCTTTTTGTTTTTTTCTTGTAACCATTTCTGACTTTTATGCCTCATTAATTGTGCTCACTTATTATCTATCTCTTTGTAGTTAGTATATTTGTTTTATTGTTTAACTAATCCAGTGTGTTTAAGTTGAAGTGTCTAGGTAACTCCATTTGGAGGTAACAAGTTGTGTGACTATTATCCCCTTAAAGGAATAATAGACTTAATGTGTTTGTGCTGTCCAGGGCTTACATTTCTGGGGGGAAATCTGGGACTGGGAATGTGCTGGGGTCAGCCTGTGTTAATCTTTAAGGCTGGTAGGACCCAAGGTGTGGCTGACTGGCTGTAACACACACAGACCTAGCTTGGAATGACTTGCATGCTGGAGGCTGGTTTTGAGCAGTCCAGGTTGGAGGCTATAGCAGCAAGGCATTGTGAAGGGCACCCCAGTTTATAGGGCAGGGGCGACACAGCTACTTATTGGTCTGGATTGTACCCTGATATGTTGCATATTGACCCTGAATCCCATGTAATCAAACAAGTCCTTTGAGTTTTCTCTGCCTCTGTTCCCCCCCCCCATTTGTGCAATGGTAGTGGTAATACTTACCTCACAGGCTCTGTGCTGAAATAGGTCAGGTTTGTGGCATTGCCTAGCACGCACGCTTTGTAATGTGAAGCCAGGAGTTGGAAGGGGTACAACTGAGGACAGAATTGGCATGAGTCAAAGTCTTGGTGTAGTCACATGATCAGTAAAAAACTCCCCTCTGAAACACTGGGGAGGACAATATTAGCAGACCGGCTCCTAGGAATCACATTGCAAGACCACTTAGTGCGCTTCCATAATAAATAGAGTTGTGAGAACATTCCATTTCAAGATTCAATACCCACTGAAACTCAAGTTTTCTCAGCTTTCATTACAAATATAAAGCCTATCCCAGGATTGCTGAAAGGTTCATGAGCCCACGCTGAGTTTCGAGTGATTACTTGCCTCTCCATAGGTTGTCAGAAGGGATTTATGCCACACTTGGCAGTTTTGGCTGAGTTTTGCTTTTGGGCTTGTCCCAAACTCAGAAGGTGCAAAACTATTTGTAACAATTTCCTCTCCTAGCAAATAAAATTGAACCCTCTGTGAATGAAACAGCTGTACTTTGTAATATCACTGTATGCATACTGAAGTAGGGAGAACCACTGCTACACACTTGGCTACTGGTACTTAAGGCATTTGTTACTGCAGGTTTGTGATATCCTACCTTAATGATGAGCCTGACATTGTGCTGCTACTCCCGACTTCCCATTCAGTTGTACATGCTGCAACCTGCAATGGAGATTCATTCGCTCCAAATCCCACCTCTGCCTTTGGAGCAGACCAGCCTCTAGTATTTGTTAGAGTGCACACAAGTGAAAGGGAGGTGGTAGGAAAGAAGCTAGTGCAGGTGTAAGGTTTTAGTCTGGCCGACTGAGAGTGTTGTGTCTCAATAATTTCCTCTCTCATTAGCCTCTACAAGCAACTGTATTCATTGCAGAACTATCTCATCACAGTTCTATGTTCATTTATTTGTAACCATTATCTACAAAAAACGATATTAAAAGAAAGTTAGTTAGTTTACAAAGTTTAGCACTCTTTCTCACCACCTCCTAGACAAACTCTCTGCTTCGAGGTTTCCCCCTGCATTACGCTTCTGCTTTGGGAGTGGCCCAGCACTTTTGAAGGTTCCTGTAAAATTGTTGTTTTGGCATTTACCAAATTTTTGCTGATAATGTAATAGAAAGGAAATGGCAATTTTTACATGCTCATAGCTCAGCCAAATGAGAAAGAAATGAGGGTAGAGTGGCAATCTTAAGCCTGAGCTTCCTCACCTTTGTCATACTAGGTCCCCTGGTGGTGGTGATAACATTAGTTGTAGTAATCTAATGATGACGACAAATAGTTAACAAATCATACAAAAATAACCTGTACTAATCCTGGAAGGCCTCAGTTCCTAGATCTATGGTGGGTCGACCTATTCGGGAAGTCACCTTACAGCTACTCCACAACCCCTTCAACTGTGTTAGCAAGTTGTTGAGCCTCCTGGAAGGATGGCACATGTAAATGAGCTCCCTGCCTTTGTGTACTGCTGCTCCTAATTGTAAGGATCTTTCATTTGTGAAGACAGTGGGAGTTAATTCAACCCTACTACAATAGTAATTTATAGGCATGGCTCCGATGATGATTATGCTCAAGGCTGCCTTCCAATTGTCTCCCTGCTTTATTATCTTCACCAATTTAAGCCTTTGAAATGCCTGGAATGTACAGGAGAAGCAAAGAATTCTGCATTTAGGATTTAACTGGAAAAGGACAGAGCTGAGTATCCTGTGTTTTAAATGTACTTGGATTTGGATTTTCAAACCAACCTCAGCAATTGCACCAGTCTCTGTGTGTCTGCTGATTGTGCCTGTACATTGGGTATACAACTGTGCAGTTTAGCCTGACTGATTAATACAAGGAAATGCCCAGTTGGACACTGGTTAACAGGCACATTTACAAAACAATGCCAGATAAATTGGTAGGCTATATCTGAAAATTTGCCCTTTATAATTTTATACATATAGGGTCAAGTGTTCAGAATGGTTTCAACCCAGCCTTTAAATTTGTAAGTACACATTTCCTGTGTTCATCTGATTTGTGTAAACAAAATGCATAAATGCATGTGAAAAACTGAGCATTTAAAGTCTGCCTGTCCAGTGTTTGGACTAAAATTAGAGTTTTTTCCCCAATGCATTTAATCATAAAGACCATTTTAGATGATGATTTTTAAACTCCTGGTGTCCATAGATTTAAAAAAAAAATTAGGATAATTGTTTTTAATAATAAAAAGCTTTGCTATTTTTCATGGCTAGTTAAAATCTGTTTGCATCATATTTCACATTGTCCAGAGTATTCAATGTATTGCAGAATTCATTTGCCAGTTTCAAACATCAGTTATCCTTCCCAACAGTAGAGAAATTTAAGTCAGAGATTTAAGAACAGCAAGTGAAAATGATCTGATCCAACAGCATTAGGAGTGGGGTTTTGTTTTGTTTTGCGGGGGGAGAAGACGAGGGAGGTTTTCCAGGTGGAAGTAGACTAGTGTGGTCTCAGACTGTAATTTTATGCATTTTCTGCTGAGATGCAGGAGAGCTTGCCAGTTTTTATTAAAAGAATAAGAATTTTCACAAAACTCCCGTAGATCTGCAAACTGTTCATAAATTTATTGACAGTTGGCAACCCTGCTGTGCATGCTGTAGTGCTATATATCTGCCTTCTTCACATCTGCTTTGCTGAGGTCTGAGACATCAAGTGAAAGTAGCTTAAGGTTTCAAGGAGACTTACAAATGTCTGTAAATAAAATGAAAAAACTGCCTTATTTTCCCCCCTTATAGAGATTTTTCTTTTCACATAAAAGAATTTTAATCAAATCTTTAAGTCCATGGACAGCAGTGTAAAGTAGGGGGTCTATTCCTTCTCACTGAACGTCATTCCCATTGGCATTAACATGGACGACATGCATAGACATGGGGGAACATACGCCAAATGCTACAGTATCTATCAGGAGAGCCATTCTCCTACTCCGTTAACTTCTGATTAACCCAGACATACTAGAAGTAGAATTTCTTTTAAGGAATGAGTCCATCGCATTAACTGCTATTATTTATGCATAAGTAGAGCCTTGAAAACATTATTTTTGATTCTGAATAGAAAGTCTATCGATCATTTGCAATGGCAGGACGCAAACCAGAAAATCGGTGTATCTCCAAATGTTTCCCTTTAAAAGAAAATGGGCAGCTTTACTTTCCCTCTTGTAAAATTTGTCCTATCAGCCAACAAGCTCAATGAGGTTCCTGCATTTGCTATGCTGCGATGCATTGTGCCATGGGTTCTGCTGTCCACAGTAGATAAGTTGCACCCCTCCCTCTTAGTCCAGGGAGGTCACATTTAACTGGTAAAATTGAAATACAGTGTCTGGGATTTAGTGAAGCAAGGCAAATCCTTTCTGTAAGCTGTAGAGGTGACCTTTGAAACCACCTCCCACACCAAACTTCCTGCTTTTATTTCTGACACCTGATATAAGCCAGTGGAAGCGTTGGAGAGAGGGCTCTTACATTTTTGCACTGTACTCAACTCTTTAAATAGAATTTTAAGCCCAACTAGGAATCTTTCCTGTCTGTGATTTGACACACTTAGAGGGGCTTCAGCGCCCGTGAAAAATTACAGTATTAGCACAACACTCTAACTCAGGTGAACAGAGCCATTGGCAAGATTTGTTCCTACTTCCTTAGCCAGTGGATAAATAGTGAGCTACCAAGTTGCTGATTTGAGGGATAGTTTATTTTAATTTTGCAAAATGAGCCTATCAAATATTTGTAGGGAAGGTTTAAAGTACAAAGGAGAACTTCATTTAAAAAAGATTTTGACTATGTAAAATAGGTTAGTGCTACCTTTGAGGCAAACAAACAACCCACTTAAGAATTAAAAATTTCCAAGCAAATGATTTGGAAACCCTTCCCTCTTGAAGCATGCTCACAGTAAAATCTTGACAGGTAGCATTTATCACAGGTAGTACCTTCTGCTCAGTAGGTACCCAATGAAGCAAAAGAAAAAAAATTAAAACAGTGGTTCATAGGTACATGACGAACTATTGTATTTAGAGCATAAAAAGGACACTTTAGAGAAAGAACTCAATTTGTATTGAAGCTGCAACCTGCAGTGTTTTGAAATGCTCAAGTTGTTGTTATACAACTGAATTTCAATTACCCAGAATTGTAAAAATTAGAGATGGAAAAGCACCATGAGGTCATGTTGTCTATTCTGTCTTCCAGTGCAGGATTGATTGGTCGCTATGGTTTATTTGCTAGTGCCTTGACCAGTCTAGTTTTAAATGTCCCATGTGATTGGGCTTCCATCATTGCTTTTGGGAGACCATTCCGCAGTCTAATGCCCTCATCCAGCAAAGCACTTAAGCAGGTGTTTAACTTTAAGCCTGTGAACAGTCCGGTTGAAGTCAATGGGAATTACTTAAAGATTTAGGAGAAAATTTTCAAAGGTGCAAAGGATAGATAGGCATCCAACTCTCTTGGAAAATCAATAGAAGTTGGACACCAAACTCCAATTTGTGCCTTTGTAAATCTCCTGCTAAAGTTAACCACTTGCTTTAGTGCCTTGTTGATTAGGGGCTAATAGAGCTGCATTGCTAGGAAGCTTTTTCCTACATTTCCCTTAATTTATTTCATCCCATGACTCTTAGGTATAGCTGCTTATGGGTGCCCCTCAATATATTCAGTTTTTTGTTTTGTTTTGTTTAAATACCCCTGTGGTCTCAGGTGTTGACTCAATGCTCAATATTAGCTCTGCTCTCAGATCAATATTTTTTCACATTGTTATTTTTTGAAAGTATAAGGGCTAGTCTACACAAGAACACACTAATCCGAATGAACCTTTGCAGTGGATAAATTAAACTACATTAAACCCCATGGTGGATGCCCTTATTCAGAATTAAAGAATTAAGGCCATCTCATTTCTGAATAAGAGCATCCCACACATGGGATATAATGCAGTTTAAATGAAAGTTAATTCAGATTTAATTTTCTTGAGCATCCCTGTGTAGGGAAGCCTTAAAAATTGAGGTAACCTGACTCTTTGATAGCTGGAGCATATAAACTGAAGTAAGATGATGTGGAATTAGAAGGGCCTCTGTTGTTTTTTAAAACATTTATGAATTGATAGCTTGCTTAGAATGCTCACCCTATTTTCCTTAAAAAAAAAAAAAAAAAAAAAAAAGTTGTTGTAGAGGCAGATTCTGATTTCATTTACAGTGCAGTAAATCTGGAGTAAGTCTGTGTTGAATTCAGTGCAATTACTCTGGATTCATAGCCGCATAACTGGTCTCAGAATTTCACCCCCTGACTTAAGCCTTTTATAGTAGATTAATGGTGTGCCGCTAATCATGACCCTCTGGATCAACAGTATGTGAGTTTAAGAAAAGCACTGATAAAACTTTGTGGGTATTGTGAATGGTTATAAAGTATAGGTGCAGTATATGGAAGGTGTCCAAAAATCCCTAGTTCAACTTATCAGATCCACCAATCTTGACTAATGGGCATTCCTCTCCACGGATGAAGGACAGGGTCTCAGAACAAAGTATGCTTATTATATTTTCCCTGCCGAGAAGAGATTTTTCTCCACATTTCACTGAACAGCCTAGTCTTAAAATAAATAGGATAAGTTGAACAAAAGGTTTATTGACCATATCTGACACTACAAACCCACCCATAATGCAGTTATAATGCGCACTCTAGGTGGGCACCATGCTAGTGTATCTGACTTGTGAAAATTCTATTTAGAGCAGGAAATTTTCCCTTTCTGCTCCACTGTTCAGAACAGATAGTCTCCAACAGGCAGTTCTCTCTTTCTCTACTTCTCCCCTCACCCTTCACAAATCCTCTCAAATATAGGAAAGAGCTGTCTGCTGTTTGAATTCTATGGGAATCTGCAGTGTGGAAAGCATGATGTCCTGCACACATTACTCTGGACACCTATGCCCATAACTGATGTTAAAGATTTAAAATGGTTAGGGAGGTGTGGTTGTAAATTGCATATATGAGCATCATCGTTGCAATGCTTTGAACATTTTTGCTATAGGTTGCAAGACTTCATTCTTCAGAGGAGTGAGTCTAGACTAGTAGCTGCACTCAAGTACTCCAGAATGCATTTGCAATGAAAAATGAAGCTTTTGGGTCAGCTTTTTCTTTTGCAGATGTAGGTACCTAAATAAAAGTCACCTGATCATCCAAGGTGCTGAGCATCCACAGCTCCCATTAATCACTATGAGAGCTGCAGGGATTCAGCATCTTTAGAAATCGTGCCGCTAGTATTTAGGTGCCGAACTTTAGGCAATGAAGTTTGATCATTTTGCCGTAATATTCAGTTGAATTGATTTGCTTTTCTGATGAGCCAGTCCAACAAATTTGCCATCGACTTGTGAGCTAAGCGATGCATGAGATCTTTGCAGAGTATTTCATGAGATGCTGCACTCTTCAAGTGAGGGCACTGCCCTGGTTTATTCTTTTAATATAACTTTGTATTCTTTGCTTCAACTGCTGTCTTCAGCATTTTACTCCACATGTTGTCTGCTCCTCTCTGCGAGTGATATTCTGCTCCCATTTAAGTCTGTGGTGGTTTTACCACTGCTTTCAATAGAAGTAAAACGGGACTGTGTGTGAAGAGATTCCTTTTAAAACTCTTTGGAAAAGAATAGGATTGTACTGCAACTGGCCACTTCTACTCTTCTCCATTTCTAAAGAAAGTATTTTATTATCAACTTGCCAGCACAAATATTCACAATGTGACTTTACTTGCGCTTTCTCCAATGTTATAATCACTTCAGTTGAACCGGATTTGATACCTATATTTATATATCCTGTAATTTTCTTCGCTTTAATGTTCTCCAGGTCTGGGCCAGAAGGTTTCAAGTTTCTTATTAAACCTGGATACTTCCCCTTCCCAGTGCTTTTTAGTATATGCCCATTAAAATCCTTTTCTTGGCTTTATTCCTATAGTCTAATAACTTTACATATCTTGAGACTGATAAGGCATTTATCTGTTCAGAATCATTCTTCATCTGTGTAATTCTCAATTTACTGTCCTCTTTCTTTAGGTATTCTCTGTTACCATCAGCAAACTACTGCTCCACACAGCTCATTTCTTCTTTCAGATTTTACCCAGAAGGCCAGATTCTCCTCTTTGACATGCATGTAAATCTGGAGTAATTTCAGTGGGGGCAGGATTGAGCCAATAGACATCAGAGTGGACAAACTGGGGATATACATGAATACATGGCATATGTCCACCTTTCTGGAGCTGGTATATTGTGCTCCAGAATGTAAGACTTTTTTTTTGTTTTAAAGAAGCCTCTAGCCCTTATGTTTTTTGAAGGAAACCTTCAGAATATGAATCAAGTGTCACTGATGCAGTGACGTCTGCATCAGTCTGTAGAAAGCCCGAAACAACAGCTCTCAGAGATGAGAAATGCCCTCATTCATCTTAATGAGTGTGAGTTCAGATGCCCAGCTATGATCATTTTAAATACCAGCATTGCTAACTATTTCCTTGCTAACAAAGCTAGTAGAAAAGGAGAGGAATGAACATGTTAAGAAGATCTTCCCAATTTATTTTAAGTGCTATCTCCTCTTGATCACATTACTGGGTGGTATTGAGTGCACTTACTTTATTTCCCCTCAGTCAAGGAGCCTGGTAGAGCCCAGCAGTGAATACAAAGGGAGCCCAAGCTTGGAGCAGGCCCAAGGAGCCCAGCTGGGCTTCTGAATGCAACTGAAGAGAATCAAGCCCAAGTCATCCAGTAGAATTCACCTGTGAACTTCCGCACAGTCTCACATGAGCGGAGGCCTGATATGAACATGTCAGATGGGTGAAGCCTGGTTCATGGGTATATCCTCATTTGGGGGTGGAACTTAGGTGGGTAACACTGTTGGACTTTTTCATGGTTGAATCCTGGAATAGACTGCCAAAGCTGTTATTCCCAATGTATTCCAGTATAACTGAGCACATCCCAAAGGAACACAAATAATTCCTGACACTCGTCCTTGTGCCTCTTCAAAAGTTATTCTTATTTAACTGATTCACTAATATGATGAAATATTCAAGTCAATTATTTAAGCAGTTCAGTCTTGTTGCTCCCAAGTAACTGTGAGGATTGGCTCATAGAAATGGGGATGAGCATTGCCCCTAGAGTCATGCACGCATTGAGCAATCTGGCCTTTAAAATTATTGCTATCTTTATTTAAGAGGTTGACTACATTCATAATAGATCTGGAACAGAAAACAAACTAATTTTTTCCAGCAGATATCTACAGCAGTCTTGGCTTCCAAGAGGTGTGAGACTTCGAGATTTATATTTATACTATATAGCATTGCCTCTTCAACCTATTATGAGCTGTATAAAACAGTGAACTTAATTAGACTATGCACTTGCACTTGCTCAGGTATTGAATTCATCATTGCACAGGATGGTTCTCTTTAGGGCTCTCTAATGGCTTGATCCAAAAGCCCACTGATTTCATGGAAAGCCTGTCATTGACTGCAGTTGGCTTGGTGTCAGTCCTTAGGGCTCTTTAAACTGAATACATCAACAACACAAAACCAGTGTAGACACAGCCTAAAAGAGAAAATTCTAAAACAGAATGAAATGAAATGCAGCAAAGATAAATTGATTTTGCCTCATCAAATACTATTGGAAGTTACGATATTGCAGGAAACACTTATTTTCTGCATGCGTTTCAGGGCTTAAAAAAGTATAAACTCCCCTTTGACAGTGTTTTGCTGAAAGGATCTGCTTTAGATAATTGGACATGCACAAATCCCTTTTTAGACTACAGAAGGAAGAATGAGAAATAAGGATAAGAAAATTATTTGAGTCCCTCCAATCCAAAATTATTTGCTTAGATATATTTTAGGCCAAATTTGCACATCTTCACATACTGAACTACGTTTCAGAGTAGCAGCCATGTTAGTCTGTATCCGCAAAAAGAAAAGGAGTACTTGTGGAACCTTAGAGACTAACAAATTTGTTTGAGCATAAGCTTTCGTGAGCTACAGCTCACTTCATCGGATGCATTCAGTGGAAAAATACAATGGGGAGATTTAAATACATAGAGAACATGAAACAATGGGTGTTACCATACACACTGTAATGAGAGTGATGGTAACACCCATTGTTTCATGTTCTCTATGTATATAAATCTCCCCACTGTATTTTTCCACTGAATGCATCCGATGAAGTGAGCTGTAGCTCACGAAAGCTTATGCTCTAATAAATTTGTTAGTCTCTAAGGTGCCACAAGTACTCCCTTTCTTTATACTGAACTCAGAAATTTCTGAGGCCATGCTTTATAGACTTCAGAGGCCTAGTCCATTCAAGGAGTGGAGAGGAGGGCAAATTTGCAAGATCCTGCATTCTCAAAAATCCTTCTGTTTAGTATGACAGTAATTGCAATGACTTATAAAGTTGTCTATATTGTACTTAACGGTTAGCTAAAAGGGCCAAGACTCCTGGGTTCTATTCTCAACCTTGTTACTGACCGTTTTTATTTGTTCACACAGTCTATAAAACTCCCAAGTTAACTGCATCCGTGATCCCTCCTGGCTTCTACTGCAAGGATTTTTCTTGTACAGTACCTTCTTTCGTAGCATCTGGTATTGGCCACTGTAGGAGACAGGATCCCGGACTAGACTGAGCACAAGTCTGATCCGGTGTGGTGATTTCTGTGTTCCTAGTTACTGTGTCCCTTGGGTCAGTCACCTCTCTATGCCAGCTTCCCAGTTTGTAAAATGGAAACGGTAACGATTACCTGCATCCCACGGATTCTGTAATACTTAATTGATTCAATTTACACAGAAATCACTAGACAAAAATACTCTGAGACCAGAGTAGTATTAGTATTTTTAAAGTACTGTCAAATCTGCTATTTCTCCTTCATTAAACATATTACTCCCTTAGATCCAGACAAACTACGAAGAAATGTGCCTGAAAATGGAGGGAAATGAATAATACTGAGCCCTTATATTGCACTTTTCATCCATAGATATCAAAACACATTGCAAAGGAGAGTTACAATATTCCCATTTTACAGATAAGGAAACTGAGACAAAGAAAGATAAGAGAATTTGCCTAATGTCACAGAGCAGGCTTTTTGGCATAGTTGTCTCAGTGCCCCAGCCACTGGATTAACCTGCCTCTGAATGCTGAAGAAAAACATGGGAAGAATACAAATGCTGAAAATAGACTTTTTTTTCATGCCCACAGACGTTGCGATCTATTTCAATATGTGTCCACCAATCCTACGTCTTAAATTCCCATGGAGCCTGGTGCCTCCAGGATACTATCGCACCCAGTAGAGTTACACCAGAGATGAATTTGCCTTGAGAAGCCTGCTGCTCTCCAACATGTGTGTTCATCTTTCATTAATATGTATTGGCTTGATACAAATCGCTGTGATACAGATAAATCAGGGAAGAACTGGACCTTGTATTAGAGTTGGTGGAAACTCCAGAATTCATGTTCCACAGAAAATTCTGATACTTTAAAATTTTCTTTCATCCCAAATCTGAATGAAATGTCAATTTCCTGCAAAACTAAATTTCTGAAATATTTCATTTTGGAATCATCAAAACCTTAATAAAATGGTTCATTTCAATAAGATCAAAGCACTTTCTGTCAACTTTATCTATTATGTGATCTGATCTGATATTAAACTGTGCTGTCAGAAAATTTTTGACCTTCTCTACTTAATATATTAATATGAAAACCTCATCACTGAAATAAACATAACAGAATCTTCTGTATATTAAGGCATTTAGCTGGAGCGCAGCACCTAGGTGTTGTATATTGTTGAAAGTTGGCAGAGAATTGTGTGCAGGTCTTGCAGTGAATATTCCAACACTTGTAACTTCATGATTGAAAAATTAAACTTTTTTGAATATGTCAGAGGCACCTGAATACATTAAGAACCAAATCAGGGGACAGTGTGAAGTTTAAAAAAAAAATTAATTGTGAGTTAACCAAGCAAATTAATGTTGGATGAATAGGATCAGGTAGCTTTAAACATAACCATATAAGTTATAACACATTTCCAAACCTGCCAATAGCACTCACCTTTGGGCTGAGATTAAACCCAAAGGGTAATGTTTTCATAAAGCTATAACTGCCTTTTAACATAGGCTTAGAAATGAAAGTCTCTCCTCACCCTATAATTGCAGCATCACTGGCTACAGCCATAATGTGCTACTGGTGATGAGCAATATGAACAGTAAACCTCTGACAGTCTCTGCATTTCCAAAGACACATGTAGCATGCCAGGGCTAGGCACGCAAAGTCAATCAAATCCCAAATGAAACAAGGTCTCCCTGTGATTGCCAGTCAGAGCTGTTGAGAAATGTCCTTAATTCCCAGCCCCGGTTAGAGTGACTGGAACACAGGTTGAAAATAACATTATAGGGTGTGTATTTCACGGTGCTTTAAAGTGAGAAGTCTGGAGTAGCTGGCCACATAAGCGGCTTTCACATAAACACTTCAGTTCTGCTTCACTGAAAATGGCTTAGGTGCTGATAAGTGAAGCTACACGCTTTGACATGGCAGAGAGTGCTATTCATTTTGTGTCTTACAATTAAATTGTCCCAGGCGAGTTAGGCCCACCAAGTATGCATCTTTCACACTGGGGGTTTTTCCTAATCCCCAAAATGACCTTCCTCTATACCCTCCCTCAGAAAGCAGGTTAAGGAGAAAACCTATTTTGTAATCTCATCAATCAGACCCTTCTCTGGGTGGGACTAGAGCTAGCTGTGTGCTGTGGGCAGACTATTATCTGCTGTGAAATTTAGGCCCTGCTTTTCAATAGGGTGTGTGTGCATTTGCATGTAAAAATCCATGCAAAAGTGCTTGCACTTACTGTGATTTTGTGCTCAATGTGGTATCTTCTTGCAAGGGGCAATTCCATAAGTACTGTAGAGACCTCCTCTCTCCACACAGCAGCTGAGATACTTGAGCTGAAACTCCTCCTGAATGTGGGGGCAAGGCATTTGCAGTGAAGGACCCTTGAATCTGGAACTTGCTTCCAGCATCCCTTAGGTGCAACAGACTGAATCAGCTGACCTTCAGGGCCTGCTGCAAGCTCTATTTGTCAGTCTTTCCAAATGAGGTGGGTTGAGGAGGGTGTACATGTGGGCAGATGGATAGTAATAGTTAATGCTAAGAGGTTAGGGGTGAGAAAAAGTCATTATTGAGATGGATACATTTCCCTCTATATGTTTTTGTATTGTACATGCATATGAAGTTTAGGGCAGGTGCCTTACACAAATTGAAATAAATACATGAAATAAATATACAGAGAATGTTGCAGAGATGGAAATTCTGGCAAAAATACAAGTGTAGAGTGAAATGCTGTCTGCGTGCTTCCATTTCACCCCCATGAATGTGTGTCTCAGGAACTTTCTAGGGCAGATTCTCTGGTATGGAACAGCGCAAAGATGCACAAAACAGTTGCATCTCCCCTGCTGGGGATTCTCCCAGTGTAGCAAAGCCCCCTGCAAGCACAGACCTGGCATAGCAGATCCTAAGCCACCTTCCTGCAACCTCCAGATTAGGTAGCATGTTGAGGTGAGAGGGTGCATGGCCAGAAGCATGCTACACTGCAGCTGTTCCTTGGTAGTCGATCGCCCCTTTAGGGGCACAGATAGATGGCATAGACTAGTGCAATCTTTGGGCTGTTCTAATCTATGCCAGGGCTGCTGGCAGCATAGAATTGACTCCAGAAGTGGGAGCCATGATTGGCTACTCTGTCAGGCAGAAGCTGGGAACAGCTAAGCATCTGGCCCTATAAGTTGTTCTTATACAAGTATATTCTGCCTGTCTGCTGGAATGAGAGGCTTTCATCTCCTTTACTCTGGTTTGCTTTGCAGGTAATTATGTTGGTTTTGCCCTGCACATGCCGCTGCTGTGTGAGGTGGGATAAATGATGTGCACTGACTGTGAAGATTAGTAGACACAAAATACATGGCATCTAAATGATTTTGACATGGATGCTGTTCAGAGTGTAAATTCCTCCTACGGGACAGTGCCTGTTTTTTAAAATAACTGTAGCTTTTTAATCCTAATTGAATGTTATATCCAAAACACAGGTTTGGTTTCACTGCAGAAAGCAGCATTTCGAGTCTTTATGAACTATTTAGTGTGGACTTCTGTTGTTGTGCCAGGTCCTACAAAAGGAATGCGCTTACAAACAGAAAATGGTAAGATAAGACACAGATATAGGGAATCGCCACCAGAAGGGGTTAGTGGCCTCTTTTCATGAGTAATTTCGTATCTCAAAGTTTCATGTTCAAAGATTTTATTCTTAGGGAGATGGGGGGGGGTCTAATGAAATACATTATTCAATTTCATTTTCTTGTTTTCGTGTGACTCCTTAAACATGACTGACTTGATACAAGAAGAATCAGTTGTGCTCAGCTTATCTGTAGTGAAGCTGAGGACAGGGATATGAACCACCATCATGGGTCATCACCAGGATTGAACTCAAGACTAGGTCTGGATGAAAATTTGTCGTCAGAATTGTTTTTTGGAAAATTGATTCTTTGACTAAATAAATGTTTAATAGAAAGTGTCTGCTTTCTGTGGGAAATAGGGTGTTTTGTCAGAAGACCAAATGCCCCAAAACTGAAATATTTCAGTATTTGAATTTCAACTGAAAAATCAATTTTCTGTGGAAAATTTAGAGGAAAAGCATTTTTAATTATTAATTCTGTCCAAAATTTCCAGGTTAAAAAATGTTTTTACTAGCTCTTGCACTTAGACCTCTAGCACCTAGACTCCAGGACCTCGAGCACTTAGAAGCATCAGCTTCTACAACTTGAGCCAAAGGATTAATTCCATTATCTGTTAGCTGTAGTAGACTCATAACCCATATGAACCAGCCACATAGAAGTATTTTTACTGCTCTTGTAAACTACTATTCAATCTTTCCAAAGTGATATGTGACATGGAATTTCACTCCTCAGTATTAGCCATTTTATCTTATGCAATTCACTATGGCAGTCATTAGCAGGTGTTATTTGCATGGCTAAGTCTATGTGATACCAAGATCAATAGGAGGGGAGGAAAAAAGTGTAGCTACAATAAAAACAAAACTTGTAAATGACTGTTGGTTGCTTTTTGAAGCTACAACATAAAGTTTCACTTCATCACTGGCTAAGAAATACAGTGTGGATGCATCTTGTATATTTATTATATTTTGGAAACATCTCAGATTCACTTAAAGAGTTTAGCCACCCCCCTTCTCAATTCTTTTAAAAAAAAAAGAAAAAAAAAGATTAACAAGCACTTTATCCAGTGCATATGAACTGCCTATCAAGAATATTTTCAGCAGTGGACCAGTGATACACTGCAGATAGTGCTGACAGAAGCTAAAGTGAAATGTCATACTCTCAGATCCGATGCACTGTAGAGTTGGAATAAGGCCTGTACTGCCTTCAGAGACTGACAGCTAAATCCTTCATTCTTTCAGCTTCCAACATATGGCATGAAGTAGGGTGTGAAAGATAAATTTCTTTGGATAGGCGCAGAAAATCTGTGCAACATTTTTACTGCTTGGCTGCATAACAAGATCAAAACAGCCATGTTTTCTGAGACCAGAAATTTGATGCTTTGAAGTCATACATCCAGATTGGTAATGTTAATGATAACACAGCTGATACCTGCTGAGTCCTTAGCAGTTTACTCTGCCAGCCTAGCCATGGCCACATGGGGGAAGAGGGTCAAATCAGCCATTAGACATCCCCACCCCCTTTCCAGTTGTCAGAAGTTTCTCATTTTTCTTGTACCACAATGATTTTCTCATTATATAGGAGAAAAATTCCAGCTACGATGCAAACATCCTTTCCAGAGTTTGGAACTGTCCGTGGTACCAGTATAATCTTTTCTTGTTAGCAGCCTTGGGCACTAGCTATTTCAGGATATTAACATTGGCCTGCTTGCTTCAGAATGAAACCAAAGTGATAGAACCCATTACACATTTTAATATATGTTTAATGTTGTTTTATTTAAGGACCGCACACAGGTAGGACTGCAGTCCAGGTAGCAGATGAAGGAATTACCTTGATTGGCTCAAGATCAGCTGATGCTCTGTAATGCCAATATTACTAGAAACATTGTAGGTCAAGTGTGCATTTGGCTGGCTAAGGTTTATTTTGAAGTGAGCTAGGTACTGTGCTTTTGCAGACACAATAGCCATGCAAGCATGGGTGATGTTTTAGTACATGACGGAGAAAGAACATGAACAGCAGATGCAGAAAGCAAAATAAACACAGGAAAAGCAACAGTACAGCTGAAATATTACAATGAAAAAGAAATCAAAACACCACAAAATATAATTTCACATCTATATTTTATAATGTCCATTTCATAGGACAGGTATAGTGGTATTTATAATGGGCTGAATCACAGTGATTCAGTGAATCACATTCCTGCAATAGCCTTCAACATGTTATTTTATCAAAAAATAAGCCCTGACTGTTGACCGGACTAGCTCTCACTCTCATTAGGACATGTTTGTGCCAGCATCTTCTGCTGTGTAAATTATATGTTAACCTCACTTTAGGTGCTGTACATCTGTTGATCAGATATAAAATAGATTATTTCTACTTTGCTCCTTTAAAGTGTTTTTATGGGCCATAAATGTCTCTCTCTAAAAACGGGAATTTAACCTGAAAAACATATGTGAGTCTGCATGATGGGCACAACGCAGGTAGATATAAGGGCAAGTACTCTGATTTAGGCCCATGATTAGTTTTAATGATTAGGCTGCTGGAGTGTGTTGAGACAACTGCTTCAGTTGCTGTTCATGTGCTCCCATGTCTGACTGTATCCATATATCTGGTTTATATTTAAACGTTAAGCTCTTTGGGATGGGGCTGTCTGTTCTGTCTTTTTACAGCACCTTACACAATGGAGGTCCTGATCCTTGACTAGATCTCCTAGGCACTATAATAATAACTAATAATTTTTGTAGCATACACAAAATATTATGACTCAAATTGTGCAAGTGTCTCAGCCCTTTAAAACATTTGCCCCCCAAAATTTTTACAAGCTTGTGCGCGCACACACAGACACACCCACAACCATTTGTGCATGCAAAACCTTCACTTACACCTGCAAATTGGTCATACCAAACTCGTATTTGCAAAAGTTGAAATGCAAATAGGTTTATGTTCCAATTCAGTGTGCACAAATCAGATACTTTTGAAAATATGGCCCTGATACTATTTTTTACTATTTACTATTTTATAGTACTCTAGCAGGGCCACGAAATAACAGATTTCACAAAATATTGTGAAGAGGATAAAATTTGTGCCACTCTTTTAGTTATCTTTGTCATGAGAAAGGACATATTTAGTGCTGTTATGTGTTCTCATTACAATTTCTGTCATGAGAATAATTTATTAGAATTTTAGTGTGAAATATGGTAGCATAGGCTGAACTTTGACCTTCTCAGTATTCTGTACTTTAATTGGCTGACCATTCCTTTCTTCCATAAAGGTTACAGAGGTTGTAAACAGAGAAGTGGACCCGCTAACCAAACAAATTACAGAATGTGGATAAGGTCAAAGCAGAGCAGCCCATTTCAATAACTCAGAAAATATATGGACCAGTCAAAGTCTGGTGTCTTAATCTTGTAATACATATTGCAATAAAAACAAATTAATTGTTGTGACATGGAATGTAAAAAGAATGGGAAAAGGTACAAAGTCATTACAGCTTTAATATTGATTCTGCACAATTCCTGTTCAAATCTGAATAGGAACTTTGATGCTGAATATTCTAACAAACTGTTTACACAGTAAAATAATTTTCAGATTTGTTAAGATAATTTCAGTAGGGTGGCACCTAGGTTACAGACTAGTAATAATAATAGACATGTATATATTGATTGTTCTTCAGCTTGAAAGATCCCAAAGCACTTCACCGGTGATATACATCAATTGGTGTTACCGTATTTCTGGTACAAAAATATAGATTGAGTGTCATCAAACTGGCTGCTCAGAAATACCAGTTTTAGGGGCCAGTCCTTGCTTTCCTCCCCTTCCCTCCCCAGGCTGAGTATCGGCTGCCAAGAGCCCATTCAATGTGTCACGGAGCCCTGTATGTCATGGAACTGTGTTCTGCAGAGTCTTCTGGTATGTGCCATGTGTTGAGACAAGGCTGATCGCTCTCTGTTTGTAATCCATTCCTCTCTGTAGAGGAGGAGGTATCTGTAGAGGTTGAGGCTACTGCAGACCTGAGTATGATATGCAAACAGGGAGGGCATAATTCTGTTTTCACTTATCTGGTTTAAATCAGGGATAATACCTGTGTATTTCAGTCAGTGGAAATACACAGGTACAAAACCAGTATAAGTGAGAGTAGAATCACGCTCAAAATATACCAGTGAATATGTACACTGACTAGTCATACTGGTGACCAAAGAGGCACATGCCTTTCACTGTAGGCATCTTTATTTCTCCTGGTTTGGGTTACAAAGCTGCTGGTACCCCACTCCTTTCATCATTTATTATTATTTCCATTTCTACCACATCCTCTGAAAATGCAAATGTCACTGAAATAAGAGAAAAAAAGAGTTTGTATCCCTTAAGAAGGAGAAGGTAAGGCACAAACACCTTTGGATATTTTAAAGGCAGTAGAAGTGGCATGAATCTTTCTTACAATTATGGGGCGGGAGAGACATGGGTTTCCTAACCTCAGAGTAAAGGGAAAGCAGTTTGTCACATCCAGTTGTGATCTAAACAATCTCTGCCATCAGACTGGTATTTCACTTCTTTCCTCAGTTATTTTTTTTTCTTTTATCACTTTGTGTACTTCTTGCTGGGGAAAGGTGCCAGATTGACAGCTCTGGGGAAAGGAAGTAGGTGTTCTAACCACAGAATGAGGCCATCACGGGTAGCAGTGATTAAAGCTTCCTCATGATGCCATAGCAATGTACTTCCATGTTCTGCAGAGATCACTGTGAGGGTAGTTCACTCTCCAGGCCCTTTCTACTGAAGCCACCCTGAAGGCTGGTGATTAGTGCCAACTGTGGTATGAAAATCTGTCCACTGGGAAATGGCTGACATCCAACTAATTTCCCATAAATGGTAGTCATGCTGAATAGGGATAAGATGCTACCAGCTTTCTGTCCCAGACTGGATATGACCTGGAAAATGAGATATGAAGGACTCTTTTTATCCCATTACCAGTCCTTTGACTGATACAATCCCCAAAGCCCCAGCCCTGCCCTTCATTTTTAATTCAGCAAAGAGAAATTATTGCTTAGAGAATTATCTGTGCCCATTTTAAATCTAGCCACAGTGTATTAACGTTGCGACTTTTAGGAAGGTTGAAAATGGAGCCACAACAGAGCCTGTTGCTAGAAGCAGTGGCAACGTATGCCAAGAGATAGTGCAGGTAATTGATTTCTGCAGCTGGTGTATTTGCCATTGAACGGTAGCAAGGCACCATTGCAGAGCACATATTGTTTAAAAAAATCAATGTTTTCAGTGTAAAAGAAACCACAGTGGCAGCAATAAAACCATAAAGGGGATAATTTAGCATCTCCGAGAAAAAGACAAGGAACGAATGCTGCTACTGGCGCTTTGGTGTGCACCTAATAAAACCAGTCTTCATAATTCAGGTATGGATGCCCGTGTGATGGGTTGCCCCCCTTAGATAAGCCACCCTCATGGGCTGAGATACAACTGAGCCAGCCTGTTATGCCAGTTTGGGCACTCGTTTTACCTCTCTTGCTGAGCCAGGCTATTAAGCCGCCTCCAACACACACACAGGCAGGGCCACACCCAACTGCAGAACGATACAGACACTGAGATCAGCTCTGGGAAGGCTCAACTTAAGGGACTTGCCCCAGTGCTCAGGTGTCCACCTCCCTTGGAGTGCGGACCCAAAGGTATGTTAGTAAATCCACCTCCTCCCTCAATGTGGAGGAAGGTATGCACAAGTTCTTCCCCTACCCCAGTTAGAAATTACAGAAACTGGGTTTAATAATAAACAAAACAAATTGTATTAACTATAAAAGGCAGATTTTAAGTGGTTAAAGGGGTAGCAACCCCAAACATGCAAACTAAGCTTGTTTCACTAAAGACATTGGTTACAAGTAGTAATTTCTCACCCTAGATATTGTTGCAGGCAGATTACAGAAAGTCTTGAAAGGCAGATGCACTGGTCTCTATCTTGAGACCTCAGGTATTATTACTCAAAAGCTGGACGCCCTTCCAGCTTGGGCTCAACCCTTCTCCCCTCAGTTTAGTTCTTGCTTCCAGGTGTTTTTCAGTGTCTCTTCAGGTGGGGAGGCAGAGGAGAACCATGATGATGTCACTCCCCTGCCTAAAATAGCTCTTGTGTAAGGTGGGAACCCTTTGTCTTCTAGTGGAAAACCACTGGCATTCCAAAAGGGGAGGAGAGGTGTCCAGTACCAGGTGACTCAGACCCATCTCTCTGTCATTGCTTGTAGGCTGTCTCCAGTGCCCACCGGAAGACTAAGCTTTTTCGCAGTCCATTGTCTCTGCTAATGGCCCATTTTTTCCATTGTTGTACCTGAAGTGCTGGTTGGGGGTGACACCCAAATTAACTCATTTGAAATACAGATACATAGTTAATATTCTTAACTTTCAGATACATAAATGATACAGGTTTCAGAGTAACAGCCGTGTTAGTCTGTATTCGTAAAAAGAAAAGGAGTACTTGTGGCACCTTAGAGACTAACCAGTTTATTTGAGCATGAGCTTTCGTGAGCTACAGCTCACTTCATCGGATGCATAGCATATCGTGGAAACTGCAGTTTCCACGATATGCTATGCATCCGATGAAGTGAGCTGTAGCTCACGAAAGCTCATGCTCAAATAAACTGGTTAGTCTCTAAGGTGCCACAAGTACTCCTTTTCTTTTTATAAATGATACAGGCATACTAACTAGATAATCACATTCAGTAAATCAGAACCTTTCCAATGATATCTCACATGAGCCATCTTGCATAAAGTATATCTGTTATGTCATATTCATAGCATAAGCATATTTTCATACAGAATATGGAGTGAAACATCACAGCCCGCTGATTGCATTATGCTAGACATCTCCTTGTCTAGGTGTTGTGTCTTACCCTGCCTGCATAAGGAAGGATTCTGAGGACTGTTATCTCTGTCTTGATAAGTTCTCCAGGTGGTTTCCAGCTGGGTTTTTTCAGTCATGGTAGTATGAAGACAAATATACGCCAAGGTTAATCTGTCCTAACGTGAAAACTCAGAACATCTCCCAGTTACAGTTCCGAAAGAACGAAAGAAAGATGGCCTGGTTATCTGGTCAGGGATGCATTTTGTGTGGATTGGACAAGAAATAGGCTGACAGCTAACTCTCATTTCCACACACACTGTGCTACAAATATGCTCCAGAGAACTGAAAATGTATTAGAGATGGTACCCAAATATTTAGCGAAATATATCCACATCCTTAGTAGAAGATTCAGTTGACTTATACAATATAAACAGGCCTCCATGACCATGGGTCTGATCTAGTTAGGCTGTAAAGGTCTAGTCATATAGTAGCTCTGCAGTGGTAGAACTGCCAAGTGTAATAAACGAAGTGGGAAAACATGTGCTGTTATAATTTAGTAAGGGTTTAAATAAGGGATTTGTTTTTGTTGGTAGAAACAGTTCACTTACAAAAATGCCTGCATGTCTGAGAGGTTGGATAATACCTCTGTTTGCCAACTGCTCAAATTTAAATCCGGTGTCTTAGGTTAACTTCACTGCATCAGGCCATATATTGATTGAATGTAATGACACGACTGGCATGTGGCTTTCCATAAAATGTGTCTTGTCGTAGCCTAGATGTCAAAGGCCAAAGCCAAAAAGCAGCTGTAAGACTGATTCAGCTGGTCTGCTTGCCATATGCAGAGACCATTGTGACCCATCTTAAATATGGGATACGCAATTTATATTCCATTTTTTCTTACATATAACTTTGAGAAATAATTTAATCTGACAGATAATTAATGCTGGGATTTTGAAAGGGGTTAAGTCATGTAGTCACCCAAATCCCAATGAATTTCAATGGGAGTTGGGTGCCTAACTCCCTTAGGTTCCTTTGAAAATCTGAGCCTAGAAGATTGAGTCAAGCACATTTTGCAGTGTAAAATTTTAAAAGATAGTGGCAGGCAATTTATTTTGGATAGTTGTTCATTTATTTCTCTTTAAGAAGATGCTTCTGAAAATCTCTAGTTGGGGGCAGGGCCTGAAGAAAATGGCAGAGATTTCTTTGCAGCAATATGAATAATACAAGAATAAGTTAGGTTTACTCTCTCTAAAAAAATTCTGGGTGCAATTCTGTTCTCTAAGAGGTGTAGCACAGAACATGCAGCTAGGTGATAGGGGAAGGGGTAGGCATTGTGATTTTAAGCCACCCTTGATCCTTATTGATCCTGGGAAGCTCTGGGGTCTGGAGAGGCCCTCAGTGTAACTTAGGTAAGTCTTGAATTTAGACAAAGGTTTCTAACCCTCAGAGGAGTGACATTCTGGAACAATCTTCCAGGGGGGGAACAGTGGGGGAAAAACTCTAACTGGTTTCAAGACTGAGCTTGATAAATATATGGAAGAGATGCTATGATTGCCTACAATGGCATGTGGCCCATCTGTGTCTGCTAGTAGAAAATATCTCCAACTGCCGGAGATGGGACACTAGATGGGGAGGGCTCTGAGTTAGTACAGTGAAGTCTTTACCAAGTGTCTGGCTGATGGGTATTGCCAACATGCTCAGGGTCTAATAGATCCACTGTACATGGGGTCGGGAGGGAATTTTCCCCCCGGTCAGATTGGCAGAGACCTTTAGAGCCTGGGGCACAGGTTACATACTGGTTGAAAGTAGAGTAAATGGTGGATTCTCTGTAACCTGAAGTCTTTAAATCGTGATTTGAGGACTTCAGTAACTCAGCCAGAAGGTATGGGTCTATTACAGAAGTGGGTGGGGAGGTTCTGTGGCCTGCGATGTGCAGAAGGTCAGAGTAGATGATCATGATGGTCCCTTCTGGCCTTAAAATCTATGAGGTAGTCCTGTCTGTCTAAGTTACAGCAGTCCACCCAGGCTATCATATGGACCACAATGTTGCCTAGTATCTGCTGGTTGGCGTCCCCAGGCCAGAGAGCCAGGGGCAGAGGGCTGAATAGGGCTGAAGGCAAGAGGAGCAGCAGAATAAGGTGCCTGCTGGGCCTAAGCTGGAGAGCCAGAGTCAAGGGCTGGAGAGGGCTGAAGGAAGGGGCAGCAGCAGAGACCAGGACCATGAGGGAACCTGGGGTAGTGAGGGATGCTCCCAGCACAGAGGCTGTGGGAGTTCCAGCTGTGAAGAGTGGGGTTGCGCCCCAGAAGGAAGGGCTGGGATGGTTGTCTTGGCAGGGGGATGAAGGTGTGGCAGAAGACACCTGGGTATGGTAAGAACAAGGCCGGGTTTTGAGGATTCCATGCACTGGGAGTAATATGGACTATGTGTGGGGACTTTTTTTAGGGACTCTCTGCACTATGTTTTGATAATAAACTAAGTTAATGGGCTAGAGGATAAGCTGGCATGGGGACTCAAGAGGGAAACTGTGGCCAGGGGACACTTGCAGGCTATGAGGGGGTACCTGGCAGGATGCCACTTGTTCATATTGCCCTTTGTATTTTCTTGTAGCATGGAGAGCTATGTTTGAAACATAATTTCTCAAAACAGAGTTTTAATTATATGATTCACACTTTTTTAAAATTAAACATTCAAGTACCAATAATAATACAAAAAGGAAGTGTTCCGGCTAATTCTAAAATAATTCAGCTATTGAACAGATTAGTGTGTTATTTCTGCAAGAGCGGCAAATATTTTCCATAGAACAATAGAAGCTGAAGATTGTCACTGCCAGTTGTATGTGTGCGGGGTTTTTTTAATGCTGTGACTTCTAGTTTCATGATCATATATAATTAAGCATTTACAGAAAAATACAAAAGCACTAAAGCATATGGATGCAGACATGGGATATACATATATTAAACCATAAGTCTCCTACTTTAGGTCTGGAACACAGAATCTGGGTATTTTACAGTACCTGATTCCCATCTAAGTGTTCTGATGGGGTAAAATGTCTTTTATCTCTATAATAGAGAAGTACAGTAGTGATTGGGTCTTGGGTCTGATACTACACCCATTGAAGTCAATACCAGCACTCCCATTGACTCCAGGTGAGCAGGATAACTCTCACAAGTAAGGTGAGCAGGGTTCAGTGAATTTCCTTTTTAAAAAAAAAAAAAAAAGCCTTCCAAAAATTCCCCCACAAAAATTTCTGCAGAATTTGACATTTCCCAGAAGTTCCCATGATCCTAGGAAGTATCTGTTTTAGCTCTGACCCTGCAATCAGATCCATGCAGGTGCACTTGTGCATCTATGTAGACTTCCACTGAAGTCAACCAGGCTCTGTGTAAACACAGGGGGGTCTTTTCCCATAGATTGTATTGCAGGATTGGGGCCTTTGTTTACACCTGTTTGTAATTAGAAAACAGATTTTTGAGAATTTGTCTAAGCTGTATGCAAAAATTCAAAGTAGAATCCAGTTGCATCGCTCCTTTTAAATGAGAAGGCAAGCCCATCCCTATCCTGAGACTGCGGGCAGAACTACTTATTCCTCTGTTTATGAATATTTTCCCATTTTGTATTTTATTGCTTAACCTTGTAGGCATTCTGATTTTGCAATTAATTATTCCACTGTATGTGAAAGTCTTGCATAGCCTTGATTTAGTACTGTTGAAATTAAACAGGGAGGCAAAACAACTGTTGATGATGACACAAATTTCATATATCTGTGTATGCATCTTAAAACAACAAAAACTCTTTGTTTGGACTGGTGCCTCAGATTTGCTAGTGTTCAGTAACTCTAATTATAGGCTACGGAAATTTGGAAAAGTCCCATAATGCTTATTTAGGGTTTACCATTTTCCCCCCCAAAAAAAGTACTTTGAAGGATTTTGCAATTAATCTTCAGTTTCATTTCATGGGAATTTAGAATTCTTGATCTACATCTCTCACTTGTTGCATAAAGCAAATATACAGTACAGCATTTAGCATAACATGTCCTTTATGTACTCTGCTACATATGTTATTCTTATGAATAAAGGTATTTCTAGTATAAATTTCAATCAAGAATAGAATCAGAGAAATGCAGCACTCTTAATTCCAGGTAGATCTTTAGTGGTACAGGAATTGTTGATGTGTTTAAGGTAACAAGGGAACAAGACTATCCAATTAAATGAACATTTTAAAAAAATCAGTTTTCTATGGCATGAACAATTGTGTTAATGTTGTAAGACATAGCTAGAACCCATTGAATCCTGTGTCACTTCAGACAATTTTGTACAGAAGACATTTTTCATCTAAAGCTCCAGTAAAGTCTTACCTATACATATGCCCAATTAGTCTGTCAATCCTCGTTGTCAGTCTTTCCACAAGCTGTTGTTGCCAACATTGGCAATAAACGTTGGTTCTAAAGCTACTTGTTGGAAGACAGAAGCTTGCAATAAGGACATCCTTTCCTAAACAAATCAGCTTTTCGTGTCCTGTGTCTTCTACACTGCCTGTCCTGCAAGGTGTTGTATGTGTCCTGTGTGGGAAGGGGAATTGGGGGCATGAAGCTGAGGGCTCACTCTGCAGAATTGGGTCCTTACTATCAAGATCTGTGTAGGAGAGCTGTATTCCTTTTTGCTGTCTGCCTAGCATCAGTCATTGACTTATACTTAACAGGGCTTCATTTTCCATGATTAGGCTTGATAAGAACAAATCCCAATAACTTCAAGTTTAACACACTCCTGATCCTGATGCTTATTTTTCTCTTTAACTTTCATGTTTTTATCTTCTCATTTGACACTGGGATTTTCATTGTTTCCTCTGATGACACTGGGAGCTTTATCTTGCTCCCACTGAAGACAATTGTCCAAATTCCATGACACTCCTTTCCTGTATTAGAAAAGGGGATGGAGGAAAGCCACCATGTCAGCTCCCAAACACTAGGCGCTGCTGAGAGCTGCTTGCTCTAGGTTACAACAGCTAACTACAGCTCCCAGTGGGCCGCTGCACTGCCAAGAAAAGTTGGAGTGCAGTCTGTTCCAGCCACACCCATCACTGCCAACTCACCCCTTTCCTTCCCATCCTCGTCCAGCACACTCTGTACCACTGGAATACTCCTCATTCCTAGGAAGGATCCAGCCAGTGCCATTCCAGTGGTATAAGTGCTGCCATAAGCAGAGTCTGGCCTGTTGGCGTCAGTGGAAGGCATATTGTGAGTCCTCCTTCTCTGCCTCACACTAGATGAGCGCCCAGCTCCTGTGAAATTTGAATGAAGTTAAGGGCCAGTCCATACTGTGATTGCAACTTTCTGTTCCCATAACATCAAGAATACAAAGACAAATCAAAGGATAATACAATAGGAAAGCTTCTTTCTGAATTTGGTTCCAAGGATTACATTTGCTGCTTGCACAGGTAATTCCTGGGCTGACCTTCTCCATTGGAGCACATTGTGAGTAAGGTGCTTGTAAAATGATCCCTACCGTGTCTTTATAAATCTTAGCAATACATGACAGACAGCAGTTTGCTGAAACAGCAGGCAGCGAATGGCCTCTGGGACACTTAAAACAGGACACTTTGACATGCTGTCCATCAGAAAAGGGCTGCTTTTGTATCATTGCAGGGGAGAACAAGGAGGTGCGCTAAATAAAGGTTGGATTTAATCATAGTCTGACTTCCTAATATCACTCTCACCTCACCCTCTGGATTGCAACTTCCCAGTGAAGAGCTAGTTAGTTTTAATGATAGAAGCTTAGAAACTTATTGAAATTTAAATTAGGCTAATGACTAGTGATATGGCTAAAGGGTATAATTTACAAAACACAAATCTCTTATGCAGAAGTGTATGTGTTCAATACCACACATGAAAATGCCATAATTTTGTTTTCATTCATTTGAAGCCCCAAATCAAACACTAAAATCTTGTTAACATTTCCAAGGCTGAAAAACACACCATTAAGCCTATGTCGGCTTTGTCTGGCAGAAACTGTCTTGGAAGAATGAACTCCCATCTTCAAACATACCAGACACTAGCTTTAAAGCTCTTTTTCTTCCTCCTTTGGTTTAGGTTCAGGATTTTCAGAAGGGACTCAACATTCACAACCAGGGCTACATTTACAGAAGGGCTCGGTGTCCACAGTTGGGGGCCAGATTTTCAAAGCACTCCGCTCCCATTCAGGCACCTAATTTAGTGGCCAGGTTTTTCACAAGAACTCAGGACACTGGGACTGAGCTCTTTTGAACAACTGGCCACGTACGTCACACCGGAACACTGAACACTTCTGAAAATCTGACCCTCACTTGAGTGCCGGAAGTGACACAACAGGATCTGCTGGAGGCTGGTGTCTTTTGAAAAACTGGCCCCAAGTGTCTGCAACAGGCCTATATTGTACTGGCAAAGACCAGGAGATTTGGAAATCATGTGAGATAAACCCTGTTGTTTTGATAAGGGTATTCAGCTTAAAAGACATTGGGAAGCACTGAAGTTTTAATTCATATACACAAAAAATACCTTGTGACTGAGTGGAGGATGCCACAGATACAACATGCCTGACATTAAGCCACAAAAGGAATAAAAGTTGCGTCACCAGCAATCAACACCATTTACTTCTCTTCCCACAGTCAGACACTTTACCATACCACAATTACTACACACCCCATGAACTTTTCTTTCTCTTTTTGACATGCATCCCCTCATAGGCGCCGACTCCGTGGGTGCTCCAGGACTGGAGAACCCATGGAAAAAAAACTAGTGGGTGCTCAGCACCCACCAGGCACAGCTGTTCAGTGGCACTGCCGATCAGCAGTTTGGAGGCACCACCAAACAGCTGTTTGACAGCTCGGGGAGGGGCTTGGGGAAGGGCAGTGAGCGGTGGGTGGGCAGGGGCATCAGGGAGGGATGGAGTGGGGGCAGAAAGAGGCAGAGAGGGCAGGGCCTTGGGGGAGGGGGTGGAGCAAGGGTGGGAAGAGATGGGCTGAAAGTGGGGGCCTTGAGGGAAGAGGCAGATTGGGGGCGGAGCCTCATGGCAGAGCAGGGCTGGAGCACCCCCCGGTAAAAGTAAAAAAGTGCCTATGTCTCTGCCCACTTCCTTGGTTGGCTTTCCACCTGTTCCTTCATTCAGTAAAAGACTATACAGACAGTCCTCAGACTTACGACACAATTGGTTCCTGAAAATTGCATCGTAAGTTGAAATGTTGTAACTCAGAACTGCAGTCCACTCCATTGTGGGATAGAGTATCGTAAATTCAAAACCAATGGTCGTAAGTCAAATCAGGGTGTCTGTTCAGAAATGTCATAAGGGCTTTTTGTCTTAAGTCGAACGTCGTAAAGTCGAGGACTGCATATATGCTATCCGGGGTGGGGGAGCCTGCAGCGTGTCTGGATCAACTGCTCCTGTGACCAGTGGTGTTGGGAGGCCCCACCGCAGAAGCAATGCAGGGAGGTAGGTTACAGGAATCTGCCAAATGCTCTAGCCATGGAAGCCCATTTTCAGAGAGATATTGGAGGGGATCCAGGCTTCCGCAGCTCTCCCAACCCCTTCTGCTGCTCGTCTCTGCTCCACAGCCTAGATGAGACCAACTCTCTGACCATTACTTGGTAGGAGACCCTAATGGTTAAGCTCCACTAAAGTATCTAAAGCTAGAAGAGGAGGGTGTAACTTTGCTGGCAAACGAACTTTTGAGCTTCTACCTCCAAAAAACTGAACTAAAATGAAAATTGCCTACGCCTGCCAGTATTAAGAGGCACGAAGCCTTTACGTGCTATGTTTTTGAATAACGCATGAATTGCTCCTTCTCTCTGACATTTAAAACAACACAGAAACTAAAATCTCTTTTATGCCCAGTCCTTGTAGTTCAGTGTGTACAGCAATTCAGACTTCCATGAAAACATCACTCAGGTTGGATACTAATGGCCAGTCCAATTCTGAAGTGAACATCATTTTCCCATTAGAATCAAATGTTTCTTGGTATCTCTACAAGCTAAAGTGTGCATGCAATCAAAACCACTGGCGTTTATGAGGTTCTTTAACATATAGCAGCAAGCATCTGACTTTTAGTCTTTTAATTTCTTATGGGCATTTAATTGCATGGTACATTCGGTGACATACTTGAACTGAAAAGTGTTACGTTAGAGCACCATATTGAACATTCTGTAATTTGTATGACAGAACTCTTTCCTTTTTCATGACTTCCTATTTTAAGATGATGATGCTGTGAGTCAATTTGCCTTCTTGAGTGCACTTAGAAGATTACAGTATGTACGAGCTTTACCAGGTCATCTCAGACTAATGCTAAGCCACTTAACACTCAACAAGCATATTTTTAAAAAAGATTAAATAGTAATAAATTAAAGATCGGCTCACCCGGGTACTCAAGATGCTGTGCAGTAAAATAAAATACAATACTGCACATTGGCCTGGAGCAGCGAACCGTGGGCAGTGGGAGCTGCGATTGGCCGAACCTGTGGATGCTGCAGGTAAACAAACCGGCCCAGCCCGACAGCGTCTTTCCCTGACGGGCCGCTTGCCAAAGGTTGCTGATCCCTGGTCTAGACCATCCCTGACAGGTGTTTGTTCAACCTGCTCTTAAAAATCCCCAATGATGGCGATTCCACAACCGCTAGGCAATTTATTCCAGTGCTTAACCACCCTGACAATTAGGAAGTTTTTCGTAATGTCCGACCTAAACCACCCTTTCTGCAATTTAAGACCATTGCTTTTTGTCCTGTCCTTGGAGGTTAAGAAAAACAATTTTTCTCCCTCCTCTTTGTAACAGCATTTATCACCCAGCTTATCACATTGTCTTGTACTGTATGTAGCCACGCTCCCATATCAAAGAGCAGAGGAGTAAAATATCCCCGTGTGCAGGGACAAAATATAAATTAGTACAAAATCCCATGCATGAAAGCATTATTATGTCCTCGGATAGTATTAGCTGCTGATACATCCCACCACTGTCAGTTACTGATAGATGTGCTAGAGGACTTGGTCACTCATGAACACTGATCACCAGCAAATTGACAATTGGATAAAACTGGTGGTTCGGCCAAGTAAGTTCCAGAGTGCTTTACAATCTGCAAAATTAATCAGTGGCTTGTCAGACAGCTACAGACTTATCACTTTTTAATGGCATTTTTTATTACTTGCTAATTATAAGGTGAAAAGGCGTGAGATGCAGCTAGTATTATAGTTCCTTAAGTAAATTAGAGCAGGTCACTATAAATTGAAAAGTCATTAACTGCAAACTTTGCTGGAGATATAAAACTTATCATTATAAAACAGAAATACAGATACTCTCCTTTTTTTAATGTCCACAGATGGCACAAGCTAATTATTCTCATTTGTATAGCACCTTACACCTCTGTAGATTTTTTTTTTCCAGAATATTGAAAAACAGATGATCACGTCTGTTTTTGTAGCTGTGTGAGAGTTTTTTCATTAACAAGATCAGGCAGGACCATCTGTGTGTTCTAGTAAAAAGTTTACCACCAACAGTGAATTCCAAACTTTCAAACAATGGATGAATGCATAATCTGTCATGTGTAAATACAATGCATTTGTTCATTGTCCATGTAGCTAACTCACATATTTCCAAAGACACTTCTGTCTTGAAAGGAAAAATATACTCTAAATTATCTTCCTCATATAAGCCCCAATTCAGCAAGGTATTTAGGCATGTGCCTAACTTTTTAGGTGTGTGTGTGTGTGAGGGATCCAGGGGTGAAAGTAAGTCTAGGGACTTACTGGTATGGGGCTGGGCTGGGGCCGGCTCCAGGTGGGGCCTCAGGCAGAAGGGGCAGGGCTGGGGGAGGTCAGAGCCAGCCCTGGGCCAACCTGTACCAGCAAGTGCCTCCTTCCCCCTCCCCGGGGTAACAGCAGCAGCCGGGGGCTCTGGCGGTGGTTTCAAGGGGCCTGGGTGGTAGCGGCGGCCGGAGCTCTGGGCCCTTTACATCGTCCCCGGAGCCCTGCCGCTGCCGCTTCCCCAGGTCTCCGGCAGCAGGGCTCTGGGGACGGGGCTCCGGCCGCCACTACCGCCCCAGGCCCTTTAAATCATCCCCAGAGCCTGCCAGAGCCCTGGGAATGCGGTGGCGGGGCTCTGGGGACGATTTAAAGGGCCCAGGGCTTGGCCGCTGCTACCGCCCCGGGCCCTTTAAATCGCCGCCCCAGCCCCGCCACCACTACCCCAGGGCTCCAGCAGCGGGGCTCTGGCAGCAATTCAAGGGGCTGGGGGCTTCAGCCACTGCTGGGAGCTGCAGGCCCTTTAAATTGAGCTTGGGGAAGCCGATCCACCCTGGAATGGCGCACTGGCTTACTTTCACCTCTGGAGGGATCCCAATGAACTTACATCTGCTTAAAGTTAGCCATGTGCTTAAGTACCTTGCTGAATTGGGATCATCATGACTTAATTTAGGTTTAGTAAAACAATTATATGTTAACTTTGAATACACCTGACAATGAAATCAATAATTGGCTCTTTCTCTTTCCTACCAGTAGAGACCACTTCAGGGAAGCAAAGCGGTTAAGTGCTTAGTAAGTGTGATTCTTCAAGATTGTTGCCCCTATACTGCCCTTTCATTTTCACACTACTCAGCCACTTCCCCCACTTCCTCGGATCTTGTCTTTCACTGCTTTGAGGGGAAAAAATGGTTTCTTGTTTTGTTTTTTTTACCTCAGGGTAACTAAGCTATTTCCAGGTAAAAACACAGTGAGGACAGCATTTTGGTTTTACCCTGCAGTAAATATTAGGTGAGGTCAACCCCAGATGGGGGTATAGTGCTAACCTTGCCTAGTTTACCTTGCGGTAAAACTGAATTGCCTTGTTTTCACTGTGTTTTACTATGGGATACTTCATGTGCACTAGTTACGCTGAAGTAAAAAATGAACCTTTTTTAGCAGTGAAGACAGGGCTTCAGAGTTCTATTCTCAAAAGAATCTTGGCCCTGGTCTCCCCTACAGTTAGGTTGGCATAAGGCAGTTAACATCGATGTAACTCTGTAAGCATCTGCACGAAAATGTAACTTGCTCACTACACTTGCCCGTGTAACTTGCTCACTACACCGACTTAATAACTTCACCTCCGTGAGAGGCATAGTGCTTAGGTCGATATAGTTAGGTCGACGCAGTGTCAGTGTAGACACTGTGTGGCTTACATCGACTGTTGCTGCCTTTCAGAAGCTGTCCCTCAATTCCCCACACTGACAGTTAAATCGGTGCACGGGCTCCTGGTTTGATTATTCATTTGGGCTTTCAGGGTTTTGTTCAAAGCATGGAGCACTGGTTGGGCACTTTTGAAATACACGGTAGACAATAAATTTATAGTTGTTTGGTTACTGACTACATTTTTATTATTTTCTGGGCCTGTGTATCTCACTTGTGATATTGTTGATGTACAGTCAGAGAAGACTTTATGCATGTCTCCAAACAGAGTGTACACCTATCTCTTTCTTTTCAAGGCATGCTTCTGCCTTTCCATTCTATAGGCTTTGGGGTTCATTTGAGTGTCTGCTCATATTCTAGTGATGGATCGTTGATCTCACACACCATGGTTTAGATACTCTGCTGGTGTCAATTTCAGTAGAGCTATGTCAGTTTACCCTAGCAAGAGATTTGGCCCTATATGTTAGAGCAGCGGTTCTCAAACTTTAGCAACCCAAGGACGCCCATTTTGATTAACAATTTTTTGGGGATCCCCAAGGCGCTCAGCCACAGACTCCACTCCCGCTCCACCCCTTCCCCCAAGGCCTCACCTTCACCCCATCTCTTCCTGCCCCCTGCTCACTCCATCCCCACTCCCTCTCCCACCCTCACTCACTTTCACCAGGCTGGGGCACGGGGTGGGGGTGCAGGAGGGGGTGCGGGCTCTGGGAGTGGGTTTGGGTGCAGGAGGGGATGAGGGGTGTGGGCTCTGGGAGGGGGGTTGGGTGTGGGCTCTGGGCTGGGGCAGGGTGTTGGGGTGCGGGAGAGGGTGAGGGGTGTGGGCTCAAGCCAGGCGGCACTTACCTCGAGTGGCTCCCAAAAGTGACTGGCACATCCCTCTGGCAGTGGCTCCTAGGTGGGGGGGCCAGGGCGTCTCCGCACTCTGCCCCTCCCCGCAGGCACTGCCCCCACAGCTCCCATTGGTCGCAGTTCCTGGCCAATGGGAGCTGCAGAATCTGCACTCGGGGTGGGGTCAGTGTACAGAGACAAGCCTGCTCCCCACCCCTCGGGCCGCAAGGATGTGCTGGCGACTTCAGGTGTGGTGCAGAGCCTAATATCTCCCAGTTTGGCTTCAGTAGCTTCCGGGAGATAGAGCCTGATTCTGGGAGGAGGCACTGTGAGGGGGGGACAGGAGTTGAGGGAGGAAGGGGCAGGAGTTGATGAGCAGGGCCTGCGGACCCCCAGGAATACCCTTGGGGACCCCCAGGGGTGCGCGGACCCCAGTTTGAGAAACGCTGTTGTAGAGTATGGCTCCTCAATCAGAAAATATCCTTGTGGTCTACAGTGTCCATGCATTTTGGAGAGTCATTTAAGGTGGGCTCCCACTGAAGTTAATGAGAGACTTACCACTGACTTAAATGGGAGTAGAGTTAGGTCAACACAGAAAGCTTTTGAGAATCACGCCCTAGTGGTTAGAACAGAAGTCTTGGATTCAGGACTGCTGGGTAGTATTCTCAGCTCTGCCACTGCATAGTAATTTGACTTTGGGGGAATCACTTAAAGTCTCTGTACCTCAGTTTCTCCATTTTGCAGATGGGAATGATCATGCTTACCTATTCCGAGGGGGCTTTGTGTGAGGTTTATTTGATAATTGCCAAGTGTTCTGAGAATTTAGGATGAATGTGCGAAAGTAGTACTTTTGTAATCCCTGCATTGTGAAATCCGTTGCTTTTACAAAGGAATATGAAGAATTTCTTCACATATACCTGCTGGTCATTTAGGTAGTGGTAGTATTCTTCATGTTCCTTGTTCATCTGCCAGGAATTAATTATAAATTGTACCCTTTGGAAACAAAAATTCTGGGGAGAGTCCCTCAGACCTCACAGTATATTCATTCTGTGGAGTTTTGTTGTTACTGTATTTTATTTGTATCCTAGTGGCACCTAGGAACCCTTCTCGTGGCTAGGACCCCTGTGTGGTGGATGCTGTACAAACATGGCATGAAAAAGGTCCTGAAGAGCTTATAATCTCCATATAAAACATGAGACAGCCAATAGATACAGACAGATGGGGGGAGCACAAGTAAACAATGGTCTAGTATTGGACATCATGATAGGATGTGGTCTGAGCCCATCAGCTGCCTAACCAATTTTTTTGGTTGATATCATGGCAAAGAAGAATTTTAAGAAGGAATCGGAAGGGGACCAATGAGGTGGCTTAGTGGATGTTTAGAGACAGCATGGGAGGAAGCATGAAGGTGCATGTTTGAAAATTTAACTAGTGGGTGATGAAGGCTGACGTCACTGGCTGATTGGAGGAGGGAATCAACATCTCAATTGCCTATGCAAGAATATAGGTAGCATGGGGCTAGACCATGAAGGGCACTGGGAGTGGAGACATGTAGCCTATATTTGATGCAATGGAGAAAAGGGATCCTCTGGAGGGATGTAAAGAGAAGAGTGAATGGTTACAGCAACAAGCTAGGGAGATGGTCTTTGCAGCAACATTGGGAATGGAACTGAGCATGTAAAGATTTCATTTGTCAAAAGCCACAGTAGATGACATTGCAGTAATTGACGACATATGAGATGATGAGAACCTGAATGAGAGATTTAGCTGGATGGATGGCTAGGAAAAGCTGTTCCATCAGCTGATTATGGCCCAGTTCAAGGGGATGTAGCATATGTTTTTTCCATCAATACTCCTGTTTTTTGTAAACATATTGCTTCCTGATGGCTGCTTTGCCAATGAGCTACTTCCCTCCTGGTTGATGCTAGCCCCCACCTATCAAATCACTCTGTTTATTAGCTGGTGCAAGGATAGTCCTGTTACATAAAGGCAACCACATAATAATACCCATAAATCATTAGGCACCAGTCTTCTCCTGTGAAGGAGTAAGAGCGTTTTCAGTATCCACCACATTTGCAAAAATTGGGTTCAGCAAGAAATACAGGTGCCTCCGACATTTTTATTGTTTCGGTTCAACACTCAGATGTGCTTTGCAGCACAGACACAGCACTTGCTACGATTCCTTTGCCTTACCCTTGTGACTGTGGTTTTTAATGATAGGCATGCTTCCAAGTAATGCTCAACTTTTTGCTTTCTCATTAAATGCACAGGCTAGAGAAAGATTGAATGTTTTCGCGCCATAAGCTATCACAGAAAACCCACACACAATGCTTATTCTACCCTTTTATGACTTGAAAGACATCAACAGCCCAAAGATCATTCCTGTCTTTTTCCAAACACATAATTACAAATCTTTTGCAGAGTAACCTCTCTAAACTAAGAAAACAAAAGTTTTCATCTGTGTACTTGCCCATAACACAAAAAGCGGAACCCTGGTTACTTTTCAAGAAAGGCTCCCTGCCTAATAGTTATGTTGTAGGAAGATCAATAGCCCAGTAATGAGCTAGCTTTCTGCCTCTATATAAGCTGCAGAATATTGCTATGAGTTTGATTACTTTAACTCGGTATTGTGAAATGATAAACTACCTTTTAATAGAACATTAACATTCATCTAAACAAGATTAGTGGTGCAAAGCATTGTATGAATAAGTTTGCTCTATTAAAACAGATGGTCTTCCGTGCTGAATTCTGTTATGTTAATACATCCCCATTCTCCCCTGCCCCACGCACTGTAGCTGCAGCACTCATTTTATCATCTTTTATTCTGTGAGCTTTTCAGAATTCCATATTTATCAAATTATTTCTGAATGATTAACAAAAGATTTGTACATTTTCTTCTAATTATACGTGTGTCATTAATCTTCACTATTTCTTTTGCCCCAAGCATTTTAGAGAAGGTGGAGAGTGATATGATTCAGCAATTAGAATTGGCTTTAAGCATCATTAAGGCTGACTAAAACTGGGGGGAGAAGAAAACATCTAAGGCTGCAGCAGCATTAATGTGTAGTGTTAGTGCAAATTAATGATCAAACTTTGCATCCTAGCATCTTAATATTGTCTCAAGCAAAATGGCTTTACATTGGAAGCAATACGCGGTTGAAATCTAATCACTAGATTTCCCCCTCAGACAAGCTTTTACTGTTCATTAATAGAAGAAACACAGTTTTGTTGCTTCAGATATGAAGATGGTTTGTTTTTTTCCCTGGGCAAAAACACAGCAATGTTCTCAAAGCCTTAAAGCTTTTCGGAATTTTTTAACTTCTTGTTTCTGAAAAAATCGATAGGACAAACTCATCCCAGGTATAATTCTCTTGACACTAGTGGTCCTAATAAGCCAAATTCAGGTTTGGTGTAAGCAGACACAATTTGATCTCACCCCAACCTTCATGTTGAGACAGGGAATGGAATGTACCGAAATGTGAGGGGAATTGGAAGTGGAAACATGCAACAATTTTAGAAGGATTTCTGCTTCCTTTTCTGGCCATCCTGAAATCTTCTTGTAGCCTTTGGGCCAGCTCTTGACCCCCACCTATGCCTTTGGCCACACCAGCAGTGATGGAAAGCTGCCTTAATCAGAAGGATTCCCCTGGCATGGGAATATACCCAGGTGCAGCAGAACCAGTGTTGCTGGTTAAGGATTGGTCTGTAGCTGCAAAATACCCTCTTGGGGTTTATTATTAGCTGGTGTAGACTAGCCCTGAGGCTGGTCTAAATTGTACTGGCCGCTGGATTGGCTCCTGTCTGCACCCAGGATGAAGTGGGAAGAGTTTGGAAAGGTGATGTGACAGAACTTGTTTCACTCTCTTCATGCTCTGCACCGAGCAGAACTTGACCAGAGGATGGGGCATTTTTTCTTCCCTCTTCCGTACCTCCTCCCACTAATATAATTTCAGTTTGAAATTGAGAGAGGTGTGTACAATTATGAATGCAATGGTAACAGAGAGATATTTGAAACCAGACTCATCTCTAAGACTCCCAGGAATACCAAATGTCTCCAGAATGCAGGGTTTTGCCTGTGCAATAGGCACCTGGACACTGGCTCATCTATTGCCTGGGATAGTAAAAATTTGGTCTCACTATTTTGAATGTATGTTAATAATAATGCAGTCAGTCCCCTGCCATCCTTTGGATATTTGGCCCTCTGTGTTATGTATATTTTTGTTGCTGTGTAATCTGGATTTGAAAAAAAAAAAAGCTTGCTTTTAAGTTTAAAAGATCAAATTGCTTGTCTTCTGAGTCCTATGTTCATAAATAAAGAACTGAATCATAATGGCCTGGTTGGTACGGTATTCAACATTAAGAAAACAAGCACAAATTATAATTTTTCATATTTGAAAAGGTTTCCATTGTGCAATTTGTGGTGGAGGTGTGACTCATTTTCTGGGCCAGACATCCTCCGAGATCTGTATGCACAGCTCATGTTAGCATCAATGGGAACTATACATCTGAATCTGTCTGGATCTCAGAAATAGGATTATGTGGTGAGGGACAGCTGTTAATTAATGACTCTCATTGAAGAAGTGGTGATAGAAGCCAGGAGCATCACTCATTCCTCTCTGATTTAAATAATATTAATTTTAAATGAAGTTTTAGTGAACAGTTTCGGATGATGCAGTCCTTCATCTGTGAGCTAAGAATTGCTAATGGGCCAGTGGGAGCGTTGGCTTTTCATTGTTAGTGTTTCTTCAGCTTTATTATAAAGGATTTGAAATTACTTTAGTGCGTACAGAACTCAGAAATATCAGCCATCCACCAAAGATAAGCAACCAGGAAATGACTGAAAAATGGAGAAGGTGTTTTATGTGGAGAAAACTTGAAACTCAAGAAAACTTCACCTGAAGAATAAGCTTTCTTTCCACAAAGTCCACACTAGGTTTTGTGAACTTGAGGGTAAGCTCGCCGAAAATATCCATTCAGATTTACAGCAATACAGAATCCAGGAGACCCGATGCAAATCCTCAGTCAATCATGTCAAGAACAAATAATCACCTCATGTGAGAACTCCATTTGGGCAACATGAAGCATGTGGGGTAGTAGGGAGAAAGCCTAGCGACCTCTCTTCTAATAACGGAGCACAGATGAAAGAGGATGTTTGGTCACTTGCTGCTTAAGCAATCAGACACAACAGGGAATAGTGACATCTAATATCACCACTTCACAGGTGCATTGTGCAGCACAAATACGCTGGAAGGAGGACAGCGTAAACACTTGACAGCAGTCATGAGCAAGACAGCCTATGTTTTTCTTTACGGAAATCAGTAGGTGGGGGGGAATCTTCCCATGTTACTTGTGTTCTTCCCTTTTTATTTATTTTTTTATTATTTCAAGTAACTTTGTTGCTCATGAAAATGAGGAAATAAATGCACCAACCCAGGCACACTCCAAGCCGGTAGGGTGCACTCATTCTGAATGAGTCCCGCACAAAGACGGCATCTCAGCATTGTGGGTCCGTCTGCTGTTCTCAAATGTCCAGAGCATCCCTTCTACCTGCAAAGTGTGAAGTTCTCAGCTGGTGTAAATGGGCAAAGCGGAGGATATAATCCACTGTATTTTGGGGTACATCTGTTCTGGGAAGGTCTTGGTAGGTACCAGGATTTGCAACTATCAGCTAGACTCACCACTGAGACTTTGTGATGGATGTTAGCAAAAAAAGTGTGCACCAGGTGTGAGCTAGAGGGAAGGCAGGATGGGTGAAGACAAGGACTAAAGGAGGAAATGAGGCAACAGAGGGAACAATGTCAGGCAATAAAACATGGATCCAGATCAAGAGTTTATTCTCGGAGGAAAGGAAGGTTCAGTTCATGGGAGCTTCTCCGGGTAGAACAGCATTATTCTTAACCCACTTCTGTAAACCAGCTCTGAGTAGCTTTACCTATCAGATTAGTCCACCACTTTCTGACCAGCATCTGCTTCCCAGAGGAGATACGTGAAAGGGAAGGATGGGGGTGATAGTTGGAAGGATGTATATGTGACACGGTGCTGGGATTCAAGATGCCAATTGAACAGCTATTGTTTTTAAATGGTTTGCTTTTATAAAGGTTAGCAAAGCCTTTAATTAGCCACACAGATCTGCACCTTCAAAATTCCTTGAGGTTTTGGCCAACATCAGAGCTGGTTATGGCTAATCAGCGTCGATTTGCCCATTCCTTTTTTAAAGGCCTGATATTCAGACAAGTTAGGCATACCAATCGCATTCAAAAATCAGATGATAGCAACAAATGGCTAACAGATTCATTTGTAGTGTAATTATCTGATTTGTGCATATAATCCTGATGACAGTGCATGATATTAGGCACATAAATATCAAGCCCTGAATCTTTAAAATGTTGTGATAGGATATATCCATAAATGCACAGTACCAAGGCATGGCATGAAGTCAGGATACAATTGTGATGTCAGTGAGGACTAATCTGAATAGTTGGATGAAGATCATGGCTGCTTTTGACTATCTATCAGTAACTCATTACTTCAAGCTACAGACTGTGGGCTATTGCAATCATTTACACGTGCCCAAAAGAAAAAGGTTCTTTCAGTATCCCCAGTTAGAGAAATAACATACATGCACTGCAAGCCTTCTTATCTGAAATGTTTCTGGGACAATTGGGTAATCAAAGGACAACTGCATGCGTAATTCACACTGGGGGACATAATCATGAGTCAGACAAGAGGGTGTTTTACTTAAATGAAGATTGAATCAATGGTTTGTGCTGCATTTTTTTTCAAAGTGGGAATTTTGTTATGTCAGAAACCAGCAAAAGCTGGAGAAGATACCGATGGCTTTTCATTTGTGTCCTTTCCTGGCAATCATACAAATCCTCCTGCTCTTCTTTTTTACTCTTTTATTTATTCAATAATCTATTTTAATTCTTTTGACCTTTTGGAGTTTTAATTTACATTCAGGAGTAAAATATCAATAAAATTCTACAACATTTTACGGAGTGGGTGATAGTGTGCCTGCTTCTTTGTGAAATCTTCAGTGAGAGTTTTATGTCAAAAAATTTCAAGAGGATAATTACCTTGAAATAAACATTTCATTTATGTTTTTAAAAAAATAAAACCATGCATAGCATCTTCCACTAGAAAAGACATTGTTAGCTACGTTACCATTTCCTGCAGTTGAACGTGTGGAACATGAGGCAAATACTTGGAAGGTTTAAAATTTTTGGTGAAAGGTCTTCATGAGACATGTATTGATTCCATCAGCATAAACTCTGCCAACTGATTAGTTCACTCATAATCCTGTAATTAAAAAAATAAATCCCAGATTGGCTCAGTCCTGCCATCCTTACTCACCCACGCGATTCTTACACACACAAGCACAGTTCACCGAGTCTACTCATGCAACTAAGGGTTGCAGAATCAAGGTCCTGCTTTTTCTACAAAGGAAACAAAGATGGTTTTTTCCCCACCATTCTATTCTAGAAAAACAGTGTGATTAATGAAAAACTTGAATTAATTGGAGAGCACGGTGATGTAAACCCCAGTGGAAAGAAACTCTCCATTCTTCCTTATCTTTGCATAGTAGTGCAAACTGAGAACTGGTCCAAAATGAATAATTTAATATCAAAAATCAGAATAAAGTAAATAAGACTGCAGCATAAATAGATGTGTACATGTCCTGTATAAAAAAAAAAAATATGTTTAGTAGTGAGAGTATGCCGAACAGCCTATATCCATGTTGTTAGAAACACAGTGGTTCCACTGAACAGTCGAGATTTACCAGGATATATACACAGCACTAATATCTGATATACCTCTTTGGTGCCCTGATCCTGCAAACACTAATACGTTGAACACTAAGCCGGTGAGTCATCTCATTGACTTCAAAGCATAAAGTTAAGCACCTAAATTAATGCTGAAGTGTTTACAGGATTGTGGCCTTAATTCTCTGTATTTGGAACAGAAAATAGGAGTAAGATTCAGTGCCCATTGAAGTCAGTGCCAAATATTCCATTGATTTCAGTGAGAGCAAGGTGAGCATTCAGCTGAGGTATTTTAGATATCATGGTGTGGTAACTGGTGGTAAATTGGGACAGTTGTATATTCATATTAGAGATGACTTCATATCTCACATCAGACATGGAACCAAGAGGGAAGTACATAAAGACGTTGCTGAAAAATAATTTTCTTTTATATGGCAACATGCACAGCACCATTAAAGGTCGCCATCCAAATTTGTCATCCACTCTGTGGCTTCTGATGACGTAGAGTGAATCAGGGCTGTCCCTTCAAGGGCAGTGGTTCACTAGATATTCCATGGTATGGATGTCTTCTCCACGTTCACATATCAGGTGAACCTTCATTTTCCTTTTGTGTAATAGGCAGTTCCAATGCCTGTGTGAGGTTCTGATGCAGTTTGCTGTAATCCATATCTTACTAGCATGGTGAAGCCCAGTGATTGGTCTGTAGAATCTGTGATCAGGTCTTGATTGTTGCCCCTGCCATTTTCCCACAGCTACTTCCCACAGCCTCTGCTACTGGTCTTTTGTTGACAGGCCCAAGGTTTTAAGAACTTTGGCTGCTAACCAGAAGGTGGTATCTTGGGGTGGAGAGGTTGGAGATCTTCATAGGTGGGCGAGTCCGGGTTTGTTATCACACAGTCATATTCTTGTATTATTGCTGCTTCAGTTTGGAGGGATGGTGGTAAGGCATGTGCTAGGACAGCAAGCCAAACTGTTGGTGTTAATTTCAGCTTTCCTCTGACAAATTCTCATAGCAGTGTTCAAATGCCTGTTGACAAACTTTGTATATATTGCCCATTTTGGCACACAATATTCAGCTTCTGAGAAGACAAAGACCAAGGTTGCTGACTGTAAGGTGGGAGCATCTGCTTACCAACTGGCCCCAGTTAGTTTGTGGATTACATTGCTTGTAGCCATTATCTTGGCAGCAGTCTTCATCAGATGTTGGCGGTATGTGAGGCTGCAATCCAGAACCACTCCAAGATATTTCAGGAAATCCTCATGCCTGAGCTTGATATTGCAGAAGGTGACACTAAGGCATTTCTTTGCATGTTTTGTTGCTCAGGTGGAACATGAAGACAGCTGTTTTTTGAGGTTTTGGTTATAGTTACCATAACCAATAAACGGGCTGTCCCATTAAGAAAAGCTGAGCTCAGCCTTGGTTGTGACTTAGCAGCTGTGCCTCAGCCTGGCCCATAATCTAGCAATTTAGGGGTAATTAGTAATCATAAGTGGCTGTGATGGAGCTTAATTAGAATGACTGACCCCAGCTGCGGAGGACTACTTAAATGGAACTGAACTCGGTCAGAGGGAGGAGACCCAGGTGAGAGGAACAAGGACGGTGTCCTTTCTGGAAAAGGCCTGGGGAAGTCAGACTGGAAGAGAGCCACAGGGTGCATATTAGGCTCCTGTGGGAGAAATCCTGAGACAGGATTTGTAAGTTACAGGGAGATCCCTGAGGTAAACTGCCAGAGTCCCTGGGGAAGGAAGGAGCAAAGTTGGAAATGCTGCTTGCAAAGAAGCTGCCTAGAAGGAGCTCTGCAGGGCCCAGGAATAGAGGCAAGGCAGAAGATGTTATCACTTGAAAGATATAAGTGGACTTTTCATTACTTAGGAAGAGGTTTGAGCTTTTCTGTGACTTGGCCAGGGAACCAGGCCATAGAGCAACCAGATAGAGACTCAGGAGAAAAGACAGGTGAGAAAAAGCCATGGCAGGGCCAAGGAAGTGGCCAGCAGGGGCATTAGAGACAAGGTCCCCCTGCACTGGAACAACTAGGGACAAGGGTGCTCTTGAGGTGAGGATCCACCATAACCGTACTCCTCCAGTTTTTTCATATCGTCTCTGAGGATGCATTCCACATCGGTAAAAGTGCTCTCTTGATGGCAAGCCTGAGATAATCCACATATCCAAATGTCCATGACTGGATCTATGGCATGCCACTGATATAAATATTCAAGAGCAATGGTGCCAAGACAGAACCCTGTGGGAGCCTGCAGCTCAGTGAACGAGGTTTGCTGATCTGTTCCATTAGATGAAATTTGTGGTTGGGAAGCATGATTGTCAGTAAGGCACAGTGTTGTTCTGCTTTGTGCTATTTTTGACACTGCTGGAAGCAGGCAGTCCTGACAAACCATGTCATATGTCAAGGACAGTCCACAAAGGCCACTGCATTGATAGCCAGTTTTGATATAGCTTGTTCGTGCAATTACCCATTGCATGTGCTTCATCTCAGTCTAAACCTAGATTGCTTTTTAGGACTGTAGTCTTCAAAGATGAGTGTAATTCTCTGGAGTAGCCTCCTTACCAAGAGCTTGTGCATTACGCATTGTAGTGACTTTGGCTGGTAGTTTTTCAGATCATCAGCTGCTCTCCATAGTTTCAGGGAGGCAGTGACCTTTGCCTGTTGCCATTTTTTGGGCAAAGTAGTAAGACATAATAACACTGTCCCCGGTATTGTGCATTGCATGTATTTAACCTTTAAAATAAATCAACAAATCACATCAACCAACCAACCAACCAACAAAAAGGGAAAAAACCATACCCCAAGCCAAGATTTTACCCCCAAAAGTGAGAGGAGACAGACTCCATGAAGTCTACGAGAGACTTCTCTATTGCAACTGATTTTACATGAAAGATGCTCAGATACTATGGTGACGGGTGACATCACAAAACCCTAAGATAGATTCTATGTTTTTCCCTGCAAATCTTTCAGGTTTTTAGGAATAGCTTTAAAATATTGCTGGATGGATAGAAACTTTAGTAAGATGGTAATTACAAACTCTAGAGATAATTGGAATCTAAGGAGGAAAAAAATAAATGTGTAATAAATAAATATGGCCTACGTGTTGTGTATTTTGTGCACTTGTATGTGAGCCTTACAGATAATGCCAGCCCTTTATGGATGATGTTTTTATGGACGTTTTGCCAACAGCAGTTATTTGACCCTTTGTCCAGTGCCAAAATGTGTACTCCCACCGCTGTGTAATGTGTTATCTGCTGCTCTCCACCGACAGCCTTTCAGTGCTTCTGTATTTTGTGTAGTTTATGGAACTCAAGTGGTGTACAATGTTGTGGTTTCATCAGGTTAGAATGGTGGAGAACAGAATGCACGGTTTTTATAAGAGGCCATGCACTGCAAGGTGGGATATTGCTGAATGATGGCTGAGTGTTATGAAGAACAGACAAGGTGGGGAAGGTAATATCTTTTATTGGACCAACTTCTGTTAGAGAGAGAGAGAGATACGCTTTTGAGCCACACAGAGCTCCTCTTCAGTCATGAAGAACTGCATTCATCCTGCCAAGTAGAAATTTATGAATGTGTGTTATGTTTGTTGTTAAAAAGAATCAGTAATTCATTTTTAAAGGAAAAGAGAGAATCTGCCTGGTTTATGGTGACTTATTGCTCTCTCAGGAGTTTCCTGGCCATGTCTCTCTATTTATATGTCTGGCTTTACTCAACCTGAAGTCACCTGCCTAAAAATAAGAGTTGAACAGGAGACTACTCACTAAGGTTATCCATAGTGGTCTTTGCCATCAAACCTGTGAATGATATGCTGCAGCTTGTCTCACCCAGTATGCCCGAATGAGCCTACTGCTAATTGTTATATTATTGGCTGAACACACAGCCTTATGGGGAAAATTTGCAAACACCACAGCCTGGAAAACCGGGAATGGAAGTGGTATATGACTACAGCCACGGCTCAGTAATGGACCCAATCCAGCAGTTTTTTACACCCAGAACTCCTGCTGAATTCCTGTTTGGAGCATGCAAAGAATGCAGGATGAGGCAGGATATAACCAGGCTGCACAATGCAATATGTGGTAGACACTACCAGTAGGTGTTTACATGCATCTTTATTGAGAGAAAACAATGTTTTCCTTTTGGATTCTGGGTTTGTGTACTTTTGGAAAGCACTTGGCAGCCACAGCAAATATGTTTACAAAAAGAGCAGAACTGGTAAAGTTCAAGTTCCTGTTTGGATTCAACCCCAGCAAACTGAAGCTGAAACTGTGCCAGACATTTGAAGCTGCCAGACGACAGTTCATCTCAAACAGAAAACTGAAGAGGGAGAAAGAAATTTGTCAAATAAATTCCATGTGGAATTTCAGGCAGTTTAATTTGATTCACTACACTCATAAATGTCCTGGATTTTCCTATTGTTTCTTTACTTAATACCTTCTGTGATCTCACTGCTTTGTGCCACATTTATCACATCCTCTAATTCACTGGCTTTGGCACCCCCTTGGTGTAGCTGACGATGTTATATTCAGTTCTGCAACATCCAACAAGTGAGTTTAAGGCCAATAGGCTGAATCCTGACTCGTGATTTGGTCCCGAAATAGTAAGTTTTGGACTGCTGTCAATATGACAGACCTTTTATAGATAAACGCAGCTTCTTCTGTACAATCTGATATCCATGAACTAGTCTCTGACAGAGTGGTAAGGCAAAGCTGGCCTTTGTTATGCTCTGGCTTGCTGATTGAGTGCCTGAAATTGAACCCAACTGGGTCAGAAATAAATCTGCAAACTCTCTAGGCCTGGTTGTCTTGAATGTCAAAATAGCTAAATCCAGTGGATGCTGAGCACTGCTTTATTCAGTGCAATATTAATTTCCACTGAAACCTGCAGATTTTGTACATGCTTTACAGTGAATGTCAAAGAATACTATTACTTGCTGTGCGCATAGTCAAGTTGAACAGCATGGCAAATGTAGGCACTCTATCCTGATTCATTTGATAAAGCAGTTTGCAAAGGCTAGTATTCTTGCTTACACCAAATTAGTCGACGTTCCCTTTTCAGAAGGGAACACAAGGCCTGATTCTCTTCTAGCTTTTCTGATTTAAACAAGTGTAACTCCGTTGCTTTGAATTAAGTTGATCCCGATTCAGACTAGTGTAAGTAGAAGAGCATCAGGCCCATTGTTCTCAGAGTTTATTTGTAGAACAAGTCTACTGGGAATTCAGTTTTTTTACTTGGATCTCTATTTTTTTTTCCGTGACTTTTTTTCTTCCGCATCCTCTATTTCCGTGTGTGTGTGTTTGTTTTGGAGAGGAAAGTAGGAAGCTACCTGACTTGGATACCTTTTCAGGACCATATTTTCACTCTCCCTTTCTCTGAACTCCTGTACTGGAAATGGGTCTATATCAAACCTCCCTTTCTGAAAAGTTCCTACAGCTCTCTGTTGCTTCGTATTATATACTAACCAGGTGGGAAAGGTGTGCGTCTGTGGTACCCAAGATAAATCTCCATGATGTTAGCAAATGAGGTCTCAGACAAGTCAGGATCTAGAAATAGTGATGTTAGTGCTAAAGATGACTTTCTTTGTGTAACATCCCCCAGGGTACAAGCTGGACTTCTGAACAGCAATGTCCCCTTAATTCTCCAGAGCAGGGTGTCTTTTACACTGCTCTGCTAGTGAAAAGCAGCCTCTCCAGGCTGCGCTCACTTAGCCATAAGCATGTAAAGGTACACCAGCAAAGTTACATGAATGCTCTGCCAGCCATTCTTGAACAGATAAAGGCAAAACCTGCATATCTCCGAGTCCCAGTCTTGCAGCCCAGAAATGTGAGTCTTTCAATGCTCAAGACCCCCTTGATCAGTATAAGCTCAATGATCAGTCCACCAGGCCATCAAAGGGTAATGGGTATACACCAGCCTTTGTTAACCTGAGTAGAGATTCCCCAAACACATTTCAGTCAAAACACACTGGTTTAGATAAAATACTAAAACAAGTTTATTAACTAGAGAAAGATAGATTTTAAGTGATTATAAGTGATGAAGGCATAAAAGTCAGAATTGGTTACAAAAGAAAATAAAAGGATAAAATCACAATCCAGTTCCTAAACTTTACCAAGGCTAATAATTTTAAAAGCAAAACAGTTTGTCTCACCACAAGCTGCAATACATTTCACAGGCTGTCTCTTTTCAGCATGGAACTGCTTCTCCCATGGTTCAATGATGCTTCTCTTTGTCTTCCAAATGATCTTGCTTTTACGTATTGAGATGGGGGAGCAGAGGGAACCAGAAGCCCTTTTTATACCCCAACTCCTTGTGCTGGAAAAATCCTTGCTGGGCCCTGGGGTCACTGCCTACATGCTCTGCAAACCATCCTTCGGTGACTTGCAAATTCTCGTTTACACTTTCCGTGTATGTGCAGTTTGTGCTGTCTTGGAGGTGACATGTAAAACCTTTGTTTGCAGTTAGCAGACTGTGGACAGTCCTTTGTGTCTCTGAGGGGCTAGTTTGTGAGCATTCCCCAGACTCTCAGTATGTTTCAGTAACAAACATAGAGCAAAATCTCATAACTCCATATACAACGCTGATGCACACATTTTAGCAGGACTATGATGTTCAGTAGATTGTGAGTTTTCAAATGATACCTTGCAAGGCATGCTTTGCACAAAATATATCATAACTATAAAAAAGTGGTGAACATGGAGTACAGATGGGGTACAGGGAGTCACACTTTGCATGGGATGTTTGTGGTTAAATAAGTTTTGTTTACCGACAGAGTATTGAAATTATTATTTCCCAAGCATGCATCTCCATACTGTCTGAGTTTCTCACCCTGAAACATCTATTGATGTTTATAACATTCCCCTGCATAGATAGCTTGACAAACCAAGTGTTATGAAAATCAGTAGTGCTAAGAAGTAGAAGCTCAAGTCTTTTCTTACAAATTAAGTGCACTGGGATTTATTTACTCTGTGCTGTAGTAATAATAATTAAAACATATGTCACTGCAGGTAGCTCTCACATCTTGCCCTTTGCTCTGAAGCGGAGAAAATTCATTGATTGATCCATGAGGTCAATCAGTCCATCTTATCTGGAGAGTTAATCATAGAGAGTTCCTGCAACAAGGCCAAAAGCAATGTGGGTTCATTTACTGCTGCTTAATCGAAGAACCCAAACTCTGCTGTACAGCAGACAGAGATTTGTTTCTACTTAGCAAAATGATCTCATTAGTGCCATAGTAAATTTCAATACTATAGCATGAAGGTGTGGAATTTTAAGAAGAGCCAGATTCATACAGTGATTGCCCATAAAGTTTCAGTGTGTGCCAACAACTAGCACAGAGTTTCCAAGATCTTTCCTATTCTAAGGATCAAATCAAACCAGGCTAGAGGGGAAAATGTGTTACATGGTACCATTATGTGGTAACTGTTAGGCACATGTTGGTTCTTTGATGGTGCCCACCATATTAGCTGATCCTGATTCACCTTTGTTACTTCAACTTTATGGCAATGGAACTCACATGGACTATGGTGAACTTACACCTGCATAAAATGAGATCTGTGCAGTGGTAAATCAGGCCCTTGTGTGTCATTTATGGCTCATTGGACCATGACATGAACTGTAACTTGATGCATCTTTCTTCAGAGAAACTGAGCTATTTTTCCCAAACACTTCATCTGCAGGAGTTCATCTGATCAAGCTATAACCAGAAAGAATATTTCTGGGTATATTATTGTTTGGTTAGTTACTATTTATTTATTTCTATTGGTAGCCAGAGGGCCCATTTGTGCTAGATGCTGTTATAATTATTCGATCTAAACATTTACCCTAAGTTCAATTGTAAATAATATGTGAAAGTTCATAAAAAGTTACAAGAACTTTTAATAACCTATAATAACAAATGTTAATAAAAATAGGCCAAGTTTTTTCCAATAACGAATGTTATAAACAAGTGCAAAAAAACTAGACAAAAACCCCTATATTAGTCCAAACAAAAGGGCCTATTAATATGGTTCAAGGACTATTAAAATCATGCTTGGTAAAAACAAAGTATAAAGCCGGAAATCAATAAATCAAAATGGGTGCATCAAATATTAGACCAAATTGGTAGACAAAATAATGAGGGGGATGAACTATGCCATCCATTCTTTTCCCTTTTGGGGGTTCCTAAAAAGAGACTTTTTAAAAACAAAATCTCCTTGCTCTCTCATCCCTACTTGGGTCAGCTCAACGCATCCAGCTCAGCATTGCATTCCAGCTCACCTCATCTCTTCTTCCCCAACCATAAGTCACAAGAAGCAAGCCAGACCAAAGGACTTTGTTCCTGAGGAGAAGGCCAGCAAGCCTCACTCTTGTTTAAGGAACTTTGTTTTTCACCTGTGAGTCCCAAAAGCCATCATATCATGATGACATCCAGTCTACAGCCCATCAATGGGGATACCTAGCTGCCAGCACTGCAGAGGCAAGTAAAATCCTGCTCTGTCTCCCTTCCCTGCTGTATTACTTTCTGCTCCTTCTTTCCTCTTCTCCTAGACTTCACTCATTTGGCTGTTAAAATCAGTATAACAGTGCTCTGTAAACACAGAACAACAAGACAGACCCTAACCAAAAGAGATTACGGTCCAAGGCTATGGCTACACTAGAGAGCTTACACCGGCACACAGGAGCTCCAGAAGCTCCCTAAAAGTGTGGGGGGGGGCACCGGCACCCGAATCATGGCCCCAACGCCCCTTTGCTGCCATTCCCCCCAATGCCCTGCCCCCACCTCACTGCCCCTTTTCCCTTAGGCCCTGTCCTCATGCCACGCATTCCCCCGGTGGCGCGGCCGTCACACCCTCCCTCCCCGGAGGCTCCACCCCATGCCACCTATTCCCCCAAGACCCCGCCCACTGCTCATTCCTCTCCACCCCCTCCCCCCATCGCTTGCCCTTACGGCTGGTAAAAATGATGAGCCATGGCCCCCTACCCCTTCTGCCCCGATTCCGGCCCATCTGATGGCCAGCAGTGTTCCCTTTAATTTTTCCCACCCATGTGAGGAATGAATTTTATTACATGCACCAATATGGAAGTGACATGTGAGACATGACCTTCATACTAGTGCACGTAACAAAATTAATGAGGTGAATGTGGGGCCTAGGGGTTCAGAGTGTGGGAGGGGGCTCAGGGCTTTGGCAGAGAGTTCGGTGCAGGGGATAAGGGCTCCGGTTGGGATTGCAGGTTCTGGGGTGGGGATGAAGAGCTTGGGGTGCAGGACGATGCTCCGGGGCTACGGCGGGGAGAGAGGCACCTCTCTCCACCGCAGCAGCTCTGGGGCTGGGGTCACAGGATAGGCACCCTTCCCCCCAGCAGGTCCGGGCCGTGGCTGGGTTCGGGTCGGGCCCGGCCAGGCTGCCCTGGCCGTGGCTGGGTCGGGGCCGGGGTAGGGGCACCCCAATCGAGGCAGGTTGGGGGCTGGGCTAGGTTGGGGCCAGGGGAGGGGCACCCCGGCCACAGCAGGTTCCCTGAGCGCCTGCACGGTACTAAGAAGGCTGCTGCATGGCCACGCAGCCTACAGGGAACTTAGGTGACCACCTGCACCAATGGAGCTCCACCGTTATAAGCTCTCCAGTGTAGCCACTCTAAGTTGACAGAAGAGAGGCTCCTGTCAATGTAATTAATCCAACCCCAAAAGAGTAGTAGCAGCTACATTGGCAAGAGAAGCTCTCCCACCAGCTTAGCTCAGTCCACACCAGCATTTAGGTTGGTGTAACTAATGTCGCTCAGGAGGTGGCTTATTCACGCCCCTGAGCACCGTAAGTAGGTCAGGAAGGAATTTTCCTTCAGGGCAGATTGGAAGAGGCCCTGGAGGTTTTTCGCCTTCCTCTGTAGCATGGGGCACGGGTCACTTGCTGGAGGATTCTCTGCTCCTTGAAGTCTTTAAACCACGATTTGAGGACTTCAATAGCTCAGACATAGGTGAGAGGTTTTTCGCAGGAGTGGGTGGGTGAAATTCTGTGGCCTGCGTTGTGCAGGAGGTCAGACTAGATGATCATAATGGTCCCTTCTGACCTTAGTATCTATGAATAAGTAGACGTAGCGTAAGACAAGAGACAGCAGGTGGTTGCAAACAGAGATATGGGGCAGTACAAGGAAACACTGAGACAGTATTGGTCAACATGGTAGGCAATGGCCTCAATAATATAAGAGACACATTCTGAGCTGCTCCACTGAAAATGTCAAGCATGTGTGTGACAATCAGGGTCCCGACACCACAAGGGGAGAACAGGGTCTGAACCCCAAAGAGTAAGCAATTGAATTAACTGGTTGTATCTGATGGGACTGAGTTTAAAACCTTGCCAAGCTTTTTGTGAAGCTTGTAATGTTTTGAACTTTATAGTCACTAAGAGATAAGTATACAGACAATGGTTGTAAATCTGTGTATTTATGTATATAGAAAAGTATGTTCATGACCAATACTACAATTTCAAATACACTTGACAGCAGGGAGGGGCTCCTCCCAAGCCAGATGTTTACATGAACCTAACTTCAAGTACCCATCCATTGTCCAGCTAGGAAAAGACCATGGTGAACCATTCAAGTTAATGGGAAAACACTGAAAACTCCAAAGTGAAAACAAAATCCCGATCCTGGAAAACTAAGAGTTGGAAATTTCCCCCACCATAAATCACCATAGTCTGAGGGAAAGAAAAAACCTGCAAACCCTACAAGAGAAGAGGTTTGACGTGAAGGACAGCCAGAAACTGAGGGCCATCATCGAGGAGGAACGCTGTCCGCAAAACACAGGATCCCCTCTATGACGGGGTATGCTGGGAAACTGTTCAGGGCAATAGGTAACGCCTGTTAGAAAAGGGAATTTCTCTAATATAGAAGTGTAAAGCCTGAGGTTGCGTATTTGTTTATTTTCTGTGTAAGTTGTATATGTTTGCGTTTCCTAACTAGTTCATCTTTGAATCTGTGATTTTTCTGTTAAGTAACCTTTTTTTTAAACCCCAAGCAGTACTCTGGTGTACAACCTGTGTGGAGTGTGTTTCACAAAGTGAACTGATAACGGAGTAGGTTTCACTCCTGCGCGGGTGATAAACCAGAGGGGTAAAGTCCGAGTGCTGGTAGTTAAGAACTTGGGGTAGAAGGATTTGGGGAGACTCAGGACTGGAAGGGCTGTTGGGGTCACGCTGCAAGGAATAACTAGGCTGATGGAAGCCAGGGTGGGACCTTCATGCTTGTAGGCTGGCAGCTGGCATCAAGGATCTGAGCACTGCATTAAGGCACCCCAAAGTTACAAGGCAGGGGGTAACAGAATCCCTTACTGGTCTGTCACCAGCACAATGTTACCTATTGCCCCTGAACACTTTCCCAGCACAATGTGTTAGTGACCCTTTGATGTAAAATTCTACTACACGGATGTCCTCTGAGTTAGGCTTTTTATCCCCCTTGGTTTCAATGCTCCACAGGTTGGAACTGAAGCACAGGTCTAGATGAATCCTAACTACCAGTGGGTGAGTGCGGACCTTGGGAAATATTGTCTTTGCCAGTGCTCAGTTCTAATCCCGTAAAAATAAGTGATACTGTTGAAAGCGTCCCCATACCGACTACTAGAACATGTCTATTTTTATACAGAAATTCTTCTACTGTCCTTTTCTGAGCTAGCTGCAGAGCCGACAGCATATGTTTTGCACTGCAGTGAGGTAGATTGATTGATCCTAAAGAGAAAAGCCTTTGGGGTCTACAGCTGATACTTTAGCTCTGGAAAAAAACTGAATAAAGCATGTTAATGTACAGCAATGAGCCTGATATAACTGGACCAACTCCTGGCTTACTGAAAATTAGTTAGAGGATGTCTGGCTGCTGCTACTGTGATTCATCTTTTCCTTTATGTACTATAGTCATTCTCTCCAGAGGGCCTTTATTCCCCTCCAATTCCAAAACCCAAATTGAAATATACATTTCCTTCATTAAAAACATTGATTTCAGTTGAATTGTCTTAGAATAAATGGAAAATGGCACAGGTGAGAATGAGAGGCAGGTGGGCAGCATCTGGGAATTGATTTTTATTTACTATAAGGCTGGCTTGGTTTTGTTTGAGTGGGAATTAGATCTGAAACTATATCCACTGTTTTTTAAATGCACTCCCAGCTCTTCATCGCTGTTGGCTTACTACAAGAGCAACTGGATGGTTCAGTTTCCTTTCCAAATCCAAATTGCAATGTGATAAAGTGTGCTGTGCCTGTTCTTTGCATCTGGTCACAGTATTCCAGTGGGAACTGAAATCCTGTGTAGGCAAGAGCTGTCCAAAGTAGTTATAAAGCTAGGGGAGGTGTTGTAGGGATTTAGGCAGCTATGGAAATGTAGAGGCAAATTTTTCAGTGGGGCCTCTATCCAGCTGTCACAACTCCTTTATTTATATTTTAACACTTGTGCATAAGCAGGGGTTACAACTTGCATCCATAAAACCTATTAGAGGCATTGGTTTTTGTGGGTGCAAAATAAACTTTGTCAGATGTAAAATTGCACACAGTGTTCTTAGACATTTTATAGGGAGTGCATCCGTATTTGCACCTGCAATGTGAGTGCACAAATTTGTGTGCTTAAAACAGAGGATGATCTTTGAAATTTTAAATCTAATTTTTTGTAATTCTCTATAATCAGAAAAAAGTGATTTTTTTTTTTTACCAGCCATGTCAAATGGAATAAGTTTTGCCTTTACTTGTTGCTTGTTTACTGTTTCAGTAGTGTAGCCCACTGGTTCTCAACCTTTCCAGACTACTGTCCCCCTTTCATCATGAAGCCCCTCAGCTCCCTGTGGCCGCGGTTCACCATACCCAGCCAACAGGCGCTGCGGGGCTCCATGCCTGCACACGCTCCAGGTAAACAAAATGTCCCAACCCACCAGCAGCTTACCCTGACAGGCCGGGAGCCAAAGTTTGCTGACCCATTTATTGATATCAGTACTGCAGCCTTTTAAAGTTACAAAGGCTTTGTTTAGTGGACTAGATTGGCTTGAAAGGAATACTAAAAGAGCAGTGCTGCAGATCTGCATGACATTTGACCCATGCATTTCACAAAATGCTATGCCTTACAAGCCAATCAGAAAAATACAATGAACGATAGTACTATAGCACTGGTGTCAGTCCGCTACTGTGTAATTTGATCTCTTCATGCATTTCTACCCATGGACCTCATAAGTCTCGAGCCAATATGAAAATATAACGTGCAGAATCGATGGAATCTCTAATAAAATTGAAATAGCCTGTTATCCCCACAGACATGCCAATCTACAGGGCTGCTTTGAAATAACAAAAAACAATAATAATTTGACAGTGATAAAGCAGGTGACATTCCTATATAAAGTCCTACAAAATCTATAACTACAGTAATAATCTATTTTCATACTAGTATTTAAAATGAACAACGGTGAAATCAAAAGAAAAAGGTCTGCTTATCATGCAGCGTTCAAACTTAAAGTTGTTGAATATGCAGAAGCAAACAGTAATTGCACCGCTGCTCATGAATTCTCGATCAATGAGAAGCAAGTAAGAGAATGGCAAAAAAATAAAACAACACTAAAAGACATGCCAAGAAGCAAGAAAAAATGTCCAACGAGGTGCGCTTCATTTTCTGAGCTGGAGAAAGATCTCAATAATTGGGTTGTTGAATGTCGACAAAATGGGTACGTTGTCACTAGAACTGGAATTCGTCTGCGTGCTCTGCAAATGTCAAAAGATGACAAATACAAGTCAGTAAAGCCATCAATGTTTGTCGCATCAGCGGGTTGGTGTACTCGCTTCATGAACCGTCACAGTCTCTGTCTTCGTCAGCTAACAAAGATAGCGCAAAAGCTGCGGAGAGATCAGGAAGAAAAAATCAAATCTTTCCAAAGGTTTATTATAAAATATTGAAAGGAATATTCATTTGAACTGTCACAAATAAGAAATATGGACGAAACACCGATGATGTTTGATCTCCCGAGCAACAGAACGGTAACCGGTGTTGGTGAAAAAACAGTTTTAATTAAAACCACTGGCCACAAAAAAACCCATTTTACGGTGGTTTTATCGTGTTTGGCAAATGGATCAAAGCTCCCTCCTGTTGTTATTTTTAAAAGAAAAACCTTGCCTAAAAACATGAAATTTCCTGCTGATGTCATCATACATGCACACGAAAAGGGGTGTATGGAAGAAAGTGGGACTATTGAATGGCCTTGGAAAAGTGTGGAATAAGAGACCAGGAGCACTTTTCAAGAAACCTGCTATGATCTTTTGGGACATGTTCTACAGCCGCTTGATGTCTGCCTGAACAAACCTTTTAAAGACAGGCTATGCAAAATGTGATCTGAATGGATGTGCTCAGGCATGGTGAAGTTGACAAAAGGCGGGAATCTTATGAAGCCCGAAATCAATCTGGTCACCCAGTGAATCAAGGATGCGTGGGTGTCCAGTCCCTCAGAAACGATAGAAAAATCATGTAGGAAATGCTCTATCAGTAAGAAGAAAAGGAGTACTTGTGGCACCTTAGAGACTAACCAATTTATTTGAGCATAAGCTTTCGTGAGCTACAGCTCACTTCATCGGATGCATACTGTGGAAAACAGAAAGGTGCCACAAGTACTCCTTTTCTTTTTGCGAATACAGACTAACACGGCTGTTACTCTGAAATCTATCAGTAAGGCACTCGACGGGTCAGAAGATGATGCCATATTTGATGATGACACAACTGAGGCTGATGATGAGTCTGAAGACGACACTGCCAACATCTACGATGACAATGCAGGTGCAGCTGTGACTGAAGCCGGGTTTAATGAACTGTTTGGTGAATCAGAGACTGATTCAGACTTTGAAAGATTTTAGGACTTTTTAAAGTGTCATATTGTTCTAAGTTACTTGTTTTAAATATTCATTTACTGATTTTAACTATTGACTGTAATTTTGAAGGTGAATACATACTTGTTCAGTTATCATTATAACAACAACAGGTTTTTCATTAGATTACATTAAAATAATTCTCGCAAAACTTTTGAGTGTTTCTTGCGATGACAGCTTTTAAAATATAGCAGGGGTTGGAAAACTTTGGCTCCCGGCCCATCAGGGTAGGCCGCTGGCAGGTCGGGACGTTTTGTTTACTTGGAGCGTTCACAGGCACGGAGCCCCTCAGCTCCCAGTGGCCGTGGTTTGCCATTTCCAGCCAACGGGAGCTGTGGGAAGTGGCGCCACTTCCCGCAGCTCCCATTGTCTGGGAACAGCAAACCACAGCCACTGAGAGCTGAGGGGCTCCGTGCCTGTGAACGCTCCAGCTAAACAAAATGTCTCGACCCGCCAGAGGCTTACCCTGAGGGAGCAGGAGCCAAAGTGTGCCAACCCCTGAAATATAGGGTCGGCTTATGAAAGGGTCATACAGTTTTTACTATTTTTACCTATCCATCTTGGGGGGTTGGCTTATAAACAAATGGGCTAATGAACGAGTAGATACGGTACTTGCTTACAAAATCAGACATAAAAATACAAGAGTGGCACAGCACGCTATTGCTACTTACTTTGTCCCTTTTCCAATATAATTATAAAATAAATTGACTGGAATATAAATATTGTACTTACATTTCACTGTGATACTTGAGCATATTTTTCACTTGTGAGCCTTGTCTGAAGCCTGACGCCTGGGGCTGAAGCATGTAACTTAGCTTCACTGGTCTCCCTGTGCTGTGGGGCCTCAGGCAATTGCCTCTCTTGCCACCCACTAATGCTGGCCCTGCACTTGCAACCCCCCTAAACCCATCCCACAACCCCCCTGGGGGTTACCACCCAGAGGTTGAGAAACACTGATCGAGATAAGTTGAGTAACCCCTAGAAGAGCCCTGTGTGCCCTGAGGGGTACACGTGTCTCTGGTTGAGAAACACTGGTGGAGCCAATTGAGAAGTGGGTGAAATCACTTTAACCAAGTATACTATATGTTACAAATGTGATTCAATTTGTGCTATTGTACATACTGTATATGTGGATTCATTATAACTGAAGACTACAAGAACATAAATAAGAGAGTGTTTAGTACAAGGTCATACACTGAAGTGTAAAGGAGGTTTAATATGACTCCAGACCAATGTTCCCTCTAATTTTTGACAGGCCGTGTGCTTAAAAAATTTCTTCTGTGCAAATTTTTGTGCGCGTGGTGTTTTGCCGTGTGCGCGGGGTTTAGGATCTGTGTGCGCACGCAAACGTGCACAGCTTAGAGGGAACAGTGCTCCAGACTGGCAAATATTTGTGACCATAAGCACAAAGATTGCATATAATCTACTGGGACGGTATGTGTAATGTCCACAGTTAACTGCCAAAATGCAGACACAACAAGGTGCATATTGCCATGTTTTGCAATTTGCTGTCTGACCATTTATATGTCAGGTAAGCATTATTCATTGTGACAGCTGCTAGTATGCAATATTTCAAGCATATATTGACATATGTGAAAGAGATTGTCAAGAGACAGAGAAAGAAAGATTGATCAAGGAGATTAGTTTAAAATTGCCCCAGGTTACAGTATTATTGACTCCCAAGGAGCAAAGAGTAGGCATTTCCTGGCTTATCACACAAATGTTTTCTTCAAATCATACACTGGGTTATGCATTTTTTATCACTTTTTTTTTTTAAATCAGTTGACTATCTGTGGAAAGTTCTAGATTGACAGCTGGAGAGGATGATCCACAGAATAGGAGCAGCGTGTAGACTGCAGCAGTGGAAGGGTCCCCGGCCTGCCAGGGAATGTGCCTCAACAATGACTTTCGACTTGTCTAGGTTACAGCTTATGTCAGTATAACTTATGTTGCTCAGGGGTGTGAATAAGCCACCCCCTGAGAGACGTAACTTACACCAGCCTATGCGCCGGTGCCGACAGCGCTATGTCGGCAGGAGAGCTTCTCCCACCGACATAGCTACCGCCTCTGGGGTAGGGGTTTTATTGTGCCAAAGGGAGAGCTTTCTCCCATCAGTGGAGAGCGTCTTCATCAGACGTGCTTCAGCAGTACAGTAGACTAGCCCTTAGAGCAACCATCCTTCGGGTCAGAGGATAGATTGAGCTGAATAACTAAGTCCTTCACTTCCCAGCTGTGGTTCCCACCACAGGATTGTGTGTGTAGAAGCACTTCTCCATTTGGAAAGTGGCGTTTTTCATATAGGCCTCCCGTAGATAGGGACAGCTTTTAGATACTGCTGGACCTACAAGTGAAAAGCATGAGTCCGTATTTTCTTCTAACACGTAACAAAAATATTTGACTTAAACACCTCTCAGGAAGAAAAATTAGAAGAAAAAAACCCCAGATTCAGCATCTGTTGCAGTTGATCAATTTCAGTGACTGTACTGGGCATTGGATTGGGCCCATCAAGAGCAAGTCATTAGGAAGTATCCATGTTCTCCCTGTAAATGATGGAGCCATTTCAGATCGGCCTCTCTGATCAGCATCTGGAATTCTCGCCTGTCACATTAGTTGTTAGAGTGGTGGGTTGTGGAGATGGTGACTGGGGCTCCGTAAACCGTCATCCAAATTAAGATGCACAGCTTTTTGATTTTGGGTGCAGTGGAGGGTTCATTTGGATGGGAAAATAGTGAGTTTTTTCTAATAAGAGTTATACATTGCAAATAGAAATACAGTTTCAGAAGGAGACCGATTATAGATATAGCCTTCCATAAACTACTCTTCTTCCCTACCCACTGATATTTCATTCGTGTTTTTTAAACTCAGGACAGTTAATAATCCAAACTCTTTCTTGCGTGCGCACACACACACATTTTATTTGTCATATCAAAATGTTTTCTTAAACTGCATGCTGTCAAACCTGATCACCAGGGATATGACCATTACATACACTTACCATCAACGTTGTTTGATTTGCTGCTTTTCCTTTTACCAGGAGACTTTGTTTTGCCCACAGTGCTATAAATATTATATAAAGACACTCAGATTTTATTAGTGCAATATTTTAATGGGGACATTCTTGAAAATGTAATGCATAAAATTAGTAACATCAGGTTGATATCTTGGAAAAAAAACCCAACAAAACATTGTTTTTATCAGGTTTTAGTGCTACCATTTTTTTCTATTTATGCATGATTTGTCTTCTACAAAGCAAGGAGGGCTTTGAGTATTTCATTGTCTGTGTGAGAGAGAAATCCAGTTATGATATTAGATTATAGCATTAGACTCATTACAAACAATCCAGGGAGGAAGAGGTTTTTTTATTTTGTTTTTACATTGCAGCTGCTGTAAATGGAATGGCATTGCTGAGTATTTGTATTTGTTTTAAAAACCTAATATTACCAGTCAGATCTCTGAATGCTATAAAGAAGACTGTCCCACCTGTATAGAGTACATTTTAGAAATAATAAAAATTGCATAGAGCTAAATGCATTCTCTCAGGCTAAAGAGAAACAGAATCGCATTCCAAAGTTCTCATTTTCTCTTCAACCTGGCACCATTAGCTTTTGTAATTTACACCAAACAATCCCAGAAGGGGTCCATAAAACTAAACTTCTCGTATTTATCCACAAGATTTCTTAACAATAGGGTGGGTAAAACAACATATATTTGGTGCTTGTCCATTTCCCGTTTTTCCTAGGCTAAGTAAGGAATGTGTTTTTCAAGGAGAGGGATCGGTATGCCAAAATCTGCTCCCCTTGCTTTGTGGCATGCAGGGGGAAGTCACTTAACATGTTTTCAGTCCAAACTTTCATCTCCTATGTTTGGTATAATCATAAAGGGGTTAATGAGGCCATGTGATCTACCAAGTTGAACAGGAAACTGGGAGTCTGAATTTCAGGGTTCTGTTCCTAGCTTTGCCATAGGCTCACAATTGGGCCTTGGGGAATTCACTTGACCTCAGTTTGTTCATATTTAAGATGGGTGTAATACTACTTAGTCATATAGGTACCATGCAATTGCAGGAACACCAATAAAGGTCTGATCAAGCAACCTGGGAAAATTTTGGCCCAAAAATTTATTACACACTCATTGTTTTCAAACAAATAAAACTTTATAGTGAGACATACTCCAAATTTTTTAACATCGCTGATTAATGAACATTGCTAGATTGTAAGAACACCACCCATAAATACAACGTACTTACTTACAAAATACTTAAGAATATTTGCTAGCTAGATTGCCTGTTTCACTGAATGGTCTCACACCTTTTTTCAGAAGATTAATGCTGTCTGGGGCAATAAATTGCCCACCAATACCTATAAGGTGAGATTAAAATTGTTATGTATGGTGACCTCTTTTCTGATTACAGAGTCTTAGTGTTCTTAGTTTCGTCTCCTCCAAATGGCTTATGTGATGACATTGTAATATGAAAAACAAAGGCTGTTAATGTATATCCTAAAGACCCAGTTTTGCCATCTTTCCTTGTACAAAGATTCATTGAAGTCAACAGGAGGTTTGAATGCAGATGCATTGTAGCATTGGGCCACATTGTAGCAAGAGGGCAAGTGATTTGCTAAAAAGCTCACAAAGAATGACTATAAAGTGTCTGATGCACCTTGTACTGGGTAATAACGTGAGAGCACTCCATGCCTGTAAAACTAAACTGGCTTCTATTAAAAGAACTTCATTACAGAGGTGCTGCAACGTCAGCTAGCATTCAAGCCTTGTGCAAACAGGCTGGTTTGCTGGTCTCCAAATTTTTCCCTACTTGAAACTGTGCTCCTCCCTACAAGTTCCATGCAGATTGCCATCTATGTAGTGTTAAATAAAGGCACCGTTTGTACAGAGGTGAACTTGCCAATTATATCTTCTGGCTTCTAAGCCCTGTCTTCTGAAAAGAAAAGGGGGCAAATACAATTAAATGGTTAATGGACTGTTCCTTTGTCACTGTTAGGGAAAGTGGGGTGTTTGGGGGGCAGTTAATGGATCCAAGTTTGATTCCTAATGCAGAGTGTACTTTTGCATATTAGTGGAGGTAGGAGAATTTGTAAGATGACTCTTTCAAGTCCAGGAGAAAGGAGACTGCTTTACATTATCATTTTTCAGCCTTTTGGCTAAAACCAAGGGAACTGTTTACACTGATAATATGGTTGCCTTTATGGGGCAATATGGTGGAAAATAGTGCTCCCTGGGGGACAATGCCTTGAACTGCAGGATGCTGTCATGCCATGATCCAACTCCTGGCAAAGGAGCAGAGTTATTCCTGGACATGTGGCACTGTGTGGCTTATCAAAAAGTGGCTGTTGTTAATTAAATAGGATTAAATGAGAAAAAAATGTATCCTTTTCTGAACTCAGAAGGATAAGTCTTAAAGCTAATTTTTTTGGTGAATAGTGTCCATGACCAAATTAAATGCAAGCAGACCTTCCCCCATAAAACTAATTCTGAGGCATTTTGGTGACCAACAAGTTCAATGTGTAGACAGAAAATCTTTCATGTTCAGTATGTGATCATTTGAGCCTGTCCTGTTAGCCTAATAAGCTAAATAATAATAAAAGGACAATTCATAAACTTGTTGCATTTTTACACCATTTCCTGTTTGAAGAAAGATACAGCTTTTTTCTTCCTTAGATGCCAGGAAGTCTGCTGCAGACTGCTGCAACTTCTCTGCCTGGCATTCAGTACCTATTTTGCCATATCAGATTTGTCATACTGCTTCCTTTCATAGAGCAAGCAATTAAAAATGATGAGGGTAAAGGGTTAAACCTAAAAGCCTGCTAATGAGGATGCCTTACTGGTTTTCTTTTCATCCAGCATTTGATGGTGTTTTCAGCATAAGCTTTCGATAAGCATCACTGAACATTTATCCACAGTATATTAAAAAAAATTTCCATCCTGTAAAAATGATAGATGTGGGGCTCCGCTGTTTATCCGAAATCCTAATTACTGATGCCACTGCATTTGAATGTTAAATTCATGCAGTGTTCCTTAGACTTCAAACTGGTCAAAGAAAGATAGATTCAAGTCGACAGAGATCGGAGCTTGATAAACATAGCCAGTGGTTTTTTGTTTGTTTTTTTTAATACAAGATTTGCATCAACTGCAAATGACATAAATGTAGAGCTATTTACAGAAAAAAGATCAATGTTATTGGGCATCATGTAAATTTTAAAGTTTAATTCTGTATCAATTAAAGCAAAATGGGGAGGGAGGAATTTAAAAAAATGGATTGGCGTCACATTTATTACTATAGAGTAATGTGCTTTTTTCCCCCAAGATAAATGCTATAGAAATTCTGTAAAAGCATGCTCTTTGTGCAGCGAGGAGTGTGTGTATGTGTAATGATAATAAGGTTTCAGAGTAGAGTGCTGGCAATTCTGCTATACCACATGGAAGCATATTTGCATTTTTGTGTGCTAGTATGTACAGTGTGACTGGAGCACCTATGGTGAAGGACACTTAAGCATTTCCATTGTAGTCTTCAGCTTTCAGCCACCGATGACCTTGTGAAACATTTCCCCCTGGCTCCCTGAAACTTCCTACAAACGAGATCTTCTCCTTCTGCTGTAAACTCTGTGAAAATTGGGCATGGGGAGGAAATATCCAAAAGAATCTACTCCCGGAGATTCCCCCACAGCATTTTATTGGTGGCTGAAAGTTGCTGTCCTGCAGAAAAATGATATCCACCCACAAACTATGTAAATCCTAGGGAACTGTGTGGATTCTGTGAGTAATTCATTTGTGAGTAACGTGAACTTTGAATGGAGCAGTGCATTGTAGCATTCACTGCCTGTCTCCTAAAGTGCACCCTGAATGAGGCAGTGTTCCATAGGAGTATCATGTAAAGTGCATGTGATAAGGTGCATGCTGTATTTTTTATTTGAAATATAATATTATTTCATACAGTATATACAGATGTCCTGATTCAGGAAAGCAATCAAACCAGTGCTTAACTTTAATGGAGTGTAATTTGTAAAATTTTAATATATATGTATGTATGTATAAAAACAAGGAATCCTTGTGGCACAAAATATGCAAAATGCATTGTTAAAGTCCCTGAAACTACGCAAAAACTCTGAGACATTCTTATCCATCCCTCATGCAAGTTCATCTCCTCAGCGACCATAAAACATTAATACCTTACTTTCAATCTTAATGAGTCTGTGTGATGGGCTTTTCCATTAAAGACATTTGGATTTAATTGTTGTGAGATACATTTTCAAAGTGCCTCTACCTGGATTTAGTTGTACAACTCTCATTAAAGTTTGACTTGTCTGGCTGAATCCCTCTACACCCCTTTGAAGAGGTACCTGAGAGTCCACAGCAGAGATTAGATAGCAATTGTGATCTAAATAGCAGATAAAACAATCCAATAGAGGATTTTTTCCCAGCAATGTTGTTTGTGCTTTCCATAATTTACTGAAGCAGTTTTTGTAATGTACAATTGTAACATGCCCCCAGGTACTATCTGGACTGTGGAATTGCTGTGCCCCTTAACTATCTTGCTCAGAGTACCCCTCTCACTGCTCTGCTAGTGGCAAAAAGCCCCCTCAGGTTTTGCTCTCACACAGCCATTCGTATGTGAAGGCACACCCGAAGTTATATGCAGGCTCTCTCAGCCACTCTCAAACTGTATACAGGGAGATACCTGCAAATTCCCCCAACCCCAGCCTTGCACCCCAGAAATGTGCGTCTTACACTGCTCAAGACCCCCTTGATTAGAATAAGGTCATTAATTAGTTCGTCATACCATCAAAGGGTACAAATATGCACTCGCCTTTGTAACCTGAGTAGATTCCCCAAACTTCAATCAAAAGCACACTGGCTTAGATAAAACATTAAAATAAGTTTATTAACTACAGAAATATAGATTTTAAGCAATTATAAGTGGTATAAGCATAGACGTTCAGAACTGGTTACAAAAGGAAATAAAAGATAAAAAACTGAAAGCTATTTCCTAAACTTTATCAGGTTAAGTAAAATTTGAAGCAACAAGGCTTCTCTTACCTAAAAGCCTACAGCAGTCTGTGCTAACTGGAAAGCTTTTCCAGTTTGGACCACTCCCCCCAATTCAAATGTTTTTGTCTTCCAAACGATCTTGTTGCCTTCAGTATAGGTGAGGGGGGAGAGGTGAAGTGGTGATGTCACTGTCACTTATCCATATTCTCCTCCTGGCATTTAGGAGTATCCCCCCGCTGGGGTGCAGACACTCAGTCTGTGGCATATGTGAGATTTGTAGCATCTCTCTCAGGTGAATTGCAAATCTTTTGCCAACACCTTTTGTCTATGTGAGGCTTGACATGTGTGGGTTTTGTTCACTGTTTGTTACCTCTCAGGGGCTGGTCTATGTGCATTCCTCAGACTCACAAGATGTTTCGGTAACAAACGTAGAGCAAAATTTCATAACTTCAAATACAAAGAGGATACACACATTTTAGCAGGATAGTGATGCTCAACAGATTATAACTTTTCCAGTGATACCTCACAAGGCAACTTTGCACAAGATTCAGGGTTTAAATTCAGCCAGAGTCCACCAGAGTGGACCTCCAGGAAATATTTTCAAACCTGTGGGAGGCGCCTGCCTTTGGGGCTTCATCCCCTCTGGCCCGCACCGCAGGAGCTGAAGTCCTGAGCCCTGGCACCTCCCCTTCCCCCCATGGGGCTAAAGCCTGGAGCTCCGAATTGAGGGGAGGGAGGGGAGTCTCTGGGAAAAAATCATTGAGAATTTAAGCCTTGACAAGATTTATCATAATTTTGTAAAAGTGGTGACCATAATAGTGTAGATTGTCACAACAATCATCATGTGTCATCAGATTTAGGGCATAAATACATCGGTATGTATCGGAGGTCATGATGCATAGGTGAGCCATGAAAAGGCTACCAAAAGCGTTCGTGTACTGAGTCACTCAGGGCCTGATCCTGAAAGGGGCTGAGCAGCTTACCCCCTCATTGAAGTCAGTGTTCTTGGCATCTCTCAGATCAACCCTAGATCAGCCCTTTAGGGCATATGTAAGTAGTCATAAGAGAGACCCAAATAGGCCAGGTGGTGACCCCCTGACATTGGTAAACAGGTACCCCCATAGGCCCAATAGAGTCAGTAACTGCTCACCAGCCTGAGTGAAGGATTCACAGTATAGTCCTCACAATAAGCTAACTGCACCCTAGTGTCTCTCCTTTGAAGCTAATAAACTGATACTAAGGATGAACTTGGCCTAATATACTTAGTTATTACTGAGGCTGCCTTGCTGTGCTGAGGTCCGCATACTCTCCTTGAAGTCTTCTGTCTTTTTGCCCATCTAAGATCTCAGTTGGGGAGGACTTCCTTGTTTTTAATAAATCTCTGTGTATTTGTCTACCTGTTGTATCTGAGAGGAACAAAGTGGAGCAGAGAGGTTGCTTGTTTAAAAAATTAGTCTTAATTTCTCTCAGGATTCTCTCTGTCTAGTCGAGTTTGTTTTAAACTAATGGAAGCAATTAGTGAATCACAGAGGGACTTTGTCTAAGAGGTAGCCATTTTCAGATAATGGAGCATAAAAGTCGGCACAGTGACATATGACACTAGAGCAGCATATTGGAACAGTGCGCTGTGTCTTAAACAGATGTTTAAGTATTTTGAATATTGAATCAATATGTACATATAGGAAGGGATTTTTCACATTGTACATTGTGTTTTTTTTTAATTTAAATGAAATCAAACTAAGTGTTGAATTGTTTATAAAAGGCAACCACTATAGCTTGCTTAATTCTTTGTTTCTTTCTTTCTTTCTTTCTTTCTTTCTTTCTTTCTTTCTTTCTTTCTTTCTTTCTTATATATCAGTTTTATCACTGTGCCTGTTTGGGTTTTAGAGTTTACAGTTCCATTACATAAATCAGGGGCTAATAATGCTCCCAGATTTTGTTTGTCCAGTACATAGAGTGCTGGGTGGGAGCGGTATCAAAATAAATAAATGGCAATAAAACAGCTAGAGTACACTCAGGGCTTGCCTACACAAACATTTAGGCCATGTCTACACTCCTGCTTATGTCAGCAAAACTTATGTCGCTCAGGGGTGTGAAAAAACACCCCCGTGAGCAACATAAGTTCCGCCAGCATAAACGGTAGTGTGCTCAGCGCTATGTCGGTGGGAGAGCTTCTTCCGCCAACATAGCTACTGCCGCTCGTTGGGATGGTTTAATAATGAGCTCTCTCCCATCAGCGTAGAGCAGCTACATGAGAGATCTTACAGCGGCGGAGCTGCATCGCTTCAGCTGTGCTGCTGTAAACTCTCTAGTGTAGACATAGCCTTAGTTTGCAGCAAATTGGGGTACAAATCTACCCCATACTAGCCTGCCACTCACTAACTGCCCATGTGGACCCAGCTGTGCACTAGTAGTGCTTTGAAACAGGAGTAGATTAAAGTGCACTAAGGAACTGTTAGTGCACGTCCACAGGGTCCACACAGACACTTAGTGACGGGTACATTCACACCCCAGTGTGTTGCAAACTAAATATATAGACAAGCCCTGAGTGTGTTCTTACATATTTACCATGGCTGAGAGTTGGGGGAAGATTGTCAAAAGCTCTAATGGATTTAGGACCAGGAGTCCCATTGAAAGTCAGTCTCCAAATCCCATAGTGGCATTGAAATCTCCCCCTAAAATGCTAAATACTTAATGGTTTTCTGGTAATAACATAGCTTGGGTTGTGAGCGATGCCATACAAACCTTACATGTTCATACTTATTCAGACTTTAGTGTATTCCTCATTATGGGCCTAGTCTAAAGCCGGTGGACAGACTCTTCTTGATTTCAGTGGGTTTGGCTCCGTCTCTATATGTCTATGCAAAAAGAAAAGGAGGACTTGTGGCACCTTAGAGACTAACAAATTTATTTGAGCATAAGCTTTGGTGAGCTACAGTTCACTTCATTGGATGCTCCTTTTCTTTTTGCGGATACAGTCTAACACGGCTGCTACTCTGAAACCTGTCTATGCCGTAACTCAAAGTGATCCCAGGATTTTAACAAGAAGTAATGGGCCTGAATTAGAACTCTCACTCCGAAGAGCCACAGACGTTGAGAACGTTGTGGTTCAGTTCCACATCAGAACTTTGCAGCTGGAGGCAACCTCCAAATTTGTTGACATCACGTAAAGCCTAATTCTGTAGTCGTTCCTCATCCCTTACCCCAGCAAAACTCCTGTTTGTCTCAACAGAAGTTTTGCCTTAGTAAGAACTGAGCTTCAAGCTACTGCACATCCTCCATTTTCTATGAGATCCGTGGCTGGACCTGAGACGACCAAAAACTTCACAGAGCTGGGGCCGCAGAAAATCCCTGTATTTGGTTCTTGTGTCAGTGTCCCTCAGTGTGCGTTTGATGCAGACTGTGAACTCTTAAAGGCACGGATTGTGCCTCCCTTTCCAAACCTCTGTAGAGAGCTGTTCGAAGTTACGTACCCATAATAACCAAAATAAAGATGATGATAATGCGATACTCTATTTCTTAGACAAACCAAGTAATTATTTTTGTTTGAACTTCTAGCAATGCAGAAGGTGGCCGTTCCTATTATGTAAAAAAATATTTAGTGTCACGGGGGAGGGAGGCACAGATAACTGGGGAGAGGTTTGAATTGAAATATTCCAGATGAGACCGGCGTAAAAGTTATGTACCGCAAACCAAGCAACAATGAAATGTGAAATCACAGAATAACACACTTTATAAAACAAAACAGTGAAGAGCTTTTTCCCTCTGGGTTTTGGAATAAACAGTAATTAAATCATGCAAAAGGTGACAGTGAAATTGCTTAAAAAAAAATCCTCCCACTATAATTGCTTTGATATCCACATTTTTTTAAATACTAGGTAACTTTTTCCAGTGTTTTTATCAGCAAAATGTGACACTTGCTGTTGGTGCCTCATAATTTATGGAAGCAATAGCTGACAGTTCCAACAGCATATAGATTTAAAAATGTACTAAAATGGTTTAAATAAATATATAATCTGGAAAGCCTTTGTAAGCAGCACAGTTATGAAATGATCTCGATACTAAACTCATTTAGAGATGCACTGTGCATAATGCAGCAGAAGGATGGTCCAGTGGTTGGGGTGCTAGTCTAGGACTCAGGAGACCTGGGTTCAGTTCATTGCTCCATCACAGGCTTTGTGTGTGACCTTGGGCAAATCACTTAGGGCTTGTCTACACAGGGACACTCGGGAAAATTAATCTGAATTAACGAAAGTCTGAATTTAAAGTGGATTAGTTAAAGCCCCTGTTTGAATGCTCTTGTTCAGAATTAAAGAGTCCTCAATTTGGTTTAGTTTAATTCACTTCCAAAATGAATTAAGCTATCGTGAATTAAAGCCAATTTAATTCTGAATGAGAGTATCCACACAGGGGTTTAATGCCGCTGAGCTAATCCACTTTAAATTCATACCTTTTAGTTAATTTGGATTAATTTTCCTGAGCGTCCCTGCCTAGACAAAACCCTAAGGGTATGTCTACACAGCAAAGAAAAACCTGCAGCTGGCCCATGCCAGCTGACTCACCAAGACCCTCCCACAAGGGACCTAGAGCCCAGGCTCCAGCCTGAGCCCGGAAGTCTACGCAACAATGAAACACCCTGAGTCCCAGGAGCATGGGTTTTTCTTTGCTATGAAGACATATCGTAAGTGTCTCTCTGTCTCTATTCCCTGTGTAAAAAGGGGTTATAATAGCACTGTCCTACCTCTTGGGAGGTATTAAGAGGATAGATACATAACAGACTGTGAGGTGCTCGCATACAACAGTGATGGGAGCCATATAAGCACCTAAGACAGATAGCTGTATATCCATTCGCAATCACTGGAAATGTTTTCGCTGCTGTAATGTGTTTCTTTTAATAGGGTGTATGTTTTTTTTTTGGTGGCTTGTTGGAGCAGTCAAAAATATTGTGCTTTGCCGGTTCAAATCTTATCTAATCAGTCGATTGTGTTGCTTAATTAATATGGGGTGATTTGTTTTGTTTTCAACCTAACATTTGTGATATTCAGCTTGGCATGCATAACAGTGCTTCTCAATCACATCTTTAAATTAATTCTACTTAAAAATACACAAAGATTTATAAGTAAGAGAACTTTGATCTGATTAGAGAGACAGACAGACAGACAGACAGACTGCACATTGCAGTTTGTAGGTTGTTTCAGAGTTCCAACTCTTTCACTTGACTGTAGTATGCCAAACAGTCAGATCAGCGAGAGATTACAGTTCTCTCTGTGTATCCGACTCCAGCAGAGGGATATATTTAAAATTTTTCTTTGTGTAAAAAATATTTTTTTATTATTCTGATAATGGAATTGTTACAGGTGTTTAAATTTTAGTTAAGCATCTATACATATCTGTCTCATAGGGAAATTGTTGAAGGGTTGGGCAGAAAAAATACATTTTGTCTAAAGAATACCCACAGTGGGTAATAGACTCTAGTTGAATTTAAAAGATAACAGTGACAAGGGAGAAATCCACTTGTAGAAATGGGGAACAGCTGTGTTTTAGATCGAATGAAACTGTATCAAATACTTTAAAAATGGCCCACAGCTTCTTCCCTGGGGATAGAGATAAAGCACAAGAGCATTCCTGAAAGGGCAAAGAAATGGTTAAATCATTTCCTTGATGGTTATTAGAGAGAGAGAGAGAGAGAGCATGCGTCTGAAAATTAAATGCCTGAAACTTGTGTTCGATGGCTTTTTTTTTTTATCTGACGTGCATGTTCTTTGTCTCTTGCCTCCTATTCTAGTGAAATTTAATGGCTGTCCCGGGAAGAACGGAATTCGGTACGAAACCAACAACTTGGACTTCAAAGTGAGGACAGATGGGACCATATATGCTGCCCACCAGGTGCAAATCCCCTTGAAACAGACAATGTTTATGGTAACTGCGTGGGACCACCAGACCCTAGAGAGATGGGAAACAATGGTCAGATTACTGGTTGGGGGGAAATCACAGCACAATGGACACAAGGTAAAGGCCTTTAAGGCTGTCTTTCCTTGATTAAAATTGCCTCTTGTGATGTTTCATAGAATCATAGAAACGTAGAACTGGAAGGGACCTCAAGAGGTCACCTAGGCCATCTCCATGTATTGAGGCAGGACCTAGACCTATTTCCCATTACGTTTACTATTTCTTAAAGAAGTTGCACATAATATGAATGTGAACTTCATGTATTGTACAACTGTATTTAAAGGGCGGGTTTTCAAATAGGAAGTGCAACAAGCTATGGCCAACATCTTGTGAACAATTCTTTAGCAGTATATTCTCCTGCTGGCACATGTGCTTTCACTTAGTGTTACTAGAGAGGAGAATAAACTCCTCAGTTCATACTTTTATAGTCTTAAGTGATCAGCTGGTTCTGATCTATATCATGAAGCTTTTTAGTCTATAGAATTTTTCCTACTAGAATTTCTTTGCTGCTTACAGTTAATATTGTCCCTCCACTCGAAATACAGCCTTTGAATGAATGAATAGCAATAAGACCCTGTGCCCGACTGCCTTCCAGAATTTAATTGCAACCTTTTCTCAAAACACCCAGGGTCACAATTTGCTCTGTAACAGTGATGTAAATCTGGACTAACACCACTGACTGTTTCCACTGGTGCAGCTGAGAGGGGAATTTGACCCAGGAAGTTTTCTACAGTGATTTTATAATAATAAATTTCTTGCAACGAGCAATCTGTCTGTCTCTAAAGCCCCATGGAAATGCAGCGTGCTCCCACAGTGAGGATCAAGAGAGGAGATTTTAGCTTGTTTTCTTCCAAGACAACAAGGGCTGGAGCATTGTTTCTGCTCATTAGCACCACTGTCTAGTGCCCTCAGTGGCCAAAAGGGCAACCAGGCACAACATGGCACCGTTGTGACAGGCATTCAGTCTGCTGAGCACCAACATCCCTCCTCCCTGGAGTTAAATAACCCAGGCCAATTCCAAAGCCTTAGAAAAGCCACCAATACATACTTAAGGGAAACTTCATGAGACATCGCATCTCAGGTGTATTCATTATTATATATTTAACATTATAGACGTGCATGGTGACTAAAAAAGAAAGAACAGTCCCTGCCCTGCAGCCTGAGGGCTACGTCATGCAATTTAGGCTACTTCTACACTATGAGTGAGGGTGATTCCCCTGGCTAGTGTGAGTATAAATAGCAGTGTAGCCGCAGGCGCAGAGGCGTGGCTGAGCCGTATTGAAAACTACCAGTTTCATGCATGGCCTCCACTGCCATTTCCAGTGCTACCGCAGTGACACTGCTATTTATGCCTGCGCTAACTCAATGAGAGCTAGCGTGAGTAAGTGTACGTGAGCAAGGGACTCACAACCCTAGCTTGTAGCGTAGATGACAATGGTACAGAGCCACCCCACCACAGGGGCAGCTCAGAGAGGTCACAATCCTTCTTCGTGCTTTATGACGGTGCTTCTGACTCCCCAAGTACACCTAGTCCTCTCTGGGCGGTCACGGTCCTGCTTCCTTCCCATCCTTTCTGGGACAGTTTTTTTCACCTGCTGGGAAACATGGTGGAAAGCACTTAGATGGAGTTGTTTTCTGTAGCCACCCAATGTTTTCACCCCAGAACTTTCACAAGGTTTTGAGCCATGTACATATACCACCTCCTCAGTCTTCTGTAGCATTGCTCTGTCTTGTACAAGACATAACTATGCCCTGTACATTATATCAGCTGTATCTGCCACTTAGTAACAAAAGAATCCAGCTGGGCAAACTTTTTCAGAGAAAAATGCAGATACACCTCAATGTTCCGCGAATTTGTGCTGGTTTCACTGAATTGTTTCAGTTGAAAAAAAAATAAGCCTAAGAAATCAAACTGTTTCATTTTGACATTTTTCCAAATGACACATTTTAAATATTTTGGTTCAAAATGACTTTTTCTTTCAAAAATGTCCTTTAATTTTATTTTAGAAAATCCAAATGAAAATACATAAAACTCTTGAAATCAAACCAAAATATTTCATTTTGAGGTTGCACAAATTTTGTTTTACTTTTTGATTCGCTAAAAGTTTTGGAAAATTTCATTTTGTGTTTGAGCTTAAAAGCGATTTTAAAAAATGCAGAGTTGCCTGGGAATTGAAGAAAAAAAATCTATTCATCACAAAGCTGCACTAAAGAAAGACCATTTTCTCTAACAGTGATTAAATATTGGGGAACAAAGTAATGCAGCTTCTGTACTCCAGTTTCTTCTCACTCTGGGAAAGCCCAGAGAATGCACATTTCTGCTTTAGTAAAATATCTGACTGGAAATTCCTCTAAAGTTAAAATAAACTGAACTGTGGTTCAAGATAGAACGAACAACAGCTTTTTAAAATTCATATCATTCCTTTCTAAAAGCCTTATTAGTGTATAGTTTGATGCTGAAAAATTGTGGAATACAAGACTAATGACAAGGTCACAGACAGTTTTATTGTGCCACATCTCAGGCATCTGACTTGTATTTTATTTAAACCCTTATGCTTTCTGCAAGCAAAATAAGACTTGTTTACCAAAGAAAGGAGCAACATCATAAGATTATTTTCAAAGATAACAATGTGGTGCTAAAAACCAACAATATCCAGTTTCAGGCCATGACCCTAATATACAGCATTTCATGGCTGTTACGGGAAAAGATTTGAAATGTATTGTTATAAGGTCTAATACGACTCAATCAAAAATGCTTTTATAAAAACTGTTTTAGGGACTTTTCTGATTTTCCTGCAAGACTTCAAATAAATATATATAATGTTTCTTGAGAACAACAAACCATTACGTGTGATATGTGTTGTAGTGCAGACCAGTGTTTCTCAACCTCTTTAATACCAGGGACCGAGTTGCTGCCTTGAGAAACACTCGTGTAGACAATCAAAATAATCCATTTTACTTTGTAAATCTATGAGTGATTTTGTGTAGGTGATCTGTAGCTCCTGGATACTTAAAAATTGCTGGTGTTAAGTCTCTTATCCAGCCCCCTGCTGTCAGAGTTTGCTCGCGTTTATCCCTCACACAGACCTCCCTTTGGGGCTAGTTAGCACTGACCTGTAATTCCTCATGCTCCTTGGGGATTGCAGACCAACTGTGGCTAATTCTTGCAGAGGTATACTGGGCAAAAGAGAAGTGTCATATTCCTCTGCTTCTCTGCCCCTTCCCATTCCCACCCACACTCCACCCACTTGCATATTCATTGAAGGGGGAAATAAAATTTGGTTCAGAATTATCAATGAATTAAAATTCCATAAGGAAATGATTGGCCTACCTGGAGTGGGCACCATTCAAAAGTTAGCTTGTCATAATGGTTACTACAGTGCAACCCTTACAGAGAGGAAGGTTGATCTAGTAGTTAGGGCACTAGCCTGGAACTGAGGAGACATAGGATCAGATTCCTGCTCTGCCATGCGCTCTCTGGGTGTGGCTCTTGGGCAAGTCACTTTGTCTCTCAGTACCTCAGCTCCCTATCCTAAAATTGAGATAATCGCATGGCCCTACCTCTCTATAGTGTTGTCAGGATGCATTCATTAAAGATTGGGGGGCTCTCAGATGATGGCAGGGGCCATAGATGGAGCTGAGACAGAAACATCATGGTATTTGAGAAGCCTTCACAATGGACAGCATGCAGGTAGACAGCTGCTCTGCAGTGAGGCTGCCATTGAATTCAGAAGGGCTCTGTGCTGCTGCAGCAGTCTACCTGCAAGCTGTTCACTGTATTTTCCACTGCATGCATCCGATGAAGTGAGCCGTAGCTCAGGAAAGCTTGTGCTCAAATACGTTGGTTAGTCTCTAAGGTGCCACAAGTCCTCCTGTTCTTTTTGCAGATACAGACGAACACGGCTGCTCCTCTGAAACCAGAGATTTTGTTACTATCCGTGTAGCTCAGTTACAGCAGCATGGTTACTCTTGGTGAAAACTGATGTTTTGAAAGCTGAGCAATGGTTACACTATGGCTCTGTTTCCTCGCTTTTGTTTTACACCCTTAAAATTTGCTAATTATCTTGGAGATAACATAACCTCATTGTTGAAGGATCAATAAGGAATTCTACATAAACGTGAGGTAGCAGCTATTTATCCTAGGCATCGCTGGCCCAACAAATTTTCCATGTTCACCCCTGTAATATAAGGATTTTAACTACAGAATCTAAGTTTCATTAGATTGTGAAAAAACTGAGGGTAAGCATAAAACCCATTTTATGAGCCATAAAGAATTTTTTTTCTCTTAGCAACTACTTGAAGGTAAACTTTTTTCTGGTGAGTGCAAGTGGTGTTAGTAACTGTAGGAACTTTTTTTTGTTCAGTCTTGCAGGAAACCTGATAGCAATTCAATTAGAAAATGCAAATGAGGTCACATATTTCCCACTGGAGTGCTGAATTACCCCAGAGGAAACTGAGCGATATTCTAGCATAACAGTAAATACTAAGATAAAGTTTTTCACACTGTTCTCATCTGACTGGCTGTTGTTGCAATTGAAAGTGTCAATGGGACCTGTGGGTATAGTTTGCAAACAAGAAATTGTTGTTTATGGAACTAATATTAGTCCCTTATAGCTGACGTCAGCATTTATGAAAAGATAAACTTGAGTAGGATAATATTCTAGAAGAAAATAAAGTCAGCTTGCTGGCTTTGCTTATCTGGAATTAGCTATGCATTGTTGGCTTTGCTAAGAACATGTACTATGTTTTTCTATCAAATGCATATTCAATTAACCAACTGCAAAAGACGAAAACTATATGCTTGTAAACCGTGATAGAGCAGAAGATGTCAGTCTTCAGAATACGCTATGTTTCATATGTGCACACCCTGAAATCTTCCTAAGGAGTATGGATGATTCTGTATCCATCTACTTCCTAGCCTTCCACACCTCCCCTTCCAGAATATACAAAGTGCAGTTACTGAGATCCTCATCGCTGTCTATCATGCCAGTCCTCTCCACCCACTTCTTTGAATCCCTTGAAGTCAGTTGACCTACGTTGGATTTTCACCAGCTGAGGATTTGACCCATAAAGGGCAAGCTGAACTTTTTTTCTCCTTATACATATGTGCTGAAACATATGAACTCAGTTGTGACAGATTGTTTTCTCTTCATTACTGTATTTAATTTTTCTGTAATTATCACTCTATACCTTAATATTGATAACACGGCAACAGAGAAGAGAGTTCACAACAGAAGGGGTTGGGGATACAAGCAGCCCTTGTTGCTGTCAGTAACTTATCCAAGGAGAAATCTGTTTTTACTTCAATTATTCTCTTTGTAAATCCTACTGTCTTCCTGCCCTGTCCTCCCAAATTCTCATAACTGAAGAGGGATTTTGTGAAGTCAATGGAAATTGTGCAACTAAAACCTTGCAAATACATGCATGTGCACGAGCACAAGCAAAAAAGTAGAGATGTCTGTCTCTAAAAAACCAATACTCACATAAGCCCTGCCTAGGTTGTGCTACGTCCCATCTCATTTTGGCGTTCTTTCCAGAACCAGATGTAGAATCAGCTGCTACACACCGTGAACGTGAAAATCTTGTGGAATCAGTGCCAATTGACTGTTAAGGATATTTTCCCGAGACACAGCCCTTACGTTATCATCTGTGGAGTTTTATCTTGCTAACAGTCTAAAGCGTTTTCCACCCCCTGGATCACATATGTAAAAGATTGAAATACCTCAACAGTTAAAAAGAGACTTGTTCAGAATAGGGCTTGTTTATGCCATCGCCAGCCAGGGTGTGCCTTTGATGAGTCCGGGGGCAGTGAAACACACCTTTCTCTGGATGGGGTGGGGAAGATCCCAAGCAGGAGAAGCTGGGGTAGAGCTGTACACACTGCTGTATTTTCCCCTCCCACTCCTGCTGGAGCGCAGAATGTGTGGGGGAAATGCAGCTTCATTCTCTTTCCCTCTCTCCCACACCAGTCTCTTCCCCCATGCATGGGGGATGGACTAACTCACATGGCAACAAGGTAATGAAACTTGTCCTGCCCACTGCTGCCATTGGATGGGGGTGGGTTTGAATCATGGAGACTGGCTGATGGGCATTCTGCCTACCTCAAAATTCTCACTTGTGCTTTCAGATGGATCTGATATTCTTCTTACTTTTCTTTCCTAAACTGGTTTACAGGTGTGAAAAAGCTTTTGTAGTTCTCCACAAAGCTGATTGTGTTTGAGTTATTAGTTAGATGGAACCAAATTTTCAAAAGCCTACCCAACCAGCCAGAGGCATAATATGCACACACGCTTGTTGTGACTGCAGAATCCTACATTTGCATGCATACACCATTTTTCAGTACGAATAGCATGTGCATACAGCCGGTAGCACAGTTTGGTCACATAAACGCACCAGTTTCCTCACGCCAGTGTTGGATTTGGCATGCATAATACATGTGTGTGCATTTTGCAGAGCACAGTCTCCTTTAGGGGAGATGGCTCTGTTAGAATCTCACTCAAACTTTTTCCTGTCTGTCAGCTGATGTGTTCTACAAGTCTGTGTGGCTTGCCAAATCTGACAATTTTTCTTACTAATTGACTCTAATGTGATCTGTTCTATACAGCCACACTGTTACTTGATAAAAAAAAGGAAGTAATGAATTTTTGCATAACTAGCTGATTTAATTAAAAATGTTTTATACTGTAATTGTACGATTTCTATAAACGGAGAGATAATTTTGTTTAATGAGTTTCTAACCAAACATAACATTCTTGACTGTGTGTAGCCAGATTTGATAAAGGTCACAAATACTAAGATTCCACTGTTTGCTTTTGTAAATAGCAATGATCAAACAGCTTGATTTGGCACTTGAAATATCCGGGCGGAATTGGTTCCCCCTATTCCTGTTTGCACCACAAATTATTAATATAGTTTTAGGAGCAGAGGGGGATCTTCGCTGTATCTGAACGCTGTTCATTATCTTTAAAGTGGAAATACACTGCCAAAATCACGTCTTATTGTCAATTAGTGGCTTCTCTGCAAACACATTAATTTAATGCCCCTGCTGAAGTACTGTGCACATTGGAACATCTTGCTGCTAAAATGCCAGTTTTCAGAGCACTTTGACACAAAAATCATTCATGAATAGCAATTTATGCTTTGATGCTAATGGGATGTGACGTGAAGCTATCTTTGATTAAATTCGCCACCGAGCTTACAACTATTTGTAAATATGGCTGATAAGTAGCCATAATAGACTTTCCAATAGGAAAACAACCGAGAAAAACAGATTTTGGATTCGTCACCTGCACAGTTCCAACACAGCAGCTTAAACTAAACTGAATGTAGTAGAAGGAGGTCTAAAAAAGAAGGGCCATCCGTCTACTACATTTCCCGTCCTGCCTTCAACTTTGGCAAATTCAGCAATGACCTAAATACAAAAGAATCAATTACCCTAAAATAAATTCTCCTTTTGTTCTGAAAACCGTTCATTAGGCTGCGTGAAAACACAAAATGAAATCACTCTCACCGCTAAAAGATCAAAAGGTAAAAAAAAAAGGGTATTTTGGAGAAAAGGGCCTGATTCTTCCTCTGCTACCATCATTGATGTCAACAAAAATGTTGTCGTCTCAGAACATAATTCATGCAAATGTTTATTCAGCACCATTCTCATGTTCTCTTTGTTAAAGAACTTAGATATATTTTCATTGTTTTATTTTGTGGTTTGGTAAATAGCATTTTCTGCTGTCATTCCCATAGCTACCATGGAAACCAGCTACAATGCTTCAGAATAAATACTTTTAAATAAATATGCTGCAAGGAAGGAAATGGTGCCACCTTTCAGAATGTGAATTGGTGTGCAGGAAGAAGAGAGAGATGGTGGAGGATTGGATTGAAGATTGTTCTACAGAGACTTGTCATTTATTTAAAAAAAAATCTAACCTCAGTAAAATATTGGGTTTGACAATAAAAACAAAACAAAAACCAGATTATTTATCTTCTGAAATGTGTATGACCCAAAGCTATAAAGAGGCAATGAAAATAATAAGACTAACAAATCAGAAAAACACAAGCAAGTCATAAATAATATTGATATTTTGGAAAGGAAACACTTTCCCCTCTCCTCCCACCACAGTTATTGTTTATTCACGAAGCAAGAGTAATATATTTCAGCACTGAATGGGAAATGTTTCATTTCCAGGGCTGATCGCTATAAAGTTAATAATCTTTAAAGAATACACCTTAAAGCACAATATTATTTATATGCAGAGAATGGCGGCTTATTTACCCAAATGTTAGTGCGATCCAAAATGTTCAGCTAAGCAGGAACACAAACTATATTATATTATGTAAATGGGATTGTGATACGCTCTGCTGGATAATAACTTCCAGATGTCTCTGTAGCCAGAGGCTGACAGATATCAAAGACAGGTTGGCTGGAAGGGGAGAGGTGCCAGCTGGCTGGACTGGTTACTGCTAAGTGTAGCGGAAGGTGAAAGCTGGTGTTACTTCATGCACACTGATTTTATTTGTGGACTAGTGAAAAGATTGTGGCACAGCTTTCTCTTTGCTGTCTGAGATGGTAATTGTGGTTATTGGAATCCCTAGTGCCATTCATCTTCTGGGAGTTATTTCCTTCTTAGATCTGTTTTGTAAAGGGGCATTGAGTTTAGCACAACAGGCCACCCATTAAAGTTTGACAAGCGACAGACTAACAACAGCAAGCATTTAAACAGCCATCAGCCCCTCGTGGGTGCTCCTGGCCTTTGCAGCCAATGCAAAATGAAAATGAGGAATCTCTGAGTTCAAGTCAAGAGATAAACAGGCAGAAGCCCAGTAAAGCCAGAGGCTCCAAGGAACCTCTGGTGTTTTAAGAAGCTTCATCTAAACTTGCTTAGGCTTTGTCTACATTAGCACTTTTGTCAGTCAGGGATGTGAAAAGACATACCCCTGACCAACAAACTTTCACTGGCAAAAGCTGGACAGGGCTATGTCAGCAGGAGATGCTCTGCTACTGATGTAGCTACCGCCGCTCGTTAGGGGTGGTTTAATTATGCCAGCAGGAGAGCTCTCTCCCACCAGCATAGAGCGGCCACACAGGAGATCTTACAGCGGCGCAGCTGCAGCTGTACAGCTGTGCCACTGTGAGGTCCGTAGTGTAGACAAATTAGTTTTAAACTCCGGAAGTCACCTAGAGTCTCATCTACACTAGCATTAAATACCAGTGTTCAGAAGAATACCTGGTGTAGACAAGGCTATACATCTGCACTCATTTAAGTTCAAGGTGAGAATGAACCAGGAAACATGGGACCCAGACTTACTCCCATTGAAGTCAATAACAAAGCTCCAGTTAGGGACTTCAATGAGACCAGGCGCTGACACATGGATTGTCCTGGGAACAAAAGGAGTTTGTCTAATATTAAAGATGGAAGGCAGGGACACCGCCTTCTGTATCTCATTCAGTTCTGAGCATCCTGTTAGCACATAGGGCTTCACCCAGTATCCATTGACATCAATCGAAGGACACACATTGACTTCAATGGGCTTTGGATCAAGCCCTTAACAAGTAATAGTATATTTTAAAAGTGAAAATGTTGTGGGATAATTTATAAACCTATTAACAATAAATATGCTGAAAGGAAAAAACAGAATGTAGAGGGCATTTCCCCTTGTTACAAATGTAGGGCCAGATTCTGCCACCTTTATGCACTATCACAGGCTGGCTGGCCCTTTAAGGATTTAGCCTGCAATGGATCAACTATCTCCCCCACCCTCACATGCACACATCTGCTGGAGATCAGGTGGCTCAACTTAGTTATCAGACCCAGGTGGGGGAGTGCTAGGGGATTTCCATAAAGAGCTGGGTGAGCCTAGTTGGAAGTGGGGAGTTCTTATTCCAGGGGCAGCCTGGAAGAAGGCTGAACTTCAGAAAGGGGAGAAGAGCAGAATGAGCTGGCTACTCCCAGAATGAACTGGGTCTGACTGGAGGCAGGAGCCCTGATGAGCGGCACCCGCCTGAACTGCTTAGAAAGGGGAGAATTATGCCAGCCCCTGGGTAGTGGGGATGTTCCAGGCGTAGGAGGAATGGAAAGACCACAGCATTTGAGGTGTGTCTGTGAGGAAGAGGTGGCTGGGCTGAAGGTTTGGTTGTTTTCATAGTTTTGGATGGACTTTAGTAACAGGCTCTGAGGCCCAAGAAGGGGCTGGACACTGTAAAGTGATCTGGTTGCGGGGCCAGGCCACTCCTACAAGTGAAGTAGGACAAAACACTGGGAGGGAAACTGAGGCAAAAGTTGCTGCAGCGCTACATGTGGACACAAGGGGGTGGGCTGGGATGGCAACTTTGCTACACACACACACTGATTTTACTAGGACTGCTTGAAAAGTTAGGGGGCTACTCAGCCTAAGGGTGTGGGACTCTGGCCCTCCCGGATCAAGCTGTGGAAGAGAAGGGAACCATTGCTCCATTTTAAAATAACGGGAGCGCACAGTGAATACTGAAAATGTGAGTGAGTGATTGATTGTATTTGGCTTTACATAGGAAGAAATGTTACTTTATTAACAAAAAATTCACCTGTATGATTATTTGTAGTGCAGTAGCTCCTAGGAGCTCCAGTCATGGGCCAGGACCCCTTTGTACAAACACAGAACAAAAAGATGGTTTCTGCCCAAAAGAACTTACTATCTAAACAATACAGGTAACATTGCTAGCTTCACAGTCCTTTCAGGAGCAGTTCTTAATAAATCTGCCCTGATACCTTTGTACTAACTACACGTATGTACAGTTATTCCTGAAACGTGAATATTAAGGCACCAAATCACACTTATTCTGAATTCGTAACAAATTTGCTTTCCAGCTTAGTCTGCCCTGCAACAGGTTTCCCTTGGCCCCATACTTTGTCTTCAGTCTCCTTTCTTTGACTCGATGGCTTTGGTCCAACTCCAAGATTTTCTTCCGACCTACTTCTTTGATGCATCAGTGTCCCAAGGAAAGAGGTGCCGTTACTGAATTACGGAGCCTCCTTTATAGCTTCAGTGTACAGCACTGGACCACAGCACTAAGCATTTTAAATGCCACCTCATAACATCCAGGATGGAAAGAAACCACTGTCAGAAAGTAGAATTAGATTCCTGGTTTGGCATGTGTTTTCCTTCCTGTTGCAGAATGAGGTGCAGTGTCAATATAGTCCAGAGGACTTTGTTTTCATTCCTCACGTGGTCATGATACAGGGAATTCCCCTAAATCTGTCTGAAATATACCATGGAGTATCCCACTCATGCCAACCTGTTAGGGGCCCTATAAACAGCTAGCATAGATCCAGTGATTACAGAGTAATGATCTGAAAAGGACAAAATGTCACACTGAGTTTGTATCCACTAAGTGTGTAGAGAATCAGCAGGAGAAAAGATGATACTATTGCAAATGGAGGCCCCAAAGTAAGTGGCAGATTGTTCCTGTCCCTTATTCAATTGCATGGGGTTAGGGAGAGCACAAGGTGACCATCTGCCTATATGCATCCCAAGCACAAAGGTTAGGGACATGCGTAAGTCGCTGCTTTTGGGGGAACACAGGGATTGCACCACAAAGGCATACATCGCTCCATCAAGGATGATAAAGTGGGGTACTGCCCCCTGCACATCCCATCCTTGCTGAACCACAGAGCTGGTTGGTTGTAGGAGAGGACAGCATGCTGAGGAGGCAGCATCTCTCCCTGTGTTTATAGCTGTGCAGCTTCCTCTGCCCCCAACATAATTTGGCCCTACATAAATAAAAGACATGAGGGCCCAAATCTGCATTCCATTCTGGCCCTTTATCCGGTCCAGGGAATGTAGCTAGGGGAGGGAGTGTGGGTGGAATGCTGTTGCCTTCCATCAGCTCTTGGTGTAGAGTGGCATAAATTCTGCTGAGGGTTGGCTGATAGTACAGATAGCCACTTTGCAGCCATCGTCACACCTTCCCCTCTTCCTGCAACAAACGCAGCTCAGGTAGAACAGAAAGCCAGGCTCAGAATATGGCCTGAAAGAAAATGAGGTGGTGGAGAGATTAAAATGGAACTCTCGGTATTGAGAGAGTAGAAAGGAAGGATGGTCCAGTGGCTAGGCCATAAGCTTCAGCCTTTGGAGACCTGTGTTCAAGTCCCTCCTCTGGTACAGGCTCCCCACGTTACGTCAGGCAAGTCTCTCCGTCCCTTCATTCTCCATGTGTGAAATGGGAGTAATAGTATCTCACATGGATGTTGTGAGGATAAGTACACTACAGATCGTGAGGTGCTCCGATACCATGGCAATGAGGCCCGTGTAAGAATCTAGATAGATAGATATCATATATCTCTGAGCCCAAGGGTTTAGCAAAGCAAAAAGTGTTTCACAGCGAAAAAAATGAAATTGGGAGCTGTATTACCAATTAGTATAACTAAGCTTCCATATTTACATTCCACATTTGAGTTGGGCATGAGATCCTTGCACATTCAAAATAACATGGTAGATTGCTGGTGTTTATAATTGATCGTTGGTGCTATTCCTGAGACATTCTTAGATATTTCAGTCAGAAGAATGAACAGGTCTGGCATTCATTCTCACCAGACTTTGTTACAATGTTTGTCTCTCAGTTTTTGAAACAGCAGAAAAACATGTTCAACTTTTTTAAACAATACAAGAGAAATTAACGCCGTTAGAACACATCATCAACAAATGAAGATGAAAAAGAGTTGTTGGATTTTTATAAATAAGATTGTTGCTGTGAGGCCCTTTTTGAAATTCTGCATTCCAAATTCAGAGACATGTCGACAGTTTATTCTAGTGTAGGAAAACATCATCAGGGCAACAAGGAAGCTAGTCACTGTCTAGTCACCTGCCAGCAAAGACTAAAAAGGCTGGTACTGCCTTGCCGAGCTGACACTAATTATTTCAGTATACAGAGAGCTTTGGGATTCGTGTTAATTCTCAAGTCTGTCTTTAGCTCAGACGCATTCCACTGTGTGAACTCAGCAGAGCACAATTATTTGTCCATTCCCTCATAATCTGTCCCCACACTCACATGCCAATTATGTAAACTGATCCAAATACCTGCTCCTCAGAGGAACCCCGCTTGGGAACTGCAAACCAATTACAAATTAAAAAAAAAAAAGTATATACTTCCTGATAGCTAGCATCTGCTAGGCCTATTCTAAAGACACATATTTCTGAGTATTTTCTTTATTTAATACTGCGTCCTGTCAGTGGTTGAAGAAAAAGCATCTCTGGTGTTAAAGTAGAAGGGACCCTATTGGAAATATTGTACTTTATGAATGGTTTACTAAGGGTAACTTCAACAGCACCTACTTTATCCTAAAAAGAAAAGGAGTACTTGTGGCACCTTAGAGAATACAGACTAACACGGCTGCTACTCTGAAACCTGTACTTTATCCTAAAACATACTGGAAGTGCATCCAAGAACCACACTATGATGCTATTTCCCTATTCATCACTTGCTAGAGTTTAGTGCTCTTGCAAATGTATCCCAGTAGTGATCGGCAAAGTTCTGATGCTACAGTAGTGGTGGTGTTTTTGAGTAAAGGCTTACAAAACCATGACCATGTCAAGTCCTAAGGCTGATCGCTGTAGTTACCTGGATTAGTGTTAGAATTGGTTCAAAATTTTCTCACTTTGAATTTTTTTGATGGGAAATGGGCTAAATATTTTGAAAAATTAGCTCATCTTTAAGGTTTGTACTAAACATTTTTTCCAAATTTCTCTCAAATACGTCAAACATCATTGAGGTCAGTGGGCATTTTGGGTGCACAAGGAATACAGCATCACAGCCAAGCTCAGTATCCACCCAGCATTAAGACCCAGATTTTAAAAGGGTAAACTATTTTTAGGCACTATTTGCATCATCCAAATTTGCACTCGTATTTTTTGCGCCAGCAGTGACTTTCAGGTGCAAATCCAACTCACTGTGCACCTGTAAATCAAGTAGTGTGATGTCTAAATAATTTAATTTGCCCCCCACAATTAATTATAATCTTTCCCTATATATCTTATTCCATGCAGCATCCCACAATGGGGAATATTAAGTAAACCGATCAATGTAACTTTTCTGGCATGAGTAAAATTATTGTGCTACTCATCAATAATGTGTAAATATATTCTGTGGCCCCAGTCCAACAAGGCACTTAAGCATTTGCTTAACTTTTTGCATGTAATTAGTCCCACTGAAGTCAGTGAGGCTGCTTATGTGCTTAAAGTTAAGCCTTCTTAAGAAGGCCTGATATACACATTATAGAATATAGCCGGATGCACAAGATAACAAAGCTCTTTGCTTTGTTCTCAGAACTCGCACACTTTCCAGGCTCTGATAATTTTTCTACAATTTGATTTTTTGCAGTGAGGATGGCAAAAAGATTGAGAGTCTGGGGAAACTATCATTTTTGTCTCCACAAACATCCACATATGGCCCCTCTGAGATTTTAATGAGAATTTGTAAAGCTCAGGTATGATTCCACCTACTTCACCAATGGCATTTTCTGTTTTTTAAAAACAAAAAAAAAGGCCAATGTTTGCCGGGAGGAAAATCAGTAATTTTCCTAAATTGGCCAAATGCAAAATTCTTCAATCTTTATCTCAGCTACCTTTTGTCTTTACAAAAACCTGCAATAAAACAAAATACCCCGCACAAAACCTTGAGAACTGCCACACGCACTGAAAAAGAAAATGGTTTACAGGCTGCAAAATATTACATACACATGCACCTTCACTGGAGGCATATGTGTAATTCAAAATCAAGTTCTGTTTAAAAAATGTTATTTTATGTACAGAATGAAAGATCTGTGATAGTGAACCCTTTCAACACCAGAGCAGAAGAATTGTCTAAGTAGTCAGGACAGCCAGCTTACTTCCACAAAACCAGATACTAAAAGTTATTGGTACTCTCTTAAAGCTAATGAGCAGGTTAACGTGGTACAGTGGAGTTAAAACACCTCTGAGGAGTTTTGTTATTTTTTTTGTTTTCCCAGTAGATTATATTTACTCAAAAATTGCAGATTTCTTTATCCAAGATGCTCATAAAGCTTTCTGCAGTTGGTATAATGAAGACAATACATTCTGGACAGCAGTTTGATTTGGTAATGACAGTTCCATACATTATTGAAAATGAAGTGGCAGCAAAGATGCCAATAAAGTCTATTATGCTTCTGTGATGCAGAAACGTTTACTTCATTTTAACAACAATAATTTTTACAGCGACGCATGAACGTTCCACGCAAGCAAGAGTCACTGTGGCAATAGTCCAAGTGGTGATTTTTTTTCCTTTTTTTCCCACTTGGAAAAAACTAACTGCATTTTGCTTTCTTTTTCCTCAAAAACAGCAAAAAGGGAAGAAAAATGCATCTACAGATCTTGCACCGCAACCGAGTGACACTTTAATACCGTGGCGCCAGCCCCAGAACTCTAATGGGCTGAGAAGGCAAAAGAGAGACTGGGTCATCCCACCAATCAATGTGCCAGAAAACTCAAGAGGGCCCTTCCCTCAGCAGCTGGTTAGGGTAAGTGCAACTATTGAAATAATAATAATAATTAATAATGTGGTTGTTCTGGTGCAATACCAGGTGCACTCCAAGTCTGTAGCATGGGAGATCTGGCATCAAACACAGCGTCATTTCTCTCTCTTCCTGAGCCAATGTCTGTCCTGGAGGTAAAGCACTTACGATCTGAAGCACATACAAGTCTTCCCTCCCCTCAAATCCAACTCAGATGGAGTTTAATCACCTCCTTCTAGCTAATCCTGGGGGGAGATGTTGGCTCCACTCTCCAAAATGGCAGGTTGCCAGCCCTCTCAACTGGATGATGACTGCAGGTGTGAAGCCAGGAATGGTGACTCCTAAGTATGAAAGGGTGTTACATCCTGAGCATCCTTTCTCAACTATCAGTCAGAGTCAGGATCCAGATGTACGTTTGCATGCTTGAGAAGGGTATTGATGTACAAAGCTATATGAAATCCTTCATTAACTAGCTCCTACACTGCATGTTGCTCATTTCTTCCCTTACTATGGTGTTCGTAGAGATCAGCTAGCCCCATGGGACATTATGCTGACATTTGGATGACAAAAATATGGACTACAGGATGCATTTGATTGCTGTTGATAAATGTAGCAAAATTATAAATGCATGTGACTGTTTGTTTTATGAGCCATGATTTTGGTTTCCGGAAAGGAAAAATACTAGCTGTCAAAAAAAAATGTAAATAAAATGAAGACTCACTGACTGATATTTTATAATTCTTCCTTTAGAAGAAAATTGTGACATAATTGCAGAATTTAAGAACTAATTTTGAAAAAGCAGTGGTGTGTAATTTACATCCCTTGTCAGGAAATTCATGCCGCTCTTCTTGAAACAATGCTTGCCGAGCCATCTCCTGGATTAAAATGAATTGCTGTCATTACCTGTTCCACACTGATTAGCTGGGACTTTGCATGATAGTTGGGAAGAAAAAGTAGTTTGCTCAATCTCACAGGAGTATCAGGAAACTTGATAAGTCATACAATGTCGGAAAGAAGCGCATTTACAACCCACCAAATACCAGGTGCTGCAATTGTGGTGTTGACACAATATCTCTGCAAGGAGCACAGAGGTGATTTGGGACAGAATATTATCGACAGTCAGATACTTTAATGCCTGATTTTGTTTTCAAAAAAGAGGCTTGAATTTCATTCACTTTGTTGCACACTTATGCAGATACCGTCACACTGCAGTTATTGTGATGTGGGGTGAAAAATAATACTCAAGGATTGGATTTATGTAGCCATACATATGTGCAATGGTATTTATTTCACATGTGACGGTAGGTGCAGAGCGCATTTAGCGCATAGACCTCTCTTTGTGCAAATCAGGTCCATGATGTACAACACAGTATTGTGGGCCAAACTGTGCCTGTCAACTGCTGAGGGGCATGAATGGGGGAAGGGTGCAAGAAGCCTTCCCTGGCATTCAGAATCTGGGCACACTCTGGCCTTTTAATGTGTTGTCATATTGATTGTAATTTGAGTTGCCCAAATGAATTAAAGGGAGAATAACTCAAAAACCTCACTAAGCAAAATGGATAGTTTGGGTTACTTCTGAATGCCTGTCAGTATTTGAGCGCTACACAGCAAGCAGGCTAATTGCAAAAAGAGGTCCCCCCACATTGACTTCTTTATGAGTTTTGGCTGAAGAGTGACAAGAGACTTTGGCTCCAGCTTATTAAACCTTAGCATATGTTAGTGTTATCAGGTTACCTACTGCAGATGTGTAGGTTAATGGCTAATATCTCCCACATACTTGTTGTCATGGTCTGGAGATAAGATTGTAGAACTCAGAATGTGAAGTCATGTTCACAAATAGGGAAGGCAATTGTTATCTTTTATATAAGTATGGAGGACTAAATATTCACACCTTAAAGAAACACTAGCCTTGGGGAAAAACAGCTAGACACAGCAAACATGTTCTTAAATTGTTAAAGAAAGAAACCCCCTCATGGCTTCAAGATCTGCTGTGCAGACAGTAGTACAAAAATAAAAATAAAATAAAATAAATGAAATCAAAATTTGGACATGGAGGGGAGGAAATGATTTAAAATGCTGTGATTTTTTTTCTGCCTCGTGAAGTACAGAAGGAATTATAATGGAGGGGAAAGTCACAGCCTTGCACAAATAACAGCTTGATTGAACATGAGACTGCCTGATGCTTCTGGTTTTTGTGTTTGATATTTGATGGTGTTTGGTCTCATCTGCGGCATCCAGTCCCTCGACCCATTTGATAGCCCCTATAAGTGGGGGTTGAGTGAAGTGAGCGGTAGCATGTGTTAAAGGTTCACCAGTTAGACTCTGCCCTTTAATTGGTGAGAATAGGACAACCCCATGTTTTCAAAGACCAGAACTGTGTGCTTATTTCAATCCACATAATCTTCAGATGGCCCTAAGGCATTCTGCTGTCTAATAGAGCTAGGTGAACAGTTCTGGTCTGATTTCAAACACTCCTGCTGATTGGGTGTTGGGTTTTTCTGTTCCCATCTGTTCACACAGTAGAGCAGAAAGAGCACATGAAGAAATACAGCATTGAGCCAACATGTGGAAAAAAGTGCGTGTCAGAGAATGCGATCAGTTTTGTAAAGCTTTCAAAACTAGCAGTAGTTCCTAGACCCTGCACTTCCCTTTGGTCTAGAGAGTGCTGTCTGAGCTTACATTTTAGGTGCAAGTATAGCTAATGAAAAGTTGTCCATCCATTATGATATCTATGAGTAGTCTTGTATATCCAAGATGAGGTGTTGAATGATATCAAAACCTGAACGTTAAAAAAGACCCAACCTACTAGATGTACATTTTATCCACTGCTTGCTGGATTCTGTTTGCATTTTTATAGGTTAGACTAATTTGAAATGCATAGGCAAATCTTTCGTGTTCCCTCCTAATCCTGCTTGCTATTGTGAAGGGGAAAATTCCATTTTATGGAAGTTGATTAGTTACTTGTCACTATTTTTAGCAAGGCTGTGCCTGAATGAAGTTTAAATCATAGCAAGGTGAATACAGCTTGATGGGAGCCATGTAAGGCTGCATTACGAGCTATCTGGTTCAGTTGGGATCAGCTGTAATTCTCTACTCGTTAAAGCATTTCATTCTGGCAAAATGAAAAAATAAAATAAAAAAGAACCGCACCCCCCCAAACTTCTACAATGTTATTCCTGGGGAGGGCTGGAGGAGGGAATAGAATTCTTTCTGGTAACTACAGGGTTTGGTTTGGTTTCTTTCAAAGGAACATCATGTCTGTTCATATGTGTCAACTGCTAGAAGTTTGATTGTGTTTAGGTCGAGAGGAATACAATAAAAGAGAGAACAAATGTCTGTTTGGGTTTGGCTGCTTAGAAAACATTAGCAGTACAGAAAAAGCAAATTGTAAGCTAGATCCTTAGCTGGTGTAAATCCATGTAGTTCATTGATTTGATCCTGTGTGAATAAAATTCGCAGATGTTAAGGCCAGAATAGACCACCAGGACTAATGCATCATAGCCCATAGAATTTCAACTGGTCCTTCCTGCAATGAAAGGAACCATCCTTCCATTCTATGTAAGCGAACACTATTGAACCCAATAACAGGGGCTGGAAGTAGAGCATATCTGTTTGAAAGCATCCAGTCTCAATTTAACAACTCCAGATGATGATGAATTTACCACATCTCTTGGTAATCTGTTCCAGTTGTTAAATACAATCACTGTTTAAGCTGGATCTTATTTCCAATTTGATTGTTTCTAATTTCAGCTTCTAGCCATTGCATCTTACTATTTAGTTTGTCACCCTAAAGAACCCCCATAATATTAACTACATTCTTTTTGTGTAGGTACTTGCAGACCACAATTCATTCAAAATTCTAGCCCATGTCATTCACTGTTTGTGCACTGCAATAACATGCAAGAAAACTGAATACAGTTCCTAGTTACGGTCTTTTGCGCATTGGCCAACAAGGAGTGAGTAAACCATAGTACTAGGAGAGTACAGTCGTGGAATATGAATATTCCTCCTATTGTACAGGAAGGGACTGTCATTTGACAGAACTTGAACCTATTGGTATCACATGAGATTGATGAAGTACTCTCTAGCCCACATTACTAACCAAAGATTATATTAAATAACTTCTACTAGGGATAAAGATTTTTAAATCAGCAAACCCAGATAACTTGCACCCAAGAGTTCTAAAAGAGCTGGCTAAGGGAGATTTGTGGACCACTGATGTTCATTTTTAATAAACCTTGGAATACCAAGGAAATTCCAGAAGAATGGAAGAGTGCTAATGTTGTGCCAAAATTCAAAATGGGCAAGTGGGACGACCCGGACAGCTATAGACTGGTTAGCCTGACATCAGTATTGGACAGAATAATGGAAAAGCTGATATGAAATTCAATTAATAGAGAATTAATTATATTCCTATCCTTTAATATATGGTCAACATGGTTTTATGAAAAATAGCTCTTGTCAAACAAACAGGATTTGATTCTTTGATTAGATGACAAATTAAAGGTATCTGCATAGATGTAATATGGACATTTAGCTTAGTATTGCACAACATTCTGATTAAAAAATTAGCACAATACAATATCAATAAAGGAACCTATTAAATGGATTAAGAACTGGCTAGCTGACAGAACTCAATAAAGTAGTTGTCAACAGGGAAACATAATAGAATGGGGGTGTTTCTAGTGGGGTTCTGCAGGGAGTGTTACTAGGCCTGAAAATATTCAACATTTTCATCAATGATCTGAAAATCACTGCCGATGAAATTTGCAGGTGACACAAAGATTAGTGGAATGGTAAATAATTATGAGGACAGGGTACAGAGTAGCAGCCGTGTTAGTCTGTATCCGCAAAAAGAAAAGGAGTACTTGTGGCACCTTAGAGACTAACAAATTTATTTGAGCACTTATTTATATGCTCAAATAAATTTGTTAGTCTCTAAGGTGCCACAAGTACTCCTTTTCTTTTTGAGGACAGGGTAGTTATACAGAGCGATCTGGATCAATTGGTAAGCTGAGTCCACTCAAACCAAATGCATTGCAAGACAGCCAAATGCAAAGTTATACATCTTGGAACAAGGAATGCAGATAGTACGCACAGAATGGGGCGTGGGTGGGGGCTGTATCCTGGAAAGTAATGACTCTGAAAAGGCTCTAAGGGTCATTGTGGACAAGCAGCTCAGCATGCACAATGTGGTGCTGTGGCAAAAAGAGCTAATGTGATCCTTGGACGTATAAACAGGAGAGAAGGGCGTAGGAGTAGGGAGATGGTTTTACCGCTATATATGGCATGAGTGAAACTGATACTGGAGTACTGCGTGCAGTTCTGGTGTACACATTTTTTAAAAAAAAGTTGAAAATTATAGTGTGCGCAGAAAAAAGCCAGAAACATTATTTGAGGGCTGGAGAAATGCCTTACAAAGAGAGATGTAAAGAGCTCATTCTGTTTCATTTATCAAAAAGAAGATTGAGAGGTGGCTAGATATGTGTGTATACCTTCATGGGGAGGAAACACTGGGTATTAGAGGGCTCTTTAATGCACCAGAGAAAGGCATAACAAGAACCAGTGACTGGAAGCTGAAGTTCAAATTAGAAACAAGGTACACATAAGAGTGCATCATAAAGAAAGCAGAACTCCTCCAGATCCCTCCAAATCCACAATCATTTTTATACAGAGCCCCGTATCTTTCCCTTATTAGAACCCTGCCCACGGTTAACTCTGCATTAAAGAGCCCTCTAATATCGAGTGTTTCAAGATCCAGGCTGTATTCACTGTATATGTTGGATAAAGAATGAGGCAGCGCTGCATAGTGAAATGGCCTGCAGACCAAGGCGCCCTTTCCTCGTATGCTTCAGTTTTTGCATGCTCAAATAAATTTGTTAGTCTCTAAGGTGCCGCAAGTACTTCTGTTCTTTTTGCGGATACAGACTAACACGGCTGCTGCTCTGAAACCAGTTTTTGCATGGTGTGTCATGAAACAGGTTGGCCTTTGTGGCACCAAACCTCATTTCCTGTAGAGTGTCTGGTGTATAGTGAGCGAGGCTGGGGGTTTCTAGAAGATGATTGATGTACTGGACGGAGACCCATGAGATTTGGGTTGTACTCCTGCCTCTGACGCACGCTTCCTGCGTGACCTACCACAAGTCACCAAAGCTTGTTTAGGGGCCTGAATATGGATTTAGGAGCACATTTAAAAATAAACGTGTATCGGTATTAACATTATTAACGTACATCAGCTTTCCATAGACGTATTATTAACTCTTATTCATAAGCTGGACGCATTACAAGACCCATTTGTGTCTGGGCAGCCTCTAATCATTGGTGCATTTATTTTGTAGATGCCTATTTATGAAAATCTTGGCTTTCCCCTCTGTGCTTTGCTTCCCCCTCTGTCATAGGGATCTTCTTCCCTCTCTCGCAGGGATGCTGTGAGGATAAATTCTTTAGTGTTTGTGAGGGGCTTGGATGCTATGGCAATGGGAGCAGTAGCAAAACCTGTAAAGAAAAGACCTCTCTATTCTGAACAGTCTGTGGATGATGTGCAGTAAATGAGGCATGGGGCCACACGCTGAACAATGAGGAGAAAGTATTAAACAGTTGCCACGTTCCCTGAGTGCTCTCTCTCTCTCTTGTGCCCTGAATGAGGCCTATGGAAAAAAATAGTTACTGTGTAATAAAAGACTGTCTCATGATGTGTGTGCACAAGGGGGTAGAATTAAGCTGCCCGTTTCTGGGGTTCAATTGAACTACATACACTGTAGATATATTAAAGCTCACCTTTGTGCTCCCTTGATGCTGTTGCTCCTGTTTGACAGCCCAGTCCCCTTGTTTCAGGGGAAACATCTGCTGCAAAGAGCCCAACAGACCACAAACGCACCTGGGGACTGGTGTGGCACAGAGGTCTCCTGACCTCACCCTCATTTATCCGCTACACCCGCAGCAAAGCGGGTGGTGTTAGAGCTTGTGTGTCATGTCCATGCCACCTCAGCAACTGCCTGTACTGGGGTGATCCTCCAGGATGTAAGATCCTGATTTTAGGCTTTAAATTAACTCTAACTCCCGATTCCACCAGTATTTGTGGTGGAAAGTATTTGTACCACACCCAAGAATCTGCCCTAGTTTGGACAGACAACATTAACATTGTCATTTCCCCTGCCTACGCTTCACTTTACACCCTACACCTTCTTGTGAAGTAGTTTCTTTGTTGTACAGAATTCCTAATAGACCCTGTATTAGCTAGGTTTCTTACCACTGTGAAATTGACTATTCGGAATCCATTAACTTCTAGCTGTAAGAGGGAGACACAAGACATAGCATTTGTCTGCAGTCAAGAGAAATTTTTTGAACAGAGGCCTAGGAAGGGCTTCCCAAAGGGACATCAGACCGTGCTTCCCTTGAGGGAGGGTATTGATGGTCTCAGTCAAGACCCAGTACTTTCTTGCCACTATTTGCCAGCCATGAAGAAACATGGATCCACCTCTCAGGCTGCAGCCAGGAACTACCTCCAGCACTTCTGTAACCTCAGCGAGTGTCACCAGCTGAAACTCATGCCTTTGGCCACGCCAGTCTCTGTTGTGGAGTCTACAGGCAGCCAGCTCAGTCCAGACCCGATAGATCTTCTCATGAAAATTCCTTAGAGTGAGAAGAACTTGACTTCATCACTGAATTATGACTGACAGACTGGGTGAGGAGGAGGCCAGGGCCATTTTCACACCATGCCTACACACAGTCTGGCCGGAGATGGAGGGAAGCATGTGCTGCACCTTCCTAAAGCATAGTGCAATAGAGTTTATTCCCAAGGAGCTCCAGCAGGCATCTTCCTGTGTTGCAATGTCTCTCCTGCCGCTGTGATAGCGGTGGTGCAGAGCCTAACCGTCTGCTGCTCGGGGCTCGGCCTTCCTGGCACCAGCCAGCCCAAAGTATACAGAAAAAGATTAACAGCAGCAGGATTTCAGGTTTGTTAAGCACAGGCAGCCATAGACTCGAGCTGTGGTGTGGGATTGTACCATGCACGTTTTGTTACCAGCCTAGGACCCGCCATACCCTGACTGAATGAAGAGAGAGAAACGATTCAACATACTGCTCTTCTTTTGACATGTCCATTCAAAACTCCTGTAACCCCTTGGGGTTTAGCGAGCATGGCCCCTTTAAATCTTTTTCCTATTGGGGAGAGGGAGCAGTGAGAGAAAAGAGGGAAACTTGGGGGTGTGGCTCTGGAGCTGGGGGAGAGAAGGGCTGCAGCAGGGAAGCCCTGGACAAAGTGAAGGAGAGGGAACCTGCCTGAAGCCTGGGATGGCCGATCGGGGATACCCCAGGACAGGAGCCAGGAGGAGCACTGTGCCAGGGAGGAATTGCCCAAGAAGGACAGACCGGAGCTGGACCCAGTATCGCTGCTGCCCAGAGCTGCATGGGGCTTGTGACTCTGCACTGGGAATAAGGAGGGAGGCTGCTAGCTAGTTAAGTGGGGAGGTGGTCGCTCTATGTGGCTTTGCAGAGAACGGCAGAAGAGGGCACCAGAGGGGTTGTTGGGGAAAGTTCACTGGCGCTGAAGACGACCAGGAGCACCCAAGACTCAGCACTGGACTGGAACTTTGCTCAGGACCCCTGAACTCTGTGTGCTGACACATTGCTCGGCGTCTGCAGACTGTGCTACCACTGGGCCTGTGGGGCCTTGGTTTGAATGCAACCCTGTTCTACTGCTCCCCCTACATTTCCCCTTGTTGTTTTTTCTCCTCTCATCCCTCTGTAAATAAATATCTCTCCTTGTTATATCCATTGTACTTTTCCTGTGGGTGGGTGTGTTCACTCTGGGGGGTTTGGAACAGGTGCCCCTGGGGTGGAAGGAATTTTTCCTGCTGCATTCCTGAGCGTGCCATCTCTTGGCCAGAGCTGCCTACAGAGCAGACTCCATCTTGGCCATGAGGGCACTAAAGTTACACTCCTTATAAAAAACCAGAAAGACCAAAAAAACCCCAAAAAGAGAGTAGGTTTCTAAATATGCACCATAATATATATTCATAAAACTACAATATGTTCCTCCATTTGCATTCTCCCCAGAGTACAAAGACTAGATGTCATTTTAAATTTCCCATCATTTCACAGATCAGCTGGTGCAACGCAGCATCGCTCCATTTAAATTGATGGAGCTACACCGATTTACACCACATGGGAATTGGAATCTGGGCCGAAGAAAGCAGAAGCCCAGTGTTCGGGTGGGCATTACATGTACATATGCGCAGCGGTAGAGATTGAAAAGTGCAACTACAGCATAAATGCTCCATTTGAAATTTTCTTAGAACAGCATTCAAGCCTATACTGTAATTATATATATTGTATTTCCTTGTATTCAGACCTTTGGGGAATTTATATTGTCCTTGCTAACGCCAGAGGAACTGGAAGAAAGCAGTCATTTAATGATTCAGCTGTCTTGGGCTCTATGATTTAATCAATCATATGAAAGAAATTTTTAGACCCTTTGTGTTTAGAGTTCTCTAGTCTGAGCAGAGAATGTTCCCTTTTTGAATTGCTTTAATAGCTGTATTTATGCAGCTGAAAGTTCCTTAAGAAATGAAAGTAAAATCAAATTGCTGAGAATGCCTAGATAATTTATTGGAGAATATTCAATTAGAATATATTAATATTTTAGATTTCCATCATTAATTTAATATTCAGAGATTTAATTTAGTCGTTGAATTGCTGTAGTGCCATGCGGGGGTGAGTTGTTAGGCTGAGTGCTTAAAACACCTGCCACAAATGGGTGACTCTCAGTTTGATTCCCAAGAGTACAAATGCTTTTCCACTGACACAAGTCTTGCGGCAGAAACCTAGTCACTAAATCTTTCTGGGGCCCTGAATTTTCCATAATTGCAGAATGGAATAATATCTTCAAGGAGAAATACATGCACTATCTTATTTATTTGTGGATCAAAGTTTAGTCTGGTTAAAAGATAAATGAGGTGAGGTTCCAAATTTGACTATGTATGACTGCAGAATTTCATTTTTCCTATTCTAATTAATATTAAGGTAGCATCTAGGAATCCTGCTCTCAGATCAGGGCTCTGATGTGCTAGGCACTGTACAGACAAATTGGGAAATAAGACAGTCATTACCCAAGAGAGCTTACATTGGTGTCCCAACAAAATTTAACCTACATCATTTTTGTGTCTGCAAATGACTTGTTGGCACATATATATCCATTTGCATGACTAACAACCAGCTTGTTGGTGCAAATCCAGTAATACGCCATGCAAGGGCCAATATATGTGCCTGAAACTCATTGCCAAGGCAAACTATGGGCCTAAATGTTGCAAGCGCAAATAATGCCATGCAGGAAAGGGGCAGGGCACTGAAAATTTGGGCTTCATTTACAAAGTGCTTTAAAACCCACTAATGATCCTCAGCGAAACTGGGGTTGGGGGGGTATAGACTGGTATGCCATCCCCACACCGCGCACTCTTGCTAGCTGAAAATTATCCTAAAGAGTTGGACATTGGAGCCATACTATCAAGCTTTTTGTCTGTTTTATTGGGGGTGGAGATCCACCCCAGGGGCTGATCTTCCCCCCGTCTCCATAAATAACAACTGTTATCCTTGTTTTGTAGATGAGGAAACTGAGGCAGAAAGATTGAATGATTTGTTCAAGGCCACAGACACAGTGATTGTCAAGGCCAGGATGAGAACTCTTGAGTATTGGCTCCCAGTTCTATGCTCAGCTTCCTAGATCACATCCATCTCATGATGGGTTTGTTTATTGTTAAGCACTCTGAGAACTTTGGATAAGAGCAACCCTATATTCTGGGTTTATAATTAGTATATCCAGCTATTTATCTCATTCTGTTTTGAAGCTGTCTGCTAGATCTGTCTATCTGCTCCTCTAATGCAGAAGGGTGGCATTCACTGAGAGTCAAAACTATCCATTCAGCATGATCAATGACTAAGTGCCCAGTGCCCATTCCTTGATTATTCTGAACTGATTCATACACTCCCACCCTGCCTGCTAGATCCAGTTCCAGATGAGTTCACCCTGAAAAATGGAAAAGTGGGAAGAACTGAAAGATAAATACTCCTCCCTCAAGAAAATCATATCAGGCATATTGTAAAGAGTTTATCAATCACTCTGAGAAGCAATTGGATGTAGTAGTCCATAGCACATATTGCAACATATCATTATATTCCCCATCCTTTTAAGAAAGCGAGACAAGTCTAATAATCATTCAGTACAGCTGTCATTATGTGTAGAGACAAAGACAGGGAGGCATAGTCAGTGCTAATGTGCATTGCTCATAAAAGCTATTCAAACTGTATAAAGTCAAAGTGTATAGAGGGAGGGTAGGTTAATTCGATAAGACAAAGGATTTTGTTTTGCTGATGAGTTGCCAAATAATAAATAAATAAAAAGGCTGAGACACAAGATGAGGCAAAGAACTCTCAATCTGTCCCTTTGTTGGCATAGTTCATTTCTTGACACCGCTCACCCACTTTGGTAGCAGGTTGCTGTGGAATTAAATTTCTTTGCTGACTTGAAATGTATTCTTAAAGAAACGCTGGAACCTGAAAGAAGGTGCAGTTATAACCTCGACGGCAAGACTGTTTCTGAAATGTGCTGTTTTTTGTCTGTATAGCTTAGGGAAAGCAGAAGAGACCACCCACCTTTTTTCTATTACATCTTTTTCTTCTTTCTAATCTGTATTGCTGAAGAATTTCAGATGTCAGCTTTTAGGATTCAAAGAACTTACTCTTGGGTTAATTTTAAGCCTTTGCTTCTGTAGTTAATTGTTTTATTTTTAGCAGTTGAGATTTTCAGTTGTGAAGGTGTAAATCCTTTTGCAGCCTTTCCTAATGCAGGCTGGTTGAGGTTTGTAAGCCATGTGGTTAGATGATGGGCCACTGAAATGTGGCTGTCTAGCATTTGCCATGGTTTGATTAAAAACTCTGGCTTGGTCTACACTCGCAACTCTGTCACTCACAGATGTGGAAAATCCTAACCCGGTGTAGACAGGGCAATGTCACTGGGAAGGCTTCTCCCGATGACGTAGCTACCACCTCTCCGTAGGTATTGCCTTCACAAGTGCTACAGTGTCATTGTAGACAAGCTCTCACTCTTTTTGCAATTTGTTCTTGATGAAAGTTCCCGTGGGACAACTGATCACCTTTTTGATTAAATTTGGTATTTGGTCATGTCATCTACTTGAGACACTTTATACGCACACACTGAATAATCAGGCAACTGCATTATATTAAGGGACACATTTGTGGCCAACCTCAAGGCAACTGGGGCATGATCCTGCACAGTGCTAAACATGCTGGTCATGAGTCAGCAACGCATTTAAACACCTGCTTAACTTTCATCCCCTACGAAGTCCCATTGACTCCTCCAGGACAACTCTGGGGCTGAAAGTTAACCATGTGTTAAATGCTTTGCTCGATCAAGCCAATGTGGTCAGCACTATGGCAGGATTGAGCTCTTCACAAGCACGTTCTAATAACTTGCCCATGTATTTTAAGGATTTAGGGACCATGTTGCCAAATTTACACATGCAAAGGGATGTTTGCGTACACAATGTAAACGTGCACTCGCTTTAGCAAGTGCCTTTAGTTTCATTTCCAAAAAATGGACACACAAAATCAGAAGCCAGCAATGAAAATTTGGCCCTAAGGCTGTGACTTTTGCCCCTAAAGTTAGGAAAAGCTAAGTTTAGAATGTTGCCATTAACCTATAGAAGCTTGTGCTTGGTTTGTGTATGTTTATCAGCATGTTGATGGAATCCCCATTTCTGGAGATCCTTGTAATACTGTCACAGGGTGAGCGGGGCCTTTAAGAAGGTTGGGGTTCAGACTCAGCTGTGTCAGGTTTAGCCCACCTCCGTAGGTGTAGGGGATGAAAATACAAGGTTCATGTCATCAGGAGCATGTGACTAAGAACCAGGCCTGCGGGGGGATATAAGGGCAGCCTGTGGTCATTCAGGAGAAAGACTCCATGAAAAGAAAACTGGAGAATGTGTCCATGCTTCATTATAGTGTGGAAAGACTAATGAGCAGGCCTATGTTGTGTAACACTTCATAGCTCCTAGCTAGAAGTCCTGGGGGGAACCTAGCTAGGAATCTAGCTAGAAGGCCTATAGGGAGCAAGAACCAAGTAGGAAGGCTGGAAGGGAGTGAGAAGAAATTCCTGTCCCTACTGAGACTAAGAACCCTCCGTGAAGGATGTTGAGCCAGCTCGGAGGTTGGGTGGAAGATTTTGTGATGTTGTGAACTCTCATAATAAACCAGACTCCTGAACAGAGAAGTTAATAAGAACGCACCCTCCCATTAGAATTTGATTAACTGGGAAAGAAGACAGAACTAAGGCAGTGACCAAAGCCAGAGTGGTTAAGCCCTGCTACAAATACCTAAAATCAGCTCTGTCCAGAGTCACTGAAGACAACAACTGCCACACTCAGACAAACTCTAATGATATATTTTACATAACATTGCATTTTAGCAAACTTTCACTTAACTGTCATGTGGGGCTTATTCCCTCCCCCAACCCCTTTGTTTCCTAAAACTTTGTGTGTAAGCCTGTGATCTATAGTGATGATGTGATGAGACCTTGTATCCCAAATTTCAGCCTGCAGTAAGTTTTTGTGGATGAGTTATGAACCCCTGAAACTGAAGGGTTATGATGGAAATACTGACAGACTTTAACTACAGTGATGGCAGCAGGCATCATTGTAATAATTCCAATCCCGTAGTTCTTTAGCTGTCTATAAAAGGGAATCTGTTTTTTAGTCTTGATATCCATTTTTTTAAATCAAAACGTTAAATGGCCTTAAGATGCATTTGAATCTGCATTCAGTTCTATAATCCTTTCAGGCTTTTTTGCAATTCACTTATTTGTATGATTTGGGCTTCAAGGCTTCATAAGCTGTAACATTTATTTAAACAAAAACGCTAATTTTATTTTCAGAATGTGTGGGGTGATTAAAAATAATAAAGCAGGAAGAAATGCATGGTCTCATTGTTTGTCCCTGAGAAATACAGTCAGGCATTGCATCTCTGAAAAGATTTGATTGCAGGGCAAGATTATGCCTTTTGCCCATAGGGGATAGTTTCTTATTCTCTTAGTAGTTCCAATGAGCCACTCACAAAGTAAGGTACTACTTGATTTGAGTAAGGTGGCACAATCTTCTGGCTCATACAAAACCAAATGGATCTTCATTTGGCATTCACAGTCACAGTAGTCTTAGAGCTAAAAATGCAGCTCACCTAGATGTCCATCCTCAGAATGGGACGTATCTGTGAATACTTAGGGTCATACCTGCAAGAATATGGTCCGGTTGCTATATTTGCAAATCACTCCTGAAAGTTCAGCAGGTAAAAGCCACTACTTCTGGTTACATCATTGCCTATCCCGAATTGACCATCATTCTCATAATTTTATTGGTAAAAGAGCTCGTAGGTGAGTGAGTACAAGAATTTAAGAGAAGCTATGATGCTTACCAGACTGGGGTAAAGTAGATGGACAAAGTAATTGCTTCAGCCACATGTCCCCATACAATCCTACTTGGAAGTTCCTGTAGTTGGGAAAAAATCTGTTCGGCTATCTTATATTTGAAGCATGGTGATTTACGGTGAAAGGATGATACAATTTACTTATTGGTAATAGCATTCACCAGTGTCTAACAAAAAAAATTATTTCCAGGGTAGAAGACTCAGACAACATCAGAACATAAATCATTTACTGCAGGCTATAATAGTTTTTTACGCATTTGACAGCAAAGAATTGAGAAGTAAGGTGCCTGTTTTCTTTCAGTGATGGAAAATATATTCTAATGTCTCTGTGAAAAAATATTGCAAGAAAACATTCAGATTCAGCTTGATGGCAAAAAGCGCTATTGGGTAGCATCTGTTTTTGCAGAAAAGCTCCCATTAGAGAGGAACTTAAACATCAGAGCAAACGTTACAGCAACTGTCTAGGTTTACCAAATATTTTGCACCCAGCATTATGTTTGTGGTGCAGTTTTCTGTACATTAAAGAAAAAGGCAATTTGGAATTTATGAAACAGCTGCTGGGCCTTTGGAGCATGCAGGGGACAGAATGACACTATATATATTTCTGAAGTTATTAAAGGGAAATAATTTCTCCATTATTCCCTTTGAATTGCATCTCATACAGTATCTGCAAGCATTAGAGAGAATATTTTCTTTTCACTTTTTGATTAGACATGAATTCAAAATTTAACATTAGGAGATAGCGTGCTATTAGGAAATCAGCCACTTCCTTCTCCCTCTCTATCCATCCAGTTGTTAAACGGCACCCCCTTTTTTACCTCTTGTTCCTAATGAGACTTCCTCCTTCTCCCCATGATTCTTTATTTAAGCAAACTTGCTCTTGATTAATCAGTAATTAGAGAAGGAGTCACACTGATTTTGAGCCTCTAGTATCCCACTTTTCAAGTGAAATTCAAGACTAAAATCTAAAGGCAAGACAGGTTATCAGTATTACACCATCTCTAAGCATATGATTGTGCCATCACGGCCGAGTCAGATCAGGCAATATATAGGCTCAATTCTAACTCATCTAATGTGATATTATACCATATAACACTCATAATTCTCCCACAGCCTCTCTTGTTTTCACTGCTGCCTTGTTCTCTACCAATAAGCATTCAATATTTCTGTTGGTGTCTTAGTGCATCCTTACCCTAGCTGACTAAAAGAATAGGTACTGTTTCACTTCACTGTGTGTATGCTGAGCTGTTAGGACCTGATCCAAAGAGAATGAGCTCCCATCAGTTTCAGCTTTGGGTCAGACCCTTGTATTCTAACGTTATTATAATGTCAGGTAATTATGGACTTACTGTGCAGTGGTGTGAGGGAAAAAGTCACTGCAGGTGTTCAGCTTAATGGGGTATTTATGGGGTAGTGGGTATTCATAAGTACAGAGCACAGAGTGAGTATGTTGATGGGGGGAAAGAACAAATGTTGAGTGCTATAATATGAAACTAAAGTCAGGGAAACTTTATTTTCCTGGCACAAATACACTCTAGGATCTCAAGGAGTTAATCAAGATCTGAGTGTGTTTTCTGGGCCAGGTTAATGAGTGTTCTCACTTACATCATCTTCTCCACTGTGATCCTTCACTGAAGTTCTGCTTGTGCTGGCAACTTCAAATCACTTCTCAGGCAGCAAACTGTTTGCACAAAGGTGGTAATGCTGGGACAGGTTCATCAAAGGGAGCTGCTAATTGCCCACAACAGGTTTTTCATTTCACTTTTTTTTTCCCCTGAGATAAGAGACTTGACAGATTATTTAAAATATCCACAAATACTATAATGACTGGATTTCTGATGCTGGTAAACTGACCTACTGAAGACTCCCAGGCATGGAGGCTATTCAGGTCAACCATTTAGTTGTACGGACTGCTCATAATACTAGCTTGAGGTTATGTCATGGGAAAGCCCATACCCAGACACCTCAGAACAGCCAGTGTAAAACACTTACTTCTGCTGTCCTGTTTCTCCTCTCTGTCTAAATAAAAATCATTTCATCTTCTTGAAGCTATTCATTATCTTGAAGAAACCATGAATGGGGGATTTGGGGGCAAGATGGGACATGTGAGAAGAAGGATGGACCCATGGTTAGGGCACTAGCCTGAGGCTCGAGAGACATGGGTTTATGTCCCTGCTGCACCGCAGATTTCCTGTGTGCGACCTTGGGCAAGACACTTAGCTTCTCTGTGTCTCACTTCCCCATGTCTAACAATGAGGATAGTAACGCTGTCCTCCCTCACGGGGTGTTGGGAGGAAAAATACAAAAAAGATCGTGAGGAGCCTAGATACTATGGTAATGGAGACCACATCCGTACCTTAGCTAGCCAGAACACCAGGGGGAAAGGGACATTGCTTAGTGCTGATCTTTAGCCAGCATAGATTTCCTTATGATCTCTGGGCTAGAGTTTTAAAGGCATTTACCCATCTAAAGGTGCAGATAGATGCCAGGTGGGTGCTGTTCAAAATCCCATTAGGCACTGAAATATTTTGAAAGGTCCAGCCCTGTGTGGCTTCGGGTCATCTTTCTCACCTGCTCTCCTTATGTGAGAGGAGAGGGAATTGGCCCTTAGCATTTAAAATGAAATCCAGGACCAGCTTTTCTTGACATTTTTGTTGTCAGATTTTAAAATTTCAGACGGTCTTTTAAAAAAAAAAGAAAGAAAATATATCACATCCAGACACAAAGCAGGAGTGAATCCTGGCCTAAAGACTCCCTCCCCCCTACCCTGGATCATACTTCCTGAGGATACTTCCCCATCATTTGTCATGGAGCTAGTGTCTGTTCTCCCAATCCATCCTGAAACATTGAATATGAAAGGAGAAGGATTCAAACACAAACCTCTCAAAAGTAATAACAGCCGCAAACAAGAAAACGCTACGTGGCGTCCGCACATTGGTTTCCTTTGCTACCTCCCATCCTTCGGTCCTGACACAGAGAGCAAAATCAGTATGTAAAACCTGCCAAGTGGCAAGTCCATAGAGCATGGGAGGAGTAAGGGGAATGCAAGAATGTCAGTACGGTTATGATGGGTTCATACAGCTAGAGTTGAAAGCAAGACAGTGCTGTCAGTGCTCCCAAGCTAAGCATCTAGGGGTTGGGCAGAACTTCATGCCGTTGCAAAATCATTGCTTTCTACTTTAAACAAAAGGCTTGTGACTCTCTTATTCCACTGACACCAGATTCTGTCTTTTCTCCAGCAAGGGATTTTACATTGATTTTCCACCCCGCCTCTACCCCTCTGTAACTTAGTATCTACATGACAGTGATGTGTCTAGCTGCAGCTTTCCTTTTGTTCACTGTTAATGGGCATGCATCACTGGGAAAAGATCTATTTTCACTTCAATTCTTTCATCCAGGGAGTGGGACTGATTTATTTTATTTATTTATTTTAGGCTGTCTCCATATGTTCCAGTTGTTTCAAGAGCTCTCCCTTGCCTCCAGTAAAACTACAGGCATAACAATTTCTCTCTTTCTCCCGTGAGTGAGGGCTCTTTTCCACTCATTCCTGAGACAAGTTTCCTGTATTAGTTCCTTTTTATTCATGTTGTTTTTAAAATACAGGAGAAATCATATATATTTGGAGGGTTGCAGGGAGAGTTTGTAGAAGTCAATCTTTGTGTAAAACTATCTGGAGCCTGATCTAATGCCTGCTGGAGTCAATGGAAAGTTGTCCCCTTGTTGAGCACAGAATATGTCCCTTTGGCTCTAGTTACGTTACAAAACGAGCTATGATCTGAATCGGGTTTGAAGAACCGTTCTTGCAATACTGGTCTCCAGTTTATCCAGGCCTTCAAGACGGCTCCTTGAAAATGAATTCAGGATCCCGTCTATTTGGATGCATAAACAAGGCTTGAATGTATGCGCCAGCAAAGATTAGAAAACCTTGCTGGGCTATCTGGCTCAGCGCTAATCTCTCAGCTCTTCAATTGATTCAGCATGCGGCTGCTAAAATAATAATTCTCTTCAGTCATTTTGACCTGCTCACTTCTGCAGTGTTCTTCCACATCAATCTCTCCCATAACACTGCTTCTGCTTACATCTTTGCCCTCCTCTGTTCTTACCCCTACCCCTGTCCTCCTTCAATTCCCTATGGTCATTCCAGGTTTGGCTCCTGTCTCTTCCCTCATTTAGTATTCTTACCCATTTCCATCTCCAAACTTCCATTCCTGTTACCTATATGTCTAGGACAAGCTCCCCACTAATATATGTCTAATTCTCTCCATCTCCTCCCTGGAATGGAATGGTATCAATATTGCCAACCCCAATCATTCAAAAACATGAGTCAGGCCCCTCACCAAAGTCATGAGATTTGCTTAAAAATAATTTCTCCTCTTTTCTCCTCTGCCATGAAGGCTAGAAACTTTACTTATTTTAAAAATAAAAGGCTGAGATTCAGGACTGACTCCAGGAGCTGGGTTTTTTTAGAAATGTAGCATTGTGAAACTTGGGGTAAAATATGAGAGCTGGCAACACCTCAGTATAGGCCGTAAAGACTTCCCTTCTCAGTCTTAATGGGCAAGTATACCACATTCAAATGTCTCAGCAGTCCATGACTTTGGGGCAAGTGTGTTACAAGTGAACATATTGCTTCTAAGGGGTGTTGGAATGGGAGTCTGTGAGACTTGACAATGCCCCTTTAATTCTTTTATTCAGATATATATGAATGTGATTGAGGAAGATATTTATACCATTCAGTTTGCTGATGAAGGATCAAGGCGCTCCTATGGGCAAGATGCTTTTAGCAGCCTTTCAGCCCCGTTGCTACTAGCATCCATTTGTACTGATGTCAAGAGCTAGAAAATGGAATGCGAATCAGAGAAAACATGGGGAATAATAGGAGGAAAATGCAGAAACCATTTTCAGTGAGTTATACTAAAGCCAAAGATCTTCCACTTCACAGAGAGATTATTTAAGTTTCATGCAGCTTTCCAGATTATGACACGCGGAACAACTTGTTCTGGCTTGGTGCTCAAGTGCCATATGGTACTACACTTCAGCAGTTTGATGCAATATTATGAATAAGAGTGCATAAGTAGTGAAATTGTTTTGTTTCTTTGAACCATATTGCAGTACTACTTTCTGCAGTAGATACTCTAAATTGAATTCATTTTTAATAAGGGGGGGGGGGGAATAGACCAGCAGGTTTCAACAGCATCCTTGCAGCAAATTGAGGGGAGGGTGGAATTCTGAATTGCCAGTCTGGTAGTTGGGAACCCATTTGATAGCAGAGTCCTTAGGACCTGTTCATATCCTAGAGGTCATGTCCTCTTTTTGGTGCTCATTACTGTGACGCAAGTGTCAGCTCGAAAGAGGAACTATTCACAGACTTCTCTTTAAGCCTTCCTAACTAGAGGCTTGCAACTGATAATGTCCATAAGAGTGGATTTTAACAGTCAAGACTGAAAAAGAAGGTATTTGGTTCAGTATGTAATCCCAGCTAAACAAACAGGTATATGAAAATACTGCAGTGGGTAGGTGCATAGCTATAAATGCACAATGTGCAAATCCAGCTAGGTAACATCACTCTTTTTAAGTTATACCTTTCTACTAGAAATGGTAAGTTTTCTCATAAACCGATGTAATTTCCCCAAAACTGCTAATGTGCAGCAGTGAGAATGTTTGCAGTATTTTACAGGATAATATAACAGACAAAAATATCTCTAGGATCACTTGATTTATAAGCCGTACTGCATTTACTCCACAGTTAAATCTGTGAAATATGGATGTGTGATGCAGTTTATGCATTGATTCCCCATGTGTTTTTGGTAATGCTATAAACTTTGTTTGCAGATATCCAGCAAATGGATAATGGATGAGACTTTAATAATACTTTTTACTCTTATCATGTCTATCTTTCGTGATCTCAAAGCACTTCTCATACATTAAATAATCCTCACAAACCCTCCTGAGGAATGCTAAAGAGGAGTGAAATTATTCGGTTAATCTTTATATTTTATATTAATATTTATTATTGTTTACTTGCATTTATATAATAAATGTTTTCATTCATATATCTCAAAGCACTGTCCAAAGAACTACTATTCCCATTCAATCTCTGGATAAACTGAGGTTCAGATGTGTTACATGGCTTATTTAGGGTCACACAAGTCAGTGGCAGAACCAGGAACAGAATGGTAATTTATAGAGAACACTCCCTTTGTGTATGTTAAATACGAGCTACTTATTCAAAATATTTTCATTGAGGGTTGATTTATAGTAAATTATGTACACAAGTTAAAAAAATTAGTGTCTAAATGTTTGTTATGTGCAGATGTTGAGGCTAAAAACTGTCTGTTATTCATTAGATGCTTTCATTTATATGAATCATATTTGACACAGGAGGGTATTACTGAGCAATGGGGAAATATCATTACTGTACAATGAAGACTGGAACTGAGGAGGGGATGCCCCTTCCACCAACACTTCAAAGAGATACATACTCTCTGCTTTGCCCCCCATCCACCGAAAGACCCCTTTAGTGCCAACAAACTTTGTTCTGATTAGACTTTATGTGCCAAAAAAAAGGAATTGTTGATGAAAAAGGCTCTAAAATTTTGTAGCGGTCATCAGAGGAATACTGAAAAGATAACTGCAGTCCTAGGGAGTCCCCCAGTAAATTTGGTCTATAATTGGCTGTTTTATCAAGAAAGGAGACAAAGCTTTATGCATTTGCCCCACAACAAGCTTTTTGTCAAGATGCACAAACCAACCTTCCTGGCTAGTATGGTCTATAATTGGCTGTTTTATCAAGAAAGGAGACAAAGCTTTATGCATTTGCCCCACAACAAGCTTTTGGTCAAGATGCACAAACCAACCTTCCTGGCTAGTATGGTAATGAGTACATTGATAATGGCAACCGGTGAGCATCCCGAGAGTATAACTGACAGCCCTGCAGAACTAAGGGGAGAGACCAAATGATTTGCTGGCATCAGGGGACTGGAGCTTGGATAGGCTGAAATGTTGACATACAGAATCCTTGAGAGGTGGGCAACTGAAACGTTTGTTTTCTCTCCTGTGGCTAAAAGGGTCTTGGCTTTCCGAGGTGGGTCTGGATGCAGGCTGAGGCCTTGGGTTTTGTGGGGTTATTTGGACTGCTTGATTTGATCTTCTCTTTGCTTTTGAATATATTTTATTTAAGGAACTTAGATATCTCTGGCCTATCCAAAGCAGACACCTCTGAGGAGAGACTGGTTTCAGAGTAACAGCCGTGTTAGTCTGTATTCGCAGAAAGAAAAGGAGTACTTGTGGCACCTTAGAGAATAACCAATTTATTTGAGCATAAGCTTTCGTGAGCTACAGCTCACTTCATCGGATGCATCGGATGCATACTGATGGTCAGTCAAACTCAAGTGCTGACTAAAAAGGATGAGCCTGGAGTTCTTGATATTGTTCTCATTGTACTTGGCCTGAAGCATTGGAAAGGTCTAATGAATTCAGACAAGAGATGAGTTTGAGGCAGGGAGGAATGGCAAAGGGGCTCTAACAGATGACTGTCACATATTTATTGAGGTCTCAGCACCAAGCCCAATGGAACGAGAGGGACTTGTTCCCTGGGCACTGGAAGTATCTTTCCCAAGTGTGGACTGTCAGGAGACAGATTCCACAGCTGCTTCTGCAGCCTCAGGCCACAGTGGCTGCTGTGCCCCTCTATCATGGGTGGGGAGATTGCTTGGTAGACCTGAATAGTTGTGGATTCACTGACCCCGGCTTTCACCCTGTTAATCTCCATTTCTACTATGGCAAGAGGGAGCCCCGACTGAGCACCTATCTGTTACACACAGGAGAGTGGACCACCAGCACCCTAAATCCTGCCCTGACCCATTCAGAGGAATTGCATTGGTTCTTTTGCACTGGGGCCTAAGAAGCTCATGGAGGGGACAGAATATTTCCCTTTACAATTTTTGCAGTTACCTGCCATACTATTACTAAATTTCAGTCAGTATATTTAAAATGTACAACTGAGTCCAGTGGAATGAGGGCCAGATTTTCAGTAATCGGTGCATGCAAATGCATGTCCAAAATTGTGTCTGCATCTTTGACCCAATTTTGCATGTGCACTCACTGAAAGTGATGATGAAATCATGGTCATTGCACATACAGGTGGGCAGTCAGATGTGCAGCTGGTTACTTGTGTGAGCATTTGGCATGATTGGGTGTACAATCATAATAAATGCACATATAATGGCATGAACTGAAAATCTGGACCTATGTTACTTACCAATTAAAATGCGTATCTGGGGAACTTTAATGCAATATCATTTCTTTGACATAGACATTTTATATAGAAAATATCTGATTTTTCGGACAGTAGTTGTTGGGTTTGGCATATCCGGATGGTTCACTGTATTAATTTCCAATCCCTAAATGACTGGCTTTTGGGCCAGAATAGTGCTTTAATTTACAGCATGCAAGGTACCTTGATGCCACAGTTCCAATTGATTTTCACTTGCTGTTTTTGCATTGGCTTTTTACTCCGAGATTTCCTTTTCCGTTGCTGTTTCTCATTCTTAATATATTCCCAGTTGGAATCTAGTTTGTGAAAGATCTCTGTGCTGATTTGGTGTTTTCTTAACAGTCGTCGTATCCTTTTATGCATCATTCACGCACAGTAAGAACATTTTAACCTTTTCTTAATGATTAACATTTCCATTCCTGCTGTTCATTAATCTATACTGGGAAAGGACCATGATGTGTCACCTTGGGAGACTGCTCTTTTAGCCATTATGTTCCTGCTCTGTGGAATTCCCTGCCCACAGAGATTTTAGTGGGACATCTACTGTTTCCCTTTTGAAGTCTGAACTTAAAACTGATTTATTTATTTTGTAATAGATAGGTTAGCTTGCCATCCCAGGGAGTTATTTCTTTTTGTTAAGCTCTTTGAAGCGCTAGATGTGCTAAAATGTTATATAAATCCAAGTAGCTGTTGCTGTTCTTGAGTTGTAAACGGTACGCAGCACATTCATAATACAAGTACACAAAACCAATTGCAACGGAATTATGTCTGACACCTGGGAAAATATAAAATGAGGAATTAATAGAAATTCAGCTGTAAATTTTCCAACATGCTTGAGGTCCAACCTCCCTTTGTAACTGCAAATTTCACTTGCTGCTTGAGCTGTGGAGTTAAACGTGAATACTTGGGGCTCTGGCAACCTGACTTTTGGCTTTGGCTATCTAAGGTGATAGGTACTGCAGGGCCAAAAATTTCCATGAGCCAGACTAAACCTACATTGTCCAAGATTTCCAAAAGCAACTAGTGATTCTGAATGCCTGCTTTTTGGATGCCCAGCTTGAGACCCCTTAAATCAGGGGTGGGCAAAGTTTGTGGCCTCAGGGCCACATCGGGGGATAGAAATTGTATGGTGGGCCGTGAATGCTCACAAAATTGGGGTTGGGGTGTGGGAAAGGGGTGAGGGCTCTGGTTGGAGGTGCAGGTTCTGGGGTGGGGCTGGGGATGAGGAGTTTGGGGTGTAGGAGGGTGCTCTGAGCTGGGACCGAGGGGTTCAGAGGGTGGGAGGGGGATCAGGGCTGGGGCAGTGGTACAGGAAGGGGAGCAGGTTGCGGCTGGGGGTACAGGCTCTGGGGTGGGGCTGGGGATGAGAGGTGTGGGGTGCAGGAGGGTGCTCTGGGCAGGGATTGAGCGGTTTGGAGAGTGGGATGGGGATCAGGGCTGAGGTAGGGGATTGAGGTGTGGGGAGAGGCTCAGGGGTGCAGGCTCCGAGTAGCACTTACCTCAAATGGCTCCTGGAAGCAGTGGCATGTCCTTTCTCTGGCTCCTACATGGAGGCACAGCCAGGCAGTTTTGCACACTGCCCCATCTGCAGGCTCCACCCCTGCAGCTCCCATTGGAGCGCTTAGGAGCCGGAGAGAGGCCATGCTGCGGCTTCCGGGAGCCACGTGGTGCGGCCCCCGAGCCAGCGCCACGGCCAGAGTGCCAGAGCGGGGCTGAGCCCTGTGGTGCAGTCCCCGACCCAGTGCCCCGGCTGGAGCGCTGGAGTGGGGCAAACCCCAGACCCCACTCCCCAGCGGGAGCTTGCGGGCCGGCTTAAAATGGCTCGTGGACCGGATTCGGCCCACAGGCCATAGTTTGCCCACCCCTGCCTTAAAGGGATCTGATTTTCAGAAAATGCCAAGCACTCATTCTCCAAAAGTCAGACTCCTTTAAGATGCCTCACGTTGGGCACCCAAAAATGAGGCACACAAAATCACTAGCTGTCCTTGAAAATGTGGGCATCGTTCCCCCACTTAAACGGAGCACAGGAGTGTTCTATTTGGAATGGAGCATGGGACTCGGCCTACTCATGTGTCAGCTCTTCTCCAATATCTGTAGGTTTTATATACACAGCTGCCCTCTGCTGTACTAGTTCACTGGTATGTCTTCTATTGGCTTTCCAGGTGAAGTTGTTTCTTTAGTTTAGCTATTAGAGACATATGGCTTCCAAGTCAGAAGTCCTGAGTTAGAATTCTATCTTATATACTTCTATAGCCCCTCACCATATTATCTGAGCATTTCACAGTCTTCAACATATTTGACCTCACAACCCCACTGTCAGGTAGGGTGGTGCTATAACCCCATTTTACAGGTGGAACACAGAGGGACTACGGGCTTGTCTACAAATAATTGGACTATGGCAAGTTAGGGTGTGCATGTACCCCATTAACTATCCTTGGGCATCCTGCTGATGTGCATTAACAGTTCATTAATGTGTTTTGAGCTAGTCCTGTTTCAAAGAGGACTAGATCAGAGTGCTCAAACAAATGCTAATGCATGTCAGCAGGATGCACATGGACAGTTAGACTGAAACAGGCTAGTGCAGGATAGATTCACATCCCCAGCTTGCTGTGGTCTAATTGTTCATGTAGACAAGCCCCGTGTGACTTGCCCAAAGTCACACAGGAAGTCTGTAGCAGACAAAGGTTTCCCAAGTTCTAGGCTAGTGCCCGAACCACCGGATCCAGTATTTGATTTTTGGGCATTGAGGCATGGGTAAATAATAGGTCTCTTGAGTAGAGCTGCTTGAAAGTTTTCTGTTAAAACTGGTTGAGAATCCCTTTATTCTAAACATTCTGAATTAAAAAAATAATTTTATCTTTCTCTGATCATAGCAGATCATGGAGTGAAATTGTGAATGGGATTTTCAAAAAAGTTCTGTGTTGGGCTAATTCTGCTCCAGTTGAAGCTGATGTAAAACTTTCACTGACTTCAGTAGGAGCAGAGTTAGGCCCATGCTGAGCACTTTTAAAAATCCTGCCCGAAAATTGGAGAAGACCACTTCAGAGCCACAGAACATGTCACACAAAAGGCGAGGCAGCCTGGAGTCTTCTTTAAGGGATAGTCACTGTCAGTGGGTGTAAGGATTTTTAAAATTCTCAGCCACTGTCAGTTTGTTCATTTGGGTTCATGTTTTTATTTTCCATGACTATATGAAGATTTCAGTGTGCTCTTATGTCTTTGTCCTGATACTGCATGCACACTAATTTCCTTCAGATTTATCTACAGGCAGACCTGTGTTTGAACAGGTTGCTGCATTCACGGCTTCACTATGTTTTGAATATATGTTTGCCGTATTGGGATGGCAGAAGGTTATGAGGGGATAGCACAACTCAGATACATGCTCTCTGCAGTGAGGCATTGTTTGACCTTCAGCTCTTTGATTTCATACCTAATGTACAATCCTATGGTGCATCTATAAAGCTATCAGTTATATACCACGTAAAAGAAAGTTATTTTTAGAAGATTTTTTTTATTGGGTAACAGAAGGAAAAAAATCTGACTACTTCAACACCTAGTTTCTTTATTTTAATTCATTAAATATCTATTTATTTAATGAAGTGTGAGAGAGTCTTTATCAACACCTTTGTATAGGGAATGATACAGAGTTTTCTTGTCATTTTCCAGAACAGATTTGAAGCCTTTTTTAGAAATGCTGTCTGACCATAAAGTACCCAAAATTTCAGGGTGCATTGTGTGACTCATTAAAGCTAGCAATTAATAGTGGCTCTATAGGAGGATACAGGCAGTGTGAGATCTCTATGATGTCATTTCCAGATGCTTTGATATTTGAAATTTAAAAAAAAAACTTTTATATGTGCAATACTAAAATTCAACTTGAGCTCCCAAATGAGACGCTTTAGTTCTGTTGCTCAGCTTTACTTGGAAATATGAAACTCTAATTTGATTACAAGTAAAAGTAGCTTGGAATTATGGGTAATGTATACAAGACTCTGTCCTGGCTGGAGGTACTAATGTGCAAACCTGGTGGGTCTGGTTTGGTGTCAATTTGTATAAAGCTGGTACCAACTGAGATGTACTTTCAGCACTGCCAAGATGGTGGATAAAGGGTGCAGGAAATGGTATTTGCTGGCATGAATATCCCTCATCACCCAAAAACCCTTTGAGCACCAAAGAGCAAAAGGATAAGGATTGGGTAGCCAGTGAAAGAGAGAGAAACAAAAAGAATAGAGGGCAAGTACAAAAACCATTCAAGTGAGATCTTCAAAATTTTCTCCCAAGCAACATAGTCAAGAAACTATTGAAGAAAAGAAGGATGAGTTTAGTATCTTTAAAAAAAGAAAAGGAGTACTTGTGGCACCTTAGAGACTAACCAATTTATTTGAGCATAAGCATAAGCTGTAGCTCACGAAAGCTTATGCTCAAATAAATTGGATAGTCTCTAAGGTGCCACAAGTACTCCTTTTCTTTTTGCGAATACAGACTAACACGGCTGCTACTCTGAAACCTTTAGTATCTTTGTTTGCTACCTTATACTCTCTGCAAGTATATGCAAAAACATGCTTATATAACTCTTACCTCAACTTCCTTCTCCCTGGCCTCATCTATGTGTTTATTTCATCCAGCTATTGCATCTTGTCATTGTCCTAAGCCCTTGTCTATCTATATCCAAAGTTGCACTGATGCAAAATCCAGTGTGGATGCTCTTAAATCAATTTAACCTAATTCAGTTCCTAACTAAATTATGATAAATGGATATATGCCAGGTTTAAATCTGTTGTAAGTGTCTCCATGCTGGGTTTTGCGCCAGTTTAATTAAATGGATTATAAAGCACATCTTTAGTTAATCCCATGCAATTTCAAATATAAACAAGGACGTTGACTGTAACATTTGAGGTCTTTTTAGTCTATATACACACAATGTCTAGCACAATAAAGCCCTGGTCCTTGATTGCAGCATCTAGGTGCTACTGTACTATTTATTCTCAAACCAATAACCTGGAAGCGAATTTTGCTCTTCAGGTTGGTCTCTAATACTAAGCAGTGGTGAGATACTTGCAGTTACCAAATGTACCTGAGCAGCAAAAATACATCCTCTTCTAGCAGGTCACCCAACATTCTGAGATTATACTAGACCGAAAGATTTGGTGGTGTTATTGCCTATGAACAGAATATGATTTTGACAAACTTTTCAGACAGGAAATCAGCTCCAATTACCTTATTGGGGGGTGTTCAGTTATTGATTGTGGTGATAAGTTCCATAAGTACTTAAGTATTAGGAATTGCTTCCATGCTTATGATTCCATTTTCTGGAACATACTAGGGATGTGCTGTCAAGCAGTATTTAGGTTTAATTTTTCCTCTGTTTCAGGCTCCATGCTTCTTTGGGGGCTAAAGCCAGTGGATGATGGTGCTTAAAACGTATTCTTTTCTGGAAGAACTGTTCTGAAGGGCGGGGGGGGATACTTAGTATTCAATCCCGTTCTACTGGAAACTCATTTTATTTACACTATTCTAGATAGACTTTTGAAAGGCATATAAAAGGGAGTTTGCAGTTCCCCACTGGATTGAATTGGTAGCCTTTGGTTTTAAGGGGTTTATCCAAAGTCCATCCCTCAGGATGGTTTAAATGTAGGAACTCCACTTGGTCTCTAAGTGAGGATAAAGTCAAGCTCCTCTTAAAGTGCATTTCAGAGTGGCTCATTAGGGGGAAAAAAGGAGAATTTTGCATTCACAACTAACCAAAATTCATTTTGTAAAGACTTAAATGCAATGAGAAATAGAAGCTTGTGTGTAGTGTGTAAATCAGCTCAACTGCTAACATTCTGCAGAGGGACATCCTTTGTGCAAAGCTAAAAATGTCAGAGGCTAGAAACAAGAGACAAATGTACAGTGAAATGCTGAGACTTTCCCTTAAAAATACAACAAGAGATTTCTCTATCAGAATCCCTGGTTTTAGAACATTCAGGTTCGTGACTAGTTGAACCCTTGACTAAAAAAATGAAAAGGTGGTGTGAAATTGACAGAGTAAACAACTTGAAAATGCATTGTAAATATGAGGATGGAAAACCTTCCTTGGGTAGCCAGCTGTGCATGGGAGTGTCATGATAGCCTCTAGGCACACACACACTCTCTCTCTCTCGCCTTTTCTCCACACCAGCCTATTGAGAAAGCTGCACCATTCTAGATGTGTTCAGAGCTGTCCCATCTCCCCAATGCATCTGGTATTCTCCTTGCCCCTTGTGGCCCACTTTAGGGCTCACAGATGAAGCAGTACCTGAATCTACTGTGTGCATTTCTCCCTAGCCATCATGCAAGGTCTACAAGAAGGAGAGACTGATTCCCCCACCTCCCCACATAGGCCATTCACAGTCTGGTCCTAAAACCATGTTTCCCGGTAGAAATGGAGCTTTCTTATTTTTCCTGGGGGGATAGATGTGCGGGAAACAAAGAATATCAAGCCAAACACTTCAGCTCTGTGAGGATTTAATATACTATTAAATTAGGGTGACCAGACAGCAAGTGTGAAAAATCGGGACGGGGGTGGGGGGTAATAGGAGCCTATTTAAGAAAAAGACCCAAAAATCGGGACTGTCCCTATAAAATCAGGGCATCTGGTCACCCTATATTAAAACAACTTCCCATAGAACAAATCAGACACATTGGTGCACCCCCGGGAAAATAAAAATCCTGATCCGAACCAGCTAAAGCCCTGAACTTCCTTAAATTTCGGGCATATTTTGTAAGTGCCTTGCTGAACAGGGACAACGTCTCTCTAGCTGGAATGCACAAGACAACATTCTCCCACCTTTATAAGGGACCTCTGAGTTTGCTGTTTCAGAGAAGCACAGCTGCTTAGTCTGGGAACACCCAGAGCATTTGAAAAAACCATAGGCAGTCGTCATATCCAGCCATTCAAATCTCAAAACTGATTCTTTGCATAATGGCTTTCATAAATGTTATATCCGTTTTAATTTCATAGGTATTTCATTTACAAGGCGATTATGTGTTTGCAGAACATCCAGTGCATTTCATTTAGCAGTTACATGCACTAAGGGATGCATTGAATTAAATAGCCTGTGTATAGAATTAAAGTAATCATCTATCTGATTTGATGTATATTGTATCTGATTCAACAGGTGATGTAACTGCTGTAACCCAATTCTCCATGCAGTGTAATTTTTTCCACTGTGTGATCCCATGAATTTTATTAGTGTTATTTGTTAATGTATTCATTTTAGCATGATTTAAATAATATAGAGAATTATTCGGCCACAGGAACTGATCATGCTGTGAAATTAGGTTTTGATGGCAAGGTTTAAAGAGGACTATGGGATACTGTAATGGACCGATTCACTTTGTTAGAGAACGGGTGCTCCTGAGGCATATTTATTAGCATTGCGTCTGCGGTGGCTGCTTGCAGTTCTAGGGAAACCCTCCTGCTCGATGGTACAGCAGTAGTGACAAGTGTAGTAATAGCAGAAGTACCCACACACATACACACATCTATACCTGCAAAGAAAGAACATGCATTATAGGGCAAACCCTTCCTCCACCCATGGAGATGGGTGGGAGTTGGGGAGGACACAACACACAAAGATGCAAACTCTTATTTCACCGTGAAGCCCAGCTGTGCAAGAGCTCTTGTGCACAGAGCTGGTGGTTGGGGGGCAGAGCAGGGGCAGGGGGTTCCATTCCTCCCTCCATGCCAGGCACGGGTTTGCATGGAGGATGTGTGCGTACAAGAGCTGCGAGGGTTAGTGCCACTTGGAGGAGGAGGAGGAATTTTTTTTCATCTCCCACAAAGCCCTTAAGCCAGAGGTGGGCAAACTATGGCCCGCAGGCCACATCCGGCCAATGGGACCGTCCTGCCCGGCCCTGGACCTCCCAGCCGGGGAGGCTAGCTCCCGGCCCCTCCCCTTCTGTTCCCCCTCCCCCGCAGCCATAAGGGCAGTGTGACTGGCTCCGGCTGGGCGATGGGGCTGTGAGCTCCTGCTGCTCTGAGTGGCATGGTAAGGGGCGGGGGGGGGAGGTTGGATAAGGGGCAGGGGGTCCCGGGGGGCAGTCAGGGGACAGAAAGCAGGGGGCGGTTGGATGAGTCGGGGGTTCTGAGGGGCGCAGTGAGGGAGTGGGAGGGGGTGGATAGGGGATGGGGGCCAGGCTGTTTGGGGAGGCACAGCCTTCCCTACCCAGCCCTCCATACAGTTTTGCACCCCGATGTGGCTCTTGGGCCAAAAAGTTTGCCCACCCCTGCCTTAAGCCGCAGCCCTGCTCTGGCACTATACATGTTTGCTGTAACTGTAGTATTGATAGCATCTCAGCATTTGAGGTGAACCAGTGAGGGCATGCAACTGGGGTCAGCTAGCTGGGTGCTTTCCTTTTTTTATGTGTTATCTTGGTGAGGAGTGTCAAGGAAAGAAATACCAGTATTCAACTTTCATGCTACATGAGTCACTGTTATGAGTCAAATAAAGACAGGAAAAAAGTATCCTGGTGTTCTGATGTCGCGCTCAAATATCATGCTGGGGAAAGAGTCCACAAGAACCCTCAAGTACCTCCAGGCACAGTTTCTAAGCAATGAAAGTGTCAGGGCTGCGTTGTTTGATATGTCGTCCAACAGAATAAAATATTTCCAGTTAATGTTAAAAACATGTCTTGCTCTAACCAGCTAGTACCAAGAGGCCAGCAGCCAGCGCAGATGAGACAGGCTGCATCCAAAACCGGTTCAATTTTAAATATACCTTTTGAAGGGACTCCTGGAAATTGCAGTGCCTTTCACTTTCCACCTCCTATGCTAGCTGCACCAAAGGAGGAGAGGGAAGTTAGGTGGAAAAGAAAGCTCAAATCCCCAGTCCTCCTACTGTGTGTGTAAAACAGAGAACACAGTGCTGCCTTTTTGGCATGATATTGGTATTCCATCTAGGACATTGTTCTCTCCTTCCAAAATTCAGATAATAGCATGAAAGAATAGAGATGGGCCAGACTGGGACTCAGGTCTGAGCAACTCTGAGTGTTGGTGTAGGGGGGTGAGATCAGAATCCATAGATCTGAACAGCTGTTCTCCTCCTCCTCCCCTGGTTTTGGTCCAACATTTGGTCCCTGGAGCAACTTCTGGTATTGGTCTGGATGAGCCTGAAGACTTGCTAAGCATGATAGATTTCCACATTTTGGGAGGAATTCTTATGGGGACTGCTAGTGAGATTTCAGTGTCAACAAACTGAAATCCACCCCTCATCCTCAGTTCATTCTTGAATTATTTCTATAGTCAAAAAACTTACCTAGATACAAATACCATCTCCTCATCCCATTTCTAATAAATACTACAATTTCCCCCTCAAAAGCATCTTTCTGCAGCTGTTTTTCAACATTATATTATCAGGTTCCTGGATACAGTAATTTTAAAAAAATAAAAAATCCCTCTGCAAAGCAAACTGTAGCTCTGATTTCAAGCCATGCAAATCATTGTTTGAATAGCAGTGGATCAGCTTAAGCAAATGATACTTTTCACATCCTTGTAGCACACTTTCTATTGCTACATGAATGAGTCTGAGAAACTGCAGCAGGTGTTAGGCAAGTTGCCTCCAGATTGTTAGTTGTTTTGTAAGCCAGTTGTGTGTGTGTGTTTGCGCATGTGCACGTGTTTAACTCACTCGAAGGAAGGTTGACCCCAGTGAAGTTGTAGGAGCTGTATCTCAGGATAATTATGCTAATTATGTTCGGAAGGATTTCTCATTAACTTCCTTCCGTGTATTTAAATGGAGTAAAACTTGGAATTTTTCTCCTTTTGTTCCCTCCCACCACTCCTTTTTTGTACAACATTGCTTATCTAATCAACCCCTAGTGTTTTCTCTTTGACAGGCTCACAGCTGTAATGATACTTCTCATTTCACTTGCATGAAACAAGTAAATGGCTTTCATTCATGCTACCTTTTGTCTGATCAAATAGGTAATTACTATGTGAAATTAAAGACTTCTTTAACAAAAAGGTTCCATATTGTTCATGACTGGCAGAGGTAATACAAAAAAGAAAGTACCGTGATTGGAATGCCATGCTGAAACCAGCCCCATCTCTGAAAGCAATCAAAAGTGTTGTTTATACACATTCCACTCATTTGAGTGAAAATACAAACTAGGCTGAGCCAGACTGACAATCTACCTTTAATCTACATTCCCTCCATACTTTTTTTAACAGAACATCAATTTATGCAAATAGAAAATATGACAGCAAAGTACTTATGCGTGATGTGCATTAGTAGGACAAGTAAAATTCTGACCATCGGCAGCATCTTTGAATCTGCAAGGTATTCTCTCTGATTGACAAATGCTAACAGGTTAATTCATGCTATAGCTTTTGGTACTATAGGTAGTGTATTTCTTGAAGCAGAAAACAAAACAAAGCATCTCTTAGAGTGTGAAAAATTCTCATTTGCCGTTCATGCCTTCTGCTCCCCACTGTAGTGTTCCCACTGCATAGGACTGAGTTTGGAGTTGTATCAGATCCAGGGCTGTTCATGAAAGATCAAACAGTAGCAGCTGTAGCCAAAACCAGGCATTTTTCATCTGTCTCTGGCTAAGAGCAGGCAACCTTTTCTCTCTGATACAGCCTGTGCATTAGGACTACTCAAGCGCTCAAACTAGAATGCAGCTGTCCAGGTGATGAGCAATGCTAACAGGTTAATTCATGCTGTAGCTTTTGGTACCATAGGTACTGTATTTCTTGAAGCAGAAAACAAAACAAAGCCTCTCTTAGAATGTGAAAAATTCCAACATTTATCCAGGAGCATCTTCTTAAAGACAACATTTCATCTTCCCCTCTCTGTCCTTCAATCACTTGCTCTGTCTGCAGGTAAGCATCATTCCCACTCTTTGTATTTTACCTCTGGGAGAGGTAAGCTTACAACCAAAGTGTCTTCAGTCCCTCTTTCGGGCGGGTATACCATTCATACCTGATGACAGAAAATGGAATGGACCTTTTTGTTTCTTCTCTCCTCCCTCCCCCATGTGTCTCTTTAATGAATGCCAAAAGGTTACTGCATTCAGGAAAACTAATTGGGGCCTAGTTTCAGCAGCATGAGCCCCTGGAATAGAGGTAAAGAGAAGGGTAAACAACGTAAATATGTATAACTGTTTGTCTTTTCGTTATTAACAGCACATGCCTGCCAAAGATCAAGTCAAGATCCTATTTGAGCAGTTTTTCATAACCTAGAATTTTGAAACAGTATTTTTGCCCCAAGCTTTTTAGCATAGTTGGTCACCTCCCAAATGGGGAAACTTTTAAAAATAATCTGTTTTCTTCAGGTTCAACTCTAAATGTGGAAGTTTGAGTTTTATGGGGATCAACTGAGTTCTTAGGAGAGAGGTTGCAGGACAGTAGGATCAATACTAAAATATATATCCTATATTAAATATATAATGGACACAGTTTATGCATATGCTGGGTATACACTCAACCTACATATACAGTATGGGCCAGTTTCTGAAACCCTGACTTACACTGTCATATCTTCATCATCAGGTTAGTTCCATTGACTTCAGTTGGACTAAACATGGAGTTATATACTACTCTCCATGAGTTAATGTATCAGAATCTGGTCCTATATGACTATGTAATAGATTGTTTCTAATATTGAGAGTACGGTATAAATTATAAGCAGTATGACTGTGTAGTGGATATAGTGTGTACTGGATACAGTATACTGGACAGTAATCATGCCTCTCACCTCTGGAGTGCCTCCTAGTGTTCAAGTGGAGTGTTGCCAAGGTTTGCTCCATCTAACATCCCCTTTTGGTGTTCTGGTGTCACAACAGTCTGTTGTCCTATGTGGCCTAACCGTCTGGCTGGGTCACAGAAGATAGGAAACTCAAAATCTAATGGCCTTCAAGCCCATCTCCTGGCCTTTATGTGGTATTTGCCATTCTCACCTTCTTTTATTCAATCCTTCCACCATTTTCCGTGGGCTGCTTCTACCTTTACCTCGCTCATCAGCATCTTCACAAGATGTGCAGACTGAGCTGCCTGCACCTTGACTCTGAGGTTCCTTGCAGCTTCTCCTGGGGCCAGCTATGGAGGGGTTTCCTAAAAGCCAGTCTCAGCTCTTCAGTGCAGCCGCTGAATTGTCCTGATGGCGGCTTTCCCTGCCCCTTGCTTTAAGACAGTCAGTATCTCTCTGGTTGAAACAGGAGTTCCCTCTCTGCCCTTTTTCTGGGGTTCATGTCTCAGGCCTTTTGCCTTAGGTTAGTCAGCTGCAAAGCTTTCGCCAAAACCTTCCAACTGAGCGCCCTTCCCAATTAGCTTGCCAGTCTGGAGGGCTGAGCAGGCCAGCCTTCTCCAGGTAGTGTCTCCCCTGTTGGGAGGAAGGAGGAGGCAGTTTTTATGCTGTTCCACATCCCTCAACTACTCTGTAACTGGCTGGGTGAGAGGGAGCCTTGCCCTGCCCATTCCGAAAGGCTCTGGGCCCTTAAAGTACAGTAACAGTATTCCTTCTCCAAGCATTACTCATTCTTGGGCTTGCTTCCTCCCTATCCCTATCTCCTTTAGGTTTCTCTGTATCTTCCTATTGGATCTCTCAAAGAAACATGCCAGGTGGTGGGGTGGGTTGACCACTAGGTAGTACTGCCCTAGATGGCAGATGACCCAATCACACTGCTATATACAATAGGTGCTGTTCACCTGGGGTACAGTTCTGCAAAAGAGCTCACAGCACAAGCAGAGAAGCTTCTCAGTCATATATTCATGCGGCTAAAAAAGCATCTTCAACCTGCAGAAGCCAGCCAGCTGGTCCAATAGCATATGGGCAGGAAATACTGGCCACGAACCACTGTACATGGGACTGTGGGTCATGAATCCACGTAGTTCATGGACTCATTTGCCATTCTTCTGGCCGCGCCTTCTGCTCCCCGCTGCAATGTTCCCACTGCGTAGGATTGAGTTTGGAGTTGTATCAGATCCAGGGCTGCTCATGAAAGATCAAACAGTAGCAGCTGTAGCCAAAACCAGGCATTTTTCATCTGTCTCTGGCTGAGAGCAGGCAACCTTTTCTCTCTGTTACAGCCTGTGCATTAGGACTACTCAAGCGCTCAAACTAGAATGCAGCTGTCCAGATGATGAGCAGTGCATTGTGTGGAGAGTAGATAACACCATGGTTCCCACAGCTGTGCTGGATTCCAGTGGAGTTGAAGGGGCTGATTTTAACCTATAAAGCACTAAATGGTTTGGGACCCCAGTCACCTGAAGGACAGTCTCCCTTCTCGTACCATGCTGCCAAGGCTGAGATCAACAAAGCCTGGAGCCCAATGTATTTAAATGAGAATGCGCTGCTGGCTGGACATTCTGCGAGCATACATCCTCCTCTTTGGAATATGTTTCCTTCCTTAGTGTGACAGAGCCAAATGTGTTAACCTTCCGGGCCTGCTGAAAACCCATCCTTTCTTGTAGGCTGTTGGTAAGGTTAGGGGTTCATAAGTGGAGGGGCTGGAGAGTACAAAGGGATCTCATGATATGGTTAGGTAGTGTATCTTGAGCTTTTGTGGGAGTCTGTTAATTGCAATAATAGGAATTCATACAAAGTATTATGCTTGTCTCTCCAATTCTTGGGAGGTGCCAGAGAAGTTTATAAAATAAATACATTGTCTGGCTGTATTGGGTAGGATGTCCCCCAGGCTTGGTGGGCCAGTGATTTGATCCACTATGGAAGATCTGATATTCCTATATATAAACTGAAGCTATTGTTACTGCTTGATAAAAACTACCGGGTGGCTTTCAGGTCTATTTGAAAAGTTAGTCATTTTTAACTTATGGTTTTCCCTACAAGCCTTCTGAGTAGGTATTAGAAATAATGTTGAGAAATATACAATATGAAAAACTATAACAAAAATATTGTGTGATAGTATCCATTTAATGATAGTTTGGGAATGGAATGAATGGATAAAAAGGCAATAGGGAATAAAGAGAGCAATACACTTCACTTAATATAGCAGTAGAGATTCTGTTTGCTATAGCTTCTAGTATTACGGCGTAGCCCCGTTACCAGAAAATCTGCACTTTAGCAGTAGAAAGTTTGATTTCTAACCTTAAAGATACAATCTGTTTTCTTGGATTTGTTTCAGGCTTTGCAATGCCAGCTGCATAAAATACCACTAAGCTCTTGCACAAAGAGACATTTGTAATCATTTTACCCTGTAGCAGAAAAAAATATCTTCATTTATACACTCATTTTGAGTTCATAGGCACATTAAGGACAAACTTTAGATCTTAATGAGGTGTAGGTGTGTGTTTCCCCCCTCCTGCTTCGTTCTGTTTTCTGCCCTCCTATAGATTGTACTATATTTCAGAGCATTAGGAGAAGAAATGCTGAATCTTTAATGTGACATGAAACAAAAGAAAATCTCTGCACTGCAACAGAGATGAACTTCAGAATTGTGACCTCTCTTTAAGGCCTAATCCAACTCTCATTGAGGTCAGTGGAAAAGCTCCCACTGATTTCAGGCCATAAAAGAAAAAGTGGGTTATGTTGGATTTTGCCCTCCTTTTTAATATAACAACTTGCACTGCTAAGTATGGGTTTTGATTTATAGATATGAGGGAATGATTTCCCTACAGCACTTTGCATTATATCAGGGCCTGATATAATGGTTGGGACTAGAGGCAGCTGGAGGATAACAATTCCGTTTTGTGACTGTCTCAGTTATAAGGCTAACAGCACTTCTGACCTCTTTGAGTGCACTCCCCTCAGGTCTTGGGCCCCTAGCCACCACCTCTCTTGGGATGGAATCATGCAGTGCTCCCACTCACAGACTGGCCCTTGGGCTGCAGTCTCCTGGTACTGATCATGGTTATCTCAGCGGGTCTGACTTCAGCTCCGACTCCACGGTTGTGTTCTCGTCAGGAGCAATGACAGTGGGAACCAGTGACCCGACAGCCTCCTTAAAACAATGTGTTATTTATTTAGAACCAAAGCATTTAAGAGAAAAGATCTTAAAACAACAAACCAATCTCTACACGTCTGCCTTGCCCTGAAGGGGATCTGGGGGAATGTCCAGCTTCTTCTCCCTCCCTCCATAGAACGCTCTTTGTCAGCCTGTCACCCTGGACAGCCCCTGAAAATTGAACTTCCCCCCTCTTCCTCTCCTGAGAAGGCTTTTTAACTGGCTGTGTAGCCTCCCTGCATGGTAACACCGCTGTGTCTCTTTGGGCCAGAGTGCAGATGTAAACCATTGCCCTATAACTGCTCCTCAGTATTTGTGGGAGGCTTGCTTATCTACAGCAAGTGTTGCTTTCCTGCTTGTTTTTATCCCATAGCTCCCTGTTAAGCTAGGTCACTAGATTCATGCAGGAAAGTCTTATAGCCCCTTATTCAGTCACGTCTCCTCGCTGAGCAGATCCCATACCGTGTTCATAAAAATGGCTACATGTCCGTATTCTCGGCTTATTACACTGCAGCTCCATGTCTGGCACAGCAACAACTTCTGAGGTTTCAACATTTGTTTTTGTTACTAGTGGGAATGAAAACAAAGCCCATCAAACACTTTTATGAAATGGATTTGTGTCCAAACGTACATTTTTGGATCAAAGAAGTCAGGTATTTTATTCCCCCCCTTCACCCCCCTCTCTGGTCAGAAGTGACCAGAAAGCGCTAGATCTCAGAAACCCTCCCATCAAAAATGTCATTGAAATTGATATGCCTCTGAAAACATTTCAGCTTCAACAAAACAACAGATTTTGACAAAAATCCATTTAGTCTGCAATGTTCTGACTGGCTCTAGTATGCAAACAAATAGTTACAGCAGTCAAAAGTAGAACATATCTGTTAAATCGGTAATACATTTTCCCAAGTGCAGTTAGCTTAAATACTTGAATTCATGCATCACAGCACATTTCAGGCAGGGGGTATATTCAGTATAACTGCAAAACTTATCATGTTGCTGCAATCATTTGATCACTTGGGCCAGATTCTGATCCCTGCTATGCTGATGTAACTGAGGGCAGAGCCCACGTGTACAGATACAGAGAATCCTTCCTTATTTTACTATCATAGCAGCAGTAGCTGGGTGCTCTTCCATATAATTATTTGGGGCCAGGTTATACCGTTCAGGCACAACCCTGCAATGGAAATTGCACTTCTAGCTGGCTTATTTTCCCTCCTGAACTGTATCTTTGCATAAGGGCCAGTTGTAATCTAGTCCCTGCTAATGAATACAGTTTTAATGATGAAGAAACCCTTTAAATGAGTGCTGTAGCCTGCGCAAAGATAAAGCGTTAAAAGAATATATTTCACTAAACAAACTGCTTCGTATGCTACCTGATAAAATGAACATCAAAACCTCATTGTAGCAGTGGGAATCTGGCCAATGAAAATAGAAATGTTAGGATCACACATATAAAAGTTAACTGAGGGTTCAGTATAAATCAATATTTACCAGTCAGCCTAAGTCCGCTTTGGCAGAGTTTTATAACTAGGTACCAAAGGCTCTGCATTTTCCCCCAGAACTGTGATCACAGTCTTTAGAACTGTTAGAAGCTTTCCTTGATTATGTTAAAAAAAACCAAAAACGCACACAACATTACTTGCATCGGAACAATATTGTTTGTTTGGCTGCCCGGCTTTTGATTCACTTCAGATGTTCGCAAAGAGAAGGAGAACGAAGAACATGAATAAAAGGCTTTTAAGCCTATATCCTACTGAAAAGCAACAGGGAGGTCATGGCCCTAAACTTAAACCTAGGCCCACATGTTTAAAGGTATTTAGGCACTGGTGTGCACAGCGATGTGGTGCCTAACCAATTTAGGAACCTAAAGTCTCATTTTCAAAAGGAGTTTAGGAACTTTGAGCTAAATCAGATCAACTGTCAGTGGGATTTTGACTCCTAAATTCCTACAATTCTTTTGGAAATGAAATTGAGGCTACGTGCACACTACAGCTTGTGTCGGTACAAGTTGTATTGCTCAGGAGTGTGAATACGCCACCCCCCTGGGCGATGTAAGTTACAATGACCTCAGTGGTGGTGTGGACAGTGCTAGTTCAGTGGGAGAGCTTCTGCCACTGACATAGCTACTGCCACTTGCATGGGCTGGAGTAAGGAAGTCAACAGGAGAGCTCTCTCCCATCTGCTCAGAGTGTCTGCACTAACACCAGTGTCCTCACTGAAGCCATTGTCACCAGCATAGAAGCAATGATCCTCATACACCAACTCCACTGGGCTGGACATTGTGTGCGGATGCCAGACTCTCGCCTCCCAAAACAAGACCTTTACTCTCAGCTCTCCCATGGTCAGAGATCCTGGCGTGGTCAGAGGAAACACTACAAAGACACACTGAAAGCCTATCTTAAGAAAACTGATGTGGACATTGCAAGCTGGGAGGAGCAAGCCATCAACCAACCTCAGTGGTGCTGCATCCTCCATCAGGCAGTGGCCCACTTTGAGGAGAAGCGCCTTGCCCTCAAAGCTGAAAAGAGAGAGGAAGATGGAAAAAAGAAAGAACTTTCTCCCAGCAGGCAGGTGATCCGCCAGGAAATGTCGGTACCTACTGCGGGTGGATCCCAGTACTGCCTGAGTACACTGGTAGCTGAACAGTGACTCTGCGCAGTGGTATCACTTTTGTATCTGGTCCTAGTGAAACACTTTTTCTATCAAAAAGAGACGTGTTATCTCCTGGGAAGGAAGGAGGAAATTAGAGCCAGATGGTTTTTTGTTTGTTTGTGGATGTATGTTGGCCACAAAGTCAAAGTGGCTGGCACATGCATTAAAAACTAGGTTTTGGCAGGTTTGAGGCATAGTAATGTTTAAAGCTAAATTAACCCATGTATCCCCAGAAGTGATCTCCTGTCTGACAGCTCATCCAAATGACTAAGGGCTAAATTAAATAAGGATTCTTCTCATATGAAATTAGGTTTTTTTTTTCATTTGTTTTTCCTTTGTCTTGAGGTGCAGAAGAAGGAGCTGGGAAGGGATCTGTTTCTGTCACTGTTTGGCAATCTCAGAATAAAAAATGAGTATTGTGTTTGCAAGGCAGACCAAAGACAAAGCTCCCATATTTCTAGAACATTTGCTATAAGCACTCAAATCATGTTTAGAAATGACATAAAGAATATTTTCCCTAAAATGTTTACAGCATTGAAGCTATTTGTAATTACTATCTTTATGAATTTATGATTCTGTATTATTCTGAAAACTGAATAGCTCCTACTTTTGAGTGATGAGGATTTGATAAAATAGTATTTAAATCGTCAATGATCAGAAATGTTATACTGAATAGAGAAGAAACCTTCAAATATTGCCTTATTTTCACAATCTATGGCATTAGGTGAGTAGGGCTATTTTAATCCCGTATTTTCCATGCTTTGATATTTTTAATTGAAGGCTAATGTTCACTCTTCATTTTACAGTTTTAATGCTTTATTTCTCCCTCTAGTACACAGCAGTGGCTTTTGCTAGCACAACTAGCTGGCACTGTTTTACCTCATCACTTTGTACAATTCCTTCCTCTGTTCTACAGTAGGAACTGCAGTACATGGCCATTGGGAATAAGGTTAGCCTTGATTCTACTTGAAAAAGGTTTCTTCTTGTAGTATCCCAGCTCACATTTGAATATCCCTTATATCTTCATCTGCTCCAGAATCAAGTAGTCTTGTGTTTGTCATAGACCAGACTCACTTAACACTTAGTACCTCAGGGCTCAGTTCTGCCTGGGGGCAGAAAATGGTGCATTAGCGGGTAGGCTCATTTAATACAATTTAGCATCCAGGGAGGTTGTTGCGGGAACAACGGAGCACTGCCTTATCTATGTCTCCTAGCAGACACATCCTTCCATTCTCCAAGGTAATGGCAGTTGAGTACCTATTTGCATTCTGACAGGTTTCAGAGTGGTAGCCGTGTTAGTCCGTATCAGCAAAAATAACGAGGCGTCCTTAAAAAGAACAGGAGTACTTGTGGCACCTTAAAGACCAACAAATTTATTAGAGCTTAAGCTTTCGTGAGCTACAGCTCACTTCATCGGATGCATTATTTGGTAGTCTCTAAGGTGCCACAAGGACTCCTCGTTATATTTGCATACCGTGTGTATGGGCTTAGAACCACTGCAAGAGAAGCATCCAGTGTGTCTGTGTGTACCCTTACATGCCTCCTTTTGTGTGTTGCAGACCCCTATGAACAGGTAGTGGCTGCAGATGCTGGCACATCCTTCCAAGCACAGTGCAACTTTAACTGCACTGTGCAGCTGTTGCCAGCACATCTGTATGCATCTCCCCTCCACAAGGTTCTGCGCATTGCAGGATTGTATTTGCAGCTCTCTCTACAGCTCTTCTCATGAAAATAACCTGTTTTTTATGCAAAGGCCTGTTCCCAGGGCAGATGGGAGGATGGTAAGACATGCAAAGATTTCCAGAGGAAAATGCAAAAGAGATTTGCCCCAGGATTTAGGACTAGACAGTAGCTGGTCAATAAATCACTCTCTAGCTTAGATGGGAAGAATGTAAGGAAGTACCAGATGTATGCCACTACCAACCTAATGCAAATTCACCCCCATTTTGTCACTTCACTTCCTCTAACCTTTTGACTGACTGTAGGGCTCAAACCGGCAAACACTCACTACCAAGCACAGTACCTACCCTGAGTAATCCCATTGATGGTGAGCACTATACTTTTTAGTGCCAGTGTTCACAGAATCTGGTCCATTGATTTGTAAGCTCCTGAGGATAGGGACCTTTTCTTAGCGCATTTGCCTTTAAAGAATCATGCACATCTGTGGCACAATAGTAAGAAAAATCAGCAACTAACCTAAAATTTCCCAGCCAAAGATTAGCATGATTAATTAGCTTAATTTTTGCTTTATATTGATTACATTAGCAAAATGATATATTAAATGTGTATTTACCAATATCTTAGAGTTACATGTTATTTTATATTGATTCTTAGAAATTTTGTTTCTATATTCTGGTAGTTTCTGAACCAAAGATTGCATACCTGGAAGTCACTGACTGGTGCATTACATGAGTGCTTGTCAATCATATTGCTAAATTCCTGACCAAGAGCTGACCCAATCTCTCATATCCCTGGAGACTGCAATGATGCGGTATTAAAACATAATCGTGTTAGTGGATCTGAAGAGGGATGAACTCCTGTAATATTAAACCCCTCCTTGTTATACAATAGCTTAAGTATCTCTGAGTAAAATATTTTGAAACATGGTGAGGCCACAAATAATTCTAATCCTTTATTTTTTATTTTTCAGCAAGGAAAAAAAATGCAGGGTCTCAAAGATCACTCAATGATACTCCACTCAGTGATGGTTTCTGCCACAGCTGGCAAATGTTCAAAGGCATTGGACCAGATTCATTCCAGAATTAAATTTAAGCTGAAGGAACTTCATTCTTCTGGGGTTTGATTCTCAAAGCTACTAGTCCCCATCAGAAAACATGCAAAAAATAGACATAAAGAGATCAGGCTGTCCGAGCTTTCAAACGGAAAGTCAAGTCAAACCTGCTGTCTGTGCCCTCTTCACTTGCTGTGATTGGAGCGTCACAATTACATTATGATCTATTATAATTCTGTTTGTTTACCCAAACCTGTAATTTCTCTCCATTTACAAAAGAAGTTTTAAAGAAGCTGTTTTCTTTGGCCATTGCACAAAGCAATCTTAAAATAGAAAAAACTGTCTAAGAACACCCCACAAATCAATTCTTCGGGCAAGCTAGAACATTTTTGAATGCTTCCTCACATCTGGTTGTTGTAAACGGTGTTTAATGTAGCATGCATGCCAAGCGCTGGAGCCATCCCACAAAACTAGAGTTTAGAGGCGGGAGTTGAAAGCTAGGAGTTTGTGGTTAGTTAATGAACTCCAGACAATTATAATCATAAAGAAGCAAGTACAAATAAGAGGAGGAAGGAAGAGACACAAATAGCAGCAGGGATTAAAGAACTAGACTTTTTTTTTTCTCAAACTGGCATTGCAATAATTGGTCTGGCTTGACTTTCATCATCTCCTCACTGATAAATAGAGAAGTATCATTCAGATGCTATACTGTATCCAGGCAAGAAAATCAAATGGACTTTATATAACATGCCTTAACTTGATCAGTGAGGAATAGCCATCTTTGCAAGCTAGAAAACAAAAACTAAGCTAGTGTGCAACATCATGAGGTATTTTAGAGGTACAAAATATAGAAAATCAAATGTATGTTTTTAAACAACCATAACACAGCCAATGCAGTATTACCATGAAGGCTATTTAAGAGTTGTTTTACTCTGTAGCAGCAGCAGCAGAAAAGGATATTGAATTCTTCCGTGCAATGCATTGGCTTTGCCGTGGTACATTCTTTTAAGCTGCCCCAGTATTATGTATCATTGCTTGTAATGCAGATCTAAATTCCTTACCATATAACATGGATCCAGTTTGCAAAAACAGACTCCTGAATTGCTAATGCAAAATGCAGGGTGCGTGCATGGGTGCAAACTGACAATGGCATATACAAAATACTAATTTCCTCTGTCCACATTAGAGCTACTATCTCTAATTATTATTTTATTTGCATTGATTAGTGCCTAAGAGCTCAGGTCATGGATCTGGATCCCATTGTGCTAGGCACAAACACAGAACAAAAAGATAGCCCCTGCCCCAACAAGTCACAGTCTCAATATTAGTTGTGTCTATCCACAGTAACTTCCAGGCGATCACCATTAAAATATGTACAGTTATTGATGTCTTTGGGCTAGTTAATATTACCACAGTATTCATGGAAATGTGCAGTAATAAATAGCAACAGACATACTGCTGCCAGAAGTGAGATTTTCATGGTTACCATTGTAGGATAGTATACATCTAAAAGCTCAGGCATTTCACTAAATGGTTTTATGTCGTATATGCAACTTTGCTGGTGATAATAAAGCTTGATGGTAATATAATAGAAGCCACAAATAACATTTTATGGCCATCTTTTCTGTACCCCACTGATCTACAGGGTTCCTCTCACAAGCCCAACAGAAGGTATTTTTTTAATGGTATCTTAAAATGTGATGAGCAGCAGTTATAAGATGCACCCACCCTGACAGACTTTTGGGGTTTGGTCAAGAGTGGCTATGGCACTTGTGCCTGGAAAGATTATGCTACGTTTTCCCTTGAAATCCCTCATCCTAAGGCACCAGGACTTGCAGTTTCCTAACAAAACATTTGTTATGCCGATTCCCCTGGCAAGTATGGCAGGAGCTCCCAAACCATCAGAGTCAAAAGAAGAATCCCATCCAACTTGTCCCCAGGACTGGTTAGACTGGATTTGACAAAATAGTGCTCTTATCTCATAGAATCATAGGGTTAGAGGGGACCAAAAGGGTCATCTAGTCTAACCCCTTCAAACCAGAAGCCACTGAACTGTGGTGTTTAACCACATGATTTGACACAAAAAAGTCTGTGCACTACTCATTACAATACACCACTCATTTCTTCAAAGGAAAATTTCCAAATATATTCATATTCCACAAACTCGTTTAACTCAGTGATTTATCATGTCTTCTCAAAATACATCATTAAGTTGATCATATGCATTTACAGAGGCAGCAGAGCTGAAGCTAGAAACTCATTTTATGATATTTTAGTCCCTGTTTTCTAAGGCACTGTTTTGCCATGATTTAGTACTTGTGTACATCAGTTATAAGAAAGTGTCACATTTGATGTCCTCATTTTTTCTCCTTTCATTGCTGATTGGTATAATTTGTATGAATGCCTTAAACCCCCCACTGTGTGTAGACTACTTGGAATGCACATATAATTACAAACCCTTTTCCCCAGCTTTGTATGGAAAAACTTTTTTAAAAGCTATATTTAGTTATATATATTCATTTTTTGGGTGCTCGGGTATTTAGTCATTATTACACAGTGTGTCTCTCCTGATAAGCATTCTCGAGGAGTTGGGAAAGCCAAAGTAATACAAAGTGAATAAAGAGCATAAAGATTACAATACTGCAAAGCACAATGTATAAAAGGGGAAGAGTTTATTGCTATGCTGGCTGCATGACTCACAGGGTTTATGTTGCTGGAGTTGAAACGTGGTTTCCCAGGCCAGGTTCCCATGGTTTAATCATGCTGGAAGAGATCGATATCCATGGTGATGAGCAGGTTGCTGTGCCTAGGAGAGAAGAAAAAAATGTCGTTTAGTTAACATTAGCTCTGTGTCCCACAGCTTTGCAGCATGTTAGTTCTTAAGGGGGAGCATGGCTGCAGCCGTCTATAAAAGTGCAGCTCATTGGCATATTAAGGAAACAATTCCACTGTCCACTATGTTCAAAAACAAGGATTGAGAAAATAAATAAAATATTAAGGCCTTAATTTTCAGCAAGGCCTGAACTCAGCCTTTGATTTCTCTCCTGCGAATAATTGTGGGTTCATTTTACAACATTCATGTAGAAGTTCAAGTACCTTTCCCAGTCCTACCAGGTTATGCATGTTTAACTTTTCATTTGCGAGTTCTCCCACTTAAAGCTAGCCATGTGCTTTAGACCTCACTATATAAAGGGCCTTCGGGCCAGATCCAAAAGTTTATCAAAGTCAATGGAAAGGCTCCCATTGATGTCAATAGGCTTTGGATCAGGTCCATAATTTGTAAGTACAAATCAGGTACTTAGATGTCCTTGTGTGACAAACTGCAGGTTCAAAACTCTGAGTGTGTTTTCGAATATCAAATCCTAAAGGATATAATTCCTTCACCCCCCTACAAAAAATGTTGAAATAAAGAATGGATGTCCAAAAAAAATCTGCATGCCCATGCTAACTTACAAAGGGATCAGCATACAAACTTAGAATCTGTAGTTATTTGTTTCAAAACTACTGATTTTTCAGCTGGCAGTTCATGAGCACCTAAACACCACAAATGGCCCAGACTGTTGCATCAACTTCCAGCTAGTATGTACTTGAAAAGTAGCAATCACAAAAGTTGAAAACCAAGACCAGGCATAAAGCTCTCTCATCCTGTGAGTTCTGTAGGGCACACCTGAGGCTAATAAAACAGCTCATTTCATTGGCAGCGCAGATTCTGGAGTTTCCAAGAAGCACCCCGTTTCAAAGGACATGTTCTGCCACCTGCACATCTTCATTGGCCCTAGAGAATCTCCAGAAGAGGGAGTAATCTGGTCCAAAAGGGGTGTTCTTAACCAATTGGCCCACAAATGCACATCCTGCTCTTCCTTTTTTTTAAACCACAGCCTTTGCATGCAGAAAACCCTCATTCTTTGTAGCATAGATAAACTGTTTTTCCACAGCATCCGCGTGCATGGAGGCACAAGGCAAATGAATAGTCACGTCTGTCCTATGGCTGTACCAGTGTTCAAGTTACAAAGCAAAGTTAGCCCTCAAGCCCATCATGTTGCCTGGGGACTCTCCCTGGGGAATATGCCCTCTAAGACCCTATGAAATTAGTTTGGCAGCTTGTGAAATAAGTAGCGTAGCTTCCATATGTCTCCCTTCCCAACTACAGGGAAAATTCCACGTTCCTTACACCTTCAAAGGTACATCTGGCCACAGGTGAGAATATCTTCCCACTATCACTGAAATCTTCACCACATAGCAAGGAGTCTGGTGGCTTCAGTGGCATGTGAACTATTGTTGATCGTAATGACAAATATAAATCATAAGTTGCTGCATTCAGGGGTCTGAGGCATATTGCATGTTATTGAATTGTTCTCAGCTAGACACTGTGTATGAGTAAAGGCTTGGTTCTTGTTCAGTGCTTGATTTTATGACAAGGACATAATGTTTAAGAGCTGAATGGCATGTTTTTCCTTTCTGATGTGATCCTTCCTTTTCTTTGAATAATGTAGACTTCTTATATCGGTGCTGTGTGTAGTCTTTTATAACATTAGACTTCAGTCATCTATGCAATGACCTGGGACTTCTTAGACACATATATTTGAATACACTTTTTTGCCCCTTTTATTCATTAGCCACATACACAGAGTAACTGTGCCCCAGGTCTTTGTATGAGGTATGAAAATCATTGTGAATTCAGCTGGGTTAGGGGAGGGAGGGGAATAAAATACGAGCTCAGTGTTTGCCAGTCAAAGCATATTTGTTTGTATTACATGCTTGTAAACTGCTTTGAAGATGTAAAACACTATATATGTGCTAAATATTATTTGCAAGCAATACTCCCACATAAACCTATCCTCACAGGTCCAGGTTAAGCAATTGGTTGAGCAATGACCATGGATAGCAAGGCACTGCAGAAAAGTGAAAGCCCCCTCTATAGCCCTCTCACGGATAAATCAGCAACAACTATGTCTGGCTGGCAGAAACTGGAGGATTTGGCAAGCAGTGGCATTATTTGTCTCCGTTTTCTTTCTGCCAGGGAAGAAGCCAATATGTCTCTGCTTTGATTCCTTCCTTTCTAGTGTGCAAACATCTCTAATAATGTCGGCACCACTTTGGGCGTAGGGTTTGTTAGTCAGTTTGATTCCCCCCCCTACCTCCCCCCAGCTCGTTTTGCAGCAGTGACACAATCCAGGAGGATGCTGATCACCAACAACTTCCATGTATTTCAGTAAGAAACAATCAGAGCCTAGATTACAAGGCATTGCAAAGACTATATGAACAGTACCCGGTACCTTTCTTATGGAGTGTTTATTAACTTAAGAACAACAAAGCGATGAAGTGCAAAGTAGATTCTCTGGACATTAGCAATATTTAGTTACAATAGGTAAGATTTGGGACTTGAATTCTTGAGGACGTCATTGTAATAACTTACTTGTTTGCAACAACTGTTTTCCAAAACCACATGATTGTTCCCTAATGTGTTAGTGAATAATGTGTTTATTATTCTTGTCCGCAGTACAGGGCATCTCAGTGCCTGGAAAACCACTCGTGTAATAAAACCATTGCCGGTTTATCATTTTAATAGAATAACAGTTTTGTATAATGTTCAGGATATTACTCTCCAGTATATGACAGTGGCAATAATGTGAGAAGATAGGCATTTTTATGGCTCAAATTATTACCATGTTTGGATTTTCAGATAACAGATTTTACTTTTCCATTATAATGAAAATAAAATGAAAACTGATAAACCAAGTAAGAGCCCAGTCCAACCATGTGCCCTGGAAAGTTGGCTGCTGGTGCCAGGACAAGCCAGCCTTTCAGAAGGAAGCCGTCGATGGGAAGCTAAGTTAAGAGATCACCAACTGAGTCTACTCCTAGTTCTCAGCCCTTCAAACTTCCTATCTGAGGCTATACAGAAATCCATCTCTAGACAGTGTCTTCTTTGTGCCACCATGGATGGGGAAGCTGATGGGCTCTCAGGACTCTTTGAGGTGGGATTCTCTGTTTATTTTTTAAAGCACAGTGATGGAAGTAGAGGAGTACAGGAGAAGACTTATACCCCATCCTGTTGTCTCTTCTGGTGGGGGGAGAAAAGGGCCCAAGCTTTCTTCTTAACTGTTCTTTTTATTTAATTCAAATTCCAAATGCATTTAGGATCCGATCCAATCCTCGCTGATTTCAATGAACTTTGGATCAGCCTGTTAGAAAGCCACTGGCTATAATGCACCAGGAATCACTCGGGTTGCAGGAGAGCCTATAAGCTGCACTGTCAGCACAGTGTGGAAGCTGCGGTGACTCTTCCAAAGTGGCTGACAGGTTTAGTGGGGCTGTCGCCCAGCTCCCTCATCCTCAGCCAAAACTAAGACATGACAAGTGGGAGCTCTGCCAAGTGAATAAAAGGAAAAGCTGCAGTCTGTTTGGTTGAACTCAAACTTGTGAATGCTCCTTGAGGGTCATATCGTATTAAAGTATTACTTGCAGTCCAAGAGAAGTAAAACACCTCTTATTACCTTATTCTCCTACTGCACTTACTATGAAAATACTGCATTTCCCTGTCTTTGATAACCTGCAACCCTTTCTGTCTGCCTTTGATACTTCCTATTAGATTGATCTGATGTTCACTAATGACTTTTCCACTGGTTAGCAGCCTTTCATTTGTATTGCATCCTTCAGAAATAGTGCTGCTCCAAATCATTCCTTTTCCCTCTATTTTTTCTTTCCTTATCTCTTATTTTTCCCTGCCACCATATAGCAGGAAGTTTGATGATTTAATAAGGGTTACACTACTCTTCACATTTATTATTATTATGTATACATATTACATTACACTAACCCAATAAGGGTTATATTACGCTTTCCTCAATGGACTTACCCTGTTTTTATACTGAAATTATATACAAGGGGTCAGATTGTATGACTCTTACTCAGCCTGCGGAGCACTTACTTAGGGGGAATAGTCCCACTAAGTCACTGAAACTACTCCCCTGAGTAAGTCCCCACTAACTTGAGTAAGAGTGGCACAATCAGCCCCATATTGTTCCTGTTCAATCTATTCAGTCTATATTGCTGGGAAATCTCTGCACATTTGAAAATCAATGGAATAATTTTCTCTCTCTCTTTTTTTTTTTTTTTTTTTTTAAGTAGGGCTCACTCATACTGAGTTCCTGAACCCAATTAAGCAGGGTAATTCAGGACAAGAGCACCTTACGTTCTTTGTGTCTGTTGCATATGGGAGCCAAGTCCCTAGCCACACAGTGGGATCTCGCAGCCCCCCTGCACACCACCACCAAGAACATCTCTATAGCAGGTTTCAGCAATTCTCAATGGGATCTAGAACATGGGAGCCAGTGGGTCTGTGCTCAGCACAGAACCAGTAGACCACTAAGGTCCAGGAGGGCCTGCTACTTAGCCCCATAAGGTGTGCTGTTAGTTTTGGCCCTAACTGTGAGTATAACCAGTCCATCTATTTGTTATCCCTGGATAAAATCACCAAGCCCTTACCTGATTGCCACAGGCAAAGCCTTTTACTGAGGCATTGCTTGTGGGATCAGTACTTAGGTCCTCTTTGATATGCCAGACATACGTGACATATGTCCTGGAAATATAAAAATAATGCTATTTCCTTAGGACAGGGATGATTCCCTCTGTGTTTAGAGGAGCATCCTCAGCTTACATCTCCCCTTGGCATGTTGAGCATTTGCGTTCATCATTCCCATTAGCATAACCAGGGCTGTGTTGTTGGAATAACAAACCTCCTCCTAAATTGGGATTTATTAAGGGTTGTTCCCCCCACTCCAAACAGCAGACTAGGTGAATATATTTTACTGAAGAGCATTAGCAAATTCAGGGTAAACTCTTCCTGAAGTGGAATATGATATTCTGTGATAAGTAAATGTGGCACTTTGCACAGCGTGACTCAATCAGTGCAGACTAAGCTCTTTGCAAGCATGGGAGAGAACTGCACACACACACAATGACTACCCAGGGTCGATGAAACAGAAATTAGCCCAATTCACTTCAGGGTCTACACTGGCAGAAGTTAGTTAATGTGGACGCTGCTGCAGAGTGCCAGCATTGCCATGTTACTGAGCGTCATAGTGGCATGACCTGCCCTCTGCTGGGGAACCCGCAGGAGGCCAGCACGCAAATTGGTAGCGTTGGCACAGGAGGGGGCATAGCCAAGCCAGTCAGGCAGTGAAACCTGAGAACATTTAAGCTACCATTGCCTAGCATAACTTGTTCTCTTAACAGTAAGTGGTGCAGAGGGCAGGCAGAGTTATAAGAAAGAGATTGTTATTGAGCACGCATTGAGGCCAGTGTTACATGCTGAGAGTCCTGGGCTTGTCTGGTAGGAGCCTGGCCCAGTTCACACCTGTACCTTTGGTGTCTCGCCAAACTAGGTCCCTCCTGAAACCTGACATGCTTTGTCCATTTCCCCTCATCACAGTGCATGTTCCCTGAGGGAAGATGATGAGTCAGCCTTTGCCTGCCCTGCCCCAGGGATTACTCCTTAGAGTATAGTGTCCCTGCTGGCACAAAGAGATAAAATTTGCAACTCCCTGGACGAGCATGGATGGCTGGGTCTGGCCCAGCATGTTTGCCTCTCATTTCCACCCTCTCTTTGTTGCTTTTCTCTGTTAATTCTTTAAATGACATATTTTTCACATGAAAGATTTCCTTCTAACTTCCATCCAACTTTGTCATCTTCTTTAGGGCAGAGGGCAAAATTCAGAGCCTGTGTAAGTGAGTGCAGTTCCACAGAGGTGAGCAGAAATGCACCCACTTACACCAGCCCTGAATTTAGTCCACCATGTTCCCATTGTGACATCAGATGCACTAGTGATATGAAAAGCTTTGTACGGGTCTGAACAGAATGACCGTACTATAGAATCAGAGCATCTCCAGGGCCGCTAGCATGTGGGTAATTGGTACATTTTTAAAAGAGAAAATGGTTCATGATCCTTGTAAAGGAAAATAAAATAAAATAATGTCATTCCCTACTGGCATTTGTTCAGTGAATTGATACTGTTTGAAAAGGCAGGTATTAAATCTGGGAGCAGCATGATGAGTGTTATAAAGTAGCTAGTGGTTTTATCCTAATATTATAAAATTCCTGTCATTCAGCTCCCACTTATCTAGAAGTCACACATGTTTATTTTAGATGATAGTCATTAATTTATTTGGAATTACCCAGCATGAGAACGTGGAAGGAAGTCACTTGATGTGAAGTGACAAGATGATGTCAAAGAAAGAGATCTTGATAAATGTAATCCAGTAGCAGGTGAATGTGCAAAGCATGTTCTTTCACTCAACCATAATGTTCATTAGTAACATCACTTCCTACTATTTTCCTGCTATTGGTAGTAGGAAAAGTTCTGAATTAGGTAAACACATAGGAGGCTGATAGAGCAATAGGTTAAAGCATTTTCTGAGATCTGGGTTCAGATCCTAACTGGATTAATTAGGGGCAGGCTGTGAAGCACTTACTCACCCTGGTAAGAATTTAGCAGTGTTTCCTAGTGGATAGAGCACTGGGCCAGGACTTAAGAGATCTGTGTCCTATTCCTGGCTCTGCCTGCTGCGTGACCTTCGCATGTTATTTCACCTCTTGGTGCCTCAGTTTCCTCATCTGTAAGATGGGGATGATGATACTGATCTCCTTTGTAAAGGACTTTGAGACCCACTGATAAAAATGTGAGCTAGGGATTCTTATTATTCATTTGTGAGTAGACCCATTTAAATCCTTGGGACTACTCACACGAGTAAATGCTCACCAGCAGGCGGTAGGGTTTCCCTTAATGTCCATTCAGTAGTATGAAGAGATACAGAGCTTCCTAAATGCTAAGTAACATTACTTAGAAACTATTATTAAGAGAGCCCTGGGACTAAAATAGTTTGGGTATTAAAAGCCAGGACCATAGTTCATGAATGTGGAAGCTTGGACAGTTGTCTTCCCACCCTTCTGCCTATGTTAGTGAAAGCTATAATGGTCCTGGCTTTCGTGATCCCTAAAAAGTCACCAAATTGATCCATAATTTAAATGAATTCTAAATAAAGAAGCGCAAGTTGCAACCAGGGGGGAAAACATCCACAAAGGTTTGGAGTAATCTGAAAACTCTGCCAATATATTAGGAGATGACCACATGTTCTAGTGAATCTGAGACAATCTGGATTTCTTTTAACTGTCCTGGTGTCCTGACATTATGTCTGAGCACTGAAATGTCCTGGTTTTTGCTGCTGCTGAGCTGTCTCCTTCCACTACTCTGCCAACTGATTTTGGAACCCTGACCCTTTTCACATGTGTGACACCTACATCATCAAACATCCAGGCTGTCAAAACCAGCTGTTGGCCTAAGGAAAGGGCAGCCCAGTGTAAGGAGAAAAACAAAAACAAACTCCTGAAGTGTTCACAGATCTTCTGATGATGATGCAAGATGTTCTCAGGGACTTCTGACCCTAAAATCTCCCAGGACTGCAGATTTGGTCAGCTTAATATATCGTTCAATAATTATAAGGCCATTGGTGTTTCCATATTCCAAGTCAAAAGAACACAGTAAAGTCATTGCAGACTTGTTACTGCTGCATAGTAGGAAGTTGGAAGAGGTTACTGATGTGTTTACCTTCTCTCCCTAGAGAGGTAAGAAAGGGCAATGCTGGGATTCTTTTGGTTGGCTTAATGTTATAGTCTGCATCTGTCGCCGATGAGCAGTGGGAACTCTGAAGTGCTGACCAGCTCTTTTCACAACTCTAAATAATCAGAAAGACACACAAAGTAATAAAAAGAGAAAAGGGGAAGAGAATCCATATTAAAGACATTAATAACGTGAATGGAAGTCTATTTAAATAATGCTTTGGAACATACTGTCAAGTATTCGTTTAACATACAGATTATTTCCATGTTGACTAAATGCTAGCACCTTCTGGGGGATTCATGAGCCAGCCTTTGATCTCTGCAGATTTAGGGACCACAATCTGCTCTGAGTTACACCAGTGCAGCTTCTGCACTTCTTTACCTGAAGTAAAAAATGAACACGACGTTCGTACTTTTAGTTTAGGTTCTAATCCTGTAGGTCTTGTCCGTTTGATTCATCCTGTCTGGAAGAAAGCAGCAAAAACAATGTGACGTTCCTAAGAGCAAGATGCCTAGGATTTGGTCTCTAGTATGTAGTGGACATATGGGGGTTTTTTCCCACAAAATTACTATATAATTTTTTTCATATGGGTCTGATCCTGCAAAGTGCCAAATGTCAATGTAAGTTGAGATGCTTCGCATGGGTGGTGTGTATAATAGGCATGGGGAAACAAAAAACGCTGGCCATGCAGGGGGCAAATGCCAGATGGGGCGTGGGTCACCTTCTTCTGGAGGCCCGCCGGTCCACCGCTTCTGCGCCGGCCAGAAGCGTCACAAGCTCCCTAGAAGTGTGGGGGAGAGGGACAGGCAGTGACCCCTGGACCATGGCCCTGGCCACACTCTGCCCCAAGGCCCTGCCCCTGCTTGGTCTCTTCCCATAAGGCCTTGCTCCCACTCCGCCTCTTCCCCTCTGCCTGCCCCCAGCATGGCACTCTGGCTTTGCCTGCCCGCAGGCGTCTCCAGGTAGTCCATGGTGCTGCACTCGGCCAGGCGGGGAGCCCAGGGCCGGATGCCGGTGGGGCAGTGTCAGCACGGCTGCAAGTGCAGCCTAGGGGCCCGTGTCCAGCTTCCCTCGGCGCTGACCGAGGAGGCGGCGCTTCCCTAGCTCAGTGGGAGCTCTTGGGGGTAGGGCAGCAATGAACCCTGGAGAGGGGGCAGTAAGGACCCCGGGGGCGGATAGGGCGGGAAGGAGCCTTGGTGGGTGGGGAGGAACAGTAAGGAGCTCTAGGAGTGGAGGGGGAAGAGAGGAGCCCATTTGGGGGTGGGGAGGAACAGTAAGGAGCGCAAGGGGGCAGTGAGGAACTCTGCAGCAGAGCGTAAGGCCAGGGCTGGGCAGCAGAGCGAGGGGGGAAGAGGTGGAATGGGTGCAAGGCCTCAGAGGACGAATCTGAGTGTGGGCGGGTCCGTGGTCCATGCGCCGATGCCCCCTCCCCCCCCACTTCTAGGGAGCTTCCGGTGCTCCATAGCCTCCCAAAGGAAAGACTCACATGCCGCCTATGATGCTCGGTATTCGTCTAACCACAGAAGCCCTTGTGTATTGGTCACTTTCTACCTTCTACATGCTGATGCTATGAACCTGCAAATTACTTTTTCTTGAAAACTAAAACATGCTTGCGCAATGCTACTTCTCAAAGAGAGAAAATGAACATTTCTGTGGGCTCCTGCCACTCCTTATTTTCACACTTTCACATCTTGTACCAACAGGGAATGTTGCAGCTGAGAATTACGACAGTTTCCCCCCTTCTTTCCTTCATAGAATAGCACCAGTTCATTTCAAGGCACACCAATGGCATTCCTGCTCACCAAGATTATAGCTCAACTGGAAAACAAGTCATTCAAGTATCCTGGCATAAACATTTTGGAGCATTTTTACATTACAGGGGAAGGGGAATCTCTGGTCTCAGACGCTATTTTTGTATGCCTGGCATGCGAAAAGTGGCTGTTTTTCTATTTTTACACCAAACTTTTTTTTTTTTTACTGCTTCAGCAATCACTACTTTTCATCAGAAATTTCATAAGCGTTTTTAGTGTGCAGTTATTCCAGAAGCATCCACAGATTATAAACTCCCTAAGTATCTATTGACACAATAGTCCAGTGGAGCCATTTAGAACCGTTACAATCAACACTGTCAATGATCCATAGATAATAGGTCATTAAGAAATGTTTGAACTGTATTTTTCAATCCCAGTTGTAACGATTCCAAGCTGCGTGGTGCTTGTGCACACCCCGTCACTTTCACTGAGATGTAATCTCTCCGGAGAGAGAGGCACAAAGAAAACTAACAGACAGCAAATACATTTGTAAGACATCCAGATTTTAAATGGCAGAATGGCTGGCATCACTGTTGTCCACAATAATAGTGCTTCGTAGTTATGTAGCACTTTTCATCTATGCATGTCAAAGTGCTTTACAAAAGAGGATGGGCATCCTGGTCACCATTTGACAGATGGAGACACTGCGGCAGGGAGGAGTCGGTGGACAGGAGCAGAGTGGAGAGAAGGCTGAGGGGTAAATAGCTGTGTGGGGGGGGGTATTGAGGGGTATACAGATACAGAGAGAAGGGGGTTGTGGGGTATATAGCTGCAGATGGGTGCTGAGGAGTGTATAGTCACAGAGAGGGAGAGGAGCAAGAGGTGGGGAATAGGTAGGTAAATAAGAGCAGAAAGGGAGGGGCAGGAGCCCTGAAAGTTGCATTAGAAAGAGGCGGGGTGGGGAGGGCAGGAGCCAGAGAGTGGGAAGTGGATTGGAGGATAAGTGACTTGCTCAAAGGTCACGCAGCAAGTCCATGGCAGAGCCAAGAGTAGAAGCCTCACTCCCAATCTTGTGTCCTATCTATCTAACAGTTGAGGGACGTGGTGAGTTATAGCTCAGTCTTGATCCATTTTTAGAATGTTATTTAAAATTTAGTTTGTCTCTGTTCCCCCTGCTCTAATTCCTGGGTCCCAAGCACCCACCCGCCCTCTTTTTAATTCAAGGTAGAAACTCCAGTTTCCCCTAGAAGTTGTTTCTTTGTCCTTGACAGGGAGGGACCCCATGGGGAAGTTCAAATACCTTGACCAGGAACATCAGCAAGCTGGGGACCCTGGTTTTACAATACTATACAACATTTCCTTCTAACCCTTATGGCCGATGAGATATGGACCTTAAACTGTGCCGCCAGCCTTTTGGTGCTTTCCTTGCCTATTTCAAAAATCAGCAACTTCTCTTTCTCTTCCACAACCACAAGGTCTGACCCCTGCTGATAACCGAAGAAGCAACTGCCACAGAGGAGTGGGAGGTAGGGGTGATCATGGCTGCTGTCTACCAGTGGGAAGAAAGGGAGAAATTAGGAGACATGTAAACAAACATTTCCAAATAAGAGACACCAAGACAGGTCTAATACTCATATTTATCATTTTAAAATATATTTATACATGTGTGCGCATGCACACACATGCACATTCAACTAGCAGAATTGTGTTTGCTTGTACAAATTATCTATGCAGTCACCTATTCATCATGCTTGTGTAATATCCTGACCTAATACTGGTATATGGTATGCTTGGCCTGGTGTGTGTGAGCCACTAAAAGAAAGAGGATAATCCCAGCAACTAAACAACCTACTACAGTGGTGGAGATGTTAGGGCCCCTTTAGTGCATGTGGCAGAGGCTTGTGCTTTGGGTTCTGAAGCCCATGGTTCAGTCCCACTCGCAAACAGGCTATGTGTCTGCATATTGCAGTGCATTACATTAGTGCAATTTTGGACCTAACTATTTTAATACTTGGGCTCTATGTGTCAGGCTCATTTGTCAGCCTGTGGCATGCAGGCCTTTCAGGGCTATGAGATGACAATTTAAAAGTTTTAGCTTGAAATCTTGAATGAGCACCATTCCGTCCCATTGTGCTGTGAGAGATCTTGTGGTAGATTCTCTGATAACTAGATATGTAATTTATATCTGTATCTGCTAATGTCCTTTGAATTAGATGGTATTGCGAGAATTTTTCATCAGTTAGCTTAAAAAATACTAAAGGCCAGATTTTTATAGCCTCCCTCTGATTGGATCACACCTTCCTGCGTAAAAAGTCCCATTGAAATCACTGGTTCTATTCAACATGGGTAAAGCTAGCAGAATCTAAACCCAAAATACTTGTTTTCAAATAGTGCCTTAATTTTCTTCCACACTAGCATGAGGAAGAATGCCAGTGCAGCCTCCACCATCATTCCAGGGTAACACAAGAGACTTCAAGTGGGATTTATCTGTTTACCTGCTAAACCTCTTGAACGAATGAAGGCTCAAGGAGTGTGATTCTGGAGCTGAGAACAATAAGGCCCACCTAGTCCCCACCAGCTATTTAAAGAGCTCACTAAGTTCAGCCTCTGTAATGGGAAATAAACTTTTCTTTCACAGACTCAGTACTTAATTACACCAACTCTGTGAAGCCTCTAATAATGTGAAGAGCAGTAAAGACACACCCCGACACTCTTCAGGTTTGAGTTTTCCCACATAAACTTTAAAAGAAGAAATCTTTTTTTTACAACCTCACCAGTCTGTGGGATTTTTTTTTAATGGAATGTCTGGCTTCCATATCAATGCATAGCTTTAAATAAAACCAATCATTATAAGATGTGTGAAGCATGTTTTAAAGATCTGCTTTGATTCATGAATTTATATTCATATATCTCAAAAGATTATTCGGTTCTGTTGGGATAGATGATAAATGTTATATTTTAGTATTAAACGGGAGTATTTTGCCAGATAACAAATCTGTAATTCTGTTTACATTTTGCTTACATTTCTGTTGTTTCTTGGAGAAATGGGAAGTATGGGTGGAAAATGGAAAACAAATAATTGTGTGTAGGTGCATGTCAGTCTATCCACATGAACATAATTAGTAACATATGGCTTCACTGAAAATAACGGGAATTTTGCCATTAACACTCAGTGGAGCTAGGATTTTACCTAATACATTTATTGTAGGCAGAGCTATGAGTGGCACCTTTACTTAAGTTCTCCCAGCACTTCCAATTATAAGACTCTATTTTCAGTTGCTTATAACTTTGCTAAACTTTAACCATTCAGTCTGAACTTTTCCATGCCTGGTGTCTTTTTTTTTTTTTAATGTTTCTGCCAAAATTGTTCAGTTGTTTCTGCGAATGAGATTCTGAAACCTACATTGTTTTGCCCATGTTGATACATGGAGATTTGTGTAATAATATCTATCAAATGATCGAATTTCCCAAACAACAATAAAACCCTATCAAAACCCATCTGGTGATCTTTCATGCAATATGAGATCCTCTCGAAAGACCGGATTTTGATTTTAGTTTCTCGACTGTAAAGGCCTGATCCAAAGCCCATTGAAATCAATGAAAACCTTTCCACTGATGTCAGTGGATTTTAAACGGGCCCTTAATTGGGTGTAATTCCGTTGTATTTAATGAAGTTACTCTGAATTTACAGCATAGAAACTGAAATGGTTGTTGTTTAGGCTGTGGTGGCCCCCACACTTTGCTATGTAATGACTAAACACATAGAACAACACCTACATTTTCTCCTGCACTTATTCCACTGAGCAATTTTTAAACCTGGACCTCTGTCTTGTCAGGGTATTGCACTTTGCTGTGAGGCCGAATAATATGCCTTCAGAGGAGTTTTTTCTGCAATATACATAAGCTTGAGCTCTTATCTCCTCTATATCCTATAATACAAAGATCCAGGGGTTACTCAGGGTGTCACTACTTATAGCTAAATCCTCCCTCCGAGTGCTTTAGGGGGATCCAGGAACACTGCTCCTTGCCTGCTCTGTTCCTCCAGTCCTGATTACCATGGAGGATTGCAAAGAGTTGGCTGACAGGATGCGCATTTGGAAAAGGAGCGACCTTCAACATTGGCTAATGCTTGCAATAGATGGCATGCCCAACAGTGTCTGGCTTAATATATTCCTTTAAGTCCTGTTGTGCCATCCAGCCCAGTACCCAGCCTCCTCCTTGGTGCTCTTTGGACCATTTGGTAGTAATTCTGCCCTATTGCATTGCAGGAGCATAGAGGCTTCTTAGGACCTTTCTTCACTAGCTCACCCATGAAGTACAAAACAAAATTTAGCCATCAGTAGACCAGTTAAAACCACCTGCCAGTAAACTTGACCAACTGGACACAGATTAAAGAGATGTAACCAGCTTCTTTGATTTTATTTTTGCATCAGATGGGAACTGATCCTTTTCATTAGGTGGATGGCTTGCCCATGAGTTGTTTGGTTTGCCATTGTGCTAAATCCTTGGGTTCTGGTTGGTTGTGTATTTGGTCTGCTAGCTTCTTTACTTTCATTTTACTGTATGTTATCTGATGTTTACAGTTATGTACCCATATGCCTTATGAATTATATTTTACTAAATTAATAAGTTAAAAGGCATGTTTTAGCTGAGATGAATCTGTGAGGCTTGGATCTGAACTTCCCCATGCTCAGGGGTGTTTGGATCTGGGGTTGTAGTCCAGGCCTATCTGATTTTCAGAAACAGGGGGAGAAGTCTGGGCATTGTAGTGTGGGTTCTACACATACACTCTCTCTCTGTCTCTTTTCTTCCTCTTTCTCCACTCCTTCCGAGTGCCCAGAGTACTGAAAAGAAGCAGCAGCAAACTCTCCCCAAAGGGAGCACTTTTTAAACCATATTCTTATTTTGTATTACAGCTCCTCTCCATTAAATCCCTATATACGCCTGAAGCCAAGACAGAGTCTATTACTGTAGCTGCTACCTGCTTCTCGAATGGCATGCTGTGGCATAATGTGCAGAAAAGGCCAGAATACATGGTTATGAAAAATGTGAAATAGAAAGGCAGCCAGGTAGCGGAGCCAGTACATTGCACCACTGTGGGGAAGGCAGATTCAGGAGTTCCTGTGGACTCCGAATTTCTTGGCCAGCAGAAGATCAAATAGGTCACCCAGATGACAAGTTTAGTCTACTGCAGTACACTCCCTGCTGGGAGATATACGGTTCAGTGTGGGCAGTTGTGTATGCCATTCTCTTAATTAGAGGGAAAATAGTATCCCAGAGCCATAGTCTCTAAGCAAGGGGGATGATCAAAGGGGGATGGCATCCTCAGTGTAAAGAGGTGGCCAAAAGCTCAAAAGACTGGGAATGGGGCCATAAAAAAGAATCAAAGCAACACTTTTTTTGTCTGATTAAAAAAAAAAACCCCAACAACTGCAACCATTATGCTCAACACAGCATTTTAAAAGTTCCCATGCTTACAAACATCCCGCTATGCATAAACTGTGATTCATTTGGGACGTTGTTAATTAATATTGGCATTGCTTAGCCTCCCGCTGCTGGCCAGCTTCTTGCTCAAGAACTGTTTCATAATAATAATTTTAAAAAAGCAACATTTCATGTTGAAACAGTAAAGCTCTTCTTCAGAAGTTTGACAAGTCTATTAAGGCAGAAAGGTGGGGGGAGCAGGATGTCGAGTTTTTCCCCCCATTGGTTACACTGAGTTCCCTTACAGTTGGCAACGCAAACAACCTGACTCTTTAGCAAGCTGATGTCCACCAGTAGCAGATTCAGAGGTGTCAGCTTTTTGTTACCCTGATTTTTAAGTACAATTCCCAATGGGGAGAAGCTGCCATACGCCATTGCAACTCGGAATGTTGCATCAGCCAACACAGTTGCATTTTTTTCTTTTTCATTTTAATTTCCTTGTGTAAACTAATGGACATGGAGTCTTTATTTCAAAAATAAACAAAATTCCTTTTACTAAAGCTCTGCATATGGCTGTTTAGCAACTACGCACTAAATCCATGGAACAGAGGAAGAGTTCAGCAGTAGTGGATTAATATATAAATGGATTGTTTTCCCCCCCTCTCTAAAGCCTCCTTAAGTGCTGACTGACAAAATAAAACCTGAAAACTTTGTGTGCTAATTGTGTTCCTTGGCTTCCAGCCCATTAGCTGTCTATCTTCCTCTGCATTTTAAAGAGTTTCATGTAAGAGCTTTTTTCTTCTGTTTACAGGCATACCGGGTGGCTTATTCAAAACCACGGATAGGTCTGAGGGTCAGAAAAGTGTTCCCCTCCCCCCATCCCTTATTTAAGAAAAAACAAGAGTGCTTGAAAACATCATCCCCAAACAGCAGCACACCACATACAACAGATCGAAGACACGAGGGCTGTCTTTGTGTTTTTCCTAGAAATAAACATGAAGGGACAGCCAACACTAAGCACCACAAAATTACCGGGCTAGCTCCTCATCTGTTGTCAATTGATGTAGCTCTGCTGAAGTCAGTGAAGCCACGCTGATTTACCACAGCCGAGGATCAGTCCCATTGTGGAGCTTATTAAATGTCCTCATGAGGATTCTAGCATGTGTCAGACCATCACCTCTGAACTTGTATCTCAGGAGAAGTGTGATTAAAAAAAAAATCTGTTTCTTGTTAGTATGCTCTGGGGAGTGTATGTGAACAAGTGATTGATGCACCTGCATGATTTCAGTCCCACATAATATTCCAGTTCAAATGATATAACTAAACATATAACTGGAGATGTTTCTGGAGACATCTGCAAAAGAAATGCTCACGCACCCTTTTTATAGTATGACCTGAATTTAAACACACACACACACACACACACACACTCTACTACATTCCTGTACAGAAAGAATCTCTAAGAGATTTTTCTGTCCCTCACGGATGTTTTTAAGGGTTGTTGGGTTTTTTTGCAGGAGAGAGTAGGTGCGCCCAAGAACAACAACAAAACATTTGGTCAAGCCTCATTTCCCCTCCCCTTCCACTTCAGTTTCAATTTCACAATTGCAGTTACTAGTAAGCAGTCTCTTACAGTGCCTGGAAAAAACTCAGAGCTGTGCATGAGTGATTTCATCTTGCTAGTGCCTGAGACTGGGAAGTGTAAGTGATCATCAACAAATCATGAAATGGGCTTTGCGCTAAGGGCCAGATTTGCAAGAGAACGGAGCACCATTTATTTATTTATTCATTTGTATTTTGGTACATATGGCTAATGTGCAAAAAGCTTACCACGTAAGTATAAGATGATAGCCAGCAGGTGGATGTGGCAGACAAACAGACGGGGGGAACACAAGGAAGCAATCAGACAATAAGAGCTCAGCTTCCATTTAAGCACCAAAATAAGTAGCCAGATTATAAAAAGAGCTCAGTATGTTTGGGGGTGGGGATCTCTTGGAAGTCTGGCCATAAATCTCTCAATGGAAATTGCTGAGAAATGAGCACTTCTAAAAATCTGACCTGTGTTCAGACACCTAAGTGGGAACTGAGCTTTTTTGAAAATATGAACCCCTGGGTTGTTTTGGAAATCTGAGCCCACATGCTATCAAATGCACAAAAAAAAAAATTCCTATGGTCTCTTTCACTTATAGTAATATAACGTTCAGTTGTAAACAGTAATAGAAAACAATTCTGATGGAAATGTGATTTCCAAGTCAAAGTGTCTACAGCATGTAGCCATTCTATTGCCATACCTTCCAAGGTTGTTTTCACCGTTACCCCTTTGTTCACAACATTTCCAAATATACCACTATTACATTCTTTCAAAACAATCAGAAGGTTGGACTGGTGGTTGCTACATGAATATACCTGCAGTCTTTCTCTTTATACCTCTTCTAGCTGAGGTTAGAAGATCTAACTGTGGATCAAACATTCCTAAAACAATTAACGATTGTCCCTTAGAATACTGGTTAACATGTGACTATGAGTTGGAAGGGACGTTTTGCAGCAGAACTTTGAGTTAAAGTTTGTGTAATAGGAAGATCTGTAATGCTTAGTTATGTGAGTAACTGTTCTCCAAGAGTAGTCCCATTGAACTCAATGGAACTAGTCCCATACTTAAGTCTTTGTAGGATTGTTGCCTAAGAACTAGAATTAGTCCCTGACAGCTGCATTTACTATATTTTGCTAATCCATTCTTACAGACACCACAAATAGCACATTTCATTGTGCTCCTTTATTGATCGGGGGAAAGATTCAGTTTGACAGCAGTTTCAGAAAAACCTTCATGCTGTCCAAGATGTGGTAGAGTCATTAACTATTCTAAGCTGACATATGGAAATTTAGCATTTAATGTTTGCCCTGACACACTAAAGCAGCATCATGCCAAGTTACCAGCTGATGCCCAAGAATTTAAATAAGTACAAAAATAATATCTGAAATATTTTCTGCTGCCACTTTTGGATTTTAAAATTCATGCTTTGATTATTTTTGTTACACTTAAACTCCCTTTGGCAGGGAAAAAGGGGGTTGAAATTCCATTGCATTGCCCACTGCAGTTGGAATAAATTGATAGGATTTTGCAGCTTTTTGCAGTTGTATTTGTACAACTTCATCTTGAAATAATTTTAATTTCAGTGACTAGGCTTATAATTTTTTCAAGCATGTTATACAGTTGGCTGTACATAATTATGTTTTACAGCCTTAAGCACTTGCAATCTGCTTACCTAAACTATTCTGCTCTAAACATGGCATTTAAGTGATGGTGAAGGAACTGTCTGTAATTTACCAGTTCTGAAATTAAATGATCGGTTAATATGTCAAAAAATACTTCAAAAAATGAACAAGGATAGTCAACATGTCTGTCAGACAGAGTACAATTATCTGGAATTATAAAGACAATGCGTTAGGATCTTGAATCTTACTGGACTGTATGGTCTCTACATGTACAAAACAATCAAATATCTGATTTGCATGGAAAATCACAGAGCAAGCTTTTTGCTTCTAGCAGTCATAATTTTTGGAATGCCCTTTCCCTGGAAGTGTTCTGAGAAGTAGGTGGTGTAAGTAGATTACTGTATATCCTTTTTCAATATATTATTAATAGTAACACTTCCCACTTTAAAGCATCTTTCTTTCAATGATCTCAAGGCATCTTTGAAACATTAACTAAAGGCTTGTCTACATGGTGAGATAATGTGTTCTATAAGGGTGTGATTTCTAAATCGTACTATCATGTTGTACATTAAATGGTCCATGTAGACCCTTCTGGCGTGCACTAAAGTTTCCCTAGTGAATTTTAACATAGTACTGTTTCAAACAGCACTCTATTAAAGCACACCAGTAGAGTCTACACAGACCAATTAATACATAGCATGTCAGTGCACATTAGAAATCACACCCCTGTAGAACATATTACCCTGTGGTGTAGACAAGCCCTACGCTTCAAAACACCATGCTGTAGGTAAGGGTTATCACTGCCTGTTAGTGAAACACAGCTGCATGAGCGAACACATGCCTAATTTGCAAGTGCATTTCTTGTAACTGCATGTGCAATTTGGGTACTTGCATGAAATAATACTTGTTCATGAACAAATACTTGTCTAAATGACCATCTGTCCAGCTACCTGATTTGCTCCTACAGTAGTGGGAAGTGCATGTACTAATTAGGCACACAGTTAGGCTTTTTTGCACACGGTCCTTGGCTTCTGATGTTTTGCAGAGCTGTCTCTCTAAGTTTGAAAAGGAAATGTTGAGATTCTCTCATAAAAGGAAGCGATAGGCAGGGTTGTATAGACACTCTAAAAGCTGTAGGCTTACGGTGTTTTTAAAAGGAGAGGGCTGTATGCTGCAGTACGGTACAGCAGTCCTGTGTCCCATATTAAAGGCAGATGGGTGGGGACTATAACAGTAAGTCTTGCTGGAGATGAACTAATCTAACACACAGATAATTCAGGTTAGAGCAAACTGGACCATCAGCTCTGGGGAAATAAAGTACAGAAACTTAGTTAATGAAACAGAAAAACTTGCCAAAGATTCAGTCATATGAATACATTTCAAATCAGTGAAGTTCAGCTAAGTTTGAAATTTACTTTTTGGCAATCTCCCATCCCTAATTAATGAAGCAGTTCTGCAGACAGGAGCAGAGGCTGATGGAGTCTGAGGACATCTGTATAAGGGGGATTGGTTGGGTAAAGATATCTTTGACAAGTAGACTGTGAATGTAAGAATTGCAGCTGGGTGAGTGTGACCCAGGGATCCCTTGGGGACAACTGGCAGAGGGCACAGGGTCTACACAGGGGCTTTCAGGGATCCCCTGGGTCAGAAATATGCACAATAGTTCACCAAAGAGTGGGATATGAGGTCTCTGCCTAGAGCCATTGATCATCATAATTACTGTGAAATGTATGTGTGGACAGTATTTAAGAAGTTATGTATCTATGCTAAAAATTATGTTTGTAGGGTCTTGGAGTTCAGGCAGGTCACCAGAAGGTTACATACCTTGGAAATGTTCCTTTCAGACAGGAAATGATGCCTATCTGCCTGTCTGGTCATTGGTGCATTCTGTGCCTCACAATACGTGCCTGTCCACATATTGAACAAGGGGCAGAACGAAAGATTGTGAAATGTCCCAGAGAGGAAATTTACAGGGTGAAACAAACAGCAGGGGTGCAAGGAAACACACGGGATCCTCCATCTAGGAAGCAACTGACACTCTGCTTGTCTCATGAAAGGAGAGTCACAGCCAACATGGTTGAAAAGCTCTGCAAGGATTTTGGGTGAGCAATACTCTACCAGACACAAGAGTATTTTATTAATAAATCTAGGCTCTAGAATGTGTGTTATGGCTTTACTTTCCATGTAACCCTTTGTTGTCAATACTTCTACTTGCTACCACTGAAATCTCTGGGCTTTGTTAAGCACAGAGCTGGTTTCTCTATAAATATTTCTAAGTGCTGTGGCATTAAACAGAGCAGTGATCTGACGTGGAACAGGTAAGCTGGGATGTCTTGTTTCTTTGGAAGCAGCAGATCTATAAACACTGTGAGTGTCCAGTGGACCAGGGGCTGGACACTCTAAGGAGATACTCAGAGGGCTAGAGGGTTGCAGTGTGCCATTTGCTAAGCTGTAGGGTGGCAGCAGGACCTACAAAGCCTAAAGGGGAGTGCTTGTGGTGCCATGGCCAGTGGAGTTGGGTAGCTGACCGATGATAGGCACAGACTTTCTCATGCTAAGGGCCAGGGGTGGCAAAGTGTCTCACAGCCCTGGGTATCCCCTGGAAGCATTGCAGTGAGTGGAAGGTAGCTGGAGAAATTATCTTTGACAAAAAGGGATAACTGCAATAGGAATCAAAAGGGTCTCTGAAGATGAAGAAGGAAGAGGGTTTTGCAGAGAATTGTTGTCCTTAGATTGTTGAAGTGGAATAGTACTAGAAAGGGTCATAGGGGAGAGAGGAATAAAAGGTAGAGATCAGCAAGGGGAAATTATTTTAGGAAAATGTAAATCACAGATGGATGGAAGGGATTAGGCTAGATTCAGCAACAGTTGCCTTCAGAGGAGAGCAGGAGCTGATAGCTGGGAGTGGGATGGAGAGAGGACATACAAATTCCCTTTGCTTACCCACACCTGTAAATATTTCTGTAATCAGGTCTGGCCCCTTTGCACCACTCAGTTGTTATAAAGGAGCTGTAATCTGGATGCAAACACTTATAAAGTTTGCAGACATGATACCAGGTTAGGAGGGGTTGTAAGTGCTTTGGAGGACAGGATTAAAATTCAAAATGATCTGGACAAACTGGAGAAATGATCTGAAATAAATAGGAGGAAACTCAATAAGGAAAAATGCAAAGTACTTCACTTAGGAAGGAACAGTCAATTGCACAAATGCAAAATGGGAAATGACTCCCTCGGAAGGAGTACTGAGGAAATAGATCTGGGGGTTATAGTGTATCACAAGCTAAATATGACTCAACAGCATACCACTGCACTGTTGAAAGAAAAAAAAAGCTAACATTCTAGGATGTATTAGGAGGAATGTTGTAGGCAAGACATGAGAAGTAATTCTTCTGCTCTACTCCACACTGATAAGGCCTCAGCTGCAGTATTGTGTCCAGTTCTGGGTGCCACATTACAGGAAAGATGTGGACAAATTGGATAAATCAAGAGAAGAGCAACAAAATATTTCTTTGTCTTTGTTCAACAAGGACCTAGACAAATTGGAGGATTGGGCCAAAAGAAATCTGATGAGGTTCAATAAGGATAAGTGCAGGGTCCTGCACTTAGGATGGAAGAATCCAATGCACCGCTACAGACTAGGGACCGAATGGCTAGGCAGCAGTTCTGCGGAAAAGGACCTAGGGGTGACAGTGGACGAGAAGCTGGATATGAGTCAGCAGTGTGCCCTTGTTGCCAAGAAGGCCAATGGCATTTTGGGATGTATAAGTAGGGGCATAGCGAGCAGATCGAGGGACGTGATCGTTCCCCTCTATTCGACACTGGTGAGGCCTCATCTGGAGTACTGTGTCCAGTTTTGGGCCCCACACTACAAGAAGGATGTGGATAAATTGGAAAGAGTCCAGCGAAGGGCAACAAAAATGATTAGGGGTCTAGAGCACATGACTTATGAGGAGAGGCTGAGGGAGCTGGGATTGTTTAGTCTGCAGAAGAGAAGAATGAGGGGGGATTTGATAGCTGCTTTCAACTACCTGAAAGGGGGTTCCAAAGAGGATGGCTCTAGACTGTTCTCAATGGTAGCAGATGACAGAACGAGGAGTAATGGTCTCAAGTTGCAATGGGGGAGGTTTAGATTGGATATTAGGAAAAACTTTTTCACTAAGAGGGTGGTGAAACACTGGAATGCGTTACGTAGGGAGGTGGTAGAATCTCCTTCCTTAGAGGTTTTTAAGGTCAGGCTTGACAAAGCCCTGGCTGGGATGATTTAACTGGGAATTGGTCCTGCTTCGAGCAGGGGGTTGGACTAGATGACCTTCTGGGGTCCCTTCCAACCCTGATATTCTATGATTCTATGATTCTATGAAAAATGATTAAAGGTCTAGAAAACATAACCTATGAGGAAAGATTGAAAAAAATGGGTTAGTTTAGTCTGGAGAAGAGAAGACTGAGTGGGGACATAACAGTTTTCAAGTACATAAAAGGTTTTTACAAGGAGGAGGATGAAAATTTGTTCTTGTTAATCTCTGCGGATAGGACAAGAAGCAATGGGCTTAAGTTGCAGTTAGGAAGTGTTTCCTAATGTCCAAACTAAACCGCCCTAACTGTCAGGGTAGTTAAGCACAGGAACAAATTGCGTAGGGAGGTTTTGGAATCTCTGTCAGTGGAGGATTTAAGAATATGTTAGACAGACCATCTGTCAGGCATGGTCTCGTTATTATGTGGTCCTCCCTTGAGTGCAGGTGATTAGACTAGATGGCCTCTCAAGGTCCCTTCCAGTCCTATACTTCTGTGATTCAGAATCAGCTCTAAACAGCTTTTTGATGCTCCCCACCCCTTCCATGGTTAGAACTCTGGTGCAAGAGAGAGTCTGGCCCAATGTTTGGAGATGTGTGGAGAGTGATAGTCCCAAAATGGTTTGCCTGTCCCAGACAGCTAAGAGGCACTCTACCGCTATACAAGAGGTCATACTGAAAATTGGTTTTATTATATACCTCAGAGTATGCCTTATGGTGTACCTGAAATCAGTTTTATTTGCAGTGTATTTGGAGTGCTTGTGATGCATACAGCATGTGTTCTTGTGGTATATATGGTATGCATACATGTGCACGCTCGTATGTGTGTGGGGTGCATATGGCATGTGTATATTAGTGTACATTGTGCATACAATGTTTACAGGTGTGGTATGTGTGAGATGCGGACAGTGTGTATGTATGTTTTTGCACAGTGCACGCAGTATGTGTGCATGTGTTTATGCACTATACATAGTGTGCGTGTATGGTACATATGACATGTATGGATGTGTGTTTGTAGACTTGTGTCTGACTGTAGTGGGGCGATTGCCCCTCTCCTGGGCAGGGGTGGGGGGGAGAAAGGGTTAAAAGCAGTCCGGGAGAGGGCGGCTACTGCTGGGGAAAAGCTGATTGGCCAAACAGCCTCAGCTGGTGCCACGCCCCAATCAGGGCTCAGCTGGCCCTTATAAGAGGGCAGTGGGCCAGGAGCAAACAGTCTCCTCTAGCTGTAGAGAGAGATGGGCCTGGCTGCTGGGGAGTGTAACATAGTACGCAGGGCAGGGGAGCTCTGGCCTGGAAACCCCCACGGCTGAAGGCCTAGTAGAAGGCCAAATAGGTATTGGGGTTGCAGAGGTAGCCCAAAGAGTAGGTAGAGGCAGCAGGTCCAAACCTCCCTTGCCTATGATGATTGGCTTATACACTGCAGTCTGCCCCAGTGTGTGGGGGCTCAATGGTGATGAGCAGTAGCCAAAGACTGAAGTGAGGTGGGGGTTCTCCAGAGACTGTGGGGGTACTCCCAGGGGGAAGCACCCCACCTAAAGGGGCACTGTGGTTTGGGAGGGACATATGGGGGGGGGGCAAGCAGGACACCGGCCTACGGAGGGTGCTCCAGAGGCTGGAAGAGCTAATTCCCGAGGATGACCAGCAGGAGGCGCCGCAGGGGTGAGTCCTGCCACGTTACACTGAGTTTTGTTCACTTGTCGATACTCTATACGTGTTGCTCTCAGAGTTATTGGAGTCCCAACACTCTTCTGGCAGTATAATCTAAGGAAGAAGTGCTGCTCTTGGATGTCAGTGTTCAGCGGCCTTTGTCCTTAGTACAAAGCAGCACACGTTCATCCAAGGGCAGAATTTGGCCCTAAGAGATATGGTATGAAAAATATTTCATCTGCGAAGTTGTATAGTATCTCCATAAAAGGACACTGGGATCACAGCCATCTCTCAGAAACTACACCAATGGAAAAATAAAACAGGGAGGATTTAAACATGCATTAATGCCTGTAGCAGATTGCTGACTCACCACCGCAGCACCTCCTGCTGGTTGCCTCAGGAATTAGCTCTTTTCCAGCCCCAGAGCACCTCCTGCTGGCTGGTGTTGCTCCTGCCTCAGGCCCCCCATGTCCCTCCCGGGCCCCTGTACCCTTTACCTTGGGGTTCTGCCCACTGCAGTCCACCCAACACTTCCATGGGGAACCCCTATGCCCACCTTGCCTCAGTGGCTACTGCCAGTAGTCATCTAGCCCCCTTTCTCTTGAGCAAACTGCAGTCTGTAATGGCCACTCATCATTGGTAAGGGGGTTGGACCAGCTGCCTCTGCCTAACTCTGGGCTGCACCTCCTCAGCCCCACTACCTCTTTAGGCCTTAAACAAGGTCTCAGCCAGGGTAGTTGCCAGGCTGGAGTGCCTCTTGCCTTTCCCCAGCACTGCTCTGTGTCAGGTACCCTCCGTTCCCAGGCACCTAGGTCCTTCCCACTCCAAGGCTGGAGTGAGTCTCTTTCTAAAGCTAGAGAGAGAGTGTTCACCTTCTGGCCCGGCAGCTCTTTTATCAGCCCAGCCTGGCCCTGATTGGCTGCCTCCCAGCCTTTTCCTATTGGCTCTCAGCCCCAGTCCTCTCCCAAGGCTGGCTTTTAACCCTTTCAGGGCCGGAGCGGAGTGACTGCCTCGCTACAATGCCCTTTAATATTGTCCTTATGATAGATATTTTCTTTTAAGGAGAATTACACTTTCAACCATTTCAAGTTTAGCTCATCCCTTTGCTGATGAATGAAAGCACTTTTCCATATATTCTACACAATGTAATATATGCTATAGGAGGAAAGTATCTTGTTATATAGCTGGGATCATTAGAGACTTAATACAATGTTCGGTGTAAAAGATCACTTAGGGATGAGGGGACTGATACAGTGACAAAATTCTTAATCCCTGCCCTTCCAACATCCACAAAGTAATATCCCAAAAATTAATCTAGGCAGATTTTGAAGCCCAAAACTTAGAAATTTAGAGTTTTATTATTGTTTCTAGTGTTATACATTGTTAGCTGCTTGTAAACAGGTTTAAAGGTTTCATTTAAGGCTGAGGGTAGTGTCTCTAATCCCACTATGTGTGATCAGTGATATCTGTAGGCATAGTACCGTGTGAATTGAAATGCACTGCTATTTAAGGTCAGGAGAGCTAGACAACGGGGAAAAGATATAGCTTATTATGAAAGTAAAGGTCACACCAAGACAAATTATATCCCATGAGAGTGGAAAAAACTTCCCTTCATGAAGATACAGCAGTGTCGGTTTCTTAATGTTTACCTTTTCGCTGCCCCCACACTGTGATACCAAGAGGAATGCTACTTGAGTTGAAATACCTGTATGCTGGTTGTACAAAGACTGTTCTTTCCTCGCTGATGTGATATGCCATTAGATTTTATTTTTTTTAAACTGCTTGGACCAGATCCTCAGCTGGGGTGAATTGATGTAATTCCGTGGAAGCCAACGGAACTATACTGATTTACTTTAGCTGAGGACTGGCCTTGTTAGTTACAGTGATATAGTTAACCTTGTTAAGGTTGATATTTGCTAATTCTTCTAACCTCCTGTAACAAGTGCTTTTATTCTTCACACAGTGCCACTCTCAGGAGAGTGCTGGTCTCTCTCTTTCCTACATTGGCTTTGTGATGGAAGCTAATGGAAGGCTGGTGGATGGACCCACAAGGGTACTCTCTGAAAAGACTTCAGGCAAAATCCCAATATTCTTGCTTGGTTTTTACTTAGTCCTCACTCATGCATAGCTGTCACTGACTAGCTGCTTGAGGAAGGGCTGCAGGACTGAATTATTAATAAGGATGTCAGGTTGTAGTCCTTTATTAATAGATTAAGGAAAATGTCCTCCTGTAGCATGCAGACCAGTGACTTTCCCATCGTGACAGTTACCAGCGCTCTTTCTTGAGCTACCGGAGCAATTTCATTTTGTTTGAACTTCCATCATGCAAGATGGCACTAATTAAAAGGATGGAGTCTCCAGGCCCCCATCATTTAGTAAGGAGCCCTGGGATCTTGCATGATGGGAGACCAAACTAAATGGAATAGCCCCAGTAGCTTAAGAAAGGGCCAAGTTCTCTGCACCTGGAAATGGCTGTTGCTCCATTGGAGTGCCCCAATTACATCACCAGGGACTATGTGCCCTAGTAACTCTCACGATGGGAGCTCAGACTAGTAAAGATGGGACTGGCAGGTTTGGGTATCTCAATTCTTGCTGTGGTAAAAAAATATTGGTAACATGCGGCTATATGTTCTAGATCTTTCAGTAATGTTAGTTTTTCTATCCATTTGCCCTCCCTCTAACCCTCTGTATTTTTCAGTTTCCACAAAGTGGTACAGTTTTTCAGTCTGAAAACTAAATCTATTGCAAAAGAACTGGAGACCATTCACAGCGTTTTAGAAACTACTCTGTATCAATTAAGATTACATGTAGAAGACCCATTAGCTTTGGCCACTTCCTGTTACAGATGCATTAGCTTTTTGACCTTCATAATAACAAGTAATGAAGGTCGCTTAATTAGCTAATCATGAAGACCGTGCAACAAATTACAGTATATTGAATCTTCACCAGTAAAGAAAAAGAGACCTGATGGCAGTAGCATCAACTGTCAGCCGTTGCAGGTCCCTATCTCCACGCTAAACTCTGGCACCAGTAGAGAAGAGTACAGCAAACTTAGATGCTATATGAGTTCGACAGTCAGAGTCCTGCAGCATCCAGACTGCTAGCTCATGCTAAAACACAAGTGCTCTACAGTTGCAAACGGTATTACAGCAAAAGTTAAACTGCAGCTGATAGCAGGTGCAATTAGTATCGCCACTTTGCAAAGTCTCGTGGCCTTGAAATATCTCTCATGATTGTATTGAAAAAGGGGATTTTCAATAACACGTTAAGGTCACTTTATTAAGCCTAGTTTAGATGCTCCCTTTTCCCTTCTGCTTGGTGTTGCAGCTTCCCCTATATCACACACAGGGAAGAAAGACAAAACCTAAATAAACAAACCAGAAAAACCTGGAGGGAAAGACATAGATAAAAAGAATAATCAGGAGGGGTGGAAATCAAGGGACGTACATCCACACAGGCTCTTGCTCATGACCAGAAACTGGCCTGCTGGGAGGCTGAGTTGACGAGATATTGGCAGAAGCCAAAGAACCTGAAAACATTGGAAGCTCAGATGCAATTCCAAAATTTAGTAAATTTTCTTTGCCACCCCATCCAGAGGGTCAGTGCGGAGGAAACGGACTTCTACTGGTAAGTGTCAGCTTGGAGGCCAAGCAGATTTATGATTAGATTGCTGGCACTTACAGAGAGTACCTGTACTTGCTTGAAAGCCGCCATGAGGTTTACTACTTTGTATTTTAGTGTTTTCAAGCATCTCTCTTCACATACACAGATCATATGAGTCAGATGTAAAAGCAGAGGTTTTAATGCAGGCGAAAGAGGTTCTTAACCCCCAAAGGCCTCCAGTATAATATTTTTACTCTCCTTTGCATTGAACTAAATCAATTTAAAAAAATCTTACAGGCAAGAGTTTCCAGAGGATTCAACCTCACATGAGAGGCATCAGGCCACTAGGGCTAAGGGAACACTGGGCTAATGGACAAGACCTCCACAGTTAGGTTTTTGTGCGGGGGGGGGTTAAGTGTTTTGAGCTCTTCCTTAGGAATGTTGATAGTAGCTACATAGAAGAAATCAATAACTCAACTCTGTTTGGTATTTCCAACCTTTCTGTTTGTCAGCCCAATTGAAAGGGGTAAAGGTCCCCTCCCAGTCAGCTTGTTTGTAGACTGTCATTACGGGAAGCTGGGAACACACTACATATGATAATAGTTTTATGTTCTAGAGACTGAAGGCCTGAGTGCTACCTCTAAAACTACTTCTGCTGTAGTTAGTGGGAATTCTCCTTTAGCTCAGGTATGGCAGCACTTTTTCTTTGAGATCTGAGGGTCCTTTTTTCAAGTCCCAGCAAAGACAAATTCCTCAGAAGACAACTGCAGTTTTTTCTTTCTTTCTTTCTTTCCAGCGTCTCCCTTCCTGCCTGGGTGGCAGTTTGAGGTCACTGGAAGATGTACTAATAGAGGACAGAAGTTTAATAAATATTGTTTTAACCCAATGGTTCTCCACATTTCTCTCACATAGTTATTCTCTGTCCATTTTACTTTTGACCATGCTTCCCAAAATCAAATATGATTGGAGAGGCAGTGTTAGAAATCTGCTGTTTTACTGACTTGTAAAGAGATATTGAAATTATAGCTGAGAATGTTTACATGAGTGATTCTTAAACATACTGCAAATTCAGTTTAATAAAAAAAAACCTTAGTAGGAGTCTCAATGAGCAATAAGATGTAGCCGAATTAAAATATTGCCACTAAAATTAATGAGCCAAACTTAGAATGCTTAAATTTACTCTTAAGTGTGCTAATTTAAAGGATTTGAATATGTTTGCATTTCTTGGCTTCCATGCAACACTTGGAATACATGAGAGAATATAGCCTTCAATTATTTTCCATTTGGTCCTTGTAATGGCTAAGCAAAATAGCCAAGCTTAAAAATGAAAGAGATTTGTTTAGCATTGAAACTGTTCTACATGGCCATTAATAATTATGGAGTGCTGTGTAAAACAGAAAATCAGATTCAACTATCCAGAAGTCATGCAAATATTATTGTTACAGTTTCATTTTTTACATTGAGTTTTGTGGGATGATCGATCATATTTTTCAGTTTGTTAGTAGAAACTGAAACAGAGGATAATTTGGTCATTTTGCTTTGCCCAAATACATCCCCAGCTGGGTACACCTTCCCTGTGACCTGTAAATGACTCATTTGGTATCCAGTAGCAAATATTATACAATGACAAAATAAGTCCACGTTAACTTCATATCATCTCGTGATAGCGTATATTTCACAGCAGCTCTGCTGAGTGAAATACAGTTGTGTCATTACATGGTATCTTGGATTATACATGATTGGGTAATTCACTAACTGTTGGGGCCCCCTGAATTGCCAACTATACAGTTCTCAACAGCCCCCTGTTCCTCTTTTCCTGTCATAGAGCAGCATTGTGTCACCCTGTAGGGTGAGAAGGTTAGTAACTGCAAGACCCAGGACAGGAATTAGGAATATTAAGACTACAAGGATATGTTCAGTAGAAACAAAACAGACGTATAAAGTCTGTTACCTTGAACAAGCTCTTAAATTGAAATCTTACCCAATAGTAAAACTTATTGGAACAATATAGCTGGATATTAAATCTTGATGGAGGTTTATGTCCCTTAAGATTTTTACCTAAAAATGTGACATGAAGGATACTTAGCATGTGAAAGGGAAAGTCCATTAAAATTCAGCAATGCTAGAAACCATAAAATCAGATCTGATGACAGAACTACGTGAATTTTATATCAAGGTTTACATCATACATGTATTTTGGCCATTATGTCAGAATCTTTAAAGGGGAAAGAGTTATTGGTTTTACATCTGTGTCATTCCTTTGATCTGCAGTTATTCTGGATTTATTATAGTGTAAATGGGAGAGCAGAATCAGACTCAAACTCTTTCCAGTTATGATTTGGGAATTAATTTAAATTATTGGACGTTATTTTGGTTGGCTCAGCAGAGCTTGAACCTACAACATGCTGCAGCTTACTGAATGACACGTCTCATTAAGCCAACAGGGAGGTCTGATTGGGACTCAGGAACTGAACCAGGTCTCCTGACTCTGTCACGGGCTTCCTTTATGGCCTTGGTCATGTCACTCAATCTCTCTGGGCCTCAGTTCCTCATCTGTAAAATGTAGATAATATTTCTGTACCTCACTGGGATGGTATGAGGAAAACTCCACTAGTGTTTGTGAGGCGCTCAGGATAAGCTGAGGAGAGCCATGTCAGAACCTAGATATACAGAATTATAACGTTTGTCCTGATTCTGAATCCAATGAACTCCCCATTGAAAGTGCATTTCTTCATGTGGTTAACAATCCCAAAGGCTAAATTCCTTCCCATGTGTTTGTGGAGAGTGAAAACCCTTTTATAAAGAATGAATCCATTACAACAATCACCAAACATCAGAAGTTAATTTAATGCACACGTCACTTTAACCAGGTCTTCATACATACTGGTACAGTACCTAGCACTGTTGAAAGTTGAGGATGCTGGGAACCTCTGGGTGCTACAGTAATAACATTTTAAATATGTTAATAAATTTAACCTTTCACCATCTGTTCTGTAAATAAAAAACAGCATAATTCTCATCATCATCATAAATGTAAGATAAATGAATGGCATGCACGTGTGTAGTCTTTACTCATAGTATTTTCATAAGCATGTGTTGTGTTTTTCTCATTTACCAGATATAAATAAGATGTAAAGCTGCTCTTTCTTGATCTAGGAAATTCCCTGAAACAGTGATTCTTTTTTTAATATGGTAAACTGGTTCAGTAACTGTTCTGACAAGCAAAGCTTATATTGTATTCACATAAGTCTTAATAGATCAAAAAGATTTACTAGATTACACGCTGGGAATGGTCAGAATATTCTAGATAGGAAGTATTCTCTTTTTTAAAGTATTCTTTTTTTAAAAATCTCATTAAATGTTAAAATTACATGTTCTGATACAAAATTAATGTGCTTTTGTACAAGGAATACCTCAGTAGTGGCAAGCCATACTATGTCTCATTGTCCTCGGTCTTTGTGACCACTTCCCCATAGATAATTTCTCTCGAAAACCAAGTATTTTTTGTTTTCTTACTGGAAAGTAAGTTCAGGTAAGTGATTCACCACAATTTTTGAGTGATTTCCAAATGTTTGCAAGATGTAACAAAGTGTATTTGTTTTGCTCAATGTAGTATAATTATCTCCTAGATTTCCTTAGTGCAGCTGGATAACTCCTGTGTATCTCATGGTGTATTTCATTTCCTGGATCTGCAGTGACTTACTTACAGAAAGTTTTTAACTCTCTTTAATGCAAAGGAAAGAAATCCATGGGAAGAAGTACGTGCATCTATATTGGTCATGTATGGAGGGTTTCAAAATAGTAGCCCCCTCCTCCCAATTTCCTCAATCTGATAAACAAACCCTCATCTCCCCTTCAGAAACTACCTTTGCGCACCTAGAATGGAACTTCTTTTAATTCAGTTATTTGTGCCTCCTGCATGCACCGTAGTATTCCAGAGTATGCAGACCTTTCAGAAAATGCCCTGCCATATCTGAGATACTAACGTACACTCCTCTATAAAAATGGATTTATATGATGTTCCCATTAATTTATTGCATTCATAAACCTGGCTAGAAAAAAAATCCCTGTTTTTCACGTTGACGCATGTGAGACAGTTTTTCACAGTGTGGGGGGTGGTAGTTTGTTTATTTGTACCTTGCGTTTTCCTTCAGAAATAGCCCTGACATTACAAGAACTTCTTTTAAATGGCTGATCTAGAAATTACCTTCAGATTTAAAGCAATACAATCAAGGTTGCTAGGGTAACATCTTAGCCTGCCTTTTTATTTCCTTTTATCTGTTTCCAAAGTTCATGTCATTCTTCATGCCATATTTGATTTTTTTTGTGTGTGTTTGTTTCTCAAGGTGGGAAGGAGGCTGGGAGGAATGGGCTTTAAAAGCAATGCTGTAATGCTTTTTTCCCTAAGAAGATGTTCAAATGTAAAGCTAGCAGTCCATCAGGCATTATAACCCCGCATTAACAAGCCAACAAGCTTGTATTAGAAATGAAATAAAGGCCTCTGTTTTTAGAATTACATATGTGTGTTTACATACACATTTAGACTGGTTGAAAATGCAATCCTGGTGATTAGAGAATTGTCAAAAGGGATTAGTGGGTGTCTAGTGATTAACAGATGCCCAGCTCCAAACACCTAAAAGGGGCTGGATTTTTAGAGGGCAAGCATTTGGCACTTTGTGAAAGTCAAGCCCCCTTTGAGGTGTCTCAGTTTAGATGCCCCCAAATTAAGGTACTTATAATCACTAGTTGCTTTTGAAAATTTAGGGTCTGTATGCCCAGTCAGCCTGTTAAAATTCTAGGCTAAGATTTTTCAAGGGAACCTGAGGGAATTAGGTGCCCAACTCCATTAGACTCCTTTAAAAAAAAATCCCAGCCCTAATTATTTGTATGCATAATTTAATTACGGTTGCATAAATTGTGCATGCAAATGGATGCACTTCTGAGAATCAGGGCCAGAATGTCAGAGGGTTCTGCTTTCTGGGTTCCAAAGGATCATTGTAAACAAAAGTGGAAAAAAATGAGTTGAAAGTTTATGAAAGATCTTTTTTTCTGCAACCTAGTTCCAGGCCTTAGCATGCAGATCACCTATCAGAGTTAACAACGTTGCATATAGAAGGCTTGCAAGATTGGGACTTAATGTCCTCCTAACTATATAGCAGGTAAAGGTATTTGAATATCAATGTCACCAACCCATTGTCCATAGCTTACTGATTTGTTATCTTTAATTATTTATACAGATTCGTTCTGATAAGGACAGTGAGATCCATATCAGATACAGCATCACTGGAGTAGGAGCTGACCAGCCACCTATGGAAGTCTTCAGCATTGATCCCGTGTCTGGCAGAATGTATGTGACACGTCCAATGGACAGAGAAGAAAGAGCTTCCTACCATGTAAGTATGAAAATGTCTTTTTTTTTTTTCTTTTTTATGCATTGTACATGTATCCCCCTAATCCACAGCTCCTCTGCACTAGAATAGTGCAAAAGGACTTTGTGGCTAGAATAGACACACAGATTTGGGTCCTTCCCTGAGTTTGGGGTCTGAACTCTCAAAGTCAAAGTAAAACACTCAAAACTGCTAGATTTCAGCAGGTTTCACCTCATCACTGAATGTTTTGTGCAATTTAGATGTACAACTGTGGACCCAACTTGTTTTCTCAGAATTAGGGCCCAGGTTTGCATTTCCAGTTTATGAGGAAATGAGAAAGCATGCGAGTGTTGCCCAGCTCAGGATTTATTGATCACATATTTTACACAGATCAACTCTTTTCCCCGTGACTGAGAAAAGGACTAAGGCATTGTTTTCATAACAGATTTGCATGGTTTTCACTAAAGGTGCGATTCTGCATTGATTTGGTTAAATAGGTACATTTTGTATATGTCTACATGGGAGCTAGAAGGTGTAAGTTCAAGGAGCCAGACCTGCACTAGCTGTGATCAAACTAGCATGCTAAAATTAGAAACGTTGCCGTAGTGGCGTGAGGGGTTAATTTCCCCAGGTACATGCCTAGCATCTTGGATAGCATCATTCTTAAAGCAGCGATCTCCTCACACCACTCGCCACCGCTACACTTCTGTTTTTAGCACATTGGTTCGACTGACATGGATATGTCTCCTTGAGCTGGAATTTACACCTTCCAGCTCTAGAGTGGACATATCCTTTATGTGTAGACTCTCCGTGTTGTTTTAAATGTGCTTTACATTGGTTGGCCCTTGTTAAATAGGCAGCATAGCTATTGCCACAGTAGCATGGTAGTGTAGACACAGACTACAGCAACGGACGGGTTTTTCCCATCACTGTAGGAACTCCACCTCCCCGAGTGATGGTAGCTAGGTCAAAGCATTCTTCCATCAATCTAGCTGTGTCTACACCAGGGGGTAGGTCAGCATAGCTATGGCGTACAGGTGTGGATTTTTCACACCCTGGAGCTACCTAGTTACGTTGACCTAAGTTCTAAGTGTACACCAGGGTTAAGTTTAGCCAATGTAAGGGCTGGTCCGGGGCGGCGAGTTGTATGGGCCCGTGGTGCCCGGACTCCAGGAATATTCAGGGCTTGGAGTCCGGCTCCACCAATGTTTGGAGCTGGGTCTCTTCCCTGGCCCTCCCTGGGGTGGCCCCTGGCCCCTGACTCGCCTCTCCCCACCCCCCCCCCGCACACCTCACCCGGGCCCCGGAGCATCCTTCCCCCAGCCCTGGAGCATCCCTGCCTGAATGAAAGCGGCGCGGCTCTCCCTCGCCTGCCTGCACGGCTGGCACCAGCTGCAACTGCTGCCTAAGGCTACAGCACAGCACAAGAGCAGCGCTGGCAGCAGGCTGAGGCAGCTGGCTGCACCTCAGGAGGAGAGGGAGGAGGCACACGCATGCTTGGCAGCCCTCCCCTCACCCTGCACCCACCAGGAGGAGACGCCAAGGGGGCTTCCGGCCGGTGCCATCTGGTGTGGACCTCACTCACCTGAGCAGCTGCTGGGGCTATGAGTGTTTGACCCTGTGATCCGCATCCCCTGCAGCCACCACTCCTGCCCAATGCTGGGCATGGGGCAGCCCCATCCCCAACCCCCAGTGGGGCTATGGTGTGGGGCAGCCCCTCCCCGTATGTGCCGCACCCCACTCCACCCCTCCCAGATCCTACACCCCAGCCCTTTCCCACACACCCCCTCCAAACTCCCTCCCAGAACCTGCAGCCAAACTCCCTCCCAAAGCCTGCACACCCACCCCCTGCCCCAGCCTGGAGCCTGCACCCAAACTCTATCCCAGAGCCCAACCTCTCAACCATCCTACACCCCAATCCCCTGCCCCAGCCCAGGGCCTGTACCTCAGACCTCCTCCCCTGATCCAAACTCCCTTGCAGAGCCTTAGGCAGGTAGGGAGTGAAGTTTGAGGGGGGGCGGGCTCTGGGCATTCTGGGCACCACCAAAATTTCTACAAACCTGCCACCCCTGGGCTGGTCTACACTAAAAAGTTAAGTCAGCTGAAGTACATCGCCTAGGGCTGTGAAAACTTTCATGCTGTTTGTGATGTGGTAAAACCAACCTAAGCCCCATTGTAAACATCTTCTGTCAATCTAGTTACCTCCTCTCTGAGAGGTGGATTTGCTATTCCAGTGGAAGAATCCCTTGTATCTCTGCAGCGTACAGCACTGCCGCCAGGTCACTATAGCGTTTCTAGTGAAGACATAACCTGAGCCTGCTTTAAACTGATGTAGTGTCCGCACACAACATTACACTGATTTAGGGCATATCTTCACGAGAAAACTACTGTGGCACAGCTGTAGGACAGACCCTACAGCAAGAGAAGGTTTTCTGTCACTGCAGTAAATCTATCTCTCCAAGAGGCACTAGCTAAGTCAACAGAAGAATTCTTCCCTCGACCTAGCGGTATCCACACTGGGGCTTAGGTCAGTTTAACTGCATCACACAGGTGTGAAATTTTTCACAGTCCTGAGTGATGTAGTTTAGCCAGTGTAACTTGATAGTGTAGCAGTGGTTTAACTGAGAGCTGGTCAAGTTTGTATATAGACCAGGCCTAAAAGAATGTGAGAAACCAATATCAACATTAGGGTGTCAGAGGAAGTTACCGAGTCATCACTTGTTACTGAAGTTGGACATGCAGTAACAATTAGTCGTTTTTCATTTTAAATCGTCTGGAGGTGTTCAGACACAGACAGTACAGTGAGGAGATCATAGAAGATCTTAAGTAGGTAGATAGACTAATAGTAAATACAAGGGAATTAATAAATATTAGTAACACCAAGAGATGCTTCCGTAGACTCTACTGGCTCACAAAATGTTCTGTGTGCAGTGTAATTGGTCTGTGTCACAAAGTAGAAGCAAATAGTAAATACAGTCACACAAACTGATAAAAAAAATTGTATTACTCTTTGCATGCCAGCTGCACAAAACTTCAGTACTTCCTGCATCTGTCCATTCGCTCTTTTCTACAGTGGCTACAAAAAGTTGTTTCATAGATTGCTTTGTATCAGCATTGAACACATTCTTTGGTATCATAATAGTCATTGCTGGAGATGCCATATGTCAATGCAATGGTATGGACTACTTCCACCACTATCCTATTCCTAACTGCTCTGTCAGAGACGCACACTTTGTTAGCTTTATCAGGTGTCCAGTTAAGCAGAGTGACAATGCTTCTGTGCAAGAGTAGAGGGATAAAGAAAATAGATTACCGCTTAAGTTGGATGGAAAGAGAAATTTTCCCTGGACAAAAAAGAATCTGAAGCAAAATTATTTTATCCTCTGTGAACAACAATTATTTTGCCTGCTGTGCCCATGAAAATATGAGGAGGATTATTTTGAAAAAGGCTCTATGTCGCTTCAGTGTTCGATATTTTTTCAGAGCTGCTGGGTCATTATAACAGCTCAGCTCTTATAATTCACAAACTAACCCCTTTGATGGAGCCATTATGATGTCAAGTACAAGACACTCTGAGCCCCCCAAAAAAATGACTTAGTTTCCCATAATAATGATTTATGTGACCCAAATTTATCCTATAAGTATATTTAGATCAGAAATTTCAGGAAAGCTTGGAAAAGGCTGCTGTGTGGTGGCTGGTATCACTTCCCCAAAAAACAACTTTAATTTCTAACAGCTGGAATCAATGAGAACGTTTAATCTCATTCATGGGAGTCTCTTTTCTGGAAGAAAAGAGACCTAGGCATAACCAAACAGCTACAGCCAAATTAAGGGTTAATAAATGATTAATAGATATAATAAGCCCATTACAGGCGGCAGTAGTATATGACACAACAAATCCTGCATTTTAGGATGGGGTAGACTCGATGAAATTTGGTCCCTTCTAATCCCATGGTTCTATGATTCTATGTTTTAAATGGCTGTAAGCACATCAGTAGAAGGTGTTTATAGATAATTACAAGCCCTGGTTACAAACAAACTTTTGACTGATTGGACTTTATAAATGTCCCTTTATATAAAGTGGTAACCCAAAACACTGTGGGGAGGCCAATGTCCCAGAGTTATAGGAAGAAAGAAAGGGCACCAGGTACTTATGTGCAAGACTTCCCTACATGGGACATAACTAGACAGAGGTACGATCTTTAGCTGGTGTTAATCAGCATAGCTCCATTATTAATTATTATTATTTTATTTATTATTGTAGTTCCTAGGAGCCACAGTCATGAGCCAGGACTCCACTGTGCTTGGTGCAGTGCGCAGTTCTGGGACCAAGGAGATGCTGAGGGTGGAGTGATGCTGGCTGTGCCCCATTTTTCCTCCTCCCCTGCAATACAGCAGTCCCTGCTTTGTTGTTTTTGCCCCTGCTGGCATCCATGGCTGGCTTCTCGTTGGGTCCAATGAAGTTGATTGAGCTTATGCCAATTTACCATAGCTGAGGGTCCTGCCAATAAGCACCAATATTACTAGAGACAGGCCTGACCTCGGATCCAGACACATGTGAACTCTGGGAAAATTTGGATCCAGATTCAGGTTTGGATCTGAATTTTATAGCTCAGTTCATCTCTAGGTATTATTAATACCTAACGAAGATTCTTCTTAGCTCACCTAATAGAGTCCTGGGGCCAGATTTTCAGCTGGTATAAATCCACTTGAGATAAGTGGAACTACACCAGGTAAAGATCTGGCCCCTGCGTTTTTAGCATGTAACCTATTGAGTTATCTTCTGCCACAGGCTAGCAGTTCACCTGTGATGGCTATGTATGATCTACGCAGCTCCATTTCTTTACAGCCCCACACAGACCTAAATCTTTTTGGCATCTCTGTTGGTATCACATGCTGTCCATGTTTATTTTATTTCTAAATAACCTAAAAGCCAATAAAAAAAATCTTCCTGAGAATTAGGGAGGACACATGCCAGAGTTCTGTTTCATTAACTCGCACGTTTTCCATGTATACTTTCTTTTGTATAATTCTGATTGCATCAAGATTGCTCTTTCTAAAGCACTCCTCTTTTAATTCTCCACATTAGGAAGCATTTGCCTGATGAAGCCCACCTTTTTTCTGAGAGGAATCATATCAATTTTTAATTATTTTGGTAGTTCTGAAGCAGAACTCGCTTGTCAGCTTTTAATATTTCTCTTGAGCATCAGAGGGATGGATTTTCCAAGGCTCTGACTCGTTGTAGCAGTACTTTCTCTGTTACACAGATGTCTCTGTGTCTCAGTTTTTAAACAGAGCCAACTAACTTTCAGCAGATATCAGTGTTTAACATGGATCACTTCCCTCGACCCTTATCAGCCTGAGTTCCCATGAGCTCTCGGTATTGTAGGTGATGACTCTCTGCTTACACTCATGGACAAATCAGTGCCTTCTGGTGCTTTTCTGATTATTTCAGGTGCCAGAACTTCCTATCAAGCTGCAGTCTGGTTGATCTCTCATATATCTTCAAGCTTTGTTAACAAAACACCATCACCATAAAATCTAATATTTAGCCGTCAGGCAACGATATTCAATTAACATGCTTCATTTATATGCCTGTTTTTAAATACAGATATAGCTTGGAATAGTCCCAACCAGCACTTTGCTTCCATTAACACTTTTATTAAATGTCAGTCAGAGGTGTTTGGACAAGGGGAGATTGGTTACAGGCCAAGATGGGAATCGTTTAGACTGTGGGGGAGACAAAAAATTATTTGCAGTGTTGTAGTCCTATTGGTCCCAGGATATTAGAGAGACAAGGATGAGAGAATATCTTTTATTGGACCAACTTCTATTGGCGAAAAAAACAAACTTGCAAGCTTACACAGAGCTCTTCTTTGGGTCTGTGCAGCTCAAAAGCTTGTCTCTTGCACCAACAGAAGTTGGTCTAATAAAAGATATTACCTCACCCACCTGTCTCTGGGAGACAAAAAGACAATTAGAAACAAGGAATTTGACCCAGAGAAACTAGTACTAATTGCAATAATATTTTGAACCACGTTTACAAAAGCTTATGTGTAATTCTGGTCATTTGTGCCATAATAACTTGATTTACATGTTTAATCATGATAAAGTGTGTGCAAATTAGGCACAGAATTGTATGCCTAATTTTTTAAAAAGATCTGTCACTTACAATTATTATACATATGTATTCTCAGTATTAGTGCAGAAGTAGTATTTATATTTAACACATTTCACTGTTGACTTTGACTAACTACCTTCAGATAGCACCAGCCTCCCGTGTCATCAATAATCATGATGCTGAAGCATTTGTATGCCAACAGCTACATTTGCTCTAGAAATTGTCTGTAGAAAAAACACAGAAACCAGTGGTAGCTGCTGCCTAAGTATGTTAATGAAGACTGTCCTACTTTTAAAAATATTTGTTCAAGGGGACTGGCTGGCTCTCTGGCTGGTACAAAATGGAACTATAACTACTTTCACCAGCAGAGGATCTGGACCACTAGCTAGACATTTATATTTATGAATCCTATACAATGGTTGTTGGATTCCAACATTTTCCATTGATCCTATTTATTCTTTCTCTAACCTGCAGCCAAGATCATGCTCTCTACTTTGCGACAATTTTAATGTTTTAATGTCAACTTTATTAAACAGTTACTAAATACCTCTCCAAGCACCCAATTTAAATTCCATCTGATGGACTCCCATTTAAATGTTTTTTGTGTGTTCTGACTTCTCTTCTACCCAAGGCTGTGGTAAATGGCCTTTCAAACAGTGGTTTCTCCAGTTCCAGAAGACTTTAGTCCTTTCCTCAATCTGAGCATGCTCCTTTCCAGTTGTCAGAAGTAAACATGACAGTTGTTTTGTCATCTTCTATGCCCTGCCCCCCGTGAACAGCTCACATACCATGAAAAAGCACTTAAGTGTATCAACTTCTAATCCCATCCGTTGTCTTATCACAACATCCATCGTGTAGCAGATGGAACTTGATTGCTGCCCTGCCTGCTGAGCACTGTGTGAGACTAAATCATGCATACTGAATAAATAAGTCAGTCATATATACTTGTGGAGCAAGAAAATATAAAATATGCTGGGCTTCATGATGATGTGGTATGTCTGTTTTTTTTCCCATTTTGAGAGCTCCACACTAGTTCAAGGGCGGAGGGTGGGAGGGATTGCAGGACAGACGAGAAGGTTGAAGAGGGAAAGGAAAGCTCCCGAATATCTGCTCCACCCTGTCCATCCTTTAAACATGCCTCAAAGCCGCAGGTGACCCCTTGGAAGCCACCTGCCTTCCCTCCCTGCTCCTGCAAAGAACTCTAATGTAGCCAGCCCCAGGAGTGACTCTTGTTGTGCATTGTTATAGACTCAGACAGCAGCCCATGGAGTTCATGTCACCTGTAGTTGACACTAGCAGATGGTCCTGACCCCCAGGTAAGGAGCATACAGCGTACAAAAGAGTGAGAGGATATGGAGGAAGGTCATTGCCAGATGAGAACAACCAAAAGAGCACTGAAAGAATAAATAAAATACACAAGAAAGGACAAGGAAAACAGACAAAAGGGAGGGGGAGAGAGAAGGAAAAATGGTCAGAAAGGAGGCAGTAACACCATAGAAGGGGAGCTGTGAGGGCACCCAGTCACCCATGCAAACCGGAGGGCTGCAGCGGGGGATCAGCATTGAGACTGCAGTGCTCTGTGTTTGGATTGTATGTTAAATCAAAGGGTGCGTCTCACCCAATTCAATCCATGGTGGGGGCGGGGGGGCAAGCCTTAGCTCAGCTGTCCATACTCTCAAGTACTGTTCTCACCTTCAGAATTCAGGTTTGAGGCTGTAATGCTGATGTTACCATGGAGCAGGGGAGCCTCGTGTGTGTATCTCTGCAGGTTTAGTGAGATAACTACCGTCTTGCTTATTGAATTTTTTTCTTGAGTGAATCAGTAACGTATGCATATGTTCACGGGCATATGTGTGTGACAAGCAGATAGACGTGCAGTGCTGAGAAATGACTTATTCCTGGAGATTTCAAACAAGAGCTATCAAATGTAATTAAAATTTGGTGGGGATGGGGAGCCAGATCTGAAAGAGAAAGATATCGGCTTTGCACTCTGCTTTATCTCTGAATGGAGCCGTTTCCGCTCCTGAAAATGCAGCAAGAAGGAGTCCAGTGAGGCTTCAGTTTGAAGATGATAACTTTAATTTTAGCTCAGAATTACTTTTTTTCAAAGACAATCTGACCTTTGACTTGTAAAAGTTATTGAATTGCTACATCTGACATAATGAAGGATAGCTCTGCTGATACAAGTCAGAGCAGTTTAGACGTAGGCATGAAATGCAAATATTAAGAGCACTAAGAATCAGGAAACACAAATGAGAGAGTCTGTATTAAAAATGAAGTCAGCCTTTTTAATATTTAAAAAAATGTGATTTTTTTAACCTTTTTTTTTTCTTTTTTTTTTTTTTTTTTTTAAATGTCCACCCTCAGTCTGTGTGGCAGTTTGCTCCCTTCCCTGGATTAAATCTCAGTCCAGCCTATCAAATATAGCGTGATTATATTTGTTAAACCTTCTTGGAAAACCTACACAAAGGGGTAAAATCCCATCAATCACAGTCTCGGCAAAAGCAAAAGACTGAAATCAATATTAATACAATTAGCACCCTTACATGCTATGTATCAGAGCCGCATACGTTCTTTGACACAAGGGGCCTGAATTTTAGAGCATCTGCCACTTCAATTGAAGTGAATGGGAACTAGAGATACCAGCACATCTGAAAAATCTAGGCCATTATACATTAGGAAAGCATGATAGCAGGTGGTATAATAGGAGGAATTCACTAAGGGCCCATTGGGCAAGCCTACTTGAGTATCGGTCTTAAAGTGACAGTCCTGTTTCTCTAGACAGCAGTTTCACCAAACTCCTTTTATGTGGCGTTTTCATTCTTCATTCATCAATATTTCAGAATCTGCCCCTGAGGTTTTGAACACTGTCCCTGATTTTTATGTCAGTGCAGGGATTCAACAGTGCTCACTGGTACTGAAATGAGGGAAAGTGACAAAATTAAAGCTGCAACGCTCTCCCAGAGCCAGATGTCTCTCCATTGGCCAACTTAAGTCAGGCACAATACAAGACTTTCATATCCAGTCCTCCTCCCGAGCCAGCTTCGATAAATACCTTCAGCACACGACCCATGTAGAGCAGCCATCTGTTCCATATAATGAAGGAGCTATCCATTTTTTCTCACCTGATTACTGATTGTTCCAGACTATTGTTGATTGCGTTGTTTTATTAATTACTCATTTTGACATGCTGTATCTGTCCCTTTTATTCTGAAAACAGATGGTCTCGATTTCCAGCATTATTATCAATAGTTATTCCTAATAAGATGGAGTCCCAGTGCCATTTTAACTGAGAACTCAGCGGTACAGTGCTGGCTATTATAACGTTGCATCACTGATATGGTAGTTAATGTTGAGACAGTCTTTCCATTCTTAACTATACATGGGTCTCCCCTTTGGAGAAATTGAATAAACATTGGGCAGGGACCATCTTTTTGTTCTGAGTTTGTATGGCGCCTAGGACAATGGTTGCTCTACATGACTAGTGCTCTTAGGTGCTACAGAATACAAATACTAATAACAATAGTGTCAACAATTATGAGATCTCTTCACTTACTAATTACCACATGTCACTGTGGCCACAAAGCAATGTGAGATTCCATGGTACATTGCTGAAGTTCTTGTGACTAGTGCAAAATAAACCCATGTCATCATGGTATTAATAACAGTAAGCAAACTTAGTCTTTGGAGATTGCCAAGTAACAATTACTACTTTACTTTAATGTAGTGATTTGTTAGCCGTGGAGAAAATGTTTCTTTTAGCTGATAAAATTATTTGTGTTTCTATTTACTATTATTATTTGAAAATGATTTTTAATATTGGGCCCTGTTGTGAAACGTTATGTATCCTGCAGCGCCTATATGAAAACCAGATATCTGGTTTCTACTGGAAAACTGACATTCCTATAGTTTAATTTTTGGAAAGAATATAAATGCTGAAGTCAACTCCATCTTTCATCCAACGAATTCTGTCACTGACACCATGCTTCCATTGTGTTTATTTCCAGCTGAGGGCTCATGCAGTGGATATGAATGGAAACAAGGTGGAGAACCCCATTGACCTCTACATCTATGTGATTGATATGAATGACAACAGGCCTGAGTTTATAAACCAAGTCTATAATGGATCTGTTGATGAAGGATCTAAACCAGGTAGAGTTGAAAGAGCTCTTATGATAAGCCTAAGTCTTCAAATATAAAGCACAAGTTGGTTTGATCACATGTTCCATGACTCCTCTTGATGCTCAGAGATTGTTATTTTTTGTAAAAGATTGGTGAAAACTTGAACAGTTTAGCTGAACTACCATAAACGTTGAAGGGGAGTAGGTGTAGACTTGGATAAAATGGGAGCTGCATCCAAATCACACTACTTGGAAGTTTTGTTTGCAAAAGCAACTGCTGAAGCTTTGTAAAACCAAACCAGGTGTTGCCTGTCTCGAATGTTTGTTAAATGTACAGAGTTCTACAGCAACATGTAATCAGTACAGTAATAATGACAGACTCCTAATAAGAAAAGCAAACCCTGCAATGATCTTGACTTTTACCTGACTGTATGTTTGAAATACTGTATATCTATCTGACTGAAAAGTAATCCAGTCATTTTTAAGATCAGTATTTTCCATCCACTCAGAGTCCAGTAAAGTCTGTGACCCAAGTTGTGGAAAAACAACTTACTCATATGGGACCTGATCCAAAAATTATTGTAGTAAATTACAAGGTTCCCACTGACTTCATGGTGTCTGATCTCGTGCCATGGTTTTTCTGCCTATCATGAATTACGCAGCGATCTGAGACCAGGTTTTCAAAAAGTTAAGTGTGCAAATTCTCCTGCAAAATCAGTGAGTACCTAATTTGTGCATACAGTTGAGATAATGGTGCGAGCATAAGCACATTTTAAAAGTCTTTGGAAAGATTTAGCCTTTTTTTACATTTCTCTTCCAAAAATATACTATTAATTCATTATTGGGGGTAAAGCATAAATTGGCAGTTTAGAATATGGTAAATGGTTTGCTTTAGCTTATTGCTGAATATAACTAATATGAATGCATTCATTATTTAATGAAGAAGTGGAGATTGTGTTGTGAAAACTATTGCCACTAGTTTTAGGTAAACTGCTATAAAATACAAAGCCCCTAAAGCCTTATGAGATTCCCCCCCTCCCCCCGAATAAATTTATTTTCAGTTGTTTACAGGTAGAAGGGTTAAACATCACATGGCTTTTGGTTTATGTCAGCAAACATTTATCATTACTTCTCTGCTGCCTGAGGGAGTTGTCATAGAGAAGTCTCCTGAGGCCACTATTTTTAACAAGGTGAATTGCAATCCTGATTGATTGTCTTTCAGCATTGTGAAGAATGGCTCTTGTGGTGACATGTAGTGGGGACAAAGTGTGACATTATTTCTTGAGGAAAGAACATTACATAGCTTCCCGCTTGGTATGTTTGAGGTAGAGATGCACCAAAGCTTCAAAGTTCTCATCCAGATTCTGATCCTCAGAGTTGGGCTGTAGAATGATAGGTTCAGTTTCTTTAATGACTCTTTCACAGAGGTTTTTTTTCCCCCTTTACACTAAGGCCACATTGGGGCTTCCACGTACAAGTTATCAAAATCTGAAACGCTGATTGAAATAAGCCATGATGCTCATGATATTTCCATAACAAATGAGACTCCCCACATCTTATTCTAAAACAAATCAATATTGAAAGTGTTCCCAAATGTTCAACTAGGTCTGCTCATTAGGATGATGAAAGGAGTAAATTGCAGTCCTTTCTTGTTTGAAATCCAGATAAGCCTATAAGCCATTAAATCAGAATAGGACTACAAAATACTTGTGCCTCTGGTTATACCACTGATTTTTGGTATTCTGCATACCAGACCAGTGTGCCTGCCTTTAAGGCAGGTAAATGGGAAGCAATCTATTTTATTCAAAAGCAATTACATTTGCCTTTGATGTATTTGTTTCCCCTCCTTTCTTGTTTAATCAGTATTCTTTTAAAGGTTTATAATCATTGAATTTCTGTTCCTTGCCTCTGTAAACCCGTCTGGGGACTTGGGTGTCTGATGCCCTCTTTCTGCGAAACATGTCAATAATTGTGAGGTTATGTCTTTGAGATAATAATGGAGAGGTCGTAGAGTTAGGTTGTGCAACCTGTGCACTCCTCACCCATTTCAAACCAGGGCATCACTGGTTTTTTTGGCGACATATATAACTAAAATGACGTACACAGCATATTTAGCTAAGCATGACGCTCCCAGAGACTTGGAAACATCCTTTTTCACTCAAGTTATTTCAGGAAATTATAGTAATAAGAGGGTACTACACTAGGTCTTCGTACAATGGAAAAAAACTTGAAGCCAGGATTCCTAATTATTCATCACAACAATCGACAAATGAAAGATATAACACATATTCCTACAGAAAACAAAAGGCAAAATATGTTCACTGTTGATTCAGCAGTGCATTATATTATATGTATAGACACACACAGTTCTGCTTCAAGCAAGTTGAAAAAAAGTCTTCTGTGATATAGCAGATCAGCATTCATTGCCATAAAAGGCACATTTCACTCCTATTAAACTCTTTCTCGGGACTTTGACTATTCATCTCTGACTAGCCCCTTGATTACTCTTTCTGACACTTGCTATGTGTCCATGTACAGTGGTCAATATTGAAAAGACTATATTTTTTCAGTTACCACATTATAGAGGAATGCCACAGGTATGTTCATGTATTTTAACTTAGGAAAGTAACTGTAGTACCCTCGATAAACATTGACTTTTAATAGCAACCACTACCAGGGGCCAAAGTCCTGTTGAACTTAGTGGAAATTTTGCCCAAATGAAAATAGTAAAGAGCTCAAGATCTGACCCGTGGAAATGTACCAGAGATCATCAAATATATGCAGCTGAGCAGAGCACAATGACCTTGAGATACAAGGGAAAGCCCCTGTGAGGCTGATTAACAGGATCACTAGAGCAGATCACCTCTGAAGTGAAAAACAAGGAACTCGGTTGTGCCGTCACAGCACATCTCTGGGTAAGGGGCAGAGTGGACCTGCCCCCGCTCAGGAGGAGCTGCAGAAGGGATTGTGCCTCAAGAAGATGCTGCAGCATACACGGGGTTGCCACGTGCAGCATGCTCCCTTCTTAGCAGCCAGCAAAGCTCCAGTGAGCAGAGTGAAGAGGAGCGAGCATTTTGCTTACTCCCTGTCACCTTTGGGGGGGCTATTTCCCCTGGGGAGACAGCAGGAGGGAAGATTCCTGATGGTCAGGAGAGCCCAGGAACTGCAAACTGTGCCTGGCCTTTGCTGTGAGTGGTGGGGGTCCAGTCAAAAGATGGCCTAAAGAGTTCGGTGCCAAGGATCCAAAAGAAGGTGTTGAGCTTCAAGATGATGGGAATGCAGATGGGTGGGTGAGCTACAAGTGTGCGATGTGGCTAGTTCACTCTGTCTGCCTAGCTTCCCAGTGTGTCACCCCAGCTTTAATATGGATTCACTTCCTTCAAACATAGAAATAGCCTTCCTTGGCCATCTAGACCGACCAAGAGGCAGGAGAAGGCTGGTAGACGGATGGAGAGATTTAGTCAAAGAGGATCCGAACTCCTTTTTGGTAAATGGGCCTTAATGGAATGCCTGGCATTCAGAATCCAACAGACTGCCCAGGTTTCCAGAGAATGTACTGTCTGAGGGGTGCAAGCCACCACTGAAATCAGACCTGGACAGGAATGCTGACCTGAGCTCATGTATTATTAATCTATTATTATTCTTGAGTAAGATTGTGCTCTCCTTAAATTGAATAGTACCATATGCCAGGAGTAGTCCCTTTGAAATCTATGGGATTACCCCTTGCAGAGTAAGGTACTACTCAGTATGAATAGGGGTGTCACTCTCTGGTTCTTGTACAGTCCCCAAATGTGTGCTAGATGCTGTATTGAAATGTATCTCTTTTCCCTTTTTTGATACTCTGCAATAAATTCTTCCTTGCTGTTTCTAGTTTATTTAGTCTAAGGGTGTGCAGATGAACCCTTTAGTTTTTCAAATGCAGGGCCTTCCAAACAAACACAACATGAATAGTTAGTTGTGTGACATTTTTCCCCACAGAATCAGCTCCCCCCTACCACACACAGACACTCAAGTTGGTTTTGATTTAATGCACCACTGTTTGAAAGTGTATCTTAAAAGTCCATGTTTTACTCACATTGAATAATGTTCTGCTTCTTTGAACTTTGCCTCTGTATGAAGAACACAGCTAAGTTTAAAAAATGCTGCTGAAAGCTAGCGCTGAAATTCCCCTGGCCCCTCCGGTAGCCTTAATCAGCGAAGTTCTAGTTCCCTCATAACTGTAGAACTTTCCTTTCAAGAGCTGATAAAGCTGTATGGATTGCATAGCTGCTTTTCTGAATGTAGTACGTGCTGCAAGAATTCTCTTGTACCTTGAAAGCTTATTTCTGTGAACCAGGGCAAACTAGCTTATTGGGTAATAGCCAGGGGAAAAAATTCTTCTTCTTCTACTTCTTGCCATGCTTCGCAGAATCCTCTTGCAAATATTTTTACCAGTTACGGCCTGACACAAACTGTAGCTACTAGAGTTTTACAGCAGTGCTTGTACAGGATTGAGGGATCCCAGGAATATTTTATGAGAGTAATGTTGGCTGGGAATTGGATTTTCCATTTCATGGGAAATTCTGTGATTTTGAATTTTTCCCCCCCTCCAAAAGAGAATGAAAACAAAACAAAAAATTGAAATTTCCCATGAAATGGAATTGTGGCGAAAGTTTAATTTCAGTGTGATCAGAATGTTGTGTTTTGACAAAATCTAAATGTTACATTCCAATAATGACTTACATATTATATAATATAATATTATTTAAAAATTGAAATGAAAAGATGTTTTGAAATGGGAAATCAAAACATTCTGCTCCAGAAAGGTCAAACAAGTATCAACCTTATCAGAATGCTTCACTCCAGCAGCTTTTTGTTTTTGTTTTTTCAAAATGAAATTTTGTCAGAATTTTGAAAAAACATTTCACTTTTGACAAACTGGCATTTTCCTCTGGAAGAACCTTCAGTTGGAAGATTTCCAACCAGCTCTATGTGGGAGGCATTTTAATATTAACCCATCCACTATCTCCCCGCTACCTATGGCCTAGGTGAAATACTGGACCCTTTGAAGCCCATAGCAAAACTCCTGTTGACTTCCATGATGCCAGAATTTCACCTCCCCCTGTTTTTCATTTGATTCTTTAGCGCATTGTTAAGCTGAAGGGCAGAGTTGATGCCAGTTTCTTACTCCTGAATGAACTGGAAGAAGCTCTAAGCATCATGGGTAAACCTCCAAAGGAATGGAACATTATAATTGATACTCCTTAAGTGAAAAATGTTGTAATTAAAATTCGCTGCTTCCCCCTAACTCCATGCAATTCTGATAGTGTGATTCTTGATATTGATGTCACCTAAAAAATTAAATAGCTGGGAGCAAAATCTACATGTAGCAAATTGAGTTAAAGAAATCTCATAAAAATAAATATTCTATATAATATCAGGGCTTTTTTTAAAGCGGTTTATGCTATTAGTGTCCCAGTTGTTTGTTTATTTATTTTATTTCTATGCTAGCAGAGATTCCCTTGAGAGATTAACACCATGGACTAATGCACAGATGGGGCCAGATACTTGAAAGTCATCTGAATATTAAGAATTTAAATCTTTAGCCTCAGCGATTTGAATAGAAAAAGCCAATTATGGGGCTGAATTAGTTTTCAAATTAAACTGCAATTTAAGGCTTGTGAAATTAATCCTTTAAGGCACAGAGTTGCATTTATACATACACTTGTATGAAGCACTGATGTTCTGAATTCCTGGCTCTTTCCTCTCATTCACCTGATAGTACAGTTAGCAAAGAGATGCTCATCATCCTGAAGGTTGTATTTCCACTTAAATTACAAGGGGGGGAAGTGCCGTAGGTGGTAAAATTGTTGTGAGAGAGGAAATGAAAATGGCAAAGGTAAAGTTCCCGAGTCAGTGGCAATAAGAACCATCATTTTTAACTGCTGGCAGCAGACAGTAAGTGAAAAACACTTCCTTCCCATTCGAATTTGAATCAATCCAAAAACACTAAGATGCAGCTAATAATCTCAATTTGAATACAGTCAGTGTTGTTTTACAAGCTTGGAGGCAAATCATTTTCATTATTCTTTATTTAAGGCCTTGATTCAGCAAGGCACTTAAACGTGTGCTTAACTCTCTCTTAAGCCAATCGGACTTCGATACATGCTTAAGCAATTTGCTGAATGAGGATGAACTTAAATATGTGCTTAAAGTTAAGCACGTCTACAAGTGTTTTGTCCTGTCAGGGCCTTAGTAAATGAGGAGTATTCAGAAAAATCCATAGCCAGACTTTTATACCACTATTAAGTGCCCAGTGGAATGGGCAAGTCAAAGACATCATAACATACTCATGAACTGGAAAGAGTGGGTTACCACTTACCACATCCCAACATCAATGTGTATACATGAATATATAGGGCCAGGTCTTCATCATATGTAAATTGATAGAGCTATATTGATTTCAGTGGAACTACAGTGATTGACACAGCTGAGGAACTGATCCACAGGGAAAGAGAGACTTATACTTGAAACTGTGTGTCACAGCACGTGTGTGTGGTGGGTGGGTGTAGACCCAGAAATATGATGAAAGTGTCTCAAGTGTCTTTGACTCTTGAAATTGTGGAGTATTATTCACGTTAGTTTTGGACAAAATTAATGATACCCGTACCCTTAAAAATCTAAGGTTCTTTACAAAATGTAAAGGGAGACCTAAAATGCATGCAACTTAAGTGTGACACAGCAAGAGAAGAATCTGCCTCTCTCAACATGACCCAGATTTACTCACTTCGGTCATTATTACCATTCACGATCAAATTCCACATTACTATGTATACAGTGAAATCTTGTGGGGGATCCTACCCTGCATGAGAGTGTGTTTTTCTAATTGCATTTTCTTCCTAATCATCACTAGAACTAGGAAAGCATAGAAATAGCAAGAGTATCATCGTCCTTAAAGGGATAACACTTAAAAACTCATCTGATTGCCTTATTAACAGAAAATGATTCAGCAGTTTTCTCAGTCTTACCAGATGCATTATCACTATGTTCATCATACAGCCCATTTAAATATCTTAATGCTGCCTCAGTCTGTTCAGTTTGGATAGAGGCTATTTTCATCCTTGCATTTTGTAAATTATTAAAAATGGCTTCATCCGACCCACCCTCTTCTCTCTCTGACACGTTGGGCATAAATTTAGGAAAGACAATATCCTCTTTCAAGGCTTTTGCTCAGCCAGGCACCATTCTGTGATAAGAAAGTGCTCATACACAACCACATTTTACTGCTTTCCATTTTGTGTCAAAACTGGGTAGTTATGGAATACTTTGCTTAGTTAGTTTTTTAGTATAGAAACAGCCAGTCCCAACAGCAATGTAGTGAATTATTGCGCTCAAGAAGAAAAAAATCCACATCCAAAAACTCTGATGCTTTTCTCTTCAAAGAAAATGGCCAGGTTGATGTAAAGAAAAATTGGCTGAAATAATCTTCTGAGACGAGTCTGGAAATAAATTATAGCAATCCAGTAGCCCAACCACTGCAATGTTTTTACCAAACAACCACAAATAATGTACCATATACCTATGGGAAAACATAATCAAGACACATTATTTAAAAGAATAGAAATGAATAAGTTGATAGCAATGAGGAGTTGTGCAGCATCATGCTAACCAGGCGGTAACTACCCTTCCAGGGGTCCTCCAGCAAGTAGTGAATAGTCAAAAACAATCAAGAATCTGGTACTCTGTTGAATCTGCCATGGGAGGGTGTGTGTGTGTGTGTGTGTGTGTGTGTGTGTGTGTGTAACATATTGTGTAAGAAAACTACGCAGTCTACACAGTTTCCCCTTGTAGGCTAAAGGACACATTTTCTGCTGACCTAACTGCATTGAAGTCAGTGAACTTTAGCCCTCCCTGTTCACTTAGCATCACCAAGTCTTATCAGATTACATCAGATGAAAATATCTAAATATGCTTGAAAGGATGGAACAGGTGTCAAGCAAATCTTACATCTTTTCTGGAGACATCCTGTGCAGCTGCTGTGACAGAGCCAGCAATTTCCTTTAATATCCTTAAAAAAACCTTATTGTCTTAAGTTTGTCTCTTTGGGTCCATTGTACTAAATGCAAAGTTTATATATTATTGTGGCCCAGGATTGTATGTAACTGCTCTAGGGGAGAGATGTGATGAGAAGCCTGAATGGACCAAGGACTATATTGAACGATGTGCCAGACAAGAATGGTCTTTTGAGACAATACATGTGTTCCTAGAAAACACCTAAGGAGAGGTTAATACAAATCCGTCACCACTGGTTATGCAAAAACCCAGTCTTTTGAAGCTATGCCCTGAGGAGACTGTTTTTGTCTGCATATCACCTATTACATGAGACCAATGTCATATGCCTAAGCTGTAGGAAGGAAAGACTATCTGTTCATGGGTGTGCTAGTTCTGAGCTAAAGCTGTGAAAGCTTGTAACCACAGAAAACTCCTTTGTGTGGTTTGAAGGACTGACTCCTACCAGAGCCCTTGTTGGAACTGCGAGGTGATCTCTAGTAAGCTTATTAGCATGTTTGTAGGGTTTTTTTAAATACATTTTCTCTGTAATGCTTTCACTTTAAGAATAAATGTGCTTGCTTATAAAGAGCTGTATGGTGACCTTTGGTTGATGGCAATTACAGCTGTTCATAGCCTTTGGAGAGAAAGTAAAGCATACACACTGGCCTGTTTAGGCAGTCTGGCTTAATGAGAATATCACAGCGTAGGTACTGAAGAGTGCAGGTTGGGAAAAACTCCATTCAGGAGCAAGAGATACATGGGTCTCTGCTCAAGAGAGTCGACAACAGAGGATCTGGGACCCTAGAGTGGGAGCTCTTGCTGGACCACAGGGGGAAAACATTGTTGCAGTTGCCCTAATACATTCTTCCAGTTCTCAATCTGTTGAATGTTAAGTACCATCTATTGTATATTTTGTTTCTTTAGTTGCATTAATGGCCTCTCTCATAGCTCAACTCTACAGAGAAATGTTGATAGATTTTTCTGCTGTGCACTTTAATTTCCACTCTGTCATGAAAAAAGCCTAACACTTTTTTTATTCTATTTTGGAAATTATGAAACTACATTATAATTGTATAGACTGCTTTCTCAGTGAAAATTCAAGATGCACAATGGATTGTACAGTGTATGTGGAGGCCCAGATTTTGTAGAAAAATGTCTGCAAAATTTCACTATTTGCATATGCATTTGCCATCGGACATCTGTCTTTCTGTCTGCATGCACAGTTATAGCTGTGCAATGTGTGTGTGTGCAAATTAGGCACATACATTCATGCTTTTATGCAAATTGTGTTTGTTGCTCACACTTTTGAATATTTTGTCCTAAATCTCTTTTATTCCACTTTTTGAGTTTACTGTGAGAAGCAAGTGGTTCCATTTACTGAACTGCCTCATGAGCAGAGGAGGCTCATCCATTTGGACAGAAGTCTGTTTGCCTCTCTTGGAGTTTTACTTCACGTAACTTCTCTGTGGTGCTTTCAGTCTCACCAGGCTGCAGACTACATTCCCAAATCATTCAAGAGTTCACCTCAAATCTGGCTAAACTCTGTGTGATTTGTACTCAGTGCATGCATTAGTTTTCTTTCCCAAGATGTTTATTTTGTTCTTCAGTTCCAGATGACAGCACCCTTTCTGATTTTTTTCAATCATCTCTCTAGACCCATTTGTTCTCTTTATTCACATTAGGTTGTCTCTTCGTGCCTTGTTTGAAGTTGAGAATCTGATGTCTCCAGTAATTAGGGAGTGACATCCTCTGTGAATTAGGTTAATTGCTTGAAAGGTCAAAATATGCCATTGATTACAAAAAAAAAATGGTAAAAGAGCATGCCAGGAGCTCTCAGCTGCTCCCCAGGGAGCGGCATCTGAAAGGAAAATGCTGCTTCTACTTTACTTTTCTGTCTGTGTGATGCAGGGTACAGTTTAGATTAGACATATTTGCAATTTATTAAATCTGCAACAGAATTTCAAGCATCTGTCTCATCTCCATGCCTTGCACTTGTTTATTTAATTGGCACTATTTATTTATTTTGATGACACTGCTGCATAAATTTGGAGGGTCTGATTCTCATTTTGCATTTGGGGTGATGAGAGTGTAAAAATGGCTTTTTACCATCTATTTAATCCATTTTTTTTGTGCACTGGTGAGCTTTAGTCTTAGATACTACAGCAGTTGTCTCTATGTTGGCCTCAAGTTCATATCTTCTAAATTGCCTCTTCTATCATCTTCACTGCTTCTACATTTAGTAGTGACAACTCTCCCTATTCTTCATTCATTACATTGATTATCCAGACAATACTTCATTGATTTGAAAATAGTTATTCTGGCATTTCAGTGGCTTCCAACTCTTGCCTCTCCTTATTTGACTGAAATAGTACGTTTATTTTATTTCCTTCTCACTCTCATAGGCTATGGCTTTGCACTTGTGTCTGTCTTCCTTTCCTACGTTTAAAACTTTGAACGATCATGGTTTTAGTTTTTGCCCCCCTCGTCCTTGGCTGACAAAATACAAGGAATGAAATGCTGGCCCCACTGGCGTCCATGATAAGACTCCTGTTCCTTCACCCAAGAAAGTTTAGAACTCATGACAGTCTCTAGATCAAAATATAATGCTTAGTTTAGTCAGGGCTATTCTGATTCCGATTTGATTTTATCATATGTTGTTAACTACTGAGGTTGTGTGATCTAGTGGAGAAAGTACTGGACTGGGACTCAGGAGATCTGGGTTCTATTCCCAGCTCTTCTTCTAGATGACTTTGGGTAAGTTGCTTCCCCTCTCTGTACCTCAGTTTCCCCATCTGTAAAATGGAGATATGGTCAGTGGTCTCCCTTGTAAAACACTTTGAGATCTTCTGATTTAAAACTGCTGTATAAGAGGTATTATTAGTATTGTTTCATATTCATATGTATGGGGTTGTTCTCAGGTTCTGCGGTGCTTCATGAAGGACCTACATTTTGGTGTATCAAACACAGCTGGTCACAGCCGTAAGGCACCCCATTTACAGACAAGTGTAACTCTTGCACTTATTTCAGTTGTAAAGGATCATGGTTAAAAGTGGCAAGGCCCAAAATGTCCTACCATCACACAAGCATGTTTTCTACTTTCAGCTAGTCCCTTGATAGTTTAAAAGAATATCAGCCCCCCAAAAAAAGAGCTTCACTGAACCTAAAACGCCAGTGCCAGATTCTCCAGTGGTGTGAATTGCTGTGGCTCCATTGGTGCCTTTTGTTTACATTAAGAATCTGTCTCAGCGTGGCGGCTGGATGAAAATCATGTTCTGGTCCTGCAGACTGGCAAAAGATTGAACTTGAAGTTGCTTCTCAGAACAAGAGTCTTGTCCATTTTGATTTTTGCTGGAATCACAACAATGAAATCATCAAGGAGAGGAGAACAAAGGCAAAGTGCAATTTTCACACACAAGTCCAAGATGGACAATGGACTGATTCAACCTGGAACCTAAGATTTTCAGATGATTGCTGCCTTCAACACTGAACAAATATTTAAAAGTTATTATTGTAAGTGGAGGAGAAGTATTCGTATAACTGTAGCACCCAGAGAACCTACTCAGGTTTGGGATCCCATTTTGTACAAATATAGGGCCAGATTTTGCCATCCTTATTCTCTGAGCCATACCTTATTCTGCAAGAGGTTTCTTTGGAATGAATGGTATTGCTTGAAGAGTAAGGTACTATTCAACATGAGTAAGGGTCTGAGAATCTGACCCAGGGAGTATAAGACAGCAATTATCAGGATGCTTTTAAATTAGAAATTGACAATTTTAGGAAAGTATTACAAATTTTGTCCTACTTTTAAAGCATGAACTTTCCATCAGTGATCGCTTTATTCTTCTACCAAACATTGGTATGTAGAGCATTCACTACATGAGCTTTGCAATTTGGGGAGGGCGAGGGAAATAAGGAGGAAGGGGAGGATTCCATCAGTTCAAAGCCATTATTAACTTGGGTTAAAGAAGATCTAATGTAATATGGTCATCACTACATGTCTGCACATAATGATTCATTCCTTTTCTATGGGGAGATGATTAAATTAAGTATCTTGTAAAACTAAATTAGACTGAGAAGGTTAACCAACCTTTAATGATTCTGCAACATTTACCAGCCATTTAAAAACATAAACTGTAAGACACAGCTCAATAAAGAATTAAAGTTATCACTGAAAACTGCATGAAGTTTTAGCCTGTCTATTTCTACACACGAACAGATGAGGGCGGGGGTTATTTTATGTATTTATTTATTGCATTGGTATGAGGCGTAAAGGACAGAGTGGAAGGCTTTTAGTTTTTTGATAAATACCCCATTAGCTCTGCATTAAGTCTAACTAATAAACATCAGTCTTGTTTTTACCCACCTTAGAATAGTGATAATTATGATGCAATTGTAACACGAAAGCATTAGAGGTCATCTTTTCAAAGATGTGTGAGTGCAACTGTTCTCAGATTTTGTTTGCACAATTGTACATCTTAACACTGTGAAAACCCAATCTTTACTGCACAGAAATGAGGTTGCACGGATGTGAGAGAGATCAGAGGTTGAAGACAAAGGGAAAACGAGGGCAGCAATTAGTCTGCAGTTCTTTATTATTAACATCTGAGCCAGAAACAATCCACTCAGGTCCCAGGATGACTTTGCAGAGCTAAACATTTGAGTGCATGCATCTGTGCATGTATAGAGAGATACAAATATTATCTTTTTTTTTTTACTTATCAAATGGGTATGTATGGTATGATCTTGAATCACTGAGATACAAGGAACCCCACAAAGCCATTTTTACATAGTAACTTTTCCATGCAGAACTGCACTTTAGTAATCATTTCCAAACCGAACAAGAATCAATCTTAGGGCTTGGGGAAGTGAGTGCCAAGTCGCTAGGATGTGAATATGAAGCACAAAAGCCATTCCGCGCTAACTCCCTGTGTAGAAACTCTCATTCTGCACTAAGTGGATTAACCATCTTTACCAGCCCCTGCTCCTCCAGCCATAATATATTCTGTAAGGCTCTGTCTTGCACTTAATGGTTTCTTTATCACTTTCTCTAATCATGTGCACATCCCACAGAAAGTCCAATCAATCTGAAGGGGACGTTTTCACACAGTGACACTCATAGGGTATGTCTAGACAAGGGCTGGAGATGTAATTTTTAGCTCAGGAAAACATACCCATGCTTGCTCTGATCAATCAGTGTAGTCACCACAGCACTAGCAATGGGACGGGCTAGCTGCCCTGAGTACGTGCCCAGGGTTTCAGATGGGATCATACCTGGGCAGCTAGCTTGCACCTGCTGCTTGCGCTGCCATGGCTGCATTGCTATTTTTAGCATGCTAGCTCAATCAGAGCTAGTGTGGGTATGTCTACCTGAGCTGGAATTACCCCCATCAGATCTAGCGTACGCATACCCTCTGTCTCAGGCAAGCAGGAGATCAGGGCAACGGATGCCTTGCTATTTCATCTGTCATCTTGTTGAAATAAATTTGCATTATTTGACAAAGTAATGTCCAGAAGGCTGCATTCGTTGTAAAACGGAAGACATGCACTGTCAAGTTCATATTCTTGTGTCTTCTTTTTAATGGTAGATCAGCTATGCCATGTCATATGTTAACTTTGACTCAGTTGAGAAATGAACTTGGCACATTAGTTAATGAAGAGCTAATGTACAGTGCTCTTGTCAGCACTCTCTGTGCATGATAATTCAATCAGTTGCTTAGGAGGGTTGTTCAACAGGTGTAACAAACTTGATTTAATATTGACATGATTTACTAGGAGGTGTATTTTATTTAATCTATGTTGTACCTGATGCCATAAGAAATGTTTCTATTTCACAAGGTTCTCTACTGATATTCGTAGATCATGTATCTGTTTTAGTGAAATTATATCAGAGACCTCTTTCAGATGATATGTTTCAGAATGTGATACACTACCTGGGTTTGGTCAATGTTCTGTGCTTCATCAGTTCATGTGTTCTCTCTCTTAATGAGGTCTAGGTTGTTCAGTGTGTTAGTGCACGAGCTCTTCAGATCAGAAACGCACTAAGTTCATGCTTATACAGTGATTGCAGAACTAACGGGCTGAGTAGCAGTATTAATTGTCAGAAACCCATCACTGCTTCAAATCCTGTCTCGGGTTACGAGGGAAAATGGATTTGGTCATCTCATTCTAGTCCCCACATCTTAAAAACCACGTTGTAATTCATCACTGTTGGCAGTGGCTGACCCAGAAGTGGAACAGTAAGGCAGGAGACACTTTAGCAAGGCTCTTTGGAACAGGTTTCACAGTGTCAGTCCATGATATCGGACGGAAAAGACCTGTGGGATGATAATGGCCGTTTCTTTGCATGCACAGTGGCACGCAGCCAGCACTGTTAGTCTGTTACTTTAGTTTCTGCTAAATTCAAACACACACACTATGTGGGCTAGATTGGACTGTCCTTACATTGGTGAACCCTTACTCATACGAGTAGCCCAATTAACGTCAGTAGAAATCCTCACCTGAGTAAGGGCTGTACAGTCTAGCCCTATATGTGCCTAGATACTACAATGATGAGTACTGTAAAAATAGATATAATTTATTTCAATTAAAAATATACAAACAAGTATCCCTATGCAAACTATTTAGATGCGCTAACAGTAGTTAAATTTGCAGTCACAAAGATGCCCAATACCACAGCAGCTTATGCCCATCCCACTCCACCTAGATATATACAGAATATGTGGATGTATGTTTATGGTATTCACTTCAGCAGGCCATATTTTAACAATGTACCTTTTTTTCACTGAACACTACAATACCCTGAGAAGGTGTCCAGCAAGAGCAGTGTCTTGGTTAAGATGGAGTAAATATGTATAATACTGAATACAGAATACACACAATAATGGTAGGATTGTCACCTGCCCTTAAGACAGGTTTCAGAGTAGCAGCCGTGTTAGGCTGTATTCGCAAAAAGAAAAGGAGGACTTGTGGCACCTTAGAGACGAACAAATTTATTTGAGCATAAGCTTTCATGAGCTACAGAATGCATCCGATGAAGTGAGCTGTAGCTCACGAAAGCTTATGCTCAAATAAATTTGTTCGTCTCTAAGGTGCCACAAGTACTCCTTTTCTTTTTGCCCTTAAGACAGTGCATCTTTGCACACGGGTCACAGCATGGAGAGCTGAGCAGATTCTGTAAAGCTGTTACTCTCCTCCAACAGAGCCAGGCAGGAACTGGGTGGGCAGGTGAAGGGAATGGGCACATTGGCTGCACCCATCCACATATCGGGCAGCAGAGCAGAGATGGCATGGAGGAGGAAGTAATCTGCTACTAGTGTATACTAGGTATTGGATAGTGGAATGCTATCAGCTTACTTCCTTCTTGCAGCAAAGAGGGAACCAGGGAAGGAAATGTGACTTTCTCAGAATCTGCGGAACCCACCCTGGGGCGGTACAGCTACTTGCCCCCTTAGTTGTTATGCTACAAGCTAGGCATTCATGTCAAGTTCCCCAAATCTTTCTTTGCTTCCTGCTAATTTGGATCTCACAATGGAAAATTATAATAGTCACACATGAGAATCAGAGCAGATTGCAGCAAGAGCCACAGCTGCCTGGTTCTCAGTTCACATCATAAGAGGTATTTAACATGTCTCATGTGTCCTTATAGGGTTGCAGGTCAAGGACAATTGATATAATCAGTTTTCTAGAACTGCAATGTATAAAATGTTATTTTATTGGTCAAAGTGCTGCATCAAGGGAAACAAGGGTGAAGGGACAGAAAAGCCATGAGGCCCAATCCTACAAAGCCTCACCTGGGATGTCATTCTTCTTCACAGGAGCTGCCTCAGTGAGATCAATGAAATTACTCACATGAGTAAGAATTTGCAGAGTCTGGCACTTTGTAAATTCCTACACCTAGGCATCTCTCGTGAATATAAAAGAATCTTCTTTGCTTCCTATCGGCAACATAGTGTACCAAATTTCTGAACTGTTATGTTTTCATACACCGGAAACTATATCATGAAGTCTGTTTCTCTAGAGCGTGGTGTTCTGGATACCTGTGTGTACTACAGTGTCTATTATATCTCCTAAAATAGATTTTATTTTCTCTTCCATTTTCATTAACCATAAGTTTTGGCATTCTGTTCAGAGATTCGCAAAAAGAAAAAGTGTACTTGTGGCACCTTAGAGACTAACAAATTTATTTGCGCATAAGCTTTCGTGAGCTACAGCTCACTTCATCGGATGCTGTAGCTCACGAAAGCTTATGCTCAAATAAATTTGTTAGTCTCTAAGGTGCCACAAGTCCTCCTTTTCTTTTTGCGAATACAGACTAACACGGCTGCTATTCTGAAACCTGTTCAGAGATTATTATCTCTATGGAATGCATTAAGATAACATACATTTCAAATCAAACATCTTGTGCAACATATTTTCTACTGAAATTTCTCCTATAAAGCATTTATCTAAGGATGGATTCTTTGTTTGTATCAGTTTTCACATCATTTACAGGAGAAAAAAGGGAATGCTACAAGAGAAAGGAGAACAAATCATAACTCATGCAATCTTGTTCCAAGTCAATGTTCCTTTTCTCAGCTCAAGTTTATTGATCAGAAGAATGTTAAGGTTGTTGAATACTTTGTTCTCATTTCACAAATGAGGACCAGGGTTATTGTAGAAAAATAGGACTTGCATGTATCACAGGAATTTGCCTTACACGTCTTTTAAAAAGCTAAAACAGCAAAATTCACAGGGATCTGCAGTACCATAGAGAACAAAGACAGCTTGGTTGTGTAAGCTGGAAAGAGTCCAGTAGGACTACGTGCACCTGCACAAGGGATGTGATCCTGTTGGGGAGCTTCCTGCTAGCACCCCTAAAGGTGGTAGCTATCTAAAAGTGGGGCAGAGCAGTGATTACTGCGGTGGCCATTATAGCTGGCGGAGTTCAGAAGGGCATGTGTGCTGCCACCATTGAAAGAGTGTCCATTTAGGGTGAGCTAGAATCCCTGCTGAGACCCCTTTGCGCCTCCTCCAGTGTGGGCCATGGATTGCCAGCCATAATCTGTCCCTCACTATGCATGACTCTCAAATGAGCAGCGTAATAACGATGCCCTCCATTTTTCTATTGATTCTTGTTTGTTTCTGTAGCCAGTAAACTTGGTCCAGCCCTGCTTTCCCCTTTCTCTTGTTTGGGTACCTTATTATCAGTTACATATATTATTGCAGATCATTATTTGTAAGCAGTGTGTGCCCATCTTTTAAGTCTTTCTTTCCACCCAATAATAACAAATGTTAGGCTGTCGTGCATCAGCTATTGGGGGGATGGGGGTCATAAGACCATGCAGCTGCAGGAGTCCATCCAATCAAGCAACATCCTCTACCATCATAATGATAATTTCCCACTTTAACAGAACACCCTGCTGCCAAACTCCAGTGATAATAAGCCTGTCATTGTGCTGCTAGCAATATCTGGAAAATAGGCTTTTTGCAAGGCAAATGAAGAAGCTGATGATTAGCAAGAAACAAACCAACGATTCAATACGTTGCTGGCCACACATACCAAACCATTGATTTCCCTCCCTGCTGGGCAGCAGCTGTTTGGTTTGCTCTGCAGATAAGCTTTGTTTCTGCACTGAAAGGGTGCTGGCACCGCAGTGATGGACTTTGTTATTGCAAGATTTGGAGGCATGGGGCAAGCTATGCTGCAGTGGTGCATGTTGGTGGGTCCTTCTGAAGTTGCTGAGAACCCCAGGAGACCTTGTACTGCTAAATTCTAGAAATATTCTCATAGCAAGGTAACTGGGCTGATTTTTGGAAGGAGAAATCTATACCTCTGGGAGGAGGCACAGGAAGCTGCAGAGGGCCAATGTTGCCTTAAAACATGCAATCCTTTGAAAAAACTATAAGGCTGGCGTTGATCATGAAACAGGGGAAGCTTGGTTATATATTATTATCCTTCCAGAGTCTCCATTATCCTTCCAGAGTATCCAATCCAAACAGGGATAGTATTTTCACAATATGCTTCTTGGGTAATTAGGTAGATTTCAAATGTGATGTTCTTGCCTATTACATTTCTGAATGAAGCGCAGGTTTCCAGCTCACCAGCCACGCATTACTGCTAAATGAAAAGATATTGATATTTTCTTTTCTCTTATTTCAAGGGACCTATGTGATGACGGTGACTGCAAATGATGCCGATGATAGCACTACAGCCAATGGGATGGTGAGATACCGGATTGTGACCCAGACCCCACAGAGTCCATCACAAAATATGTTTACCATTAATAGTGAAACAGGAGACATTGTCACAGTGGCTGCTGGACTTGACAGAGAGGTGAGATTAAAGGAAAAAATATAGATGTTTCTGGTTGTCACTGATTTACTGAACTGTAAAATCCAGATTTGGATTTACACCCAAATGTTCTAAAGCTTGGAGCCATTTGTATTCAGGATTCTGTTTCAGAGTGAAGCCATGAGGTTCAGATCTGGATGTGACTTGCACAAAGTTCAGAGGTAGGGATCTTCGGGTTCTGGTTTGGAGCTTTTGTCCTCATCTTCCGCAGTCTGTGAAACTGTGGGATAGTCTTAAAAGTTTTAAAAGCCTTATCCCTGGATAACTTAAACAAAGCCCTGGAAAATAAACTGTAGAGAACAGTTCTTCACCAGCAGGGCTCTGGACAAAGGTCTTTCCCATCTCTAACTTCTACAGGTCTTTAAATTTTATCTTTGGAAACAATTAGAGCATCATTGTGAACATTTTCTTAATTTCTTAATACATGTAATGATTAAACGTAATGCTAGATCCCAAACACTGCTTCATTATCGGGCATTAAAAAATTCACCCACTAGTGTTAGCGAATCAGCAAGGTCCCCACTAATAGCCCTCCTAGAAATGACAGGACAGCAACCAAGTACCCAAAGCTGGATCCTAAATCCTAAGGGTGAAATCCTGTGGAAATCAATGGCAAAACTCCAGTTGTCCTAATGACTTTTAGGTCTTAGAGAGGTCCTAGTTTTTTTAGTAATTTCAGTGGCTTAGGGCCAGGGGTGCAAGGCAAACGAAGAGCAAATCGACTTAAAAACTCACTGGCCAAAACAATCACACACAAAAACCAAGGCAGAATCTTTGCTTCCCACCTCCCACCTTTATCAGTTAGCATGTGAAATGTTTTTAAGGCCATGTCTATGCTACAGAGCCAGTGTTAGCATAGCTGTGCTGGGATAGCCCCCTGTATAGGCTCTGCATATGCTGATAGAAATTCTTTTGCCAGCGTAGTAAATCCACCTCCCCTAACAACATTGGCTATTCCAAGAGAATCGCTCTTCTGTCAGTTTAGTTTTGCATCTACACTGCGGGTTCTGCTGGCATAGCTATGTCCCCTGGAAATGTCAATTTTTCACACTCCTAGCCAGCATAGGTGTTCTGGCACAACTTTGTCGTGTAGACCAGGTCTAAGGCTCTCAGAAGAAGCTTGCATTTTGGGCCATCTTCCCTGTGACTTTATTCCTAGGAAATTGAGGCATGGTAGCAGTAAGCAGTTGGAATAAGGATATTGCTGGGTCCCATAGCTGGGTACAAGGTTGGACAAGACAGTGAATCCAAACCTCTCAGGTCCAGACATAATCCTTGGTGCTCCCTAAAGCAATACGATGTGTTTATTCCCAGTGTTTTTGTTGCTTTTCAGGTGGCACCAAGATAATAATTGGAATTGGAGTGAAGAATTTATATTTTATCAACATAAAATCTTTTTTTTCTCAAATCTAAATAGAAACCTGTATCTGGGAACTTTACTAACCAAACCAAAAATGTGTGCTGAATTCTTGAAAGAATAGGGACTAAAGTAGGTTTTGTTGTCTGTCCATTGTTAGGAGCAGGAGCCAAATGGGAGCAGGATGTTGAGATCTGGATTATAATGTGAAAAAGTCTGATCCATGTGGTGAAGTTCCTATAAGATAAATTCTATGGGCTGAGGCCAAAATCATAATTTTCTTAGATGTTTATGTACATATCATACTGTCTGTGACATTGGACTGTTAGATTGTATTCATTAATGATCTGGAGGATGACGTGGACTGCACCCACAGCAAGTTTGCAGATGATACTAAACTGGGAGGGGTGGTAGATACGCTGGAGGGTAGGGATAGGATACAGAGGGACCTAGACAAATTAGAGGATTGGGCCAAAAGAAATCTGATGAGGTTCAACAAGGACAAGTGCAGACTCCTGCACTTAGGACAGAAGAATCCCATGCACCACTACAGACTAGGGACCAAATGGCGAGGCAGCAGTTCTGCAGAAAAGGACCTAGGGGTTACAGTGGATGAGAAGCTGGATATGAGTCAACAGTGTACCCTTGTTGCCAAGAAGGCTAACGGCATTTTGGGCTGTATAAGTAGGGGCATTGTCAGCAGATCGAGGGACGTGATCGTTCCCCTCTATTGGTGGGGACATTGGTGAGGCCTCATCTGGAGTACTGTGTCCAGTTTTGGGCCCCACACTACAAGAAGGGTGTGGAAAAATTGGAAAGCGTCCAGCGGAGGGCAACAAAACTGATTAGGGGACTGGAACACATGACTTATGAGGGAGAGGCTGAGGGAACTGGGATTGTTTAGTCTGCAAAAGAGAAGAATGAGGGGGAATTTGATAGCTGCTTTCAACTACCTGAAAGGGGGTTCCAAAGAGGATGGATCTAGACTGTTCTCAGTGATAGCAGATGACAGAACAAGGAGTAATGGTCTCAAGTTGCAGTGGGGGAGGTTTAGGTTGGATATTAGGAAAAACTTTTTCACTAGGAGGGTGGTGAAACACTGGAATGTGTTACCTAGGGAGGTGGTGGAATCTCCTTCCTTTAAAAGAAAAGGAGTACTTGTGGCATCTTAGAGACTAACCAGTTTATTTGAGCATGAGCTTTCGTGAGCTACAGCTCACTTCATCGGGTGCTATGCATCCGATGAAGTGAGCTGTAGCTCACGAAAGCTCATGCTCAAATAAACTGGTTAGTCTCTAAGGTGCCACAAGTACTCCTTTTCTTTTGACGAAAACAGACTAACACGGCTGTTACTCTGAAACCTCTCCTTCCTTTGAGGTTTTTAAGGTCATGCTTGACAAAGCCCTGGCTGAGATGATTTAGTTGGGGATTGGTCCTGCTTTGAGCAGGAAGTTGGACTAGATGACCTCCTGAGGTCCACTCCCACCCTGATATTCTATTATTCTGTTGATATAGAACCTTATTTTCAGTTTAGAGTAAGACCCTTTTACACAGCTCTATAAATATAACTATCTGAGCCTTAGTATAAATGAGAATCAGGCTCGTATTCGAGGTCTACCAACAACACCTTGCATTGGATAAAATAGTTAAACATGAGTGGTAAAGGTGAGATGGAGAAGCCATTTTAGCTCATCTAGTTCAGCATTTCTATTGCCTGAATGTTCGCTATTTTTAGTGCTCTCTCTCAGAGTCTTCATTTAAATATTAATATTGATAAATACTGGAAATATGTAGATAAATAGATTATATTTGTTACAGTCACCAGTAAATGATCCGCTTTGCAACTCAGTTTGTCATGTGCAGTCTTTCAGCTGACTATCAAGATGGAAGACCTGCAAGAAGTCTATTTTGAGGCAAATTTTGGTAATTTAAAGCCACATATAAACTCTGATTTCTGACAAACTGAGGAGGAAATTAAAAACTCAGCCTCCAAATGTGTCTGACATTGAAGATAGCAAAATGAAAAGCAAAGGTATTAAAATATTGATGGCTTTAAAGTTATCTTACCTGGTTCCCATTAATCTGGATGTAAATATGGTTACAGAGCTCTGTGTCCATTCATTCATTATGACTATGCTTAATTGAATGGATCCCCAAGGAAGATAAAGAAAATTGGACTACACTTCATAAAAATTATTAGAGGGCTTTTTAGCAACTGTCTGATTTAAACTCCTGCCTGCAAAAAGGGTAAGAAATGCCAAAGGTGGAACAAAAGAGCATCTATCCCATTGAACTAATAGGAGAAAATGATGGGGTTTTAGAATGTAAAGAACCATAGATTCAAAGGTACACTGAAACACCGGGGCTAACAGCAGCAGATTAAGATCAAATACTTGCTCTAAAACAGGCCAAAGTGACGCAGATGTAAATGGCTGTTGGAGAACGTATTAAGACAAGGGAAAATCAGGCAGTGACTAGAGCATGGAATATTTGGATTTGCAAGACAGGATATAACTAAACTGTAGGGGAAAAGCCACGCTCTTTTATTTGGTTTATATCAAGCTGCTGGCCAATTGTTAATCATTTTATCTGCTTAATTTTAGCAGTATGTCCGGACTCCAGTCCTCGTTGTTCTCTCCTTGTCTGCACCACCCAGGTGCATGCTGGAGATAAATGGGCCAAGTGCATCCCTATCACATGGCATGGGAGTGTGCCACAAACTCGCATCTGTTTCCTATTCTAACAAGTAGCATTTCTCCCTGCACCCATGGGATAGTGACCAGGACCACACTGAGTGTTTATTCCACACTCTCACTGAAGCTCAAAATTGTCCCACCAGCCTGGGATCAAACTCAGACTGTCGCTCTGAAGGCCGGTATGCCAACCACTGAGCTCTTGATGCAGTAATTCAACTCCACCAGCTACACTGATTTATCTTGTGGCAGAATATCTGTCTCAGCAGCACAATAACCTTCATCAGGTCTACAGCATAGGCAATATCATCCTCTGAAGAGCTCCCGCTACATATTTTATGAATGAGGCCTTTGAGCATGTAAAAAAAAAAGATACCAAAAAGAGAAAAGGAATTGGCTGATTCCACACACTGCTGGCAGGCCAATAATTGTCGAGACATCTCAAATGTCACCCGGGCTTATTTGAGATAATAAGTATTTCAGCTCTGCCGTGATTGTAGTGAAATGGCGCTAACTTTTTGAGATCTCTTTTTGAAAGTGGTCTTTTTCCAGTGTATTCTTCTCATCTTAAAAATAAGTAAAGAAGAGAGTTAAGCTGCTTCTTCAGAATTTTCTGCATGCTTATAATTCTTTTTTAAATGATTGGAGCAGTGCTTCTGTAAATGCTTTTAAAAATACATGACAACCAGTTCTATGATTACCACCCTTGGCTTTTTGAGAATGTGATGTTGCTAGTTTTTTTCTCAACCAAGTGAAAGATAAAAGGGAGTGCCTGCCAGCAACTGAGCTCGTGGCTTATTTTATTTATGAATGAAACAGCAGGATTTTTGGGGGTGTGAGAGGAAAGGTTCCTCTCACTGGTTGGAAGATGTGGCTGGCCTCTTCTCCAATACGTCTTTATTGAAACTAGAACTTTTTGGGAGAACAGAATTTTGAAAGGGTGTGTTTAAAAAACAATGTCCTTGCTTTTTTCATGTATTTCAGCTAGGCCAGTGTCAGGATTCATTTGTGTCCTGCATGGTAACTATTCTGAGTATGTAGGTGAATGAGAACAGTTGTCTTCTGGTAACTGCAGGAGCCATTTTGTTAGAAACCCATTGGTAACTTTATTGGAGAATTATTGGGCTGGATGCTCATGTGCACCAGAGTTTTGCTCAGTGCCTGTAAGGAGAAGGAGGAGGCAGAAAGGACATTATATCTCCAGTCCTGGGGACAGCTGGGGGCTAGTTCAGCCTCTGTGGCAAGTTAGAGCAGCCACAGAGTTGCTCTAATTTACACCCTCTGGAATGGTGCTCTGGGCACTATTCCACTGATCTAAGCTTGCTGAAATACAGTGCATTCCAGCATGCTCCTTTTCTCTCCTGGCCAGTCCTTTACACTAGGCACAAGATGTAGATAACCTAGACTGGCTTCACTGGCTTTATGACACCAGTGAATCCACTGTGACAGGACAATCTGGAGCAGAGCCTTATTGGCAGCTTTAATCCCCCTTTATGCCACTGGAACAGCACAAAAGGGATTTAGCCTACGGTTAGGATCTGTGTTTTTTATTTCTCGCCCTGCTTATCAGTGTGCTGCTATCCAAGCCTACTCCTCCCTCTCTGAATAAGACTATAATAACATCTGCTGCAACATGATACTGAAGGATCTTGACATGATACAAGGTATACCTTGGCAAATCTATGCAGATCAGATGGGTAAGGGTGTATGGGGGCGGGGACAATGAATGAGAGGAAAATAGCATCTAACGAGCTTGTCTGTGTTATATGAATTTGTTTCATATTTTCCTCACCAAAATTAGCCATCTCGAAGGAGCAGCAATGGCTAACAGAAAGTTGGTAAGGGCTTGTAACTCTATGGCAAGCACCATTAAAGGTGAGCTGTATTTTCCATGTACTATCTGAGTCCTTTGCCTTAAATAAAGAGATATTGCTGTGTAATAGTTCCTTTTTTATTTCTCCATTGTTTTCTTTTTCAACAAGACCGAAAACAACTAGGCTCTGTCTGATTTTCATGGGCCTAAAGGACGTTATTCAAAAATGGAGCCCTGAAGTCGGTGCATTAAAAACACATGCAGAAAAATACTCCAGCAGTTGCATGCACAAGTGTGGAAATTTGCAAATATGTTGCTTGGTACACTCTTGCACATGCACATGTATTTCTGTGTGTTCAGATCTTGAGTCTCTGTATTTGAACATGTGGCCTTAAGGTTTCCAGGACACTTTATCTCTGAGTGCTGTGACTAACCACTGGAACAAACTATCAAGGGAAGAAGTGGATGCTCCATCTCTTGCTGTCTTCAGATCAAGACTGGATGCCTCTCTGGAAGATGAGCTTTACTTAAACACAGGTTATTGCACTCAAAACAGGGGTAAAGAGGTGAAATTCTATGGTCAGTATTAGGAAGGAAATGAGACTGAATGACCTAATGATCCCTTCTGGCCTTAAAATCTGTGAACCTATGAAAGAAGAAAAGTTTGTCTACAATATTAAAATATAAGTTCTCCCCTAATGTAGTCATGTGGTGAGCTGTGTGCCAATTGTCTGTCATGCTCCATCCCAGGGATTTTTGTGAAGCACAGAGAAGCCCTGTGTGATGAAAGCCACTCTATAAATGTCATTTATCACCAAATACTCCAGATACATTTTAATTCTGCAGGTCCATGTAACAAAAATGTAAATACTGAGGTTTTATATGTTAATATGTCTGAATATCATTACTTAAAAGATAAAACGGGTTAAATTATTCACTTATGAAATTATCCCACTTCCACAGCAGCATTATCTGTCAAAGGAAGAGCTGATTAGCTGTAAACTGAATTTAGCCAGTAAATGTATAGTTGATTCGAGCTTATACTTCTACATTGTATGCAGGGCTGATTTGAACTTGTTCCACAAGTCCAACACGCATTTCATTTTCTCATTAGGGATCAGAATGACCTTCTGTCAGTAAATTATTGTGAGGAGTGCTACTGCTCCTCAGTGAAGAGGGGTCAGTTTATTAACCCCATTTAGTGCCTTTGGACACATAGCATACACCCAGTGTAGAGCCACTCATAGTAAGCTGTAGATGTCAAGCATTAGGAAGCCACTCCAAATACTCTCCATTCAGCATTGCTCCACAGAACCAAACCCACTGAAGTTGGAGTTCCAATATTTGGAAGATGTACAAGGAGGCTCCGGAAGGAATGCAGTTTGCCCCTATTAACGAGGGGGTATGTCAGTGAAGTTTGCAGTCCTGGATTCACAGTGCCCAGAAGTGTTATTTTCCACCATCTGTGTTTGCCCAAGTGGTTGTGAACTTTTTTTTTCTGATGCAGCCCTTTCCAATCATCCTAGTGCCCCCTGAACTAGATTACTGCAAGGCATTCTATATGAGACTATCCTTGAAGATGGTTTAGAAACTTCAGTAAGGGTAGAAGACTCCTGCCAGCTTACTTAGCAATATTATAAAGATTATATAGCTGTCCTGGCTTCGTGTTTGCCTCTGGTGAAGTTCAAGGTGAGGATTTTGATTGCAGAGTGGTTTTTGTTCTGACTAACTTATGGAGAGACTGCATCTTTCCTGTGAACCATCATAGTTGTTGCTGAGGCACTTCTGCTAGTCTTCCCTATATTTTAAATCTAGAGGTTAGATTTGGAGCATACCAATCCTCAGATCTGGATTTGTTGGTTGTGTTGGTTGAAATTAAAGAAATCACATAAGAATTATCTATGTATTTAGACTTTTGCCTGATGAGGGAGATGATGTGCTGAGATGGTGTTGGAGCAGACAGTTTAGTTGACATTAGTCAATATGTTATCTTCTTTGTTATATTTCTGATGGATGCATTTTACACATTATTAAATAAGACCCATTTAAAATGGCCCCTTAAAGATCAGGTGAGGGAGCAAGATGGAGGATAAATGACTATCCACTCACCAAGCCAGCCACTGGATGAATCAAGTAAAGAGGAGGAAAGTAGGGGAGGCGGTGACAGAAACATCATTCTAAAGTATCTGACAAGGTGTGTGTCTGGTCTGGAAATATTAGAATAAGTGGTAGGGGTAGGAGTGCTGGCCATGACTCATAGAGTTAAAGGTAGCCCTAGAAAACCCCAGTCTGTCACTTACCATGGTGAAGTTTCACAGGTACTACAATGATAGCTGTTGTATCAGTGACTTAAAGAGAGACTGGAGGAGCTTTAAGCCGTGGAAGTAGTCAGAAAGAGAGAGAGAACTGGAGCATGAGCACAAGTGTCCCTAGGAAAGAGATTTGAAGATCATAGGAGAAGCAGATCATTCAGCTGAAGCAGAATGAAAGGATAGAGAAAAGAAGATTTAAAAGCTGTGTCAGCTCTATGAACAGAGAGAGAAAGGAACCACAGAAATTAGTTAGGCTCCTTCTGCAAAAAAAAGAAACGTTCCAATGACTTCTCCTGACTTCTCTTCCTGCTTAGAAGGGGGGTCACACTAGCACATTCAATTCTAATATTAATAGTTATCATTTCACAAAATCAAGTGAAGGAAGACGATGAGCTGGACACAAACCTAATACGCCAAAGAACAGTTAGTCATATAAGCTACAAAGCCCTGATGGCAGTTTGAATTTCAGGCAGATAGCTCACCACAGCCCTAGTTCCATTCACTAAGTATACTACCTGTGTTTAAATGCACATGCTGGTAATATCACGACAGGTTTTAGGAAGTAAATAATATTGACAAACACAGATAAAAACTAAAAAAGACAAAGTAAAACAGAGCAAAGCACACACATTCAATCACCTACTCGGGACACACTGAGAGAGGAAATCACTTAGATGCCAGCCTGTATCTTTGGGAGCAGTTCTAGATCAATAGGTCCATGTGACATTTTAATCCTTGACTTCCTGTAGTCATGCTGATGAAAAGGAGGTGCAGGGCTGCACACTTTGGACATGGTGAATCAGCAGTACATCTGTTTAGCTAGAAGAGCTGCTTTCAGGTTTATGTGACCTGCGCTGGGTGATCCATGATCTGGTGGCTTCCATGGAGGATTATCACATGCATTCTTGCTATTTCAGTCATACGCTCTGCCTGCAACTTGCTGAAGTGACACAACATTGGTACAACACTCACCAGCCAGACAGCAAATCAAAAGTGTCTATGCAAAATCTCCAGCCCACAGTGCATTTTATGTGTTCAGCTGTAACTTTTTTTAAAATTTTGAACTTTTCTTCAATAATTCCTTGCCACATTCAATCTATCTTGGTAGGTATTTATACAATCAATGTGGTACCTGAGCACTTTACACGTGTCAAGGTGAACACACAGTGTTCTCAGGGTCTCTCTTTCATTCTGCCGTCAGTGGGAATTCTCCTTGTTATTTAGGTGTGGGAGGAGGGTAGAATTGTCAGAATTTTTGATGATGAGCAGAGGAGGATGGTGACATCTGAAAATGGACAGAAAATCCGGCATTTAAAGGTATCTTGAGAGCCAGTTTACATCCACCCTGAGTAATCTCCACCTTAATCTTCTTAGTACTTGGCTCAAATGGAGGGAATTTTCTTCCCAATCACATAGTGAGTCTAAAGCCAGTTGCTGGCTAACGGAGTTGTTTTTCCCAGTTTTTTTCACTTCTTTCTCTTTGAGTTTGACTCTCTTCCACTGCACCTGGTCTCATTTAGGTATTGCTGGCATTAAGATATTGCATCCTTTGTCTCTGTGCATGCTCTTGCATGTTGAACTGTAATGACGTCTTTAGAGTCATTAATTTCTCATGAAAACTCATATTCAGGCACCTTACAATTTCTTTTGCCAGACATAAAGTACTTTGAGCTACTGAGTCAAAATACACCTTTGAGTCTAATTGGATTCCAATTAGCAGGTTCTGAATGAGAATTCAGATAGCCTATTCAGTTCTCATTCCATTTCTTCTCTGCTGGAAGATCTCAGATAGCTCTAAGTTCTGGTACAAGTCCGGTTGCACTTGTTTCGGGTTGCTCATGAAATCCCACCACCAATTAAAATGGGTTGGTTCATGCCTTATTCAGTAGTAAGATCCCAGCAGACTATGGGGCGGGGAGGGTTAAGTATCAGAGTAGGAAGCACACCAGGTCCTTAGCATAATCTCTGTCGTTCAGACCTGCATTTCTTTTTCCATTTGAGCTTGTTTTACAGTGGAGAATAGTGTATCATTCGAGTTTTAGTCAGAAGAGTCCCTACTCAGATTTAAAGTTTTTCCTCTGGTAATCACATAGTTTCTGACAGCCCCCTTCCCCTCTCGAAAGGGATTATTGTATAAATCTGCAGCAGGTCAAGTGAAATAATTAAACACAAGCTGGCTCTGCTAATTAACTTATCCACAAACCATTGTCTGTTATTAGCATTTTAAAGAGCGGCTAAGTTAACTCTTTACTTTCTAGAGGTATGTACATTCATTTTTAATAGTAAAGCTCTTTAAAATGTGGCCGACGGCTATATTTAAGGATACAGAGGTACAATATTTAAAATGTACCCTTTGGCTACCTTGTTTACAGAGGTCTTATCTTTGCAGCTCTGTCTGTGGCACAGGAATAAATTTATAGTCCATGTCAGCATTCAGCAGACATTTTTCTCAGCCTAATGCAGAGGAAAGGCAGCTTAAGCGCAAAGAAGAGCAATTGCAACTCCACAATGTCTGGGGAGTTTGAGCTTCCAAATGGAATTTTTTTATCCTATTTACAGAAATGAAATATACAGTTGTGGAGGACATGATGGTTGTGAATTGACAAACATAATTCTGTCACTCTTTACTCAGACTGGGTAGTACCTTACTCCTCGAGTAGTGCCACTGATTTTGAAAAATAACGTACTATACAACATGGGAAAGAGTGGCAGAATCTGGCCCTTTGAAGGAGGGAAGGGACTATTCACACTGGACAATTTAGGCACTGTTAGAGTATAAGTAATTAACACTAATCTTTAACTTTAGGCACCAGGGATTGAAAATTGTGTCCATAGATAATAGGTTTAAAATGGATAATCTATACTAGGCTTTTGCTGTAAGCATGAAGGCGCTTATACTTCTTTTTCCATAAACACATGTAATCTTTCCTTAGAGATCTAGGAATTGGAGTAATTATAGTAGCAATTAGACAGTCCGTTCTGTTGTCCATTTGACCTTACAGTCAATTTTCCCCAACATCTGAGATAAATCTGTTCGTTTCCATCATCATCCTATTACTCCTGTTTTTAAAACCAGTGTTCAGTGTGAAGGTAATGCAAGAAATCATGGGTATGTATGCCATAGCACTTGGCACAGTGAGTTGGTATTTCCAAATTGGTCATTTATTCACACTTGATAACATTTTATATTTCCAGTGCCGCATCTGTAGTTTTCAGTTTAAATAACTATATTACGCAGGTGCTGACCCTAAATCTGACAGCCAAACTCCAATGGCTGGATGGTTGAAATTCAGTGACAAGTGGTCTCTTCTGGCCTTAAATTCTGTGGATCTATAAAAAAAAAAATCAAGCAGACTGATCTGTTGCTGGATTGCAATGTCACATGTATATGAATATGGAACGCCTGTCCATTAGCAGGAACAGTAAACAATTTTAAATGTTTAAAAAAGAGGAGAGGAGCCAATTCCTCAACTGTTGTAATTCAGCAGATCTGATTTACACCAACTGATGATCTGGCACAGGGTCTGTAAATTAATAGTTTGTAAGTCTTTTGTCATAGCTAATAGCTTTTCTGGTAAATTCCTGCCTTTCGAAAAAGAAGATCTAGTATTGCATAAGAAAACATGTACCAAAGACAAACTCTTATTTGAAAAGCATTGTCTTCCTGTCTACCATAAGTGATCTTTATAAGGATGAAGTGAACATTAGGACATGCTTCTCATGTTGCGTTGTGTGCCATCCACATCACCAAGAGAATGATTACTTTGCATTGCAGTGGTATTGGTGTCGCTGTAGTGATCTGTTATGTTTGAAGTATCTGAATTTATTTGTTTAACTGCCATGGGAGCTTAATGCCAAGGTGAAGAAGTAGTTAGGAGGACTCTCTACACAATACTCATTCTCCGAGTGGTTTGTTTTGGAGATACGTATTTTTCTAATTCTTTTAGCCACTAAATCCTAGCCTTAGAAGTGCTTTGATCTTGGCTGATTCCATCTTTTTTTGTGGCCATTGCATTGCTGAGAAGATGGGACTTGGAAATTTTTGTAATTTTCTATAATAAATGAGCCTGAAGGAGCTTCAACCTATTCACCCAAGGACATAGGAAATAATAGGAGTACTTGTGGCACCTTAGAGACTAACCAATTTATTTGAGCATAAGCTTTCGTGAGCTTATGCTCAAATAAATTGTTTAGTCTCTAAGGTGCCACAAGAACTCCTTTTCTTTTTGCGAATACAGACTAACACGGCTGTTACTCTGAAATAGGAAATAATGTATATACGTCTGTGAATTGATGCAACTGGATTATTTGGGTGAAGTCCTGGCCCCATTGAAATCAATGGCAAAACTCCCATTGATTTGAATGGGGCCAAGATTTCACACTTTGTGTCTAATCTTCCCCCTTTTCCACGTTTTGAGGCCCCCCCTTACATTTACAGATTAATCAGTTAATGTTTATACAGCCTGTAACCCGCTGGATTTCCTACCTTGGCCTGAACCTTAACTATTTCTGGTTTTCCCTTAGAATGCCCCTCTGCTTCAAAGAGCTGCTCAAATGCTTCCATATCTGGCTGGGACCAATAGGGCCATCTTGATCTGACCTCAGAAAGAATCAGCAAACATGACTGCAGCTCTATGAAGGTTTCATCCATCTGACATCAAAAAGTCTTACATTTCTCTAAAATCTGTCATCCTATTAGGCAGCCCATTGAAAATGTTCTGGGCTACATGTGAGCCAGATATTATTATTACACGCCTTTGTATTCTGATAGTTTGACAGGAAGACTGAAATCTTGATCCTACAGCCTCGCCATCTTTCATTGTCCCATAAAGGTGTGCTAACAGGGAACTGCCCCAGCCTGAGAGGGATCGAGGTTCCTTGCACTCTCTCTCCCATTTCTGGGCAAGGCACAGTCTGGACATTAATATATAATTTATTGTTTGCATGGTCACATCAGGCCATTTCATGTCTAAGCAGCCATTTGTGTGTGGAATGGCTTGAATCATTGCATAAACACAGATTCCCCCTTTTCCCCCTGAATATGTACAGTGTATGTTTACTCTGAATATCGGCTAGGGTTCTCAAAGGAGATTAAGGGAATTAGGCACCCAATATGCAGTGAATTTCAATTAGAGTTGGACATCCTTGTGCATCTTTGAAAATTCCCATCCTTAATATTTTGTGCTTCCAGATATTATGTTGATGGGTACCTTAAAAGCACATCCAGTAACAAACAAACGGTACATTTTAGCTTAAGACATGTGAACGTAAGCAGAGAAGTCAGAGGAGGTGATTACATTTCATTTAACGTTCTTCACCCCCTTCCAGTGCAGTGAACTAATGTCTAGAGTATGCTGGCTTTACTGTACATGCATTTTGCTCACAGACGTTCCAGCAGCAGACTGGCTTGCTGCTTATTTTGAAAGCTAGATTATTTCTATTCAAGGGGAGTGCTGTGTCACGATCAGCGGCGATAATATTGAAAGCCTACTCTTAGTGCACAATCATCTAACAGGATGCAATTACCAGATAAATTGTGACACTTTCTATAGCTGGGCATTGGTTATATTCCACTGGGAGTCCAGTTCACAAAGTATAATCCACTGTTCAAAAGTTCCTTATGTACCAATGAAATATGCTCTAGTGGTTCCCTGGGTTTTATAAATAAAAAAATAAAGCAAGTGATTCAAGGCACAGGCTGCTTGTCTCTGTGACTTCTCTCTTCTCTGCTCCAAACCAAAATGAAACATGAAAGAACAATCTGAAGGATCTTGTGGCATTTATTGAAGGAATAATCACAGAGGCACTTATCAAAATCAGAGACCCTGTTTTGTACTTCGTCTCTTTGTAAATAAGAATGAAATTGGTTTTGGGGTGGAAATCTGGTTTTAAGCGCACTTTGCAACACATTGTGAGCGAAGCATAATGGATGAATGAATAAATATTGCATGTCTCTGCCATTAACTGATTTTTGTTCAGCTGCAGAAAGGCCTTCTCATATTCCTCCTCTTCTTACCTGCAATGACTAAATACTAGAGAGACACGGTAAGGTGGGTGAGGTCATATCTTTTATTGGACCAACTTCTGGTGGTGAACAAGACAAGCTTTTGATCTTGCTGAGAGACTAAAGAAGAGCTCTTTGTAAGCTTGCAAGCTTGCCTCTTTCACCAATGTAAGTTAATCCAGTAGAAGATATTACCTCATTCACCTTATCTCTCTAATATCCTGGGACAGAAACAACTACAACACGCTGCAAATGGATAAATATGTCACTTCAAAAGCGTAGTCTGTGCATTTGTTAGATTATTGATAACTGGGTACAACTTCAGAGACAGCTTTTGGGATGTTCAACCATGTGGGGGCCGGATTCCCGGGAGTCTTTAATTTGAAGGCAAGTCAGGAATGTAATGTAAGGGTGTGGAGTTCCCTTCTGCCATTGTATTCTGTTTAGGCAGAGTTCACAGATCAGAATAAGATCATAAGAATGGCCATACTGGGTCAGACCAGTGATCCGTCTATCCCAGTATCCTGTCTTGCAACAGTGGCCAGTGACAGGTGCTTCAGAGAGAATGGATCAGACGGGGCAATTTATCAACTGATTCATCCCCTCTCATCCAGTTCCAGCTTCTGGCAGTCAGAGGTGTAGGGACACCTGGAGCATGGGGTTGGATCCCTAACCATCTTGGCTAATAGCCATTGATGGACCTATCCTCAATGAACTTATCTAATTCCTTTTTTAACCCAGTTATACTTAGGCCTTCACAAGATCCCCAGGCAACCAGTTCCACAGGTTGACTGTATGTTGTGTAAAGTACTTCCTTATGTTTGTTTTAAACCTGCTGCCTATTAATTTCCTTGGGTGACCCCTGGCTCATGTGTTATTTGAAGGGGTAAATAAGTCTTCCTTATTCACTTTCTCAATACCCATTCATGATTTTGTAGATCTCTACCATATCCTAAGTTCCCTCTAAACTGCACAGCCGCGTAGCTGTCTATTAAGGGCCGCGCAGGCACTCAGGGCTGTGGTGGGGAGAGATGCCTCTCCCCAAGCCCCTGGCCTGTTGTGGTGCCCCTCCCCGGCCAGAATCCATCCCAGTCCCGAATCTGCAGTGGCTGGAGGAGAGGCACCCCTCCACCGGCCCTGACCCAGCCTGGCCTGGACCTGGAAATTGAACTTCCCTCTTGTCCCATTCTTCCTACTTTTCTTAAGGTGAGAGACCTTGTCAAAGGCTTTCTGAAAGTCCAAGTACACGATATCCACTGAGTCACCCTTGTCCACATGCTTTTTGACACTCTCAAAACATTGTATTAGATTTGTGAGGCATTCTTCCCCAGCATAGCATGTTCAGCTATGTGTGTGATCATTCTGTTCTTTACTATAGTTTCAACCAATTTGCCAGATAGTGAAGTTAGACTCACCAGCCTGTAATTGCCAGGATCATGTCTGGACCCTTTTTTAAAACCCGGTGTCACATTAGCTATCCCCCAGTCATCTGGTACAGAGGCTGATTTGAGCAGTAGGTTACATACTGCAATTAGTAGTTTTGCAGTTTCATATTTGAGTTCCTTCAGAACTCTTGGTGAATACCATCTGGTCCTGGTGCCTTATTAGATTTTAATTTATCAGTTCCTCTATTGACAGAGGCCAATCTGGGACAGGGCTTCAGATTTATCCCCCAAACAGAATGGCTCCTATGTGGGAATCTCCCTCACATCCTCGGCAAAGAATTCATTTAGCTTTTCCACAACAGCCTTGTCTTCTTTGAGTGCTCTATTAATACCTTCATCATCCAGGGGCCCCACCAATTATTTGGCAGGCTTCCTGCTTCTGATGTACTTAAAAAAATTTTTGCAGAGTGATCTCCACTGGCCTGTGGGAATAGTCCTAGCTGCCAGGCAGCCTACTGACTACGTAGTGAAATGAGGGAAGAGACAAGATCTGCCACTCACCTTCCTGACTATAGAGGGAAATAGAAACACTGTGGAAATGACAGGGGATAAGGTAAAGGTAGAAGGAAATGGGGGAGTTTGGAGGGGTGGAAGGAGACAATGAGAGATTTCTGGGTCTGAGGGATTAAAGAAGTAGGCATAACATCCCTTTCCTTGCTTTCTGTGATGGTAGATACTTGGAATGCTTTGAAAACAATGGGAGCAAGACCTCCAGCTGATACGTGAACGGTGCTGACTCAGAATCGTGGCTACAGTATAGGACATCCTGGGTAGAAGGAAGAGTTAAAGCAGTGATAGTTTACAGTATGCTCAGGGTCCCATCCGAAATGTGAAGGGTGCCCTATGGTTGGAAGAAAGGAAGTTGAGTAAAGACTAGTCAAGTTAACACTATACAGTAGCTGAGAACAGAATTTGACCCACACTTTGTCCTAGATACTACCGAGTTAAAGCTTTTGCCCCTCCTTACATTCCTCGTGAATTATATCAAAGGATGTGACCTCTGTGTTTAAAGGAATATAGAAATTGCTATTCTAGATCAGATGAATGGTCCATATAGTCTGGTATCTCTCTCTGACATTGCCAAGTACCAGAGCTTCAGAGGAAGGTATGAAACCTCCATAATGGACAACTGTGCAGAGATATATCTTGGGGTGGACATTTCTTACCCCAAGGAGTTAGAAGTTGACTTAAGCAAAGTCTCATACTAATTCAAGAGACAAAATGATTTTCATGCTGTCTTGACTGGGTTTATGTGTCTAAGCAACAGATGCTGCAGAAGTTCCTCCCCTGAATCAAGATAAAAGTTCTGATGATGGTAGAGATCTTGTTAGCATGAGCTTCCTGCTAATTTTATGCTGTCTGAAATGGACACCCACAGGTATGAAGAAGAGTTCTGATTAGTTTATCACTGATTATCTAATCTGGAGGTGGTTTGGAAGCCAATGGACCTTCTGTGGTTTCCCAGTAGAGATTATAATTATTTCCTAAATGCATGTTCCAACTCCATCAGGGTCATCCTGATAATTTTACAGTGTGAAATTTATAGCAAATAAGGCATATTAATGGTAAGCTAGTTTATGTAACAGCAACCCTCTCCCAAATCATTAAATCTATATGACATTTTTAATGGCTGCTACAGCACAGTGTTTGATATTATGTTCATTTCTTTTTCCATCCTTTTAAACCCGTAGAATTTTTCTGAAGTGGTACTGGTAAAGGTTCAATATTGCCTTGAGTGTCACCTCATCACAGACAGTCTAATCATGGTTATAATCCCATTGGGTAATGAAATGAAGAGAAGCTATGTCTGAACAGAGGATTGTGTGTGTGTGTGCGAATATGCACATAACTAAAATAATCCAATTGAACTATGTAGTTATTCTGAATTATATCTATTTGAAAAGACAGGATATCATAAAGACTGCTAATATGGTGGAAAATTATATTAAGCTGAGACAAGACAAAGTTGATTATGTGCTAGTCTAGTGCTGATGTGCCTGGTGCTAGTCATTTGTACATAGTGATTGATCTTAAATATAACAGAGCCAGATGAAGGAGGTTGGGGTGTGAATAGTTATTGACTTCATCTTCAGCTGTTTGGTGTGCCATCCTGAGATTTTGGATCCAGCTGTCTTGATTTACAAGGCTCCAGATTAAAAACTCTGATAAAAAAGTAAATGATAGGTAAATGTTCCATTCAAAGAGAAAGGAACCTACATTCATTGTTAGAAGTTGATTGTTGCATTTTTTTGAACTCTAATATTAAAAAAAATATTGGATTTTGATATTAATTCTTCATTTAAAGTCTGATCAAAAGCCTATTGAAAGGCTTCCCTTGAAATTCAATGGCTTTTGGATCAGGCCCTTAGTTTGTCAGATATGTACTGGGGTCCAAGCTTTCATTTATACGACATGTGAGAATACCAGTTCATTGGAACAATGTGCTTTTCTGCAGTTTGGTAAGAAGAAATTATTTTATGTTCCATTAATTATCATGGGTTTTTTAATTGACTAATTTTTTACCAGCACAAACCTCAGCCTGAACTTCATTTTGGTTCATCCTCCCTCCCGTGTTCCACAGCTGTTAAGCTATGAGCAAGAGGTTTCTGATAACATTCTTCCTTGCATGGCTTTATTAAAGTGGTGTCTGTGCTTTAGGGTCACTTACCTTTGGCACCATAAAGCCTTGCTTTTCAGAGCATTATAATTCAGCTGGTGTCATTCGCATGGGGCCAAACTGTGGCATGCAAGTTGTCAGTTAGGATGTTTTTCTTATAAACAAAGCATTTTGAGGAGGCAAGGATTAGATCTTGAAGTGACAATAAAATGAATTTTTGGTGGTTTGGCAGAGGAATTTTTTATGGCCCGGATCGCGTACGTTCATACATGTGGATGGACATCTTCACAGACCCCTGCCTCTGAAGATGTCCCATTGACTCCAGTGGAGCTCCATACCATTGTAAGCAATCTGCTTAGATGCATGAGTTTGCAGGATCAAGGTCTAATCCTGAAAATTGACATTTGGAATGTGTTTTGTCTTTAGTGAAGATTATATATTTTGGTGTTCTTACAAGATAAGGTAAGAGTGCCTACCTGTGCATGGTTCTAGGAACCCTTGATGATATATAGAAATACCCCTGTTGTAATACACACTCCCTTAATTTATCTAACTCCTCTCCCAATACAGCCAACAATTGTCATACAGAAAATGCACAGTGTTTGCTCCACCGCTCCCCACCTCTCCAAAAGCCAGGGAGAGTAAACAAACTTCGCAGCATCCCTAGTGCATCAACACATTCAGGCTATTTCAGAACAGGGAGAGGAGTGGAAGTAGTAAAGTCAAAGGGCTCTCATGGAGAAAGCCCTACCAGTCTGCTCACGGTGAGCTTTCAGGGTCCTCGGCATATCACAGAATAGGGCCCAATGGGTTTGATTGTGTGGGATGCTGTGCAATCCTGCAAGGTGCTTCCATTCCAACTGACTTCAATGGGAGCTTAGAGCACACACCATATTGTGGGAACTTTTCTGAGTTACATCAACAGTTCTTTGTGACTCCTTTATCAGGAACCAATGGGGTGCAATCTAAAGACAGTGGGACCGTATTAATTGGCAATTCAGGTCTTCACTGGACACTAATACTCAATTGCACAGAATGGGTGAAAAAATGGCTTTCTGACAGTAGCTTATCTGCTTCAAATGATTTGTAAAATCAGCACTCAGTGCCACAAAAAGTTTATTAGGAAACTGAAGCTTCCCTATTGTGTTAGTGTTTCTGTTCATGGTTATAGACCTTCATAGCACTACCAGATCCCAATCCTTCAAGCACTTGTGTACGTGATTAACTTCAGGCATGGGAGGAGTGCCATTGAAGTCAGTGGGACTATTCACACGTGTAAGTCTTGGCAGGTTCAATGCCTAACTTAATGCCTACTCTTGAAGTGCTGATAACCACCAGACATGTCGAATTGTGCTATCAAAGCTCATTTTAAATTGAGTTCATCCTAGTGGTTGATTCTGAAAATTTGGCAGCGTGGAACTGATTCTGAAATTGGATCGGTGACATCCAGGTCTTGTGTAGGATCTAAACAACTTGGATTTTAAAATGTAAATTGAAAATTGAAAAAAGTTTTTAAAAAATTGTACGCGTCATTTTTTTTCTGCTGCAGCTTCTTTTCAATTCCCGTGCCCTCTTTTGACTGTGTAAGTCATACTTGGGCAGAAAAAAAGCCCACAAACATAACTGCAACCATGTCTAATTAGGCAGAGCTATGTAAATGTAGCATTTCTACATGATTATAAATGTCAGGAGAGTGTTAGATAAGACATGACAGTTTAGAGTATTTCTTGTGTACCTAGTCTAAAATGTTCTTATTGCTAATCCTATTCATCTGGAGTTGCTTCCTAATTAGAATATTTATGGACTAATAAGGAGGTGAACAAGACACTCCAGTTCTGTTCCAAAGGTAAGAGAAGGGATTCATTAGACTCAAAGTCTCTGTTTTGATTGCTGTACAATGTAATTAATGTTGTCCTAGACAGTCTTTTTAGATTTACCTTAAATATTTAAGAAAGTGTCTGTGTTTACTCTCTGTCTTTCGAATGAATTCTGGTTCAACTCAAGTCAAGAGGACTTTTGCCATCAACTTCCACTAGGAACAGGATTTGGATTTTCGAGACAGATTTTGAACATCCGGCTACCCCTTATGGCACTTGGGGAAAACAGGAGACTTTGGCCAAGGTGTGAACTCTAATGGGCACTGAGCGTTCCAGGGGTTAAAACAGATTGAAAGAGGAGAAGGAGTTCTCACCACAGGAATGCTGCTCATCAAAGCCCAGAGGAACAGAGGGAATGCACCTCAGATTTTTTCAGAGGAAAGTTAGCTGAGCTTATGGTCCCCGCTCCGCCATCTCCTCTTACTTTGACCTCTGATTGCATCTGCAAACCACGGAAGGGTTCTGTCTGCAAAGCCCTGTCTATAATTTTTTCCTAAACTCTGGGCAAATATTTTTTGTACCAGCTGTGACAGGCCCCAAAATCAGCTCTTCTTAAACTGTACCTGCTTGCAGCAAAATCCGATTGCCTAGAACTCCCCTCCTGCATGGAACCCCTTTCCTCTAGATCTTCAGCAGAGGATGCCTGTGAAAACAACATTCTGTTGCTTTAAGGGTTTTCAGGAAATTTGTTAAAATGGCAAGTTCACATTACTTCAAGTCTTCTCTGTATAAATTATAATTAGGCATGAGGCTCTCATAGATAAAGATAAATATAGCCTCATTCCACTGCTGATGGAAATCATTATCAGCCATTATCAACTTTAATTAATATATTCGCATTATTCAAATACAGGTAGAAAATGTTCTGTGGTGTCAAAACTAGAAAGGTACTGTACCTTGCTTCTGTGTGATATGAAAAGCAGCTGACACCTCTCAGAAAACTTTGCGGAAAACATTCTGTTTAGAAAGTATCAGGGGGTAGCCATGTTAATCTGTATCCACAAAAACAATAAGTAGTCCGGTGGCAACTTAAAGACTAACACATCTGAAGAAGTGGGTTTTTTACCCACGAAAGCTTATGCCCAAAGAAATCTGTTAGTCTTTAAGGTGCCACCGGACTCCTCATTGTTTTTCTGTTTAGAAAGAGTGTCCTGCATAATAGATGCCATGCTTATATTTTCTTCTCTGTTCTCCCATATAAGATTTGTAAAATGGAGGTGGACCTTTGTTGCTGAAGAACATATCTTCTCCCGACGTACTCCTTCTCCACTTGAAGATGTAAACTGTTGTTTGTGGCATCAGTCATCTCCACAGCAACCAGTTTTGAGGCCACAGAGGGTACAATTCAAGGTGCTGGGAGTGAACAAGGGTAGCAAATGTCCTATGGTAGCTATGAAAAAGTGTAGCTCTGAAAAATGAGGGAAAGGAAATGCAAAAAATATGGGCTAAAGAAACCTTCACTGGTTCTAAATGGACATTTTCCATTAGACAGCAGCAGCTTTTAAAGAAATACCAAATATATCACAATCCAGCTGAAAGCATCCATTGGTCAATTTTGTTGGATTGTTTCTTTTTATGAAAAAATCAGGGCCCAATTCGGCAGGCTGCTGAGCAGAAATCAGCAGGAACTGAGTGTGCTCTTGGGACAGGGTTGAGTTTTTAGTACTCCACTGTACTTGAAAAGGGAGCTGATGAATGACATCAGGCCAGATCCTCAGCCCCTGCATACCACTGCGAGCAATGCAGAGGGACCTTAAATCTGCCCTAAAAGGGAGGAGGAGAATTCCTCTTGTTCTGGGGGCTGACCACCAATGCAGGGAGCCAAGACAAGGGGTCGTGACACAGCTCAGAGAGGACAGGGCTCTCTGGAACTCTGCCAGTATCCGGCCAGTGGAACAGTACCAAACCTGCACATATTAGAGCTACCATGTGGCTCCTGTCGCTTGAACCAGGAGTTTGTTTGATCTTCAGTGGCCCCCAGGATAGGGAGAGGCATAAAAATTGCTTAGAACCAGGTGTGCTGGAACAATTTTTGTAGTGGGGTTGCTGATGATGGAAACCATGTATTTGTTATTACTACTTCAAGCTAGGGGTGCAGCAGCACCCCCAGCTTCCCTAGGTCCCGCACCACTGCTTAGAACCACCTTTGCCCATCTCTATCAGCTGTGCTAAACATGAGCCTAACACAGTGGAGGATCGTGCCCAGCATTTAGAAGTATTTCAATAAAACATTTTAAAAAACCAAAACACTATCTCAATTAATTTAGATGAATAGAGGGGCCCGAAGATTTTAACAGAACCCAGTCACTGTCCAACATTCAACAATGTTCAGAAAGGTTGGGGTTTGGTGTTTGGAGACATCCGCCTGCTTAGCACAGTGGTAAACACACAATTAAAAATCCTTTTAGATGTCTATTAAAATGCAGAAAGAAAGAAAGAAAACACCATCAAAGCATTTGAAATGCAAAGTATTAAATAAGGCGTTCGTTTTAACAACATCCCTTGTTCCCTTTCCCAATAGCCAGAGAGAGTTTTTAGAAGAAAACAAAAAGCTTGTTTGATGGTCTTTTAGATGTATCATAGATGATAATAACTGTCCTTTTTGGGGAAATAAGAGAAGAAGTTAGTTATGATGGGTTGGAGCTGATGTTCTATTATTGTTAGTCTGATCCTGTTTCCTAGAAGACAAAACAAGACAAACACACAAGGGAAGAGAAAAGAAAAGTAAAGTTAGAAAATGCAGCTTCTGTCTCTGGTGTTGACTTTCATTTGCAGCCTCACGATGGAGGAAAACAGGCACAGCACACAGTTATATCAGCCACTCTGGGATTTGGAAACCTTGTACCAGCATCAAGTTGTTTAGGGCATTGCTTTTAGTTGTCTCTTTCTGGTCACAGGCTTACAGCAGTGTTGCAAAATACAGAGTCTTTGCCAGCTAAGCCAGATTTGTATTAAGCAGAAGGAAAAAGGAGAGGGATAGGAAAGGGAAGAAATAAGGTGGGGAAGGAAAAGGACACATGGTGGGGAAGGGAAGACAAAGTCTCACATCCCAGGTGGTGGTCAGGATTCAGCTGGAGCTAGTGGACCTGGTGGTGTCATCTGGCTCCTTTTCTCTGGCCCAATATGGTCAGGACATCTCTTAGGATTTAGGAAGCAGAAGGTCTGGGGTCACAGGCGATGGTAGGGATGGCAGCAATGATTGTGACGCTCGCTTCAGTAGCCAATTTTTCTCCCCAAAGTCTCTTTCTTAAGAACCCCAAAAGGGAGTGATGGGTGAATGGTGCATCTCCTCATTATTTTGTCCACTAATTAGTCCTAACATCCAACATACCAATTTTGGTGTATTAACTTTCAGACCTCAGTTCCTCTTGTTTACCAGGCATAATCTTAACGCTTATATCAGGGTGCCTTTTTGTTTGGACTAATTCTGTCTCTGTCTCCCTTTCGTACCTTTTCCCATCAGCATTTGTTATTATAGGTTATTGTGATATTTTATGAACTTTCACTTACTTTTTACAATTGATCTCTCAATCAGGATAAATTTGTAGGCACCATTATTAGAGCAACACCCTCAACACATAGGAGGGTCTTAGCGCCTCACAGGAGCAGGCTGAGTTTTGTAATTTCCAAAGCAAACTAAAATAAATCTTGAGTGGTAGTACTGCCATCTGTTCCTTGTTTTGTGTTTTCCTCCATTGATAGGCATTGGTAAAACTTTAGTTGTATGATAGACTCCCCTGTTGAATGTTGAAAATAGGATCATATTTACATGTATTGCATTTTCCCTTGTCCTTCCTGAAAGTGACAGAACTTTATGTGGTATGAGTTTTATCATCTAAATCAATGACTCCTTGGGCCAATAGTTTAGTTAGAGACCCCGAGGACTCAAACTAGGGACCTGTTACGGCTGATTTAAGTTAGCACTTTGTTTCTTCTGTCACATAATAAATTTCAAAACCTGGATTGTACTGACATTTGCTACTAGAAAGGAGAAATAAAAAAAATCTATATAGCTTCCATAAACTCTGAACTGAAGCAACCAGTATGATTGGTGGGACCGAGTGGCTGCAAAGATAAAACCTTTTCACCTCTGAGGTACAAAAGTGACTGCAACTCATGATAAAATTAAATACATTTCATGGTTGCACCTTATTCCCTGCAGGGAGCTAATCTGCCTCGCAAAAACCTTGAACCATAGTTTATCACAGCCTGCAGCTTCTACTTAGGAGAGACCCATGCCCAGGATCTAAATGCCCTCACATCCTACCCAAAGAGTGTGGTCCTACCAGGTCAGAATAGCGCATAGTTGCTTTTGGCCTGCTATAAAGCTTCTGTTCTCTGTACTTTCACAAAATAGTTTTGTACAAGAAATGGAGGAAATATAGCATGCACCTAACTCGCATGGGTGTTATAAAGTATAATTACTATATTGTTTGTAAAACTCTTCGAGAACTTCAGGTGAAAAGCTCTATAGAAGATTAAAGTATTATGATTATTATTATTTATTTTCCTCTCAAAAAGTGTCAATGGCATATCAGTATAAATTGCTTGCAGGCATTTGTATGGTTACAATGGTGACCTACTACTCCTCTTACACCTGTGCATCTCAGGAGTAACCTCATTAAAGTGAATGGAGTTACATTATTGTAAAATGAGTGTGAGAAGAGAATTAATCCTAATGAGTTCAGGTAACTCCCTCCAAAATTACTGTTGGGATAGGAAACAAAAAGAGATCCTAAAGAAAATAACAATGTGGTTTTTGAGACTTCTGATTTCAAGGTTATGCTTATTTAATCCCTTGGCATGCTGGGAGTTGAGATTTCAGCACATGAGATATATTTGGAGGGTGAGCATGCCACACTGGCATTCTCCAGGGTGAAGATCATTTCATTCACAGTTTCACCTCCAGACCAATGGGAAAATATTCAAGACTTAAAGGGTAATTCTATACTGCAATTAGACACCCACAGCTGGCCCATGCCAGCTAATTCAGGCTCGCAGGGTTCAGGCTACAGGGCTGTTTAAGTGCAGTCTAGACGTCCGAGCTCATATGGAGCCTGGGCGCTCGGACCCTGAGAGGTGGGAGGGTCTCAGAGCTCAGGCTGCTGCCCGAGCCAGAATGTCGACACTGTAATTAAACATTCTTTAAGACATCTAGTCTCCACCTCACCATTTACAATTTGCCTCAAACTTTCCAGGAAAATTCAACCATCGAATAAGACTATTTCCAACACCTCTGAAAATCGGGCCTGGGTGTCTCAAACTGGGCTCCCCAAATTAGTGGATACTTTCAAAAATATGGTCCTGAATCTCTCTGTGTCTCAGGTCTCCATCTGAAAAATGAGCATGATATCACTTCCCTACCTCACAGAAGTATCATGATGATGAAATTGTTAATGCTTGTATCTATAAATAAATAAAATAAAATACACCACCATTATGTATGTCATTTTAATAAGCATTCAGTGAAGCATTGAATATGATCAGGTCCCGAGTTAACCTCAATTAATTATTTTGTCAAAATTATATTTTGCAATTTTTTTTTCAGTTTAGGCTTGTTACGTTTGACTATCTCAGACTATATGCTGCTAAATTCAACTTTAAAATTCAGGGTCATTTTGCTTCCCATATGAAATTCAGATCTTCCATAGCCTAATTTTTTTTTTAATGAAGGTAGCTAAAACTGCAGAAAGCTTAGCTACAGAAACTCCCCCTTGCAGCTACTGAACAGGACACGTCAGTGTTTCTCCAGTCTTATATCCACATGAATTACATTTCATCATGTAAATATGATTGGCAAGTTCCTCTCTGGTACCTTGTGGCAATGTGAAATTAATTCCATATTACAAGACTCTGGGATCATGTCAATGGATGTCCACAGTGGTGATTCTTTTATGAAATTTGCCCTGCTAAAATGGAACCTGCTTACTGGTCACTTAAAAGCCTTTGACACTTGCAAAGATCCTATGCATCCTTGGATGACAAAAAGTATGGAAATTAAATACTGCCTGATTAAGGGTCTGATCTGAGAAAATTAAATCCTGCTTTCAATTATTGAAATGGCTTGTGGCTACTGCTTGATTCTTTATACCTATAAAAAGGGCCCAATTTATGCTGCCAGAAGTCTCCCTTTACGTTTGGAACATTTTAGAATTAAAGGAAACCCATCTAAATCTACTTCTTCCTTTTAAATTAATAAATATATCCTTGCCTCCAATACTTTATACCTCAAAACACGGAGTGAGTACTTTTTAAAAAATTGTTCACACTAAGTTCTTTTACTGTAGTTGACGTGGTCAGTTTGTTTCATGTATGGTAATAATTGCTCTCATTGAATTGCGCTTACCTGTCTGTAGGGGTCATTCTAGAGAGGAGGACATCATTAAAGTTGATGGGCCAATATTGGAGAAGAAAAAAGTCCCGTTCATCATGAAGAAATCTCTCAGTTGCAACATGACTCTGATGAGCAGAATGAACCCCACGTCACCCCAAAAAGGGTTAAAATGAGCCTGAAACTTCTACTGACCTTGCCTGTTACACCTGGGAAAGGCATGGTTAAGTTGAAGGAGAACTTAAAAGTAAGAGTGCAGCGCAGTCAATGAGAGAGGAAGTGTTCTCCTTGGAGGACAGACTGGATGCGGACCTGATCAATGGGGAAAGAAAAGGGGAATGGCTACAGAACGAGGACTAGCTCCTGTAGTGAGCCCTGCAAAAGTGCAGAACTCAAGGGAAGCATCCCTGTGAGTCAGTGTTCTGAGAAAAGGATGGAGTATCAGTGTGAAGTGAAGGAAAGGCTGAAACCTCAAACTCAGTAGCGGGGAGAGAGGCCCAGCAGTTGAGACTCTCAATTTTGCTGGAGAGCCTGGGACTGAAGAGAAATCCCAGAAGCACTGAGAACTTTTTGGGGTTTCCTTCTCCTCATCATCATCATCACTCCCATAACTGCATTGGTCGTTGGGGCACCATCATTGATGAGCAATCAACCAATTGTCTCCACCCCTGACGATTGTGCGTCAGTGCTTGAGTTTCTGCGAAGTCCATTCCTGTCCACTCTTTTATGTTGTCAATCCATCTCTTCTGTCTACCTCTTCTTCTCTTCCCCTGTTCTGTTCCTGGGACGATGATCTTGGGTAGGCCAGATGATCTTGTTACATGGCCGTACCACTTTAGATTGCACTTCTTCACAGTCGTCAGGAGATCTTCAGATGACCCAGCGCGTTGGGTGGTGATGTTGCAGACCTCTTCATTAGTAATGTGGTCGAAGTAGGAGATGCCCAGAATTTCACAGAAGTATCTCATCTCTACTACCTGTATTTTCCATTCAGGTTCTGCCATAAGGATCCATGTCGCACACGCATACAGAAAAATGGAGATGACCAGTGCCTGCAGCAGTTTCGGTTTGGATTCCAGGGAGATGTGCTTGTTCCTCCAAACTGGCTTTAGCTTTGCCACTGTTGCTGTTGTTTGTGCAATTCTTGCCAGAATTTCTGCCTTTGATCCTCATCAGTGATGATTGCCCCCAAATACTTGAACTGTTTCACTGTCTCCAGCTCTTGTCCACTGATCAGCTTACAGTTATGTGAGCTGATCCTGTCACATTTCTTTGTCATCAGCTTGGTTTTCTCTGAACTGATTTCCATGCTGTATTGTGCGGAGGTTTCATCCAATCATTTCCCAAGGTTGGTATGTTCATCTTCGCTACCTGCCAGGCCATCAATGTCATCAGCAAACCAAAGATTTGAGATTGTTCACTCCCCAATGCTGACTGTGAATATGTGATCTTCTAGGGCATCAGTCATTATGCACTTCAAGTAGATGTTGAACAGTTGAAAGAAAGCAGCCTTGCTGGACTCCCACAGTGGTGTGAAACCACTCTCCTATTGTTCCATTGACGAGAACTGCACTGCTGGCCTTGGCATACAGTTGTTTAATGGTAAAAATAAGCTTATGACCAACATTGTACTTCTTCATGGTTGCCCAGAGAGCTTCATGCTATACTCGGTCAAACACCTTCTTGAAGTCAACAAAGACATGGTAGATGTCCTGCTGGTGTTGTAAGTACTTCTCAAACAGAACACGAAGATTGAAAATCTGTTCTGTGGTACTTCTTCCAGCATGAAAGCCAGCCTGTTCTTCAGTGATGATATTCTCCACTTGTAGCTTCAATCTGTTCAATATGACTTTCAACATCTCTTTGCTGGGATGGCTAATTAAGCTTATGATCCAGTAATTCTGACACAATTACAGGTTGCCTTTCTTTGGCAGAGTGATGATTAGTGACTGTGTCCACATGGTCACCGGTCTGCCAGATCATATTGCAGATCTTGGTGAGTACATCTATTACTATTTCTCCTCCGAATTTCATCATTTTGGCTGGGATATTGTCAATATCTGTAGCGTTTCCATTCTTGAGTGATTTCACAGCTGTCTCCACTTCTTCACACAGTATTGAAAAGTCATCCTCCTCTGTTGAATCTGGGCTGTCTAGGACACTAGGATCTCCATTTGTCTGGTGGTTGTATAGATCAGAGCAGTAATTTGTCTACCTATTGATGATGTTCTTTTCTTTTGTAAGACTGTTCCCTTCTTTGTCTTGAATTGCATTAGCTTTAGTCCATCTTTCCTTCGTCAGATCTTTTATAATCCGGAAGTCTCATTTGCTATTTTTATTATTGATACACTCTTCAATTTTGAAGCATTGTTTTTCGATCCATATCTCCTTGGCCACTTTCATTTCTTTCTTGATCTTTCTATCAATAGCTCTGTATTTATCAGCTCCCTCAGTACTGTTCTTGTCTCTCTTGAGTTCTCTTCTAATATCACACATTTGTAGTATTTCATTTGTGACCCAAGGTTTTGTCTTCTTATGGTGTTTCCCAAGAATTCCATTGCTGCCTCATTCATTACAGTGTTAAAATTGTTTGTCATTGTTTCTACGTCTTCCTCTAGAGCAAGCAGTGGAGCAAATTTTCCGCCGATCATTGCTTGGAATGACTCTGCAATGCTTCAGTCTCGAAGTCTTTCTAACTCAAACTTGATTCTACTCAACTTTGGCCTGACGATTTTCCTTAGCCACAACCAAAAGTTTAGCATCGCAAGGTCTGATCACTTCCAGTATCAGCAGCGGGGAAGCTCCTTGTTTTAGCTCTGTTGATCCCAGAACAAAATCGGTTTTGCACCATGATGTGTTTTCTACATTTGCTTTAATGCTGCTGGAGGATATGATTTGGAATTTGATGGACATTTATTGCCCCAGGAGCTGTGGGATTTTAGAAGAATCTGGCTGGAGGGCTAGATCCCAAATGCAGGAGGCTGTTGGAAAAAGCCACAAGGGCAGTAAGGTTGCTACAGAGACAAACATCTCAGCTTTTCAGTTGACTTGGTCTACCAGCATCATAAAGTGACTCATGCAAGTTTTGCCATTCTTTATGGCCATTTGCCATTCTTTCGCTGCCATCTTCATCCTTTTGAGTAGGCAATGTATTAAAATGTACAAGTCCCCTCTCTGAGAGCACATGCACACATACTGGAGCTGTGAGAAAACAGCCATGAAACTCACAGGTTTCATGACAAACTCAGATTTCACCCCAGGTTTCTCAAAAAATGATAGGTGCTTTCAAGCAAACCAGGAGTTAGTTTATGGTTTCATCACAAAAGCCAATGGTGGGTTCCCCTGATTTTTGTTGCTGTGAGCTTTTGGGCTTAATTGAACCTCAAACTCAAGAGCTACAACCAGTTCAAATTAAAACCAAAAATGAAGTTCACACTAGTTCTGTAAACTGACACCAGTGAGCGTACCAGTACACCATTTTATACAGGTGTCGTAAACCTAAGCAAAGCTGCAAGGTGTGATGATCTGACTGCCAGCTAGAATACAGGATCTTTTGGATTACACAGATGTTCAGATGTTATCATTAGCATGAGTTATAATATGATTTCCATTGTTTCCAATGGCGCTCTTGTGCAGTTACCATATACTTACCTGCCATTAGCATTCATTATTTCATGCTAACTATATAATGATTTCACACCACTCATACTCTCCATACTTTCTCTTAGCTAAAGTTTCTTCTCCTTGTTTCCCTGTCCAGTACTCCTGCGAAGAGCCAAATGTTACCTATTGGTATCAACTTTTTCCCTTTTGGAACGTTGTACTCAAGCAAAGTGAGCTCCCATGTTAAGATCCCTTTTCCAAAGTGTACTGAGCACATCAGCAAATTCCTTTTGAGTCTCTAGGACATTCATACTGCCCTCTGCAGAAATGTTTTCATTTTGGTAACCTCCTTTTAATAAGAGTATGCGTAATATTCCACATGTGACCCCACACAATTCCCTTAATGCAATACTTACCAAAAAAAATCGTCTCATTTATATCCAATACATCTATTTATAAACCTTAGGCGCTTCGTTAGCTTCTAGAAAACTCCTGAGAAACCTTGCACCAAAAATTGCAGAATTGTATTCTCCATTCGTTGTAGAACATATTCCTGCTGAGAGAGTGATCTGTAGCATTTGTCCCTCACTTTGTTACCTTACTTTTCCCTGCCCAGAAATGAATGCTGTGCGCCCATACTCCTAGTCTATCAAAGTCATTCAGAATTATATTGCTTCCTTCTTTTATGTGTTTACTCCCCACCAAGTTTTGTATCATCAGCATTTTTCTCAGTGTCCTGCATGTTACTTCTTTCAGGTTATTTATACATATAGTGAACATACGTTCCCGCCTCAGACTGATCTTTGCTGCATGTCACTAGTCACCTCCATCCCTCTGAAAGTGGTTCTACTCACGATAAAATTATCCTTATTTTCAGAAACGTTTTGAGGGTGTGGCAGAATGGATGGCATAAATGGTTAAATGTATGGTAGTTTCCTGTAGGTTTCCCTTTGCACTCATTTTCACATAGAAATCTACTCTTTCAGAATAGCATGGACTTGCAGGCCAGCTCAGATATCATCCAGGTAACATCTAGTCCAAGGGCCATGTTTCTGACACCCTTATGCTCTCTCATGTTTTTAGTGTAGTGCAAGTTATATCCATCACAGTCATCAAATAAACCCAGAAAATGAGATACAGTGATGGGGGAAAACCGCATGAAAAGCAGCAGCTGTAACTCAGAAAGCAGATCACAAGAGAATTACTTACCATTTAGACAAACAAATACACTTTCCGGAACATCCCTAACACCTTAATTAATAGAAACACAGTTCTCTTCAGGGCCTCTGTGCAGGGTTTTTTTGTTCATTTAAAGAATTCTTACATTTTTATATGTCACCGTGGCTCAGGTCCCAGGTGGAATAGCTTCACTGGGTGCTGGAGACATGTGGGGTAAGTGCGGAGGTATCATTTCCCAGACCATGGAGTTGCTCTATGGCCACTACTTCAGCCTAATGGAGTGGAGTGTATTCCACTGGCTTGGTGTCCCCACTCCGTAGGGGAAGAGGACCAGAGGAGGCACACAGAGGAGGATGCTCCTGCATAACCAGACACAGAGATCCCCTTTGGAGCTGTACTCTACATGACACAGGTGGTGCACACAGCTTCCCTGAGTCTCCCCTACCCTGTAAAACAAAGCTGCAGTGAGCTGGGGTCAGGATTTGTCCCTGAATGGCTCACTCAGTCCATGGCACCAATCCAGTCAGGGCCAACAGGTTCCGCTAACCACACTGGACCAAATTTGTCACTGGTGTAATTCCGATGCTCTCAGGGGGGTGCTGACACACCCACCACCGCCCCTTTTCAATGGAAGCCTTTCCACTAAATCAAATTGGATCTGGACCTTACTCCGGTGACTCCCTACTGACGTCAATGGTGTTTCCCTAGAAGAATTTGGAAGAGAATTTGGCTCATGAAGGCTGCGCTCCCCTCAATGGGCAGAGAAATGGTCACTTGTCTTCAGAGCTCTCCTTTCACAGAAGCTCCTCTTAGTCCTTTCTGACTTTTAGTCTCTTTTCCAATAATAACGTCAATCACAGTCTCTCTCAGCAAATCGACCCAGGGAGCCAACGTGGGCCTGCCAATACTGTATAAAACAAATCATAGGGGAAATAGAGTAGGGAGAACCTCACATTAAGGTCAGTTCAGTTATTTTACTACTTCCCACTAACATTTCGTTTTGCTGAATTGAATTCAGTCAGTTGCTTTCTCCAATGTAATTTGTTCCTTCTTTCTTTGGATGCCCCCCTGCATTCGTTAAAAGGTATAAACAAATGTGATATGCCATTAGCAAGAAGCAAGCAAAGCTATTTAATCAAAGTGAAGTAATTTATTAAATATTGGATGACATCATATTTGCAGCAGAATAGTTTGTTCATTCCATACAGAGTCAATGCTCCTTAGCTTCCCAAGGCTTGTGGTTCGCTCCAAAGTGCCATAATCTTTCGGATCCAAAATCCTAGACCCTTCCGGTGCTTTGTTAGAAACAAGATAGATAGACTATCTATATATAAACATATAGCAAATACCTTTAATGAAATGGATTGGAAATATTTTAGTGTGTTTTTTTAGGATGGGTGCATTAACGCGAGACTGTAGGGATTTAAAACTTATGACTCTGCTGCATTTTTTTCAGCTACCCATGAAAAGTGACACCTTGATCATGGCCGCTCTGGTCTCCCTACAAAAATGAGGGGGACGATATTATCAACATGCATGGACCTAGATTTATCTTATTCTTCTTGACTATCTTTTTCAAGCAGCCCTGCCAACACAGTTGGAGAAAGGAGGCAATTTTCCCTAAAACTGAACCGTGTGGGGTTTTGTTTTGTTTTTCTCCTTTTTAATCAAACCAGATACACCCGAAAACAAATCAGGCTGATAAAAACAGAAGTCAGATTTGCGAAGAAAACAGCTGTAGCAGCTAAATGGCTTAAAGCAGAGAAAATAGGGAAACAGCATGTGGGACTAATGATGGGTGGTTTTCAGGTTTCAGAATCCATTAAGGCATTCTCCCTGTTTATTAAATTGCTCTGGCAGCATTTGACAGGAAAGGTTTTGCAGATTATGAAAGTGCAAGGGACATAACTAGGATTTTTTAAAATTAAAGCATGGCCTTCGGGTAATCACCAAGAAGTTACATACTGCAGAGAAGGATTTGTTTTCCAGAACTCCAGAGTAGGGCTTTTTTTTTTTTAATATCGTCATTCCCTTTACTTTCTTCATGGCACCTGATTAGGTTTTCTCTAACACTCACTGCCATTGTCATAACAAGGCAAACGCAAACTGTCGGCAGCATGAATGCAACTCTGACATATTTACTGAAGGGCATCTGCTGACAATGACAGTTGCTGGGTGGCCACCTAGATATTAAACTTTTGTTGAGTATTTTTCTGCCCTGGAAAAACTGGAAATAATACAGTAATTTTGCAAAAATTGCCACAGCCAGAATCTTGTTCCTCAGTCCTATTTTCAAGTGATTTCTAAAATGAAAATGGAATCTTCTGAGCATAAAGCGTACAAAATATTGACATCAGTCGAAAGTGGCATCTCTTAGATTTAAGTTGCTCTTTGCTTTCTGCTGAGGTAAGAAGGTCACAAAATATAGTTGACCATCATTTAAGCCTCTTGCACTATTACTTTTCATGTCCCTTATTTTGAGTCTCCAGCCCATATGTAGACCACAGCAGGTTGGGATGCACAGTGCACTTTTCTAAAGCACAATATTTTCTAATACGCTAATTTGGGAATTTTGGAAAGTCGTGAACCAGATGGCTGGGCTCTCTGGTCGAAAACAGTTCCAGGGAAGGAATTCCATCACTTGCAAAGTCTGACAACTTTGACATTTTCTAAACTAGTCAGGTGCCTGGACTTGTTTAGGTCCACATCTTGCAATCTATTGTGCCTGGACAAATTGATTTGACTGTACAGAGACTCCCATTGACTTCGAGAGGGCTCTGTGCAGGTGTGGCGAACCATCTTTAGGGTTGGGGCCTTAATTTTTAAAAGGATACAAAAGCGCACCTGAAAACATTGGTTTCTTCTCTCTCTCTCCCCCCTCTTCTCCCCGAACACAGACACACACACACACACACACACCCCGATCATTTGAAAACAGCGCAACCTTTTATTTTCCGTTTGCTCCATGCTTGCTGTGCCTTTTGCCAAGGTTTAGTCAATGAACAAAGTGTATGGCCTTGTTATAAAACCCCTGAAAATAGAAAACGCTGACACAAACTTGACTATAGAGGCACAGTTTAGAAAATAGGTGCTTGTGTCAACTTTGAAGAATGAGGTGAATTTAAAGGTGCTATTTAACGATGAAAAAATTCTTTGGGTTTACCAGCTTCTGTTTTTCAACACAGTCTACTGTTTTGCAGGCAGCCATGTGCAAGTAATGGCATTCTCCTAAACCAAACAAATAGAATAAAAAATGATGTGGCCTCTAACCTCACCCGTTGCAACTCATAATCTAGAGCTAGTATCAGGTAAAAACAGAACATGCTTCGCTATTAACCTTAGATACAGAGCATTTTTGAAACATGTTTTCACCATCTATGGTGCCTGCCCAAGGTCAGAGCGTGATAGATATCTTGGAGGGTGTGTGGGAACTGACTGATTACTCTGATTGTGGTATTTTTCAACAGGCCCCTTTCCTCGCACAGAAGTGCCTTTTTTATATATATTACTTGCATGTTCCACAGGAACAGGATGTGTCTCCTGACTTTGGGGTTTGCTTTCCAAAACCTTGATCACACTAGCCTATTGTCTGGTATCCCAGGGGAAAAATTCAACCCACTTGTAAGAAGCATACCGACTGGTGATAGCTGGAGTACATCACCCTCCAGCCACTTCCCTTCCCCAGGGGATGGACCCTCAGGATTGTCAACCCCAAGAGTAGAAATCATGAGCCAGGCCCCCCCAAAATCATGTGATGGGGTTAAAAACTGTGCCATTTTATAATAAATAAATACATAAATACATGAAATAAATGTGGGATTCTTTTTATTTGCCTTCTTGTTTTCCAGCCTTTAGTGAGCATGTTTCTGAGCTTTCTCCACACCCACAGGGGCTAGAAACTTACTTTTTTGAGGTGAGATTTTTCACATGCTCACATGATTCCCGGAACCAGGTCTTCAAGAAAAATACCAAATCCAATAAATCTCCTGATAAAATGATGAGATTTGGCAACGTTGTGCCTCTGACATGCCAGGTGTACTAGGGACTTCAGGAGGGGAGGCATAGCAGCCCTCAAAGCTGTCTCCAAGCCTGTCCAGGACTCTCCTCTACCAGCTGGGTACTAAAAAGAGGTTGCCATTCCCACACCAGCTGAGCAGCACAAAGGGAACAAACAGGGGCAGAGAATCTGCGCCATTGTGTCCAAACCTGCTCAGAAGCCAGAGAACAGAACCCAACGAGGGTTTTGCTCTGTTATTAACTTTAAGATCTCTGTAGTGAAAAAGGTTAATATTATTTCCACTTTCCTTCAGATAACTCTTAAAACACTTCCTCGTGCAAAAGCACTGGAGTTAACATAACATTATCGAGATGATATAAACACCAGCAGAATGAAGAACTGTGCTTTCAGGAGTAACCACACAAGAAATCCTTAATGTTAAATCACATGGATTAAGCTGGATTCACATTTATATTTAAGCTTTTGACACCTATTCCCGGAAAAGCTGAAGCAGGAAAGAAATGATCAAGTATCTGTCAATTCAGAAGGTGTTTTCTAAAACAAGAAAATATTTGCATATCACAGCGTTTTAAAAGACAAAGGGTAATAGCTTAGGAAACAAACAGAGATGTAAAATATAAGATGTGAGAGTGTTTTACATGTTTAAAGCACTGAGGGAGAATGAGTTGTTTTTTAAAAAAAGCAGAATTTGTGATTATTAGTCACACTGATAGATTAAACCTATTTACTGAAGATCAGCTCTCAAAAACTTTGCAGTGTTAAAATGAAAATTCTGGACTAGGTTGTGACCTCTGGAATTCTACCTGCTTCAAAAACCCTGACATACAATGTTTTCAGTGGTTTCAGAGTAGCAGCCATGTTAGTCTGTATTCGCAAAAAGAAAAGGAGTAGTTGTGGCACCTTAGAGACTAACAAATTTATTTGAGCATAAGCTTTCGTGAGCTACAGCTCACTTCCCAAGATTTATGGAGCATTTTTCTGACTGACATGATATTGTGGGCAAAACCCTCCTGCGCTTTGGCCCATGAATCAGAGTGAACATTAGGATTGCTCATGTGAATTATTTCTCAGTAAATATTTTGTGTCTGTAATCTCTTTTGAGTCACAGTAAAAATCAGCACTTGAATGTGGAAATTCACCACTGTGCGGAGGGCTAGCACAGGGAGGCATTTGCCCCCCTAAGTCCCATTTACATCCTCAAAGTAAAGTTTAGGTGGGCGTTCAGTGGCAATTAGGCTCTGGGTTGGTCCTGTGAGCCGGAGTGAATTTAGCCTGTGCGTGAATAGCAGAGAAAGTTTCCCATTTAAAGCTAATCTGTTTATGCCAGCTTTTCGCATGTACTTCCTGTAAGTGAAACATTACCTGTTTGAACAACATTGTAATTGAATTGAATTGAGTAACAAAGCAAAGTAAATCAGTCTGATTTGGTTTTCACTTACAAAAGTGGCGCATGGGAGGCGAGAGAATACGTGACAGTGTATGTGGAAATTGGATTTAGGCAGTCCATAGGTATTATACTGGCCCCTTTCATAGGGGTGAATTTTATCCTGTGGGAGTAGAAATTTTAGGGAATAAAAAATAACATTATTACTGATACCTAGTGTGACACTCTGTAGCCCTCTTGTAGTGTGGAACTTGAAGGGAGGAGCACAGGTTGCAGGAGGGAAGAGTTTGAAGGGGGCACCAGGAAGTCAGTCTGTTTGCACTTGGCTTTATGGCTAGCTGCAGTGGCAGCATCTCTGTAAATAGTTTCCTTAATAAAGACCCAATTTAGTTTTAGAAACATGGAGTCTCTCATGTTATTACCCAGCACATGGTAAATGAAACACACCTCTAACGGGGCTGGGCCACATAGGGAGGCTGATGAGCCTGCTCGTGACTTGGCGAACCTGGCTGTATCTTTTAGCTCAGGCACTAAAGACTCATGCTTTAAGAGCAAGTAGTCCCAGGTTTGATCCCCGCTGCCAACAACCCACCCAAAGACACAACCCGTCACTGTAGTGAAAAAGAAAAAGGCCAGATTTTCAAAAGGGCTCAGCACCCACAACCAGGGGCAGATTTCAGAAAGAACTAACTTCCCATTTAGGCACCTAAACGAAGGGATCAGAGTTTGAAATACACAACACCTACCCATTCATTGACAGAACAGTGAGAGCTACTGGATGCTCTGAGCATTTTTGGAAATCTGCCTGCTTCCTTTAGCTTAATGGGAGTTAAGCAATTTGGAAATCTGGCCATATATTGAGGTGTATCTAAGTGGGAGCTGTTGTGTGCTAAACTCTTTTAATCTGTCCTCCTGAGCTTTATTTAAGTGATTGATAATTAGCTCTCTACAAAAACTATTTTCTGTACAGACAGACAATTTTTAAAAAAACCTGACTTTCCTGATTAGGTACAATATTTATTACTTTGCAAGGCCATTGGATAACATGAGATACCTTATACCTGAAAAGCAAATATCAAGTTATTATTGGCCCAAAAATAAATTAGCCAAGGAGGATTACATTAGGTTTACTTTCATTGGCATTCAGCATTACTACAGTAGCATGAAGCAGATGAAAAAACACATAAATATCAGAAGGGAAGATGTAAGGGTAGATGTGAGAAGAAATAGGACATTTCAACACCTATAGATTTTCTCAAAAAGAAAAGGAGGACTAGTGGCACCTTAGAGACTAACAAATTTATTTGAGCTTAAGCTTTCGTGAGCTACAGCTCACTTCATCGGATGCATAGATTTTCTCTTTCTCTCTCCAATAATTCTCCACTCAGAAGCAACATCCCTGAAACCTTATATTGCTTTAACAAACAAGATGGTAAATTTAACCAGACACCCACTCCTAGGAAAATGGTAATTAATTGGAAAATATTTGAACTGTGCTTTGAAAATGTAGATCTGAATTTTGCAAACTCTGTGTCCACTAATGTGGATTAATTTAATCACATAATTACTGTATTTCTGGACTTTGACATACAGTTGCCAATTTGCACGCATTACAGGTGTATATTGGGAACACAGTTGTGTGCAAAAAAAACCCAACTGTGCATGCACTTTTGAAAATTTGGACCACAAATCACATATAGGTTTTATTTATTGTTGCTATTTGCCTCAAAAATGCCCAATTCCTTTAGATCCTCTTTGTAAATATATTCTACTCTTGTTTATAAACTCTCACAACAATAACTTGTGCTGCCAGGTTCTTGGAAAAGGTATCTGTCATGCCAGTCTGGGTCTTGATGGAGATAGCCACATGTAATAACTGTAATTTTGTTCAGGTCATAGATTCCTTTGTTTTTGGCCATGTAACTTGCCAGCTCAGTGATATTGATTTGTGTTAAGAAAAGGGGTCATAAAATAGAAAACCTCTCTACTTAAATCCTTGTTGCAAAAACATGTAGTGATTTTTGGACAGAAAATTGTTTTTTGTTTTTTTTTTCAGAATTGTTTGTACATAGAGCATGCCAGGAGATCTGATTTCTGCTATCCCCTTACTTTACAAGTAACTACTATATGATCCAAAAAGACTCTGTTTTTTTATATTTGTAATCTTTTTCATCATTTATAAAAATAATACATAAGATCTGTGATATTTTTCCCAGGATGGAAATATAAAGTTTGCTTGCAGTTTGTTGTAGCCATGTTGGTCCCAAGGTATGAGAGAGACACAGTAGATGAAGTAATATCTTTTACTGGACCAACTTCTTTTGGCGGAAGGTACATGCTTTTGAGCTCCACGGGGCCCTTCTTCAGGTCTGCAGAAGGTAACCAGAGTGTCTGAGCTAAACACAAGTTGGGACAGACTGTTAAGTTTAAGGAGTAATGCAGATTGTAGGTGGCCACTTGAAGTGAAGTGGGAAATTGAGGATTAGATTGTTATTGAGGGTTTGAAGTAGGCAATTAAAAGTACCAGGCAGTGTGTTGTGTTACAAATTATTGTAATGATCCATAAAGCCATGTCCCTGTTGTGTCACTGAAACCCCTATGGGGTATCATCAAACAGATCCCATATTTGATGGGGGCCACATACTGAAAGAAATCTTTTCCATACCCCCTATTCTAGCCTTCACACAACACCTCAGTCTTGACAAGCTCATCATCAGAAGCCAGCTCCCCATAGACCAGGACACACCAACTCAAAGTTGTACCAGACCCTGCCAGAACATCAGATGCAAAACCTACAAACATATCTCCACTGCTACGATGATCAATATCCCCCACAAGATACCTTTCAAGATTCATGGGTCCTACACATGCCTATCACAACATGTGGAGTATGTTATCCCATGCACCAAATGCCCCATAACAACTGTGTGGATTAAACCAGGCAATCAATACTCTTTCAAATGAGCTCGCACAGAAAAATGATAATCAACAAAAACACTCTGTCACCCATGGATGAAAGCTTTTGACAAAGTGATCACTCCATATCTGATCTTTCAGTACTCATGCTTAGAGGAAATCTGCTCAACACCTCAAAAGGTGAGCCTGTGAATTTAAATTCATAACTCTGCTAGACACCAAAACCCTGAACCATAGATTTCCTTCCCCAGACCTGAAGAAGAGCTCTGTGTAGCTTGAAAGCTTGTACCTTTCACCAACAGAATATAAAGTGAGTCATATTAAGCCTAAGAAAGCATCCAGAATCAGTATAATAAGCAGTATGAAACATTTCACATTTTCAGAATGAAGCTGATGGGTAGTAATAGTTTATCCTATTACTGATGCAAATGGTCTCAGACGACCAAGCTATGCACCACCTAAATCCTACCCAAACCCTCAAAATAGAGTTTACAATGGGAATTCAATGATATAATAGGCCTTGTGCTGGCCCTCTGCACACCAGAGAAATTCAGATATAGGCAAATCACTTAGGCGTGTGCTTAACTTTAAGCATGTTAGTAGTTCCATTGGAGCCAGTGGAAATGGATCCAAACCTAATGCCTCAGGTTTTACAAACCACATACTCCTGTATTTTGTCTGTCTATAGATTTAATACAACTCGAAGTTCCAACCATAGTGCTGGAGCATTTTCCATTTGTTAGAAACTTTCTTTAGTAGTTCAGACAAACATGTTTCCTTATCTACTCTAGACCCAGTGGGCTAGATCCTCAGCTGGTGGAAATCAGTGTCTCCCTATTGTTTTTCAGCAGAGCTTTATACCAGCAATTTGCTTCTCACCCTGCGTCCCTGACTGACAGCTACATCCAAGACAGGCCTTTTTTAATTCCCTAGATCCCTCACTATCTGCCATTAGGACATGCTTCAAACATCATTTACTTTAGCTGCTGTATTGTGTTTTTGTATCCCCTTATTTTTGTATCCATTGCACTTTTGTTTTCTCTATTCCTCTTCCTAGCTTGAGAATTATCTCTCCATGGGCAGGGTCGTTTGACTGCGCACTATTGAGTTTGATTTGCTTGTGCTACGTTTTTTTCATTGTCCAGCTTTGTATTGTATTTCGTTGGCTTGTTCCCTGTTTTTATTTTTCCTTCCTTTAATATTCTGTGTTTGGGCTTTGTTTGTGCGTTTGTTTTATACTATGGGAAGATGTTTCACAAGAGGCACCTAATTAAATAAATAAACTGTCCTATCAGTCCGGTGTTATCAAGAGAGAGTTTTTGGTATCTCAAATGAATGGCAGGTTCTGAGATCTATATTACAAAAAGAAAAGCAAGATAATGAAGTAACAACATTTTTGAAAATGAGACTTTCTGGTCCCTTATCTAGTATTCTGTCAGATGGTTTTTCTCAAGAAATGTTCTTCAAAGCAACTTTTGCTTTAATAAATAAATAAACAAACAAACAAACCAAGAATTAAAGGTAATGGGAGTTTTTCAGGTTTAGGCCCAATGTGAATTACTACCATCTAGATTTTCAGCCTAGCATGGAGCCTAGTGTGACCTTATCCAAGGTCTGCAGTTCATTCTTGGAGTTCAGAGTAAAGTTTGCATTAACAGCGTCATGAGTTTCTGAATTGCTTTTGACACAGAAACCAAACTGCCTTTGTAGTGCCCTAGCTGGAGGCAAGACAGAAAGACAAGAGCAGTGAGCGGCTCTGACAGTCCCAGGTTGTTCCAATGGATAAACCTGTAAGTGGTAGCCTCTAAGCCCAACAGCTATTGAAAGGGTCAGGTTGCAAACAAGGTAAAATAGAAAACTGCAACTTAAAAAAAGAAAGAGACAGAGAACCCACGGATGAGGAATGTTTTATCACCCTGTTCTTTCATGGAAAGTAAGGAACATTTTTCTTCTGCTATGTTACAGAGGCACTGAAGCCTTTATAATAATGTGCACCAGCTATGCCATCAAATAAAAAATGCTTTAAATTGCTTGCTTCACATCTCGCTGCAGTGATGAACATTGGAAGTGGTGTCACCATTTTATATGCAGACGTTGTTGAACTGTTGTCTTTAATATAGACTTCCATCTGATTTTTCTAATTTTTGTGAAATCTGATGACTTTTAAATCTCCCTCCCCCAAAATCCTCCTCCTCTCCCCACTCCCTCCATTGCTTAAACCTCATTAAAAAGATAATTCAGCACTGGGGCATAGCCACGGGTGGGCCTGGGTGGGCTGCGGCCCACTCACTTAGCATCCAGGCCCACCCAAATCTGAGACGGGTGTAGTGCTGTCACAGCGGCCTGGGGTATCACTCGGGCACCTGAAATCCAGGACGCAGCTCTGCGCCCACCCTTCAGACAGCTACACTCTGGCAGCTCTCCCCCGCCATTTTCTCAGCCGCCCCATGCCTGTGCCCAGCTCGGCAGGTGAAGCCCTGTGTCTGGAGGCACCAGGGCTAGGAAGAGAGCATGGCGTCAGGGGAGAAGCTGAACTAACACAGTCTGTCATTGCCCGTCCACCCGAAAGTCGGGGCCCACCCAAATTTCCACTCTGGGCTATGCCACTGAGTCAGCACATGAGCATTGGGCTGTATATAAACACTAATGTCGGTCACGTAAATTCTCTCTCTTGAGAGAGAGAGAGAGAGAGAGAGAGCAAGCACATTCATTAATAATGACACTGTGCTTCTATTCTACAACACCTGAGGATCTCAAAGCGTTTTACAAACATTAATGGACTACGCCTGGGAGGACGGCACTATTATCCCTGTAGATGGGAAACCTTAGGGTTAACCACAGTTTCCTGGCACACAGTCCTGTGCCTTGACCAATTCCTCCCCGGTATTTTATTATACAAAAACAGGAGGCCTCATCCCAGGCAGTGTGAATTAACTTGTCCCCACTTCTGCCTGCAACATGGGTTTCAGCTACAGTGAGCCAGTGAAAGCTGGTATGTGATGTCAGGTGTTGTTACACCAGTCAAAGAGTTAACACCTGTCACTGAAAGCCCGCAGAGTGAGGGTAGGGCTGAAATTCGGGCCTCCATTTTACACCAGCAAGGAAGAAACGGACAGGGAAGTTCCATTATTGCAACAATATCTGAACAATGAAAAGGAAACCAAATCGACCAAAACCAAATCCTCACTAGAAACTCTTTCAGTTTTCTTAGGTTGAAATAACTACATAGAACATCAGCGGATGGAAACAAAACAGGGTTCCAGCTCATTTTCACCAGAAAAACATCATACCTACATGCACTTTAACATGCCAGCTGCTCTAGCAATGTCCGTCTCCCCATTCAGTTCTCTTTATTGGCTTCCCTCACCTTCCTTGTCCTAGCCATCTAAGCCCTTGCACATACTAGTTCCTGTGTAACACTCTGCCTCTAGCTCCTTTCACTCACCTCAGTCTCCACTTTACTTCCCCCAAGTTACTCAGTTAGTTGCCTTGTGTCTTGGTTTTCTTCCATGTAGCTTCATATACCTTGAGCCCACTGGTTACAGTTCAGCGTGCCTCCACCTTTTCCTTCTTGTCATCCCTCCTCAAAAGCACCTTTCCCAAATTACATGTAAATTCCAGTATCTTTCCCACCGCAGTACAGACGTGTGAACCAAAGAATGGCAGCGTGACGCGCTTAGCGATTGTGACTTAATGCTTAGCTTCGCCTTTCAGTCACACTATTTTGATTGGATCACTTCCTCATTTTTTTCACATCATTTAGACTGCCCATGCTTCAGGCCAGGGAACTGGTTTTCATACGTATCTCTAGCATGCTTTGCATACTGTTACTACTGTATTGATCAATAATAACAGTACATCGTGCAGTCCCAAATGGAGAGTTATCACTGGATGCAACTCTAAAGGTTAGGAGTTTTGTCTTGGTTCAGCTGAGATGATTCCTGTGGCGTTTTGTAAACATACAAGGTGAGGGCCAATTTCTGTGCTAGTCAATATAGATGCTTATACCAACCCCATCACCATAGAGTATGCGTGCCTTCCAGTAGTTCGTTAAGCGATTAACATCTGATATGCACAGTTTGTTCTTTAAAGGTGGTTCTTCAAATTAACCAATCTGTTTGGTAAACACCCAAAAAGTTTAGGTTTGGTTTCACTGGAGTTTGCGGCAAACACTGAATTGGTTCTTTTTTATTTATTAATGTTAATTTACTCCTCCCTGATCACCCATGGCTGTTGTGAGTATTAATAAAGGAAACAGATCAGCGCTTGGTGGCAATTCAGTTCTAAATGATTCCCAGTAAGGATGGGACTGAAAGCACATTGCTAATGAAAAACAGCACAGGTAAAACAATAACCAATAAGTGATTTGTTGCATTACACTTTCTGTCCTTGTTAAAATCCCCCTTACCAGGAATGTTAGCTTTTCTCTAATTGCTTTTTCATATGTAGCATGCTTTCCCCACTGACCTTGCTGAGTTGGCTAAGCACAAATTTGTCATTTGTCTGGCAAAATTTTTGGCGTCCTATATCTTTTTTTTCCCTACTGCTTTAATGCTGCCCTTCTCTTGATTAAGAAGAAATAGGCATCTTAGGTTGACATTAATTCTACCATCAAAAGGGTAAATAAAAAAGCTCCTTTTTCTAGGCTGCTTTATATAAATGTCACTATACATTTTTAAATACGCTCTGGGTTCCCATGCTCCAGTCTTTTGAAATGAAAACCAAGTCAAACATCCTTATGCTGCAGTTCAATGATAATGGGTCACTTACAGAGAGTGAACTGGAGAAAACAGATATACACGGAACAGTTGTGTGTGGAAAACCCTCTGCTACTCACGTAGATTGTGAAATGCTTTTGCTTTATTGTAGGGAAAACGTTGGATTAAGAATAACGCATTTTAAGTTCTTTCACTATCAGTTCAGTAGGGGTCCAATTCTGAAATCCTTACTTAGTTTGGCCTGAATAGAGGATAAGTGAGAACTTAGTAAGAATGCCAAGGTTTGACTAGAGGAGGAAAATCATTCACCCATGAGCCACACATAGAGATGACCCTCTCTGACTGTATCTTCCCCTTTGCATGTGGGTCTGAGGACTGCATATACAGAGCGGGTAGGAAGATGAAGGTCTGGGCCACAGCTGGGGGACATGCATCATCTCTTTTCCAACTGCATGAAGACTGCACTAAAAGTTAATGCAGCCTGCGTCTGTACAACTCTTCCCCTCTCCTCCATTTTGTGAAAACCCAATCTAAAGGGGAAGTCCCAGGAGCGGTGACAAGCAGGGAAAGCTGCATGTCCAGGAACCAAAGGGCCAGCAAAGACACTAGAACTAGCTCAGAAGGGCTCCACTGAATCCCCAAGATCTGTGCAGATTTCATGGGATCTCTAAGGCTGAAATCCTTTGCTGTTTCTACATGGCAAGTCCTATTCTCCAGTGGGACTGAGGACAATTCCATGAGGGAAAGTTCTCATTTCTCTTTCAGCTTATCCCATGGTTGTCCATGAGAGAGGTCAGTTCCCCCTTCCAGGTTATCAAAACTGAAGTGATTATAAAAATATTATTTACTCTTCCATGTTTATGCTATGTGTTTCCTTTTTTTATTTTTTATTTTTCATTTGTGTTGGACAATGAAAACAGAGTAGTTGTTTGCAGTTTTATTTATAGTCATTTCATTTTCTGCTTCTCATGAAATAGCATGTGGTGGCAACATTTAGTTTTCAAACCCTGCAGAAGAATGATTGACTCCCAAAAACCGATTGTGATGAGTTTTATTTCTGTTCAAGTGTGTAATGAAAATATTTCTTCTAATCCTAGGTTTTATAAAACCAATTTATCAGAGCGAGTTGGAAGAGGTTCCCTGTAGAAAATGTCAACAAACATTAAAAATGTTTCATTTTCAGCAAAACTTTCAGTGGAAACATTTCACCTTTCTGTCAAAAACTGAAAAAATGTCAGTTTTCAGTCACCAAAAACTGCTAAAAACTGAAGAAAATATTCTGTTTTCAGCCAAAAAAGGCACTTTCTGACAAAGTGAAAATGTTAAAAAGCAGACACTTGCAAAACATTTTTGCTTAGTCAACTACCAAATTTTTCATCAAAAAAAATTTTTGAAGGTAAATTTTGCCCAACCCTGTTACTGACATTTTGAGTCCAAATAACTCTTGGTATTCCTTTAAGCTACAGATGTGTGGGGTGGAATAGCTCAAGACATATTAAATGGTATTTTTTGTCTCTTTTTTTTTTCTCTTCCAGAAAGTTCAGCAGTACACAGTCATCGTTCAGGCTACAGATATGGAAGGAAATCTTAACTATGGTCTCTCAAACACAGCAACTGCAATCATTACGGTGACAGATGTGAATGACAACCCACCAGAATTCACTGCCAGCACTGTGAGTATCAATACATCAGCACAATGATGCATGCACACACAATGTGTTAGTAACTCATGGACATTTGATATCGCTCGTCTCTGTTTGCTGGCTTGGCAGACAGAAAAAAACTTGATAAATAACTGGGTAACAAAGACTTTCAGAGGGGAAAAGAGAGAGAGAGAGAGAGATTCCTGAACTAGCAACACTGTTTGGCTACCAGTTTCACTGAGATACTGAAGAAACTAAAAGAATGTGGCAAAGATAGTGTCTACTTTCATTAGGATGCAGTGGTGTCACAGCAAGTGGTTGTAGACACATCAGAGTTATTACTTATGAGCTAAACCCTGAACTATATTTTGTAGCTTGAATTAAAGTTCAAAAGAAGAAATAAATAGTCTGAATGGTAACAGTTAGTCACCCATACGTATTTCACTGATAACTGTAACAGATGTCTTTGTTGTGCAGGCAGTAAATGCATTAAACCACAGTGCATCTGTTTTTAATTAGCTCAAAATCTTTCATATACTAGTGCAATATGTGTTTATTCTGCTCCAAGACCGTTGGTCTAACTTCTTCGACTGGGAAAAATAAAGAGATTGCAATGGACAAGGTAATGTAAGGAACAGGGGGGGTTGGAGGGGAAGGAGATAAAAAGGTAATAAAAGAATTTAATTGATCTCTTTACCAAAAATAAATGCAGGAATTAATGATATATAAGGAACTCTGAGAAGTGCAGTATTCTGAATGTGTGTAATGATGTCATGCTGAAATAATAATGATAGATAATAAATTTATTCGCTTTGAGTTATTTACATTAGTAATAAGGTCAGCTATTAAGAAAAGCAAAGTTTCAGTCATAAAGGGAACATACTTCTCAAAATGCAACCAAAGCTCAAAGTAGCATCTTTGAGCATCCTACTTGAATATCACTGTAGATATGGGAATACAGAGTCCAGAGAGATGGAACTCTGCCTTTTCTTCTGCACCACTTAAAGCCGAAAGTGTACTGCGTATCATGTCACTGAGTGCTCTTGTAGGTATATGGAGTGGGTTCATACTACTTGTGTATGATACTGAATGATAGTATTCTAAAGGTTTCAGAGTAGCAGCCGTGTTAGTCTGTATTCGCAAAAAGAAAAGGAGGACTTGTGGCACCTTAGAGACTAACCAATTTATTTGAGCATAAGCTTTCGTGAGCTACAGCTCACTTCATCAGATGCATAAAGTGGAAAATGCAGTGAGGATGTTTTATACACACAGACCATGAAAAAATGGGTGTTTATCACTTCAAAAGGTTTTCTCTCCCCCCACCCCACTCTCCTGCTGGTAACAGCTTGTCTAAAGTGATCACTCTCCTTACAATGTGTATGATAATCAAGGTGGGCCATTTCCAGCACAAATCCAGGGTTTAACAAGAACGTCTGAGGAACGGGGGGGGGGGGGGGGGGGAAGTAATTCTAAAGGGCACTATCAATATTTGTTAGCATAAAGCCAAACTCTGGCCTCAGTTACATCCATGAAACTCTGCTGAACTCACTGGGCTTCTACAGATGTAACTGAAAGTTCAGTTTGGCTCATGATTCCAGACCTGCAAGGTGCTGAGTGTCTCAAAGAAGGTGCTGAGTTCCTTCATCTTTCACTGATGTTAGGGAAGAGAGCGTACCACAGGCACCCGGTGAAACTCAGCATTTGCCATGGAAGTAACTCAGCTTTCAGTATCTGAGGTTGTTAGCTCAGAGCATACAGAGTATGGCTCACCATAGGGTATGTGTGATGATATCTGTCATAGTAATACATTTAATGGGGTATTTTCCATTTAGTATATTAAAGAATATATTTCAGCATATGACACATGCAGTTCTAGTACAACCATAGAACGCAGAGATGGATCTTGGGTTATCTAGTCCTTTCCTCTGCCAGTGTAGGATTGCTTCCTCCTGTACAATTTGTAGAGTCTTATCCAGTCTGGTTTTCAATATCCCAAGCAATGAGTCTTTCCACCATAAAAATATATGTGCCCCAGCATACTAATACTTTGGGGGAACTTTATGCTGCCATGTAAATACTTCTTCCACCTTAATTTGAGTGAAAAAGTGCTGACATCTAGTGGCCAAGTTGTTTAAGCACAGATGTGAATTTCTTAAAGATATCCCAGGAAAACTGGTACTTGTCTCCAAATAAAGTTAATAGAGGAAATTTAAAGTGACTGGTAACTCCTTGGCACTAACATTAATCATGTTATGAGTGGCCATCTGGCTCTGTTACCATTTTCTGGAGGAAACCGTGTATTTATATTGTGGGACTTGTGAGATAAAAGAGCATATGTTAAAAATCTTACCAGGACTTTATTTATCCAGAACTGAATTTGACAGAGGGGAGTTCATGGAAAATTGCATTCAGGTAAATTCTGAGTATTTCAAGTCTCAGCATGCATCAGATCCAGAAGGGATAAAAGCTACTAAGACAATTATCCATAGAATCAGGTTAAATGGATCAGAAAATTCTACTCTTCCCCTAAGCAGGAATGATTTGTACCATCATTTGTCTAATTTCAATCATTGAAGACAGAGTTTTGCAAGAGCAAAAAAGGGCCCTTTATACAGCACCAAGTGGGACTGTGCATAATTCAACCCTGAGGATATTTTACAGTGGTATTACCTGATGATTCTCTAGTAAACGTGATCTTTAATACTATATCCTCCTGGGTATAGTAAAGATCCCATTTACCTGAGGATGCCACAGGTAAAATCATCAGTCTGATAATTCTCATTAAAACTGAAGTGAATTGCTTTGCTCCCCCCACCAACTCTGAAATTCTTATGCCTCCCTGGTGCTTTAAACCAAAAAAAAGATTCCACTAAATCCACAGCTTCTTTAAGGGTAAAAAAGCGCTTACCATGCCTCTTAAAAGATATTTCTGCATTGAAATACAATCAAAAACAAAATAGGCTGAACAATTGAAATGGTGGTTTGCTCTTGGAAAGTTGCCAGATGAGAGGAAATCAAGGACGATATTCAGCGCAGAAACATACAAAAGCACACCCTATAGTGTTCCTAAATTACCTGTCATTCAAATAGGGTGGTTTTAGACTTAATAGTTTCTGGCTGTAAATGTAGCCTAGCAGGATGGTGCAACATGCTGGTGTTACAGCTCATGTGTTCAGCAGCAGGAATTAAAGTTACTACGTAAAATTTAACAACTGGAAAGGAGGAGAAAACCAACCCACAGTGGTGGTCAAAAATCAGGCAGATTGTCTGCTTGTAAGACTGATTTAACAATAAATATATATCAGATGAAGTTTTAGGCCCAAGTGACAGACTTATGCGTGTCAGCATTACACACCAAGGAACAAAAAAGCTTATATTATATTATGATAAAAAAAGGTTTTGGGTAAAGAGCACCAAAAAAAAGGTCACAGCTGCACGGTGATAAAAGCTTTGTGCTAGATGTGGAATGAAAGAGAAGTAGTAAAGTCAGGCAAGAGCTGTTTAAAACTATAAAGCGAAAATGGTATGATAAAATCCAGAAACAATTGGTTTCTAAGTTGATACCGGACCAAAGTATTGATCGTATCCCTTAATATATCACCTGGAAGAGAAAGGAGAGAGGGCCTGTAGAATGATGAGAAAAAAGAACCTTGCCTTCTCTTGTAAAGGGTTCTGAAGCCATATGGGAGAGGGATTTGCCATCTACTGTTAGGGAGCGCCTACCCTACCTGCTTCTCTTGTATCTTATCTCGCATTGTGGCAGCAGAAAGCAGCTGGCAGTGGGGGAGCATCCTGTTGGATGTTTCTGAGTTTGGAACAGCCAGATTTACACTGAAACAATATGACACCTCGTGAAACTTTTGAGATCTTCTTAGATAGTTACCCAGTAATTTCTGGGGTCAGTTCTAAGTGTTTAGTGCACTGAAGCTGTGCAGTGCCGTAAACTGCTGAAAACTCTTCTGACCAACCGATGGGTATTTGCAACCCATTCTTTTTTCGAAAATGTTTTTCATGTGAATTCTAGTGCTTGCGAAAGGTTAACAGAATTTGCCCGAGGGATTAAAGTTTTCTGTCTGCAAAAGATGTAAGGGAACAGCACTGGCTGTGGTAACTTTCTCCATGTTGCCTGAACAATGTGCATCGCCCAGTCCTCGATAGTTCTCCGCTAGGGATCAGAGCATTTTTTTAATCTTCTTGCTCAGTCAGTCTTTGCCCCTTCTGCTTGGAGTGCCAACAAAGGTAGCAATTAAACCCAATTCTAGTAGAGGTTTTTCTTATATGGATAGCTGTCTATTGGGAGCCATTGGTCAGATCCTCAGCTGGAATAAATTGTCTTAGCTTCACTGAAATCAACTAGACTGAAAAGGTCCAGTAGGGAGTTTTACCAGGACAATTGACACAAAGACAGTTGCAGTGAACTGAGATATTGCAATCAATATACAGTATAAGCTCAGTTATCCAAACTTCCTGTTATCGATAACAAGGTCATATTCCCTGAGATATTTTAATTATATGGAAAAATCCCTATATTATCCCAGACCTTTATTATCTGCACTTATCCAGTATCCTTCATGATCAGAAAAGTTACAGTTGTAGAGCATTTCCACAGAACCTTAACTATGCCTCTGGCCAGACTCTCATCTCAGATACGGGAGGCGCATCGAATCATGTCACACAAATTAGCATTGATTCTGGGAATGATACATTGATGAGTGCTGTGTTTCTGAACTGGGATTTGGGAGCACAATGTTGGCTAGTCCCAGGCGATCCTTATGTATGTAAGTCACTGAAATGGTTGGATTTTCGAAGACAACATTATTTGCCCGCTGAAAAACTGGATTTAATTACAATGCAATCTATAACTACATACGGGACAGGATGCCTTTCTACAGTTTTACCCATGACACAGTTAATAGCCATCCAAGGGTTTCCACTTTAAGTAAGTAAATGCTTAATCAGAGAGGAGGAGAAATAAAGGGAGTTCCATGCCCACACTTGACTCACATGAAGTCTATTTTTATCATATTCAATCAGGAACAATCAGGCACAAAGTGGAGATGCAGATGAATTTGCATGATCAGACTTCTGTGACTTAAATGTTAATTAAAAGTTATTTTAAATTTGCCTACTGTGCAGAACTTGTTTTTATAGTAGCCCATGGAAGGGAAATATTATTTAGCAAGGCTGAAGTGCTTGTGATTAGCAGAGCTGTGGATTCTTGGGAAAACTTGCCTTGCAATCAAGATGTTCTTTAGGAGGAAAAAAATAGAGAAAGACAGAAACTGGGCTACTCAAGTTCTCTAAGCTCCTGAGTCTTAGGAGGTATTATTTAAAGCTACTTTAAAATTTTCCCTTTGGCACTGCTTTAAGAATCTGCTATTCCAGTGCTGAAGTCAAAGCAGAAAGGAGCATATTTGAAGGGGATGCCTCTGGAACCATTTTCCTTTCAGTGCTCTCTCTAATCACAGTCCTGATTACAATTTGGGGGGGCTGTACACCAGATTGGCCTGGCTCCTGCACAAGTGTGCAGAAAAGAAAAGGGAATGGACACAAAGAACTTCTCCCACTTTGCATGCCCAGCTTAGACACCATTCACAGTGGGAATCTTTATACTCAGGGAACACAGGACTGTTATAAGGGCTTGTCTACACAAGCAAGTTATTCTGGAATAAGGTAGGAAGTGAATTCAAAGCAGAAAGAGCTATTCTGGAATAACACCAACAAGCCCTCAGGTAAGTACGATGAACACTGCTATGCTCTACAAAAGGGGCAGGACAGAGAGCAGGACATGATCCAGTCCCACTCTGCTTTGAGCAGAAGAGTTGGCTAGCGGTAGAAGGGAATGCATACACATTCATTACCAGTGCACTGAAATATCTCATTGGAAAAAAGTAGTCTCTGGCAGTTCTGCCAAATTGACTGGATGATTTTTCACATGGATATTTAATTAATAGCTTCAGATTGGAATCATATCAGGCTGCTAAGTAACATTATGTTAGTAACCTGTTTTTCATACTTGGCTGAAGCAATCAGATCAATCAAATGTCAAGTATGACTGATGGCAAAAAGAGGCATCTGAATCGAAAAGGCAGCTATGTGGTCTGTTAGGGCAGAGAACGGTGAATCAGCAGACCCACCTTTTGTTTTTGGCTTTGCCACTGACTCACAGTGTGACCTTGGTCAAGTCAGTTATTGTGTGTGCCTGAGTTCCGCATTTGTAAAATAGGGATAATGACACTTACCTAACTCTGAAGTGATGGTTCAGGACACTGACCAGTGCGTCTCATCCTAAAGAGTAGTCTGCCCCAGACTGGGATGGTAGAAAACAGTTGTGTCCGTACTTGGAAAAGATTTAGGGCCTAGATATTCAGAACAACTTGCCTAATTTGCCAATGCATATACAATGACTGCATGTGCAATGGTGGTGCAGCCCCTTTATGTGACCATTTGCATATGCATTCACCATGATTGCATGTCAACTGTTCAGAAAATGTGGGACTAAATTTGGGGATCGATTTAAAATAATAATAAATAATAATAATTTATATCACCAAAGTGGCACCAGCACAACTTGGAAACAGTTATCACAAGAGACAAAAATGAAGATAGAGGTGAACAGCACAGATCAAAGCTGACAAGGAAAAAGACCTCCTGTCATCATGAAGAAATCTACATTATTGCACTGATTGATAGATAAAAGCTAACAAGTGAGTTCTATAAGGTTCTGCAAATGAGATTTATTATTAAAAATCAGTTGTGTTTTCATGGAAAATCCCAGCTGATTGTAGTCTTCTACTCATTTTTCACTCAAAATGAAGTTGGAACAAAGTACACTGTAAAGTATATGCAGTCACGGAGCTGTCATCTTATAACCTAAGTAAATCACTGTATTCAAGTGAACCCGTATGCCCAGGTGGTTAGGCTACTACCGGACATATTCTTAATCTCCTGTGCATTTCAATTAAATATACAAACAGTGAAGTCTAGAAACTGCAAATCAGGTTAGTTCTTCTGAATAATAATTCAGTGCTTTTAAATTGAACTGGTCTTTTTGCCCTTAATTATATTCCAGGTGCTCCTGAAAACCTTTGTCATAAATAATTAAGTAGAGCAAGGCTGTTGGTCCAGAAGTAACAGCAGCAAAAGGAGAGAGTGGACTTGCTGGTCAAACATGCGCTTTCTCTCTCCTCTTATATGACGTACAGCCTTGCCTGTGCAACTTTGGACTAATGCCGATCGGATATCTTTATTGTTGATTAAAAAGAAGTTTTAAGAAGTTATTTAAATCCAGGTCTGCACAATAGCTTTCATATTGGCCCACTGGCTTTTTTTGGGACACTTAGAGATGGACCCAAACCAAAACCTCAGGTCTGAGTCTGACCAGCAAAGCTTTGGAAATCTGAAGCGTATACTGATCTGACCTGCACAGATGTTCCCACCTTTTTATAGAATGAACAAAACTCCATAAATCAATACAAACTTTGGAACTTGGGTCCACTTCCTCTGACACCCTTAGGAAAGCATTTAGTTTGTCCGAGCAATGTCTCACCCACCTCAGACTGTGGATGCTGAGCATAGGGTTCATGGGTAGGAACCCGGAGTAATGGGGGGGCCTGGGTTCCCCTACTGGCCATTGGAAAAATGGCACAGACTTGGAAATGGACCTGAAGAAGTGTTTTTTTACCCACGAAAGCTTATGCCCAAATAAATCTGTTAGTCTTTAAGGTGCCACCGGACTCCTTGTTGTTTTTGTGGATACAGAGTAACACGGCTACCCCCTGATACCAGACTGCAGATAGACAGTTTGTGCAGGGGGACTTTGAAATCCCGGAAAGGGAGGAATATAGTGACCTGGCCAGAGGGCTGAGTCACAAAGAGGAATCAGCCCAAGTTCAGAGAGAGAGACCATGGGGATGAGCAACTGAAGGAGGGGATGTCAGACTGGGGCACAGCTAATCCCCAGATGTAGCCACAAGGTGGTGCCACAGCTGCGAGTGCCTCCAAACTAATTAAAGGGATATAAGTTTAATGATCCCATTATACACACATCTACAAACATCTGGTCTCCCTGATATATTTTCCTTACAAATAAAATCCTTTAATTTAAATCTAAATTTAGTGCCTTTTGGCTTGGTTATTTGTTTTTAGTATTTTTACTGCCTAATTATTCCTAGATTAGATATCCAAGGTATTAAAAACTGGCTGCCATTTTGCTCCAACAGCACTGATTCCTCACCACTCTACTGAGCTTGGGTTACTAAGAGACAGTTCGAGGCTCTATTTAGCCTGATTCTGCCCTGTATCTAATTAGAATCAGATAGACTGTTCCCTGTAAATGGGTCAGTCACACAGCAAAACCATCAAATGTAATCTTGAGATTGCGTGTGGGGTGGGGGGGCAAGATAATTTTATTTCTTTTCATTTATACCTGCTCTGTGGTTAAAAGAAGAATTAAAATGAGGTCATTAAACTTTCCTTGGAGACAAACCCCAGACCTCAGTGGTAATATGATTAATCAAATGTAAAAGTGAAGCTACCCTCAATGAATATAACTCATTTTTATAAAATATCTAATTACTGTAACGTAATCTGCTGCAGAAAAGAAAAGGGGAAAGAAATTAATTGCAATAACAATTCAGGAAGATAAAGTTTTTCTGAATTAGGTCTACGCAAGAAGCTAAATTGAGTTGATTAAGTAATTTTGGTTTCAGGAACACCCTTGATGGAAGTTAATAATAATGAATTTTTCAGACCTTAGAGTTGTAAATTGCCAAAAACCAGTGCATTTAAAATATGGAAATGACAAATTCATTACAGATTTCAATTCCCTGTTGCACCCCTCCCCTTTCCCCCCCACCACAAAAAAAAGGCAGTAAAAAATGCTTGATTGATCTCTCTTAAATTGGACCCATGTATTTCTTGGTTTAAAATCAAGAATAATGCAACCATCTCTTTCTACACTAGAAAGCACAGTTTTGGCCAATTAGAGTTACAATGCCAGACAGGAGGTAGAGCCCATGGCACTATTCATTCCCTGCTTCACAACACATAAGTGGTTGAAATCCAAAAATTACAACATAACCCCAGTGAATGGATACATCCTAAATACATGCTCAGCCTTAGTTTACAACACTAAGACCTCTTCTGTCCTCTCAGTGCCTGTATGTAATTCCCATTAATGGGAATGAACTGCTTGCACATACCCTTAGTAACACCCAGTAATCTGTCGGGGATGTTGGATATTCTAGCATGATGTTTTTTGTTGGCTCATGCAGCATATTTAATATTATCAACCTGCTCACTAAAGCTGTATATTGAAGTGAGCGTACACATTCTATATCACCACATCCGCTCTCTCATTATCTTGTCATAGCCCATTTGTCATGAGCCATTTCATTTGCAACATCTGGCTGTGTTACATCTCCTACTGTGATAGCTCATTTAATAGTGTCTCATCACAATTTTCCTTCTCCATTTAATATATATATGGGGTCTGGAGTAAGACACCATAAAACCATACCCTTGTAATATGCATTATGTAAAAATGTGGATGAAATGTCCAGAGTGTAAAAAAGATGCCAGTGCCAAAGTGCAATGAGATGTAACATTACCATTTGTTGCCGATAAAATGTCCACAATTAAATTAAATGATCTCCACTCTACCTACATTGAGTGGTAAGTCCTGAGGCAAAACACCAGTGCTCTCCATCCCACTGATGTGTATCTACTAGACACCACTACCACAACCCGTGGTGTCTTCTTAGTTCTTTCTATCAAAAAATAGCTTTTGAGAAAGTTTCATTGAAGATAGTAAGCCAATATTTCCTGCTGGGTCTCAGAACTCCAAATCATGGGGATTTTCAAAAATAGGTATTTAGACCCCTGTTCAGCAAAGCATTTATTCACATGCTTAACTTTAGGTATGTGCTTAAATCACATTAACTTCATTGGAATTTAAGCATGTTTTAAAGTACTTTGCTGAGTGGGATGGAGTTATATGCTTAAAGTTAAGCATGTGCTTTAATGTTTTGGGTGTAAATTGGCATGGCTCCTCTAAAGCATTAGAAAGAAGTCAGTTTACACCAGCTGAGGATTTGGGCCTGAATCTGGACATGCAAAATACGTAGCTACATTCTGCTGTACATTCAATTATCCATTTTGCATATGCACACTTATATTTTGTGTATGTGTAACTTAGACACCTGTTTTTAGAACCTTGACCCAAAGTGTTGGTGTGGCCTGGAAATTTGGGTGACAAATTAGGATTCTTAAAAATCTTAATTTCTTGAATGCCATATTATATTATTCTTCAGTAAATTTTGGACAACATTTTCAGCTGGTCTCTGATTTTGTGCATTCAGTGTTGTGTGTGCAAATGATGACTGCACAACTGGACACATTTTGAGAACACAAATAGTTGGGCCCTTAAATGCTCAAGTTGCTTATGCAAAACCTTTGTTTGCACACCAAAGAGATGCACAGGTTTTGTGCATATGTTCAACTGCACGTGTTCAGTTAGGCTCACCAAATCAAAAGACAGTTGTGAAACTTGCTCAATATATGCTACAACATTGATAGTTCATTAGACCATCAATGCAAGGGTGAGTAAGCTATTGACCTAAATACAAATGCCTCTGAATGTTAGCAGGCTTTGTCAGAGTTAGAGAATGATTTTCAAATGGGGTCAACAACGCAGCACTTAATTCAATACTCCTTGTACTTCCAACTGTCATCGTTTTTTAAATCTTGCTTTGCAGTTTAGAGCAGAGCAGCTGAGATTTCAGATGTTTTCTTTCTAAACTGTCTCATTTGATCAGTTTCAGGAGGACAGTATCAGCCTAATTTTCCTATTCAAAAATGCCATGCAGCCCTCACCTGGACCATTTTTTTAATCTACCTTCAGCATCAATCCATAATTAGGAATTTTGAAAAAGACTGTATCTCTTGTGGTTTTATGATGCATTGTTTTATATCCTTTATATTCCACCATGCCTGGCTCCTTTGCTTTGTAAACCAGGGCACCACACTAAAATGTGCTGTAGCATTACAGGCCTAGATTTGACACAACTGACAGAACAAATTCAGGGCAAATACCCATTTGTAATGGATTATTTTAGTAATTCTGATTTGAGTTTGAGAAATTTGGATGCATATAGTAAATCCATAGTCTTAAAGGGCTAAAAATGAATCTTCTCTTTCTGAAATATTCTAACTTCTTTGGCTGGGCTTTTAAAAAAAAAATTTCTTCAACATCCTGTTGACTTAGTATTAAAATCTAACTGGCCTAAAAACAGTTGCTTCCAAGGGTTGCCATTATAAGAGGCTATATAGTCAGAATTCTGTTAAGCACATTTCAGTTATAAACTCTTCAGTGACATACTTAAATAAAATAACTTAGCAGAGGATTTAGTAGTGCTGTGACTTTTCTCTTATCAAATATTTCTAACTGTCCAGGATGCCTTACCATTTCCCAGTTGCAGTGGAAAGGGTCAGAACAGGTTAGGGTTAGGATTAGAAATGGAAAGGACTTTCAAAAGGTTTCACATGACTTTTTTAAGTATGCTAAAACTTTTCAAACTGTTCGGCTTTACGCAATAGTAATCTAACTGCAAAAGAAAAAGTACCATTCTCCTGGTACCAAGCATCAGATACACGTACGCATACATGCACCCCTGACACCGCAAACACAGCCTTCCTCTCTTCTCTTTCTTCCCCGTCTCTTCCAGTGTATCTGTGTGTCTCTCTCTCTCTTTCTCAGAAAAGACCCAGTCCTCCTCCTCCTTTTCTTTCTAGTCCTCTCTGTCTCTCTCATTCTCATTCCAAGGTCCATTCATTATTTGCCATTTATTTTATCTATTTAGTTATTCTTCACTATTCCACATTACTCTAAGTAGCCAGGCCTTCATGTTTACTATTGTTTTACCCACTCCATCATATTTGCCACTCCATCAAAACATTGACTTCATTTCCTTACGTTCATTTTATGTTTGCATTTTGCAGCTGGGCCTACATTTTTTTTCTTCTGCATGTTTTGTACTAAATTTTTTGTAGCAACAAGCAAATAGTGATAATTATCTTGGCACTGATTCAGGAAAAGGATGTGTTTAAGTCCCTTTAACATCAATGGGACCTAAGGACGTGCTTTACTTTTAGCTTGTGTTTAAGTGCCTTTCTTGAACAGTGATACTTTACTGAATTGGGGGCTCTATCTATAAACAGCAGATTTTATGGATTTTCCAGTCTAGTATTGCTGTACAGTTCCAATCATAAAAAAAAAATCCTGTATGTGAATTCTGAAACTAATCTGGAAACAGCAGAGTTTTCCATTGCAGTGCGGAATATGGTTGAGAAGAAATCACCGTGCAGACTGATTGAGCCTTGCTACAGAGGAAACTTTGTTATAAATCTCAATACTAGGATTATGGTGTAGATGAAAAATTCAGTTCTGGTACTCTTAAATGTCTTCCTTTCCCAAATAGCTGTCTTCAGATCCCAAAGGTACATGATTAGTTTTTATATGCCTTAAAATCTGAAAAAAAATAAATTAAAAACTCATTATGAGAAGTGGGCAGTTAATAAGAAAATCCTAAACTAGATTTATCAGCTTAAGGCCCTTCTTTATGAACCTTTATTAAATTTGCATGAATTAAAACAGCTTGTTCTATACAAATTTCACCAAGAAGTACTGAGTCAGATCTATGGGGTGCATTTCAGTGGCTTATGGTTTGCACTGTATCACTGAATCTTTGTCTGTCACAGTGGGTTTATATTCTAAATGGGGAGGAAGGTTTTGTAAAATCTGAGTGAATGGAGCATATTGATTTGCCACTTTAAGGTATAGGGAAGAAGAATAAGGTTTTGGGCCTGTTAATTATGCATTCCAACAAATTAGTAGGTTTCATCAGGTTTAAAATTGATTTAATGTAGTTAAAGGAGGATTTTCATGTTAGACTTGTGTAAAAAGAAAGTGTGCCTACAAATGACCAAAGCCCCAGTTCAGGAAAGTATTTTACCATGTGCTTACCTTTAAGGACAAGAATAGTCCTATCGACTTCAGTGGGACGACTTATATGCCTAAAGTTAAGTGTCTTCCTGAATTTGGGGGCCAGGGTCTGATCTCAGTTACACCAAAGCAAAAGTTATTCAACTGAGTAACTAGAATGGGAATCTGGCCCCAAAACATTCCTCTTCGATAATTTCTTTCACCATGGTCCTAAGCACATGGGAAGCCAAGTCTCCGGAAGGTAAGTGCTTTATATAAATAATAATGGCAGAATATGGATCTAATGCTGTATTTTGAAGAACTTTGCTTATACCATCCTGTTGCAAGGTGAAAGTCACATTAGCACTGCTCCTGAGTCCAGGAGGGTAAGATCATGGCACCACTACAGATGGAACTTTACAACCAGCTGTTACAGGGCTGGGTTATAACCCAGGCTGTTCTTAATTCTGTTGATTTTTTTTCTAGGGATGTAAAACCATTTTGGTTTCTCTTCTTTGAAATCAATGCGTTGTGAAACTCTGAGAAGGAAATTGCTGACTGAAGTGTTGCTGAGCCAGCTGATCCTTAGCATTGGTTTACAATGTTTAATGCAATTCATTTCCAGGCTTCATATCTTGTCTTTTGCTTCTCAACAGCTTGATGGCTATCAGAGAGCTATAAGGCAATGCATTGTGGTGACAGAGAGACTAACCTGGACTGACCTGAATGTGTTTGTAAAATATGTGCTTTAATTCATGATGTTCTCAGGAGGCAGCTCTGGTCTAGGCAGCTGAGCGCAGGACCTGAGTTCCAGTGCTGACATGACCCCTATGTTCCTGTGTGACCTTGGGCAAGTCACAGCCTCTCTGTGCTTCAGTTCAATGCAGGCTGTAGTGTTTGCTACATTGCAAAGAAGTGTTATATCAGTGCAAAGAGTTATTGCTATTTTACTTTACTAGCAGAATTAAGCTTTGTAGGTTTCTGTAGCCAGTTCCAGTATTTTTAGCATCTATGCCCTTATTTAACAGATAGCATTATTAATGAAACCTGACAAATATTCATCAGAAATGCACCCGTTTCTTTTTCATGCCATTTGTTCCTCAGGCAAGAAACAAAGGTGGGTTAGACAAGAAGCAAATGGTTCTTGAGCTTCTCATCTAAACTTGAAAATAGAAGTCTCTGCTATCAGATCAGAATTTTAACGTACACTGTTTCCATTTGATCTTGAGATAAGATCTTTTATTGTTGAGTACAACCGTTGTTAAAGGTCATTGCTGCAAAGGCTACGTCATTTAGACTGAATGAGATCCCATTTTGGATAAATTCACAATTTTTCTTCCTAACAAGGTGATTGTATCAGGATTTGAATGTACAAGAGTGCCAGGTTACAGATTAAAGGCTTTTGTGTTCAAGAAGCCATACTCTGCCAGACTTCATGAGTTTCAGTGAGACATGAAAGTCCCCAAAGTCAAATGGGTTGATTAAAGTAGTACTTTATAGCCTTTTAAATACCGATAACACACAACTTTCCTCCATGGGGTTAATGTAGAATTTTCTTTCCTTGGCAAGACTGTGCGCCCTTCCAAGGACATAATTTTAATCTCTTTTTAAACCTTTCATACGAACATTGTTAAAAGCTCCTTTGTGTTGTAAAGCATTTTTATGAAATGTATAAATTTATATGTGGGCTTCATTTCATATGATATATTTATCCAGAAATGGTTATCTTGCAGCAAAGCAGTGTCTCAGTGTCATCATTTTCGAAGCATCTTTTCATACTGTAAAAAGAATGTAACATCTTAAGGATGAAAAAAATAACTTTTGTTATGAGAAATGCAAAGCCTCTTTTAAAAAAAAGACTTCCACCATTCTGTCCTCTTGTCTGTGAATCCTTGAGGAGTACTCTGGGAGTCATTGATGCAAGATTAAAACTAGACACAACTTGGCCCTCTTGAATGTAAGAGTCTGAGATTACATAGGTTCCATTTCTAGTGCTCAGAGCAAGGAGGATAGGATGTGCCATTCCTAAACGCACATTTCCTTCTTTCCAAGTTCTTAGTTTGAACTTATGTTTCCTTATCCAAGAACAAACCATGTTGTTTCAGTTAAATCTAGTTGTTACTTGAGATTAAGGAAAACGACACTGGTAAAGAACAACAGTGAAGTCAACAGCTCTCAGCAAGTCTGAGATCAAAATGGTTGCTGTCTCTGCCCACAGTAAGGGGTGGGACTTAGAAACAGAAAGGTGCTGTACTCAGACAACAAAGTCATCCCCACAGTCCAAGCTGCAAACACAAGGCAGCGTCAAACAGGGAATGCACCTGAACAATTGGAAGACATGCTTAGCCCATTGGTGCTAGGCATATCGACATTCTAGGATCCTGCCAGCAAGCCCACTGTCTGAGTGAAAGAGAAACAGAAAAGATACCCTAAACATCTGTAAGTAAACAAATAAACCAACCTCTGACCAGTTTGCTTCTGTCCTAGCCTTTTTTTTCTCTTTAAATTCTGTTATTCACTGTTCTCTTTATTAGCCTTAAATCAAGACACATTTGTAAATAAACAAGATGGCAGCATGCAAACATAATGTCTTTAATAGACCCTAGAACCTCACTCACAGGTTTCAGAGCTTTTCAGTCCGACAGGCATTTTAATAGCACCAAATGGTTAAGATACAGCTAGCACGTCCAGATCAGCCTTTCATAGTTGGTGAGCTACCAAATCCATGTTCCTGAACATCATTAAAACCAGGCTGACTCCTGCAGATCATTAAAAAGCATGTGGAGAGTAAATGTATCCAACCCAAGCAATTCATTTCATAATGGGATATGTGACAGCTGGGCCTAGTGACAATGGAGCAAAACTGCAAGTTGGCAAGAATGGTATTGGACTTTTGCAGATTATGTATTGGAAGGCATTTGCCACATGGCATATAACTAGTCTGATGTGTCATATGTACCCATGAAATGAATACTGAATTGATCCAAGTGAATACGCACAGAAGTGTAGTGCAATGTTGTTTGCGTGAGATACTGTAAGAATGAACACAAAAAGGAAAGGGAGTTTGCTTATTGGTCACTTGATGATAGGATAGGCATTAGGTATTCAGTGCGATACTCTTCAGGAGAAGGGCTGTGGAGATAGGTAGCTAGAACACGATCAGTGTTAGAAAGAGAACATCTGCCACTAAGAAGGCCTTTAAGAAAATCTGATTAACATTTGAAAATTGCAATATCCGCCAGATTTACACACACAAAAAATACGATTTACATTACTTACCAGACTTGATCATCTTGTTCAAAATTTGGAGATTTAGGGCCAGATTCTGATTATGGCTACACCAGTGTAAATTTAGAGTAAATTTTGAAGCCATTTTGAGAGTTGCTCCAGATTTACATGGGCACAGAAATTGAGATCCAAATCTGCATAGAGACCAGATTAGATAGGATAACTTGTGAACCTAGTGCAGTCATCTATACAGCAAATGATGTTGAAAATTAAAGGTCAGAGAACTGATGGCAAGGCTTAAGAAAACAGCAATTAGGCTGCTAGGAAGAGAAGCAAAATTACTGGTAGTAGAAATAGAAAGAAAAAAATAGAGGATTATTGATCTAAATATCCCACTGTCAGATAAAGAATACAATTTGGAGTTGTTTTACTTCTCTGGGCTTTTCTGAGATGTAGAAGACTTATTTAATCCTGAAAGTAAAAATGTAGGCGTATAAACATGGTATAGGAGCAGTCAATTAGCATGGCATTTGCTTGTTTCCGTGCTGAAACTGGGCAAAGAACTGTCAATTAATGATTTATAGGATAATCTAACTCTTTTTCCTTTATACAAATTGTCAACAAACTGCCGTTTCTATCAATTTATTTAATATTCAAAATTCTTTGCTAAATAGTTTTGTGCAAACAAAGTTCCACTTCTGGACTGATCATAAACTGTTCCCTGCGAGCGTTCCTATGAGTATTAGGTACGTGTGATTCAATATTCAGGCTGTGTGGTTGGTCACCTAAATCATAGGGCATTGTTTCTGTGTGGATAGCCTAACCCTTCTAAACTGCTTCTACCCACAACTAATTCTGTGTTGTAATTATGGTTAAAGATCAGAAATTCACTTTTTTACAAATATCCGTATGAACAAGTCTTTGCTATAGCAAATCTTCATGAAGGGCAAAGAGAAAGAGGGGCTAACATGGAAGAAATGAAATTCCCTGTAGCAGTCACCAAAATGAACCTGAATAATTTCTCTTCCTATTCCTCCATCTCACATCAGCACACACTAGGAGTGGCTGCAAGGAGCTGCTTGGTTTTACTCCACTATGGTTGGCTTTACAGTTCAGACTAGATTTAGGAGATGCTACAAAGTCATAAAGTCATCCTGTGAACTTTTCATTTCCCGGCTTCTTCCCCTTTCCTCCTTTGAGTGATGCTTGTACATACGTGCTGTCAAGTAGTGAGCAAGACAAAAATAAACTCTAGGGTTAAATGACTTCAGTATAATTTGATGCAGCCTGGAAATCAAAATGAATTATTACCTTTCCAACACCATAAGACTTCAGACAGGCCAACTCTAGAGGCCAGTGAGAGGATCTTTCACAATCATACCAGTATGAAAAAAAAAATGGAACCTACGTAACTTCAGATGAATAGGGCAGGTTTAAGAAATAATGGTAAATTGGCAGAGCACGTATTTATCTCATAAAGTATGTTCAGACTGAATAACAATCAATTCCAAAATAACTAGCGAGAGAGAGATTAAAAAAAGGACTAAGAAAATGAAAAGCTTCATAATGCAGCAACAGAAAATGAAGCAAAATAAATTACAGATGAATAGAAGTAAATGTTACAATATTAGTGTAAGGGGACTGTTGCCCCCTTACTAACATTCAGTGGGGGTGTTTTAGTTGCTAGCTCCCAGTACAAAAAGGTGGAAGGGTCGATGGGGAATCAGGAACCCTGAGACTGCCAGTCCCCAGGAACAATGGGGAGAGGCCAATGCTCCAGGTCAGCCTGAATGACAGGGCGGGCAGGCTAATCAGGGAGTCAGGAGGCCGGGGAGGTCCCGTCCTCTGTGTGAGCTGGATTTGCCTGGGTCAGACAGAGTGGGGCTGAGCTAAGGAGAAAGCAGGGGCCCAAGCTGAGCTGGGGAGCAGAGCTGTGCCAGATCCAGAGGGGCCAGAAAAGCAGCCCAGAGAGAGCAGACCCTGTCCTGGGAACAGAGCTGCAGCCCCAAAGCCAGAGGCACAGCCCAGGGAGAGCAGACTTGCCCTGGGAGCAGAGCTGCAGCAACCAGAGCCAGAGGGGCCAGAGAAGCAGCCCAGGAAGCAGGTCAGTGCTGGGGGCAGAGTCACAGAAGCAGCCTGCAGAGCAGACCTGTCCTGGGAGCAGAGCTGCAGCAACCAGAGCCAGAGGGGCCAAGAAGCAGCCCAGGGAGCTGGAGGCAGAGCAGCAGCAGCAGCGCTGAGACCGAGTGGTGGAGCTGGGGCTGGAGCAGCCCGGAGCTGGGTGCGGTGAGCAGCTGGGGAGAGCGAGGGGGACCCTGGGCAGTGGGCCCGGCACAGGGAGACGCCTCAGCCAAGAGGCTCTGCAGGCCAGGCTTGGATCGTAACCCCGACAGGACGGGGGCGACACTGGGAAGAAGGGTCCTACCACTTAGAGCCTGAGAGTGTGTGGCCACCACCAGAGCGAGTGTCCAACCCACAGCATCCCTGCAGCACAACCAGGGCCTGAGCGGAAGGCCTGGGACTTACAAGGAACAGACTGTGAACTGCCCCGACATTCCAGAGACACTGTTTGTGATGTTCCCTGCCACAGAGCGGGGTGATGTGTTTCCTTTAACCTTTCCCATTTTTCCTTATTCTTTTCAAAATTAATTGTTGATTAAATAACTTGCATGTGCTTTAAATTGTATGTAATGGTCAGTGGGTCAGAGAAGTGCCCAGTGCAGAGAGAGTACCCCGGAGTGGGGACACCCTAGCCCCTGTCCTAGGTGACCACAGCAGGGTTGGGGGTCGAGCCCCTCAGGAATCCTGGTCCCAGCCTTGTTGGAATTACGAGGACTCTGCCAGACAGGAGAGTGAAAGGGGAGTCCTCAAGGGCAGGGAGGCCACTGGGTAAAGGAAGTGGGAGCGAGGACTCGGATCCTTTCGCTAGCCCACTTCACCGGGGTAGTACAGAAGCCAGGAAAGTTCCCCACAATAGCGGGACTATTCCCCTGCTTACATTAGGATTAAGTGAAGATATAGATGATGGTAAAATATCTTTAGCAATTAATATTTTATATGATATATGATTCCTGTGTGATGCCTGCTCATAACTGACACGGGATTTATATCAGACATGATGCTTCTGCAGAGCTGGGTGAAACTCTGCCGTTTTGCTTTGTAGGAGGCCATGCGCATCCTTTTCTTTGATTTCGGTGCATGTGGGTTTGCACCTCTTGAATTTCAGGCATAAACAATCTCAAAGTCAACCTCAGTCTAAATAGATGCGTGTCAACCTAGTTTCATGTTAAAATCGTAAATGAGTCTAGGGCCAATTCAAACTGTACCTGGGTTCATTTGAAAGGCTCCCAAACCTTAGCTTTCAACACACCTAAGCTGGGCATCAAGTTGGTCCTTACATCTAAAATGTAGGTGTGTTTCATGTGGTTTCAGGTTCCACAATGAAAGTTCTGAAGAGCTGTTTCATAACAATCAGCTCAAAAATAGTCTTACCTCATCCTCATACCTGCAAACAGAGATAATGCAAACCCCAGAACAAGAAGCAGCAGGCACTGGGAATGAGGGCCTGTTTTGATTCCCACAAGCATCCTTCTGGCTGAAACCTTGCTTCCTTATCGAGAAATCTCCATTTCTTTTTTGTTTGTAGTATGGTTCTTTCTGGTGGTGTTCTTCTGAAAGATGTATCTGTTAGAACACCAGGAAGGGGGTGGGGGAGGTCTGCAATTACATGGATCCAATGTGAATACATTGGTGTTGCAGAGACTGTTCTCATGCACACTGTTGATTCACATTACATTATAATGTCCTGCCTCTATTCTCTTTTGGGCTGCAGTCCTTAGAAGGAGGTAACTGCTTGTAGAAACTAGCCTGAAAGAGGAGACCAAAGTTTTGTTGCTAAGAAAAACCAATTCCCTTCATAGGTTAAATAACAGGATCTCTGTAATTTTCCCATCGTGGATAAGTCTGAGTTGACTCATTTTACCTGTAGTCATAAAATGGCATTGGTGAGTGCATTTAGGGCCTGATCTTGCAAGTGCTGAGCTCTGTTGACTCCAACGTGTGCCAAACCATGCAGAGCACACCAGATTATGAAGCTCATGAGACAAGCTGGAACAGGGTGTCTGTTTTCCGAAAACATTTGTCTGCTAATTTCTGTACTCCTTTTACCTGACATTATAAAAATCACACTCATGATAAAGCAGCAAGTATAGGGCAGGCACTACGGTATTGTTGTTCTTGTTTATTCCAGCACTTCTCTCTGGACCCCTCATTATTTTACAATGTTTGAATAGAGATACTCCTCTCTCTATTTGAAAATCACTTGGACTCTTCGTTAAAGAAAACTTACTGCCTGGGGAAAGCACAGTAAAATATCGAACTGCTCACCATTCTCAGTTACTTCAGGATAGGGAGGAAATGACGTTAAATATGTTTGAGCCTCTCCAAACTCCCATCCGCCCGTTACCAGATGTAATTTAATTTCATTACTTAATTTTATTAAAGGCAAACAGAATTGTGCATACGTTACAGCACATGCTTACTTAAACAATGGAAGACTGTCAGATAGACCGGAGGGCTGAGGCCGTGGGTTACAATAAGTCCTGAGCCACAGCTGAAAAAAAATTGATGTAAACTTCAAAGTGTTAAGTATCTTTCAGGATTCATTCCTCAGCTGGTGTAAGTTGGTATAGCTCTGTTGACTTCAGTGCAGCTACTCTGATCGACACGAGCTGGTCTGGCCCTGTATGCATAATGACCAGTTTCCACTGAAATCCCTGGATCTTGTGAAGAGTTGATTGCTTCCTCAGATGCCGTCCACTCCCAATGGCCTGAATGGACCAAATTCTGAAAGATGCTTAATACTTGCTGAGCATTGTGACTCCCACCCTTATGAAAACAGTCTTACAGAAAATAATAACCTTCCTGGGGGCTTCTTTAAAAAAAAGAAAACCCTAAACACATCTTAGAGAATGGATCAAAATAACCCTGAGACAGAATATTGTTCTCTCTTAAAGTCTAAGGACTTTTAGAGCTATTTCTATAAAATTATATTGGTTTCATCCCTATTAAATTCCATAGGATTTTTCCTTAAAGGACTGTCTTTAGTGGAAGTCACAAAGGCTCAGTCCCTCTCAGGATGTAGCCCACTGGAAGTAAAAGATGTGCAATATCTTGCAGGATTTGGTCCACTGTTATAGCAAAAAATTCTATCAATGATTTGTTCTGAGTTCATCCTACTTGGTCCCACAAAGAGTTAAATGAATAGCAGACCTAATTCTGAAGTCCGCAGTTATTTCTTGTACAGTCTTTACGCAAGCAAAACTCTTTCTAAAGGCAATGGGATTTTAGCCTGAGTAAATAAAATGTGGGTGAGGGCTTTAAGTTTTGAGCGATAGGATAGATTAAATCTTTAAATTTCTCTTAATTCATGTGACTCATATGGGCTCAAGACAGGAACTGGCAGTGACCTGGGATAGGTACATTACTTAATTTAACATGCTTAGTTCCCTCGGAAATACAGCAAATATGATGCCTTGATTTTAACACAGTGCAGTCAACTGCCCAAGCAAACCAAAGGGCCATCAACTTGTCATCTCTGACTTGCAGTACAACATTAATCTAATCCAATGGGATATAACCATCGCGGATTTAGCAAGAGATGATCCTGCCTAACTAATCTCCTTGAGTTCTTTTGAGCAGGTTTCAGACAAGAATGATAATAGAAGTGTGCACATGACATGATCTAATGGATTTTTCAAAAGGCTTTTGCTAAATTTCGATGTGATATTCCCCTGCTTAAACGGAATGCTGCAGAGATTCCAAATTGGGCATGAGAATACATAATGACCTGGCTACATAGTGGGAAACAAAGAGAAGTAGAGAAGCTATGATATATTTCGGAACTAGAATTAATAAGTGGCATCCCACTGTTTTGCTCCACTACCTAACGGACGTAGGCAAAAATACCATCTGTATTTGCTAATGAAAACTTATTTAGGACAGGGGCATAAGTGAAAAGAAAGCAAAATGCCATTAAAGATATCACTAAAGGGCAAAACTACATTTAGATTGGCATATGGCAAATTAAAACTTTTTGCTGTCAGATGTGAAATGTGGTAAGTATATATAAACAAAAATGTTGAATGGTGTCAAACTAGAACAATGTTACTTTAAAGGGAATCTTCAGCTAAATAACAAAATAATTATTTGTTGTAATTAGCACACTTCTGCATAAATACATATCAAGAGCCAGATTTTCGAAAGTGTTCTGAGCCCACAATTGGGGCCTGAGTTTCAACTTCAGAACTGGGGCCAGCAGCTCCATTGTTTGCCCGGTGTTTAATTTGCCGTATGCCCATCTAAGTGTTGATTCGCAATTGTTGTCAATAGAAGCTTATGTCTGCTGGGCACGTTTGAAGATGTGGGCATTATTTAGGTGTTTAAGTGGAAGCTTTTGGGCCCTAAAGACAGGAAATATGAACTGTCAAGGGTCCTAGACCAGATATATGTTAAATCAAGGGTTTGAAAGCAGAAAATTGAGAGGAAGGCAGATAATGCATCATAATATGCATAAACTGGCTGTGGTTCATGAAAACAAATAATAGAATTAACCTATAAGAAAGGCTGATGCAAAAAATCACTAGAAAAATAGCAGGCAAAATCAAATCAAAAGCAGAAAAAAGAAAAATTAGGTAAAATCAAGCTATAAGATTGCATCATTTGAAAACTGAGTATCTGAAAATGTTTTACATTAAAGGGACACAGTAAAAGAATTTTAAAATCGCTTTGGTCTGATGTTTCATCTCCTATTGTCACAATTAACAGCTCCGATTACTATAACTGAACATGATTACTAAGGGGGGAAAGTCTTTTTTTTCCCCAATTTGCTTACTTTGCACATCTGACAACGCTTTGGCTGTTTCTTTTGGATAGTTAGTCAGTTTCACGCATTTGTTTGTGTAGGTCTTTCAGACAGCAATAGGGTGGGGAAAAACATTTAAAGAAAAGAAAATGGAATTTTTAAAATCACAAGTGCCAAAGGGACTCAGGGGCAGGTATAGTAACTGAGAATACTTTTAACTCTTATTTTACTACTAGTACCGTCTCTGAACACTGAGGTCCAGTTTCTCGGATGATGTAAATAAACATAGCTCCAGTGACTTCAAGGATGCTGTGCCAATTTAAACCAGTTGGGGATTTAGCCCTGCAGTCCTTAAGAACTCTTCATAACAGTTCCTGTTTTTTGACTGCAGTATTCCGGGGAGGTTCCTGAGAACAGAGTGGAAGTTGTGGTTGCAAATTTGACTGTGATGGACCGGGACCAGCCTCACTCCCCCAACTGGAACGCCGTGTACCGCATTATCAGTGGAGATCCTTCGGGTCATTTCACCATTCGGACGGATCCAGTTACCAATGAAGGCATGGTAACTGTGGTGAAGGTAGGTGACTTCAATGGAAGCCAAACTGAGTCAGTCTTTGTGACCCTCTAAGCTAATTACTCCCAGGAGGATTCCCAGAAGTCTGCCATTATTTCATGTCTTCTGTGCCTGGGAATGTCAGTGCTTGAATCTCCCTCTCTCTCTGTAGCACGTGACATGCATACTGTACTACAATCCACTAATTCTTGGTTCACCACCCTCTCATTCTTTGGCTGCGCCACCACATGCCCTCACAAACTTTTACATGATGAACGTAGGACACAGTCTCTGAGCTGCACTTCAAGATACTATTCCTGTTTGTCTTCCCATTTTCTGGCTCCTAACTATAGTGGAGATTGGACTCTGTAGCCTTGCCCAGTCTGACGTATTCTAGAATTTGGAGTGCACCACGCTCCATCGACGGTTGGAGCACACCCATCTGCATGTGAGATGGGCAGCAGCACAAAACCTGGACACCTGATACCTTATGAAAGCAGTGGGGGAAGGAGGATTGTCATCACAAGGAGGGATGTGGTTGCTGGCAGCAAAGAGGAAAGGGGAAGAAGTCCTCAGTAGCTGGTGCAGAGAAGGTTTTAGTCTAGTGGAGTTGCCTGAAAAGTTTGGGAGCTATTGCTTTACCGATACCAAACCATCAACACACTTGATGGGCCAGATATGCAGCTGGTGTAACTCAGAGCAGCTGCATTGACATTAATGGCTTTATACATATTTATACCAGCTGAGGATCTGACCCAAAGACTCCTTGAGAAACAGGTCCCCAGATATTCTTAACCTACAGTTTGTTGCTTTCAATATTGCGGCAGAAGTAGGAAGTGAGCAATGTGAAGTTCAGAGCTCTGCCTCATCCACTGTCATCCAGTTTCTATAATGTCCTAAATGCTACAGCTTGGAACCTGGAACCCTAAGAGTATTTGGAATGGGTATCAAATTCCATTTCCCTTCATCCCCTACCCCTCCAAAGGGCATGAGTTCAGTCTTCATTTGAGGGTTTGCTTTGCATTGACTTGCGTAAAACCAGCAACCCCAGACAGTGAATGCCTCTGCAGATATTAAATGCAGTCAGAACACAGCTACATTCATTCAACATTCAGTGAACCAGTTAGTAGATAAGATTCCTACAGATGTTCCCACTGACTCTCAAGAAAGCCAAAGAAGCATGAATAGACTGCTGTGATCTGAAGGAACTTGCCCTACATGTACCATGTGCGGCACCTGAAAAGATTTATTTATGCTGTTAAGAACAAAGCCTCTACCTTTTGAAAAGTGTGACCTTCTCCTAACAAAAGTTTTAATAAATACACGGCAGTAGCAGCACTAAAGTGTAAAGAGCTGCACAATTAAAGAATGACTGTGGGTGAAAAAACACTCCCTCGTAGCTAACAAATTGCAGTCATTCTTAATACACACACTTCGACTATTAGGAAAAATGACATCAGTGAAATGCCATTCAGATTACCGTGGTAGGAATGTGCGAGCTTGTCCTGTTCTTTGCCCCTTAAGCTGTGTGTGTGTGTGTCTGCAAATGCCACTTTGCTGAAACTTTAAAGGAAGCATCATCTTACCTGCTAGATGGTATTTCAGCAGGGCTTTTTATTTACCTCTCTTATTACTCTCTAACGATGACTGGCAGCCTTCTCTGCTGCAACATCAAAATACCTTTTCAGATTTGGTTGGGTTGCGGGTGGGGGGCTTTATTCTGCTTAAAAAACAAAAACTCAACATGGCAAAATGAAACAATTTAACTTTTTTCCACCTCAGCAGCTGATCTGAAGTAGAAATGCCAACATTCATCAAATTTTCACTAAAAGAAAAAAAGCCCTTTATTCCTAATCTAGCAAAGCACAAAGTGTCATGACTGTAGTTTTCAAGCTGCATCAAAGTGAAAACCAGGGGATTTACATGATCATCCTTGCGACACCAGGACTTTTGCATAATGAGCCATCCCTTATTCAGAAATTGCAGGCAAAAAGCAGGACAGATTTGTCAAGATGCCACTGATGCCAATGTTGATTTTCCATTGCTATATAACCAATAGTGATCACAATGCAACGAATCACACCGAAAATCCTGTCGTGTCACACTGAGCTCAAAGCCTGAAGTTCCATAGAATGTCTTTGGTAGATAACCTCACCTGCTCCTTCTGTATATCCTAAGCTTCTCAGTCTTCCAGTTTGATAAGAAAAGGAGGACTTGTGGCACCTTAGAGACTAACAAATTTATTTGAGCATAAGCTTTTGTGAGCTCACGAAAGCTTATGCTCAGATAAATTTGTTAGTTTCTGAGGTGCCACAAGTCCTCCTTTTCTTTTTGCGGATACAGACTAACACGGCTGCTATTCTGAACCCTGTCAGTTTGATAAGAGTTTCTCAGTGCTCTTCAACAAGAGAGTGGGAGAGAAAACTGCCTCTGACTAAATGTTCCAGGTGGGGAAGGAAAGACTCTGGATTTCACCTTCTGCTTTGAAAACTGTTGAGCATTTTCAGTTAAGACAAAATATTTTACTGTTGGGGGATTGCGTGCAACCTGACCTCAGACCCCTCAGTGATCACTGCTCGTGGCATCTATTGAGCAGGTCTTTCCCACCGCCCAGAACACACAGGCCCACAGACAGACTCTTGAGCTGCAGAAATATGTCGTTGATACGCTGCTTCACTGAGTGATCAGTCCACCAAAACGGGGCACGGCACAGGATTAAATGCAAGCGCGCCCCCACATTCAGGTGCTTGCCTTATATACGCTGTTACGAAGCTATTCGTAATAGATTGAATAAACACTTTTTTTCTGCCGAGCACTAAGATTAGTTCGTTAATGCAGTTGTTTACCTGATTGGATTGCTGGCTCATCTTTTTGTCTGGCTGTTCTCTTTCCTTGATAGACAAGCAGGCATCTTTTCACATGTCCCAAGACCTAAAATATACATTCTACATATTATATCCTACAGCATCCGCGTGGTCACCTAAGTCACATTACATTGTTTCTACTCCCTGGTTGGACCAGTGAAACTTTTTAAACAAGAGAATAACAAATAGAGCCAGGTAGTGAACCTTTTACTCACAATGGTGAATAGTTAACCACATGCATGTCCCATTGAACTGAACAGGTGCCAACTTTCTGATTTCCATGGGTGCTTGACCCCCGCTCCGCCCCAGTTCCTGCCCCCAATCCACTCCTTCCCCCCAGTGCCCCACCCTGCTCTGCCTCTTCCCGCCCCCACTCTGCCCCTGTCCTGCCTCTTCCTGCTCCATTCCACCCCCTCCCCTGAATACACCCGGGCCTCGCTCCGCCTCTTCCTAACCCTGCGCCTCTCCCTTCCCTCCAGCGCCTCCTGCGCTCTGCTAAACAGCTGATCAGCAACGAGCAGGAGGCGCTGGGTGGGAAGGGGAGGAGCTGATCAGCGGGGCCTGTCGATTGGTGCTCCAGCCCCGGAACACCCATGGAGTCAGTGTCTATGGGACTAATTGTGTGAGTAAAAGAGTTCACGTCCTGGCCTACAGGAAGTAGCAAATACAATGCAATAGGTGTATTCTTGCAAAGAACACTCATCCTCCCCAAACATGTCTTTGTGCATGTTCGCAAACCAAAAGGGGCATAAAGATGTTCGAACCAAACAGCCCGTCAGAACTCAAATGAATGTCCATGAAGGCTGTTTCTGCAGCATTTAACCAGCTCTCAGCAAAACGACCTGTGCCCTACCAGTCTGATCACCAAAGGATACAGTTTCATTTTTGCTTTTCATATCATTACTGTGAGGGTGCAAGGCCCTTCTCTCCACTGCAAGCCTTGTAAATGGGGAGAGAATAACTTCCCACTCAGTCGAGACACAGCAGAGTCTGAACACGATCTCCAAGAGCAGCCGTGGATGCCCTGTGGCAGCCAGCTCACTAATGCAGTATTAAGTACTCTGCATGGAGATGCTTCCATTAATGATCTCACTCTTGGCATAACAATAGCATAAAGCAAATTTGTTCCCTTCAGTTAAAAGTATGTTGAGAAGAGAAGAACACATTGTAAGCCCTGTTTTAACCAGCTGTGCCTAGGTAACTTGAGCCACTTAGTAACTTGAGATCAGGAGGCTGATCTGTGCATCCCAAGACAAGATATCAGAGCCATATTTTTGAACAGCCTCAAATTTTGTGCACACAGCGGATAGTGCCTGCAAAAGTGGGCGCACCCCTCATACATTGATCCCAACTGCCTGATTGGCACATTTAAATACTGGTGTACACCCAGTTGGTGCAGACCCACTTTTGCGGTGGCAAGCAGTTGTCATGAAAATTAGAGGCTAAAACTGAAAATGATTTCTTGATTTAATACAACCAAAGTGGTGTGGCAAAATGAAGGAGAAGCATCCCAGGTGGCAGGTAACAGGGTAGCCCCATAAGTACCCCAGTCTGGCACATATAATAGTGTGTGTATGATCTCTCATTGGCATGTATGCTGATCTTCATTTGTGTTTTTCTGTGGGGTCAAAATGTAAGTATGCTTGCAAAAGTGCTCAGGCTGAACGCCCAAATCACAGGCAAGTCAGGTTTGTCTGTGCGCATACATTTGTGCATGTTCAAATTCCTGATACGACGCACTGGTCGTGGTGCATGTGCAGCTAACGTGCACATAAATTGCTTGTGCTTTGAGACATTTGGGCCTGGGTATCATAAATGTCATAGAGAGTTAAAGAATACATGCTTTCCTTTGCCCGTGGTTACATGGGTGCAACCCCAAACCAGGGCTGTTATATGTTCCACTGGAATAGAGAAGAACTGAATGCTGTTTAACCAAATGGGTGAGGGGGTGTAGGAGTCACTCTCACAAATTTGAGGTAAGTGTGGAAGTTCATAATCTAACTAATGAATGTCTGGGGACATAACCCAGTTTTGGATAAGAGAACTTCAGGGATAAAGGAGGTTCTAATGTAAATATCATTTATTATATTCATATGCTGTTAATTCTAGCTCACAAAGAGAAATGTAAATATATTATAGGCGGGACTGGTAGCAGTATCTATTATTAAGGATGCCCAATAGCTCCCATTAGAAGACCCTGTTTTCAGTTGCTTATAACTTTCCCAAGTCTGAGAGGCTGAAATTTTCCATGCTGGATGTCTGCCTCAGGCTAAATTTGTTTGGAAATTTTCAGCCAAAACAGTTCAGCCATTTCTGAGAATAAGGCTTGGGAAAAATACATTGTTTTGACAATGTTAAAAATTTGGGGCGGGTGGGCTTTTTTGTGTTTTTTTTTAAATAGTTGTAGCACCCCCATGCTTTGGAGAAGGGACTTGAAATTTGGCAGAGGACTGGCCTTTATGACAAGGATGTGCCTTTTGTCATCCCCCTGAAAATCTGTCCAAATTTGGCCACATTATAAACCTCTGAAAAATCACAGTTTGCACGTGCATAGAGACTTCTTGGCTATTAGAAGCTAAATTCCTTTCAGATTCCATCTGCACAGGGCATAGGCCAGCCTGGGACTGAGCAGGACTTTCCCTGCAATGGCAGCTCTGGGCTGCTACGGTCTGTGCTCTGTCCAGGTCCAGATACCTGAACTGAGAGCAGGAAGCCTGTCTCTCCTGTGCTCTCAGTAACCTGCAGCTGAGCCCAGGCAATGTGGAGGAGGATGCTATTTGCCTGAAATGCAGAGGGAACAAGAGCTGGACCTGGGAGGGGAAGCAGATTGGGACAAGGAGCCCAAAGGGCAGGAGGGCAGAAACTGGAAATGGGAGTTGGGGTGGGAGATTAGGACTGGCTGGGCAAGGAGACTTGGACTGAGAGCTGGAGGGAAGAGACAGATCAGATGAGAAGCTGGGAGGAAAGGAACTGGCACTGGCTGGGTGAGGCGAGGACATTCTGGGTGAGGAGATTGGGATGAGAAATTTGAGGAGTGGAGACTGAGACTGGCTAGGTGAGGAGATTGGGACTAGGATGAGAAACCAAGGGTGGAAAAGAGATGGGACAAGGACAGGTTGGAGAGGATGAGGCAGAAGGGGTTATGCTCAGGGGAGGAATTGGCAAAAGAGATTATTCCTGCTATAGCACACTCCCTTCCAGAACTCGGAATGGAACCGTATAGCCCAGACTCTCACTTTCCTCTGCTGTCAGCAAATATCCATGAAACTCATTGGCAAAGTGATGGAATTCTGAGATTTTTCAGTTTGCTTTTTTAAAAACCTAGGAAATTACACACAAAAACCTACATTAAAAAATTATTAATGCAGCAAAGTCAAGCACTCAGAAGACGGGAAATGCCTGAATTAAAGTTGCCTGCACAACCTTACATCACACCCCTCCCCTGTGTGTATGTGTTGTGGTTGTTTTTTAATTACGTGATCACATACTATTTTCCCACAGGACTCTTGCCTCATTCACTGCACAAGATGGACCTGTTTGCTCTGTAAATTCATTAGGATTTTGTAAAGAAAATTGTCTCATGGTTAAGACAGTCAAATTCTACCTGGAGAACTGGATTTTACCCCTATCTCAGCCACAGTGTTCCTATGTAATGCTGGGCAAGTCATCTAAACAAAACATTGCACAGGTGGTCGCTAATTGTGTATTATTCATTTTCTGGGCACTCAACTTGAGACCCTGATTTTTTTTTGCAGAAGTATTGAGCACTCTCAGTGGCCACTGAAGTCAATGAGACGTGTGCTTTAAACTTGTGAAATGCTATATAGTGCTCAGTACTCTTAAAAAACAGATTCTAGGCAGCTGAAATTGGGCACTCAAAATTGGTGAATACTTTTGACTTTACTCCCTCTTTGATTTAGTTCCCCATGTGCAAAATGTGGATAATAATAACCCCTCCTTTCACAAAGGGTGTTGTGAAAATAAATTCACTAATATTTTTGAAATACTCAAGATATAGTGACAACTGCAAGAGAAAAGCCTCTGATGAAATTAATAATTCTGTCTTCAGAGTAAGGTTTGAACAAGGAGGGGGGGAAATATTGAATAGCTGCTCATTAATTGAGCACTATCTGTCTTGTTCACTGACTGAGACGAGGTCTTGTGGTAAAATACTATGTGATCATGTAATTAAAGACTGTGATAATGCAGACACACAAGGGGACTGAATTAAGATTGCTCGGGCAACCTTAATTCTGGAATTTCCTGTCTTTTGAGTGTTTGATTTTGCAATCTTAAATAATGTTCTTTTATTGTGTTTGTGTGTGTGTGTAATATATTATATGACTACACATACATCTCTTTCTCACGCACACATATATATAATAAAAGAAATACATGAGGAATCAGATTCTGCCTGAGACATATTCTCATCCAAGATGTTACATATTTCCAGGCTATTGCTCCTGCTGTTGGGCTAATCGATATGTAGCATTTTCAGTGACATGAAGATGGAAAGTGTTAGCCCAGTGTGAAGAATTGAGAACTGGAGGAACAAACCACTACGAGGTTTGTCCCGTCACATCTGATTAATGCTCACCCATTGCATACCCATTTGCCATCCATACGCTCAGATAAACCATATGGTACCCCAGAGACATACAGAAATGAAATAAAGTTTGAGGTTAATATCAATAGTAGCGGATTATTCCGTTTGCACGCAGCTATTATACTGAAAACTGGATTGACCTCCGTTCAGGCAGGGACGTGCAGTTTGCATAGCTTGCCATCCTGGTGGGTGTGCAGTATGGATGCTGTCCAGGGAATGTGCTGTATTAAGTCTGTGTATGGCTGAATTGACCCTGACTGCTACGGAATTCTTTAGCAATGGGAAGATTAGCACAAGCACTTCAGCAGATACAGAGCCCATATTTCACCTTTTTTTTTTTCCCTATGGAATTTTCTCCACTTGCCTCAGTGTTGCTGTGGTTTGAATTTGGGCCTAGCATTCCCTTTGCTTACCTAAAACAAGCAAAGCCAGATTCTCTGCTAAGCCAGGAGACTGAGAGGGCTGTCAGGGAGCCAGTTGCAGCCCTCTGATTCTCTGACCAACCTCAGGTGCAGATTGGAGGCTGTTCTAACATGATCCTCAAGGGACCATCTACCAGCTGGGGATTGCCAGAGTGCATCGCAGTCCAGCCACTCCCTGCTGCTCACCTCTCTCTGCCTCTGAACAACTCCCTCCCGCCCCAGTGCACCCCTCTGCTGGCATAAGAACCAGCTACACCAGTCTGCACCTGCTGAGGACTCCCTCGTTCCAGGGGAGGGTTAGGATTTGGCAGTCGGTCTCCACTCTCTTTGTGCAAAGGGTGCGGAACACAGCCCAGAATCAGTAAATTCTCAGCACAGTGGAAGAAATATTAGCGAGAACTGAGAGTGGCCTCTAGTGTCAGCACTGATAGCAGATCAAGTCTGATCACTGTTACATTCTGAGGGCATCCTCTCCAGCCCAGGCTAAGGAAGTTTTGGTTACAATACTGGGCCTTGTAGGGAAGAAGGTTCTAAACGGGATGCTCAGGAATCCTTGGCAAGGGCCTGAAGGATGAGAGAGAACAGACAGATTTGAACTAGTTCCCTTGGAACCAAGAGCCAGGCCACAACTCTGAAGTCATTAACAAATCTCTGCTTCTCAAAGCATATCAATGTAGTGTCTTCTGCTTTATGGGCCCTGTCCCTCAACATAGCGTCATCTGATGAACTACAGTCCACGGAACGGTGGGTTGAATGTGTATAAATAAATTTTTTTTAGTTTGATATATGTAGCAAAAGGCAAGTGCAGAGGAAAATGAAGTATTAATGAATATGAATTAAGGAGACTAGATGGAGAGTTTGGAGCTGGAAACACATTAGCTGAACAATTCAAATAGTATTGAAGCAAGAAGTTTTAACGTGCCTCCTTTCTTGAAAGCAGCGTAAGTCCCTGCACCAGTGCTGGTGGGTATCAGTCTGTGTGAGTTCCTTTTATTTATTAAGTAAGTGCTGGACCTGCCTGTCAAGAAATCATTTAATAATGGGAACATTGCACAAGCACTTCAGCCAAACACAGATTCCAATATATGACCTTTTGCCCTTTTTCCTCCATGGAATTTGTTTTTCCCTTGTGGCCATTAGCCTCAGACCAGCCACTCCGTGGTTTGAATTAAGCCCTGGCATTCCTGTTTCTTACTTGGAACATAGGGGACGGTGCCTCAGCTGGTGCAAATCAGTGTGTCTCTACTGAAGTCGTTAGAGTTTCGCCAGTTTTCACCAGCTGAGACCCTGGCACTCAGCCTCTAGAGCCAGTCAATAGTCATCACATTAGAAGACATATTAGAGGGAATTCATATACTTCTAAATTAATAAATTATGGCAAAGCATGTTTTAACGGGCAGAGGTGTTATCCTGCATAACTCAAGCCTCACTGGCATATGATTAGCAGCTACCCTCAGAATAATTACAGGGATGGTATAGAGATTATTATTACACTGCAGTTCAATCAGTTATGCCAGGTAAAGCTTTTTTATTCCCTCTCACTTCTCCTTTTGTGTATGTTGAAATGAGAGCTACAGCCACCCACTGGCAAAACATACCTTTGGAAATACGTGAGTAACCGTAAAACATCATGTGAGACCAGCTTTCAAAGGCACCAGTGGGAATCAGGATGATTTACCGAACCAGCTTTAGTACCTTGCGACCCAACTTTCACATGTAATCTTACTTGAGAGGAAACTAGGAGCACTACAGGCTCAGGAGTCCACTGAATCTGACCCAGTTACTTCGCCAGCAACTTTAAATGCTAATAACTCTGTTAAGTACCTGTCTAATTCCTTTTAGCATGGCTACACTTGTTGCTTTTATAGCTGCCCTTGGTGGGAGCAGTTGCTGAAATCTGAATGCTACGGTTGGCCAGGTCTACGCTACGAAAACCTAGTAGCATAGTTCTGTTGGACAGGGGTGGGATGAGGTGTGATCCCTGACCGACAGAGCTGTGCCCACAGAAGCCCCTAGTGTGGACACAGTTATACCAGCAAAACTGCACTTTTGCCTGAATAGATTATTTTGCTCGGGGGGACTAGAGTAAGCTATACTGACAAAAGCTGCATCCACGCTAGGAGCACCTTGCCAGTATAATATACTGGGCAGGAGCAGTGGAAGCACCTTAAAAGTGGGGTGGGGGGGCAGAGGTGCCCGAACCATGCCCCACCCCTTCTTCCTCTCCTTGCTCTCATGCCACCCATTCCCCAGAGGCCCTGCCCCCACACCACTCCTCCCTAGGGCCCCACTTCCATGCTGCTTCTTCCCCCTAAGACTCTGCCCCCCGCTCACTCCTTTCCGCCCTCTCCTCCCCGTCGCTTGCCCTTATCGCTGGTAAAAAAAGTGGGGGGGAGATGGCCCCATGGCCCCGTCTGTTCTGGAGTCCCTGATACTGGGACAGTTAAATACTGGCAAAGCACTCCTAATGTAGACATGGCCCTAAAGTCAGTCTCCTTCCCTTCTGGAAAATACTTAGCACCTGAACAAAACTTAGGGAAAATCCTTCCGGGTCTTTTTTATCCTGTTTTCTTATTTCCCAGAAATCTAAGGGTCAAATTCTGACCTCATTTATACAAGTGTGAATCTGGAAACTTTGTTTGCTGAAGTGATTATTACTTTGGATTTACACCTTTGCAACTGACCACAGAACCTGGATCCTGCATCCAGAAATTAGATTACACAGTGACCTTTGGTATTGTCCCCATTCTAAATCTTCCAGCTTTCTACCAGCGGGTGGAATTTATTCTCCACATGGGGCTATCTTGTGTGCTTGTTTGTTGTAGGCTGTCGATTACGAAATGAACAGGGCTTTCATGCTGACCGTGATGGTGTCAAACCAAGCTCCACTAGCAAGCGGAATCCAGATGTCCTTCCAGTCTACAGCAGGAGTCACCATTTCAGTCACGGATATCAATGAGGCGCCCTATTTTCCAACAAACCACAAGTTAATCAGGCTGGAGGAAGGGGTGTCCCCGGGGACGGCACTGACAACATTTTCAGCTGTGGATCCTGATCGCTTCATGCAGCAAGCAGTAAGGTGGGAAACCAGATAGACAAAGGAGGTAGTATAAAATCAAGAGCAAGAGTTAGGATATAGAAGGCTGGGGGCATGCACCAATCAAAGCAACCAAAGCAACAGTGTGCACCAATCAGAATCTACTGCATAAACTAGCCTATATAATGTAATTATAATGCTTGGCACTTCTCTAGCACCTTCCATCCAAAGCTCTCAACACACTTAGCAGCCTTTAATATTCAGGACCATACCAATGGGTGAGATTCTGAATGGGGCTATTTGTGGGTAAGACACAGTCAGACCCAGTGTCACATAAGTGAATCTCAGAAAGGGTTTAATTCTGAGCAGTGCTGAGAGCCTTCACCTATCCCCCCACTGAAATCAATCAACATTCAGGGAGCTAAGTCCCCTTATCAGTATAAAACATATTTATTATTCCTATTATAGTAACTCTTAGGGTCCCTGACTCAGATCAAGGCCCCACTGTACTAGGTACATATGCATGATCATCATAGACAGTCCCTGCCCCAAAGAGCTTACAGTCTAAATAGACAAGACAGACAAAGGGTAGGAGGAAAGAAGTAATATTATTCCAATTTACAGGTGGCACAGAAGGATTAAGGGCTAGATTTTCAAAGGTATTTAGACCCTTAAACATGCAGATAGGCAAGATTTTCAAAAGCGCTTATCTGCATCTTTGGGTGCCTAAATACCTTTGAAAGTCCAGCCCTAAGTGACTTGCCCAATGTCACAAAGAAAACGTGGCAAAGTGGGGAACCGAATCAACTTTTCCAGAGTCCCATTCTAGTGAATGAATCACAAGACCATCCTTCATCCCCTTTCAGGAGCACCTGGGCACCTTCCAGATGCATGTTCAAATTCCACTGAACTTCATGGGCTTGACTTTTAAAATGGTTAGGCTTGCATCATGCAGCTTCATGGGCTTGACTTTTAAAATGGTTAGGCTTGCATCATGCAGCTACTGCTCTGCATAAACAAAGTGGGCCAGTGGTGGGCAACCTGTGGCCCATCAGGGTAATCTGATTGCGAGCCGCGAGACATTTTGCTGATGTTGACCGTCCGCAGGCATCACCCTCAGCAGTTCCCAGTTGCCACGGTACTCTGTTCCCGGGCAAAGGGAGCTGCGGGAAGCAGTGGCCAGCAGCTCTCAGTGGCTGGGAACAGAGAACCACAGCCACTGGGAGCTGTGGGGGGTGGTGCCTGCAGATGGTCAACGTCAGCAAAATGTCTCGCAACCTGCAATCAGATTACCCTGATGGGCCGCATGTGGCCCGCGGGCCGCAGGTTGCCCATCACTGCTTTGAAGGGTCTTTATTTCCCTTCCTTCCCCACTAAAGCCAGTTTTGAAGTCCATAGAGGAGAACAGTTCCCATCAGCTCAAATACTCTCTCTGCTCTGTGGATATTTGGATTGTACTCCAAAATGAAAATTACTAGTTGTAACTTCTCCTGTTTTGGGGAGAATGACACACTGGGCTGAGCCGTTTTTTCTGACTGCCTGGCAGATGCATAGGACCTTGCATGATCTTCTCTAAATATCAACAGTGAGTTACTTGAGCTGTTCTTCATAGCATTCCCGGGACACACATTTCATTGAAAATTTGGATCCAATGACACTATTTTTAAATGTAAGCGTAGCTCTCTCTTACCTGGGTTTCATCATGGCAGAGTGACTCCAAGAAGCTGCAAAATATTGTTAGGCTCAGTGGAGACTTTCCCCAGCAGTTTTTGTGAACAAAGCAAAGTGATGTTTTGGTTTGTTTTTGTCTTGTCTTCACAGCTGGCACTGCCGAGTTAGACACACAAAAAATGCTAGAGGGTAAATATTCGAAGCAGTGAAATGAATGGGCGATACATATGTATACACTAATCTCCTAAACAGTTTTCAGTTAGCTGAGAACAGGATCCAGCCACTATATCTTTGCAAGCAGCTTTTATAGTCTTTTATTAAATATAATTTTCCCAAATGAAAGATCTGGGCTTAAGAACATCCCCCAACAAGCCACAGATATTGTTAGTGATCATAGCCTATGTCACATCTCAAATAATCTTCTTTAGCCACAAAAGAATCCATGAAGGCAGCTTTGCAGGCCGGATCACTGATCATTTTCAGCAATGAAAGGGCACAGTGACAACCATGATATTAAAAAACAATCACCTTAAAGAATATAGCTCCATGCAACATAACAGTTTTACTTGGCAGGGGCTTGTGCAGACAATTTATTGTTGTTTGAATCCAGACTGGACTCAGGCTGCTCACTTTTCACTTTGAGTTCCAGCTTCAAACAAACCAGCACCTGAAAGTGAAATTCAGCCAAAGCCATGGAGTTCACCTGCTTACGTATCAGGGGACCTTGAATTTTGCAGGATGTTGATGCAAAAACCATCAACAAGCCCAAGTTGTCTCCAAAATAAGCCCAAGTGTGTTTGTTTATTTCAATAACATATAATATGGTCCTTTCTACTGCTCCTGGACACACGACAGATAGCAACAAAGATTCATTTTAACATAAACATTAGAAAAGTAAGCCCCGTAGAAATCATGAGCAATAAAGAGAGAATTTAAAAAAACATTAAAGAGAGTGCCTCTGTTTAGAGCCATTTGGAAAAGGTTTGACTGGAATGTGCCAAGCTCTATAGAACCAACCAGGTAGAATGCTAACAACCTTGAGCTGTGGTAGATTGGCAAGGGGAGTACGTCGGTGCTGGGACTACAGGTGTGGAGTGTGCTGCAGAACCCTCTGGCTTGAAGTGGTCTCCATCATACACAGCGTTTACAGTTTGGTTCAACGGCTCTCAGCGCCCCCAACTGTAGAAATTGTTCCAGCCCCCATAGGGTAATAAATTCCACAGTTGGGGGCCCTCCAGCTGAGAATGCCCTGCCTCTGGTCCTAACAGAGCACCCTTGAGGATTGCCAGAAAATGTGCCTCGGGTGAAACTGTGCTGAACCACCTGGTCTGAATTTCAAGACTGCGATGCTGTCAGGACCCCTGCATGGCTCCTGGGTTTGCCGTGAATTTTCCAGCACTGTCCTAGTGAGAAAGAATGAATTTGTTTTGATGGTCTTCTCAGATCTAGTATGACTGCATTGTTTAGATAGATATCTTATGACCGATCATTTGCCCTTCTACTGGCAGGCAATTAAGTAAGCCTCATAATATCCCTGAGATACGTAGGGCAAACTGAGGCACGGAGAAATGATGTGACTTGCCGAAGGAGATGCAGTGTCTCAGAGCCAGAGCCAGGAATAGATTTTCCCTTTTCCAGTCTTGTGCACTAACTACCAAAATACACTCCCTTCTGTATTACTCTTTTTTCTCAGGACTGTATTGACCCTATCAGCTTCCATAGGCTCTAAAAGTTTGTCCTGCATGCTACTAAGGTCACAGAATTTCAGCACTTCCATTGCAACTCTTTCTTCTCACAGAGCCGGCTCTGCAGTAGCTGTCATCCCAAATTCCCTGCCGGCCATTACACTGCTGCTCTACTCTCCACAGCCAGTGCACAGCTGCACCAGCTAACCATGTCTCACATACTGGCTAGACACTCTTCAGAGTCCACCTGACCGTCCATCTCCCTGTCTGAGGTTCTTCTCCAACTTCCCAACACACACGCACACATACATATACCCCTCCCCGCAGCCACTCCAAAATGGCACATCTAAAATTGCTTCAGCCTGGCCTCATGGGCCTATTGGCAAATACAGCCGTAAGTTCCCATCATACACCACTGAGGTAATTGCGTCTGGTTCTCTAATGTAAAATATGTTGATTGGCCAGAATGATGTCAGTCTTAGGAGTCCCACCTTGTAGATGTGGTCCTTCCAGCACTAATTCCTTATGGTGTGTGGGGTGGACAGGGAGGTATATCCAGTATTTCGGAGCAATCTATATTGTAGGAGGGCTGGAGCAGGAAATGGGGAAATAATCTCTCCTTTAGTCTGAGCTCTTGAGGAACAAGCAAATGAATGTAGGGACCATTTCGTACTCTAACAAGGGCCCTTTTATCTTTATTAGCAACTTGCTGTAGAATAGGCTTGTTGCCTTTAGCAGGAAGCTGGAGCATAAGTGGCACTTAGCAGAAGGCAGAACCTTTAACGGGTAGGAAATGGAAAAATTGAATAATTGCAGAGGTCAAAAAAATGACCAGCAATGGACACTCAATTAGTGTTTTGTTTGTCAACAAAACCAGTTATCCAAAAGCTCCTTCAAAACAGGGGTCAGGAGTCCAAAAAAACCTTATTTCAAGCTGTATTAAGGACATGTCACTGAAAAGACTGCCATGTATTTATTTCCTTTCTCTGTAGATACTCCAAGCTGTCAGATCCTGCAAACTGGCTGAACATTAATGCCACAAATGGTCAGATCACTACTGCTGCTGTCCTTGATCGAGAGTCAGTCTACATTAAGAATAATGTCTATGAGGCCACATTCTTGGCGGCTGACAACGGTGGGCCCAAGCTTCCCATTGTTCATGCTTCAATAATACTCTAATGTGATGCATTAACAGGAATGATGCCCTGACAGAGTTGTCAGTATAAGTTATCTTTTTCCCAGGTTTTATGGTTAAAAATGCGAAAGTGGGACAGGAAATTGCTGGAGTAAATTAAATGTGCACTGCATTCAGAGAGTGTTATTAAGGGAAAGTCAGGGCAAATGGAAAATTGATTTGGGAAGTTCTGTGTAGCAGTGTAGCCTATATCTAAGGAAATACCAAAGGGGTATGAGCTCCATGTGCTGCAAAACACACCGATCTTCATTATCATACAAAACCCACAGCTGAGAAATGTTCCATCAGGAAATCAGAAACAATTTGAAGGGACAGAGGGGATGGTATTAAAAAGAAACGGACCTGTTTTAATGTAAAGATGCTATAACTTTCTTAAAACTGTCTGTCTCGTCTAATCTGATCTCTCTCTATCTATCTACATTTCTAAAGTGCCCAGCCATCACCACAGTAGCTAGGTACTAGTGTGCTTTAGTGTATCTGGATAGCTGTGACCAATACAATGCTTCTTCCTGAGATTAGAGAGAGAAGGTGGGGGAGGTAATATCTTTTATTGGACCAACTTCTGTTAATGCAAGAGACGAGCTTTCAAGCTTACACAGACCTTCTTCAGGTCTGGGAAAGGTCCTCAGAGCGTGACTCACAGCTAAATACAATGTGGAACAGCTAAGGAGTTAGCACATGTTGCAAGAGACCATTCAAAATGACGTGGACAGTTAACACCGTTAGTCATCTTCTCGAGATGTCAGGCTGAGGTCCTGAACACTTGTGGTCATTAGAGATAGCACAGCATTTTTAATGAAGTTAGTGGTGTCAACCCCAGTGTCCAGACCCAATGCAAACTCAAGCGATTAAATTCTGCTGACCTACATTTCTCCTAGTTCCAAGGAGAGGCCAGAGATAAGCGAAGGTGGCTATGTTTGGAACTACACCCAGCCACTGCCACATTATTATTTAATTTACTATTCCTTTAGATTTGGAGCAGCCTCTATGGATGCCCATTCCAGCATCTGGGGGCTAGATTCACAAAAGTGTGGAGATGTTGCAAGGATGAGCCTCACTTTTAGGCACCTAGAAAACCACAGGAACACACTGTGATTCACAAAGCCTGATTCAGGCACCCAAGCACCCTGTAAATGAAGGGGGTGAGATGGGTGCCTTAGACTGTGATTCACAGAAGCCAGCACACTAGGCCGGGAGCCGCCTAAGATAGACAATGGGTGATGCTGACCAGGGGAGGTGTGCTAAGCCCACCCGTCTCCCAAATCTTCAGTGGGGGAGATTTAGGTTGGATATTAGGAAAAACTTTTTCACTAGGAGGCTGGTGAAACACTGGAATGTTTTACCTAGGGAGGTGGTGGAATCCCCTTCCTTAGAAGTTTTTAAGGTCAGGCTTGACAAAGCCCTGGCTGGGATGATTTAGTTGGGATTGGTCCTGCTCTGGGCAGGGGGTTGGACTAGATGGCCTCCAGAGGTCCCTTCCAACTCTGTTATTCTATGATTCTATGAGTTAGGAGCCTAAGAGCAGGAAGGAAGTTAGTTTAACAGAAATTAAAAGGTACAGTGCCAAAAGTAAAATCCCTGCAAGCTGCATGGAAACTTTTTAAACACACCATAATAGAGGCTCAATTTAAATGTATACCCCACATTAAAAAACATAGTAAGAGAACCAAAAAAGTGCCACCGTAGCTAAACAACAAAGAAAAGAAGCAGTGAGAGACAAAAAGTGTTAAAAAAGTGGAAAATTTAAGTACATCAGAAGCAGGAAGCCTGCTAAACAACCAGTGGGGCCACTGGATGATAGAGATGCTAAAGGAGCACTCAAGGACGATAAGGCCATTGCGGAGAAACTAAATGAATTCTTTTTATCGGTCTTCACGGCTGAGGATGTGAGGGAGATTCTCAAACCAGAGCCATTCTTTTTAGGTGACAAATCTGAGGTACTGTCCCAGATTGATGTGTCATTAGGGGAGGTTTTGGAGCACACTGGTAAACTAAATAATCATAAGTCACCAGGACCAGATGCTTTTCACCCAAGAGTTCTGAAGGAACTCAAATGTGAAACTGCAGAACTACTAATCGTAGTTTGTAACACATCATTAAATCAGCTTCTGTACCAAATGACTGGAGGATGGCTAATGTGACACCAATTTTTACAAAGGGCTCCAGAGGTGATCCTGGCAATTACAGGCCAGTAAGCCTGACTTCAGTACTGGGCAAACTGGTTGAAACTACAGTCAGACATATAGATGAACATAATTTGTTGGGGAAAAGTCAACATGGTTTTGGTAAAGGCAAATCATGCCTCACCAATCTACTAGAATTCTTTGAGGGGTCAACAAGCATATGGACAAGAGGGATCCAGTGAATATAGTGTACTTAGATTTTCAGAAAGCCTTTGACAAGGTCCCTCACGAAAGGCTTGTAAGAAAAGTAAGCTATCATGGGATAAGAGGGAAGGTCCTCTCATGGATTGTGGACTGGTTAAAAGATATGAAACAAAGGGTAGGAATAAATGGTCAGTTTTCAGAATGGAGAGAGGTAAGTGGTGTCCCCCAGTGGTCTATACTGGGACCAGTCCTATTCAACATATTCATAAATTATCTAGAAAAAGGGGTAAACAGTGAGGTGGCAAAATTTGCAGATGATACAAAACTACTCAAGACAGTTAAGTCCCAAGCAGACTATGAAGAACTACAAAAGGATCTCACAAAACTGGGTGACAACAAAAGTCACTGGGTGACAACAAAATGGCAGATGAAATTCAATGTTGATAAATGCAAAGTAATGCACATTGGAAAACATAATCCCAACTATACATATAAAATGATGGGGTCTAAATTAGCTGTTACCACTCAAGAAAGATCTTGGAGTCATTGTGGATATTTATCTGAAAACATCCATGCAGAATTCAGCAGCAATCAAAAAAGCAAACAGAATGTTGGGCATCATTAAGAAAGGGATAGCTAATAAGACAGAAAATATCATATTACCTCTATATAAATTGATGGTACGCCCACATCTTGAATATTGCGTGCAGGTGTGGTCGCCCCATCTCAAAAAAGATATACTGGAATTGGAAAAGGTTCAGAAAAGAGTAACAAAAATGATTAGGGGAATGGAACAGCTGCCATATGAGGAGAGATTAATAAGACTGGGACTTTTTAGCTTGTAAAAGAGACAACTAAGGGGGGATATAATAGAGGTCTATAAAATCATGACTGGTGTGGAGAAAGTAAATAAGGAAGTGTTATTTACTCCTCATAACACAAGAACTAGGGGTCACCAAATGAAATTAATAGGCAGCAGATTTAAAACAAACAAAAGGAAGTATTTTTTCACACAATGCACAGTCAACCTGTGGAATTCCTTGCCAGAGGATGTTGTGAAGGCCAAGACTATTAACAGGGTTCAAAAAAAGAACTAGATAAGTTCATGGAGGATAGGTTCATCAATGGCTATTAGCCAACATGGGCAGGGATGGTGTCCGTAGCCTCTGTTTGCCAGAAGCTGGGAAAGGGTGACAGGGGATGGATCTCTTGATTACCTGTTCTGTTCATTCCCTCTGGGACCCCTGGCATTGTCCACAGTCAGAAGACAGGATACTGGGCTAGATGGACCTTTGGTCTGACCCAGTATTGCCCTTCTGATGTTCTGCTAGCCATGCTCAGCTGTGAACCCTCTTTGGAGTTAGGCTTCTTTTTTCAAGAAGCCAGAGGGTTGGGGGTGGGGAAAGGGAAGGAGGAGCTCCTTCATAACTTTTAGCCCAATGGTTAGGGTACTCTCCTGGGTCTCCCACATCCTGGTTGATTGCCCTAATCACCAGGCTACAGGCATTTCTCTCTCTCTGCCACAGATGGTTCTGTAACCTGCTCCACTGTGGGTAACCACTTAGTTATTTGGGTGCAGGAAAGAGAGATAGCACAAGCATGAGCAGGACTCTGTAGCCTGGTGGTTAGAGCAACTCACCCAGGATGTGGGAGACCCCAGAACCAGTCCCTCTGCTTCATTGAGTTGTTAAGTGTCCAACAGGAAAGACGGATGGGGCCCCACCTTAGAATATCCCATAGCCCTATGGCTATGGTGCTCCTCTGAAAGATGGCAGATCCCTGTTCAAATCCTTTCTCTTCACCAGCTGGAGGGGGGACTTGAACTAGGGGTCACCAACCTTCCAGGTGCATACCCTGGGCTAAAAGTTATGAGGGAACCTCTACCTCTGGCAGTTTTGTGTGAACTTGCCTGGCCAGATCTAGCATGTGGCCTCTGACCATGCCTATCAGATTGGGCCCTGCACATGAGTTAGGTGATGTATGCCTATCTTCCTGTGAATTGCTTTGGGCTTAGGCAGGGAGATAGGTGCCGGGATGCCTAGCGGAGTCAGAAACAGAGGTGCCTAGGGAACTTTTTACTGCAAAAACTTAGGTGGAACTTAAAACTGGGATGTAGGCACCTAAGTCTGGGGTTTAGGTGCCTAAGTACTTTTGTATCAGAGGGTAGCCGTGTTAGTCTGGATCTGTAAAAGCGGCAAAGAGTCCTGTGGCACCTTATAGACTAACAGACGTATTGGACCATGAGCTTTCGTGGGTGAATACCCACTTCGTCAGATGCATGTAGTGGAAATTTCCAGAGGCAGGTATAAATAAGTACTTTTGTGAATCTGTGCCTGGGCACCCATCCCATGCTTTAAAATACCCAATACCAGGTTAGAATTTGTGGCTCTGATATCTCTCCGACCCCCATCAGTAGATTGGCTGGGCCTGCTGAGCCAAAATGATTTTGCCTTTCCTGCCCCCCCCCTTAAAAGTTGACTGGGAGGGAGTTCTTTAGGCTTCCACTCCCCTCCTCATCTCCCTGAGGTCTTGGGAAGGGGATCAAGCTACTGTTCCCTCTAAATGGTACCTTTGAGGGGAATGCCAGGTACGGCTGCCAATTCTCTAATCACATGGGGTGTTGTGGGACCCAGTAATAGCTTCCCCACCTCTAACATAATCATGGCAGCAGCGCTCTCTGCTCCCTGCTGCAGCCTCTGCTTCACTCCAGCTGCACTACAAATCCTAGAACCCCTTGCATGATTCACCCTGTTCCCCACAGAACGGGAGCCCAGAGCCTGACATGAGAGCCCCTTCTGAAGCTGACAGCGTAGGAAGCAGCCAGCCAGTGCCTCACAATACTCCCTGGAAGAGAGGGAAAAGGAGCAAATGTTCACCCTTTTTAGCCTAGGTCCCAACTTAAGCTGACAGACACACATTGGCCTCAGTCTAGCAAAGCACTTAAGCATGTACTTAAGTTTAAGCACGTGAGTAAGTAAATGGGACTGCTTATGTGCTATCCTGAATCAGGGACATGGTCTGCATGTCAGCTTAGGTTTGCAATGCCTGTTGGGATCCTTCAGGCTGAAAGCCACTAGATAAAACATAAGTGCTTTCATACAAGAGAGGCTCACTGTCCTGTAGAAACCCCCCCCACTTATTGATTCTCAAGCTCTCCTCCAGGTAATGCCAGTTTGGGGCATAGCAAGGGGAGCAAGCAGAGCTGCTTTGACATTGGTAATCAATGCACTAATGAGGAAATCCTGCCTCCCTCCTGCAGTTTCAAGAGAACCACCAGAGTTCCTCAGCGGGGCAGGATTTTGCGAGCCCACAGTTAACGTTCACCCCCTGCCTACTACAGAGTCTAGATCCATGGAGGGTTCCCTGTAGACTAGCATACAGGCAAGCAGGGAGCACCAGGTGACCTTTGTGCTCCACAGACGCTTGAGGCTAAAGTGGTGGCTATTATTTATTTATATTAACGCCCAACTGAGATCAGGGCCCCATTGTGCTAGGTCTGCTGTACATTCACACTGTAAAAGTCCATGCCCCAAATCTAAGTAGACGAGACAGACAAAGGAAGGATCATTAGCCACAGAGAGATTAAGGGATTTGCCAAGGGTTACACAGAAAATCTGTGGCAGAGATAGAAATTGAAGCCAGATCTCCTGAGTCCCATGCCTGTGCCTGAACCACAAGACCACCCTTCCTCACTATAGGAAGGGACATGATTCTTCCCTGCTGCCCCCACCAGGATTCCCACCACCCGCCCAGCAATTCAGGTTGGACACTGGTGGAACATGATTAGGGGCTCTCTCATTTGCTGTCTGTAATCCTGATAAAGAAAAGCTGCCCATACAGCAGCACCTTCTCTTGAGCCATTATTCAGCAGCTCCGAGAGCTGAAATCTGGATGAGTTCCTTCATTCTGAAAAATTAATCTGTTGCTGTTCTACTGCAGCCATCAAAGTGCACAAACAACACCCCGTTATTTAAAATGCTGGTTTGAGTGCTTAGGGTAATGGCTAAAGTTTTGTCTAGGTTAACTGACTCCTTTCAGATTTCTTCCTAAGTTCCATGTGCTGTGTCATCACATACTTATCAAAGCAGGTTTGGGGTTTTTTTTCCTTCCTTGAAGGAAGAAACAACATTCTGTTTTGTTAAACCCTTTTGGATATTTTCTGAATGTGACTAGTAAGCTGTTCCACTCGTTGGACATGATTGCTCCCTGAACTACAATAAGGAGCTGTTCACACAGGAGCAAAAAGTGCAGCTTCTGTTTAAAAAAATCATAATCAGTTTAATGTTTTTATTTCAAGTTGCTTCCCTTTTCAACCTCCCCTCTGCTCCATCTAGTTTCATGTGCTTCTGTGGGGGGGTCCTCTTGGGTTGTCTGCCATTACACCGTGATAAAGAGGGGGTGGATGGTTCCCCAGCACCAGGTCACATAAATTCAGTTTAATTTGTTTCCGCCAGTACTGGTCAGCTCAGTGTTACAGGCCCCAAGGAAACATCCTTGTACATAGGAGGGCACTTTAAAGGCATTTGCCCTCTCTTGAATGGAGAAGACCCACCAGGCAGCAGATCTATGGGTGCTTTAGAAAATCCCTCCAAAGGTTCAATGAAATGATAATGGGGAAGCATCACATTTTTGATTCACTGCAGAAGCTGCTTCCTGTGTCAAGCAGGCTTTCCAATGCCTTGATGCTGTTAACTAGAGCAGGCCTTTCAGAGCACCCATTACTATGAAAAAGGAAAAGACAGTTGTCACCTCTACTCTTGTGTTTAGAAGTACCAAATCTTTTCCATACCAGCTTCATTTCTATTTTAACTCTCAGATCAAGCCAGGCAGCCAGATTCTCCACTGAAGTCAAATGAGTTGTTTTGATTTATACCAGCTGAGGATTCAGCCCCATGATCCTTTTAGGACATCAACACCTCCCCGCCCTTTCCCATAGAGTAGCTGAAACAATTTGAAACTATCTGTTTTTTGGTAAAGGGAATTTCTATAAATTGTTTTAAATCATTATTATGATTGTTTTAATCTCTCCTGGGGTTGCTCCTGAATGCACTTCAGGGACATCAAGAACCTGCTAAATGAGTAAATGGGCACGAGACACCCACTTGCATGCATAAATCAGCGTTTGTGCATGCACTTGCAAGTATCTGTTTTGCATGTGCAAATGCAGATTATTTCAGTCACATCTGTATTACTGCCTCCTAGTATTGGAAGCTTATTTTAAAGACCCTTAAAAAACGTGTCCCTAAAGGTGCAGAAGCCCATGTAAAGTCTGTAGTCAGTCCTAAATTCTGGGCATCATGTAAACAGGAAAAATCACCTATGCTTTTCCACAGAAGATACTAACAACGACTCTGTTGCATGTACAGCCTTTGTGGCCCCATGGGCTTTGCATCTTTCTGCAGCAAACTCCAGGGCTGATTAAGGATGTTTGTTCTAAAGGGAGGCCTGTGGAGAGCTCCATGGGCGAAAGGATGGTGTCTGTGATAAAAGGTTGGGAGGGAGAATGAAGGAATCATGGGAGAGGGATTTTCAGGGCTCCACCAGGGTCTTTGAGACCCCACAGTCAGCAAAAACAAGCAAGGAGCAATTCCTTGTTTGATAGAAGAAGTCCTAAACTTGTTTGATAGAGAAGTCAGCTCATTTTCCATTTTGAGCAGCTTATTTGAGCTGATTTTTTGAGCGGCTAAACTTGTTTGATAGAGAAGTCCTAAACAAACAGAAAGCATCGTGGAATGATGGGAAAAGTGGTGTTTTTTTAGTTTGTTTCATGCCAGCACTAGGAAGAAGGGACCATGAATTGAAAATATAAGCTTAAAAAAAATTACCGAGGCAGAGCTCTTAGAGGAAATAAGTAGTGTAGAGGCCTGGAACAAAACCGCCTGCAGTTCAGGGATGGGGGGAAATGAAAAACACTGAACCATTTAAAAGAGAACTAGCTGTTTTTCTTGTTAGAGGGACGGTTATTGAAGCATGCAGGGCTAGGAAAGCAGAAGAACCAGACCTTTGCAGAGGATTTCACAGGACATGGTGATTAAGATTAAGCTTTTAATCTTAAAAAATAAAACAGAAACTAAGAGCCTGATCCAGATAACTTTACATGACTTAGCCTTACTCAGGCAAACAGTTCATCTGAAGTCAATGGGACTACTCATCTGAGTAAGGATTGCAGGACTGAGACCTTTGTGTCAGGAAGATGCACAGCACCCCTGCTACTTGGAACAAGGTTTAGAATTGAAAAGGAGGAGGATATATTTAGTGGGACTATCTATTTTTGCATGGTTTGGGTAGAATCATAATGTGTTTTTGTGACAGAGACCATCTGGACCAACACACAGGGGATTGAACCAAGGACTTGAGACCTAAACACAGGTGTCTCTCCAGCTTGAACTAAAAACATAAGAATGGCCATATTGGGTCAGACCAGTAGCCCAGTATCCTGTCTCCCACCAGTGCCAGATGCTTCAAAGGAAGTGAACAGAACATGGCAATTATCAAGTGATCCATCCCCTGTTGTCCAGTCCCAGCATCTGGCAATCAGAGAGACTGCCTAAAAGCCATAATAAAACCATATCATCTGTGGATTGGACAGAGAGGGGGACACGTAGCACATCCTGACCAGTGAATTACACTTCTTTTCATCTTTGACCCCACATCTGTTTCTTCTTTCTTATCCCCGCCCCGTCCCCATCTTGCTTCAGCCCTCCCCCTCTTTCCTCCCAAACAGAAATTAGTAAAAATTATTCAACCCCACCCTCCTACCGGTTTGAAACTATCTGTTTCAAAGTTTCCTAGTGATTTCCTTGTCCCTGTGTGAAATCTTACAAGATGTATCATTAAAACCTTCCAAGTTCTCATGAAAAATGTTGTTTTGTTCCATTGAGTAAAACGGAGCTGGGGTTTCAACCCCAACCTACCGGTTTGGGGGTTGAATAAAATGAGACCCAGATTCTGGGTATGGTTTAGCAAAACTGAAATCTAACCAACCAGGTTATGCAGAATGAAACCATTGCAGATTCAGCCCTTCTCTAGAGAACTGAACCGAACCCAGAACCATTTATTTGACTGTCTCCCAAACTTCGGGGCTTGGGAGAAAATGAGACCTGGACCCTGAGCTTTGGCTTGCCCAATTCTGAATGTCTCTGTTCCCCTACCAACTAATCACTACGAATAGCTATAATGTTAATACCAAATATCTTGCCTTAGGGACTCCTGCCTTCTTGTTAACTCATCCTCCCTCTTACTGAATGACTTGCCTGCCCAGTATGATGGGGACACACTGTAACTACACAGTTAACATGGGAGTTGTGTAACATGGGGTCTAGTGTAAAATCATGGAACAGCTCAGTTTTACTCAATGGAACAAAACAGCATTTTTCATGAGAACTTGGAAGGTTTTAATGATACATCTTGTAAGATTTCACACAGGGACAAGGAAATCACTAGGAATCTAAGGGGGAAACAACAAAAAAATCCTTCAGGCCTCCTCCATGCTTTAGTACGTGGAGCTGTAAGGTTTCCCAAGGGCGTGGGGATTAGCGTCGTTGTGCATGCCACTTCTTGTGCTGTATTTGTCGTTACTCGTTTGAATCTGCCTCTCCCGTTCAGGTATCCCCCCAGCAAGTGGCACTGGCACTCTGCAGATGTATCTAATTGACATCAATGATAACGCTCCTGAGCTTCTGCCAAAGGAGGCACAGATCTGTGAAAAGCCAAACCTGAATGTCATCAACATAACAGCCGCAGATGCTGACATCGATCCAAATGTTGGACCCTTTGTCTTTGAGCTGCCAAGTGTGCCATCTGCAGTCAAGAAGAACTGGACCATAACAAGGCTAAATGGTAAATGGGGCAGGCAATCCTGAGGACACTTGGAATCCTGTGCACTAATGAGGACCGCGTACAGTTGCAAACTTCCCTGCTTCTTTGTCTGATTTTTTTAAGCACATTATGTCGAGCATTATAGACAAGATAGCTAATCAGAAATGATTTGTATCAGACCTGTAGCATAATTCTAAGAGCTTTGGCACTTGGCTTTTTTAATGCAGTTCATAATTATGAACAGTTATCAGGACTGAACTGGGTATAAATCATCCGTGATGGCCAAGGGGAAAAAAGCTATTATCAGTCTTCCTTATGTTCCAGTGTAATTGTCATGAGCCACAATCACGATCAATGTTCATTTCTCTGACCATAATTGCTTAAAGGCAGCCTTTTAATTTACCATGGAACCAGGCGGGCTAGGTAAGTGTGAAGATTACCAGTATGTGCAGGATTTTTAAATAGTGGCATGCAACCTCAGTTGGCTCTAATTGGCCCACTTACTGGCGGTTTCAGCGTTGAAGGAAAGGAATGGACTTGTCATGGAAACCGAACTACCCTCTTGTCTTAAAAGCTGATCCCTTCAGGCCAGGTTTGAGACACTCTGCCAGGGTGGCATGAGAAAGCTGCTTGTTCCGTGGCTGAAAAGAGGGATTCAGGCTTGGTCTACACTTAAAAGTTAGGGCGACATAGTTGGTCAGGGTGTGAGAAAACACACACACCTCCAGTGCCATAGCTCTGCTGGCCTAACCCCCAGTGTAGACACAGCTGTGTCAACAGAAGAATGCCTCCGTCTATGCAACCACTGTTGCTTGGGGATGTGCTGTTGCACAGTGACAGAAAAACCCCTTCCATGGGTGTAGGTTGTGTCTACACTATGGGTTATGCCGGCATAGCTACGGCACCATACCTATGCTGGTGTAGTCTCCATAGTGTAGACATCATCTCAGTCTCCTAACCTGCCAATCCAGCACCTCTCGCAGTCGTAACATGTGTAGCAATAGGAAGGAAAGGCAGGAAGAAATAAAATGACTGGATAGGGCTGTGCAAAAATATTGGGGCAGGAGAATATAAGAGCAGAGCCCCTGCATAGTGACCCTGTTACAGCCCAGAACTGGGGAGGTGCAAAGGCATTTTACCACTGATATCCCAAATCTGGCCAGCCAATTTTCAACATTATCATACGTGCTTCACTAGTTCCTTGCCATCAGTTTTTAAATTCAAGCAACTGACCACTGGTTTTCTAACGACATCAAGCAGGATTAATAGTATAGGGAACTGGCATTACTTTGAAATGAAGCATGCGTGACACATCTTGTTCATCCTGTTAGTCTTGGCAGGCTGACCATTCAACAAGACTTCAGGAAAACAGTCTGGCACTCAAGTGGTTCTGATGTGGAGTAGGGTGTTGTAGCCTGGTTAGCCTTTTTTTCACTGAGCTAATCTGAGAGTGGAGTTTCCAATATATTAATACCGTTTTTAGCACCTCTGTCAGAGCTGCCGTCAGTCTGTCTGTTTCTGTTGCCCCCAGGTGACTATGCCCAGCTCAGTTTGCGAATAATGTATCTGGAGGCTGGCATGTATGATGTCCCAATTGTCGTGACGGATTCAGGGAACCCTCCCTTGTACAACACTTCCATCATTAAAGTGAAGGTTTGTCCATGTGACGAGAATGGAGACTGCACTACCATCGGGGCCGTCGCTGCCGCTGGGCTGGGAACAGGTGCCATCATAGCGATCTTGATATGCATCATTATTTTACTAAGTAAGTGTTGCAGCAGGTAACATGTGCAGAAATCTTAAGCCAGAATCATTCTGATTGAAATGGAAGGTTTATGAGCAGATCCCCCCGGTAGATCACAGAGCAACCAAATTCCATTCTCTCCTAGAGATTTGACTGATTAACTGCACTGTAACAATTCAGCTGTGGCCAAGAAAATGGGCCATAAAGCCAGGACTGTCATTTAAGGTGGCATAGTCTCCTTTTAAGTTAGCAGCTGCATCATCAAACAATATGAGAAGCAACAGGTTGGAAGCAAACTCTTGTGCAAAATATTTACAGTGAATCATGGTCCATGTGATGCTGTACTTTGGATTCCTTTATTATTTATTTATGTATTATAGAGAATTGGTACCTGAGCAAAACAGAAAATATTTGGTGCCGAGCAGCCCACTCAAAACACGTCTGTGTCCATCCTTCTGCCAGGTTACCCTTATGTGACATTGTTTCTGGAAATGCTGTTGGCAAAAGAGGTACACCTAGGAGTGATGTACAAGCGTTAGTGTTCCACTTCCCTTCCTGCCCGCCTCCTCCCTAGTCTCACTCTTACATGCTGAATCTTTCAAGATGCATACCAGCTTCATACAAAGGGTGGAAGGTGCAGACCAGATTGCTGGTGATTCATGCTTTTGCATTCAAACCGCCATCACTAAAATGTAAGCAGAATGGTCTGAATCACTAACCCACAACGTTTTGACCCAGATCCTTAATGATACTCAGGCCTCTGTCTGCCCCTTTAGGCACCTACGTCCATCATTTAGGTGTCATTTATATTTTCAAAGCTGCTGCCACCTAATCCTGGAGGCACCTAAGACCGCTAGGTACATAACATTCCTCCAGTCATCATTCGCAAGCCACTGAAGTGCTGATGCCACTCCCCAGCTAATGAGTCTCTCGGAGCCCTGGTTCAAGATGAAACCCCCTGGGCTCTGAAGTCAGATTCTCAAACCAGGCAGGGGAACATCTGTCTTGTCAGCCAGACCCAATCCTACAGGTGTGCACTCAGAGAGCATCAGCAGAGGCAGGCCACCAATAGCTGGAGAGACCGCAGAGCACCTGCGCAAAAGATGCAGGCAGCAAAGAGAAATGTACAGTGAGCATGAGAGAGCTATTCAATGTGAGCAAGAGACAGAGAGAGGGAGTCAGATTAGACTACTTGGCCCAGAATTTTACAGGTATTTAGTATGGTAGTATGTGCCATTCAGTATTGCAACACCTAACTAATTTAGGAGACTAAATCTCATTTTCAAAAGCTGAAGTCCCACTGTCTTTCAGTGAGAGGCTCCTAAGTGCCTAAATCACTTTTGAAAATGAGACTTAGGCACCTAACTCAGTTAGGCTGAATGAAGCAACACCTAAATACCTGTAGAAATCTTGATTTCTGTCTACTATCATTTACTTCTCATGCAAGCTAACCAACTTCATTCATTTGCAAAGTTATAGTTTTTATGGATGGTTCTAGGAATGGTAAAAATAGAGTTCTGTCATTGTGTTCTCTTCTAATTCAGGTTCTCGAACAGCCCTTACCATTGTAGTATCTGAGCACAGTTTCATACTGTCAGCAAGAAGCATTTGCTATTCACAGGCTTGCTGAAAGAGTTGAGAGAGGCTGTATCATGGTGGTTTAAGGGGAAGATGCCCTGTTTCTAGCAGCACCGTCATTCTTGAGCACTAACATTAACTGAATGTATACACATTTAAAAATAAAAATGATATCATTATAACTTCAAGCAGGAGTTGGCACAGTAGGGACGGATAAAAAGAAGCACTGAAATGTACGATGAGGTAAATATTCATCAGGAAACACAGGATGAAACTGTGGGACTCCCATTAAAGTTAATGGGAGTTCTGGTGCTAAATCACGCTTAATATTTACCCCCAATGTGTTTAAATGGAGAGCAGGCAGAGCAACTGATGCTGTGAATGCTGCCTAATATATATATGCTATGGTACATTAGGAGAGTGGGATACCATTGGCCATACACTCAACCCTCTAGGGCTTGAGTTTCAATGATGGGAGCACACAGTTGTATATATAATTTATACATGCAAATGTTAAGGTGGAGCATTAAAGCAGGGGATTTGCATCTGCACATGCCCAGCTACGCAGCTAACTGTCCACGTGGGCATGGGGAAAAGTCTCATGAAAGTGTGGTAGTTGTAGAATAAAATGTGATGCACATTTGTCACACTCATCTCTGAAAATCTGTGCCTTACTATCTACACAGGGTACAAAGGGTTATCTGGTCCCTACATCTACATTTTTAATGCTTTTTTATGGCCACCTCTTCCAACATAAACATAAGCTGCAAGTCCTGGGGGAGCTACCCCTGCATTTGCACATAGTGAAGGCAGTGGTGTGTCCAGGCACAGTGCCACCGTGTGCAGCGTGATTGTGCGTTGTAATAAGCAGGTGTGGTTTTCGCAGTTGCGTGATGTGTGTGCGTAGGCAGGCCCGATTTAAGCCCCATCAGATGAAATGTTGGCCTTTAGTGTTAGTCTCTAAGGTGCCACAAGTACTCCTTTTTATAAAAAAGAATGAGAGCATAGTAAAACTTTGCACCAGAAGTAACAGAAGCAACAGACCGCAAGGCTTCCTTTTGCTGCCTCCCGTATAAATCCAGCTCGAAAGTGTGATTTAAACACTTGAAAATTCTATTGACTAAAATTAACTTCAGCTGACAGACACTTGATTTAAGATATTCCTTTTTCATTGTCAGATACATTAGCCCATTTTAAATTATGGTTTTTATTACAAAAGCTTATTTTTACATTCATTGTCATTCTAATTGACTTCTTTAATGTTCAAGAGCTGCAAAGGCCTCTATCAAGGATGAAAAATGTAATTTGTGATGAGAAGAGCTTTTCAGTTACATTGTCCTACTGTCTCACCTTTTTATTTTTAAAGATATATTTTACGCTGTGGCCTCTGAACGATGGTGTGGGAAAAGGCACATGTGATTTTTTTGCGCCGTAATTCCATTCTGGAGTCAGACAGGTCAGGCTTTATAAGGCAGACCAAGCAATAGGATACACTAGCTGCAGGAGCGGATTTACCATGAACAAAACTGTGCGGTGGCACAGGGCACCCAATGATGTGGGGGGCCCCCAAAATGCAGGACAAATATCCGCAGCAGGGCTCAGGCAGGCAGGTTGCCTGCATGCCATGGCCGGTGGTCCCACACTGCTCCCAGAAGCAGCCGGCTGCTGGCATGTCTCTGCACGCCCCTGGTGGGGCCGGGGCAGGAGGAGGAGGGAGGCGGCTCCATGCGCTGCCCCTGTCCCAGGCAGTGCATGGAGATCCGCTGCCCCCCTCCCTCCAAGGGGTGTACAGAGATGTGCCAGCAGCAGGGCTAAGGCAGCTCCCTGCCCACTCTGCCTCCCTTCCTTCCTCAAGGCCACTTCACTCCCGGAAGCGGCCAGCATGTTCCTGCGGACTCCACAGCTCCCGTTGGCTGTGGGGGCAGCGCCTGCAGGGGCGGTGCCTGCGGGCAGCGGCACACAGAGACCGCCCTGGCCCACCCCGCCTAGGAGCCGCTGCCAGAGGAGTGTATGTGCCTTTTGCTTTGGGAGTCAGGTCACCCGAGATAAGCACCGCCCCCCTGCCCCTCTCCCGTACCCCAACCCCCTGCCCCAGTCCAGAGCCTGCACTCTGCACCTAAACTTCTCCGAGAGCCTGCCCTCCACACACCCCTCTCACACCCCAACCCCCTGCCCCAATCCAGATACCTCACTTTATTTTCATTTACTTCCCATTACTACAAGAGAATGTTCTTTTTCTTGGCTGGGTCCCGAGGGGGTGGGGGGCTGAAAATGAAGCTGCGCACAGGACCCCACTAACTCTAAATTCGCCACTGACTAGCTGAATAGGATACACTAGCTGTGGTTTCAAGTATCAGAGGGGTAGCCGTGTTAGTCTGGATCTGTAAAAGCGGCAAAGAGTCCTGTGGCGCCTTATAGACTAACAGATGTATTGGAGCATAAGCTTTTGTGGGTGAATCCGACGAAGTGGGTATTCACCCACGAAAGCTTATGCTCCAATACGTCTGTTAGTCTATAAGGTGCCACAGGATTCGTTTTAGCTGTGGTTGCGAGCGGTAGAAAGTTTCTTTCTCTTACCTTGGTGCAATGTTTTTTTCCCTTCATACCTGACGTATTAGCTGCCAGGATAACACACCTGAGGAAAGAACTATGCAATAAAAAATTGTGAAGGGTGAAGACAATAGATTTCAAGAAAAACTACATGCAGAGTTAAAATGGATCTAACAGCAGTAATACGGCTTCCCATTCTGTCGGGTGAATAAAAGGACTGAGAGAGAGAGAACGCACGACGTCTGCAATTGACACTTTGAGGTCTTTTTTTCAAGGTAGCTGTAAAGGCATTAATGGCACCGTTTTTCCAAAAACTCGATGGAAAAGTAGCATTAAAAAAAAAAACCCTGCTACCATTATAATATTTTCTTTGCGTGCCAGGCAGGAAGCTTGTTGTGAGAGACGGGGAAAAAAATGACAAGAAAAGGACTTGAGTCATCTGCTAAATAGTCAAGAGGTTTTACATGAGAGATAAGAGTTACCCTTTTTTTCAAATTTTTCTTTTACTCCAGAATAGATCTAGGATACGCTGTAAAGAAATGCAGAACGATCTGAAAACAGTTCTGTTCGCTAGCAGGCAGGGATGGCAGCCCGTTGGCACACAATGGCAGTAATTAGTTGTCCAGTCCTCTTCTATACACTTCAGTGAATTCTTATTCGGTATAAATACTGTAGCACTCAGAAGAAAAGAAAGAGGAAGAACTCCAAGCTTCCTAACCACTTTAGATGAAAGGACATCAGATATCTCACCTTGATTGCAAGTCCCTTGGAGTCTGCACAGCCCAAGTTTGTCTCATTTTCCCTCTTGTGTTCAGGGAAGTGATGCTGAGGCACCATGAGGAGACAAGGAGCAAAAATGTTTTAAAAACCACAGCGAGACACAGCAAAATATGAAATGTTCATTTCCATTGTTCAGCTAAATACCCGGGGAGAGCTAGATCCTCCAAATAGAATTTGAAAACCCTGCATTCTCCCTGCAGGTGTCTCTTCACTTGGGAAAAAGATGTGTTCTTAAGGCGAGTTAGCTAATATGTAGGAAGAACATGAGGTAAAATCTTAGTGATGACAAGGTGATCTGTGATTTTAATATGAGTTAGCCGGGTGAGGCAAAGACTATAGGGACCCTAGGGTGTATCTGAGTCTGCTAACTCATGTTAAAACTACAAGCTGCCTTGTCTTCACTAGGATTTTACCGCATACTAGTTAGCACGTTAGCTATCACCAGTTAAGAACACATTTTTTCCTAGTGAAAATAATGCGACAGAGCCGTAATCTGATTGTTCTTTTCTCAGCTGTATATCAGTTATTCAAGTAAAAACTAGAATAACGATGACATTTTTTTAAAGCTAACAACAAGAGAGTTGCATTACCTAGTGTTAGTGGAGACCTGGGAGAGTCCTTATTGCTGCTAATGTGTCTCACTCTGTTAGCCTTTTTGGAAAGTTCAGCCCCTGGGAGATGGGGCTTTGAAGAACAAGGTTACAGAGCTTGGAAGCTAGCATCGTGTTTGTGTAACGCTGTTTAAGTGGCAAACATCCTCCTGTGATTTAAGAATGATTTACCTTCCTATGTCACTGTAGCATCTGAACCAGGGAGATTAACTACAACCTGGCCAGGGCTGGCCTTACCATGAGGCAAACTGAGGCGGCCGCCTTAGGTGCCAGACTGTGGGGGGGCGCCACTAAGACCCAGAGTGTAGAAAATTGTGTCTGCTGCTGCTGCATGTATTCTCTCTGCTCTAGATGCACAGAAGTTGACTTCTTTAACCAGGTGCTAGATTGTGCAATACAGTCTGTTGAAGAACTTTTCATGCAACTCAAGGAACACAGCAGTATATTTGGGATGTTGTATGATATTTCCAAACTCCTCACTATATCTGAAGAAGACCTACACCAGCAATGCAGGGCACTAGAGACAGTGTGGACACATGATGACATGCGCGCTATTGATGCGAGTGATTTAGGTGATGAACTGAAAGCCCTTTCAAGATACATTTCAGCAGGATCAACTCCAAAGGCTGTTCTGGAATATACGTGCACAAATAAGATGACCACCCTCTTTCCAAATGCTTTTGTTTCTCTGCGCATACTTCTAACACTTCCTGTAACAGTTGCCAGTGGAGAAAGCAGCTTCTCCAAGCTGAAGTTAATAAAATTACATCTACGCTCCACAATGACACAGGAGAGGCTGGTCGGCCTTGCAACCATCTCAACGGCATGAGCTGGCCCAGACTGTGGACCTTCAGGAAGAAAATCTTTGCAACCAAGAAGGCATGGAAAGCACCACTTTGATTATTCAAACAGATAAAAATGCCAGTGTTTACTATGACAGGTTTCAGAGTAGCAGCCGTGTTAGTCTGTATTCGCAAAAAGAAAAGGAGTACTTGTGGCACCTTAGAGACTAACCAATTTATTTGAGCATAAGCTTTCGTGAGCTACAGCTCACTTCATCGGATGCATTCAGTGGAAAATACAGTGAGGAGATATATATACACACAGAACATGAAAAAATGGGTGTTTACTATGCAGACAAAAAAAGTTACATTTGCTGTTCAGGCGTTTGAAAGTTAAGTGTTACTTAAAATTTTTGAACAAGGCATTTTAATTTGTTAGTTCTCCTTTAGGGTAGGTAGCAGAGCAGTACCATGAGAGGAGTAGAACAGGAAGAAGGCAGAATTGAGATCTTTCAATGTTTTGGCCCAAGTGAGGAGGCATAGGGGCGTCATTTGAGCTCCCCGCCTCAGGTGCCAAAATGTTGTGGGCCAGCCCTGAGCCTGGTATATAAAAACTGATGCCTCAAGAACTTAGCTCTGTGTTACCAGACTTGGTCTTGCACTCCCTTGTGCTGCAAAACCCAGCACCACTCCCTGAAAGGATTTGAAAGATCCTTAGAACCATTCTCCAAGCAGGCACCAAAAAGCATATCTGAATGCTTTAGTTAATGTGATTTTGGAAATATAGAAAGCCCCCTTCCCCCTCCCCCCCCCACATAAAAAGAGTGAGAATGCGTCCAAATTGAATTATGTGGACTAATGTTATCCACCCCATTACATCCCTTCTGAGTAAATTGCAGATCATTAAGGGGGAAAAAAAGATCACAGCAGTGTTGTCTTATAAACTCAAAGGGCATTATTGTTCTGCCACTGAAAATCACCCACTCGTGAAAGTGCTCGGCATTAGACTGTGGCTTGGTTGCTTCTTAACATCTTGATGCCCCTTCCCTTGTTCCTTCATCCTTCAGCTCTTGCAGTCACTTGCATTTTAGAATAAATGCTTGGAGAACGCTACTGTTCTCCCATTTTCTGTTCATTTTCTTTTGGATTATGCATGTGGCTCCTTCCAGCGTTGGCCTCAATCAACATGCTTAAAGGAATATGGGTAGCAAAAGCTTTTGGGGGAATCTACACCTCCCCATCCCTTTTATATTCTTAACATGCAATAACAGGTAAGAATTGCATGAAGCTTACTAGTAGAATGTAAGTATTCTTCCCCAATCATATTGGGGTTTGTAATCCATGCTAAAAGTTACTGCATTTGCAATTTATTCCAGGCTTGTTTGGTTAAAATGTACACCTTGAAACTTTCAGAGGATTCTAGCAATTGAGGTATTGGGTGACATTTGTTGTGCTGATTTTAGCGGCTTGCTGAAGCTGTTCCATTTTGTATAAAATTCTTCAATGGTCATAGCGCCAGAGAAAGAGAATAAGAATGATACTATCACACAGCGGTGAGGGCACTTATGGTGAGGGGAGTGGGGGAGACCCTGGGGCCAGTCCCTGCTCCTCTGGATATTTAATTACTTATACAAAGTGGAACAGCTTCAACAGGACAGCCTGGAAGATATCCGTCCTATAGCGTGTTTGGGGCACTCACCTGGGAAGGGAGAAACCTGAGTTCCAGCCCTTGTTCTAGAGTTGGCATCTGAAACTGACTGTCCCACATCTCAGGAGAAAGCCCTAGCCACTGGGCTATTGAGTAAAAGAGGTTTGCACCTTGTGAATTTAGCCCTTCATTTGCTTTGGTTTTATTTAAAATACCTGAAATGAATAATTTCATTCAACCAGGAATATAATTTTTCTGATATTTTTGATTCACAAAATATGCTGAAAAGTTTGGGTTTCTGTTCCTCCCATAATGATTTTTCTTTTCCGTTTTTCGGAACTACCAGTAAACCCAAAAGTCAGCCGTGCCCCCCGCTCTATTTACCACAGCATTAACCGCTAACACTGCTATAAATGTGGCCTTAACAAAATGGAACTAATAGCACAGAGATGGTACATACCTCTGCTGCTTCTGGGTGAATAAATCAGGATGTAGCTCTTTGTTATGGAAGCGGGGAAGGGGAGAGGTTAGGGTGTTTTAACATGCTCCTTTCAACCGATGCAGTTCGTCCGTGTGCTATGTGAAATCTCACTACTCTGGCTCCTGTCATTCATTGTTGCAGCCATGGTCTTGCTGTTTGTGGTGTGGATGAAACGCAGGGAAAAGGAGAGGCATACGAAGCAACTTCTGATCGACCCTGAAGATGATGTGAGGGACAACATTTTGAAATACGATGAAGAAGGAGGTGGAGAGGAAGACCAGGTGAGGAGAGCTGAACACTCAGCCTGGGGTCGCCCAGAGTTGTTTCTCTGCATCTTACAAACCTCACAATCTTCATTCTGCTCTCAAGTGTGATATTTTAGATAAGCAGTGGCTGCCAGGCTCATCCTGGCCAGGGTGTAGCCACGAGATTTACATTAGCTGATACAGAGGTGTACTAGAAGTTACAGTTTATTCTGGGGGGGGGTCATTGATTTATATGCACAGGTTCAAGTTCTTTCCTCATTTATGCTTGTGCAACTCTGTTGGCTTCAATGGTATTGCATGAGCATATATAAGAAGCAACTTGGTCCATTGTGTGTAGCTGGGACAATGCACCATGGATGGGACATTTCCAGGCATGTTGGACAGTGACGTGGGACAGGTGCAGCATTTATCCACATAAGCCTATCTGCTGGGGAAAATTTGATAAACCAACATATTGACACTAACATATAAACAATATTTCTGTTATTTCAATAATTAAAATTGTGTATTTTCCATTTAGATGCCTGCATAAAATCAGATAGCAGCTACCACCCTCCCCTGGGTCCCAGGGCCCCAGGGTTTACTTGAGCCTTGGGCATTTTCTGTATTTCCTTAATAGTCTCTAATGTGCCTTTCATTTCTCTTAATTTCTGGCCTTAATTTGTAAGAAATGTCTAAATATGTTCGGGGATTTTCTTTTCCATTGCAAAGCTGATAATGGCAAAGCTTTGCTTCGCAGTTAAGCCACGTGTGTGAGTCGGTATGGTGTGGCGTGTTCATAGAATCATAGAAGATTAGGGTTGGAAGAGACCTCAGGAGGTCATCTAGTCCAACCCCCTGCTCAAAGCAGGACCAACCCCAACTAAATCATGCCAGCCAGGGCTTTGTCAAACCGGGCCTTAAAAACCTCTACGGATGGAGATAACCCATTCCAGTGTTTCACCACCCTCCTAGTGAAATAGTTTTCCCTAATATCCAACCTAGACCTCCCCCATTGCAACTTGAGACCATTGCTCCTTGTTCGGTCATTTGCCACCACTGAGAACAGCCTAGCTCAGAGGCCACATCCGGCCCATGGGACCATCCTGCCCGGCCCCTGAGCTCCTGGCCCGGGAGGCTCATCCCGGCCCCTCCCCTGCTGTTCCCCCTCCCCCTCAGTCTTACCTCGCCGCTGGCGCAATGCTCTGGGCGGCGTGGCTGCAGAACCCGGCCTGACCCAGTGCTCTGTGCTTCGCGGTGCAGCTGCCTGTCCTGCTGCAGCCACGCTGCGAGCCACCGGTGCTCCAGGCAGCGTGGTAAGAGGGCAGGGTTCAGGAAGCGGGGGGGTTGGATAGAGGGCAGGGGAGTTCGGTGGGTGGTCAGGGGCTGGATAGGGGTTGGGGCGGTCAGAGGGTGAGGAACAGGGGGTTGAATGGGGGCAGCGGTCCCAGGGGAGCAGTCAGGAAGGAGAGGAGGGGTCGGATGGGGCAGCGGGGGGCAGTTAGGGGTGGGCGATCTGGGGGCGGTCAGGGGACTGAGAGCAAGGGGTGGATGGGGCGGGGGGCCATCAGGGAACGGGGGGGTTGGATGGGGCAGGAGTCCCGGCGAGGCCATCAGGGGGCAAGAAGCGGGGGGGGGGGGGGGTCAGATGGTGGGGGGGCCTGACTGTTTGCCTGACTGTTTGGGGAGGCACAATTTCAGAAACCCGATGCAGCCCTCAGGCCAAAAAGTTTGCCCACCCCTGGCCTAGCTCCATTCTCTTTGGAACCCCCCCTTCAGGTAGTTGAAGGCTGCTATCAAATCCCCCCTCACTCTTCTCTTCTGCAGACTAAATAAGCCCAGTTCCCTCAGCCTCTCCTCAGAAGTGATGTGCCCCAGCCCCCTAATCATTTTAGTTGCCCTCTGCTGGACTCTCTCCAATTTGTCCACATCCTTTCTGTAGTGGGGGGCCCAAAACTGAATGCAGTACTCCAGGTGTGGCCTCACCAGTGCCGAATAGAGGGGAATAATCACTTCTCTCGATCTGCTGGCAACGCTCCTACTAATGCAGCCCAATATGCCGTTAGCCTTCTGAGCAACAAGGACACACTGTTGATTCATATCCAGCTTCTCATCCACTGTAATCTCCAGGTCCTTTTCTGCAGAACTGCTGCTTGGTCAGTCAGTCCCCAGCCTGTAGCAGTGCATGGGATTCTTCCGTCCTAAGTGCACTTGTCCTTGTTGAACCTCAGGACCGAACCCTGGGGCACTCTGCTTGATACCGGCTGCGAACTAGACATCGAGCCATTGATCACTACCTGTTGAGCCCAATGATCCAGCCAGCTTTCTATCCACCTTATAGTCCATTAATCAAATCCATACTTCTTTACTTGCTGGCAAGAATACTGTGGGAGACCGTATCAAAAGCTTTGCTAAAGTCAAGGTATATCATGTCCACCACTTTCTCCATATCCACAGAGCCAGTTATCTCGTCATAGAAGGCAATCAGGTTGGTCAGGCATGACTTGCCCTTGGTGAAACCATGTTGACTGTTCCTGTTTACCTTCCTCTCCTCCAAATATTTCAAAATGGTTTCCTTGTGAACCTGCTCCATGATATTTCCAGGCACTGAGGTAAGGCTGACTGGTCTGAGGTAGTTCACTGGATTCTCCTTCTTCCCTTCTTAAAATATGGGCACTATATTTGCCTTTTTCCAATCGTGCGGGACCTCCCCCAGTCACCACGAGTTTTCAGAGATAATAGCCAATGGCTCTACAATCACATCAGCCAACTCCCTCAGCACCCTCGGATGCATTGCATCTGGCCCCATGGTCTTGTGTATGTCCAGCTTTTCTAAATAGTCTTTAACCTGCTCTTTCATCACTGAGGGCTGGTCACGTCCTCCCCATACGGTGCTGCCCATTGCAGCAGTCTGGGAGCTGACCTTATCTGTGAAGACTGAGGCAAAAAAAGGATTGAGTACTTCAGCTTCTCCCACATCTTCTGTCACTAGGTTGCCTCCCGCATTCACTAAGGGTCCCATTTTTTCCCAGACCTTCTTCTTGTTGCTAACATACCTGTAGAAACCCTTCTTCTTACCCTTCACATCCCTTGCTAGCTGCAACTTCAATTGTGCTTTGGCCTTCCTGATTACACCCCTGCATGCTCAAGCAATATTCTTATACTCCTCCCTAGTCCTCTGTCGAAGTTTCCACTTCTTGTGAGCTTCCTTTTTGTGTTTAAGCTCACTGAAGATTTCTCTGTTAAGCCAAGTTGGTCACCTGCCATATTTGCTATTTTTTCTGCACATCGGGATGGTTTGTTCCTGTGCCCTCAATAAGGCTTCTTTAAAATATAGCCAGCTTTCCTGGACTCCTGTCCCCCCCATATTAGCCTCCCAGGGAATCCTGCCCATCAGTTGCCTGAGGGAGTCAAAGTCTGCCTTTCTGAAGTCCAGCAGGGTCCGTATTCTGCTGCTCTCATTTCCTCCTTTTGTTGGGATCCTGAACTCGACCATCTTATGGTCACTGCTGCCCAGGTTTCCACCCACTTCTACTTCCCCTACCAATTCTTCCCTATTTGTGAGCCTCAGATCAAGAGGAGCATGGCCCCTGGTTGGTTCCTTCAGCACTTGCACCAGGAAGTTGTCCCCAGCACTCCGCAAAAACTTCCTAGATTGTCTGTGCACTACTGTATTGTTCTCCCAGCAGATGTCAGGGTGATTGAACTCCCCCATGAGAACCAGGGCCTCTGATCTGGAAATTTCTGTTCGTTGTCCAAAGAAAGCCTCATCTACCTCATCCTCCTGGTCTGGTTGTCTATAGCAGATGCCCACCATGACATCATCCTTGTTGCTCTCGCCTCTAAACTTAACCCAAAGACACTCAACAGGCTTTTCTCCAGTTTCATACTGGAGCTCTGAGCAACCGTACCGCTCTCTTACATACAGTGCAACTCCTCCACCTTTTCTGTTGTGTTGTATTGTGTAGATGGGGAGGAGTTACAGATGAAAAGAAAATATTGATATATACTGTGTGTGGAATTTTCAATGTATGTGTGTATAATATGATCATAGTACATAGATCATGCGTCTAATGTACAGCTGTAAATTGCTTATGCATTTGTCCTGCCGATCTCAGATTATTTTAGGGACTTTTAGAAATGTATTAGTTTTCTTCTCTCCAGCCCCTGGACAGTTGCACTCACAACTAAGGTCCCTGGCTTTTCAGGTGGAGGTATGCAAGAAATAGTACCATTAAAAACTCTCTAAAACATTTCTAAAATAGATCTTCTCTAAAATCTGTTGTCCATATAGAATACATAAAGCTGTGAGGTGGTATAAATGATTTATCAGCATTTGTTTGATGTGGGCTGCATAACACATTTGTGCCTTCATACATACAGATCCACAATGTCAAATTAATTGTTGGTGTGAATGGATTCAACTCTAACAAAGTCAATGGAACTGAGCTCATTTATTCCAGAAGTGAATATGGCCAGGCACCGTAATACAAAGGGCAAACAGAACTGCCCTAGAATCTCATTTTCCTTTAGGTATATCATTATTCTGACATCACTTTTATCGTAAAAGAAATTTTTATGGTTTCTATTATGGTAGTGCTTAAGATCCCCAGTCATGAACCAGGACCACATTGTGCTAGGTAATGTAAAAACACAGAATAAAAAGACAATCCTTGCCCCAAAGAATTTCCAATCTAAGTATAAGAGACAATACGTAGGTACAGGTAGACAGGGGAATACAAGGAAACAGTAAGACAGTATTGGCATCAGTGCTGTACTAATGTCAAAACACTGGACTTATGAACTCAGTCATGCTCATTTAACAGAATCCAGAGTCAACTCCAGTAGTCTGCTCTCCCTGCATTTACAGAACCCCCTCTGACATCCATGGGAAAGAAGCTTCTCATAGTCAAGATCTACCTAGATGATCTGAGTCGAGAACTTTGTCCAAGGCTTGTGAAGCTCTTATTCAATGCAAAAATCCCCATAATTAGCATTTCTTTCACTTTCTCCTTTCTTGTTTTTAATATCACAAAGATATTATTTATAAATACTGCTCCTATAGATTTAAGCATCCCATATCCAAAGTAATAAATATTCAAACCAGCTGAAAAATCTGGTTTTTCGGGCAACAGTAATGTGGTTTTAGGAAGAATTCTTTAAAAATAGCAGCAAAGAAAGTGAAGCAAAACACCATTACAGATACGATTTTGAAATATTACCTAGTGCTTGTTACATGGTAAAATCTTATTCTCATTTTTACAGTAATAGATCTATAGGAAAAGAACCTATTCATTACAAAAGATCTATATCCATAGATGCTATTCAAGTTTGTTTTTAATCTTTTAAAATACAGAAACATTATTGCAATAATACAGCTACCAATATTGATTTTCTTACAGTAAATGACATATTTGATCAAAATGTTGCACATATATCCACAGCCACACATGTACAATAAGTCCAGGTTGTTATCACAAAGATATAGGGTACTGAAGTTAAATACGCACAGTGTTTGAAATGTATTTGATTTAACTTAGGTGTTAAATTTGTTTTAAACGGGGCTAGTCTCATGGAGCACATATGGGTCAGTTTCATGAGTCATTTATAGATTAAATTAATACAATTAGAGATGCCATATATATGGTGGTGAAATTTTGCTATTGACTTCAGTTGAAACAGGATTGGGTCCATCAAGTTATTTATATGCCAATGTAGTTGTAGACTTCCTTGAAAAATCTCAGTGAAAAGCTCTAGGTTTCACTCTGTGCCTCTCCATTTGTTCCAGGATTATGATTTAAGCCAACTTCAACAGCCGGAGACTATGGATCATGTACTGAACAAGGCACCCGGAGTCAGACGAGTGGATGAGAGACCCATCGGTGCTGAACCCCAGTATCCTATAAGACCAGTAATTCCCCATCCTGGGGACATTGGTGACTTTATTAATGAGGTATGTTCTTTTAGGCTTTCTCTGTCACTTCTCAAGGCTTGTTCAGTCAGCTAATGCCACTGATACAAAATGCTTGGAGTACAATTTACACACATTTTCAGTTCTAACCATGGGCCAAAATTCTGCTCCCATTACTCAGGCAAGTAATCAGACATAAGTCAATGGAAGTGATGGAAACAGGACTTGGCCCTGCCAAGGCTTTAAAATCAAAATGAGCCAAAATGCAACAATGAAGCCCAAGGTTTATTTTCTAATTTCACCCAGAATGCAATACTGAGCATGTAGCTTTTCATCTTCAAAGAACTGTGCCCTAATCCTGCTCCCATTTCAGTGCCTAGGACTTTCGCAGTTACCTGAAATGAAAGCAGCACCTGGTTCTGCCCAAGAGAGGGTTTTTACAGCTGGAGAAGCTGTGGCAGAGGGGTTAGATGACTTGCTCACAGCCACAAAAGCTATCAGGAGCTCCTGCCTCCCAGATCCCTATTGGTTTATATGCCTCTATCTCCAACAAGCTCTGTTTGGCACCAAAACCTTTTCATAACAGAGAAATGCTTCTCATAACTGAGAAGAGCATGTTAGATTATTGCAATTTTACTGCACTTTTAATTCTTTTTAAATATTTAGCCAGTCATTTTTTAAATGAATGATTGTGTGTTTGCGAACCAATCAATGCGTTATTTCCCCTGAGACAAAACATGATTCATTGCCTATGTCAAAAATATAAATGTGGCAACACTTTAAGTCTATCATTAAACCCGTTTCTGCTGGGTTTTTTCTTATTCTTCTCATTAAATTCTTTCTCCCCTTCTTTTCACTGATGTTTACGCACCTCTGCATGCAGACACACTTCCACTATTATTCAGTCCAGTGAAACTAATTCCACCCACTCATACCTTTACTGAAGTTTCTGGAAATGATTAATAAAGAGGAATTTTTGCTGTAGACCAGGTACTTTCCATTATGTTATTTTTCCCTTATACTGGACTGGTATTAAATCTGTATCCATATCCCAGGACTTCTTCCCTAGCTTAGCCCCAACTGCAGCCATATAAAAGGGTCTGTGCAAAGTGAACCAGAACAGAGAGCTTTCCAAAATGTGCCAGAGACTCACCTTGTACGGGTGTAGCACAAAATCTGGTCCTGAGTGTTTTGCTGGATCAAGGCCACCACATGCAGAACTCCCGTTTAAATCTGTCTAGGTACTTACAGTCCTCATTATCACAGCCCCTGAAGAGTTCTGTTAAGTTTAACAGTGTGGTACAGTGAACAATGTTAGAATTGCAAGGTATCACTTTAAGAATTTGGGGGAAGTGGTGTTCCTGGTCCTGCTTGCAGACTAAAGGGGCTCTGTAGTGAAGTGTGTGATCTGAGAGCAGCACTCAGTTCTGCAGACAGACAGCCTAGGGTAAGGTGGGGTGAGTTGTGTCTCTCAGTTTTTATGGAGCAGCCTGCTTTGTCTCTCTCTGGTTTTGGGTTCTTGTGTGTTATCATTCTGAATTCTAAGAAATAAAGTAGGGTTACATTACAATCATCCGGGAAGCATATTTATGTTTTTATCTATCTTCTCTCTTTGTATACCCTGAACATAACAAACAGCATCTATTACTACAGTTTCTTTGTAATCCCAGGGCTTGAGAGCAGCAGATAATGACCCTACAGCCCCTCCGTACGATTCCCTGCTGGTCTTTGACTACGAGGGGAGCGGATCTACTGCAGGCTCTGTCAGCTCCCTCAACTCCTCAAGCTCCGGGGATCAGGATTACGACTACCTTAACGACTGGGGGCCTAGGTTCAAGAAACTGGCGGACATGTATGGGGGAGGCGAGGAAGATTAAACTGACCTCATGTTCTTATTTAAAAAAAAGGAAGAACATTTTAAAAAAAGACGAAAACAGGAAAAAAAAGAGACAATGAAGAAGCAAGAACTGTACAGAAGTGGCAGCTTTTTTAATTAATACCCCCTGCTGACTGTATTATTTTTAGTAGTGATTTAGGAGGTTTTTCTTTTTTTTTTTTCCTTTTTGTTTTTTTAATGGGTTTGGTTGGGTTTTTTTAGAACATTGAGCTGTCTAGCATGAACACTGGTCTCTGCTGCATTTTTTTTTAAATGTCAGCTGGGATATCACTCATTTATCCGCTTTATGACTAAAGAGAGTGAAAGGCACTCTGTCTTAACTTGAATTTCTTAGAACAGAAGCACTGTTTTTAAAATATATATATATATATATTTGAAAGTGCCTTTTGGTACATGTATCAGATTCCCTTCAATCTCAGGAGTGATCAAAACAAACATACAAAAACAAATGTTTCAACCATCTTGAGCAGCACTCTCTATGACCCTAAGCCAGTTCTAGCTGGGAAGGAGTTAACAAAAGAAACTGTGGAGATTGTTTCTTTTTTGCCTTTTTTTTTTTTTTAAGTGGGTGACTCGTTTTGGGGTGGGGGAAAAAAATCTTAACAGCCATCTTTAAGCCTAAGCAGGTGGTGAATTAGTCATATTGTTGTATATAATTCAGTTTTATCAGATGCAAAATATTGACTGGGGTTTCTCCTGTAACCTGGTCACACTTGATGTAGCTGCATAGAACTATAGCATTGATAAGCCTTTGGTTATTGCAACAAAAAAATCTCAAACAGACCTTGCATAAACCCTACAGTAAATCATGAAATGACCAAAGGCCATTTGTTTGTTTTTTGCTATCGATGTGTTTTTGGCTCCACCAACCTTTTGAGTAGTGTAAATAAAAGCTGGGTTACATGTTGCTGTCATGCATCCATAATGATGCTTGTTAGTATGAAAATCAATGCTGTTTTCTTAGCTTACCCATACACAGGGAGATAGCATAATCAGTAACCTCAAGACTACGGCAGTGTTAATAACACGGACAGTTTATCAGTACATTACCATGACATTAGAATAAAGTAGGTCTAGTACAAAATTAATGCCTTTGAGCATCAGTAGCCAAAGCTCAACAGCATCATGTAACCCAACTAATGTGTGTCCTTTATATTTGATGGGTAGGCACTTCTATCTATATTAAATGTCTTTTGGAGAAGAAAAGCAACAAGGACCTAGTAAGTATTTTGTGGTAAACATGCTCAAACATTGCCAATTAAGCAAGAGGTTTTGCAGCATCCAGACACAACATCAGTATTATAAATGGTAGCATACTACCTAGTTTATATGTAAGGTCAGTTTAACCAATAACAAATAGTTATTAGCTTTTTTTTATTATTATTAATTATTATTATTATTATTACATTTTTCCTTTACTGATTTGGACTAGTGGCTTTATGTCTAATGTTTGTAAAATGATTTAGACTGCATGGATGTGTAATATAAACCACATTTAATGGATTATGAGCCACTTAATTCATGTGCTATGAAATCTTGGATTACCTGTGTTTTATATTCTGCAGACAATTTTGCAGTGGGTTCACTAAAAAATTGTAGAAGTGCTTAGATATATTTTCATTTCAATCCAAGACTGTGCACAGTATCAGAAGGTGATTATCCAGGGGATGATCCTGCTTTTTTGATATGTAGATTGAATGCTGAGAGTTAAAAGGGGGAAGCGGGAGAGAAAGTGTGTGCGTGATAATGAACAGACATTGTTTAAGAGGGACTACTAGGCTGCAGGATTGTGTCTATAGATTTTTAAAATGCTCCTAGTGCATTTTATATTTCATTGTATCATATTTTCTATAAAATGCAATTTCTGTAAATTAATGAGCATTTGAAATGTGTCTTGTCTGAAATGGAATGTGGTAAAAGTATGCTTGAGAGGACTCAATCTCTATCTTTTATATTATTAATTACCAAGTATGGGGGGAGGGGTTCGGTTGGCTTATCCTTTCACTATCCAGGAAAAAAACAAAACGGAAAGTGTACATGTAAGTTTCTTGAGGAGAGAAAATTGTGGCAGTAATACCTCAGGAAACAATGAGGAGTCCAGTGGCGACACATCACTGTTGTTCAAAAGGTTCTGTTTGTCAGCAGATGCCTCAACTGGGATGAAGTGCAGTGCATGACAAATCCAGTATCTGACGTCTTTCAAAAATATTTACTCCATAACTGGGAACTCAGCCTTCTTCATCTTGCCACTTGCAGAGTATGTTCACTAGCATTAGTTCACTAGCACCACATACCTCACCCCTCCAGCCCAGCGTAACACACTGGCAAACTTTTCTATACAGCATCTGGCAAGTCAAGTAGTTTGTACCTGCTCTGATACATGGGGAAATAACGGCGCTTGTACAGCAGCTTGTTTTGAATTGCGGTCTCCTTGCAGAGATTTGGCCTATGATCTTTATCCATGTACTGTCTTGATCCTCTTTCTTTCCAGAAAAGCATTAGACTTGAATAGATTATAACCAGGATGGATGATGCACCTGCATGGAAACTGCCCAATCGCAACAAAATTAATGAATAAAAAACATGCACTTAAAGTTTCTCAATGATTAGTACATGTCAGTTGTTTGAAACCATTATTGTAACCTCCTTTTCATCAGAGGAGGAAGAAGGAAAAGGGGTGGAGGGAGTTATCCAGTGTAGAGACGCAAGATGCAAGTAGTGCCCAGTTCTCTCTATCTAGCATGTTTCTTTCCCTCTATGCAGATAGCCAGTCCCTGGAAAGCTTTATTCTAAGTGAATAGCCAACCAGGAGTCAAACCTGATGGTCCCCAGTTCTAAGTTATGCTATTCAAACTACTTGGTACTAGTTAGCTAATGCAAAGTCTAAACATCTATTCTGGAAGGTTTGGTGTTACCTCTTGTGTCTTTGGTGGTGGTGGTGGTGGTGGATGGTAGTGGTATATGGTGGTATGGTAGTGGTATAGGTAAAAATGCTGAACTATGATAACAAGAAGCTGAGGTTAAGGAGATTTACAATGTAACTATGTACAAGTTAATTTGATTATCTCAATAAGTGGACTTACAATAGAGATGAACAAGACATTTATCCACCAACAGTCACAGGGACAGTGCTAGGGTTAAGCATATTGCAACATTTAGTGTTCACCAATCCGAAGACTATCAGAAATCTTTCAGTGGTTTAAAATAAAATAAAGTAACCTATTTCCACTGGAAATTTTAAAAATAAACATTTTCCTGCAGCATTTGCCCCTCCAAATATTACAGCCCATGTAGGTGCATATGAGCCCATTCATGAAACAAATGAATCTGTTGTCTTCTGACCAAATTCTACTCACACTTTTCCCATAAGACCCCAATGACATCCATGGGGGTAATTGTGGCTAGAATCTGACCCATTGTCCAAGCTGCAGGACATGCACAAGGTAAGCAAGCAGCATAAATAGCAAAAATAAATTCACTTTTTACAATTTTTCACCTTTATTATGTTAGTTGGTGGTTGTAAGATAGGCAAGGAAATTTGCTTATATTTAAGATAACAGTGCTCCTTTAAAAAGATGTTTGTATCAAACAGACCTGATTGAAATTTTTTTTGACAAACTCTTTCTTTTGCCAAAAAATTCTGATTTGTCAAAACCAAAACCATTCAGAAGACAGGGTTAGGTTCAACAAATCTTCTGATGTGAAAAGTTTTTGGGGCAAAAAGTGCCAATTTTTGAACTGGAAAATTTCAAATTTTTTGAGTCAAAAACAACTTTTTGTTTCAAAATCTTGTTAAATTAAACTAATTTAAAAAAGAGGAAAATGTCAAAATAAAATATTCCTATTGACTTGAAACACACTCCCACCCTCCAAAAAATGTCAGATTTTTGGTTCGTGAAACTGTGAGATTTGCCTTTTCATTCTGATTCAGGACAAGAAAAAATGTGGATATGTGATCATTTCCCAGGGATGGGGAAAAACATTTCCCACCCAGCCTAGTACCAAACCATTCCTCTGAACCTTATGGTGATGGGACATACCATTTTTTGTTAGAGGCACAGGATACCAGCTATCAAGACACACTTGTAAGTTGTTGTTTTTTAACAGCTAATGTTGTTGGGGACAAGAAAGTTTATTCTCTGAGTAATCTACGTAATAGTAGTAGGCATAACAAGCTAATTAATGAAAGACGTGGAGTCCAGACATACGAGCATGGGTGCCTTCATCCTCCACTTCCCATGTGATGTGGGAGATGATTGAAAGAGCGCTGGCTTCAGGAAGAATGGAGAGTTACCCCCTCCTGGTATCATCATTCTGTGATTTCCATTTTCCCCACTATGCCTCTTACAATAGTCAATAAACACTGTAGCACCTCTCACCTCTGTCGAAGGGAAGAGGCCAGCAAGGGGCATGCTGAATGCAATGTAGAAGCCGCCCTACCTCCCAGAGACCAGGGTTACATATAGTCTCTGAGCCAGAGATCATAAATATCTGAGGTCACTCCCACACCTGCGACTGCCTCATGACCGAACATGGTCAGTGACATAGCATTAGTAAAGATAACTGTCAGTATCCAATGTCTTTATTATGTAACTTGTAAATATTAAGCATCAGTCAAGGAAGTCATTTGCAACAAAACAAAACAAGAGATGCCCTCAACGGGAGATTACAGGAAACTGACAGTGAATGGCTAACCTTTGGTGCTATTAACTGTCCTTATGTACTACTCATACTTCTGTTTTTGGACCAGGAGAGCTGCCTTTGATCATTTTAAAGCAATGGGGTGAAATTCACTCATGGTCATAGGCCAGCACTAGGTCAATGTACCCTTTAAGGCCTGATTCAGTGATGCTCAGATCTGAATTCACCACATAGGGTTTCAGTGGGAATTAATTAATCCATAGTTCCCTCACACAGGGGTGAATCTCACCCATGCATAATTGCTATAGTCTGTGAAGGGTCTGTCGAACACGCATGCAGCAGTTGCATCTTTGATTGGCCTAAACAAAATATTGAAGACAACTTATCTTGAAACTATGGGACCTTTATTTGTACTGTCTTTTGGAACTCTTCAGTGTAAATGTAAAAGTGTTGGGGGAAACAATGTATGTGTTAAAAGCATAGGTTTAAAAACAGCAACGAGCCAACGTAGTTTTCTCCCAGGCAAAAATCCTCTCAGTTTCACGTGGAAAGAAAAAGGTATCTCAAGTACACACAGAAACCACCGACAATTGCTCACGGCAATGTGTACATAATGTAGTTATTTGCTCAAAGCTACAAATGAAGTAGGGGAAGAAAAAAAAAACCATGTATAATTGGAGCGCTTTTTTCTTTTCTTTTCTTTTTGCATGTTTCCTTTTAAAATGGACAAACTGTGTAGCAGCCCGCATGATTGTGGTTGTTTTCGAGAAGACTTCTCGTGTTCCGATGTATTCATGCCGAAAGGCAAAAGCAAGTGCATCCGTTAAACAAGGTCAAAAACCCTTTTTTTGTAACCGTCAACAGCACAACTATTTTGTATTGTTGTTTGTACCATTTTTGTACCAAAAACAAAAGAGGAAAAAAAAAGGGAAGAGAGTAAATGTTTTCAATGTGTTTTTAGTGCCACTGCAATCTTGGTTCAAAACTGAGTAACAGCTTTGCTGATTTATTGTGTATCAAAGCTGAACTGGTGCATTAGTGCCTAGCTCCAGTGTAATAAATAAAATCCCCCTTTTAATAGTCTCACTTGTTGTTTTTTTCATATACACAGCCCCTATTCATTTAGCAAGAGATACAGCAGCTACTAGAGTTCAAATCGTCTCTTGAAGCAAGAAGATCAGGGTAAGAAATAATGATCTTAACTGTGGACATGTCTTGCAGTACTTGGGCAGCTGCACTGAGCCGATAGTAAAGGTGGTGTCAACACTTCTTTTGCAAACCCCTTGTTTTCAGGATATTCCAAACGTGTTTGGTTGTTGTGAGTGCTCATTAAAGTAATTGTTTTACAGTGGGCTAGCACAAGGCGTAACACGGGCAGGTGCTGTGTAACCTTTCCCACAGTGTTCTGGCAACAGTCTGTGACCTTCAAACCTGCCAGCCCACTCCTGGGCCTCTCACTGAGCATTAATTGGGCAGCCGCTTTTGCACTGCCAGCAAACACATCCTCACTGGGAATGGACGGAGGTCACCAGGTCACATAGCGTCTGGTGCCTTCACACGCACAGTCAATGCAGAACCTCAAACAGCCATTCGGCCAACCCCTTATTCTGCGCGTGCACACGCGCGCGCACACACACGGCTGTGCATTTTGTCTGGTGTGTCAGTAACAGAGATCAGTGGAGAGATAGTGCTAGGAGACATTCAGACACTCCTGTGCCTGAACTCACACAAGTACAGCTACTATGGCATTAGGGGCTAGATCCACATAGCACTACATCGACATGCAACTGGGGAACCTTCAGTGCACACCTCACAGGGTCCACACAGACCAATTAATGCACAGCATGTTAGTGGGCTTTAGACATCACGCCCCTGTGGGGCACATTACTCCACTGTGTAGACAAGCCTTTAGGTGGCAAAGTCCAGCATTTAGGGACTACTGAGCTCCTCAAAACTCCTGTCCAGCAGCCGCTTAGCCATGTTAAGTCCATAGGCGCCTAAATCGCGCTGTCTGTGTGTGTGTGTATGTGTGCGTGCGCGCGCACAAAGTTGCCAAAGTCCTGATGGCACCAAGCACCTCAGCGACTAGCTCACACATAAGCCCCTGTGGGATTCTCAAGTTAGGTGGTTCCTTGCCTGCAGGACCTGACCCTGTTCACGTTATCAGAGCATGCCTAACCCACACAAAAGACACTGGTGGCGTTGTCACAAGGTGTAAACCCAATTGTGATTCTGCCCAGCTGCAGGAATGTGCACAAGTGAAGTGCTGTTGCCCCAGCTGACAATATGTTGAAGTCAGTGGCTGTGCCAGTGATAAACTAGCCCAACTATAAAGTACAGTATGAAGGACCCAGGCTTGTAGATGATCTCAGTAAAAATAGTAAATGTTACCCAAATCTGCAGCCCCATTCAGCAAGGCAAAGTATCTTTTGTTCTTCCAGGTGCTCACACGCACACTGCTGTAATTGTGCTACTAATGTGACCATAGGACCTGAAGTTGCGCTCTGTGTAAGCGCAAAAGCTTGTCTTGCTCTCTCAGACACACACACGCACACACACACCGGCTGTTGGGCCAATAAAAGATATTACCTCACCCACCTTGTGTTGCTAATATCCTGTGATCAACACAGCTGCAACAGCACTACATGCCATACGCTTTGTCAGACCTGTTTAGACCATTGCTCCAAGATCCTGAATGGCCTTCTCGGGCAGTGGCCAATACCTGCTTCAAATTAGCACTAAAAATCACACATACACATTTACAAAACTCTGATCCAAATCAGGCCCTGAGCTCCTCCAGAGGCACGTTTGCAGCTGGTCTCCAGTGCCAGCGTTTGAATCCAACCGTTTGCATTTTTAGCCAGGCCAACATGGCTAGATCCAAAATTTATCCAGGCCTATCGCCAGTATTTTCCCAACACACTATAAAGGCTCAAGATGGGATACCGTTTATTTGCCCACCAAAGCATGAGCTGATGTTACAGGTCCCCTTTGCCTAGTCTTGGCCCAGCTCTGTTGTCACACCAGTTTTACACCATTGATCAGTAGGCCAGTTTACTCTGTTGCCTTCAGGAGGACTAGGCACATGCCTGCAGTTGCATAAGTGCTTAAGAACCTTGCTGACTCAGCTCCTTGAGAAGAGAGCGCTTCCACCACGCTCAGGAGCTATTTCAGGCAAGTGTGTGGAACCCAGTTGGTTCTTTTTTTTTTTTAAGCAAACAAGTGAATTGAAAAATGCTATACATCCCAATTGGCTTTCCCTGAGTCAACTGTGTCTACTAGTTTCTCAAACTGCATGGCTCAGTTGCTTAGAATTATTTTTACCCAAAGAATTTATGCAACACAGTCGTACCACAAAAATCTAGTTCTTCACTGTCTCTAGGGACGTGTGTGGGCTTCGTCACCATAATAAGAGCTGCTTCTCTGCTCCCAAAAGCCCTAGCCCTGCAATGATGTGGACATGTGCTTAACTTTAAGAGATGACTGAAGCTTAAAGTTAAGCATGTACATAAAATTCTGGAGTGGGCCCTAAAACTTCAGCTTAGCCCAAAGGAAGGTTTTTTAATTTTTTTTTTTTTGGTCTCAGTGTTCCGTATGTGGTGCGTTCAGCCGTCATTAACACTGACATTATTAGCAGGAGCAGGGTGATGATAACTGATTATTCTTTTGATTAAAGAAAAAAATCAGGACGTTTGAGTTCCTCCGTCCTCCCCCACAAGGCAAGCCTAGCATTGAAAAAAGAAATCAACTTTCTGAAGCCCCAAGTGAGTGGAGAAATGAAATAATGAGACCAATGGAAAGGTCCCTTCAAGTGCAAGGCAGGTAATTGTGAGAAAGCCACAGTTTGATTACGCAGTCAAAACACTCATGTTTTTCAGTGGGAAAGTTGACAAATTAAAGGCTGTAGCTGGGATTTTCTACCAAGGAGAGAGCAAGAGAGAGGTGCCCAACTTCCATTTAAAGTTAGTGGGAAGTAGCTCCCTTTTCCCCCCGCCCCCTTTGACTTGCTCAGTCTTCAGCACATGGCCATCATTTCACTGGAGTGCTGGGCGTTTAAACCAAGTTGCCTCATATTCACATCAGCGTTTCTAGAAGCCGGCCCCTTGTCTTCAGCTACACCACTGTAAATTCATGGAGTGCTATCATGGACCTTGAGATTTACAGTGCTATCCTTGAGATCAGCCTCTGGCAACAGAGAGCCAGGGCCCATCCTTTAGAACAGCCGCTAGTGAAATGATGAGTTAGAGAAACGGCGGGGCTCCAGAGTGAAACGGAATGTACCTCTGCTGTAGATCTGTGGAGTCTAGGAATCGGTTTACTGGAAATGATCTCAGGAATGAAACTGAAACATACTGTCCAATCTCAGGAATGGAAGACAAACAGTTCTGCCATCACTGATCACATTTTAAACACAATAACAGGACCAAAGCTGAATTTCAGGCTGAATGATCCTGCCTGAGGATATGCTTGTTCATCGGGATATTCAGACTTGTCTATAAGTGGTAGCTCAAACTGCAAATCGTGTAGGAAGTAACTCTTAAGTGCACTCTCTTCTGAGTCTTTAACAGAAAGGCTTTCAGTTGCTTAGTTTTTAATTCAGCGCATTTGCTGCGGGAATGGACGTGACAAGTTTCGTGCAACTTATTAGTGAGAGATGCAGCATCTCTCTTAATACCAATGTAGATTGAAAGGAAACAAAGACAAGTGAGGGTATTCCGAGGGGACTAAATTTGCAAGCTTCTTTTACGAGCTTTTGCCTCTCTCCAGCTTACGGCTGCGATGCCTCAGCCTCGATTATTATTTATTACTGTCTCATCTCCTGATTGCTGTAGAGCTTGCACAGGGGGATAGAGTTAATGAGACATTAAAGATTTGTATTTTGAAGCAAAGTGTGTGTGTTGTGGGGTGGGGAGGGTTTTACAGGAAGCTCACAGACATAGCATCCTAATAGGGAACGAGCCCTAGCCGTGAGTCTTTTTTTTTTTTTTTGATTCTCCCCAGCCTCTCATTTTGGGGATTAAAAGTCCACAGAATGGGGCACCTACCTGGGTTGAACAGAAACGCCCCTTTCCCTATCGCACATGGCTGTTCGGTTGCTTCGATGTGTCTGCATTGTTTTATAACGCATGGTTTCCTCCTGATAGAGCTGTATGATCTTTCCCCCCTCCCTCACTGTGATTAATGCACAGCTTCACAGCATTCATCTCAGTTCCACAGCCCAATCTATCTATCCTGCTTATAGGCCTTTTCGCCCCCCCTCGCCCTTCTCCCTCCCCCTGGCCCTTTAATGAGAAAAATATTTTTATTTTTTGCTGTAATGCTTTTTTTGGAAGCAGCAGCAGGGTGGTGGCTGTGAGTAACGACAGAAAGCCGCTTCCGGCGTCGGTCCATCATCTGTGGCGCACAGCTTTCAGCACATTAGCACCAGGCACCATGTTGACCTACCTACGGAGGAAGCAGCCAGCCTGCAAGCGGTCTGTGATGTCCCTGTACTGCATCATTGAGAGAAGCCCCCCCAGCTCACACAAATGACTCTTTCGGATGAAGGGAAATTCTCCAAAGCATCGGTTACTTCTGCTGAATCTCCAGTCAGGTGACTGCAATGAAGTGAAAGCAAAGGGTAGGGAAGGCATTCAGGCATAAGACATCAAACCTCTCCCACATCTGAACAGGCCGTCAGTGACGCGTGAGCTGGTTGGAGATCTCTTTATGCAGTAATGAGGGATGAGGACCTTTTTAACCCAACAGCTATGTTTTTTAATGCCACATCACAGCAAAGAAGTGGCGTCTTTTGCCAATGTATCTTTCCCTGACATTTGGGAAATGGAATAACTTTGTGGGCCATCCAGCCCTGAATGACTAAGATAAAGGTGCTGGGAGGAGTGGAAACTGAACTTGCCATCTTTCAGCTGTCTGTTCAACTCAGAAAGGTGGGTTTAATCTTAGCCCGACCTAGATGGCCTCCTAACCTGACAGTCTTTGCTCACCAAAGACTAAAGGAATTTCAGTGGTCAGCCAGCGAGGCTCGAAGGGGACCCTTGCCTCAAGAAGCTCCATGATTCTGAATTAATTCGCAGTCCATTCATTTTGCAAAGGGTCTTTTCTGCATGAAATCAGAAACGGAACAAAAGGGAAATTGTTCCTCCCTGTTTAATTGTGGATTAAAGAGTCAAGGGCCAACCTCACCCAGCTCTTATAAGCTGCTTTCACATTCTGCCACTGTAATTGTAGTAGTTACTCACCCCAACTCCTTAAAGAGCAGCAAGCAGCCTGCGATGGGAAAAAGTTTGATAAAACATTCCATTTTAAAACAATTTTGCTTGTAGTGGTTCCATGCTTGGGGATTTGTCTGCCCTCAGCCTCTATTGCTAGGTATAGTTGCATGAAAAGTGGGTCTTCATTTCTTAAGAATTCATTTACTTCTGCTGCTGAGTGCGCACCCGATGTCGTAATCCGCTGCGGGGGCCATGCTTATCATTTCAATGAGCATGGTACCATGGCTGGCTTCATCCCACATGAGTCCCGGCTTTCATACATTCATATTAATTCGCATCATGACCGTGAGGCTAACTTCAAGTTAGCCAATGCGTACACTTGTGTGCTGGAATGCACACCTGTATTCACACCCTACACACTATTGTAATAATCTTTGTACAAGCTATGCCTTGTAAGGTATCATTTGAAAACTAACTCACTGGTCACAAATATCAGGGTGAAATGAATATAGCAACATTGTAGTATAAAGTTATGAAATCACCCCTGTATGCTGTTAAAGGCACATGTTTAAACTCACATACCACCCTCTCCCAATTAGGTAGAACTGGTCAAGCAAGCTTGTCTAACAAAGGGATGTGTGTTTACCTCAGTTTGCGTACAAGTTGTAAACAGAGTCCTCAGACAGCAAGAAGGAGGCTGAATGAAGACAAAGAAAATCTACATGTCAGCATACATAGGTGAAAAGAAACAGCATAACACTGCTTCCCCACAAGACTATGGGTCTGCTTGTTCTCAGCTGAAAAGAACTTTATCTGGGAGTTGGGGAAATCACTATCAGGAAAATGCATTTCACAGGGTGTCTGAACTATGAAAGTAAGGGGCAGAACCATGGGCAGTGGGTATAATAGGGCAGGGAAGGCTGAGCCTTCCCTGGCTCAGTCACTACAGCTGGATGCTGGGTTGCGGGTTTTGGCGGTGTGCACCATCTGGACTTCTGCCAGAGGACTTTTTTATTGTGCGCCATGCAGGTTCCGGGGCAGCTGGGGCACGGGTATCTGCTAGAGATTCCCGGGTTCATCAGTAATCTCCCTGGACTCAAGGAGGATTACTGATGAACCCAGGAAGCTGAGTAGCAGATACCATCTCCTCAGCGTCCCAGGAACCTGCATGACACATATAAAAGTTTAGCGGCACCTCCAGCTTCTTGCCTCTGCCTGGCTGCTCCTCTCCTCCCCATTACCCCGCCTCCCCAGCTGCTAGGCCCATCCCCCCCTCCCACAGGTTCATTGGCCTCTGTATACCATGGCCCCTTAAGGTGGAGAGAAGCTGACCATGACCAGGGGACGTGGAGCCCCCAAGGGGCAGCACAGTGGAATTGGTGCCTTGCTAAGACCCAGGAGGAGTTGTGAAGATGCGATAAGTCAATGGCAGAGCGCTCTCCCGTTAACTTCTGTACTCTACCTTCCTGGGAGGCGGAAGCTAAGTCAGCAGAAGAGCGTCTCCCATTGACACAGCACAGTATAGACACCGCATTAGGTCGATGTAGGCTATGTCGCTCAAGGGGGTGATTTTTTTCACAATGTAATTTACATCAACTTAAGCAGTAGTCTAGACTGGGCCTTAAAAGGAGTAAGTTGTTGCATACTGTTCTCTTACAAGGACAACGGATCTAAAATATCTGACCTGTCCCGGAGAGAGCTGCACAGTAGAGAACACATATTTGGGAGGGAGGGAGGGAATGGGAGTGTGGTGGTGGGGGGGCAGTCACCCAACAAGTAATAACTAAGGCTGGTGGAAGCCAGAGCATGACTGGTGTTTGCTGACAAGTAAATGCACCCTCCTTCCCTGTGATTTGGGAGACCTGGGCTCAAGTCCCTACTTTGAATCAGGTAGAGTAGAGATTGGATCCAGGTTTAGCACATCCTAGGTGAGCACTCCTCTCAACTTGCTGGCTTCTATGAATGCCATTCTAAGGCAATTAGCATTTTCTAGCATTCTATAGGGAGCCTAGGTGCCTAACTCAGCACTGGGGAGTCCAGTGAGTGACAGGTGGCCTCACAATGCTGAACTTAAATCCCCTTTGTAGCTCTAACCTTGAATGACTTGCCAAAGATCACACAGGAAGTCTGTGGCAGGGCAGGTTGTTGAACCTGGATCTCCTGACTCCCAGGCTACTGCTCTAACCGCTAGATCATCCTTCGTCTCTTGAGAAGCTCAAAGAGGAGTAAAGGCCCGAGCCAGGAGTTAGTATCTGATCCTAAGTGCAGATGGCAAACTGTCTATTCCTGGTGAAGAAGTAGGAGAAAACAGAATAATACTTTGATTGTTCAGAGCCCTGGTGACGTTTATAAGACTACAGTGGGAAAAAATATCACCTTTGACTTGTCATCTGAGCCAATTTAATAGGTTTGCATGTCGCCAGGAGAATAAATATGGAAACCCTCAATGTCTTTTTTTAGAGTCACTTTCACAGGTACCCTCCACACAAAATGTGATGGAGCACATTTTAAAATGCTGTGCTTATCCAGAACAAAAAGGAAAAGATCAGTAAGAAAATGTTTAAATGATATTGGTGAGCTGTTGTGATAGCTGCTCTGAGGAACATAGCAGTCTCTTCGGGTTAGATGCTGCTCTGCTTCACAACGATGGACACCAGTATGATTGATGCAGTACGGTTCAGACTGGCACTCTGGGAACTTGGTGTCAGATCCAAGACTAGAGAGTTATTTTTCTCTGAAGGCAATAAGTCAAATAACTCTAGGAAGCGTCAGGCACAAGAAAGGTTACAAAACTGTCTGACTTTGAAGGGATGGATGAGGGCTGCCTAACTTGTTCATCATAGTGTCCAACTTCCAAGGAAACATTCATATATAGTGAGACATGCTCCAAGAAAGCTGCTAACTGCACTTTAACTAAGGATTGTTTCTCATCTTATTTCAAACATATCATATAGGCAGGATTTCAGAAATGAAAATTTCTGCTTACAGTTTAGTATTTGGATCTCATGCAAGAATTTAATTTAAAATTGATATTATCAGTTTTAAAAGTTTTTATTCATTAAATGACTTTGTATGATAGACTATCTCACGAGTACACTTTTTGAAGTCAGTGCCTTTGACTTCCAATGGGCATTGGGCTCCTGATTGTTCTTTATTCCACTGAAAATCTCCCCTTAGTTCTTTCTAAATTCTTTTAAGAATCATAATCTAACACTAAATGAATATTAAATTTAGATACATCTACCATAGTTACAATAATTGCCCTATCTATAAAGCAAGTGCATTCTGTTAAATCGATTATTGATTAGTCATACTGCCTTACCTTGCCACCTGATCAAAGAATCTCATAGGCATTATAGACATATGGAAACTCATTCCCCTCTGGGATGGGAGATGGAAATAAATGGGTAGGCAGCATGATACCCAACAGTGGTGAAAGGGAAAGAGTTGTTTAAAAGCACTACTGCAAACCTTCTACTCTCTAAAAAGCATCATGAGATCTCTACTGTCCATGCAGACAGCACAGGACTTCCATCTTTAAGATTTTTTTTCAGTAAAAATATGCAACTCAGTTTATCCACTTTGTGAGGATGATGAGCTGAGTTCACCATGTCTAGATTAGATTCATGTCATCTCAAGTAGCACAATGATTTCAAACCCAATGTTCAGACTATGAAGGCATCCCCTCTGGTTTATGATTGTGTGTGACTGGCTCAGTTGATGGCACGTTAGCCTCAGACAGATTGTTGCAAGTAAAAATCCAAGGATTAATGCCCAAAGTGGAGGCAGTGATAGGCTGTGTTGTTCAAGGTGCCAATCTTCCACGGAAAGGTTAAAGTCCCTTTCTGTCCATCCCTGGAAGCTACCTTCGTAGAAGATCAAGGTCTCATGTGATTCTTCAGAAAGACTAGAGAATTGTTGTGTCCCTGCCAATATTTCCATTCTCCTTAAAATGGGTTAATATCCAAGGCTGTATGAATGCTTTATAATTGAGTTCATAATGGCTACTCCATTACTCTCTAAGATGCTACACTATCTATAACTCATTCCTTGCTTAAGTACTTTGAGTTACCTTGAGCATGAAAGGTGCCATAACAAATTCCATATCGTGAAAGCCTTGTGTGCTAGCATTCAACCACTAGGTAAGAGCATTTACAACCTCAGTAACCGCTTTTATCAATCATGTGATTTATTTTTAACTTACAATACCCAGACTATTAAATGTAAACCAAGTGTGTAATTACTGAGATCAATGTACAGTGTTACCGAACTTCCTGCTCTCCAAACATCCCATGCTACTGTCAGAAACAAAACACGCTGAATCGATACAGGCAAGGTCTGACCAGGGCATGTTGTAGCATTCTTTAGTTAACCAAGAACATGCGCATAAACCACTCCATGTAATTTCTTCACATGACAGTCCACCAGCAAAAAATGGCCGTGTTGTATCTTTTCATTTTATGTGGGATATTATATCCTCATTACCACTGTACAGGTGGTTGTGGTTTAACCAATGCCGTATGGAGCGACATGCAATGACATGTCACACATATATTTGCGTGGTAACATATAACTTCACCAGGTGCTACTGACAACTTCTTGTGCCTGTAACAGGATAATATCATTGCTACTTGCTTTGTTAAAGCAGGCACAGATACCTTAAAGGCGCTTGATATATTTTCTCTCTTTCAGACACTACAGCCCAGTTTTTCAGTATTACACACGCTCACTTGTGAGTGCGCTCACTCAGCCACTTAACAGGTCATTTACCACCTTATTACTACAACTGTGCTAATTGTAAGTGCAAACTGGACACAAATATGTACGCATTTCAGGATACATAATTTTAAAAAAATGTGGCCATGTGTCTTGTAGGTAGGACCTAAGCTGTCTAAGCTTTTAATATCCAAGATATAACCATACACCTCAGTGTTTCATCTCAGGAAGGTACACTACTGTAAATACCTTGCACTAATAGGGAACTCTTGATGCAAGGTCTTAAAGCACCTGATAACCATTAAGTAACCAAGATTCACAACAACCCAGTGAGAATAGTAAAGTATTATTATCCCCATTTCATTGAGATAGAGAGAAATTAAGGGATTTGCCCAAGATCAGTAGCAGAGTTGGAAACAGAACCCAGACTTACAGGCCCTTGCCATAATCAGCAGACCTTACAAAATATAAAAGTAAAACAGGCTGGAAATGCATTGAATAAATATAGCACAAAATAAAATATTTAACCTTGGAGAACATTATCAAAGTGGTTTCTTTTGAGATTACATTTGTGTCCTTGTAAAAGATATGCAGTCAGGAAAAAATATCCATCACAGAACAACCCCACATCATTTCAGCACAGTGGCAGCTTTGACTCAGGAGACCCAGGACAAGTCTCACATGAGGTCTGCCTGACCTCCCGCGCCTGAAGACCAGAAGGTCCCATAATCCTAGAGTGGAAGCTGGTGCTACAGTTGTGGCCAATGGGCGAATGATGCATGTATTGTTGCCGAACGCTGGCTAGGAGATATCTTAAAATACTCATGAACAAAATAATTTGATTTATAAGTATATTGAAATTGTAGAACATGCTCATTCTGGTCTGTTCCAGACATTTGACTCATTGAAAGCACTGCAGCATTCCCTTTTCCTAATGAAGAATGGTGCAAACTGAGTGCAAGGCTTTACTACCTATGTTTAGGTCTTTTCAGGAGGATAACTCCTCACTTCTGAACCCTATAATAAACTGTAGACAGGAGTGTTTTCCACACTGTGCCTAATGGAGGAGTTCTCCTACTCCAACCCAGTATCATGTCGCCTGGTTCTGCTATAAAAGGAGGTGTTTGTCTGGAGATGGGGAGGTGTTTGGTTGGGTCTTTTTTTGTTTGTTTTCTTTTCTCTTCTTCCTGAACACACTTGATATCATGCAATAAATGCTAGAAATGAAGAAAGCCTTGTCTTGATTGTCAGTAAATTACATAATGGCAGCCTAATTGATGACAGCAAGGTTAGATGTGAACTGAAAGGAAGATGGAAACTGTGAGTTCAAATTAAAAAGTAGGGCTGGTTGGGGAAAGAGACAAGTTTTTCATGAGAATTTTACCTTTTCCACCCCCCATAAAAAAATTCTAATTTTGCCATTCTTCAACCAGCTCTATTAAAAAGGAGTCTGGTAGAGATAAAAGATGGAATGAATTAGGCAGAGGAGACAAAGGTGAAGTAAGAAACTTGGAAGGGGAAGGGAGAAAATCAGTACAGCAGATCAAAAATTCAAAATTAATTTTCACCACAAGTTTCCAAAATTTCAAAGTCATTTGTATGCTGCAGGTTTCTACACAGAAGCTAATTTTCATTTACCCAAATCTTATTTTGCTAAATAGTAGGGCTGTCAAAAATTTAAAAAATTAATCATGATTAATCACATGATTAATCGCTCTATTAATCAATAATAGAATATAATTTATTTTAATGTTTTTGGATGTTTTCTACACTTTCAAATATGTTGATTTCAATTACAAGACAGAATACAAAGTGTACAGTGCTCACTTTATATTTTTTATTACAAATATTTGCACTGTAAAAAAGAAAAAATAAATAGCATTTTTCAATTCACCTAATACAAGTACCGTAGTGCAATCTCTTTATCATGAAAGTTGAACTTACAAATGTAGAATTATGTACATAAAATAACTGCACTTAAAAATAAAACAATATAAAACTTTAGAGCCTACAAGTCCACTCAGTCCTACTTCTTGTTCAGCCAATTGCTCAGACAAACAAGTTTGTTTACATTTGCAGGAGATAATGCTGCCCGCTTCTTATTTACAATATCACCTGAAAGTGAGAACAGGCATTCGCATGGCACTGTTGTAGCTGGCATCGCAATATATTTATGTGCCAGATGCGCAAAAGATTCATATGACTCTTCATGCTCCCCCCACAATTCCAGAATACATGCTTCCATGCTAATGACGGGTTCTGCTCAATAACAATCCAAAGCAATGCGGACTAATGCACATTCATTTTCATCATCAGAGTCAGATACCACCAACAAAAGGTTGATTTTCTTTTTTGGTGGGTCAGGTTCTGTAGTTTCCGCATCTGAGTGTTGTGTTTTTAAGACTTCTGAAAACATGCTCCACACCTCATCCCTCTCAGATTTGGAGCACGCTCCAGATTCTTAAACCTTGGGTCGAGTACTGTAGCTATCTTTAGAAATCTCACATTCGTACCTTCTTTGCATTTTATCAAATCTGCAGTGAAAATGTTCTTAAATTGAACAACATGTGCTGGGTCATCATCCGAGACTGCCATAACACAAAATATACGGCAGAACGTGGGTAAAACAGAGCAAGAGATGTACAAGTCTCCCCCAAGGAGTTCAGTCACAAATTTAATTGATGCATTATTTTTTTAACAAGCATCAGTGGCATGGAAGCATGTCCTCTGGAATGGTGGCCAAAGCATGAAGGCACATACAAATGTTTAGCATATCTGGCACATAACTACCTAGCAATGCTGGCTACAAAAGTGCCATGCGAACACCTGTTCTCATTTTCAGGTGACATTGTAAATAAGAAGCAGGCAGCATTATCTCCCGTAAATGTAAACAAACTTTTTTGTCTTAGTGACTGAACAAGAAGTAGGACTCATTGGACTTGTAGGCTCTAAAGTTTTACATTATTTTGTTTTTGAGTGCAGTTATGTAACACAAAAAATCCTACATTTGTAAGTTGCACTTTCATGGTAGAGATTGCACTATGTACTTGTCTGAGGTGAATTGAAAAATACTATTTCTTTTATCATTTTTACAGTGCAAATATTTGTAATAAAAATAATAATATATAGTGAGCACTATACACTTTGTATTCTGTGTTGTAATTGAAATCAAATATTTGAAAATATAGAAAAACATCCATAATACTTAATAAATTTCAATTGGTATTCTACCATTTAAGAGTGCAATTAAAACTGCAATTAATTTTTTTCATTGTGATTAATTTTTTTTAGTTAATCGTGCGAGTTAACTGCACATTTTAGTTATTTTGTTTCTTTTTTTCTTTTTCTTTTTTTTTTTTTTTGCTCCCCTTTTCTCCACCCCTTCTTCCTTTTTCCTCTAAAAACAGGGTTTGGGAGGAAAGGACATAAACAACTAAAAACTGAAAAGATAAAAAAACTGGTACATTTGTTGTTTTCCATTGTTTATAAAGAAACAGAAGGTTGTGAAACAATTTAAAAAATTTTGCAGAAATTAATGGTTTTGAAGAAAATGATTTTCATTCAAAAAATTTCCACCAGCTCTAGTGAGCAACTGATAAGGTGAGATTTTGAAAAACATGAACAAAATGAAATTATCAATGGGGATGTTGACACTCCATCCTAGATCAAAGCCCGTCAAGCCCCGGAATTCTTTGTCTGATGGTGGCAAATATCAGTTGTTTTAGAAAAAGGTATAAATCACCCAGCGTGCATCTAATTATACTATATTGATTTTATTCATTTCTACATCACCATAGGTGTACGTAGCACTTAGGAGCCATTCCTGGGGGAAACATTTCTTTATAGTCCCTCATAATCTTCCCTAGCTTTGACTACCAGCTTCCTGAGCACTGGACTGTTCAGTTGGATGGATGGATCGACGGATGGATCAGGCAAAAGCTTAGTGCAGGGACCCAGGAGAGGAGACCCACATCAGAACTGGCCATTATTCCCCCCAGGAATTATCCTATAATTGGTTATAACAGAGCTGCTACTTTGTGGAATAGGAGGACTTTGGTTTAGGTCTCACTGGCAGTATTGCCAACCTCAAGAGATCAAAACTCATGAGTCAGACCCTCAAAAGTCATGAGATTTTAAAAACTATTGAATCATTATTTTAGTCTCTCTTTTGATTTTTTAACTCCCCTCTGTTCCTCTGCCAATGTGTGTGTGATAATCTCAGACGGTTAAGTCAACTTTCAATGTGCACAAAAATGCCTCTCCCTGGCTGCTCAGATGAAGACTCCACTTTCCCTCCCCTCACCCCTAAATAGGAAAACTGCCATCCAGTTCCTATTACTGTCTTGATTCTCTCCCCTCCTAGTTTATCCCCTTTGATAAAAGAAGGGCTGGATGGTAAATAGTTTGAGAACCACTGACCTAATTAACTCATCATGATTCACCCTTGTATCTAGAACTTATCTTACTCTTCAAGGTTGACGAGTTACAGATAAATATATTAAAGAACTGTAAACTTATATCAATCACTCATATAAGTCACATTATCACAGTAAAAACAATATAGGATTGATTTAGGCATTTGAAAGAACCAACTCTGACTCCTCTCTCCCCGCAATTTCTCTGCCTGAAAGTGGGCAGCGTGCGCACACACACACACACACACCCACCACCCCTTCCTCTCTGGGCCCCACTCCCAACCCCTGCACTGCCTCCCCCCTCAACTCCCCTCCTTATGCCTACACCTCATTCCCCTGAAGCCCCTAAATCTGCCTCCTGATCCCCTCACTTCCTCCATCCCCCTTTCACAGTGTCTCTGGCTGCTCCTCACAGCCCTTGCGTTCTGTCCAGCCCCCTGAACCACAGAGTAGCAGCCATTTTGCCTCTGGGCTTGGCTTGAATCTCATTGAAAACTGTGGGAGCTGGCCTCGAGCTTTATGAAGAGCAGCCTCACTTCCACATGCAGATAGACTGTAGGGAAATGGCAGCCATCTTGGTGGCTTCAGCCTCATTGACAGTAAGAGGAGACAGTGGCCATTTGGAATAAAAGGAAATTATTGAGTTGGGAGCCTGTCATGTTTTCATCATGAGCCAGGTTAAAAAAAATCCCCAAAGCTGCAAGAAAATCACGAGCTGGCAATACGGCACTGGGGACAGAGGGGGGGATTCTCAAAGCCACAAATAGGAGTCAGGCACCCAACTCCCACTGGCTTCCAAAGGGCACCGTACTACCCTTTCTGCCTTTGAAAGTCAGATGTATTGTTTATTATTATTTATTTGTATTGCGGTAGAGCCATGGACCAGGACCCCAATGCTCAACAACAGCACAGCAAGAGAATCCCTGCCCCAAAGAGTTAACAATCTTCACTTCCCAATTTGTGATTTAAATTCCTCTTCCCTTCAATCACCCCACTGCCACAAAGGTGGCAAGTTGATTTTTTTTTTAAATGTCATTCCTTCTTTAGGAAAATGGCCACAGACCCATAAATATTTATTTGCAGCCAATGTAATCTCTCTTCCCTTGAAATACTGTCTCCTGGCTCAGACAGTGACACTGAAGTAGGCTTGGTATTACCATGCTATCTAGAAGTGGATACCCATCTTCAGTGTGTAGCAGTCCTGCCTAGTCTTAGACAGAAGTCGTTGCATTATAATTTAATCTATCCCTCAGTGGTTCTAGCTCTCAAGATTGCTGTTATTTTACACCTCAGCAGAAGTTCACAGTGAACAAAATGAGGTTGCAATCCTCTCAGGAAAGCTGGCAAGACTCAAAAATCCATCTTTGAGGAAAGAGATTTAAGTTTAGGTCCAAATAATTAATTCTTTACCCAGGCCTTAAAATAAGCAGACTGTGTATGTGTCTGCACTAGCTGCAGAAAAACCTTCCCAGAAAGACATATTATGCTTAGATTTCTTTTACACATTCTTTTATAAATGTAACCCTTCTGCCCGTCAGAGTTGGCAGCAACAGAGGACCGGGATCAGTATCTAGGGGTTCCGTTTCAATAACGCCATGCAAAATTGGCTCGAGCCCCCACCCAATGACCTGGGACAATTACATATCACCACCCTAGGTGCCTCTAAGAGGCAATACTTCCCCTCTCGCAAGCACAGAGTCTGAGTGTAGCAAAAGCCTTTTAATAAAGGAGGAAAACGATGCTGCATTATGTTGGGGAAACACCACAAACAGGATTCATAACACCAACTAAAAGCAAAAGACCCACCCCCAAGTAAGTTTGGCAGTGTCCTTTTCCCCTCAGGGTCTTAAGTCCAGCAACCCAATAGTCACACCTCCCCACCCCCCCACTTTCTGTCCTTGGTCAGTGCAGCCCCCCAGAGTTCAGAAGTTCATCTGCCGAGTTTACCTCCCAGCCATGGGGTTCTGCTGCAGTCTTCACCACCAGCCACGCCTCTCCATCAGCTGCCCTGCTATCCGCTCCACTCTCCGCACCTCTCCGCCAGCTGCCCAGCTATCCTCTCTGCTCTCGCCATCCTGCTGTTCACTCACCAACCTGTCTTCAGGCCCCCCCACACACACACACTTAACACAGCTCTCAGCAACTTCAGCTCTTTAGTGATTTCAGTGCTCATTTATTTTTAGCCGGTAATAGGGGGAGCCTCAGTGCTTATTCACCACTAGCCCAAAGCAGGGCTAATGCATAGACCTAGGTGTCAGTGACTGCAGCTCTACTGCATGTAACAAGACTCCTCATGGAGCCAAAATTAGGTCTGCTATTACAAAATGGAGTCAAAGCAGCATTTTAGACCCTCAGGCAGGGACCCCATATATATATATATATCTTCACTGGGTTTTGGAACCCATGTCCCTTGCCTAGCGAGTGCTATTTAGTTGAGGGCGAGTCCCTCCGTCATAAAATGCCAAGTACAGTTCTACTGTCCTTGATTCACATAACCAGGATAACAACCCTTTATTACTCCTACCCCAATAACAGAGAGTCTGGGGATCCCACAGCAGCCAAAGTGACCATTTGGGCAAGCAATCCATCATGCTAGGCAGGGTAGGTGTGCCCATGCAAACGAGATCAGCCCCTGAAGTCTTTTTCCACAGCTCATCACCAAATGTCAGGGTAGAGCTCATTTTGACTCTGCTTACATAAACAAGAACTTCAGAAGGGAGATGTCAGCTGGGATCATTCCACTCAGTGAGTTTGGAAATGACTCTTCATTATCTAGCAACCACAACACGATACATAAAGTGTGACCTACACAAGGCTATGAACTCATTTTAATTTTACTGCCTCCAGTTTTCATGTATGTGCTGGGAAAGCACATGTAGATCATTTAACAGTAAAGTAATCAAACTGGTACAAAGACCAATTGCTTTTATGTTAGGCATCTGTCTTAACCGCAAAAAGGGAGAGAAAAACCACAAGGTTTATGCACTGGACTCCAGTAGTAGTCATCCACTTGCTCTAAACTGAAGGTCACCTTGGATTAGAAGTACTTCTACTCCACATCTTCGTTATTCTGCCTGAAAATGTGTTGCAATAATATTAATAAGTATCTTGTTGCTTTTGCTACTCTTTTCCTCCTCAGTGTGCCTTCAATTTATCAAAAATCCTACATAGAGAGGGAGACTACAAACTGAGAATTTACCATGGATGTGCTCTAGCTGATAATCCAACCTGACAGCACAAAGCACTGGCTCATGGGGCTTGATCTCTTTACTTCAGTAATAGCAACTGATCTCCATTTTAGGAAAATTGCTAATGAAATAATGATCTCTTGGCACTGCAGTTGTAAACAGAAAGGCAGTTAAGAAAACCACCTTGAGTTCTTCCCTGATAATTTGCTAGAGAATAGGATGAAAACTTCAGGAAACATGACATGGAGTGACTATTTTCCAATTATTTTTGTTCTGTCTTCAAACTTTTTTTGTATAATAGTCTCTTCATGGAAGATTTCATGAGTATTAAATAAGAATACAGCACCATAGCAAAGTGTAGGAATACTGGAAATTGGTAATAGGATGTAAACAGAGCCTTTGACTAGTGAGTGATAGGTTCAACTCTGGCCAAAGTCAGCAGTGAGTGAAAGATCTGAAGACTCTTTGGTGAATTCACCATAATATACATATAAAGTACTTAGGGTTTTTTTCTAAATTATTCTTATCCCTGGTGACGGTAGTTAAAGTTTTCTGGTAACATTTCTCAGCATACAGCAACAAAATGCTGCCAGATAAGGAAGGATGAAAGAAAGCATCTGCTAAAGGAAAGAAAAGAAAAGAAAAATGATCAGGAGGGAGAGCAGAAAGTTTAGTAATACAGAATTCAGGAAGTCATAGGGCAGGTTAAAGCTCAAACCCTCCCCCAGAAAAACAGATTAAAACAGTCCCATAACACTGAGCTACTTATTGCCCTTTGAAAGATACCCAAGTCTTGTTCTACCCTCCAGAAAATTGCTGTAGTGGTGGGATTTAAAAGAATTCTTTTATGGCTTTATTCCATGGTGATGTAGTATCAGATTTTGACTTGTGGGGCTTTTCCCCTGATCATGCATATCTCTCTCGCCCTGATCAGTATGGTGCAAGTATCCCACTTGATGAAGCCTTTGCATGCCCTACAGGGAATTTCCAGTATTCAAGAGCTTGTTAGTTTCGCCTTTCCCACCTCCTCCCCCAACCCCAGAATGAGAGAGGCACAGGCAGGAAAAACACCAGCAGAACAAAAAGATGTGCTTTCCATGGATACCACTTGCAAACTTTTGCCACTGGTGGCTTGCTTTTTTAATGCCAGTTTGGGAATTGACTGTCACATCTGCGCCCAGGAGCACACCAGGGAACCAGCTGTAGCTCAATCACTGTTTTTCCCATAGTCCCCTGTGTTGCTCCGGGGGGTGGGGAAAGTAACCTATTGCTAATCTATACCAGAAGTAGATTGCTTCTCCCTCTGTGTCAGCTCAGCGGTGCTCCTCAGCACATCGTGGGGGAAGGTGGGGGCGGAGCCAAAGCTCTGCCCCTACCAGCCCACTCATCCATCAGCCCACACAGAGTGGAAGTAGTGGCTTCTCAAAGGCTGCTCTTGGCCCTTGCACTGTGACCTTCAGTGAAGGATTTGTGCCCCCTGTGGAACACCTGTGCAGCATTACAAGGCCCTCCATCCTTTTGTTAGTCTTTGGTGCACATCTCAAAATCTTGCGACAATTCTTTCCCAGGTAACATTAAAAACAAACATTCAGGTATTGAGAGCAGCACCTCTGCTCCTTCAGAGCAGCGGGAGAGCTGATATGATGAGCAGTTGAATGCCTCCCTTGTCCATAAGACAGTTCTCTTATTCGCTGCTTGAATTACTTGTTTCCAAAACACACACGCACTCACACACACAGTCACACATGTACGCACGCCCTCCCACCCCCTTTGCCCTCGTTCCATTTGTATTTTGTCACTGCTGATGATGTTGATTCGGTCTGTCATGCTTTTTTATGTAGGAACATTTCTTATCAGACGTGGGACAGCACTTGTCAATGAGGCATCTCTTGAAAGACTCCAAGAGTATCCAGTTATATTATCATTTGTGTCTGCATTAACATTTTGATTGTTGGAGCCCTCTTCACTTAGTGTTTCCATGTTGTCAAGGTTGTTGAAGGGAGTTCTGGGCTGCTGGCTCATAACAAAATTACTAGTGTCCGCACCATTTCCTTCAGTGTCCGCTGAAGCTTTGCTGAGTGAAAAGGGTGGGAAATGAAGTTAGACCTGAGAAGAGGAGGCATTAAAGTGTGGGTCAACACTGGCAAGCGACTCTGTACAAATGACATTGGGGAGTTCCCTGCCACTTCGCCTCTAGATGATTTCTATATCAAATTCGATCATTGTGCAAGTAAAAATATTGTTTTTCTCATTACCATCCCTGCTAACTCAGCTGGGGCTCTGAGTCCAGCTGGGTTCTTCCCTTACAATATTGCACCACCCGTCAGAAAGATTCCACAGGCTGCATTTCTAACTTAGACTGTAAGTTCTTTGGGTCAGGAACCATCTTTTTGTTCTGTGTTTGTACCGCACATAGCAAACAGGAGTCCTGGGGCTTTTGGGGCAGTCCCACAATATAAACAATACATTATAATAAATTAGACTCTTAGTAATGCCTGTGCAAACTCATTGACTGGTTAGATCTTGGTAAACAATCTTGCTGATGATGCACAAGAAAGAATGGAACACACTTTCCTCTCTCTCTCTGCAGCATTGGCTATGTGGTCAGATGTTGGTTGTGTGTGTGTTCATTTAGTGTACTGTCCCAGCTCTGCACAGATAGCAGACCTCAATTAAACTGCCCAATAAATCCACAGACTTGGTTTTCAGCAAAGGCACCCGGCCAGGTTTATTGTCGACGAAGCACAGTAATAGCACCTGGCAGACTCTACAAGGGTACTAAGACATGTATGCTCGTGAGAATGGATACCGCTCACTCAGTGGTGGGACTTTCCACTGCTCCCTAGGCTGGCCAAAGATACTCCTGAGATATATCTTTATACCCCAATACAAACAAGTTAGTAGTGCCCTTTTGCCATAGTTAGTTACTGTCCCCTGACGTCGCTAGTTATCACCCATCATTTTGTACATGTTGGTTCAATTAAAAAATCTCTATTATGTAAAATCTCATCCTGACCTTATCTTTTAGGAGGCATCAGTGTGTTCCTGTTATCCTTGGGGAATGTTTTTGTACCATTCTTGATATCGGGATGTGTTTGCATGTGCTCTCTGTGACTAGTCCTGAAAGGTAACAGTACCAAAAACATATTTTTTGGTCACTACAGCAAGATGAGATTCTGAATACACAAGGCGCAAGTCTAAGCTGTCGCCATTTTTATATAGTCATTTTTCAGGCTGGAATTGAACCTTATAGACGCCATGGGGAAGTTATGGAAGCCCTTCTCTTTGTGCAACTCAAAGTTTGGTTGAAAAAGGTACTGCAAAACATAATGTAGGAAATAATCCTGGATTGTTAAGGGAATGATTACCAAGGCCAGCTTTGCACAAGGCCTTTGACTTGTGCATGCTCACATTATGCAGTGCACCTGTTTATGCCTAAACCCAAGTGCCATTTGCATATGCAAATAGTAACTTGTACATATAGATGAGGTAACTTACATGCCCTACAACTCAATATGGGTTTATAAACACAGAAGTTGATGAGCATTCAGGGTGTGCCTTCAAATTTTGCAGCAGCATTTGAGAGAGAGCAGCTGAAAATTGGGTCTTTTCAGCCTCTATGATTTCTATGATTTGATGAGGGCCACCATTCTCTTGGTACTATCACGACAAGGTCAGCTATCGGAATAATAGACACTCATACTTACGATATAACCAAATATTTCATAGAAACTCAGAGGAGCTAACTAGTCAGTTCCACAAACCCCTCCTGTGATGTTCCAAGTTGAAGCCCTGTCTGAGACATTAGAAAGTCCCTCCAGGCAGGTTCAGAAAATGACTGCTTTGTTCCAAATATAAGTTTAGATTAACTACACTTTAAGGGTGAAATTCATTCCCGAGCAGAGGATCAGCACAGACCTATCCACCACTTAAGTTCCATTAAACACTATTGAGGACTTAAGTAGTGCCTGGGGCTTGCATGGAGGGTGAATTTCACCCCTAATCATGCACAGAAACTATGGGCACAAACTAGGCACTCATTTGCACATTAACTCATTAGAACAGGCCATCATGCCCATGCATCCCCATTTGGCAAATGACACATTCAATATTCTGAGAGCTACACACCATGCAGCAGAGTTTTCTTATGATCTTTCAAAGAACACTCACACAGAGTTAAATAATACAATTAAATAGGAAAGTGGGGAAGAGGAACGAATGGGGCCAGAGAGAAAAAATATACATTTTCAGATGAGATTTGAAAAGCGCTAGGGAGTCAATGAGGCAAGGAGAGATGACACTGCTTTTCAGCAGTAGCCAGCCATCAGGAGCTCCACAAGCCGCCTCAAAGGTTACTGTATTTACCACCACCATTTCCATCAGACACTCATCGTTCTGTATTCTCTGCTTTCCTGGGAATCTGTGTGACCATTTTTGTCTTAAATGCTTTTTTTGGCATCGTTATTTCCCAAATTAAATTAGCAGCAAGCAGAGGAGTTCACTTCGGATAACAGACTAGTTGTTTTCACATGTCCTTGATTTCGCTGGAGGGTTCCCTCGGCTCCCACAATGTACCTGTTGCTCCAGAAAAAGAGCATTCGAATGAGCACATAAGATGCATCATGTTCTCATTGCTTCCATAGCTAAGCAATGTGCAAGTCATAAGGCCCTAGCAGTACAAATTTTACACAAATTGCTCGATTTTTCTAGCTTTGGATCTGGTGCAATGGTGTAAAGGACAAGAGCAGCTAGCCCTGCAATTTTTCAGTCTTGTTCGGAAACAAAGGTGTAAGGCAATGAGTTTTAGGAAGAGTGCATTCTGCCAGGAAACACCAGCCCTGTAACCAGGCACTCTCATTGTTATCACGTCCCTCACCCTTCTCAAAGAGAAAGGATTTTCCTATCAGAAGAATCAATCAAATCATTTATCCACACAAACTGTGCAATGAAGGTTTGGTGTAATGACATGGGAATGTGATCCCCATGTACCCAAAAACTGAGATGTCCATTGGCCACTGAAGCTAAATTAGTCACATGGTGATGACCACATGTAGCTTTATTCCCATGGGTAGTCATAGTATTGGTCTTTATAGCACATTCTGATAGAGCTATTTTTCCCACGCATCCATCAGGCAGCCTGCATATTGCAGGTCTGGCATTGTGTCAGTGGGACACAGAGCTGAAGGGGAAGTGCTTGAAGCAAAGATCCAACCTGAAATCTACACGCATGGTTTCTTACAGATGCAAATGTTGGCCCTTGCACAAAGACAATGGCTAGGGTTTTTTAAAAGCACTCGACAGGCAGTAACACCTTCCCAGCGCACACTCATGAATCTGTGCAGACACACATGGAAGGTGATCTTCCCAAAAAACCAAGTGCAATGCCTGGTCAGTGGGGGGTAAATTTTCAAATGCACCTAACTGACTTAGGAGCCTAAGTCTTATTTTCAAAAATGACTGAGAACCTAAGTCTTATGGAATGGCAATTAGTGCCTAAAAGAGGGGTCACCGAAGTGGTGTCTTTGGCCGAGGGGGAGTGGAAAGTCCTGCCGCTCACTGAGCTGCTCCATTGTCACGGGCGTACATGTGCTAGTGTAACTGTAGACATTGATCCAGGGAGTCAGTGCCAAGCTTTATCGGCAATAAACCTCGCTCCGCGCTTTCGCCGCTGAACTGAGTCTGTGGTCTTCTTCGTCAGTTCGACCGGAGTGGGCTGTATTGGCTACCTGGCCAGAGCCGGTACAGCACACAGAGAGAACATACACACACGGCCGACAACTGACAGCACTTTATAGGTGTTAGCCACACTTTCAGCAATGGAGGGAACACAATGAATATTCCTAACTTGTTGGCAACCTGTAAAGGCAGTCAAGCCATAAAGCTAACTTTTTAAAAGGTCCTTTAATCAAATTAGGTTATTACGATAGCCCCTGCAGCAAACTTGCCAAGTCTCCTTTATTCAAGTGCAGCCTCCCATTTAACCTTAATCTCCTTCCCAAGTGTATAAGGCTGTCTTCCTTTTTGCTTAAAGCTGACTGAGTTGGAGTTTTCATCAATATCAGCGATGCAAAATTGGCCATAGGCTTACAGAACTGCTTAGGATGCAAGAGAGCTGATAAACTCCAATCAATTGCAAGGGGAAGGCGCTTCAGGTTTCATCACTCTCCTGAAGGGGGAGGAGGAGCTGCTGTGCTTGTGTGATACTTCAGCAGGTGTCGAGTCTATGCATGTCGAAACTATGAATAGTTTACAATATTGGCAAGTTCTAAACCAGATCTAAGACCCAACCCAATGGCCTAACAATTTGAGCACTGCACCGTCATGTAGGATGATTTTCTCTCCTGGTCTTAGACCCAGTCCCAGTCCCTACTACCTGACCCAGCAAGGAGTAGGAGTTTTATAGATGGCACACTCAGCTCCTGAAGAGAGAGCCTTATGTCACTCAAGAGCGACTCCTATGGCAGAATGGGACGTATTGATGAGCTCAAGGATAACTGGAAGGGTGATGGCTGCAGCCCAAGGGCTGTGTGGGTGAGGGGAGATGTATTCCCTGGGAATAAACAACCAACACCCAGAGGGAAACCACAGAGCTCTAGTGCAGATAAACTTGGCAATGCTGTAGAATGAATCCTCAAGGTTAATAAATCCCAAGATGCCCTCTCATCTCCACACTCCAACTAGCAACGGGTTACTTATTAAAAAAACGTGTGTGAATTTTGTGCTGGTAAAATGTGGCAGATTGGCAGTCTAGCAAACTGAAGCCTGTTGTTTGTGCACAGTACAGGTGCAACATGGAGAGCAGCTGGGCAAGCTTCCCCAACGCTGCGCCTTCAGGCTGCCTCCATCCCGCACCGAACACACAAGCGGTCCTGCTTCTCTCTGCAGAGGTGCTGTAGTGTTGGATGATTTGCTGACAGGCTCACCTGTTCATTGGGAACTGGACTGAGCCTCCAAATTCTCCTTGTGTTCCTCCTTTCAGCAGTTCCTTGAACCCTATTGAGAATGCCTACTATGTCCTGTATGGTGAAGTTCAGTAGAAATCCCCTGGACTTTGAGTGCAGCATCTTATCCCACACAAAGCGCTCTTTCCCCTGCAGGTTGTGTGTTGCCAGGTAATGAGAAGCAAATGCTGCTGCTCTAACTTTCTTTACAATGCAGATAGGTCCAGGCATGTGTGCCAGCTCCCCAGAACTTCACTGACTTCCTTTACTTTGCTGAGACCCTATTGGGAGGTAGGAGGAAGAATTTATTCATGTCTTTTAAAATGAAATAAAGAAGATCCGAAACCCCCAAGTTCTAAGATTTCCATTTCCAGCCAAGCCAGTGAGGCCACAGGGCACCAAACTCCAGCTTCTCAAGTTCATGGTGACATGCACTCGACTGGGTCGTGCTGGTCTTTTGGGCACCCTCCCGGGCCAGCAAGTACTGTTCCTTTTTAACTGTACTCAGACTGAAACGCTAAGAGCTAGCTAACAGTGGGGGTGCACTGAACATAATTCTCCAGTTGCTCTGATGCAGAGCCTGCCAAGAAGGCTATAAGGTAAATGCACTTCATTTCTGTTGTGTATCACAATAAGTCAGTCACAGACTGGTAAGCAATTGGCTTAGAGATATGGGGATCTGGGAGGGGGGGTTCTTCAGTTATGGCTTTAAAAAAAAAACATTGCTCCAAAATTACTTCCACTAGTATTGCCCCTTCTCTCTATTCCGTGATTTAAAAAAAAAAACAGAGGGGACTAATTTCTCCCTGTCTTTCCCTTCCCTAGCACACACTCAAAATCATCCCCTGATGCCCCACCTTTCACCGGACAGCCTTCCTTCCCAGGACTACCACCCACCACGTCAGCCCAACTTCGCCTTCCTCTGAGGGAAACGTACCATCACACCAGTCGCTTTGAGACCTGTCCGAAAGGGCGGAATGTAAGTATTCCACATAACACACGCTTTAATTTCTACTACACAAGGGCACTAAGGAATTATTGCTTTTTAAGAGCATCAAACCAGCCTGCCATGTTGAAAACTTCATGATTGCCACAGTCCTGACGCTTGACTGGAGAGGTTAGCAAGGGGAATTGAACCACAATTCTGAAGCCGTCAGAACTACATACCAAGCTACCCTCGCCTCCTCCTACACAGATACTCACGCTCGCCCCCTCCCAAAGCAGACAGTCCAAGCTCATTCCATATTATTAAGAAACAATAAGAAGTCTCTCTCTCTCTCTTTTTTTTTTTTTTTTTTTGTCCTAGGCAGGGAATCATAGCAGCAGCTCTGTGTTTCTCGGGCTGCTAGTGTACCATGGGGACGTATTATTCACACGGCTGCTGTTGAGAGGTTGAGTCTGCACATACTACACTGAGGTACAAGTAATTGCTCTGTCACTTTCTTCCGCCCTGCAAAGACTCTTGTTTTTACTTATTTATTTATTTTCTGCCTGGCACAGCTGTGTGTATCTGGGGGGGGGGGGGTTGCTTATGGATTTATTGGCTCATTTTTAATATCTGTGCACAAAGTTCTATAGCCCCTACCACCAGACTTTTCTTCTCACATGACTTATTGCCTTCTCATTCTCTCCTGCCGTCCCACCCCCCCGGCCCAACATTTCTCTCTTTGGTCATCTTCCACTTCTTAGCCCTTTCTTAAGGAGGCAATCATGGTCTAGTTGGTACAGCAGGGGAGTAAGGGTCATAGGAGATGGGAATCTATTGACACAGATGACACACCTTGTACCCGTTGTTTGGCCCAGATTTTTCAGAACCGTGTTCGTGTAACTGCATGCACAAAAACATGGGCACTGCACACACAGATGAACAGTTCAGGCCTAGGACTGTATTTTCAGAATGCACCTAATTTCCACATCAATTACCACCAGAACTGCAAACAAAAAAATGTCCTGTTAGACCTTTAGCTCATCAGTTACCTATACACTATTTACTGCAGTGCAACTACAGTCAATGAAAGCACAAATTAGGTGCACACACGCATGTGTACACACCTATTTCTGAAAATCTGGCCCTTAACTGGCTATTTATACATGCAGTCATAATAACCATGCATGCAAGATTAGGTGTGCATTACCTCCCACCCACCACTTGTAATTCTGAAAATCTGAGCCCTAATCTCTATGTAGCTGAAAATAAGGATAATGGTACTTACCCACTTTTGTGAAGCAATCTGAGGTGCCTCAAAGCAAGGGACTATATTCAGGTAAGGGATTAGTATTTGTTAGGTATGATAGGAACACGGTGAGGACTCGGGTAGTTGCCTGCATTGAGGATGGACTTCTGCCCCAGTGAAAGTCTCTGTTACACAGAGACCAGCTAATAGTGGTAATGGCAGCAGTGAGATGTACTAGTCTATAAGGCTCGGATTTATAAGAGGAACTAAGGTGTCACTCCAGTCAGTGCTGCAAGGCCTAAGTGACTTAGAACACCAAGTCCCATTTTCAAAAGTGACTTAGGCTCCTTTTGAAAATGGGAGTTAGTAGTCTAAGTCACTTAGGCACAGATCCTCGAAGCTATTTAGCGTCCTAACTTCTGTTGAAATAAATGAGAGTTAGGTGCGTAAATACCTTTGAGGATCCAGACCTTAGGCATTGCAATGCGGAGCAACTTTAAAAATCTGGGCCTTAATGCTTAGCTGATCAGGAATTCTTCTTGTCATCCCTAGAAGAAAATGACAAATACAAAGTGAAATTCCCTGACCCAGTAAGGTTAGACTCGCTGTAGCTCACCGGTAACCATGCTTGTTCCTCCCAGTTTGACCACTGAAGGTGGAGATATCACGGTTTTATTTTCAGTCGAGAAGAGAGCACCGCATGCTGCTCACCAATCTCCTCCACTGAATTTATTTTTGCATCTGCTCCTTTCAAGGCAGCGCCACTTCATTCTAAAGGAAGTCCTCTGGCCTAACTTCTAAATAACACTTAGCTAAAGAGAAATGGCACGGTTGTGATGTTTACCTTCTTACTAATCTTACAAAGCTCATAAAGGTCCTCACTGCTTCACTTTCTTCCCTAACGCTGCAGGTACAACAGAAAACAAGCTCACAGGAAGCAACTGAGATATCAGCGAAAGCACTGCAAGTCCAACCAACTCTGCTGTACGATAAAGAGCAGAACTGAACTCCAAAGAGAAACAGCTCAGCAGCAGACGGAGTGGATTATCAATCCCCAAACTAGCGCCAAAACGATACTGATCAAGTGTCAGTATAAAAGGGACAGATTCATTTGCACTTGAAAAGCTTCTATCAAGTAGAGAGAGAATGAAAGGTCCCATAACCCGGCAGAGTTGTGAAGAAGCCTATATAAAATCCTGGAATTAGCAAATCTGCTGCTTCAGCTGACTACTGTGTTACACTGAAGTTTAATTATGAGGTCCCTGATTTAATTCCCATGACTCGGGACTTTGTTTCCAACACCACTTGGCTTATGGCTGTAATAAACTTTATGGAGATGTCCGTGCATCAGGCTGGGATTTGGGCCTGTGGGAATGTTAGCCAGTGAAGTCACTGCCCCCAACAGACTGGAAGGGGAATCCCCTGCTTAGCTGAACTGAGGAGCATAACCTGAACATGGGCTTTCAATGCCCCACTGAATGGACTTTAAGTCAACGGGAGTGTTAGGAACCCAGTCTCTGTGGATGAAGTTTTCTCACGTTAGTCTTGCCATCTGCGGTATCCTTAAGGGCCTGCTTCTGCCCAGCAACTATACAGGGCACAGGGGAGCCTCATTCTGCACCTCCCCCACCCTGCCCCAGGAACAGTCACAATGGTGATTCATACACTCAGGGAGCCCAAGGCCTCCGTGGGCTAGTGCAGCTGGCCCAGCTTGACCCTGGCAAAGGGACAGGACCATGATGCTAAACAGATTTTGCACCCTCTTCAAGGATGGTGCTGTGGCTGCTGTCCCCGGAGCTACAGCAGGCACTTATTGCCTATACGCTGGCCCACTGCCTACTGGAGTTCCCAGGGACACAAAACATCTGCAACTTGGACACCAGCTTCATGCCACAATCCAGCCTTAAGGCTATAAAGTACTGGGTGCCCATCTACCGAGAGCACTGCGGGTACCGAGGACTGAAGCAGCCTATTCAGAAGGGTTAGAATTTCTTCAGTCAAGCAGCAAAATGCTGATCACTCCTATTGTGATCTGTGTAGAGCACAGTGTGGGCACCCACAGTGCAGCAGCAGATAGGCCCAGTGTGATGAGGGGGCAGCTGTAGCCACCCGCCCCCGGGAATCGCTGTGGGCCCTAAGTCAATTAACTTCCGGTGTTAGTTGCTGGAGAAGTCCTACAATAAGCTGCTTTGATTCATCTAGGAGGATAAAAGTACAAACCAATATTGGGCCCAATGGGGATCTCATTCCCATGGAGTTACTCCCAAGTTACACCAACGTCAACAAGAGATTGATCAGGTGCAGTGGACCCACTGGATATATACATTAAGGTCCTTTACACAACTCTGGCAGCATAAAGCTGCCTTCAGGTGGGAATAGGTTACACCCACTTTGACCTTTATGCGGTCAGAGCAATGTAAAGGGCTTCAATGTAAATGAGAACCAGGCCCATCAAGTATGGACCAGGATCACTCTAAACTCATTTTGTTGTATGAACTTAGTTTTGACATTAAACACATATGGAGTGCCGTCTTCGGGCTTCTGGAAAGGCACTAATACAATGCTGGGTGTTACAAAGTTTGGTGCCCTCTGTTTTCTTGCATTTACATTTTATTTCCATGTCTAGCTACAGACCGGATTCATTAGAAATAACTGGCATGGTTCTGTATAATATGCACTTCTGCACACTGGGAATCTGAGTATGTACACTTGCCACTTCCCCGTCATTTGTAGGTATCATCTTGAGTCCCGGTATTCTACGGTGAGATGTCCAACCTCCTTTGTCAGCAACGCTAACCCCCTGCAGCTGTACATAAAGCGTGTAAAAGACGACAATTTATTCAAACTTCAACAAAGAAAGCACTATTTCCCCCATGGACGAGTTGGCATTTAAATAAATTCTTGAAACCTTTGACTTAGAAGCTGGTTTCCTGCAACAAATGGCAAATTGTACCCCAGAAACCACCTGTGAATGTTTAAGCTTGTCTGAAACAATATTTTCAAAAGGCAGGGGAGGGAGAGAGAAAATTCCCAGCTAGGAATCCTGTCACTACAAATATTAGCAAATCAGGAATCAGACGAAGGATTATGCACTAGCCATCACGTAGAAGGAAGATGGATTTCAAGATAATAGGAATGGCACACATTGCTTTTTCCCTTTTTTTGCTGACATACAATTTAGCAGCCACTGCACAAGTTACTTCCCATTTAAAATTTCCATTTAATAACCATGAAACTCATGCTAATTCAGATTAGATTTTTGGCAAGCCCGTGAAGTTGGTTCACTTCTACAGCCTCTCTTAAGCCACTATGTCCCTGTCTGGACTAAGAAAATGAGACGTGTTTAACAAATCTTGGCAAACAGGTGTTACTTATCATGTTCCGCTGGGCACCTAGACAGATCCTGATGTGTAAAAAATGTGTTCGTTTGTTATGCGGTTAATTAGCATGTGCACCACTACCTCATTTCCTAAACACATGCAATTTTTCCCGTCTAGGCAGGATGTATGGGATAATGTATACCTACCCGCCTATTCTCACCACCTTCTAATGGAAGTCAGTGAGGATCCATGCAGGGCCATCCTTTCCTATTGGACAAGGAGAGCTGGTGCCTGCCCCTGACTGCACAGGTTATAATATGACATATAATGTTCTATTTGCTGACCCAGCTTACCCTCCTTGCCCCACCCAAAAAATCCTGAAATTATGCCACTGCCTGCATGGCTGCCGTTTCAGGAGTTGAACCTAAATCCTTTCCTACCTCCTCGCCTCCTGCCCACTATCCCAGAAATCAAGAGACCTGAGCTCTTGCAACTCTAAATACTCACACCCTTCTGTAGCCCCAGTATATGGCAGCATCATTCTATCCTCTCAGCCTCTCCAAGGTGACGAGCTAAAGGCTGGACAAACCACGCACAATATGTATGCTGAACACACTGAAGTATATATATTAACATGTCCGTATTGCCCGATACTGTGGCATGAGGTTCATTAGCTTGAGCAAACCACGTTCCCACTGGTGATTGGTGACATCCAAGGGAACAGACAAGCATTGCAGCATACCACAAAGAGTAACAAATGCAGACTGTATCAGGCAAAAGGGAGATGTAAGTTCCAGACCCACCTGCCCCCTCAAAGAGAACACCCTGCTGCTATTCCCCTCCCCACTTTTAAAACCAAGGGGGTGTTTGCTCAAGCACCTCCCCTAATTGTGGGGGCGTCACATGCAAAAAGAGGCAAGTCTCTCAGTAGCTGGCTCTCAAAGCATCTAGGACTTTGCTGGCCAAAAGTCTAAAGCCAGCTCCTGGAAACTAATGCTGATCTCCAAGCACCAGTATAATACACTGTCTGCCTGAAGCAGTAAGAGGGCAGGCACATTCTGCACCAGCTCAGGTGTTCAAGTGAATTCAAGGCACAGCCCCATTCTGGTGGGCTAGACGCAAGAGGAGAAAGATGTGTGTAACTGTAACCCAGCCGGCTGCACCTTTCTTGCCGAGTTCAGGGGGAAAGCAGTCTTGGCCGTTGCTGCTAGTTAAGCAATTGCAGCTTTTTGTTAACATACACAAATAACTATAATACAATAGAGTAATGTGGATTTTATCATGGCAGTACACTTACCCACAAAGTTAATTTCATACTCAGTTAAACAAACAGGAAAATTCAGTACAAAATTATCTCCTGCACATTATAATGTGCATATATCCACATATCCTATAGAACAGAAACCCAGGGCATTGCTTAATTACAGATGGAGATGTGCAGGCTCCAGGAGTATAAATTTAGTATGCAAATCTCTAGGTTTTAAGCATACAGTCAGGATACATAAGGAGCATATTAATGTTTTGTGTATCAAGCCCCGCTGTTTAAACACTCTGGCTAGACCTCCTCTGAAGGAAGGAACACGAGCTCTGATTAGTTTGGAACTCTCTGCAATAGCTGAACTTCAATTGTTTCTTTCAATAAAGTGTCGTAAAAGCAAATCTCTGACCAAACGGGAACGTTATGATACCGATCCTCTGGTTCAGTGGCAGAAAACAAACAAACATTCATGGCTCCCTTTTTATACAATATAATTCAGATGCCAAGAATTACAAATTGTTTATCTATATTCAAAAACTCCAGATCAGACACAGAAGCACAGCCTTTGGGCTTTTAAGGAAGACTGAATTCCTTAATTACTTAACAAAGGCTCAATCACATCCTTACTCTGTTTTTTTTTTCAGCTGTTACCTTCAAAAACAGGAATCCTGGCTACTTTCCATATTGCACGCTGCTAAAAACCCTCATTAGCAATAATTTTGCCAAAGCAGTTTCCTATCAAATTTAGAAATAGGATGGCTAGTCAATTTCTGCTTCTTAACGGTGCCATCGAGGATTAATGGAAAGTGTTGTAATGTGAGCACTAGTGCCTGATAAGTGTTTGGGCTGTATCATGAGCTCCCTTTGAAGCATACATCAAAGATAGAATCTCAGAAGGGTTTTCTGTGGGATGCACATGATATCCAAGCTTCACAGAGCAAACACTTTTAGCAATTACAAGTAGAAAATGAGTGAGCAGAACGCTGGAAATTTATGGGATTACTCTCGCTATGCAGCATGCTCAACCCCGCAAAATCTGACTTGTTTCCACTAAGGATTGGACGGGGAGAAGGAACGCACCATCCATTATTAAAATTATCTGATAATGTGTACACATCCATGCACAGCTAGTTAGTGGAAAGCAGGACATCCATGGGGTAGTATTTAATAATATTTCTTAAGGATTATTTGTTTTTCATCCAGAAAACCAACCTCCTTCACTGGGATTAAAAAATCACATTTTTAATAATAATTGTTAACAAAAGAAAAAAGTTGCATTCCATTAAGAGAGCAGTAGTTGAGCGTGCAGAATATTTCCTGTCAATCTTTAAAAGCCTTCTGTCTAGGGTAAATAAGCCTAGCACACAGCCGGTTCGGTGTAAGCTGTCATTGTAGCTTATGCATCAGTCGGAAAAAACCCATAACATTGGCAGATCTCTGACTGCATAAATAAAACATGCTTACCACTTGCCATCCGCTAAAAATAAATAAATAAAAATAAAGCTGCCTTTTCTAACTTTTCTTTTTCTGATCTATACTTCTCGTGTTTGTAGGATAAATTCAGGTTAGGACTCCATGTTTACAGAAATCAAACTTGGCTCTAAGGGAAGGATAGAAAGTAATCAAAATAAATCCAGAAAGTTTGAGGACATCTGGAAATGTCCTACTTAGTAAAGAGGAGTCCTATTCGAAATCCTGCATCTCAACACCCCCTGTAGTTAAAGGAAATTCACATCCATGCCCAAATATCATGGCTAGCCTACATCTGGACAGGCCAAGGTTTTTCTAGGTGACTAGTGATTCTGGGTGCCTCCATTCTGGGGTGCCCAACTTGAGACACCTTGACAGGGCCTGATTCTCAGAGTTTGGTTGTTCACCACTTGCTGAAAATCAGGCCCTTTGAGGTAGGCCCCAAGAATCGTTAGTCACTTCTGAAAGTCTTCCGTTGACGGCCAAGCTGGACTGTGATCTCCAAACAAACATGGTGACCCTACAGTGAGTTCCATGTAGCCAGCGCCCTGTGCAAATGTTGACTTCAGTGGGGAATCTAGTAGCTGCCTGCATAAAGTTGATTGCAGAATTCTGGGCAAAGCCTAGATCTGAGCTTGGTCACTCAGACCTATCCCTGCTTACAACCCAAGCCAATTAAAGAGTTACCCATATGTTTATGCAGCTATTTCTACTCTTCATTTCTTTGGCAACAGCTTTCCAGGATTCATTAATGGAGATATGTTCAGCACCAAAGCTGGATGTATTTAGGGTGACCAGATGTCCCAATTTTATAGGGACAGTCCCGATATTTGGGGCTTCGTATTATATAGGTGCCTATTACCCCCCACTCCCTGTCCCGATTTTTCATACTTACTATCTGGTCACCCTAGATGCATTCAACAAATCCACACTAGTTCAGAGGCAATGACAGCATTTTAAAAATGTGGTTTTGTCAGTAAACTTAGCGTGTTAGCCTGGCAAGACACCATGGGCTAATATCAGATGTGGGTGCAATGGATGCACTCACAGAAATCAGGTTTCAGAAATGCGGACAAAATCCATGTATACCTACACACATACCTCCATCAATTATGCCCCACCAATCTGCATGTGCAGTTACCCATTTTGCATATGCAAATGCCTATGTGCACAAACAAAAGAAGTGCAAGAGGCAGATATGGGTTTTTAGCTGCATCCATTGGGCATCTGAACCACCACCCCCCTTTGGAAATGTGGTGCCCAGAAATCAGATTCTTGCCTTTGGCAGTCATTCCGCTCCCTGCACCCCCATCCCCAGCCCAGAGTAAGCATCCATCTAGTCACCTCAGTGCAATGCAGACCTCAGTGTATCTATAACAAATCATTCCATCAATTTTCAATCAAATCCCTGGCAACTGAGAGTCTCAGACAAATGCAGTAAATTGGTTTGCCATAAATTACATTTACTATCTAACCTGTAAATGTGTCAATACCTGACCTTTTAACTTTAAATAATGCCAGAAACTCCCCTTTTTTAGAAGCCTCCACTACTGAAGATCCAGGGGAAGTATCAGAACCTCAGTAGTAAAGTAAATGCGTGTGTGGAAGTTACATTTACTAAAAAATCGGATTCAGATGACGCTTTGCGGCAGCTTGCAAAGCTGACTTCCTATCTGCCTCAGAGACATTCTCTCCTGCATTGTGTTTCATTTCATGAATCTGAAGCCAAGCCAGAAACAGAGGCAGCTGGCTGGACTTGAGGTACCTGCTGAGTAATGGATAGTGCTCTGGCTTCACACTGGTGGGAGGTGCAGATGAAATTGCTATCCTCCCAGGTAAACCTCTAATCAGATCTCCCCTGAAGGATGAGATTGCTTTCCAGTGAGGTCAAAGAGGATATCACATATTAATTATATTATATCAGCCTTATTCTCCATTCAGTACACAGGGAATTTACACACACAGCTCCCATCAGGCTACTAGGAGGCACTCTTGTAAAAGCTTATGCAGCGGCAGACCTCCAAATGGGCGAAGTTGAGCTTAAAAATTGTGCAATAACACCGTGTGGTTGCATCATCCAGGAGACATGCTGGTGAATTTGTTTTGGGGAGGGAAGGAGGAGGCAGCAGGCAGGCTACCAACACTTCTCCTTTGTTACTGCACGGCTTGAATATTGTTGCTCATTATTTCCAGGGCTCCCCGAGGGCATGCTACACTCGCTCCTTCACTAACATAGAATTCAGCAGCTCTGTTTCTCACTGGGTCCATCCCTCCCAACTCATTTTGAATCAGTTTGAATATTTGATTACATAGAAAACAACCTTTCTTGGCGTAAGGCAGGATGGGTCAATGATTACTACACTAGCCTCGGACTTCAGAGAAGTGGGTCCTGCCACCAACTTCCCATGTAACCCTGGGAAAATCAGGGAACCGAGTCACAGATAGGCGATCTGTAAAATGGGGATAATAGCACTACCCCCCACACAGGGGTGTTGTAAGGATAAATGCATTAAAGATTATGGGATGCTCCTACACAGTGATGGGGGCCATATAAGTACCTAAAATAGAAGAGAGAATGACATACTCCTGGGGGCATTCTGCAGCAAAAAACTAAAAATTCTGCACCAAAAAAATTAAAAATTCTGCAAAATTCTCCAGATTTTAATTGTCAAAATAACACTACATAATCACGCCAGTTCCAATTATTTTGGTAATTTATTTCAAAATACCTGTCAGCAAGTATGTTTGCAACAATACAGACACACATAAAAATTCCCCCAGGAGTAGAGAGTTAAAAAAAGCCCTATGATAAACCAGTTCCTGTTTCTCTGTCCCCTTCCCCCACCCCCACAGCCCAGCCGTGGGGCTAGACACCTGACAACCCCTTCCCTCCATAGCCCAGCCACGGTGCACCCCCAGCCAGTACACCCAAACCCTCTCCCCCTAGAGCCCAGATGTATGGCCTCCCTGGGCCAGATACTCACACCCCTTCCCCCACCCCAGAGCCCAGCCATGTGCCCTCCCCAACCCAGACACCCTCCCCCTTCAGAGCCCAGGGATCCAGAGGGAGGAACAGTCTGATGCTTGGTCCCAGGCTTGCATGGAGTTTCCTGCATGCTGCCCTCTCCTTGCCTCAGGGCATGCTGGGAACTGCAGCTGCCTGGAACCCTCTAACTCCCCTCCTCTCCCTGGCAGTGTCTTCTATATGCGAGCTGGGCTCTGACGGGTCCAGTGGCCCCGAGTGGCGGCCCACAGCACTGCACCCCTTTCTGTGGAGGAAAGGAAATTCTGCATGCACAACGTTAATTTCCACAAAATTCTGCATTGTGCAGTGGCGCAGAATTCCCCCAAAAGTAATGAGGGTGCTACTTCAGAAAGAAGAATCAGAGGATTGTGGATATGCACGCACATAGCCAGCCATTAAAGTCAGCATTACCAATGGTGACCACATATCATTAACCCAGACCCTGCACTTTGAGCCTATTCCAAAGCCCATGGAATTCAAACAGAAAAACTCCCTTTGATGTCAGGTCTTTATTTCCTATTCTAATTACAGGGAATGGTATAATAACTGTCTCCCACACACCATATACATTGTGAGGTTATTTTAATGCGACTGGGGGACAACTGCATGCCTCATTTGCTCATTTACTCACAATTGTGCATGAAAAATGGTGTAGCTGAGCAATGAAGACAGACAGTGCTAGTGGTTAATTCCAGAGAATAGCCCAAATAATCATCCCTCAGGATTGTTGCCTGTCAAAAGTTTTCTGGCAATGGTTTTTTTTCTGCCAAAAACAATTTTCCACCAAAATGGAAATTTTTATTTTAAAACATCTGGTTTCTTTGAAACGTCAGGGTTTGTTAGAGTAGGCATACAGGCCGAATAGGTAACTTTTTCTCTCAAGTAGTAAGAGAGTCATTAAACACACCTTGCATGTAATTTTCTACTTTGTATAACATCTGGCAAGTCCAGAATACGTTTCTCTAAAATGTGGGCTGCTGTGAACACAAGGAAAAAACAGAACTACAGTAACTGATGTCAGAATTCCCTTTCTGTGACTGATCTGATGCTATCAAATGAAATCACAGCATATGTCTCAGAGCAAGTCCTCACTGAGTAGCAGTCTAAAATCCTCCCTTATTTGAGCAACTGCAGGGACCAGTTTTCATTCTTTTTTGCCACACTTATTAGTTCCTTCTAATGTGTCAGTTAGGGTGTAGCTTGCTTCCTCTCTTTATTTTCCTCTTTCTATCTCATTCTTTTTTTCTCTCTCTCCCTCCCTCTCCTTTTTAGCTCTGCCTGGATCAAAGCTATCCATCAAATGCCATCTAGTTAATAATATACAATCATTTTGATTTTATGGAATTATATAAGCAAATCAGGCAGTGCAGCAAAGAGAACATCAGTTCTCCATTAGAGAGAGCGCTGCCTGTCATTAGCAATCTCCACTCCAGAAGTGACAAGCGCATGCCTGTGCTGATAGCACTGTCCCAGGCCCTTGGTGACTTGAGTGGTCCCCTGTGAGACTGGCATTGAAAGTTAGCCATACCCGGAGATGTCTTTTCCCCTGTAATTATCATCACAGGCTTGGCTACATATTCAACCTACCAAAGAAAGAACGACGTGAGAATAACTTCAGGACTTTGGCTTGGAACAAGAAAATCAAGCCCATTCAGTGTTCAGATAAAACAATCTAGGCTGAAGCCAGCTGTCAAAGGCATTCCTGGTCTGCAGCTGGATCGTTTTATCATTCCGGGTTTTTGTTTTCTCTTTCTTTTTTGTGTATCTTAACCCGCAATCAAAGCCCCCACGGATGGACACATCCTTGATAATGGAGCCCATGTTAGCATGTCTGATATTAATGATTCAGAAGTTTGAATAAAGGGTTATAGAGTCAGGAAGATCCAGAGAGCTGAGCTCAGAGGAGGGAGCCTTAACGTCCCAAGTTCTAATCACAGCCCTGCCACTGACAGAACAATTCCGGCCTACAACTCATAGTGGAAAGAACTGGGGCTTCAACCGGCTTCCCGACTGAGAAAATGGACGGTACATAGAGGAGTTCCCTTGGGATCAGGCACCCCCTTACAAGGGGTTACTTTCTATCCATTGACTATGCCAAAGACCCTCTCCTAAGAACTCAGCTACATGCTACTTTAGATGGAGCTCCAGTGGAGCACATCTTCTCCACGGTCCCCAGGGTATGCAGCCCCCCCATCCCATGTATCAGCCTTCTAGACCTGGTTCCCTTCTCCCACTCCTACTGGAACATGTGAACCAATCCTGCTGGGGAGGGCAGGATTTGTGCCACAAGCACAGCACAGAGAATACCACTCCATTTGTTCCCGGAGACGTTCTAGGACATAAAGGAGAACTCTTGACGAGCAGACAAGCAAGGTCCGCAAACAGTCTTGTGAGTAAAGATGCCTTTGCGGACATTTTATAAGGCAGATTGTATAATTTAAACAGTCTTCATTGTTCAGTTGCTTCCTTGGAGCCAAAGGCATCAATACGGACATTTCAAAGCCTGTATTTTTAACTAAATGTTCTGAATGTCCATCTCAGAACAGTTCGTATCACGCTCGTCCATGCACTAAGACCAATCCCATGTTTTGAGTCCAAAATGGCTTCCGTTTCAGAGTCAGGGAAATAGCATATGTGAAGTCTCCATGAGAAAGCACAGAGGGGGTCCCTGCAGCATGTTGCATCAGCTTTGCCTCATCACCCAGTGGCAGCTGCCTCTGGGGACAACTTAGAAATTTTGAGGTGCAAGTCAGCGAACACTAAGTTACAACCTGTCACAGAGCAAGCTACACACACCATAGTTACACGCTTATTGCTGCACAAAAGTATAATCACCTTAGTTCCACTTCAGTGAGCTCACCATGAGCTATCCAGTTCCAAAGGAATGGTTGGAAGACACCTAGCCACTACTGAGTTACTTACCTCTAGTTTATCGCCATGGAATTTCATCAATTCTCTCAGAGGACAAAATATCTGGGAATCAAGACCTGGCTCCAAAGTTCTCAACTTCAGAGATTTCTAAATGAAATGCCAATACCCAGAGTGGAAATTGCTTCGGTTTGCAAAACTGTACATCATAGAAGTTAATGAATCTCCTCAAAGACTCAAAGCCATCTTCAATATCTCATCTGCAGAGCTTCCTGCAAGAGTGCTACTTAGATTCTAAGTCCAAGGAATCATCCCCAGTCTTCAAGAGGTTTCTGTATCAAAAAACACCTGGTTGACTTCATCCGTTCAATAGTTCCTCCTTTTGACTCATGGTTATGAGTGCTGAGCTCTCATTATCCCTGAAGATTACATTTTCCATTTTGTCAATAACCCACCCACCCCAATGCTGTGGATGAGTCAATAATTCAAGCTGGGTCTAAGTAGAAACTTCTTAGCCTGTTTTACATGACTGATCCTTCTCTGAGTTTTACCAGCTTGGACTGTTAAGGATCTTGCCTTTGCTATCTTAATCTAGTTAGTTACTGCTCTCCTCAGAAAATTCCAAAGTATGCATACATACTTTCACAGCCTCGAGCCGTACTTCTACCTTGCACAAGTTAAATTTAATTTGAGATAATGTCCATGAAATAGAGCATTATCACAGACAGGGTCATGATTTTTTTCTGCTGTTACATAAATGCTGAAGCAAAGCAAAGCCTCTATTTTAAGAGCAGGAGACACTGATCTTCTGACATTGCTCCATTCCAAAGACATTATTTGTGATACAGCAAATTATTGCTATAGACACGGTCATATCAGTGGCTGAATGTTGATCACAAAAGAGTGGTACTTGCTCATACTTCCCTGGTGACTAACTCATTATTTTCCAGAATTCTGATTAGGATAGATGAATTGGCACTTAGAAACTAGGAAATGGGAACACTTAAGATAGTGCCTTAGCCAGGATGAAATTGACTTTATTGCAGAGTGTCTACATGAGGCTCTGGACATCATTTAGGTGCCACCCCACCCCCCACAGCCAGTGCAAGACTAACTTACCTAAAAGTCAGGTTTCAGAGTAACAGCCGTGTTAGTCTGTATTCGCAAAAAGAAAAGGAGTACTTGTGGCACCTTAGAGACTAACCAATTTATTTGAGCATAAGCTTTCGTGAGCTCACGAAAGCTTATGCTCAAATAAATTGGTTAGTCTCTAAGGTGCCACAAGTACTCCTTTTCTTTTTACCTAAAAGTCTTTGTTTCATGAACAAACCGGCTAGAATTTTATTTCTATAGCTTGCTAGTGACTTAATAATAAGCCATCTTGCAATCTGATTGCCTGGCTTTGTATTCCAACTTGTCAGTAGGTTGGAAGAGCTACAGAAGAGAGCAGTTTACAACTTTCCATCAGAGGTAAGAGCCCTGCTTTCGGAACCTACAGCTGACAAAAGAAGTTTTGTTTGATCACTAAGGGCCTGCAACCACTCAAGCTAAAGAAAAAAATCTCCCATTGACTTCAGTGGGAGCAGAGACAAGCAAGATTCAAAGAGGGACTGGACATGTATATGGAGAGCAAAAATACCCAGAAAAATCAGAAGTAGTGATGAATAAAATTTTGGATGGGAATTAAACCTCATGCTTCATGATTTAAGCCAATTTCTATTAGAAATCAGGATAAAACCTGTGTAGGGGGGTCCAATTATTCCACACTTGCTACTGGGGGATTCTTACCCCTTGCTCGGAAGCATCTGGTCCTGGCCTCTATCAGAGGCATAATACTGGACGTGCTGAACTCCAATCTGGTCCAGTGCGGCAATTCCTATGTTAATACATATCTATGCAAGGCTCAGTGCTCCTGTCGTATTCATCCAATAGTTTCTTTAGCCACCTTAGGAAAAACAGTAAACCCCCTGCATCTGAGCTGATCCAACCCATCAACAAAGAGAGCAAGCCATGACCTGCCTCCGCTTTTGTCTGTAACAGATCTGCAAAATTGCTCACCATCTGACAGCAATGGGAGCTGCTGGGAGTGGAGCAAAATTGAAAATCTGTCCCTGAGGGTATATAATTCTATGGGCGTGCAAATCCAGAGTGATTTGACTTTACAAATTTGACGCCATGTATACAGCAGCAGTAATTTGTTTCCAGATCTCTAATCTATTCAGTGTCTCTAAGGGATCCTAAATGGACTTAGAGATTTTTAATAAATGGGGCATTAATACTCTCTTTTTTACATTTTGCAAAGTCACCATATTTCTCACTATTAATGCAAAATATTTCACATGGTCTCCTCATGAACCAGGTTCCAAGACTCTTTTCCGAGTCAGTTCAATTCCAAAACTTGGATTAAACTTCCTGTTTTACCTGGTGCTTCAGATATAAAACAATGCTTAAGAGCTGACAGACTATCATGGGAATGTTTTTGAAACCCTAGCAAAACTTATGCATTCAATTCTTCCAGCAACAAACGCTTTCTTGAAATGAAATCAAGATGGTAGCCCTTTCCTTCCACTCTAACAAATTTTAACTTGTGACATACATACAAACATACAAGAATCAAACCATATGAACCTGGAAATAGGGTTAGTGCATGTAACCTGTAGTGATGAGTAAGTTTGGTTTAATTTGGTAGCCTGGTGCTTACTTCAACTTCTTCCACACTAACCAGACATTGTAGTTCAAGAATGGATTAGATATCATGCAAGAACAGGCTTTCATGAGATTTCCCGTAGATCCCACTTCCAACTGATCTGGAAATATTATTCAAAAACCAGCTTTTCTCATTGACTGGAAATCAGGAGTTCTGGGCCTTATTCACAGCTCTAGACTTGTGGGAGCAAGTGTTTATGTGATCACTTATTTGATAGTGTAATTGAAGACTTTACCACAATGTGTATGCATAAGAGGCCTGAACTAAGGTTGCACAGACAACTTTAATCCTGGCATTTCCTTCCTTTCAAGTGATGGACTTTGTAATTCTTTTTGCATAGTTTTTTTTCCCATGTAATATATACACAGGGAGACAGCATGTCATAATTATGTTAGATATGCTACACATGTAAAGGGACTAATATATCAAAGAGGCCAGTTTCACATTAGTTCATATGTGCATCAATATATGATCACACATAAATTCAGTATGTAAAACAGATGCTACATAAAAAGCATTTGACATTCCATATAGTTTTGTTCCACATGAGCAGCACTGATCTCCCAAATCAAGGGCATTTCAAGGTGCAAAATGAAGCTTGTTGCAAATTTACGAGTCTTTCGTGTCTCTTCGAGGCTTTTCTAGTGCTTTGACTTAACAAGACTGAGGTTAAGGTAGGTGTGATAGGCATTTAATTACAAGCACACTTTATTCCTCTGACAAGTTCATGTAAGAGTGTGCCTAAACGAGAGTAATTTCAGTCCCCGATCAGTACCAAGGCATTTGCTGAAGCAGAGACACACAAGTGAGGACAGAACAATTTAAATAATAGTCAGAGAGAACAAATCTTTGATTGCAAGTTCAAATGCGGAGAGGGGTTTTTGTGCACAAAACTAATGCACTTGCAAACTTCACAGATTCAATTAGGGAGGAGCAGAGAGAAATTACCCAGTGCTTAAATGAATACTGCAGTCACGGTCTTTGAATTTTTAAATGAACTCATTTCATCTATGCTTGCACGCCTTTCCACATTCACTATTTGTGACTATTCTAGCAGGGAATTTGCTGGCAGAAATGTTACCAAAAACAGTGCATTTTAAGCCAATATTAGAGAATAGTCACAAAAAAGTAAATTTTAGATTCATAACTGCAAATAATCACTCTGAGTCAGCAAAAGTATTTAACCATCATGACTTGTATGGGATTACTCACGTGCTTAAAGTTAGGAAAACACTTAAGAATCTTGCAGAATATGGGGCAATATTACAGTAGCCCAGTAGCTCCATTGAGCTAAGCACTGTACAAACACTAACTAATGGACACTCCTTGACCCAAAGGCAATCTAATTTGAGGCAAGATGCAACAAGTATGTTTGACAAACAAAAAAGGGAATGGAGAGGAGACGATGAAAATGAGATTGAATGATTCCACAGGTTGCTATTGCACAGCTCGATGATTCTTTAAGGACATTTTTTGTTAATAAATAAAATCTGTTGTTTCCCATTGATGCACAACCAAACTGTCCCCGGAGGCAACACAGCAGAGGTGGGTCTTGAGGACAGAGCTGAAGTATTCACCCATGAAAACTGATTGTAAGAGTAACAAATGATCCAATCGGGGAGCAGAAGCATGGCATGTTACCTACATGTGTCCAAACAAAACAGCTAGAATGTAAAATACTTGCCACAAACTATTTGCCGACAATCTGGACCCCTTCAGCGAATTACTTCCAACAACCAATACATTTGAGAAAATCGCAATCTGCTCACTGACCATTCATGAGCAGAGAAAAGGGCACAACTCATCAAATGAATTATCCATGTGCCCTAGTCACTGAGCTCTAGAATTGCCTGCAGGCCATCCGCGCTATGGCTGCCATCTACTCTGGTTACAACCCAACTCTTCATCCTCAGGGGACACAGAGGATTTCCATTGCCAGAGTAAGACCTTTGCAGCTACTGAAGGAGTTTGCAGAAGTCACTGTCCTCAAGAGTCCAGGCGGTGCACAAGATGAACACCAGCCTGCCACTGTTAATATAACAGTACAATGACTAGGGCACAAGCACTCCAGGAGAGGCCGTCTGGTCCAGTAGATTGAGCAGTGGACCAGGGCTCTGGAGACCTGGGTTCCGTTCCGGTTTTGCCTCTGACCTTGTTCAGTTTGTTTCCTCCCACCCTCTCTATTTGGATTGTAAACTCTTTGGCGCTGGGACCCGCTCTTATTGTGTATTTGTACAGTGTCTAGCACAACAATGCCCTGAACTTAGTGGGGAGTCTCAGGTGCTACCACAGCGCAAAGAAATAGAATGGCTAACCTCCATTTTCAGATGTCATCCCAGCTTCGAAAGGGTTTGTGCAGCTCACCTCTCTCAATCGGTTCCTCCGTCTGTCAGCAGCTCTCTGTGCTGAAGAGCCCATGGAACAATGTGAGTGCCCAAGTAAAGGGAAAGAGGAGACGCACCCAACATGGCTGCATCTGAACTGCCAGACACAAGTATAGGCTAAGTGCCATCCCAGATCTGCAGGAGAGGCTCATTAATATTAATGAAGGTGTGATTCAGTGAGTCTTTAGCAGATTCCATTAGCACTCAAAGAGGAAGGAAACATATTCATCCCCCAAGACAGGCAGTAACATATTTATGCCCTTTCTGCATTTAGCCTTACACATTCCAGTTTCTTTGTCCACCCAAGTGTTACGTTGAAATGTACATTGAAAACCATTTTAAAAAAGGTTTTTTCCCCAACCCAAACAATTCAAAAAACATTTTGGTAAACTTGACTCCACACGTTTAGGCCAAAAAATAAAAATCAGCAGAAAAAAATTTCTCAGCTTTATGTAGAACCCAGCTGTGGTGTCCTTTCTGGATGTTACAGGACAGAGGTGGAAAGTCGCCCACTTGTTCAGAAGGGGTTTGTTAGGTGGCAAAGATACAGAAGCTACCTGTAGGATTCTAACTGCCCCCATGATTTTTAAATCAAGGACAAAAGTGAACAGATGTGTAAGTTATAAAAATAGAGACAAATGAGCAGCCTTGCCTAATAATTATGGTCTTAACTTGAAAAACTTTGATTAATATTCTGATTACCAAGTATCTGATCCAATATCCATTGACGTCAATGAAAAGACTTCCACTGACTTCAGTGAGCTTTGGGTCACCCGCTTACAGCCAGATTTTGAAAGTGTGCCCAGCACTCAAAAGGGACTCCCGATTTTCAGAAATCCACTTAGGCTCTTAAGCAAAGTGGAGAGACTTTCAGAAGTTCTCAATGAAAGCTGCTGAATGCTGAGCATTTTCGAAAGTCTGTCTGCTTCATCAAGGTACCTAAAAGGGGGCTGGACCGCTTTTGAAAGTCCAGCCAGTTATTTAGGCCAAATGGGAACAGCTGGTTTTGAAAATCTGGCCCTACATGTTCAGAAAGCTGGCTTCCCTTCCGTAGCTGTGAATTAGTAGTAGTATCTGGACAGCGAACAGCCTGATCTGCGGCTATCCAAATGCTAATATCTGTGCCCGCAATTCGTTTGCAGGCATCCAAAAATTGTCTGCATGGGGTTTTTTTAGTGCAGACTATGCATGCCAGCAGGAAGGCTGAACCTCACCACACCTGAAAACTCACCTTTACATCTATAATGACACACCAGGAGAATTTTTTCTCAATTGAGCATGAAATCCTCGTACTAATCATTCATGTCAGGTTTGTCAGTTCTTGGAATGCAATAGTTTCCCTCCCCCTCCCAGACAGCCGATTCTTCCCATAAACCCAGAGGCTCCTGCTGTGAAGATAGCTAAAGTCAGAAGGGCACCATGTGGCTTCTTGTTGTTGCATGAGAAGGGAGCTTATGGAGGCTTGAGTTATTGAACTCCAAGCAAACCTTCAGGGATCTGTTCCCATGAGAAGCTTTTAGTGAAACAAGTACTGCAGGGCTGCCCCAGCTCTCCTCTTAGCATCTCTCCAATGACAGCCTGACTCTCACCCTTACTTTACAAGGTGCTTCATGCTTTACAGACATTTCAGTGCAGGTTCCCACTGCCCTGGAGCCCGGGGAAATCTCACAGTACTAAATGAAACCCAGTAATAATGTGTAAATTGGAGACAAAAATACAGATGTGCTGTAAAAAAAGATTCCTGCAGGCAGATATTCCTGTTGGGAGACCGTAGAGACCAACATGGCTGTTGTTTTTTTACACCCTCCAGAATCCGCCTGAAACCATCTGGCCTTTCACAGAAGGAAATTGTGGGGGCGGAGGGGAGGGAAGCTAATGCACCTGAAAAGAACAGGGTTTGTATTACACAGGCTCCTCCAGCATGTGCATATGCAAGTGAAGCACAGAGCGTGACCAAGGGAAGCTTGGCAAATGGTCCAAAGCAAGCCAGGGGACACGTCCCAAGCCGAAGAGAAACATGAAAGCAGAAGTCTGTACATCAGCTCGCGACACGGTTGCATCTGAATCTCGGCATCTTTTTGGAGGCCTCTGCCTTTTGATTTTGTGCAGTGGCAGAGCAAGCCCCTTTTGCATACACAAACTTCAGCCCATGCTGTTAGAAAGTCCCTAAGGAATGAGGGACATGGGACATTAAAAGCTTTTTTTTTTTTTTAACGTGTGTCTCTTTGCAGAATATCCATTATCTTTGCAGTTTTTGATGCGGAGAAGGGAGGATGTGTACCACTCACTCTTGATTTAACCCCTTCTCTTCCCTTACTTTCCCTTGAAAAGAAAAATCCCAAAACTAATTTTTATTTCTTATCTATTTTATTCTTAAGTGGTTACTATAGAAACCACACACACACACACGCACACACACAATGTAGCGGTGGCTAATATCAGTGTAAGTGTCATTCCCTGGGTTGTATAACCCAGCTGTAATCCTGGCAAGGTTTATAAAAAGGGGTGAATTGGCCAAGCCCTTGGGGTGGAGGGAACACCGCAATGCCTTAAGGAATGATATTTGATAGAAATCATCTCCCCAACCCCATAAGAGTGACACTTACACCTGTGACTCAATCAGCCCATCTGAATATCAATTTCTCACTGCAGCCTGACAAGATCCAGAGAGTCCATTGTTACTTTTCTGAGCAACAGCCATATATTTCAGAGAGCTTATGTATAATGAAATACAAGCTATACAGAAGGAAGTGGCACTGAACAAATGGCTCTGCAGTGTAATGTATTCAAAGAAGTTTGATTTAAATCTAGGTGAGAGGTAGGTGGAGGTCCTACAATCTGTTCAGCAGGCGTCTTGCCCTGCCAAGGGTTTAAAAGTTATTCACAACTAAATCAGATATGACACGAACCTGTGCTAAACTGCATTGGGGAAAAAAGACAACGGAGGAAGACTGCGAGATGCATCTTGTTTTATCCTCTCTGGATCTGAGAGAAGCAATTCAGACTGCAGGAGTGAATCAAAGCTGAGCATCTTTCAGTGGGTTTTCTTGAGCTCACATTTCTCAAGCTGGCAGGAGCACATTACTAGGACACATCTGTAATTTCCTTTATTTGGCTCTGTATTTGCTGGCATATGTACAGTCTCCCCCTGAAGTAGGAGGAAGCATATGTTTGGACTCTTTTCTGGGTCAGAGAATGCTGCTGTAGTGGGAAGATCTAACACAGGATATTTGGTGTGTCTCTTGCAAAGTTATTAGTTGGGCAAGTAAAAAAAAAAATCTGTCTCTAAGTAGCCTTCTGCTGATTGGGTGACCTTAATTAGGCTTTAAAATGGAAAAGGCTAATAGGAAAGAATGACATGCCTGTCGGGGTGAATAAAATATATCGATCGCTAAGTAGCAAGCTGGCAATCATTCGCTAGGAGGAAAATCTATGATTAAAAAGTAGCTTGGTGATAAACATAGCATAGCTCCTAATTCATTCATTTAGATCTACTTTAGTCAAACACATGTGATGTGCTCAATGCAGGAGCAACTGAAGGATATTCTACAAACATGTGTTATACAGGAGGTCAGAGTAGATGATTAATGGTCCCTGCTCTGCCCTAAAAGTCTGTGAGTTCACTAAGCTACCATCAGGCTGATGGAAGATCCCATGTTATCTCAAAGAGATGCCGCCAGTAATCTCACAAAGATTTAGATACAGAAAAAGACGGAGGCAGTTACCATCCCGCACATAAGGGATGTATATATTGTTACCCAGACCCTCATCAGCCTCCAGAAATGGGACTTTATTCCTCACAAGTGCTGTCAACCCCCGAAATGCGAGACTCATTCTATAACCCATGGTCAGGACTGAGCACCTCTCTCCAAATGAGCCTGAGGACTAGCCAGCCCATCCTGCCATGATCAATGAGCTCAGCTGGGTTGCAGCAGGAGCTCCTGATTGGCCAGCCCACCTGATCTGCTGGCCCCCCTCCGCCAACCTGTCTTTAAGCTCAGAACAGCAGCAGTGGGCTGCTCAATGCTTTGGTCCCCAGCTGCTCTTGTGCTTGTCCTGCCTCAGCTCCAGCCTTCTTCCTGGTTTCTGACTCTAGCTCCCACCCTTGGCTTTGGTTTCCAGCCCGCTCAGCTCAGTTCTAACCATGTAGCAGGACTGCTCGCAACCAGGCCTGACACTCATAACTATAATGTCTTTGACAGGAATGCCACTGTCTGGATTCTGTGTAGTACTTATGGGGAATGGCTTTGAGACAAGATGGGTCAGCACAAGGGACAAGCATGTTCTGGGGGTGCCTGACAGTAAATGGAACAAAGTATTTAATACCTGCTCGTCACTCGTCCCTTTAAAAACTGATTCTCTGCACACGAAGGAGAGGATTTATTACTCGCCTTGTTTGCTGCAGTAGCAATTGAATTCTCAGGGGCACACGTGTGAAAAAGCAAAGGTCAATCTAAGGAGGAGAAAATAGAAGAAGGCTGTTGTAGCATCCCTGAAGAAGGACAGCATCTCAGATTTGAGTGAGTTAAACTATTACCAGTCACATTATGGATGGAACTGGATTTGGTTTCTCACTCAGAGATTCCCCAGACTGTCCCCATATAGCTTTCTAGCCTACTTCCTCCACCTCTGCACTTCCTGGTAGATCCTTGCAGTATCCACAAGTTAGTGGATCAACTGACACATCCATCATCTGAAAACAATTATTTCCATTTGCCTAATATTGCCATCCCCAATCATTCAAAATTCATTCAGAAGTCATGATATTGACTAAAACACCATGAGATCTTAAAAATAACACATTTGGAGTTCTGATTATTTACATTAGTGGAACCTTTAGCTTTCATGTTTTCAAGCCTACTTCTACAAGGGCTAGAAATTTTCATTTAAAATAAAAGCTGAGATTCTAGTGTATTCACATGACTCCAGGAGTTGGGGCTTTAAGATAAACACCAAATGTGACATAGGTTGGCAACAGTGAACACCAGTGCCAAAAGCTAGGTGTACAGACACAGGTGTTATCACCCATGTCTCCTTCAGTCATGTGAGAAATGTTGTCTCTCTCCTTTAGCAGTGAAAGCAAAACAACATTCACATACTGATGTTCATGGGTGGGGGTGGGGGGCAGGTGGCAGGGAGAGTATCATAGAATGTCCTGAATGCACAAAGGGGGATTTCCGTGATGACAGACTGAACAAAGGGTTACCATTGTGTATAAAAGAGACTACAAGGCCCATTTGCCAGTTCAGGGAGTACACTCAACAAGAGACTCACTAGGACATTCCCCCCCCGTATCATGTAACCCACATACTATATTCTGCCAGATTTGATTCCAAAGAAAGGGCAAGAAGTCATGGACCTTAGTGACTCATTGGTGTCTCTGCATTTATGCAGAAAGCAGCAGCGTTTGTGAAATATTTCAAATACTGTTTAAAACAGGAGTCGCTGTATGCAGTACTGTAAATGTTTATTTACTAACCCGGTGTGTGGTACTCGCTTTGAAATCGACTGGAAGATGTTCAAACCTACAGTCAGGATTTTGAATATTACAGCCCTGGGGTTTGACTTCAGGTAAAGCTCTCTGAAAAGTCCTGAAAAGACAGAACCTCTGCTCTGTGCTTCAACAAGAGCTAAGCTGAGACACAGGAAAGAGAAGTGTATGTGATTTACCCCAGCACCTGGCACACTCACTTACTAGCAGAAATGTCACAATTAACTTTGTTTTCTGAACCTAGGATCCATCCTGTAAGATTTAATTATTTTGTTCCATTTACCCTGAATAGCCCAGGGATTGCTGCTAATATAATAACACAACAGTCCCCTTTCCTGTCGGTGATAAATCCATGGCCCACAAGTGCATGCATTTGCAGAGAGTGGGGATGAAGGACTAGGGAATTTATTCTTTTGTTTTCCCATTTGAAGAAAACCTTTTTCCATAGTCACGACGGAGGAGGAGACAGGCGCACTTGGCAAAGAAACCAGTAGCAAGCCGCACTTTGCTGTTTAATATTTACACTTTGCTATACAGTCAGTGTTCTCGGGGTGTTTTGCAGGACCACAGTGTTCCAGTGCTGTGTTCTGGAGAGGGCTCTGGGGGATGAACACCATTCAGGGAGCTGTGAGCATCCATTTCCAGGAGGATTGGGCTTTTTAAAACAAATCATTTGGTGCAATGTGATCCATTGCCTAGGCAAACAATTTGCTCTTCAGGGGGATTTTGTGAGCCAAGGAATAACTCAGTGTGATAGGGTGTACGGACCCCATACCGGGCCTAATGAGAGCCTGTGGGTGCAAGCAGCCATAACCAGCTACACCTGCAATAGGTGTCAAGCCCCAAGGGAGGAGTTAAAATGGCTGAACCTGGCTCAGTTAGGCCCTGACCGGGAAGAGCAGATCTCTGGCTCTCACGCCACTGAGAGAAGCGTGGTTAGGGCCAGGGAGCTGAGTGGGACTGGGACAGCTGGCAGACAGGGCCTCCCTGGAGGAAGGTACGTCTGCAACAAGCAGCCCAAGGCAGTTGGGAAGGAGCGGCAGGATGTGACTCCGCCCAGGATTCTGCGTGCTGATGAACAGGATTTCCTGGGGGAAGATGCCTGCTGACTACCCTTCCAGGGGAAAGGAGAAATCTCCCCTGGGGAAGAAGCAGCTGGGTGGCAGAAAGTGCTACAAAGCTCTGCAGGAAGCTGGTGGCCAAGGCTTAGGGAGAGTGGAGGTGATACACTGGGAGCCAGCCTGGGAAGAGGTTGAGGCAAAGGCCCAAGAGAGGGCAAGGTAGGAGGTGGCTCAGGGAGGTAGGAAGGGATCTGTGTAGTGCTGCCTTCACTGCCTATTCAAAAGGATCCTAATCCAGGACGCAGTGGAGAGAGCCTGGGTTCCCCTACTGGCCCACCTAGGAAGATAGAGAAGAACCCACTGCTCCCTGAAAAGGGGGGAAGGACTACTGAAGGCCCTCTGATAACAGGGGTAAGGGCTAGTGAGTCTGGACTTGGACCAAAATGGCACGTCCAAACTTTTGTTGGACTACAGATTTACCCCAGAATGGGCAGGACTCTCTGTGACCCAGCTGGAGCAGCAATCAGCAGGGGGTGCAAAAGGAGAAGTGGCCAGACCTAGGCACTGGGGGGCGCACCAGGTGGGGCGTCTCATGCTTACGGGCACCTCTAGCAAGTGCCTCCCAAGCTTCAGAGATCATGTAGGCTAGGTCCCCGCTTGCAACATGACACACCTGCGCAGGTCATCAGTTGAACCCAGTTGGACCTCTGGATGTAAAACCACTGCTGCGAAAGCTAAAGATCCCTGTTTCCATAGAGTCAAACCCCTACATGTGGAGTGGCTACTAGAGGAGGGCAGAAACTCCTGGTACGAGTTACACTTCCTTTCCCTTCGTTTTCAAGGCAGGGGCTCCCAGATGTCTCCACCGATACGCCAGCCAGCAGTTTGATCAGAGCCCTGTACTCATGCAGCTTCGTAGCCATTAAGCACCTGCCTAGAGGAAGGACTGCATATTCCTTGTCTAGCGCATTGCCCTCCCAGTCACGGCGACACGCCAACCCCTGACCAAAGTAGTGCAGTGGAGCTGCAGAAACGGTTTCTTTCTTAAGTACTTTAGTTTATTAAAATCAACTGGAAGTAGAGTGGAGAGGGGATGGAGCTTAAGGGGATGTGTCAAATATTACTGCATTTGTGCAAACAGCCAAGAAACAGACAATAAGGGCACATTCACACTTTGAGCTGAGGGTGAGATTCCCAGCTCAAGGAGACATATGTGTGCTAGCTCTCATTGACCTATACACTATAAAAATATGGGATAGCCACAGCATCACAACCAGCAGGAATGACCAGCTGTCCCGAGTTCATGAGCCTAAACCTCGGATCCTTCAGTCCCATTGACAAGACTACTCACATGACTAATGGTACCAGACATGCTTAAATCTTTGCAGGATTGAGGCCTAAATGCCCTGTCCTATCAGCTGAGAATCTTGACAAACATTTCTAGTTGCTTTATATTTTAGCACCTGTAACGTTCTTGTTTATTACACAAAACACTTTAAGTTTTATTTCTTTGATTTCGACACTACGCAGTGGCTAATCTCTGAGGGTTTAAAGATGTTCAGACATTCTATAAACAATATTCTCGACAAGCGTATCTGTACAAATTGTTTTTAATATATTCTCTGGCTTAATCAGATTTCAGTGTCAGAATCTTACTACAATATGGAGTAAATACAGCCAAAAAAACTGCATGCATTTTAGAATACATATAATCTACATATGATAAATATATGTAATAATTAAGATGCTTAAAAGCTTTTTTTAATTAAGTGAAAATATGTAATGCACAATGCAAACTGCAAATATTTTTAAATGTTTAACCCCCACTATGTTATTTTCTGCTTCCTATTCTTCTACAAGTTTCTTCCAGGCATGCTGACAGCTAGCAACGTTAGCATTAAAATGAATCTTTTTTAAACAAATACAGCCTCATGTTGCTTACTGTAGTTGTGAATTAATATCACTTACTCAAGGTCTTGATTACATTCAATCATAATGTAATCATTTTATTTCCCAGTGGTTTAAATACATAAATAGCTGCAGCATATTTATTACATGTTTGCATTTTAATATTTTCTTTAATTAGGTGCCAGTGTATTACAGACTATAACATAATTACACAGAGGGAGGGCATATTGTTTATAGTTAACTTCACATACTTGGGATTTTTTTTTTTTTTTGCTTTAATCTTTGTAAGGTGCCCCCAGATACTATGTACCTTGAAATCTATAAATAATAGGTCTTAATAGACTTCATTAATACTCACGGTAGTTTATATTCTGAATAAACAAACTCCGGATGAGGGTGCGGAGTCTCATTTAGGCCACATCTACGTTACAGATTTCTGCCAGCATAGCGCTGTCAGTCAGTGGCATGAATTGGTGTGATCCCTGACTGAGAGCTGTGCTAGGAAGACCCCCTACCATATTACACTGGCAATTATACTGGCAAAACTGCACTTTTGCTGGTGTCAACCCCAGCTGCTCACCGTACCGGTAGGAAGTTATTCAAGATGGGGTAAATCTGCCTAGTGGCTTTTTACCCTGGTCTAACTAGTTTTGCTCAAGAGGGGGCTGGAATAATCTATCCTGGTAAACGTGCTGCTTGGCTATCGCAGGAGAGCTATGGGGCTGTAGCTAAGCTGGCATAGCCCCGTAGTGTAGACACAACCTAAGAGGAGAAAAACAGGGCAAAGGACAGAGCCCACACAGAGCTCAGGAATGTCAAGAGTGTTCTCCCTACCCTACAGCCAGGCTATAAAGGGAACAAGGAAGCAGCAACCTCTCTGATAAGCCAGTTATTTAAAATCGATATACTAGCACTGGCAGATAGACCAGCCCTGCGGCAGCACTCTACAGCAAGGAAGCCACCAGGTCCCAGTGAGAATCTGTGTCAGAGCCAGGAGGAGAACCCAGGCAGCTTCGTCCTGCGGTTCAACCACAAGTTTAGTTTCCCTCTCTCAGAAACACATTAATGGCAATAACGTCAGTGGGTCCAATAACAGAGAAACATGGGTTCTAATAAAATATCAGAAAGGACAAGAGGTGCCATGCAGGGAGAACAAAACACTTGAACTTCAGGTGGTTGACAAGTATGAATTTGGCTTGGAGCCAGCTAAGACAGCCAAATCTAAACACACACAGATGTAGTGAACCAGAGTGCTGTCAATCATCCAGGGCTCTTTAAAACTAACAACAAAAACTCAGCTGTAATTTACACAGTCACTCTGTTTCCTGTCATGTGCCCTAACCCACAGGGATCCTGTAGGAGAAAGCAGATAGAGCTGATTGTGTGGGTGACTCAGGCCCTGATCCACAAAGGTACCTCGGCACCTAAACCTGAGACTTCGGTGTTTAAAACGTGGGTTTTAGGCTCCACTCTGATCCACCAAAATTCCATCATAGCCCGTAGGCACCTAAACTCACTCAGTGCCTACACTGTCTGCATGAAAGTTCCCTTGGTGCCTATGTGTCGGCCTCTGGGCATGAACATTGCTGCCTCATTCTAGGCATCTGGTTGCCTGTCTCCTGCCTAAGCCCCAGGGTGATTCACGGATCAGCGGAAAACAGGCATTCAGCCACATAAATCGTGTACTCAGAGTGCCTCCTGATCAGGTCCCATTTAAAATCTGGCTGCTGGAGAAGATGGTGCCACCCACCTGATAACTTTTAGCCCAGTGCTTAGAGCCCTTGCCTGGAGTGTGGGAGACGCACCCTCACCACTTTCTCCAGCCATTTCTCTGTGGACCAAGGCATGTACCTAACTCATTCCCGCAATGAACAACTCAGGTTTCTAAGCCACCTGACTCCAGAACAGAGGTATGCGTTCATGAATTGCTAAGCAGAGAGAGGCACCTCTCTCTGGCCTGGACCTAGGTGCCCATCTCTGAGGAGACAGGACTTAGGACACACACCTTTTGCTGGCCTCTCCATTGGTTAGCTTAGGTGGCTCCCTGCCTAGCACGCTTGCTTTTGTGAATCACATTGTACGGTATCTCTCCCCCTACCCCCATTCATTATACAGGGAGCCTAAGCACCTAACTCAGGCTTTGCGAATCACATTGTACGGTATCTCTCTCTCTCTCTCCCCCACCATTCATTATACAGGGAGTCTAAGCACCTAACTCGAGCTTTGTGAATCGCAGTGTTGTTCCTGTGATTTTCTAGGTGCTTGAAGGTAAGGCACCATGCCTGTGAGAGTTGCAACACTGCAGTCCCTTTACAGATCCAGGCCTTAGTGCTTATCCCAGATAAAGGAAGCTGTAAGTCTAGAGGCTTCTGGCCCGTGAGAATGGTATTGTTCTAAGGTCACATAAACAGTTATATTTACTCCCCAGATCCAAACAACGGGCGCAGACTTGTATCGAACGGGAGAGTGCTAATTACAGGAAAGGTACAATAAACTTAGCAGAGCTGGTCAGCTGCAGCTTCAGTTGTAGGCATTGTCAAGCAACCTAGCCAGCATTCAAGCTCTTGGGGACTAACACCTGCTTGGATGAAAGCCCAAACCAAACCATCCCTTTCAGCCTCTGGCACACAGAGGCCTGCCTTTATACCTGGGTAATTGACACAGATGTTATCACTCATTAAATTGAGCATAGCTGGGATCTGAGTTATCAACCAGCTGATGCCCATTCTTTCTGGTGCTTCCCTGTGTTATGCTAACCCAGGCAGCAAGCTGAGAGCCAAACCCACTGCCTTCCCTGGCACAAAAGGACTTAAGAAAGGTGACTAAGGTCCATAGCTCCCCATCCCAAGGAGGAATGAGGAAAGGGATGTGACATTTCTTCCATGTTATCTCCTCAGATGAGGAGGGGTTTGAACCCCACAGCTGCAACAGGTGGCCTAGCCCTGGACTCAGTAGATCCCCCAGGGGATCTATGGTCTCTCCTATAGCTGCAGCAGGTGGTCTGGCCTTCAGACTCAGTATATTGCCCATGATTTATGCAGACCTGTGGGATCTGTTAGAGGCACTAGGCCAATTCCTCTGCATTGGCTTTGCTTCTCCCTGTGCCAGCTCTCTGGCTGTACAACTGCAATTGAGCCTCTCTGTGCCCGTAGAACTGTCATAACAATAGTAGAGGGAACAACTGACAATGAGTGACATATCCGATTGACTTAGCCTCTTTCCCCGCTCTCGGGATGTTAACTAGCAGCAAGTGGCTGCCTCACATTTATTTGTGGCTTTAAATAATTCAAATAGTTCTTTGTGCCAATTTTTTTCAACTCTGTGGGCTGATTGCAAACAGTTCTTTGTAAGCATTCTCTGGTCCAGCTGTGCTGCTTGGTTGTGATAGGTCACGTAGACTTGTTTCGGCTCCCTGATTAGATGAGTGCACAAACACTTCCAGTGATAGGGCCCAACATGCAGTAATTTAAAATTTTGGCTTCTGCCAAACCTCAGACTTATAACTTGGATGTTCGCTGCGGGTGGAATTCACCCAGGTGTCTTGGGCCTGCTGCTGAGTCTCTGCACAGAGATGAGTTCTACCCATGCTGCCAACCTTCGCGCTAGTAAAACTCAATGGCAGAAATGCTAAAACATATTAATCTTCCTCATGGGAGTGTTTGCAAAGGTCTTTGAAATCCCTGGGTAAATGGGGCTATGTAAGTGCAAACTAAGGCCCCCCGTCCTAGCAGCTGCTCAGAGTGGGCAGATCCCTGTGCAGTTCCCCATCAAAGCCATGGGGTTCTGCGCTGGCACAGGAGAAAAGAAGGGCTAAAGTAGAGATGTTAAGATAATGACTTACTTAAATGAGATATAGGGTGAAAACCTTGTCTGCTTGTTGAATGGATTTCAAGGTTATTTCTGATGCTGTAGAATGTGCAACTCTCAGATTGTCTTGAAAAAGTTTTTAACCCCCATCCCCCAAATTTAAAACAATGCAAATTAAATCTAAAAATTCTAAATAGTATTTAGACTTGGACATATTTAGAATTGGAGATATTGCAATGTCCGGGTTATGAGAATGGAAGTTACTCCTTGCTCACTGGGAAAGCTGCTCTTGGACTCTGGGTTTAGAGCACGGCGGCAAGCCCCCTGGGGTGAAATGCTGGCAGTTGATATAAAAATTCCCATTTCTGAGACTGGAGGTCAGGATTTCATCCATGGAATGTTCTGCATACTCATGCTTACACAGACAGAAATGCTGCTTTTTTCTCTGCAGGCTGTTCAGGTTATGCAAAGTATTTGAAAGACTATGGGCTATGTTTGCAATGTTTCTAAAGGCTTAAGAACTCAGCACCTACATGTGGCACTGAGTTCTCAGAAGGGCTCAGCTCCCTTTTAGGCACCAAAATAAAGGGCAGGGGTGCAATCCTAGCCCCACTGAAGTCAGGGTTTCACTCCTGATTTTTCAGAAGAGCTCAGCTCTGAAAAGCTTGTCCCTTAGACCTATATAGGAATGGGACCTCTTGTTTCTCTCTGTTGTGCATGTACTTCATACTACCGTCTCCCAAGAACTTCTCTCTGCTTCCACGGTAACTTCAGTGAGAGCAGCAATGGCTCAATTGGAGCTGTGCACCTGCCTATCAGGGTGGAATTTAGCCCTGTTGCTTTACTTGTGCATCCTGAACTGCAAAGGATTTGCATGTGCAAAACAGTTGTAATTAGCATCCTTGGACCTGATCACAGAGGCCTCTTTACTCCACTCTGGCAGTGCACCTACTATGCACCTACTTTAAGGCAGACTTTACACTGGTACAGTGACGGAAAGAGCACTTTAAGGCTGGTCTGCACTTGAAAGTTATACCAGTATAACCATATTGGTCAAGGGAGTGATTATTTTTTATTGAAAATGATATAGTTAGACTAGCACAAGCCGTAGTGTGGACACAGTTATAATGGTGCCAATAGCTATGCTGACAAACCCTCAGCGTAGATGCATGTTATGTTGGTATAAAAGCTTCTGCTGGAAAGCTTACACCTTGAGACACATAAGTAGACTTGGCAGAGTTCAATTCTTACTTTGTTTAATTGACGGATAATATTGAGTCTAAAGGTTTTCTTTTATTTAAATTTTCATAGTTGCACAAAATTATGGATTTTAAGCTATTTTATCAATTTAAATTTTCACAGCTGCGGGAAATTATGGGGGAATCAGACCATGGCGGGGAAGGGGGTCAGACAATTATTTAATGACAGGAGACATCGAGATTCGAAAAATTAAAGCTCTATAAAACAGTAACGCACAAATTATCAGCATCATATGTCAAAATATACAAAGTAAATAGCAATAAATGAGACTAATTAGTTCTCAAGCCATGTTTTTCTTACTTTTCCTCTGTGTATGTTTCAATTATTATTGATGGAAATATTTTTTCATCAGTTGGTGCATGTATGGTGAAATCAACGTTTACAGATAAAAATCTCATCTTTCCGAGCCTAGACATAAGCTACGCCAGGAAAAACACTCTTTGGCTGAGACACACTCTAGGGCTTATACAACACAAAAAACAGTTTGCACCAGCGGTTCTCAAACTTTAGCAACCCAAGGACTCCCATTTTGATTTAAAATTTTTCTCGGACCCCAAGCCTCCCACTCAGCCCCAGGCTCCAGCCACACTCCACCCTTTCCCCCAAGGCCCCACCTCTTCCCGCCCCCGCTCCACTCCTGCCCCTCCTCTTTCTTGCCTCTTTCTGCCCCCTCCCCCAGGTGGGCCCTGTCCCTGCTCCTCCCCCTCCCTCCCAGCACCTCCCGCACACCGTAGAACAGCTGTTCCATGGTGTGCAGGAGGCACTGGGAGAGAGGGGGAGGAGTTGAACAGCAGGGCCGGCCCCAGACTTGACCCCCTTCCCCCCTGGAGTACCCTGGGACCCCAATTTGAGAAACGCTGATCTATACCAAAAAGCCTTTGCTGATATAGCTATGCTGACAGTGCCCGCTAGTGGAGATGCAGTTTATATTATAGAAGACACTCTTTTGGCAGAATAGTTAAACTACCTCTGAATAACAAACTGTGTTGGCCAAAAGAGTCTTTTGTCGATACGTTGTGTCTACACTGTGGAGTTTGCACACCCTTTGCTGACAGAGGTCTATAAACAGAATTTTCTAATGTAGACTTGGCCTTTGAAGGCAGTGGCATGTTCCCAAAGCAGGGCAATCAGGAGAGTTCGCTCCCCTACAAAAAAGGCACGGTCAATTCCTGTACGCAGGGTTGAACAAGGCACAGTCGGGTTTTCCCAGACCCCACTGAAAGCAGCATCCCAGAATCAGGCATTTAAGCTGAGGGTTCGAAAGGCACTTCCCCCACGTCTCTAAGGCAGTCTGATTCCAAATGCAACGGTTGCTCAGAACACACGCCGACCCTCTTGCAGCACCTAGAAAGCTGGCTTCAGCCTGCCTTCCTTTGCAGACAGAGGGTCTGCAGCTGTGATCATTCCTGTCATCCGCCCCACACCTTGCTCTCTTCTGTGATCGACTGGTCTTGGGAAAGCTGCTGCATGTTCCTTCTCCAGAGGAGCAATGAAGCAGAGCAGGGCATTGCCATTGATATCGTAATGACCATATCCAGACACTAGGGGTGTTTCCAGGCTCCCTCTGCCCATTCACCCCACCAAACATGCAAACCCAGCTGGGGACGACACTGTGCTCAGAATAAATCAGTGGTGATGAACAGGGGCGAGTAATCTTGCAGTGGCACGGACATTGCCTGAAGGAGATGTACGCCATGCAATCCTACACCAAACACAGCTTTAATTCTACATGCTGTGTATTGAAAGAGCAAGCTCTCATTTCTCACATATCACCACTGTCCACTGTAACTGTCCATAAATCACCCTGTGATGCTATACTTAGCAGGAGAGTTGGGAACCACCCGGGCTGCATTACACAACATCCTAATGAGCAGAGTGTCACATGAAGACATCCCTGCATCAGCCCTCAGACAGAGCCAGGGGTTCATCTCCAACACCAGGGGCTAGAAATTCCGCCTGTTGTTGTTTTTTTTTTTGTTTTCTCCATAAGTTGGCATGAGAGAGTGGCTTTGCAGCCCAGTTTGCATGCTGGGCACGCAGCCCACTTGATCTGCCACCTCTATTTTGAGCAGCTTTCTCTATTGCCTGGGAAGATCGGGGTTGCTGAAACAATGGAGTTTAAAATTGCTTTGCAACCCACAAGAAGTGGGTTTTATTTTTATTCCTCTGTGTTTTTCTAAACACACATACACATCAAAAGTAGATATTTCAAGAGCATGCAAATGGATATACAGCTATCTATCTTGGGTATTTATAACGGCCCCCAGTACCCTGGTATTGGAGCCATTCACAGTCTGTACCATATTTCTCTTCACAATATCCCCAGCTGGCAGGTAAGGGCTACTTTACAGATTAGGAAATGAAGCAGAGAGACTAAGAGACTTACCCAAAGTCACACAGGCAGCCTGTGGCAAAATAGGAAATGGAGTCCCTAAACACTGGGCCATCCTTCCTCTCAATGGCATGACTCCTAAACACCTCCACACTTCGAGCTCCTAGGCACAATCACATCCTTCCTTAACATCATGCTCACTTTGCTCCTTCGTCCACAATTAGCAAGATGGAGCTGCACAGCAGGGGAAAAGACCTCACCATGTGTCATGATACAGCAGCCTTTCCTAGAAACCACTCCCCAGGCTCCAGAGGCAACTGCTGTGTTTGGCTTCGGAACATCACAGAGTCTGCCCTGGAAAACATGAGCCATTTGGCCCCAGCCTCCATTTCGGCAGCAATGCTGGAAATTGAATGGGGAAAAAAAGATGAGACGGGAGGAATTTATTTTCAGTTTCTGTTCATTATAGTGAGAGAGTAGGATGCTACAGAGAAGGTCTATATCCTGCAAATACTTAAGCATGTGTTTAACTTTACTAAAAAAGAAAAGGAGTACTTGTGGCACCTTAGAGACTAACAAATTTATTTAGTTTTTCCACTGAATGCATCCGATGAAGTGAGCTGTAGCTCACGAAAGCTTATGCTCAAATAAATTTTAATCTCTAAGGTGCCACAAGTACTCCTTTTCTTTTTGCGAATACAGACTAACACGGCTGCTACTCTGAAACCTTTAACTTTACTGACATGACTAATCCAACAGACTTTAATGGGACTAGTCACCTGGGTAAAGTCAAACATCTGTCTATGTGTTTGCAGAATTGGGCCTACATGGTCAAACCCATCTGTTCGTTTTTATTTCTCATTTCCTTTTATTGAGGAGACATTACACCATCTCCAGTCTCCATTACAAGGACATGGCAAGAGAGTTACTGCTGGTCACTCTTCTCACTGTCCTAATGAGCCCAGTTTTACTCACAGAAGCTAAAGTTATGCAGCAGAGAGCCCTTTGGAAAAGATGCAGCCTCCACTAGCAGATGGTTGACATCGTGACCTTCAATATGGAAATGAACTAAATGAAGCATTCTAGAGTTTACTTCAACCTGCTAACATATGTTAAAGCTAAAACTGCCTTTCTACTCCACCTTAACCAGCATGTGATTAAAAACCCTTCCCTTCTCCACAGTGAAGACAAGGCTACACATTGAACTTTAGCCCCCATCACAGCCACATGGCTACAGTGCAACTTGGGAAAGTAATGAGAGTGTCTAACACAGCTGGACACCACAGTTCATAGCGTACTGTTGTGCATGGTTAGCTAGAGAAGTGTTAAGGTGATGGCTCTCCCAGCCACACCCTTATCCCTGATGGTTTTTCTTGCACTCAGATCAGAACACCTGCAGCCAGAACCCACAATACTGAAGCTGTGCAGAAAGGACAGGGATAGGCTTTGTATTGGCTTAATGGGCCAGATTCACCCCAGTGGAATTCCACTGGGATTAATGGAATCCTACCAGGGCCAACTGTGTCCCTTTGTCCATACAACACCAACAACCACGCTGCACCATCCTTAGGTCTTTGCCATTCAGACTGACATGAGGAAATGACCTTCCCTCAGCCCATTTTCCATTTTACAGCTCCTATGTTTGATGTTTGCATTCCAAGCCAATCAGCTGAGCTCGCTACTCCATATTCAGCGCAAAGGGTAAGCAGTGAGTGACCTCCCTTTAACTCCATGGAGTTGCACTTCATTTATAATTTGGCCCTTTGCCACATTTTATACCCCTTCTCTCAAGTTCAATTAAAAACACAACACGGAGTATCCAGGCCTAAGGCTCGGTGATTAACTGGGATAATACATGCAGAGGGGCTGAAGCACAGCTGAAAAGCTGGTGGATTGCAGGTTTATAACCACTCTTTCTCAACTGGCTTTTAAACCACCATATGCCACAAAAAAAAGCTTCTTTGCATGTAGGGTATAAAGGAGTATGTTCCTTTGCTTTTCATATTCACAGCCCAATGAAGACCCCACCCATTCACCACTCCTCTTTATCTGACAAAGTGGAAGGCAAGACCAGAAGGGGTTTTTTTCTGTTTAATTGTTTGTATTACAAGAGTGCCTAGAGCCTCAACCAAGATCAAGGCCTCATTGTGCTAGGCGCTGTACACACACATAGTAAGAGACAGTCTCTTCAGCAATCCATTCTTCCCCACCCACAGAAGGTTTTAAAAAAAAGGGATGAAAACCACAAATCATAGAATGACGTTTTTCAAACGCTTTCAGAACTCGCTATATTCTACTCCCAGTAAAACTCCCATTACCGCTGACTTCAGTGTGGCAAGCGCTAGGCCCACACTGACGTGCCTTTGCAAATCCCACCTAAAAATGTCTCCCTGCTACTTCTGCATAGATACACTGGTGGTAACCATTAGCATGCAGGGTCATGGCTCCCAGTCGTGTGTGTGACCTCCCTCTCCCTTGTGCATGACAAGGCTGGAGGATTTTATTATACTGGATGTTTTGTGATTGTATTTTCCTCCCTCATCTTACATAGCTAGAGAAGCCTGCAGTTACTGCATTAGTGTCGTCTCCATGAGATCTCCCTGTTTTGGCTGGCAAGTGCTCTCGTCCCACAGACTCCGTGAACTGCTAATTAACTCTCCACTATGATTTTTAGCAAAAGTGAAGCAATTCAATTAAAATGACAAAAGGAGGGTTGAGCTGACATATGCTTCCCACAGGGGGGTTTTTTTCTAGTCAAGGAGAGGATGAGCCCATCTCACTAGTGTTGGTGTCAAGGATGACGGGAAACCTCTGGCTGCCCCAAATCAGGCCATTGGTGTATTTTATTTCCCTGGGAGTGACTTTGTCTCTCTGGTGGAGCCTGGAGAGCCCTCTCCTCTGCTTTACAGCCCCGGTCCTTGAGCCCCCGTGTCACAGCCGCAACCCTTCAGAGCCTTATCAGTGATGCTCCTTTCAAAGGCCTCAAAGATGGCTCAAGCGCCGTGGCCGGCTTCACCTGGAGTCTCCCTAAGGAGATCCTGCTGATTCACTCCCACCAGCTGAGCTTGCATCTGCCTTTTTTCCTGGGGGTTTCTCTGGTCTCTCAGGAAAGCCCAGTTTCTCCATCATGTCACCTCCTTCCCTAGGCCCCACACCATAATCTTTCCATTGCCCCTAAACCCTCTATTGCTGCCAGATCTCTCCCAGCATTTCATCCCTCTACTTCCAGTGCCTCCTTTCTACTGCCCCATCCACCTCCAGTTGTCCCTCTCTTCCTTCCTTCCTCTGATCCCTCCTTATCCTCACTTCTTCCAAGAATCCTTCCCAGCACCAGCTGCCCACCAAGGGCCCAATCCAGTAACGCACTTAAGAATGTGCTTGACTTTAAATGTGTGAGTAGTCCCATTGATTTTAATGTCAGGAGTGGTGAAGGGATTTTAGGGCTTGTCTACATAGGGAGTTATACCAGAATAACTACTACTGATTAGAATAATAGATTTTAAGGTCAGAAGGGACCATTATGATCGTCTCATCTGACCTCCTGCACAACACAGGCCACAGAATCTCACCCACCCACTCCTGTAACAAACCTCTAACCTATGTCTGAGCTATTGAAGTCCTCAAATCGTGGTTTAAAGACTTGCAGATGGAAGCAGGACCAAAGAACTCTGAGGGGATAGTGCTGGGTGAGGAAAGTGGAAGCATGTGACTAAGAGAACCATCTTCGGTCCTGCTTCCATCTCCCTGTGTGGATGCTTTTACTCCAGAGTAAGAGTTTGGCAGGCACACAGATGTGGGTAAGAGTTCCTCTGATGAATCCCATCTCTATTCCTGTAGCCTGAGTCAATATGGACACCTAAGAAGGCTCTGGGATTCTGATTGTGGGAATATGGGAAGATATTTCTTTTGATGGGTTATTCTGGGCTATGATGTAACAGGGTTAGCCCCAGAGGACTAGGATTCAAAACCCACCATGTCCAGACTCAGTGGCCCAGGAGGAGAGCTCACTATCTTCCTACCTGGAGAAATTAAGACAGTGTTGACTGAAGTAGATTAAGCTAATTTGGAATTAGGCATTCTTATTCCAAAATAAGAGCATCCACACAGGCTCTTCCACTTTAAATTCACACCACAACCTTAATCCTAATTAATTTCTCAGCGTAGACAACAAGCCTTTATTTGTGCTCCCTTTCCCTCCTTCCTACAGGAGGCCTATATCAATTTATGGAGACATCCCTATCTAGAAGGGCGCTATAGAAGCGCAGTATTTGCACCCCTACATATAGTGGTTCAGGTGTGTATCAGCTTCTGTTGCAGTCCAAGCACCATCCCCTAACAGGCTTAGCTGCCAGTGAATCACAGAAATAAATATATATATAAAAAAACAAATCTCCTTGCACTTGCAAAAGTCTCAGATTAAATTACCACTGTACAACATGCCAGTGAGACAGGAAGTAGCTGTAGCTATAAAGAGAGGGAGCTCTGCCCTGCTAGACAGAGCAAGAAACACCCCACGGCGCTGTTGCTACTGGTTGTGCATCGCTTGTTGTGCAGGAAGGGATGCTGATGCCATTATTTCTGGGAGCAGTGTATGGTTCCCCCCGCAGCACCTGTTTAATTAAACATGTTAAGAAACTGCAGTAGGAAGTTTATTGGCTTTTTCCTTTCGATGCACTGCAGCTCATTAAAAAGTAAAGAGGGAGTGTTTGCTGGAAACACGTCTTTCAAATAAGTCTTAATTTAAATAATTAAACGAGTGCCATTTATTTTTTGTGTTGTTTTTATTTTCCTACCAGCTTTCTTGTCCGTTTAGCTCAGGTGTAAGTTGATTGATGCAGGCTGCGTGCAGCGGGGTGGTAGTAGGAGGCTCTGCACGGACACAGACAAAACCAGATTTTGATTGCTCCCTCTGCGCTCTCCGGCCCAGTGCCAGTGTTGCCCGATAGATGCTTTAGGTCTGCCTGTGCTGCAACAGAACACTCAGGGCAGCTGACTCAGGCTCGCAGGGCTCTAAAATGGCCTCGTAGATGTTCAGGCTCAGGTTGGAGCCCAGGCTCTGAGACCCTCTCATCTCACAGGGTCCCAGCGTCCCAGGCCTGAGCCTGAACATCTACACGGCCGTTTGAGAGCCCCGTAGCCTGAATTCCGCAAGCCTCAGTCAGCTGCCCCAGGCCAGCTATGGGTGTTTTATTGCAGCACAGACATACCCTTAACACCAAAGTAGCTGGTGCAATGGGATCATAGAGCAGGAATACAGCCCTGCCTCTGCTCATGAATAGGACGGGCTACTGCTGCAGGGGCATTCTGGGGTGACCCCACAGGCCATCTGCATGCTTAAGCGGAAGGTGCTCAGGACCCCAGTGTGGGGGTAGGGAGTTCTGTGCTACTGGACGTGCTGGGCTCCAGCTGAGATGTGAACACAAGGTCCTCTTGACCAGGAAAGATCCTAGAGCACTTTCTGCACGAGCCAGAGTGTTAACCCCAGTTTCCTGGTCAAATTCCACCTGCCCAATTACGTCCAGCCTCTCTCACTCACTGGATGTTCAGCTGGATGCAGGATCTCGCGTCTTGTCCTGAGCTATTGTGTTTAAACAGTTGGCCTGGTTCACCACAAAGGTAACCCACTGGACTGAACCTTACAAAGTTTGTATTTCAGTTTTTAAAGAGCTTTGGGATCCATTAGATAAGATAAAAAAAATTATAAGGGATATAAACTCTCATGCTTCAGGATACAAGCCAAATACTAACTCCCGAAAGTCAGGAAGAAACTTCCTCCGTGGGCATACTTGTCCATTATGGAAGTTTTACACCTTCCTCTGAAGCTACTGTTAGAGACAAGATACTAATAGAAAGATCACTAGTCTGATCCAGAAGCCTTACAGATGCAAGAGTAATCAATATTACTCAGGCAGAAAAATGGCAGTTGAAACTCGAGAAAGGAAAAGAAGTTGGGCCAGACCTTCACAGCTCAAATGGACACGCAGTCTGCAACCCAAACATACTCCAGCAGAGTTAGGGCATATTGAATGTCTATAAAACAAATAGCACCGAAAGGTGATTCGAAGGAGATAGCACTGGCAAGTTAGGTTCAAAACAGCCTCTTCCTTTTCCCCAGCCCTGTTGCACCTTCCAAACCTGTAGGCAAGAATCTATATTTGAAAACCATCGTATCCAGGCTGACATTTCGGCACAGGTGCCATTATCAACTGTGCCAGTGTCAATATGTCAAACCTGCCAGACTGTACCTCCATGTTCAGAACAAATGAATCCTGCTGTCACTCTGATGGAAAATGGTGGGGTGAACTTGCATCATTTCTTTTGGGCTTACATCATTGTTTATTCTTATTACATGGCTCTTACGTAGCATCAGAACATAAGAATGGCCATACTGGATCAGACCAATGGTCCATCTAGCCCAGTAATCGGTCTTTTGACAGTGGCCAGTGCCAGAGGCTTCATAGAGATGAACAGAACTGGGCAATTACTGAATGATTCAACCTGTGACATCCAGTCCCAGCTTCCAGCAGGCAGAGGTTTAGAGACACCCAGAGCCTGGGGGTATGTCCCTGACCATCTTGTCTAATAGCCTTTGATGGACTTATCCTCCATGAATTATCTAAGTCTTTTTTGAGCTCAGTTACACTTTGGTCCTCCCCAACCACAGCCCTGGCAATGAGTTCCACAGCTTGACGATGCATTGTCTGAGAAATACTTCCTTAGGCAGCAGGTTTAAAACTAATATATTAATGAATTTGGTCTTGTGTTATGTGACAGAGTAAATAACACTTCCCTATTCACTTTCTCCACACCATTCACGATTGTATAGACCTCTATCATATCACCCCTTAGTTGTCTCTTTTCTAAGATTAACAGTTTTAGCCTGTTAGCAGTTACTTGAACAAGGTTACTTGTAGTTTCAGGTATTTTTGTGACATACTGTACAAATATAGTCTTTTTATAAAGAGGCATCTTAGCCTTTCCAAAACAACTGTCCTTGCCCTGTGCTAAGCCGGTGGAAGTCAGCTTTTCCAGAGAACCTATAGTTTTCCAAACTCAGTTCCCATTTAGGAACCCAAATAAGGGCCAGATTTTCAGAAGAGCTCAACAGCCAGGAGTTCCCATTGTGACACTTATTGTGGACACTGAGCCCTTCTGAAAATTCTGGTTCTGCTGTCCAGAATTAACACCCACTGCTGTTTAACTCACACAGAAGCACTAGGAAAGTTCACTTTAAAATACCACTGGAATTTCTCCTCTCTAATGACTTAAGAAAAATCTCCATAGCGACTTTCTAAGGATTTTTTCCGCATTCAAAAGCACTTCTTCCTCTCAGCGGTATGAAGAATTCTACTTCTTCAAAAGAGAAAGTTATTTAAACTTAGTTCCTCTCATGTAGGTGACCCACCTCTTCCATACGACCCTGGTCATGCACTTTCTTTGGCTTCCAGTGAAGATTTTGTCCATCATGCCAGATGCCCACTCATTTGTCCCCACCACGTCATATGATATCTACCTCCTCTTCACTTTGCCTTTGGTCTCCCGCCTAACGAGCTTGCTCTTCTAAGTGCCCCAGAAATCGTAGTCCTCTTTGCTCAACAGAGCTCAATAAAAATGGCTGGCTGGTGTGAATTTCTCAGTTCAAAATCTTTTGCTCTTACATGAGTCAAACGATTCTTCCCAGGCAAGCTGTCGACAAAGCACTGGAGAAAGTAGAAAATGCCTTGTAGACAAGCATGACACTGGTCTCTTCACCCACTGGCTGAGGATATGAGCAAGGGGAGTATGAAGATGCACCTAAATCCTATGACGACCTAAGCACATGAGTTTCCTTCACTCACATGAGCAGTCCCATTGACTTCAATGAGACAAGACACATAAGCAAAGCTAAGCACACGCATAAGTGTTTCCAGGATCGTATTGAAGCCAATTGTCCAATCGGGCTCCAAACCTGAAGTCAAGATCTCCTTGGTTAAAAGATAACAAGTTTCACAAATTAGTTCCCAGCTCCAGGCGTAATGGACTGTATCCTCAGCTGATGTAAATCAGTGTTGCTCCATTGAAGTCCATGGAGGAATGGCAATTTACAGCTCATGAGCTGCCTCTACCGCCACTCAGCCACATGTTGCTCTGCTCATACAGGATTCAAGCTGTCGCAGGGGAACGCCAGGCTCCAGGCCTGCTGAAAATGATTTATGGATGCAGATGACAATGCTCTTTCACTTACTGACAATGATGTTCCTTCTCCCTCTACTACCCTCTTCTCTAAAACAGGCTATGTGATCAGCGGGCTTAATAAACCTCTCTTCCTCTGTCAGTCTTGATAAAACTGTAGCTGTTTTTTTCTATTAGCAAATTCAGTCAGGCTAATACCTTTACATTTCGAGTTGTGGGTTCCTCTTTGGATTGTGTCACATCTCCTAAGTATCTTAAAGTAATACTTGATGATATTCTCCCCTTCAGTAAACATATTGATTACATTACAAATAAGATTACTGCTGAACACGGCCCTTTACAGAGAGCCAGACGGTGCCTTTGCCTCCTCACCGCCAGAGATGCTGGAGTTTATTTGTTAGAGAACATCTTGATTACTGTGATTTATGCCGATTCTGTTCTTCCCACCTGCAAGGGAACAGGACACAATAGACCTTGCATTTTGGGGTGCTTATAACACACCTTGGGGATATGTAAATGGTAAGGAACTAAAGAGTGAGGGACCTTAATCTGGGGAATGAAATAATTCCCTAACAATGTACTGACCCTGGGGCTATTATGAACTGGAATTCATGCATCTGTAGAGCATTAGGGCTGTAGGCATGACAGCAGTTGCAGCCAGTCAGAAAGCTCCAGTTGGATCAGAGTCCTAAAGCTGTTGTGTAATATCACAGTATTTTCTCATCTTTTTGACCTGCGTTAACACTAGCGCAGCAGGAGCTGTGCGCACTCAGAAGGTTGGCAGCAGTGTTGGAAGGGCAGGAATCCCAAGAGCAGAAGGAAGATGGAGCACTCGGGCCGCAGCTCCTCTCCAGCTGTGTGTGGGGATGGGATCCTACAGCCATGGAAGGAGGAGAGGGGTCATCTCTCCTGCATGCTCCGCTCCCCCTTGCTCTCACTCGAGGGTCCCAGCTCCGCAGCTGGAAGAGGGATGCCAGGGTAATTAGCTAGTCGGGTTCCTCCTGATTCTCCCCCTTACCAGCCAGCTGGGTAGCAACAACGCTGTGGTAACTTGCTGTTTCATCCCTGTGCTGAGGAAGCTTTGGGAGGTGATTTTGGAGACAGCCATACTAGAGGGAGCCCCTGAAAGCATGACTCCTACAGGAACTGTAGGACTGGGAGGATCTGGGAGGAATGGGCAGCAAAGTAGAGGCAACAGGAGTACATATGGATACCCCTGGTTTTCTGCAGTTCTTGGGGATCCTTGGGTAAGGGGCAGAGAGAACCCCTGATTTCATCAACGTGGTCCACAGACAACATTTTGATGGAATAAGTGGGCCAAAAGCGTCAAGGGCATACAGCTGCAGGGTCATGTTAACAACACAGCTTTCAAGTAAAGAGACCTCAGCCTGCTTAGCCTCATGGCAAAGACCCTGGACAACTCATGCCAAAGTGGAATTTACTGATTAGGATACACACGAGAAAATGAATTAAAACCAAGATAAAAAAGGCATTTAAAACAGAGACTGATCAGTTTTGCAGAACATAAATCAACACAACTGTGGAGGAGATTCCAGTGAGTTGCCTCTTTCCTACATGGGTTTATTCCCACAGAGGGGAGAACAGAGATCTTTGTTTTCATATGAACAAGACATACAGCAAAGAGCCTACAGATAACTGTGTGACACTCTCTCTCTCTCTCACACACACACACACACCCCAGTTACACAGTAAGTGCAAACAGAAGCATTTAAACTAATTCAAAATAAACAGAGGCTGGCTGGTAATTCCCCACTAATCTAAACCTGCAAAGGAATTTGAAAACAATCAACCAAAAGAAAAATGCAGCTTTGCTCCAAGAAGACCAAACTTCCCAAAAGTCCCCAGAGCTGCACTCAATAGCGCTGAGTCTGAAGCATGTTTGTCTTTCCTGGGTGTCTGGGTTTTGTCTGCTTCTACATTTAAAAGCCTTTATTAAAGATAGTCCAGAGACATTTGGAAGAGAAATTACATTCCATCTCTGACAGCCACAAAAGCTCCATTTGGCTCAACCCCAACCTCTGAAAAACAGTTGTAGGGGAAATTTGCATTTTCTTCTCTCCAACCCGACGGATCCAAAACTTGAAGAAATTAGATTAGTTTAAAGAAAATGGAATCAAGGTGTTAAAAGGTGAAGGTTAAAATGTTGATCTTGTAAGTACCGTGCATTTTGACATTGATTTCCTTACATCTCTACATCACCAAGGGTCCCCTTTCAGTGTTTGCGTCCTGTTTTGTAGATGCTTGTACTCTTGTGGCCCTCTTTTAGTCAGCACCCTTATCAATTCCCCTAGCTTTTAAAGGGGGTTTCACTTGTAAACTCGCAGATATCTGCTAAACTCAGCTACTCTAACCTGCATAAAGATTTAAATGCATAAATAAGTAGCCTTTTGATCCAAGCATGCTGAAATACTTAGGGAAATTCTACTTTTTATTTATTTGAAGATTTTTGCCAACTAAACTAATTCCTCCCCTCTTCCCCTTCCTATTTTCTATTATTTAGAGCAAGGTAGATGAATAATTTACATTAGATCTTGCATAAAATAGAAAAGCTTTTTCCTTGCATGCAAATTCAAAAGGACTTTTTTTCGCCAAAGACCGATCTAGAGGGACTGTAAAATCACAGTTTATTTCTTCATTCCCTGATACTGAATTTCATTATTTTACATAGGCTGACAGCACCATCTGCTGTCCAAAGAAGGACATGAGCTATTCTTGTCTATATAGGTGCTTATAATGTGCTCATCACTCTAATCTGAGCTGTCAGATTGACAGGAAACGCTGGTGTTTAAATCCACAGGCCTCTGTTCTTTCCTCTGATCACATCCGATCAGCACGTCTGCCAATATTGGATTCCTAAGCCATTTGGATACCAGATATAGGTAAAACAAGCAGAGATTGAATAGGTGCCGTGTACCTCTGTTTTTCTACCTGGGAGATAAAAGGATAATAAATAATAAAAGATTGTATAGCACTTTCCATCGCAGGTTCCCTAAGTGCTTCCTCAGCATTAAGTAAGCTCGCACCCGGGAGACAGGAATGGCAAGTATTATTGTCCCCAGTGCGACTGGACCGTGAGTCTGAGACTGAGTCTGGGCTCTGAGACTTGCTGCCAGGTTTTTTTGTTTTGTTTTTTGGTGCTGTGTAGACTCCCGCAGCTGTATAAAATCTGTATAAAAGGCAGTCAGTGTCACTACTCCCATTTTAAAGTGCTTTGAGAACTACAGAGGAAAAGCAATAGCTCAGAGGTAGGTATTATTATTGGTAAGCGACTCTGGTGTCTGTGAAAGACAGTCAGTTGCCATCCCTGGAGCGGGCAGCATTTTATTTATTCAACGGGTGGGGAGAGCAGGGGCAGTAGCATTACAAGCTTGTACTACCCTGCCCCTCTGCCTCATCCTTGCCCGGAGGTGTTACCTGTGGGTGTGACTGTCAGTCACTCCTTGCTGGTTCTGCTGAGACTGTTCCTCCATGTGCAAAATAGGACAGTATTTACTCCCACTGGGGCTTTCTATGCTATGAACTCGTGCCCTAGAGTAAATGACTAGAGGCCACAACCAGCTCATTTCACACAGGCCACCAAACAGCTTGCATATAACTCTTATCATTCACCACCAGCCTTGGGCTAGATTTGAACCAGAGAGCTAGAGGTGAAAGTCAATATTCCTTTATTGAATTTCACTCCTATCCCTTTAACAGAACTTCCTGACTTTGTAAAATTTGTTTAAAGAATTACCACTCTTGATCTACACACTTTCTTGGTGAGTGAGAGATTTGGGCTTATGTTACAGCCAATATTTTGCCCAGGGGGAGGGACTCTTTTTTTTTTTTAAGCTGGTACTAAACTCTATGTATGATCTGCTATTTCAGCAATAGCTTCCTTCATGAAATGGTATTTTCCCTTTGCTTTTTCTGCAGTGGCATATTTACTACTGCTTCCTGTTTTTCACAAAGCAGCTAGGGTCAAATCTTGTTTGGCTTATCCCTGGGAGCTTTCCTGTTTACAAATCAGTAGGACTTCTTGTATGAATTAATGAGCAGCATTTGGTTCCTTGGAATGGGGTACATACTCCATATGGATAATGAAAGGAGTTAATGGGAGAGAAACCAATTAGTGCAGCTGGTTGCACCTGGTGTATGGGCTAGACTCAATTGAAGATGAAGCCCAGTTGTGGGGAGGAGCTGGGTGTTGGGTATAAAGGGAGGAAACCCAGATGAGAAGGCGGCTACAGGGAGAAGGGAAGGATTCAGCAGTACCTTGCTGGTTTACAGAGTAGAGGAAAGGCCTAGAGCAGCAGTATTGGTTGCTATAGAGCAAGGGGGGCTGTTTTGCCCCTGCCATTTCGTAGGTCTGTATGCTCCACTGTCTTCCATTCCACCCCTCCCCTCCCCTCCCCCAAATGAGACAGCAGCTGCTGGCCACCGGGTCACAAAATCATAGAAGATTAGGGTTAGAAGAGACCTCAGAAGGTCATCTAGTCCAACCCCCTGCTCAAAGCAGGACCAAACCCAACTAAATCATCCCAGCCTGGGCTTTGTCAAGCTGGGCCTTAAAAACCCCTAAGGGGGGAGATTCCACTACTTCCCTAGTTAACTCTTTCACTAGGAGGGTGGGTAATTCCAATGCTTCACCACCCTCCTAGTGAAATAGTTTTTTCTAATATCCAACCTAGACCTCCCCCACTGCAATCTGAAACCATTGCTCCTTGTTCTGTCATCTGCCACCACTGAGAACAGCCTAGCTCCATCGTCTTTGGAACCCCCTTCAGGTAGTTGGAAGCTGCTATCAAATCCCCCCCTCATTCTTCTCTTCTGCAGACTAAACAAGCCCAGTTCCTTCAGCCTCTCCTCGTAAGTCATGTGTTCCAGCCCCCTAATCATTTTCATTGCCCTCCGCTGGACTTTCTCCAGTTTGTCCACATGCTTTCTGTAGTGGGGGGCCCAAAACTGGATGCAATACTCCAGATATAGCCTCACCTGTGCCAAATAGAGGGGAATAATCACTTCCCTCCATCTGCTGGCAGTGCTCCTACTAATGCAGCCTAATATGCCATTAGCCTTCTTAGCAACAAGGACACACTGTTGATTCATATCCAGCTTCTCATCCACTGTAATCTCCAGGTTCTTTTCTGCAGAACTGCTGCTTGGTCAGTCAGTCCCCAGCCTGTAGCAGTGCATGGGATTCTTCCATCCTAACTGCACTTGTCCTTGTTAAACCTCATCAGATTTCTTTTGGCCCAATCCTCCAATTTGTCTAGGTCACTCTGGACCCTATCCCTACCCTCCAGCCTATCTATCTCTCCCTTCAGCTTAGTGTCATCCACGAACTTGCTGAGGGTGCAATCCATCCCAGCATCCAGATCATTAATGACGATGAACAAAACTGGGCCCAGGACTGACCCCTGGGGCGCTCCACTTGATCCTGGCTGCCAACTAGACATTGAGCCACTGATCACTACCTGTTGAGCCTGACATACCCGTTGAGCCTGACACTCTAGCCAACTTTCTATCCACTTTATAGTCCATTCATCCAATCCATACTTCTTTGCTGACAAGAACACGCTGGGAGACCATATCAAAAGCTTTCCTAAAGTCAAGGTCCGCTGCTTTCCCCCTATTCACAGAGCCAGTTATATCATAGAAGGCAATCAGGTTAGTCAGGCATGACTTGTCCTTGGTGAATCTAATTTTTTTTTTGGCACAGAATGCCCTCAGGAGTATTATACGCACATTACGGCCTCTTTGCCATGCCAAGGTGGTGTAAAAGGTCCTTAGAGTAAAAGAATCAGGTGGTGTGTGTGGGGATGATGACCTGTTATTTTGAAAACCATGTTCTCCCATAAAGACAGGGGCCATACTTCTAACTGTTGTGGAGTGTTGGTCTCCTTGAAATATTGAAGGTATTTGTTCTCAGCAGCTTAGCCTACAAGCCAAGGGCAATGTTTCGGTTTGTCCTAGATATCACACTGCTCCGTGCATGCTGAAATAAGTTAGAGAAAATTTACTTAAAACTAAGATTGCTCTCACTAGCTTAATTTTGCTATTGGATGGAATAGCACATAGTAAAATTTATTTTCACAGCATTTGGTCTATCTAATTGCTCACTTCCTCCTACAGAGTACAGTGCATATAGGGGTGTCAACGAGTGGACTCAGCGCTGGAGCATCCCCTTGTCACTAGGCATGGCGTTGCAGGCACTTCTCCTCTAGCAACAAGTGGTCCGCTTCTTCTTTTGACTCAGCCCTCCAGCCAGGTCACATTTAGTGCCACCTCTTCTGGGTAAATAAGGAGTCCAATAAACTAAACGCAAACATAACTTGACCCCATACCTAGGCTCACTCACTGCTCCACAGACTCTCCACCCCATCCCAGGCTCTACAGGGTCATCCTGCCATTTTTGGGTAGAGCTATGCCCCCCAGGGCTTTCTCCCTAGAGGCCTAGCTCCAAACTCAATAGTCCTTCTCCCTCTTGCATGAGAAGGTTTCTGCATTCCCTTTTCCAGTTAACCAGAGAGCCCAGGCCCTCCCTCTCTTCTAGGTTCCACACCAATGTTCTATCAATGCAACCACACTGCCTCCCTTAACTGAAAAACAAGATACTCACAAAAATGTAGGTCTGTGCTATATTTTCGAAAGTCAGAGGGATTAGGTTGAACTCTTTTCCATTTAAAATTTGTTCTGCACGTTATAACCAATTTTAATATTGAAGCCTGGCACATAGTTGCCCCCATCTTCACCTTAAAAAACCCATGCTTGATTGTGCTGAACTTTGGGCCTTTATATATACTGGAACTTGAATAGCAAATAACCAAGTCATAGTACCTTATACCACTTATAAAAGTAGGGCTTTACCCTTTGGGCAGATATTTGAATATGGAAACAGTCATATTACAATCATTGTATTACTCAGTAGCTCAGCCAAGTGTCTAACTTAGCGTATGTCTACGCTACCCGCTGGATCGGCAGGCAGCTATCGATCCAGTGGGGATCGATTTATCGCGACTAGTCTAGACGTGATAAATCGACCCCCAAGCGCTCTCCCCTCGACTCCACCACCATGAGAGGCGCAGGTGATGGGGGAGCGGCAGCAGTTGACTCACCACGGTAAGTCGATCTAAGTATGTCAACTTCAGCTACGTTATTCATGTAGCTGAATTTGCGTAACTTAGATCAATCCCCCCTCCCCGGTGTAGAGCAGGGCTTAGACACAAACTTTCTGGATCATATTAAAAAGCCTAATAAAATGATTACTGCAAATTTTATGGACATTATCAAAGTTTCACACGTCTCATTCGGAGAGGTTTGTTCATGGGACCCTTATTTTATTATACAGGTGCAAAATAGAAAAACAGGTTGAATTCAGAGCACCTTTATATTCTAATTGTTTTGCTGACTTTTCATGCCAGATGAATAATATCAATAGTTCAGGTCCATTACAGCTACATACCGCCTTCTGAAACAGATAATCACAGAACATCAGAGTGCTGCTTGGGCTAACAAAATAAAGTCAGTCATTCTATAATTTCTTTATTGCATTACAGATCTCTCTATAGCAGTTACTTGAACTCAAACTTCCCTGGTTTATTTTTTCCTACATCTCCATCACATGACACCTAGAGACCTAAGGAGGAATTGCAAAATATTTATTTGCATCATTCCTTTGTTAAGATTGTAGAGGCCATCCATAGGGGCAAAGATGACTTATCTTTATTTAGATTGTGTCTGGAATCCCTACACAGGAGCAGAAAATGTTCTAAAAAGACATTCAACCAAGTGATCCCCAAAATATGCATATGCACTCACACATGTGCCACATACATGGGGCAATAGCCATATGCTAAATTGTGGATCCCTGAGCTAAAGTCACATTCATTAGGCTACTCAGACAACTTTGTCTGCTTGCTTCTCCATTAATCCCTCTCAAGCAGGACTTTTCCCCTAATATTCCAAATTTCTGAGCAACTTCATACAGTTGCCACTTATTTAAATAAAGTAATCAACATACTAAAAAACATTTCCTCCCAATTCTGGAAACCCCTGCAACCCCTCTTCTTCCTATCCCGCCCCCCCCTCCAAAAAAAAGACTAATAACCCAACATCCTGATTAGGTAGTGTTCAGTTCTGCACTCGTGACAGGCTTAAGGTCCGGTACCTCAGTTACAAGAGTTCACAGATCCCAGGGGTAGCTCTGCACTATTGGAAAGGGGAGATTGTGCCGTTTATCCCGCTGGCATTTACTAGCCCTGAGAAGTCCTAAGATATTTACTTTTGATGTATAGAAAAAGGATTTTTGTTATTTCAAAAGATGGTTTTAAAATTTCTTTTCAGAAGTCTGTATAAGTGGACTTATGCTACTTAGGGAGCAAAATGGATGGAGAGAGATAAAGTAACTTCTTTTCCCTCCCCAATACAATTTAAGTCTCTCCAGAATATTTCTACAACACTTTCTCTGCTAAATATAGCATATACAAATAAGCTACAGCATTGGTATAGACACATTTGTGATGACTTTCATTACTCAAATATGGATTTGCCACTTGCCACATGGCCATGTCAAACCCCTACCAGTAAAACTTCTGGGCCAAGTCTTACCATCCCATACTGTGCTTTAAGAATTAAACATGGAAAATAACTTTTAGATATCACTTCTCCACTTACCTGCCAAGACCTAAATTCCAGCTTCTATGTTTTTCCTTGCTACTCTGAATGGCATCTAACATTTAGAAGAGGTGTTTTTGTGTTTAAAGGAATGTTTCAATAATGCTTTGGCTCTAAAACCAAGTTTCAAAGCTTTTAAAAACTAATTTAAAAAAATTGCAATGAAAGCAGATGTCTGGATTGGTTTGATTTCCCACCAGTATTTGTGAACTCAGCATTACAACAGAGCACAAGAACCAAGAGGTACCGCGTTACCCCAATCCGACAGACACTTGCTCAGGGGAGAAATTTACTCCTGGGAGTCATCCCATTGAGTTCAATGGCACTACACTCATGTGCAAATAGTTTCTCACAGGCTTAAGTTACTGCAGGGTTGTGTCCTGATTCGATATTAGCCAATAGTGAGTTTGGGACAGTAGCCAGCAATCCTATCTGCACTGGCAGTTCCATCCACCTGCAAGGATACCTGCTGAAATGAACAGGACTCTGCACGGGTTTGATGGCAGAACTTGAGCCTCACTAATGGAAACAAAAGGGAATGTGTGAGCAATCTTTTTGCAGTCCAATCTGAATAAAATCCAAAAAGTGAATGGACAGCATTAATAGTGAAAAATACAATAGATTTTAATGACCTACAGCACAGAAACACTTAAAGAAACTGAGCTATTTAAAAAAAAATTCCCTGACACTGTCCCTTTACAATTTAGCACCACATTCTCTTTTGAGATACACACATGCCTCTTATTGATGTCAAAGACAGTAGCACATGTGCATTTGAGGGCAGAGTCTGGCCCTCAGTGTGAACATAGTATTTTATGAAGAATTGTATTAAGTCAAAATAAAATGTCACACACTCTATATGAGACGTCCCTGCTACAGATATTCTACCCTTGATCTTTATACAGAACGCCTTAGGCGGACAGTGAAATTTCTGTATTCATAGCAAGGGTAGCTATATGCCTTCAAAATATTGGTTAAAGCAAGCAAGCTTAAAAGAAATAAAGTGCATCATTGGAAGGTAGCATCCCCTCACAGAGAAGGATCTTATTACTGTGCTAAGAAAAATAAATCCAGGAGGAGGAAAGATGTAGAGAGTGAAAATGCATTAGCAAATACAGATAAATTTGTTTTTAATAAAGGAGTTAATTTTCTTTCAATCCTATATAAAACAATAGCAATTAAAAACTTCATTTTTGAAAGTAAAATATTTACATATGAACAAGTAACTGTGCAAAATTTACATGAAAAAAATGGAAAGACAGGATTTCCTAAAAGACAAAATAAAAGGTGTAACAGTTGTCAGGTGTTGATAAAAAATACTGATCAGCATTCAGTTTACACGCAAGAGAGTTAAATTCTAACATGAGAGTTCACACGAAGAAAGCCAAAGTATTTACAGTCATAAAAGTACTATCAATAGACAATTTAATACAATAACCTCTGAAAATATAAAGAACCAATTAGTATATTTGTAATAAAAAAATAGGTACAAAGAAGGGACTTTGCTCTGGACATCTTTAAAGTAGGCCCACAGCTTGCATACAGTCTTTTAGCAAAATAATTATAGTTTACATAGCCATTTTTTATGTTATGTGCCAAAAATTATGTACAATTACTGACAAAATACACCAACCATTTTTCAACACTTGATTCACACTGAGAAAGAGTCTTTTTGATGATTCCTCTCAACTTTGATTTTATTTAATCTAAGCTTTCACTTTAGCTAAAAACACAGTGCAAGTAAAATATATTTATGCTGAAAAGGTTTCTCTTTTTCTTTTTTTTTCCTTTTTTCTTTTTTCAAACTTTACAGCTTTACAAACTATAGCAAATAAAATGCATTTTTACAGATGCTGATAAAAACATTCAGAAGTAACCCTCCTTTATGGGATTTCAGGGCCTCTAATAAGCAATAATGTGATTAAAAATTGAGGTTATGTTTCAATTAATTGTATATCCCTCTAGAATTTGAACATTTTGGGGAAAGATAAATATTCTTAAAAATCAGTTTGCTTTGCTAACTGACTGTTTAAAAAAAGCTAAAATGAAATGAGGTCATCTGCTGTAGACATATACCTATATAATCAATTTAGTTAAGTAAAACTGAACTAAAATGCACAATTAATGTTGCAACTGCTACAGGTATGACAAAGGGTAGCTAGTTATTTGCTAAACGATTCCATCAGTCTTTATATATGGCTTGTTTGGCAAGAAGGCCACTCAATCAAGAGATGAGTTAAGTTTAATTGTCCATTTATAGTATCCACAGGCCTTGTAAGTATCCTCACTGTTACAGAAATGTATTTCTCTTGTACTGAAGAGTTTGTTTTTTTTATAAACAAGAATAAAAAACTGTTCCATGTAAAGAGGTGGTTGTTTTTGAAACAATATCCCATTTGCTTGTTACAAAAAGGCGTAATCTGCAAATCTATAAAAAATGTCCTCAGGCGTCTCTCTGTCAAAAATACCTTGATCTTTTCCATTTTACTTAAGGAATGCTTTGTATAGCAATAGTGAATGGCTTGTCTCTCGCTCATTTTCTAAACAAAATATGAGGTCCCTGAGGTTCACCCGCGTTATCCTTTGTCGCGTAAATGGTCTGGTTGTTCCAACTCCAGAGCTGCCTGGGACTGGTGTATTTGTACTGGACCCCTGGAAGTGAGAAGAAAAGCTAGAGTCAGAATGTTTAAACATCCACAGAGAATATTTGTGACAAGAACTTGTGACAGTTCTACAAACAAGTGTGATATAAAACAAGGGACTTCTCATAGGAAGTACTGTATGCTATGTCACCCAAGGTTTTCAGAACCTAAAGCAGTGGTAACTTTACTGTTTCTCTCCAGGCGTCATCAGGAATAAATTAACGGGGGCACAGCTCATCTGTCTGATAGATAATTGATACAAGCCAGAGTGTTTTTACCTAAACCTGCTTTATTAGATATTAAGCACACACACAGACACAGTTGCAGTAGGTATAGAGAATTTCAAAATATCTGTATTTATCTAAAGTTAGATGATTTTGAGGGATCAGCGGCCAGGCTTCAGGGGGCCCTCCTTCCATTTAACTGCTGGGGAACTTAGTTGTCAGATCCTTGCCCAAAGAAAGCTGCTTCAGACTACTCCAAAGCAAATTCTTTCATCTAATCTTTTATAGCTAACTTCAAACAAAGCACATAGGAGTCACTATAGGTTAATTTCAGCAAAACTATTCATCGCTTATCAAAAACAATAAAAAAACTTACGTATCAGAAGTGTCAGAGATGCCTAAGACCAACGTTGGCCACCCAAACATTCATTCTATTCTCACAGTACATTCACTTTTTATCCCATGCTCCCATTCTGACAGCAAAACTGCAAACATGCAGCTATTTGGCCTTGCCTCTCAGGGCCTAAGATTTTCCCAACTATGTGATGTTTGGTTTTCAGCTGGTAGCTGGCTAAACATACACAGTTGCTGATTGCAGTACTTTCAAATTCTGGGGTACATGTAGGAATGTCAAATTTGGGATAACAATTAGACAGGGGAGATATTTTGTTTTCAAACAGCAGCATCGCTCAGTTAGACTGAAGCACCCATTGTTCTAGTATACAACCTGCAAAAATCTAGTTTTTATTGTCCACATCATCTGTTGGGAAAAACTGTTCAAATCATGTCCCTAAACACTCTTTAGTGGATACTGGTACTGCACAGATGTAGCTCTAAAGTAAAGTTTTCAGAAGTGCCTGAGTGACTTAGGATGAGATCCTGACCTCCACTCCAACACCTTTACACAGGGTAAAAGGACTTTTGTGGTAAAGGGTCCCTAAAGACTTGTGTCTGGCAGGGGGAGAATTCCCCCAATGCAGGGACTGTGGAAGTCAGCCATAAAAGCTGCCTTCTGAGGACCCCTTCACAAGCCTTGGTGAAGGCAGGGTGTGTCAGGGGCAGGCCCTGGCCCACAACTGCCATAACTTAGAAATGCCCCCAGGGACACGAGAACAGCCCATGATCAGGAAGGCACAAATGTGCTTTAAAACCACCTTAGCCCACTGCTGCTGCCACCCTCCTCCCCTGAGGTGCAGCACAGAATCTCACCCGTAGGACATTAATTCCTACTGACTTTCAATGGGATTTAGGCTCGAATCACGCAGGTGTTTTTGGTTTTTAGATCAACTTTTCTTGAAAGTGCACTGTCAGGTTAGCTTCGACTCTTCCCACCAAATAGCACAACCTGTTTGGTCTCCTGTGTGCAGATTAGTCAGGTGGAATTTACTTAAAACACAAAAGTGGGGAACAGAAGACAGATTTAACTCAAGAACAGTTACTTACCTTATAGCACCTGTGGTTCGTCAAGATGCGGTAGTCAGTATGGCTCCCCCTGCTGGAGTGCATGCATCACAGGTGCATGAGATTGGATTTTTTTTAAATTTTTTTTTTAAAACATGATCCAGCAGGGCACCCATGCATCTGGTGCTATCCCTGCTCCCATGTGAGGACATAAAGAGCAAAGTGACCATGACCCTCCCCCAGTTCCCTTTCAATTAGACGCCCATGGTAGCCGAGGACTCCAAGAAGTGGGGATGGAGGGCAGGTTGTGGGATCCACACTGACTACAACATCTCAAAGAACCACAGTTACTGTAGGGTAACAGTTCGAGTATGTGTCAGTGTGGATCCCACTGAAAGTGGGTGATGAGAGCACATTATGTATGCCCTCAGGATGGTGGAAGTGAGGAGCTCCAGCTGCATCAGTTGAACAATGACTGTAGTACTGTTCTCCCAATGTTGGCATCTGACCTACAAGTCCAAGGCATAGTATTTGACAAACTGTCAGTGAGTTACTCCACATTGCTGCTTTACAGATCTCCAATATGGCACATTCCAGAAGCAAGCAGACAGTGTTGCTGGTGCTCTGGAGGAGTGGTCTTGTACTTTTCCTACCAAACATCACCAGCCAGCTGCTAACAGTGAGATGCATTGTGTTAGCCATTTTGATATCCCCGGTGAAGAGATGGCTTGACCTTTAGAATGTCTGGCTACATCCTGGCAGTTTATTGCCCACAGTCTAAATGATCTGGTCCTGTTAATATAATAAAGTGAAGTTCTGGAAACATCAAGTGCATGTAGTTTTTCCTCCTGGTGTCAAGTGTGGTTTCAGGTAGAAGGCAAATAAACTTACCTGACTGGTTTAGATCAGGTTTGAAGACCACCTTCCAAATAAATTTTGGAGAAGGTCTCAGCGCTACTTTGTCCCTACGGAACATGTTATGGTGGTGGGTTCAGCCATAAGTACCTGAACCTCACTCACTCTCCTGCCTGAAACAATATCCAGCAGGAATCAGACATGTAGAACCCAAAGGGATCTTGAGAGGTCATTAAGTCCATCCCCCGGCACTGAGGCTGGACCAAGTAAACTAGACTATCCCTGACAGGTGTTTTGTCCCTCTTATTCTTTAACACCTCCAGCCTTTTATACTGCCTTCTTCTCCCAGCTACCCAGGTGGTGAGCTAATTACCTCACAAGCTCATCAGGTTCTCTACAGGTGCAAATGATCACTTCTGTTCTTCCAATCCTGCTCAGACTACTTAACTCCCTCCTACTCTAACCACATCTGATGCCTTTAATGAGCTAAGTGACCTGGGTGCTGGCTTCCAAATGGCTCTATTTGTACATGCTAACCGCCCTGTCACACACACTCAATTTCCCACAAGGTCCAGGCCACTTTCCCAATGGCTAATGTGGTGGTGGTGGGGGGGGGGGGGGGAAGTAGGAGGACCCAGGCTCACCAACTACTCCAGGTCCCAGCCCAAGGGCCCTCTACATAGCAGCCGTCTACCACATCCCTTTAACTAAACTGCCTCGTGACTACGCTTCCCTGGGCCACTTCCCCGAGCCACTTCCCCACGGCCCCAGCACATTCTTCACCCTTACTTCAGAGCCTTGTTCTGGATGAGTCCCAGCAGCCAGCCTGGAGGTCCTTCTCGCTTCCTGGATCCCTGCCAGCACCATGCTGTCCAAGGTCCTGTAGCTTCCTCAGCCAGCCAGGCACACCATCCACACTCCAGCTCCAGCCAGGAACTGACTGACTGGCCCTACAGCTCCTTTTATATGAGGCTGCTGGACCCTGATTGGCTGCTCCCTGTGGCCTCCCTCATTGGCTGCTTCCCTGCAACCACTCTAGGCCACTTGGAGGACTTCTCTTCTCTTCCTCTCTGGGACATGGTATGGCAGGACCACAGGGCCTTCCAGAAGGCCTTAAAGGGTCTGGTACACCCCATTACATGGCTCCATGAGGGATCTGTGTAGGGACCATTTGTGGTTGGTCAAAGATTGTCTGCTCAGGAAGTCCACCAGATCGTTGCCGACTCCTGGAATAAGAAAGATCACGGGTCAACCCACTCTGATGAACCTGATAGCCTCCAGACACAAAAGGCAGGTGTCCCTTTGTTTGCTTATGTAGTGCATAATTATTGTGTTGTCTGAAGATCAGCACGAACGAATTTCAGAAGACTGGCAGGAGCACCCTATGCAGGCCAGTCCAATAGCTCTGAGCTCCAGGATGTTCATATGCAACTTCACATTGTTCACTGGCGCAGCTGCAGCTGGTCAGCCCAACGTCATTTGTCTTGTTTGTGGCTGTGCTAGGAGAGGATCTCTAGTACCTGGTCTAGGGTTGCTCTCAGACTGTAATGGGGAGACATCCCTGCTCAACACTGGGGAGAAAGGGCAGTCTGGTGATGAGAAATGGTATTCCTCAAATGGCTGTGCTGAGGAGTGATATCCAGCTTCAGTTGTGAGCTCGACACTGCACTGATACCATCGATGTCTCTGGGGGGGGATCTTGAAGGGTAGTACCTCAATCCATAATCCTTGCAGCTGCTGGTGCTTTCATCAGTGCTGATGCCTACAGTGCCAGCTTACTCACTGCCACTCCCTTGGCAGATTGCTTAGGTGTCTTTATCTTAGAGAGGAAATGATGCATCACTCCTTAATGTTTGGCACAGTGTGTGGTCTCCACTCAGCCCTTCCTTTCGGTCTCATCCTTATACTGAGCAGCAGTGCAAGATCCGATGAGGTCGTCAGTCCCAGAGGGGCCAGTGCCAACTCTGACGGTACTAGTGTGGAAGCGATAGCCTGCTTCGGTATTGAGACAGCAGTGCCTGATGCTGACAGCCCTGGTACCAGTGTGATTGTCATGGATGCGGCTGGTATCAGTTTTGCCAGAATTGTCCTGCCTACCTTCCTTTCATTGCTAGATCATGCAGTAGTGTGTGTCTGCTTGGAGGAGCACTTGCTGAGGATAACCCTTTGGGTTCCTTGAAACTGGGTCTAAGGTGACGTCCATCAATTGATCAAGCAGGTGTAGTTTCAGCCACGTGTCCCATGACAAGAAAGATTTACACACCAAGCACTTCAAGCAGGTGGTTCTCTCCCAGACAGAAAAGGCATTGGCTACATGCTTTAATCAGAGGAATGAGTCCACTATATGTCAGATAGGGCTTAAATCCTGATGGTTTAGAGACTACCTTGGCAGTTGGCATGAGATGCCTTACCCCACTGTCCAGGGAAGTAAACTTTTTTTTGTGTGTGGAAAACATCCAAATTAGTGAATAAATCAAAGAGGATGGTCAAGTAGTATTTCCTCAACCTCATTTCCTAGATTCCGTTTGAAGCTTAGAAAGGTAGCAGGTTGGACACTCACCAGATGCCACCTGTGGCAGTGCAATGGGAAAAGGGAAACGCAGAAGGGTTGTGGCTGCTCTGTCCCTTAAGCCCTTGAATGGACACAGAGGGCTGCGCTGGATGCATGTCAGGCTCCAACTGACACTGCTATTCAAAAAAAATACAATCTCACATGCATGACGCGCACACACACCTACCCTGGGATCCATACTGACACATATTCAAAGAAGAACATCAGTTTATTTTACAGACAAGTCTCCAGAGAGGAGAGAGACGCTGTTGCACTAACTCTCTACAAGAGAGTTTCTGTGTGATTAAATACTGGTTTGGCTGCAGTGGGAAGAGCATGCTTCTTAGACCTAAGACAACATGAAGACATATACAGTAATAAGAATAGGAAAAAGAGGCAAGAAGTAGTAAGGTAAAAATTAAGGACCCCATTGGAGAAAGCCTGGGAATGGCAGAGAAAGTGCCAATGCTACAATGTAAAGAGGCTTTAAAGGCAAAATTACATTAACTACAGAAGTAGAGAAGAAATTAGGGGGAAACGTTATGCTATAATTAAATATAATACTGAGACCAGAGTAGTCACGTGTTTAAAATGTTACAGCAAGCCACAGTAAAATGAAATACATCATTTTAAAGCTCACTGATTTACATTATGCTGACAGCATAAATATGAACAGCAAAAGCAAACACAATTTTCCATAAAATGCCTTATTAAGAAATTTGTCAAATTAATTTAATATTACCAGTTTTATGGAAATAAAATACTGGAGCTTGTTTGAATAACTAGACTGGAAAAACAGGCTGGTGCACATGGATGGATGTCAAGTGTTTCCTTGTTACAGGCTAATTCAGATATATGTGGAGAAGTGCTATGACCAGCAGATGGCATTCACAGGCCAAGAAGTCTGCTTGTGCCTTAATTTTAAAAAGGCTTTATTGTCTTGACTGCTACTGCTGCTTTATAATAAATGCTTTTAAAAGACGTCAAAATAACCTTGCAGGTGGTATGGAAATGCACTCCACTTTTAGAAGTCTGTTTTGCTAAGAATTTTAAAAAAACACAGAGAGCTGATTTTCATATTCTATGTTGTTACCATTTCATTTTACTTTATTTGAAAGGCAGCAATGTTTTATTGGAATACTGCAAACAGCACATTCTGTTTAGAACATGCTCATAAGTAAATAGTCATATTTTCCTATATCACTTTAACACCAAATGACACATCACAAAGGTCTCAAGTATTTCCACTGGTGAGCTCAAACATCAGCTATACCTTTTTTAAAAAAAAATGAAACTATAGTGTGTGTTCTGGAGAAAAAGTAGTACAATAAAGATTCAAGAAAAATTACAGTAATTTAACGCCATTTGAATGAGATACTGAGAAATGGACTGTAATACAATCCTCTAGACTGCAAAGCAATATATTCATGCTCAAACTACATTATTGATTAAGAAACTAATGTGGTTGAGATTACTGTTCCCTAGCAGGTACTTTATACTGTTCAGTGCAGCTCTTCCCAGTTCCATACAATTCTAATCATGAAATCAGACTTGTGCTTTTCAAGCAGGTTAAGCATGTTCATTGGCTCACCAGATAAATAATTATCCTAATTACAGGACTAAAGGGCCAGATTTTCAGAGGTGTTTAGGAGCCTTAAGATGCAGATAGGCACCTAGTGCAGGTTAGACACTTCTGAAGTTCTTAGTAGGTGCCTACCTGCATCTTTAGGCTCTTAAATACTTAGGACCACATTTTAAAAGGTAAGGAAAGTGACACCTGTATTACATAATATATAGAGATTAACACTGTAAAAGGTGTGGCCACAAATGTTTGAGTTGTGGCATACAAGGCATTAAGAGCATTTTTTGCTAACTTTTAATTAAATGAACTAGTCAGGTATGAAATACCTAAACCGACTGCAATCTGTATTATTGAATTCTGAACCACCACAATTACTACGTAGAGATGATTTTACATGTAATTAAGATTCAGAAGTCCTTTGACATCAAAAGCTCACATTTACAAATCTGTGTCTAAGTAGTGACAAACCTTATTTTCCATACTTCTTGTAATATGCCTTAACTACAAATTGTATAAAAATGGAGACAAGTGGAACTCAATTTAAAAATGTCAAGTGAAACACAGCAAAGGCACAGCTGGGAATCTATCACATAGAAAGCAGCTGGTTCTTAATTAATCAGACAAAAGATTAGATTTCTAAGGGAACCTGTTTCTAATTGGTTAACCAGTAACTGATTAATCTGAGACAACTAAATTAGCCAGATTTAGTCAGAATACATCAGGCATTCCCAGTGAATGTAAAATAGATTCCATAACCTAGATGGCACTAAGAGAATAAGGTTGCACAGTCAAGCATGTAGAAATAGGTAATGTCAATATTGTAACTGCATGTGCCAGTGACTCTATTCCTGCATATCATGACTATCATGCTTTAATTACGTATTTCTCAGAGCACATTAATTTTTATAGTCTTAGATAAAAATGTAGCATCTTGCAATTTTTACTGTTATAATTGACCATATATCTTTACTGGCTTAGATTTTTATATAAAATTCTTTTCTCCCTAATGTATTTTAATAATCCTGAACACTAATATACTTCTGTCAACAGGCTAGATAGGCAACTTTTATTTGTACGCTTTCATGGGTCAAAATGTCATTTACTACTATCATATATTTGTTGCATAACCAATTCCATGTTATAACATAGCATGTCATAGAATTATTACTTCAAGAGCTGAATAAAATACATAAGATGAACTATTCTGAAACAAAAGGTCTCATGCAAATTATCTTACCAGTAAAGAATACACGATGCTTAATACAGAAAGTGATATATAGGAAGAACTATTTAACTGTTTCTATGCTGCTATCAGTTTTGCATGAACAGTTAGCGAGCAACCTCTTTGCCATCCACAAGTCAAACATTACAGAATAAACCCTTAAAACTGTGCCAACTCCAAGAAGTTGTAATACTTAAAAGAATTACAGAAATTGTACTTTCAACAGGAAACACTGACTCCATTTCCTGTTTATTAACAAGTCTGCAAATGCACCAGAGCATAAAGCACACAGTTACCAAAAATGGAGTACACTGCTGACAAAGTCAAATGTAATTCTCCCCAGCAACTTCTCCCCCCTCCCGCCCCCAAACCTAGTAACTGTGCCTGGCAGAAAATGCAATTGAACAGTTAAAGTTTTAACTAAAAAAAACCCCCGCCACTGAATCGATTGTCCTTAAATGTCAGCAAAAACTAGAGTTAGTCCAAAATTGTAAAATTGGCTAGTACATGTTTAGAAACCATACCGATTTTATAGATGTTCCTGCTGCCTAATTCAGTGATGATTTCAAACTACCTTGCTTCAGCATTTTAGCATAGCAGTGGTTCCCAATGCATTAACTGCTCCAAGAGGAAGTTACTCACCTTATAGCAACTGGAGGTTCTTCAAGATGTGTAGTCCCCTAGCTGTACGCATGCACCCCATGCACATACAGCTGGAGAATTTTGAAAGCAGTGTCTGTTGGTCTGCACATATGTCCTGGCTCACCTCATGCCTGACTCAGTAGATGAAGGTGTGGGGTGGGCCAGCCACCACTCCACTTCCTTCTCTACCACAAACCAGAGAAGATCCAAAACAGATGGGAAAGACAGCAAGTAGTGGAATACAAATAGGGATCGCATATCTCAAAGAACCACCAGTTACTATAAAGGTAAATAACTTTCTCTTCAAGTTCTAGTCCCTGCATGTATTCCACTGTGGATGACTGACCAGCAGTACTCAAACAGGAGGAGGGTGTGAGGTTGTAAATGGCAGAGTACAACAAAGGACTGCCATTCCTAAAGATATAATCAGCAGAGCAGTCCTGTACCAAGGCATAGTGTCTCAACAAAGGTGACGATGGAGCACCATGTAGCTGCCTTGCAAATGTCAAGTAGACACACCTCTTGAAACGATGCTACAGAGGTCGCTTTCACTCTTGTGGAATGAGCTCTTACCCCAAGAGGAGGTGGAAGATTAGAGACAGTCGATAGAGCAAAATACAGCTTGCGATGCATTTTAAGATTCCTTGAGAGCATCTAGCCTGACCCTTTCCACTACAGCGACAAACAGTCTAGGAGACTTCCTGATCAGTTTTGTTCTCTCCAGGTAAAAGGCTAAGGCTTGCTGAACACTGAGGGAACGGAGCCTCCTTTCTTCTGAGGAAGAGAGGTCTTTGAAAGAACACAAGTGTGAACTAATAGGTTCACAGACTGCTTTGTGGATGAATTTAGTGTAAAAACAGTATGAGACTTTATCCTTATGGAACGTAACATAAGGAGGATCTGCCATTAACACTCCAAGCTAATCAATCCCTGTGGCTGAGGTGACAGCTACCAGGAATGAGACCTTCATGGACAGGAGAGACATGGAGCAAAAAGCTAATGGTTCAAGAGGAAGCTAATTGAGGACTGAGAGAACAAGATTCAAGTCCCATTGAGGAACAGGCTTTTTATAGGCAGAAAGGTTCTGATTAGGCCTTTCCACCATGTGAAAGTAGGTATTCCTCATGTTGAGAGCTGTAAACTACAGGTCCTTTTTCAGGGATGAAATTACAGATGCCAGTGTGACCATGCAAAACTTGAGTTTGCAAATAAAAGGGCTGAGATGGCAGAGGTTGAAATGGGCCTCGAGCTACCACCCTTCTTTTTGGGTAATAGAAAGTAAGTTGAGTAAAAACTACTCACTTAGTACTGAAGAGGAACCCACTCTATCACTCCTTGCTATAAGAGAGAGATTCCACTTCTTGTCTGATAATGTTCTTGTGAGAGCAGCCCCTGAGAGGGGGTGGAGATGAGGGCTTTGGAGGGGGATGATTATCATATAGCAAAAATGGATGACATTCAACACTGGGAGTGCAATAACAATGGATAGGTGCTGGAAGAGTATTAGATTACCCCCAAAGAGTACATAGGAATCAGGAGGTGTTGGACTTAGTGGTTTGCATCTCAAGCTGCCATCAAAAACCATTTAGCTGAGAGCTGGGATTGGGATAAGAAACCTGCTGCAGGTGGTGTGGGGAAGGGAGTCTTTTGAACCCTTTGCCTCTTATGGGTTCTCATAAGGTCTCTGATGGAAGAACTGTTAAACCATTAGTCTAGGCTTGTATGATTGCTGGTGGAATTCTCTTTGGGGCAAGCGTAATATTCCTAGGGAGCAGAGAAGTGGTCCTGGAGTCCTTAAAGGTGTGTAAGGACTCATCTGTCTTCTGATTAAATAGATAAGTCTCATTGAAGGGTAGGTCATCAGCAGTGTTCTGGACCTCCCTGGGAAACCCCAAGGTATGGAGCCATGACTCCCTGAGCATTACAATGGCAGAAGCTATTGTCCTGGAAGATGCATCAGCCACATCTACTGTGATTGTACAGTGGTCCTGGCAACCATTTTGACTTCCTCTTTGAGAGCCTGAAAATGAGCTCTGTTCTGCTGTGGGAGAGTGTCAGTAAAGTACATGAATTTGGAATAGTTAAGGAACTCATATGTAGCTATAAGTGCCGCATAGTTATCACGAACCGGAGGCTAGAACAAGAAAAGACTTTTCTTCCCAACAAGTCAAGGCACTTGCCCTCCTTGTCAGTCACGGTAGATCAGGGCAGTCTTGCCTAGATCTCTCCACTGCAGGCTGGATGACTAAAGAGTTAGGAGCAGTGAGAGAACAGAAATTCCATCCCTTTGGCTGGGACACAATACTGTTTCCCTGCCCTCTTGGAATAGGAGCGCAATAGCTGAGGTATGCCAGGTCACTCTAGCTAGCTCCATGATGGCTTTGTTAACAGGGAGCGCTATTTGACTGGAGCCGGAGGACTGAAGGACTTCCAGGAGCTTGTGTTGAGGATTCTCAATCTCCTCAAGAGGAATGTGCAGCTCCCCTGCAATTCTGCAAAGTAGTTCCTGGAATTGCTTATAGTGATTTGGGTGGGGAGGGGAGGGAAATGGAGACAGAATCACCACCTCATCTGGAGACAAAGAAGGCAATCTCATCAGTTCAGGTGGAACTGCCAGATCCAGTACGTACTCTTCTTCAGCAGAATCTGGGGCAGCTACGGCTGTCCCCTCAGAGGTGAGGGAAGTCACAACTCCCTACCAGACCAACTCTGAGGGATAGTACTGATCCCACAACCCCCAGTATGGCCAAAAAAATGGATCAAATGGGCAATGAGGAAATCCCCATGCTATGGGGTACCAATGGCTACGAGGCAGGTGATGAGGTGGAAGCTGGTCCCAAACTGGGCTAGGTCTTCTGACTGGGAAGGTGCGTCTTGGAGGAGGGAATAATGGTTCATCGGGCAAGACAATCTCCCAGTGAGTTGACAACCAATTCTGGTCCCAACAGTGGTACTGGAGGGAAATCATAGCTCAAAGATGGAATGGGAGGCAAACTCCTCCCAAAGGCCAGCTCCCCTGGTGGAGTTATAGCCTCTCTCAACAGGGAGGGACCCAGTGGTGCGGGAAACTACAGGTCTGGGAAAGCAAAGACATCTTCAGGAAGAGTGTAGGTCTCCGCTCCTTCCAGAGTGAGAGGGGCACTGTTCGCCTGAACCACTGGAGATGCAGTAGAGAGAGTCTCTGACACAGCCATTGAAATCAAAGACAGTACTGCAAATAAAGGAGGCTCTTGGTGATCAGTCTTCACTGGTGCCCACAGATCCCAGGGTTTGCAGTGTACTGGAGGCTGCCACTGGATTGTGATCAGGTGTTGATGGTGCCCTCGATATGTGAGCTTTCTTATCATGCCTCTGAGACTTAGTACATCCTAAATTTCCTTGAGCTGAATTTAAAAGACTTGCTTGATTCAGGCAGGGCTTAATCCAACTTCTTCAAAGTGGATCTGGGGGAAGACTTAGCCTCGTGCTTGTGAGAATGTTCCTTGCTCTCCTGGTAAAACTTCACTGAGGAATCTGGGGGGGTAGAATCCCTCACTCCTGAGTTGGACCTGGTGGCAGGAGATGCACTCCTTACTGACTCAAGCTGATGGGCGGGGGTGGGGGTTTTAAGGGTAGCCCAGCCTGGGTCTGAGTGCGGCTTCATGGCCTTTTCCATTAAGTGCTTCCTACAGCAAAGTTTCCATCGTTTCCAAGTGGGCAACAAACGGCAGATATTGCACCATACTGCAACGTGGGCTTCCCCGAGGCAGTACGAGCAGCACTGATAATTGCCAGTGACTGAGAAGGATCATGGACCGGAAGCACAAATTTTGAAGCCTGGAGTTAGGGGCATAGTCCGGTACCCAATGGGTACCAGGTCAGGGAGACTGACTAACCATAAAACACAAACTATCAGATTAAAAAAAACCTTTAAAACTTTAGAACTATAAACACTATTTTACAGATATCTAAATAGTCACAGATAAAGGAGAAAGCTGAAGCTTTGGACACTGTGGGTTCTGACCCGGTCCCTATGGTGGTAAGAAGGAAATGGAGAGGTGGTCGGTCTGCCTGCTCGGTTTCTTTATCTCCTCAGTCAGACGCATGATGTGAGCCAGGGTGCACGTGTGGACCAACGGACACAGCTTTCAAAATTCTCCAGCTCCAGGCACATGGAACATATGCATACCCACAGTGGAATACACACAGGGACTCAAAGAAGCAGGGTACATCTACACTGTAGCTGAGAGCATACTTTCCTATGTGGATAGGCAGACACACACTAGCTCTGCTCCAACTAGCACCCTGAGAGGAGCAGTGTAGACAGGACTGGAATGGATGGCACCTTGGGCTAGCCATCCGAATACACATCCTGGACTGCACTGGTATTTTTAGCATGATAATTCGAGCAGAGCTAACACTCCTGCCTACCTGCACCGGGAAGCACACTTCCAGCTTATGTGTAGACATACCCAAAGAGGTGAGCAGTAAAGAAAGTCTACAGTTTGGCTACTGTTGCAGTTATTTATAGGCTTAAAGACAGCTTCCTATATGGATTAACAAGGTAACTGACTGCACTGTCTCCCCTGGTCTCTTCTCTGCATCATTGGAACATGTATCCTCCTAGAGACTGAACCTCATAGACTTCACTTCTGGAAGATTACCCTTCCCAAAACCCTTTCAGGGGATTCCAACCTACTATGGGAGAGACAAAGTTACAGGATTTTATTTATTTAACATGCACACGCCTCTTGGTAAAGAGAGAAATGACCACACAGAAAGCAACCACTACCTCCTCTTCTTGCCAATTTGCCTCCTCCAATGTTGTGGAGGCTGAACATAGCTGGGATTGGGAGGGAAGCATGCTGCAAGGCCAGCAGTTCCGAAGTTTCCTTTCTTGAGCCTATCCATTGTGTTCTATTATGTTCTGCTCATGGAAGCAGTGCTAACATTAGCCCTAGTCTTTGGATCAAATGAGTCTTACTGCACTTTAAAATAATTTCTGCTGCTCAGGAAACTTTCAGCAACAAGGGAAGAAAATAATAAAAAGGGAAAGACTGTTGCAGAGGACAGGGTAACAAAACCATAGCATATTTGCATACAAGAGTTATAATTATACTGTACCTCTGTCCCTGATCCAGATCCTGGAGAATCCACTTTTCTTTTCTTTCTAGGACCAATCGCAGCTAATGCGGTTAAGTTGGCATCCCTCTGTCTCATTTGTGCTAGCTCTTGTTGCTGCATCTGTGTTTTTCAGAACAAAGTTACAATTTTTTTTTCCCCCCTTCTGATTTTCTGAGAATATTTAGATTGTTAAAGGACATGCTCATCTGAATACATACCTCCTTGGCCTTCTGTTTCAACCTTAGCTGTTCTGGGTCTTCTTGTCTAGACCGAGACTGTATATCGGTAAAGGGTATAGGAGAAAGTAGTACATAAATTAATAAAATAGCAAAAGAAGTGGACACTAAACTATATGTAGTTTCTTGAAATTATTTCGTTGGGTTCAATGGGAGTAGAGGGTGCTCAGCACTTCTGAAAAATCAGACCATTTTGTAGATACCTAAAAATAGCTTTACATGTCTAACTTAGGGTACCCAAGTTTGGAATTTCTTCTCTTAATGCAAGTCTCTATAAGACTTTTTGAATCATTACACACATGGCACCCAGATTCTATGGATTTCTAAGGCACCCATCACAGAAGGTACAGTTATTGATAATATACATTCATTCAGTATTTCACTTAGTAATCCAAAAATCATTGCTACATTCACTGTTCCAGTATTTCACTTTGATACCTGAAAAATCACTGTTCTTTAATTTCTTTATTCAGAGTCAACATCCAATGAATACAAAACAGTTCATATTTTGCATTTGACTTAAGTAGATAGGTTGCTTCCATAAAAATTCTACTTCACTGTAACCATGCAGCAAGGAAAAAGAGCATCCCTCTTCTGGTGGAAACAAATGGCACCCAAGCATCTGAATATTCATGTCTCTGGCTATCTGTGTAGGGGTCCAAACTACACACACTAGAGCTTGTGATTTATTGCATTCACAAACACGGATTAAATCTATGCATGCAAAAAGGAACTAGACCTTGACCTTTGTGAAATGATACCCCTTTGGCATACAATTGCCCACCTAATTATGAACATAGGTACCACAACTGCCCATGCAAATCAGGTAACTGCTTGAACAAATGACCAGTTAAATGGCTAACTGGACATTTGCACTAGCAGTTACTATAGTTGCCTACACAAATTGGGGAACTGCTTGGTTAAAGAAACAGAAAAACCAGGGTCTAAGAGTCAGCAAATCCCTTCCTCTATCCACTAACTATAAATATTCATTTTCCAATTCAAATATTGCCTCATGCAGATTTATTCTCTTGGTTTCTTCTTTTCTCAAAGCAAGTGTGGAGATTAGTCCACAATGGAGGACCAATGACTATAAAAATATTGTAGAAGTCTCTCTCTTACTCAGAGGAGTGCAAAAAAAAAAATAGATTTATTTATTTTTTTTATTTACGGGAATGAAATGGGGCAGGGAGGGGGCTACATTACATGATTTACAGTGGAAAACATAGAGCTCTAGCTAAAGTATGTGCTCTCCAAGCTGAGATTAGAAACAGTCCTCTCTTTCACTGTATGTCGTATAGAATGAAAGGCACCCTGTCCTTTTGACGTCAAAAGTGACTTTGTAAATCTAAGTAAAATCGAAGCACTTGCCTTTGCTGCACGCATTAAAATTTCCCTTTCTTGTTCATCTTTTCTCTGTTTTTCTATTTGATCAAGTTGTTCAAAGAACTTGAGCTGTGCCCGAACATCACTTGCTTGCTCGTATCTTTCATCATCCTGAAAATGCAGTAAAAATGCTTTTCATTACAAATCTTAAAAACAAAGCTAGTAGCTTGTCCTGTACAGTTTAAGAAGATCCCATACTTTTAAGTTCAAATGCTCACTTAGTCTTTTTTCAAACACCAAGTTTATCTTTAAACCAGTCAAACCAGCTAAAACCCATTTTAAAAAACCAAAACAAGCACTCTGTACTGTTCTGTGATCTCATCAGGGTTTGACTTAAGTAATATCATCGCATAACTTTGGCCTTTTAAACATGTTTCATAGAGGTATTTTTTTAAATTGCGCTCTGTGAGGCACAGTGTTCTATCAGTGCTTACATGAATCATATATGGAATTCACATTTATCTGATAGTCTCTTATGGAGAATTACAGACCGACTACTATCTCCACTCCCAACCCCATCGCAGCAGTGACAGATGAAGGATGTTGATCAGACCAGCAGGGGATGATCACTTGCTTGGTAGGAAGATGATGATCATTCAGCCTTCAAGCACCTTCCCACCCAGAATGCATCTGGAGCACAAGCATGGGTAGGGGTAGAGGTGGGAGGGAACAAACAGGAATATTCACCTCCCTTGGCTGCTCAGAGTCCAACTGGAGTAAAGCAAAGGAACAGAATGGCTCCATCACAGTCCTTCCAGAGTAGGCCCACCATATTTAGTGCCCCAAGATGCTGCCCCATCTGACTTGCCCTACAGGAAGTTGTAGATGCAAGCGCTAGGCTTCCAGGTTTGCTGGGTATATGTCCAGACAGCTACGTTTTTTTATTTGGAGGGAGGGGAGACGACAATGGGAGGAGAGGAAGCAGTTTTCCCTCCTGGGCAAAATTAGAAAGGTGTCCAGTGTGGTTTTTTCCCCCCATACTCTGCACAGCATCTTGGGGGCCTGGCTGGTTAGAATAGCAAGGATAAAGGATCATAATTTGAAAAGAAGGGGCAGAAGTTGATAAACTCAGCTATTTTTGGCACCAGTGGAGCACCGGTGGCTGGCGGCACTACAGCTGCGCGGGCCAGAGCACCGGGTCAGGCCGCAGTTCTGCAACTGCGCTGCCTGGCCACCCAGAGTGTTGCAATGGCGGCACGCTGAGGCTGCGGGGGAGGAAGGACAGCGGGGGAGGGGCCCGCGGGCCGGATGTGGCCCGCAAGCCATAGATGGCCCACCGCTGCTCTAGAGGCTAGCTCCTGGAGTTAACCTGAGCATGGGACCTTGGAGATGACCGGCACAGACCCTGTTAGCCTGTGAGGTGGTGGTGGTGGTGAGATCTTAAATCTTGTACAGATTAGAGCACCTCACCAGCACCATAATTCCCCCTTGTGTTGGGAGGTTCTTGGGATTCAGCAGCTAGACTGAATCTCATGTCCAGGTATGGAGGGTGAGGCTGAGGGAAGGCTTCCCTCCTTTCCTTGTGGCTGTATGGTTTTCGGCGACTTAATCCCATGCTGGACCCTATTAATGTGTGACAGGTGGGAAGGGGACTGTTTCCTCACATCAGTTCGTTTATAAAGTTGAAGCCTGCTGCTTTAAATCCACCCACATATATCTTGTTTGGGTCTTCATTCTCCTTTGTTGATTATCTTAAATTTATAACATCTTTTCATATTAAAAAAAGAAAATATCACTATGTGCATACTCTAGTCCAGTTTATTTAGATTCTCATGAGAAAATCTCAACTCTGACAGGCTTCATATTATACCTCCTACTTTAAAAAAAATCAAAGATACAGAACATTCTTTTTAAATTCTATAGAAAGACTATTGCATAGAATAAGTATTTTTGATTGTTTTGAACGGGTACATTAACCAGGGTCTACACAGGAAACACTCAAACTTTATTTTTTTCTAAACTAGTCTAGGTCTAATTAAACTTTTTGTACACTAAAATATATATGATTCTTTCAAAAGGAACTGCAATAAATTACCTTTCTGTAATAAATTTCAGTCACCCAACAGAGCTTTCTATCTTGTCCACTCAAATGATCCATGGCATATGGCCAAGAGAGAACCTCAAATTCACAAGGCAGTGTCCTCAAAAAACATGGAAGCCTAAGCAAGCTAGTTTGCAATATCACCACCCTGCAACCTTCCTCCCGACTGTCCTCCATTCTGTCCTCTTTGTGTATTGGGAGCTGCCATCTTATCGCCTGTGATATCAGTTTCCACAAAAGCTGTAATAGTAGACAAGTTGGGTACTCAAAAATACTACTACTTAGAGCTTTTGTCTAGACCCACCCTTGTTCTAGAGGTTGGAAATGCTCCTTATAAGCAGTCCCAAGTTTCAGTGCAGCCCATGATCAGATCTGAATGCATTTGCCCGGGGTGAAAGCACAATTTGTGGAACACTATCATTTGCACAATTAAAATTTAATTACCTTATAAGAAACATTCTTTTGTTGGGCAGTCTCCGATACTTTTTCTACAAGGTTTTGTAACCTTTGTTGTGTTGCATGTGATACATAGCTAACTACATCAGGATGGATTTCCGTTATTCCATGTTTTTTACCTGTGGTTAAAATTGAAATGAAGTTTTTAGTAACCACTCGGTTGCAAAGACATATTTTACAATACAGCTGACTTTTGCTAACCCAACTTCACAAATTTGTAAGTAATTCACAAACGAAAAATAGAGGCTGTTAGGTATTTCTCAGCCAAGATTTAACGTGATGCTGTAGAGAAAGTCTCACTTTACTAAATTTTCATAAACTCTGCAAAATATTCCATAGAAGATTTACCAGTACGCTATGAAGTATTAGAGACAAATAAAATTAATGAAGTTTTATGATGTTGTATCATTGCTCTATTTACTCACTAATTTACAAAAGTAAGCAATTTATAATTAGTGTGAATTATTATACAGCTGGTCAAAATGTTTTTCCAGTTCCTCCTCCCCCCAATATTTGTTGCTGGTTATTGATCGGCTTATAGTATAAAAAAATTCAGCAAAAGGGTTTCATTCAGATCTAGCGATATATTTATCTTGATATATAAAACAAGCAACACTTATCCTGGAGCCAGAGTTTTAGGAACTTTTCAAACACATGTTATTTTTTTTTTAACATCAAGGTTATAGCAGTTGCAAATGAATATCAGAAAATGCATAAAACTATTCTGGCATATTTAATTATTTTTAAACCATTTAGTGAAACTAGTGTTTAGAACAATTAAACTAGCAGGTGTCAACATACCTATTTCTAGTATTCTTCTTTGCAAAGATGCTGGAAGTAGGAAGGTTTCATCTTTACAGGACCTTGTTAATGTGCCCACTAACTCAGAATTTGTTGCCAATATCCGTGCACTCTCTTCTGATAGGTTGACTCCAGCCATTGATGCAACATCATTAATATCATCATCATCCCTTGGGAAGAGAAAAATGGTTACAACATACTTAGGGCATGTGTAGACGTGCTGCTCAATGCAATTGTGTATAACACAAGTTCAGCAACTCTGCTGCATAAGAGACTGACTTAAAAGCTCTTCAGTTGTCAATACCTATGCCTAATCAATTCTACTACCTCACAAAATAAAATTAGAATTTTAGAAGACTTCATTTTCTTGCTGCTTAATGAAATCAAACTTAGAATTAATATATCCTTCAGAATTACTCTCTACCTATCCATCTCACCATACATGTCATGATTCCCCTAGCCTATTGCACATCGGTACTACACATCACAGGAAAAACTGCTGTTTCAAAGAAAGGTGGGACACAGAAATGAGTGCTCATAGGGAAAAATGAGAACAAGAGAAATTGATTTGTGACAGCACAATATAAATGTACATCCCCTATTGGGCAGTATGATTAGTTTTAGCTTAATTTTTTATCTGTATTAAAAAAAAACTTTAAAAAGCTATTAGGAATATAAAGTGCTCTGTAAGTTCATTAGAAACCTGAGAGCCACTGAGCTCCTGCTGCTTTGCAAAACCTTACTAATCTAAGGAGAATCTGTGTGTGAAGTTGTGGATGCCAATAGCTAGTGTTGTTGATTCCGCGGTCAGAGCTTTGTGTGCGCACTCGTATTAACCACACACCCTGTGACCGACAGGGCAATTTCCTGCAATATCCTGGACAAACCTTATTGAATTAAGTTAAATCTTACTGAATTAAGTTCAATTATTTTAGAAGTTCATTGTATTAAAAATGCAAATGTTTATGTAACATCTCAAGGGAGAAGACTTGACTAATGTAAACGGTTTACGGGGAAGTGTTATGAGTTTCAAAGGATTATTTACAAATCACGTGAACTTTTAAAGTGGGTTTCCCAGGAAATCTCTAGGGGGAGGTATATGTAAATATAACTCCTTTGGTTAGGCAAAAACCCAGCCTTTTGAAGCTATGCCCTGAGGAGAAACCCACTGTCTATGAATTACCTATTCCCAGATCAAAAACCCAAACTGTATAAAGCGATAACTCTCAAATCCATGGGTATGCTTATTCTGGGCCAAGGCGGTTATGAACTTGTAACCGCAGAAAAACCCCTTGGTGGCGTCTGAAGGACTGATCACCTGGCAGAGCCCCTTCTGGATTTGAGGCATGATCACTGGTAAGATTAGCATGCGTGTAGTCTCTTATTGTTTTTAAAATGTTTTCTCCGTAATGCATTCGCTTTAAGAATAAAGGTGCTTGCTTAAGAAAAGCAAGTGTGGTAACTTATACCTATGGGCAACTATGCTGTTTATAGCCTTTGAGGGGCTATAAAAGCAGGTTTCAGGAGTCTGACTTGCTTGGGAATACAGTGCAGGCAGGGAACTGTGCAACCTGGAAAAACCCCAGTCAAGAGGGAGAGAGGCATACATCTCTGCCCAAGACAGGTATTGCTGGGGAGCCTGGGTGTCCTCAGGACCACAGACTGGAGAAATACAGGTGCAGCTGGCCTGAACTGTGACACTGTAGCAACAACTTTCAAAACATATAGAAATAGGTCAAAAGCTATAGCCGTCTTTTCCCCCTGAGTACATACAATGATACACACTACGTTTACTGAAGTAAGAACATTGCAAACGTTCAGTCAATAAAGTAAACCTGTACATTTGTCTTGATCACACAAAAACAGAATACGCAAAAAAAATTTTTTTGTTTCTTAAACACTCATTCAGCTTAGCCTTGCCCTGCCCGGCTGCTCTCACAGGTCCTCTCTTCCAAAATCCTGGAGGTTTTCACATCTTGTAGAAACCCAGATTACATTGCTTCCACAAGACAGCAACAGAATGAGGTCACTACTGTGGAAAAGGCTGGGTGGCAGATGTGTTCAGCATAAAGTGGAGTGGAGGAAGCCTGAGCATGGCAGACAGAAGGAGAGGAATACTTTCTATTTGCTGCCCAGACAAAGAACATTTGAGAGAGTTGTTTTAGGTACCAGAAAGCTAAGAGGCCAGCAACAGCGGGGGGTGGGGGGGCAAGAGACAACAAACCAGCACTTAGAGGAAGCCTCCTCAAAATCCTTTTTCCCCCTCTGCAAATCTATATAACCCTGACCCAATGCACCACTGAAGTCACTGGAAAGCCTCCCAGCGGTTTCAGCGTTCAGGCCCTCTGTACAGAAACAAGGATTTTGGTTCCTTACCTAAAAGAACCTCCCCCAGGTTCTTTCAGTTTATTCTTTTGAGCGGCAGCTGCTTGTGGTGAAACAGTGGACAGAGCTTTGTTTCCAGGTAATACTGTTGGCTTTACCACAGGTACTGCAAGAAAATAAAGTCAATATTTGTTTTCTCCACATCACTTGTGGTGGAGCTTCACATTTTAGCTCAATGTTTTAATTATTTTGCGGTAGGTTCATTGTCAGCTTTGGCACAAAGCTGTTTTTAAAAATGGCAGCAGTATAAAAGTAAAAAAATAGGATTGTGACATTTTTAGTTACTCTTCTTTTCCAATCATTTTTGCTGAATTTAAAAACCCTCCCCTGAAGCGTGTCCACCCCGAGCATTAAAGCATCATGCATGAAACAGTCTAGAATCAACAGATATTTCAGTTCAGTCAGAGAATTTAAACTGATGTTCACACAAGAAACTTAATTGCCACAAGCCCTATTTATACTACAGATAATCAGCGATATCTATCCTATGGCCTGCGGGCCTACATGGCCCACACGAGCATTTCATAAGGCCTGCAGCCTGCTTTAACACAATATACTAACAGCAGATTCATCAGCCTTTTGTCATCAGATTTACATCAGTTTAGGCTTTGTCTACACTGGCAAGTGAAAGACAAAACTTTTGTCAGTCAGAAGTGTTAAAACACACACACACACACACCCCTGAAAGACAAAAGTTTTGTTGACAACAGCGCCAGTATGAACAGTGCTTTGTCGGCAGGAGTCTCTCCTGCCAACAAACAGCGGCTATTCTGCGCGCCTTTTAGCAACGTGGCTGTAGAGGCACAGCCATGTCACTAAAAGCTGCATAGTGTAGACATAGCTTTAGTTTACACAAGTTTGTAAACAGGTTGTTTATACATACAGGATTGTCTAATACATACAAAACAAGCTGAACTTAAAATATAAAAATCAATACAAGTGACTTTAAATCTTTTTAAACTAGGTAGATCTGTTTGGCCCACACAAGGTTGTGCTTAGGTTTATGTGGCCCTCCTGTGTAATAAGATTGGGCAACACTTCTAGAAAAGAGTCAGCTTTTTAAGGAAAAAAAAGTGTATTTTGTGTAAGAAAGATGGAGACTTATTGGAAACAAAAGCAAACCACTAGCTATGGCAACATGAATTTACTACCTTGTGCAAAATTAGGAACCAGGATCTTTGCTGACCTCTAGTTTTATTTTCTAACTAGACAGAGGCTTTAACAAGCAACAACCAAATTCTGACTTTGAATGCATTTATCTAGTGGTTTCCTCTGAACTTGATAAAAGATTCACACATATCTAAGGAAAACATTTGGTTCTGAGTGATTTAATGAGACACAGCAGTACTTGGCAGTGTTGCCTAGTGCAGTGTTTCTCAACATTTTTGATACGAGCTTGCTGCCTTCCTAAACCATGTCAGGGAGATCTCAGGGACTGGTGCCAATCCATAGACCAGTCATTGAGAAACACTGGCCTAGTGGATAGGGTACTGCACCGGGACTCAGGAAACCTGGGTTCTACTCCTAAATCTGACACTGGCCTACTGGGTAATCTTCAGAATGTCCTTTCACCTCTGTCTCGCTCAGCATCCCCAGCTTTAAAACCCTCCTTTGTCAAATCCTTCAAGATCTAATGATGCAAAGTGCTACATAATAGCGAAGTATTAATAATATCAATAGAAAAGTAAAACTTTTCAGCTATATTCATTCCCGAATAATGTAACAATCCTGTTTTAGAAGTGTATTAAGGGTCATTTTTTAAAAAATGATACTATTAAAGAACATCAGAGTATCAAAAATATTTTCTTACCTGTCTGAAGTTGGTTCAGTTGAATTTGTTGAGGAGCTGTAAGCATAATACGATTATGTGGTTGCCGCAATGCTACCATAGGGGTTTGTGTCAACGTTACCTGTGGAGGCCTTATCAATGCCCCTCCTTTTTGAGACTGTTGGATAACCTGCCAATAGATTGAGAGGAAATAATGTTAAACTATTTGAGGAACAATGATGCACAAGATGTTAATCAAATGGATAAACCAAATCTTTATGCCAACCTTTAGACTGGTGAATAGACGCGTTTGAGCAAAAGCAAATTATAATCAATACAATCTTAAAGTATTTATTTTTGAACCCTCTTTAGATATACCCTATTTCATGGAAAATTAACAGTCCCGTTGCTGCAGGTTAAATTTCTTCTCTATAGGCAAAAGTCAAAATTAGCCAACTTCTAAAGATATTTAGGGTCAGATGGCCAGCTAAAGTCTCTAAATCTCCATGTGCATGTTCAGATAAGGGTTAAAGTAGCTGAAAATTTGACCCTTAGATAAAAACTTGACTTTAAGACAGTTATTCATGTCTGCCTTTCAGAATCACTGTGTCCTTCTCAAAAATAGATGGGAAAAACATTTCAAGTGGTGGATTCATGAACTGAAGACAAGTTTAACAGGAAGCTTCTCTTTTTAGCCCACCTGCTAACTGCAACCTGTCAAATTGTGATTCAATGCTACCATAGATGCTAAAGAAAGTGATTTAGCATGAACGAGCTTTTTTGTCGCAACTAGAATTCTTCAGTTTTCAGCAATCTTTTACTACCAAACTGCCACAAAAAGAGAGTTTACGAACTCCTTCCAGACCCAAGATCATAACTTCCATAATTCTGTGACTCTGGCTTTACCTTTGCCCCATATGTTTCTTTATAAACAGTTACTGGGCATGTAGTCTGACTTCTTGTAAGTCAGCAACAAGTATTAAGGACTAAATGATAGATTTAGAATTCTCTTCGGTAGGCTCCAAATGCCTTAATAGAAAGTCAACACACTCGGTTATACATTAGTCAGACTGAACGTATCGGCTACTAAATATTTCTTTCAAGATGGTATCCTAACACTAGGTTTTTTTTACTGGATTGTTACAAGCAACTCTCCTTTAGATTTTTTACTGAAAATTCTGAATAGCAAAGACCTTCTAATGTATCAAGTGAAGGTCTAACCCCTGGGAACGTCCAAGTCTTACCTAGTCCTACCACTAATTTGCTATTACCTTCAACAAGTCATTTAACATCACTGTGCCTCAGTCTTCTGGTGTGTAAAACCAGTTATAATCAAGTATACTTCCTTGTCAGTTCTGAGGATTACTTAATTTAAGAAATCTCTTTGAAAATGTGAAGTGCCAGGCATTTAAGTCAGACCTTTCTTGAACAGAGGAAAACCAGTTATTTAAATGGAGAGAGTATAGCAGGATCAAAGATTCTTCTCTCACACAACAAATCTATAGTCCACTGGATAAACTCTAAGAGTTTACCATTTTCTCCTGCAAGGAAGTTTGGACTACAGGCTAAGAGAGTTGGAGGCAGATCATTAGTTGAGGGACATATTTGCTGAAAATACTGATTCTGATCAGAGTGCAATACCCTAATTTTGCAATCTGCCTCTCAGGAATCTCAGGAGTTAAGCAGTGAGAAAGCCATCTATCCATTCCAGCCTATTTTTTAAATTTTCCACCTGTCTATGAAAATATTAGTAGAGTCTAAGACATCCATATGGAGTTATGTCCTATTCCCAGAACCACCCATAATCTTTCCTTTTTCCAAGTGTAGATAGTTGACAGCAAGAGATGCTTTTGGTATTCAAACTAACATCTGAAAGAGATAGTTTTCTATTTGTTAAGATGAAGTTGCTATAGCTTCCACCTTCCCAAAAAAGAGCCCAGGGCACAAAAAGCAAAGTGGATTTTAAATCAGAAGGCATCACCATCATCAAATGAAAATTTTTGAGAATGGTGGTCTATCATGGCCCTCTCCAGAGAATTTGGTTAAGTATCAAATCTACTGCCACTGATCTACAGGATAGCTTTTAAAAATTCAATCATATATCTTAATCACTGCAAAGGCATCCCCTGTAGATAATTAGTTTCACATTTCTATTGCTAGATGTACTCAAGTTCTCCACAAGTTATCCCACACTGCTACATATTGGTGTGAAGACCACACAACTGATATGCACATATATACTAGTAATTGTTTCATTCTAGTAAATATGGTCAGTGTCCCATTAAACAAAAGAAATTAATTCACACATTATGCCTAATTTTCATTATGCTTTCCCAGACTGCAGATAGGTCATAGTGAATCATAGAAATGTAGGCCTAGAAGGGACCTTGAGAAGTCATTAAATCCAGTGCCCTGCACTGAGACAGGATGAATTCATTTGTCTAAAGGAAATAAACAAATAATGCCTTTCTACAAAGATGCTATTAGTATTACAATTTCTGCCGCCTGCCCTCAATCCCTCAAATTCTGGACAGAAGTAGCTTCTAAGCAGACATGACAATAAATATCAATACTGGCCAATACACTACTAAATATAAATTATCTATATAAATCTGCAAACCCATCTGGAAAAACAACCATAAATACAGAACAATACTTTGCTGCCTCAAGGAGAAGGGATTCTACATCATCAGATTTTGTTTCTTCCTATTCTGCTATCATTATTATCTTTATGTGCATTCCAGAAAATTGACCAAAGCAAAAGAGGAAGCACGGCCTTGTCATTAGTGTTAATGTGGACTGGGCCTGGAGACCTCCAGATTCTTGCTCTGCCACAAAGTTTCTTGTGTCACCTTGGGCAAAATATCAATCTCTCTGGCTACGTTTACACAGCCTGTGGGAGCAAGCCTCCCAGCCCAGTTTGACAGACTTGGGCTAGTGGGGCTGATGGTAGCATTGTAAAAATAGATATGTAGACAGCACTTTGAAGTTGCAGCTTAGAGCCCAAAACCAGCCTAACCCTCAACTTCGAAGTGCTGTCTACACACCTATTTTTAAAGCACTAACACAAGCCCCACAAGCACAGAGTCTGTCAAACCAGAGGAGGCATGCTCCCACGGGCTGTGTAGACGTCCCCTCTGTGCCTCAGTAATACTTCCTTACATCATAGAAGTATTGCAAGGATAATATTTTAATCACTGTAACCACACTATGGTGATAAGTGCCACGTTAGTACTCAAAATAGATGTGAATACTTTTGTATTTTCTCTGGACAATTCAAAGTTTAACATGGGCACGTGGTAGACTGGTCTATTACAATACGTTGATCAAGTCCCTTAGAATGATATCAAAATTGTGTTATAATGGGCTTTTGTTAAATGGAATATTAATATTCTTTCCCATCTCTGATTCATACAAGCTACCAAATGATCTACATTCCTAAAAAAAAGCCACAAATCGTGTAACCTAGATTTAACCAAACAAACCAAACTAAACACCATCCTACAATACTTTATTATTACACACGCCTAAAATCTGCATCAGTTTTTATTTAAAACAATTCTAAGAATTTACGACCTGGCTCTGCGTTGATTGAAAGAATTTGCTGATTTTTTATTTTTAATAATTAGGAAATGATAGAGGACTTTGATCATTGCTGTATTTAAAATATATTTTCTTCTTAGCAGTTACCTTCTTTAAATGTTCACAGAAAGGTCTCTGGCTGAGCTAAACTGTGAAGAATAGTCATTACACTTCAAAAGCCAATACATGATGCACTTCGGTTTACGTACCAGTGGTGTAGGTTGCCCTTGTTTGCCAACCCCAACTTGCGTAGGCTGAGTTAGACTAATTACAGGCTGTTGGAGAGTACTTGTTACAGTGGCAGTGGCCTTCCCCGCTGTGCGCTGAACTGAGCTGCTCAGCATCACTGCTGTCAGCGCAGTTGTTGCTTGCGTTGTGGGCTGCTGCTGTTGACTTTGCTGAATGAAAGCTGCCGAGTCTGGGGTTAACTGTCTCAAGGCAGGCAAACTCCTCTGAAGAAAAAAAAGAGAATGAAAGAATTTACTTTCACATAACTATGGTGAATTCTAGTTAAGTTAAAATTTTTCTGAGCACAGAAATCCTAGACCACCATGGAGCTCTAACAGGAATTATGCAGCTATTATCTAAAAAAATAAAAAAAGAATCAGTGCATTTAATCTCAAACAGTCAAAAATGTGTCTGGTTTTACAGTTAAAACATCGTACGTGTGACCCAAGGACCTCTGGATACCATCTAACAGAAGACACGGGTATAAGGATCCCCTGGGTTCATCAAGAAAATGTCATGTAAGGTATAATAAAAGCCTGTGTCATACTGGTCATCATAATCATTGTAAGACGTATATATAGAGAATGTGAGAAGTTACACACACACACACACACACACACACACTTTATATATATAAAAAACACACACACATACACACACTGAAAATTATGTTCTCTAGGCGTTGAAGTTAAATGCTGACCATTCAACAGTAGCCTACCTTGAGACAAAATTCTCCAGATAGGAAGTGGGACACATCTCCTTGGTGGACCACTGTATGTCTCACAATGGAAGTCTATTAGCATACTGAGTCAAATGCTAACAGAGAGCTTGCAGAAACTTCAGAAAGAAATTAACAGGAAGAGTAAAACACGGAGTGTGGGAAATCCTGTTTTTCAGATGAAGATCAAAGGCCTTATATAGTGTATCTTGGGGTGCAAAAAGACACTTCCACTGGTGAAGACAAACTGCCTGCAGGCTTGATCTGACTAAACGGGCAACCTCAGCCATCCTGGTTGAAAATGCTGGGAAAAGGACTTTGGGTATCTTGTAGAAGACAGGAGATGGTCTTGAGTTAAGTTTAGGTTATAGAAAGCATGTTAGGCTTTTGTTTTATATATAACCATTTATTTCCAATATTTTCAGTCATTTACATCTCTGTTCTTTGATAAGTTTATTCTTGCTTTCACTATAAATATAGATCCAGAGTTGAATCTTGCAAGCTAGTCCGTACTATTTCTTTGGGAGGAGAGGATCTGAGAGTTCTGTGAGTATTCAGTGGAATAGGGGCTGAGCATGCCAAAGGGATGCTCTGAGGACTTAGGAGTCCTGGCGTGCCTAATCACTATCTGATACAGAGATAGCAAGGCCTGGAAGGTGGAGCATGTGTTGCCAGAGGCTGATGGAATCAGCATGAGGAAGTCTTATCTGTGTTAAGGGCAGGTGGTAGCAAAGTACTGCCAACCCTGGATTAACAGGGTGACTTGCCCCAGGAGCTGGTGAGCCTGGAGCTAAACCAATCTGGTTGAAGAATGGCTCTACCCAAGAGGAATGAAGTGATTCCTGTGTAAAAAGGAGCCAGCATTAAAGTAGTAATAAAGAGCAGATAGGGAAAGAGATGGACAGAAAGTCAGAGCACGATAGGAAGCTCAGAGTAGGGAGGAAAGCGCTCGAGCAGGGAGGGAACCTGACTAGACAGGAAAGAGACTGGGAGACCCAGACGGAAAGCAAGAAGCCTCAAGGTAGGAAGTGGCCCAGGAAAAACTGCAACACAGGTAAAGGAGCAGATGTCACTGTTCAGTACAGGGCCCTGGGCCCAGGGCAAAGGTGGGACTGGGCTCCCCTACCAGCCCCAGTGAAAGGGGTTGCAGGCTGAACCTCAGACAGGCTAAGAAACAGCCCCAGAGAGGGCAGAAGGATCTGTTTTGTGTTAAGACTTTGAGATTTTGTTTTTAGTTTGGACAGTTCTGACTTAAGAGGGTGACCCAGCCAGAGGGTTAAGTCACTGGAAGAGGAATTGCTATAGCACCAGAGCAACAGTTGCCAGGATGCACTAGCCCAGTGAGAGAGCTGCGACACCATGCCTGGCCACAAGGGGGCATCTAGTGCTGAGTGGACTGATACATCTCGGTATCCCCTCCTCCAGCAGTGAAGCATCACAGTATGGTAACGCTGCTCGAAGATTTTAGAATCCTAAACCACAATTTTCCATTTGCTACATAGGTCAGAGATTTCCTTATATATCAAAGGCAGGAAAAGGCAATAACAATGTTAAGTGCTTAGCTATGCAGCCTTAAGAGACAGGAAATGCCAAAGTGCAGGCTGCACATAGAACCTTAACTCTGCCCCCCTTAAACATTTATACAGTCAGACATTGTTATTGTGTGCTCCTTGTCCTCCCAAGCCTCCTCTTTTTGTAGTTTTCCTTGTTGCACTTTGTGTAATTTTAGCTTGCAAGTTCCTTTGGGGCAAGTATAGTGACGTTCTACTTGTTTTGTGAGGTGCCTACCACACTTGGGTTCCAGAGACAATAATCATGATTACATAAGTATTTATGAAAAGTACCAGCTAGACAGCCCTGGAAAGTACATTTTCTGGTTTATCCATAAAACACAACAGCAGAGGCACCAACAGTGCAAGTTTCCCCATACTGCTCCATCAGAGTGCTTCAAGCTTGTTCCTCTGAGATCACTTCTAGGAATGAGAGAATACATCAGTCTCCATGCTATTCAATCCTTGGGTCTACCTGCCAAGGCTGCACTAGGGTGACCAGACAACAAATGTGAAAAATTGGGGTGGGGGGGGTAATAGGAGCCTATATAAGAAAGAGACCCAAAAACTGGGACTGTCCCTATAAAATTGGGACATCTGGTCACCCTGGGCTGCACACTAAGGTGCGAATTGCTTGAAGGGTTTTGCACCGTGCAGAGATAAATGGCTTTGATCATTGAAAAGAATAATTATGTTCCAGATTTCTCACAAAAATAACTTAGCCATTACAGTGGAACCTGTGTTAATTTACTACAGTTAAAATATTGGAGGAGTGCGGAAGGCAGAAATCTCAGGAGACTGGGAAGCAAAACCTGTATTTGTGTATTTTAAAGGATCTTTTTAAAAATCTGATCAGGTAACATTTAAAACATGCACGCATATTGTTCGAGAAGAGCATCTCTCTCATTAAATTGATGTGCTCCTGCTCAGATAAGCACGGAAAGATAATAAAAGAATATGGGACTTATGAATTACCTTCAGGAAAGGCACAAGGTAAGGTTGAGGTGAAGAATTAAGTTCTCGGTACAGCCTGCTGGTAAAATCTTCTGCTTCAATTTTTCCATCCTACGAAACAAAATAGATATTCAAATTCACCAAATAAATGAACTTTGGACATTAAGGCCCACACCTATTTCTAAAGGTTGACTAATTTTTTAAAGGTAAGTTGTCATTTCCATCGTGGCTGGCTATTTTTATCTATCAGGAGTATTATGGTCATATACATTTTGTAGAATCCAATTGTGAAGTAAAAGTTAAACCAGTCTCAGACAATTAACCAACCTAGACAAGATCAAAAATTCCACCGCCCTGATTTAGAGAGTGGAAACTGAATTGCAACATTACTTGAAAGTTTTAATATTATGAATAGATCCTAACACACAACTTTCCTTTTGGTCCACAAAAAGCACATTCAGTTTTAAAATTCATAGGCTATACAATTTTGCCAGGTATTCTACAAATACTAAAAATTTCATCTTTTTTAATATTGGTATGTAATGTTATTGTCCAAAAATACACCTATAAATAAGAAATTATGAATTTTCATACTCAGAGCATAATAATGGGCCTTTAATTAAAAAATCCTTATACTTGTTAATACCACCTTAGATCAGTAAAACATTTAGAATTTAAAACTAATTTAAATATGCACCATTCCTACTGCATTCTTTTTGCATTCCACTTATCTCATATCATGACAGTAGGCTAATCAGTTGCACATTCTAGTACAGTGATTCTCAAACTTTTTTTTTTTTTTTTTTTTTTTACACTAGTGACCCCTTTCAAATAGCAAGCCTCTGAGTGCGACCCCCCCCCCTTATAAATTAAACACACTTTTTTATATATTTAACACCATTATAAATGCTGGATGCAAAGCGGGTTTGGGGTGCAGGCTGACAGCTCATGACCCCCCATGTAATAACCTCACAACCCCGAGGGGTTCTGATCTCCAGATTGAGAACCCCGTTCTAGTACAATAGTAGGATATCTGCATTGCAAATGTTACAGGAAACTTTTGGGTTTAAAAAAGTCCATTTTAATTAACAAGAAAAACCATATGCAGAATATCTACTTATCGTAGGTTTTATAAAACCCTGTTTTTCGTAAAACTTAATTTTGTGAATTAAATTTAGCCAGCATCTCTTGATTTCTCAGTAGTTTTAATGAGCTCTTCTTACCAACAAGTTTTGTACTAGCTCTTTCACGTTAGCTGTAGTCTCTGAAGACTGTTTTCCAGATGAAGCCAGTTTTATTAATGTGGATAGAAAATTCTTGCATTTCTTCACATTCTCCATAGTTTCCTATTGGGGAGGAAAAAGAAAGTTAGGTAAAATAAGAGGAAGGCAAGATGTGCCTCTTGAGTTGGAAGTTTACCAGACATGCTCTTTTACATGATGGTATAAAAAAAATAAGCAGCAAATATTTTATTCCTACTAAAAAGTTTGCTATATCAGAAGCACTGGTTTCAAAGTGACCTGGGGACTTCCAGTTCCCGCTACCCTGAAATATGAAAGCACCACGCAGGTGATACTCTCAAAGGCCGGGTGCTTCCAAAGTGGTTGCATGCTCTAATGGTTGCTTACAAAGAAAGAACTCCTTTGGCTTATGACCTGGTTGTGGTCTGTGAGGTGCAAGGTCCTCTGACCCCTTAGATCTTTCTGCTGTAGCCTCACAACACACAGAATATTAGCTAAAACTTTACATACCAGATAGTGTGAAGCGTATAATAAAATTGACAGAATGTTTGCAGGTGTGATGCAATGAGACATTTTATATTTCAATTAGGAAAACATAGTAATTTACAATTATGTTTGAAGTTGGTGTGCATATAAGATATTTAGGGAATGGAAGTCAAGACCACACCATGTAACCTCATGCTTAAATAGTGTATTATAATAGGAAAGCAAGTAGGTATTGATGCTTATCTCCCTATAGAACAAAGGGCACTCCAGCTTGATTCTGTCTCTTATGCCATCACTCACTGCCTATCTTGAAGATATTTGATACATATCTTGAACCAGGAATTCTTGAGTTCTAATCCTATTCGGACACTAAATAAATCACAGTGATTTGCCCATGTCCCAGAGGGCAGTCAAAGTGCTTTGAAGAGTTCTATATAAATGCTACATTACCAACCATAAAGAAAGGTTGTTACAAATCAAAATTCAGCTCATTCTTGCTTACAAGTATCCTAAATTATATTTTTTCTGCTCAATTTCATTATTTTCTGTAAGATCAATAACTCAAGGGAACTCAGTCTTGATTTGCTCCTTACTCTGATAATGTTACATTTACTTACGTGTATGTACACCAGGTGTATAATGAGAACAGTAGCACAGAATTTTAAACATATGTATAGTTTGAGCTGGTAACCATGATCTTACTGTGGCAGCAGTAGAGGTTGCTGTTGCTCCTTGCACAGTTCTCTGAGTTCCAGTCTGTACAGCTGTGGCTGTACCTAATGCAGTTGTTTGTGCGGTACCACCCAGAACAATCTGAGGCTGTAGAGAATACAGACATGGGTTATCCCTTTTGGAGTGTGTGAAAATCTGTCTTTGTACCACATAACCAAAGGAGAAGGAATAACCAAATCACAGAACTATGGAACATCCTTCACAGCTGCTATAAAAAACCAAAACTGGTACTGATAGTATCAGCCATCTGTCGCAGTTCAAAGAGAGAACCACCAGATGGCAGAACACACTACATATTTAAAACTGAAAATACTGAAAGTTGATTAAAGCATACATGAGTTTTGGTTACAGGATAAAAGAAAGTATAACACTGAGCATGAAAACATGCTCAAATCCCAAAGCATTATTAAGCTAGTGCTATATTTCTGCTACCTAGACATCCAAAGTTGTTTACCTGTTTCCCTCACCTGCCATTCCTCCCGAAAGGAGGATTTGGTTTTTTTAGAAGGCATAATGGGTAAAGACTTAACTCTCAGTTGATTCTATTACCTTTTGGTTGAATAGCTGGAGAGAATAATTTTCTTCATAAAGTTATACAAAACTCATTGAATATACCTCTAAAATTAATCTAACGCACAGAAAAATCCAAGTTTTTTTGTATAATATTATTTTTAATTTGAACATTCCTTTAAAAAAAATGGCTGTAGTGGTAGAACCCTTCAGCCGGATTCTGAAATTTAGGGAGAACATGCAGAAGAGGGAGACGAGCTCTTTCAAACAATTTAGTAGTTCCAAGCATGTTTTAAACAAATAAAACAGCAAACGATGCAGAAATAACGTCTTTAATTAAAGAACTAAAATTATAACTAGACCCTTCTTTCATCTATACTACTTGCCTGTTGGCTTTCAAGGTGTATTTCTAAACTACTGATGACAATGTCTTTGCATCAAGAAAATAATTGCACATTAGGACTAGTTTTCAGCACTTGCATTAACAGCCCATTTATCAAAAGTTACTCTTCTGTACTATACAAGGTACCCAAGAGAAGGCACTCTAGATTTTTCAAAGCAATGTTTCATTGTGTTTTGGGAGGAGGGGAAGGAGAAGATTACCCAACTTACACCGCTGTTAGGAAAATAGAAGAATGAAGTGAAAACCATTGTGTGTTCACTCCAAAAGGCAATGAAGACAGAGTGAATTTGCTCATCCAGCACAAGAGTAGTGAAAATGAGGGAGGCACTATTGCATAAAAGAAGGCTCAAATCTGGAAAGGTCACTGCAGATTCTTCCCCCTCAGTACAGGCTAAAACTAGGTTAAAGGGGAACAAGAACTGTGTACTTGGTGCTCAGTGTAAAGGGGGGGAACATTTACGAAAACCCTTCATTGATTCATCTGTTGTCAGGTTAAAGGGGAAAGAAAGCATGAAAAAATGAAGGTTAGGATGTAGGAATCAGATGGTATCAGTACTGCATATAACACTCCATCCCTACTTCCAGATTTTCTTGGTAGTGTGGTTAGAAAGTGTGGGTCACCCTATTAGTCAGACTGTACTTAGGACAGAGTCCCTCAAGTTGAGGAGGCACCATGAGACATCCTTGAGGCATACTGAATCCCTGTGGATATATAAAAACCAAAAGCAGAAGAGCTGGAGGCAGGAGACGATAAAGCAATGGTATGAAAAGGTAAAAAGAATTACAGGGGAGGAGGAAGTTTAGAATAAGAACCCTTTAAAAAGCTTAAGCAGAGACAATAATGGAACTATAGTCCTGTAGCATCAAAGAGTGTTTCAAATCCAAAGAGAAACGTGTGTCTGTTCCTTTGGAGGAAAGCACAGGAGGTATTTTAAACAAACATAGGACTTTCAAAAAGAAAGTTGACTTTGAAAGGAATGTTGCTGAGTAGCTGAAGTCCAAAATCTGACATAGTTGAAGATTATCAGACATTTTAGGGAGTGGAGAAAAGTGTCCTATGTACTCTAAGTGCTCACCCAGAGATATTCCCAAACAGAATTTTACTCCAAGTTATTTTTGCAATTCATAGCTTCATTGTTCATATGTATGTTTCTACAAACTCACCTGCACTACAGGAGGACGCTGTAACGTTGTTGTGGGCTGTACAGTTGTCTGAGCCTGAGACACCTGCTTGATTATAGTAGTTGGTGTCACCTGCCGTGCAATTATAGGCGTTCCAGGAGCCTACAAAAGAATCCAAACTATGTTAGAGTTTGAACATAAGAATTGCAATACAAGACCAGAGGAATGGTTCATCTAGTCCAGTACCCTGCCTCTGATAGCAGCCAGTAGAAGGCTGCAAGAGGAAGGTGCAAGAAACCCCATAATGGGCTATTATGGAACAACCTGCCAATAGGATTTTTTTTACCCTATTTAATATAACCATGGTGGTCTCAGACACAGAAATACCTAATCCTTGAAACAAAAAAATCATGCTAAGCTCTTGGCCTCAATGATTTATTATGGCAATGAGCTCCATGGGTTAATTATGCATGGTCTAAAAGTATTTCTTTTAATTAGTTTTAAATTTACTGCCAGTCAACTGAAGTGAATATCAGTTTCAGTGAAAAACAGCCTAAGTGTAACACATTAGGGTTGGGGTGCTGTGGTAGTGCTGTTTGGTGAAGCTTGTACAGCACTGCCTTGACTTATTATTGCCTAAAACCAGCATTATTAGTCCCTCACTTTCCTAAGGACTAAATTCACAGACATATTTAAGGAAAATGATTTTCTTACTTATATAAATTAAGAAACTCACCGGCACTGTTGATATCTGTACTGGTGGTGCACTGGTAGGTGTTGCAGGACGAGGAGTCATGGTATTTTGGGGCTGGGATTGGGCATGTGCCTGTGCCTGCGCCTGCATTTGTGCCAAGGCTTGTTGAGGGATCATCAGTAACTGTCCATTTTCGCTACGCACAAGGACCATGCCTGTGAAAAAAGAAAGAGGTCAAGAAATATTCTGCACACGCAAATGGCTACAGAACAAAAAGGGAACAGCTCTAAATATCTTTAAAAAGCCCAACACTTGTGAAATTAGCACGTACACTGGAATGTATATCCAACTGCGAATAGTCTGGATTCGCACAAACTGGTTTATAAAGTTTTATATAAAGAAAAATTAAATATCCCAACACTCATCATAAAATCTTGATTAAAACTAAAGAACATTTCTGTCGTAAGTCTATCAAGTTATGGTACAATACTACATGCACATAATATACAATACCATAAACATTCCACATGGCTAAGAGGTTAAAACGATTAATCCTGAAAATATCTTACTTATTCTTTTCTGACTTTAAGGCATTCACTTTTATGAAGTGCTTCAATTGAAAGAAAATCCTGCCATTAAACCAGATTCCCATTAGCCTGGCTTAAAAAAAGTTATCAGAAACAGTAACACATTTCTCTAACTTCTAATTTAATTTTCCATAACAATTTTAGCAATGAAAATGGTTATAAAATCATAATCCCTCTCAAGAGCATCTGTAACAGATGGTACTGTGCTGCATTACACCCCGAAAGATAAATAAAATAGAGAGGGCAATGAGGCAGTCATTCCCTGTTCAGTCACATATCCAAACACTTAACTCAACTGGATAGTTGTGGAGAGCCAGACTAAGTGTTCGATTTTCAGATGGTAGCTGCTATGTTTGTTTTTGTAACCAGGGCCTGGGATATCTAACCAAAACATTTCCCCAGTGCTTATTAATTTTGTGTGCTACAGTCAGGCCAACAGGAGCAGTCAGTCCTCAGCATCTCTGAAGAAGCCCAAGGAGTCAAGTTGGGGACCCAAAAATAGTGGCAAAAAACAACACCAGTTAACATTTCTAAAAGTTTTGGCTTAAGTGAAAAACTGCACCTACATTTATTTGCACGCACACAAAAAAATAGAGGTGTTGTTAAGATCAGAAAACTAAATCTTAGGCCTCGTCCAAAGTTGGGTTGACATAAGCTGCCTTACATCAACCTAACTAAGCATCTACACTAAAATGTAGCTCCCTACCAATAAATCGCCCCCTACGCCAACGTAATAACTCTACCTCTGTGAAAGGTGTAGCACTTAGGTTGATTTAGTTAGGTCAATCCAGTGTCCATATAGACACCGTATTGCTTACATCACACTGCTCCCTTTCAGACTGTTCTGGCTGTCAGCACCCCACAATGGCGGGGTTCAGACTGTCAGCACCTCACACTGACAGTGAAATCAGTGCAAGAGCTCCTGGTGAGAATACGCACCGCCGATAGAAGCGTAGTGTGGACATGTGAAAACAATTTAATTACTATGGTGGCTGTACATTGACGTAACTTAAGTCAACTTTATTTTGTAGTGTAGACTCAGCCTTACGTGTCACTCAGCAAATAAGTTAGAGCATTCTAGATCTCCATCTATAGCTGAAGATCTGTTCTAAGGCACTTTTAGAAGATGAAACTCTGAAATGGTCATGCTCTAGGTTGCTTTTCCAAACAATTCAACACATCTGTATATGGGCAAAGATGTCACACCATTTTCTTGGCATGTTTTCAATCGAGTGCTCTCGAACTACACACACTTGTTTAATTTCTCCACCAGAGGACTTCAAAAGATAAAGATGACATATTGAATTCAGACTGGTTTTCCCCTATATATCCTCACATTGCAATTTAAAAAACACTGATCTCCAAGATTTCAGAGTAGCAGCCGTGTTAGTCTGTATCGCAAAAAGAAAAGGAGTACTTGTGGCACCTTAGAGACTAACACATTTATTTGAGCATAAGCTTTCGTGAGCTACAGCTCACTTCATCGGATGCATCTTTGATCTCCAAGAGTTATGCAGTTACCTCTCTTTATAGAAGCAAATCAGCACAAAAAGAATTTAAGATAGTTTTCATCAACAAGGGGCCAATTTAAATGACGGCCCTCAACTAGTGTCCAGTTATGACCACTGCACACAATGAGAGTTATACCACAAAACATGAATATTTTAAGTGTATTTTTCCTGAGGAGGAAAAGTTACTCGTTTTTTCAACGAATATAATCTTGCAAATCATGGATTTTAATTGGATTTAGTTTCTACATCAGATTACAAAGAAAAACATTTTCTAGCTAATCAATTAAAAGCAGCATAAAACCTTTCACTTGTGTCATTACTTAGATTTTATCCTGCTATGTTTATGCTTGCGGAGCTTAGAGACACGGTAAAACAACTGCTAAACTTTCATGCAAGTAATATCTTATAAAGCAACATTACTTCAGTACAGAAAATTTTGAATACTCAACCGGGTCAAATTCTCTGTTCACTTAACTGCTGTCAGAACCTCCACTGAATTTTTCCTCTCTATCACCCTTTATATACTATACTGATCACTGCAAAAATGGACAATTTCAGAATGTTTTTGAATGAGTAGAAAATGATATAATACAAACTTGTTCACATCCTCAATGAGTATTATATATAAAATATTTATATATAAATATAATATTTAATGTGTCACTACACAAACTGAACTTGACATTTTATTCCAGTGTGTAAATGTGAAATATTGGGCAACAAATCCATTTCACCTATTGCTTGGTCACATCTTACACTAATCAGATCTGGAAAGAAACATTGAATCATTAGAATTGAATAAGATTATTTTCAGTTTTAATCAAACTCCTGCTATACTTATAAACACACCAAGTGCCACGTTCAAGACAAATGCAGTTTCTTGTGACAAATTAGGAAATTTCATCTGGCCTTATCAATTGGTAAAAAATTAAACTACAAATCCTTCAGTGACAAAGACCATTACCTTGCATGTGCATGTGATGGACTTAGTTCTTACAATTCACAACTTTTGAACTCATCCAAAAAAATATAAAATTAACTTAAACTTCTGTTCCCCTCCCCCCAGAAAGAGAAACCGTCAGTGATTCCACCCTATAATGGATCCCACCTATATAATGCCATAACTCTTGGCATTGCCCTACTAGTGCAAAGAGGGTTTAAAAAAACAGTCCTAAAGGGGTGGGCTGGAGATGGTCCCCTTGCATGGGGGGGCTCTCCAGACAGTACAGAGCCAACATAGCCAGCTCTATCCCACTTGTTCCAGGCCCCACCTCAGTATAGGGGCCATGCTCATTGCATGGCTGGAGTGTGCTGTACTTTTATGGTCCTAGGCTGGCAAAACTGCACCTAGGACACATTACTGTCAACTAGGGCTATCAGGCAATTAATTTTTTTAATCACAATTAATCACACTGTTAATAGAACACCATTTATTTGCGTATTTTGGAGGTTTTCTACAAACACAGAATACGAAGTTTACAGTACTCACTTTATATTTATTTTTATTACAAATATTTGAACTGTAAAAAAAACAAAAGAAATAGTATTTTCAATTCACTTAAGTACTGTAGTGCAATCTCTGCCGTGAAAGTTAAACTTACAAATGTAGAATTATGTACAAAAAAAACTGCATTCAAAAATAAAACAATGTAAAATATTAGAGCCTAAGTCCACTCAGTCCTACTTCTTGTTCAGCCAATCGCTCAGATAAACAAGTTTGTTTACACTTGCAGGAGATGATGCTGCCTGCTTCTTGTTCACAATGTCACCTGAAAGCGAGAACAGGCATTCGCACAGAACCGTTGTAGCCGACATCACAAGATATTTACATGCCAGATGCGCTAAAGATTCATATGTCCCTTCATGCTTCAACCACCATTCCAGGGGACATGTGTCCATGATGAGGATGGGTTCTGCTCAATAACAATCCAAAGCAGTGCGGACTGACGCACGCTGATGTTCATCATCTGAGTCGGATGCCACTAGCAGAAGGTTGATTTTCTTTTTGGTGGTTCAGGTTCTGTAGTTTGCGCATCGGAGTGTTTTAAGACTTCTGAAAGCATGCTCCACACCTGGTCCCTCAAATTTGGGAAGGCACTTCAGATTCTTAAACCCTGGGTTGAGTGCTGTAGCTATCTTTAGAAATCTCACATTGGTACCTTCTTTGCATTTTGTCAAATCTGCAGTGAAAGTGTTCTTAAAATGAACAACATGTGCCAAGTCATCATCTGAAACTACTAGATCATGAAATACATGGCAGAATGTGGGTAAAACAGAGCTGGAGACATACAATTCTCCCCCAAGGAGTTAAATCAGAAATTTAATTAACGCATTATTTTTTTAACAAGCGTCAACAGCACGTCATCTGGAATGGTGGCCGAAGCATGAAGGGGCATATGAACGTTTAGCATATCTTGTAGCCAGCATTGCAAGGTATTTATTTGACAAAGTTCCATCCGAACACCTCTTGTCACTGTCTGGCGACGTTGTAAATAAGAAGTGGGCAACATCATCTCCCATAAATGTAAACAAACTTGTCTGTCTTAGTGATTGGCTGAACAAGAAGTAGGACTGAGTGGACTTGTAGGCTCTGAAGTTTTACGTTGTTTTGTTTTTGAATGCACTTATGTAATGAAAAAAATCTACATTTGTAAATTGCATTACAGCAGGAGTTCTCAAACTGGGGGTCGGGACCCCTCAGGGGTTGCAAGGTTATTAAATAGGGGGTCACGAGCTGTCTGACTCCAACCCAAACTATGCTTTGCCTCCAGCATTTATAATGGTGTTAAATATATAAGCAAGTGTTTTTAATTTATAAGGGGGGATGGTCACACTCAGAGGCTTGCTATGTGAAAGAGGTTGCCAGTACAACAGTTTGAGAACTACAGTACTTGTGTGAGGTGAACTGAAAAATACTATTTTGTTTATCATTTTTACAGTGCAAATATTTGTAATCAAAAATAATATAAAGTGAGCAGTGTACACTTTGTATTCTGTGTTGTAATTTAAATCAATATATTTGAAAATGTAGAAAAATATCCAAAAATATCTAATACATTTCAATTGGTATTCTATTAAAACTGCAATTCATTTTTTTAATCGCTATTATTTTTTTTAATCGTTAATCCCGTGAATTAGCTGCGATTAATCGACAGCCCTACTGTCAACCTAAGTCAGAACCACCTTAAGCCTCCTCTACTTCACACTCACAGGACTGGAGCTGGGTGAAAGAAGGGAGGGAGAAACAGACACCAAATGGAGCTGTGGTCCACCTGAAGATCAAGCCCATTAAAGTATAATTCCTTGTTCTGAGAGCTAACAAGCAGAATTGGAACATGCATACGCATTATATAGAATAACTACACTAACTGCCTGAAACTTGCAGTTGTGAAACATACTGCAAACAGGCAATAGAATACATACCAAGAAAGTTTGACCTCTGGAATGATGGAGGCAAAAATAAATTTTAGGCACAATTTGTACAAAAGGCTAGAAATTCACATTTGGCAATTAAAACCTTGAACCTGAAAAATGGAGAAGCACTACCTCTTCTGTTACATTCCACCCTACCTGGCTATTGAAAGCTTGATCCTCAACTGCAAATTCAAAGGGTTTGTTTAAGTAACAATATAAATTATTTTAATATAGTTTTTGTATTAGTTTAATATAGTTTATCTTTTTAAAGTAATTCAAATAAACTTACTGATCTAAAGTTAGTCTGTTGATCTAGTTGGTAGATAGTTACTCTGGAGAGAGACATACTGTGGTATTAATCCTCCTTGTATTTGGGTTATAACAGGATTATTTATAAATTGTCCTGTTCACCTATGGTGCTATAAAAATTAATAATGTTAATATTAATAAATTACAGAAACAGCCAGTGTCAACATAAGACTAGAAAAATACCGTAGGATTAATCAGGTTGTAACCTTGCTACAATCCTATACTAAAATTTAAGTGCCTGAAATTGCTCAAATTAAAAATTGTTAGTATTTTGATAATTTATGAAGAAGATGTACAAAATTATTCAAAGATGTTTCAAAGAAAGAACTTTTAGTGTGGAAATCTTAGCCTCCAAATAAAGTTGATCAGTAATACAATGCTAGCATACCTTACGTTGATATGGAGTCTAGGCTAAGAGAAAAGTGTGGGTTTTGTTTTTTTTTCAATTGAACTAGCTTAACTCATCAAAACAGGACCCTAGTTATTATAACTTGCTAAAAATCAAGCTGAAGGTGTAAAATTGTCTACATAAGTGTAGCATGGGGTTTTCAATCAAGTTAAACTGGCTCAACAGAGCAAACTTAATTGGAAAAAAACCCAACTTTTTCTAGTCTACACAGAGCCCGTTAGTCTGAACTACGGACAAGTCTACACTACATCGCTGCAGCTGTGCCACTGTAGTACCATAGTGTATGTGCTTCCAATCAACATCAACGGAAGGATGTAGTTAATCCATCAATGTAGTTAATCCATACCTCCTGTCAGAGACAACTATGTCAACAAAAGAATGCCATCTATATTTGAGGTTAAGTCGATCTAACTACAGTGCCCAGGGCGCAAAATTTTTCACACCCTGAGTGACATAGCTGTTCGGTCTAATTTTTAAGTGTAGACCAGGTTTAAGAAAAACTACTTTATAAGCAATCACCACAAAGGGCTAAAAGCCATATGCATGTGAGAACAAAGCAGAGGTAGGGAACAGCAGCATTCTGAATTACACAAGGAATATAAACAAAGTCATCATCAATCCATAATGTTCAGGAACTGAGATGAACACATCCCTAAATGAATAAATTAATGGAGAAGGCCAGAAATAAGTTACAGGGGGGGGAGTGTAAGTTGAGAAATGACAGGCTGAAGAATGACTGAATTAACTTGAGCCAATAATGGCGTGGTGTCCAATTTTTACTTGCAAAGCCAAGGTGTTTCACTAAGTTCTCTTCTATAGCATGACTTGACAGAACTGCATAGAGTTGCACAAGGGATGAACATTCAATGTAGTGAATCAGAGAAAGGACAGAGTTAATAGAGAGCTTCCCAGAGAAACAGTGGCAGGGGCAGTAGGGGCCTGCCACTGGGGCAATCCAGGTTGTCCCACAGAACCCTCCTTTCTTCACCATATGACTGACCAGCCTGTGTTGGTGGCCATGATGTTTGTTTGCATCTTTTTCCCCCGCTGAGCTTTTTTTGTTCAAGACCTTGGCTCAACATTTGTCAAAAAGCCAGGCACCTATATTGTATGACAAGCTAAGTTGTACACAGTAGGTGTGCCCTTAGAAGTTGCTGTTGGAACAATTTACCCACTGCCAGTGTTGATCAGGGGCCTAATCCCAAACCCTGTCCTAGGTGCATGTGTAAAGACTGTCCTCCTATCAGAGATAAGCCAACCTAGTCGGAGGAAGAAAAAAAAAAAAAGAAAGTCTGTCTTGTACGGAAGAAGCCTGAGGGAAGTTCAGAGGAATCTCTGCTTCTGATCATAGAGGCAGAAAATCAGAAATATGATAGCAGTTCAGTAGGTACACTACTAGAGAGCACTGTCAAACAAGGTACAAGGCTAACCTGCCGCTCTGCCCACAACACTTGGAACCCAACAGTTTTCCAAGCCTGATAAAGCAGTGGATTTCCATAAACAAGAACCCTCCCACACACACTAAGGTCAATAGGTATTTTGGGCTCTCCAAAAAGGACTGAGCCTACAGTTTGTAAGGTGCTTGGGATTCTTTTCAACAAGAGACACCAAACCATTTATAACAGTATTTATACTAATCAGATGGACTCGATCCAACTCTGAAATCCATAACATTAAGGAGCAAGGACGACAACTTTCTAGTATCCTGATATTATAACCACCACCCTTATTGGCATTACTGACAAAATCAGAAAGGTCCCTTGCTAGCCATAACTCATTTTGTGCCTTAGCCTAAGAGGCTATAAGAGGTTCTTTAGATACCTTAGGTAGAAGACTAGGTTCACTCGTGGCCTAGAAGAACTGCCATCACTTGGCCAGATGACTATGCACACATTAAATAAACAGGTACAAGAGAAAGATGAAGGAAAGTGTACGTCCCTATATTTAGTGGGGGGGAAGAACTAATAACCAATGACGTTAAGAAAGCTAAAGAGTTTGACTATTTTGCTTCAGTCTGTACTAAAAAGGTTAATGGTGGCCACATACTCAACACAATTAACATTAACAAGAGGCAAGGAACTCAAGCCACAATAGGGAAAGAACAGATTAAAGAATATTTAGATAAGGTAGATGAATTCAAGTCATCAGAGTCAGATGAAATTAATCCTAGAATACTTAGAGCTAGCTGAAACAATCTTGGAATGCTTAGCAGCCACCTGCAAGAACTCTTGGAGAATGGGTGAGGTCCCAGACGACTGGAGAAGGGAAAACATAGTACCTATTTTTAAAAAGGGAAATAAAGAGGACCCAGGGAATTACAGACCACTCAGTCTAATTTCAACACCTGGAAAGATACTGGAACAAATTATTACACAATAAATTTGTAAGCACCTTGAGGATCATAGGGTTATAAGGGGCAGCCAGCATTGATTTGCAAAGAACAAATCATTCCATGTAAACCTAATTTCCTTCTTGACATGGTTATTGACCTAATGGAAAGTGGGGGAAGCAGCAGCAGACATGATATCCTGATTTTTAGTAAGACTTGACAATCCCACATGACATTCTCAAACAACCTGGATGAAATTACTATAAGGTTGGTGCATTACTAGTTGAAAGACCATACTCAAAAGAATAGTTAATCAATGGCTTGCTGTCAGATTGGGAGGGCATATCTAGTGGGATCCCACATGGGTCAATCCTGAGACTGGTACTATTCAGTAATGTTGATTAATGACTTGAGAATTGAGTGGAGAATATGCTTTTAAAACTTGGAGACCACCAAGCTGGGAGGGGTTACAAGCACTTTGGAGGACAAGATTAGAATTCAAAATGACCTTGACAAATAAGGAGAATTAGACTGAATTCAACAAAATGAAATTCAACCGGGACAAGTGAAAGTACTACACTTAGGAAGTAAAAAAATCAAATGCATAACTATAAAATGAGGAATAACCGGCCACATGAAAGTATTGCTGAAGACGATCTAGGAGTTATAATGGATCACAAATTGAATGAGCCAATAATGTTATGCAGTTGTGAAAAAGGCTAATGGCATTCTGTGGCGTATTAACAGGAGTGTTGTAAGACACAGGAGATAACTCAGTACTGGTGAAGCCTCAGCTGGACAGTGTGTCCAATTGTGGGCACCACCCTTTAGGAAAGATGTGGAAAAATTAGAGAGTCCAGTGGACAGCTACAAAAGTGATAAAAGGTTTAGAAAACTTGACCTATGAGAAAAGGTTAAAAAACTGTGCATGTGTAGTCTTGAGAAAAGAAGACTGAGGTGGGGGACCTGATAATAGTCTTCAAATATGTAAAGGGTTGTTATAAAAAGAGGACAGGGATCAATTGTTCTCCATGTCAACCAAAGGTAGGACAGGAGGTGATGGGTTTGATCTGCTGTAAAGGAGAGTGAAGTTAGATATTAGGAAATCTTTCTAACTATAAAGGTAGTTAACTCTAGAATAGGCTTCCAAGCAAGTCTGTAAAACTCCCACCATTGGAGGACTTTAAGAACGGGTTTGACAAACACCTGTCAGGGATAGCTTAGGTTTAACTTTATCCTGCCTCAGTGCAGGGAGCTGGATGCATTGACCTTTGAGGCCCCTTCCAGCCCTACATTTCTATTTTAAAATGGAAGAGTACCATGACTGTTAAAACATCTTAAATGAATAACTGCCTTTGATTTATATTCACAGAGGAACAGACAGGGAAAAAAAATAGTTTTTAAAGCTACATCTCCAGCCGATCTTAAAAAAAAGTCAGAAGATAGTGTAGAGAACCCACAAAAATTTCATATTAAAAAAGAAAGTCTTGCTCTCAAGCACTAATTATGACATAAAACTGTATCCTTTATATTACCAAAGCCTCACAAAATAAACATCTGACCAGTAGACTGTTACTGCAAAAAAAACACCACTGAATTAGTTAAACATATAGTCTACAAATTATATTCTCCTGCCATGAAACCTATCCAGCTACACACATCGGAGTAAAGCTAACAAGTACCTGGAATTAGATCAGGGTCCTGCAAAGGAGTCAAATGGAATGGGGCAGTTTAATGTTAAAATAACTATTCATACACAATACACTTAATGTGCCAGTCCTATCACTCCTTTAGGGCTATATGTCTTCCACAGAGGAGGATTCTCCTTTTAAAAAAATTAAGACTTTTGTAGAATTTACACTAGTCCCCTGGTTGAAATTTTGGGCAAAGGACTTCAAAGTCCTGTGTGCTTTGCTGCAAAAAAGCATGGAGTCTTCCAAAATTTATGGGGTGCAAAAACAGTAACGAAGTTTTCATGACGTTTAATGGGGAGGGTCTTGTCCCCACTTCACACAGCTCCAGTCAAAATAAGAAGTTACTTTCAGAGTTCAGAAATGGTCTGACACTTGTGCAAAGTGGCTAAAAAGGAGATTTCATCAGGTCTCAGAGGACCAAGTTAAGATTCCATTGGTTTGTTTTCTTAGTCATCTGATGAGTATTGAAAGGAGCAATGCCTGGTTACTTCTGTAAAGAATTCATGAAATACAAGGATAAACAGCAAAGATGTCACTTAATTTGATGCATCCAAGACTGTGCACAGGAACTTGAAAACAGCTGAGACAACTGTTTTCTAAACATGAAAAGAGCATGTTCTATATTTGACATGGAGGTCTACAAAATAATTTGTTCGTCCCTACTGCACCACCACCACACAGAAAAATTACTCTGGTACTACTATTTCTGAAATCCAGGAAGGATAAAAGTCAGTTGGCTCTCATGAGTAACCATGCTCTTGGAGCCTTTGCCTCAAGTTCTAGGCCAACAAGTTGAGCTTCTGGAGGCATGGAACAAGTGAGCTTTTCCTTCAGCAGATCCTTATAAGCAGCAAGTGGCCATGGGCCATAGATTGACACAATCAGCAAATGAGGGAACTGGGGACTATGGTCTTGTCTTCCTTGATTTTCCAAGCTACTCTTGCTGGAAGACAAAGTCCATAGACTTTTTTTTTTTTTTTTTTTTTTTTGGGGCGGGGGGGGGCATGGGAGGGAGAGACCACAAGATACAATATTTGTTCTCCACATTTGGCTCTACAATAGCCTCAGGCCAAGTGACCCTGGGAAGCATTGTGGAAGGAACCATACATCTTTGATACATGAATGAACATTTTCTGGTCAAGTTCCCAATCTCCAGTTGAACGTGTCTTTTGCTCTGTGATTGAACTTCCTCTTGAATTGCTTGGATAAATAAGGTCTTGCTCTTTAAGAATGAATTTTCTAACTTAGCAGATCAATGAGAGGCTTTCAAGGACCCTTCAGGACCTAGTTTGCCATCACATTGGCATAAAATGGCAACTGAACTACAGTGGGCATGTTGAAGTAGCTTGGGAAGAACTTGAAAACGCTTCATAGGTTGAGGCACTCCATGTATGGCACAATGGACCAAATTTTTCAACAACCCCTAAATTATGCTGCAGTATTAATCTATCGTACTGCTCAAAATACCCCCAACCCATGCAAACATACACAACTGTGGCTCATAATTGAAAAAATATTCATTGTTATAAAAAAAATTTTCAACAGTGATTTCTGAGGATATGTTTTTCCATTATGCTCTCCAAACAGCCTGGCTTCTCTCCCTATCCCCCAGGGAATGAGGAAACTCATAGCTGACTTCTGCAGCTTATCTCCCCAGTCCCTAAGCCTTGACTATTCAGCTATTTTCCAGGCAGCCCAGCTCCCCTTAACCTCTTTCTGCCTGGTTACATAAAACAGTGCAGTGAGCATGTACTAGAATCTAACTCCCTCTCGTGGGGAAACCTGGAAAGCAAAAGGAAGCTGCAAGCTGGTCCCAGAAAGATAGTGACACCGAAAAATATATATAAAAACAGGATACCAGGTGTCCGGCTACAGCAAAATGGAAAAAATCTATGGCAAACTAGAGACTGACTGACAAATGAATGGGGCCGTTCACACCCCTACGAACTACTGTTTCAGGTGCTATGCAAACCCAGGAAGATACAACCACATCAGTTTACACTCAGTTTAGATTTCACAACTGTGAAGGTTAGAAACACTGCTCTTTAAAAATGAAAGCTGGGATTCTGGTGCACAATTCTGTGGCATTAGAATGACTTCTGTGGCAAGTTCTATGGCCACAGAATGAGAGATTACATAGGGCCCCAACTATAGTTCACTCATGGTCTAATTTTTGTAAATTAAATACAGACAAGTTTGGATAATGCAAAAGTAATTTTCATAAGTGTATTTTTCCTAATTGCTCAATATACAAAGGTAAGACTAATTTCATACCAAAGGCTTTTTCTCACTAACCCTACACAAGAACTTTATTGCAGCCATACAGCTTAAATTACTATATTGCTTACCAACTCAACAGGTGAAGCAAGTATGAACTGCTAATGAAAATATTTTAAGAATTAACAGTTAAAGCAAATGTCAATGCCAAAGTGCCAAAAAATGACCACACTGGATGGTGGACTCATTTGAAAAAAGTCTTTTAAGATGTGGGAGCAGTGTTGGTAGCCATTGCAAATTAAATAATAAAGTAACAAATGCCCCAACTGCAGTCAGCTAGAAAGTCTAGCTCTCTAGAAAGCTATGTTACCTGCAAAGGTGTAAACACGCTTTCAAGTCTGTGTGTGAAGAGCCAAAACACCAAACACCTTTCTGTTAAGCTATAAACAAACTGATGCAGGTTTGGTTTTAGTCTGAAATTCACAGAGCAGGTTTTTCATGCTTAACGTGGCCTAGTTGTACATTATTAGCAAAGTCCAAGAAGGCAAGAACTTAGAAGGCAAACCAATATTAAGAAGTAAACCAAATTTTTCTTCAATAATTTTGATCTCAATAAACAAAGTGGATTAAATTTATCCCTGGTGTAATGCCACTAACTTCAAAAGAGTTACATGAGGGAATATGGCCCAGTGGTATATGAATCTAATTTTTTTTCAGGAAGGAAGAATTAAATTCACAAGTGGGTCACCAATTTTTTAATATGTTAAATTGCACTTGTGGTTTTGCAAACCAGCTAGTTTTCATTCCATGCTAAAGTCTTGTCTACATTAGAGAGTCTTCGGAAAAATTTCCACTAGTGCTACTTGTTCTGTTGCAGTGGCAGGAGCCATGATGCAGAAAGATTCCTCTGACTTGTGGCACTTTTACCACCGTGCCAATTAAATATATAGCTGAACCAGTGGTGGCATCACTGCGGTTTTTTTCCCACCTCGAGTTCCCTAGGTAGGCACAGAATTTCCTATTTTAGAGATTTACAGCACTATACTGCTCCTGGAAGTTCAGACACAAGAGAAACCGAAAGGCCCTCTGCAATTAGAAGTAAAATTAAACTAGCACATGGACATGATACAAACATGTCTTTTTCATTAACAGCAACATTATTCAGTACCATCTCTTTTTCAAACAGCACTAATTTTAATAAAGGAAAAAAAACCCTCACCAAAAACGTAAAATCTTCTCTCCACTTCTGTAAATATGTTTCTCATTCTAACAACTCATCAGTTAAGAAACCTTAAAAGGTTTTTTTTAAACCTAGATTTAACAAGGGAACAATGTGGGATAACAAGTAACAAGACTTAGTTTTTTCTCTTTTTTAGAAGGGACCGTGGAAAAAGAGAAGTAGCTGGCGTACTAGAAAGAGAGGAACAAGACAAAATACTTGAGAATGACACATATTGCATGGATAGGATCCCTTTTTGGTTCCCTGTGCTAGGACCTGCGTGTGTGTCAGTGTATATCTTTATTAGAAAGTATCCACCACTGCACCAAATTTGAGCTCCTAGTACTTCTACAATGTGCTGCGCAACTTCTCCTTCCTCTGGGGTTTTATTTCTATCACTTCATCCTTTTTTCTAAAACACTCTACTAATCACCCTCTTTAGATTTTCCTCTCCCCGTCACTGCGATTTGTTCCATGCTGCTCCTTATGACTGGAACCCCCTCCCTGACCACGTCCACCATGACCCACCCTCATTTCTTTCAAGTCCTCCCTGAAAATATATTTCCTCTAAGAGGTTTACCGGTCCTAGCTTTTCTTCATGGAAATACATACACTGGATTATTAATAGTTACTTTTCAAATGTTAAATGTTGTTGTTCAGTCATCTGCTTTTTGTTGTGACACCTTAGAGACTAACATGGCTGCTACTCTGAAACCTGCTTTTTGTTTGTGTCCCATCACCTAGCCTTTCTTTCTACACTGATATTTAGAGGGTATGCCCTATGGCTGTGATTCCCAAACATTTTACTAAGGTGACCCACCAACTGCATTCTCTCTTTTTGCAACCCACCATTACATATGTGCACCTTTCACCCCAGAACCAAAACCCTAATCCCAGCCCAGTGTAAAGGAAAGGCCCCCAGGGCAGGGTGGGGGCAAAGAGGGAGCCCACCCTGCACTCAACCTGCAGCGATGGCTCCCGTTCCATGAGGCTGGCTGCCTATTCCTGGGCATATGAGGTCATCTCTGTGTGATAGAGGGACAGCCAGGACAAACCTGACTGGTTATGCAACTCTGTACCACAGATCTCAACGTCCAGAGTGCCCAATGGCACTGAAGCTGCTGCTGTGGGGTAAGCTTGCTCTCCAACCACTCCACCCCAATCCCCAATCACCTTTCCAGGCCTCATCTCTGCACTGAGTCAAGAGAAGTGGATGTTTGCCTAGGGCCTAGTGATAGGTTAATCCAGCCCTGCACATGGCAACCCACCTAGAACCTTCCTACGACCCACTGGTAGGTCAGGTCCCACCATTTAGGAAACATTGCACTATGGGACAAGGATAATATTATTTTAGCTGTCTGTACAGTACCTAGCATACTTTTAATTCTATATAATAAACTGATGCTATGTGTTTCATAATTCAGCCACTCACAAGGGCGTATATTAGGACAGTAATGTTTAAAAGTTATATAGACTGCTCTTACTAGAAGAATAAACTACACATCTACCCCGATATAACATGACCCAATATAACAAGAATTTGGATATAATGTGGTAAAGCAGCGCTCTGGGGGGCAGAGCTGCGCACTTCGGCAGATCAGCATGTCAGGCTCCGAGACGCTGCTCTAAGCTGCATGTTAAGGGTGCCGGGCCGTGGCTGAGGGGTTGGATAAGGGGCAGAGGGTCTCGGGGGGTGGTCAGGGGACAGGGACATTGTATAGGGCGTGGGAGTCCCAGGGGGCCTGTCAGGGGGCGGGGGTGTAGATAGGGGTCGGGGCAGTCAGGGGACAGGGAGCGGCGGGGGGGGGGGGGGGGGGTTGGATGGGTCAGGGGTTCTGAGGGGTCAGTCAGGGAGCGGGAAGTGACTATTAACGGAAATGCTCGAGGCCAAAGCACGTTCGATATAACGCGGTTTCACCTATAAACGCGGTAAGATTTTTTCGCTCCCGAGGACAGCGTTATATCTATGAATCCATATGAACTCTTCCATACAAAGCATGACAGTGTTTTAAAATGATACAAACTTCTTACATAATACAAATTCAAGAGAGAGCTTGTTTTGTTCGGTACAATGTAACACTGAAAATGTTTCTCAGCAACACTTTGTCAAGAACCAATGCTGTAGAGTTAAAAGGGAGATTGCCAGGTAGATGAGGTTCAAAATATACATTTTTGGTTCTTTATTTGAAAAAATTACCCAGTGTCACTGATATAATTTTCTACCTTTGGTTATTTGCTTGGATTTACTTGTGGTTCAGAACTACATAAAGACCCAAATCAGGATCCCAGCCTCATTGTGCTAGATACTGCACAAAGAGTAAATACCGTCTCTGCCCAGAAGAACTTTATTTGAACACCTCCCTACAGCGTTAACCTATTGCAGAGCTATGCTAATGCCAGCTTACCAGAAAGTGAAAGAACAGAAACAAAAAGTGACACTGACTTGTTTGCCCAAGATGATCAAAATCCAATAAATTAATAATAAAAAAGGAAAGTCACCCTTTACATTCAAATGTAAATAATCTACTAGTCATCTGTAATACAGATAAGGAGGCTGATCTTTTAAAATTATGATTTTAACCTGACAGCATTACATAGGCAGGAACAGTCTTTTACTCTATATTTGTACACTGCCTTCAGAGGGGCTGTGGGAGAGTACAGGGAGCATTCTGTGCAAATCTCTTTGCAGGATTGGGACCTATATGTTTCAATCCCATCTGAGTTCAAATCAATTAGTATTTTCCAGTAAAAAAATATTTAGCATATAGAGCTAGTCAAAGAAAGAGTTTGTATACACATGAGAAAGTTTTACCAGTTTAGCTAAGTGTGTCATTTTAAACATATTTAGTTAAACCAGTGTGAAAGGCTGTGTGAACAGTTATTTCAATTTATTCCAGTGTAGGTTAAGTCTTAACCAAAATAAATATGTCCACACAGCATCTTGCACTGATTTTGCTAAAGCCTGGTTTGCAGAGTTTTCATACTGGTATAATCAAACTATTTAAGTGTGTGATTTAAAAAATAAATAAATAAAAACAAGAATAGTTATACTGGTACAATCCCTACTGTGGATATAGTTATACCATAAAATGTATCTTACCAATAGTATAGATAATAGGTCCCGTCACGTTCCCTTACGGGAATTAGGTTTACAGTGCCCCTCATTAGGGAGGCTGTACTACTTTACTGTACTGGTATAAAGTACAACTTTTGATATTTAGACAAGATCTAAATCAGTTTAAAAAAAATTTAATTAAACCCATGTACATATCATGTAGAGCATTAGCACTCTAAAGGTTCAGTAACAGGGGTCAGATACAGTATTCCCTCTAATTTTACACACCCATGTGCAGAATGAATTTTGTTATGTGACACATCACCCTCATATTGGTGCACATAACAAAATTCATGTGGTGAGGGTGGGGCTGAGGCGTTCGGAGTGTGGGAGGGGGCTCAAGGCTGGGGCAGAGGGTTGGGGTATGGGAGGTGCAGACTCTGGAGTGGGACCGGGGATGAGGGGTTTGGGGTGCAGGCTGCTCCGGTGGGAAGAGATGACTCTCCCCAGCCCTCTCGCGCTGCAGTAGCTTGGGACTGGGGGAGAGGCACCTCTTCCCCGCTGCGAAAGCTCCAGCAGAGCTGGGCTGGGCCAAGGGAGCTGGGCTCCTCTCCCTCAGCCACACCAAGTCCGGGGCTAGTCCATGCAGGCACCTCTCCCCACCGCGGCAGGTCTGTGCTGGGGGAGAGGCATCTCTCCCCACTACAGCCTTGAGCGGGGCCTAATAGGCAGCTGTGCAGCCACACAGCTTAGAGGGAAGTTAGGTCAGATATTAGAATGGATTCCTAGTTTTGATTTAAGACATGCATCAGGGAAGGAAATCATTCAGAAGAAGGGAGGCTATTTCAACTGCATCCTCATTTCACCAGTGTTCACTGAGGTCCTCATTGCACAAGTGACTTGGCACAAGGGTACACATGTGGCCACAGGTAAACACTATTGACACCGCAGAGGTTCCATCAGGAGCAGGGGTACACCTGACCATACAGTTGATAATATCAGGTGTTTTAGCTCACTTAAAGACTGTCAAAAGATATTTTCTCCACTACTAAGGTCAGTAGTAAAAAAATGTTTTCCTATATTTATTTTCAAGTGACCAACTGTTTCCAGAATGTTATATCTTCAGTTAGTTTACATTTTGTTCTTGAAAAAATAATTAGCATGACTGACAAATAATTTTGTAACTGAGTGTCTCAATATCAAACAATATTGATCAAATTCAGACATGGGCAAATAGAGATATGCCCACCCAGCCAAGGCTGAGTTTGACCCCCGGTGACTAACACTGCCAAGAGTATTTTAAACTAACCTCTTTTCACATTAAAATATTTTTAATAAAAACTTCAAGTAGTGTAAAGAGGCATTCTGGGTCTTTATTTGAAATGAATTCTATATATAGCCCATGCAACCAAAAAAAACCTCCTTTAAAATTTTATTTACAAGCATCGAAAGCAGCACTTTTCGGTAATTAGAACTGAAGGTGATCAAAATACTCAAAAAATCAAAGCAATCTCAAGGGTATTTTGTAATAACTGACTTGTCTTATCACCATGTTGGTTGACCAATGCACATTTTTTCTGATTAATATGAAGTGCTGACATTTACATTTTCCATTGCCAGCTTAGCTAAAATAGAGTACTGCAGCTAAGTTGTGAACTTAAGTTGAGAGAAGCATCCAAAATTTTGGTCCCCAGGCCAAAATAATTTCAGTGCCTTTCAGAAGTGGCCCACTTAGATTCATGGAAATAGAAAATTATGGTGACTCATTGAGTAAACACACTGTGTTGGACAGTTCCTGTACTAGCAGTGGTGTGCAGAATACCTCAGAAGCAGCAACTAACCCATATCCACAGCTCTTGGGCCACTGCCTTGATCATAGGCATCTGCATGGCCCTTAAACTGAAGGGGTAAGTAATCCCCAAAACACCAAACCTCAACCAAAATTAAGCATGTTTAAAAAAAAAAAAAGAATCTGAATTTGTTATGAAGACTGGCATGAATACAAATTTTTGCATAACTACTCTAACCCTAAAATGGAACTGTATACAGCTCAAGATAACAAAATGCTTTCAACAAGTGAGTTTTGAAGAATCATAATTATACTCCCTATAAAGCCTGGTCACTGAAAGCGTCAATTTGTATTTTACTGGCCATGTAAAACAATTTATTGCTCTGCCTCATCATATGCTGTTTTAAAATAAATAATAAATAAATAATCACCCTGTCAACCTTAAGTTCTTATTGGGCAAAACTTAAGGTTATCATAATTTTATTATGTTTTATCATATTTTAACAAGTCTATAAAATTTTTCAAATTTTAACTAGTCTATAAAATTTTTCAAATTTTAACTAGTCTATAAATTTTTTCCCCCCCTTAGTCTTGAAATATATGGTAAACCTGATGGATCTACATATAAAAAGGCATTTCAAATCAAGCAGAATGTTCCTTTTGCTGAGAAAATAATTTGAGCAGTTTTCCCCCAACCCTTTTAAATGTAGAACAGAGGAAATCCAAAATTTTCTCTTTTGGAAACAGATATCATCCAGTGATCTGAGCACAGAACTTCCAAGTTTTAATTTTGGCTTTGACATTGACATCGCCGGCCCCCGCTCCCACCCCCAGCCATGGGAAAGTCACAACTTTCCTCCCTCAGTTTCCCCAGCTTTCAAGTTGAGGTAATACACTTACTTTCCAACCACACAGGGGTTGTGAAAGGATTAACATTTGTAATATGCTTTGAAAGTGAAAAGTACTACAGTAAGCTGCTATTATCCTTACTTGTTAGACACCTTTTTTAAAAAAAAAAAAAACCCACACACACACACAAAATTTGGCCATGCTAACAGTTAGCAGGCATAACACTGGTAGGCTGTAGTGTAGTAGACAAAAGCTGCAAGCAGGTGGAAACATTTGGACTTGCTCACAAGTTGGTGGGAATTAGAACTGGAGATACATTTCAATATTTAGCATTCTTCCCTCAGATACTTTGCATGTATCTTTCCACCTGAAAGTCATTAAGTTTTCACATGTGTATTCACATTCACAGAAACTTAAATATACAATTAAGCATTTCAGAGATGCCTACTTGAAAAAAAGAATGGACCCAAAAAGCAATGTGCTCAGCTATAACAAATATCAGAGTTTTACAATGGAAAAAACTGTTTAGACCGTTTTATTCAAAATCTGTTAGCTTTCCCTTTTTTCTTTCCACCCTCTTATGCTTACTAATCTAGGATGCCAATCCTGGAAAAGCATTAATAGATACATCTCTTTACTGAAGTCAGTGGGACCATTCATCTGAGTACGATTACATGTACATAAACTGTTTGCAGGATTGGGACCAAAGTCTATCTCTGTGCCTTCATGCCAATTTTATGACTTAATTATTGTGGCGTGCCCAGCTGATTTTTGGTGACCACCGTTTGGATTTTTAAATATACAGAAGACTGTTTGCCAAAAAAAAAAAAAAAAAAAAATACACACTACAGGTGTGCAAACTGTTTTTAATGGCTCCAATTCAGGAAAGCATCACCATTCAAGTCAATGAGACTTGAGTATATGCTTAAGGTGAGGCATAAAGTACTTTTCTAAATGGGACCACAATAAGCAGAGTTTGGAAAAAACAACGAAACAAAAAACAAGAAGAGTAAGAATCCTCCTCCAGCAAGTGACAGAGCCAAAACCCATACATTTCTATAGAATTTAAACCTCCATTTAAAACAAATTAAGTATCCAGCCTCTATGGTTGTGAAGAAAACCGTCCAAATGTGAGACAAATATAAATGGATAATGTTGTCCTCTTCAGTATACAGATTACATAGGTGCCAGTGGAAGCACTGGAGCTATAGTTCTACCAAGCAGCAGCAGCATGAAATTAACATTGGTCATTTTTATTATTGCTGCTCAGAACCCCACAACAATGAAACTCTTCAAATCACGTCAGTTTCATGCTGCTATTGCTTGGGAAAGCTATGAGTGGTGGCAGCCACTGGAGTTATTCATAGCGTATGAGGACCCCAAAAAACCCAGAAGCTAGGTGCTAGAATACAATACACTTGTGTCCCCGTTTCCCACACCCGACTACTAGCAGATGCTAGGAAATACTGGGGAGGAGTAAAGCAGTAGAGACCCTCTACCATTACCATCTGATGGTTGTTCTATGACCCATATAAAAATCAATTTGTGGCATCAGTTCAGTGACTAGTGGACAACTGTGATATCCTTGTTGGCAGTCTCAGCCAGAAGTACAGAGGATTAAACAGGCAGAGAATGATCTACCCCTCCTCCATCACCTAGAGGCGATCCCTCCAGATTCGTGTGTAGGGAAGCTTTAACGGTCACTACATTTTGCTGTACTATTCTGTGGACAAGGAGGAAAGTCCTCAGCAATTGTCATAAGTACTAAAACTTACTCAAAAGAAAAAAAAAGGGAGGGGGTTCTATATTTCACTTTTGCCTAGGCTGGGGGGGAGACAGGGGGAAAACTCCCCGGATCTACCAGCTCTGTACTGTTTAATTCAATATATGCATATAGAACTTTCCCCCTCCACTATGCTGCATGCCTTTTAGCAGGCTTCTTAGGCTCGGTCTACACTACAAGCTAGGGTGTGATTCCCAGCTCATCTAGACATACTCATGCTAGCTCAATGAGAGCTAGCTCAAATATAAATAGTAGCGTAGCCATGGTAGAATGGGCAGCAGGAGCATGGCTTAGCTGTGCTGTGTACAAACCTGTCTGAACCCTATGAATACATACTCAGCATGGCTAAGCTGTGCCATCGCTGCTACTGCCCATGCTACCACAGCTACACTTCCATTTATTACACCAGTGCTAGCTGTCACTGAGCTACTGCGCGTATGTATGTGAGAGCTGGGAACCACACCCCCTAGCTCATAGTGTAGACGTAGCCTAAGACAATTCATTAGAATGCCTTTTCATGAGAAAATAGCAAAACAGAGTAACAGTATAATATACCTGTGATCAGAGAAACCTGTTTTGTTTTTTGTTATATTCTCGAGGCTGACAATACAGTTATGGTAAGTAGATTGCAGATTTCAGTTGTGGCTAGTTTTGAGAACCTGTTATATATCACTGCAATTGAAAATACTGCTTTGCTAATCCAAAAACTAACTTTTTCGGGGGGAAAAATCAAATGTACAGAAGTGTGAAAATCATTAAAAAAACATTCAGATGCCAATTATGACTTCTGGTCACTTTTTACTATCTCATGTATGCTGCATAGTTCTCTTCTACTTGCAAACTTCTGTTCCATCTATGAGCAACCAAGATACTTTTCTGTGCATCTGAAACAACTGCCAAATGTCATGATATTTTAATATCAATTGTCCCAGCTATTACCAGATGAGTGCATAAAAGATCTCCTCACACTATTTACTTCAGAACAATGCAAGTAGTTAAAAACCTAACATAACTTCATAAAATGCACTATAAATCAAAATAAGTCATCTTTAAATAAACTCCTTGCATATTTGACAGAATCATCCTTGCTGAAGTCAATTCAAGAGTATTTCCAGCATCTCTGCTAAAGCCAAAAAGATGGTCTTTTATGCAATTTTTGGAATTTTATAGCACTGCTCCAAATGTTCAGGCGACAAGTTCCAAATCTGGGCTGCTGGATAAAAGACAAAGTGCAGATACACACACACTTCTCCCACCCTCCTAAGATTTTGGTAAAACAGAAGTGAAGCCATTATTAACCAAAACAAATGTTGATAACCTTTTTTCTTTGGGGAGGAGGAAAACAATTAAGAATGTGGCAGAACCCAATAGCACCACAACAATTAATCTCCCAGCTTTCACACATTTCTAATTTGGCCATTTAAATTCTAGCTAGCTAAAAATTGATGCAGCATACACCATTAAGGTGACACTCTAAAAGCAATATATTTTAAGTGGAAATCAACTAAACTGTTTTAAAAGGTAAAGGTAGACTACCTCAAAAACACTTTGTGTTTTTTTTTTTTTTAAAAAAAAGACAATCTTTGTGAAAACCCAGGTTAATAAAAACAACAAGGAGTCTGGTGGCACCTTAAAGTCTTTAAGGTGCCATCGGACTCCTTGTTGTTTTTGTGGATACAGACTAACAGGGCTACCTCCTGATACTTGACAGCAGGTTAATAAAAATATTGACATTTTTATATTCAGTGTCATTTATGTGGAATAGTAATTGGACATGTGGGGGTGGAGCCTGGAAATTAAACAACTAGTTTATTTTTGTTTGGAAAATAAATACGGAACATATGCTATACCAGTGGTTCTCAGCCAGGGGTATGTGTGCCCCGGGGGTACGTAGAGGTCTTCCAGGGGGTACATCAACTCATCTACATATTTGCCTAGTTTTACAAAAGCCTACGTAAAAAGCACTAGTGAAGTGAGTAAAAACTAAAATTTCATACAATGACTTGTTTATATTGCTGTATATAGTATACACTGAAATGCAAGTACAATATTTATATTCCAATTGATTTTATAATTATATAGTAAAAAGAAGAAAAGAAGCAATTTTTCAGTCATAGTGTGCTGTGACATGTTAGTATTTTTGTATCTGATTTTGTAAGCAAATAGTTTAAGTGAGTTGAAACTAGGGGGTACGCAAAACAAATAAGACTCCTGAAAGGGGTATAGTAGTCTGGAAAGGTTGAGAGCCACTGTGCTACACAATAGGCAATTCTTTCAAAAGTGGATGCTAAATTGTTGTTACTCTGTGCACACAGTTTGCACGTGCAGTTTTTGTTCTCTAGTTATATCATGCATAAATTCCTCAGATTTGCATGAGCAAACTGTATTAGCATACAGCTCTCCAATTTTTACATGCAAATATTGCTTGCAGAGACTTATGTGAGGTTTTGTACATGCAAAAACTTGGATGTACAAACTTTGCTGGTGCAACTTTAGAGATGGGGAAAACTTCCTTTGAAAATTTGATCACTGTGTTGTACTTTGAAATTCAATTAATTCATTATGTTTTTGTATAGTAGCCTAGTCTCCCCTCATACATGAATGTAAACCGCATTAAAGTTAATGGCACTTATAAGTATAAATGGAGGAAGAGATGGAGAAGCCTAAACATCTAGGGCTAGATTTTCTGAAGTACTCAGCATCCATAACAGCAACCAGATTTTCAGCATCCATAACAGCATCCAGCAGCAGCATCTAGCAGCTCCCACTGTGCTCTATAGAAGCTGCTGAGCACTGAGCTCTTGTGAAAATGTGGCCATTTCATTTAAGTGCTTAAGTGGGAGCTGAGTTCTGTTGAAACTTTATACCTAAAAATATAATTGCCTCACCTCTCAATAGTCTCTAATATCACAACCATTTAAAAAAAATTAAAAAAAAAAAAAAAAAAATCAAATCAGGGCCAGTTTCCAAGTGCAAATGTATATTTTTCTGTTTTAAAAAGGCATGCTATGTGGAGTCACAGACCAAAAATATAGTTCTTTTGAAATTTTAGATCTTTTTTAAATTTAAAGGACTTAGTCCTAAAAATGAAAGGTTAGATCCTGCAAAGCCCTACTTTGATTTCACTGGGACCATGCATAGGAGTAAATTATGCATGCTCAAGCCCTAATGATTGGGGCCCTTGTTGGTAAACGGGGCACATTTTAGTAAGTTAATAAAGCGTTTTTAAACCACTAATATTTTTATTAGAAACTGGCTGATCATGTCCAGTCAATATCTTCCATAATTAGTTATACTATGTAGTATTGCCATATTGCCACTATGGAGCGATATACCTAAATTTTACTAACATCAACTGCAAACCATAAGGGCAATTTGATTAATATTGGAGCAAGAGAACATCTTAAAATCCTGGAAAGTATGACATTTTTAGTTTAGTGTTTTTTTGTTTTTTAAACAGGCTCCAACTTAAAAACAGGGATTTCAAGATTAAAATTTTGATAAATTTAAAAACAGTTTTGAAACTTCAGCATATGCATTATTCTTGCCAGGCAATATCTTTCTATGCAAGAAAAAAAAGTAGATTTTTAATATCCCAATTGTGATTTAAATATACAGAATGTTTGACAGACTTCACAGAACCATGCAGTGTCACATATTGTAAATGGAGTATTATACATAAATATAGTGTACAGTAAGATATGGTTGCTGGTATCTTATGGGATAATGCATCAGTCTAAGGTTGGGTAGTAGTTTCAACAGATAACATTTTTACTACTCTAAGACCTATTGAAATGAATTGCATATGCACACGATTGATTTCATTAGGTAGTAATAATAAAATTTAATTGGCTGTTCTTTGTATAGTAAGATCACCTACCAAAATGACAAAAAAAAAATAATAATCAAGAATATTTGACAGAGCATAGACCAGTTCTCATAACAGAAGGCTTTTTTTATTCTGCCTTTAACTCACTCCCTACTGGTCTAGGGCTTGGTTCCCTGACTAAGCTGTGATGTTAGTTACTACAGGAGCTGCAACCCTACACACAACAGGGTAAGGTAAGGACAGAGTACGATTGCCTTTGTACTGTAGTCCAGTGATAAAAGATCATCATGAGCTTCAAATTTGAAAGCATAACTCAGATTTCTAATATTATTTTAATGTATTTATGGTAAAAGAAGGCAGCTTCTCTCCTTATGCTGTACCTGCTGCTGCACTACCAAGCAATGATCCTTGTATGGTACAGGGGGGCATGCAGGGACAGGGAAACGAGCAGCATGCTAGATTATATGAATTACTGACAAAACTGCTTTAAAGTCAAAATGCATCATGTGAAAATGAAACTGCACAGTGCATTACAATAGCATTTGTGTTGGTTTGCACCTTTGTTCACACCTGCACTTTAGTAAAAAGGAAAATCTAAACAATAGTAAGATCTCTAAAATAATTCTGTCAACATGCCTTTGTCACCTGAAACAGGATAAAAATCATGAAAAATCCTATGCCACTGTCCAAAAAACAAGTGATATCTGGAATAAGAGCTTCCCCATGATTTACAACTAAATCTAGATATATTAGTCATTCATCTTCCTCTCAACAACATATACAGCCACAAATTAAAAATCTCTAGTCTTTACTTACCTGGTGGTAACTGAAAGTTCTGAATATTAGTTGGATTCTGAGGTGCCTGAGGCAGACGAGGTGCTAAAACTGTAGGAGTCAAAGTTGCTCTGATACCACTTGTAGTTGCTGTTGGAGTCCTTGGCAGACTTTGTGCCACTGTACTGGCAGTGCCCTTAGCCATTCCTGTAGGGGTACCAGGAGCTGCAGGAGGTATCCCACCGGGATTGGGGGCCACATTGGAGAGCCCAGCTTGCATAGTTTGCCCAATTATCATGTTACCCCCTGTAGTACTGGGCTGGCCACTAGCAACTAGTGTCTGCTGCTGGGATACTGCATGCCCTATAGTTTTAGGAGACTCTGATTTGATAACCTGTGTGGTGGGTGCTGCCGGCACACTGGAACCAGGCTGGCTGTTCACAAGTGATGTTTGGAGGGAAACTCCAGAACCCACAGTGACTGCAGCAACAGCAGGAAAACTCCCCACACCAATGGCTGAATTGATCACAGTATTGCTCCCGTTCTGGGTGGCTGCAGCAGCTGCAGCAACCGTGGGTCCTGCTGTGTGAATTGGTGGCCTCACCAGTGCTACAGTAGGCCCCCCACCTACAATGCTTGGTGGCGGTTGCGAAGAGATTACTGTGGGTGATGGGGATGAGGCAGAGGACACAGCAGTGCTGAGGAAAGAAGTCTGGATGACAGTGTTAGAAGCTGATGGCAAAACAGCATTAACTGTATTTCCTTTCCCCACAGATCCAGGTCCATTGTTAACTAGAGGGGCAACAGCAGGTGCAGCAGCAGGATTAGCAGTTGCAGGAGTCCCAGAGAAAGCAGCACTTCCCGAATGATGAGAGTTCATCACCACGTTACTCCCATTCAAAGTTTGCACCGTTGTGGTCCCAATTTTGCCATTCCTGGTGGATAAGGCAGTTGCCATGGTACTGATAACCACTGATTTGCCCTGACTGAGGGTCCCTGGAGCAGCAGCAGCTTCAGATCCTCCTGCTGCTGCTGTGGTGGTGGTGGTGCTGGTTGTAGTGACTCCATCCAGAGCTGAACTCTGGGACCTGGTGTTATGATTAATAACGCCCCCTTGCACTCCTCCAGCTCCTGAAACAACAACAACAAGGTTCAAAGGAGAGAATGTGCAGGAGGGGAAAACAAATGTAGAGGGAATGTGCTCCTCCGCCCTCCAAATCCTTCTTCACCCCCTCCCCCCCCACATACACACACCCCCTACTGCCTGCAATGAGACAAGAAAAAAGGGGTTGAAAATACAAATCCTCTTCCTCTGTGTAGAGAGATTACCCTGAGGCCCATTTATCCCCCATACTGACACCTGGCAGCAGTGATATTAATTTTAGCACCCCCTTGAACCCACTAAAACAAGAGAAAAAAGGAAGATAGACACACAACAAGATAAGATCTGGACAATAAAGGGGGTTTAAGGTGCTTCTTTTCCCTACACTTCCTTCTCTCCCCCATTCCAGGCCTGACATTATGTTTAACAACAACATCTTTTGCATTCCAGTTCCTGCAACTAGACGGGGGAGGGAAGAAAAAAAAAAGAGTGGGGAAGATATGAATAAAGAGTTCTCCCTGTACCCTCTATACCTTGCACACTCTACCCCCAATCCTTTCATCTCCTATAGTAGAACCTAGTAGTACCATGCAGTTCAACTAGTACAACAACAATGTAAAAAGTAGGGGATGAGAGCTGTCAATCTGACAAAGAAAAAGTTGCCATAAGAGGACTTCGTCCATACCGGGGCCTGCTGTTGTGATTCTGTGCCTCAAGCTCCCACAACCATAAAGAAAAATATGAGAAAACAGACTTGGGCATTGAGGAAGCTACAATGTGGCCTCCTGCCCTGAGACCTCCTCATCCTGCTTTAACGAGGCCTGGTATCATGATTAACACCAGCCTTGGCAGTCCAGGTCCTGAATTAAGGAGAGAGAAATGAGAAGGGAGCTGTCACAGATAACCCTTATAATGTGTGTCTCAGTAGCTAAGAGGACCCTCCTGTAAGATTCTCCTTATAGACCTGCTATTATTAAGGTCAGCATCCTCTTACATTTCAGCAACAAGAAGCAGAGAAAAGTGGGGGGCCGGGGGAGAACAGAGCCACAGATAGATAATGGGCAGATCAGGATATTTGTCCCTTCCCTAAAAACAACCTCCCACCCATTCTCAAAGTGAGATCTAATATTATGATTAACATAATTCCCTTTTAACCCAGCTCCTCCATCAAGAGGGCAAACATTCACAGATCAATATGGAGAAGACCTTCTAAGGAGGATGATAGGGGTTGTGCCCTGAATTCCCTCCCCCCCCTCCCAATACTAGGGCCTTGTATTGCCACAACACCCCCTTGAGGGAGAAAGAGGAATGAAAGGTGTTGAATGCCCCCTCCAAGCTCCTGTTACAAGACGGGCAAGGGGAAATATCCAGACAGATATGGGAGGGAGGCATTTTTAGGGGTTTCTTTCCCATGAAATCCCTCCTCACTTCCTCCTATACAGGAAACGGGTGTCATGATTAATAACACCCCTTTGCACTTGAGCAACAGAGAAGGGGGAGGGGAAGGAGCACTCAGAGACTGGAAGGCATTATTAAGTGGGAATCCCCCCAATAAACCCCACCATCCAATGTACACCAGTAACAGGGAAGGCAGAGGAACATTCAAACAAACTGGGGGAAAGCCATTATCAAAGGGATAGTTACCCCCCACTGGTTTCCCCCCACCCTTATGATTAATAGTACCCCTTTACACTCCAACAACAAGGGAAGAAAAAGAGGGACTGATAACCCATCAGTGTCTGTATAGGGCTCTATCATGGGGGGCAGTACCCCCATATGACAAGAAACACCTCATCTACACCCCAGGAGCAAGGGGAGGGAAGAGGAGCACAGTCAGACATATACTAAAGGGCCTGGTGTGGGGGGGGCTCTCCCCAATATGATTTATATCACCCTTGCACTCCAGTTCTTGCCACAACAACAAGGAGGAGGAGAGAGGGAAAAGGGGGGAAAGCAGTAAGGGAGGGAGGCAATCAGAGCTTGGGAGTGGGGGGAGGGGAGGCCCCTTTCCCAGAGAGCCCCCCACCCCTGTCCAGGTTACCTGCTTTTGTGATCTCTGGGGCACTGAGTCCCATCTTGCTGCTGCTGCTGCTGCTCTCTGTTTGGACATTAGCATTGCCTCCTACTACTACTCCTCCAGGGCTAGGGCTAGGGCTGCTGCTGCTGCTACTGCTGCTCACAACATGGTTCCCCAGCAGCCCCCCAGCGGCCCTGAGGGGCTCCTGCGCCTTGTGGTGCTGGTGGTGATGACCGGAGGCCGCCAGCTGGGACTCCAGGGAGCCCACCAGGTCGCTCACCACCTTCTCATCCACCTCCGTGTTCAGGAAAACCTCATCCAGCAGATCCGAGCCCGCCGCCATCTTTTTTTTGGAGGGTTCCTGTGAGCTGCTCCCTCCTCCCCCTCCTCCCCTTTCACTCCTCCCTCCCGCCCCCCCACACACGCTGCCCTCTCACTGCGCAGGCGCACAGGCCTAGGCTCACATCACCGGCCGGAGAGGGATTCCGCTCGCTGATGATTGGACGCCAGCCGCCTATAAAAGCCTGGGCAAATGGCTGCGGAGTGTTAGTTGGGAGTCGGGCTGCGGCGGCCCGGACGCGACGCTGCAGGAGCAGCGGGGGCAGAAGGTGGGGGGTGGCTGGCCAGGGAGCGTGGCGAGGCTAGTTCGTGCCGCGGGGGGGAGACGGGGGGCGCCCGCGGGGAGGGGACGGGAGGTGGAGAAGGCAGCTCTTTGTCCGCCTGAGCCCAAGATGGCTGCATGTTTCCCTGCTGCTCCCTGCGTCTGGCCCTTGTCGCTGGAGCGAGTCTGAAGGGCGCCCCACACCTGTGCCAGCTGCGTGTAACTGATCCACCGGGAGGGCGGGGGAGGAGACGCGGCCTCAGGCCCCACGCCCAGCCGCGGGAGGGGGCAGCGAGCAGCAGCCGTGGGGGGGCCGGGGGCAAAGAGCCCCCGGAGAGGCAGCGTCGCCCAGGCGGGCGCTGAGGGGGCAGGGCGGGTAGCCGCGACCCTGCGCCCCTCTCCTCTGAGCTGGGGCAGGCGCTTTCCCGCGCCTGTGCCGCCTGCCTCCCCTCGCGGCGGAGCGGCCCTGGGGAGAGGGCGAGCCTGGCTGCAGGCGGGGGGCTCTGCGGCGGCTTCCCCCCTGGGCTCCACAGGAAACCAACCACCCCTTGTCTTTTCCCCTCGCGGATTTCAAACGCCTCCCGGGGCTGCTGGCGAGCGTCGGCTCCCGGCCACAGCTAACTGTCCCGCTGGCTGGGCCGGCTGCGCTCCCGGAGCTGGGAGTGGGACGCAGCGAAGAGGGGCGTCTTAGGAAGGCGAGGGCGCCACAAATCGATGTGCAACGGCAAGGTGCTGTCGCGCTTCCCTGACAGTGAATTTAGGAAACTGACTCAGCAGACTGGGGGCCTCGGGGTGGGCAGTCCCTTCAACCAGACAGGCTAGAATAAATGAGCGCCGCGAATGCGTATATCAGGGGGAAGGGAGTGGGGTGCTTGGATTTAAATCCTGGAAAAAGAAACTGGGAGGTGGCTGTGCTGAAAGCTCGACAGCAAAGTGGGGGGGGGGGGGGGGGCTTAGTCAAATACCTCAGCTGTTAAACATCTTATCCACAACTGCAGCCTTTCAGAGGAAACTCTGAATCCGGAGCAGCTACAGTTTCACAAAGAATGCACTGTTGGGACAATCAAACTTTAAATGCTATTCCAAATTACAGCCAGAGAAATGCATTGAACTTAAGTTCCATTTTGAACTGTACTGCAGAGGATAGTACCCATTTAGTTTATAAACTCTTCCCACAAGTGCTTGAGGGGACAGCAGTCTTTAGCCGTGCTGAATAGTAGTAGATATGCTTCTTAGTGATCACTAATCTTACAGAGATACTAGAAGTTGCATTTGAACATTGTGTATCATCAGAAGCAAGGAGGCTCAGTGAAGGTAAAAATGTAGCCTGTCCTTTAACAGTGATGAATTATTTACTGAACACTACCTTCACTGTCCAGAGTAACAAATATTAAGTGCAAGATAAAATTCCTGCTATAGTGTCCAGTCACTTTTATGCTGCCACTCATTAAAAAGGTATACCGTAGGCAAGATAAGGGAGTAACAACTTGTTTAAATATTACAGATCAAGGTTTGCCTTACCTCTGTTTTGTTGTTCACTTGGAGTGGCTAGAACTTAATGTTGAAATTTGTGTTGCAGTAGGATAGGACTCAGATCCTGTGTAGTTCATCAGTGCGTGGATCTTCGTGTCCTAATGAGTCACGATGGGCTGCAAAGATGGAGACATGTCAGTGACACTCAAATGTTCTCCAAGGCTTCTCTACTTCAAATAGGCTAGAGACAAAGTATTGTATACTTATAAATCCCTCAGTATTAGGGTATCATTACTTTCTGTATTATACATCTGCTGTGATCCATGTAGCCAGCACTTCTGTTACATGAAGTGAGTCACTTGAGCAATGTTTAGCTGTTAGGAGGCAAGAAGGAAAAAAGTACAGAAAACCCCCTTGTATATCTTAGTCACAAATGCCCCTCCCTAAAATCATCTGGCCAGTCTATAAAATGGTAAAGTCAGCTATCCACGTTCATGTGAAGGGAAGACATTAGATAATTAACTGTCTTACTCCTCAAGTACACATGTTTGCAACTAATATTTGCCTTAAGAGGTACTGGATCTCTTAGGAATACATTGCTTATAGTTGTAAAGTCTTGCTTCTGCTGCTCTTCTACTTCCAAAATTAGTGACACATTTTTCTCCTGTTAATAGTTGGAGATATGTATTCATATTGTAGAACTCTCTCTATACTGTGGTTCTTATTCTTCCCTCCCAATCAGCCCTATTAGAATTCTAATCTCTTCACAGAGAATTTTTAAAAGTACTGAAAGTGGTTGTCTCACTCCTTCAGACATCTGAATTTATTAATCAGTGTCTCAATTCCCGTAGCCGAACATGTCAGTTAACTAGCCTTTAAAATGAATAATGTATCTTTCTAGCCTTGTTTTTAATGATTTGATATAAACTTTGTCATCCACCATTTCAACACCAGTTGAAAGGAGGAGCAAAGAAAAGACCTGTTTCCTCTTCATACATCTTCCAAGCTTTATTTTCTAATCCATATTGGCTGAACTAATCAATACTGGTTGAACTAAACAGCTGTAGTATTCTAAAGACAAGTGTCATCTTAGGGCTTGTTGCTCAATTCCAGCAATAAAAACATAAGAATGGCCATTCTGGGTCAGACCAAAGGTCCATCTAACCCAGTATCCCGTCTTCCAACAATGGCCCATGCCAGGTGCCCCAGAGGAAATGAGCAGAACAGGTGATCCATCCCCTATCAAAGCAAACAGGCTAGGGACACCATCCCTGTCCATCCATGAATTAGTCTAGTTCTTTTCTGAACCCTGTTATAGTCTTGGCCTTCACAACATCCTCTGGCAAGGAGTTCCACAGGTTGACTGTGCATTGTGTGAAAAAAATACTTCCTTTTGTTTGTTTTAAACCTGGTACCTAATTTCATTTGTGTCATGAGGAGTAAATAACACTTCCTTATTTACTTTCTCTGCACCAGTCATGATTTCATAGACCTCTATCAAATCCTCCCCCTTAGTAGTCTCTTTTCCAAGCTGAAAAGTCCCAGTCTTATTAATCTCTCCTCCTACAGCAGCCTTTCCAGACTCCTAATAATTTTGGTTGCCCTTTTCTGCACCTTTTCCAATTCCAGTATATCTTTTTTCAGATGGGGACAAGAACATTTGCACACAGCATGGATTTATATAGAGGCAATATGATATTTTCTGTCTTATCTATCCCTTTCTTAATGATTCCCCACATTCTGTTTGCTCTTTTGACTGCCGCTGCACATTGAGTGGATGTTTGCAAGAGAACTATCCACAAGAGAGGTGGGCAAACTATGGCTCGCGGGTCACATCCACCCCACGGGACCCTCCTGCCTAGCCCCTGAGCTCCTGGCCTGGGAGGCTAGTCCCCGGCCCCTCTCCTGCTGTTCCCCCTCCCCCACAGCCTCAGCTAACTGCGCCACTGGAGCAATGCTCTGGGCGGTGGGACTGAGAGCTCTTGCCAGGCAGCATAGCTGCAGAGCCGCGGCCTGACCCGATACTCTGTGCTGCGTGGTGGCGTGGCTGGCTCCAGCTGGGCGGCACTCCAGGCAGCGCAGTAAAGGGGCAGGGAGCATTGGACAGAGGGCAGGGGAGTTCAGGATGGGGGGCAGGGGTGCGGACAGGGGTTGGAGCGGACCTCATCATTTTATATGTATAGATGGGATTATGTTTTCCAATGTGCATTACGTGGCATTTATCAACAGCAATGCAGTGGCAGGCCAGGTCTCCTTTTAAGTGCCTCTTTTACAAGCGAATGGTACCTTCCCATGCTGCTGCCTTAGGTAGGCATACCTCCATCTAGGCATTACTCACAAAGCTCTTTCCAATTCAGTTAATCAAAAAGGGGCAGGAAATCTTGAGGAGAGGTCCAAGTACATCCCAGAAGTGGGATAGTGATTAGTAGCTTACAGCAGCTGCCAGAATGGGTCCAAGGACAAAGGAAGCAGATGTAAACTGTAGCAGCCCTGATCATGTCAGGACGACAAAGGTAGCCAAAAGCCATCCTTTCTTCCCCTTTGCCCACCTGGGCCGAGTAGAGCCCCAGGTTGTCGCCATAATGGAAAAAGGTGAAAATGAGCAATGGAGGGGAGAATTGGGGTAAGAGGGAAGAGCTTAAGTAAAGGCAGAATTAAAATAGCAATAGGGACATATGGAATCACTAAATGGCAGTATTGTGGTCAGCAACCAGGGAGGAACAGATGACATCTGATTTAAGGACATTGAGAGCTAGCAGGACTCTACATTCTTCTACTGCCAGTGTTTTTAGGGCAGTTAGACCCTATCTTATGGTCACATAGGCCCAGATCCACAAAAGGTACATAGGTGCCTAAGTTCCTGTTTTGACTCGACAAAACTACTGTCAAACCATGTAGGCACTTAAGTTTTCAAAGTAAAAGTTCCCTAGGCATCTGTGTTTCAGTCTCTGGACATACACACATGTGCCTTCCTCTAAACATCTGGCTGCCTGTCTCTTCCCTAAACCCCAGAAGGATTCATGAACCAGGGGAAGATAGGAATTTGACTGCCTAACTTGCAGGCAGGGCCCAATCCAGTAGGCATGCTCAGAGGCTGCTTACCAGAGTGGATCCCATTCAAAATCTGACCACAGGAGGAGGTGCTGCTCACCAATGTTCCCTCTAATTTTTGACAGGCCGTGTGTGGAAAAAATTTCTGAGCAAGTTTTTCTGTTGTGCAAATTTTTGTGAGCGTGGTGTTTCGCCATGTGTGCGGGGTTTAGGATCTGTGTGCGTGCGCACACGCGCACAGCTTAGAGGGAACAGTTCTGCTCACCTTAACTTTTAGCCCAGTGGTGAGAGCATTGGACCTCCTCTGGAGGAAAGGGGGGAATTGAATTGAACCTGGGTCTCGAACATACTATGTAAGCGTTCTAACTGCTGAGCTAAAAGTTAAGGTGGGAAGCACACACTCCTCTCAAGAAACAGCTTAGGAACCTAAGCCACTTTATTCTAGCCAGCAGGTTCCCATTTGTGGATTGCTAAGCAGAACCAGATGTCTCCCCTGCAGTCTAGACTTAGATGCCTATCTCAGAGAGGAGCAGGGCTTAGCACATACCCACTCTGGTCAGCATCTCCCATTGGCTAGCTTAGACAGTTCCCCACCAAATGGAATGGCTTTTGTGGATCACATTCTTAGGTGCCTGTGCACCTAAACTCAGGCTTTGTAGATTGCAGTATTGCAACCCGTAAATCCCTTTGTGGATCCCACCCATAGTGAATTAGAAATAAAAATCCAGAAGTCTTCATTCTCAGAGGCTTGTTTTAAACACTGGACAAGGCTCCTATCATATGGTAATAACTACCCTATTTAGGTCCATTAATGGCTATTAGGCAGGATGGGCAGGAATGGTGTCCCTAGCCCTTTTTGCCAGAAGATGGGATTGGGTGACAGGGCATGGATCACTTTATGATAACCTGTCTGTTCATTCCCTTTGGGGGACCAGCCATTGGCCACTATCAGAGGACAGGATACTGGACTTGATAGACCTTTGGTCTGACCCAGTATAGCCGTTCTTATGTTCTTAAGTAACGGCAGTACAAAATTTCTATAGAAACCCATTTAACTTGTATATTACTCTATAAGCAATCCTACAACTCCTATCCTTTCACTCTCCCTGCATGGTTTTTCAGTGGAAGCCATTTATTACATCGTGTGTTTAGAGTATGAGCCCTTCAGTGTAGGGAACCATGCCTTCTTTAAGTTCTGTGATGTGCCTACTGCTCTTTTGGATGCTGTAAAACAATAAACAGACTTTAAAATCAGTATCACAGTGGGCATTTCCTTGTAATACATTACTCATTTTTGGTGTCCCTGCCTAAAGTCCAAAATTCTACATACAGTAAGAAATACACCGTCCACCTCACAATTACAAAGGAAAGGTCTTCACCTCAGTCTGCAAGGGTCAATCGTACAGGTGAACCACGGAAATTGTTGATGGGAAGGACTGGAATATCAGTCCTGCATCTTTGACTGAAAGCCTTGTTTTGTGCTCACAAAAGTGTACCTTTATAATGTAATCCCCCTCTTAATTGCAGTTATAGCACAGGACGGTAGATAGACTGATGCTTTTAGTATTTAAAGCTTTAAATAACATAGGAAGTTCCCTTCAGACAGCCTGCAAAGATCATGGCACATAGGCGTTACCATATGAGGCTGAAGGTGTTGGAGTTTTTAAGAGCCCTTAATTTGGGCCTAAAGCTCATTATAACAATCTATCTTATAACACAGTGATCAGTTAGTGGAGTGAGAACATCTCTGAGCGTAAGATGCAATTTTCAAGTGTTTCAATGGAGGGGGAGTAGTTTCTGATCATAAACATATTGAATATCTATTAATGCCTAGTGAAAAATGACCCACATTACTCACATGATCAATCATAGCTGTAGCATAAGTCCCCATCAATAAATGGGTGAGTTGTGGAACAACCAACCTACTACTGATGGGTTTTGTTTGTTTTACACGCACGGACCCACACACTCACTCCCCCAACCCACCCATTGGTGCTTCCAACATATACAAGTTGGGTTTTAACCATTGACACATTCAGTCCATAAATGCAGTTAAGTTGACAGAATCTTACCCTAATTAGATCATACTAACCCACCTGGATCAGCGTAACAACTCAAACTATGCTACAAAATACACACTGAGCACTAAGGGTGATATGCCAAACCCTTGGAAAAAACTTTGTTCGTTCTGATGACTAGTTACTCATTAATACCAACTGACATCTACCGGAAAGGATCTGAGCCACTCCAAGGTACTTTATGTATTGTGTAATTATTCTAGTAAGATATTCTATTTAAAAATTATGAGCTCTGTATACTAATATTGACATTGATTGACATCATGAAGTCAGACTTTGCACTTCCAATCTGATTACCTGTATCTTAAAGTGCTCTGTATAAATAAGTACTATGAAACACACTCAAGTGATTTGGCCAGGGTTGCACACTGAGATAGCAACAGAACTGAAAACAGAATGGGGTGTCTCCTGCCTCAGTCCTCTATTTTGACTATTAGACTATACAGCTTCTCACTGATTGAGACATGTTGCGCCTGTGATGTGTGTACTCGTTTATGGAATTCTTTAGAAGCTATATTATACTAAATGGAATGGGTGCCAACTAAGAGAATTCCTGATAACCTAGCCGGAATTTACTGCTACATATTCATGTGAAAAGAAAAGGAGGACTTGTGGCACCTTAGAGACTAACCAATTTATTTGAGCATAAGCTTTCGTGAGCTACAGCTCACTTCATCGGATGCAAGATGCCTTTTCTTTTTGCGAATACAGACTAACACGGCTGCTACTCTGAAAAATATTCATGTGAAGAAGTTCAGCCCATCAATCCAGGTAACAACATTCTCTTAAACTGGGCTAGTATAACTATTTCACAATTTACAGCAAAACAAATACTTCAATAAGTACAAAGAGGACAACTCACTAGTTGCAGGCAGCACAGAAGTGGGTTTTAGTCATTTAAAAAACTGTCATAGAATTAAGGTCTCCTGTTTTCAAAATAAACTTTACTTCAGCATGTTTGTGCTATAAAAGCCTCTGTATTTTACCTAGCAACAAAAGACTATGACTGTATAAGAATATTCTGTTCTATTGATTTCAGTGTCCCAGTTTTTTATGCTGTTCAGCTGTTACAGAATTAGGGATCTACTTTTGCAGAAATACTTCTTTTCCACCACCTTTATTCTTAACACTTTGTTCACATGTCTTCATGTAAGAGAGAGAGGATCTAGTAACAAATTTAGCTGTGCTATGCCAAGCAAGAGGGACATAAAGCTCCTGTTGAAGATGATAGTAGCTCACGAAAGCTTATGCTCAAATAAATTGGTTAGTCTCTAAGGTGCCACAAGTACTCTTTTCCTTTTTGCGAATACAGACTAACACGGCTGTTACTCTGAACCCTATACTGATACACAGGAGGAAGAATTAGAGTTATTTTACTTTCAATTTAGGAATAAATGCACACACTACAGATATGCCCATCAAGATCAAACAAGCACCTGTTTAATTATAAAGATATAATGCCTCTGGAGGCTCTCTCGTGACCTTCAACCACATGAGCACAGCTTGATTGGATAGCAAAATCAAATCTTTAATGGTGGTTGGGTTTCTTGTTTCTCTGTATCAGCTTACGTAAATTCAATTGGGTGTGGAATTTTTGTTTTACAATGTCTTTAGGCTAGTCTGTTTTTTTTTTTACCCCCTTTAAAAGTAATTTGAATAAATTATTGCTCTTAACAATAAGGGATTAATAAATAGAAATGGTTAGAGCTACATATGATCCAGGCAAGTGTGGTGAAAGCTTCTCTACGCACTGTCCTAGGTCAGACAGATTTTCCAGTCTTGCCATATTTTATGATATGACAAATCATTCCTAATCATTGAGGTGCTAAATTTTTATTTGTGAAATAAACAGCATATGAACATACAGAAGATTCCTGGAAGTGAACTGTGCAATCCCTTTCTATTGTAATCTTACCCCACCCACTCAATCCCCATTTGCCATTTAGAGACAACATTTATCTTGACACTTGCCTACTTTACTAGCTATAGAACCACTAACCCTGGGGTTCTCAAATTGGGGATCGGGGCCTCACAGGGGGTCGTGAGGTTATTACATGGGGGGTCATGAGCTGTCAGCCTCCACCCCAAACCCCGCTTTGCCTCCAACATTTATAATGGTATTAAATATATTTAAAAGTGTTTTTAATTTATAAGGGGGGGGGGGTCACACTCAGAGGCTTGCTATGTGAAAGGGGTCACCAGAACAAAAGTTTGAGAACCACTGCCTTAACCCTTAGATTGCAACTGAATGTATCAGGTACAACAGATATAGCATAATGCTATGATGTAGCAGGTACGTCATAATCATTCATGCACACCAGTAGAGCATACATACAAGTGACAGAAGGTTCAGTGGAACTCCAGCAATGGCATTAAAAGAACCATCCTCCATATACATTAAGGCTATTTAGATGCAGTGATATAAGATGTGATGTGGTTTAACAGAACAACCTAATTGTTTTTCTTGAAAGTATGGGAAGAACCTTTTTCTTCAGAAAACTCAGATTCTCTAACAAAGGCCTCTTGACTAATTGAGAAACAAATAAAGCATGGAGGCTGTAACTATCTGCTGGAAAGAGTCCTTCTGACAATTTAGGGAAGATTTTTCAAAGGCAAAAAGGGCAGCTAGACACCCAACTCCCCTTTACTTGTTAGGGGACATATTCAATCCATTTTACTTTTTCATATGCTTGCTCTTCAAACTGAAAATATCATGGCAGGCACTTCATTTAGAGAGCAGTCCTTTATCATGTTGTTCCTAAAGGCCATCAGGGATTTATAGTTCACACAAATGTCTGGGGCTCTTCTCTTTTCTAACAGCTCTTAATTTAACTCCTCACTAGGCTCTCTTATTGCTTGCCAAGGGAGGAGGTATCAAGATCTGGAGTCATCTGCAAGGGAGGGGCCTGGGAATATTACTGATAGAAGCAGAGTGCCAGCTTGAGAAGATTCCAAGGATTCCAACTATACATTCAAACTGCCATTAGGTTTTTTGTTTGTTTCAGAAGTCTCAACAATTCCGGAATGTAGGCTACTAGAAATGTACAACATTCTATCTATGCCATTGAAGATTTGAGTTTTATAGTGTACTTGAAAGTCCTCTATCCACAATTAATTTCTTGCTTAAGTCAAGATGTTTCATGGAAGTGATTAGAGTATTATCCAGGTAATAATGCCAGGATTTTATAGTCCTCAAGCTCACCAAAACTGATTTCAACAATTTCAGATATTGGTGGTTATGACAAGTTACAGTATTAGACAAACTGAAAATAATTTGCCTCTGAACTAATTCATATAATTTCTGGTAACTTTAAGTAATCAGTCTTGCCAAACTGTGATCCTTTAACCATGTTGTCTTGACTGATAAAGTCTTACAAGAAGTGAATTCACTCACCCATATGCAACTGGGTCTCACTTTATTATTGGAGGGAGTCATCCAATTTGCACTCTTTATTATAAGGGCCAAAAAGGGATCCCTATTTTCTGTTAGGATAACATTTAATCATTATGGTTACCTTGCTGGAAGTCTGAGTGTCAAGAAAATGACTGACAGCAAAAAAAGTGAACTCTAGATGGAATGTGGTCACTTTTTATTACAAAGTGGTCAGTCCACAACAGAAATCCCACTCCACCCCACCCCCAAGCAGAGTATTTACACCAAAAAGGAAAACAGGTAGAGATTCCATGAAGTCCACTAAGGATTTCACTATTGCTATCAATTTTACATGGAAGGAGCTCAGTTATGAGCAACAGTGTGAAACCCTAGGATAGATATATTCCCATTACTTTTGTGCTAAAGAGCGTCAGCATATTAGAAAACATGCCTCCAAATACTCACACAAACTGGAACTTCCTACATGATGCCATACCAATTAAAACTATCAAAGTGGTTCAGTGCAGAAATTCAGTAATTTCCCCTTCCTATGCCCTGCACCTCCCAGAATGTGTAATACAGAAATGTGGGAGTTGTCAGGCTAAAATGCTGGAAAAACAAAAGTTACTACCTAAAACTGATAACTTTAATGATGCCATCAACTTGCTATTGGTAGACATCCAAACTTTGATGCACCCAGATAGAAAGGTTTAAGTGGCTGCCTAGATGTCATCAGGCACCATCTTAAGCAACCTTAAGCGTGCAGTTGTGTACAGCTTCTGCATGTCCCCTCCCCCAGCCTCTTCTGTGGTTCTACTCATGCTCGCTGCCACAGAAAAAAAGTTCTCAGGACAGAATGATACAATTCCTTACCCAGCTCAATCTTAACCTTTCTACATTTCTTCCCTGAAAAGGGCAGAATATGTCCTTAAAATTTAAACTTTCAATAATTGACAAGACACTTGAACTTTGTCTATAGGTACAACAGAGAGGGAATTAGGGAAGTATTATCCCCATTTTACAGATGGGGAACTGAGATACAGAGGGTATGTTTACGCAGCTGCCGGGAGCAAGTCTCACAGCCCAGGTGGACAGACTGGTGCTGGTGGGGCTCAGAGTAGTGTACAAAAATAGCTGCGGAGGCATTTGCTTTGATGTTTGGGCTCAGAAGTCCATGCTCCCTCCCCTAGGCTTCAGTGCCCAAACATCCATATTGCTATTTTTAAGCCTGTTACAGTAAGTCTGTCAACCCAGGCTGCAGTTCCCAGCAGCCACGTAGACATACCCAGAAAAGCTAAGCGGCACAAGGTCACACAGGAAGTCTGTGGTAGAGCACAAATTCAAGGTAGGTTTCCCAAGTCCTGGGCTAGTACCTAAACCACTGGACCAATCTCCCCCTCTAGAAAAGCTTGGACTCAACATGCATGCCTACCTCCCCGCGACAGTGACTGATTTTGCCAGTTCTAGATCAGGGTCATCCTTTTATTCCATTTGCTTGCTACCATACTCCATTCCCTCCCACATATCTCCCAACCAAAAAAAAAAAAAAGGAGGAGGAAAATTAGGAAACACTGAAGGTAAAGAGTTGACTTGCTTTTCCTAGGTCAGCATCTAAGAACAGGTATAGCTTCATAACTGACACAGCATCAACAATAGTTGCTGTAGACGAATACATTCATTCAGCAGAACTGATATTTTATTATTTGTATTACAGTAGCGTCTAGGAGCCTTAATCAAGATTAGGACACTTACGGAGGCATTGCACAAACATAAAATAAGAGACATTCTCTGTCCTTAAGATCTTATAATTAAATTGAGCAATAGGTGGCAGTGTATGCAGGACGGAGTCTCGTACCTGAAAATACACATTATGGCTTACTGTCGAAAGGTGCTGATGGGTATCTAATGGCCCAAAGAGCTTTTGTCAAAGCTTTCAGCGTGTCTACAATGCTTAGGTCAAAATCCAGACTCCATTAGTTTTTTGAGCTGGAAGAACTGGCAGATTGTGTGAGCAGGCCTTTCACCCTTTATTAGACAGTGACAGAGATGGTTAAATCATCAATCTGCTATGTTCAAGACGCAAACTATAAGCCTAGCAAAAGGTTTTATCAAGCACTATGGGCCACTACAGAATCTTTCATGGCAGCACCAGACTGATTTCAGTGACCTTAAGAAGAGAAGTGGATGCAAGAGGTATTGAACCATATAGCTAAGGTAAAGTGTGTAATGTGTATCAATTTACTCAGTTCTAGAAGATGAAAGCAAGGGGGAGAGAAAGCTATTTGCTGATTTTCTATGCAGATTGTATCTAATAATTTTATAAATTTGGAACCCCAAAAGTCAATGGCAACATTATACCAATTTTCTTGAGACTCTGCCTTTTTTTCCTGCCTTCTCTTTATAAATGTGATTATGACATGAAATTGATTAAAATAATAGTGTCATAGCTCCTTCACAGAGCTGGCTCACACAATGAAAACATCACAGTGTAAGAGGGCTATTAAACAGGTGTTTTTCTAAACTTTGCAACAGTCTAAAATGTTTGTGGACTTAACCTATAGTAGTTGGAATAACTTTCTTAAAAAAACAAACAAACACTAGAACAACTCATGCTTTCAGGCTGGCCGAATCTGACTGTTGGAGAATAATCAGTGGGCCAACTTGCAGAGTAAGGTGCTATTCATTGTGAATAACAGTTGCTGAATCTGGCCCCAAGTAAATTATAACAAAACAGGTCAGACTTAGAACACTAGGCCGATCTCTACTGAAGTTTGCAGATTTAGGCATACATGTCTCCTTCACCCCATCTTTCTAAGAGATCATCTCCTTTTCTGATGGAGTTTGAGGATCTTCCTATGTTTCCTTCCCCCATTTTTCATGCTTTAGCACACCTAGGCTTTCAAAACTCCAGAAGGAAGGACTGACCGAAATACAGAATAAAATACAATAGGCAGCAAAAGAAGAAACTAGCGTAAGTTTAAAAAGGAGTCAAATATTTTACCCCTCAAAATACATAATGGGGTACAAACGCCAATTCAAAGGAGATGATACACCCAAGTGGACATTTAGATTCTTATGTTCTAAATTGTCCCTTTATAGTAGTGCTTTTCTTCATGAGGCTGCTCATGATATCCCTTTCATTATTGCAGAGACACAACAATACCTGTACTAACTATTAGTTAATTTTTCAGAGAGGACAGCCAACCCATGTGTTTGTGTAAACAGTCTATGTATGTATTACCAGATAGGAGGTAATTTGCATACAACACTATTTTAAAAAGAATACTGATGGAGGTAGCAATAAAGAATGTGTACGTATATCCCTCAGTCTTCTGTCAGAAAGTCAAGTTGGTTTTGAGACTATAAAACTTGTTTCCCTTAATTATTGTCCACAGAGCAAAACAGACATCCAGTTCTCCTGCAATAATCAGTTCAGTGAACCAATAAGTTCATTGTTCCTTTAATATTCCTTGAACTGAATATTCAGCAAGCGAAGTACAATTTTACTACTTGGTAGCCTGGCACAGCTGAAGTACGAACGCACAGTACCCAAAGAACAATGAAGTTATAAATCAGAAGTTAATGTCAAGTCTACCATGGCATCCTACTGCAACATGAGAATATAAAATAGCCTTAATACTACAGAACACTTACATACAATTAAAATTCATTAGTAAAACAGAGTTTGGTAAGCAGAGTGAGGCTTCCAAGACAAGTGTCTTAAGTTTTCAAAATATGTAAAAGACGAAGTAAACAAAGGGGATTTTAAGCTTAGTTTGAATTATTTATTGTATTATATAGTGTCTGAATTACCTGTGACAGCTTCACACCCCTCCTAGGTAACTTCAAATAACTTTCTAGAAAACCATTTTGCTTATATCACTGGGAAGACTGGCATAAAAACAAAACTTCTTGAATTCATCTACTCTTGCTACTTATCCCCTATCTGTTCAGCCTAACACAACAACTCTGGAAGGACCACTTTAAAGGGTTAGGGAATAAATCTCTCTCCATTCCTTGGCCTCCCTCTGAGCTTCCCAACAATTATGCTAAATTGTGATGTGGACCACAAGTCCACTAGAAACTGAAGTCACTATATACCACCATCAACTTTGGAATGTTAGTTCCACCAAAACCTTGACAGGCTACATCAACCTCCCTTCATCATTACTTTTCTTCTGATAATACAGAGATTGTCAGTGTTTCTGAGCAGGTAAACATAAGTTGTATAGAATCAAAAATTCACCCGCTTCCTGAGGTTTGGCTATATTAAAGAAATTAATAAAGTTCATCTCAAGGCTTCTTCTTATGCTCTATTTCTTCTGAGGTTTCTATCTCAGGATTACTCAACCTGCATCATATCTTCTCTTTTTGTAGAGCCACACCCACCTCTATTTTACCTGGGTGGAGTAATTCAATGAGACAGTAGAATCAATGTAACCTTTTGACTGTAAACATCAGCAAGGAACGCTACCATCCTATTACAGGATAGTTCTAGCCTGACCAGTGATTCTATACATCATCATTATGCGGTTCCAATTCACTGTTTCTCACTGATTTTTCCTTTCAGTTTACAAAAAAAAAATAAGATTTTTTTGTCTAACTCACATTACCACCCTGGGCGCCAAAGCCAAACTGGGTTCTTTCTAGATCATGCATCATCAGTAATTACGATTATTCAGGCCAATTAATGCTCTCAGTTACACCTGTGCAAAAGTGTCTTCCTATGATGCTGCAGTGACAACTGTGAATCCAAATTAGTTTTCAGTAGGTTGGCGCAGGTAGCATTATGGGCATAGTAAATTACTGATGATGATTATGAGTGAGATGGAAAGAACCCAGGATACATCTGTGTGGGTGGCAATTAGGGGGAAAAACCCCCTCCTTTTACTTGTAAAATAAGGAAATTTGATACGGAAAGCAGTGAAAAAATATGAATACTAAATCTCATATGTTATTAGAGCCACTTTTCAGGGCAGAACTGCACTTTAATGGTCAATAACCACAAAACCCTTGTCCAGCTGTAAGAGTAAAGCGAGGTATTAACAAGTGCAATAATACAAAACACTTTGAAGTAGTAAAGGTCACAACTTACAAATGCACATGCAAACTATAAGGTACCACTACAAGAGCCACAGCTGACAATTCAGAAAAACAGTGCAGGGATACCATTCTAATCAGAGACTGATCTAGAGTAGTTTGGCTTCTGAAAGGTAAGAATTAAATAAAATAAACAATCTGCCTCCTGAAACTTCACTAAAACCCTCCTGTTATTACGGTTATTGTGTTGGGGAGCTATTGCTATTCCCAGCACCTTGTAACAGAGAAACAATTTGAATCCACGTCCCATTTAGAGATAAGCTGCATTTTTTTAGTAAGTATAAAATACCAAAAAAACCCAACACCCTGGCAGAAAAACAGTGAGAATTTATTGACATCCTCAAAGGTGTTTTTGAAACTTACCTTTTACAACACATCCAAGACCTACTGCAGAGAAAAGTCAAGCTATAGATCTTGCAGCAGGTGTTATGCGTGGAAAGAATGAGCATGCCACCTCGTTCCACATAAGATGGTCTGCTCCCCCCTTGAATAGAAAGGAAGAGAATCTACTAGTGACTTGCACGTGAGGTGAGAGAGATTAATATCTCTGACTCCAGCACTGAGTCTAGTGTAGAGAATTAATGCTATTCAGGTCTCTACACTGAAACATTTAACAAAAGAACTCTCTTTCCCTTATGTCCTCTCCTTACTCACACTTATTGTATGTACTGCTTTCTTCTAACAAGAGGAATGGGTGGTACAATCCTACTTCATCCTCTATTTAAAACTTGGTGCCAAGGAACTAGTGTTCAATGCAACTGTGACTGATCCTGCTCAAAAAATTGGTCTAATGTAGAAAGAGAAGTAGCCATATTGTTTTTAAGAGATCTTTGAAAGGTTTTTGAGTTTTCAGATAAAATGATAAGTTTTTCAGAATTTAGTATGTAGGCTTCTTTATATAGAATACTAAAGCTTTCTATTCTGTTGATGTTCCAGAGAGATTAATATATATTTGCTCACTAACATGTCTTTGAGTTATTCTGTAGAACCACCTATAGGGAGTGAGTTTTCATTCTCCACTCCCCTCCATTCCCTAGTTTCTATACTGAGGCTTCTTGAGAAGGTCTCTAGTTAGCAGCAAATGCAGTGTTTAAATGGGTCTGAAAAGGGGTGAGGCATCCTATCATAATCAGGATGTAGCATCTTTGGTAAGACAGTGCTTAAGTGCATACCTCAGCAACCCACTTTGCTTTTTCATTTTTGCCAGCTCTGTGACCCCTTGTGACACACCATTCCCTCCCCACACACACACAGTTTAAATGCTGGTCCAGTGTGATGATGGGTTTGTAGTCTGGACACAATGAATTTGATTTAGAGCATTAGTTATCACTGTTACAAACTGTAGATATCTTAACTAAAGAGTGGAGCTATTGGAAACTGGCTATAGGGCAAAGTTCACAGACTCCTGCCATCCCAGTTAATGCAGATCTTAACCTCAGAAACTTTATTTACAGACTAATCTTCTGTAGTATTGTATTTCCCACAGATGAGTTCATGGTCATCCCATCTCTATTTTATCATCTTGTAAATTCTCAGTATTCAACCTTAGGTACCACATCTTTCTCTCACTCTTGTCTCTTTTCTCACTTTCTGCCTGAAAGCTTCACGAAATCCTGCCTCCATTCTATCTTCTTTTAAGTCAGCCAAGCTGTGAGAGTAGCATAGATGTACTAAGGTTTCTGAGTAGCAGCCGTGTTAGTCTGTATTCACAAAAAGAAAAGGAGTACGTGGGGCACCTTAGAGACTAACAAGTTTATTTGAGCATAAGCTTTCATGAGCTACAGCTCACTGTACTAAGACTCACACCAGAAGTGCTATGCAGCCTAAGATCATAAGAGCAAAGCAACACAAACTATGTAGCAAAATACACAACTGCAAGTTTTCCCACCTTGTACTCAGGTGCTTTAGGCCTAGACTCAGCACTCCCCACTGTTCTTGAAAGGCTATCTCTATATCCTAATTATTTCCAGCCTCAGGTTCTTTGTCTTCAGTTTGTATCACCATAACAGCAATGTTCAGCTGAGTCAGTCGTTTATATCCCATTCATTTTACCAATTAACCCACCTTCTTGAAAGGATCTCTTTTAAACTAACAGCCTCCAGTCCTGTGAACAATCATCATCCAAATATCCAAAATCGTTTAGTCAATCCTGCCTCACCTGATTCAGAACAACTTCAGCATAAAAGATGCTCATGCAGCTCAGGCTGCTATATTCTTGCGTGCCTTTAATAACAGGTATGGTTCAGTGTTTAGAGACTTGGGACTGAGCATCAGAATGCCTAGGTTCTGTTCTTGGCTTTGCTACTGAGTTGAAGGTGGGTATGTCACTCTGTACCTCATCTCCCTGTATGCAATGTAAATATAAACACTTTAGAGAGGTGTGTTAGAATGAATTATTGTAAAGCACTGTGAGATCATCTGACAAAAGGTGTCATGTATGTCCAAAAAGTGTTGTTTTTGTTAAATAACATAAATGTATGGTCCCTCCTTTCTCCATTCCATTAGGGGACCATAGTTAACTTGAAATCTCTACAGTTTCAAAGAACAAGTTATAAGTAGTTCTACTTTGAATGGTCTCTGTATATTCCTTTGCATAAGATGCACCAACAGTGCAGCCTGAACCAGTCTAGGATGTACCATTGGCATACCCAGTGAATGTGAAACGTCCATCACAAAACCCACCAGTTACAGGTGAGTAACCTCCATTTTCAGACATTATTGTTTAATATCTATAGCACCATAGCATGTAGAGGCCGCATTTGGAATTGGGACTCCATTGTGCTAGGTACTGTACAAATACAAAGTCAGAAAAGATGACTGTATCAAAAATCAAGTCCCTCTGCCAATGTTTGTAGTTGTACAATCACATTTTCTATTTTAATAAAAGCTCTTTCTCTCACCTCCTTGGTGTGTGAAAAACTCCTATACAATGGCACCAAAACCACAAATTAAACAAACTAGAAAATAAATATTTTCTCTCTAATCTCTGGGTTTATTTGTAATAATAGTCGGTTAAAAAAATAAATGAGATTTTTTTAAATTGACTGTGTCCCAAAATTCCCTGACCATGTTTTCATCATTTCCATCTCTCAACATAAACTATCTTGTGGGGCAGCTGCTGTCCTATTTATAGATAATCACTCTTAGACAAGATTCCACCATCTTCATATCTATCTAAATTTATCTTCTCTTTAATGTAGGTATTAAACTTATCACTGTTATCTCACTGCTTTACAAGCAAACTAGTCTAGAACCAGTAGTTCTTTGCTGATTGGTTCTCTCAATCCCCTCTGCCCTATGAAAGAGAGGGATAGTTTCATAGTCCTTTGAGGGGGTTTTTTAAAAAAAGCTGTGGGAAAGCTATAGTTAAAAATTGGGTTCTTATTAGCTCGAATCTCTTATTTGCTCCTATTGTCAGGAACCTGAAATTCGACTCACCCTGAATTCCTAAATAAAATCAAGCTGGACAATGAAAATGCACACAGTAAGACTTCAGTAAGCTTAGCAAAACCAGCCTCTTCTGGGCCCAGTTTTGCACTGAAAAAAATTGCTAGCATGTTACATAAACTGTGGCTGTACAAATAAAATGACGAAGGTGTTGGGGCTATTTAAGGTTAGCTAGTGTACCCAGTTTGGCAGCTTTTGTTTACCAAGTTTTCTTAGTATGTCATGTATGGATAGTAATCTGGTTTAATGCGCCTATTTTTTTAATTATTTTTTTGAGCTGGGGTAGGGTTTGTACAATTACAAATTGTAACTGCTGTAGATTTGGTTTTCTTTAGAGGTGCTCAGATACTACAATGATGAGCACAGTACAAGAACCTAATAGAATACAATAAAATTTTGGAATCCTATACTACTGTTCTAGAGGTAAAATCTAATCCCACCCCCCATGTCGAAGACCTACTGCCCGGTGACTGTACCTATGACTTCATTTACTGTGTTATCAGCCTATATGAAATAAAAGTTTTTACCTTCCTAAATACATTATTATTCCGAGTGGTTTGAGTACTCAGATATGACCCTGGCTCTGACACTGTGATAGCCTCTGTGGTTTGAGGCTTTTCTTTTCCTTTTTTCCATTTCTTTATTAACTTTTCTATTTCTTTCCTTTAATCTCCTTCTTCCAGTGTTGTCTTCTCCCTCCACTTTCTTTCTTCCATATTACTACTATTCTCTCTGTATATCTACATTTTATTTATTCCATCTTTGCCCCCTGCATTTCTTTTTTTGAAAAAAAAGATCCTCAGTTTTATACAGACTGACAGAGCATATTTTTTCTTCTCATGTTTCCTATCTCTTTTCATTCCCCTCCACCCTTCACTTCTCTCCCTCACTCCTATACTTTGTTATCCATTCCCTACTCCATAGCTAACTATTGAACATTGTTTCTTCATCCTTGCTCTCCTTCCCTCCTGGCACGTTCATTTCTTTCAACCCATTACTCAATTCCCCCACTTTTCTACTTCTTAGGCTCACCCATCTCTTTACTCCTTTATATGTTATGTCCCCTTTTCCCCTCACCCACCCTAGAGAAAGTTCTTCCTCTCACTTTCAACTCCCCTTTCCTACCCTCTCTTGAACCACCAGCCTTTCCTGGGCCATTTCTACAATTTCTCCCAGCCACCTCCCAATAACTATGTAGCAGCCCTGAGGAAATTAGGGCCTCCTTTCTCTCACGCCCATACTGCAGCAGTGGAAAGAGACTGGCTCTATGATATATGGCCTTCCTCTCTCTTCCAACTGCCACAACTGTCCCTCTATTGCTACTTCTCCACTGTATGAGACCTAGGTATTATTATTATATACTACTAACCCCACATGTGACCTTCCAGTTATATCAGCTGCCACAGTTGTCCTGCCAAACTGCCTGTAACTGTTACCAGTTGCCACAGATTTCCCTCCAATTGCCACAGGTTTCCCTTCAGCTTCTGCTATCACCAGCTTCCATGGTCACCAGTTGCCATATGTTTTCCTCCAACTGTCTTCAGGTTCCACAAGTATCTCTCCAGCAGACAGTCAACAGCTGCCACTTGTGTTCCTTCAGCTGGCACTGTTACAGATCGCTTTCCATTTGACATTCTGTCAGCAATTCCCATGTCCGAACAACTCACGCTGCCACAGACTTCCTCCTAAATGCCACTGTCATCAACTACTGTATGTCCCTCCAACTGCCACTGGTTGCTTCCGACTGCCACTAACACCAGTGGCCATAGGTGTCCTACATACTTCCACTGTCACCAGCTGCCATTAACGTCATCCGCTACCACAAGTGTCCCTTCAACTGACGCTGTTATCAACTACTGTTAGGGACCCACACGGTCACCAGCTTCCACTTCCTGTCACCAAATGCCACAGAAGTCCTTTCAACACTGCCACCAATTGCCACACTGTCGCCAACTGCCACTTATATCCAACTTCCACTGTCTCTAACTGCTTCTGTCATCAACTTCTACTGGTTGTTTTCCTACTGTCCCAAATGCCAGCCTGTCAAACTCACATCAGCCACAACTGTCCCTCCACTGTCATCTAATGCCACTATCATGGGTTTCCCTGCAACTCCTCTTAACAGACACAAATTTCCACACAGATATATTCCGTCAACACACACTGAGAGGTTTCAGAGTAGCAGCCGTGTTAGTCTGTATTCACAAAAAGGAGTACTAGTGGCACCTTAGAAACTAACAAATTTATTTGAGCATAAGCTTTTGTGAGCTACAGCATCCAATGAAGTGAGCTGTAGCTCACGAAAGTTTATGCGCAAATAAATTGATTAGTCTCTAAGGTGCCACTAGTACTCCTTTTCTTTTTACACACTGAAAGGGAGCTTTATCCAATCTTCTGACACTTAAGGGGCCAATGGCTACACTATAGATCCCCCTGAGCAACATAACTTATGCCATCTTAAGCGCTGGGGGAGAGCTCTCGCCTGTCGGCTTAAAGCGGCTACACTAGAGAGTTTACAGCTGTGCCAATGCAGCCGCGCTGCTGTAAGCTCTCTAGGGTAGCCATAGCCTTAACTAAGCCTACGGGGGCATTACAAGTGCAAGCTGTCATATTTCTTTTCACTGATCTTCTATGATATCTGTCTTTTGTCATCTAGAAGATGCAACCATGCATAATTTAGGGCCACGCTGTGCATGAGTTTATTATTGTGTATCTCCCTTCCTGTATGAAGTTTATGCCACTTTGTTCCATTCCTTTTTACCTTAATTATTGCCCTCACATGACAATTCCTGTTCTAACAGGGAATGGTGGTCGTTTCCTCTCTATTGCTTTAAAACAGGGAGTTTAAAACTACTGTGATCACTTTTTCTGGTACAGGATGGAACACTGGAATCACAAGTTTCCATGAAGTCTGGAATCACAATGGCAGGAGTCATCTGGTGTGTGTCTGCATGTTCGTGAGAAAAAAAGGAGGTGGACTGAAAATACTGGAGACCCGTAAGCCATCATCACACTTCTAAAAATATGTAAGATTGGAAATGAGGACTATTAGATCAACAGTATTGTGAAGATTTGGGGACACAGAGTGAAAGACGAAATACTTGTTCTCCAGACTTGGCTACATTTTCTCCACTATCTCATACAGAATAATTAGCCCTGATGCCTCTGAACTGACTTCATTATTAAATTTTCATTATTTCTGCTTGCCTTATTTTTTGCAGTTTTAACTTTTCCACAGACCTCAGTTAGATGCACCTTAAACAGGAGAGTTAAATGAATTTCCTCATGTAGGGAAGTTTCTAATTGGTAGCTTTCAGGGATATAGGTATTTAAAATCAGCCTTGTTGTGCTTCAGTATAGTTATATCTTCTATTTAGAGCCAGGTTATGGGCATCTAATCAAAATGTCAATAGAAAGGTTATTAATACCAGAAAACAATGATCAAATTTAAAAGCAACTTTTATTTTCAAGTATGTTGTTTTTTAATTCACATTTCATATTCAGGTTTTTTATTTTGTACATTTTAACATTTAATTACAGGGCTTCATTAGTGAAAAGGGTATGTGTGTACATGCGCACACATACATGTGTGTTCCAGGGTCAGAAAAGAGATGTCTGTGCTCTTCATGTTATATCAACCATAAAGCACTATGGTAAAGGCGGAGAACTGCTCTCCAAGCCATGGAGCACAGCTCTGCAGGCCCTTAGGGAAAGGGAAGAAATCTGTGCATGCTATTTAATGTGGTCCTACAGGTCCTCTCCCTGTTGTAGAGCTTGTGGAAGGCAGGGTCCCACATAGATCTTTCAGGGAGCTATGTACTCTATACTGTAGGTCACTCCATATTACAGGGCACTGGAGGGCACCACAGTCCCTGAGGGAAAGGTTTTTCCCGTGTAGGGCTCTGGGGGAGGTCTCTGCCTACTGAGGCATTGAAGGGAGTATGGGAGTCACTACAGGGCCTTGGCTAGGGAGGTGAGGTCCATGCTCTCTTTGTTATAGAGCCCTGGGATCTCTGCTTACTGGAATCCTGAAGGACTAATCAAAGAGGTACTCCAGGGCCTTGAGGAGTCTTGGTCTTCCCATCATGGCCCTGCAGCTCTCTGGAGGAGGCTTCTGTTTTGTCTCTACTGCAGAGCTCTCGAGGGCCTTGCTATGCTGTAGAACTGGAGGGGGACACGGTGGGGCCCTGGGTGGGAAGTGGAGTGGTCTGTACTCCCAGCAGCAGAGTGCACTGCTGGTATGGGATCCACAGGGCCCAGCTACCTACAGTCCATGTTGCTATCTCTGGTGATCTGATAGCGTGTCTTGTGGCATCCTTAATGACGCAGCTTCTGGAGCGATGGCAAAACATGAGAATTTAAATTTCCAGGAGGAAGTTTCTAGCCCTTGCGGTTGTAGAGACAAGCTGGAGGGCGTGACCCAAGGGTCACCTCAAAGCTTAACCACCAGAAGGCAAACAAACAGAGCCCCAAACTTATCCTCTTAAGAATCTCATGGGCGGGCGGGGCCTGACCAGCAACGGTTTTAATGCTCGTGGTGCACGCCTGGGTGGGTGGGCTTCTCACCCTGCGGTCCTGGAGCACGGGAGGAGCGCGGAGGGTCCCAAAGGGGGGGTGTGTACTCGCATCGGGGGGGCATGCGGACAGTGGGCTCCTGCACAGCCCTACGCGTTGCCCTGTGCAGCCACCTGAGCGGGGTCCCGGCACGCGCCCTCCGCCCCGCGGCGCACGTGGCACGCACAGCCGGCAGGATCACGTGATTGCCGTCTGACCCGGTTTCTCCCGTCCGGTCAGTGATGGAGAGAGGCGCATGCGCGATCTCGCACCAGAACCCCCCCCCCCCCCCACCCACCCCCGTCTCCCTCCGCCCTATATAAGGCGCCGACGGCCGCGGCGGGGCTCCCGACTCCGCAGTGTGTGAGGGGGCGAGGCTGGGCGGGCAGTGCAGCTACCTGAGCGGCCTCTCCCCCGCGTCTCGCCAGGGCCTACGCCACCGAGCGGAGCCTCCTGCCGCTTTCTCCTCAGCCCCTAGCCAGGCCGCGCGGCCGGCCCCGGCGGAGCCATGAGCTCGGGCACCCCCTACATCGGGAGCAAGATCAGCCTCATCTCCAAGGCGCAGATCCGCTACGAGGGCATCCTCTACACCATCGACACCGAGAACTCCACCGTGGCGCTGGCCAAAGGTGAGGGCGGCCGGGCCAGGCATCCCCCGCACGGCGGGGGCGGCTTCTCCCCACAGAGCAGACCGCGGGGCCGGCCCTGGGAGGGACGGGGCAGTCGGGCCTAAGCGTCCGTCCGGCTGCTCGGTGGAGAACCGGGGGGGGCGGTGGGACCCCTGGTGCGGGATAGCGGGGGCGCCGAGAGTCGCCTCCCGCCTCGCCGACGGCAGCGATGCGGGGGCGGGGGGGCTGCGGAGACGACGTGCCCGGGCCCATTCGCGGGGAGACGGCTGAGCAGGGGCCGGGAAACCTGCCGCGGCTGGCTGGCCGCCCCCGGCCTCGGGGGCTGTGGGCCCCGGCAGCGCCTCCCTGCCGTGGCTCCGAGGCGGCTCCCTCCCGATGTTGCCTGGAACTCGGCTTCAGTCCGTGTTCACTCTCTCTCCCGGGGTCTGGGAGGCTCTTTCAGCCCCCACCCGCCTGAACAATGAGCCTGGCGAGGGAGGTGTAAACAGGCAGCAGCTGGAGCCAAGCTGCTTTGCCGCGGTGGTCTGGCGAAAGCCCCAGGGACCCCGCATCTTGTTTCAGTTTGGGGATGGCTGACTCGGACTCCAGCTCTGAAATACCAACCTGCCCAAGCTCAAGTGCGGGGACCGACTGAGGAGCAAAGCCTTAATTACAGCCGGGGCTGGTTCATTTCGCTGTGGCCCCTTTCGTGATTCAGCATTTGATTAATTACTTTACAGTGCCAGAGCTACAGCGTGCAGCATAGTGAGCCTGGCTTGTAGTGCAAATGGTCCAATGCAAGAAAGTCAAATAGTCACAGGAGAGCTAACTGCTGGATATACAACACCTTACTTAGAGGCTGGTGGGAATATTACAAGGCCTTTTTTGGACACTTGTTTAATTTCTCAAGCATAGTGCAGCAATTCAGATTTTTTGTGAAGAAAATATCTGAAAGAGCTGCTAGTATCTGAAGTTCCCCTGTTAGTCTTAAACAACCACACTTCTTTCTCTTAGAACAGAATTTTATGACTAAATTGTTGTAACAGTATAATTTCTATTACTTGGATGATAGCATTATTCTGCAATGTTTGGATTGGGTGAGTAACCGATCAGAGTGTTTGTGGAAATGGAAGAATCTTAAATTCTGTTACCTTTTTTAGTAAAATAAGGTACAAAACCTAAATCTTGATTCCTCATTTTAATACTTGTGATCAAGAATTATACAGTTTGAATGTAGTCCAATATTCTGGAATAGTAATCTCTTATGCAGTGCCCTTAAATCCTATGTGTACTCTTCAGTCTGTTTACCTGGGTTTTTGACACTCCATGCTTTTCTGGTTCTCCTATCTTGCAGACTGCTTTTTCACTTACTCCTTATTTTGCTATATGTCCTTGGGCATACTGATCTTGATTCTCTCCTAGACTTTCGCTGTCTCTTATTTTCATCTACCACCTACACAAGTGACTCCCAAATTTGCTTCTGACTAGAATCTTAAGTCTGTTTGCCATCTCAAGTCTCTCAAACCAGATTTGTTCCATGATGCTTTTCTAACCATCACCTCCACTATCCTCCTTGTATTCCCAGCCTCCTATCTCAGTGCAAGCTTTGGTTTTCTTCCTTCGTCTCTGCCTTGTATCTTTAGTTTTGTTGCTTTCTCTCTCTTCACATTTTACCCTCTCCTCATTTTCCTAATGGGGAAAAGACTTTGTGCCCTTTGTCATGTCTAACTTTCCTTGCTATCACTTCTTCCTTTCCAGTCTGTTGAAAATATTAGAATCATAGAATCATAGAATATCAGGGTTGGAAGGGACCCCAGAAGGTCATCTAGTCCAACCCCCTGCTCGAAGCAGGACCAAGTCCCAGTTAAATCATCCCAGCCAGGGCTTTGTCAAGCCTGACCTTAAAAACCTGTAAGGAAGGAGATTCTACCACCTCCCTAGGTAACGCATTCCAGTGTTTCACCACCCTCTTAGTGAAAAAGTTTTTCCTAATATCCAATCTAAACCTCCCCCATTGCAACTTGAGACCATTACTCCTCGTTCTGTCATCTGCTACCATTGAGAACAGTCTAGAGCCATCCTCTTTGGAACCCCCTTTCAGGTAGTTGAAAGCAGCTATCAAATCCCCCCTCATTCTTCTCTTCTGCAGACTAAACAATCCCAGCTCCCTCAGCCTCTCCTCATATGTCATGTGCTCTAGACCCCTAATCATTTTTGTTGCCCTTCGCTGGACTCTTTCCAATTTATCCACATCCTTCTTGTAGTGTGGGGCCCAAAACTGGACACAGTACTCCAGATGAGGCCTCACCAGTGTCGAATAGAGGGGAAGGATCACGTCCCTCGATCTGCTCGCTATGCCCCTACTTATACATCCCAAAATGCCATTGGCCTTCTTGGCAACAAGGGCACACTGCTGACTCATATCCAGCTTCTCGTCTACTGTCACCCCTAGGTCCTTTTCCGCAGAACTGCTGCCTAGCCATTCGGTCCCTAGTCTGTAGCGGTGCATTGGATTCTTCCATCCTAAGTGCAGGACCCTGCACTTATCCTTATTGAACCTCATCAGATTTCTTTTGGCCCAATCCTCCAATTTGTCTAGGTCCTTCTGTATCCTATCCCTCCCCTCCAGCGTATCTACCACTCCTCCCAGTTTAGTATCATCCGCAAATTTGCTGAGAGTGCAGTCCACACCATCCTCCAGATCATTTATGAAGATATTGAACAAAACCGGCCCCAGGACCGACCCCTGGGGCACTCCACTTGACACCGGCTGCCAACTAGACATGGAGCCATTGATCACTACCCGTTGAGCCCGACAATCTAGCCAGCTTTCTACCCACCTTATAGTGCATTCATCCAGCCCATACTTCCTTAACTTGCTGACAAGAATGCTGTGGGAGACCGTGTCAAAAGCTTTGCTAAAGTCAAGAAACAATACATCCACTGCTTTCCCTTCATCCACAGAACCAGTAATCTCATCATAAAAGGCGATTAGATTAGTCAGGCATGACCTTCCCTTGGTGAATCCATGCTGACTGTTCCTGATCACTTTCCTCTCTAAGTGCTTCAGGATTGATTCTTTGAGGACCTGCTCCATGATTTTTCCAGGGACTGAGGTGAGGCTGACTGGCCTGTAGTTCCCAGGATCCTCCTTCTTCCCTTTTTTAAAGATGGGCACTACATTACTTCTAAAGTCATTGAACTCCTCCTGTCTCTCAAACTTTAATCCTTCCACTAGCAATGTCTTACTGCATCAGATCCAAGGACCTCATCTTATCATACTGGGAAGTATTCAGGGGATCCAGGCAGTCTTTCCTGGTCCATAGTTCCTATGTGCCTAATTGCAGATAAAGAAAATCTAACTTGGACATTTGAAACCTACTTAAATTGAGTTTTTTGAATTTCCAATATCGGACTAATTTCAAATAATGAGATGTAGCTGATCAGGATTTACCTCCACATAAGCATGCATGTGTCTAACACTATATACTTCATCACATGCTTTACAAAGCCTGAGTAACATATTGTATGTAAGGAAGCTAGGAGAAGAGAATGGAATTCATTTGGATGCCAACAAGGCTGTCTGTCAACTGGAACAGCAGGGCTATGGCTGCTTTGCCCTTTAAGCGGGGATCCTAGCATCCATATATATATATACACACACACGCAATTTCTTTACCTATGTCCTATCTACACTGCTGATTCAGAGCCTCCTTTGTAATGAGTGGGATGCAGCAGTCTCCTCTGTAGCCTTTGTTTTCCACCTAGCGTTCACTACTTCAGTGCTTAAGTGGAGTGAGTGCCTTTCACAGGACCTCTACCAGAAGAATGTCTTCATATGTATTAAATTAGTGGGGGAAAATACATGCTGTTTGCCTTAGAAATCTATAAGTCTTAAAAGTATTTTGGATGTTGGTCACTTTTTTTAATTTGGTGCACTGCCTGCAGCATATTGGCATCTGTGTTGTAACTTAATTTCTTAACTGGCAGATTCATATTCCATTGTTAAAATGCTACTTTATAAGTTTTTCAAATGAAATTTTGCTTTTGAGCTGAGACTAAGATTTCTTAAACTACAGGATTTATGTCAAAAGTGTTTTCTGATGCCTGACCACAATAATAGTGCTGCAGTCATACTTAGACCCATGCCATTGTGACAGAAGTGTAGCTCATAAATAAGACATTGATTTGTTTGGAGAGGTAGAGAAGCATTTTGAACTCTTTACAGAATCTCTCAAATTGCAGATAACTAGCAAATGTAACAATGTCAATTTAAAAGACTTGCAATAACAGACTTCTGTCCAACGTTCTAGGTGTCCTAACATCATTTTAGAGCAGTAAGATCTCAGCAGTACAGAAATCATGTCAGCAGGAACTAACCCAGACATCTATAGAAACTCTTTTGCACCCCCTTATCGTTTTGGGATGTATCGCCTCAACTTTCTCTAAAACTGACATTTCTTTTGCAGTGTGTCTGGAAGGTCACCACATTCAGGCTATTTCAGACCAAGGGAGGAGCAAGTTAGAGTTTTGGGGCTATCACAGAACACCCTGCAAGCTGCTACCTCTCTGAGGTGATCCAGCTTGGGTAGCCCCTGCTGACTGCATATATAATAGTATTGCATGGGGAGAGAGGCAGTCCCTTGGATAGGCTGGTCTCAGACCCTTTCAGCTTTTAAACATCAAAACATGTTAAACTCCACCTGGAGACTGTGGGAAGTCCGTGCAGATCCCAGAGCTCTTGTACCATATGCTCCCAGTGAGATGCCCCACTTAGTAAGCAAGCTGCTGTGTTCTGCACCAGCTACAGGCCCTGATAAGTATAGCCCCATGTAGAATGCATTGCAGTAGTCTGATCTTGAGGTAACAAGTGCATGGAGAACAGTGGCAAAGTACAAATCTGAAAGGAAGGGTTGCAGCCTTCTAGTTAGCTGTAGATGGTAAGCTGCCTGGGTTACTGCGTTACTCAGAACGATTGTTACCTCTGGCTGCTTTCCCCAGTCCATCATCACCTCTTATGTGCATTGAGCATCAGTCAGTTTGCTCTCATCCATGCTCCAGTTTCAGCTAAACACCAGATTAAGTACAGAATCACGTGAGCAGAGTTGGACAAGACAGATGAACAGGTGAGTCTCATCAGTCTATTGAAAGTTCTGCTCCCTGTTCCAAATATGGCTCCATATACGCATTGAACAAGAGGGTGACAAATGGCACCCTGCAGCACTCCTCACTGCTTCTGAGGAAGAGGAGCAGCTTCCTTCAACTGGGTCTTGAGAGCCATCTGAGAAAGGAATAAAGCCACTGACAAGCAGCACTGTCTATTCTGCTAGGGTTAGCTGGTGAGACAACAATTCAGGCTGTAATCAGCTGTATCAGAGGCAGCTGATCTAATGCCTGATGGGACACCTAGTCTTCATCCATCACAACTCTCACTGTACCAGTCTAGAGCCCTATTGATCAAGGGTTAAGGTGATCAAAGGCATCTAGGTAATGAATTATCTTCCCTTTTTTAGGAAAGGCTGTGGAGAGGTGATGCTGGCTGATAATTAGCTAGATTGTCAGCGTCAAGCTGCAGTATTGTCACCACTTTGTTTAGCATGGTTTCTGGCTTTTACGTTTAGAAAAGGTGGATGACATACCTTACTTGTTAGATTCTAAACATAAACAAGAGTTCAGTTATACGCTGGGATTAAGTTGAAAACACTTATGTTTGAGACTGTTTCTCTGGAAGTGGACAAGCAGTCAGTTTTTATAAGCTGTTAGATGGGATGAGATAAGAGGTCTCAGTTGCTCTTCCTGAGTATGAAAAATACAAAATCTCTAGCTTGTGCTAATCTTCAGAAAGATCCGTTTTAGGTAGCAAAATTTTGCTACATAACAAGTGTCCAAATTGCATGAATAGTGCATGAGAGAAGTATAAAGTAGAATCTTGCTATTCAGACCTTTGGGTGGGGGGACATGTTCAAACTGAAGCTATGTCCACACTACAAACTAGAGGTGTGATTTCCCCCCGCTTATGTGCACATGCTTGCACTAACACTCATTGAGCTAGCGTGAGTATTAATAGCATAGCTGCAGTAGCTCTGGTAATGGCAGTGGACACCGCTGAGCTGTGCCAAATACGAACCTGCCTGGAACAAGTGGGTATGTACTTGGCATGGCTAAGCTGTGCATCCTCTTCCCATGCTACTGTGGCTACACTGCTATTTATACTTGTGCTAGCTCACTGAGAACTAGCATGAGCATGTATACTCAATCACAGAATTGCACCTCTAGCTTATGGTGTTTGAAGTAGTTTAAAAGGCTTTTGCAGACTCAGCAGTGCTGGAACAGAGGAGCATTAATCAGTTACTAGTGTCCTAGCCCTGTTCCAAGGATGTGCCAGGTAATGTAGTGCTTTGCATTGACCTGTAAGAAGAATATGATTGACACTAGTCCTGCTCAAACACGAGCAACATCTTAGTCTGTGCTTCAAGAAACTGCAAATCTAGAAGTCCATTCAGTGCAACTTTGCAGTTTAGTGATAGCTCAGTGTTCACAAAATGAAGTTCAATTGTGTTTGAGTTCTTTGCTTAAGGTGTAAGGTAGGCAGTATATATATTAATCATGAAACGAATGGCATTCAGCTCTGGGAGTGGAGAGAGGTGAATAATGTGCGTTAACTTGTTTTACCTGTACCTACCACACTTTATAGTTCAAACCATGACCTTATATTTAATTTAGTTTTTCAAGAAAGCTTTAAATGGAGTGGGACTAGAGCTGGGTGAAATCTCTTTTTATGGAAAACAATTTTGGATTGACCACAAATATTAATGAATTTGTGCCAAGTTCATCAAATAGTTTTGACCAAGTAATTAAAAAAAAAAACTTTAAAAACCTCTATCTTGATAATGTCAAAACAATGTTTTGTTTCAGCTATACTTGACTTTTTGTGGGGGAGGCATTTTGCCAAAAGCAAAGGAAAACTAGTGTCACAAAATACTTGTAGGGGTAGGAGGAGAGATTTTAATTTGTCTTCCACATCACAGGCCAGTACCCTTGCCACTGGTCTGACATTCTGATATGAGGCTTTCTCAGTCTGTATCAGCAAAAAGAAAAGGAGTACTTGTGGCACCTTAGAGACTAACACATTTATTTGAGCATAAGCTTTCGTGAGCTATAGCTCACATCATCGGATGCATGCCACAAAAGCTTATGCTGAAATAAATATTAGTCTCTAAGGTGCCACAAGTACTCCTTTTCTTTTTGCAGATACAGACTAACATGGCTGCTACTCTGAAACCTGTCCGTCTCCTGTGTTGCAGCTGTTCACTCTTTTAATAAAGAAACTAGTCATTGGAGCAGGAACTAGAACTTGAATATCTCACGTTCTAGGTGAGTGCATAAACCACCAGATGAGAGTCGTCCTCACTTTTTCCCTATCCCAGTGACAGTTGTAAGAACAGCCCAGGTGAGTACCCAAACCACTGGACTAAAGGTTATAAGGGAGCTGCTGTTCCTAGGTGTTCTGTGAATCTAGTCCTCCTTTGCTTTTGTCAGATTGCCCAAAATGTGGCTGCGGTATCGAGCTGGGATGTTTTTGACTCTTTGGAAAGATTCAGCAAATGTTTGGCCCCAAACTATTTTTAAATTTTTTTTGGAATTGCTAGTGAACACAAGAATCCATTATTTGCTCAACTGTAATTGGGACCTTGCTGCTTGAGATGGCCCCTCTTGTGCTATTCTACCACAGTTGTGGTGGTTGGAGGAACTCAAGCTGGATCCCAGTTTAAGAGGAGGCCGACAGTAGAGCAGCCTTGGGTAAGGGGGCGATGGCAGCTCACCTTAAACAGGCTTCATCAATACAAAATAGCCAAGTCATTGACTTTAAGAATCACCTGTTTACATAGACTACTGTTGAGGTGGGCTTTAGAAAAATCAGATGTGTGGGGGTCAGGAAGAGTTTGTTCTAACATTGTGACCTGATTTATTGGGGAGGTGGGTGTGGGTGTGTGTGTACGTGTATGTATATGTGTGTATACATATATAAAAAAATATAGGAGGGATACTTAGAGCCTTGAGTACATGCCCTTTGCTGTGGCATAAAGTTAAACTTCACCTGAAACTATATAGTGCTGGAGAAATAAGTTGCAGTACTAGTAGAGGCTAATATCTACTACTTTCTCTCTTAAATGCTGAAGTGCGGTCATTTGGTACTGAAGACCGTCCCACAGACAGACCTGCTCCTCCAAGAGAAGAGATTTATGAATACATAATTTTCCGGGGAAGTGACATCAAAGACATTACTGTATGTGAACCTCCTAAAGCTCAACATACTCTGCCTCAGGATCCTGCCATTGTCCAGGTAAGAATTTCAGTTTTAAATGATGGTAGAAAGTTTTGAGGCAATATACTAGCAGTTCAAAGCTTGACCTAAACAAGTCTTCAGGTTATAAAGATGGTATTACAAAACTGAAGGTCAGTGTAAATGTTTCCAAGAACTTTCATAATTCAAGTGGAAACACTGGTTTTCAACCAAATGCTTCCCTTCAATCTTTGTGGCCAAAGTATTGCAGCATTGAAAACCTGGTAAGCAGTCCAGATTTTAATAGATCCAGGTGTAATCACCACAGTAAGTTATCTTTAAATATTTTCATAAATTCATTAACACTTTAAACAACCTTGTTACTTTTAGTACCTTAAAAGCACTAAATCCCCCACTGCAAGGACAGTGGGGAAACAGGAAATACAAGAGTTCAGAAACTGCTGGGTAGTCAGTGAAAATGTACTTACACTATTATCTTGTTATGCAGTCTTCACTGGGCTCTGCCTCTACATCATCCTTCCAGCCACATGTGCCTTATAGTCCATTTAGAGGCATGCAACCCTACAGCCAGCTTGCTGCCAGCTCTTTACTTAGCCAGCAATATGCAGCTTCATTAGGTTTAGGTGAGTAAAAGCTTGAAGATGTACTCTTTGAAATTGTAACCCCATCTTTAAGGCGTGGTTACACAATGGTTTGTGCCCTAGTGTTACTAATAACTACATTTTTCTGAATTGACTGTTTGCTTTAACTGCTGTCAGAGGATACAACCAGCCTTATGAAATGAGGCTTCATTCTAAAAAATCTTAAATTAAGAAGTGTGTGTGTGGGGAGACAGTAAGAACAGTATGAGTCTACTAGCATCTGTTTGAAAGTACTGTATATAAGTTTAAACATTTGGTTATTGACTTAATGAGGACATAGTCTGTTTCTAGTTTAAGATGCCCTGCATACACTGCACTCTGGTAAAGAAAATTGACTCCAAATATGTAGCATCTCAATACTATTCTAGGTAACTTCTTGTATCTCTTTCCAAGTCCTCACAGTGTCTCAACTACCTTGCCTTATTTGTGTACCTTTTTTGCTTTCTCTTCTCCCCTCTGTATCTTTAGAGAAATTGGTAAGCCCTCCAACATCAGCAGCTGCTTCCAGCCCTAGCTCTTCTCCGTCTCCACAACCTGTTTCAGAGCCTGACATGTCTTCCGAGCCACATCAGCTCTCTTCCAAGGGTAACAGCAGTTTGAGGACTCTAAATATTTGGAAGAACCTGCATGGTGTTTGCAAAACATTCTGTTCTGCTTGTTAACCCTCTCAAAATGACAGTACTTATGTGTAACTATAGCAAAACGGATACATCGTTCTTAGTTCTTGCTTTGTTGACCATTTGTTAGCGCTCTGGCTTACTACTACTCTAGAAGAATTGATTGGCGGGCTGGGGAAGGAGAACAAGTACAGGATAGTGGTTAGTCTTCTCAGGGAAGGCTGGCTGCAGAAGATGTTTGCTTGTTGGGACATACCAATAGATATTTATTGCCAACTTACAGAATGGCATAAAGTAGACCTTTCCTTTCTGTAGAGGAAGGAATGATGCTTAGAGCCCTACAAATCCGTGGATATCTGCTTTATCTCTGGATATCAAAAGATCATTTTTGTGGATCAAAAAAGATGCAGATACAAATTTTGTTTCCGGGTAGGGCTATAATGATACTAAGTTGTGGGGTAACTGCTAATTAGCTAGGTCCTTAAGGAAATACTAGCACCTTCTCCCATTTGTTGTTGGAGAGGAATTTTTGAATGCATTCCACACTTGACATGGGCCATGAATGCAGTATTCATGCTTTACTGATTGAACCTCTTGTTTGACCATCTGGATTCATGAAAACTATCATATCTGAGCTAAGATGTGACCGTTTGATCTTAAATTTTATGCACTATATTGAATCCAGTTCAAAAGTAGGTTAAGGGGAAAACTAAGTTGAAGAGCTTTGCAGTGTTTTCAGGGCAAATAATGTGGGTACAATCCACATGTGTAGGTAGCTGTCATGAATCTTATAATCTACACTTAAAAATGCTTGGGTCAAGTTGGAAAGCATGCATGTGTGTAGCCCCCCCTCTTTTTGGCCCATCTCTATCTCTTTGTACCATATCAAAGATCCAACTAAAATAAACTTCAAAGTGCTGTTTGCTGACAGTAACTACTGGGAAGGCTTAATATCTAGACATACTCTAAGGGTATTATTTCTGCTTTATTCTTGTGGAAGTCTTAAGTGTATACTAGATTAGTATGTGGCACAATAGAGAATCCTAGAAATAGAATGCGGATTCAGGATGCACTAAAATAAGCAATGGCTTGGCTCGTGTAATAGTGTAATGCATTTCTTGATCTTAAACTGAACCAGTTGCATGAAGAAAATATCTCTATCCTCACTTATGCAAAACTACCTAAGATTCTGTTCATCAAATTTTATGTTCATATAAAGAGTTAAGTGTGTGATGTCTCAAAGTACCAAACATTAACTTCTTTGCAATCATAGGGAATGAGTATTTGTCTGAACACTTATTCTGACTTTCTAATATGGCTTGTTATACTTCACACCATCAAGATACATTCCTAAATGTGCCATAGTATAAAAAAAAAGTCTTGAAACAAAAGTCCAGGAGCTTGGTTAAGGATGAAATGTTACCCTCTAACTCCTGTACTGTATGCTTTAATATCTAGGAAACATTGAGAGACTGCACTAGTTTTAACTTGTTTCTGGGTTTTCTTGGTGGTTTTTTAACCGTACCCAACTACTTGATGTAGTGTCCTTATGGAAGGACTTCCAAATGCATGTAAATATGACTTGTACTTGATGAACCATAACTAATAGAGCCATTAAACATTTATTTTAACAATAGATCTGACATGGATGCCACGTTAATCTGGTTCTGCTTATCAAAAAGCTGAGTACAGTAAGACCAAGCTGTTGATGCAGTAAAGGTTATGCACACTGAGACACTCTCAACTACTTTGAAAACGAAGCACTTTCAGGAAAAGTCTGAAGCAAGCTTCTTTTAGCTAAAAAATATACTTATTCTGTAAAATCATACACAAACAAGAATACCTAATGAAGAGAAATGGGAATTTGTACGTTTTGGAAGCTTATTGCATATATAGTGACTTCTTAATTTGATATGCATATTAACTTTGTCTTTACCAATTTGCTACTTTATAGTAATAGTTAACTTTGCATTCTTCAAGAGTGACATTGTTGACTTGGTTTATGGCCCTGAGCTCATGGGGCGAAACTTGTATGCCAGCACTTACTCAAATGTGTAGTGACGCATTGCAAACCCCCATAGCAGAATAATGGAAGTGCCTAGGAGGTTCTGCGCAGGTATTGTTAAATCTGTTTTTGATCATGGAGGTTCAGGAGTAATGTTGGCATATTTCTTGCATGCAGTACTTCCTGGAATGCAACTAAAAAACTAGTTATTGTAGTAACCCCTTTGTTTTTCCAGGTGCTGGCTTCCCATTGGTTCACCAAGTACGCAAAAGCCCCATGGTGGAGCAGGCTGTTCAAACCGGTCCAGTTGATAACATGAATCAAAAAAAGCCACCCCCAGCAAAAGTAGTTTCTGGGATCCAACGCAATGGTCGGCAGATTCCGCAGAGTAGTAAGACAAATGGTATACAAGTCTTGTTTTCAAATGGGTATTTGGTAGAGCTTCCTTCAGAAAAATGTTGAAGTAACTTAGAACAGTCCTTAAGCCTGCTTGATGAGTTAACTTTCAACTTCTAAGGTAAGCTAACTTTGTTCTTGTATGCTTGGGTTATAAACAGTCTTCCTTTCCCTGTTTGCTTTAGATACAGTTCAGCCACCACCTGTGCAAACTCAGGGCCAGGTGAATGATGAAAACAGAAGACCTCAAAGGAGAAGATCGGGTAGGCTAACTTGACCTTCAGCATGCAAACTGCTGTATAGAACTCCAATTCTCTGCTCATATAATTGAGAATAATGGCTAACATAAGATGCTTATGAGCAGCACCATGTTAATAAATAAAATAAAGGGGGCACATGGAACAAAACACAGCCAAAAGAGCATTCAGGTATGCAGAAGTAATGCTTCCTTAGCTCCAGAGGTTCCTCTACAAAAACCTTGCAGAGCCATAGAGAACATACCAGGGGAGAATTGCTCTGTTGTATCTCCCCTGAAACTCAGGTTTACGCATGTAAACTTGCTATAAATTGTTGTCTTTACACAGGCTACCCCTCATACTGTGTAAGGATCTTCAAAAGGGATTTGAGGTAGCCATAACCAGCCAGACCATGTTATCACAGCTTATCTAAGTTGTCTTCCTCATGTATTGTAGAGAAACATGTAACTGGTTCCAGCCTTGTGTGGGTTTCCTGAAATCTGTACATATCCCAATGTGTGTGGATTTATGGGCTGAAAATTCCTTCAGATTCCTTGGGAAACTTTAATTGTTTAGTTTTTTCACCACAGACTGCTTGGCATTATCTTTATAGTAGTTGAATGCAACGCTGGCAGGGAAAATTGGCTGTAGTCATTTAACTTAACAGTAAGACTAACTTTTTGGAAAACATTCTTGGATGTTAAAAGTATTGCTATAATGTGTTTCTACAGTGAAGATCAGACGTCTCTTTCAAAGAGGTGTGGCATAATCACAGGACTGGAAGCCAGAAACTCCTGAGTTCTAATCCTGGTTTTCTCTGGCCTTGACCAAGTCATTAACCTTCCTACGCGTTACCAAGTGTTTAAACTCTCCTGCTTTCAGGAAACAGGAGAACCAGAAATCGTTCTAGAGGACAAAATAGACCAGCCACTGTGAAGGAAAACACAATAAAGTTTGAAGGTGACTTTGATTTTGAAAGTGCAAATGCACAGTTCAACCGAGAGGAACTTGATAAAGAATTCAAGAAGAAACTGAACTTTAAAGGTTTGTGTCTTTAGTAAAGCCATTTACATTTGATAACTTTAAGGATGGCGTATAGACAACCTCTTGCTCTGAGAAATTACATGATTGATTAAAATAGGGAAGAATCTCAATCTAGTTTGAAGGAGCAAGAAAACTGATGGCTCTTCAGTACGCAGCAAGGAAGTGTGTAATTAATCTTCTATCTTCAGATGACAAAGCTGAGGCAGGGGAAGAAAAGAAGAGTGATCCTGGAGTAGCAACTCAGAATGATGGCAATGCAGATGAAGACCTCCTTGGACCCAATTGCTATTATGATAAATCAAAGTCTTTCTTTGACAACATCTCTTCAGAACTAAAATCCAGGTAATTAGCTTTCTGAAGCTCAGCCTGTCTTATGCTCCTTAGTGCAGGCAGTATCTTAGAGAGGTTCTATGCTAGGTAATGCCTAGCCCTTTGTAGGAATATGGATAAATGAAACTCTGCATCTTGAAAGGCTGCTTCTGTTCAGTTTTGGATGATCAGTAACCAGGCCTTTGAAAGGCGTGTGGCCACAGAATTTGACAGCTCACTAGATGCTACTAAACTTTCAAATACTGATATCTGATCTTAGAACAAATTGCAGTCTTGGTTTGTTTGTTTTTTTTTGGGGGGGATTCACTTGACCTAACACTTGTTCACATCTGATATGCCAAAAGCTTTAAACTCAGATGTGAACACAAAACATCCAAATGGTAAACTATTGGAATATCATAAACTACACTATCTTTTAGACATTCTAGAAACTGTTTTAAAATATCCTTAAAACGTCTTTACCCAATTTTTTCTGCTTAGTCTTTACCATTTGTCCTCCAAGCCTGAATTTGTTCCATTAAGACTATGCAGTTGCTTGCTGTTCTTCCATGTAAGTGCTGCAGTGTTTGTAGGGGAAAATCTAAATCCAAGCTGTTCCATGCTTCCATTAGAATTTCCTAAAGATAATTCCTTAATTTAAGGATTTTATTTAAAACATTGGCTCTAAACTATCTGTGTGTCCCTTAAATGTCCATTTAAAAACAGTTATCCTGGGTTTTAAAATATTAATCCCCTGGTCACCTATCCATTCCTGTCTCCTTACAGACAAGTGGTGGCTAGATTGTCCTAGATTGTTTCTGAAGTTCTCAACCCTCTCCTCTCCCATTACTGTATGCTGCACTTCCTTGGTTAACAGTTGCATTTTTATCCCTCTAAGTCACTAATTGCACTCTATTTTTCTTCCTATATAAATTGTGCAAAGTAATCAATGTTCATCTTTATCTTGCAGGGGAGGGGTGGCAAGGTCTAAAGTAGAGTTCTATTCTAGAAGTCAGACCTCTAATGCTTTAATCCAGGCTCTGCTGCTGAATTTGTGTGGACCTTAGGCAAATCACTTCAGCTGTTTCCTTGTACCCTCTTTTTCCCTTATTTAGGCTGCAAGCTCCTGAGTTCAGGAACTGTTCTTGTACAGCTTGCACAACAGCCCGATCTTGATTGATTCTAGGGGCTACTGTAATTCTGAATCTTTAAACTATGAGACTTTACTTAAGTGAAGGATCTATCTGTGTCAGCACTCAAGCCCAACTTTGATAGTCTCATTTGTTGAAAGTGGAACTAGGAAATATAATCCTGTCTCTGTATAGTGATATAGAGTTACCGTTTTTGTGGGGAAGGAGGAATCTAGTGCTTTCTAGTTACTAAAGCTGGTCTAAAACAGTCTCTCCTTTCCTGGTTGTCATGATTGAAATTTGGTAGATCTTAATTGCTCTAAAAGTACCAATAGCATTTCAGGAAAACAGGTGGAGGTTACTGCAGCACTATTGGAAACAGGACTGTTCAGTCCCTTTAAGGCACTTGTGATTCCAGCTTCCAGTTGGGGTGAAATGGTAACTAACAAGATGACAGTTGAGCTATCACTTAATATGTGACTTGAGTAAGGGTGCAGAGAAAGCAGATTGCAGTACATCAGGCTTTCTAGATCTCTGTAAAATGAGTTCCTCGCTCCTGCCCAAGTGGTATGGACTTTCCCCAAAACCATCTTCTGAATAACATTCATGCTTGACTCTTGTTCAGTTCCAGGCGTACAACATGGGCTGAAGAAAGAAAGCTCAATACAGAGACATTTGGCGTGTCTGGCAGGTTTCTTCGTGGACGTAGCTTTCGTGGTGGGTTTCGAGGTGGAAGGGGTAGTGGAGCAGCACGGCGAAACCAAACAACTCACAGAGCTGGTACTGGAAGAGTGTAATGGAGGCAAGTTTTGTAGCAAATGTTGTCTAAATATCTGTTCGACTTTTAACTTGGCTGCTAGTTTTGCAAGCAGACCAAGGTGATTCCTTATGGATGCACCTTTCATGCTCTCTTCATATCAGGTGGGATCTGGATAGAGCAGTCTTAATATCATTATCATGCCACTCGTGGTTATTCTTTGCTGGGGCTGACATTTGACCAAGTCTGAATAAAAGTGGCCCTTGCCTTCCTCCAAGATAATGGAATGCAAGTGCAATCTCAGTGTTTTGTGTTTTGGTTGAGCAAGTGTAGCTTGACCAGGGGAACTAATCTCAGATTAGTGTTTCTGTGGGCAGGGATGGGAAGGAGGTGGGATTGGTCTCCTTTATTTGATACCGAATACTCTCTTTCTCTGCAGGCTCTAAATTCCTCTGCCATGAAGGTGAAAATTATGTATATAGGATGAAAACTAACTGCTGCACCAATGTGGGATAAGAATAAGTCCTTGTTTACTGTCTGAAAGTCAATTACAGAAGTTCATGTACAGCTAGTATTTTGGGCTTCAGCTTAATTTGAACCAGCGTCTAAGAGCTGGAATGTTTTTGGAAGAGGGAATGTGTTCAGGATTATCTTTTGGAGTCTTTTTTTTATTTTCCGAAGTGCAGGCTAACTTAAAATATGGTGGTTTTTTTCTGGGACTCTAAAAGGATACTGTAGTTGAAACAAAGTAAAACTCCCTTTCTGTACCCTGAAGATCATGCTATTTTAACTTTCTTTAAAACAGAACCAAAGCTTACTTGAAGTAAACCAGCTAACTTTGTTCTGAGCAACCAAATGTACCCTTTGCTGCTGATCGCTCATTAAGGCAGCATAACTTCAATACCATGTGGTGTCTGGAAATACAGATTTCCACTGCTGAAGGGGGTTGTGTATAGTGTGACTTGGGAATACTGGGTGGCGGCTGATCATGTGATAGTGGGTGGGGGGGAAGTTGTACAGTTATTTGCAAGTCCACTGTTCTTTCAGGGGTACTGCATGATTCCATGCAATGGCACAAGATCAGTCACTTGGGGCTGTCTCTGAAGTCCTGTTTGGAGGAAAGAGCCCAAAGCCTCTAACTAGCCAGGCTCTATGTAGGGGAGAGTGCTATGCTGTGTATCCTCACTCATTAAAACAGTGCTAGAACAGCAAGTGATCTCCTACATGCAGTGTTAAATACTCTGTTAAATGCTTTTGCAGTAGCTTACCTGTAAACTAAGCAAGAATAAAGGTGGAGAAACGTCTCAAAAGGAGCAATTTGAGGAATGGCGTATGACTTATTGCCCCCCCAACAGTACCAGATTGTGTAGACAGTATACACTGCAAACAGCTTTATGTACACTAGTAGGCTCTGTGATGGAACACTATAGAATGTTGCTTTCTCTAAACTAAGGAAGGGGAACCCATGTAATGAAGCTTATCGGATGGGTGTTTTTTAATTTCTCTAACCCCCCCAACTGTAAATAGTTCGTGTTTTTTGTTGAGGTGTGGGGAAAATTGGGGGGGGAGGGGTTATAAACTTGTTTGCATGAATAAGTGGGTTAAGCTTATAAGTTATAGGCATGTGTTCTTTTCACGATGGGGAATTTTTGTTGAAAAAGCACTTTGATAACTGAACCCATTACATAGCCAGAGTTTTAGTTTATGCATAGACTAAGTTACTGTAAAAGCTTGGATTTATTTTTGTTAGGACTTCATTGTTAAGAGTTAGAACAGAGCTGCCCCATTGCTATGGAGTAATGTAAATTGTAATAAATAAACATGTGTATGTTTAACACTTCTCCTATTTTTGTTCCTGTAAATGGCTAACGGTTGGTTGCTTGCAGGAGTGTTACTCAGTGGCTTAATGGCTGAAACCTCTGCTTTGAAATAAGCCAGAGACCTAGTATCTAATGAAGGGTGGGCTTGGTGTTAATCACAGCTAGAACTGTAACTTATTTGTATGAAACCACTCGACAGATCTGTACTTCCTCCACAGCTTCATATTTCCATCCCTTCATTTTGGATGGCCACTTCTCTTGCTTCAGTGGCAATGAAGACTTCAGCGCTTGTTATCCTTGAAGAGTCGGTTTGACTACTGTTCATCTTTGATGGAGCATCTCACAGCCGAGCATCATGCATCTGAAACCATTAGAAGCAGCAGCTGAACTAACTTATTTTCTGTACTAATAAGAGGGCCAGCTGGCTGGATCAAATATCCCTGTTTTAACACAGAATCTAATGGCTTTCTCCTTTGCATTTCCCTGTGAGCTTAAACTTGATAAGTGATCAGCTATCTTCATGCAAATACCCTGAAGTGGGAGGCTCATGCCAGATAAAATCTCTTTGAGAAGAATGAAGAAATTGTTCCGTAAGCCTTGTGTAAGGGGAAGAAGTATCTAATGGTCCCTGGACTTAGCAATGAATGTCCTGGACTGGCTTATGATAAACTTATTTCTTAGCACTAAATGCCATAGTCTCGAGGGAATCCGTGTCAGTCCTATTCTAATTTAAATCTTTCACCTTGGGGTTAGACTAGTGTCTTGACTATTTGACACATCTGCTACTGTTGTGTAATACAGCATATGGATTATTTTACTTACTAGGCAGTTACTCTACACACTTAAAACAAAACCCTGTTGTGGGGCACATGCAAATGCATAACTTTTAATTGTCATGCAGCTGGCTATAGCTTTCTTGCATTTTTATTAGAAAGTGGGCTAGATGACTTCAGCATTACAGCTCTAGAACTAAAACTATTTTAAAGGAGGGGAGGGCTGATCTTTTTCTAAGATTACTGAATTCTACTAACTGCACCTGCCTTCCTTAAGGAGCTGAAAGTACTAATTTTATTAGATGTTTCATCCATCAGTAAAAGTGCTGGTTTTGGACAGTTTCTGCTTCTATCTGTTGTGTGTCTACCTTCTCCAGTCAGGCCAGCTATCATTAAGCAACACCATGCTAATAACTCCACTAGCTAATACCTTCCTTCATATCATTTAAGGCACAGTCCTAGCACCAGCTTCCCCTCTTCCACAGCTAACCTATACAGAACATAATGTACCTATTTCAGGAGCATTGCTTCACTTGCTGTCCTTACCCCCTTAACTGTGAGTAGTTAAACTAATGATAGTCCTGCAGCAGTGTATATATTAAAACCAAGCTTTTTTTTTCAATTTAAGAAAAAAAAAAAAAAAAAAGCTGAAGAGGGCTGAAACTCTTCTAAGCTGCAGGAGGATTAGAGACATGCCCAAAGCATGAGCTAGCGCCTCTATTCCTTATCAGTTGTACATGGGGACACATTTTGGGGATTATCTAGACTGGTGCTACCTGCCTAGTAACTTTATGTGCCTTAACGCCATGTTCCTATGGCTCTGAGTCCTGACCGCAGCAGCCAGTCCACAAGCATTAAGGTCTGACCCTGACTTTCAGCAGCCTAGTTATTCCTTGCAGAGTGACCAATAGCCCTTCTGGTCCCAAGTCTCCTCAATCCTTAACTACCAGGCAGTCAGACTTTTCCTCTGGCTCATCACCCTCAAAGCTGTGAAAACAACCCCTGGCTACCAGTTCACTTTGGTGGACACACTCAATGCAGTCTACACCAGAGCTCTGCTTGGGGTAAAAATAAACTAAGTTTATTTAATAGAAAAATCACAGATTCAAAAATGAAATAGTAAGGAAAAGTGCAAACATGCAACTTGCACCAAAAATAAACTGTAATGGCCCATCATTTGTTTTCTCCTGTGTAGTTCCATGCATTGTTACTTGTCCAGATTTGCATAAACACCTGGGATGAGAAGAGCACCTCCCTGCTGCAAGATGTATTTGAAATTGTAATACAAGTCATGAACATAGTATTCTATACACAAATTCATAGCTATACTCATACATATCTCATTAGACTATCAAGTTCAGAACATTACAAGGTTTCAGAAAAAAACTAATGGCGTATTTATATACATGCTACCATTCTAAAGAACCAGTTGGGGTTCAGACCTGCTGTTCTCCCTTGGGTTGTCTAGACCCTGATTGTCAAACCTGTGTGAAGTACAAATTTTCAACATTAAAGAAAGGTAATGAGTTAGTAAGTGAGAGAAGTAAGGACCATATGTTCTGAAAGTCTAAATTCTTGCTGATCATGGGAGTTTCTGATAACTTATACCAACTTCAGTCTCTGAGATGACCAGGATGTCTACCTTGGCAGTTGATGTTACTTAGGTCTAACTATAGCCTGAAAAAAACATGGAGGATTTAAAGCCTAATTTGACATGTATTATCCTAGTATAAAAGCTTGAGGTGTTGAAGTATCCACCTGAGAAAATAAAACTTACGCTATTAGAAGTCTTGCAAAACCCCTCCTCTCAGGGTGGTCCCAAGTCATATGTACCATAATGACCTTTGCTTACATCTGTTGGAAGAAAGGGTGCCCAATGCCTCCTAAGGGGATGCCTTCTGTTGAGTCAATTAATTAGGTCAGCCAATAGCTTTTAATGTCCTGACCCATATCTCAGTAACTGTACGGTGCAGTCGCATAGTGAGAAATGAATCTGTATAAATGGTTTGGAATTCCACACTTTCTGACTGCAGTGCCTGACTTGTTCAGTTTTCCTAACACAGGGTCCAGCAACTTGTCACCATCTGAAAATCAAGCAGTCTTCTAGCTCTTACATGGTGCAAGTAAGAGATTCTGCTATGAGACCTTAGTTAAAAATTCTCTCCCAAAACTGTAGGGCTCAGCTATGCTGGCTTTCTAGAAAGAGCCTTTCTCCCTACCCTCCTTCCACAAACCATACCGTGCAACCTTGCTCGTTGCTACTCTTTGCCATATGCTACAAGTAGCTGACTCAACTAGTTGCAGTTGGGTCTGGCTTTTTCTGTTGCAGGCCCCTTTGGTTGCTGTGTGGGACTTTCAGTCCTTCACTAGACAGGCATTGCATCTCACATGCCAGGCTCAAGGCAGAGATCAGGAGAAGAGGGCATACTGGTTTAGGGGACCAAGTGTCCCAGTTTCCTTTCTAGCTTTTCCTTGCCTTGATGGTCCTTAACTTCACATGCAAGGAACCTACTTGAAGATCAGGCCTGTTTCTCTAGCAGTGACCCTAAAACAGACAGAAGGATTTCCTACTCACTTGTAGGGTCTCCTTTAGGCAGATTAGGGGTATTTCTCTCATTCCTACCCTACATCTGTGGTCTGTTGGATAGTAGGGCAGTGGGGACTCAGGGGGCTTGGGTTTTATTCTCAGTTCTACCACGGGTCTGATGTGTGACCTTGCACAAGTCACTTGCCCGCTCGCTGCTTCTGTTTCTCCCACCTGTTGTGTGTCTTGTCTGTTTAGACTGTTAGCTCTTCAGGAGAGAGACTCTCTTACATGTAGTTACAGTGTCCAGCAATAGGGATGTGATCTCAAATGGGGCCTTTAGGACTAAGGTAACACAAATAATAATCTTGGTCTGTCAAAGAAGATATGGCTCTCTTGAGATGGGGGGAAAAGGCGCATGATGTTGCAGGCATATCTTTTTTTTCCCCCTGACAGTACTAGTTATTGCCATCCATCAGCCCTGGGGTTTGGAAAGTATTTGCCAGAGGAAGGCACCTTTCCTGATTCTAGAGCAGAGTTAGTAAGGAAATTACATTCCCCCCACCTCCCCAGGAAAAACCTTGACTTCTTTTATTGGCTTTTTTTGTTGTTGTTTTTGGATGCTTGTCACAAAACAAATTTAACCTGAAAAAACTGAATTTGTTTTTGTCATCAATTTGCACAAATGTCTGTTGTCAAAAAGCCATTTTGCATTGAGGAAATGTTTCAACAGACATTTTTCAACCAGTTCCAACCATGCCAGTCTTTGCCAGAAAGCTTTTTGTTCCCCTCAGGAGAGCTGTGTTCTCCATCCTGGATTTGTCCAGTTAGGGTTCCCAAGAATAGGAAATTCTCAAACTTCTTCCTGGTGGGGCTTAGAGAACACTTGGGTGCTCAGTTGGGGTATTTAGTGTAAATGAATTGGGTAGCATCCCTTTAAATACTTGTGAGGCCCACTAAAGGGCTCTTAGGAGGCCGGTTTTTTGTACTTTAGAGAAATAATATTCATACTACAGAATCTAAACTTTCCTTTAGACAAGGCCTGAAATTAACCTTAAAAATATGAACAGTCAGCAGATGGAGTGATGTTTGCGTGAGTCCGCAGACAGCCTGAAATAATAGCACTGAGAAAGGTATGAGCTATCCCTATTAATTTCAAGGCATTTTTGATCCTGAGGTCTAAGCACGACGATTTAAATATCAACTATTTCACTGCTGATCAAAGCACACAACAGAAGAGCAGGACAGTCATATTACAAAAAGGTTTACTAAGCGGAGTCTTGTTTTGATCTCTCAAGTCGATGGAAAGAATGTTACTTACCTTTTAGTAACTGGAGTTTTCTGAGATGTGGTGTTTTTACACTTCTAGTGTGCATGCACCCGACATCATGGAGATCAGAATGCTTTAGCCAGCAGTATCTATTGGCCACAGCTGCTCCCTTGATTATCTTGAGCCTTTCCTCCCCCTGAGAGCATAAAGGAGGTGGAATGACCAACAGACCCTCAGTTCCTGCATTGCTATCAAGTCCGAGCTGTTAGAGTGGGCAATAGCAGGGAAAGGAGGATGGGTCATGAAACACAGGGAAACAACACATCTCAAAGTACTCCAGTTACTAAAGGTAAGTACTTGTTTACATATGTTCCACTTCTAGAGACACCCAAACAGCATGTAATAGATGGAGGAAGGAACTGCAAATCTAATTAAACAAAGACGGCAACACATCCCTCCCAAATTGGTTGTCTGAAGGAGATGCTTGAACTAAAGAGTAATGGCCAGTAAAAGTATATATACTCCCGCAAGTCGTGGCGGTGGTCATTCCTCCAAGAGGGCTGCCGAAGTGGCTTGTGCTCTGTTGGAATGTAACCAGACATGATCTGGGAGTTCTAAATTGACCACCTCGTAACACAGCTTTATGCAGTGTTATACCCAAGTTTATACCCAATTAGGCCGTCTCAACTCAGAGAATATCTAATGCTTGGAGTTCAGCAACAGAAATAAATAGCCTGGGGGATTGCCTGAATAGTTTTGTTCTAGTCAAATGAAATGATGGCGCTCAGAGGACATCCTCAGTATGTAATGCAGCCTCACTGTTGGATGAAAGAGGCTTTGGGGGGAAGAAACAGGCAAGTAAATGGATAGACTTTAAATGAAAAATCAGAGTACTGGCGGAAGACATTTTGGGTGTGGCTGGAGTGTAACTTTATTTCTCTGAAAAATAGTATGTGGGGATCCTGCAATGAGAGTTTGCAATTCAGACCCTGCGTGCCAATGTAATTGCAACAGGGAATAATCGTGCCCTAGACAAATGGAGTAACAAGCATGAAGTTAGTGGCTCAAATGGAGGTTCCATCAGGTTGGTAAGTACCATGTTATGATTTCAAGATGAAAGGGGTTGTTTTATCAGAGGAAAACCTCTCAGATCTTTCACAAACGTTAGCTGAAGGGTGACCAAAAAAAACGATGTAGTCTCGAATTGGTGGATAAGCAGCTGAGATCGCAGCCAAATGAACATGGAACAAGTTTAGTGACAAATCAAAGATTTTTAAGGATAGTCTGTACTTAAAGATACGAGGGATTGATGTCTCTTTTGGAGAAAAACTATGCTGGTAAACTCAGGATGAAAAGATACTTAATTTTGCAGTATAACTTGTCCTTGTAGATTCTGCTCTGTTGATATATAAAGCATATTGATTCAGAACAATTTCTTCTCTAAGTCTGTTAGCCAGACAGTTTTTGTGCCATGAGGGGTAGAAACGTATCTGGATGGTGCCCTGTTGTTCTGAGTAATTAAGTCTGGTAGAAGAGGTAAGAGATATTGATGGTATCACTAAGAGATTTCTGATTTCTCTGAACTAGTAGTGCCTGGGTCTGGCTGGGGCTATTTGGATGATTGAGACCTTGTCCTGTCTGACTTCCTTTAACACACATGGGATCAGAGGAAGTAGGCGGATAAGCATACAACAGGCCCTGAATCCAAAGGATTAAGAAGTCATCTCCTTGAGTACCTAGACTCTGTCCTCCCTTGGAACAAAATATTTTGTATTTCATCTTCTGTTCATTCACAAACAGATCTATGCAGGGAGCACCCCACTAATTGAAAATGGACTTGAGGATTGGTTTCAGAGTAGCAGCCGTGTTAGTCTGTATCCGCAAAAAGAAAAGGAGGACTTGTGGCACCTTAGAGACTAACAAATTTATTTGAGCATAAGCTTTCGTGAGCTACAGCTCACTTCATCGGATGCATGCAGTGGAAAATACAGTGGGGAGATTTATATACACAGAGAACATTAAACAATGGGTGTTACCATACACACTGTAAGGAGAGTGACCAGGTAAGGTGAGCTATTACCAGCGGGGGGCGGGGGGGGGGGAGACCTTTTGTAGTGATAATCAAAGTGGGTCATTTCCAGCAGTTGACAAGAACATCTGAGGAACAGCTGTGGGGTGGGGGTGGGGAATAAACATGGGGAAATAGTTTTACTTTGTGTAATGACCCATCCGCTCCCAGTCTTTATTCAAGCCTAAGTTAATTGTATCAAGTTTGCAAATTAATTCCAATTCAGCAGTCTCTCATTGGAGTCTGTTTTTGAAGTTTTTTTGTTGAAGAATTGTCACCTTTAGGTCCGTAATCGAGTGACCAAAGAGATTGAAGTGTTCTCCGACTGGTTTTTGAATGTTATAATTCTTGAGGTCTGATTTGTGTCCATTTATTCTTTTACGTAGAGACTGTCCAGTTTGGCCAATGTACATGGCACAGGGACATTGCTGGCACATGATGGCATATATCACATTGGTAGATGTGCAGGTGAACGAGCCTCTGATAGTGTGGCTGATGTGATTAGGCCCTATGATGGTGTCCCTGAATAGATATGTGGACACAGTTGGCAACAGGCTTTGTTGCAAGGATAGGTTCCTGGGTTAGTGGTTCTGTTGTATGGTGTGTGGTTGCTGGTGAGTATTTGCTTCAGGTTGGGAGGCTGTCTGTAAGCAAGGACTGGCCTGTCTCCCAAGATCTGTGAGAGTGATCATCCGATGAAGTGAGCTGTAGCTCACGAAAGCTTATGCTCAAATAAATTTGTTAGTCTCTAAGGTGCCACAAGTCCTCCTTTTTCTTTTTGACTTGAGGATTGAATCTTTTATGGACCATTTGTGATTCCTAGAAAAATGCATAATTAGATGGTCTGCCAGTGTGTTGTGTAGGTTTTGAAGGTGAACTTCAATTAGTGTTGTGTTTTTTGTTGTATCAGATACCCAATTTCATAGAAGTTTGTCGAGATGGGCTCCCCAACCCAATAATGAAGCATCAATTACTACTGCATTGGTGGGAAGTGCTGGGGAGAACGGAACTCCCTTGTGGATCTGATGTGGGTCTTTCCACCAGATGAAGGAATTCAAAACTTCTTGAGTGATGTGTATTCCCATATTTATCTTGTGAATAGCAGGGTGATTGTAACCACCCCTGAAGACAGTAAAGATGCAGTCTGGCGAATGGTGTCACCAGAATACATGAAGTCATGACACCTAAAAGACAGAGACATGTTCTTGCTGTAGTATATGGATTGCTTAGCTGTTGATTTATCAACTCTTGTATGTTATCAAATCTGGTCTGTGGCAGGTATGCCTGAGCCATTGTGTAATCAGTTAGAGCCCCAATAAATTCTATCTTTTGTTTTGGAATTAAATGACATTTTCAAGTTCAGTCTCAGTCTGGAGAACAGATGCTTAGGTACTGAACACCTCTTATCACTTGTTTGGGAGACTATCCTGTCACCAACCAATTGTCAGGAGATGGGTAAACAAATACATTTCTCTTTCTGACATGTGCCGTGACCACAGCCAGACATTTAGTGAAAGTTCTCAGGGCCATTGACCCCCTGAAAGGCAGCACTCTATACAGGTAATATATATTGCCCACTATAGAACAAAAATATTTCTTGTGTGTTTGATGGATGGAAATGTGTATTTGTAGACTGAGAGCTGCAAAGCGATCTAGGGACGGGTTAGGGAGGACAGGGTTATCGTTTGTAATTTAAATTCGCAAACAAAGATATTGAGAACAGATCTCTCAGGTCCAATATTGAACTGTAGCCTCCCAAGTTTGGGGGGCTAGAAAGTATCAATAGAACCCTTTCCCCTAATATTGAGGTGGAACCTCCTCTATAGCACCAGGAGCCAAGAGAGACTTAACTTCTTGTTGAAGGAGACTCTCTCATGAGAGAGGTCCCTAAAAAGGGATGGGAGGAAGGTGGGTTGGTGTGGGACTGTTTTGGAATTGAATAAAGTGGCATTTTTGGATTATTTCCAGTACCTATCTCTTGCTGGTGATACTGCTCTATGTATCCTGGAAATAATGCATACACTTCCCGAACGGGGTAGGGAAAGGATAAAGATCCTCCAGCATTGATTGGTAGCTCTCGATATATACATCAAAACAACTTCTTAAAGCCAGCCTTAAGAGCATTCAAAGCAGATGTTGATGAAGGTTTCCTCTCATGTGTATGTTGTTTCTAAGCCCTGGTCTACACTACAGGTTTAGGTCATATTTAGCAGCGTTAGGTTGATTTAACCCTGTACCCGTCCATACAACCAAGCCTGTTTGGTCGATTTGAAGGGCTCTTAAAATCAATTTCTGTACTCCTCCCTGGCGAGGGGAGAAGTGCTAAAATCGACCTCGCTGGGTCGGATTTGGGGTAGTGTGGACGCAATTCATCCAGGAGCTATCCCAGAGTGCTCCATTGTGACCGCTCTGGACAGCACTCTCAACTCAGATGCACTGGCCAGGTAGACAGTAAAAGCCCCGGGAACTTTTGAATTTCATTTCCTGTTTGGCCAGCGTGGCGAGCTGATCAGCACAAGTGACCATACAGAGCTGATCAGCACAGATGACCATGGAGTCCCAGAATAGCAAAAGAGCTCCAGCATGGACCGAATGGGAGACACTGGATCTGATCACTGTATGGGGAGAAGAATCCGTGCATGCAGAACTCCGTTCCAAAAGATGAAATGCCAATATATATGCCAAAATCTCCAAGGGTATGATGGACAGAGGCTACAACAGGGACACACAGCAGTGCCGCGTGAAAGTTAAGGAGCTGAGGCAAGCCTACCAAAAAACAAAGGATTCAAACAGTGGCTCTGGGTAGAGCCCCATACATGCCGCTTCTGTGATGAGCTGCATGCAATTCTAGGGGAAGCCCCTACCGCTTCCCCACCACTGTCCGTGGACACCTGCAAGGGGGGAGTCTCACGCTACAGGGATGAGGATTTTGTGGAGGAGGAGGAGGAGGTGGTAGAGGATAGCGCACAGCAGGCAAGCGGAGAATCCCTTCTCCCCGGCAGCTAGGAACTGTTCATCACCCTGGAGCCAACACCCTCCCAAGGCGGGCTCCCGGACCATGAAGCCAGAGAAGGCACCTCTGGTGAGTGTACCTTTGTAAATATAATACAGGGTTTAAAAGCAGGTGTGTTTAATGATTCATTTGCCCTGAAGACTTGGGATGCATTCGCGGCCAGTATAGCTACTGGAAAAGTCTGTTAATGTGTCTGGGGATGGAGTGGAAATCCTCCAGGGACATCTCCATGAAGCTGTCCTGGAGGTACTCTGAAAGCCTTTGCAGAAGGTTTCTGGGGAGGTCAGCCTTATTCTGTCCTCAGTGGTAGGACACTTTTACCACACCAAGCCAGTAGCAAGTAGTCTGGAATCATTGCAGAACAAAGCATTGCAGTGAATGGGCCTGGGCTTTGGTGGCATTCAAGCAACATCCGTTCTTTATCTCTTTGTGTTAGCTTCAGGAGAGTGATATCATTCATGGTCACCTGGTTCAAATATGGGAAATTTGTTTACAGGGACATTCAGAGATGCCCATTCCTGCTAGGCTGTTTGCCTTTGGCTGAAAAGAAATCATCCCCGCTGTTAGCCACACGGTGCAGGGAGGCTCGTTCATGCTGAGCTGTTTGCATTTGGCTGACAGGGATCTTCCCTGATGCTAGCCACGCGGTGGTGGTGGTGGGGGCGGGGGGGCGTAAAGCGATCATCCAAGAGAGTTGGGTGGGGGGAAGGTTTGGGTTGTGTTGCACATTCACCCTAAAATCACAGCCCCTCCTTTTAAATGGCCAACCCAACGGGCTTTGCTTGGTATGAGAAAGGAGGGCACTGCTGTTTGAAACCATTCCCACGTGTTATGAAGGCTGAAGAAGCAAAACCCTTTGCCTTACCATGGCTGCCTGTGGCTGGCCGTCCGCGTGTGATGTCTCTCACCAAACCGGCAGGCACTCAATATAAGAGGCAAAATGCAACCTTGTACCAAAAGCACATGTGCCATGTAATGTGAATCGCTTGAATCAGTGTGAAATAGTCTTCCCTTTGTTCTCTAAAATGTATCTTTTAAAATACTACTCTCCCTTTTTTCCCTCTCGCAGCTGCAAATGTTTCTACGCTCTCCCTATCATCTCCGTCCCAGAGGCTAGCGCAGATTAAAAGGTGAAAAAACTGCACTCGCAATGAAATTTTCTCAGAGCTCATGCAGTCCTCCCACACTGACAGAGCTCAGCAGAATGCGTGGAGGCAAACAATGGCAGAGACCAGGAAGGCGTTAAATGAATGCGATGAGAGGAGGGAGGATGCAATGCTGAGTCTAATGGGGGAGCAAACTGACATGCTCAGGCATCTGGTGGAGCTGCAGGAAAGGCAGCAGGAGCACAGACGACCGCTGCAGCCCCTGTATAACCGCCTGCCCTCCTCCCCAAGTTCCATATCTCCTCACCCAGACGCCCAAGAACGCGGGGTGGGAGGCTACGGGCACCCAACCACTCCACCCCATTCAATAAGTTTTGAACTGTAGTGTGGCCTTGTCCTTCCCTCCTCCCCTCCTCTACTACCCCACCTGGTGCTTCCCTCCTCACCCACCCCTCCCGGGCCACCTTGCGAGTTTTCCCCCTATTTGTGTGATGAATTAATAAAGAATGCATGATTTTGAAATAATAATGACTTTATTGCCTCTGAAAGCGGTGATCGAAGGGGGAGGTCGGATGGCTTACAGGGAAGTAGAATCAACCAAGGGCGCAGCTTTTCATCAAGGAGAAACAGAACGAACAGAATTATCATACCGTAGCCTGGCCAGTCATGACACTGGTTTTCAAAGCTTCTCTGATGCGCAGGGCGCCCAGCTGTGCTCTTCTAATTGCCCTGGTGTCTGGCTGCGCGTAATTGGTCACCAGGCGATTTGCCTCAACCTCCCACCCCACCATAAACGTCTCCCCCTTACTCTCACAGATATTGTGGAGCACACAGCAAGCAGCAATAACAATAGGAATATTGGTTTCGCTGAGGTCTAATCGAGTCAGTAAACTGCGCTAGCGCGCTTTTAAATGTCCAGATACACATTCTACCACCATTCTGTACTTGCTCAGCCTATAGTTGAACAGCTCCTTACTACTGTCCTTGTGCCTGTGTATGGCTTCATGAGCCATGGCATTAAGGGGTAGGCTGGGTCCCCAAGGATACCTATAGGCATTTCAACGGTAATTTTCTGGTCTGGGAAGTAAGTTCCTTCCTGCAGCTGTTCAACCAGACCAGAGTTCCTGAAGATGCCAACGTCATGCACCTTTCCCGGCCATCCCATGTTGATGTCAGTGAAACGACCCTTGTGATCCACCAGTGCTTGCAGCACCATTGAAAAGTACCCTTTGCCGTTTATGTACTGGCTGCCAAGGTGGTCCGGTCCCAAGATAGGGATATGCGTTCTGTCTATCACCCCACTACAATTAGGGAACCCCATTGCAGCAAAGCCATCCAGTATATCCTGCACATTTCCCAGGGTCACTACCCTTGATAGCAGCAGCTCAGTGATTGCGTTGGCTACTTGGATCACAGCAGCCCCACAGTAGATTTGCCCACTTCAAATTGATTCCCGACTGACCGGTAGCTGTCTGGCGTTGCAAGCTTCCAGAGGGCTACTGCCACTCGCTTCTCAGCTGTGAGGGCTACTCTCATCTTGGTATTCTTGTGCTTCAGGGCAGGGAAAGCAAGTCACAAAGTTCCATGAAAGTGCCCTTATGCAAGTGAAAGTTTTGCAGCCACTGGGAATCATCCCAGACCCGCAACACTATGCGGTCCCACCAGTCTCTGCTTGTTTCCCCGGGAATCAGAGTTCCATGGCATGAACCTGCCCCATTACCACCATGATGTCCAAATTGCCAGAGCCCGTGCTTTGAGAGAAGTCTGTGTCCATGTCCTCATCACTATCATGATCATGCTGTCATTGCCTCCTCACCTGCTTTTGCCGGTTCTGCACAGACTGCAGGATAATACACGAGATGTTTGTAATGCTCAGAACAGTAGTGGTGAGCTGAGCGGGCTCCATGCTTGCGGTGGTATGGCATCTGCAGGAGAGCAGAGTTGCAGTGGAAGCGGTGGATGATGACGGATGCCACGAGAATAGATATTTATACAGAAAGACGAGAGGACCTGCGAGGTGGATTCATGGCACCAGGAGAGCAGAGTTGCAGTGGAAGCGGTGGAGGACAATGACAGTTAGCAGTCCTACTGCACCGTCTGCTGACAGCAGTATGGCGTCTGCATGGAAAAAAGGCACGAAACAATTGTCTGCTGTTGCTTTCACAGAGGGAAACGCAACTGACAACATGTACCCCAAACCACCTGCGACAATGTGTTTGCCCCATCAGGCATTGGGAGCTTAACCCAGAATTCCAGTGGGCGGCGGAGATTGCAGGAACTGTGGGATAGCTACCCACAGTGCAACACTCCGAAAGTCGACGCTAGCCACGGTACTGTGGATGCACTCCGCTGACTTAATGCGCTTAGTGTGGACATACGCAATCGACTGTATAAAATTGATTTCTAAAAATCAACTTCTATAAGATTGCCCTAATTTCATAGTATAGACATACCCTTAGAGAAGTCCAGCCTTCTTGCTTCAGGATGATAAAAAGAAGTAGAGACAGGCTGTTTCAGTTGAGGTTGATACTGAGACTGCTGCTTCTTGTTTGGGGAAGTATAGATGCCTAATGCTAACGGGTTGCTTGGTAAAAAGGGTGCAAGCAAACAATGTTTTTTTTAATATGGCTAAATGGATATGTATCAATCTAGGAACAAAGGCTGCAGGCCATCCTTACATGATGGGAGACTATCCTGGGAAACAGCAACTCTGAAGGAGATTTGGTGGCTGTGGTGGATAATAAGCTGAACATAAATTCCCAGTGTGATGCTGCAGTCAAAAGAGTTAACATGATCCTAGCATGCTAAAAAGGGGAATCTCGAGTTAGGAGCAGAGAGGTTAGTTTGCCTCTGTATTTGGCACAGGTGTGATTACTGCTGGAATACTGTATCTAGTTCTGGTGTCCATAATTCAAGAAGGATGTTAATAAATTGGAGACGGACCAGGAAAGAGCCTGAGAATGATTAAAAGATTAGAAAACCTGCTTTATGGGGATAATTAGTAGTTCCCAAACTGTAGCACAGTGGATGGGGTTGCAGCGATCCTTAGTGTGTGGAGGATACCATTTTGCTCTGCAGTGTGACCTCAAATGTATGGTGAGTGCAAGATCACAATGCATGAAGGTCTCCATTTAGCTCTACAAAATGGCATCCTCCATGCTGTTTGGGGCCCGGGAGGATATAATTCATTAAAATGGAGTTGTGCTGGCAAAAAGTTTGGGAACCCTAAGATAGACTCAAGGAGCGCAATCTATTCAGCTAGGAAGGTTAAGGGATGACTTGATTACAGTCTGTAAGTGCTTATATGCAGAGCAACTATTTAATAATGGGCTCTTCAGTCTAGCAGAGGAAGGTCTAACACGATCCAATGGCTGGAAGTTGAAGCTAGACATCAGTTAATCATCCTTCACCCTCTAAGCTGAGGGAGTGAAGAGGTTAGCTGGAGCCTCTCACTGCTGATTGTCTTTCAGTGAGGCAGAGAGGTATTTTTTTCATAAAACAGTTTGTATTGAAGTATAGAGCCTTTTCACTTGTGCAGGCAACAGCAATCACAGGTACCCTGCAAAGGATTTTTCTTTTTTACTTTTCTTTTGAAGGAGACATTGGTGTGGGGAAGTGGGTTAAGAACCAAACCGTTTTGCTTGTGTTTCTACTGTAGCCAGATCAAGAATTTCAAGTTTGCTCTGTGCTAGTTTTCTGAACAACCTTGGGGAAGCTCTTAAACCATTGTTGTGAGCTGTAAGGGGTAGTTTACATAGAAACTTGCAGATTTTAACTGTTAGCTTCCTGAAACAGATGATAATTTTGCTGTAAATCCAGTTTTGGACACTGTAGCATTAAGGGGCTAGTCAATTTAGCTAAGGTCAGTAACAAACCAGCCTTAGCTAACATGAATTTAATCACGTTTTTTTACTCCAAGCTGAATGTTCACAGTCTTGCACAAAAACAATTTAATGGGTTTCAAGTCACATTATTTTGGTGGAAGTTTACAGACCAACCCTAACACTAATTGAATGAGTGGGGTGTTGAATCTTTAATGCAAGTTTCCTTTATCTGAAGTGTTAGTCACAGGGGTAGGATTCTCTACCTGCTCTGTTGCCTTTGTGTTACTAGACTTTGCACAGGGAGTGGAGATTGGCTCTGCAGCCCTGGTGGTGGGGATTCCCCCAGCAAGCAGAGATGGTTGGTGGTACCAAGGGGCAGTTGCAATATCTTGCACCAGGAATGTCCAGCTGGTGCATAACTTCTTGAAGGCTGACTTGAAAATAAAAACAAATGAAGTTTTTTTAAGTACATTTTAGGCCTTCTTTATGTCAAAGTAACAAGCCTCACTTCCCCCTCCCTTAGCAAATAGTGCTGTTAAAGATGTCCTGCAGAGAACTTAAGTTTTCATTCCATACTCCTACAAGTTGACTACACAATGGGTTGCAGGATCGAGTAATAGTTTTAAGATAAGCTTCATTTTATGATCAATGTAAAAAGACAGTTCTCCAGTCCCTCCACCTCCATATTTGAGGCTGCTCTCACTTGTTTTCTTCTTTCTTCATCTAAACTGCTACTCCCTATTGCATTGTGGAGGGAGAGGAGTTTTATTTTCCATTTACTGGGCAAACAATACAAATGCTGTTGTTCCTAATTCAGAACTCATTTGTTCATTTGCTATTAAAACAATGACGACTTCTATACCCAATTGTGTAGTGCATTGTTATGAAGTGTTTGAATTCTTCTGAAAACATGCTCTATTAAGACAGAACTGAAAGTAGATTGATAGCTTGTCTTATTAGTGTGATGTTCCATCTTCCCCTTCTTTCAAGAGTACAGGTGACAGGAGTATATCAATATAGCTGTTCTCCTCTCTGAAATAAAATATCACATTGTATCATTTTTAAGGACACAGCTTTCAGAAGAGCAGAAGATAAAGCTGAGCTGAGCTTGTACAAGAATGGAAAAAGTGGACTCTCAGAATGAAAAGCTGAACAGACTCTATGAATGCTGCTGGAACTACAGTGGGAATAGACAGGAGGGAGAGTAGTAAGAAACTAGAGGAAAATCACAGCTCCCTTTCAGAAGGAGAGACTGGCGTTAAGTGACTGAGAATCAATCTCTGGAAAATGGGATAGTTTGATGCTTGTTGTTGCATCAGCTGCAAAAAGCTTTTGCAGCTATTTAAATACAGAAAGTGGACTTATAGATTAATAGCAGCCTAACAGGCAGTTCAAGATAGTAGTTTGTTTACTCCAAGTCACATTCAGATAAATAGAATTTGCATTATTTCAAAATGAGTGTCAAATGCACCACCTAAGATAGCTCTAGCATGTTACACGCTTTCACAACATTGAAGTGTTATGGTGCCTACTCTGCTGATAGAGCAGCTAAATCTAGTCAGCTTAGCCCGGATTTGTTTTTATTATAGAAATGACTTTGTCAAATATGACTTCTAATCTAGATTACCACGTATGAGGAACTTTTGTAAAATTAAAAGCATTGTCAAATGAGAAAAAGAATCACTGAGTTGGGCCTGTCTGTTATGGCTTTATAATTATGCTACGAGATAGCAATTTAGGATTATAAGCAAGCCAGATTGCAGGAGTGATAGTGGGAAATAATTATTGAACAAGAATATCAGTGGCAAGGTTCAAGAGAGATTATAAATAAGAATGGTGTGAATATACCTTTCTGTCCTTTAATAGATTACTAGCACTCTTTTGTAACTAGCTGCATAAGCCTAGTTTAAAATCCAAGGAACAAGTAGATTTATTTAAAATAAAAAGCTTAAAAAAAATCAGTAGGTTTATTTTATGTCTCAGAGGGGCACAGTACGTGAGAGTCAATGGAACGCCTACATCTCTGTACAGAATAACCCATGATCTGAATTAAAAACAAGCAGCTATGCCATTTGATTTCATTCATCATGATGTTTTCTTCTGTTTTTTCTTTTCATTCTCTTCCTTTTCTTTTTCAATTTCAGCAACATACTTCTCAATTTCTTCAGGACTTAAAATCTTAAAAACAAACAAAAGAGACCATAGGTGACCCTTAAGATACCAACAGAGACTTTATTTGAATGTGAAAGATCTACTTCTGATAAGAATTAAATCAATACTGTAATATTGTGCAGGAGCGAGGGTCTATTTGTAAGCAAACACAAAGGCAAAAGAAGCTTCCAAAACTACAAGGCACGTTGAGAGTATTTGTATTAGTTAGAAATACAATTCTGCAACTGCCCTGAAATGCAGAGCTGCTGTAGAAGTCAATGGGAATTCTACATGGAGAGCAGTAGAGAAACAAGCATCAGAGGAGTAGTGAAGGTGAACAATATTATTAAAAACGACAACAGTTACCTTGAGCGGCTGATCTCTTCTCATAACGGCCAGCTCTATGTTTTTCCCACCTGACTGTACAACCTGAAGTAGCCAAAGAGTTGAAAGGTTTAGAATGAGAAATTCTATTCCATATATCAATTCTGATTAAGTCTCCCTAAGAGAGTCACTGATGGGAACTTTACATTTCTCTTTCCATTAGCTCAGAGCTGCATATTTCATTACAAATATTAGCACTGCAAAATAATAAGCTTCTTTAGTCTACTGAACTGTACTCCACCTCAGTGCATAGATTATGTACACTTGCACCAATTCAAAGTTCCTTCAGAAGTCCGAGGGACTATGAGTTGTAGGGTTATTCGTTCAGTTCTAAGTGCATACAACCGAACACAAGGAATAAGCTAGTGCACATGGCTTAAGTATGTTCAGAATGAATTTGTGTGCCAATATCCAAAGCTTAAGTCTGATCTTTAAAAAATTATTCTTCACAAGAAAACTGATAGATTCTTACACAGTCCTGGTAAAAATCGGTTGTTTAAGAAGTGTTTTGTAGCTCAATCTACAGCTCAGTATCTAGTGCCCTCAGACTAGAATGGAGAATATCATTTATGATAAATTCTAGAAGTTATGGTGAATGAACTGGATAGACTTGAGAAACAGCAGCCTACACACACAGGAAACCATCAGCAGGTTGTTGAATCAGACTCACTTCAAGAAGAGCCTTGATGACAAGTTTAATGGTCAGATCATCTGTTTCAATGGCTTCATCAGTATAGTTTTTCTCCAGGAATTCACGCACGGACTTGGCTCCTCTCCCAATGGCATTAGCCTAGAATAATTGCAGAAAGTGGTAGATACAAGTTTGGGGGGATTTAATACTTTTTAAAGTACACTTCATAGAGAAAATACAAACAGAAAACGATGCAAATACCCAACAGACCGCATACCGTGTTGTGCGTATAATGATCGCAAGACTGGATTAATAACCATTCAGAAGATTCAACAGCCTACTTGATAGTATCATTGCCACTCACCCACGTTAAAAAACAAGTGAAGCCAAGATCACTATAAAAAAAGGGTTGGAAGATACTTAAACACCACCACATAAGCATGTGTGTGTTTTCAGGAGGATGGGGTAAGATTTCCAAAGTAAAGTTTTATTCTGTGTGCTGCTAGCCCTACTAAATTTTGGTCACTACTTTTAAGTCTCAACCTTAATGGGGGGGGGGGGGGGGGAGGAAGAGAGGAAAGGAATATGAAAATCAAGTATTTTTACATATTAAAGTGGGCATAAACATGCACAGTATGTAGTTGGTGCTAAATTTTGTTATTTTACCAAAGTGTGATGATTTTTGCTGACATTTTCAGGCAGAAGATAAAAAACTTACAATTCACCTAGTATCACAGATGAGACACCTATTAGATATGGAGTATTCAAACTTTTCTGTCCCTTGACCACATTTTAACAGACATTCTGTTTCTGTCTAATGGACGTATTCTCTCCCATTCACAGTTGGGCAGACCACCTCCATCCTATTTGTAGTCACCTGACATCCACAGTATTATATTTGTTGCTGTCTTAGAACACTTTTGCAGCGGACAAGCTAGCACCATGTCAACAGACAGCTCTCCACTGGCTCTCAGACACATAGAATAAGAACTACCAAGTCCATCTCCCAGCAAGATATGATCTCCCCAGAGGATAAATTAGCTGCTGAATGACATTTCATTTAATCTCAGCCAGGAGACAGAGTCAACTCACCTTCCAAGCATGGTAAGTGCCAGAAGGGTCAGTCTGATAGAGCCTGGGAGTTCCATCGAAGTCAAATCCCACAATAAGTGCAGAGATCCCAAAAGGTCTGCGGCCATTACTTTGAGTATATCGCTGATGAGAATCAAGACAGAGCTTATTTCAGAAACTTCTTTACAAAGCATATGGATTTCTAAAGTAGTAGTTGTATAAAAGTTACATAAAAAGACAGGTTTCAGAGTAACAGCCGTGTTAGTCTGTATTCGTAAAAAGAAAAGGAGTACTTGTGGCACCTTAGAGACTAACCAGTTTATTTGAGCATGAGCTTTCGTGAGCTATAGCTCACTTCATCGGATGCATAGCATATCGTGGAAACTGCAGAAGACATTATATACACACAGAGACCATGAAACAAAACTTCCTCCCACCTCACTCGGTGTGGGTGAGAAAACCTGGATTAGTGCTGGAGGTGACCCACCTTGATTATCATGTGCATTATAAAGAGGGGTTTCAAAGGGGGATGGGCTGTTGCCAGCAGGAGAGTGAATTTGTATGTGTGTGTGTGGGGGGGAAGGGTGAAAAAACCTGGATTTGTGCTGGAAATGGCTCTACTTGAGGATCACTTTAGATAAGCTGTTGCCAGCGGGGGAGTGAGGTGGGAGGAAGTTTTGTTTCATGGTCTCTGTGTGTATATAATGTCTTCTGCAGTTTCCACGATATGCTATGCATCCGATGAAGTGAGCTGTAGCTCACGAAAGCTCATGCTCAAATAAACTGGTTAGTCTCTAAGGTGCCACAAGTACTCCTTTTCTTTTTATAAAAAGACAGTTTATTGTAAGTATTTCCTATAATTTGTTACTGGGACCTTTTCTCCCCTTGTTGAGGTTTCAAGATAATATTTGCTTTTACTGCAGGTCACCCATAAACTAAAGCAGGTAAGAGGATGGTTCCAAAATAATAGCCTTTCTTAGATACTTCTGAATTAACTACTACCACATTAAAAAAAAAGTGAGATATCATTGTTCTTGTTTCATGTTAAGATATTCAGGAGGTATCTAGGAATGTAACTTGTGTAAATTGATTAGCAGATGTGATGGTCACAGAAAGAATGCAAAAAAAAAAAAAAAAAAAAAAAAAAAAAAGCTTTACTAATATGTATTGACATGACTTAGAAAACCCATTAAAAAACCCCCAAAAGACATGGAGGTGAAGCTGAAACATGCTGATTCTTACAGAACAGTAACTTTTGTGTTAAGTCCAATAGCTGCCAAGATCCCAAGTCTCTCAGAATTTAGATACTTTGTGATGAGAAGCAGCCTGCTCCACAGCTGGTGTTGCTTCACTATGTTAAAGAGCACCCACATTCCATTTCCGTCAGTAGAGAGGCCCAATCCTGCTTTCTTGCCCAATTATTTTGGCAGGAATTTGAGCCACAGGTAAAGTTTTTAAAATATTTGAATTACTTGTGGCACCTTAGAGACTAACAAATTTATTTGAGCATAAGCTTTCGTGAGCTACAGATCACTTCCATTGGATGCATTCTGCATCTGATGGAAGTGATCTGTAGCTCACGAAAGCTTATGCTCAAATAAATTTGTTAGTCTCTAAGGTGCCACAAGTCCTCCTTTTCTTTTTGCGAATACAGACTAACACGGCTGCTACTCTGAAACCTAAAATATTTGTGTATCTGTCAGAATGAAAAATAATTACATGTGAGATTATTCCCTTGTGGTAAAATAGAAGTCTAAAATAAACTTTCATAGAAAGAATATAAACATGTTTTGCCTTTCTGATATGTAAGAGCTTACACTAAAGATGGACCATGCATAAACTGGACTCTTACTAAATAGTGGAGATCAGAGTTTAATGCATTACTAAGAGATTAAATAAAAAATGCACCATGGAATATACTATTTGTCCATTTTGATACTGTATTTAATTTTAAATTTAATAATACACTAGGAATTTTTTAATGTATTTTGTAAGTGTCTTAATAATGAGGTCTCACTACAGTGTTCTGCTAGTAAATCTTGGCAAGCAGGAGAAACCAATCTGTGTGAATTAAAAATTGCAGATCAGCATGTTTCTACTGTTAATACATAATACGAGAAGTGCAATAATGCGGTCCCAATGAGCACAAATTAACTTTCTGGATTTGACCATCTTTGGGAGAAACCAATGACAACCGTTTCTCCCCTTTGCCTGAAGCTAAAGTAGTAATATCCAACGAAGAGATTCTGCTCTGTTATCCTGGGTTTTCACTAGTGTAACAGCAGAATTTGGACCAAAGTCAGCTTTTATTTACCCACTGATTCTCTGGCACCATACCGTATTTTTGCAATGAATGGAGAAACAGTACAGAGAGTTGTCTAATATACCTGTTTCAGGCTTGCGATGTAACGTGTGATGTATTCCACGGTGACAGGATCCTCCACAGTAAGTCTATGGCTTTGACACTCCACACGAGCCCTATTTATAACTATTCTGGCATCCGCTGTGAGCCCTGCAATGATAATATGATTAACTATGCGCTCAAATGTGTATTTAGCACCAGATAGATAAATAAGATAGACAGTCCTGCCCGAAAGGGACTCACAATCTACATTCAGACAAGAGGGATGGGTAACAAAAAGGGGACATGGGTCACGATGACAAGATGTGGCTTGTCATGAAGGTACCGTAATTTTTGAGTAGCTAAGATGTGAAACCAAAGTTTAATTTTAGTTTTTATTTTTCATGCTTGTGAATTAGAGACAAATGCTCGAACAAGTGTCCAGAAGATTTGTTAGCAAACTATCAGTAGTCCAAGTAGTAACAGTTTAGCAAAATGTCTGTCCTCAAAAAGATTTCTGCTATATATACTGTAAAGATTGCTTATATACTGGACTGCCTCATAATGAGCACAGGTGACAGATCCAAATTAATCTTGTCCAGTCCTCTTGGTTAGAGGGAAAGTTTGATGCTACTGTTGCCGTAATAGGTATATACGATTAAGAACTGTAAAAGTTAGTTTGCAAGTATGACAGATGTGTCTAAATCTAAAGAGGAATACCTTGGCCTACAGATTTGAATATCTGTACTAAGAGTAATAATTTACAACTGTATAGTATTTTAGAACAGTTGTGTTACTAACAACTTTCATTGTCCAAGATGAGTTATGAAAAATAAGCAGCATAAGTAATGACAAGTCAAAATTCTTTCATTGTCAATGTAAGTCAATTAAGTCACTTTCAAGTTCTTAGTGTTGCAAGGTTAGAGCGTCAATCATTGTAGGCAGAGCCATTCATTTAAAATGAGTCTTTTTAATTCTGAACTTTGGTTTTATAATAGCTTGTAAAATTTAACCTTGGTCAGATTCAAATGGGGAGAGTTCCTTTAATTTAGCCTATTAATATACATTATGTCCATTTTATGGATGATCAAATAATTTTTACTTTATCTCCATTTGTTCCTCGCTCCTCAGTCACAATGCACACCTCTGCCAAAGCTGGAATTAAAATACAGGAATTCCCAGTTTTCACCCTCATGTTTAATCCATTGCATCACACAAGCTCCTAACATAAGGATATTTTCCTCATTAAATTGCTGGTTCTATAGAATTACCCTTTAGGCATCTTATTCAAAGGAAATAAGTAAACAACTAAATATAATCCCTCCTCTTCTCCCCTCCACCAATTGTCCAAAGGAACTTGATTTTCACCATTCATAAACCCTATCCAGTATAGCAATGCTCCAGTAACTACCTTTTAATTCCAAAGCCTGTTCCCGGCTTACTAGAGGAGTATTTAATAGTTCAACTGTCAGAAACTGCATACCTGCAAAAGCCATGCAGACATTGTCATCAAGGGCACAGATCTTCCTCACAGTTCTTTCATCTTGAAGTTTTGCCATAGATTTCTTTTCCACACCAAGAACAACAATCTCTTTTCCTCGTACTCCAACCTTCAATGCATTCAAAACCAATGACAGTTAAGATACACCCAACAGACCTACGATAGGTATAGACTTTTCTTGAAATGACTACAAAAGTATTAATTCCATTTGAAGCTTCAAATGCTTTGCTCCATGTTGTAGTCTACAACAAACTGGAAATTAACTGATATAAGACAAAAAGAACAGGAGTACTTGTGGCACCTTAGAGACTAACAAATTTATTTGAGCATAAGCTTTCGTGGGCTACAGCCCACTTCATCGGATACACAGAATGGAACATATAGTAAAAAGATATGAAAAGGTGGAGTAAGAGGCTAATTAATTAAGATGAGTTATTATCAGCAGGAGAAAAACATGGCCCATTTAGACAGTTGACAAGAGGATACTTAACATGGGGAAATAGATTCAATATGTGTAATGACACAGCCACTCCCAGTCTCAGATTATATAAAACAGCAGAAATTGGCAAGTGTGAGGCTTTATCATGAATATGCCACAGAATAATTCTCTGAGCATACATTAGTGTTTGTAATGTAGTTGCATCTTTATACTTAATTCCAAGATGAATTAAGAACACTGTTGCTGCCGTAACTGAGTATTTGTTACGGTAGTAAGTCAGAGCCAAATACAAGCTGTTGCTCCTCAGGTCCAAAACATACTAAGATTGTTGGTCCATGGTCCTAAGCATAAATGCAGCTCATCCATACGTTGCTTCTTCTATATACCAAACTCTTAGATCATCCTGTGCACTCCTTCCCCCACCTCCCCTTTCCCAAATTTAGGAAAACAGGCTTTTTTGTTAAACCCATATTCCCACTGCTTTTCATACAGGGGACTGGAAAATTTGGTTCTTTCTTAGCACTCTGATTTATGATGTTCCAATAGATCTTGCAACCTTACCATATTACAGATTATCGCGTAATGAGAGCTGCAGCCAAGATTACATTGGACACTTCCACATTCTCATTACTTTCTGAAATTCTCCTTTGGGCTTGAAGTTTGTTATGCTCTTCCCAAATGCAAATATTTTGGAAAGCGATCAAAATTTTCCAGCTGTTTTGTTATTGCTGAGTTAAAGAGATGCACAGTTTTTCAGCGTTGTCTTTTGCTAAACAATAACCCACACAGTTAGAAAACTACATTAAGTAATTAAAAACTCACTTCTGTACACCCAGTGGGACAATTCCACACCTGAATCACTGTTGCCCTAAACTTTGTAAAGTGGCAACATTTTGCACCTACTTTGCACTGGTGTAAATAGCTATACAAGGTTCAGTGCTCTGGTGAATCAGGCCTTCCATTTTTTTTCTATTGCTGTCACCCTGAACAAATTTACACCCCCCCCCACCTTTTCCCCAGATACAAGGCTACCCAGCTAGTTCAATCTTGTAGAAAACAGCGTGTAGCCAAAAAGGCATGCAGCAGCTGTCAGAACTCATTCCTCCACACACCATTTGCCTCAATGACTTGTAATGACTTACTGGTTTGGGGCTCAAGTTTGTAGTAGTGTCACTGCCAGATACAATTATTCAATAAAATATAAGCACCCCAATGTATTTAAAATAAGTTTGTCATCAGATAATTTTTTAAATACAGATTATCTACTTTACAGGTGCATTACCAAAAAAGCCCTTATCCGTAAAGTGCCAAACACACCTATGTCACTGTACAGGTTAGTATTATACACTTGGGCACAAACTCACTCATTTGGGATTCATTTTTAAAAGCATTTAAAAGCAAAAGAATGTCTGTTTCATAATTTCCAGTTTGCAAACAGACACCACCATCAACTTGCATTTACACAGCACTTCATGTTTTCAAGCAGCATGGACACTCAATCATAGTGAAGTAGGCATTATCCCCATCTTGCAAGTGAGGAAATGGAGTCAGGGATGTTATGTGCCCAAGGGCCCATAGCAAGTAAGCAGCACAGAAAGAAGAATTCATGAGACCATGCTTTGAAGTGTCCCTAACCTCTGTTTGCCAGAAGCTGGGAATGGGTAAGGGATACTTGAGGATTACCTGTTCTGTTCATTCCCTCTGAAGCACCTGGCATTGGCCACTGTCCGAAGACAGGATACTGGGCTAGATGACCTTTCGTCTGACCCGGTATGGCCATTCTTATGTTCTAGAAGATCTTTGCTCCCAACTCCCAAGAGCAATCTTCTAGTAACTTGCCATATACAATGGGCTCCTGCAGACTTTATACTGGCAAACTCCCATTAGATGTCAGTAGTTTTATTATTATTGGAGCAAAGTCGGACCCTATGCTCTGGCATGGAGAGATTTTACTGACTGGATAGTAGATCATTTCAATTATATTCTATTTTCTTCCCAAGATGAGGAATTTTGTTTCATTATATTTAGAACTCCAGCATTTTTTTTAAAGCTCTCTCCTTCAGAGAGCTACAGCCAAAGGGGCTCTGCCTCGTGTGCTTTAGTACACAGACCAGCCCACACTACACACGCTCTGGCAGCGTCAGACACCCCCCCGCTCAGTCCAGCTTTCTCTAGTGGGAGACAGGGAGCTGCAGAGTCTCAAAGGTCAAACGGTAGCTGGTCACCCAGCTCCCAGCTGTGCCAGTGTCCTGGGGAAAGAGTTATGGGGCGGGGGCTTCCCAAGACAACGGGCTCTGATCGCAGGAGCTTCCTGTCCAGTCATACATCGCACGCCCGCCCGGGGTGCTCCCACCACATGCAACCACTGCCAGGCGTGTTCTCCCCACTACTGCCCCAATTCCCCCCAGACATCCCCATATCTCCCCCCAGGCCCCTCTACGGCGCCCAGCCCCTTCCCTCCCCTCCCCTCCCCCCAGGCCCCTCTACGGCGCCCAGCCCCTTCCCTCCCCTCCCCTCCCCCCAGGCCCCTCTACGGCGCCCAGCCCCTTCCCTCCCCTCCCCTCCCCCCAGGCCCCTCTACGGCGCCCAGCCCCTTCCCTCCCCTCCCCTCCCCCCAGGCCCCTCTACGGCGCCCAGCCCCTTCCCCTCCCCTTCCCCCCAGGCCCCTCTACGGCGCCCAGCCCCCCGATCTCCCCCTCCCGCAGGCCCCCCATTACTGCCCCCGGCCCCTTCTCCGCACCACCCCTCCCTCAGGTACCCCCATCTCTCCACAGACACCCCCCCCCGCTCGAGCCCTGCCCGCGGGCGCCCCCTCCACGCTCGCCCCGCGGCCCTCGGAGCGGCGGCCATTCCCCGAGGCGAGGCGGCGCGGCCCGGCCCCGGCCCTCACTCACCGCCGTGGAGCCCTTCTTCACCGCCTCCTGCGCGTATTCCACCTGGAAGAGGTGGCCGTCCGGCGAGAAGACGGTGATGGCCCGATCGTAGCTCATGACTCCGGCCCGCCGCTTCCCCGGGGCCCGCCGAGCTGCCCAGACCGGAACCAGCCGCCTCCTTCCCTCCGCTCAAAACAGCACACTCATCCCCCGCCCTGCCGCGCGCGCCGCTTCCGGAGCCGCGCCGTGCGCACCGCACGCCGAAGGCGGCCCTCGCGCCAAATGTGTAGGCGGATCTCCATCCTGACGTATGTCCTTGGCAGGAGGATCGCAGGCAACCTGGAATGCCAGGCGTCTTGGCTACGCCGTTGGCGTACCAAGTTGCTGTCAGCCTCCCCTACGCATTTGACGTATGCACTAGGCTGATCGTGGGGTCTGTTTCCCCCCACGCGCTTGGCGTACCCTGCTTCTTTTCCTACGCACTTGACGCACTCGGCCGCTGTTGGCAAAGGCAGAAAGATGCTGTTCGCCTGCGACAGGAAACCCAGCAGCAGGGATGCACCATGTGCAGATCAAAGGGGAGGAGGGGAAGAGGGGGGGACAACTCGGTTGCCTTTACTCCTCCTCCCCAAATCTCAGCAACTGGCTCCCCACCTTGCTTTGGGATCAGGGCGAGGGTGGTGCATGCAGGCTCGTGGTGCAGTGCCCCTGGCTCATTGCAGGGCACAGATTGTACCATCTGCGCTGGCTCCCCTCCCCATGCACTGCGGAGAATCTTTGCACAGCAATAGCAGCCAGATAATAACAATATTATTAGAGCCTAGGAGCAATATATTATAGACACATTAAAAAACCCCACCATGTCGGTTGCCTTTGCTTCTGCTCGCCCGAGAGGCAAAGGGGAGGTCACCCAGCAAACTATCCAGAAGGTAAAAAAGCATGCTTTTATACAGACAAGAAATGTTATTTATATATCCCCTCTGTGGTGCTGTGGCTGGGGAAGGAGGCTTAATTCTAAAGTGATCATGAAAACTAGTGAATTTGCAAGGGTTGGGAAGATGGACAGCTGGAGGGGGGAGGAGGAGGAGGAGGTGGAACAAAGCAAAGGTGTTCAGATCACTGCAAAAAGAGAGAAGGGAAGCAGCCAGAGAAGGATCTGCAGAATAGAAAATTCACTGCATATTATCTTTCGTGCTTGCAAAGAAAAAAAATGCCAGGGATAAATTGCAAGCAGGGATCTGCACATTTTGGACCGCATATAAGCTCTTAACAAAAAAAAATTGTCTCAGTGAATTGACAAGTTGTTTTTTTTTAATGGTTGCAGGATTTTAATCTTTTAAAATATGGAGGGAGGTACTGAAGTGTTGCAATAAAGATGCTCATTGCCATCCTCCAAAGGTTTTTTATTAGGAATTGCAGTTGTTCATGTATAATGTTTAGCAGGTAAAGGTTTTAAAGGATTTTCTCTGCGGACTCAGCCTGGGTTTTGTCTGGAGGCCAAAGCTGAGGGTACCGACTTTGGAAGTTATGATGGGTATTTGTAAGAAAATAACAGAAGGGTGGGGAGATACATACTTACTCTCACTAACCTGCCACCTGCCTGGTGTGAGATACTGGTGAGATAACTGTAAATAATGGAAGAGGTGTGGAGATGTCAATACAGAACATGTCTGTGCCCTCGGTCTGGTTTACTTAAACAGTATCTGTAATTTCTAGTTCCACTGTGTATTTTATGTCATGCTTTGCTCTGCTTTAGAAATGCTGGCTGTGCAGGAGGTTGTCTAGTCAGTGCAGTGGAACTAAGGAATAAAGGTCTAATATGGCTCATTTATAAATTATAATGGTGAACAGACTCACGCACAAAAGGTGTCAGTGCTGAGAGAGTAATCAGTTGCTCATCAGCATTTCTTCCAGAGCCAAGCGATCATCTATTGTCAGTTTTATGAATTATAGGGGAATTAATCTCAATGGAGGATATGATCAAAGTACGGGAGAATTAAGGCAGGACAAACTACCTTAAAGAGAGTTAAGAGCCTGGTGTACATCTGTAAATACCAGGAGATTCAATCTGAAATTCATCTCCTTGTGTCTTTGTCTTGCCGCACATGTGATATTGGGATCACATCCACTTACTTTTAAATGCTGAAATATTTAGGCACTAGTGGTTAAGGATGGAGTTTTATCCTTAACTCTGGATGTTTGTGTATTTAAGATAGACTTTCACAATTCATTTAATGTAGTCCTTTTAAAATGACTTTTGATTAATTTCCATGAAAAAGGACAATTAAAGAATTTTCATAATTCTCTCAATTTTCAAAGCATTGATATCTTGGAACTGAAATCTATTTTGTTTCAAATATAAAAAATACTCCCTCTATCAGGTACACTCAATGACTTGTTACTTTACTCATGTATGCTGAGCTGTTGAATTGTTCATGAATGTGGAGCAATTTTCTTTTTCAAAAAGCACTGAAGTTTTTGTCTGGAAACAAGCACATAAATAACTCTGTGGGCTTTATAATCATAGATTAGAAGTCGGGGTCAAAACTAATTGTGGGACACTAACTTTGGGAATCCAAAACAGTGTTCTCTTTAGGAGCCAAAATTGTATACCAGTTAAATAAAAAAAAATTCACAAAAATGCACAATTTTTACTTGTATGTTTAAATACATAAGCAACTAATTTTCATCATACATGTTACTAACTCAATTTCAATGGCTCCTTCAAAGCCTTTACTATTCCAATACTACATTACTTACACAAAACTTTCCTTGAAGAAAGTGAGACTTTTTGAACCACTAGGATTGCAGAATTGGTGATTGTGTACCTAGCATTAGCTCATGAGCAAGGCTGGGCATTGACGTTAACCCTATATGTACTCCCGTGCAGCTGAGATCAGAACCTTGTCCTTTTTTAATGTAGTAACTGTCAGGACACCAGAACTATTCCCTATTCTTTTTGCAATGAGCAAAATGGATTTAAATTTATTATCGCACACAAAGAGCCCTTTTATTAGTGCAGCAAGCTTTTAATGTATCACCGGAGTGCCAGTACTTGATATGAACACACATCCATAGATGAGACTTGATCTCTAAGCCTGCTTTCCTAGATGTGAGTTTGCTATCAGCTGAGACATTTATTAGTGATACTTTAAAAGGTTTTCTCGCATCCTATAAGATAAGTAATGTTTTTCAGCAAAGTTACCCTCTCCATGCTGCTCTGCAGAGCTGTTTTCTATTTTCCACCAATTCTGCACTGGGAATTTCTGCAGCATGAATGCAGAATATGAAACAAAGAGCTTCACTGTGAATCAGACAGGAGTATTTTGCTCATAAAGATTCAGTGCGAAATCCAGGTTCCCGTGTGTGCATAAGTGCATAGTAGAAAACGTAAAGGAGAAATGTGGATCATGTCTGCCATGACTATGACTCCTCCCATTACCTTCCGGGAGGTAGGTACACCCTGAAGGTCTGCCACATCAGGATACAACAGAACCTCCATTCCTCAGACCCTTCATGACAGGAGTCACAGAGGGATGTTGCGAACCCTAGCAGGCAGGGTATGTGATCTGCAAGTACGCCCCCATGCCTGGTAATGACACACCCCTATGACACACCCCTTCTGTCTGCACAAATACAGAAGCCAGAGAAATCTTGAGCTGTGTGTGGGGTTGCTGTTGGCTAGAAGACAGGAATATGATAATACTGCTTTTGCCAATTTTTCCATGTTTGGTCCTTTGGCTGTATGTAAATTTGTCAAGAATGATCCCTTAAATAGAACACGCAGCTATATGGATGAATTAATACTAACTTTGTGTGGAAAATATTTAATGAATGTTTCACATTTCCTGATAAAGTAAATTTAAAAACACAGGCACAATCATGCAAGCACTTACTATCAGTACTTACAACCATGCACATCTTTATGATTGACTTTAATGGGACTACGCACAGTAGTATAGACTATGCCTGATAAGTAAGGTGCAGATCCTCAAAGGTAATTAGGTGCCTAACTTCCATTAATTTCAATGGCAGTTAGGTGACTAAATACTTTGAGGATCTAAATCTAAGTTGTTTGCCGGATCAGGCCCTAATTTTATAAATATTGCTTTCTTTACTCTTTTATCTCGCCATTCTTTCACTTGTAGAAAGTTCACCACAAATTATCAAGGAAATAATAAAAAATACTATAGCAGACCTTAAACTCACTAAGAAATTGGTTTCAGAGAAGCAGCCGTGTTAGTCTGTATTCGCAAGAATAAGAAATTGGTGGAGACCAAAATAATTCCGTCTTTGAAACCATTTTACAATAAGCAAAATGTGAATTTTAGGCAGTGTAGGTTGTATGATGAAATGCTTTGTCTTGCATTTTGCCCAGGAACACTAATTTTTTGGAAACAAGTTAACCACTCTAGAACTTGCTTAAGGCATAGACTAGTCCATTGAAGCTTTTGATCTATTCTACTGCCATGCATCATCTCACTGGTGCATGGTTACTCAAAATTTTTCTCTATCTCAGAACAGAACTACTTCAAAGAGCAAAAACACATTGAGTGATGTAATTCTCCTGTGAATGCAGTTTCAATCTAGTCAGTGATGCAGATTTCAAATTGTGCTTCTTCAAGTGCAGTATGCTTCACATGCTAGCTTCTTAATTTGCTGTACTGCCGGGCTGGATAGTCTGAAATTATTTTATGTGAACTTAATCTCTGTAAAAGTATGTTTACTGTCTGACAATGATACGGTTCCACGGATATTTTTTAAAGGTATTTTAGAATCAGATGCAGATATTTAGTGGAGAAACTGCCTCTGCCTGGCAACAATCTATCTGGCGTTAAGGACTACAGAGTAAACCCATTGATTCTGTAGTGTTGTATACTTTAGCTAAATCCTCTAAAAATATATATGCCTATAAATGTACTATAAAAATGCACAGCAAATGGCTCAACAAAGATATGGATGAAGCTGTATTATGGCCAAACTTCTCTAAAATCCACCACATAACTTTTAATTAGAACAGAACCATCTGATGGCTTGTTGCCCATTTAAAACAACTATCATCAGACTTATAACTACTTTACTAGCATGTAAGATTTTTTAACAGCCTCCACAGTGGGGAGCTATAAAGGCTGTATTATTGGCCCCATCAAAGCTTTTTACTCAGGTTCAGAGGTTTGAGATAAAGGAGATGAATTTATTTGATTAAAATGGTTATTAACCCACTCTTTGCTGTGATGATGGGCAGGGCTTATGTTTCCAATAAATGGAAAAGGAAAGATCCATATTTCAGAATAGACCCTTTAAAAATTGTACATAACTGGCAGGGGAATTACACAGTTTTCCTGATGTTGTTGTAGAAGGATCAATTTGGGAATCATTGTGTGAAATGTGTTCCTGAGGAAGAAATACTTGGAGAAAATACATAGCTCAACTCAGACATATGTTGTAAGGCTATTAAAAAATCATGCATATGAACCAGTGGATTTGAGATGCATGGCAAAGGGAGCTCATATAACTCTTGGTCCCAATACTAAACAGAGGTTCTCATGGCTGTTCCATAAGTATTGTATCTTGCAGACCACTTGTGTACAAATAGGTTACTCATTGTAGCAGAAGTTACTTCACGTGCTGCACTGCATTGCAGCAAGCCTGCTCCATGGCCTATGGAACATGCAAAGGCATTTTGGAGATGGGGTGGAATGAGGTGTGAGACCATACAGAGATACTCTGAAAGCTGCCTAGACTTGTACCCTGGCTGATGTGCAGTTTTTTGGGAATCTAGGAGTTATGTCTCCTCTAGACTAGGAGTAGCTGCTCTTAGGTGGTTACTTTTAAAAGGGCTCTGAAGTGAATGTTTTCATGTATATATGTTTCATATCCCAGATCAAGGGAATTGCATATTCAGATAAAAGGACCTCCCCTAATTTATTAAACTGGGGCCTCCTGAGCTAATTGTGACAGATTGCACAGTTTGCAGCTGCAGGCTATAAGGATCAGATGGGGATCAGTCAGTGGGTCTACTTGGTTTAAAAGCCACAGGGTGCCCCATGGCCCAATTACACAGCCCTTTGTGAAGTATCTATTTGGCGATCCTTTGTGGCTTAAAGAACAGTGAGGCACACGGCAAATACCTTAGGAGTTTTCTGTGCCTGCAGACTTGTTAGCCTGTCCCCATCATCTATGAAACATAGATTTATATGCAAATACCAGGAGGTTGAGGTTTTATAACTGTCATATCTGTCAGGTTTCATTTCTTGCATTTTGTAATTGTCACTAAATGCAAGAAAGGAAACTTCCCAAATTCAACAAAAAATGTAAAATTTAAATATGTTCTTGTGACACTCCCATATAGGATTCTGGAGCTTAGATATGGAGCTGGTGATTGGCACAAAATACAGTACATGCTGGGGGGGGAGAGAGGGGGTCAATGCTCCCTTTACCTGTAGAGTCCAGACTCCTCCCATGGTATCTACATATCTGCCTTTTTCCATATCTTATAGAAGGATCCAGAGTAGCCTCAGGGATTGCTACTGTTCAAGAATCTTTCTAGCAAACTGTAACAGTATGTCTTAGTGGGCTCACATGGATGTACAACCTACATTATCTCCTAAAGATGAGCAGAACAGATATGCATTCATAAGGCCATGGTCCTGGAATGCAAAAGGGATGATGGCATAAAAAGGTTAATGTTGCAATTTGTTTATATTCATGTGTGTATTTTTAAATCAAACATCCAACATATTTTATACTGTAAGCTTTTGGGGCAGGGACTGTTTACTATATCTTTGTACAGTACCTAGCACAATAGGGACTTCACCTGTTTGAGCCCTCTTAGTTCCACCACAATATTAATGTTAGGTAATAATAATCACTACCTAAAATACAGAAATAGTATTGACATATTTATTCTTTACAGTATTAACTACCAATGAGATGTAAGCCTACAGTACAACTTTTGTGAGCTGTAATTTTATGGAAACATGTTTTAAGTAGTATAAGATGTATCATCTTTCATTTCTGATTTTTCCTCCATTTAAAATGAACTCAAATTGTAAAATTTTGTGGGTTGTGTTTAGTGAACCTTTCATAAAAATTGTACTCTGAAACCAGAGCAATGCACTGAGTATTTTAATAAGGAAGTTTTTTATCTTTTTGGTCATATTTTTCTGTTCTGTTATTTCTGTTCAGGCATAAGATATAATAGTTACAGACTAAGATTAACACAAAATGGACTCCCCCCTCAGGAGTTTATTTTATAGTAATGTTCAATAAATAAATTTGACTTTGGGGAGTAGTTGGAAGTTTTGATTCCATATTAATATTCCTGTTCCAGTCTAGGAACTTCATAAATACCTGGAGGCAACAGACATGCACAAAGAACCATCAAGCTAAGACCGAGTGAAAGTGGAATATCACAGAAGGAAGAAACATATAGCAGAACTTGATGTGTTTTTAGTCTTATCGCATAGTAACAAGTATTTTGATCATTTTTTTTTATCCAGATGCTAGATGAAAATCACCACTTAATACAGTGTATTATGGACTATCAGAGCAAAGGCAAAACAGCAGAATGTACTCAGTGAGTATTATTTACTTTGGAATATTTTGGATATTATTCCTGTTCTTACAACAAAGTGCAAGAAGAATACTCTGAATAGTGTTGCACAACTGCCACTGGCAAGAGTACATGGAGTGCTAATTTTCTAAGATTTACCATGTGTCAACAAGTATAAATTATTCTTGGGACACAGTATTTTTTTTCATCTTGGATATTTTGAGCAATGTAGTTGTACAAAATATCAGGAGCAATAATATATCAAAGCAAAGGAAAATCTGTGCAGAAATCAAGACAGTAGTGGTGTTGGTGATAAGAGGTAAAGAACACCTTCTGAAAATAAGCAAGAAAGTTGAATAGTTCATCAGTTCTCAAAGGAAAATTTTAAAACTGACCGTAGTTTGTGACTTGCACATCACTGTCCTCAGTGGAAGAGCAACACTGGGAATGAGGAAGGATCATGGCAGTTTTGATTTTTAAAAAACATGAAGAATAATCTGAAATTTATGTCGACCTGATCCTGAATTATTTTGCATGCAGAATTCCCACTGAAATCAAGTGTGGATCAACTGCAGGACTGGCCCCATAGGCTATATCTGAAGTAGAAGTGAATTGTGGGAAATTTGGGGTTTTGCCTGGAAAAGACAGTATTTTCTTTTAGGACCCAATCCTGCACTCATGATGCAGGCAAAACTCATAGGTTTGGGCTATTATTGAATGATACCACATTTATGCTGTTTTTAAAAACATCCCCAACTAGTGTGTGAAAAGAGTCTTTACCATATGAAAATGAAAGCTAGGATCTGTTTTGCCCTTAAAGGGTATATTCCTCTTATGAGGCATATACAGGTAACTCCCGTTATGCATGTACAGTCAGGGGAGACATAACATAAGAATATCATAAGACTGTAGGTCTGTATATAATTCTGTAAACTCATAAAGAAAATGATTAGTCTTTAAAATATTCTCAACACATCGCTTACAAAAATAATTATAAGGATGTGTGAATGTAGGATTATGGCAAAATAAAGGAGATAAATATCAGAAGGTAGGTAATTATTTTATAGTATGCACAAAGTTGATAATATAGTTTTATCAGAAGGGGATTTAATTTTTAAAGATCAAGGATTTTGGTGATCCATGTCAAAATAAAATGAATAAGGGCTTGTTAGTTTCCATCACTACTTATTGTTCTTAATCATGAAGGCAATGCACTTTTACTGTAAACATGGATTAGATTTCAGTAGGAACAGGCCAAACCTGCCCAATGAGGGGTCAAGTTGAGGGAGGGCAGGCATGAGAAAGCTGTTATTCTTTCAAAAAGGAAAGTGTGTATACAGAGAGAGAGGCATTTGCCTTGTTATGTGCTAATGATTCAAGACTTCATCACAGGAGATCTGAATCCTTTTCTGTAGGGAGATGGGTATTTACTTCCTGCACTGGTATTTACTCACAAAAGATCCTGAACACTAAAAAATAACTCAAAGCCTTAGGAGTTCAGGTACCTTCTCTGCACCATGCTTCTCTCCTCCTTTCCATCACTTTCATTCTTGTCACTGTTCTGGATTCATTTTGCTACCTCATTTTCCCCCACCGCCCATCAAAAGAAAAGTCATACAGTAAAAGAAGTTACCTTTTGCTTTTTTGGTGCCTCTCCAGCTTCCAGAAGTTTGAATTTCCTCCTGGGACAGTGGCACAGTTTTTAATGTTTTGTTTCTAGGTTCTCTCCTGCTTCTCATCACGATCTTTTCAAGTTCACTGATGACTGGGAGGAAGCATGAATGTTTCAGATGGTTTTAGTGGATGGCAGTAAGCATGCGAGTTAAAGCACTCTTGAAAGGGTGTTGTTCTCCTGAGCTTGCTTGCAGGGCAAAAAGGTTTTGTTTTCTGGAGCTCCAGAATTTATACTCTTTAGGACTGTGTTGACATAAAGTGACCAGTTGTTAGATCAGGGGACAAGAAATCAAGTCTCTAGGCTCAATACCTGTCTCTGCCACTCGTTCAGTGGGTTTTCAAACAAGTACGTATGCAGGGTTGTAGTAGTCATGCTGGTCCCAAGGTATTAGAGAGGCAAGGTGGGCGAGGTAATATATTTTATTGAGACCCCAAAAAAAGCTCTGTGTAAGCTTGAAAGCTTGTCTCTCTCACCAACTTTACTTGCTGAATTTACCTGTTTGTAAAACAGTTGCTGAGTATTTTGAGACTTTCTGAAAAGAGGCAGGACAGAAATGGTCATTATTATTATTAAGATGGGAAGAGAGTGGGCTAATTTACATTTACCGATGAGTTATAGATAGCACAGAGAAGCCAAGGCTGCAATGAATTCATGAAATGGGATATGTTGGTATTGCTAAGTCTTCCCAAAGTAAGCTCTATTCCTTATCTTTTAGATACCAACAAATCTTGCACAGAAACCTGGTTTACCTGGCAACAATAGCAGACTCTAACCAGAATATGCAGTCCCTGCTTCCTGCAGTAAGTACCAATACTAACATCAAATACAATGTTAACTATACCAAGGAGACAATTATTTGAGTGTTGATTGGTGACAAAAAGCTGTTACTAGTTAGCCATTTTTAATAAACCTTTTTAGGAAAAAAATACTGAAAAAAAAGTTCTGGATTTCAACGGACAGTAATAGAAAAACTACTCTATGGAAGTTTTTATTGATTTTTAAATATTTATCGGGACTTTTTTTTTAATCCTGCCACCTGCAGAGCCAGGTACCTAAATTACCATGAATCCAACTGTACAGGGTTCAACAGGTCTATTAAAAAATCTCTAAATAACCAAAAATAGCTTTTCTGTATTTTAAAATGTCACTAATGTATGTGCTAATATCTCAGGACCTTCTTAGGGTTTAACCAAGTGCTATGTGTGCCACTGGAAACTTCCCTTTCTCATGGTACAAGGCTGCCATTTCTAGTCCTGAAAGGTACCAGTACATTGGTCCTTAAATCTGCCACCAGTTCATGATTATATATTGCATAATGTTTCTTCATAAACTATCAGCCTGTTTTTTTGGTGATACGCCTATTGTAAAGGTCTGGTCCTGCACCACCGAAGTCCATAGCAGCTTTGTCATTGACTTCAGTGACAGAATCATGCAAAATGCCTATGCCAGATTGACAGCTGTGATCTAAAGATATGGGGTTTGTTTCTGCAGTACTCTTGCAGGAAAAACTCCCACTGACTTCAAAGGCATTTTTGCCTGCATAGGAACTGCAGGATTGAGACCATATTTTCTTAGATTCTGCTGCCAGAAGGGGCCACTGTGATCATGTAGGCCTTCTGCATAACACAGGCCATAGGATTTCCTTGAGTTAATTCCTGTTTGAACTAGAGAACATCTTTTAGAAAAACATCCAATCTTGATTTAAGAATTTCCAATGATGGAAAATCCACCGTAACCCTTGGTAAATTGTTCCAGTGGCTAATAAGGAATACTTATGTGAATAAAGGTTTGCAGGATCAGGCCCCAAATCTGTAAGATTAAAATCTGGAAGCACACTTTCAGATGAGTCAGTTTGTATTCATAATAAGGTTAGTTTCAGGGTTATTATTTTTCTAATTAAAACCTAACCAAAAATCTGCTTCCCCTTCTTGTTGTTTGCAGCCACCAACGCAAAACATGAATTTGGGCCCAGGAGGAATGACTCAGAATGCATCCAACCAATCTCTCCATTCACAGAGCAATCTCAGTGATGCAATTGGGACAGGCCTTCCTCCTTCCTCCCTCATGCAGAGTCAGATTAGCAATGGTGAGCTCTGTTCCCCTTTGTGCTGCTTTATGGTTGCCCAGCAACAAAATCATTAATGCAGAATATACTTAGAAGAGGTCTTTTACAGCTCTGTAACTCACCTTTCAGCCACATGGGAATTTCAGGCACATGCTGAAATATTCACAAAATGGCTACAGTTTTATACTGCTGCTTGGATTCTGCAAGTGCTCCAGTCCACTTAATAAATTTATGTAGGGGAAATAAATGTGAAACAAAATATTTTAAAACGTGCAATGAAAATCACCAATAAAAAGATACTTCAAAATTAAATACCATAATAGTTTTACTAATAAACATACATTGAGTTGTATGGTGCAACCCTTTTGCACTCATGCAAGCAGCCCCATAAAGGTCAATGGGATGGATAGGGTGAGCAGGGATTGTTTCCATGAGTAAAAACTGCAAGATTAGGTCCTCAGACTTCAGAATTCTTCTAAGATAAGTACCCTTTCAAAAATAAAATGCAGTTACATTAGTCTTCCTTTTTTAGAGTAGCCTTTAAAATGTTGTATAGTATAACCAAATAGCTTACATAGAACTTTTAATGGAAAACTGTAAACTTAAAAAACACACTTCTGTATGAATTTTTTATACCTGTGTTGTTGCAAGAGCACCGTAAATGAATGTAACTGAAAGAAAAGAGATTTTTTTTTCTATTTTTTTCTATATTTGACATTTGATGTATGGTCAGTTTCACTATTCCACTTCATAATCATTTAGTCAGTTTTCTCCCTTTGCCTTGGTCTTTCACAAAGTATTAGAGAGGAAAAACAAGTTTTTAAACATAGGAAAACGTAATTGTTCCAAAAACATTGGCCCGAGGACTATGGGGCAGATGTATGTCATGAAACTACTTAGCTATTTTTTTGTTCAAATTACTAGTGTCTCTGTAAATTAATGGATGAGTCCTACTTAGAATAGTTTTGCATTTTAAAGAATTGGACCTTTAAAGTTTATTCTGGGCGTTCCTATTGCAGTGTTCTTCCTGCCTGGTACTCAGTAACAACAGAAATCAGTCAGCAAGGATTGTTCTGTGCACTAAGAAGCTACATCAGAGGTTGGCAATCTTTGACTGGCAGCGGGCTGAGCTGTGCTGGTGGCCGGGACCCCGGCTGGCAGGGGCTGGTGGACAGAACCCCAACTCAGCCCGCTGCCGGTCTGGGGTTCCGTCTGCCGCCCGTGTTGCCAGTCTGGGGTCCCGGCCGCCAGCCCCGCTCATCCCGCTGCCGGCCTGGATGGACGGAACCCGGGCTGGCAGCAGGCTGAGCGGGGCCGGTGAACTGGAACCTCAGACCAGCAGTGCAGGCGGCAGACGGAACCCCGGGCCAGCAGCGGGCTGCGCGGGGCTGGCAGACGGGACCCCGGCTGGCAGGGGCCAGCAGACGGAACCCCAGACTGGCAGCAGGCTGAGTGGCTCAGCGCACTGCTGGTCTGGGGTTCCATCTGCCACCGGTGCTACTGGTCTGGGGTCCCGGCCACCGGCCCCGCTCATCCCGCTGCCAGCCTGGATGGACGGAATCCCGGGCTGAGCGGGGCTGGCAGACGGAACCCCAGACTGACAGAGTGGGTGGCAGGCGGAACCCTTGGCTGGCAGTGGGCTGAGCAGGGCCAGCGGCTGGGACCCTGCCTGTGAGCGGCCTGGATGGATGGAATCCTGGGCCTGCAGCGGGCTGAGTGGGACCAGTGGCCAGGAGCCCAGCTGGCAGGGGCCGGCAGACAGAACCCCGGACCAGCAGCACGGGCGGCAGACGGAATCCCAGACTGGCAGTACGCTGAGCCGCTCAGCCCGCTGCCGGTCTGGGGTTCTGTCTGCCAGCTCCTGCCAGGCGGGGTCCTGGCCACCGGCCCGTTCAGCCCACTGCCGGCCCAGGGTTCCATCCATCCACGCCGGCAGCGGGCTGAGTGGGTCGGGCGGCCAGGACCCCACCTGGCAGCAGAGTGCCACACGTGCCGCAGGTTGCCGACCCCTGAGCTACATTTTCATTATTGTTGTTGTTTTTTCCTTACATTTGTGTGTGTGTGACAGCCCTGGAGACTGAAGTCCTCTATTTATCCACAGAACAGGTAACAGCAAGGGCAGCGGCAGTGTAAGTTTACCCTGTGTTGCCCCACCAAAGGGCGTCAACCCTGACCTAAGGGGACTCACTTCAGGGGGTGAGAAGGTAGTTCAGTCTCAATGCCCAGTCAATCCTTGGTCTCTGCTGAGAATGTCAGCAAAGCAGCTGATTAATGCCAGCTGATATTGTGATGAGAACACCAGTCCACTGAGAACTAGACTAAGACTGACACATTAATTTCACACAGGCCACTGAACAACCATTGGATGATAGTAACTTTTGCAAACTGGTACACAAATGTACATGCAATTCTGAAAATGAAGCTCTAGTACTTGTGAAAGTGTTTGAGTGGCAGCAGGACAGAACTGAAGTTCTCTGTTTACTTAGCATCACAGGTACAGCACCGGGGGCAGCAATATAAGCTTCTGCACACTGACCCTCCATTATCCTCAGTCAGGTCTTAGAAGGATCCCTTCTAGAAGTGAGAAGATAGTTCAGTTCCCAACATCTATTCAATCCTTAACATCTCTCATAAGACAGCTAGCAAGTGCCAAGTATGATGGTGATTTTGGTGATGGGACAACCGTCTACCAGGAAGTGGACAGAAACTACCTCTAGCATTTCTGATGGGCCACCTGGTACACCAATTGGAAGTCAGTTATTTCTCAGGCCTTGAATGTACAGCGAAAACCACCAGACTTAAACAGCCAGTCTACAAGTTCCACTGGTGCAGTTTGTAAAGTCTGTCAGCCATACCATTCGTGGTCAATCGCAGTATTGCTAATCCCATTGCTTAAAAAATCCTGACTCAGACCCCAGAAATTACACGGTTGGTTTATAAAAATCGCAAGATTTTAAAAAAAAAGTTAGGTGCTTTTTTTTTTTGTTGCCTTCAGTTTTTCAAGCTTCAAGTACATTTGGGTCATGTTTTCAAGTTTTTATCTGCAACAATGAGTGCCAGAAACATACTGTTTTTTAAATGAAAGCTGAGATTCTCATGTAATAACATAAATCTGGGATCTTGGGCTTTAAGAAAACCAACAAATATTGCAAGAGTTATCAACACTGTAGTTAATTGAGCCTGCAGTATTTGTAAGATCCATCAGCAGAAGGACTCTCACTCAGAGAGATTACAAACTCCATTCTTCATTCAAATTCCATGTTGTCTTCTGTTTCACTGCAGAACAAGTATCAGCTTTATAAGACATACATAATTGTAGGGTCAGACTTCAGCAGCCATAAATTGCTGGAGCCATAAAGCTCCACTTACTTCAACAGAACTATACCTGTTTACTCTTGCTGAGAATCTAACCCATAGTCTCTCTATAAGGGGGGAAATAAAACAATCTACAGCAAGTTTTGTCATTTCAATATTTGTAAATACTTTAAGAATACCTATGGAAAACTGGTATTCAAAAAACTTTAAGATGCTGTTCAGGCTGTAAATAAAATTAATATCAATTAAAGCAAAATAACATGAAAACATTTTCTTATTTGGAGATCCTGCATGTGTCTCCATCTAAATGGTCTTGCAACAATATGAAACAGTGCACAGTAAATATGACTAAGTTTGCAAAAAGTTGCTAAAAGAATTTAGAACAATACTGCATATGAAAGAAGAACCTGGTCTTGCATAATTGAAGTTAGTTATCCAATAACAGTAAGAACTAAGATAATTAAACATATGATAAGTTAAGTAGGACAGTGCTTACAGCCCCCGGGTACAACCAAAGCATATTGATAGCTATTCTTATTGACTGTTGGCTTTTATTAGTACCACAGATAATTGACCACAACTTACAGCTATGTGTATGAAAAAACAAGGTCAGCTTTATCAACTGAGTGACCCTGAGCAAGAGTGAGGCTCCATGCTGCTAGAGAGCTGAATGAAGTTATGATTTTCTTTCCTGTATCGTGCAACTGCAAGGGAAAACTGGGAGTTTCTACCCCTCTCACCATCATGAGAGGAGATCAGGAATTCGTAAATTGCCAAGTCAGGAAAGAACTGTGGGATCATCCCCCAAAAGTGTGGGTGCCAGGAAATCACTTTGTGTTGTTTATGCTTAAGAACAGGCTTGGTAATACAGAGCTCTATATTTTTGGTTGTTCACTGAAGAAAACTTGCATTTAGTATATGGGTTGGCTCAGAGGCCCCTATGAAACCTTGTTGTCCTTATTTAGGGCGCAATCCAAAACCCACTGAAGTCAGTCGGAGTCTCTGTGTTGACTTCAGTGAGCTTTGGATTGGGCTATTACAGACCTCTATAAAAGCAAAATCAGCCAAGCAAGCACATACAGTGTCCCAGTCAGAGTTAGCAAGATACTGTTAGTATGAATCCCAGAGGTTGAACTCCTAGCGCAGGGATCAAGTCAGCAAATGAATTGGGAAGGGAAGGATAATGGTCACGGTAGTAGGGGTTAGCATGGTGTTTTGGAGAATTTTCCCTCTGAAACTATTGGGTATCTTCAGTCAAGCTCAGGGAAGACAGAAGGAAGAGGATGTGATAGCTGCAGAGGCAGTACAGAGGCAGGACGAGTGCCCTCATCCCCCTCTTTCCTTTCTACTCTAATTAGGTTTGGTGGGGGTCCCTTTCTCCTTATATAGCGGGCTTACTGAGGGACCTCTTCCTCCATTTCCTCTCTTCCCCTCCCCTTTATGGGGCCTTGTGATACCTCACTATCCTCCCTCCCCATCCAGCTAGCTCCTCTCTCCCACTGCCCATCTGGTGTCAGGGTCCCTGGGTACGTTCTTCTATCTTTTTAAATCCTAGCAGAGGAGAAAGTCTGTTGGTACTGCTGCTGGGCACAGAGCAGTTGTGTTTGATGCAACAGTAGTATAGAGGAGCTGTCAGTCTCTGTTGGGTTCTCCCAACAACACCCGTTACAAGAGAGGGGTACCTGATAACCCTCAGGGGAAGCAGGGGTTGAACCTAGTCAGGGAACACCTGAGCTACCGAAGGGCTCGGATACTCCCAGAGTTCTTGATTCAGTTTAGAGGCTGAAGCTGCAGCTGGCATTTGCCAACCATGCTATTAGATTTGCCTCTGTCTTAGGAAAAGCTGTCTTAGGAAAAGCTAGTTGGAGAGCCTTCACTTCTGAAATTTGTTCCTGCTTGCAGTTCAGCAAAGCCAAGTTTGGTAGTCTTTAGGGACAAGGTTCAGTCTAGCTTTATAAGACAGTAGGTGGTACGTTTGGCTGTTTGTAACTCACAGGGGTTTTAATGTTGGGGATTGGGGGGGGCGGTATTATTTTTTTTATTTTATGGCCCTTGGTATAAAAAATATTTTATATTTTTATTTTATTTTTTTTACCCCTTCCTAGGTACCATAACAAGAATCCAGGTAAGGCACTAAATTTTTTAATACTCGGCGTAGGTTGTCAATAATAGCATCACTCTTCTTGTTGTGATCTATTAGGTCCTAATCACGTGTCTATGCAGCAGTCAGGCCAGAATACGATGCCCACAACCTCTCTGAGTATGACCGTGAGCAGCCATGGAACTGGGCCTGGTTATAGCCATACAGTGCCTGCATCTCAGAACGTGCCAATGCAAGGCCAGGGGTCAATAGGCAATTACGTCTCTCGAACAAATATCAGCATGCAGTCTAACCCAGGTAAGGTTCCCTTCCCTTTCCTTTCCTTTTGGGATTGAAAGGACTTTTCAGTGGCCTCAAATATGCACAACAGGTGAAAATGTGCTGTACATACTCTCTGTAACCCTGTTCCTGCACGGGAGAAAAAGATGCAGAAGAGGTGGTTTTAAACTACCTTTGTGTTCAGTATTTTCTGGACTCAGAATAAGTCAGAATAGCCTCAGCGTCACTCTGACTTCCATTCTATTTCTCATGGCCCTCAGCGTGTGGTGGAAGGAGTGAATATCCAGAGTGCTGCTGCACTCTGGTCATACTCTGACAGCCCCAACACATATCCCCGATATGTTCTGAGCTGTGAGAGGGGCTGTCATAGAATAGTTATGCCAGCTAAAGAAGCTGTCCATGCTGGTGATATTCCTCAGAGGATATTTCCACTCCCTTTACAGGCCTTTCACATTGCTGGAGTGGCACAGAGGGGCCAGAGAGCAATGGAGAATCTGTCCCTGTCTCTTAAAAATATTCACCACTGGGTAATGAATAGCATATCAGATATTAAACGAATTCTTTCAAGGAAGTAATGTGAAATTCAGAAAAAAAAATACCGTAACTTCAATTTACTTAAATTCTGTAGTCATCAGGCCTATAAATAAGGTAGAAGAGGAAAGAGGAAGTTAGTTAAAAAAAAATGGAGCTGAAGATAAGGGTGCAGGTGAAGAAGAACAGATATTTCAGTTTCCTCATACAGGGCCCTTTTCTGTAATCATGTTGCAGAAATGATTTCTGTTATTTATTGAGACCAGATGTATTTTAAAATATCTGACAGAAAAATAATGGTATGAATTGATTACGTTATCAGCATATGGGTTCAGATTAGAATGTAGAAAAGTTAAATATGCACACTGGAAAAAAGTGAACAATTTCTGTCTTTTTTTTCCTGTCCCCCTCGTGGAGGATTCACTGAATGATGATCTGAATGCAACTTGAAAAGACTAAATTGGCTGACGATTTTAGTTGTTTTCAAAAAAGAGTAGGAAAAGAATTGTGATATCCCTTTAGAAAACAATTGTATCTATGTTCTTTGTAGTCTCCATGATGCACCAGCAAGCGGCAACATCCCACTACAACTCGGCACAAGGAGGGAGCCAGCATTACCAAGGACAGTCCTCCATTGCCATGATGAGTCAGAGCAATCAAGGCAACAGCATGATGGGTCAGCGACCCATGGGCCCTTACAGACCTTCTCAGCAAGGTAAAGTGCACTATTCAGTTCCAGAAAGGTTGCTATCCCACCATTCCTGCTGTCACAGACAAATATACCACAGAAGCCATAATGATCTGGGAATGAGGGACTCCAGTGAAAGTTGATAAAACAGGAAATGCCAAACAGGGTGAAAGGCGCAGGTAGAATGTCAATAAGGTTTTGCTCTAGTTTTATTTTCATAGATTTCCATTTCTAAAGTTCAGAAATGACTGAGCCTACAGGGCATCATCTGTCTGTATAAAGAAAAAGACCAAGAGTCTGATCCAAAATCCATTAAAGTCAATGAAATTCTTTCAGTTTACTGCAGTGGGCTTTGGATCAGGCCATTAGTCCCAATGTGGTACTGTTCTTAATAAGGAAGAGATCTCTGCAAATGAGATTTCGGTTATAAATATAGATTTATATAATATAAAGGTGATGGAAGGAACTGTAGGAATATGGGCCTACATTGGACTTAAGTAAATTATGATTTTGAGTTTGAATGTTAGCATGAACAAAAAGCTCAAAGAATAAAAACATGAGAAAGAATTGTTTGGGTTAAATTTGTAGTGACCCTAGAAATACCAGCATTATCTTATTTAACGCTTGGGAAATAGGGAAAGCATGGTTAATTGGAAACCATGTGCAAGGTGTAGTCCTATGACTCCCTCTTCTGTCTTTGCGTAAGGTCCGATAACCAGCAATGACATCACTTGTTTGTTATAGTGTATAAAAAGCAAGGTTCTTTAGTAGTTTCTTTGTCAGAGCTTTCCTTAACCCCAGGTGTCACGCCAGGATAGGAAGGTACCTGCTGGGCCTGCACCTGTTGTAAGTGTTTTGGCCAATGCTTATAACTGTAGTGTTGCTAGGGTATAGAATATTAGGGAGTGTATGCTTATATTGATATTTTGGATGTAACCAATACCAAGTGGCCTTTGGATTAATGTTTGTGTGGAAACCGAGTCGTGATAAGCCTTAATAAAATTATTAGGAAAATTATTTCCAATAGGCATCAAAGGGTAATTGTACCACTGTCAATCTTGACTGAAAACATCTTGGAAAACCATTATATAAAGTGAAGAAACTGCTAGGCCAATTCTGACATAAAGTGAATTTAAATTATGAAATTTTGGTTTATTTTCTAATTGGATACTCATAGACATTTAATGCTAACTATATTATTAAGCACAGGATTCCTTTGGGTTTTAGGAACCCAACTATTGGGCAACTCAGGCGAGTAGATTAATTGTGTAGGGTTTTTCATGTCCTATTATGGCAGCTATGCAATTCTAATATTAAACTATACTTTCATTCTCAGATTTAGCAAAAGCAGTTTTCCTTTCCAATGAGAAAAAACATCTTTGAAACAGTTCTGAACATATAAAACTCAAGTGATTCCTCCCAGAAGAAAACACTATATTCATCTCAAGAATATCTAAATAATGAAAAATCTCCCTTTGGGTTTATGGGCTACTTAAAACACTCTCTTTCTCTCTCTTTCCTTTTGGTTTACAGGTTCCTCTCAGCAGTACATGGGGCAGGAGGAGTATTACAGTGAACAGTACAGCCATGGACAAGGCTCATCAGAGCCCATGAACCAGCAATATTATCCAGATGGTAATTTTGCTGAGTAATAGTAACGCTAATATTGATTCAGCAGAGCTTGATGTGGTACTGAATTGTACAACTGCCATATCCAAGAGTTAAAAAATTGGAAACCAAATCACCTATAAGATTTGTTTCCAACCTGAAATGCCAGCAACTCCTGTTCCCAATACATATGAGTTCTGTGTAAAACACATGCCTTGTAGCACCATTACCAACTGCATCCTGAAAAGAGCAGAAAGCCTACAGGAGAATCTCTGGGATAGGGTACGCATTCAGTTTAGCAAGGAGTGGTGCTTCTGACTTGGCAAGTGTATTGTCATTTCACCAGCAAGCTATCTACCTCAGATTTGCCCATTTGAGCTTTCTTTCTTTCTCTTGGCCTAATCTGTGAAGATATATGACGTTAAACTGTGTGTGTATGTGTAATTATTTAATTATGTATAAAACATAATAGGTACTCTCTACATTGTGTGTAATACACACACACATAATTATATAATACATGTGCCAAAACAAACTATGGATCAGATGAACCTTTTTGATTAACCTTGTCCATTTTGTCTCTTTCTTACTGTCTGATTGCAGGTCATGGTGATTATGCATATCAGCAGTCATCCTATACCGAGCAGAGCTATGACAGGTCATTTGAGGACTCCACACAGCATTACTATGAAGGAGGTGAGATGATATATTTGCAATCTATGCAAACAAAAGCTCTAAGCTACATAAAGTACAAAGTCTACTTAGGAAAAATATGAAAGCTGTTTTATAGCATTTCTGCAGAATTAAAACACTGCTCAGCTGCTAGACTAAAATATTTTCCTAAATTGAATATTTAGCAGAAGTGTCTATAAAATAGAATTTAGTTATGTATAGCAACTTTTATATTACATATATCTCAAAACACTATGCACAACATTAGATAATGTTAGTAACTGTGTAGGTTAATGGTTAATAGCTCACACATAAGCCTTGTGTGCACTAGTAGACAACCCATCGCTGACAACAGAACATGTGTAGCTCAACTAGATGCAGTTATAGTGTTAGATATTAGAAACTTTTTTACGTATGAGGAAATATTAGCTATAATACCACAATTATTTCTTTTCTTAAAAAAAATACTGTATGATGTTTTCATTTAACTTTAAATTGAGATATAAGTGGCTCTTAATATATTAACCATTAAAGTCAGAGATCATTGTGGGGGAAATAAACTAAGGTGCTAGAGTTAGAAAAATGGCTTAAGATTAGGGAACAAATAGTCGCTATAGATGGAAACTTTTTCAAATTGAGGGAGAACATATTGGTCTTTAAGTATTGTGAAAAGCCAACTGGTCAAAAGCTCAAATGAATGGGGTTTCACACCTGTAACTGAGATCAAATGATGGCCCAGGATTTCTTAATTTTCAGACAGCACTAAAATTGGAAGCAGAGCAGATAATGAGGAGCAATAGAAGTAAATATAAAGAAGACCTGACAGCTTAAATAATTGGGACTACTGAGATGAGTAAAGGCTGTGGAATCAGGCCTCTTGTTCCTACAAAGTTAACAGGAAGCACTTGAGTTATTACTATTTAATGTATAATTAAATATTCAAATTTAAAATTAGAAAAAGGGAAAAAATACAAAAACTGGCATAAGCTATCAGACTGCTCCAAGGTCTTATATTCTCTCTCCTCGTTTCCTCCTCCTGTTCTCTTATTTCATTTCCCCCATCCTGACTCATTCCCTTTTTACAGGTCAAGGAAGGTCTTCTCCCTTGAATAACTAATATTTTTTGTTTCATTATGTTTCAAAACGGCAAGTAAACAAATATATATCAGTTATTCTGGGGAGAAGAGCCTTGCTGGCTAACAGGGAACAAAGAGGGAGGATAAGAGAGGAGAGAAATGGTTGTGAGTGAAATGAGTCAAAGGATTTTAACATTAAAAAGAAACCTTACAATTTCATCTTCACCACTATGACAGTCACATTTCCTTTGCTTTTTAATACGCTTTTTCTTTCATATAAATGTTGGAGTTAGTCTGTTTAAGATGGAGAGATGGTAGCAGATACTTTTGTTGCAGGCAAATTTTTTAGCACAGGAACCACCTGGAGCAAAGGGATTATAGCAGTTAGAGTACAAAGATTTGTGTATTCACAGTACAGTTTTTGAGAAATTATCATACAGGGAAAGATTTTCAGTTAGGCACCTAACTTCCATTGAAAATTAGTGGGAGTCAGGCACCTAAGTGCCTTTGAAAATCTGTACCACTGTGATTTTGCAAATCAAGCATGAGAAAAACCTGAGTATCACACATCAGTAGTGCCACAGCCTCCTGCACTCTGATTGGCTGAGAGAATTTAATGTCAGTATAATGAGGTTTATTTTCCTCCTTGATAATAGTGACACTATATCAGTCATTTCAGCAAGATTCAGCATATTTATTCCAGAAAGGAATGGTAGAATTTTCCGCCAATTTAATGACCCCATTGCCTGAACACTTTGGGGAGCTTAATCACTAGAAACACTTAAATTAAATTACTATGACATCTCATCTAAATTACTATGACATCTCATCTGAGGAAGCCAACTTTTATGTAGAGACTTTGTTCATTTTTGTTGTTCAGAAATCACAAACTGGATTTCCCTTTAAATATTTTAATAGGTCCAATAAAAAATTGCAGGGTTCCATAACAATGAAACGCCTTATTTTCCTTGGAAATATGAATAAAGGATATTATTATTTATGAACTGAAAGCAAATACAGTGGGAGGGCTTCTTGGGACACCAGCTGTTGTGTCCTGGCACTCTTGTCATCGAGACTCTCTTCTTTTACCTTTGGGACAGTTTTTAATTAGAAAAGCTATCCATTTCGGGATAGGCTGGTTATTTGCATGTTCAGTGATGTAGATGAATAAACAACCCCTTACATCCCATCTGCCCCTGCTGTGAGCTCCACAAAAATGGAATTTATGCAGATCTAGGATTCAACAAATTCCAAATTAAAGCCAATGCACTTTGCATGTTTTTGAAAAACAAAATCTGATTCTAAAGAGTAAAACAGATTTAAAATATAATCTATTTGTAGAGCTGTGTTGAAAGTTATGAATATAATTAAATATCTGAATGAAAATAGTAACTACTCTAAGTCATTTCAGGAGGACTCTGTCAAGGTATCTGAAATGAGTTTTCTAAAATATCATTTTAGTTTTTAACCCACTACTCTGTTTTACAATAACCCTGTGGAAGTTTGAAAATGAAATGTTTCCTTACTGATTTTCCTTTATTATTAGACTAGTTCCATAGTATAGTATTGCTCATTATGGATCAAGTTCAGCCGTAAAATTCTAATATATAACTCCTATTGAAGCATATAGGAATTAGTGTGCATTATAGGGTAGCATTTAGTCCTATGAATGCTAGGTGACTGAATTTATTTTTTTAAAAAGAAAGCATATTTGCTTTAAAACAAAATCATACAGGGCCAAATCCTGACTCCTGATATATACATCATGTAAACCCCGTTGGCCAAATAAAACAGCTGAGCTTTATAGTTCTCCCAGCCTTCTCTGTCCATCCTAAGACTGTAGTAACTGTGTTTATTTAGAATAGGGCTGCTCCAGTGGTGAAAAGTGGGAGGAACAGAGGGACCATATCCCCAAAATTTTCATATGTGAGTGTGAGGGGTTGTTGGGGATTCTTCAGCTCAGTGAGTCTTAGTTCCACTCCTTAGCTAACAGACCCATTTTGGAGCTGTGAGCCAGATGTCTTCATAAGAACGGCCATACCGGGTCAGACCAAAGGTCCATTTAGCCCAGTATCCTGTCTCCCAACAGCGGCCAATGCTAGGTGCCCCAGAGGGAATGAACAGAACAGGTAATCATTAAGTGATCCATCCCCTGTCACCCTTTCCCAGCTTCTGGCAAACAGAGGCTAGGGACACCATCCCTGTCTATCCTGGCTAAACCACTGATGGACCTATCCTCCATGAACTTACCTAGTTCTTTTTGGAACCCTGTTATAGTCTTGGCCTTCACAACATCTTCTGCCAAGAAGTTCCACAGGTTGACTGTACTTTGTGTGAAAAAATGCTTCCTTTGTTTGTTTTAAATCTGCTGCTTATTAATTTCATTTGGTGACCCCTAGTTCTTGTGTTATGAGAAGGAGTAAATAACACTTCCTTACTTTCTCCACACTAGTCATGATTTTATAGACTGCTATCATATCCCTCCTTAGTTGTCTCTTTTCCAAGCTGAAAAGTCCCAGTCTTATTAATCTCTCCTCATATGGCAGCCATTCCATACCCCTAATCAGCCATGTGACCCATTGGTTTATCCACAAATGATTACCAGTCATTTAGCCAAGGAGAGTCTTTCTCCCCTTCCCTTGCTGTGTCTAATTGCCATGTGTTGCATTTGGGCTGGGTGGAGTCATAAGATTCACCCCAGGGAAGGGTAGGATCTTTCTTTTCAGAATCTATATCATTAACATCTGCCTGCACAGCAGGCAGGTCACACAGCTCTGGTGGGTTGTGTGTTGTGGAGACTTAGGGTATGTGTACCCTGCACTGTAAGCCCAGGGTTTGAACTCAGATTCAAACCTTACCCTCCTTCCATCTACACTCAAACCACAGTAATCCAGAGCTTGGACCCAGGACTCCACGGGGATGGAGGGTCCGACCCTGAGTCAAGCCAGGACCCAGGATTCAAGCCTATTGCTTTGCAGGCAATATAAGCAGCCCCACTGGACTCATGCTCAGGTAGTCCACCAAAAGTATCCCACTGACCTACTTTCTTTGTCTTCTGGACAGTCAAGTTTGCTGCATAGTCAAGTTTTCCCACACATCACTATGAACAAACGGCTAGAGCAGCCACATTTTGGGAGGGCACTAGGAAGTCTGCGATATGGGTGGTTGCATTCGGGCCTACATAATACAATGTAGACAACAGATCCCATGTTGGGGCCCAGGGTTCCACAATGAGTTACAAATTAGTGTAGACGCTCAAATGAGTGTACATTAAACCCATGATCATCTCATTCGAATTCTACTAACCCTGGGCTTACATTGCAATGTGGGTCAGGGTTTTCCCGTGAAGAATTGGTTGGTGAAGCCCCTCTAACTTAAAAATAAAAAAGGCAGGTCAAATTTTGGGCCACACAACTTTTACAATGTCGCTTTTAAATTAATTATAAATTCCAAAATTAGCCTTTGTGTAATGAATAATTCTGTGTAGGACTTCCTTTTGAGGAATAAGTAACTGCCTCCGGCAACTCTCCAATGTCCAGCATATTTTGAGTTAATTATATTATAAGAGTTGGAATTCACCTGTGCATGATTCATTATCACCTGCCACCTATTGACAGCACTCAGGAAAGGATAGAAAAAGCTGCAAAACAGAAAGTAAATTCAGCATGTTATTACTAGGTGAATTAGACATATTCATCTCCAAAAGAAAACAGTGAGACAAACAGAGTGGCAAAAAAAGCCATAATATATACTTTAAACTGACGTCAGTTAATCTTCCAACATTCCAAGCTACAACAATTTTAATGTATGTATTAAAATAAAATAAACCTGGTAACCAGTGTCAGAATTCTACACAGTACTGAAGGTAAGTGATCCCTGCAATCTAAAATACATGTCATTTCTGAAGATCTGTCTTACAAAAACACATATGAAGACAGAACATGAAGTAAATTTCTTTATTATTTTAAATGATCGAAGTTTCTCCATTGTGCACTAATTAATTCAAACCACAGTGGTTTAGCCTTAACTTTTATTATGTTTTATTTTCCTTAAAAGTCAACATGCCTGATTCTTGTTTGCCTCACACCTTGTGTAGTTCTTTATACCTGTATAAAATGGCTGATAAATGCTACTACTCTGATTGGGTAACATTTTACACCCACTTTACATCAGTGTAATGACTATACCAGCTGTGAAGGAGTGAAGAATCAGGCCCAATGTTTTGGTCACACAGAACGTTCGTGTGGTAATGTTTCCTTTTCAACCCACTTGCTTTTTGTAGATTACCACAAATTAGAGGAAAGCCAAAATATCAACTTAATGGAAAATAAAACCTAGTGAATTAAGGATAAACCTTTGCAGTTCAAATAGGCTGGTGTATATTGGGGAAATTTTGATCACCCAGAAATTTAAAAGTCAGTTTTCTTAAAGAATGCTAGATAAGAGTATCCAAATAAATACATGAATATGACTGTGTACAAACTGTAGGATGTGCATTTGGATAGACCAGGGATGGCCAAACTTACTGACCAGAGCTGCATACTACAATCTTCAGAAATTTGAGAGCCAGGGCGTGCCTGCCGGGGTTTGGGACTGCAGCCCTTCGGTGGGGTTGGGGCTTCTGCCATGTGGGGTCTGGGGGTCTTGGAGCGTCAGCCCCATTCCTGCTGAAGCCCCGAGCCCTGGCAAGTGCCTCCCGTGGGGCTGAAACCCCTAGACCCCCGCTCTCTGCTGGGCAGAAGCTCCTCGCCCCATCACCCCACCAAAGGGCTGAAGCCCCAAGCTCCCCCAATCAGTCTGGTAGGCAGAGAATGGGGGGACATGGGGGGCTCCGAAACCTGTATTTTAACTGTAAAAGAGCTGCATGAGGCTCATGAGCCGCGGTTTGGCCACCCCTGGAATAGACTTTACTTGGTCTTTAAGTGTTATCATAGGAAAAATATATAATTAGGAGTGTATATTTTTCCTAATTTATAATGTGTTGGAAACAAAGTTATTGTGCTGTTTTAAAATGTATATTTTATTTTAAAATTTTTAATTAAAAGAGAGCTGATGTTTAAAATGTAAGAGGAAAAGGGAGCAGCTGGTGGGGGGGAGAGGGGAGAACATGCATGTAGACTTCTTAAAGAAAACTATTTTCATACACCAAACAAAAACACAGCCTCTTCAAATATACTAAAAATAACCAGAGGAATAATCTCCTCTTCACCGATTGGTAAAATATAGTGGAAGTCTCTTTTTTAAAGGAATACCCTTTTCAGGGTTTCATATCAAGGAACCTCATTCAGTTATTTTCAGTGTGATCAGCAGCTATATTGGGACAGCTGCTGAGTCGGTACATAAACTATATCAATTTTCCCCTTTCTAGGAAATTCCCAGTATAGCCAGCCGCAGGCAGGATACCAACAGGGAGCTGCGCAACAGCAAACATATTCACAGCAACAGTACCCAAATCAGCAAAGCTATCCAGGACAACAACCTGGATATGGTGAGGAAGTCTTCTTTAGCATGTCTTGTGTTTGCAATTCCTGGTATAAATTTGTCCATTCTGTACCTAGGAACAAACAGATAAATTGTCTATCTCCCTTTGTAGCTCAAGGCACCAGCTTTAACTTATAACAAATGTAGCATCTGGTTCAGCTCAGTGGATGTTATCACACATCATACAGGATCTCTAACTCCTTGACACCAATGGCTGGGAAAGCTGTGTAGACAGACAGCATGTTTATCCCCATGTTATTGACTTTTTTACAGGTGTGAGTGGCGGGTTATTATACTAGTGCTCAGGCCTCATAAATGTGAAATTTTTATATAATATAAAGGGGGAGGAATCCCACAAAATCACTACCACCTCACATAGATTTCTTGCAATAGCGTATATGCTTTACTATCAATTGGTGAGGAAAAGGGTTGAATGTGATCTGAATATTCTTGCACTAGTGCACTAAATGAGAAATTTTGGGGCCATTCTGCTCACAAAATGATGATGCTCTCCCCTACCATGTAGAGAATCAAGGCTTGATAGTTGGTCATGATCTCTCTACTCAGATTAGGGTACTTGAGAAGCAGCACTTTCGGTCCCTCAAAGGAAGAGAGCATTTCATATTGCTGATCAGCAAGTAATGGTGTTCGTGGTCTCCAAGAACAATGGTCTGGACATGCTCAGCCACAGGATGGTGGCCACATCACAGGGCTTTGAGACTGCTATATAAAACAATAAGTAATAGAAATATCCTTAGGATTTGAGAAAGGATGTGAATGACCATTTGTGGGGAAAAAAGCTTTGATTTGCCTGACTGGCACTTATAAGGTACATTACTGCAGGGTCTTGCTGACCTTGGCAGCATTATAGTATAAGAAGTATCTTTTTAATCATCTGTATCCTAGTAAAATAAAAGGCAAACTATAAAAAATTGTTAAAACTACTAGACTGACTTTAATTTAAGCGCTTCACAGTCCTCAGAAATTTTGCCCTTATTTTCTAGTATTTACCTAGCCTTTTTCAATGGTTTGGAGCACCAGTTGCTGGCAATCTTCTGTGCTGTGACCCAGGAGTAGAAATGCAGTTCATTCAATTTGTACAAACTTATTTATAAACTATGTGACTAAAATGAACTGGAGGAATGTAATCTGAACCTAGGTCCATCAAAACAGGGACTCAGGATTTAGGGATGGTCCAAGTACTATCCTCCAGAACAAGGATTGCTAGTGCACATACCTGCTTTACTCCAAATTTGAAAACTTGACCTTGTTGATATCGCCAGTCTGAGGCATCATAGTTCTGAGGTTGCTCTGGATTCCAGGTCTGCCCTTGAGACTATTTGTAGCTATGCAATTGTACCAACCTTGAATGTCTATCCTTCTATATAGCAATAAAACCTAGATTTATGATCACTATATTAAAATATTTTAATTTGGCTGTTCAATATTGGTAAACATTTTTGACCACCAAAACCGGACAAATATTATAGGTTTAAATTATAGGCCCAAAATTTGGTTAACAATGTTAAAAACCGGTGGGGAACAACCTTCTAAATATTTTCCCCCAAAATATCCACCGGTACCTCAGAAAAAATTTTAAAAGAACTCCATTTGCAGTTTAAACACAGAATCTACAGATATAAATTTAAAAAAAATTCAGTATCCACATGCACTTGTCACCAGACTTGCATGTATTACTAAAGTATCTGCGTATCTGCATATCCATCAGACCAGTTAAGTGTGTAGCTGGTCATTTGTGCTCACAATAGCATTCACAGGTTGGGCATGAAGTTGCTTGTGCATTTTCTGAAAATAAAGACTACGATATTTCGGGCTTTTCTGACGCAGAGCCTGGCAGTGTTACACAAACTAATCTTATTCCCAAACTGATGCAGGTATACATTTAAAAAAAAAAAAAAAAAGGTAGAACTATGTTGACTTTCATCAAAAACAATAATAATACCCAGCATTTAAATCAGTATTTAGTCTTTATACTACTCCCGTCAGGGTAAATATCACTAATTTACAGATGGGGAAACAGTATAAGTGACTTGCCCATAATGATGAATGGAGTCAGTGTCAGGACCACGATCAGACACGTACTTAGATCACTAGACAATGCGTGTCTTCAACAAAAAAAGGGAGATCGCAGCGTCCTTCAAATGGGAAGGACAACCAAAACTGACAGGAAAAAGTCAGTATTATTACAGTATTAAAACCAATGAAGTAAATAAAAAAAAATAAAGTTTTTGGCCTATCTTTTAAATAATGAAATTATCTACAGTAGAACCTCAGAGTTACTAACACCTCGGGAATGGAGGTGTTCGTAACTCTAAACAAAATGTTATGGTTGTTCTTTCAAAAATTCTTGCAACTGAACATTGACAATAGATTGAAATTTTACTATGCAGAAGAAAAATGCTGCTTTCTCTTTATTTTTTAGTATTTTGCTTTTAACACAGTACTGTATTTGCGCCTTTTTTTTTTTTTTTTTTTGTCTCTGCTGCTGCCTGATTGCATACTTCCAGTTCCAGTGAGGTGTGTGGTTGACTGGTCAGTTTGTAACTCTGGTGTTCATAACTCTGAGGTTCTACTGTAATGGATTAATGAAGATAATGTGTAGGGATCCAACTCATAATAAAATAAATATTTGCACTACCGTCAATTTTTCCATTGGGGAAATTTCAAAAAGCTATATAACTGCTACTGAGTTCAGCCTTTTGATCTCTGGAAGGTAGATATTATCATTAATTTAAAGCTACTGAAACCAACTCACAGAGTGAGTTACCCTAGGAAGTCAGTGGCAGAGCAGGAATAAAACCTAAATCTCCTGTCTCAGTGCTGTTAACTACAAGACCTCCCCTGGATAAATCAAACTTTGGACATAGGTTTCACTATCTTAATCACAGAACCATAGAAATGTAAGGCTGGAAGGGACCTTGAGAAGTCATCAAGTCCAGCCCCTTTGCACTGAGGATGGACCAAGTAATCCTAGACCATCCTAACAGGTATTTGTTTAACCTGTTCTTATTCCACAACCTCCCTTGGCAGCCTATTCCAGAACTTAACTACCCTTATAGTTCTTAAGGTTTCCCTAATATCTAACCTTAATCTCCCTTGCTGCAGATTAAGCCCATTACTTCTTGTCCTACCTCCACTGGACATGGAGAACAATTGATCACTGTCCCCTTTATAGCACCCTCATCATCTTTGAAGACTTATCAGGTCCCTCCTCGGTCTTCTTTTCTCAAGATTAACATGTCTAGTTAGTTTTTTTTTAACCTTTCCTCATAGGTTCTGTAAAGCTTTTAGCATTTTTGTATCTGTCCTCTGGGCTCTCTCCAGTTTCTCCACATATTTCCAAAAGTGTGGTGTCCTGAATTGGACATACTGCTCCAGCTGAGGCCTCCCCAGTGCCAAGTAAAGCAGGACAGTTACCTCCTGTGTCTTACATATAATACTCTTGTTGACACACCCCAAAATATTAACCTTTTTCTCAGTTGCATAATATTGTTGATTCATAATCAGTTTGTGATCCACTATAAACCCAAGATCATTTTCAGTAGTACTACTATCTAGCTAGTTATTCCCCACTGTGTAGTTGTGCAATTGATTTTTCCCTCCTCATTGTAATACTTTGCACTTAACCGTTATTGAACATAATCTTGTTGATTACAGACCAATTCTCTAATTGTCAAGATCCTTTTGAATTCTAATCCTGTCCTCTAAAGTGCTTGCTACACCTCCCCTGTTGGTGTCATCTGCAAATTTTATCAGCATACACTCCCTCCATTATCCAAGTCATTAATGAAAATATTAAATAGAACTGGACCCAGGACTGACCCCATGGTATCCCACTAGATACGTCCTCTCAGTTTGACAACAAACCATTGATAACTATTCTCTGAGTAGTCTTTCAACAGTTGTGTACTCACCTTAGAGAAATTTCATCTAGACAACATTTCCCTAGTTTGCTTATGAGAATGTCATGTGGGACCGGGATAAAAGTAAAATGGAGCTCTTACTGGGGCCTTGGGCGGAAGGGGCAGGGCTGGGGTCAGCATCTCCCAGCAAGCCCGTATGTGCTGCTTGGCCCACGCCGCCTGGGGCTCCAGCAGTGATTTAAACCCATCTGCACTGCTGCCTCACTGCCCCTTTTGCACCCCCCCCATTGGCAGCCCTACCGGGTTGTTGCTGCCCCTTTTGCGCCCCCCAGTTGGCGGCCCTGCCAATAGGGACCTGGCAGGGCCGCTGATGGGGGGCACAAAAGGGGCAGCGATGTCAAAGTGCTAACTGCGGCAGCGTTTTAAGCAGGGTCCGTAAAGCGCTGCCATGGCAGTGCTTTAAAGTCAGTGATACGGGCCAGTACTGGCGGCTACTTTTTACCGGTACACAGTACTGGCCTGTACCGCCTTACTTTCACCCCTGTGTGGGACTGAGTTTACAGCCTTTTTAAATCAAGATATATCACATCTATTGTTTCCATCCACTAGGCTAGTAACCTTCTCAAAAAAAGGAAATTATGTTGGTTTGGCATGATTTGTTCTTGATAAATCCATGCTGCCTATTCCTTCTAACTCTATGATTCTCTAAGTGCTTACAAACTGATTGTTTAATAATTTGTTCCAGTATCTTTCCAGGTATCAAAGTTAGGCTGACTGCTCTATAACTCCCTGGGTCTTCTTTGCTCCCATTTTTAAAGATAGGTAGTATGTTTGCTCTTCGCCAGCCCTCTGGGAGGTCATCTGTCTTCCATGAGATCTTGAAGATAATTGTGACAGTTCTGAGATTGCTTCAACTAGTTCCTTAAATATCCTGGGATTAATTTCATCAGGTCCTACTTATTTGAATACATTAAACTTATCTAAATATTCTTTAACCTGTGCTTTCTCTATTTTGAGTTGCATTCCTTTCATCTTGTCGTTAACATTAACTGTGTTGAGTATCTGGTCACCATTAATCAATCTTTTTAGTGGAGCAAGCAAAATAGGTATTAAATACCTCAGCCTTCTTGATGTGATCAGTTATTATCTCTCCTTCCCTGCTAAGTAGAGGGCCTAAACTTTCCTTCCTTCCTCTTTCTCTTGCTCCTAATGTATTTAAAGAACCTCTTCTTATTGCCTTTTATGTCCCTTTTAAGGCATGACTCATTTTGTGCCTTAGCCTTTCTGATTTTGTTCCTACCTTCTTGTACTACTCTTTTGTACTGAGAAATTCATCTATGTTTCTACTTTTTGTAGGATTCCTTTTTGATTTTCAGGTAATTAAAGAGCTTCTGATAGAGCCATACTGGCCTCTTACTGTTCTTCCTATCTTTCCTTTGCAGGTCCTGCACAAGGAGCCTCTTCACAGTATTCCAGCTACCAACAGGGACAGGGGCAACAGTATGGAAGTTACAGAGCTTCTCAGACAGGACCATCTGCCCAACAACAGAGGCCTTATGGCTATGAGCAGGTAAATTATTTTAGCGTCTGCCATAAAGGGTCTGGATTAGCCTTTTTTTCAGGAAGTCCTGCCTTGGAAGAACTCAGCTTTTTCTTGCACACAGGAAAAGCTATGAGGTTGAAGACCCAGATCCATTGTCATAGTAGGGAATCCAATGTGAATGTATTGACAATGCATTATTGGGCCCATCCAATTTTGTAAACCAAAAGATAGTAATCTGATTCAGCCCCCTGAGTGCATGACACAGAAATGATATTATCTTCTAATGTGTCGTATTTTGTAATTTTTAACAGGGTCAATATGGAAACTACCAGCAATAAAGTGAGAAGCTCCTGTATCTGATTCATTTCAATAGTATATCCATCTTTTGAACTGGATGTACTGGCAGTTTTGATTAATTGTAATATGTTGGTTACCCCTTAGCACAAAGCAGCGTCTCTATGTGAACAGTGTTCATTTCATGCTGGATATGAAGCAGTGCACTACTGGTAACAAGACAATGCTTTAATGGTTTGATATATTTGGTGCTGTGTATAGTATGTATGTTGATACAATGCAGAGGTTTTTTTCCCCATTCTTGATGTTTCTAAATAGCTTAGGGGTCATTTGATCAGAGTTTTTATGTGCCCAGATCTGGGAAACAGCTAGGATATTCTGCAATCCAGCTAAATACAAAGATCACTCAGTCACATCTCTGCCCATGCAGTTATTTTAATGTAGGTTATGAACCTATGTTTAACTGGATACTTTGCAGTTTACCTGTTGTATATGCCAGCCTCTGAAATCCATGGCTCTCAATTGTATTACTTTACAGCATGGAGACGGGTGCGTTCTTTATGTTGAATCAATTTCCACACTATAAGACAAAAATAAAAACAACTGAAGTAATATTTCATTTGCTGAGGACATTCTGCTCAGCAAATTTATATAGCTAATTACCCATGTCTTCTAATGTAATATCTGCACAATTCCACATTTTTTTAGTAAAAGGTGCAGAGAGATGATCAAAACCTGTTTTCAAGGAAATATGAATATCCAGAAGCACCTTTTTTAGATCCATGAAAGTATGGTATAAGTATGGTATATGCCATGGTGAAAGAAATAAAAGAGAACTCTGGGAATGAATCTGTAAGTCTACTAGAAATCAGTATTGCTTCATATCATATTTAGCTGACAAACATGTGACCACATTCCAGTCTTAAATATGCTACTCCAAATTTTATCACAACTTATAAATATTCAGGCCAAATTTCCCAGGTTGCCGGTTGTTTGCTCTTTAATTTCTGGTTCTTCCATTGCCCTACTAGTTCAGATTTTCTAGCAAGCATTATAACCGTAAATAAAATCAGGTTATCAAATTGACTTTTTCTGCAGTTATTCATCGCTTTTGCTTTTCTCTAGTAGCTTGATAGAAGTAATTTATAATTGGTGTAAAAAATCTATCTTTGTTTCAAAGGAAAAATCAGTAATTCAGCTTTAACTATGAACACTCATTATGCATATGGAAAGGTGATTGTTAATGGGATTCAACCATTAAAGGAAAACCTATAGAGGGAGAATGAGAAATATAGGGACAGTGGTACTTAAAAGCCAAAATGAACAATAAAAGTAAAAAGTAGTTTATATTCAGTTTTACATTTTTTTTAAAATGGGATTTTTACTGCTGAATAAAATATGTCTAAATTGTCTAAGACTAAAGGGTTAAAATGGCTAAAATTTATTTAATATACATTTTATTAAAACGTGAAATAATACCTTAAGGTTAACTGGAACTTTCAGAGTATAGAGTTAAATATACCCTCTATGAGTTTTCTCCTTTTGAGGTTTTTATTGGATTATATTTTGAGTTGTGGAATTTTTATATTCTGAAAACTAACACCACCCAGAAAATTTAGATATCATGATTCACGTTTGGATTTGTTTTTCCTGAAAAGGAAAATCTTAATACTTGATAGCTAAATGGTTTATTATTAAATGTTGTTCAAGCTCTGCCCTTGCAGCATTAACACTTCTAATTGCTGATCAGTGAAATGGAGTTAGCATTTTTATTCATTCTTCATTTCTCTTTTCCTTCCTGCTGGTGTTTTCATACAACTGAGTACTTATAAATATCAAATAAGGCACAGAAAAGAAGTTTGAGGGGTTTTTTTAATCTATGTTAATGTTACAGGTAGCCAGGAGAATGCAATATTGTTCCTTGCCAGCTTGGAAATATGCCTTTTATGTGGCTTTTGAAAGTGCTAATATAATCCTTTTGAGAGAATATGGACAACATTTAAAAAAAATTAAACAGCAACATTACTTCTATCTGAAATGTCTTACATTAAGAATTTCTTGAATGTTGTGTATATACTGTATTTGAAAGAGCACTTTGGAAATAGTTTGTACATTTATTTCCTAATTTATACATGATTTTTGGTGTTAATATTTCTAATTGTTAATAACGAAATGTTTATTTAATGTGTTGTCCATTTTTATGTATTAATGTGGAAACAAAAAGTGATGCCAGCATTTTGACTTTTTTCATTAATTGTATCATTTTCTGTTTTGTAATACAGAATGCTTGAAACTGGTTTAGGTTAAAATGAACTGATTGAGAAGCCTATTGATGGTACTTTTCCTATGATGCAAAGACTTTTTTAAAAGGACCAGTGTAATAACTATGGGAGATTCAGTTTTTATTGCAGACTTTTTGGAAACAATGCCTCATCACACTCCCTCCCCGATAGTCTGTCATACTTCAGGTAAAGCTCACTGCATGTGAAAACACTTACTACAGTTTTCAGATGTTCTAAATCAGCGATTCTCAAACTTTTGTACTGGTGACCCCATTCACATAGCAAGCCTCTGAGTGCGACCCCCCCTCCCCATCAATTAAAAACACTTAAATATATATAACACCATTATAAATGTTGGTGGCAAAGCAGGTTTGGGGTGGAGGCTGACAGCTCGCAACCCCCGATGTAATAACCTCATGACCCCTTGCAGGGTCCCCACCCCCAGTTTGAGAACCCCAGTTCTAAATCTTGTTCAATCTGCAAAGATCAAGCATTATACTTTTACGCTGAACCAATCTCTGGAGGATAGACTGTAACTTTATGTTGCAGACTAGTCCCTTGCTTTCATGGATGTCACAGGTAAAACTCCCAATGATATTAATGGGAGCAGGCTCAGGCCCAAAAGATGGAGACGAAAGCTCTGATATTGCAAAGATTTATGCTTAACCTTATGCACTGCAAGTACATCTAGTGACTTCAGTGGCAGTCCTTCCAAGGGGTAGGTCTGCACAGCACCAAAAGGTTAATTCTCACCCCTGGGTAGACAAATGTGCTAGCTCTACTCTAGATAGCAGGGTGGCCATGGCAGCTGCTAAGGCTAGTGTCCAAATACGTACCGGGGGGGGGGGGGCAGGCAAGATTGGATCCAGGTGGCTAGTTCCAGCCACCCTAGCCCCACCGCTGTTTTTAGGTACACTACCTTATGGGGACCTAGCATGCATCTGATGTGGGAAGCATGGTCCCAGCTGCTGTGTCGCCAGACCCCAGGAGCGAAGTTAAGCCTGTCTTGGCCAGGCCAGGCCCGGGCTCTATTTCAAGAGCTGTGATAAGGGAACACATGAAGAAACACTGACGATTTCAGGGCCCCCAGACAAAGCCCTAGGTCGTTTCTAAAGCAGAAGCAGCCTCTGACCAGTAGGGATTTTGAAGTGCGCAGGAGCATCTCCACCCAGAGACCACACCAGCCAGCTGCTCTTGCCACAGGGCTCTCTCTTCTTGTGTCTGGGTCCCAGCCACCGGGGCCTGTGCACGCTGCGTCCCCCCCACACCCCATCCCCATGGCTGGGGCCAGAGCGCGAGCTCCGTGGGCAAGGCAGGGATTGGGTGACTCGAGGCCATCTCATGAGCTAGTTCTTCACCCAGCCCCAGGCTCCTGCGTGCCTGTAGCCTCGCTGGCGGGGGGAGGGGGCGCTCAGCCGGCTGAAAGCCAAGAGGGAAGGGGATAGCGCGGCTCGAGCCCGAATGGAACCGTCAGGCGGGGCCCACATTTGACCGCAATGCTTTTCCCGCGCTTTTCATACCTGCCGGAGAGGAAGGGGAGAGAACTGCGCGTGCGCCCATCTGACGGGCGAGGACGTAATTTGGGTGCGGTCGTGACCTCTGCGTCCAAGTGAACGTGGTACGAGTGGGCGGGTCCGCCACAGGAAAGTTCCTCGCGGTTGGTGGGTACTATGCGGGGTTCGGATTTGGGGAAGAGAGGCTGGAGCAGGGGCTGGCTGTGAGGTGGCGCGGGGGGGGCGCGCGCGCAGGGGCTGGCTGTGAGGAGGGGGGGGGGGGCGCGCGCGCGCAGGGGCTGGCTGTGAGGAGGGGGGGGGGGGGCGCGCGCGCGCAGGGGCTGGCTGTGAGGAGGGGGGGGGGGCGCGCGCGCGCAGGGGCTGGCTGTGAGGAGGGGGGGGGGGCGCGCGCGCGCAGGGGCTGGCTGTGAGGAGGGGGGGGGGCGCGCGCGCGCAGGGGCTGGCTGTGAGGCGGGGGGGCGCGCGCGCGCAGGGGCTGGCTGTGAGGCGGGGGGGCGCGCGCGCAGGGGCTGGCTCTGAGGCGGCGCGGGGGGGGGGGGGGGCACAGGGGCTCTCTGCTGCTGAGTAAATAGAGGTTCTGTATATTATATATAGTCCATGCTTCTGAACAGCCCTGCAGTAATGAATGCATGTGCACAGACATTAGTGAAGGGAAATCAGTTTGGGGAGGTGTATGTGCTTGATGTCTTACTCTCAGAAGGCTATTACAGCGATTGAGTAAGAACATATTGGTGAAATATTGGTCAATCCCTGGACCTTGGGTTTCTAACTCATTATGTGTTTCATGATGTAAACTGATTTTTTGTTCTCTTGATTTGCATGTGAAACTTGTTTCTAGAGCCACAGAGGTGAATTTTAGTTAGTGGTTTTCCTTTGTCTATAATTTTCACTTTCTAGGTGGATATGCTGGGATCTAAAATCTTGTCATCAAGAACATGGACTTTGTTGGATGGCTTATGGCAGTGGAGACCTGTATATTCACCACATATACATACTTGCTTATTGCAGCAGCATGTTAAGAGCTGGCAGAGGATTCTTTCCACAAGCTGTGCAAAGTGTGCAAAAAAACAACAGCTGAAACAAAAAAGAGCAATATCAGAAAAGAAGCTGGTAAGTCTAAACTAAAATTCAGATAGGCTAACCTACGATTTGTTCAAAGAACTTGCTGTATGCTAAAAGAACACACCACTCCTAGAGATGAGTGTTTTGTGTATATTCCCCACTTACCATTGGCATTCTAAGGAAATATTTTTATGAAATATAATTAATTTTGGATAGTGGGAAAAAATAGTTGTAAATAAGTATTTCATGTAATAAAAATCTCAGTTCACAGTGAACGTTATTCATGATTACTTCAATGGTAGTAGTAACTATAGGAGTTGCTTTTCTGTAGAGCAGTGGTTCTCAATCAGGGGTACATGTAGAGGTCTTCCAGGGGGTACATCAGCTCATGTAGATATTTGCCTAGTTTTACAACAGGCTACATAAAAAGCACTAGTGAAGTCAGTACAAACTAAAATTTCATACAGACAATGACTTGTTTATACTATATATGCTATACACTGAAATGTAAGTGCAATATTTATAGTCCAATTGATTTATTTTATAATTATATGGTGAAAATGAGAACCTAAGCAATTTTTCAGTAATAGTGTGCTCTGACACTTGTATTTTTATGTCTGATTTTGTAAGCAAGTAGTTTTTAAATTAGGTAAAACTTGAGGCTACTCAAGACAAATCAGACTCCTGAAAGGGGTACAGTAGTCTGGAAAGGTTGAGAACCACTGCTGTAGAGGTTTTAATGATCATAATTCTCTTTTGGGTTGGAAAAATGACACAGAACAAAAAGAAAAGGAGGACTTGTGGCACCTTAGAGACTAACCAATTTATTTGAGCATGAGCTTTCGTGAGCTAGAGCTACAGGTCACTTCATCCGATGAAGTGAACTGTAGCTCACGAAAGCTCATGCTCAAATAAATTGGTTAGTCTCTAAGGTGCCACAAGTCCTCCTTTTCTTTTTGCGAATACAGACTAACACGGCTGTTACTCTGAAACAGAACAAAACATGTTTGTTTTTTAGACAATTGCCATTCTAAAGTTCAAGTAGTGTTTTGCTTGTTTTTTTGTTTTTTTTTTTAAAGAACTTATGCAACTCACAAATTGCCTAGATTTAATGGCTGGTTAATCATAGGCTTTCTCTTTTTTGTTTCGGTGCTTCCTTTTGGTTCTATATTTCAGCTGCAGGGAAATGAATTCATTTTTTATAATAAGCAATAAATGAATCTAGTTAATTTAAAACAGCAGTTTGCAATTTTGCCGTTTGGTGGTGCTAACTACACTTGAAAAAGGAGGCTTTTTAGCAACGGTCACATTTTTGTGATAGAACCTCAGCGTTACAAAAACCTTGACAATGGAGATTGTTCGTAACTCTGAACAAAACATTTTGTTCTTTCAAAAGTTTACAACTGAACACTGACTTAATAGAGCTTTAAAACTTTATTGTGCAGAAGAAAAATGCTGCTTTTAATTATCTTAATTTAAATGAAATAAGCACAGAAATAGTTTCCTTGTTGATCTTTTTTTAAACTTTCCTTTATTTTTATTTGTTTGCTTTATTTATTTAGTTATTTATTTAGTTATTTATTTTTGTATCTGCTGCTGCCTGATAGCATACTTCTAGTTCCAAATGAGGTATGTTGTTGATCTATCGGTTCATAAATGTGGTGTTTGTAATGCTGAGGTTTTGCTGTACTAGTGATTGTGCAAAAGCAATTTTGGTTATTCAATAATTGGATTTTTCTCAGGTGCTTGGGTGTCACTTTACTAGTAACAGAATTTTTCACCACTCAAGTTATTTTAATATTTTAAAAAATATCCATTCTCCACCTGGTTGTAAAGTCCTTTAGCATGTTTTGTATTACCGTTTGTAAGTAAATTTTTCTCTACATCTTGACACACAAGAAAATATCTATGTACATGCCAATGCTTTTATAGCACTTTTCACCTGAGGATCCCAGAAAATTTTCCAAAGGTCAATGGATAAGTATTGTTATCTTTATTGTACATAGAGACAATAAAATGACTTGCCCAATGTAATGCAGTAAATCAGTGGGAGAACGGGCCAGAATCTAGGACTCTTCACACTGTCTCCTGCTTTTACCATTGGACCACTGCCTATGGGAAGTATTTAGTGTTCCCCACTCTGCCCCATTTCCAAGAAAGACCTTTCCTTAAATTTTTGATGTTGGAACATCGGATTGTTCTGTCTTATTAAAGGAAGATTGAAGTTTGCATGAAGAATGGCATAATTGGAGTAGGGAGTAGTGAACTGATACCAAAAAATAGCCCTCCCCTTCACCCGTCATGCAAACTTTAGCTCGTGTATAAGGACCAAATCTACTCCTTTCTCAAATGTTTGAATGCCTCATTCCTTCCATTTTGTACTCATGAGTAGAACAAAAGTGCTAGATGCTACTATTTGTATTGCAGTAGTACACAGAGCTTCCAAATCAGGATTGCGCTAGGTACTGTGCAATCATATAAGAAAGATGCAGTCCCTGCCCAGAGGTTCTCTTTAGAGAGTCTCTTCTGTAACTTTCCAGCCCAGGTTTGTAGGCTTGAGGTTCAAATATTTCAGATAAGCAGCAAGGAGTTCAGCTTCTTATTATTGCAGAAGTCTAACGCCAAATATTGAGGTTCAGTCTCCATTAGTTTGGAGTGAATGATAGCTTGTGCCAGAGAACAGTTTCATCTTTACAATATTATTACAGCTTGCTATTTTTATATCTTAGTGCTGCTGAGACCCACATATCTTCCTTGTATCATCCATAGTTCACTGCATTTGTTTTTTTTTTGTTTTTTTTTTTTTGACACCATGCACAAAATGCCTTCAGTTTTTCCCGCTCTGTTGGAAAAGTTCTTACAAATTCCAGGATCTCAGATCAGATGCTGGAAACTCTCTGAATTTAGTCAGCATGGAGCATACAGACTTTTAAATATGCTTAGATTGGCCTTTTTAAAATTTTCCATGTACTGCCAACTACCTAGGTCATTGAGTTTCCTCGCTTCTTTCAGTAGAAGAAGAGTTCTGTGTAAGCTTCAGAGCTTGTCTCTTTCATGATCAGAAGTTGGTCCAGATATTACCTCACCCATTTTTTCTTTTTTTCAGTAGATGTTCATTATCATTAGAATAGTTTCCTAATATACATAATTAGGGAGGATGATCTTTCAGCATCTTCTCTCTGGAATTTTTTGCCAGTGGAAACTCAAAGATGTATGTTAGATGTTTTTGTTTTAAGGGTCTCTTAACATGTGTGATCCTGTGTACGTTCTTCAAGATAATTGCTAGGTTAATGGGCTTTCTTTGGTTGATGTCCGAACTGTAGCTATGCTATAGATTTTGATTTTCAAATGGAAATTGGAATTCCTGACGTTTAAAGATAGCTATGTTTTGTAGAAACCTTCAGCTTGTTGAAACAGAGGTCTGATAATGTTTCACTAAACTGTAGAGAAATCATATGAAACTATCTCTCCATTGCAGACCCGATATTTTGTAGATCATCGAAGAGTGTGTGTGATTGGAGGCCACGGAGGATCGGGTATTAACTCTTTTCACAGTGAGCCTAGAAAAGAGTTTGGAGGTCCTGATGGTGGAAACGGAGGAGATGGGGGCCATGTTATTTTGAAAGGTAAAAGTTGCATATCCTTTTTGTCTTATACATCATAGATTAAGGGATGGCATGGTAAATATTGTCCCTTTGTTTAAAGGTATTTTTGATGTCTTTCCACAAACTGAGTTTGAGTGATAGAATTGATAAATATATATGACAGGGAAATGTTTTTCTTTTTCTTCACTCCATCTGTTCTTTGCAGTACTTCCAAACAGCCACTGCAAAGGGGATGTGAATGACACTGATATTCTTACATAATCTAGTTAGAAAATATTTCAGCTCAAACTGATTTGAAAATCGAATACCTTTTTAATATCTCGTAACATATGCCTCGGAAAATGCTAAAGTACTCTGTCATCTTCCCACACTGATGCAGATTGCCCCTGAAGCAAGGAGTAAAGCCAACATTTATTCTTTATAGAACTAAACACACACATTCCAGGTGCGCTTCTTTGACCTTGCCTTTAGTAATAAAAGTGCATGGCACAGCAAACATAAAAAGCTACAAAAATGTAAGCTAGATAAATACTAAAAAAATCTAAGGTAACCTCTTGGGAGGGAAAAAAAGAACAAATATGACAGATGCTAGTCATGTGTCTAAATGCACTTCTGGAAGACTCTCAGGTACTACAATATGAATGAGGGTGGTGTCAGAATCCGAGAAGAATAAAATACACACTTAAAAATGGATATAGTGTATGACCTTTAAAACAGACTTGAAACTACTAATTGGCTTAATATCTGTGGAACGCGCAAAGCAGAGAATTTTCCTAGATTGTTTTAAATCAGTGATTTTAAACTTGTTTTGCATTTGTGCTTTGTAGTTATTTTCCTAAAGAAAGGTTGATTCTCATTGGCTGGTAAACATTAAACATATTGATTTGTAACTAAATATAGCCTTGACACTAAATTTGGTACTTCTTTTTGCTAACCATCAGGATATACTATATCTATAAACATTTATTTAAGCCATTATATAGTTTAACATACATTTATTAAGATTCATTTTTCACAATTTTTATGATAAAAAATGGAAAAAGACATTTCTTATTTACTAAATGATTCTTTTTTTATTCATGATTTGTGTCAAGTTGCATTTGGATGGAAATTAGAATTCATTTAAAAATGCCCCCAAATAGTATTTGAACATTTGTTTTTGATTAGTTAAATAAAACTACCTGAAATGTGCTGGATACATAAGGAAAAAAGTAAGTTAATCAAAACAGGTTTTGCATTCAAAACTAAGTGATTTATTTAAAAAAGGAAGTATCTGGAATTAGTGAATTGAGCTAGTTGTTTTTGGTCACCATGTCTTTCAAGATTTTAGAAGTAGTAGATTGTATCGTCTCTCACCTCGTTTTTATCCATAGATTGAAAGAGGACAACAAACCTTCCTGCTTAATTTCCAATCAGTATCTTAACTTTGAATGAAATAGTCATTGAATTTAACTAGCTGAATAAATAACAAGGAAGAAAATATTCTCTTTATATCTGTGGAAGAGGCTGCTGCTGTCAAAACCTGGGTTAGCACTTCAACAAACTCTGATTTCGAGTACTTAGCCAGTAACTCTTACAAGTCCAGTGGTTTGACTTTCTTCAAAACTTTGGTAGCAAACAAACGGCTTGAATATTTTTTTATTTAATTTAAATGATTTTAATAGAGTATAAGATTAGCCCTTAATATCGGTTGTCATAATTTTAAAATAGGTTTTGTTTTTTTTAAACGAATTAAATAAAAAATCCAACTTTTTAGTTTAAAAAGAAATAGTCAATCTTTATCCACTTTGATTTTTCATAACATAAATGGAGAACAAAGACTGGAGGTTTTGTCAGAGGCTTTTTACTGTGGTTAATGTTTGTTTTGGGAAGAATAGGACTCTTGTGTTTTGCTCTGAAATTAAAAGTTATTTCCAAAAGCGCTAAATCTGCTCATCAGACATACCTGTTTTTTTAGTTTCATTTGTCTCTTACCTTGTTGTTTGGAGTTACTTGCATCTTTCAAGGGGAGAAAAGACTTCTCACTTTCTGGTTCTGGGTCAGCAATTCTGTATGGAATTTGTCTTGGCTTTAGGTAACTTTATTTTGAGTTGGTTGGGCCCACTTTTAAAACTGCGAATTAAGTTCAGAATAGTTTAATGAAATTTGGGGAAAAGAGATCCTTTGGGACCAGCAGAAATGTGGAATCATTGTCACAATACCCCAAAAAGTGTCATCTTACTGACTTTAACAACTAGAGAGGAGTTATACTACTCTCTATTGTAGGGGAAGGTGTGTGTGTGACACTGTCCAGGATGAAGAAGAAGTGGATGCAAAGTTTAGAAGAACAGGCACGATTAAGGCCCAAGAGATCCTGTGTAGATCAGATAGTCTCACTAACAATCATCTTAGAAGAATGAATAGAATGGCAAGCTCTCCCCTTACCAGTTTTGGATTTTTGTCAAAAGGCATTTGATAGCCGGGGGGGAGATATATATTGCAGAATATTCCTCAGTCCTATGGAATCCCAGCTAAAGTTGTCAACATCATCAAAGCATGGATAGCTATGCAAAATGCTCTGTAAGGTTGAACAGTCAGACAACAGTCTCGTTCATCATGGCATGAAACAGGGCTGCATTTTATCACCTCTCTCGTTTGGCATAGCCATAGACTGGATAAAGAAGAAGTGTATTAGCAACACAAACACTGATATAGCATGGGTAGATGGCAATGTCTAGAAGACTTAGACTTTGCTGATGATATTTCGCTACTGAGCGAAATGCATGAACAGTTACAAAGATAGACAACCTGGCAAAAATAGCAGGCCACCAGGGTTCAAAATTAGTTCTACTAAAACTTCATTGAAACCCAGAAGTCAAATAGTAACATCACATTAGAAGGCAAAAACCATCAAGAAAGTAGAATAGTTCACCTACTTAGGCAGCATCATATTGTCCAGTAGAGTTCACAAGAAGGAAGTGACTCAAGGACAGGAAAGGCCTCCACAGCATTTACTAATCTCGACAATGTATAGAAATCTAAGATCTAGAACACCAGAAGAAAACTGAGAATTTTCAATTAAAATGTAATCTCAGTGCTAACATGGCTCCAAAAGCTGAAGATCTTAAGTTTTCTACCAAACATTAAATGGAAAATTAGACACCTTTAAAAATAAATGCCTATGAAAGATTCTGGGCATTGGTTGGAAAGATTTCATCCCCAGCAAAGAGAGCTGAGAAATCCATAATCAGCTGCTCGTTCCCACCAGTATCAGAAGGAAGTGTTTGGATATTTTTGGGGCATGTACTCCGGATGCCAGCACAGACTCTACCATGAAGCTGTCATGTGGATACCAACTGAGTTGAGGAAATGAGTGCCCAGGAGACACCTGAAGAAGAATCCTTAGCAGGGAGGGCAGAACAATTGATGTCAGCACCATAAAGCAGAAGGAAGCAGCAACAAATGACAGAGGGAAATGGAAGAAACTAGTTTCCACCATGTGCACCAACGTTGGAACTGGAAGGATGCAGAATAAATCAAATATTAAGTCTTTGAGGTTCCCTTCCTTGTGCTTGTAAAGAATCATTTTTTAAAAGTCTGATATTTAAGCTTCTCAAAAATATTTATTAGCAATTTTAAAATAAAACTTTTTTAGTGTTTAGTCACATTACAATAGTTCCTTTCATCCTTACACTTATATGGGATCTTGCATTCCAAAGCATCTCAGAGTTTTACAAACTACATTGACAACAGTAACTTCATCCATCACAGACATGCCTCCGCTTCTGTTGTGAAATACAACTTTTTTTTAAGAACTCATCAACACTACACAACAACATAAAACAGGCAGTGAGGAATGCCAAATCCCATTGAGGCTGGGCTGTAGGAAGACTACAATGAGAGAGAATGTAATTTTGCAAATTGGAATTTGGCCAACATAAATACTGTACTTTCTAATGACCGCAAGTGATCAGGATCTGATTTGAGTACTGCTCCAAAAGGCAACAATTCTAATTACACATTCTACAGTAGTATCATATTGAGTTACTGATTCATCACTACTGATTAAGAAGGGAGTCACCTCTACCGGATAATAATAGGTAGCACCTATATAGTGCCAGCACTACTTTGGAGAGTGGTTTGGATGTTTCTTGGAAGTTTCCCTGTCATCTACAGAGCAAGTCTGATCTAGGATAGCTTGTGAGATTATTATTAGTTTAGTACAGTAGCACACAGAGACTCCATTGTAATGGGTACTGTACAAACAGAATAAGAGACAGTTTGATAAGATCACAGCTTGTGTGGCGTGATTTAAAAAAAAAAGAAGTCCAGACTCTTTGTGAAACATTTAAAAACACAGCGACTTGTCAGAAGGAAGAAATTTAAAATTTTATTTTAAATTTCTTGTTATTAGTACTCACATTGCTAACTCAGTGAATAGCAATGGATTGATTACTGTGAAATCATAGATGTTCTTTATTGGTTAAGAAATTTGTTTTGTAGTGGGGTTACTTCCGTTGTTTCTATACTTTATAAACTTAAGCATATAAATAAAATGGTGGAGTTTTACTTTAAGAGAATTGACATCATATACCTCCCCTGGACTCTCACTAGCTTATGGAATGCTTCTGTCTGTGGTATACTGCAAAAGATAAAGGGGTCAAAAGATGATTCTACTGTATTTCTTTTAACATAAGAATGTTTTTAAAGTGTGTGTTTTGCTTTATAGCTGACCAGCAAATCAAATCGCTGGCTTCAGTCCTCCCATTGTATCGAGGCTTTCATGGAGAAAGAGGGAGAAGCAAAAACTGTTATGGAGCCAATGGTGGATACACGTATATTAAAGTAAGATGCTGTTGCTGACTACTTTGAAAGTTTTATATGAGAATTCAGGCCTCAGTCCTGCAAAAGCTTACCTGTGTGAATAACTTTATGCATGTGAGTAGTCCTAGTGGGACTAGTCAAAGTGAGTGTTCATAGCATCTGGGCTAGTTCACACACAGGCATGACCAAACCGCTTTGTTCTCATTGTTCATACCAGAACCTCTTTGAAAGAGCATGCTGCATCTGGCTAAAACAAATAGTCACCGGCCTTTGCTTCTAGAATTCAAATAGGCAATGCAGTCAAACACACAACTTGTTAAATTAGAGCAGTATTTTTCCCAGGCTAGTTCTGCTACCTGGGACATGTCCATTTTGATGCCGATCACTACTGTGCTTGCCAAGCTCATGACTATATTTTCTAGCATTGTTGTTTGTTCTTTCCGTTTGTCTGCAGATCCCATGTGAGAACAGGTTTCACACTTTATTGTATGGTTTATTAGCACAAATGAAGGGAGGCTTCCCTCGCTTCTAAGCCTTGTCTTCATTAGAAAGAGAGATGTATTTTTAACAGGTTAGCTAGGGTTTATGTTGACCAACTAATATATTTACATCTACAACTTGCCTTGTCTCCACTAAGACTTTAATACACTAGCTAACAGGCACTAAAAAGTACCATTTTTTGCCTACTGTAGATACAGCCCTAAGCTTTATACCTGTGTTTAGTGTTATCCATAAAGTCAATCTTCAGAGTCTGTTTTGGAGCTGTGTCAGCTGTTGGGGCGTGTCTTTATGTATTGATAAATCTGTGGAAATGCCCAAAGTCAGGTAAGCACTTCTCAAGTAGAGAGGAAGACAAGAACCAGACAAATCACACACATACACCTCTATATGCACACCCCAGCAACGTGGTAATAGTAATGCATCACGTTGGTTCAGTTTTTTTTATTAACAAACAAAAACAAATTCCCCGTCTGCTTATATGTCTGTTGCTGCTTCCTTATTTTTTAATTCGTTTTAAAATATAAATCATTCTTACTTTGCTTTTTAGCTACCCAATATGATCCATAATCTCCTTATGCCCCCCTGTTGGTATCCTGAATTGGTTCACCATCAGTTTGTGAAACCTGGGACCGGGAACACAAAAAAGCACACAAAAAAAAAAATAGTATGGTACCATTAAAGTTCTTAATGTTCGACACTGCTCTTTGGGTCGAGAGTGGGAGTGCTTATTTGGCCTCTCCTGCTAGATCTGGGTCCTAATGACTCTTTTCACACTTTCACCCAGCTGGGAGATGGAGGGTTGTGGTGTTGGCTAGACCCTGAAAACATTGCCCGCCGCCAGGAACTGCTGAACAGTACTGTTAAGTATTTGAACTTTCATAGTTTGTTTTTGCTTAGGACTTTCTCTCTTTTCAAGGTTCCTGTGGGCACTGTAGTTAAGGAGGATTGCAAAATTGTGGCTGATCTTGCTCAGCATGGCGAAGAATATGTTGCTGCTTATGGAGGAACTGGAGGGAAGGGTAACCGGTTCTTTCTGTCCAATGAGAATCGAGCACCAATGACAGCCACTCTAGGAGAATCAGGTCAGGAAAGAGTCCTCCATCTGGAGCTCAAGACTATGGCACATGCAGGGCTGGTGGGTATTGCCTCTTTTGTTTTATTAACCTTTGGCATACACTTTCAGGATGTCACTTGGCTAGCTGACGAAAGAATGTTGCTTTGTTATATTTTGTTGTTTTCTCAGCAAGTTTGTGTGGGAGATGAATGACAATGATTACTTAGTAGAGGAGTATCCTGAGTAGCCCTTCTGTCACTTTTTTTGCTACCACTTATATATAACTTGATGCCATATCTCTTTGGTAAAAGGCTTCATGCTAAATCAACAGGAAACAAGGTACAGGCTTCAGTAATAATTGCAATAATAAAACATATTGTCCCATAAATGTCTCTTTAGAATACATCTTGACATAACAGAGGGCTTGAATGTATACAGGCAGCAAAGTTATCAGGGATCAAACCCCCAATCTTTGGCACTTAGGGGCTTCTGCCACTGAAGGAGAACTTTTGGATGCTGCTTTTAAAGTAATTGGACAAGCTGTTTCTGGGAGACATGATGACATGCACTGAGACAGCATGTTACATCTAGAAGCCATCAAGGAACACTTATGGCTTTTAAATAACACTCCTTTTTAATAAAAACATAATCATCCTTCAGTCTGTCTTTACTTTGCATTGTTATGGGTATTAAATGTTTAACTTTGTTAGCTTTTTGTATAGGTTTCAGATATGTAAATTTTGTCTTAGCATTTAAGTTTGAATGGTATGCTAATGCTAAGTCAATTTATTGTTTAAACTGATTTCATTTTTAAATCCATGCAATTTTTTGATCTCTCTGGTGGAGCTGTTGAACAAACCCTTATTTTACAACAGTATGTAAAGGGCATGAATCTTACAACATTTGTCTGGCCCAGAAGAGCTTCGTAAAGAAAAAGAAATGAACTAGCATGGCTGGTTCAATAAACTTAGCCGTATTTTAGCTTGTGCAATCTACTCTGGGTCTTAAATTGGCAGCACTAAATCCAGCATTTTGAGTCCTAGCCTGTGCCCATAGAAGCCAATGGGAATTTTGCCACTGACTTTAATGGGATCGTTATCGGGGCTTAAAATTGACAAGGAGAATCCATGAGTTTCCAGATCTCTACCATACTTATTATGGCAGTTGTTCAGAATGATTATCCGAAGCAGGCTGGAAAATCTGATTCAGTTTCTTGTGAGTGCTGTTTACTCTGCACACACACTTGTCTGTATCAGACAGGATATCCTATAACTGTTCTAAGGCCATTCCTCCCAGAAAGCGTAGACTTCCTAGGAAAGTGTTTCAAGATGTAGGCTTTAGGAGTCGGGGGGGAACTAGCCTCCGAGAGAGACTGCAATAGAAGAATGAAAAAAAAAATGTTAGGTTACCCACAGAGCATATTGTGGTTCTGTTACCTTACAGTCCAAATGAGATGATTGGTGATGGTTACTCCTAGTAGTCAGATGTATGATAGATCCGCCACCATTCATGGCATGAAAATCCCGTCCATGGAAAAAATGACAAGCCTTATGTCAGAATCAAGTAGATTTTTATAATGTATGGTCGCCATTTTTTTGGAATTTGAAAATAAATTCATAGCTGACAAGTGGTTGACCAGCCAGAGATGGTTTTTTTAAAGTAATAAATACAGATTATGAGTAAGACTTGTTCAGGCTTGTATGGAAAGCTCATATATGTTAATGATATAATGAAAAATTAAAAATAAATTAAAAATAGAGAAAAAAGTGCACCCAGATATCTTTAGATATGAGCATGCAAAACTGATGCGTTTGGTACAAATGGCTGTACTGCTCTCTTGAGTTATGACAACTACTAAAGAACCATTGATATATATTTGCAAGTAAACACTCTCTTTATTTTGGTTAATCTGGAATTGTGGCCTGGTTGAATATTTGTGTTCCAGGTAGGATTCCCCAATGCTGGGAAATCATCACTTTTGCGAGCAATCTCCAATGCAAAGCCTGCAGTGGCTCCCTACCCATTCACAACCTTAAATCCACATGTAGGCATTGTTCACTACCAAGACTATGAACAAGTGGCAGGTATGTGTTATGAGATTTTGTTTATATAATTACTACTTTTAGTTGTGACATCTGATTGTCTCCCTTTATGTCCCTGCTTGAGACAGTAAAAATAAAATTGTAAAAATGACGCTTTAGGAGCTTACTAGTTCTAGGGAACTACAAACCTGATGTAAACATGTTTTAAACCTCGTATTGTTTTTCATGTATGTACTCTTGACCTCAGACTTCTGAGCTGAATTTAGTGTCTCTGGTGAAATAACTTGATTTTTTTAGGGCTGCAGGAGACAGACAAACTCATACTATGCCTTCTTAGAGACTACATTGAAAGGGAGCTATATAAATACCTAGACCGACAGACAGACAAATAGAACCCCTTAAGTTAAAAATGTTGTGTTCACATTCAGTTCTCTCTCGTTTATAGTTGCTGATGTTCCTGGTATAATAAGAGGAGCTCATCTAAACAGGGGCCTTGGATTGGCCTTTCTGAGGCACATAGAACACTGCCGCTTTCTCTTATTTGTGGTGGATCTGTCGGTGTCTGAGCCATGGATTCAGCTCCAAGACTTAAAATATGAACTGGAGCAGTATGAAGAAGGCTTGTCAAAGAGACCTCATGCTGTCATTGGAAATAAGATTGATCTTCCTCAGTCAAAGGCTAACTTACTACTTCTTAAGGAGCGAGTGGAGCAGAGCGTCATCCCACTATCTGCATTGACAGGAGATAATCTGGAGGAATTATTGTTGCACCTAAGAGATTTGTATGATGCCTATGTAAATACTGAACAATCACGTAAACAAAATCCAGTCAAATGGTAGGAACCAGAGCTCCCATGAACCCTAAGCTGAATGGAGGAGGAAAACAACATTTATTGCAGGATGTTCAACCTGTAGAATTCTTTGCCAGAGGATGTTGTGAAGGCCAAAACTATAACAGGGTTCAAAAAGAACTAGATAAATTCATGGAGGATTGGTCCATCAATGACTATTAGCCAGAATGGGTAAGGATGGTGTTCCTAGCCTGTGTTTGCCAGAAACTGGGACTGGGAGACAGGGGATGGATCACTTGATTACTTGTTCTGTTCATTCCCTCTGGGGCACCTGGCATTGGCCACTATCGGAAGACAAGATTCTGGGCTAGATGGACCTTTGGTCTGACCCAGTACAGCTGCTGTTATGTTCTTATGATGTATGTGTAGGAGAAGCATGGGGCACAGGACACAACACACTGTAAATTTGTTCTCGATTACTGCACGAAACAAATCGAACTATAAGCATCTCCTATTTTTGCGGCCATTAAATTTTGTTGGAAAAAGCTTGTGAGACTTGTGGTGGTGATGTGCATAACAAATTGGCCTGTAATCTAGGGAAACTTGCGTACAAATTCTGGTTTACAGTAGGTTATACTAGACATTGAGTTTTTGGCCCCGGAGTGATATTTAATCTTTTTAAAGTGATCGTGGGTTGCACAAATTGTACTGGGAGCTGTATCTGCCTGATGGTTGTAATAAAGTAGGCTAGGGCTATATTCTCACAGACAGGAAATGTTCTCTTTTTTGTGGACAGTGTTCCTGTTCGTTTGCCTTTCATGAAGTCATTTCTTCCTCAGAAGTAGTGTCTCTCGTGCATGTTCTTTGCCCAGGTATATTTTTGTATGCATGAGAGACTATTAATATTGCTGTCTTGATGGTTGAAGATCCAGAATGTGTACCCGATTATCATTTATTGAGCCTCAAGAGGAGAAACAGAAGTTGCTGTAATGATACTGTCCTTTCATGTTCATCATAGGTAGAATGATGCCCTTTAATCTCAATGGCGAAGCAGTTCCCCCATAGGGACTGTTTTTGTATAAGTTGCCTTTTATGAGCAGACTCTGCTGTTCCTCTGTAAAGCCAACACGGGGAGACCACTTGTTGATCTCTTTCCACAGAGAATTCTAATATGCTATAGGCATACTGAGAATAAGAAACACATGAGAAGTCAGGTGAGGCCATCATTCTTGGTTCAGCATTTATTTCTAAGGATGATGGAATATAAGAAGAATCAGATTAATTTTTACTTCCAGGCCAATAATCTGAAGTTGCGAACACCCTATATTTTTTTAATGATATCAAGAAAATACAGTGAGAACCATCAGAGCTTGCAGACATTCTATTTTATAATAGGCAGTTTCACTTTTCAAGAAATTAAAAGGACAGGTCTAAAGGATAGTTAGAGGATGTTTTTATAATATATTTTATTAGACCAAATGGAAACATTTATTCCCTAAAATAGTATTGGTTTTTAACTAAGCTTATTTAGCTGGCAGTGCAGATTTCATGCTGTTAAATTTAACCCTTAAAAATATCCACATCAGCTATCACCTCTCCTCTGATTGCACTAGTGTGAGTTACTGAGGAAGATAAAACTTCCCGCTGTTTTAGGGAGGGTGACGATTCTCTGAACCTCAACTGATTTGCAGACACATTTTACCTAATTTGTATATTCCTAAGCATGGCTAGCATTCATGAGGAGCACATCCTTACAAGAGTGGCTCATTCAGCGCAGTCGTCCTCATCATGTACGGACTGGCTTCCTCCCATTACTATTTCTACACTGCCGAGCCAGTCACCTGTCACTTGGGGGGAAAAAGTCATATCAAAATACAGAATCAACAGCTGTGTTTTGTTTTTACAAATGTTTTTTTGTTTTTTTAAGGAAAGCCCCAAACCTTCCTGTGTATCAGCTTTGAAGAACAATCAAGGCAAATCTCAAAGAGATGTAGCCTCCTTGTAGATTGAGTACCACCCGGATCGATCTCTAGCTATGCCCATAAGACAGTCTGGCTGGGTGTTCACTGGTGTCCATCACTGCTGGTCTTTTTGTGCCACTGAAGCTCTTGGCAGCCATGTGGTCGCTGACCATGCACTGGTATTCCTTGGTGTAAACGCTTCGTAATTCGTTGGTCTTCTATCCTAATAAGTCTGGACCAAAGCAAACAAAACCAAACTGGTGCTGACGATGGAGGCAGTTGCTGGGTTCAGTTACACGCATTCTCACTGCTGATCTTGTTTTGCTACTTAATATGGAGCAGATTTGAATCAAGTCCCTAGTTACTCAAATGCAAAAATCTATGTATATAATGTGAAAGGAGCTATGCCCCTTATTATTCATCAGGAACAATTATAGAATCCTAGGACTTGAAGGGACCTTGAGAGGTCATTTAGTCCAGTCCTCTGGCAAGACTGAGTATTACCTAGACCGTCCCTTACAGGTGTTTGTCTAACCTGCTCTTAAACATCTCCAACGATGGAGATACCACAACCTCCTTGGGTCATTATTCAGTGCTTAACCATCATCCTGATAGTTAAGAAGTTTTTCCTAATGTCTAACCTAAACTGCCCTTCCTGCAATTTAAAGCCATTGTCCTATTCTCAGAAGTTAAGGAGAACAATTTTTCTCCCTTCTCTTTGTAACAGACTTTTATGTACTTGAAAACTGTTATCATGTCACCTCTCAGGCTTTTCTTCAGACTGAACAAACCCGATTTTTTCAGTCTTCCGTCTGAGGTCATGTCTTCTGTGTTATTTCATTCTGAGAAACAGTGAAGTCTGTTTAGCTCACTGCCTGTTTTCCTATCTATAAAATAGGGAGAACATTTAATTACCTACCTCACCTGCACGTTGAGGATTATTAATGTCTATACAGTGATCCAAGCATGTAGAACCTATATGTGTGCTAAATATGATTACAGACCCAGGTGTCTTTGTGCAAGTAAGAAAACAGACCAAACAAAGGTAAGTGAAAAATGTATCCTCTTATGAGAAAGAGGTGGGCCATGTTTCCAAATGCCCTTACCCTTTGTTTCTCACTTCCTGCATCTTTCATGTCCAACTGCCACATTAGCATCAGTCTAAATGTGGGGAGCAGCTGTATGGCATCTGCTCAGCTGGATGCAGACCCACTTCAGGCTTTGCTGGTAGGGTTCTTCTGGAGAAAGGAAGATGGGGATTAATGGTAAGAACCAGTATGCTAATATTACTTTAGACCAGGGGTTCTCACAACAGTGTTTTTGGTAGCCTCAGAGTGTGGCCACCAACTCTTGCTGGTGGCCGCTCTGACAATTTTTTGTAAAATACTTAATTAACTTTAGGAAAAACAAATAAATATGCACATACACATTTCCATATCATTCTAATTTATTTATGCAGGGTTTTTTTTTTTTGCAGACTCAATAATAAAACTAATGTACAGTTGTCTCTCTTCTTTACTAAACTGAAATAGACTAGAAACATGAATACGTTGCTTTGCACATTCTAATTTTTTTTCTTGTTAAATCTTGCTTTTTTTTAGACTTCCTAGTTACTAAGTCTCTGAAAAGTGATATTAAGAAACATACAAATATCACTTTTCACAGCAGACTTATTCAGCCATGGCAAGTCTGGGGATAAATTATGCCCTGGATGGGGAGGTGGATATGGAGGCAGCAGGGGACAGGAGCACTGGGGGAGGCAGTGAGGGCCTGGTGTCATGTGCGGGGGCTGACCTTAGGGCAGAGCCCACCATCGTATGTCTGGGATATGAAGCCTAAAGCCTATGGCTGGAACCTGCCACCCGCCATTCCAGGGCTGGAGCCTGACCCCACCAGCCTTGGGAAGATGGGGGAACTCACTGGCTATCTGTTCCTCCAGCATTTGTGTCTCCAGAGGTGGGCAGGGCCCAACCATTGCTGGTGTGGGGGAGGGGGCTGCGGCTTTGCTGACCTCCTCTTCCTTCCCTCCCACCCCCCCAAATCACTGCCCAGGAGGTTGTGACTGCAAGAAGTCACTTGTGGCTGCATATGGCCGTGGTACCGCATTTGAGAAACGTTGCTTTAGACACTGTCAAGTCCAAATCTGTCATTTTAAAGCCCCTTATCACTGCTGCTGTGCAAACTAAGTATTCTGATTTTGGCTGATCAGCATTCTAAACGGCCTCATATCAAAACAGGAACTTCCATGCCTCCCTTTCTGTTGCCATTGTATCATACAAATCCATACCACTTAGCAGTGCTTCATCTGCTCTGCAAACTCTTTTTAGGGGCTTTAAAGCGCGATATATCTTGTGAACCACAGTTCTCATGTAAGGCCTAAGAAATTTGGGAAAAAAAAGTGGGTTAATTGTATCCCTGCTCTATTAGCTTTTTACACCCTCCTTTTAAAAAAAGAGGTGATCTCATATAATGGAACACTCAATGGATTCTTCCATTGGCAGACAGTAGTGTGGGGTAGTGGCGGTCGAGTAATTGTTTAGCCTGCCAACTTCATCCCATATATTAGAGTACTGTCTTGGTCTCTTGGTGAAAAAGGTACCATTCAATCCTTTTCATCTTGCCCCAGTTAGAGATATTAAAAGTCAAGTATAGAAGCTACATGTGTATGTACCTCCCCAGTTGTTTCTGACAAAGCAAACAGACAGATTTACAGGTCCCATTCGGCTCAATGGCAAAACTCCCATTGACTTCAATCGGACCAGGATTTGCTCTACAGGCAAACCAGACTCAAGCTTTGACTGGCCTATTGAAGGGCAGCCATGTTGTACTATGAACCTCCTGCTATGATTGCACTTGTAGAATAGATGGGTCCTGAAGTTCTGCTCTGCCCTAGCCTTTAAACAGAATTTGGGAACACTTCTGAACTTGGTTTAATCATGATCCTGGTTGAAACATGGCTTCAAAATACTAATCTTACAGATTGGCCTAGTCCGTGTTGGCCAGGCAAGCTGTGTTAGAAACTAGTTTAAGTGGAATCAAGTTTAAATGTAGTACTCACTTTGAAGGGACATGGTTCACCTTAGAATCTAATTTCTCTGAAATGTATTTATTATCAATAACATCTAATATTTCTGTAACTGAAAAAGATTAGAGACATTATTTTCCTTTTTTTATTTTCCGTTTGTTCTGTGTACTTGACAGTACTTGGTATATAGTTTCACGGTCTCTTTTGTTTGTGTGGTTTTTTTTCCACACAGCAACGGATGAGAAACACAGGAAAATATTGTCAGACCACCAAAGTTGAGAGGGGTGGAAAGTGTATACTTTTACCTCTGGATGGGTTTTTAATTGACTAGCTTTGAAGTTGATGGGGTCCCTGTTAAGGTATGTCTATGCTACAATGTAAGCCCAGGGTTAGTAGTAGAACTGGAGTTAGCAAATTCTGGGTTTGTTAACCTAGGGCTTGAACATCTACACTCATTTGTAACCTCAAGTTAGCAATTATTGAACCCTGGGTTCCAACCTGGGGCTTCAGCATTTACATTGCATTATGCCGGCCCAAGTCCTACCACCCATATCCCGGACTTCCTAGTGCCCTCCCAAAATGTGGCCACTCAAGCTCTTTGTGCTGCAGTGTGGGAAAACTGACTGTCCAGCAAACTTGACTGTCCAGAGGACAAAGAAGTTGTCTGTAGGATTGTGGTAAGCTTTTAGTGGATTCCCAGAGCGCAAGTCCAGTGGGGTTGTGCCTACGTTGCAAAGCAGTAGGACTTGAACCCTGGGTTCCGCTTGACTCTTAATCGGACCCTGCACCACCGTGCAGTCCTGGAACTCTAGATCTGAGCTCTGTGTTAGCACAATTTGTGTGTAGATGGGGAGGATTAGGCTTGAGCTTGAGTTCAAACCCTGGGCTTACATTGCAGTGGAGACATACCCTTAAAGGCCTGTGTGCATCAGGGCTTTTTTCCGTAGCTCACATAACACCAGTCCTTGTGAATATTCTGAATAGTAATATGCAATCAGAGCATAACAAGCAATCACACCTTTGAGAAATTCTTTCTCTGAAACCTAAGTAGTTTAACAAGGTATAATATTGACTAAATTAGTTTTTGTCTATAACAGGTAGCTGATTGGCATCTCAGAGCACAATGTGATGTTCTTCATTGTGTGTTCATATGATTAGCTTTAGAGGGGTTTCAGAAGGGCACATTTCCCTTCATCTGATGGAACAAAGTGCTCTGTTGGTATTTTCCAACAATGAGCTAGAAACATTACATTTTTTTTAAGGGCCATATTCTCTCATCCTTGCTTGTGTTGAGTAGTACCTTTTTCCACAAACAGCTTTGTTGATTTCAGTGGGACTCCTCATAGAGTGAAGTACTATTCAGTATTAAGGGTGACAGAATAGGTTCCTAAATTAGCTGGGCATTCAAAATACTGATGCCACTAATAGTTTATTCAGTCAGGAAAATTTACTTATTTAGACTCTTTGTAGAAGAAGCGATGCTTTACAGTGTATAACAGTGAGCAGGAGGCTAGAGGCTAGATCAAGTCTTTGTCCCATCTCTGAGAAAATCAGAAAATATCCCCAAAGTATACAAAGTATAATGGAGTTAATAGGGTAAATGTTGGATAAGAGCTGGTGATGGAAACTAACTTCCAGCAGAGTCAATGTCCAAGGTACCTGTTCTGTAATCTATATGTTTTAGCTGAAAATACTAGGTTAACAAAGGAAATTAGTCTCACCAGTGGAAATGTAGGAGAAAACTGATCGGATGAAGGAAAAAGAAAAAAGTGAACTGTTGCAAATGAAATATGCTACCTGCAAAGTCGGCACATATTGCAGGATCTGCTCCCAATCCCACTTCATAGTGTCCTTGCATTGCTCCCTTTTCCTACTACGTAACCTCCTGTATCTCTCTGTTTTCCCCATTGAAGTCCACCTTTCTGTCTCCCTGTTGCAAGTTCACAGGAATGTGAATGGAAGAGATGAGATCTTATTTCATCTGAGAGAGAATCTCATTTTAATGTGAATTGAAGTCCTAACTAAAGCAGTATTTGATATTAGAAAAGCGTTAAATATGTTTTGTTTCAACATTCTGCAATTTTACTTGTATTAATGGCTAGTCTCCCTTTTAATTTTTCAGAAGGACTACAGAAATGAATGCAAGATCATTTTAGTACAAGCTATATTTTTGTTCAGTTTTTGCAGTCCTCTCTCCCACCTTACTGCTGTTTGCTCAGGTTTAGGTTCCTCATTTAGTCAAGGGAACTACATTTCGCTTCTCCCTGTCTAATTTTAACTAGGTCACAGAATAGTAGTTTCCAGCTAGATGATCTGCCAGTGCTGTTTTGGCATGAGCTTTTAGCTCTTTGTATGAAACTAATGAGGGCTAGCAGAATCCCTAAGTACTATTTGAGGGAATGTGCTTCATAAAGTACTGTGCAATTTAACACTGCTGCAGTTTGCTGAAATCCTACAAACAATGAGATAATTTCAAGAAAATAGGGCTATTTTACAGTATCCAGTAGGTTGGCAATGATTTATACTTTTTAATAATAAAATCCTGTAGACAGATTTACTTTTTAAGTTTTTGTTACTGTTTTGCCTGCTTTGAAAGCTGGTTTGTTTAGTTTCTCCATGGGTATTTTGAATAACTTGTTTGTACTGTTGCTGAATGAAATGCTGTTTGTAATAGTACTGTACTACTCTGAATGGAGACAATTATCCCTGTATGTGTAGCACATGTACCCAAGGGGGGTTGTCTTCAGCAGTCAAATGACATGGTCTCAAAAGCTGTTCTAAACTTGGACAATTGGCCTTTTGTGAAGATATGCTGTAAAGAGAGGCCTGGACTAAGATGAAAACAGGGAGTCAGGATTTTTTGAGTTGTAATCCTGGTTCTAATATGGATTCCTGTGGTTTTGGAAGAGGGGTTTATCTGTTTCTCCAGCTTAAAAAAATGGGGATGTCACTCATCTCCCATGGCTACTAAGAGGAACTATCGCTTGATGTTTGTAAATCATTTTGAGGGTAAGAGGCAGGGGTTTATAGTACCAGTATGCACGTAGATCATGATGTTGCAGCCCTTACTCATGTACATAGTTCTGTGGAGGTTAATGGGACTATAGGTGGGTAAAATAATGCAACTTTATAAGATGCCTTTAAAAAAGGTAAAACTTTTTATTACATTTAAATTACAAATATATTTTCAGTTTTGCTGCATCTCACTAGAGCTTGTGACAGGGCCGGGCCAGATGGCTTCCGCCCGCCCACTGCTAAAAGATCCCCCCCTCAGTCTAAGAGGGGGATTCACAGGACCTGGAAACAAGTAATTCCAGGGGACAACTAATGAAATAACAGGGACAGGAGTGCAGTCAAAGTGTCAAACGAAGGGAACCAGACGGGGACACGGAGCAGAGAACCCCGGACAGCGTCCACTGCTCGAAGGCATCAAGGGAGTCAGTGGACGCTGCCCAGAGGAACTCTGCCCGGATACGCGAACAGACGGAGGATTGGAAATAGGCCCTACAGTCACAAGAGACTCTATTGGCCAACCTCCTCACCCTGGTTTTATAGATGGCCTTTTTAGCCAGGGCCAGGAGGAGGCTGACCAAGAGGTCCGGTGACTTTTTGGGGCCATGGATAGGGAGTGCATAAATAAAAAGCTGAGGGGGAAAAGTGGAACCAAAATCTTAACAAGATGTCTAAGGGGAGCCGGAATAGGGGCTACAGCCTGGTGCACTCAAAGTAAATGTGCGCCAGGGTTTCCCTCCTGCCGCAAAAGGGGCAGGTGTCCGGGATAGGGGTGAACCTCGCCAAGTACACGCCCGTGCTCACAGCCCCGTGGAGGAGCCACCAACTGATATCCCTGGTGGGCCTCGGGACCAACGTGGAGTAAAGGCTGGCCCACCGGGGCTCCTCATCCTCTAGAGGTGGCAGGAGGTCCTACCACTTTGTGTTGGGGCGGGATGCGAGGGTATGGAGCATGAGCATGTATAGATGTTTCCTTGGCATGGTCTGGAAGTGGACTGGCTGCAGATCGTGCAGCCTGCTCACGGTGAAGGGGCGGGGGGCTGGTTGGGTCCATGGGGCAGGGGCCCGATAAAAAGGTCCGGTGGGCGGGGTGTGCCCTCTCTCAGGACCTGGTTGAGGTAAACCTGAGCAGCGGACGGCAAAGCGGCTCTCACCTCCTGAAGTACGCACCGGGGAGTATGAGGCCAGGAGAGGCCCAGGCACTGAGCGAGCATCAGGGGATCCAGCCAGTCTCCCCGGTCGTAGTCCAGGAGAGTATTAGAAGGCAAATATATTAGCCCCAGGTTAAGCAGGTCCCTTTTCCCTGGGTAAGGTAACAGGGGCAGTTCCAGAACAAGCAAGAACTTGCTGGAACCAATTAAGGCAGACAGGAGCCAATTAAGAAGCTGCTAGAATTAATTAAGGCAGGCTAATCAGGGCATCTGGTTTAAAAAGTCAGTGAGGGGTGCACAAGGAGCTGAGAGCGAGGGGGCAGGTTGGCGTACAGACGCTATCTGGCATCAGGAGGAAGGTCCTGTGGTGAGGATACAGAAGGTGTTGGGAGGAGGCCATGGGGAAGTAGCCGAGGGAGCTGTAGCTGTCACACAGATGTTACACGAAACACTGTAGACAGCTGTGATCCACAGGGCCCTGGGCTGGAACCCGGAGTAGGGGGTGGGCCTGGGTTCCCTCATCCTCCCAACTCCCTATTGGATACAGGAAGAGTTGACCTTTACTGTGGGTCCCATCGGAGGGGAAGGTCCCTGGCCTGTCCCCTGACCCACTAGGTGGACCAGCAGAGGCTGTGGGGATTGTTCTCCTTCCTTTTCCCCATGCTGGCCATGATGCGGTTAGCTGAGTGAACGGCAGGCTTGAGCCACTAGCAAAAGTGGTCAAACTACCATGAATCTCTGAGGCAAGCAAATCTGCTATTAAGCGCAGGACTCACCAAGGCGGAGGAACTTTTGTCACAAGCTATACAGCAACCATTCTGCATATTACTGTGACAAGTGTCCAATACAGAGATCATTACAATAAAGCTTGAGACCAAGCTGAAATCTTTTACTATCTGTTGACTTTTAACAGTGAGAGTAAGTGCTGCTGCTTGAACATTAGCTTTCATATAATTTGATTCTTTCTCCAGGTTAGGTATTTGCCTCTGGTATACTATTAAACTATTTTCATCTTTTTTAAAAGTTGTTTTACGTCCCACCCTCTTTACACTAATTCCCTAGGCACCTGAAGTAGACTGGTTCCTTGCTTTATTCCTTGTGCATGCCCACTGAGTTGTTATAGGTTGCTCATGAGTGTTGTGTTGGTGTAAATTTTGAAAAAAGAAAACAGCCATGAAATATTACTTCAAAAGCAAATACAGAAAGTTGTTATACTTTGCAAGTATAAAGATAGGGAAAAGTCAGATTTCTGGCAGTGCCTTTGTTAAAATATATGCATTCAATGTACTTAAGTCCTACATATTTCTTATCTTGTGTTACTAACAAAATACCTATCTAAGCTTACTTCACTTCCAATAATGTTTTAAAGTGATTTTTAAGGCATTTGCCATCTGTTGAATTGACAGCCATGAAAACTGAGTTCCTTTATCCATAGAGCAGACAAAAGTTTCCCTTCACTACCCAACCATAGTTAGTATGTTTGCTTGTTCCATCCCTGGCTCCTCTTACCTGCCTGCTGGTAAGACTGTGAATTAATGCCAATTTTTGTTGTAAAGGTGATGGTTTTGGTGATGTGTACAGCTGATGAATAGGTTCTGGGCTGGGCCACTAACTCATTTCACATAAATATTTCTGTAAGCTTAATGGAAGCCTCACTAAGTTTGCATAGCAGGGCCCACGTTTTGAGACCTCTTTATGAAAAAGCATACATATTTGTATACTAATTTGTACATGCAGTTGCCGTGATTGCTTGTGCCAGTCAACTGATAGGCGTTTGCCCAAAGTGAATATGTGCATGCAATTATTGATTTGCGCACAAATTAAGTGCAAATCCATGTGCACAATTTTGAAAATGTTGGCCCATAATGCGTGAGCATTTCAAGAGACTGTTGATTGTATTAATATCATTGCTCTTTATGAGGTCCCCTTTGTGATATTTATAATGAAAAAGAGGTCTAGTCTTTCTAACAGGTCATACTGAGCGCTATCTGCAAATCTCGGCTGAAGTTATCTCAATAAGTACATTGTTCCCTGTGATCGCCCTAAGCTTTAAAATAATAGCTTTATCAAGCTTTTCACTTTGAATGAATGAATGTAGCAAAGGCATAATTGGCCTCACCTCTGAGAGACTATTTCCACTTGTTCTACAGACTGCTAAAATGAATGATTGGGGGATGAGAAAAATTGAAAGCAAAAAGCTTGATGGTTACTCTTATGCGAGACTATTGTGACTCAGCTAGTGAGGATAATAACAGTCTTCAGTGTTCCTAATGTGTTCACCAATCAGGGTCTTTTCAGAGCTGTGTCCACATTGTATCGACCTACACTATATAGCACTTGTCTCAGCTGTGATGGAAAATCACTCAGTATTTTTTGTCCATTTAGAATGAACGCAAACAAAATGTGTGCTACCTGAACCTAATATTTCTGCATGTGTAGAAAATGCAGAAACTAGTACTCAAGGCTGAAGCTGAGATGCCCAAGTACTGTAGATGCAGTAGTTACTCTCCAAAAAAGAAAGATGTTTCTTGATCAGGATGGCTCCATTTCTATGGTGAAATAATTTACTCAGCAATAGAGAGGATGGAGTTTAAAGTCCTGATCCAGCAAAGCACTTTAAGCATGTGAGTAATTCCATTGAAGTCAAATTTAAATTTAAGTATGTGCTTAAGCATTTTGCTGGAGTGTAGCCTTAATTGCCTGTTAAACCCAAGAGAGGGCATCTTGGGTGGCCAAAATCTAGAAAGTGGGGCATTAATTGGGTTAATATCCCCCAATTGCTTAATTTTGCAAGCAGTTATGGGCCTGATCCTACACCAGTGAAATGACATGGCATTTTGCCATTGTCTTGAATGTGAGTAGGATTTGACCCTATGTGCCCCTGGGCTGGATCTGGTGCACCTTATTAAGCAGTGGGTAGCTTACACCACATGTGGAACCTTGGATGTGTGCACTGTATCACGCTTAATGGGATAAGAGGGCCAGAGAGTAAAAAGCTGCAGTCTAGTCCTCAAGTGGATATTAGAGAGAGAGAGAAAACAGACCCTTCTTCCAAGTAAGCAGGAATTTAAACAGGAAACTATTTTTCTGGCTCCTGAGTTGACCGCTCTTCAGCTGTTCTGGTGCTCCCTGTTCAAGAACAGCTAGCTCAAATCATAATTATCAACACTGAAAGAGAGAGGCTATTGTCAGCTGTGTCACTTTTACAATCCATCACTAAGACTCCTCTTGGGAGCTGGAGCAGATAATAAAGCACAGGTTTAGCTTACAGACAGTCTGGTCTCTTCACTTGCTGCATGTACTGTTAATCCTTTAGAAGCCACTTCAGAATTATTACATCTTTATTGATACAATGCTCCAACTGTGTATTAAGTACTTCTCAGATAATAGGGAGAGATGATCCCTGTCCCAAGGAGCTTAGGCCCACATCCTGAGGAGTATTTGTTTACTTAACTCTATTGATCTCAATGGGAGTTAGATGCCTAAACTGCTTTGAACATCTGGGCCTTACAGTCTAAAGGCCAGAGTCTGATACTGTGCCCATGAGTGACCCCACTGAGTTAATAGGGCTACTCTGCAATGCTGCTTAACATGGATAAGGGAATCAAACTGGCTGCAAATAAGGACAAGGTGTGACAACAGAGAGAAGTGGGGAGAATGTAGGAACAGAAATAAGCAATACAGGTTAGTGGGATTGCTTGGCATTATAAAACATCTTGTTTGATTGGTTTTTGGGCGTGGGGTTCTCAAGGGTACTGGTCTGCTCTGTCTTTCCTCAACCTCAAGCACCCTATCTCAATGTGCCACATACCCAGGTAGCAGTCCATGGACCGGGAGTAACAGCTGAAAGGGAAGGAGGAGAAAAACCCTCCTCTGGCAGGTCTGGGCCACCTGCCCCTCAAACAACAGAAAATGGTTCTGCGGGAGGGAGCCCAAGAGCTGACTGGTTTGGGGGAAGGTGATGCATGAGAGAGGGAGCAGGCTGAATGCTATTTTTTTTATGGGATGGGAGTGAGAGTGGTGGGGCGGGGGCAGGATGAACATTCCCCGGGTGGTTTGGCTTTTAACAGCCTGGGATGTTGCCCTCTCCTCGTGTGAAAAATGTGACAACCCAGTCTGTATCTTCTAAATTCCTTCTGCCCTCCTGGAAAACAACTAGGCTCCCTCCGTTGCAGGCCTCTCCTGCTTCTTGGAACACAAGGAGAGAGGCGCAGAAGTAGTGGAGCCCAGACAGGAGGGGCTGTGAGGTTTGCCTGAACTAGTTGTAGGGGGAGGGAAGAGGGTTGCCAGCCTCAGCATTAATTGTGTGGGAGGGGCCCACCTTTCCATCCACAAATCCATCTCCTTGTGCCCCCCTGTGAAAGTCCCAGACAAGCACTCTCTCCTTTCCTCACACCCCCAGCTCCCTCCACTGTGTAACAGATTGCAAAGCTAGTTTATTTAGAGTAAGAAAATATCTTTAAAATCAGCTTTTGTACTTAAAAACTGTTATAACAAAACCCAGGGGTTCCACGCTGGGAGCATTGGTCGCACATTGTGATGGTTTCTCTCTCACAGTGGCAGGACAAGGTTGAGAGGTATGGTGTGGCGTTATTTACATGCTAGGTTAGAGATGAAAGGTAGGAGTGCGTAGTGGGGACAGGTGGGTGTGGGACAAGGAGGGGATTGGGCAGATGGAAAAGTGAATGGGTTGGGGTTTGGGAGAGTGGAGGTGGGGCTAGAAGGAAAGTGATTGGTGATGGAAAGCAGAGAGAATGGTGGGGGGAAAGGAGTGGGAGAGAGGGAAGGGTAGGCTATGGAAAAAGCAAAAACCAGGAAGCATGGTGATATGCAAGCACAAGAGGCATATGAATGGAAAATCTTGTTAGCATTCTTTGCACTGAATATTTCTGCTGCTGCTAAGTTTGATGAATCTAGCACTTTTGCTGTGTATTTTCACAAATGAGTCATCAGAATTTTTTAAAGAAAAACTACCGGAGATGCTAAATCACACTTATTTCCGTATTAATCTCTCCATTAAAGGTAACATGTTTCCAAGAACTTCCCTTTTTCCCATTCCATATTTTATTTTTAAAAAATTGGAGTTTTTAACAATAAAATAAAATAAATGAAAATGTTAAGTTTAATTGATCTGTCATTTTGTTTGACAAGTATATTAATTTTTAAAAGAATGTTACAAGCTAGGTATTAATAGTTGACAATCCAGTAGAGGGGAACCTCCTAATATGTATCTTTGAGGGGTAGGTGGTGGCAAGGTGTGTGGGGGGGAATAGCTTTATGTCTACTAGGATGTGATGCCTCAGTCATTGTCTTTGCTGTCCTATTTTCATCAGCCCTTCAGTGGATTTTGTAAAGTGAGCTCAATGGGATGCTGATGGCTCTAATATAGGGTTAATGCCTACAGTGCTAGGGTCAGAGGATGCATTTAATGCAGGTGTGCAACTTAATGGGTTGTTAATTAGATAGAAGGTAAAAATAAATAGGGAGCAGAGCACAGAGGGTGTGGGTAAGCCAGGGTCCTTTAAGATGAATGCTGAGCTCTGAAACGCAAAACAAATGAATTAACTTACTGGTGTAATCTTTATAACACCAGCTTTGTTTTTCTGTAATGGAATGTCATTGCATGCTCCATGAGCTTTGTACTGATTATCAGAATCTCCTGGACTTTGGCATAGGCAGACTGTAGCCTGTAACATGGGAGGACACTGAGTCTCAGTCTGTAATTAAGTTATATGCTGATATAGAAACAAGAGACATTCTGAGTTTTCATTAACAATTACATTCATCATCATGAAAATGGCTTTGTTGACATTTTCATTATGCAATAGTTGCATCTTGTTTTACCACGTATCCTTGTCCCTCAAAGAAAGGCTCCATATTCTTCTTTTTATCTTCATCACTGGCAACTACAGTTATGTCTACCACTGGCTAGTTTTCCCCATTATGTTCAATATGGGGATGATAATGCGTGCTCTATAGAGTATTGTGTTTTAGAAGCATTAAAGACTTAAGATTCTCAGATAGCAGACTGTGTATGTAAGTTATGATGAAGGATGATTTGGCCACCTGAGATGCTCTCCTGAAACGCTTCACTTCTGAGTTAATTTATACGTATTCCAAGTATCGTTACATAAGTGCCCATGTTTATGAGCCATACATCATTGCTGGCATGACATAGGACAGGTAATCTATCAACCTTCTTTTCTTCAAGTTGAGTGGGTGCTATCTCTTTCACTCTCTCATGCAGATGCAATTATTGTATTTACCTAATTTTCCTGGTTTGAAAGAAAATTGTCTAAGTCATCCTTAATAGCATCTAATTTTTTCTTATCCACTGGGTCCTATTCTTTGGCTTTGTTTGAATTAAACATCATTTTGATTTTTCTGAATACACCTTCTGATTCTATATTCATTACTGATTAGATTCAGTTCTCATCTCACTGCCGTAAGTGCTTTTATGATCGATCTTGTACAGGTGAAGGCACAAGACTAGCAATGCAGCTAAGCCGTGTAATTATGGTTCATAGGTGTCACAGGCATGCCTGCTTGCTTAGTTTAAATAAAAGATAATGGGTAGGGCCCTACCAACGTTCCATTTTGGTCAATTTCACAGTCATAGGATTTAAAAAATCATAAATGTCATGATTTCAGCTAGTTAAATCTGAAATTTCATGGTGTTGTAATTGTAGGGGTCCTGACCCATAAAGGAGTTATGGGAGGATTGCGGTACTGCTACTCTTACTTCTGCGCTGCTGCTGACGGCAGCGCTGCCTTCAGAGCTGGGCAGCTGGAAAGCGGCAGCTGCTGGCCGGGAGCCCAGCTCTGAAAGCAGCCCTGCCACCAGCACCAGTGCAGGAGTAAGGATGGCCTGGTATGGTATGGCATTGCCACCCTTACTTCTGCGCTGCTGCTTTCATTAAAACCAACATTTTTATTTCGCTCTTGACGCTTGCTTCCTGCCATCGTTAATTACCCTTGAGATTAACGTTACTGCTTTGTGCGGATATGTGAAACCGTACCACCGCCACATAGACACATAGTAATCAACCATTGACTCATCTAGATGTAGACAGTAAATAGCTACAATTTCATCAATCTTCCACTCAATGTGGAAAATGCTCATGGAGGAAAAAATATTTGCAGGAGGCAATGTAATTGCTAAAATAGTAGTTGTCAAGAAGACATCTGTGATATTACAGATGAAATATCCATGTTTTGATTATCTTATTCATGAAATCATATTTTGTGACTATTCATTTCCTGTTGTTTTCCTGTATTATAAACCAGAAGGATGAGACTGACCAGCTACTTGCTTTGTCCAGATAGGACACATTTATCATATTTAAAAAATAACCTAGTAAAATGTCACTTTATTAAATTGACATTCTACTGGGTAATTTTTTTTAAATAACAACTTGATTTGCTTTACCCCCAACCAACCCCACATCCTAGCAGAAAAATGCCATTCAAGTTTTAAGGCATCAGTTCAAATAAAACAATAATTGTTACAGAGAGTTCTGCCCACAAACATTCTCTTAATAACAATAATTTTCTGCCTAGAAGGTCTAATCCTGCAGCCCTTTTTCACAAGGGGGCTTATCTGTAGTATTGGGCCAGTGGTACCTTTCATCTTTGAGGTGGTACTTTAGCATATGTTACTATAGTATCTGAGTGCCTCACAATTTGTAATCTGTTTATAATGTGTAATTGTAATCTATCTAATTGTGATACAGAAATAATAGAAACATTCATTCTTCATTGCCATAATGACAATGTCATTGTTACATCCACTGCAAAATGAACACCTCACCCTTGCTTTGCCACATCCCTGTCCTCACAACACTCTGGGAGGCAGGGCAGTGCTATTAGCTCCATTTTACAGATGGGGAACAGAGGCACAGTGAGACTAAATGACATGCCCAAGGTCCCACAGAAAGTCTGTAGCAGAGCAGGAACTTGAACCCAGTTCTCTCAAGACCTAGGATAGTACCGTAACCACTCAATCACCCTTCCTCTCTTCAGGCGCTTCAGACATTCATTGTAATAACTAACCCATACATCACACATTTTCATCTGTCAATATCCAAGTGCTTTACAAAGAGGTGAGGAAACAAGCAAAGCAAAGGTTTCAGAGTAGCAGCCGTGTTAGTCTGTATTCGCAAAAAGAAAAGAAGTACTCATGGCACCTTAGAGACTAACAAATTTATTTGAGCATAAGCTTTTGTGAGCTACAGCTCACTTCATCGGATGCAAAGCGAAGTGAAGTGAAGTGACTTGTGCAAGTGTCTCCCAGTTCTGTACCCTGGACACCAGACCAAAGCTGCCTCCCTAAAACCTGAACTTCACCCTGGTGAAGAAGGTATTAGAGAGTAGTGAATAATTTATTCATGGAATTTCAATTTATTTATTTATTTTTTAATGCTCAGGAGCTGTCTGTGAACAGAACACAGTGCAAATGCATTCTCTGATTTTGAAGATGATCAGGAGTCTTTTCAGTAAATAATTCTTGGCCTGTAGATCAAACTGTAAGTATTGCAATCTAATACCCAAGTCTCACTAACCCATGTAACGTAGGTAAATTATGTAACTACCTCAATTTTTAGTTTTTTTTTAAAGATTTTTCACTGTATCTCTAGAGGCCATTGGCACTTACTAAAAAAAAAACCCCACCTGTTCAGTGATATATAAAATAGACCAATATGGTATGAATTTTAAACTGTGTTCAGTTGTAATATTTGCAGTTCATACTGTGTCAGTTCTATTGATTATCCAACCAGGCAGAAGAAACAATTCCACATGACTTACTTACGGAGCTGAACTGTTAGTTAACTGAATTGCAAAATTTACAGTTGAATGCATGGTTTAAATGTGCTTTTTAGTAAATAAATGAGCATTCAAACTTTAAAAAAAACAAAAAAACAAAAAAAACCTCTTCCCCAAATATTTCTGCTAGTAAAGCTTGAGTGCTTATGTGTTCATGAAAAGTAAATGGAAAAGGGTTACAAACACAATTGAAGTAACATTCATTTTCACACGAGAGAGAGATTTTCAGAAAATATTTTCCGTAAATCATCAATATACTCATTTTGCTTGCCAGCTCAGTAGTATCCATCCGCACAACACCGCCTCTTCACGTATTATATTGTATATATTTCCTTAGGATAAAGTTAACTTATTCAAGTTCACATTTTGGTTTTTGGAGGAGTGTTGTAGTTAATTTTTCAGTAGGATGCATGATCTCATCTCTTATTAGCACCCTCCTGAGTGCTTATTGTTAATATTATCCCCAATTTACAGATGGGAAAAATAAGGCAGAGAGCTGAAATGACTTGCTCAAGGACATAAAGCAAGCAAGCAAGTGGGTGAGCTAGGATGGAAACATGGGAGTTCAGACTAGATGACCATAATGGTCATTTTTGGCCTTAAATCTATGAATCTATAAGTTCCCTGCTCCCAGCCATATGGTCAGTGCTTTACTGTACCATCTGTCACAAGAAAAGATGAGTGAGAAAGATGATGATCATAATGTTAATTCCCCAACTTACATGATGCAGCAGTCCAAGTCCTCAGAATGAAAATACTTAAGTTCCCTGGACCCACAAGTTCAAATCTTTGCAGAGCTGACTCAGCTCTTCAGCTTCCTTAAGCAGATAAATTTGTTCCATACATTACACTGTGCATGGAAAATTTCAGATGAGAACATCTCCTTTATTGAGATACCTGCTTTAGGTTAACATTGGAGGTGTTGGCATCTGTGTCCTTAGCCAAAGTTTTGATTCCTCCACTTTGCTGCACAAGATGTACTGAGCTGGTAGTCATTTGTACAAGTTGACTTCCTGCTCTCCAGCCTAGCAGTGGCAACATGTCAGTGGTCCTCTGTCTATATAGTTTTGTAAAGTACTGTGGGATCCTTCAAGATGAAGGAGCGGATCCTTTGAGCTCCAGAGTCATCTGCTAATATCCATTTTCATCTGCATCCAGGCCCCCAGAATGCCCCCCACCTCCAATAAAGGAACAGGTACCTCCAAATCTCTAGAATGTCGGCAGATAAATATTTGACAGCGGTGTGCTCTGCAAGTGGCCACACAATAAGGAGAATGGAGAGACACCCCCCTTCCCCACCCCCACCCCCACCCCCGGGGTGGGAAGTGAGCATGTATTAATGCATCCAGCTGCCCTATGGGCCTCCTTATTTTTGGTCCAATGGAGAAAAATAAGATGCCTATAGTGAGACTGCATAAAGGGTCTGGGCTAACCTAGTTGTGAGGCACCAAGTTTATCCTTGTACCTATGCAAAGCACCTATTTGACACAGCCCAGACTTGGAAACTGGGAGTAAATCTATAATTTGGAAGGACTGGCAAAGCAGGGGCTTCAGTATTTCCCAATTTTGTTCCCTTTCCAACGCTAAAGCAACATTATGACTTGCTACCCTCAGTGGAGTGGCAGTGCTTGCAGCTAAAACGCATCCTAACGTATACTTTCATTCCAGTTCCCCTAGGGCTGTCAAATGCCCAGACCTACTCGGAACCTTAGAAATGCTACATAAACTCCCCAGGCCCATGTCTGTCATGTATGCTTTGCCGATAGGATTATTTTAAGGGCTGCAATAACTCCCCTTCCCATGCTTCCACAAAGAACTCCAGACCAGTGGAGTTCCTCTTCATTAGCAAAGTCTATTATGTATGTTAAGAATGCTTCTGTGGATCTTAGGCTATGCCTGATACAACACAAGCTTTAATTCAAAGGTTGTGGTGCGAGATGGGGCCCCTTATCCTCTGATGTTTGTTGGTGCAGTAACGAAGAACAAGGAACCCTGATGCAGATTCTGTGGGACTGTCCAGCAGTCAGGCAGCTGTGGAAAGAGGTGGACACAAGACTGAAACTAGCACTTGGCTTCAGCAACTGCACCTCAGCTGAAAATTATATCCTAGGTTATGTACCTACCACGCTGGGTTTAATGCCGCCACCACCAAGACTTTGGTTCCTAAGGGCTGCGATGATCACCCAGCGCTTGATTTTTCCAAAATGGAAGAGTAGGCTTATGCAAAGATAGAGCTGTGCTATTTGGACCTGCCTGAGTCTGCAGCCGAAGAAAGAATAGCTTATCAATGTAGAGAGCCATTATATGAATTCAAAGAAATTTGGACCCCATTTCTAGATACATTGGGTTTGATTACAAAAGTACTGAGAAAAGAAAAGGAGGACTTGTGGTACCTTAGAGACTAACAAATTTATTTGAGTATAAGCTTCCGTGAGCTACAGCTCACTTCATCAGATGCTGTAGCTCACGAAAGCTTATGCTCAAATAAATTTGTTAGTCTCTAAGGTGCCACAAGTCCTCCTTTTCTTTTTGCAGATACAGACTAACACGGCTGCTACTCTGAAAAGTATTGAGATGGCTCAAAGAATACCTGACCTCCATTCCACATACCCCCCTCCTCTTTGTTTCCCTTCCAGTCTCCTCCTTCCAGCCTCTTCCTATTCTTGTGTGTCTTCTCTTATTTTATTACTGTTACTCCCCGCCACACACACACAAACACATGTGTAATGTCTGCGCTATTATCTGGTCTTGCAGCTCTGACAAGTTGTAAAATTGTGTAATTGAATAATTTTCTTGGTGGTCCCAGGAAGTGTGCAGTATTGGGAAACACACATAAAGCTAAGGAGTACTTGTGGCACCTTAGAGACTAACCAATTTGTTGCTTATGCTCAAATAAATTGGTTAGTCTCTAAGGTGCCACAAGTACTCCTTTTCTTTTTGCGAATACAGACTAACACGGCTGCTACTCTGAAACACATAAAGCTATAAGTCATTTACCAGTCTGCACTTTTCAGTCTCTGTTTCTTTATGAAAATCAATACAAAATGAATCACCAAAACAAAAAAAACAAAGGTGTGTCCTGGACTTGACTTGTATAACATCTCTTGAATAATGGCTAAGGTTTATGTTTCCAGAAGGTACAATTTAGATTTCAAGACCCAGTAGTATACGTACTACTATTTTATCCCAGTCTATTTAAAACTACTGTTGCACCAAACCTATTAAATAGCACTTTAGCGGTAATGGTCTATTACATTTGTGCTTGTTGGTGTGTAAATTATTTTCTCAATAGACAGTAATGACTCCATTTTGTCAATCCTCCATCAATTCATGAAAGCTGCAGGGTGCATATGCAACCCGATGATCAGGGAATTACGCATGCAATTCCTGTTATTTATTGTTAAGTAAACAGGCTCTAATACCCAATGCTGTGTATGAGCTTTTGCTTAACTCTTAATGGTTAAAGTATTTACCAGAACAGCTGCTTTTCTTCTAGCAGAGAGCTGCTTGTTTTGTGAAATGCTGTGGCTGTCTTGAGTATAAATATCATTGAATAAAAACCTTTCATTTTGTTCAGTGGGATTTGAATTGCTAAATCCTCAGGTATCACACTAAAAAATTAGTCCAAAGTCTGTTAAAAATCCAAATGAGATGTGTTAAAATAAGGCCAAATATCCAGGTGAGGGATCCAGATGTACATTTGAAATGGGTATGTTCGTGCACATAATGGGTGCCTGTGCATTGTTTGTACACACATGGACTACATTTACCCATCCAGATCTCACTTCCTGTTATCTTTGGTGTATGATTGTACATTATTGCAATGTGCTCAGACATTGTTGAGTGTATATTTCACAAAGAAAAATAATTTAATTGCAGAATAGAGAATGCAAAGGGTGTCCATTCATTTATGTGGTTGCACCCATTCTGTCTACAGATGAAAATTTTCTCCTAACCACACTTGCACAGCAGGTACTTTAAAACCTTAGCTCTGGTATGAGTGACTCTGGCTTCTATTCCTGATTGCTGCTGACTTACTGTGTGATCTTGGGCAGATCTCTTCAGCTCTTTATGCCTCAATTACCCCATCTACAAAATGGAGTAGTAATTCTTACCAACCTCAAAAAAGCACTTCAAGACGTGTGGGTGAATAGTGTTATATACTTACAAAGTATGATTAACTTCAGATGAGTTTTTCCAGGTGTGATTTTTTTTTCCTCTTAATACTACAGCCTTAACTACTACTTGGCACATTTTTAAACTGAAGTAGGTTCCAAAATTTTACAAATGCAAAACAACCAACAACAAAAATACTATCCTATTTTTCCCACCTGCACAAATGTAGGCATACATAGCCAAATCTACACTATTTATTCATAAATTGGGTTAAAATATTAATTCCCTATTGGACCCTGTCACGGAGTCCCTGGGCGATGCTCTGGAACTGCTCCCTACAAAGCCAGTCAGGACTCTGGTGAAATCTCCTCTCTGTGAGCAGCCTGTCTTTAGGGCAAAAAGCTCACACAGCTTCCACCTTCCTGGGTCTGACGTCGGAGCATTCAGCATCCTCTGCCCCTCCGTGCGCTTCCCACCGTGAGTCCACCCAGGTGGGGTCCTGGGGAAGCCAGAGGGTCCTGCACCCCAACTTTGCAGTCAGACGTGACTCTTAGCCAGCCAGTAAATCAGAGGTTTATTAGGTAACAGAAACACTAAAACAGAGAACAGGACTCCTCAGCCGGGTCCATTTTGAGGGGCAGTGAGCCAGACAACCATGTCTGCACTCACCCTCCAGCCCCTCCTCCTCTGGGCTTTGTCCCTTTCCCGGGCCTGGAGGTCACCTGATTCCTTTGTTCTCCAATCCTTTAGCTATCACCTTGCAGGGGGGAAGGGCCCAGGCCATCAGTTGCCAGGAGACAGAGTGTCGGCCATTTATGTACACTGGCACTTTGCTCTGCAACAACTACACCCCCTTATCCCACCACCTAGAGACTTAAGAAATGCATAGGGGAAACTGAGGCACCCCTACAGTATTCAGAAGAAACGTTAAGAACAGTCCCACTTTGTCACAGACCGGAACCTTGCAAGTGGCTTGTAAATTACAGAGCAAAAACCATATAGTCTGCCCATAAATTCCTGAGAACAAAAGGCCACAATGGAACTACTGATGTACCCTGAACTATGGCAATAAAAGTGGTGCTGATCTCATGGATAATGTGAATTCCTTACTTTGCAGAAGGAAGAGAAACTCCCAAGTATATTCCAGTTGGATTTAGGTCCTCTACCTTCAATTCCTGTATTATTATTATTGATTATATTACAATATATTTGTATTACCATAGTTCCTAGGAGCACCAGTGGTGGACCAGCACTGCACTGTGCTAGGCACAGTACAAACACAGAACAAAGAGACAGTCTATGCCCCAAGGAGCTTTCAATCAAAACAACATTTAGGGGACAAGTATGTACATGACTCCCTCCTACTGACATCAAAAGACTTTGAATCCAACTGTGGAATGATAGTTTCAATATGATATCACAATACAAAGGATTAATGATGATATATTTTAGATTTTCATCTTGGAGGCTCCCTAAAAGCTTCTTCACATACAGGAATCACTTAATCCAGTACTGAAATGCAGCCACTTCTCATAATGAGGATGGTGGATAAATTGGCTGTATAACAGCAGGGGAAAAAGGGAGATTTAATCCAATGGCAAACTTGGGCTCCTTACTACCAATAATGTCTTCTCCGAAACTTTGAGAGAAAGGATGGGTTTATAAGGTGGATTGGGACTCAAGACTAGGTGGGGCCTTTCCCCCAGCTCTGCTATAGTCTTCCTTTGTGATCTTGGGCAAATCATTGACTTGTTCTATGCCTCCACTCCCCATCTTTAAGTGGGGATACTGCTATTTTTTGTCTTGTCTATTGAGATGGGAAGATCTTTGCAGCAGGGATGATCTCTTACTATCTATAATGTATGTACAGTCCTTAGCACAATGGGGTCCCAAGCTCCGGTGGGGCATCTAGGCACTATCCTAATGCAAATCCTAAAAAATTAAAAAAGGAGCTACGTGCAGTAAACTGGGTGGCTCTTCGTATCCTTGGGATAAGTCATGTGTTAACATCTAAAGGACAAGTCCTGCAATCCATACTCAGTTCGTACCTGGGGGGAAAAACCCCTTGAAGTGAGCAGAGTAAAGCATGCAGGATCCAGCCTAGATTTTAAAAAAAACATTTGGGTTTGTCAGTTTCAGCCTGAGAATCACTGAGAAGTGACAAGTTGACTCTACTCTAGTGTCCTTCCATCCTAGTTCTGTGATGTAAAACCAATGTTCATTTGCAGAAAAGGAAGGGAGCCATTCGGCATCCTGACAAATCAAAATATAATCACATCTTCCTGATTTCAAAGAACATCCTGCTTGGCAGGTCTCCTTAATTATCCCAGACAGGTGTTTTTCAACAGAAGCTCACTCATTTGTTGCCCTTTCTGCTGCCTTCTGCTTGAGCTAATGAAGCCTCAGTGATATATTTGGAATAATGGAGCAATGTACGTAACCCCAGGTTAGGACAGCACAAGTAAGGAATCATGACTAGAGAAGGGCATTAAAGAGGGGCTGCAGGGGCAAAGCTCCTCTCTCTCTCTGAGCAGAGACATCTCATTATCAGTGATAGGGAGGAAGTATTCCAGCACTAGGGGGGAAAAAAGTTGCTGTGTTTTAAAACTGTTGTTTGATAGCTTGTTAATATGCAGGCGCTGCTCTGTGAAAGGATCAGACTGAGATCTCATTACTGTGGCTTTTACATCCTGTAGTGTTTGTAGTTAGTGAAAAGGATTGCCACTACTTCCCTGGGGTAATTCATTTAGGGCCTGATTCTTTGTAAAAATGCATATGCACATTTCATGGTTGCAGAAATGTCTGTGTGTTTGCCAACACTGGCTGCACAACCTGGATACTTCTGCATGAAAAGAATTGTTTAGCTGTCTGGCTGTGTGCTTGCACAAATATCTGGCTTATGCATGCCATCATGGCAACTCCTCGCACATGTTTTTGAAAACCAGGCCCTCTGGGCCTCAGTTTTCCCCTCTATAAAATAGAAACGGGAATACCTTTTTCACAAGTGGGTGACAAAGATTAGCTGGTATGTATAAAGTGCCAGGGTGTAATCCTGAGACCATTTTTGTACCCTGTTCATATGAGTAAATCTGCAGAGGACAGTAGGATGAATCATGTTTGCAAGAGCTACTTACATGAATGAAGGTTGAGGGTCAGCCCCTAAAATTCTATGAGAGTAATTGATGAGTATGCTTTACTAGCCTATAAGTAATTATTATTTTATTTCCTCAGATCTGTCTATGGTGTATGGAGAAGGCTCCTTGGTTCCGACCACTCTGTGTTTTCTGCCAGTCAGACTCAGACAGACATGTATTGTGACAGGGTCAGGCCAGATGGCTACAGGAGAGTGATAGAAGGCAGATATATTAGCCCCAGGTTAAGTAGGTCCCTTTTCCCTGGGTAAGGTAACAGGGAAGGTTCCAGAACAATCAGGAACTTTCTGGAAACAATTAAGGCAGACAGGCTGATTAGAACACCTGCAGCCAATCAAGAAGCTGCTAGAATCAATTAAGGCAGGCTAATCAGGGCACCTGGGTTTAAAAAGGAGCTCACTTCAATTTGTGGTGCACGTGCAAGGAGCTGGGGGCAAGAGGCGCAAGAAGCTGAGAGTGAGAAGATGTATGACTGGAAGACTGAGGAGTACAAGCATTATCAGACCTCAGGAGGAAGGTCCTGTGGTGAGAATAAAGAAGGTGTTGGGAGGAGGCCATGGGAAAGTAGCCCAGGGAGTTGTAGCTGTCACACAGCTGTTACAGGAGCCACTGTAGACAGTTGCAATCCACAGGGCCCTGGGCTGGAACCCGGAGTAGAGGGCGGGCCTGGGTTCCCTCCATCCCCCCAACTCCCTACTTGATACCGGCAGAGTTGAACTGGACTGTGGGTTCCACCTGAGGGGAAGGTCTCTAGCCTGTTCCCCGATCCACTAGGTGGATCAGCAGAGACTGCGGGGATTGTTCTTCTTCCTTTCCTGATGCTGGCCAGTGATGAGGCTAACTGAGTGAACGGCAGATTTGAGCCACGAAAGTGGCCAAACTGAGGGCTGCTGTGAACCTCTGAGGCGAGAAAATCCACCAATAAGCACAGGACCCACCAAGGCAGAGGAGGAACTTTGTCACAGTATCTTCTAAACACTAAAATCCAGCATAATGGTACGTAGCCCTTGAGGGCATTTTTGCATTAGTCATCGGCCACTTTGAAGGAAGCTTCAAGCACAGCTACGTCTCTCATGACACTTGTTTGAGTCGAAAACCAGGGCTCGAGTTTGACCTGAGATACATGCACGAAGAGCTGTTTTTCCTTTATTTCTGCAATGCATTAAGTGTAAGCACATTCCCCACACAGTCTATCAATAACTGAAACACTTTTCAACCTTCGCCACTGTAATTAATCAGAAGTGACCTCAGAACTGTGAAATCCTGCTAGAAAAGGAGTTTTTCCTGAAAGGCAAAGTTTAGGGCTGTATTTTCCCCCCAAAGTATTTTTTTTCCAGCCTGAAGCAAGAACTGTTCTGGTTGAAAATCAATACCTGTCTTCCTCCTCCCAGTCTGCTCAGATGCCAGAGGAGGTAACTTAGATCTGAGCAGTAGCTATAAAACACCTAATTAACCAGGAATTACTGGGTAAAATCTCAGCAGAGTTGACTCACTCCTTCCAGCTTGCTAGGTAGAGGAATTAAATTCCTTGTTTACTATGTGTGGATCTTTCTGACAAATCCTTAAAAACAAATATTTATTATTAAAGAGCTCATGGCATTTTCTACAAGAGAGAATTTTCCCTAGGTGCTAACTAAAATTTCCTTTCTCTCACATTGTTGTAAAGGGTGCTCCTGGAGGCCTAGCTCCAACCTTAGTTGGTTTTAACACAACATTTGGGAATGAGGAACACTCATTTCAGAATTTCTTGGGAAGAAGTCTTTTAGGCCTTATGTGTGTGTGAGCGGCGGGAACAAAAGGGGGAATTAACACTGACTGTGTACACTCCACCTCCAGAACTATTATATGAATTGTGTGTTCATTTACTGTGAGTGCACATGCCAGCCAGCTAAGTGCAAGTATAAATTAGGCATCCAACTGCCAATTAGGCATGCAAGAGTCAGACCAATTCAAAACATGATTCTGTTTATCTTTAAGGTTCCAGTACCTGCTTTTGTATTTTATGCACGCTCTATTTGGGGAAGAGGATTAGTTTTCATGTTCTAAATAGTATGATTATAAATTCTGGTCTAGAACTAAGAACAAAAATTTTATTTTTTTAATCCCCTTATTCAAAATAGGTGAGGATTTTCTTTGCTGAATTGCAAAAAGAAAAGGAGTACTTGTGGCACCTTAGAGACTAACAAATTTATTTGAGCATAAGTTTTCGTGAGCTACAGCTCACTGCATCCGATGAAGTGAGCTATAGCTCATGAAAGCTTATGCTCAAATAAATTTGTTAGTCTCTAAGGTGCCACAAGTACTCCTTTTCTTTTTGCGAATACAGATTAACACGGCTGCTACTCTGAAACTTTGCTGAATTGGGGATTCCAATGCATAAAGTGCTTAAGCAACTGCTTGGCTTTAAGCACCTGCTCACATGCCTTGTTGAACAGCATGTGTTTAAAAGCTTAATTGGAGAGCGATAATTTTTTAATAAACAAACACCACAAAATATTAAACAGTGTGTTTTTTCCAGCTCATTCCTCTCCTGATATGGTCGACTGAGACCCTAGAACATTCCATGTGTGTTGCATCATCATGCAGAAGCTGAGATCTGATCTCTTCAGGAACTCTTCCTTTACTATCTACAGGTTTGTTGCCCTGAACCTTGGGGTACTCAAAATCCAAACCCAGCTCCAGACGACAAACCCAGCCCTTTCTGTATGACCAAATAGAACCAAACCCCTGGATTAGAACACCCCAGTCTTTGGGATGTTTGGAATAAGATTCAAAAGTTGGGCCTTGATGCCATCTCCCATAGAGATCAGGGATGGTAGGCTCAGCCCAATGGACTCACTTGTCTGCTTTTTGCATTTAATATGTTAAAACTTCTAATTTCTTATAATGCGGCATGATTGCATTAAATGATACAAGTCAGGTTTATTTCCACACACACACACTGTCAATCTTTTTTGCTTATATCCCAGTGGAGTGCATGTATGCTGCAGCATGCCAAAAGTCCTGAAAATCACGTTTCCCTGGAAACTACGTTAGAGAGAAATGATACTTTTCTCATTTTTTCCCTGGAAACTACGTTAGAGAGAAATGATACTTTTCTCATTTTTTCATACTTTTGAAAATTTATATTAGATTTGGGACTAAGTTTTCTGAAGATTCACAGAAAAAATTAAATTGTTGCCTCCATCTATACGAGGAAGGCAGCGTCTCTGCATTCTTCTCTTTAAATGTAGTTACAGGATTCCTTTACTTCATGTCCCTGGTCTTCACTCTTCATTTTATTATGGATGAATAAAAATAAAGGCTTTCTCCCCAACAATGCTTATTTGGAAATGACCCTAGCCCACTTTCCACAGCGAGGAGGAAAGAGGGATGATACCTGTGGTTTATAGGAGATTGCAAGCAAAATTGTTTCAAAATGTTCTCTGCACTAGTGTATGGGATTGAATGACTAATTGGGAGGGTGTTTCAGGGCTTTGGTTTACTTTATACACTCCCCATCCTGGTACCACAGTGAACCAGCAGGAACTAGTTACACAGACAAATTATTCTAACGAATCATATTTTTGGTTGGTGCTCACACAAGGAGGACCAGAAAGCAGAGGGTTAGTGCATTACAATTTGAATCCATTTGTACATTTTGTCCTTCCAACAGATGTGCTACTGAGAGGTTCTCCCCTGGACATACACCTTCCCTGGGCTACATGCAGTGTGAAGCTTCTTGAAAGGTTTGGATAAGTGAAGCTTATGGATCAGGCTTAGGCTCGCTAGGACAAGGTAACTTATCAGCTGCAACACTGGGATGGGGAGAATCAGTAAAAGAGTTTGCTTCACTGGATCAGACCATCTAGTTTGACACCTTGCCACTGGCAATGATCAAAACCAGATGCAAAAACCTCTCCCCATACATTATAATATCCCCGCCTAATTGTGCAATTCTGTATGTGTAATGGGGACATGGTTTCCTGGTGAACAGCTCACACCCTGAAGCATATTTTACTGGACCTATTAGCCAGCATAACTACAATTATTACTGATCATAGCCATTCAAACTCCATTTACAGTATTTGACATCTTGTGGCAGTGAGTTCTGAAGGCTGACAATAGATGATGTGAAGCAGCATTTCCTTATGTTTACTTCACTTGTCCCTGTGAATGGCATGGAGCAGGAGCATGCAGACAGATATCTGCAATTTTTGGCCAGCTGGCCACAACTTTATTTAACACTCAGATAACACAGACAGGATAACTCCAGAGAGGCGATTCATCCTGGCAGCTGTGAAAATGGAGAATAGGGGAACATGTGCTCCAGACCATTCTCAACCTTCCCAGAGGCTTCCATTCAGAGCCTCTCCCACCCTCCAGGCATGTCCAAGGACCAAATGAGCCCACCTAGGGTGGGATCCACAAGGAACTTTGGTGTTGCAGTGCTGTGTGCCGTGGTGCCTAACTTTTAGGTGGCTAGAAAATCACAGGAACAAAACTGTGAACCACAAAGCCTAAGTTAGGCACCTAGACTCCCTCTCCAATTTGTGGAATGCCATCCACAAATGCCAGCATGCTAGGCAGGGAGCTGCCTAAACCAGCCAATGGGAGATGATGACCAAAAGCATGTGTCTTAAGCCCCAACCCCTCTAAGTTCAGTGCCTCAGCACTTGTCTACACACAGAACCCTACAGCAGCACAGCTGAACCATTGCAGTGCTTCAGCGTAAACACTACCTACTCTGATGGGAGGGTGTGGCAGGGCCCCCTTGCTAGGTTCACAAAGTCACACTGAGACCCTGGGTTTTGTAACCACTGGTGCGCTTTATTCTTAGGCTTGTTCCCACCACCATTTCACCAAGTACAAGTAACCATTCACCGTCTGCAGGCAGGAGGGCGGGCGGAGATATCGCCCTGTTTCTATTCCCTGCCTTTTTCCTTTCCTCCTGCTCTTCCCTGGCTTCCTTCCCCTCAGGCTTTTATGCAGCCCCTGGCTAATTAGGTAACAGCTGTCTTCGCCTTCCCAATTAGGGCCAGGTTATCTCCAGCCCACTTTAATTGGTTCTCCTAATGAGGAGCAGGCATGACAGAGGGCTGAATCTGCAACCCTTTGCCCAGCACCTGTCACAGAGGGATTCTCCCATTGTGTAGGTAATCCATCTCCCTGAGAGGCAATAACTAAGTCGATGGAAGAATTCTTCCATTGCCCTAGCACTGTCTCCACGGGGACTTAGGTTGGCTTAACTATGCTGCACGGGGGATGGATTTTTTACGCTTATGAGTGATGTAGTTATGCTAACCTAATATTCTAGTATGGACCAGGATGCAGGAAGGCATCTATCTTTGCTTGCAATCCATAAAATGGGAAGATAGGCAGTCAAAACCCTAAGACACATTCCAGACCCAAAACAAAACAACCAGGGAGCCGGGGGGGGGGGGGACCTCCCTTATAACCTTTAGCCTACTGTGTAGTGTATTCACCCACGATATAGGAGACCTCCCATTCAAGTCCCGTCTCCTCCTGCGGGGCAGAAGCAAGTTGAACAGGGATCGGCCACCTCTCAGATGAGTGCTTAACCATTGGGCTATGGAATATTCTGATGCGGAGCGTCCTCAATCTCTTCTATTGAAGTTGTTCCACTTTAATTAAATATTAATTGGGCCAGCAAAAGCGTTAGTTGCTCTATAGCCAAGTGGTAGGGCACTCAGTTGAGAAATGGCATCCCCCCGGCCTGTTTTGTGTGCACTTGCCTGAGGAGTCCAATCCAGTAGGCAGCCACTGAGCACGCCTACTGGATCAGGCCCTGCATGTGACTTAGGTGGCCAAATGCCCATCTTCCCCCATTCCTGAATTTCTTTGGAGCTCAGGCAGGAGCACCCACTCTGCACTCTGGCGGCCATGCCTCCTGTCCGCCCCACGTTCCGGGGCTAGGGTGCTTGGGCAGCCTGGGGCTGGCAGTGGCCATTGTGGTGGTGGGGCTCTGCTGGGGGCAGGGCCTCGGGCTGAAGGGGTGGGGCCAGAGGCTAGCCACCCCGAACCACTGGTTCATGTACCGCCCATGTCCACACCATTCTTGATTGTATAGACCTCTGTCATATCTCCCTTAGTCATCTCTTTGCAGAATAGTCCTGGTCTTTTTAATCTCTCCTTATGTGGAAGCTGTTCCAAATCCTTATTTATTTTTGTTGCCTTTCTCTACACCAATTCTAATATATGTTTTTTGAGTTGGGGTGACCAGAACTACATGCAGTATTCAAGGCATAGCCATACCATGGGATTTATATAGTGGCATTATGATAGTTTCTGTTTTAGTATCTATCTCTTTCCTAATGGTTCCTAACATTGTTAGCTTTTTTGACTGCCACTCCACATTGAGCAAATGTTTTTAGAGAATGATGACGCCAAGATTTTTTTCTTGAATGGTAACAGCTAATTTAGATCCCATTATTTTGTATGTGTAGTTGGGATTATTTTTCCAAGTGCATTACTTTGCACTTATCAACATTGAATTTCATCTGTTGCCCAGTTTAGTGAGATGTCTTTGTAACTCTTTGAAGTCAGCTTTGGACTTCACTATTCTGAGTAATTTTGTATGATCTGCAAATTTTGCCACTTCATTGTTCACTCCCTTTTCCAGATAATTTATGAATATGTTGAACAGCACAGGTCCCAGTACAGATCCTTGAGGGATGCCACTATTTACTTCTCCGCACATTGAAAACTGATCATTTATTCCTACTCTAAGTACAGACTTAGCTTCTATTTAACTGACTTGTTGCTTAGTTTGTCAGTTGTAGTAGGTAGCTGAATGGCTCTGGGATTCACAACATTAATGCTTTTTATTTGATTCAATAGAAGCTCAATAAATTCAAACCCCCAGGAAGGGGCAGTTTACAGAAGAAGAATCCTTAAGTGACCTATTTATGTTCCCTGTTCCTATGCTCTGGATCTTGCCTAATAACCTTTTAATGTGTCTGGCACATCTGGGAATACAGACACTCCCTGGGTTACGCAAGACCTGACTTACGCAAATCCGCATTTACGGAAAAAGTTCCGTAAGCTAGAAATAGAAGGGTTTTTTTTGTTTGTTTTTTTGGGTTGTTTTTTTTTGCATAACAGTCGGGTATATGTTTCCGACTTACGCAAAATCCAGATAAGTCGGGGAGCATCTGTATGGTGCAGGAAAAATCTCTCTTGGCTCTTTAGTTTTTTTAATAGATAGCCCAATCCTGCCACACTGGCTCAGGCAAAGTCCCATTGATCCCACAGCTTTTATTCAGGCTCAGAGACTTTGTAGGATGAAAAGATCAGGGAGCACTCTATTCAGTGTTCCCTGAGTCTGTTCTATATTTACCAACTTAGCGATAACAGAAATACAGTGGGGGAAGCAATCTCATGCACCTAATTAATTTGCAGGAGGTTTATCTATTGATCACAAGCAGATGAGACAGCTTGTTTGTATATCCTTTGTCCTAGTTTTCCTCTCTGTTTAAAGATCTGGGAGATGAAACATCTATGCCAAGAAAAATGTTGCTCAGCTTACACTTTCTACACAAACCCATCCCTGAATGTAGAAATTGGTAAAGTGTGACAGTGAGGAGCACTACCTGGGATGTCTTGCACTACAGTTGTGTTAGGTTGTGTTAAATTCCATAACTGCTGGCTGTTTTGAGTTAGGTGTCATTGGCAAAAGCTATTTATTAGTAAATGCATGGACCAAGCTTTCATAAATAGCCTCTAACTTGTCCATTTTGGTGCACAATAGTTTGCATGCAGGAAACATACATTTGCACTTGGGAATGGGGGTTTGTGTGTAGAAATCAGGCCATCAGATGGCTATTTATCCCACTTGTGCAAGAAAATGCCCTTTTGTGTTTGCGAATATGGGGGATGTATGCACAAAAGCTGTGGGAACTATTTTAGGATCCTGGCTGAAGCTTCTTGGAAAGTGTCATCTTTTGTTTGAGTGGAGACCAGCTGAAGTGAGGGTTTACGAGTTCTGTTTTGTAACCAGTTTAGCAATATTTTAATAGTCACTTGGTCTGACATATTAGTCAGTCCAAAAAGTCCAGGTTTCTAAACTCCGTACTGGGGCTGAAGGAGCCATAATCAGAGATTCTTTATCACAGTGTTTTAGATTCTCTGCTTGATTTGACCCTGCCTACCATAGTAAGGAATTACCTCAGCCTCATTGTCAGCATCATCATCATCTTCTGGATCAGAAGGAGGAGCAGCGTGGTTAAAAAGGTAGCAGTCAGGTAGGAGACAGCCACAAGGAAAGGAAGCAGTTGTCCTGGCTGTTATTCCTATGCTGAACATTTCAATATTGGTGACTATCACCACACCATGAGTGAGGATACTTTGCCTTCTGGTGCCATTCGGGGCTGCCTTCAGCCCATTCTTTCTTTCTGAACAACCTTAGCTACATCATCTGTGTCACACTGGAGACAAGGCTATACATCAGGTCTTGACCCTTTGCTGCTTTTGCCACCGAATGCACATGGTTTTTCAAATGGATCAACAGCAGCGCCCCCTTCTAAGGCTTTTCTGTCCCGCATTGGGTCCCATTGCTGCCTTCTGAGCAGAAGGCTTCCAGTCACTTGGATGGTGCTTGTCTGGAGGCTGTGTGACATGCCCTTGTTATGTCTGATTCTTGTGAGCAGGCACCATATATTCATGATTCTTCCTCTGGAATTCCCATGGAGAACAAGATGCTTGTGAATTTCACTCTACCACCTATTTGCATGAAAATGCAAATGTACTAAATTGCTACAGTGGGAGGAGGGAGAAAAGGACATCTTTTCTGAGGGGAGATCTCATGTTCTGCAGCAGAGAACCCCAATGAGTCCTCCAGCAAAGCCAGGGTAGATCAGACATGACACTCCCAATATTTCTAAGATTAAAAAAGAAGAAAACAAAAACACTTTTTTGGGAGGCAGGAGAAGGAAGTGGGGGAAATCTAGGCAATCTTTTGATACCATGAAGTATAAACAGAAAAACAAAACAGCCCTCCCTTTTCTCCCTTAAGTTATAACAGAGCTTCTAAAATATCATGGTTAAGGTGATCACAGCTGCAGGCTAGTAACTTTGTTCACACAGGTACTTTCTCTCCAGTGCAGTTTTTGATTTGACCAAGAGAGATAATGTTAATGGAATCTTTTCAGACCAGGATTTCATGAAACCAGAGCTGTAAAATAGCTGGACTTCAAAAAGAATTGTACAGTGTGCTCACACTATTGACCTTATGTGTTCTCCAATTCCAGTTAATATATGGCAAAAGAAATCTGGCTGTTTCAGGAGCTGTCTCTCCTATGATACATCTGGGCTTAATTGTCTCCCCAGGCAGATCACTGCGCACTCATTGCTTTTCAAACATGTTTTGTACTTTTTACTAACGCCTTGTTTTCTGTAGAGCATTCAGCACACTTTATATAAAAATAACTTTTATTGAGTTTCTCTGCAGCACAAGGAAAGCTACAAGTAGACTTCACAATACGCAACCCTACCGGTCTTAGTACACTTGTTACGTTGATTGAAAGATACATTTTTAACAAGTATGTAATAGTCACTTAACTGAGGCTATTACAGATCCAAATACTGTAGACACAAAACAGAACATCGTCAATAAAAATTGACTTGAAACGGCACTATTTAGCTAATCAACAAATGTCACTGGAATGATTGGATTATATCATTTCTTTTATTCTTAGCAAAGGCCAAGAGACACAGTTATCTTTACAGCAGCTAAGTCTAACTGGGAATCACAATGTCAGGGATTTTTTAGGGCAACTTTTCAACATTTTGGGTTCCTATTTGAAAATGTAGGTTTCAGGGTCCTGAACTCTAGTTCCTTTCTACAGTCCTGTTAAGTCTGAGCTCTTACTGTGGTAATTAATTATTATGATCATACCAAGAGGCCCCGCCTGGAATCAGGAGGTACCATACAAACTATACAATCCCTGTCCTCAAAAATATTACCATCTAAACAGGGAAGAATGACAACAGATAGGATGGGAAAGCAGAGGCAAAGTGACTTGGCAAAGGTCACGCACCAGGCTGGGAATAGATTTGTCTGGGTTTCTTGAAAATAGTGCTGTAGTCACTGAACCACAAGACCACACAGAAAGTTCTTCAATGCTTACATTTGTTCCTTGCAACAGCTGAACCAGGATTTCTGTTCAGGTGGGTGATGGGTGATCCTGGCCGGGGGCTGCAGGCTGGGACTTACTGAAATGGAAGACCATGGAACTCCCTTATTCCAGGGTTGCCACTCTATAAATCAATTCCTAAAAGTGTTTCTAAAAGCTTGGAGAAGAGGCTTAAGCCATTCACTGGGCCTCACCCAACAGTGTAATGCCAGAGGGGCTGTGAGTGTGGAAAGGTTAGTGTCTGACTCGTGCTATAGTTCAAGGAAAAAGTATAGAGGTACTGCCCAGTTCCCACCAGGCTGACCTGAGTCCCCCAATCCCACAACAATCCGTGATCTTGCTGTATTCTCATTACTGTTATGCAAGTCTATTATGAAGGTTATTATAGATCGAACCTGTAAATCAACATGGTGCTTTGTAAACAGAGGCGTGATATAGCCAAAGAGCTTACATAAGAAAAGGCAGACACAGGGCAGCACTTCAGGAGCAGTGGGTATAGGGGGAGAAAAAAAGAGGAAGGATTTCCTGTAGCAGTGAGTTTTATGGAGGGATTTGAAGGAGCAGAGGATGCCGGAGGGCTCAGAGCAGAGAGGCTCCAGGCCAATAGAGTCAATCATAGCTGTAGGTGGAGAAATTCTGTCAGTTTTTCAGCAAGAATCATACAAGACTAACAGGACAATAGCAAACTGATGCGTGAATGTAGTCTGTTCTGTTCATGTGAACTTCAGTGGGGCTAATTTTGTCCATTAACCATTCTAAGAGTGAGACATACTTTCTACTTACAATAGGCAGCTGGAGTACTGTGGTCACTGCTTTTCATGCTAATATTGTCTCATTGCTTCCTTGTGCTCCTCACATCTGTTTTGTCTTGTCTTGTCTGAGACTTAGATTGTAAGCTCTTTGGGACAGAGAAGGTCTTTTTGTTTTGTGTGTATACAATGCCCAGCACGGTGGGGTCCTGGTCTGTCATAGGGTTCCCAAGGCGCTATCACAGTACAAATAATTATAAATGGGAGGTTTTTGAAATGTTTGCGCCTTCTCATGCATGTGTAGTACACTGGCTATGAGAAGAGAACCTCACACTCATGGCAAATATCCAGTGGTTCTCAAACTTTTTTTTCCATGGACCATTTGAAAATTGCCGAGGGTCTCAGCGGACCACTTAATGAGCTTTCAAAATGTTGTTTGTATCATTAGCTATCTATTGTGAAACCCTTTCTCCCCTGCCACGGCAGCCCCAGAGCTGGGAGTGGGAAGGAGGGGGGGTTCTCCTCCGCCATAGCAGCCGCAGAGCTGAAGCTGGGAAGGAGGGCCGTCTCTCCCCGGCAGCTGCAGCCCTGGAGCTGGGGCAAGTCACCTTTTCTCTGGCTACTGCAGCCCTGCACATCCCAAATTCCCTCCATCCCCTCTTCTCACCCCACTGCCCCCTCCCACCTACCCCCTATTCCCCCCAAGGCCACCACCTCACCTTACATATGCGTCTTCTCCAGGGTCCAGGCACCTAATTAGTGGAGCCGCGCCTGCTAGTGGAGCCTCCACTCATTAGATGGGTGGCCCTTCATTCTCTCGTGTGTGGCCACCCAGGTGCCCATCTTAGAGGGAACTATCCGCGGACCACCTGAATGGAGCTTGCGGACCACTGGTGGTCCACGAACCACAGTTTGAGAACCTCTGGGTTAAACTATATATTACTTACAGAGGGCAAGATTAGATTCTCTGCACCTTAAAGTCTTTAAACCACTATTTGAGAACTTCAGTAGCTCAGGCATAAGTTAGGGGTTTGTTACAGGAGTTGGTGGGTGAGATTCCGTGGCCTGCGTTGTGCAGGAGGTCAGACTAGACGATCATAATGGTCCCTTCTGACCTTAAAGTCTATGATTCTATGATTTACATTTTGGGTTTCTTTTTTGTAATAAGTACCAATCCCATTTTGGCTCTCTAGGTACCAGTAGAGCTCTTCTGGGCATGTGTAGGAGGGTGAACACAGACATAAGTGCCATGGGATTAACACACATCTCTCCATTCAGCCCCCCATGAGAGAGCATGAGAAGTTAATACTGAACACGCTTACCCCCTGAAAGGACTATCATCACATTCTTCAAGGGAAATGAATTACGGTGGTTTTGCAAAATACGACAAAGAGATAAGACAGCTCCTCAAATACATGGGTGGATTGACTCACTTCCAGCAGTGTTGGAGGGAATTGTGAGGTTGGATCTTTAGCTTCTTGGGGCACAGGAGTTTAATGAAAGCTCTTCTAAAACTGTAGTGGCATAGGGGATACAGGACAGGATTAACAGCAGAGTTGATCCACAGGAGCCAGAAGGAAATCTCATACCAGTAATGAGGGATGCAGTGGCCATGGCAAGCAGCTCGGATGATCATGAGGAGGGTGTATGGTGCCCAGCAAAGCCCAAAAATGCTCACTATAACTGCCAGTGATTTTGCCACCTTCTTGTCTCTGGAGAGCCTGAAACGCTGTGTGATGCTCTGGGAGACCATCTTCATCCGTTTCTCTAAAGACATTGTAGATGCTGAGTGTTTATAGCCCCTCTTGTTGAAAGACCTTGATTTCTCACCAAAGGGCCCAGAGCTCTTTGAGTCTGATATCTGTGAGTCTTTCACACTCTGACTGGCATTGGCAGCTCCTTGTTGTGTTTCACATTTAGGAAGGTCTAGGGTTTCACCTGGCTCTTTCTGGTCCCACTGACAGCATTTTAGGGAAAGCTTTCCTTCCGGGCTCATTTCCATCTCTTCCATGAACGACTGGCTTTGTACTTCGTGGAAGATGTCTAGGCGGATTTTGGTGCGTTTCTGAATGTTCAGGTAAATGCTCAAGTTGAAAAACAATACACTGATGAAAGGGGTGAAAAACTCCAGTGTGGATGCCGTCATGAGAAAATACCAGTTGTAGAAAAATTCAGCATAGCATTCCCCATCAGGTATGATGCTCTGGCCTGTTACATATTCCCAGCTGATAATTGCAGGTCCATAGAGCAGGAAAGCTAAGACCCACACCATTACCATCTTCAGCACTGCTTGCTTGGTATTACCTTGCTGAGCTCGGTATGTGACCTGGAGGGGAAAAATCTTTTCTTAGATATGACTAAATACATTAACTGACTTAGACTGTTTTACAAATTGTAAAATTTCTGGCAAAGTTGCTATGCAATATCTCTGCAGTGTAAAAAATACATGTGCTGGAGACAGCAGACCCAATCACTACATAAATCACACTCCCACAGAGAAGAGCTAGGACCTGGTCCTTTAACTCCAAAACATACTTGGCTCATGATTGGCTTAGAATAGTCCTGAACTGAGTCAGTACATTTCAGGGAGATATTCACCATTTATGTCAATGAATCATTCTTGATACATAGCCCCAATTTGGTATCTGCTTTTTAACCCCATTTCATAGATGGGTAAAATGAGGCAGAGAGAGATTGGTATTTGTCCAAGGCTGCACCTTGAGTCAGTGGTAGAGCTGGGAATAGAATCCAGGGAGCCTCAATGTCTAGTCTGCTGCCCCAGCCATATGCCTATGCTTTCCCTGAATGCACTTTGAAATTGTTAGAAGGGCCCACGCCAAACTCCTGTGTCCAACACATGTGAGGTTTGTTGCAATTTGGCCCCGGATCTCTGAACTTTATGCATTGGGCCCCTCTGTAGATATTTTGTTCTGTACTTGGAACCCTTCTAGCCTGTGAGTTGCTGTTCACCTCCTGTAAGGTGCTGAGCACCCTCAATTCCCACTGTAATAATTGTGCATTTAGGACACCTTGCAAGATTCCACTGCAACCTGTGCGCCAGTTCCTGAGTGAGACTGACTGTAACTCTCACTAAAATCAGTTTGTTTACTCTGGAAATAACCATTCAAGTTGGTAATAAACTGTTTACCTCACTCAGATTGACTGGCTGTCACTCAAACACCTTCTTCACAGACAGCGTTTGAGGGACAATCTGCTTCATGGGTTCTGAACCTCAAAGGATTTGATTGTTTAAAAAAACACACACCTGAAGTCAAGGCTTGCAATTGAATTGTATATTTCCCAGGAATTTGTCTTTCTCCAGGCTAAAAGATTCATAATTTCCCAAGGAATCAAACAGCTTTTCTTTAGCACAGATGACTCCAGACAATAAAATGAGGGGAAAGGTTTTTCTCATCTCTGACATGTCAGTACTTACCGCTCTTGTCACAGAGAGGAATCTGTCATAGCTAATCAGTACAATGTTGAAGACTGAAGAGGTGCAGAGCAGATAATCAATTACCAGCCAGAGCTTGCAGAAGCTTTTCCCAAAGGCCCATCTTCCTGTCAGCACATAGGGCACATACAAGGGAATACAAAAGGCACCTGTAATGAGAGGTGTTTATATTTGAAAGGGCTTCAGCACCATGCGCACGTGCTTGAAAAAAGTAACTCTCTCAAATGAATGCTGAGAATAACTGTTGGTGTATGTGATGTCATTTGCAAGTCTGCTCAGTGGCCTTGGATGGCCATGTTGTGTATGGGCCAGCTTGTGGCTGGTGTTGGTTGGGTCACTGTTTGTGATTTGCCAGTGAGAGTCTCTTCAAAAGCTAATCTGTGACACATCAGCAGCAGCATAGGCTGGCAAGATAGAAAGGAGCCCATTAGATGAGAATTCTGGCCCATGAACATCCAGGCTGTGATTTTCAAAGTGGCCTAAAAGATTTGGGGCCTGGATCCTTGAAGACATTGGTGCCTAGCTCCCATTGATTTCAGTGGGGGATAGGCACCTAAATACCTTTGAGGATCTGGGCTTTGGTTGCATGACTCCTATGAAAATTAATGGGAGTTGGGTGCCGAAATGCCCCAGGAAAAGCTTGAAATTGGAGTTTTAAAGGAAAACTGTAAAGCAAGGTAACAATTTGGATTTTTATCCATTACTGCCTCATGGTGATGCATAAAGAGAGACTCCCAATTCTCCCCTTAAAAATCAGAGCTTCCTTGGCTTGTATTTTGAGTGGAGCTCCTCTTTGCTGGAGGGCCTAGGTCAGTTCCTTTGGAGGGGCTCACCAGTGGTCTCAGCTGAAGGCCTGATCCTACAAAAGCTTACACAGGTGAATTTTTGTGGGTGGCTAGTTGACTCCAGTGCATGTGTGTTTGCAGAACTAGGTGCTCAGGCTGCAGCCTGAGCTGCTGCTTTCTCTGCTCCCTAAATGAAGGGGAGGGGAAGATGAGTAAGCTCCCCCTGCAATTGGCACACAGGGAAAGCTGAATCTCAATGTACTGCCTTATCACGGTTAACATACCCAAACCCTCCAGTGATTTTGCCCAGATTCTCCAGCAACACGCCAGAGGTGAGGGCTTGATAGTTCTGTCAAGATACAAATCGATTTTGAAACCTATCACTGAGCTCACCTGTATATCAGAGAAGCAGGGAAAGACTGAATCAAGGTTTTGCTGGGCTTTGCAGCTTAGCTCTAAACCAGGGGCTGTTCAGAGGCTCTACCTAATTTGTCTAACATTCTGAAGCACATAGAAGCACAGTTCAGTAACTCTGGCTTCCTATTTTTGTATTTGAGACATTAATAATGTCCTTGCTTATCGGTGTGACTGTGACAGCAAAAGCTGCTCTTGGGTCTCCGAAGTGTAAGTCTGAAGGATGGTGGGTGGCTGGCTGGCTGGTGTATGTGTTTTGTGTGTGTGTGTTTGTGTGTGGCAGCTAAAGCAATCTCTCACTGGTTTGATGGCCTATAAATCTTCCTGGGAGTTGGGACCATTATCCATTCCTAGCTAAACGTCAATAAAGAAATCCACACCCTTCCTCCTGCTTAATCCCCCTCCCACGGAGATGGGTGTTGCAGCTATTAATCTTTGGCTCTAGGGATTGGTCAAGGCTGCATTCAGAGCCGATCTGAACTCAGCCCTTTGGTTTCAGCTTCACAAAGCAGGGCTCCCTGACTGAGCAGGAGAAATGGGACGGTGCACCCTTCTCCTTTAGTGAGGCATGCAACTTGTTCTCAAAACTTCTGGCAAGCTACAAGTCTGCGCGGTTACTCCCACTGCACGTGCATCCCTATTAAATAACCCCTTGCAAGACAAAAAAAGTGATCAGTTCTCGTAGGGCTCATTTTGCTGTCCACCCCCTCGGACGTAACTAACAAAACAAATCTCCAACTTGGGCTCTTGGTTTTTTTTTTTTTTTTTTTCCACAATGCACAGAATAGCATGTCCTTGTGGCCGGCCTGATATCAATGTTGCCATGTTAACTGGGCATCGCCAAACGTGTAAATAACTGGACTTCAAACTGCATCTTCTTTCCAGAATAGACTGCAGAGGCAAGTGCGTGTGCCGTGTAAACGGATCTGCCTTATCCCTCGGTGTGTACAGCCGTATTTAGAGTATGCTGTGGAAGGAAGATGCGGTGATAGATAATCTCCGTGTGAAGTCCAGTATTTAGAGGGGAAATAACCCATGTTTTATATTGCCCATATTATTACAGTAAAATTTGTTCTGATGTTTGATACCGGTTAGCTGTGGGTGACAACCCTTTGCAAGGGAACAGCAGGAGCTCACGCATTTGCAAAGATTGCCTGGAAGACCATTTTTACCTAAGCCACAGGGAAATGACTGGATCGAGCCCCCTATTTCTCTCTGGAGTGGCTGATAACGCGCCCCTAAAATAAAGCCCAGCTACTGGGATCTTTGCTGCTACCTTTTAAACACACGCAACTTTCAGCCCAGCGGGGAAACCTTGTGTCCGAGTTGCTGTCACTGAGTCTGCTGGCCCCGGGAACCCGAGCTGGGAAAAGTGAAACAGACATGGTACTTTACCTACGAGGAAATCTGAGATGGCCAGGTTGAGGAGGAAGTAATTGTTCTGGGTCCGCAGGCTGGAGTCCACCACGAAAGCCAGCATGACCAGCGCGTTCCCAACCACGGTGGCCACGATCAGCAGAGCCATGAGCGCGGCCAACGCGATGGTCCACGTGGCCCCGAACCTGCCCGGCCCCAGCAGCTGGTCCCCGGCTCCTTTGCCTTCGGCCGCTGCGGCGTTGAGGGGCCAGTCTTGCAGGCTGCTGTCCATTTCAGCACCACGCCGCTCCGCGACTCAGGCGGTAGCGCTGGTCCGCACCATGCCCGTGGCAGGGGCTGATCCAGTTTGCCAGCGGGGCCTGATTCTTGGGCAGAGTCACACGCAGCCCAATAGGCAGCGGCGGCTGCCTGGTTCCCCCCCCCCGCTTCTCGGAAGACCCTGAGAGGCACCAGCCAGAGGGAACCGAAGCGCTTCTGGCCGGGAAGGAGCAAAGGGGTCTCACTCCCGAGGGGTTAGTACCTGATCTCTCCCCACCGGGATGGGCTCGGTGTCCGCCGCTCCCCTGAGTGGCTTCATGCCTCTGACCAGCCTAAACCTCCGTGTGCCCCCGCTGGCTGCCGAGTCCCAAAGGGCGGGGTGGTTTGCAGACCAGGCGGTGGGAGGCAGGAATCACACCGCAGCCGCTCCGGGTTAGCGAAGCGCTGCTCCCAGTGTAAACGCTCCACGGCTTCTGCAGAGAGGAAGACCCAGCGGGAGGCCGCGCGGTCACTGGCTGGAGTGTTCAGTCTCTCGCCCGCCAGCTGTTTCCCCGCCCCCCCTTCCGACTCCGTGTCCCTGGGTCTGAGAGCTCCCCGCCAGGAGACAATGCTTCTGTGCGCTGATGAAACAACTGGCCGCATTTTAATGAGGAACGGATCCAGACTTAGAAATAATCCACTAAGAATTTGGAGGATCGGTGATACTGGACATCCTACCTGAACCTTCCCACTCACCGTGGGTGAAGTTACAGCGGGATCCACAGGGTCCCACACTATAAATACAGGGAATCGAGCAAATAGTAGGAGACAGGTACCTGCCAGGGTGCAGTAAACACCAGGGTTTTAATGGGATTTTCTGTATACAATATACATAGGAATTGCTGTACCAAATCAGACCCATGGTCCCTGCAGTATAATATCCTTTTTCCTACAGTGGCTATCACCTGTTTCAGAGGAAGGTTCAAGAAGGCTGGACAATGATGAAATAACTTGCTCCTCTCAGTTAATGGTTGTCTAATGTCCCGAAGCAGGAGGCTTTATCACCCTTCTAATGTTTTAATCCAATCGAATGTAAATGTGGATGCCCACAACAGCCACAGAAAGATCCCATGTTGTTTTGAATCCCACCATGCTCTTGGCCACAATAAGGTGTAGTGACAATGCAGCCTGATTCTTCTCTTAATTAGGTGTAAATCAGGAGTAACTCCTCTGGAATGAGTAGAATTAGCCACTCAAGCATCACCCACACAGCAGGAGAGAAGGACATTAAGCTTCCCGTGATACTGGATGCTGTGTTGCTGGCTATTCTCAATCTTTCTAAAACCAAGTTTGGAACATTCTGAGAAGGTCCGTTTTCATTAGAAAGATAAGGAGGACTTGTGGCACTTCAGAAGTGAGCTGTAGCTCACGAAAGCTTATGCTCAAATACATTTGTTAGTCTCTAAGGTGCCACAAGTCCTCCTTTTCTTTTTGCGGATACAGACTCACACGGCTGCTCCTCTGAAACCTGTCATTATGCAAGGCATTAGAAAGATAGAAGCTAATGCTCCATCATTCCTCCAGGTTACACTCTTCACTTTCTAATAAGAATAATCTTTACTCTGCTAGTGTCTACCATCTGCTATCTTCATCCTAGAGAATCAACAAGGACCGGAAAAACCTATTTGCAGAGGACCTGATCCAGTTCCCATTAGGAGTCTTTCCACTGACATTTACTTCAGTGGGGAATTGGATTGGGCCCACTAAAATGCAGCCACCTCTGGGGGAGAGGATGCCCGCCAGAGAGGCAACTAACATGCTGCAGAGGAGGCAGGAAATGATGGGCTGAAGACCCTGGACAAACACTTATTCTATAGAAAAATTCTTAACTATGAAATATTATGTAAATTGTTAGGAGGACTAAGACTAGAAAACATCGTGAACCCTACATGCATGATTCTAATGTTGTAGGAGACCTGTGGAATTCTCATAACTCCAAAACATATTTTCACATAGCGATGTGTAACTGGCGGTAGAGTTCACCTGGGAACCCACCACCACCTTATTAGCAGTGGTTGATCTTGCTGGGAAAGGACTAAGGAGGTTCTGCTGACACTGTGACTCATTGCTTGGCCTGGATATAATGAAGGTGGAAGTAGCTCTCTGAAGAAAGCAAATCGAGGGTGTGGGCTGAGCAGTCTTGAGGGAGGAACCCTTTGGAGCAGCCAAACCTACGAAGGCGGCTCAAGCTGATTGTAATGGCCCCAGTCCAGCACGGAACTTAATTATGTGTTTCCCTTTAACATTACTGGGACTATCTGCAAGCTTAAAATCTCTGTTGGGTCACAGCTTATGTTACAGGATTGTTTTCTGTATTTAAAAAACAAACTGGAGGATAAAGTTTGGACTTTGCATAGGATGTAGACTGTATTTAAAAAACAGATTGGGAAAGGCAGCTCAAGGATATTAGACAAAACATCTTCAGTGTTCATCAGTGAACAAAATGTTGTGGGATTTGCAGTAGTGAGAGAAGCTTCCCCATATGTATAGGAAGTAATGATTCAACTCAGTACCACAAAGCCTGAGAACAGAAGGGTTCTGCCCAGAGTCATTTCACAGACCTGACAGAGGATGTCACTGTGTGCTTGTCACCACCAGCACAAGAAACTGAATAAATAAGATTAAAAGCAAAGTGGAAAAAATACAGCGAAAATGCACCATATGTGAGATAAAAATATTTCTACCTGAAATAGTCCTGGGCTGCAGATAAGGTGGCTATTTGTGCATTCGTTATCCAAATAACTTCATGCATTACTACAGGGAAGCTATGAGGAGACCAGATTTAATGATAAGCTTGAATGAATATCAGTATGTTCCAATAGATCTGCTGCTATATTTAGAACAGGTGATCGCCTTTTCTGTGCTGGGTGTTCTCTTGGCACTAATGGGAGTGACTTTTCAGACTTCTGTGAGTGTTTGATCATAAACTGATTAATGAACAAACAGGTCAGCTTCACTTTGCTGCCCTTTGAGGGGTCATATGATTCATCACTTGTAAATATTCAGGCAGCCACTGGGTATTCATGAAAATGTTTACGATCTCCCAATGATTCTGGGTCTGTGAGTGCATTATTCATGATCTATTAGTAGTTATTCACTATTGACCATTCATCTCTTGGTGTTCTCCTGCAACAAAGTTTCCAGCATCCAATTGGAAGCAGAAACAGTACCCGGTGACTAAGGTAAGTTAAGATGGTTGCAAACGATTTGCAAATTGAAATATGGCCTAAATTCTTAATGACGATGGCTAGCCCTGACTAAGTCTCCCTGCAGTGTTAATTACATGACACTTGCCATAGTAGTGCAGACTATCAGTGTAGTTCAGTATCTTGCCCTAGCATTGACCTTTATCTCCTACTTCAGAGTAAGGTAAAAAATGTCTAAAAATGTGCTTGGGACAACTGTGCAATATCTTGGCAGTAGGAGAAAAATTCCCTCCTGACCCCCACAGGTGATCAGATTAAACCCTGAAGCATGAGGGTTAATAGAACTTCTAGCTTTCTGACCTACCTGCCCATCGAGTGCATGTCATAGACATGTATATATAGGGTGAAATTCAACACTGTTCAGAAGGTCCATGCCAGTCCTATGCATGATTTAAGTGCCACTTAGTGCTTTGGGGCTTATATACCACTTAAGTCCCACTTATGCTCAAATGTCCAATTGGACTTAAGGGATGAATAGGGCCTTCCTTGTGTGGGCCTTCTGCACAGTGGTACATCTTACCAATAAATATTTAACCCCTTTAAATAAATTTTCCCTAGGGGGTGAGTTCCACAAGTTGAAGAATTATTTTATACTTCTATCCATTTTGAATTTGCTACCCTGTCAGATGGACATGAGCCCTAACTCCGATAGCAACTCCCCTGAGCTCAGTTCTCATTCTGGATATGAGCTTTGCAGCTGGCACCTATTTTTAAAGAGGGTGTAAATGTAATGTGTGTGCCCTTTAAGATTGCTTTACACTAAAAGTGCAGTGTAGACAAGCCTCTAAGCCCTGTTACACTTGAAAGTTATTTTGGATTAAGATAGGGTACGAATTTAAAGTGCTGGAATTCTGAAATAAGAAGGTCCATCTGGGGAGCTATTGAGGAATAGCTACTGCAGTTAATTTACCCGTGTAGACAAGCCCTTAGTATAAATGAGAAATGGCTTCCCAACTCCCCTGATTTTTATGGAAGTTTAACATTGAATGTAGCAACTGGCCCCTATCTTTAGGCTGGGACAAATCAAAGTCCTGGATCCAACCCCCAAACTTTGGGAGTGTTTGGACCAACATACTGATCCCAAATCTGTGGCTTAGGCTCATGTCTAAATTTTAGTTTCATTGAACACCGCTGTTCTTCCCTCGCTGTTTGGTATTGACAACCATGGGCCTTTGGGGTTGTGGTTGGGAACCTGTAGTCAGGCCCTCGCACATGGCACTCTCATCATTTTGCACATAGCTTATTGCCATCTGCCTCTCTGTTTCCATTGTTTTCTGTATTTGTTCCCACATCCTGCGGGGACTAATTTTAAGTTGCCTTTGACATGCTTCCTCTGCTCAGCATCAATCATGTTCATGGTCTCTGCTGTGACTTGCACACAGACATATGTGCTGGGCATGGCAGGCACTGCAGTTGCTCTTGTGCTTAACACAATTCCTGTTCAGATAAAAAAGTGACTGACTGACTGATTATCCTCTGAGGCAGTGTTGATTATCCATCCTGCTTATCTATCCTTCCTGGTGGAAATCTCTTCTCCCCTGCAGGGTTGATTCTTTGATCGTGCTTCTTATTCTTCCTGTTTCCAGAGTTTAGCATCTTGGAGTCCCATTTAACCCCCAGCTTTCTGCTGAGTCTCATAGATAATATTATTGTCATAGTATCACTTGAGGAAGCCTTTCAGGTTACAGGCTCTATGCAGTCATGCATACCAGGTTTCAGAGCCCAACATACATGCCTCTATTGCATCTCGGTGCTGTTTGTTATCTCCTTCATTTATTTGCAATTCATGAAGATTTCTGGCAGAATGTTTACCAGTGCCAAGATGTCAGATACAGAGATGGGTTCATGCTGTGAAACCTGTCTGCAGAATCTCAATATCCCAAGTTAAGGGACAAGCACCTGAGATTTTGTTAGGTTCGTTAAAAAGATAGGGACCATCTAAGAAATTCAGATCCAGGGTTTTGGGTTGTGATCATCTTTAGGATCCAATAAAATATTCTTCTGGTGTTCATTGACTTCAAGTGGAACTTATATCAATCATATTTATACAATCTACTTAGACTTTATTCACTGAGAGACCCTTTTTCATTCTGAGGAATAGATAAGGGACGGTTCCTAAAGTCCAGACAGCATCATGTTTGCTCTGAGATATCTATTATGCACAATAATCATAGAGCTGAAAGGCCTCTCTTGTTATCTTGACGGCTCAAATAGTGTTGTTTAAATGGACAGCTTCTCCTACAAATGACAATACGATAGCCCTGCTTTGATCACTAAAGCCACTTCTGATTTCATCTTAGTATGCATATTCTCCAGGCAGTTTTTCTTAAAGAATGTGTGAGCTGAAACCTCTCACACTCACATATTCATCACAACCCAAACAATTAGAAATGGGTCTGAACCAAAATTCTAGATCCAAACAACCCCAAACTTTGCAGTGTGGAGAAGTAATGGAACTGGGTCAGAACTTTGCAGCTTAACTTCATCCCTGTATTTTATTCCATTTTTGGAGGGCTTGTCCATGCTTAAAAGTGCTTATTCTGGTATAGCTTTTTCCAGTTAGGGAATCAAAATAAGATCTGTGGGTATAAGGCACCTTTATACCAATATAACTGCATCCACACTAAGACTTTTACTGGCATTACAGTGTTAGGAAAAATCACACCCCTAACTAACACAAAAAGAAAAGGAGGACTTGTGGCACCTTAGAGACTAACAAATTTATCTGAGCATAAGCTTTCATGACCTACAGCTAACTTCATTGGATGCATCCGATGAAGTGAGCTGTAGCTCACGAAAGCTTATGCTCAAATAAATTTGTTAGTCTCTAAGGTGCCACAAGTACTCCTTTTCTTTTTGCGAATACAGACTAACACGGCTGCTACTCTGAAACCTAACTAACACAGTTATAGCTAAAAGAAAAGGAGTACTTGTGGCACCTTAGAGACTAACCAATTTATAGCAGTAAATGTGTAGACGAGTGTAGTCCAGCCTCTAGTGATGGTGTCTTTTCCCCCTTCATGAATGAATAAATGGGAGAGACCTTCAAAGAGAGATTGAAACTCCTCCTACTCCTGCAGTAATGGAACACAGAGCAGTGCATAAACTGAACAAAGCTCTAAAAAGGCAGCTGCTCCAAATTAGTACAGGTAAAAGTAAAGCGGTTCTCTCTGAACAATTTCAGCATTCCTTTAATTAGTGAGTTCACACGTTGGCTTGCTGATTTATTAAGCAGGAGGAAGTGTGTTTGAAGCAAGTAAGGGGCATGATATTGACTTCATTTGAGCACCGCCTGCCACTCTAAATTCATCTGTTGATAAATGTTCATAGAACTAAATTTTGTTGCCAGTTTAAAAACTGATTCCAGTTTTATGGTGTTTGGCTTGTTACAAACAAGCATGGGATCACAGCCAATCAAACTCAATATCTGGCAGTTATGAGTAGCCAATACCAAAACAATGGGCCACATTTAATTAGTGAAAGTGTGCCCCAGTTCAGAGTGGGAGAGACTTGTTGCCATTATTTGAAGTTGAAGCAGTCCTCTAGAAAATGCATGGTGCAGGCCGTGATCATTATAACAACCAGTGGAAACCCTCCCTCCGCCATAGACATAGACTGCTGAAGAGGTAGGGAAAATGCAGTCGTTCGGTTGTGTGGGAGGAGGATCTCTGATGTCTTTGCTGGGAGGGCGATCCCCTTGCCTGCTACAGAGCTGGGCTCCATGGGAGAGCCCATGCACCCTAGCACACAGAGCCATTGGCTGATGGGGAAGGAGTAGGGTGTGGAGAGTGGGTCCGTGACTAAGTGGATCCACCAGCCAACCTTTCCCCTTCTGTGCAATAGGGCAGGGGAAGGGATGGTCCTGCCAGCTCAGTAGCTTTAGAGGCTATGGCAGCCCTGAGGCTGCAGTAGCAATGTCCGTACAACTCTGCTGCAGCTCTATAGCTTGGGGAAGGCAAGATTCTGGACTGCCCAGCAGAACTCCCCTGTGTGTATAGCCTTGTTATTTGGGCTGTGCACAGGAAGTGGGATTTGGTCCAATAATAATAATTGCATTTATACAGTGAGCACTTGCTGATGTGCTTGGAGCCCTGTACAACATCCTGAAACCAATGTAATGCACACAAGAATCATCAAGGGGTGTTAGCATTAATAGTACTTTCAAAGGCCTATTAAGATGTTCTTGGAGTCACTCTCCTTGATGAGTGTCTTCCCTGCCTCTAACTACGAGTCTGATCCTGCAAACCCTTGCTCACTTGAAGAGTACCCTGCTGCTATGGCACTACTCAGGTGATTAATGGTGTGCAGGATTGGGCCCTGAGTGTAAACCACATGGACGGTAAGCCACAAAGCACATTTTGTTTAGAGCAGAGCCATCTCTGCTCAAAACAAAAGAGAGGGGTTCCCCTTGTGGTCAGTGAGCTGTACTTTTACTGTTCCTTATCTGTCTCCTGAGAAGATGGGGTGTGCGTGAAGCAAACTTTAAAGCAAGAGATGGTTACAAGAAGACATTTGTGCTTCTTTTGCTAGTGGTGGAAGTTCAAACGACACCTGCCCACATACTTATGAATCTCATCCTGTTTTTTATTTCTCTTTCTTCCTTTTTCAAACAACGAGCTATTTTGCCCTTCATCGTTGTCTGAATTTGTTTGGTTCTAAGAAATTCAGATATCTTGGCAGCCATCTGAACAAGCTATCAGCCACATGCTAAGAAGCACGTGTGACTGGAATAGGTCAAGCACCCCCAGAGCTACAGCAGAATGAGAAGCTAAGAGGAACCCTACAGTTGCGGCTTTGCCAGGTCATTGTGCTTTTGCTCCTGCACAAACAGAGAATCAAAGTGTGAAAAAGGGGTCTTTTAAATATAGCATCAGGGAATAGGATGCAACAGGAGAAAATGCTAGAGGAAGATCTCCCTTTATGTTACAGCCTTTTCCAGAGAAATGCCTGTTCTTGAATGTCTCTCCCTTTTTAAAAGATGGCTGCTGAGCACGGCGCTTTGAAGATTGATTAGGATTGAAAAATTGTAAGGGAAACAGTATGACAATCCAAACACTGATGGAACGCAATGAAATCAGCCATTGGACACGCTTCGTTCTCTGCTTCAGCCAGGTGTCAGAACAACTTCTATTAGCTTCAGAATGTCTTTCTTCCTTGCCAAGTTCCAAGGTACTCTCTACAGTAAGGTTAGCACTTGACAAAAGTGGCAATGACAAGAGCAGCCCTTCATGAAATACAACAAACTTCTCTGTGGGTTGGGTTTTCAAAATTATGATGTCCCAGGTTGTGAATCTAAGAATAGCACTTACCTGTATGCATCGAACCAGCACCTCACCCAGAGGCGCAGATGTAACATGCAGCACCACACAGTGGTATGACCTATGTACGCCTAATCAGGAATATAGATACCCAGGCCGGACATGGTCTCCTATCCTAGCACATCAGTGGTATTTTTAACACCTTCAAACCGGGACTGACTGTCTAATGAGGCCTGCTGATTTAGTCATAGAGGTGTAACAGTGGCAAGCCAGGCGGTACGGTCCAGTGGGTACAGCACTGGCCCAGAAGCTCTGGGTTCCATTCTCAGGTCTGCCACTGAACTGAACGTAGGCAAGTCACTTCACTGCTCTGTGCCTCAGTTTCCTTTGTGTGCAGTGGAGCTAATGCTACTTAGCTTTCTTTGTAAAGCGCTTTGAGATCTACCAATGGAAATTCTTATGTAAGTGCATATGGTATTATTATTCATCCATCCCCCTCTTATTGCAAGTTTATCACTATACCCTATTTCCTAGTGTTTTGCCAAGTCTAGAATTAAATGTCACAAGGCTTGAGTCTTCCATTACTTGCAAGGCCTTTACATACCCTCAGATGCAGGGGGATCAAACCCATGCTGTTGTCTTCCTTTTCAGAGTCTTTTTCCTGTGGCCCAGGGCTGACCACCGAGTGGCCCAAAGCCTGGTCCAGATTTCCACAACTGCCTGTATATGTAAACCATTCACAAGCCATTACCACGTCTGTATGAATCCTTGCAGTAATCGTACCTGGAAATCCAGCATGCGCATTTCAGGACATGCAATTATAGAACTCTGTGTCATAGCAGCCAGGTAGTTTCATAGGAAGAAGGATCAGGTGATAGTGACTATGTTTTGAAGAAGAGACAGCTGGGGAGATCTCAGCTATGAAGAAGCAAAGAGTTGAGGACACAAACTTCTCCATCCCCAACAGACTAGTGTGTATGAGTTGAATTCCAATGGGAGGATTCCTACAGCTGCAGTAGATACACTGAGCAGCCACACCGGAAGAAGTTGAGGTGTAGGGTGTGGCTGTAGAAAATGATGGTGAAGGCCACAGAGATCAAAAAAAACCTGATCCTAGTTTTGGCTGTAACCTGAAAAATCTGGACACAAAATAATGTCAAGAAATGTACCATTTGGCACAGAAAGATTGTTTGTGTTTGGGCCCAATCTAAAGCCCATTGAAGTCCAGTGGGAATCTTTCCTTTGATGTCAGTGGGCTTGGGATTATGCCTTTTGGAAACTAAAACTTTAAAATTATAAATCAGCTTGTCTTCAGGTAGGGTCACGTTTCTTGTTTCTTGCGAACAAAGTGCGCTGTTATTAATATGCTGCAAAATATGCTGTTCAAAATCTCTGGAGCAGGCAAACTCCACAGGACAGGATGTGCTAGGATGTGAGATGGTTTGTAATGGGGAAATACTGAACAGTATCTAAACCTGGCACTAGTCAAGGCCAGATCAGCTCTGCACTTTGAAACACCCAGTTTAGAGCATAACAACAGTAACAATAATATCCTCTGTGTAGCCATCAATTTGGAAGGATTTTGTGTCAGCCGCTAAGCCCAACAATGTTCTCAAAAAGGGAAGGCAAGGTCTGAATAACAAAGCATAGGGGCCACTTCCTGCTGCTGAAAACGATGCCAGATTCAGGTAACCATGCCGAGGGAGCAAACTTCCCATTTCTATTTAAACAGTTTCTAGTTACACCAGTTATTTCACTCAGGATCCATTTAAAAAAGCAAAGCCGGGCTAGATTTCTGGTACTCCAAGTGAGGGTAAGCTATGTGGGTTAGAGGCTAAATAGGGGAGTTTTAGCAGGACTAAACAGATTCTGAGCTCAGAAGATTTTGCTCTCATGCTGATGTCAGTGGAGTTACTCGGGATTGACACTGCTGAAAGCAGGAGCAGAATCTGTCCCTCAATGTTTAATACAAAGCTCACAAAATCCAATGTCACTCAACAGTTAAGGGGCTGCAGTTTAACTCCCACATATGTAATTGGAAGTTTTCTTTAGTACCAGTAGAAAGTACGTATGGGAGAAATATTGCAAATGTCACCTCCCCACGTTCCTGCTGGTTCTGATACCATAGAGGCCCCGGAGCAGAGAGCTCATCTGTAGCCTCATAAAATATTTAAAGGACTTCCTGAACTAATTAAACATATTATTTGTTATATTTACTCATGTATCTCTTATACATATGAAAATTTAACTCAGATTAATTTATTGCTGCCAATCAAATCTGTGGACCAAATTCTCATCTCACATATAGTGGTGCAACTCTATTGACCTGTCCCAGTGTATACCATATGAGAGGACCATGAGGCACTTGCTTTACAGGTTGAATTTGAGATGGAAATAGAGGAGCAATATGCCAACAATCTAGAGGTCTATGTGAAACAAGTTGATGAGAATCTATTCAGTTCCTCGTGGACAGCTATCTACATTGCAAAATCCACCATCCTTGCTGGCAGTCACAGCAGAAAGAGCAAGGATTGAATGAACATGGAAACAGAGCTGCTTTCTTCATACACACAGAGGTGGTCTCTGCAGATCAGGAATGCGATGCAGAGTCAGGGTGGTGTACAGAAGCCTGCATTGCCACCTATTCTTAGATAAACAAAAGACTGAAGTCTCCAGGGCTGTCAATTCAGTTCATTTCTGTGAACATTTGAACAGGGTGACTTACCCCTTGAAGTGCCTGAGGCTAGCCAACACTACTTACAAAACAGGCACTCCTGGGAAGGATCACTTGAGCCTCCTACAAAAGAGCAGCAGGGAGCACCAAAGGGATTGCAGAGCTCTCTAGGTGAGAAGGCAAGCAAGCTAGCTCAGGAGATGGTTTCCCTGCTACCCAGGATATAGACCCCACACTGTGGCAACCAGGAAGGGGTTATTAGACCAGCCAGTTACCTCCTCAGCTGTGACTAATTGGCAGATCAACCACAGCTTGGATAAAAGGCTATAACTCCAACTGAGCAAACTCTCTGCTAAAAGGGCTGAGAAAGCTGCATGGAGAACTGAACCTCCAGGGAGAGAGGACTGGAGAATGGACTTCTGCAACAGGTGCCTGCTAACAGGCCAAAGTCAGAAGCTGCCCAGGGAATCAGCGAGGGAGTGTAAGACATGGACCCTAGCTATCTGGTTCAAGGGCCTTGGGCTGGATCCCAGAGGGAAACATGGGTCTGGGTTTCCTACTGCCCCTCCCCTTGTGGGGTGTGTGTGTGTGCAAACCTTGAGAGCAAAGAAGCAAGGACTATTGTGGCTGGACTGAGAGCAAAGACCTGGTGTCGGGGTAGTGAACTTCAGGCTTTTTGTTCTCCTTTCCTGTTCACCTGGAAGGGGTGTGACTCCAAGCAACTTGCCTGGGGGGCTGAGGGCCAAGAAATAAAAGATGGCCGAGTGGCCTGAGCTGTGCCTGACAGACAGAGGGGCTGCTATGCTGTGCCCAGCTATGAGATGGTCACCGCCCCCCCCCTCCCCCCGTGAGTGAACCTCTGATAACTTACCTAGCTTGGGGGGGAGGAGTTTGAACCCCCTGCTAGCTCTAGCTATACCCTCGAGCCGAGTATTTACACTAAGAATAGGCTATGATCTTTACTGCAGCCAGGAAGGGGTTAACTGATGCGTCACGGACCCAGCCCTAGTTTGGACTCTCTCTGAGAGTGGTGGCTCTGAAACCATTTCAGGAATGGACAATAACCTGCCTTTCAAATTCCACTCTGGGGGTAAGCTGCTACCGGGGCATGTGACGTGTGGGTGACGTCTAGGAGTCTGCTGGCACGTTGGTCTAAATCTTGAAGTCCTTACTCCGATCACAGGCTAAACTCTCTGCATAGACTTAAAGATTTCACCCACTGTCGACTTGTGCCCCCCTAGAGCTGGATGCTGACAGAGCCCAAGTCTGGTTGAATTAGGAGTCTTAAACTGGCTTAATACTACTGTCGGAGGGTAAGATGAGCCTGGAGTCCCCAAGAGCCCCAACTCGGAGCTGTGCTTGGGTCCCTCCCAACCTTTCACAGTGTGTGACTGAAAGACAGGCTAGCCAGGGAATAAAAGAAAGCGTGTTCTCATGGGGTAAGAGCTGTCGGGAGAAGGTGAAGCTGTTTACTGGAAGCCCTTACAGGAGCCGTGGACTGGTGCTGTCTCCTTGCTGGCAGAGCCTAGGAAGAACTATGTGAAAGCAGGCCTGGGAAGGGGGCCTAGAGGGGTGCTATCAAAGGAGCCTGGGGAAGCGGCTGTATAGGCAGGTGCCAGGGGAGAAGCCCTGGTTAGTGACAGGCACTGTAGGAAGTAGCCAAAAGAGAGAATAAAGCTGGGTTAATCCTGGTTTAGAGTAGACTGCTGCCCACAATTTAGGGTACCGGTCCCTTTAGTGCAATGAGGGAGGTGGTGTGGAAACCCCTGGACTGAGGGGGGAAAGGCCTGTTGCTGTTGGGGGGAGTGCTGAAGAATTATTTGTCTTGCCTCTGAGGGGGAGGGCAAAATACCAACGCTGAATCTGCTGTCCTGCTAGAAAGGGAACTGAAGGAAAATGGAGGTTGTGGGTGCTCCCTGACACTGGACAACCCTGGTGCTGCTGTTACAGCTGCCTTTCCACCCACCCCTGCCCCCCAGAGTAGTGCTGTGGGCTTTAGTCCCCGGACTGCAGCCAAGATCTTTTATAAGACGTGTCTTATAATTCCAGAGGTTAGATACAGGTTTCCTGTTCTCTGAACCAGAATGCAGGTAAGATGGTAGTCACTAAAGAGGCTGCTTGATGTAATTGTCAAATAGCTGCAGGAGCTCCGAGTTGCCATGCAGCTCAATAGGACTTCCCAGACTGATTGTTCTTGGTATGTCTACGCTGCAATGCAGCAGCAGCAGCTGGCTGGCCCATGTCAGCTGACTTGGGCTCGGGCTGTGGGGCTATAAAATTGCAGTGTAGATGTTCAGACTGTAGCTTGGGCTTTGGGACTCTGAGAGGGGAGGTTCCCAGAACCCTGGTTCCAGCTTGAGCCTGAACATCTACACTGCCATTTTATAGCCCTGCAGGCATAGCCCGAGCCCAAGTCAGCTGACGTGGGCTCTTCGGAAAATGACAGTCAATGCGCGCTTATGGTTCCTTGGCAAAGCAAATTTCTACTATGAGAAAAAATTCCTATGTAGCATTAAAATGTCTATTATTTCAATCCCTGTTGATTCCATTGGATTCCATATCTCTTCCACCTCTCAGTGATTCGCTTTGTGATCCTGGCTTCATGCCTTGCATCTCTTCTCAGAGGGCAAACCTGCTTGTACTGTGTGTGGGACTGTAATCAAGTCACTTTCCCTTCCTTGCATGGAACATGAACAGCTCCTTGTTTTCTTCTGTCGTCTGAATCCATTTAGCTTAAAAACCAAACCCTGGCCAACCAAGGATTTTCCTGCCTGCTAGCTTCTCTAAACAAGTGCCTTTCTCAACCAGCTAATGACCATACAAAGCTGCCTTTAGATCTATCTAATAAAGGCAGATGGATAATGATTTCATTGAGCCTCTGCCCGGCTAATGGATTCTTTTCTATTAGCTATTGCTCTGTGTCATGATCTTTGATTCCTCATCTACTCAGACTTTCCTTTGATGTTTATGGCATGGTGCAGAGACTAATACAGAGAGTGCCAGGTTTCTAGCTACAAAAGCGTGCTAGAGAGGAAATAACAAGGACCTGGTGACAAGATGCAGACAGGCAGTTGGAAACCTCAGCTCAGTGCAGACAAAGCCAGCACAATTTACTGAATATTTTAGTCCATGCTGATGGATGCTTTCTTCTGGTTTCCTAGAAGCCCTCCTTCCACTGGAAACAACACATCCCCTGCTTGCTATGAAGTAATGATAGCCCTGTTATCTCGCTGCCGGCCAGCAGTGGATGCTGCTGTAAAGAGCAACCAAATTCCTCTTTCTCTAGACACTGCACAGGCCACCTCTGATTTACTTGTGTTTGGATTGGAGTGCACCTGTCCGGGGGAGGGGCAAGTACCATGTGTGGGGGTGGGGTGGAGAGGAGGGCCAGCTCCCTTTCTGGATGCTCCCTGGCTCTTAAATAACAGGCATGCTGAAGGTAAAAAGGGTGTTTATCGGAAGCATCAGCTAGCACCAATAGCATTGTTTTTCATACTAAGAATCCCCCCCCCCCCGGCACCAGATCTTCCTAGAAGGACTCTACCTTCCCTCTCACCCAGAGTCTTTAAGACTCCTGGGCCGCACAGACTGAGCTCTTTTGATAATCTGGCTTGGAGTTAATGCTCCACAGACATGCTGCACCCTTGGCCTAGATTTCATTAATTGATTGTGCGGATACGAAGAGGCAGAATTTCTGTTATTAAGCCAGCCCCAGGCCGAGGTGATGGTAACCCAGAGAGAAGCCTGTGTGCAATAAGGGGCCCCTAGGTGGAAACAGAAGCAAGGTGTTGCCACATGATCTCTGGCTGCGAGGGGATGCTCAGGAGGCAGCTGATTCTTACGCTGGTGTAAAATTCATGTTACTCAGTCTATGCTAGAGGCTTGCTCTGGAGCAGCTATGCTGGTGGCTGAAATCTGAGCGCTGCGGACAAGGCCTAAAAAGACATTTGCTGTGCTTGGTAACCTGTCAGTCCAACTGCTTTGCAAACATTCAGTATCTCAACCAGCCCACACAGTTTTCCTCCATTTTGGTAGCCAATCTGCTAGCCCACTGGCCAGGCCACAGTAAGCTATGCTGTCATGTTGGGGATCTGGGTTTGGAAGTGACTGCTGATGTCCTTCTCCCTTGGCCAGGATGGGGGTGGTCTGGAGACAAGCAGCCCTAGGCCTGTTGTTTTCCTTCTTCCCCCGAATGACTGGTCAGGGGGCAGCATTGTTGTCTGAAAAGAGACTGTTTGAATCTGTAGTGTGATGAAGGGACTGAATGACACACAAATCCTAGGAGAGCAAAGGCATTTTCCAGCGGAGCCCGTCCCTTCCATTAAAAAGGAAAGGAGACTCCCTCACAGTCTGCATGCCACTTTCTCCCTGGCCCAATGATTTGATGCAGCAGGCAAGGTGAAGGCAGCGAATGCAAATATTAAAATGTATGGAGTTACTCCATGGCAGATAAAGCAGTTATTATAGGTATAGGGCCTGATCCTGCTGCCATTGAGCTCAAGGGAAACTGAATGGGAACAAGATTGGGCCAGTTTGTCCAGCCATCGGTAACCAAAGTAAAGAGCTTTAAGGTTACTTTTAGCTGAAATGCAAGAGGGTCATCATCCTTACCTGTACTCTCAGCAGACAATGTGGATGTGCAGTATCCTATCCCAACACCCCAGCAGATACAGGCCAGTCGTCAGTGATGCCAGCCACCTATTGTAAAGATTGTGGCCATGATAAACAAGTTCCACTTATTTTGTCATTTCACTTATGTCTCAGCTTTGACAGCGCTGTGTGGAACATTGCCTATTAGTAGTGAATGGTGAGTTTGGAAATAATTCCCCACTTGTCTCTTTTGTTCTTCTTTCCTTTCTTCCACAGGACACATGAGACAAGGGCAGGCTTGGAATTAATATCATACAGACACAAAACTCAGGTGCACAATTTACATTGGCTGCATCAACTAATGAAGGCTGGATCAGTGTCAGGCTGGTAAAGAATTCCTTTGGCTTGATAAGTCACTTGGGAAATAGACGAGAATAGCCTGGGTTGGAATCAGTCGAAGACCTGCTTCTTGATTGCTTTTTTCCAATTCTCTGGCTTGATATCAGTATCTCCTGGCTCCAGGGCAGCCTTCAAAGTCCCATTTGGCAATTATGGAAATGCAGGTTTTGCTGTTGCTGCAGCACTGATGAGAGGCAGGGAGTCACTGTCTCCTGGGTGGCCCTTAGAGTATTGCCACGTGAAACATGTCATTAAAAAGATAAACAATAACAAATAGTGGCTGCTGTGGGTTCTGAGCCAAACCTGGGAAGCACACGCAGAGTGGCTCTATGGGGAGGGAAGCAGGCTTGCCCTGGTCTCCAGATCACATGCGATATTTCACAGATGGTTAAAAACCTTTTTGTGAGGGAATAATAAGGGAAATATGGCTTGCAAAAAAACCCAGCCATTCTTCCCTGGCATGGGAATGGCCCTGCCATGAGCAGGCTGTACAGGAATGGGGGAGTAGGCTAGAAGGTAGTGATGAGACCAGCAGGCTGCTGCTTCCCCTTTCCCAAGACAAGCTTTGGTGGCTCTCTAGAAGACTGAGACATGAAGGGCTGTTGTAGGACAGAATCGCTGGAGCTCCAGGAGGGACAGAATACTTGGGTTACTACCTATGGAGGCTTTAATGCCCAAGCCAGGCTCCTTGGCGTAGGCGTGTGCCCCAGTGCTGTAGGACATGGGACTGAGTGTGAAGACATTGGTCGTGAATAGGCCTAAGTGAAAGCAGGACAAGTCAGAGGTTGGTGACCTCAGATGACATACTTCCCTTCCCCTGAATTCATCCCATTCTTCTAACAATGATGGCTGGAGAGCTCTAGAAGGAGACCGCTACCAAGAGCGTAAGAGGAGATGAAAGAACGAACAAACCTTCTGAATGCAGCATGTGTATGTCTCTAGCTAAATGAAGTTTGTCAGTTCCTGCCTATCGCAGACAATGCAGGGAACCAGCTGCCCTCCTTGGCTTCTAAAGCCCTGCACTGACCTACTCCAGCCGGCCTCATAACCCTGGTATCTTCACTGCCCTCCTTGCTCCCTCTGCTTATCTAGGCCCAGATCCCATGCCACTGAGGTCAATGAGAGCTTTGCTATTGACTACAGTGGGTGCAGCATCTAGCATCTGCTGCCTCTTGGTGTCTCCACAGAGTCTTGCCACTTCTCCTTTCTGCTCTTATTACCCGGAAAAGTCTCCTTGTAATTCACATCTTTATATGAATTCTCTAGGTAAAATTTAGCCGTGAAGCAAATGATATGAGTTACAGCTTGGCTTGTGGATGATCCACATGCTGAGGATGTGGAAAGGATGGGGGTTGTAGCAGGAAAAGCGGCTCCCAGGGGGTTAGAAGGCTACTTTCAGACAATAAACCTTTATGTATTCTGTTCCAGCTGCAGCTTTATCTTCTCCACCCACTTACCACTGTGCAGCTTTTGCCACCATGCAGAGCATCTATGAATTTTGCCCTCCATTTGATTTCAAATGTCAGCTGTAAATATTCTCCTCTCTTGACTCCTCTTCTAAATTTCCCTTTGCTTTGGTATAATTTTTAAGTTGATAAAGCATATGGCTTCTTTAGAAGGCCTCTATCTGCGATATTAGATGACATTTTCCCCACTTTGTGTTGTACTGTGTTCACCATTGTCCCACACCACAGTGTAACATAATAGGAAATGCAGAGCATCAAGACTAATTTTGTTTGTTCAGGTACAAGCTGAATTGTCTGAATCAATTTACAAGCTGTCACTCTGCAAACAGGCAGAGTGACAGGCTGCTGGAGGCAGCAGGATCTGTTCCGAGAGGTTATTTGAAATAACATCTATAATTGTGGTTGCTAGTAATGAATTATGGAGAGAGCTTTGAAGAGCTAATATTTCCAATGCCCAAGACTGGCGATTTCAGCTCTCTCTTGTGTATGCAGACAGGTTGAAGACACGGAGCTGTGATAATCTATGAAATGTTATTTAAGATTTAATAATATTGCTTTGCTGTTTTACCGCACTCTAACCGTTCCAAAGTGCACACCCTAAGTCAGGAGCAGGTTTTCACATATGAAAGTGTGCTCATCCCTTTGCACACATTTGCCTTGTGCATGCACATCAGGGGAATTTGCACACCTAAGTCAGGGTGTGTATGCATGCACTTATGCTCAGGGAAATTTGTATATCCAAATTAGCTATGTAAAAGTGCACCTTTTATTGAAAATTGGATCTAAACTATATAATTCTGGGAGCATCCTTTTGAGGTGGGTATCATTAGTTTTGCTGTGGGGGGCGGTGTGGACACAGCTTAGAGTCAATGCTTCCAAAAGTGGCTACTGATTTTTGAGTGCCTCAGCTTTTGGGTGTCCAACATGATACATTTGGCCTAACTTTCACAGGTGCAGAGCTCCCATTGACTTCCACTGGCATTCTGAGCGCTTAGCATTTCTGCAAATCCGACCCAAGATGTCTAAAGATAAGGCCCCAAAATCAGTGGCCACTTTTGGAAAACGTGGCTCAAGTCCACCTTGTGATTTAGTGGAATAAGAACAGAGGAGATTCTGGCTCTATCCCTATGATCAATGGAGCAGGTCACCCACTGGCTCTTTCAGTAGCACTTGTCAACGGAGATTTACAAAATGCTTTGTGATCCCTTTATCGATATAGGGATTGCTTCTTGCCCCCTTGAAATGCTGGCACCCCGGAGTCAAATATCGCAGCTGTGTTTGACAGTCCTAATGCAGTCTACTCCAAAGGCTAAGGCAGAACGTGAAAAAGAATGAAACTGGTGTGGGAGTTTAGTTCAACAAAAGCCATAGTTGCCATGTGGAGAGGCAAGAATTTGAAAAAGTTCAACCAGTCACTGACTCTATTTGAAAGAAGACAGAATATTCCATATTCCATTTTCATTCAAGCAGCATGAGGGAGATTAAAAAAATGAAATTAATTTTAATAGCGTTAGCTAGATTAAACTGACTCCCTTGACCCTGCTGTAGCACTGCAGTCATTCAGAAGCCTCTGCAGTGAATATGAAACTTCCTCATGGCCTGGTGCTTATGGCATTGTTTCTTTGATAAAGGTTTCATGGGACGTGCTTGAAGCATCTCTTTGGTGGCATTTTTCATTGTGTTTACTCTTAGGGTCATCCCACGTCAGAGACTCACGGCAAGCCTCTTGCAGGTGAAAAAAGGGGATAAGGAACAACAGAGAGAGAGAGGATTGTGCCTGTAATTGCTCAGCTGTAATTATCTGCTGTTGTGCATTGAATTAGCATGGAGTTGGGGAAAATATTTAATTTGTAACACTTAAATGTTTCAGAGGGGTAGCCGTGTTAGTTTGTGTTTTGTTATCCACAAAAACAACGAGGAGTCCGGTGGCACCTTTAAAGACCAACCGATTTATTTGGGCATAAACTTCTGTGGGTAAAAAACCCACTTCAGCTGCATGGAGTGAAAATTGCAGATACAGGCATAAATATATATTGGCACATGAAGAGAAGGGAGTTACCTTACCATACCTTACCTTGTAAGTATGGAATGTACAGCCACAGTAATTGTATGGGCAAATGGACATTCACAATTGTGAATGTCTGCACAACACTCGGGAGGGGAGGGAAGGTTTGTTTTTTTGGGGTGGGGATGTGGGGGGACAAGGACATGGAGAAACCCTTCTCTTCTAAGAAGTCCCATGCTTACTGCATATGAACATTAGCAACTCAGAATCTCTGATGTAAAGGCTTCATCTAAAAAAGCCCCACACATTAAACTGAGCTGATTGGTGATGAAAGATTGAGCTGATCCTGCTGAGATTCAGACCTGTAGTTACATGGAGTCTTGGGTCCAGCTGAGCGCTGTTCACTACAGCAACCAAGGGAGTGATAAAAGATAGCTTTTAACATCAGCTTTTCATTCCCTGCAAACTGGGGCCAGATCAGCCTCCCCAGCACAGGTGAGAGCGGGGCCATTATCAGAGTGTTTGGCTGTGCCAACTGTGAGTGGCATCACACTGGCTACATTACCTTTACACCAACTGGAGAATCCCCTAAAGCAGCAGCATTCCTAGCTGCCACTAAGGGTATCTTTCCCACTGCTTTGTGTTACCCCAGGACTCTGCTGCCCCCTCTTCCCCTTGGCAGGTAGGGAGATGCAAAAGCAGGCAGTCCCGAAATTCTGCCACCAGTATCCAAAACAGCAGCAGGGCTCATTCGGGGATGGCACTATGCCAGCTCCACTGTGCCTCAGGGACCTCGGGGGGAGGGAGCACTTTTCAAAACACTGCAAAATATACAGCAGTGCCTAGGCCTATCTGGAACAAGTATCTGCCACCCTGCCCAAAGCTCCTCCCCAGAGCCAGCCTCCAAGGTACACACCTCTTAGGCAGGATAAACAACCTCGCTCTAACACTTAGGTTGGCTGCCAGTTCCACTCCTCTTAAGTGTAGTTCAGCTGTGGACGACCAGGTGCAGAGATTCTTCACTGGATCCAGCAGACAACTGGAGATTGAACTCTCCAAGTCTCCCACCACCTGCTGGAGCCCCAAGCTGTGCTTGTGTCACAAGTGACATGAAGGAGATGGACTGAATAGCACAAAAGTGCTGCTCTGTTTGGCCTGAGTAACCCTGTGGGTTGAGGAGGGGCCCAGGACTGGGATAGGTCAGCAATTTGTGCTGGAGATGTGCTTTGGCAGAGAGTGAGAGACTTCCCCTAGGCCCTCCTCGTCTGTCGGGCCCAAGATGGGACTATAAATCCTTTGCTCTTGTGAGCCTTAATGGCACTCAGTGGTATTGGAAATACCATGAAAATAAAATGAAGCTTGTAGACTTCACAGGCTGTCTAGGATCTGGACACCTTGTCCTCAGAGAATCCAACAGGAATAAAAGAACTACAATGAACTGATTTATGACCATGTGTGAGCTGCACTGTCCTAGTCTTGGTATTCTAGTTTCATGGTATTTTGCTATTTGCTACCATTCTGAACAAGTGAAATCTTGATGCCAGTAAATCCCCATAGATGGGTACTCTCCATTGCTGCTCAGCAGATAGAAACACTTCTGCATCTGTAACAGAAAAGGAACGGGTACATAGAAGCAGGTAAAGATAAAGGAAGTCCTTAGGGACTGCTTTGAAGTGGGCTGATCTCTGCAGCACATGTATATCGCAGCTATGTCCAGATAATGGACAATACCTTGATTATGTGAATGAACTTAGCATTGTGCACCAAATTGTGATATATTGGCGTTAAAGAACAGCCACAGCAAAATAACAAAATTCTGCTTTGCTTCGCATCTAGGATTTTGTCAGCGTGTCCAGAATAATCATTAAGCAAGTTATAATGGGAGCTTTGTTTATTTACCTAGCCTTTAAAAAAAAAAAAAAATGCTAAGAACTTATGGACTGAGGAGACCGGAATCCTTAATAGTTGATTAGATTTAAAAAGCATAGTCTATTTTTCAATAAATGCTTTAGATATAAGATCAATTACATGCATTGGGGGGCTGTTTGCGAAAGCCTTCGATCTAACTTTACCCAGGCATTCAGCTAGGTTTTGCTAGACTAATATTATCCACCATTACTCTGGCACAGATGGGGGGAGCTGTACCATGGTACAGCAATATTTTACATTGTGGAATAGTGCATCAACTGTCAATTTTCTTTTTAAGTTGTTCCGAAGTACAGTGTCCTTTCCCTTTGATCTTCACGTAATTTTTGTTGCTGCTGGTTGAAAATGAAGCCATTTTTTAAAAGAAATTGCATTTCCGTTCTCCTTAATCTTTATATTTCAAGCACAACTGCAGGCTGATGACATCAGGGGAAGGACAATTATAGAAATAAGGAAATTAAGGTCCATCTTTGGTAGAATAGTTCAAGGACTGTGGGAGGGTGGTGGGCGGAAGGGGGGAACCAGTGTGAGTGCAAAGCGTTATATGAAATTATACAGAAACAAAATCTATGGTATTCAGCTGCATAGGAACAATACTTAGCTCTTATGCAGAGCGGTTCAAATATCTGCTTTATTAGTAATGTTAGGAGATGAGTCAATGTTATTTTCCTCATGTTGACAGATGGGGACATGGGAGCAGGCAGATGAATCTGATCTTGGTTAGCGTTGGGACCTGGAGGGCTTCCTGGCTCAGCGTTAGGAGAAGAAGGAGGAGGGGAGAGATAGCTCAGTGGTTTGAGCATCAGCCTGCTAAACCCAGGGTTGTGAGTTCAATCCTTGAGGGGGCCATTTAGGGATCTGGGCCAAAAATTGGGGATTGGTCCTGCTTTGAGCAGGGGGTTGGACTAGATGACCTCCAGAGATCCCTTCTTCCAACTCTGATATTCTATGATTGCAGCTGGTGACACTTCCTGGCCTAGTACTCAGGTTGCAGGCTGGTTGGGCTCTAAGTTTTGTTGTTAGGGTAGGGGTAGGAGGGTTTGGAGGTCAAGTGTTTGGACTACAGCCAATAAGATTCCTCTGCCAAGGCCTAGGGTTGAGGCTGGTAGGGCCTCCCTGGCCTAGGGTTATTGTTATGGCAGGTAAAAGCCTTTCTGTGAAACATTTGTTCTGGGCAAACATGGCATATTCCTGACTTCCTCATGCTCCTGCAGATATTTGTTCCATGTTGTATAGATTGGGGGGTGACATCATCCTACCTTGGCATGTCCTGAATTCTGGGCTTGGATGATATGGGCCTGACTGCCCTCTGGCATAAGCTGAACAGCCCTTGGGGCATATGCCATCTTGGGGCTGCCCGGCAGCCTCAAACAGCCAAAACTCCAAGCCCTCTTGGCAACACTCTTCCTCTCCCAGTACACTGCAGCATGCTCTGGGCTGGAGAAGTCCCAGATAGTGGGATCTGACTGTAAGGGCACAGTTACTCCCCTGTGAAATGCTGCTTCTCATGCTTTCCTATTGTGGCTGATCTTATTCAATTTGTGTTTGTTTTTGATACTTTAAATCACCTATATGTATCACACCAGAAAAGACAACATAAAACATCAAAATATCACATTAACACCCCCTTACTTCACCCCCCTCCACACAGATCAAGAAAAACAGAAGGGGAAAACAGCTAATGGGATTAAACAATACTGTTTCATCTGCAAATTTGGAGAACTTTCCTGAGCCCTCTAGACCTCAGAGCTGTACAACTGCTCTCAGACTGTTTAGTTCCCAGCCAGAGGCTGTCATCAGAGGAAACGAGGGCTTGCATCACTTCCTTTTGGTCTCGGAGCAAACACATTAGGCAAGCAATTATCCTGGTGCCCGTATAGTATCACAAGTCAGGGGGAAGCTTCCTTCTTGCGACTTTTTCTTTCCTTCCAGCAATGGGAGTGCAAAAAAGCTGCTGTTTGACTAGTTACAACATTCAAGGCAAAAGAACAAACAAGCTCCACTTTTACCTGTAGCAAAAATTTGAGGCAAAGTTTGAAAGCCCTAAGACTAGTCTCTTGTCATGAGAATAATAGCCCATCCTTAACTCTAGCTGTGCTACTGAGTATCACTTTTTAATAATTTAAGACCTGGATTGTTATAAAATTACCCAGGTGGTGGCGTTTCTGTTTTCTGGTAAGCACTTTTACATGAAATAATGGCTGCACTTACGAAAGGAGAGGAAAGCCCTCCCATGCTCTGCTTCCCTGGGGCAGCAGGAACAGGTGCAATCTTAGAAGGCTGCTGTGTGGAGGGGGAGATCATCTCTATTCTTGTTGGAAAAACTGAACACGTACTCTGCGATGACGTTTGCCCTATCCTGACACCAATAGTTTCACTAATGCTTTTTGCATTGGATCAGCAGCAGGTCGCAGAGAAGAGGACTGCAGGATATAGGGCCCAATGCTGTAAATTGGAGGGTCAGGTACTCCGAACCTAGTAGCCACTGGAGTCCAATCTATCGTCCCTCTCCTTCCACGGCAATCAATTATGACAAATTCAGGAAACACATAAAGGCCCTCAAAATAGGGTGATACCTATAGAGAGCAGACCCTAAAATAGCAATCCTGTTATAAGGGACATTAATCACACTTTGGTTCAGGGCCTGACCCAAGACCTTGGATGTGAGCAGCCGTGGGCTCTGGGGCTGTTTGAGCCCACTTTGGGATTTTACAAATGGCTTCTTCTGCTCTTAATGGGCTGAACCCAAACCCCCCAGAGCTGAAAAAGTTCAGATTGTCTCCAGACCCAATCTTTACTGCTGTCCCTTATCTCTGTAATGCACAGAACCAAGCATCAGAACCAAATTCCCCCAAGCTCTGAGAAGGCACAGGCCCAGCTATGAATTCTGCCACTCAGGCCCACCTATGATTTAACACATTCCTTTAAACCACGTGAGAAACATTGAAATCCACACTGCAATTATTTCATCTCTTTATTCCAGAGCTGGGTATCGGTGCTTGTCCTGCATGGCAGATCTTTAAGCCAGTGGGCTGACAGGAAGAGAAATGTGCATTGAAATGGGAATCGTAAAAGTACTTTGTATTGAAGTTATCAGAGCTTAAGAACCTGCTGTGGGTCATATGGCAGCCTGATGAATGTCTGACATGATGAGATGTTTGCTATGGAAAGTACACAGTTCATAAAAACCAACCTCAGAAGTCTGGTCTGACCTGTATAACACAACAGCAAGCTGGATAAACCTGCCTGCCAGAATTTTTCTTTGAGTGTATAAGAACTTTGCTGTCTTTCATATGCCTTGTTCTTGCAGCCTGGGGGCACATAGCAGGCAGAAAGGAAACTTCTCTGAGAAGAAATTGACACATACACTTGAACTCCAATGCAGGAAATCACCTAATGGAGAACAAAGCATTTGAGACACAAGCCCTGGATGGGAAGGTATTTGAGAATCAAGAATGGGAAAGCTGGTCCAGAGTTATTTCAACAAAGTTTGCAGCTGTCTTCTGTGTGTGTGTGTATATATATATATATATATATATAATCAGGGCTGTCAAGCGATTAAAAAAAATGAATCACGCGATTAAAAAAATGAATAGAATAGCCCAAAAATATTTAAATAAATGGTGTCTTCTACATTTTCAAATATTTCTATCACAATACAGAATACAAAGTGTACAGTGCTCACTTTATACTATTTTTATTACAAATATTTGCACTGTAAAAATGATAAACAAAATAAATAGATTTTTCAATTAACCTCATACAAGTACTGTAGTGCAATCTCTTTATTGTGAAAGTGTAACTTACAAATGTAGATTGTTTTGTTACGTAACTGCACTCAAAAACAAAACAATGTAAAACTTTAGAGCCTACAAGTCCACTCAGTCCTATTTCTTGTTCAGCCAATTGCTAAGACAAACACGTTTGTTTACATTTATAGGAGATACTGCTGACTGCTTCTTATTTACAATGTCACCTGAAAGTGAGAACAGGCTTTTGCATGGCACTTTTGTAGCTGGCATTGCAAAGTATTTACGTGCCAGATATGCTAAACATTCATATGCCCCTTCATGCTTTGGCCACCATTCCGGAGGACATGCTTCCAGGCTGATAATGCTCGTTTAAAAAAAATGCGCTAATTAAATTTGTGACTGAACTCCTTGGGGGAGAATTGTATGTCTCCTGTTCTGTTTTACCTTCCATATATTTCATGTTATAGCCATCTTAGATGATGACCCAGCACATATTCATTTTAAGAACACTTTCACAGCAGATTTGACAAAACACAAAGAAGGTACCAAAGTGAGATTTCTAAGGCTAGATACAGCACTCGACCCAAGGTTTAAGAATCTGAAGTGACTTCCAAAATCTGAGAGGGACGAGGTGTGCAGAATGCTTTCAGATGTCTTAAAAGCACAACAGTCTGATGCGGAAACTACAGAACCCAAACTACCAAAAAAGAAAATCAACTTTCTGCTGGTGGCATCTGACTCAGATGATGAAAATGAACATGCGTCAGTCCACACTGGTTTGGATTGTCATGAAGCAGAACCCGTCATCAGCATGGACTCATGTCTTCTGGAATGGTGGTTGAAGCATGAAGGGACATATGAATCTTTAGCGCATCTGGCACATAAATATCTTGTGTTGCTGGCTACAACAGTGCCACGCAAATGCCTGTTCTCACTTTCAGGTGACATTGTAAACAAGAAGTGGGCAGCATTATCTTCTTAGATAATGCTTGTTTGTCTGAGCGATTGGCTGAAGTGGGACTGAGTGGACTTGTAGGTTCTAAAGTTTTACATTGTTTTATTTTTGAATGCAGTTTTTTTTGTAGTACATAATTCTACATTTGTAAGTTCAACTAACTACAGTACTTGTATTAGGTGAATTGAAATATACAATTTCTTTTTTACAGTGCAAATATTTGTAATGAAAAATAAATATAAAGTGAGCACTGTACACTTTGTATTCTGTGTTGTAACTGAAATCAATATATTTGAACAGGTAGAAAACATCCAAAAATATTTAAATAAATGGTATTCTATTCTTGTTTAACAGTGTGACTAATCGCCATTATTTTTTTAAATTGCTTGAGAGCCCTAAATATATAATATAATATAATAAAGCTGCAGCATCACATATTGGCTATTTCCCCCTTTCAGGGTCAAACATTCAATGAACTGAACCAGGCACAACAAAGGGAAATCTGACACAAGTTCTATTTACCTTTTACCTGAGAGGAAAGTGAAGTCACTGGTCACTAGTAATTACACACACACCCTCTGCCACCCAATATCTCAACACATGGAGTCTAGAAATCCAGATCTGGATTCTGTGTCTTGGCTCATTTCTCCTCTTAAAGGCCTATTTTCTCCTAACCTTGCTGATCAGGTGCTACCTAAGCATCTGCCATATCTCATTTGCCTTTTGTTACACCTCTGCTCTTGTGCGTCTGTATATGCAGTCAGTCAGTCACATGAAAAGACAGAACTCATGCCAGTAAAGTTCAGGTCTGGCAAACACATAGCAAACAAAGTCTTTCTGCAAGCTTTGATCTCTGATCACCTTCAAAGCCTGATGGTGTCAGATCTCTTTACAACAACCACCACTAAAATAACATGTAGGGGAATAACTAGATTTCAATTAGCCTAGACTGGAACTCCCACTCTGGGGTCTGCTTGTGATTGTCCTTTAATGATTTATTCCTCAGGAGAAGCTGACTGAGGTAGTCCTGTCTCTGTCTGAGACTGGCATAGAAAAACGTCATCAGCTCATGTGCTCTGCCTATGGCATCCAATTGAGGGCAAGCCTGGCCTTGAGTCTCTTGCCTATAAAAATTAAATGGATTCTAGTTACTGCTCTCAGTTCTACATTATACTGTGTGACTGATACGTGCTTAAATACATGTGTTGTTTATATAACTAAAAAAGACAGGCTTGATTGCTCAGTACAGGTGTCCAGGCACCTTGTCAAAACATGGAAATACAGATCCCGGGGAGATGAGCCTAAGAGATAAGAACCTAGACTAGATCAGAACAGTAGTTTAATCCGCAGTTTGAACAAACAATATTAGTGTCTGTCAGACAAACTACAAGAGTGATCCACTAAATCTTAAAGGAAGAGTCACAGGTAAATAACATCTGAGTACTGTGATCTCACAGTAAAGAGGTCTCAGACTTGGCTTGACTGGTCCCTGGGGAATAACGCCTGGCATATGGAGTGGCACAAGGCAGGTATAGATAGCCCTGCACCATTACCATGCAGTCACCAGCTGGGGTTATCCAAGAATAGGAATGGGAGCAGCCAGAATATTTTGTACTCCAGCTTTTCTGACTTGCAGTGAAGCACATTGGTGGCAGTGGGAAGCTGTGACATATTTGACAAATGCTCCACTTGTGCTGGGGACTGCACTGGCCCCTGGACCAGCCCAGAAACCTGAAGATGAGAAGGACAGATGGCATAAGCCATGGCCCCTCCTGGGTTCTGCATCCCTAAGCTGTGCTGGATGTAGCTCTAGCTGTTTACAAAGTATTTATTTTCAGGGGGGAGAGGGGGGAAGGGGTTCCCCTCAATGGAGCAATCCCTGACTTGTCTCCCCGTTGCTGGAAATCCTCACTGACTGCATTGTGGAGTCACTTCCTCATCAGTCGCTGATTTTCCCAACTAGAGACCATTTACTTGAAAAATGAGTTTTGACAGTCCGCCCCCAGGCTGAGTAGTAGTATACAGAATGCAGTAGTAGCCCATGGTGCTGTTTCCTCTAAGCCCAGGTAAAGGCCTACGTCAGTTCATTGCTATCACACAAGCACAATGTAGCTGTAAGAGCATTGAAAATGCTGCTGTCTGCAACCTAAGCTCCAGCCTTCTCCCTAGTGGGAGGTTGCTCACCAAGGCATTTGCTTTCCAAATCTTTTATTTTGTTTAATGATGTTTTAATTCAGAGAATGCAGGCCTGAAACTGAATCACATTGTGGTCAATTAGTGGCTTGCTGTGAATTGTGTATTGTCAAACATTAATTACTTTCACGTAAACAACACGCTTTAAGCAAAATCTCGACCTCCATCATCCAGGAAGAATCCCTACTCTCTGTAAATGAGGAGCATATACTTTCAAAACGAGCTTCCAGAACCGTATGTGTGATAAATGTATGCGTGTTATGCCACCATAGAGGCTGAGGTGAGAAAAAACTCTGGCTTTGTTTGATTTAAAAAACAAAAAACAAATCTAATCTCCCCCCACCCTGTTGAGTTAGCTCCCACCAAGAATATTTCTAAACCTGAAGCTGGCCACATTCAGACAGTGTTGTAAAACACACCTTTGTTCAGGCTTTTCGCTCCTGGATACCCCTAGCGCACAGCCAAGTGGCAAGGCATTCTCCTGTCTTAGCTTTTAAAGTTGGGGCAGTGATGCTGCCTGGAATGATGGTGTATTTGTATCCAAAACTTGAGGAAATATTTTTGCTTTGAATCCAGCCATGTAGACACTAGGGTGATGATATCTTTGTAAAGCCTGGTGACCGTAGCTCAATGAATGTTGAATGCATTTTCAAAAAATAGAGTTTAGGGGATCAAGGGATTTTATTGGGGCATTCAGGTACAGGGGGAAGTTTTAGTTGGCTTGAAAATGGAGGACAAAGAGGATTTGATTGTTCATTCAGTGTCAGTATAAAGGAAGCTGTTACATATTTGTCAACTGCAAAATCAATCTACCTGCCTTGATTACTAGAGATTTAATTCTGCATTTAATGTAGCTAAGATTCCAAATTACATTTTAATGTAGCTAAGATTTCCAAATTACAAATTACATTGACCTGGCTCAGTCAATTTCACTTTTCAGTCACCAGATACACATGGCAATCTAAATGGCTCCTGATAATTTAACTAAAACAGTAATACCCCCTCTCCAAAGAGTTGTTTCTTCACTTCTGACAGCCATTCTTCTACCTAATAACTTGTTTTCTCACATTTTCTAAAAGCAACTCACTTAGACAAAAATAATACTGGACTTGTGAGACATCATTATGAATATCAATGAAGGTTTTTCTTTTCCTACTGCTCCAAACTTCCTCTTTGGGCTAAAAGTAAATACAATCCGCTGTAACACAGAAACTAATTGAGGAAGAATAATTGGTGCATGCACCAAACTTCAGATCTGGATCCAAACTTCAAGTAAGAGAGAGACTGAATCTGGGATTTTTGTTCATGCTCATATTTCCTGTCTATTTTTCTACCTGCTCTCATGAAAAAAATCCTGTAGAATTTAACAATGAGAACTTTTCTTGAGGTTTTTTTTAAAAAATCAGCCTGTAGAATTATTATCATTAGAATTTCTAAAAATTCTAGATAATTTTCTAACACAAAGAGTAGTGCACCCAACACAAGGTAACTCTATTTTGGACCTCATTTTGATGAATAAAGATGAGTTAATCATTGGACTGGAAGTCACTGGTTGCCCCGAGATCATTGATCATGACCTCATTAGATGCAATATGGGCAAACAGAAGACAATCCCAACCAGCAGTAAATATACTTAGTGCTTCTAAAGTGCTAATTTCCCCAAGATGAGGAAAATTTTAAGCGAAACTGATTAGGAGAAAAAATGTAGACAGAAAAATGGGAATGCAAATTGGGAGTTCTTTAAGAAAAGTTTTAGGTGGCCAAAAAGCCATAATGCCACATAAAAAAAGAGGACAACTTTAGCTAAAAGCCCATTATGGTTCAGAGAGGAAGGGAAGGCAGAAATTCAAAACAGAAAAACAGTATATAATAAATAGAAAAAGGTGGAAATAGCAATCAAAATAAATTAGAATTTGTGAAGGACAAAATATTGATAAGGGTAGCTGAAGAGTTCAGGGAAAAATCGGTAGCTAGCAGAGCTAAAGACAATAAGGAGTTTAAGTATATTAGGAACCAAAGAAATCTTGGCAATGGTGTAGGCCCATTACTAAATTGAGATAGTAAACTTGTTAATAATGCAGAAAAGGCAGAAATATTCAATAAATATTTCTGTTCTGTATCTGGAAAGGAGGATTTTGGACTCATATCACATGGGGATGATAAAATACTTTATAGCTCATTAGTAACTGAGCAAGGTGTTAGACTGCCTCTATCAGGGATAAACATTTTTAAATCATGCACCCAAGAGTTTTAAAGGAGTTGGCTAAGGCAATCTCTGACCCACTGATTTTTTTTAAAATAAATCTTGAACTATTAGAAAAATTATAGAGCACTATACCTTTCTATGTTAATTTCTATAAAACTCCAATTAACTTCCCTGAAACCCTATTAAATTTTTATATAACTGAATTGGTTTTATCCCTATTCAGTCTGTAGGATTTTTCCATAAGGTACTGCAACAGGGGAACTTTGCTGCTTAATGGATAGTGGGCCTGGGCCTTGCCAACCTGCTTACTAAAGAGTCAGGGTACTGCAGAGTGACCTCTGGCCATGTGGGAGTGCTCAGGAGGGCTCTGGCCCAGTTACAGGTACCTAGAATAAACAACAACAACTGTGAATTAGAAGCTAAAATCCCATTGAGAAGTTCTAAAGAGACCCTAGAATTAGGGTTGCCAGGTGTCCAGTTTTTGACCGGAATACTGGTCAAAAAGGAACCCTGGTAGCTCCGGTCAGCACAGCTGACTGTGCCACTAAAAGTCTGGTTGACCACAGCAGGGCAGGCAGACTCCATGTCTGGCTCCCGGGAAGCAGCCGGCATGTCTCTCCAGGTCCTAGGCAGAGGGGCAGCCAGGGGGGCTCCACATGCTGCCCCTGCCCACAGGTGCTGCCCCGAGCACTAGCTCGGCAGCTCCCATTGACCAGAAACTCTGACCAATGGGAGCTGCAGGGGTGACGCCTGCAGGTGGGGGCAGCGTTGGAGCCCCTGGCCACCCCTCCACCTAGGAGCTGGATGGACATGCTGGCCTTGTTCCAGGAGCTGCCTGAGGTCAGCACTGCCCAGAGCCACATCGCCTTCCACAGCCCAACCCACTGCCCCATCCCTGAACCCCATCCTGAACCCCACTTTGGAATGCCCAGTTGACAAGGGAGCCTGGTAGCTCTGGTCAGCCCAGCTGCCTGGGCTGCTAAAAGTTCGGTTGGCCTCAGCAAGGCAGGCAGGCTCTGTACCTGGCTCTGCATGGCTCCCGGGCAGTGCGCAGATCCCCCTGGCTACCCCTCCACCTAGGAGCCAGAGGGACATGCTGGCCACTTCCTGGGAGCTGCCTAAGGTCCCCTCCCACATCCCAACCCTATCCCATGCCCCAGCCTAGAGCCCCCTCTTGCACCCCAAACCCCTCATCCCTGTCTCCACCCCAGAGCCCATACCCCCAGCTGGAGCCCTCACCCCCTCCTGCACCCCAACCTCCTGCCACAGCCTGGTGAAAGTGAGCGAGGATGGAGGAAAGTGAGTGACGGAGGGAGGGGGGATGGAGTGATCAGGGCAAGGGCTTCAGAGACATGGTGGGGTCTCGGAGAAGGGGCAAGGGCGTTTGGTTTTCTATAATTAGAAAGTTGGCAACTCTACCTAGAATACATGACTCCGCCACACCCATAAATCCCTCTTTGTCTGTTCAAGAGATGAACAGTGGTCACTTGTTCTCCAAGAAGTAGGGTGGACAAGCTGCCCTCTGGGAGAATGACATCATAAACTAAATTCACCCCGGTGTAACTTTGCTGATTTCAGTGTGAATCATTTGGCCACATGGTCTTTGCACGAGCCAGCCAGCAGGAAGAGCCGATGCACAAAGAAACTATCACCCTGTTTCCTGCAGCATTCAGCTCTGTGATTTATCTGTTCCAAAGGCTTTGGATGTATCTCGACAGCAATCACTGGGTGTGGTTGCAGCTTGAACTAACCTATTTGAGCTAGCTCGATTATAAAGCTATCTTGAGCCCTGGACCAGTGAAGCTGACTGCATGAACTTCTGCGTTAGGCTGTACAAACCTGCCCAGAACCCTTGCTAATCACTCTTGGGGCTAATCCATTCTGAAGTTTGCCCTCTCATGGCTTTGCTGCTCCAGGACTCAAGCTAGCTAGGTTAAAGCTAGCTCAGGTATATCAACTTGTCTTGAACTGCAATCACAGCCAGTGACTTCAGTCTAGACATACCCTTTGGGGACAATGACAGTGACTGGAAGCCAGCTGAGTTTTAGCTCTGCCACTGGGCTCTTCCGCTTGTCCTCTTTACGGTAATCCATCTATGTGTCTCCCCTCTTATTTTCATAATCATGATGTTTTCCTAGGGAGTCACAGTGACGAAATATCCGAAACAGGATGAAGAAGAAATCTATTTGCCAACTAACTAAAGGCACAGCCTTTAGCAGCTATATTTGACTCTTATGTTGCAATGTTTAAGTTCCACATTCTGCACTGCATGTGATGTTATACACACTGAGCAGGGTAATATGCAGTGTTGATGAATGAAGTGCAAAGGCCCAGTTACCCTTCCCCCTCACCCCCGGATATTACTTTAGTTACTCCCATAGGAGTTACTGTATTCTGCAGGGGAACGATTGGACCCCTATATTTAAGCACTTTGGAGTAGTTTGCATCTGGATCTTAAATTTGCAACAGGTCTGTATCTATAAAAGGCCAAAACCTCTGACCCTGAACTTCTGAGAAGTTTAGAACTGAATTCAGGGTTGAACTTTGCACCCTGAGAGTTGTGGCACAGCTGGGAATAGAACCAGGAATCCTGACTTCTGGGCCCCAGCCCCAGCCTGTGGAACAAGGTGAAAAAATAGTTAACAAATTCCTTGCTCACAACGTGCCTTCTATAACCTCGCTGACTAAAGACATTTAACTGGCGCAGCATCAATAAACAGCCCCGTGCCTTCTAAACTTTCCAGGCCAGGTCCCACTGCACAACTGGGATTGTAGGAATATAATAGAACTATGCTTCTTCAATTACTAATTAATCCAAGGCAAGCTCCCAGATGCTTCAGTAAGTAAGCACGGGATAAGAAAGGAGCTGTGCAGCAAGCAGAGAGGTTGTCATTCAAAGGACAGGTGTGTGGTAAAGGGAAATGCCCCTCACCATGATACCCCATAGAAAGTAACACAGGGAACCACTTGGTGGGCAGAGAGTTGTTTACTGTAGGTAAACCTGGCATGTGGTCAAAGATGCTACATTAATGGTATATTGGTTGTATCATTTGGCACCCAAGCAAAACCACATTTCCACTGGTAATGCTGATTACCGGCCTGGTAGACATACCCACACCCCAGAGTGCATGTTTCGCTACAGAAGCATTATTCTCCTGTGACAGGATAGGAGCAACTTCAGGGACTCCTGCCCTAAAGAGGGTCTTGGGGACGAGAGATGGATTAAAACTGGAACCTTGACTCCAAACCCCTTTGGGGGTACGTGTGCATGTGTGCGCCCTTTTTCTGACTCAAATCTCCACAGCTGCCCCTGTTTGTGTAATTTTGGCTCCAGGTTGTGCCCCAAACCAAAGATGCCTATTTTCCAATTCTGGCTCAGAAGGGGTTGGAACGTTGAGCTTGCAGAAATACTGTTAGAATGGTTCTGATGGGATTTCCAGTGTTTGAGGCCAAAATCTCAGAAGAGCAGCTTGCTAGACTTTGGTGCGGTTGAGTCCAACCTTGAACCCACTCCTAGCTTAAGGGCATGGCTACGCTTGCAAATGTAGAGCGCTTTGAGTGAAACCAGCCTTTGTAGAGCTCAGTAGGGAAAGCGCTGCAGTCTGTCCACACTGACAGCTACAAGCGCACTGGCATGGCCACATTAGCAGCTCTTGCAACGGCCACAGAGAGCAGCGCATTGTGGCAGCTATTCCAGCATGCAAGTGGCTGCAACGTGCTTTTCAAATGGGGGGTGGGGTGGATTGTGACAGGGAGTGTTGTGTGTATGTGGGGGGAGAGAGAGTGGGTTTTTGGGGGGACTGAGAGCATGTCACCATGCTGTCTTGTAAGTTCAGACAGCAGCGGACACCCCCCCCCGCCTCTCTCTCTCACACACAGCATTCCACAGTAATGGTTGCTTTGTCTCGGAGCAGATAACCATGCCAGCTGTCAGAAATAGAGCTTTCAAAGGGCATATCCGCATTCCTGCAGCAAAACAATGACAAGAGTGGCCACTTGACTTAAGGGGATTATGGGACGTTTCTGGAGGCTGATCAGAGCGCAGTAATGCAACACCTTGTTCACACGGACGCCCGGGTGTTTCAGCCAAGGCACAACAAGTGTTAATCTTCTCGACGAGGTGGAGTACCAGGAGCGTTCTAGCCACGGAGTCAGAGCGCTCTGTGCCTTGCCAGTGTGGACTAGTGGTAGTGAGCTAGGGCACCCGGGGCTGCTTTAATGCGCTCTAACTCGCAAGTGTAGCCAAGCCCTAATTGGGCCCAGCTGGAAATATCACCGCCCCGCCCCATCTTTGTAGAGGACATAGTAGGAGTCAGCAGGACTCCTGGGTTATATTCCATGATCCTGGGCAAGTCAGGGAGCCAAAATTTTAAAACTTGGGTGCCTGAACGTAGGTACCTAAATAACAGACCTGGTTTTAAGAGTTTTTGAGGATCTGCAATTTCCACTGACGTCTCCTTCACTGAAACCCAGTGGGAGTGGAGTGTGCACAGCACCTCTAAAAATGTGACCACTTTAATTTAGGTGCTTAACTATGGATTTTTTTAGGTGACAAGCTTTAGGCAACCAGCTTAGAAACTTTTGGCCTTGACATCTTCCTGCCTCACTTCCCCTATTTGTATAAACAGGGATAATGGCACCCACCTACCTCTCAGTGGTGTTGTGAGGCTTAATTAATGTTTGTAATGTAAATTGTGATCTTCATATGAATGGTGCAGTGGCAGCAGAGAATATTATTAGTCATTTTGTGTAATCTGCTTCCCAGGATTCATGGGTGTTCGAAAGCAGCCACTTCAGAAGCACTCAGAGCACAAATGCAGTCTACTTAATGCACTCATTTTATGCTGGATATTTTACAAACCCCTGAAAGACTTGTCCAGTGCTTAATCCCTTCTCAAATTAGGATTGTGTCAATTTTTTCCCTAGGATCTTTTAGATACAACTGGCATGATGGGGTCTTTATAGTAGGTTAGTACACAAGCATTTCACCTGGAGCTTGAGCTTCAAATTCTGCCTGACATCAGCCATGAAAATGGATTGATGGTCACATTTTAAACCCCTCAGGAAATTTTGCCACATTGTGAAATCTCTGCAGAATCTGGTAGTTTTCCTCTGCAGGGAAACTGTCGGAACAACTCTCACCATGTGTTGACAAATGGAATTTAAAATAATTTATGATTAATCATTAGGCTTTAATAGCTCTCCATTAAGGTTGCCAACTTTCTAATCCTACAAACTGAACACCATAGCCCTGCCCCTTCCCCATGGTCCTGCCCCTGCTCACTACATTTCCCCCTCCCTTGGTGGTGTGCTTTCCCCGACCCTCACTCACTTTCACTGGGCTGGGGCAGAGGCTTGGGGTGTGGGAGGGGATGAGGACTCTAACTGGGGGTGCGGGCTCAAGGGCAGGGCCAGAAATGAGGGGTTCAGAGTGCGGGAGGGGGCTCCAGGCTGCAGGAGGGAGTTGGGGTGTGGGAGGAGGTGAGGGATCTGTCTGGGGGTGCGGGCTCTGGGGTGGGGCTGGGGATAAGGGGTTTGGGGTGGAGGGCTCTGGGTTTGGGGGGGCTCAGGGCTGGGGCAGAGGGTTGGGGTGCGGGGTTGGGGAGTGGGCTTACCTTGGGTGGCTCCCAGTCAGTGGCACAGCAGGACTAAGGCAGGCTCCCTGCCTGTCCTGGCTCCACGCTGCACCCTGGATGTGGCCAGCAGGTCTCGCTCCTAGGCAGAGGGGACAGGAGGCTCCGTGCACTGCTCTTGTCCGCAGGTTCCTGGCCAATGGGAGTGCGGAGCCAGTGCTTGGGGTGGGGGCAGCAGGCGGGGCCCCAGGGCGCCCCCTCCCCAGAAGTCGGACCTGCTGGCTGCTTCCAGGGTGCAGCGTGGTGCCAGGACAAGTAGGGACTAGCCTGCCTTAGTTCCACTGTGCTGCTGACTTGACTTTTAATGGCCCGGTTGGCGGTGCTGACTGGAGCTGCCAGGGCCCCTTTTCGAATGGGCATTCCGGTCAAAAACTGGACACCTGGCAACCCTACACTTCATGGTTTTTTTTTTACTTTAAAATCTATTGCACTCTTCCTCCCATCCCCCCACTTTTTCTCCCTTCCTCTAACTGCTCCTTCCTTTATGGAATGCAAGATTTACCATATTGAAGCAAGTCTTTGCTTCATCAAGTCTAATATTCTCTATCCAGCAATGGTGAATTGATACCACAGTGGAAGTGAAACTGCCTCTCCTGTTCTCTGCCACAGCGTACCTAGCCAAATGTGCAATGCTCTAAATGAGGGCAACATTCCTTCCTGACCCCTAAACTGACCACTTAATACCCTGAAGCATGAGATTTGTATACCCTATCTTAGCCTGTATAACCTATATAGCCTGGATAAAGTAGTGTGAGTGGGAGTCTATTTTAACTTTCACCTTCTTCCAGCCCCCCCAGCATGTAAATTATTCCAATTTAAACTCTCATACGCTCAGTCAGGCTTTCTCAGACCCATGTGTAACTGATGTGTAACTTTGACCCATATGTAACCTGATGTGTAACTTTGACCATTTTACACGATATCTGAACTTGATCTAACCTATCTAATTAGCCAGTGGTTTAAAAAAAAAGAAGAAGTGGGCAAACTAACCAGTTGGTGGGTGAGATTCCGTGGCCTGCGTTGTGCAGGAGGTCAGACTAGATGATCATAATGGTCCCTTCTGACCTTAAAGTCTATGAGTCTATGATTAGTAAATTCCGTAATTCCCAGATGAGAAGTGGGTAATCTTTTTACCTGCATTTTCCCTCAACTGCAATTAGCCTCCATTGACTTTAGTCTCCAAAAAGACAGGATCAGATAAGGGATTGAATAAATCCCTGGTTTGACTCTATTGACTTCAGTGGAGATGAATTTGGTCCAAGGAGTCCAATGATAACTTACCAGGCGGCAGTATTCTTCTCAGCTAGAGTCCAGACATTCTTATTAATTCTAAATCAGACACTCTTGCTGCCAAGTTTGCCAAATAAAAAATGAATAGAATATAAAGTATCACTGATGGTCAGCAGATACATTAGAAGGCACTGTGGTGGCATGCCAATGGTATGTTACAGCCTCTCCAGACTGCAACAGAAAATAGAGGTCACCTGATATCTATTCAGTGGAGAAGTGAACTAGACAGCAAGTACAAGAAGGAAGAGGATTGCACAGCCAGGCAGGGCAGGGCAGCATGAGCCTGTGGTCTAAGTCTAGCTGTTATTGACATCAGTGGGAGTGAGGATACCTTTGGAGATCTGGTCCTTAAGTTCCTATGCGGTGATACTGTTTGGAAACAACAGAGGGCTTGTTAACATGGCTTAATGAGGGAGGGCCAATCTATGTTACGCAGCGCATTCAGCCCAGATTCTGTGGGATGCTATGCACCGGCAGTTCTCATGGACATGAAGAGGAGATGCAGGTGCTTGGTCCTTCCCTGGGTTTATCCAATTGTTTGCTACAACACTTCAAGCCATCAGGCAATTCCAAAGGAGCTCAGGCTACACAACATTTTGAGCTAGGGGTGTCGTTCCCAACTTGAGGCAATATACCCACACTAGCTGTGATTGAGTATAGAGTATAGCTCATATTTCCCAAAGGGAAAACAGGGGGCATTGCATGGGGTTGGCCAAAGCCCCCCCCCCAACACTCCCAGCCACTCACACCCTCCCCCACACAGGGTTGGCCCTGGCCCCTCCCCGAGCTGGCACCGGCTGCTCACTCAAACCCTGCCGGCCCCCTGTGCCAGGCTGTCACTGGTCTCTCGAACCCTGCTGGAAACCTGGCTGCATCCCCCAGCTCTGTGTCGCCCCCTGTGCAGGGCTGGCATCTCTGCACGTGCCTCCGACTGCACCACACCCCACTTTTTTGACAAAAGTGGGCGTTTGCTCTTCCCAGCTGATCAACTTGCCAAGAACAAAAAGGACAAATGCCCACTTTTGCCAAAAAGTCGGGACTGCCGGGACAGGGCTTAAAAAAAGGGACTGCCCTGGCCAAAACAGGACCTATGGTCACCCTAGTGTCATAGCATGTAGCTGCCGAATCCTGAGTGGTGGGACGGGCTAGCATTCCTGACGCCGTGCCTAATGTCTCGGATGGGCTATGTATTCAGAGTGTCTAGCCCCACCCATGGCTCAGCTACTCTCTCTTTTTACTCTCTCACCCAGAGCTAGTGTACGTATGTCTCCTCAAGCTGGCACTGACATCCCCAGCTCGCAGTGTAGATATACCCTCAGTGTAAGGAAAGACTGTACTTGCTCTGCAGCTGTACCCAGTGCAGGAGAGGGAAGTGCCACAGGGGGAGAATGCAGCAGAGTAATTGCAGGCAGCAACTGGAGGAGCACCTCGCGGATAAGTGGAAATGTCTTTGGCTTGCTTAGCTCTCCCATCTGAAAAGAATGTCTGGCTGGCAGGTGCTAAAGTTTGCCCACACAGGTCACGCTCAAAGCTGCCATGTTTGCAACTAAAGCTTGATCGTGAGCATAACTTGTCTCAGCATGTATCAAAACTGGTGACAGAAGCTCACTATCTGTTTGTTGTAACATGCCACATTTTTAGGCACATTAAAGGTAGGTCATTGGGTTAAGCTGTGGATTTCTTGCTCTTCCCCCTTGCACCCACTTATATTGTTGCAGTTCTTCTGTAGTAAAAGACTGTTCCCTGACTGGATTTAATCACTAGTCTAGCTGTCTGCTCTTCAGGACAGAGACGTTATCTGTTTGGCACAGTTAAGGTACCATATAGCTCTGTGTACAGTTATGGTGCTATATAAAGCAATGTTGCTCATTCTTGTGATTTTATTGCAAGTCATGTGATATTTGCGGTTTTCCTTAGATGCTGGATTTAGGAAATGCATGAGAATCAGCTTTCCTTACGAAAAAACTAAGTTCCTAGCCCTCATGGGGGTGGAGAAAAGCTTGCAAATATGAAGCCAAGTGCACCCTAAGGGCTCAGAAATCAGAAGGCAAATACAATGAACCTAACACTTATTATTTTAAAGAAAGCTCATGATTATTAAGCCAAACAAATGATTTTTGAGTGCTGACTCATGATTTTGAATATTAGGGGCTGGCAATACTCTATACAGTTCCAATTACTTAAAGAACAGGATTCAGAGTAGCAGCCGTGTTAGTCTGTATTCGCAAAAAGAAAAGGAGTACTTGTGGCGCCTTAGAGACTAACAAATAAGGTGCCACAAGTACTCCTTTTCTTTTAAAGAACAGGAGTAGTTCTTTTGAAGTGAGTTACCTGCACAAAGTTAAGCACATGCATAAGGAATTGCAATATTAGGGCCTGAAGAGACAAACAATATAAAAACCTGTGTCTCTATGTGCATGTATATCTAAAACAGGAAATATGACATATACAAGAATGTACAATATGTATGTAAGTATATATTTGGAAGAATATATAACAAATGTAAATATATACAGTATATGCAGTTTGAGCATTTAGCACCCGTAAGAAAGTTAGAATGTTATATTGAATATTTGTAAGTGGGTAATGCAAGAATATATCTATATATCAATGAAATATGCAAGTTTTATGTAATGTACACAACTGCAAGAATATGCAAGAACATATATTTGACACATGAAAGGCATAATGTACAAAGGGTCATCGTATGCAATTAGGCAAGAGATTTTATATATGCAAAATATTATACAGTGCTTCCAAATACGTGGAGTATGCAAAACTACAGAAAGTTCACAAGAAACACACACATTGCAAGCAGGGTATATAATCCATGCCACCATGTGCAAAGTGGAGTAAAGATAATAGATGCAGTGATATGCAGCACTAGATGTAAAATACACACCAGTGCAATATAAGCAGTCTTACATATATAATAGGGTGTTTCAGTTCCTACAAGCGTACCAGCAGCAACCAAGCCTAGACCAGTTTTCTCCTCCCTTATTTGCATAGACGCGCCCTCCTTGAACGCCATTGGTCAGCAGGTTCGCCAGCGCTGGTCGGCCTCTGCGTCCCGGCCCTGGCATCTCATTAGCATGTGCCCCGCCCCGCAGGCAACTGATTAGGCAGTTTGGGGTTGCCATAGCCTCGCCCGGCTTTCCGGTTGGCGGCCTGGGCTGTCAGTCGGCGAACGCTGAGGGCCGCACTTCCGCCTTGGTGTCAGCGGGTCTGGGCCCGGGGCTGCTGCGGGACCAGGTGAGACAACCCGCCCGCGGCCTGCGCCCTGGCGGGGCCACCGCAGCCGAGGCTGCCGCCGGGGCACAGGTGGGACCCCGGGGAGCGGCGGCGGGGAAGGGGGAATCACTGAGGCTCCCGCCCGGGGAAAACTGGGCCCCGCTCTGGGCTCCTTCGTCCCGGGGCAGAGACCCTCCGCCGTCCGGCCCCTCGTCCCTGAGCTCGCCGCCTGGCGGGGGAGGGACCCCAGACCTGGGGTGGGGAAGCGGGGGGCGACCCGCCCCTGGAGCCAGCCCCCTCCCTGGGGTAGGACACGGGGGGGGGACGGGGACCCCCCAAACTGGGACCTGCAGCCCTGGAGGGGCAGGGGGAAGTGGGGGAGCCCCCCCGCAACCTGAAGGGAGCCCCCCGAAAACTGATTCCCCCACCCCAAGCGAGACCCATCATCCCAGTCAGGGGCACAGATGAGGGAGATGCCCAAACTTTGCGGGTAGCCCCCAAAATGCAGAGCAGGCTCCCCCAAACCACGACACCCTCTCCCCGAGAAGCCCCAAATCAGACCTGCCTCCCAAATGAGGCCTGCTACCCTGGGAAGGCGACCTCCAGACTGGGACCCCATCCCCAGAATGTCGGGGAGGAGCACTGATGAGTCAGTTTGCGTGGGGCCACTTTCTGTTGCAAACAAATGGGTACACAAGATCCTGAAAGGTAGGTCAGGGGCTGAGGGTAAAAAGCAAGTTGCACTTCCTGAAGAGCTTATTCGTCACGCAGGAGAAATGGAGGTAGTCTGCATGCTTTGGTATGATGGGTCGCTGCTTTCCCTTCCCTGGTAGAAGGGGCTTCGTATAGCCGCTTATTGGTTGTTGTTTCATGTATAAGAAGGCAGTAAAGCCGAACAAATAACATTAGATGTAAATCGAATGGCCAGACCCTTTTGCCCCTAATTTACATTGCAGAGATGCACCGAATCTTACCGCCATCTGGGGCAATGTTTTTCATTACAAATTATTCTTTAAACTGGAAGGCTTCTGATCTGGAGGAGTTGGGAACAAGAACTGGCAGAAGGTGCTGAAGAACCTTTCATAAGGAGAACAGCTGGCATCCTATGTCTAGTCAGAGCAGAGCTCCGTTCCTGTGTGACTTAAGGGAAGGAAAGTAAGGCAAGGAAAAGAGTCTGCTATGCTCCTAAAATGTGCAGAAGTGGAGCTTGGTTTCAGCATGATTTAGGAGCACTGGGGTGCAGATTGCCTCCTGCTTGAAGATGTCTTTCCCCCCAGCTGCCATTCTCAGTCCTTGTCAGTAGATACCCCTTGATTCTCTATTCTTCCAGCTGTCCCCAGCATCCCCCTTTTGCAGAGCTTCTGAAAAGTAGCAAGCAACCTGGAAAATAGTGGGAAAAGGCCATTTTTATACTTCACAGAGGTTTATGTGGCAAGTTAATAAAAAAGTAAAGTATGTGGCCATTTGTCTAATATGGGTTTTAATCTTATTTATGCTGTCTGTTCATTTAGCCTGTGAACTCCTTGAGGGTATGGTCTGTCTTCCTGCAACACTTAAGGGCCAGAACTTGAAAACTGCTGCCTAAAAGCACATATGGTTTTGTGTGTGTCTGTGTGAGGCTTGCAGCTCCACCAATGAATATCTGCAAATGTACGTACAATGCAAATAGATATTTCCCTTACATCCTTATCAGTTTTCTTGATTAAAACATGTTTTGTTTAAACTTTCAAGTATCAGAAGTGAAAGGGACATTGATTTGCAGTGTATTTAGGATCAGAGTATCACTATTTCATCTTTTCCCCACCTGTCTTGCTCACACGTCTCCCTTTCTTCAGCATTGTCTACACCCCCAAGGAAAATGTTTCAGGGACACTGATTGCTTGAATGGCTGTTTCTTTTAATGATCCTTGCAAAGGCTGAGCACATCTACGTTGTGGCATTCACATTGATACCTGAGGGCAGCCACATGCATCACATCTTACAACTGTTCTGGGACTTCTGAAACTCCACAGTGCACTTTCTGGAAGCAGGAGTTTTTGGCAATTTCCAAATTTGAGGCATTGTGAGGCAGGGATAGTGATAGGAGAACTGGTTGAAGTAGCAATGAAGTACAAGGCATTACAAGCTGTTGTTTCTTACAGTGCCTTTTCATTTAGTGTAGACGGAGCCTTCCTCAAAATAATTATTCACTCAAGTTGTGTGAGTGACTCTTTGTAATGGTCTAATAGGAAATGTATTAAAATTTGTATCTTCTTGTTCACTTGAAGCAAAATAAAGTTTTATAACACTCAAATTTTAAATAAAGTTGTGCTGAACATAATGGACAGTGAATCTGGGAAGACTGATGAGTTGTTCTCCGGGCTGTACAGTGAGAGAGTTGAGGAGAAATGGACTTGTAGTTGCCTTTTGACTCTTGAGGGAAGTTTCAGGGAAGTTGCCCATCAGCACACCTGAGTTGACTTAATTTAAAAAGGCAATCTGATGATGAATTCTGAAAAGGAAATATTGAAACAGCAGCTCTCAATACATATGGCATGTATTTAATGAAGCGGAAGATATGCTTTTTTCCGAAATTAGTTCCTTGGACATAACAGTGCAGTTTCATAAACAGGTCACAGAAGTTAAAGGCACAAAAAGTTAGTTAGATTACGGATTCCATCCCTGGGAATAGTTGAAAAACAGTCGTTAAGGATGAGAGACTTGAGACTGATCCAAAAGCTTAATTGTGTGCATTACTGTCTACAAAAATGTGCTTGGATTAATTGTAGCCATTCAGGGTCACTTTCGTTGATGGATATTTATACTTAAGAACAATTACCATGTTCTCAGTAGCTTTCCACAGCAGTTAAAAATAATTTCTTACCTTAGCTGGCAGCTTTTATAAATATAACTATAATGCTACTTCTGTGTGTCTATCTTTTTTTTTTTTTCCAAATGAATGTAACTGTCCACTTCATACTCATCAAACTAAATACAAAATAAGCTTCCCAATATCTTCCGTTTAGTGTCTCAAAGCACACTCAGCAATCTTCTTGGCCTTTAAGATACTGTATAGTATATGAGTAGTTTTGCACAGATATAAATATATTCCATACAGATAACTGCTTGAAACCAGGATTTGCACATAAGTTCTCTGAAGTTTTAAGTGAATAACTCATTTGTGTTCATCTTGTAAGGCAATTTGCCCTTGAACATTCCAGTGTTACATCAAACTCCTTGTTATTTAAGACTTCCCCTTATACGTCAGCATTCTTTTCTTGTCCTTCAATCGATATTGATTTTGTCACCTGACTTATTAAAATACCTCTTGAAAAGACTTTTCTACTCTAGATACTTAGACACCATAGTGCAGGGGTGGCCACCCTGTTTCTCCGGAGCCGCATGCTGCCCTTCAGATGTTAATATGCAGCTCCTTTTATAGGCACCGGGGGCTGAAGCTACAGGTGCCAACTTTCCAATGTGCTGGGGGTTGCTCACTGCTCAACCCCTGGCTCTGCCACAGGTCCTGCCCCCACTCCACTCCTTCCCAGAGCCTGCAATGCCCTTGCTCTCCCCTCCCCCCCCCCCCAGCCTCCTGCATGCCACGAAACAGCTGATTGGGAGGGATGGGGAGGCGCTGATCGGTGGGGCTGCCAGTGGGTGGGAGGCGCTGGAAGCGGGGGAGGGGGAAGGAGCTGATGGTGGGCTGCTGACGTATTACTGTGGCTCTTTGGCAATGTACGTTGGTAAATTCTGACTCCTTCTCAGGCTCAGGTTGGCCACCCCTGCCATAGTGTCACAGATTCTTAGTATGCTTATGTTTACAATTCTTGTCATATTCTCTGCAAAATAACTAGTATGTGTGATTCTGAATTATGTATTTTTACATGAAGTATTACAATTTTTCCAAAATATGTAGTAAGTGTACTTAGAAATGTGCCTTACATTTGTAATTCAGAACAGCCAAGATTTTTTTCTAAATTAAATGGGTTGATGACAAGCTTGTCACAGGAACTTCTTCATCTGGATGAAAGAAATGTGAGCAATGAGAGAATTGGTAAATCTGCTTATAGACAGAGTTTATTGGAAGATGCAGTATTTTGAGTGCTTTCCTGCAGCATAATGTAAAAGAATTGATTGTAAATGAATGTAGGATTTTATACAAACATATTTCGTTTAAAATCTTCTGGCATGTATTGCTTTGGATTCAGCAGTGTAGGATATTGCCCTCAACCTTCAGTCTTTTAAATAATTCACTTCCAGAAAGAAAGTGTGAGGACAGAATAGTTTTTCTTTGTATTCTAAAAGACTGAACGTAGCAAATTTTATTGAGACACTAAACAATTAGAATGTGTCAAATGAGACAACTGTTAAAAATACACTGAGCCAGCTGTACAAAACTAATGTCTTAATTTTCAGGATTAATGAGGTATAAGAATAAACTGAGCTTGTTTTTTAAATTTGTTTAATTGTACTTTTATTTTTCCTTTATTTTAGAAAACAAATCCCTGGCCTTGGCAACATTCTGTGACGTATTTCAATATATTTTACTGTGTACAAGCATTTCATTTTATCACCTGCTATAAGTACTCCAGTAGGAGGTAAGATCACTAGGAATTCTAAAGTTGTCTAAAAACTTTATGGTGTTAGTAAGCTTATTTATTTTTTATCCCACATTTTCAGCTGGTAGAAGACCACTTTCACCCACAAAATGTACGTGAGTTTGAGTACCTCCATTTTGTTGTTGTCGTGTTTGTAGATACAGCAGTCGCATGCACATGTGGCTAACAGTGCATACAGTTGCAGAAATAGGCATGAACTTCTAAATTTGGCCCTTTCCATATTATCATTATCAATATTATAAATCTGGGAATCAAAGTTTCAGATGTTAGATATCTTTTTTGATGGTAATTGTTAATTCAGTAGTGTTGGTAAAGATATATATTGACAGGAGAGTTTTGTTTTTAACAATGTGATTTCCTCTTAAGAGGTTTTCCTGAGGTTTTGCTAGAAATTTTCAGAAACCAAGTGTTACTAAACAATTGTTTATAGTAAAATAAGAATGTCGTCTACTGTACTTCTAGAGTTACAAATGAAACTACAATACCTTTGTTAGTGAATGAGTGTTAGGGTTATTGACGCTGTTGCAAACTGGTTAGCCAATAAAGTGGACTAACAATAAGAGGTACAGCTTTTTTTATTAAAATTTAATTATAAATAGAAATAGATATGCTAGGTAAAGAAGTTACATTTTCTTAATACTTTAATTCTTGAAGACCACAAACGTGTTAGATTGATTCCCGTTTACGTAAACATCTGTGCTACGAATATTGCCTTTGAAGAGATGGCACCTTAGTAGAAACTCTGATTTTACTAATTTTCAGTAATTTCTCATCATGAAGCCCTAAGTAAGTAGTCCGTGGGACTGTTCGCATGTGTTAGTGCTGCACAATTGGGTTCTGTCCCATTAATTGCTGATGTGTATATAGAGGCATGGTTGTTTACTGGTAGCACTTTGCACTAAGTTGATAAGTTGCTAGGGCTACAACAGCTGACTTTTTTGTATTGTGGCTATTTTCATGACACTTCATAGAAATGGCTGATAGTGGGGTAACTTGTACAGAGCAAATGTATGATTGGATATGTATGAAGAGAATTGATGAGTAGTGGCATTATGCTTGATAAGATTTCTATAAATTAAACCTGTAACTGTCCTTTACTGTTCTGTGGTGTTTTCTGCCTTGCTGTTGTATACAGTACCTGTTCCTATAATCCTTAAACTTTAATGGTCAAGTAATGGCATTGGTCACAAAATGTTAAGTATGATTAGGCATGGTACCATGCTAGCAAAATATGTGAGCAAATGGATATGTTGCTTTTCTCTTTTACTGAACATGCTAGAGTGAGTGGTAGGCAAGCGATCAGAATTCAAAACCATCCCGCGGATTATTTGCCTGTTGCTAAGAGCTCAGGATTCTTTGGGCTTACAATGTGGTGCTTACGTACTGCAGCAAAACGGGTGGGTAATCCTGCCACTGTACCTCATGCACCAATTGCTTAATGCTGTTCTGTTTAGGATAAAAGATTTTTTTTCTTTTTTCTTTTTTTTTAATAAACTCTATAAACAAATTGCCCCCAAAATGGTCATTATGAAAATATAGCTTGCTTTATTTATTTATTTATTTATTTATTTATTTATTTATTTATTTATTTATATGACTCTCAGGGAGTTTTAGTTGATGCAGAGGAGGGGTTGGCAAACTTGGAGGGGGTTTTTTGTACATTTTGGTGCATTTAGAAATATTGTGTTGCAGTGTGTTTAAAAAAATCTTAAAGGAGGGACTCAATGGCATGTGAGATTAGTAAAGGTATATAAATCTAGGGCAGGATGGCATTGAGACTGAACTGCCTTCTCACATCAGATATGGTCTCTGCAAATCGGCGTTGAATCACACTGATGAAATCACGAGTGTGTTGGTGAAACTTTCAGTGCCACTGACTGTGCTTTGTCACTTGCTTCCATCTCTGTTCACAACAATCCAGAATCCTTGACGGTCAGTGAATTAATTCTATTTCTGTTTCTTTAAACAACTATTTGGGGAAAAGACCATGATCAGGGCTCATTTCAGGCTGTAGGATAATATTATAGTTAAGGATACGATCCATGGAAGTCACGGATTCCGTGACTTTACCAGACCTCCGTGACTTCTTCAGCTTCGGCTGTCAGCAGCTGTGGCTGGGGCTGTGTGCCGCTGGAGCTGGGTCTCTGCTGCTCCCCAGTGATGGGGCTGTCATTTCTCCTCCCCCGCCCTCCATGGGGCTCCAGCTGTCGTTCTCCTTCTCCAAATTATTTTTAGTAAAAGTCATACAGGTCAGGGCTTGTTTATTGCCTGCGACCTGTCCCTGACTTTTACTGAAAGAAACTGTGACAAAATCTTAACCTTAATTATAGCCATGCTTTTAAACAGATCTTCCAGCATTTAAATCCCCTTGATGAGGTGGGAATGGGAGGAAGGCATTGTATAACAATGCCAACAGCATTTCTAGTGTTTCCTAAAGAGTCTCTACAAAGGGGAAGGGTAGTATGAATGCTTTCATAAGTAAGGCAGTCAGACAAGAGCTAGCACTAGACCATGCAAAGCCTTCAAGATAAAGATCATGGACTCTATTCATTGCTTTATAAGGAACAAATGAACATTTCTTGCTGTAAAGGTTATGTGGGGAGTAATTTGGCTATGGATTTATGAACTAAATACATTCATTACAAGATTTTCCTAGGTATTTACCTTCAACCAAAGAATTGCATGATTTGCCACAGGATAAAACAAATCTAAATTACAAGTTTGTCGGTAGAACTGGGAAGAAAAGATATCAAATTAAGATTCACTACTGCCATACTAGGGAAATTCTTTATTAATATGACCTGCAAGTGGCTCAAAGATAACGCCACATGTATAGACACTAGGCTTGTTCTAATGAAATTTACTAGCCAACTCTCATTTTACTATTAACCCATTAGCAACAATTTTCCCCTAAAGGGTGATGAACAAGATAATTTCCTCTAGAACCAATAAGGGACAATGAATTTTACAATTTAGAGAAAAAATGTGAATTTCTTTTTTTACAGGATCAGTAATGATGGATTGGCTTATCTGTCTTGTTGCTATAAGTGTAGCATTGTATACCTTGAAAATAATGTTCACTGGGGTCTTGTGAATATAAAAAACAAATAAAGTAATTTCATGGGCTTTAACGTTTATTGGGGAGGGCAGTACAACACTAGATTATTTCTCAAGGGAAACCCATAGGGTAAGGTTAAAGTTAGCATAATCCTAAAACAGCAGGCTTCAGATGAACTCAAATGACAGAGGAATAAATGTGAATGTAAGGTTCAAAAGCAACAGGACAGCAAAGTCTTCTGATGAAATATTACTGAAGGTCTGCATACCTAGGAGAGGAAAATTTGATCATCTTTTGTATGGAAATAGCAACATTTACAAGTTGATAGAAAGATTTGAAATGCATTGGAGGGCTTCAGGGGATGCAGAAGTGCACCTTTGGTATACCTTCTGGAAATGAAAAGCTTGGTCAGTGTGTTTTATGGGTTGGAGGTCTCTGCTTTTGCACTGTGGCAAATCCTTGATTCTCCATTTGTGGATCGAGTGCATGCATCTTCCATGTAATGTCCTAACATGGTTGATGGTTGTCGGCTGTCTTTGATGGTGCGAGAAACCAGCTAGTTCGACAGTGGGGTCATCATCCGACGAATTGAGCTGTAGCTCACGAAAGCTTATGCGCAAATAAATTTGTTAGTCTCTAAGGTGCCACAAGTACTCCTTTTCTTTTTGCGAACACAGACTAACACAGCTGCTACTCTGAAACCTATGAGGTGCTTGTTTACATCAGAGCCTGCCCATAGTATCTCCCGGGTGTCTTCTGGGTTGAAGAAGAGCTTCTCTAGCTGCTCAGAATGGTCAGTGGGACTTAAGATGAGCGTGACATGGGTGAACAAGGTTATTGTGGAGTGGGAGCTTTTGGTTAGCAAGAGCTTTCTTGCGCTTGTGCAGTGTAGCCATCTCTCACCAGATGGTTGGAGGAAGGATATTTGCAAGGAGAGTTTGGTAATGTGTGTGTTTGTAGATATATTTGGCTGACATGTTGTAAGCCAAACTTTCAGAGATGTATTAGCAGTGTCACCGCCACCTACCACATCAATCATTCAAGAAATGAGGAGATTGTGAACTAAATTATCAGTTTAATAACATGCTCCATTTGTATGGCACTCAAAAATGAAGGGCCTGGAGCACCTAATCAAAAATCATAACAAATCCGATTTGAAGATTAGGTTTTATAATAGAAATAAATGGAGCCTTCAGAAAAGATTAAAAAATGGCAGAGGGCCAAAATTTCAACTGGGCTTCACCTAAACCTTTCTTTTCTGCAGCATACATAGAGAACACAGAGAAGCACTCTGCATTGCTCTCCATGTTGGACTTGACTGTTGAGGGAGTTTAGTTTCTCCAGTGCAGATTTTGGTTGAGAATGTTGTTGCAGTCAGACTTTGAGAGGAAACAAATCTAACTTGCTGAATAATTCCTCTTTTGTGTTTCGCTAGATATCTGCATTGCTGTTTTCTGGTTGAAGGAATAGTGAGTGCATGATGATAGCAGCAGGTATTGAAATAGGCAGTTTTAATCGGTAAACCTGTAATGTTGTTTTAGACCTATTGTTGATAACCTAATTTCGTAAATCAGTTAACTAAGAGTAATAGTTATTGAAGCTTTCATTTAGAGATGAAAACACTAGGTATTGACACTTTCAGGAGAGCTGTAAGAAACAGACATGAATATTTATTTCTGTTCCTTGAAATGCAACTGGTATGCTTTGGTTGAAGTGGAATCTGCAGGAATTTGAACCCTGGCTGTCTTTCCAGGAATCCTCTTGAATGACTCGTATTCTTTGTTCTCCTGGCAGCCTTTATATTAACACGAAAAATGTCCCTTGCAGTTGCACTTTATAAACATGGGTTGTCTGTCTGTGGTGGAAAAGATGCTTTTAAAGAGCAGTGTAACTCTCGTGGCATGTTTAGTTTGGCCAAAACTATGTGTAACTTTAAAACCTGACCAAACTATTTCTGTTAAATTATCAGTTTGTTACTGTGGTGGCTTTTTGCTGCATTAACAAAGGGAGAAAGAAGTTTAAAAACAGAACATCTTTACAGAGGTCACATGATTTTAGTAATAACTGACATAGTATTTATACCAAATAATGAGCCTTAACAGAACCTTTTCCTTAACAGAACCTTTGTGATAAAAAGCAATTAAGTGAGGTTTTGTCCCCATCTCTTTCCTTTGTTTGCAAGCATTCCTTTTCTCTCCCCTCCAAACTCTCTGTCCCAGTCTACCTCCATTGAGGCTCCTTGTCTCTAGTTGTCCTGTCCAGCCAGTTTCAGTTCCCTCCCTTGCTACTCATCTGATCTCTTTTTCTCCACCCTGGCCTCTGGTTGCTAAACCCCGCTCACATTCCCTCTCCCGACTGGCTCCCATTCTGTTTCCTTCCCCAAGCTCCTAGTCCCATGTCACTGTTGTCTCCCCTACTCTTTGCCCAGTGCTCTTTGCCCAGCTGGACCCACTTTTCCCCCTTACACTCTGAATTTTCATCAGATCTATCTCCCCTCACCTCTTCTCCCTTGCCCCACTGGTTCTCGGTCCAAGTCTGGACTGCTTCCAAAGCTCTTCATCCAATCCCAGTGCCCCCACTTCCCTTCTACTCAGTCCCAGTTTTCCTTGTCCTGCCAGTCCTGGTCTCCTCCCCGACCCCAGTTCTCAGCCCAGTTTCCATCCCAAACTACTTCAACTGTGTTTCTGCCCCCCCCTCCCCCCCGCCCACCAAATACTCCCTGGTCCAGCTCTTGTCCCCTCTGCAACTCAATTGGATAGCTTCTTCCTCCATTCTGCTTAGGCCTAGCAGGGGGTCAATGAAAGCATAGTGGAGACATGGGTGAAAACAACGTATTTTCCTGTAGCCCACTTCTTGGAAACAGATGAATTGTTTTGGCTGAAATTTCTTCCTGACCACCCCCTCCCCCCTCCAAAAAAATTTCAGTCTGGTATAGAACATTTCAGCCTTTAAGTCTTGGCAAAAAGGTTTACAAGCAACTGAAAACAGGATCTTATAATAAGTGTTGGTCAACCCAATAAGAGCCAAGACGTTGAGCCCTGCCTCTAATACAGCCTGTGATGGTGTGTATGTAGACCCTTGAGCCAGCATGTACTTTGTGTGAAACAGTGCAAATCAGATACGTTGCAATAAACTACAGGTCATATTTTCACAGTACTAAACCTGCAGTGTTTTATCATAATTAAAATTAAGTGTGTGGGGCAGGGAAATGGTCTATAGAGATCAAGAAGAGACACAACTTTTGATCTGTGGTGATGAGAGAGGTGTTTTCTACATATTCATGAAAAGAGCCACTCTTAAAATATTCTATTGCTGGGTACAGTGGAATTTGAAATAACTGAGGGTTTCAGAGTAACAGCCGTGTTAGTCTGTATTCGCAAAAAGAAAAGGAGTACTTGTGGCACCTTAGAGACTAACCAATTTACAAATTTGTTAGTCTCTAAGGTGCCACAAGTACTCCTTTTCTTTTTGCGAATACAGACTAACACGGCTGTTACTCTGAAACCCTCAGTTATTTCAAATTCCACTGTACCCAGCAATAGAATATTTTAAGAGTGGCTCTTTTCATGAATATGTAGAAAACACCTCTCTCATCACCACAGATCAAAAGTTGTGTCTCTTCTTGATCTCTATAGACCAACAAATTTGTAAATTGGTTAGTCTCTAAGGTGCCACAAGTACTCCTTTTCTTTTTGAAATAACTGAGAGGGTTCTGTACAAGAATTAGGCTTTTGCAGGCAATGTGTCTTCAATAGCCAGATCACCTGATATAGATTGCTGTGCTGTACTTAACTCTTTCTCTTTGGCATTAGTCATAACCAGATGACTGATAGCTGTGATAAAACTTTCTTTATCATACACCATTTATCATAGGAGGTTAAGTGTCACTGTGATGAATGTAGTATAAATACTTAGATTCTAGGTTGACCCTGGCCTAGTGGTAATATTCTGCATCGGGGCTGGGAAGATGGTCATAGATGTAAATTGATTTTCAAGAAATGAGAACTGCCAGGAAGGCATAAAGGCATTTTCATACAAATGACCTCTGAAGAAAATGACCCATCCAAATTACTTGGCTGCTTGATTCCAATTCAAACAGGAAACATGAGAAATTGAACAGTGCTTGGAGAGGCTTTAGTTCTGTTGACTTGTGCTGAGATATTTGCTGCACTAGATGGTGTATAAGGTGGTCAGAATGGCATCTGTTTGGCAGACTTTGCCATAAACCATGGGCAGCTTCATCCAAATAATTTATCCATCAGTCAGCAATTCTAAGAACTTGTAGCTGGCCAAATGAAGATCAGTGTGCATTGGAGAGGAATGATACAGTAGCATTCGTATTACAGTAGCAATACATGCCTTGGCCTGTGGGTGGGGGAGACATTTTCCTCTAAAGTGTCTTCTGGGTAATGTCAAACCCCCTATAGTAAGGGTTAGATAAAGGTCTGATGTCTTGACCAGTTGGGGATATAGGTGTCTTCAATTAGTGACATTTAAAGCATGGACTGTGGTGCTAAGTCAACTCCTGTGGTTTTGTTCTGTGGTTCCTTAAGGCATTGTTCGTTTTTTCAGTTTATAGTGTTAAATCAGATATTCCCTCTTTTTAAACCTCGGCATCTTTCCCAGTTTTATTTATTTCAAGTGATTTTTGTAGCATTCTTGGACTGCTGACTTAAGGAACAAAGTGGTCTTCCCTTGACATTGGCCAGTCCTAATTATTTTAGGGCAAAGTGGCATTTTGCGCTGTTATCCTTTTTGATAAAATTGCCTTCTGATTCCACCTTGTCGTTGTTCAGATCTTTCCTTGAAAAGAGTAGTTACGTCAATCTCATAAATGATGTTTCACATTTAAAATAGCTTTGTGTTTTAATTTGATTTTAAAACATTCCAGCTGTATAGAGAATCTTACAATGAGCACCAGGGTGTAAACGTTCAAAGCACTCATGGAGTCATAGTAGTTAAACTCCCACTGATGCATTTATTAATTTAAAAGGGGAATTACACAGCTAAAATATGTGCAACACTTGAAAAATCTCGCCAATGCTGATTTCCTGTTTCCGCTAGAGATCACTTAGATTGTGTAGATCTTCAGTTAGACCTTTACACGGAGTCCACTTGTGTGAGTACCAGTACTTGGTGTCCACAAACTCTGCCTGCACTTCGCAGATTCAAATACCTGTTAATGCTTGCATGCGCCTCTAAATAGTTTGATACCTGCATGCATGCAGTTGTTAGCGTTTGCTCCCCCGGAATGCATTGGTCCAGCTGGCTGTTTGAGTGCTAATGCGAACACATATGTGGAAGTGTTTGCAAGTGCAAGGGGTATGTGCAAGTGTGTACAGGAACAATAGTGTGGAAATCAGGTCCCATATACCTTTGTGAAAGGCACACTAGATGTTGCAGTACTGCTGATAGTGTAGCAAAAAGAAAACATTGAGACCTTGTTTTTAGGATTTTAACTTGGCTGTAAAGTGGGATTTATTTAAACGCTCTTGGGTAAGATAGGTGGAAAATGGCAATTTGTTCTATGAAGAATTAAATATGCAGTAAGTTTCAATAACAAATGAAATGTAAGATGTATGTGGGGGAAAACTATTCAGTGTGTGGACACTCGGTAGAAGTGTTGACAGTTCTGTTTCTACTTTTTTTTAGCTAACTTTTGTACATCTATGAAGTACAAAATTAACTTCTTAAATATTGTGTTTCCGGTATGTAGAGTGTCTTTAGGGTTTTTTTTAGGGGTCTGTTTTCCTTATGTGATATGCTCTACAAAGAGCACACCACGATTATGTTCTAACTCAAAAAGTTGAATAAGAAAAAATACCTGTCTAGGATTTAATGTGACTTTTTAAACTTTATTTTCTTTAAAAGTGGTTTGATCCTTTTTTTCTAAAAAGGAAAAAAGTACATTAGCCAAATTTGGGATTAAATAAATGTGAAGCTATCCCCTAGAAAAGAGTGAGGCCCTGATCTCGCAACTTCTTTTGCATGGGCAGAGCCCTGCACTTTCACTTATGCGAGTTGATTTCAGTGGCCTGGCCTCTTGGAACAAGTTGCAGTGTTTGCACTGCTTTTTTAGGTTCTATCTGCTAGATATTCATGCTTTGGCTAAGAATTCAAGTAGAGTGCTACTGGTAGAGTGGGGGAAACCCAATGCCTTGAGTTTACCATGAGAAGGGGGAAATTGGGAGACAGTTATGGTAATCTGAAAACCTGAGGATGAAATTAGAAAGCCAAGGAGCCAAGCCTTTTGTATGATTGAGACAGAATACATAGTAGTCTAATGCACAAAAGAATATACAGATAGAATAACTAATGCATACAGTACTGTACCTATTGCTGCATCTTACTGTTTCTGTCCTGCTGATTATAAACTATTATTTGCCATATCAAGTGTTTTAAGTAAAAATCAGGATGTCTTCTTCTCCAGATCCTTTGCCTTGCAGCGTTTAAAGAAACTAAATTAAAGCTGGAAGTCTCCTATTGTACAATAGCAATAGTAAAAGTTGAGTACCATATTCTGATATTATTTGCTTTTTTTTTGTCTTGTTTTATTTTTGTAAACAAGCCTTTCAAAGGCTTTCCTTCCAGTCATATCGCTTATTCTACTGATGAGGTATTTTTTTCTTTTTAAAACTTTCCTTCCTTACAGGAGATATGAAAGTATTAGTACCTGTAGTTTCTGTTGAGTAAATTTCTGCATGTGCCTTTTTGGCTTGGGTACCTATTGGTGCTTTTGTGCAGTGCATACTGCAACAAATAATTTGAAATGTCCACTCTATTGTGAACATTGCTACATGTTGTTTAATGGCTTTACACTGCTTTTCCCAGAGGTACGTCCACAGTTACCTGGCTATGCTAAAGTGTACAAACTCCCAGATAAATTGCTGGAATTCTGTTGTCATTTCAGTTGTGTAACTTGCTTTGATCAGTGGGAGTTGGGTAGCTTAAACCCTGTGTCAACCTTTGAAAATTTAATACTGAGTGGAGTTTGTGATCACATGACTGGTGTTTGGAATTTGATTTCAGTCCCTTAAGTGTTCTAATTTTTTTTAGTCACTTGGCACTAGAATTCTTATTTCAAGATTAGTGTTTGCATTACTAAACCGTGCTCTAGGGCAGTTTGATATTTGTGATACCTTGTTTAACTTGTTTGTAGTTGGTTTTACAACACCATCAAAGCACAAGGCTTATTTAAGTGGGACCAAAATGGTAATCTTCTGATCAGAAGATAACCGTAACATCCTGTCAACTTCTGGCAAACAGAGATGGAATCCATTCTGTACTATGATGGTTTCTATGGGAGAGACCACATGACTGTTGCTAGCCTGGTCTTGTAAAAAGTGACACCAGCATCAAATTATTCCCACACTGATTTGGGAAATATGATACCGTTGAGATGTTCTGAACAACTAGCCCATCACAGTGTAACGAGGATAGGAACAAAGAGGAACTAAACCACAGATCATTTAAAAGTAGTAAGAGTCTAAGCTAAATGCACAAAGGTGCCGAAAGGCCAAAATTCCCTGCTACATATGGTTTATTGGAACATGCAATATTTAATATTGATATTGATATTGAACCTTTCAATTGAAAGGCTCCCGAAGTGCTTTAGAACTACGGTACATACTTATGCTACCTCATTCAGCCACTATTGGGAGTAGACAGCAGAAATAAGCTCAGTCACTGAACACAGTGGGGGAGGGGAAATATTAGCATGTGATACTGGTGAAAACCCTATGTTTAAAACCTTTGTTTCTAAAGTGTCTAAATTCTTTTGTGAGGTCCCTCCAATCACCAGTTGCCAACCTGCTTAGCTTCAGCTTTTGGCTCTGAATAGTTTTAGTTTTTGCAGCCTTGCACCAGGTAAAGTCTGCTTCCTGTAATAGAACAGGAAGCACATTCCAGCACTGTATAGGTGTTTGTGATGTCACTAGCTGCTGCATGGGAAGCAGAACCCAGGATTTGGCTTTGGCAGGTAACCGAAGAGGGCAATGCCTTCCAAAAGGATTTGTAACTTCAGTCCAGCCATGGGTAGTTCTAGCTCTCTGGGCTCTGAACTTTTCTTTTTTTTTTTTTTTAAATAACTTTTATCAGGTTAACATTCGTCTTTTGCCCTATTCTTGGACCTGCTCCTCATTTGTCCTGATGTAATTCCGTTGACCTCGGTAGGGGTTACCTCTCCTTTACATGTTGTGTCTGAGTAAGAGGCTACATTACACTGTGCTTTGGCTGCAGCTTGCAGGCTTTGTTCTGAAGGATCACCTTTTGATTTTTGAGAGAGTAACACTGTATCAAACCGTTAGTGCCCAAATGGCCTTGTTGTCTTGTCTTATCTGTTTTCTGTTTCAAAACTGACCAAACCTCTTTCCTACATATCTGGGCTCCAGTTCACTTACTCGTTATCAAGCTGTATCCCAGAAAGTTGTTTTCACCAGTTTAACCCCAACAACACATTTGACTGTTAATTATGGCATCACAAAAATGAGACTGCTGGGAGCTGAGGAGAACAGGAATTTGAATGGCTTCTTGTGTGACGCTGGACAAGTTGCTTAATCTTCTTTTGCTTTGTATAATCAAGATTAAACATAAGGTTAAGACCCTGCAGAACACTGTCAAGAGGGAGCCTGGGCAGAACAATTCAAAATGTCCTAGAGTTCAGTGGATGGGAGAATGCAGTGGAGTAGTGAAACCAAAAACTTTCTTGCTACTTTAAGTTTTAGTTGGACAGCCCTGGGGGCTGAGATCCTATCTACTCAGAACAGGTAGAGCACAGGCTGTGCAAACTTGCATACACTGCTTCCTGTCAAAGTCTTGGCCTTTCTGTTTCCTCTGTGGCATGTAGCTCACCCTTTGTTTCCTTTCCATGATTGATTGTCAGCGAGGATTGTGATCTCACTCTGGTTCTTAGTGGACAGTTGTCTAAATTTCTAATAATTGATCGCAAATAAATCCAATGACCACAACTTCCAGTGATTATACCTCTGAACTGGATGCATACTTTTGACCTGGAGTTAAAAGGTACTAAACCAGTATCTTGAGCCATCCAGTCCTTTCTCACAACATTTTTGTATTTTTCTTTTGCAGCTCTTTTTATTAAAGTCTTTGTTTTTGGTTGCACAGTAGGAGAGCTTGCTGTACTTGAAAGTCCTGTATGAAGTGCAAATGATGATCTCTCTATCTTGTTTTATTCCAGGTAAACAGTAATTTCGTCTCAAGTTTACAACTGAGGGATACTTCAGACTTTCAACATTGTTAATACACAAGACTGCTTTTTAAAGTGAGTCTGCTTTTCATAAAGTGTTACATAAAACTTCAGTCTCTTACTTGAACAATGGGTGAAAACTGGTCCAACCGTTGCTCCTGCTTATGAATGCAACAAGATGGAAAAAACGATTTTTTTACACACTGACATTTATGTTGAAATACACATCACTACAACTTCTATATTGGCTCTAAATAATAGAATTCTCCTTCTTGCCCCTTCAATAGAACACAAACTGGGAGTGGGTAAAGGGAAGAGGTGGACGTGCCGTGTTTTTAGTGGGTAGAAGCCCTGTCTTGCACATGAAAATGAGCACAATTTAGATGCATAACTGCATGCCATTTAGAACTGGCATATTATACTGTGTGTTTGCAATCACTGTTCTCAGTACGCAGATTTTGTTTCTGTGTAAACCAGCACATACTTTTAACGTGTTTAGCACAATGACATGTACAACTCTGCTTTCAGTAGGTCATCATAAACAAGGTGTGGACATGACACATAGAATGTTTAGTTTGAAATTCAGATTTTTTTCCCTTTCTTTTCTGCTCTTAGCCCCCCTGGTGTGTGCATATGTATAATAAACATTGGTTTTAGTGAAACCTGAGTAGGCCACACAGTGTGAAATAACTAATTCAATAAACTTTCTTAACAGTGTTTTTTATAAAATCTTTTTGGCCTTTTGAATATTTCTGTGTTTAATGAATGTAGTTAACTTCTTGAGTTAGGAATGTAATGCAAAACTTTTTTAGATATTGTCAACATGGAAAAGCAGGAGAATAGTCTATGATGGGGTAGGCAACCTATGGCAAGCTGATTCACACTGCCTGGGTCCTGGCCCCTGGTACGGGGGACTCTACATTTTAATTTAATTTTAAATGAAGTTTCTTAAACATTTTAAAAAAACTTATTTACTTTACATACAACAATAGTTTAGTTATATATTATAGACTTATAGAAAGTGACCTTCTAAAAACGTTAAAATGTATTACTGGCACGCGAAACCTTAAATTCTGAGTGAATAAATGAAGTCTCGGCACACCACTTGTGAAAGGTTGCCGACCCCTGGTCTATGAGATATGTCTTCTGCAAACACTATATATTCAGCTACAGAGAAAGATGATTCAGTGTAAACCACACTAAATAACAGACTGCTAGGTTTACAGCAAAGAAATATATTCTCTCTTAGCGCATCCCCTTACCCTAAGGGTTCCTTTGGTTTTTCTGAGGGTGATTGGTTGGGTATGACTACACAGCAAAGAAAAACCTGTAGCGGGCCCATGCCAGCTGACGGGCTTGCTGGGTTTGGGCTGTGGGGCTGTTTCATTACTGTGTAGACTTCCACTTTCGGGCTGCAGCTCAGGCTCTAGGACCCTGAGGGATGGGCGGCTTTCTCAACCAGTTGAAGTGAGCTATAGCTCACAAAAGCTTATGCTCAAATAAATTTGTTAGTCTCTAAGGTGCCACAAGTACTCCTTTTCTTCTTTCAACCAGTTGTAATTCAAGGCAGATGCTTTCAAGTTCAAGTGGCCTACATTACTGCAGTCTAGATGCAAAGCAACAAAGGCATGTTTCACAGAGGACAGGTGGTGGGTCATTCACAAGGGCATTCTAGCCAGCTGGAGATGGCAGAAGTTGTTACTTGCAGATATGACTATGTCAACAGTCGGTGTTGAACAGTTCAGAAAAACTCCTGTGTTGCAGGCTGCCTTGATGCAATGTGGTTGTGTGTCTCATTAGTGGACTCAAGGCGTGTTTTCAGTTGGGTTGTCTAAGGGTTAGATGACAATGGTAAATACGTTGACACCTGGCTGTGACAGATGTGACAATATCCTACAACATTCTGGACAGACTTTACTGAATTAAGTTAAATCTTGTATTTTTAGGCATTCATTGCATTCAAAATGCAAATCTTAGAAATATGGGCCTGGAAGGGACCTCAAAGTCATCAAGTTAAGCAGTTTGTGTTCTGGCAGGACCAAGGAAATCTAGACCTCCCCTGTTAGGTGTTTGGAGGTTTTTAAAAACACGTTGGCCAATGACGGGGATTCCTCATCCCTTTCTTCCTTGGAAGCCTATTCCAGATCTTAACTCCCTTATATTAGGAAGTTTTTCCTAATATGGACCCTAAATCTCTCTTGCTGCAGATTAAAACCATAATTTATTGTCCTGCCTTCAGTGGACATGGAGACCAACTAATCACTTCCTTTTTATAACAGCCCTTAATTTCTGTGTAAACTGTTAGCATGTCCCCCCTTGGTGGTCTTGTCTCAAGACTAAACATGCCCAGATTTTTTTTTTTTTAACCTCAGGTTCTGAGCTGAAGCAGTGGTGAACTTGTGACCACAGGAGAAAACCCTGTGTGGAGTTTGAAGGACTAATCATGAACCAAAGCCCTTGTTGGAGTAGGGGAGTGATCTCTGTTAAGCTTATTAGCATGCATGTAGGTTCTTTTATTGTTTTTAATATATTTTCTTTGTAATGTTTTTATCTTAAGAATAAAAGTTCTTCCTTAGAAAGAACTGTGTGGTAATTTGTGACTGTGGCTGTAATAATGTATACCATCTTTGAGGAGAGAAATGAAGCAAGGCCTGCTTTTAGGCAGACTATCTTTTGCTGAGACTATCACAGTATAGTCGGGGAACTATGCTCTCTAGAAATACCCTGCTCAGAGGGGGGAGAGAGATGCTGGGTCTCCACCCAAGAGAGCTGTGGGCTGAGAAGCTGGGAGCCTAGAGTGAGTGCCTTTGCTGGACCATAGAGGGGAAATTCAGGTGCAATTGCCCTGAACTGTGTGGCACTGTTTGTGCTACTGCTTCCAATCTTGCTTCTGCTGGTAGTGAATTATGGCCAGGGTATTCCTGAAATTGTGGTAGCTCTACCATGGGCTCAGGAGGGGGAGCATACTATCCTGTTTTCATTAGCTGGGCCAAAAATATCTGAACTGGTTCTTCATCTTGACCCATGAAGTTACACTAGAAAGTAATCCTGAATGGTATCAGGGACAAATGCCCATATCTGGCTTATGCTAGCCTGCTACTCATTTGTCCCCTCCTCTAGGGCAGAGCACTTATTAATGATTTTTATGTTAATATTTCTAGCTGTCTTGTTCCTCCATGTACCTTCTTGCACCTCTACTACACTGAAAGTGGGAACAGTTGCTGGGGGTGGGGTGTCTTTGTTTGAAAAGTGTGTAAGTCAGGTGAGCAAGCTGGCAGCTGTGAGCGATTGATAACTAGTGGAGCTGAATCAGGTATAAAGTCTATAACTGCACAGATTCTGAGTAGCGCACACGAAAAAAGGAAGGAAACATTAACCAACTGAGTTTGTCTACAGCCGTGGTTCCCAAACTTGTTCCGCCGCTTGTGCGGGGAAAGCCCCTGCCACGTCTGCAGGTTTGGCTGATCGCGGCTCCCAGTGGCAGCCAGTAAGTCCCTCGGCCCGCGCCGCTTCCAGCCGCTCCCATTGGCCTGGAGCAGCGAACCGCGGCCACTGGGAGCCGCGATCGGCCGAACCTGTGGACGCGGCAGGTAAACAAACTGGCCCAGCCCACCAGGGGCTTCCCCTGCACAAGCGGCGGAACAAGTTTGGGAACCACTGGTCTACAGGAATGTAGCAACATATCAAGAGCAGCAGCAGCAAATAATTCTAGACTTAGGGGTGAGGGACTGTAAATAAGAACTGTTGCTATAGGTGTGTTACTCTTAAGGGCTGAGTGGAGGCTCTGAGCGGAGGCTCTGAGCAATGATTATAAACAAGGGGTGGTGCTGAGACCAATACCAAGGCAGATAACTCAGCAAAAAGAAGGGGAGTTCTGAGGAAGTTCTGGGAGGGAGAGACTTAAGTTCCTGGTCTTTGAGGGCCTACGCAACCCGCAGCACTGAGCCTCCAAGCCCAGGTCAATAGACTTGCATTGCCGGTCTTGTCTAGGGCTCTAAAAATAGTGCTGTCAATCTTGCCGTTCAGGTTCTGAAGCCTAGGGGTGGGTGTCAGAGCCTGTGCTCCAGCCTGAGCCATAACTTAAAAGTGCTGTATACACACCTATGTTCAGCATGGTAGTGCAAGCCTGCATCTGTGGACGTGGGCTCGGAGGCTTGCTGTCGTGGGCAGCCATTGGCCGTATAGATGTACTTGACCGATTGTGACTTAGCGGCCTGCCTTGAAGTAATAACTTAAGTGGGCTATAGAATGGTACTAAACGAACTGAAATGTTCCACTGTGGAAGTTCCTCTGTCTGAATGAAGAGCAGGAAGGTTTCATTTGTATCGGTAGTCGCGTGGTTTTTGTTCTGGAGGAAAAATTAAAGGGGTTTGAAATACAGCTGGAGTCACTTCAGCAAGAACCTAAATTGGATGAGAAAAACAGAGCTTTCCCAAGACATTACAGGTCAAGGCTAGAATGGCAGTGGTTTTCGTTAATGCACGTAGAAGTGTCAGAGTTAGTTTCCCCCCCAGAAAACTGCTCCTCTTGCAGGTGAAGTGGGATCTTTAGTGACTGTGAATAGTCAGGACTTCTAGTTCTGTCTTACTTGTATTATGTTGTTGTTGTTCAATGCTAGTGTAATGTATTAACTTAATGCATGGTTGATTAATTATTGAATCTTTAAGCCTTCGGTATTATAAAAACTGCATATAGTACTAAGTATCTGATTTTTCTGCTTTGGCTAAATTGAAACTGAGCCAAGTGTAAATGTTTTGGATACATAAATGCCAAGCAACTGAAATAAATCAAATCTAGCCTGTGCATCAAGCTTACCTGGTGGATTTCATGCACCTGTGGCTTGTTTACAGTGCATTTAGCTGCACTGTATGTGAGAAAGCTGCACTCTCTCTCTTCCTAATTCACTCTTGCCAAAAACAAAACCACCAGCTGGCTTTATCTTGACTTGCAGCCAGTTGGTGCAAGAGTTGAGTCTGGCAGTGGCTGACACAACTGAGTGCCTGCACTGCAAATGACTTTCCAGGTCCCCAGAATAAAAATAGCTACGTGGTGCCATGCTTTTCTGCAGAGGTGACATTCGGGGTTGACAGTTGATAGTCACTTCCCCTCCCTGGCTCCATACAGAGTTGATCCTGGGTGGTAAATGTGCTGGTAATCTGTTTTGCCCTCTAAGAGGGCAAGTTTTCCTCTACCAAACACTTTCTCCATTTGCTGCTACTTGACTGCCATGGCTTCCATCTGCTGTATGAGACCTACCTTTGCTGTTAGCCTCATTTTAAATATAAGTAAATTCAAAAATAGTGTTTCACAATTATTTTTTTTAGTATAAAGTCTCCAGTATAGACTGTAATCCCCAAGAGCTTTAAAAATTAAAGCCAGTGGGCAGTATATGGTATAAATATAGAGAAAATGATAGTGTAGATAAATAGTTCTGCCATTCCTTGCAGTAGTAGATGATGCTGTATTGCCCATCTTCAGAATTTATTTTTTTATTAAAGAAACCTATTTTGAATATATATTAATTAACTCTTCGCCCCCTCCCACCAATAGTGTTATTAAATGCCAGTGGATATAAACATAAGGATTCAAGTGCCTAGGTTTTCACTTGTCAGGGATGGGGAAACTGGAGGATATGGGTTTTTAAAGATTTTTTCCCCCAAAATAAGCAACATGAAAGCACTAATATTCTGTCTCCCCCCCTCCCCATCTTCTCAAATAGATCACCTAAAGTGAGTTGGTATTTATGAGGGAAGATTCCATTCCACAAAAATGTTCAATCTTTAAATCCAGCAAAATGATGCATTAGAGGAAGCCAAGTTGGCGGTTCAAAGATTTCATACTGAAGAATGAATAGTGAAGAAGAGTTCTTTGATGCCGTTACGGGTGAGTAAAAGCCAAACTGCAAAATAAAATTACAGTTTGTATGTGCTTGTGGCAAGCCAGAATGGAAAATCTGTTAGGAAATCAAGCACCATTATTACGATCTGTGATGAAAACCTTTTGAAGAAAAGGGAATACTTTTATTGCTGGTTTGAGCCTGGGCTAGGAACTCCTTAATGCTGGTTCTCCCTATAGCCTTGAATAAATCGTTTAGTCCCTCTGCCTCAGCTTCATGATCTTTAAAATGGGGATAAACTCACTAGACTGGTGAGGCTTAATGTTTGTAAAGCATTTTGAAAATGAAAACTGTTACATAAGTGCTGAGTGTTGTTTTAACTTCAGTGGAGAACTTTCTCCATGGTGTTGAAGTGGAAAGTGTTTTCTAGTTAGAAATTCATTAATATAAAACAACGCTTCTATGTAAGAAGCCAAAATCTTTGCTGTCCTGTGTTGCCCTCAGAAAAGCAAACATAAACCTCTTGAGACCTGAATATTGTCACAGTACTTTCCTTTGAACTAATGAGGAACACTGGTTGCTTGTAATAGCCTTACATGGTTTTAAAGGTGAACTGAAATGCTTTTCAAAAATAAATTTATATTTAAAAAAACTTTTAAAGATCACAAGTTATTAACCTCCTACTTCCTGAATGGTTTTTCAAATGTTAGGAATGGGAAATATTAGAAGCTGGCTGACTCAGGTGATTTGCTCCCTCCTTGCTGGAAGTGTGGAGTCATGTATTGGACCTGAGAACCCCTCGAACCCTGTGCTTATCTTATTCTTATGCAAAAAGAAAGATGATGGGAGGGAGGAAAAGGAAAAAGTCTCGGCAAAGGAAGCTCCAGGTCTTAGGATATGTCTACAATACAGCAACACAGCTGTGGGGTAGATGCTGCCTACATCAGTCAAAAGGGTTTGTCCATCTATGTAGTTAATCCATCTCTCTGAGGAATGGTAGCTAAATCAATGGAATAATTTTTCTGTTGACCTAGCCATGTCTGCACCAGGAATTAGGTTGACCCAACTGCATCGTACAGGTCATGAAACTTTTCACAGCCCTGAGTGATATAGCTAGGTCAATCTAATTTTTAAGCGAAGGCCAGGCCTAGGTCCTTTAAAGGGATGAGGCCCCATTCCAAATCCAACTACTTTTTTTTGTGGACTTTGAATCACAGTGCTTTCAAAGTTGGCCTCTCTTGATTCAGGGGGCTGGGGCTGCATCACTTTTCCTGTTGTGGGTTTTGCTGCTTCCAGACTACTTCTCCTAATGGCTGCTGTCTTTTCCTCCAGCACACTGTTCTGGTGTAAGTTCCCTGTCCTTAGACTTCTGGCATGGTTTAGATGGGGAGCCATGTTCAGTGTTGACTTTCTGTGGTAGGTTTTACTGCTCCACCTCCTCCACTGTGTTATCTTACCAGTAGAGACTGTCCTCCCCTTGCTGTCCTCTCTCCTATCTAGCCATGTGGTTTGTAGCCTGCTGCCCTCTAAGGGCAACCTTCCAGCTTGCTAGTCTGGACTACCTGTCCAAACCCTGTAAAGCAGTGGTTCTCAGCCTGCAGGCCATTTCCGGCCCAGTCAGCACAGAGCTGTGGCCCAAGTGACATCCTCAGGACCATACAGATTGTATATATATTGGGTGGATGCGGTCCCCATAACACATCGAGATCTGCATATGTGACCCACAATGGTAAATAGGTTGAGAACCACTGCTGTAGCGCATTGGAGTGAATCCCAGAACTTCTATTTAGACCCACCTGCTGGTGTGGTGGTGTCTCACCAGTGTTTGGAACAGGCCCTAAGGTCTTTCTGCAGTTGTCTACCTCACCTTGTTGTTTTTGCTCTTCTTTTTGCTGCTCCCAGCCCTGCAGAGTATGCACCTGCCACAGACTTCTCTTGTTGGGCCTCTAGGTTCTGGTGGATCCTGATTCTAGCCAACCTATCTACATTCTTGATTGGTCCACATGTCACTGATTTAGATCTATATTCCAAGGAGTGCATGGTCAGACTCTGGATCTGGATCGTTCTGTGGAGTATCCAATCTGAGAGGAGTTCAAAATAATCACTTCTGGATTCTGTAGCACCTGAGGCCCCCAAATCTTGAGTCAAAGCTGGATGCTCTTAGCAGAACCAGCAGTTTGCTCTTTCCATGGATATGCTCTCTTTCTCTACTGATCTTTCCACTGAAAGGGCAGATGTGACCTTCAAATGTGCAGATGCCCATCTTGTAGACCACTGTGCTGTCTATGATGACCAGGATACACTTGAGTTCCTCAATAGCCCAAGTTATGTTGTCCTTCCTCCTTATAGTTCCAAACTCACAGGAAGCAGTGGTTACTGTGACATCCTGCCTGTGCTTGTATCGGACTCTCTCCTCTGTGGACACTTGTTCTGTGCAAGAATGGACGCCAGTCTGCTGGGGTGGGGAATCTACTGCTCTGTCTAGGCTTTTTCAGTGGGGAACAGACACTTCACCAGGGACCTGTGTGATAGAACTGCGTGTTGCTCACTTGTCCTTGCATATTTTGAGAATTGCTCTTCGTGGCACCTGTGTCCTGATTCATCCTCACTAAGTGAATGGTTATTGCACATGTGAGCAAGCATCAAGGAACCCAGAGCTTGTTACTTGAGGCACAAATCTTCTATCTTGTGTTTCTGGGTGGCGACTAGTTTCCTTGCATTCAGGGACTACGTTAGGGAACTTTTATGCTTACGAGTAGGATGTACATGGGAAAGTTAGTGCACAACACACTGGTGCGCATTAGAATTTACACTCCTGCTAGTGCAAACTAAAGCAACCCCAGAGATTCTTCAGGAAAATTATGCAAGTCAGGGAACAGGTTACTTTGATCACTCGCTTCTTGCCCAGGTTACTGCGCTGCTTGGCTCTGTCAGGCTTGTCTTGGACTTATTAAAGACTTCTGAGCCATCTGGACCTGATGTGGTGAGACTCTGTTTCCTTCATCAGTTCTGCCAGACTTCAGGTGAATGGATCAGATGTGTTGAGTGGAAGAACTGCCACAGAAAGAGGAGAGTTCCTGGCTAGTTGCTGCAGTGATTCCATCTTTGCCAAAAAGAATGGTCTTGTTGATGTCCTCTTAGCTTTGTTCCAAAGGTTAACCCTGAATACCATGAAATCTCCTTCAGCTGTCATGCAAATACTAACCTCTCAACCTGGCATGTACCTGAGCAGGTTGCTCTTCCCCTCTTACTATTAATTGTTGTTCAACTTAGGTCATTTCTCTTTGGGGGCGGGAGAGACTGAAGCATCAGCTTTTCAGTTGCTGGTTAATTCATGATTGTTTGTTTTTACCATCTGGATCTGACTCTATCAGCACTTTCTGCTTCTGATTTTGCCTTCAAATTGTCTTGTGAAGGGTAAGCCCTGCCTTCTGTTGAAAGTGGCTCAATACAACTGCAGTCTGTGTTTAAAAAAAAAACAAAAAAACAAACAAAAAAAAACCAACAACAAACCAAAACTGGTTTATTTTCAAAGGATGGGGGAGTGGTGACCTCTGACTAAATACAATTACCATAAATTGTATTTATCATGGTTTACCATTCGGGTTCTCTCCCACCTGCCCTCTCCAGGTCTGAAGGCTCTTGATAGGTTACATCATGAATTTGATTTTCTTCCTGTCTAGTGACTAGTACCTGGAGTTTAAGCTTAGGAAGCTGATGACTGATAAAAGGGGAGGTCTTATGTCGTATGTACTCTGACTCATGGAATACTTTGCCTCCTTGCTTCCTGGTAGGTAGAGGTATAACATCGTTTGAATGGGCTGATTTTCCTTTGCAGGATGGGGAAGAAGAAAACTATGAAAAACAGAATTACTGGTAAGTCATTTTTCTTTAAACTCTTGAAATGGATTAATTTATGACCACGTCTAAATGTATGTTGTTTGAATGATTTTGGATCTACACTTTTTTTTAAAAGCATTTTGGTTCACCTTTAAAACGTATAGTTTGGGAGTTGTGTTAGAGGATTAAGTTGATACTTTGCCACTGCTGTCTTCACAATCTTATTATTTTCCCCGCCTCCAAAACCCCACACCTGGTTTATACCTCACACCTTTTTACTACAGTGTGACTATCCTGTAACTAATGTTTATCTGGTGAATGCCTCTATATTTTGGAGGCGTTAATTAGTGATGTCCAAAGAAGAAAGATTTCCTAGAAGACTGTATTCTTTCAAAAAGTCCCACTCCAGTGTTATCATCACCCTCTCAGTAACATGTTCTGGATTTTTTTTAAAAGCCACTTCTTTTAGCTTTTCTAAGCAGTCCTACAGAGTCGTCTTCTCCCGTTTTAAAATTCAAAATTACATGCAGAGACAAAATTTGGCCAACTAACAATTTTAAAACTTTCTCAGCTGACTTGGCAGTAGATAAGCTTAACAGCTCTGAGAACTGGCTTAGAGTGTGCACGTGGAGTTGTTGCCATATTTAGTGATTACCTATGTGTGCTTCCTATTTTAAAATATAGATAAAATTCAGTGAAAATAAACTCTGACAGAGCAGATTTGCCTATTGCTGATGTATTTAAGATAAGTTCTACCGGAGTTGGGGTTGAAGGTTTTTTGCCTCTCCTCAAAATTTGAATATATTTGTTTTGGAATTGCATAGTCATTGATGATGACCGGATGAAATTATGTTTTGTTCTGTGTGTAATCACCCTTTCCATCTGAACTAAATACATGTTGACGTATGAGAACAGCATGAGTGACTCATTTACTGAGGTGAAACAGAATGATTGGTATGTAGACACTGGGACACTTTTTCAGTTATTCTGAAATAATTATTCCCTCAAAGAAATTGCAAGGTTCTAGGCACAATCAAAGGGTTATAATTCCACAGTGAGATGCTTGTCTGAGAATCATGCCCTTGTCGACTGACTTGGCCTTTTATGGAACTTTCAGGTTGTTGTTTTTTTAAAGGCATGTTTAACTCCATTGGAAGTAGCTGGTAAGAATGACAGTATTCCATGAGATTTAACTACACTTTTTTTTATTCTAAATGAATGTCCCTTTTACTGTGGATTGGTTAATGATAAGCATGTGTTTGAGACAGGTGTTTCAAAGTAGTGTTTATTTTAATCATCTATGTGTTACGTCTATTATTGTTCCCAGTTAAGTGTTAAATCCCATTGGGATGTGTTTGTCATTACATAATTGCACACCTGGGAAGTTGGGGTGTAGCAGAAGGGATTAATGAGTGACCTCATCCTCTGTGCCTTATGCTAATTTTAAAATAATATCACACCACTAATACTTCCCTCTGCTTCTGAGATTGCTTAAAATTATCATGCTGGGAATGTAATTTTTTGTTTCAGAATTGTATAGCGTTCTGAAAGGAATTGCACTAATAGAACAAAGGCACTTCTTAGGAGCTAAAAATACAATTTCTGCTTTAATAATATCAAAATAATAGCTCTCCCGTAGTTTATTAGTATTAAAACCCTTTAATGTTGGACTAAACTCAGATCAAGTTAAAAGCTGAATTACTCTCATCAGAACCTGATTCTTACTCCAAAAACCTGATCTAAAGTTAATGGGACTCTTTTTCATGCAAGCGGAGTGAAGCTTGCCAGTGTCATATTAGTTCCCTTGTTGTTGTTGTTTTTTAAATTTTGTGGGTGGAATTGTGTTAGGAGATGATTACCTAAAAGAGACAAATGTGGGAGGGGAACATGAGAGAGGCTAGGAATGAATAGTCATTCGGCATAGGGGAGAGTGGGCCAAGGGGGAAACCTGCAGAAAGCACTCTGGCATCAGTGCGCTGCTTCAGCAGCTGCTCCTGCCAAATTCTGTCTCTGGCTGACTCCTCCATGCAGGTTTTATATCCTAGACAGCATGGCAGGTGAAAGGAGACAGGGTGATGCATGGGTTCTAGTTTTCATGATTTGTTTTCATCCCCAGTGAGCTCCTGTTCTGGTGGCCCTAACTGGAGAAGGGCACTTGATCAGTTAAGTGTGCTTTTCTAGTCACTGAAAAAGACAGATGCTTTAATCTTGAAAGCATTTGGCTCGTGTGAGAGGTTCTGTTAATACTGATCCCCTAAATATCAGTTAGTGAGTTGAAGGAAGTAAGTCTTGATAAGTGAAGCATTTCTGCTGGCAAACTTCCTGTCGAACAGGCTGTCATACAAATTCAGGAGTTCCATTTTGGGTGTTTTTATCTGACTTATGTTTGTAGAGTGTGGATCAATGGATCATGTAGTTGAACAAAATTATTATAATTGCATTTAAATTTCAGCTCTGAAGTAGGGAAGACGGTAGACTTAATCAGATTAGACGCTATTAAGCAATTCACAGTTACAAATTAATGTCACATGTTCGGTAGGATGAAAAAATTGGTTGAAGGGGCCCTATACTAAAGTCACACTTGGCTCTGTGTGCTCTTGGAAACTAGGTCATATAACCAAGGTTCTGGACTCGGTGATATTTCATAGTAAACTGCATTCTGTATGTCTCCATTTTTAAGGTAAGTGTATATACTGCTAGGATATTACTAACAGGTGTGCAGTGTAAGCAGGTACTGTATGTAGAGTCATAAAGTTCTTGAGAAAGTTACTGACTTGTACTTGTTGTATGCAGGCTTCGATTCCGACAATTCTTCAGGAGACTTTTCAGAAACCAATCATAAAGTTGCAGAAATGCTTGATCTGGATCCACCCCAAAGCAATAGGACTGGAAGACATAATGGAGAGAGGCAGCTCCAAGAGAATGGAATTAAGAAACACAGGTAGGCATGTCCGCGTGCATGCTAACCAGTAAAGGAAACCTATCCAGTAGATGCCGTCACAATTTCAGGGTAACTGTACCTGTATTTTCCCCTTATGTGGTTGCTTTAGGGCACCCACTTAAAGGTTCCTGGCTCCCAGCTGTCACCTCGCTTGTGCGGAGACCTGCATCTCACTCCCTTCTCACTGGGGATTTTAAGGCTGCACAGCTCCCTGCCTTACACTGTAATGTCCCCAGTAAGCCAGACTGCCTAAACAGGCCTATGCCTGCGTGTTTCTTTCTCTGTGAAGGCTATGACCAGTGTTTTGCCTGCACTTACAAGTTACCACTCAGCTCCTTCTAAGCAAGCACTTCTATTCTTAAGCATTACAGAGAAAACCTAATAAAACAAAAATTCCTACAAGCATGCTAAAAAACTTACCAGAGGTCACCCCCAAGTCCAACATAGGGCTCTGATAGGTTAGTTCTTCAAAACCCACAGCTGGGTTTTCCCATTGTTACAAGTTCATATCCGTCTTAGATCCAGAACAAGAACTCAGATTGAATAGGTCAGCTGCTGCTTTATACAGCTCCAGTCTTTGATCTTGGCCTTCTGTAATAGGTAATCAGCAGACAATGGCTCTTTCCTTAGTATATAGTTTCAAAAAGCTGGCTTTTTGCATCACCAGAGTTAGGGACTTTGCATTAACTTCTCCCTAGGGATTCCCCAAGAAATCCACTTAACCCTTATTGTTCCAAAAGTCCATACTTGTCTGGCATATCTTCAGTATAGACTTTTCAACTCCCAGGTCTTACATCTGTCACATCTCCCACCTAGAGAAGTTACAGACAATCCAAGCCCACAGTAATATATAAATTTAATACAGTAGGGTTTTTCAAGGATATTGTAGGACTTTGCCATACAGTATCTCTGACAGATGCTAATCACAGTGTCTGCTGTTATTGAGAACTCTCCCAGAGAACCTGTCACCTGCACCCCTGCCAACTCTTGGCATCTTTGGTTTTCTCCCCTTGCGTGATCTGACCTCCAGCCCTTTGCAGCACACTTCAGTGGAAGAGGACACCTCTGGCCATGCCTGTTGCTCAAGACTGAGTGGAATGTTAGGCACTAAGGGCTTGTCTATACTACCTGCGGGATTGGTGGGCAGCGATCGATCCAGCGGGGGTCGATGTATCGGGTCTAGTCTAGGCAGGGTAAATCGACCCCCGAGTGCTCTCCCTTCGACTCCTGTACTCCACCGGAGTGAGAGGTGCAGGTGGAGTCGATGAGAGAGCATCAGCAGTCGACTCAACGCAATGAAGAACGCGGTGAGTAGGTCTAAGTATGCTGACTTCAGCTACGTTATTCACGTAGCTAGAGTTGTGTAACTTAGATCGATTTCTCAGTGTAGACCAGGCCTTAGTTATCAGAACCCCTGTGTAGAAGTGCTGATAGGTATCTTTGGGGTGGTCTGTGTGAAATTATCCATGTCAGTCTTTAAATTTAATAAAACAAAATAAACTGTTTGTATAACATACCTCATCTGAATTCCTTGCAAAGCCCAATAAGGTAGGGGTGCCCCTTAGCTGAGTTACAGAAAAAAGAAAGTCTTGCATTTCTTGAAACCAGTCCCATCTCTGACCATTTCCTGGTCACCCCCTTCCTTTTTTGTCCAGAGAGAGATCTCCCTTTTCTCTCATGGCTCTGGAAACAAGTTTGCTCTCCTGTGTTCAAACTGATTATCCTGGACCACTTCCCATTCCTATTTGCCCCAAGTAGCCTTCTGAAAATAAATAGACACAATAGGTATTGGCAAACATTTGCATTCCCCATCCTGCAGGAGGTGGTTGAGGAAGGAGAAGGAAGTCCTTTGATCATGTTAAATAGCTGCCTTTCGAAAGCTTAACTTCTTGGCTCAAGTGCAGCATTTCACAGAGCACTTTGCCTGAATGTAACCAGCTGGTACAAGAGCCTTTCCATTAGGCAGACTGGATCCTCAGTGTGCGTCCCTCTTACTCTTCATCCCTTAAAAGAAAATAAAAATTGACAGACTCCAGAGCTTTTTCAGAGTACACTTCAGCCCATATAATAATGGCTTTGATTGTCCCCTTCCCAAGGTCCATGCTTGAGCCATGTATGCTTCTTTCTGGAAGTCAGGTCAGATGTGCCTGCAGCATCATTCCATCCCTCCTGCCCCCGGTCGCTCCCACTCCAGGATCCGTTCTGGGCAAGAGGGTTGCAGCTGTGTGGGCTAGGGAGGATGTATGTTACCTTTTAGCTGGCCCAGTCAGGAATACCTAGAAAATATGCTGCAGTCCTAGATCGTAGTGCTTTCGCAGATTCTCTCCTGATGTGGAGGTTGCGTGATCTTGAGGTGTCTCTGATAGTGGAGTTGTGTTGCCAGGGTTTGGGGAGGTGAGTCCGGAACTTAACCATTGCGGAGTTGTGGGGCATCCTGGGGATTATATTGATCTCTGGGGATTATATGGGGGGGCTGCAGGACAATATGAAGGATCTGGGGATCTTCATGGGGCCTCTCCGAGATATCCTGCAGGTCTTTTCTATGGAAGGGGGTGGGGATGACCTGGCCAGTAAAAGATGGAATCTAATTTATTCTTTTAATCAGGGCATAGCTTCCTGGTATTTGTATCATGTTCATTAACCTGGTAACTGAACGCATTATCATTGGCTCCCATCCCTTTCCTTTCTCTTCGGCCTGGATCATCCTGATTTAAGGGGAGGAACTTTAAGGGAACGCAGTCTGTCCTTTGTGTTTGAAAGGAGGATTCTGTTTGCATGTGTATACATGCTACAAATTCAATATACTAGCTAAGGAGGCTATTTAGTCCACTGAATAGTTCAATGTGCCGCAAGGCAGGATACCTGATTTCTACTCCCAGCTCGGTCACTTTGTGACCTTTGGTAAGTCACTACACCTTGCTGCCTCCCTTGCATCTTCTGCAAGATGAGGCTTACCTTCCTTTGTAAGATGCTTTGAGATCTGTAGATGAAAAATTTGCTATATACAGGGTCTTTTGTTAATTATTCTAATGGCCTTTTCCCCCTACAGAACATCGTTACCTGCACCAATGTTTTCTAGGAGTGATTTCAGTGTGTGGAGTATATTAAAAAAATGCATTGGACTGGTAAGTCACTCTCTGCAGTCAGAGGAGACCCAGCTTTGATTCCCCAGCGTTCTTAGCAAAATGTTTATCTTAAAGGGAGGAAGATTAAGTTTGGAAGTACAAAAATGCAAAACCAAAGGCACCCAGACAATGGAGTATTCTGCTGGTGCTGAAGAACTTGAAAGTGATGGTAGACAAAAGTGAAATTGACTAGTTTTATTGCTCAAGCTGAGAAATGCCAAATGTAAGCGGCATAAATTACAAATTTATAATTCTCTGTAAAGTAAGATGGTGTTAATAACTTATTTCAGAACTCTTTTTAACTTCTAACTTTTAATCTTAGGGTCCTTTAGTAAACTGAGGATTGATAAACACAGTTTCTGAATAATATAGTATTTGACATTTTGTCAGAGCTATTCATACTGGCTTGAATAGATTGATTAAAGAATTATTTTCATTATCTGACCCAGTAGTTGCATATGTCGAACTGATAATTTCTTACCATTTTACAAGTAATGCCCTAAAAGATTTCTTCAAACTTACATTCTTCAAACGTGGGTTGAAGAATATAAAATTACATAGTTGTCAAAATATAATTTGGGGCTTTATTTTGGCTTTCACATAGCTTAAAGGGATGTGATACACCAGGAAATTTCACTTTCAACTGAATGATGGAATAAGGGAATTTGTAATCTATCCTATGCCCTGTTTCTCTATTGAGAGAGTTCATGGTGTAAACTCAGGCTAGTGGGCATGATCTGAATTAGGTCACCTGATTATTCTTGACACCAAGAATTAAAGAACTCTCATTAGCAGCAGGTACCAACATAAAGGACACTTGGTCTCCAATCTTAATGGTCAGTCACTAATATTTTCTTTAATCCTTTCAAAAATTTGCAGTCACCTATTGCAGTGCTTGCATCTTAATGGGAGGAGAGAATCCCTGTCTTATCGATGTACCTTTTTTCCAAAAATGGCCTGTGTTTGTTTGGCTAGAAAGAAGCTTTGGACAGCAAAAGAGCCTGAGGCTTGATACATCTGCTTGTTTGAAGCTCAAGCAATGGTTCTCTTCATATCAGCAGTAGAGCAGGGTGAAACTTATTTGGCGAATACTAAAAGATCTGAAAAATGCATTTTTCAGGGTATCGAAACTATTTGCGAATTCAGCTCAAATTTAGTGAATCGTTTTGGCCAAAAAAAAAAAAAAAAACACCCTGAAAATTTTGCAAAAATGTTAGAATAGTCTGTTTCAACATTTTGGCTGAACATTTTCTAAACCATTTTTTTTCATTTTAGTTTCATTGAGGAAAAAACAGGAAAAAAATTTTTTTTTGGTTTGAAATGAGCGGAACCAAAAAAATTTGGCCACTGAAGAGAAAAATCAATGATTTGCTCAGCTCTAACTAGGTGGTAGAATAAGAAACACTGTTTAGCTTTGTTTGTAGGGCATGGATACAAATAGGGTCACTTAAAATCTGTGAAAACATCTTAAATCCTGTTCCCGTCACAAACTTGAAGGTGTTTCAAAGTACAGTAAAGAATGTGTTGGTGGTTACAGCAATAATACTGTTTAGATGATCAGTGATGATTTTTCAAGGGATCCAGTTCATTATGCTGTGTATGACTGGCTAATGCGTCATTTGTTGGAAGAAAAGTTTAATCTATTCTGCACCATCACAAGCCACTGAGTTGCAGTTACCATCTTTTCTTGGCTACAGTGCTAGATAAGATTCCATTTGGAGCCCTTTATCAACACTCCTTTTTAGGCCTCTGCTCTGCTTCTAATCCCTTCCAGTCATGGTAGTTAGTGACCAGAACCAGGGGTCTGAGCTGGCCCTATCGTGTGTCAGTGAAGACTACTATTGCCAGCCCACCCGAGAGATCATCTTGGAAACTTGTTCTGGCCTGTTGGTAACCTAGAAGTGTGTCAAAGGGAATGACTTCTCCTTTTATCATCTAGGAGCTGTCTAAAATTACAATGCCTATTGTCTTCAATGAGCCACTGAGCTTCCTCCAGCGGATAACCGAATACATGGAACACATATACCTCATTCATAAAGCTAGCAGTCATGCGAACCCCCTGGAAAGAATGCAGGCAAGTGACGCTTTCCATCTCCTCTTTGGCTTTAGAAAGGATTCCTCGTGTCCTCAAACTCTCTCTTTAAGATGACATCCCATCTGATGAGAGATGGGTATGGCACTCTGTGGACTGGTTATAGGAAACACAAGAATTGCCATACAGGATCAGACTTGTGGTCCATCTAGTCCAGTCTCTTGTCTCTGACAGTGGCCAGTACCTCATGCGATGGAGGAGGATGAAAACACCCCAGCAGTAGGTATATACATCACCTTGAGATGGTTGAAGGGGTCACTGCAGTGGGAGGAAGAGGAGGAGAGTACAGTCAGGAGCTGAACATTTCCAGGCCCATCATCTTTTTAATCACTGTTTTTAAAATTGCACAAACCCATTATTTTTAGTGAAGATCAGATTATGGCTTTGAACTGCCTCAAACAAATCCATTTGCTAACAGGCATTTTGAGAGTTTTTAAGAATGGTCTGGTAGAGCCAGACTTTATTTCCCATTCTTCCCTCCCACCCCAAATCCTACATATTTACTCTGCTCTCTCCAAGGTATCTGGTTAGTCACATGCTCAAAGACTTGTTGATGGTGGGCCTAAACTAGTGTACATCTGGGTTTAAGTGTTCCTCTGGAACTCTATTTCTACTTAAAAGAAATATAGAGAACAAGAAGCACATGGTAAACTGTGTATGACAAATACATGCAGTTTAGGCTCAATCTGTGTGATGCAACAGTTGTCCTTTATTCCTGGCAGCAGGATGTATGAAATATAACAAAATAAAAACTCTGCTGCTTTGCAAGGGACACTGATGAAAGTGACCTCTCCGTAGTGACACTGGAAATGATACCTGACTGCTGTTATGTTAAACTAGATTCCACTGCACAGTCACTGGGCAAAAGAAGGGGAAGATGGGCAGAAAAGAACACGCAGGTCTAAGAAAGACCTGGACTGAAGAGGAACAGAGAGTAGTCAGTGTGATCTGGCAAAGTTTGCCAGAGAAAATGATTGCTTTTTGGAAGTGAAATATTCTTCATCTCACACACATATATGTATTACTTATCATGGATCATTATTCCTAGTTTGGGTCTGTCAGGATCTGTGAATGTGTTAACCTTAAACACACAGCAACTTCTCTGGCTGATTAAAAAAATGTCACACTCTCCAGAGTGTTGGTGTGTTTGGGTGCATGTGGAGAAAGGGGGGAATCTCAGGGGTACAAGAAGTTGGTAGAGTTCCTGGACATAGAGGGTTTTTAAAAATTGCTATAGCACATGCAAATGTATTGTAAGATACTGCTGTTTCAGTGGAGCTCTCTCTGAAGACTGCATCCTGCTGTGTTTGTTTACAGGCTGTAGCTGCTTTTGCAGTTTCTGCAGTAGCTTCTCAGTGGGAGAGAACTGGCAAACCATTTAACCCTCTACTAGGAGAAACCTATGAATTAATCAGGTGACACTGAATTCTTTTAAATGTCGTTGAAGAGGAGGGTGGTTGATGGTCAGTGAATTAAACTGACTTCATGGCAAACTGGAAAATAGTTTATTCCCCAAGTTAAAATCAGTTCACTCTGATCAGTCATACATCTAAACGCTATAGCCACAATTAGCTGAAAACCCCAGTGATCAATATGAAATCTGAGAAGATACTGATTTTAGAAGAACTTTATTTCTATCTGTTGACTCATATTTTCTGCATTGTACAAGGGCAGTGAAGTGTATATTATATTCTTCCCAAGAGCCACTTCTGACTAGAGACTCGTAATTACTGTAGCGAGTGCCTTATTGATGACCTAGTGTCAGAGTAGATTGAGACCCTTTCATCTGGTCACTTGTCCTGTAAATCATATTTGAACCCAGTTTCCCAGAGGTGGACTACTATTGCCCAGCAAGCTTTGGAATTGCCAGGAGTTGCCCAGTTGAAATTACTTCATATGCATTCCCGGATTGATAGTGTTCAGTTTGTGATGCAGTTTTTATGGTGGGGACATGTGTGTAAGCATTTATTGATCGCCATACATTAACTACGGAGACCATGGGATCTGAGTTCAGGTTTGGTCTAAAAATCCTCAGACATGTTTTAAAAAATGTGTGATCTGACTTTTATTGCAATTTTAATAAAAGTCCCTTTTTTGATAAAGGTTGACTACCTGACTTTTTTTTTTTTCCCCCCCCTCTAGGGAGGATTTAGGCTTTAGGTTTATATCTGAACAGGTCAGTCACCACCCACCTGTTAGTGCATTTTATTCTGAAGGCCTCAATAAGGACTTTGTTTTTCATGGATCAATCTACCCCAAATTAAAGTTCTGGGGGAAGAGTATAGAAGCAGAGCCCCGTGGAACAATTACATTGGAGCTTCTAAAGTAAGTATAACCAAAAAGCTTTTTTCTCTATTGGACATATATCCCTTAACTATATTAAAAAAAATGGTAAAGGACCATAATATATATATATCTGGGCCATGACTACCTTGAAGAATCATTCAACTAATAATGAAACTTCTCTTGGAGTGGGTGGAAGGAAGAGATACTCGGGATTTAAGCATGGACTATTGCTCATCGGTTAATTCCAGGGTTTTGTTGGAAGGATGCCATGGTCTTGCAGCTGTAACAATTTGGCCTGATTTTACTGCAAAGGCAACTGGCATTTCTTGAAACCAAATGCTATTTAAAATTACTTGTTCTTTACATTTTGTTAGGTGCCTTTAATAAATAAATTAAAAAAAAAAAAGAGAGAGAACTAAAAATACTTTGTCTGAGATAATCGGTGCCACATTAATTTCATTGGGAATTTTGCCTCTAAATCCCACAGGTGGTTTTGATAATGTTAACCATGTGTATGTGTAAACTATATATAACTTCTCCAGGACAGATACTGTATGCCATGGTAAACCCCAGGAATTCAGATAAATTTCTACCTACAGTTAGACATGACTCACCTACTTGTGTACAGAGGCCTCTTCGTTGAAACCAAATCTCTATTTCCAGGTTATTCCCAGGCTCATGTCTGACTGAGAGCATATTTTACGAAGAAAGTGATTTCATAGATTGTTTTGTAGCATGGCCGAGCTATAATCAAATTAAAAAGCCTCCCTAGACTTTTCTGTAAGGAATTAATGAGTGCACTCAGGATGATAGTGAAGTAAGTCATTCTGGAATTGAGCACTTTGAGGTGGTTTCATAAGAGCTCTTAAACAGATGTAGATTTAGAGAAGTGGTTCTGAAATCTGCTGCTTTTGTGAAACCTTTAAATAGACATTTGGTTTCAATAAGGTGGTGACTTGCTTACCTTATAACAGGTTAACTTCTATTGGAGATACTTATACAAGTAACTTGATGCTCTTAGTTGAATTTCTGATATACACCATGATATCTGATCTTTCTGGGGAATATAAAACATGAGCTGCTTGGTATCTGAACTGTGTTGTGATGAAAACAGAGTAATTGGGCAGTTTGCCTCTATGCCCCAATTCCTTGGTATGTAGATAAATTATTTTAATACATTTTTAAATATAGACTACAAACATTCAACCAAAATAAAAGTTAGTAATGGAAAAATTGCCTTTAATGAAACACTTTTGACTGATCAAGCCACAAGAGATTATTCAGAAAAGAGCAAGTTGAGGTTTTGTGCTATTCACTTCAAGGTGTGTTAGGGTTCTGAACTGTTCAGTGCTGTAGTTCTCTTGTGAACACACTAGGCTCTCTATTGATCTAACTAGACCTGTAAGTATACTAGCAGTATTGGGCAAGAATTGATTAGAAACAAATGTGTTTAATAAGCTAGGCTGTAAGTAAATACACGTGCTGCTTTTGTGTTTGTCATGACTGCACTTTCAAAACATCCGTAGTTTGATTAGTAGCTACCTTTCACCAACCGAAATATTAAATTACATTTCAAGTGGTAAACTAGGACAGGTGAGTGCTGCTTCAACTTGTTATATTTGTGGGCCATACAAATTTTGCCATCCCCAAAACCGCAGGATGAATAGAAATATTAAAGTGCTCTAATTTCTTACGCCACATGAGCCTTGTATGAAAATGCAACTATTGTTCTAAAGTTCAGTGTGAGACAGTTTGTCACTAAAGGATTCAAACTTTAAGGCTGTGTCTATGCAGTACTGGAAAATGACAGACCAGTCAGATACATTAAACAAAGTTTTGTTCAGTCACTTCTTGATATAAGGTGAAGGTTAGAAAGTGGTTGGTGCTTTAATTGTTTGTTCTTCCTGCCATTATATCAAAATATTTATTTTTTTCTTGTGTTCTCTGTGTAATCAGAATTGAGAGAGAAAAGTTTGATTTACAGTATTACTAAAATGTCTTAGTTGCTTAGTGTGCTAAATCCAGACAGTATTTGCTTCATCAGTGTTGAAAGAGGGATAAAAGATGACTTCATGGCAGAAATATGACTTGGCCAAACCAGTGAAATTAGGAATCCTATTTGTTGACAGATTAACAGTTTGACCATTTTTAGAAACATTTTTTTGAGGACTCCAGTCAACAAACACTGTCTCTGTAAGGTTGGTGCTACAGAGCATGTTTGATACAAAACTAAACTGAGAATTTTAGTGCTAGGATTTTTTTCTTCAGAGTAACTCGTAGTAAAAAAAAAAAAAATAGGGATGAAGTGGAAAGATGGAATTAAGGATTAAATTAGATTGTGAACATATTTTTAAAATACTGAAAATAGTGTCATGGATTCAGTGACAAAAATCTCTTTTTTCAGATAAAGAGCTGGCATTCTATTCAAGTATAAACCTTACACAAGAAGGTTGTTTTTCTGGTGTCAGTAATTGCATAGCTTGTAGAATCAGGGAGGTACGAACTCTAGTGACTAATGACAAAACTCCTGCTGACTTCTGTGAAAGCAGTGCAGGTCTCAAGGATCCCTACATGTTGTGAAGACTTTTATTTATTTATTTATTTATTTTTTAGGGGGAAGATTACAATTTTTTTTTTTCAGTTCATTCCCCCAGAACTCACTTAAGATTAAGGGCCTGATTTGCCCCCCAGTACTCTGCACCGCAGATCCCATTGACTTCCACATCTCTGAAACGAGGTCCAAAAGCATTTACTATCAGATGCTTGTGTGAAAACCTATCTGAGTGGGTTGGTCTGCTTAGTTCCTAGTGGAGAGGCATCCATGTCTCTATCAAAACTGGTCGTGACCAGCATCCTTGATGGCAGCCTCAGCAGAGATGTTCATATGAAATAGTCATGAAGAGTGAACTACTTTCTTTTCTTTCAAAGTGGTCTCTCTGGGTCATGGTTGTGGCCTGTGGTGGGACTACTTGGGGAAGGTTACAGTGCAGTTTCCTGTGGCTGAATAGAAGACTTCATTCTCTAGGGCTGTCAGTCAAAATCCTCTTATGAGCATCAGATTCTCTCACAACTTTAAAAGGACAAATTAAAATAGTTAAAATGTCTTAATTGCTACTGATTCCCTGCTCCAGAGCTCAAGTTATCAAAGGACACACATTTGTAGATGATTCCATAAGCAATTTCCTCTTTTTCTTTTTTTTAAATCACTATTAATGTCTAGTGAGATTCAGATAGAACACACTGCCTTGGTTATAAAGAAAATCCATAAGTGTTTTTTTGTTTTTCTTTTACGTAAAGTAGATACTGTTCAGCGGGGTACTAAGTGTTCCACCCCACTACAAGATTCAGGGCAATTAGAGTTTAATGCTGTTTCACCTTCTGTCTTTAGTTCAAGAAGTGGATTTAGTTTCCTGGCATCTGACTTCACTTTTCTGGCTTCTTTCACAGACACAATGAAGCTTACACGTGGACAAACCCAACCTGTTGTGTACATAACATAATTATAGGTAAACTGTGGATAGAACAGTATGGAACAATAGAAATTGTAAATCACAGGTAATATTGCTAATTATGGAGCTACGAGCATTGGCCGTTATAGAGACTGATAAATGGTAATCACAGATCCAAAAGCTTTCCCCTTTGTAATGGATCTTGTAGGTCCAAAATGTTATTTCCTGTTGATCTGCTGAAAACTCTGTTTAAATTATTTCTTCTTCTGAACTGGTTAAATAGTTTTTTGTGTTTGAAACAAATATCAAAACAGTGTTAACAGTACATATGATTATGTAGAAGACTGGATGGGATACAGAATCTTTCAACTCCAGGTCACCCGTTCAAACCCCGCCCAGTCGATAGTGAATTGCCATTTAATGGCTCTGCAGTGAATTATGTGTAATGTGCAACACAGCATAAATCACCATCACACTAGTCAATAATGGGCATGCTTATTTCAGTTTTCTGAATTTAGTCCAGGAATCCTGGCTTGACGTCTGGCTGTAACGTAGTTTGGCAGTAGCACTTGAGTGCACGTTTACAGTGTGAGCTACCTTTAGCAGCTTTGTCAACTTCATGTGATTAGCTCACCATAAAGGTATTGATAGTGATATAATAAGAAATACCCTGGGTAGGGGACAGTCCTATATTCCTTTTCCTTTTAACTCCCAATGACTCCAGTGAGTTTTATATGCACACTTTATGCAGAAATCACCCATTAAAGTCTTCATTTGGTTGTAACAAGCTCTCAGTGTTACCGTTTATGCTTGTCTTAGAATAAAAAAGAGCAACGAGGACTTCCAATAATCCAGGGGCTTTTACTACCCGATTTCTAATATTAAACACAGGTCTAAGTGATTTCATTAAATAGTGTTAGTTTCGTTTTAGCAAAGTAGATACATTAGTGAACACTGCACTTCAGACATTTAGATGCTGGCTTTCTAACTGGTACGCTTGTTCCCTTTGCAGTACTGGAGATAAATGTATCCTTAATTTTAAACCATGTGGACTGTTTGGGAAAGAGCTTCACAGAGTAGAGGGTCACGTTCAGGACAAAAAGTAAGTGGAAAGTCTGTCTGTCTTATACTATATAGGCACCTAGTACTTTCTGTATAGTGCTAGCTTGTTGGACTGACACATGCTCAACGTGACTGCTAAACTTTTACATTCGTACAGAGTCCTCCCATTCTCATTCATTTCTATTTTCTGGGTCAGTATTACACTTACAGGTTTTAGAGTGAGCATTTCATTCACTATTAGCAAAGCTTTAGTGCCATTTGCACCTTGGACTTAAGTGCAGCAGTCTGGATTTAAAGGAGAGGTATCCAGAGAAAACATAGAGAATAATACAATTGCTAACTGTGTCCTTTCCTTGGACTTCTAGTCTTCATTTAAAAATATTTACCAAAAAATGCTAACAGGTGTATTCCCCAAATGCAACCTGTTATATAGCTCTTGGTCTTTATACACTACAGTATCAGCTTCATTGCTTTTATAATCCGTTTAACAAGCACACAGCTGATGGCTAAATAGTGAGGAAGCATTCAAAGCACAGGACTGAATACCATAAATGTTGGGATAGACTGAAATATTCATCTTTGCATTTATGTTCTGATAAAATGGCTTCCCAGAAGTTTGTAGTAATCGGGGAAAAAAAAGAAACCAGAAAACCTGAATATAATCTGGATTACCAGTAAATCATGCTGATTTTAATTTAGGCTAGGAAGTTATAGAAATTGGGCAGCAAAAATAAGTCTCCTTTCCTCTATAAATAGCAAGAAGAAGCTCTCTGTGATCTATGGCAAATGGACAGAATGCTTGTGGTGTATCAATCCTGCCACATATGATACTTCTAAAAAGAATGAAAAGAGAGGTGGTGACCAGAAGAAAATGAAGCCGGTAAGGTTTTAGTATAATTGTTCAGGAGAGAGCTGGTGTTGCTCTTTCTCTCCCATTTGAAGGAAGCATCTTCAGAAATGGAAAAATTACTTGTTAGAAGAACATCTGTTGATGTGGTTGTGGTGAACTGATAGCTATAATAGTGGATATTTTTCATAACTAGGGCCCTGATACCAGGAACTGATGAGTGCTCTGAACTCCCATTGACTTCAGTGAAAGTTGAGGGCATTCAGCATCTCACAGGGATTGGTCATGGAGACTGGGGTTGATATTTGGTGACTACTGTTACAGAGATTGGGTTACATCTTGCTGTCTTTTAATAAGGAAAATGGCAGTATTGCCAACCTCAGGCATTTAAAAATCTGCACGAAAAATCATGTGATTGTCTTAAAAATATGAGATTTTAAAAGTTTGGCTTTTTATTTCCCTTCAGTGTTTTGAGCCTTTAGGGTTCATGTTGCAGAGAAGAGCTTAAAAATGAGGGCTATAAGCTTTTTAAAAAATCAAATTAATCTTCCCTTTCTGATGAACTTGCATTTAGAAGGGGAGTTGCCTAACAGGAAGCCAATGGAAAGCATTCACAAGGATTTTTTTTTTTTTGAGAGGAAGCTTGAAAAGTAAGCTTGAGCTTGATTTGAATTCAGAATACAGTACTACTCATCTATTCCACAAACAAAGCATACCAAGCCAAACAGGACATTATTGGATTAAATACATGTACATCATCTATCTTATCCCAATTTCTTGTTTCTTTTTTTAATTGTGTGACATTTTCAGCTAGGTTGTCAATGTATTGGACTTCCCTGTTGATGGTCATTATTATTTTTCAGGTAGTCTCTCAGGGATGAAATCCTTTTGACCTCTCTGCAATTTAACTGTGGAAGGCCCAATTCACAGTGATTCCGCTATAGAGGGGATTGGTGGCAAGAAGTGAGAGTTCAGAGTTGCAGGGTTGAAGGTGGGCCAGGGGAGGAATGGCAGGGAGGGTGACCAAATGATCAATGGCTTGTGCAAATCTACTGGATATAGACCGTATCTGTGGCGAGGTCACACTAGGTGAGCTACATCTATGACTAAAAGATGGTGGTGGCAGAGACTGTGGTTAAATTGCACACATCCTGTTTTCAGGTTTGGGAGGAAGAATATTTCCTCACCTCAGATTGCAAAGCCCATTTATTCAGACTTCACCCTGGGAGTGTGAATTTCACTCATATTGTGTGAAAGATGCAGTGCTGTAATGTTACATTTTTTGTAGCCAGATTCTTCTTGGCGGTAAATTTTTGGTTGACTGTCGCTGGTGGCTTGTGAGGCTTACGTACAGTTTTTAAAATGGGTGAAAATTTATAATACCATTCCTGAATGTCTTTTTCCTCTGTATGTCTTGAGAGTAAAGCATTAAGCAGTAGTGCCAAAGCTCACTGTAGTGATTCTGAAATACCTCTTGCATTTCCTCTGTTTACAATTTCCAGGTGTTTGACACTGAAATAATGGCACTTACCTCTGACAGCACAAACTTATCCCCTCTCTCATGTTATAAGGCAGTAGAGCATTTGAATTCCAATTTGGCCAGCAGATGAGGTCTGTCTGATTGGTGGGTTCCCGGAACCTGCAATCATACCATTTCCAATTTTAAATGGAAAAAAATAAAATATCTGGACAAAGGAAGGAGGAAACAACCTGTCTTTCTGTATTTTACTCTCACTTTAAAAAAAAAAAAAAAAGTATTGTAATGAAACAAAATTCCATGGAATGTCACCTTCTCCAAAGGAAAGGATCCTTTAAGGATCGTCACTGTTGGGAGCCATCAAGCTACCAGATTTGGTAGGGCTTATGCACAAGCAGCACATACAATACACCCTGTTTTTTAACGATTGAAAAACTGATGCTCCGGCTTCACTTTAGACTAAGAAAATTTTTCTTTTCTGCTGCATTTTACACTTCATGAAGACTGGTTCTTTTTTCAGTCTGTGTAGTCTCGTCCTGAGGGGAACTGTTACATTTTGATCCTAGAATATCTGAAATTAGGTTCCTTAATTCTGCTGGAATAAGGTACTGGTATTAATTTTTTTTACCACCTCTTTGTAGATCATAAGAGATGAAGGGACCCCTTCAATCAGTTTTATACTGGTAGTGCAGTGGCTGTGTAGGCAAATGCGACAGCTATATGCACCTCAGCAGTACCTATCTTACTAGTGTGGAGAGTGGGAATGTTGGTCAGAATCCTGGAAAAGTTCTCAACCTTTTTGTAAAAGCATCATGAAATCTTGAATGACCTCTAGGCAGCCAGCAAAGATGGCAGAAAGAACCAGTATTGCACTGTACTGGGGCATGAGTCCTGGTGTAAAATGATGGCTTATTTTGGATTGATTTAGGTAAAGAAGCAGTCAGAGGATCTAAAATGTTTGACTCTTGAAATTATGTGCTTGGTGTGCTTCACTGAAGCCTAAGGAACATGAGCATATCAGCTTGCTAACCAGCCCTCAGAATCTGGTATGTGACTACACAAGATTCAGGAGTACAGATGTCTTATGACTTATTGCTTACCTAGTGCTGCCAATGTACGTAGCACTTTACATAACAGTGTAAGGCTATGTCTACACGGCGTGCTTCTTTTGGCGGCATGTACAGTATGTACTCAGGTAGCCCCCCTGCGTGGATTTAGTGTAGATGGTGAGGCCCGGCTTAGGTAAATAGAGTACAAACATGCCTGAGGGTGTGGGTATGTACCCAGGTACATGCCCTGCATGGTTCTCTCTTCGCCCAGGCCATGTCATCCTGTCTACACTGCTGTTTCTAGTCACATAGCGGAGAAGGGGTCCTGAGTGCACGCAGCAACGGGCTCCACAGTTTCCTCAGCCGCTGCCTCTTCACCTGGGACCTCCTCCTCTTGGCTAGGGCCACTTTCCACTGCCTCCAGACATGAAGAAGTATCCAGTGGGCTCTTTGCAATGGAGGTGGGGTCACCACTTAGGATTACATCCAACTCACTGTAAAAACAGCAGCTTTGGGGTGCAGCACCAGATGACAGTTTGCCTCCCTTGCCTTGTGGTATGCATTCCTCAGCTCCTTCACCTTCGCTCTGCACTGCAGGGTGTCCCTGTTGTGCCCCTTCTCCTGCAAGCTGCGTGCAGTCTGCTCCTAGGTATGGAAATTCCTATGGCTGGAACGCAGCTGGCACGGCACGGCCTCCTTTCCCCAAACACTGATCAGGTCCAGTAGCTCGGCATTGCTCCAAGCAGGGGATTGTTTGCTATGTGGAGCAGCCATGGTCACCTGGGCAGATGAGCACTCGCAACAGGAAAGGGAGTTTCAAACTTCCTGGGGCTCACAGGTGGTGGGGTGGATGTCCGTTTACCTGGCGTCAGAGCAGCGGAGATGCTGGCCGGAGTGGTCACTTTTGGAATTGTGGGATATCCTCTGGAGGCCAAAAGGCGTTTACAAGGGTAGAATGTGTCTTCACTTTCACAACAGCACAAAAAGAACAGCGGAAAGAGCCTCTTGTGAAGGTGGTTTTCTTTTTGCAGTGAAACTTTTGAGTTTAACCACAAAAAGTCATTAACAAGTGTCGACGCTCCCACGGGTTTAGCGGAAAAAAGGGACATTTTGCGCTTTAAATAGCAAGTGTAGACATATTCCTGCTGCCTCCCAGTGGCTGGAGCCTTTCCCTGCTGCAGGAAAAGGCTCTTGTGTGAGGAAGGGCTCTGCCAATTCCCTGCTGCTGGAGCCTTTCCACACCGTAGGGAAGAACTGTGGCAGCTGCTGCCTTCCTGCTGCCAGAGTTTTCCTCACTGCGGTGAAAGGTTCTGGTAGGTGGTAGCTGTTGAAGCTTTTCTCTGCTGCCTCTAGGGTGACCAGATAGCAAGTGTGAAAAATCAGGACAGAGGGTGGGCGGTAATAGGCACCTATGTTAGAAAAAGTCCCAAATATCGGGACTGTCCCTATAAAATCGGGACATCTGGTCACCCTAGCTGCCTCCCCCCCCCCCACCCCCCCACTCTCGCCTGTGCTAGAGCCTTTCACTGACACATGTAGCTACACACCGTGGTGTGAAGGCAGCTTGTTTTTCACTAAAAGAAAAGGAGGACTTGTGGCACCTTAGAGACTAACCAATTTATTTGAGCATGAGCTTTCGTGAGCTACAGCTCACTTCATCGGATGCATGCTGTGGAAATCGCACAAGACATTTTATACACAGACACCATGAAACAATGCCTCCTCCCACCCCACTCTCCTGCTGGTAATAGCTTATCTAAAGTGATCATCAAGTTGGGCCATTTCCAGCACAAATCCAGGTTTTCTCACCCTCCGCCCTCCCACAAACAAACTCACTCTCTTGCTGGTAATAGCCCATCCAAAGTGACCACTGTCTTCACAATGCATATGATAATCAAGGTGGGCCATTTCCTGCAGAAATCCAGGTTCTCTCACCCCCCTCCAAAAACCACACACACAAACTCACTCTCCTGCTGGTAATAGCCTATCCAAAGTGACCACTCTCCCTACAACCTGCATGAAAATCAAAGTGGGCCATTTCCAGCACAAATCCAGGTTTTCTCACTCCCCCACCCCCATACTCACACAAACTCACTTTCCTGCTGGTAATAGCTCATACGAAGTGACCACTCCCCCTACAATGTGCATGATAATCAAGGTGGGCCACTTCCCGCATAAATCCAAGTTTAACCAGAACGTCTGGGGGGGGGAGGAAAAAACAAGGGGAAATAGGCTACCTTGCATAATGACTTAGCCACTCCCAGTCTCTATTTAAGCCTAAATTAATAGTATCCAATTTGCAAATGAATTCCAATTCAGCAGTTTCTCGCTGGACTCTGGATTTGAAGTTTTTTTGTTGTAAGATAGCGACCTTCATGTCTCTGATTGCGTGACCAGAGAGATTGAAGTGTTCTCCGACTGGTTTATGAATGTTATAATTCTTGACATCTGATTTGTGTCCATTTATTCTTTTACGTAGAGACTGTCCAGTTTGACCAATGTACATGGCAAGAGTGATCTTGGGAGACAGGCCAGTCCTTGCCTACAGACAACCCCCCAACCTGAAGCGAATACTCACCAACAACCACATACCACACAACAGAACCACTAACCCAGGAACCTATCCTTGCAACAAAGCCCGTTGCCAACTGTGCCCACATATCTATTCAGGGGACACCATCACAGGGCCTAATAACATCAGCCACACTATCAGAGGCTCGTTCACCTGCACATCCACCAATGTGATATATGCCATCATGTGCCAGCAATGCCCCTCTGCCATGTACATTGGTCAAACTGGACAGTCTCTACGTAAAAGAATAAATGGACACAAATCAGATGTCAAGAATTATAACATTCATAAACCAGTCGGAGAACACTTCAATCTCTCTGGTCACGCAATCAGAGACATGAAGGTCGCTATCTTACAACAAAAAAACTTCAAATCCAGAGTCCAGCGAGAAACTGCTGAATTGGAATTCATTTGCAAATTGGATACTATTAATTTAGGCTTAAATAGAGACTGGGAGTGGCTAAGTCATTATGCAAGGTAGCCTATTTCCCCTTGTTTTTTCCTCCCCCCCCCAGACGTTCTGGTTAAACTTGGATTTATGCGGGAAGTGGCCCACCTTGATTATCATGCACATTGTAGGGGGAGTGGTCACTTCGTATGAGCTATTACCAGCAGGAGAGTGAGTTTGTGTGAGTATGGGGGTGGGGGAGTGAGAAAACCTGGATTTGTGCTGGAAATGGCCCACTTTGATTTTCATGCAGGTTGTAGGGAGAGTGGTCACTTTGGATAGGCTATTACCAGCAGGAGAGTGAGTTTGTGTGTGTGGTTTTTGGAGGGGGGTGAGAGAACCTGGATTTCTGCAGGAAATGGCCCACCTTGATTATCATATGCATTGTGAAGACAGTGGTCACTTTGGATGGGCTATTACCAGCAAGAGAGTGAGTTTGTTTGTGGGAGGGCGGAGGGTGAGAAAACCTGGATTTGTGCTGGAAATGGCCCAACTTGATGATCACTTTAGATAAGCTATTACCAGCAGGAGAGTGGGGTGGGAGGAGGCATTGTTTCATGGTGTCTGTGTATAAAATGTCTTGTGCGATTTCCACAGCATGCATCCGATGAAGTGAGCTGTAGCTCACGAAAGCTCATGCTCAAATAAATTGGTTAGTCTCTAAGGTGCCACAAGTCCTCCTTTTTCTTTTTGCGAATACAGACTAACACGGCTGTTACTCTGAAACCTTGTTTTTCACTGTGGCCTGTAGCTACACATACCCTACATGCTGCCGAAAGTGGTGTATAGTGTGGATATAGGTATGGACGCATTACCACAGCAGAAGAGCTACTAATCAAAGACAGGAAAAATAGGATATGAGTCAAGAAAAGGGAGGGTGAAGTAAACAAGAAAGAAAAGATTTCTGGAAGACATGAATGATGACAGAAGGTGCTTTTTCTAGATAGAAACTAGGAGTTGTTCCAAACGTAGTAGGTAGCGTGGAAGAAGGCATGAAGTATGGAGGATGAAGAAGAGCATAAATGAGGAGGAGGAGGAAAGGAGAGCAGAGATACAGGTGGGGTCAAATAATGGAATGTCTTGAATTCGATAGGATTTTTAATGTCCTCTCCAGAGAACTCTAGGCAGAAGAGCTGTATGTCATTTCTCTCTATTCCACTATCAATTATTGTGTTTTCATTTCAGAGCGAAGATGCTGGGAACGATGAGGCTGATGATATGCCAGAGATCCAAGAGACTGTGCAAGTCATACCAGGCAGTAAGCTGCTTTGGAGAATAAATTCTAGACCACCAAACTCATCACAGGTGACTAGTTCAATAAATTAGGACTCTCTGGTCATAGTGGCTTGTCCAAGAACATTATCATACTGGACAAGGGTAACTCATCTTAGATACATGGTAATCTTATAGGTAGGGCCCTACCCAATTCACGGTCCGTTTTGATTAATTTCACAATCATAAGATTTTAAAAATCGTAAGTTTTATGATTTCAGCTATTTAAATCTGAAATTTCAGGGAGTTGTGATTGTAGGAATCCTGACCCAAAAAAGAGTTGTGGGGAGGAGGGTTGCAAGGTTAGTAGGGAGGGTTGTGGTACCGCTACCCTTACTACCCTCAGTCAGCAGCAGCAGCAGCCACTCTCCAGCTGCCCAGCTCTGAAGGCAGCAGAGCTGAAGTAGCATTGGCATGGTATGGTATTGCCACCCTTACTTCTGCGCTACTGCTGGCTGGGTGCTGCCTTCAGGGTGGGCGCCCGGCCAACAGCCGCCACTCTCTGGCCACCCAGCTCTGAAGGCAGCGCAGAAGTAAGGGTGGCAATACCACTACCCCCCCCTAAAATAATTCTGTGACCCTCCCTGCAATTCCCTTTTGGGTCAAGACTCCCAATTTGAAAAACACTGGTCTCCCCCATGAAATCCCTGTAGTATAGGGTAAAAGCATACAAAAGACCAGATTTCATGGCCCATGACATGTTCTTTATGGCCGAGAATTTGGGTAGGGCCCTACTTATAGGTAGATTTGAAAAACGCCCAGAATGTCATCCTTTGATATCAGGGGGAAATAGGCAAGTTTTTTTTAGAGAGCATGTCTGTTTTGTGTGTCCTTTTCAATAAATTATAAAAACGATAACCCCTTGAGACAGCTCAGAATCAGAGAACCTATGAGCAACAAGCTTTCTTGATCCTCTGTAGCAAGGACTCTTCAGTCACTGCAGTATCATGTTTTTATTTGCCAGAGTCCACAGCACAATTAAAAGTGGTATTTTCAAAAGTGCTCAGCATTAGCCAACCCTGCTCTTACTACAGTCAGTGAGAGCAGATTTGGTTCAATAAGTGCTTTTGAAAATCGCATTGTGACAGCCCAGGAAAGGGAATCAAATGTCACTGATTTTTTAAAAAAAAAAAAAACTTTACTATATACTATATCTTTATTCTGCCTTAAGATGTACAATTTCACCAGTTTTGCTGTGAGTCTCAATGAGCTGGAAACGGGCATGGAAGCAGTTTTAGCTCCCACTGATTGTCGTCTACGTCCAGATATCAGAGGCATGGAAAATGGAGAGCTGGGTACGTGTATTTGCTAGAGATTTGGTATTTGTTAATTTTGTCTCTTGACACCCATCCACTCCCCTGACCATAGGGAAGATGGAAGAGAACTGGTTTGGGGTGAGGTGGCTGTCCTCAGGTTTTTACCCACTTCTTAATTCTGGGCAATAACTGTATTTCCAGGGTAACTTTTTCTTTATCACCACAGTGTGATCGATCATGAATGTTACTCCCTCCAAACAATGTACATGACTGTTCTTGCCAGCAGAGTCTGGCTGTGTAAGAGACCAAGGTCGATTCTGAATACGGATATCCTATGTTACAGAACAATTGGAAGCTCATATTGGGAAACTGGTCAGAAAGATTCTTTGTTGCTCTGGAGTTTGCTTGGAAAAATATGTAGGGTGGAATAACAAGAAAGCATCCTGTACTGCTTCCGACTGTATCCACTTTGAGTCCTTACCCCATCCAGTACAGTCCTTCTGACAAATGAAATACCGAGTTTAGGATTCCCAGTATGTTTGCTTGGATCATCCACTCCTCTGGTGTGCTGCTGCCTAGAAGGGGCAGCTGTTTTGGTTTAAAGAGAATGTGTACAACAAATGCTTTCCTGTGCTTAAAGTGAATTCAATTTTATTTCTCTCCAGCCTTTCCCATGTTTTGTTCTTTTTGTCTTTTATTTTGCAATGTAACCAATTCTTATTTAAATGTTTATTAGACCTGGCTAGTAAAGAAAAAGAGAGACTAGAAGAGAAACAAAGAGCCACTCGTAAGGAACGTGCAAAAGATGAAGTGGAATGGAGGACAAGGTAACTTTTAGAGGTGGGGAAGAAAGTTGGGCATGTAGTTAAGGTTAGCGAACAGTTTGTTTTTACTGTTTGATTCCTCTTTGCACTATGGAACAATTTATAGTGTCACTTAAAGCCCTTGTGGGGAAGGAACATTTGAAAAATGCAACATGAAGCCAAAATTTTAGATTATTTCATCCCAAAGTACCCATACTGCTGTAAATAAGTTGAGGCTGAAACTTGTAGTAGGAACACCAAGGGAGTGCCGAAGTATTTTGCCTTCAGGGGTTGGCCTTTTTACTACAGGACAAATAAAACCTTGGGAGTATCCCAAAGTAGTTGTTTTAAGAGAGAGAGATTCTTGTGGAAGGTGGCCTTCAGTGGATATTTCCCTGTGTAGTACTGCCAGCACCAAAAAAAGCAGCCAGCTCAAGGATAGAAGGGGCCAACCAAATGGTGTCCAACACATCACCCAATGGTGCAGATTGTTACGGGGAAACAAATTGCTTTAAAGAACATGTAACCCAAATGGTTATCTCTTAAAATAACCAAATCCTAAGAAATACTAATACAATTCTTTTAAACTCTGAAGCAGTGTTCATCCCTAGGTAACTTTAAAGTGTTTTATAAAGGTGGGGTAAGTAGGGCTCAGAGAGGTTAAGTAACTTGCTGAAGGTCACACAGTGAGTCTGTGGTGTCCTTGGAAACAGAATGGAGATCTCCTGGCTCCAACTCATGAATTCACACCTTTAATGTCCTTGTAATACATAAACACTTCAGTTACCTTTTTAAATATTAAACAAAAATCACTGGAAAATCTTTAATTGAAAAAGAACCACGATTTTATATGGTCACAGAAAAGAAGCTGATCGCGAAGGTTAAGAATACATCTATGTAAGGAAGAAAAGGAACATTTGGATTATGTTTATCACTATTTAGGCATGTATCAGTGTAGTAACAGGCATAAGCACTGAAAGATTTCAGTGGTATTTACTTTTCCTACTGTTAACCCGCAATCAAGTCTTAGTTGTGGAAAGGTATTACTTTTCAGATTGGAAAATGATTTACCTAACTATTGAAAGTGCAGCACCACCTTGTTCTTGTTCTTCAGTAAAAGAACACTTGTCAAAAATTACAACAAAAAATAGAAGCATCCTGAAATACAGTGCATCTGTTATAACATTGGTCTGATTCACAATCTTGCCTTACAGGCACATCAGAAAAAGAAACCAGGCTATTCTTGCACATGATGATTTTTTGTTTTGTTTTTGTAGTAAGCAGATAAAATTAAATTCTGAAGCAACAGGAGGAGATTCTCAAAGGCAGAAAGAGTAGTTAAGCACCCAACTCCCATTGAAACTCAGTGGGAAATGGGTGCCTAATTCCCATTCGTACCTTAGAAAATCTCCTCTAGAGCAGTGGTTCTCAACCTCTATTCATTTGCAGACCCCTAAAAAAGTTCAAATGGCGGTGGGGACTCCTTCGGAAATCTTGGACTACAGGTTGAAAACCACTGTTCTATGGTAACGACAATCTTTGATGGACCACTTCGACATAGTCTGCGGACCCCCCGAGCTCCGCACACCACAGGTTGAGAACCACTGTTCTAGAGAACATACAATTGATTTCAACTGTTGCTACCAGTTAATACACAGAACAGCTTAAACTTGAGCTTCTACTGATGTGCTGTACAAAATGCAGCTATACAGAACTGTTTTTCCTCTGTGTGGGGACATGTTTAAGAGGAAGAACATTTTATGACAAAAACTGACTTGCCAATTTAAAATATAAAGAACGTTGATGTGTAGATTTTTTTCCCTTTGATGAACTGGGACAGGAGTGATAAAACCAGTACTGTAAGGTCAAGAAGAAAGGGGTATATAAACAAGGATGGAGTAAGGTCTTTGATAAACGTAACTTAAGAACTTGATTTTTCCCCCTAGATATCTAACGGGAAAGAATAGGTTAGATTGAAAAATTCAGGTGCCTTTTTACACTTGTTTGTAAAAGAAGCAAAAAAATGTTTTCCCTTTAATATATGTTTCCTTACCCACTTCATTTGCTTTTCACAGATGGTTTCATCAAGGCAATAACCCATACACTGGAACGTCAGACTGGTTATATTCAGGCGGATACTTTGATAGAAATTTCTCAGACTGTCCAGATATATATTGAAATCTCTGAACTCATCACTCCATCTCATCTGGACATCTAGTTGTTAAATTTCAATCTATGCCAGTTATTCTGGTTTTGTTAATAGCAAAAAACAGCTTTTCTAAAGTAAATTTTAATGAAAATTATATCATTCACCAATCAAGGATTTGTAATTAATTTTGATTGCCAAATATTTAAATGCTATTACATTCTTTCCATAAAGCTTTCATCTGAAATCATCATGTTTTCTCTAAGTTTTAAAAGGGACTTTGGTTGCCTTTTTTTGTCCTTTTTTGGGTCTGTCAAAGGTATGCTGTAGCCAATAGGGTTTACAGCACCCTTTTAATTATATAACTGAGAAAAAAATAGCAGTGATATCCTTGTTACTTCACTTAGTACAGCATTAAAGAATCTAACTGTCCAGAACTTGGAACAATGGTAAATTAGTACGGTACAAATATGATCAAATCGGGCAGAGTCAGCGTTCCCTGTGAAGAGATGTATGCAACGTTTTCAAATGGTAAGCAGAGCTGAAGAGATTGGCGCTCCTGGTCTATCTCAGTACAATTCGGTAATTTAAAAGATTGAAAAAACACGTTAGGCTTACTGCAGTTTGAAAAACTGCTACTCTGAATTCTCTGTCTTTGGGCACTGTGAGCATTACTTAAACTATATACCTATGATGACAATTACATAACACCGTGTGTGGGGGGGGATTAGAAGGGTGCATTAACAAACATCTGCTTTTCTAAAGTAAAACGTTACTCTTAAAATACAGAAAGCTTCAGAGAGATTTGTAGAAACATGGACGTTGTGGTTACAGCGTAAGATAAAGATATAGGATATTGCTTGCTACCACTAGGAGGCTTGGGTCTCCAGCACTACTTTAAGCATCTTAGGCACTATTTAAGCTTCTAAACTGACTTTTCTTTGGAAGCACTCAATATATATCCACAGATGGTCTTATTTGTGTTTTTATTTTGTTTTTTGTGCATGTTCTGAAACATTACTGGTAACATCTGGTTGTATGTTGTAAAAAAAACAAACCCCCAATCCGTTTAAAGCTAAGTGGCATAACTAAAGTTATTTTAAAAATAGTATTAGGTATAATCTCTGTAACCACTTGCAGTCATAGAAAATGGATTTATTTTTGTTGTCAAAGCATATAATGTTGGAACGATTTGAACTGCAAATCTGTGGATGGTATCTATAAATGTATGGAGTTAATTGTCAAAGTGGTACATTTCTGAGAATGGGAGGGGGCTTAAACAATTAGGTTTAGAAATTAAACCAATTTTAATAGTTGCTCATTCTTTTCTGAAAGCCCTCAATTTAATAACCAATAGAAACTGGCTATGTTGCTGATAAATTTACAGTAATTCAGAGACTGCTGATATTAAACACCAGCATTTCTTTGCGTATTCATGAAAGAATCAGTCTGATTTCCAAATTCATTTGAGGATGTGTACTTGTGACTTCATCCAAAGACTAGGTTTTGAAGTGCATTTACCAGCTAGAAGAAAAATGAAAAATAAACAAAATCCAAGAGAAACCTATTTCTTTCACGTGAAATTATGCACCCAAAGATGGGAGATATTTGATATTTGTTACATTTTAGTTACATTTTATTCATCTTTCCAGTGAAGAAGGTAAGCTGTGAAGGTTCAAGGCAATTAAGGCACAACTCTGAAATAAATTCATGTCACTGTATCCTGTTGTCAGCAATCAACTTTGTTGACCTTCAAGTCTCTTGGACATCCAGGCTAGTCTTGATGATCTTGTTTATACTGGTGAGTTAGAGAAAAAAATATTTACTCCTGATTTAAGTACATTGGCAATTCTAATTTTTATAAGGCATAACTAATGCATATGGCAACTTAAACTACTTTCGATCTGCTTTTTTGTAAAATTAAACCTAAAAGATTAATATTTCACATACTTTAAGCCCCTTCAATTTTCTTGCTCGTAGATGTTAACATAAGGAGCACTGTACAAAGGTATCAGTGAAAACAGTGAAGGGATTCAAGTTTTAAGCCATATTTGTAATGTTTCATGAATAAATCTTGTTTAAACTAAATACTTAAGTTTGTTCATTGTTACAGTGCTGCTTTAATACAAATACATATAAATAGAAAGTCACTAGAATGAAAAAATGCTATAATTGATTTTTTTAAAAATCCTATTTATAAATAAGGTGTACAGGTGGGAAATCTTTTAATTCTGAATCACAGCCTAAGTTTAGTAGGTCTAAAAATATTTCCATTACGCAAAAATCAGTTTTTTATTTGAAAAAGGCTATGGAGGCACACTTTAATCCAAATTGCATTGTATCAGTCTTTATAGAATAAAAAACTCCAGCAAAATGTTATCCATTACTATTGCCTACATTGCATAGATCTGTTACTTTGGCATTTTCCCTACTTTTAAAGCAAAGTCCAAAAACTTCTTCTTTTCCCTTCTTTTTTCTTTGTTTGGCTTATTAAGGCTGTATCAAAAGTATTTACAAAATGCTTCCTCGCTACTCATGGCTAGCGTACATTTCACTAGCCATCTGACACCTAATGTTACAGTTTGATTATTTGTGTCTCAGCGAAAAACATTAATGTCTCTTTTTAAATGAAAAAAACGCACCTATATAGTTTTACTTCTTAAGACACATTAACTAAACTTTGCACCTTTTTAAAAGAATGTCACTTTTATAACTTGATTAAACACTGACTGTATGTAAAATAATTGTGTGTTAGTATGTGTTCATACATTTACATAGAATTTTTTTTTTTTTTTTTTTAAAAGAAACCACAATAGATGTTAAACACACTTCAGGCCTATAAATGGTATAAAAGATGTTTGAAGTGTGACTTTCACAATCGAGCAACTATTTTTGTGGGGAGGAAAAGTTACACGTTATCTTGGCTTGTCATTTTCCTTTGTATCTACCTTGATACTTATTGGAGACATATGATTTGAATTAGAACTTTCATCCTTATAAACACAGCTTTTCTTCTGCTTGAGCATGCAGTAGACTCAATTCTTTGACATCAGGCTCTTGCTAGGAAAATACATAGATGGCAATAATGTAGTTATCACAAATATACTGAAAGCTACTGTAGGAAGAAATGATCTGAAAAAGAACAAATGAGTTATTTAAACACTTTTTTGAAACTCAAACAGGAACCCTTCCCCCCCCCCCCCCCCAAAAAAAAAAAAAAAAAGGATGTGGGTCTATCAGATATGTTTTGAATGTTATTCCCCACAGTGGAAGTCCCACCACTACATGTTTAAAAAACCCAAACACTAAGTGGAGGGGACAGGATGGAACTCTCAGTAAAAGGTAAATTAATCTTCTGGTAAAATTTTAAATTCCAACAGAAGTGAAACTCTAAGTTTATAGCCACTGCATAGCATCTAACTTGGTCATTTTGACGATACACCATACTGTAGATTGTGACAACTCTTTGGGATATTGGACCCTTGTAATTCCTGGGGCCCAGATTATATAGGGAGGGGAATTATACTCCAAATTAAGTAGAAAAACCACAGAAATGATTAGCAATGGTTTCCCATTTGAACACAGTTTAAAATTCTCTATAAATTAAGAGGTGAGGGCTCTGAGGTATATTTTCTTTTGCCTCCACGCTTTGAAATCGGGGGGCGTGGGGTGGTTTTGCTTTTTACTTTTCATGGATTTTTCCTAAATTTAGAATGGTTATAAAAGACTTCAGATCACTGATTTTTACATACTAATAGTCTGTGTATTTGTAACCATCTGTACAGTACATATGCCTGATGTATTTCCTCATAAATGTAGTCTTCATCTCATGTTCACTGTACTCAATGTATCTTAATGTTACAAATAAACATGTTTAGTATATGTGGACTAAACACTACATAATTTGATAATATACTGTAACTTTGCCTCTCTGAAAACACACCTGTAGTTTGGGTCAATTGTATAATAAAGCAATATTTAAATTTATGTAAATCTAAATGGTTCTATCGTAGAAAATTCATTTTGGTATGTTTTGTAGCATGAAAAAATTAAAACTTGCTTATACTTTGACTATACTTTTATGAAGCTGCTGCTTTTCTTTTGCGTTACTCAATTGCTGTATTCCTATTGATTAAATATTTACACACTGTGTTTGCCTTATCCATGTTGCATGAAAATATCAAATAAAAATGATTTAGTGAAATGGATTTATTTTTATAATATTTAATAACAGTCAATACCCATCTATAACAATCAATCCTATTTAGCTTTTCAGAGAAGTCTGTACAGATTTGTGGACATAAATGTTAAACTGTAAATTTGAATAAAGGTCATTTTGAAGAAGACATGCAATGTTTGGTATTAAATATTTTTTCAGTGTCTGACATGTTTTTCTGTCAGCAAAAAAATCTTGATTTAGTGCAAGCAATTGACCTGCAGTGTGACATTGTCCCAAGAATTATTGCCTAGCAAATTGCTTGTTTCCTTCTATAGTTCTATATGCTGAGAATATGCCTGAAATCTGTGTAGTGGCAAGAGTGACTGTCTTAGCCCAGGAGGTCTCACCAGAGAACTTCTCAGGGCAGGGAACTGCACTGTCCCACTGGAAGAGTTTCCAGCTGCATCATCTTTGATTTAAGTCTCCATTCTTCTCTTGATTACAGCTACTGTTTGTATCACATAGATATTTCACAAACCCATGCTGCCTTGTATTGTTCACTGAGTTCTCAGCTGGGTTAAGTGGATGCTTTAGTAGGAGAAATGTTAGTGCTCTTAAGATGAATCAAGAACAGATCACTGCAGGAGTCCACTAGAAACCCCTGCCTCCCTCCCGCAATGATGACTGCCCATTTACAATTACTTTGAGGTTGATCAGCTAGTTTTTAAATCCACTTAAAATGTGCTACATAGCATAAAAAAAATCAAACTTTTAATCAAAATGGCATGCAGTACTAAATCAAATGTTTTACAGAAGTCTAATATATCACAATTGCCTTTACAAAGCAAATGTTTCTCATTAAAAAAAATAGTTTGAGACCTATGTTCAATAAAACAATGAAGAAGGTCACTAATCATGTGGTCACCCTTTAAAAACTGTCCTAGATGAGCCTTTTTGTGATTTTTTTTTTTTTTTTTTTTTTGCCTGGAATCTGTCAGGTTAACAGGTCCATAATTCAGCAAGTAGTCCTGTTTACCCTTTTTAAAATATTGGCAAAATATTAGCAGCGCCTGCAGGACTGATTAAATACTTTCTACTACAACTTGGGGGATGTTAATCACTGTAAACTGCATGCAAACATCTACTCCTTTCCAAATACAGAACAGAAATATTTAACACTTCTGCCTTTTGTGTATTGTAACTTACAATTTTACCGTCCCTGTCTAGTGACAAATCTATACTATGCTAGGTATTTCTTATTCCTGAAATAGTAAGAGGCCTGTTCTGAGGCCTGTTCTTAAGCCTATTGCCTATAGATTTCAATATCTTTAGCTTCCCTTGTCATTGGTCCCAATTGATTATAAGTTAGCAATCATGAAACCGCCATCACTTTCTCCCTTTCCACTTATTATTTTATTGCTGCTTTCATGTCTCTTAACCAGGACCATTTTTTAAAAAATGGAATGACCCTGCTTTGTGATTTCGTATTGTTACAGATCTCCCACCTCCAGAACCAAAATATTCTTTAAAAACTCTCAATTTGTATTCACATTGTTTTGTTTAAATTCTCCTCCTAATCAATTTGACTCAATTGTTTTTTGGCTTCATGAAATTCTGACCCTCAGTTTAAAGTGCCTTTTTATGGAGAAATACCCTGAAGGAGTGGATAAGCATTTAAATACTTGAGGAGCATGGGAAGATCGAGTAAAGGAAATGTAAAGGAGATCAATAGGTGAGGTATTATGTAAAAACATCACCTCACCCACCTTGTCTCTAGCTTAGCCGTAGTGATAGCTGTGCCTCGTGCTTCATCTTGGCCATAATGGTTAACTGCACTTAGCCTTGAGGTGGAGTAAAACAGGAATCGGGGCACTCAGTCCTATTAGGTGAGATTCTTCACACCCTTCCTCAGGCTTCTCCTTTTCTGCACTGGAACAAATATTGCCTAGTTTATTGTGTGTTCTCTTGCTCCATTAACAGCGTTGGCTACGAGCGAAGGGAGACAGCTCCCAGAACTGCCTGCACAGTAACGTCTTCCCTTGCCGCAAGTCCTTGTTGGGCATGGTCTGCAGGAGTAACGTACAAAAGCTCTGTTCTGTTAGCAAATGATGTTGCAGTTTCTGCATAAAATGTTCCTTTAGGCATCAAAAAACCTAGCATCCCTACCTCTAATGGACACAGATAAACCAAAGAGATGGAAGAAGATGATGTGGGCCTTGGTCCAAAGCGCCTGTGTTTTTTTTTTTTTTTTAACAAATGTTGCTCGGTAGTTTAGTGGTTGTATTGTGATAATGCCTCCAGGCCCCAAGGCCTCAGAGTGCTAGGCCCAAAGCGTTTACAATCTAAGCAGGCCTTTGGCTAGGCCACCCCGTCAAGGCACTTGGTCGACGCCGGGGGGCCCGTCATGCTGGGCCTGAGCGTGCTCGCGCTCCGCTGGAGCGCTCCATTGCTCTTGGCTGGGCATCCATCGCGGCCAGAGCATCCGCCCTCCTTGCGGGTGATCCTGGCTGGCAACCAGCGCCCAGCCTTGGCTGTGCGTGGCAAGGGGCCTGCTCCTTCCCAGGGCAGCTGGTGGCTGGGCTCTGCCCCCTGCGGGTGAGGCGCCAGGCCTGGAGGTGGGGGCAGGGTGAGAGCCAGGGCCTGCCCCGTCCCAGGGGGGCGACTCTCGCCCGGCGGGGAGCTGGGCAGGACAGCCTGGCGCTAGCTGCTCCCTTGGGCCCCCACCATGTCCCCCAGGGCAGATGGGCCAGTCCACAGGCAGCAGGGGCTGCTCCAAGCAGTTCCATGGGGGGGCTGGTCTTCCCCCCTCTTCCCCAGGGGCAGATGAACCACTCCACACTCAATTCCATTCGGTGCCAGTAGGGGCTGCTCCTCCGCGCACCCCTCAGGATCGATAGACCGCTCCAGACTGTTCCATTGGGTGTCACTAGGGGCCGCGTCCCCAAACCCCCCAGGGACCGGGTGAATAGGCCGCGCCACAAGTGTCAGTTCCATATTGGGCGCTGATGTATTCCGCCCCCACCCGCAGGGACAGATGAGCGGCTCCACAGTCCCGTTGGTCGCTTTAGGCCTCCCCCCATCGCTTGTGGGTGGTTCGGCCGTTATGACACAGCACAATAGCCGGAGCGGGCGGGGGAGCTCGCTCTCAACCGAACCAGGCCGGCGCGGTGCATGTCGGTCCGGCTGACGTTGAGTGACATACGAGCCGGCCAATGGGAAGGGCATAAGAGCCCGTCGGGGTGCGTCGGCGAAGGCCGGCCCCAATGGCTGGCGGAGAGGGGGGCGGGCCGATGGGTTTCCTCTGGGGACAGGGAGCCGGAAGAGTTGTGTGTGTGAGGTGACTGAGAAAAGGCGGCAGGTAAGTGCGGGGACTCGGGGCTGGGCATGGGCCCCACGCCAGGGGGGTGGCTCGAGGGGCCGGGGCCGGGAGGCCCCGGGAGAAAGGGCCGCTGGGCGGCGGAAGCGCTCTGCTCCGTGGGAGGTGCCGCTGGGCCTGGCGCGCTCTCCGCCGGCTCCCGCCCCCAGCTGGGAGTCAGGCCCCGCGGCCTGCTGCGGGCCGCCCAGCCCGGGGACGGCCTGGGGGCCGCACAGCGAGCGCAGGCCTGGGGCTCCTCGGGAGCGACTCAGCCGCTCGCTGGCCTCGTCGCCGTCGCTCTGGGCTTCGCGCGCTGGCCGATGCGGTGGCGCTCGATGCCATTTGCGTGTCCAGCCGCCTGACTTCGTAACGGCGCAAATTAGATGCGCAACTCATGCCCTTAAGTTATGTCAGGTAGCGCTCCTGGTAATACCGGGCTCGCTTCCGCAGTAGCCGCGAAAGCGCCTTGCAAAGGAGGTCAGTATCACCCCTGTCTTACAGGTGGGGAAACTGAGGACCAGGGAGATGAAGGGACTTGCCCAAGGTCACCTACCAGGCGAGTGGCAGAGCTGGAAATAGGGCCAGATCTCCTGAGTCCCAGCCCAGTCTTCTGTCCACTAGCTAACGCTATCTTTCCTAAGTTTTCATCATTCAGTTCAAGCATTAGCATGTGAGATGAATTGGGGGTGCCTCATGCCTGAGTGGTGCTGTTTCAGGCTGTCTGGAGACTTGGGCAGGCTTCAGGCATGCTGTCACATGGTTCACGTGGAGTGAATTACGTAAAGTTTCTTTCCAAAGCTGTCCTGCATAGACACTGTCTCCTGAGTAAACATAGCTCAAGATCATTGCCCTATTTCCTGAATGCATATGCAGTGTATATAACAGGCAGCTGGGTCTAGTGCTGGGGTTGGCAACCTTTCAGAAGTGGTGTGCTGAGTCCTCATTTGTTCACTCTAATTTAAGGTTTTGCGTGCCAGTAATACATTTTAATGTTTTTAGAAGGTCTCTTTCTATAAGTTTACATACAACAATAGTTTAGTTATATATTATAAAGTAAGTAAGGTTTTTAAAATGTTTAAGAAGCTTCATTTAAAATTAGATTAAAATGCAGAGCCTCCTGTACCGGTGGCCAGGACCCCGGCAGTGTGAGTGCCACTGAAAATCCACTCATGCACTGCCTCTCGCACGTGTGCCATAGGTTGCCTACCCCGGTCCAGTGCATGTGACAGGGAGTTCTGCTTCTACTGATTACTTTGATATGCAACCTGAGGGCAGTGACGGAACTCTTGTGTATATGTGCCTCTGTAGAATGAAGATGGTTTCTTAGCTTACATGGATGATATGAGAATTAATTTTTGAACTACTTTGAAGATGTAAAGTTCTATGCAAATTTCTGTGCAAATGCTAACGACACTTAAACTTGGAACAAGCAGTGGAATGACTGATTCAAACAATGGCACCTGCTTCTCAGAAGCAAATGCAAAGTCATCTGCTTGCCAGTGTGACAAGGTTTATCACAGTCTAATCTTTTAACTTCTCTATGGGTATGTCTGCACTATGAAATTAGGTCGAATTTATAGAAGTCGGTTTTGTAGAAAGCGTTTTTATACAGTCGATTGTGTGTGTCCACAGTACCGAGGCAACCATCGACTTCCGGAGCGTTGCACTATGGGTAGCTATCCCACAGTTCCTGCAGTCTCTGCCGCCCATTTGAATTCTGGGTAGAAATCCCAGTGCCTGATGGGGCTAAAACATTGTCGCGGGTGGTTCTGCGTACGTATTGTCAGGCCCCCCTTCCCTCTCTCCCTCCCTCCGTGAAAGCAAGAGCAGACAATCATTTTGCGCCTTTTTTCTTGAGTTATCTGTGCAGATGCCATACCACGGCAAGCATGGAGCCTGCTCAGCTAACCATCACAGTATGTCTCCTGGGTGCTGGCAGACGCAGTACTGCATTGCTACACAGCAACAGTTTATTGCCTTTTGGCAGCAGACAGTGCAGTATGTCTGGTAGCTGTCGTCGACGTAGTCCAGGGTGCTCTTTTAACCGACCTTGATGAGGTCGGGGTGCCTGAGCAAACATGGGAGTGATTCAGCCAAGTCATTTCCCTTTTAAGTTTCGTTTCATGGCGATTCAGTCCTACCGGCAGTGCTCTGTCTTTTAATCTGCAGCCAGCAGAAGACGATGGCCAGCAGTCATACTGCAACGTCTTCTGCCGAGCACCCAGGAGATGACGATGGCTAGCGGTCGTACTGCACAGTCTGCTGCCAGCAAGATGTATAAAGATAGATGAAGTGGCTCAAAACAAGAAATAGACCAGATATGTTTTGTATTCATTTTCTCCTCCCTCCCTCCGTGAAATCAACGGCCTGCTAAACCCAGTTTTGAGTTCTATCCTTGAGGTTTTGAATTCTATCCTTGAGGGGGCCATTCTGTTTCTCGCAAAGCCACCCCCTTTGTAGATTTTAATTCCCAGTAAGCCAACCTTGTAAGCCATGTCGTCAGTATTTGAAAGAGAGGGTCAACTACAGTAGTACTCTGAAGCATATGGAATTGGTCTGGCCTATGTCATGCTTCTTAGAAGGAGTTTCAGGAAGAAGTCATTTTCATTTTGAGTATCTTAATGGATCAGTGCCAAGAGTAACGGAGTTGGGAAGGTTAGAGCCTCCTCCATGTAATTGCTAGGGCTTAGTTAGCACGTCAGCTCTTCGGCAGTGCATTGCAAATTCTAGAAACAGTGGACAACTTTTTCTTGTGGAGTTCTTCGTTGGGGTTCTAATGAAATCTTGTAGAAGAGAGAAATAATGGGATATTTATATAGTCATATTTTCTAGTCCATTGTCTCTTTTCAGGATGTCTTCAGGTGCGTTGTTTCCAAGCCTGGTGCCAGGCTCCCGTGGCTCATCCAGCAAATATTTGGTGGAATTTCGGGCAGGAAAGATGTCTCTGAAAGGCAGTACTGTAACTCCAGATAAACGAAAAGGCCTTGTTTACATCCAGCAAACTGATGATTCCCTCATTCACTTTTGTTGGAAGGACAGGACTTCTGGAAATGTTGAAGATGTGAGTATAACTTCATTATTTCAATCTTAAGAATTTTGTAATGGCTCTTTTGTACTCTGCATTGTGAACCACAGTGAAAGAGTTTTTAAGAAGAGATTTGAATAAGACAAGTGGTGTCTTTACAAAAATAGGCTTTGGAAGTACATGCCTGGTGTAAGGGGCAACATGGAAGAAGGCATAGAGAGTTGTTTTTGTGAGGAGTAGTCAAAGAAGTATCCAAGTGTTTCTTAATTTTTTTTATCCCCCTCTCTTTTTTTTTCCAGGACTTGATTATCTTTCCTGATGACTGTGAATTTAAGAGGGTACCTCAGTGCACTACTGGTCGTGTGTATGTGCTGAAGTTCAAGGCAGGATCAAAGCGACTTTTCTTCTGGATGCAGGTTTGTGACAAGTAAATGATAACATTTAGAACTCCATTGTTTCAAGACGTGTGCGAGGAATAATCAAGGAGGAGATGGACGGGGGTCTACACTTTAAAGAATTATCCAACTTCTAATCTGTTTTGAAGATGCATGGAGGCTTAAGAACAACTCTCTTACAGGAACCGAAGACTGATAAAGATGAGGAGCACTGTCGTAAAGTGAATGAGTATCTCAACAATCCTCCAATACCTGGTGCTTTGGGTGGGAGTGGAAGTGGCGGCCATGAGCTCTCAGCATTAGGAGGTATAGTCTATTCTCTACTCCTTCTCAGTTTGAGAGGTTTTTTTATACATACTTTGCAGTTTTCTAGGAACCAGATCCCTGCTTATTTTGGAGAGTGACCTGGGGAGAAGGATTATACTAGAAATGTAGACTCTCTTAGCAAAATAAATTGTGTTGCTATAATAGGAAGGAGCAGGCTAAAAAATGAGTCTGTGAGAAGAAACTCCTCTTTGTTGTATCTGTTAGGTTTTCTGATGTCCTCCCTTTTTCTAAAGCTAAGCTACTTTACTATTTTAAGATGCCAAAAAAAACCCAAAAACCACTTGAAACAGTTTTTCCTTGCAGCATATGTCAATTCATCTCCTGCTGCTTGAGCCAGAGTGTTATGAAAATTGTGAATGTTGTTTTTCAGAATGTTTTTCTTTTTAGGTGAGGGTGGCTTGCAAAGTCTTCTTGGAAATATGAGCCATAACCAGCTCATGCAGCTGATCGGACCAACGGGCTTAGGAGGACTTGGTAAAGTGCTTTCATATCTTTATGCCACAATGGTGTGTTTCCTTCTGGGTTAAAATTTACCTTACGTTGATTTATTTTCTTATTGATTTGAATGACATTTCCTTCATGTGAGAAGGCAGTCCCTTTCTCAAAGACAAAACAATAAATAGATGGGGAAACAAAACTGGAAACAAGGAATGTAGCAAGCGGAGTGATCGGTAGTTCAGCTTGGCATATGTTGGTTGTGTGTAGGTTTTCCTCCACAAATTTAGTGGTGGTAATTTTGCATTGAGCTATATTCCAGGATTGAAGGAGCAGGAGGATGGCTAATGAGTGGAAGACCTGTCTAACCTCTTAGGAGGGAGTTGGAGGAGAGCATTCTCCTTTCTTCTGAGGGCAGTAGTTGATTTCTGAGATTCCAGATTTCTTCATCTCCTCAAAAAATTGACAATGATATGTATCTCACTGGCTTTTTTATTTAGCCGTAGGGCATCTTGAGATTATTCAAGGTGCACATTCCCTTAGTGTCCTGGCCTGGGTGTACCAGTTAACTTACTGCTCAGTGAAACAAGGCGCTTCCTTCTGTGGGTGCTGATCATGCTGTCTCTGCACTGGTCTTGGGCCTTTGCAAGTACTAGGAGTGACAGACCTTGGATGGCATGTCTCAGATCCTGAAGGGGTGTGTCCTTTTACTGCTGCTCATACATGAGCTTCCCAGCAGGGACTGCTGCAATATAGTAAAAAGTGACACTTGCCTTGTAGTTTACCTCTCCTGCTCCTACTGTGGAAGTGGTATGATCAGGGAGCAGTGGAGGTAATGTGCTATTGGGGGATGTGGCATGATCCACTACCGCTGGGGGAACTCTGCAGAAAAGAGGGAACAGAAGAACAGAGAAACAAGTGGCTGGTTACTTGCTCATTCCTCTCCTATGTTCTCCCCCTGTAGTTTCAGTCCATTGTGCACAGGCTGATGGGGCATTCTAGCTGCAAACTCAAGAGGGCAGAATTAGTTTCCAAAAGACTGCACAAGAGAATGCAGATGGTCATGTGGACAGGCATACAGCAATTAGACTTGGAATAAGAAGCAGCTGCAAGGGGAATATGTACTAAATGGAGCAAGTGGTTATCACATGGTTCAGGAGAAGAATCACAAGGAGAAATCACTGAACATTCTTAAACCACCCTCTAGTTCTGTGTGGCAGCAGGAACAAGCTAGCTTAGAGAAGCTATGACTAGGAACAGGGTGGAGGATTCTTTGATTGTAAATTCTTGTGTACAAGACAGTTACCTCATCATTTTCTTGGCCTTTTGCCATGCATTAATGCCTTGCTGTGTTTTCTGCTGGAAGCAGTGGACCATCCTACTTGATTTTGCTCTGGCTGTAGAGCGTTTGACCACAGAGCTGTCTGTCTAGTGCTGCATGCCTGCACTAGAGTTGAAACTGAAGGGAATGCAGGGCTATCGGGGGACACACACCCATTTTCTTGGATGAGACGGTTTTGCTGTGTGAGGGGCTTTTGTTTGTATTATACAAACCAAGGCCGCTTCATCCTTTGATATAGCTAGGAGTTGAGCAGTTTTTAATAAGCACAAGCATCTTTTGGACAGGAATTATTCTAATGGGGGTTTAAAATTATAAAATGAAAAATACCTGCATTTTCATAAAGAGGAATGGCCTTGTTTTCTTCCACCTCCTCTTCTCCCCGCATTATTTTAGGAAATAAAGCTTGCAGGTGTAAAAATGACCTCTCTTCTAGACAGCAAAAAGAATGCTGCCTGTAAGTGCAGTTGAGTCAAACCTGAATAGCTATATCTTTTATAAAGGGAATGAACACACAATAGTTTCTAAACAGATGTCTTTCCATCATTTGTGGAAGGTGGGCTTGGTGCACTGACAGGGCCTGGCCTGGCTAGCTTACTGGGAAGTGGGGGACCCCCGACCAGCAGCTCATCGTCAAGGTAAGATGTAAATACACCCACTTTTGTAGTTCTTAGTGTGATTGCTCCATTGAACTATGAGGAACTGGGGTCTAGTGCTGTGGTTTTCAAACTTTTTTTTCCTGTGACCCAGTTGAAGAAAATTATTGATTCCTGTGACCTAACGGAGGTGGGGATGAGGGCTTTGGGGTGTGGGAGGGGCTCAGGGCTGGGGCAGAGGGTTGGGGTGAGGGCTGTGGGATGGGGCTGGGAATGAGGGGTTCAGGGTGTGGGAGGGGGCTCTGGGCTGGGGCAAGGGGGTGGGTGCAGGAAGCGGTCAGGGCTCTTGGTTGGCGGTGCAGGCTCTGGGGTGGAGCCAGGGATGAGGGATTTGGGGTGCAGGGAGGGGGCTCCAGGTTTGGGGTGGGGCTCAGGGCTGGGGCAGTGGATTGGGGCATGGGGTTGAGGCGCAGGCTTACCTCGGGCAGCTCCTGGTCCGCGGCACACCGGGGCTGCTAAGGCAGGCTTCCTGCCTGTCCTGGCACTGCGGACTGCACTGCGCCCTGGAAACAGCCAGCAGCAGGTGCGGCTTCTAGGTGGAGGCATGCATTTGGCTCGGCGTGGCTCTTGCCCACAGGCACCACCACCCCCCCCCCCCCCCCCCCCCCCCGCTTGGCAGTGTGGAGCCTGTGGTTGGTGCAGGCCTACCCCACCACCACCTAGGAGCTGGACCTGCTGCTGGCCACTGCTTCCGGGGCGGACTAGCCTGCCTTTCCCGTCGGCTGTGCTGCCCGGCTCTTTTAATGGCCTGGTCGGTGGTGCTGACCAGAGCTGCCGCAACCCAGTCCTGGGTCGTGACCTGTGGTTTGAAAGCCACTGGTCTAGTGAATAGAACAGAACGGTAGGAATCAGGACTCTTCCTTGCCTCTTAAAATGGGGGTAATATATGCTCAAGGGGTGCCAAAGTTGGTTGAAAGCTGCTTATAAAAGTGCAAAGTAACTGCTTCTGCAGTGAGTTAATTATATTTATTACACTTCTAGTTCTCGCAGCCAATCAGCTGCTGTAACCCCATCTTCCACTACTTCCTCTACACGTGTAACACCAGCCCCGTCTGCTCCTGCGGCTGCATCTGCATCTGCAACTAGTCCCAGCCCTGCACCAAGTTCAGGCAATGGAACCAGCACAGCAACAAGCCCAACTCAACCCATTCAGCTGAGTGACCTTCAGAACATTTTAGCTACTATGAATGTGCCAGCTGGAGCAGGAGGACAGCAAGGTAACAGTACTCTGACCAGACAGCTGTTAGATACCAGATGTGCCTTAAACCTATTTTACTGTCCTGTATAATTTCAAATCTGTTTGGAAGCCTTTCTGTTGAGCCCTAACCTACTTAGATAAATGATGTACTTGTGACTGCCCCAAAAAGTGCCCTGAAATCAGTGGTGTCACATCTCAGTATTCACTCCAACCACTAGTGGCTCTAGTTAAAGTAAACCAGTTTGCTTTGTGTTCAGTCTAACAAAGCTTTGTTCTATCCTAGTTGACTTGGCCAGTGTGCTGACTCCTGAGATCATGGCTCCCATTCTGGCAAATGCTGAAGTTCAAGAGCGGTTGCTGCCTTATCTTCCATCTGGGGAATCACTGCCGCAGACAGCAGAAGAGATTCAGAACACTCTGACATCTCCCCAGTTTCAGCAGGTAGATGTCACAATTTGACAACACATTCTTCCACTGACCTAGCGCTGTCTACACTGGGTGATTAGTCCAGTTTAATTGTGGCACTCAAGGGTGTGGATTTTTCACACTGCTGAGCAGCATAGCTTGGTTGACCTATCTTTTCAGTGTGGACCAGTCCTAAGAAACTACTTCAATTCACTGTGCTTCATGCAACTAACAAATACCGGGCATCTGTTGGTTTTTTATGGAAGTGTTAAAATCAAATTTCTCTTTAGACATACTATATTTTTTTCTGTGTATAAAATAGCTACACACGTGCCCCAAGTCTGTTTGTCTCTGTGCTTTCCACCGTTGATGGACTCAGTAAATGCCAAGAGCTCACTTTTCCATGGCAGTGACTTAGTCCCACATATGGTCTAAAGACCCCTCACTTCCTTGATCTGGGCTTCCCCCTTCTCTTTGTAATGAAGTCTCTCAGAAAGGATAGTATTCATGACTGAATCTCAGGATCTCCCTTCATAGGAGGGCTGGTAGGCAACCTCCTTAAAGCTAGCAGATGTCCAGTCACTTAAACTTCAAGTTGGCAGGAAAGAGAGATTTTCTTACTGCACTTTTCCTCGTTGGGCATGTCTGAAGACAAAGTTGTACCAGTTTAGATTTAGAGCAGTTTAGTTTGCACTATTTAAATTGATTGAAAAGAGTCAGTGCATACAGTCTGTGGTTTACATTAACACCGTGTGCACGCAGACCAGGCCTTAAGGAGAGATGTGCAGTACACCAAGAACCAGGGGCCTGAGGAGTGACTCTTTAAAACCTGCTGCACAGCAGGTGTTACTTTGATTTTAGTGAGGTCTGCTCTCCCAATAGATCGGATGCGGTCAGCATATTCTATTACATAGAACTCGATGTCAAAACCAAGGTGAAGAGTAATTTATTCAAAGTGGCCACTCAGTATTGCAGAAACAAAATGCAAGTTTTATTTGGTATTGTTGACTCTGTTTCACAGGCATTGAGCATGTTCAGTGCTGCTTTAGCTTCAGGACAACTTGGTCCACTAATGAGTCAGTTTGGCTTACCAGCTGAGGCAGTAGATGCAGCAAATAAAGGTGGTAAGTTTTTTTTTTTGTTTTTTTTTTCTCTTAAAAGAGCATGGATTTACATCACTGTTGCCCTGTAACTGACTGACTGCAGTGTCTGAATCTGTTATAGCAACAGATGCTGGGTAATGTTTTCAAAAATCACTTAAGTGCTTAAACTCATTGAAAGTCAAGGGGATTAAGAGCTTTTGGGCTCTTTAGACATTTTATTTACTAAGTACATTTTTTCCAAAACTCCTCTCCATAACACACAGTCTAAATGTTGTTTGCTCAGTCTCTCCTGAGGTTTCTATTAATCTAAGATTGCACAGTATTGATGCCTAAGTAGCTTTGAGGCTGCTTTCTTGATTTAGAGGCTAGAGTCTGAGAGAGTACTGGAGTTATGCACAATACCCAAATGCAGCAGAGCTCACAGTGACAGTTGGGACTTAAAAATATTTTTCCTGTTGCAGTCACTCAGCTGCTAATGCTTTTCTAGTGGGAATATTTAATTGAAGGCATGGCTGCAATAATCAGTAACTCTTAGGTCCTCCCACTGTCAGAGGCACCGTTATCCACTCTGCTAAGCCTGGAAATGTTGGTATGGTAAATCCGTTATGACCAGTGTGTGTATATGTACGGTATCAATTTAGTAAAGTTCCACTGATTGTCAAAATCTGCTTGTATGTTTAGGTAACATTATTCAAACTTTCAACCCTGTTTCCTCTGCTAAATGATGTCTATTTTAACTTCAGTCTAATTTATGATCATGTATCTTGTTCTTGGTGCAAAGCTAACCTAACTAATACATTTCTTTTACTTTTCAGATGTAGAAGCATTTGCTAAAGCAATGCAGAACAATGTCAAGTCAGACCAAAAGGAGGGAGAATCAAAGGAAAAGAAAGATGAAGAGGAAGATATGAGTTTAGATTAAATTATCTGCTCTCCCTTATGAATAGTCCTAAGACATTAATTTAAGCAACTTCAGTAGGATTACTAGCTAACTTCATATTATCCTTACACTAAATCTACAAATAAAGGATTTTTATCTGCCAAATCACTTTGTGGTCATGGAGTCATAGAGCCTTAAGTAATTAGGCTAGCCTGTTTGCCAGTGAGTCAGCTGACTATGTGCTTTTGACTCTTCATTCAAAGACAGTAGTAAATTGGTATCACTTAAAAGCAAAGAGCTCATCTAATCTTCTGGATTGGAATAGGGCTGGGGGGGATCTTCAAAGGCACCAAATGATACCCACGTTTGCCTTCGAAAAATTCCCCTGTATGTTTAAAAAAAAAAAAAAAAAAAAAAGCAGACAACTCATGGTTACAGCATGTATGTCCAAAATTACAGCACCTGGCAGGAGCCATGGTTCTCTGATTCCCAGGCCTGAAGGGAGCATTGTGATCATCTTGTCTGACGGCTTGCATTGCACAGGCCAGAGAACATCCCCAAAATTCTTAGAGCAGAGCTTTTAGGGGAGAAAATCGAATCTCGATTAAAAAGTGATCATGTCCTGTAGTAAATTACCATTCAACTTACGAGCCTGAATTTGTCTAGCTCCGTGTTATACCCTTCTCTGCTAGGCTGAAGAGCCCATTATTAAATATTTGTTCCCCATGTAAGTACTTGAAATCACCCCTTAACCTTTGCTTAATTAAGCTAAATAGAGTGAGCTCCTTCAGCCTATTCAGCAATTATTTTAATCCTTAAATTGGGGAGGGTTGTGAGAAGAGCTAGGAGAATTATTTATTTACATCCTTCAAGTACTGTGCTCAGTTCTGGTGCTCATATTTCTGCCAAATATAGAGGTAACATAACCTCTGTATTCCTAGTTGAGATTTCCTGTTTCTGCAGCACAGTGGGAGCCTGTTTATCCACCATGCCCCACCATCTGTTTCTCAGGATGACTGCTTTCTAGGAGAGAGTGTCTCGGTGTGGCCTATATTCTTTGTACCCATTACTGATTCAGAGCAACTGGATTGCTTGGTAACTTGTTCTCTTCATTATAGATCACACAAAAATTGGGGGATTGATAGTTTATCAATGACCTAGAAGAAAACAAAGATGTCAAATAGCTGTGGGATATTTGGCTGCTGCTTCCTACAGCCCCCATCGGCAGCTGCAATTGGGCAAACCTGTGGCTGCTACAGGTAAATAAACCATCCCAGCCAGCCAGCAGATTTCCCTGATGGGCTGTGTGCCAAAGGTTGCTGATCTGTTTTAGCAACTAAAGAGTCTTCCTAGGAGCTAACTTGATTCAGGGTCCAAGTTGGGGACTGCCACCTCAAGTGTCGCACAAATGCCACAGCACAGCAGTCACCTACTTCTAGGTTAGTGAGACCAACAGGATTGTTTCATCTGCTGACTAATCCCTTCAAAAGAATCCAGCTGCTGCTTAAATCTCATCTTCCTCTTCAAACAGAGTAGATAACAAACTTTTATTTGACTCAAAAATATGTACCAGTGATTTACAAAGACCATCTTTAATACTACAGTTTAAAAATGGGTCATAATTATATTTGTTGAAAGATAATAAAGACATGTTAAAAGCCCATTTTACAATATTTACCCATCATAAAAAATCATAGATATAAGTTATAAATCCATTTCAGAAACAAGATTTTGTCCCCATGTGACTAGATATATACACACAAATATATATGACGTATATAAGTGAACTATAGGTGGAGTGGGGAAAAATGGTTTTGTTTTTAAATGAAAGCTGCACTACAGTGGACATTAGAAATAAAGATGCCACAGGTGAGAAGCGTCAGAGGGCAAAGTAACAAATACAGCAAAGCTTGGCAGGGTTATGATCAATCTTTTTTTCTGAAATAAACACAATGTTGTCATACAACAGGTCTTCACTGGGGGACAGGGTTAAAAGTTTCTAGGAATATCATATCCCTGGGGCTTCCCTCCTTCCCCAAAATCAGAGATTCTCAAATCTGACATCTTCCTTTCAACTAGCGTGAGGTGGGTTTTCCTCCTGAAATCCCAGGCAGCACTCAGAATGCTGCAGCAAGCTAAATGCACAGAGATGTTTTGCTATAGAGGCAATGTGCATATCCCAGCGGGAGAGATTAGGTGCATGCACACGTTGTGGCCAGAGATTTTTTTTCCCTCAGTGGTATCTGTTGGGCAGGCTCTAGCTCCCTCTGAGCTCCTCCTTGCTGGCTAATGCCCAGAGGGGCAGGAAGAGGTGTTGTGGAATGGGCATGAACACCACTTCTTTCATAACCTATTGTTTGCTGGGACTCTTTAGATCGACTTGTTAACCTTGGAAGGGCTCACGGTTGTGTTTTCACTTGGCCAATCCACATGATTCAGAACAACCTGCCAACAGCCTCTAACTGTAAGAAGCATTGATTGGTCAGGCAGTGGTGGATGGCTTCAGGCCTTTCTGTCTCTTGGGCTCAGAAAAATGTCCTATAGCCTCTATTGTCTGCTCAAGTATTTAATTCACTGTAAAACAAGCTAGCATCACAATCTACTCATGTACCTTTTTGTAAGGTCCTTAGCTGTCAAGCTCTGCAGGATCTGTGGTACCAGCCAAATCATAGCATTCAGCCTCACTGCATTTCCTACCAAACACACAGAGCCCTTCTCAGCTGCATGGCCAAAGCCTATCCGCTGCTCCCTTCCACCCCAGTCTGTCTGTCTACAGGCCTGCTCCTTCCTCAGACTGAGTTCTCTCTGTTCTTCTAAAAGGCACAAGCGTGCATTAAAGCATCAGCTCACCCCTTAGCTGCTTCACAGCCTGACAGGGTAGGGCTAATTAATTATAGCACAGGGGGGACTGACCCCCCCCCCATCTCACCTTAAAGGACAATTGCTTTACATTTGTGAATAACACTGCCAAAATACCTACATGATGGAGAGACAGCTTGTACTTGCAAAGATGAACCAACCCCTAAGCAGAATTCCTAACTTAGTTGTAGAATGTCAAGCAATTAGATTCAAACAAGTCAATCCAAAGCAAACCCAGAAATTGTTGAACTCTGTAGGAAAACAGGGGGAGTACCGAAAATGTATTTATTTTGTCTCTTCTGATGGTATGCCTAGGCGCAATCTTAGCACTACAAGACCTTAACCCCCCTTAGATCCCCATATGTTCATGTTAGGCTTACCCTCTGGATCCTGTGAAGACCACAGGGGCTGCACCACTATTGACCCCTCACAAGGGAGCAGATGAAGAGGAGCAGGGTAGGGTTTGGCTGGGGGCAAGTGAGGAGTTTTCAGAGTTGCACACAGAAGACTTGAACCTGCAAGGTGCTGTGTGCCCTCCACGCCGACTGAAGGCAAAGGGATTTGATAGTGATCAGTACTTTGCAGGATCACGTCCAGAGCCAGAGAGAGTGGAAGTAGCTCACTGTTTCCTCCTCCCCTGGCCGTGTGCATACAAATCTTGATTCTCTTCTTAAACTTTGGGACACCATAAGATTCTCTTCCTCGAATGAGAAGACTGTTTTGCCTTTGATCCAGGAGTTTTATAATGCTCTGTGACTACAGGTTGAACACCTGTCAGCTTTAGCTTGTTCATACTTATCTCTAAAGAAATCTTTGTATTGTTCATTATCTGTTTGAAGTTGGCAACACACACTGGTGTACTTCCAGTTCTCAGGGGTGTTTTCTTGAAGCATATCCCAATGGCCTTACTCCAGTGAAGAGACAGTAGTAACAGCATGCCCAACTACTATGCTGAGAGCCAGGTTTAGCAAAGGCTGTTCTTACTCCTCTGACAAGAGAGTTTGTAACTTAAACTCTCCAGCCCACCCCCACAGCAGGGAAGCCCTATAAGCCTCAGGTGACGTGAACAGAGGTGGGGGTTTGGGTGTGATGTACAGCTGCTGTGCACTCTACTCATTCTCCTTCTACACTGCTGTTCTAAGCAGCAAGAGCCATGGTTCATAGACAACAGGGGTTTGTCTCTAACACTTACGTGCTGGAGATGGGGTTTACGGAGGGCTGCATCCTTAGAGGCACAAATAATCAAAACCAATCGAAGATAAAAAGATGACAACAGAGAGAGTGGGGAGCTGCAGGCTTGGCCCCTCTCTGGGTTTGGACCTCCATGGCTTCACCGTAGTTTCTGGAGCTCATGTGTCTCTGGCAGCTGTTAGTCAAGGCTACAAGAGAGCGCAGGCTCAGTGTCTAGTCCCAGCAAGGCACCTGGCGGATAGTGCAGCTTTTCATACTTCAGGCTTTACGCTATTTAAATCACGGGGCAACCCGTAAGGCCAACTGAGCCCCCAACAGTCCCAGCTTGTGGCAGGTCAACGGGGTTCCGGTTTATCACCAGATTCCTTATGCAGCCGACGTAATGGGGAAGAGGAGTCAGCAGGGACGGCAAAACATCCCCCAGCCTGGCAGTTCCTGCAGAGAGGCACAAAGGGGCTGGTTAGCAAGGGAAGCGCTGTCACCAAGAGGAGGGAAGGGCTCTAGGCTCAGTCACTGGCAAGTAGCAACTTGAAACAGACTCGCTCCCGGCTCAACACACAGAAGTGGGTGGTATCTCCTCTGAGATGAGATGCCAACGAGCGAGCCTGGTTTGGCTCTGTAATGGGGGGAGGTACAGTTTGCTCTCTCTGGGGTGGGGGTGGGGAGGAATAGAGACTGGGTCTTCAAGATCAGCTTCTCCGAGCTGCAATGCCATGCAGTGCACTGCAGAAAGGGGGCAGGAGCTGTGGGACGCAGGCCCAATTCAGCCTGAACACAAACCTTGGCCAGCAAAGAACTTAAAGCAAACCAACCCCACAGCAAGATGGAATAAGTAACAAGCGTCCGGGCCCAGATTCGTGCCTGCTGATGTGAGTGGCATCGCCCTGCTTCTGTGCAGGTTGCTGGGCCTGGAAAGGGACTTTGTGGAAGGCCTGAAGGGTAGAGTCTAGTCAGAGGACGTGCTGGATCAATGCACGCCCCTGTCACCTGAGGCAGGACCCTGAAGGTGAGGGGGAAGCTGTGCTGCCCCACCCCTTCCCTGAAGGAAACCTTCACTGCCAGAGGCTGCTGGCACAGTCTAACTGGCTTCTATTGGGATGGAGCCTAAAAGGAATTGGGTCCAATTAACCACAGCTGTCAACAGGGGCTATTCCCCAGACTCCAACAGAAAGTCCCCTCCCAGGAAGTTCTCAGCAACAAGAGCAGTGCCTAATTGCAACCCAATGCTCCTGGGGGGATTCTGCGGGACTGTGCGCCCACAGGAAACAGCCCCCCGCAGATTTCCTGTGTTTCCCCGCAGAAGACGGCAGTGAAGCAAAGGGAAGCCGGGTGGGGTGGAGGGGGATGGACAGCGGGGGGAGGGGTGAACATGGGCACAGGTTTTGGGGGGGATTGCCCCGCTCCAAACAGAGGCAAGGCCTTGGGGGGGCACACACGGGGTTACATGCCACTGCTCCCCCTCACTCTGCAAGCTGCAGAGCTGTCCAGCTGAAGGAGGCTGTGTCTCTGGCTCCGGTGACTCGGCAGCTGAATGCCGCCTTCTGGGTCCTAGTGCCACTTGTGCTCCCCTTCTGTGTGCTGGGAGACCTCCCGTTTTCTATTCTGTGAAACAGTGAGTGCCAGGAGTGAGGCTGGGAAAAGGGTGTGTGGGGGAACTGAGGAAAGGGGGTGGGGGGGAAGAGGCAGTGGGGGTGGAATAGGGAAGGGGGATGGAGATGGAGAAGAAAAGGGGATGGGGAATCACGTGGCAAAGCAGGAGCCCGACATGCGGGATCCCCTCGGCAGCAGCTGGGGCTCCCCCGTTAAGCAGGCCCATCAAACCCGCACCCTGACAAGCCCTACCCCCCTACACCTAGGCCCCTCTGACAAGCCCCCCACACCCAGACCCCCACCCAGCTGCACCTGGACCCCCACCCCACCAAGCCCCACTTCCCCAGCACCTGGACCCCCCCCCCCCCAAGCTCCTCCGAGCCCCAACCACCTTCACCTGCATCCCCTGCAGGGTCCCCTTGCCCCTGCACCTGGAACCACCAAACGAGCCCCTGTGCATCCAGATCTCCCACTGAGCCACCCGCACCCAGATTGCCCCACACCTGGATCCCCTCCACACTAACCCCTTCCACACTTGGATCCTGCTGGGCTGGGCCTGCCCACCCACACCCTGGTGCACCTGGCGCAGAGGGACAGGGCCCCAGGGTGTTTCTGGGGCAGGCTCAGCCCTTATTCTATGTCAGGGTCAGGTGCAGCCTCTGTCCTGGGGGAGGTGGGGTCTTCAGGGTTATCTCCCACCTCAATGCAGCCAGTGGCTTGTGCTCCCCACTGCCATGCTGGAGCCACATTTATTTACTGACCAATAAAATTTGCAGAATTTTAAAATATTGTGCACATAATTTTTAATTTTTTCGTGCAGAATTCCCTCCGGAGTAAACCAAAGCAGCTGGGGGCCAAGCAAGCACCATGCTCTCATCGTGAGGCTGTTGGGAGCTCTACGGGTAACAATCTTCAATCCCACAAAATACCAAGAGTGGGGGCTCCGAATACACCCCTGCAGCCTTAAACACGGGACAGGGGCAGCTAGACATAGCTACCTCCTCCCAAGCTGAGCGCTTGAGGGGTTAGCAGCCCCAGCCGAGTGCTCTATGAGGACCAGACACTTCTTTGGGAGATTGCCTAACAGACAAACTCAAACAAAGTGCACTGCAGTAGGGGAGCGACCAGCCCCGTGGCGACGGCGGGAACAGAGTACGTGCCCCTGGGCATTGAGAAATTCAGACCTTTTGGGACCAAGATCTGACAGCAGGAACTCTATAGCCCCAGTGACTCACCGCCGGCTCTCCCATGCTCCTCTGACTCACCTGGCACGCCCCCGAGATGGAGCGTCTCTTTGGTATCCACTGAGCGAGTCTGGCTGGGTCCCACTGTGTAGTTTCGATCTGTGTCCACGTCCAGCTGGATCACGTTTTTGCCTTTGATGACTTAGAGAGAAACCAAAGTCAGTGGCGCGATCTCCCCATTAGAGCTGGCCAGAGGGCGGCACTGCTGCGTCACGGCAGCTTTCAGGGTTTGAAACGTGCTTTTGTTCCAAACGAAACCAAAACTTTTCAAATGATTTTGCGACACCGAATTGTGCTGCAAGGTCTGATTTTGGCTCAAAAGGGTCAGCGCCCCCCCCATGGAAGTGACTGGTGAGCCCCTCCCATCAAAAATATCATTGAAATGGATACATGGCGGCAAAACACACCGGCTCCAGCCAAGCAGCATTATTTCCACCAAAAAGGCTCTAACCGGCTCTACTTGCAACTCGAGCCAGCCAGGAGAGGTGGGGAGACTGAACCGAGAGCACTGCAGAGAACAGTGCTGCCCCCGGCCAGCAGGCACACCGCCTTCGGAGCGACTGGCCTATCTACAGGAGACAGCCGAGGCTCCAGAGAGCAGTGCTTAGCTCAAAATGCAACGGGACTCATGAGACATTCATCTCCTGCTCTGGCGTGCTGACGGGCAGAGGAGAGGCACCGAGAAGAGATGCTCCAGGACTGTGCACAGAGTGCCATCAGCTGAGAACCAACATGGCTCTGGACGGCCTCACTCCCTGGCTACCAAGACACAGGGCCAGATTTTCAGCTCCTTGTAGCCGCCCGGCATGCTGAACTCTTCTGACCACTCAGAACAGTGCTAAAGAGGAGCAGAGATCCCTGGAAACCTGGCCCCAGTTCTGAGCCCCTCTGAAAACCACGGCCATGGACTCTCACTGCAGCATTCGGAGACTCATGCAGCTCCCCATAACAAAAGAGAGGGTTTATAAGCGCTAACTGCTAAGGCAGGCAGTGTAGCTAGTGGTTAGAGCAGGGAGCTGGGAATCCGGACACCTGCTTCTCTTCTATTCATGTCTGTTATTAATGTGTTCTGTGACGGTGCAAAGCACTGAACCTGCTCTGACTCATTATTTCCTCACCTGTTAAATGGAGCTAATAATATCAAATAATTAATCCCTCCCTCCCAGTAACAGCCTTAATTACTGTTTGTACAGGGCTTTGAGATCCTCAGACACAGGGCACTAGCGAAGCGGAAACGGTTGTCAGAGGCCTTAAAAAAGCCACCGATTTCTTAATACAGGGAGCAGTCGCAAGTTTCGAACACAGCTCTTTCCAGCTGCGCCTGCAGCCTTGACCGCAGTCCACCCTGCAGGAGGGCAGCAGCGGGAAATCCGAGATTCCTACGGCCCCGTGGGATGATGCCAAATCCCTCCCAACAGTAATAGAGGCTGATTACTGGTTGCCATCTCACCTGCTATGCTGTGCCACTGGCCATCACAGAGTGATGGACGGGCCACCGACGTGGAGAACTCCCCAGCCCCAGTGTTTGCTTTCACTGTGACCTAATGAAACAACAGAGCCAAGTTTAGACGGTTTTGGGCTTAACGGTGGAATGTGAGGGGAGGGGGAAGGGCCCATCCCCGTGGTATCTGAGCACCTTCCAGAAGGGCATTAAGTAATGTGACTGGAACATCTCCCCTCTGGCTCCCTCTCCCTGGGGTGAAGGCTAAGTGCTGATTTTATTCCTTACCCCAGCTAAGGAGCCCTCCTGGGGACAAGCTTTTCCGAAGACAAGCCCCAGGACATCTCTCCTGAGATATGAGAGCAACAAGAGACCTGCTCAAGAAGCTTCCCAGTCAGGAGGGCAGTGGGACGCAGCCGGGGGCTGGCAAAGGGAGGAACGCATCAACTGCTCAGGTTTTAAGGCCCCGCGGTGTGATCAGCCAGCCCTCGTTCCGCGTGTGCGCTGACAGCGCCAAACAGGGGCTGCCTCCTCCAGGCAGCACCAGAGGATCTGAGCTAGAAATGGGCAGGAGGAACTGGCCGGTCGGGCAGGATTTCCATCAGCTGCGTCTAGGCTCACCCCCTGCACCAAAGGGCCACTCTGAACATCTGTAGCCCTTGGGACTCTGCCCCCAGCCCCCAGCCAGCCCCCAGCACTCACCACCAGCCAGCCGCGCCCTGCTGACGTACCTTTGTGTCATCTGCGTACAGAGTGAGGTAGTGCTTTCTCTGCGTGCCCAAGTGGAAAATCAAGGCAGAGGCACTCCGGGGCCGGATATCCAGTCTCAGCTCCAGGTCCTGCCCCATCGCCACAGAGTCGGCTGGAAGGGGAAACGGGAGCCATCAGGGATGGGGAGTGCCCAGTGCCATTCTGGAAGAAGAGGCTATGGCTGCCTCCCAAGGTGAAGGGCCAGGCTGCTTGGGAAAGCACCCATCTGGGCCATATCATGGGGAGGGAGGGTTCAAGGGATCAGGGAGCCCGGGGCCAAGCCAGCTAGTCCGATACCTAAAGTCATGTATCCACCCTCTGCAGCAAAGAAGATGCCACTCTCCAGAGCCCCCTCGTAGCAGGGCGTCACTCCGAAGACGCGAGAGGGGGAGTCCAGGGGTTTCCCATCCAGTTTCAAGTTCTTCAGGCAGCCGCTAAAGCTGGGGACAGAAGTATCCTGGAGAGAGAGGGAGAGGGCCGGGGTTGGCGAGTGCTCGCGGGCCTGGTCCGTTACCTGTCGGCACAGGCCATGGGCGGGAAACGCATGTGGCCAATAAATGGGCTAGAGGGCTCCTCCTCCAACCCACCAGCCACTCCTGGGATTAGTTTCATTGCAGCCTCCTCTTCTGCAGCTCTAGGCTCCCTGACAGGACAAAGGAACAACCCCACAGCTGGACAGAGACCCCTGCCCCATCACAGCAGTCGGCCATTCCCTACAGTCCAGGGCTCCTGGCTAAGGACTGGAGCCAGCACCCAGTGATGCTCAGAGAAGCCCTTCTACTGACTGCCCTGGCTTTGGTCAGGCCCCAGCCCTCCCAAGAGCCCCTTATGCCTGGGGAATGAGGGCAGGGAACAGTGGTAAGACTGAGTCATGCAGACAGAGAGCCCACTACTGTCCTCTGCAACCTCTTGGAGCGGGGAACAAAGCCATCAGAGAACAGCTCCATCAGCGCCTGAGAGTGTCTCCAGGAAACTCAGCAGTGTGTGATCATGGCACTGAAGGCAGCTGGCAAATCTAACAGCACAGCATGGATGCCTGAGCATCACGTGGGCTGGTACTCCTTGGCACTAAGGCCCCTTTATTCCGTTCTGGAAGGGAAGAGGGGACTTAAGCTAAGGGGTCCTGAGGCCCTGTCCCTCTGCACCAGGGTGTGGGTGGACAGGCTCAGCCCAGCAGGATCCAAGTGTGGAGGGGATCCAGGTGTGGGGCAATCTGGGTGCGGGTTGCTCAGTGGGAGATCTGGATGCACAGGGACTCGTTTGGGGGTTCCAGGTGTGTGTGCTGTGCCCGCCGTCCGGCCCCTAGCAGGGCAGCAGGGCCTGGGTGCAAATGAGAATCTGGGCAACTCTCCCCACAGCTGCATTAGCTTAATTTTTGCCTGGTAACTTTTACCACTTTGCACAATGCGGTCGCAGTGGGAGGAGGCTGAGACAAGCCAAGAGACTCCAAGGGCTGCCAGCCAAACTCATCTGGGAAGGCAGTGGTGTGTAACAGGGGTCCCCTGCCCTTGCCAGAAGAGGGAGGACACCCGGTATAAAAGCTCTTCCTGCAGTGAGCTGGGATGGCGTGACCAGGGTCCAGGAGTCCTTACTGGAACGTGAGCCTTGGCTTTCGCAGCAGGAGCTCCCCCCACATAAAACGGGCTTTGAACCAGAAAGTCTCCAGCGGTAGCCACCACGCCGTTCTGAGCTCTCAGGCCATCGATGACCAGTTGAGCCCTGCTCCCATCTCTGCCGAAGAAGACCTGCAACAAGCAAGAGTTACACACCGCGTGGTAAGCTGGGTCCAGAGCAATAACCGCTTGTTTCTACCCATACACATGGTTTACTATGCCCATGGTCCAGCTGGAGAACCCAGCTCTGGCGAGGGAGAAGAATCAGACTAAATTTGGGAAGGGAGGGAAGGCTCCGACATGCTGGAGGATGTAATGGTCAGGCAATGAAATCCTTCTGGCCTCAGAATCGATGGGGGTCCATGATTCCGAAGGGCTCTGATTAGCACCCCCATCAGGTCGTCAGAGGTGCACGACCATAGCCACCAATTGCAGCGATGGAAGGGAGACTGTGTATTTGAAAACATGACCCCTCCCATCACCCACTTTGCTCTCTACAGACACCCCACACCTCTGCCAGACGAGTGGGGATTCGAACCACGTGGGCAGTGTCAAAACAGCTGCCACCTGAAAAAGAACATTAGCTTCAACAACGCAAGAAAAAGAAGCTGCCACAAATATGTTCCCTGCTGGCCACCCTATCGTGGGTGGAATTCCTGCCCCTCCGTGGCACTGCTCTGAGATGCAGAATGGGCAACATGTGAAAAGTTTAGGGCTAGAAAAGGGAGCTTTGTGTGCCATGCATTTCGCCCTCCCAAGTAGCAGCCCAGCTGTCCCTCTGCTTACTGTGTGCCACCTGCCGTCATGGTACTTGTCTTTGCTCCGGATTCTCAGTTTATTCCCATTGAGATCTGCCAGGAACACGAAGCGGCCACTGGAGACGAAGAGGGCCATGAAGGAGCCCTGCAGTTTGCTGGCTACGTAGAACAGCAGCCCACTGGATGAGTTCAGCCTGACGTCCATGGAGAAGAGGGACCTGCAGAACAAGAGGGGCTGTTCAGGGGCACAGTCCCCGCCCCCCCCCCCCCCGCCACCTCTGCGACAAGAGCTTAACACCAACATGCCCCCTGCTACAGCACCTTCCAACTGAGATTGCCAGGAGCTTCCCGACCCTCACATACCCCACAGAGCGGGTTAAGAATTATCCCTGTTATCAAGAGAACTGAGGCACAGAGAGTTTAAGGGCCCGATTATTAAAGGGATTTAGGTGCCTAAAGATGCAGATGGGTGCTACTGTCGAGTGCCATTTTCAAAAGTGCCTAGGCCCCTAAATACCTTTAACAATCTGGGCCAAAGTGACTTGCCACTGATTCCCTTCAGGGAGTCTATGGCAGACCCAGGGCCAGCCCCCAGAACTCCTGACTCCTAGCCCGGTGTCTTCATCATCAGCCCGTGCTGCTCCGCAACGGGTGGTAGAGCAGGGTTTGGGTGTACGGAGACAGGGCAGACACAGCACACTTACCTTTCGCGGAAGGACGCTGGGATGTCATCGAATTCCACATGGCTCGTGGAGGATCCTCCAAACTGGAAGGCACCTTTAGCAGCTTTGGGGTGCCTGGGTAACTGGCAGGTCCTGTCCTGGTAATGTCTGCGGTCTTTCAATGCAGCCTTGCTTGGCACCTACAAGAGAACAATTTGGAAAAGAAAGAGTCTGGGTAAGAAAAGCTACGGCTCCACTGTGGAGGACTTGGGCACTGTCTGCCAACACACACAAGACGAATGCATCGACCCTGTGCCTGCCACCATTGTATCTGGTGCCCATATAGGCCAAAGCCACCCCTGCTCAGGATTATCTGGGCTCACAGAGGGAAGAGCTGGTTTGCTTTTTTTTGTTTTGCCCAAAGGTGCATTGAGTGCCTCTCTACTGCCTCTTCATAGCAGACCTCAAATTACCCCTTCTCCCTTTCCTAAAACTGCTGCCACCCAACTCACAGCTGGGGAGCGTCCCCCTGGGGAACACAGAATCACCAATCCCGGAGTGGCACTGACTCTGCAGGGCACAGTCCCAGACCAGTTGAAGTGTCCCCCACACCAGTGTCCCTCGTTGGGTGACCATGGGACACACTGGGGGCTGGGAAGGCAGAGTGGGCTCCTGGGCATGCAGAGCCTCACCAATCGTCGTGCAGTGCCCGGGGCTGGAGGACACAGCCAGGAGCAGGGAAGAGCGGAGATGGACTGAATGGGTCGGGGAGTGCAGCTCCAAGGCAGCTCCTCTGCTGTCCACACCCAGGCGGTTAATGTCAGCTCAGAGTACGGCGTCACGTTTCACCCACAGCACCCACAATTACAATGGCAGGCAGGAGTTGGGAAGTTCCTTATCCCCGGCCCTGCCCCATTTCCAGCCATCAACTGACTGTACCCTTAAGCCACCAGTCCACAGCTCGGCTAGGAGATGGGAGCAGAGGAGCTGAAGAGTGGGAAGAGAATCCAACACCTTTAGTTTCCGCCTGTCCTCCTTCAGAGACGCTCTCAACTGCTGCGGCTGCCGGTCCCATGGGCAGCTCATGGTCACGTTGAAGCTCTCTGTGTTCTGCTGCAGGTCCACAACCATCTGCGGGTCCAACTTCCTATTGCACAAAGGAACCAGGTCTCCATCCATTACTGTGGGGGAGCCCCGGGGTGGCACATCCGCAGCAGGTGAGCAAACACCAGGTGCATCAGGCACCTCAGCACATCAGGAAGGCGCAGGGGGAACCAGGGTTACAGATGGACTGGGGGAAGGGATAAATGAGCAGATCGATTTGGGAAGGGAAGGGACCAAAGGGGCAAATTAACCAACCCTGGCAGCACCGCAGCGGCACACCGCACTCACCGCTTTACAAAGACATTCCCGATGCAGCCCGTCAGGTTGCTAAGAGCGCCGGCCCCTGGCAAACCGCCCAGTTGAAACAGCATCTGCTCCTCCTGGCGCCTATGCCTCCTGTAGTGATGGGCCCCTTGCTTGGGCCCTTGGAGCTGGTCATCTATGTAAAGCCGAACCCTGCAATGGGAGCATGGCTAGTGATTCACTCGGCCCAGGTGCCCCCTGCGACAAGGCAATGCCTACCAGCGGCGAGAGTGCTGCTCTACCGGAACGTACCCCGTGGCGTCGCTGTAGATGGCGACGTAGTGGCTGGCATCATCCGCGTAGGCATGTTTTGTGGTGAGTTCGGTTTTCAGAACTGTCACGGCTACTCGGCCATTCTTCAGAGACACCTGACAATTCCCTTCCTGAAAAGGTAAAAATAACCCCTCGCACAAGAGCTGGGCATAGCCGAACGACTACAAGGAAACCAACGGCCACTTGCCCTCCTGGTGTGACTTCCCTCCCAGGACACCCAGCCAGGCTCAGAGTTATCAGGGTGATGTCACAGCAAGGGGGATCCTCCATCCAGTCAGGAAGACGTGGCCCCAGGCGTAATGGGAAGTGAGGGTTCCTCATGCCTGGGGAGATCTATTTCCAGGAGAAGTGCCAGAATCCAGCTTTCCATGCTAAGGGATTGGAGAGGATTTTGCGGCTCCCAAAGATGCACCGGGAAGGGGCAAGAGAGGATCTACTAACATTGCTTTTCTAAACAGAGACCCTTCCCCACCCCCTTCCCGTTCACTCACCACTGGAGCAAACTCCTCCCTTTCTTTGAGAGAGTAACAGAAACCTCCTGCCGTACACCCAGGAGACACGGCTCAGATGATCCGCCATTCTGAACTCCCTGCTTCGGCTGTTACTACGAGCCAAAGACCTTTGAACTCATGCAAGAGCTCACCTGCTCCCTGCTGGGATTCCTGTTACAGTCATGCCTCTCCGGTGAGGCTGCAATTGGGGCTGAGGGTGGGGCTTTTGGGGTGAGCAGGATGCCGAAGGCTTTGTTGTCACAAGAGCGTCCCCCTCCCCTCCTCAGCCCTGCTCAATGAACCCTGCTTGCAAGAGCCAGCCGAACCACAGCCTCAAACAGAAGCGGCTCGGGGCTCAGAAACGTGCAGCCCCCTTCGAGGTGAAGCACAGGCCGCACTGTGATGGGGGGCAAGGGGGCAGCAGAAGTGCACTGCAGTCCTACCGCTGTGCTGTGGGAGTAGAGCAGGCCATTGCTCTGGCTAGTTCGGAAGCTGAAGCCTGTGTAGAAGTCCTGCAACGAGGGCACGTTCTTCAGAGACAGCGTCAGGTAGCCATGGCCGTGGAATTTAACCGAGCGGGCCACCTGCAGGAGGCAGAGAAGGAAAACGCAATCACAGGGCGTTTCTCCATTTTACAAGTGAGCCAGGCAGCCACAGCAAGTTGATCCGTGCCTCAGTTTCCCACTCAGTAAAATGGGGATAACAGCACTGCCCTACCTCCCAAGGGGGTTGTGAGGATAAATACAGTAACGGCTGTGCAGTGCTCAGGCCTGGTCTACATGTAAACATTATTTGACTTGGCTACGCCTGTCAGGGGTGCGAAGAACCTTCTCTCTCTCACCGACGTAGCTATGCCGGCCTAACCCCCAGTGCAGACACAGCTCTGTTGACAATGGAACCCTTCCACTGCATAGCATCCGTCATTCTGGGAGGTGGTGTTCCTGACACTGGGGGCCAGGCAAGTACCACAGATACCGGGGGGGGGATGTGTGTATGTCACACATGGCGGTGTGCGTTTCCTAACGGTTTACTCAGCACTGGTACTAGCTGCAAAGAGCTGCTCTGACTCGCCTCCGGGCTGGGTCTCTGCACTGAACGCTCAGTGGGGTACTTGTTTTACGGCAATGTAAGCGAGAGGAGAATCGGGCCTTTAATGCCGCGAGGCAGACAGCTCCGAGATCACGCTCACGGCTCTGAGATCACGGCTCCGCAGCGTTTCCCTTGGATCCTTTCTACAGCTGCAGGCTGTATCTCCTCCTGGAGACACCGGGTCAGAGGGTCAGGCAGCACGCACAGACGCAGACTGCCTCGCACCTGACCCCTGGGGCAGTGGAGAGAATTACCCAGCGCAGTACCAGGACAGAAGTGCCCCACTTACCAGGAGGTCCGAGGTGCACCCATAGCTCACTCCAACTGTATTCATGCGTTTTAGGTCAACGTATTTGCCGAGTGCCTTCAGGCCCTTCATGCAGCCCCGGATCGAACCTCCTTTGGGGAAGATGGCCTTCAAGCTGAAAGGGGGGAAGGGGCTGTGTTAACAGGCCTGTGTCACGCAGGAGCTCAGACTAATGGCTCCTTCCGGCCTTGATATCTATGACCAAACAGACCTGGCTCCAAGGGGAAATGTTTTACTCTGGGGCCGGGGAGATATATGGCGCCTGGAGCATGTGTCAGCTCCAAGTAGGGTGACCAGATGTCCATGGATGACCTCGTGCAAAGGGCAACAGGGAAGTTAAGTCACTGGAAATAAATAGGATGCAACTAAGAGCCCAACCTGCTTCCCCTCTGCAAGGAGCCCTGGTCCTGTCCATTACCAGGAAGAGACTTCTGCCTCATTTACAGGAGGAGAATACAAATCTCTGAGCTCATAGACTATCAGAGTTGGAAGGGACCTCAGGAGATCATCTAGTCCAACCCCCTGCTCAAAGCAGGCACCATCCCCAATTTTTTTTGCCCCAGATCCCTAAATGGCCCCCTCAAGGACTGAACTCACAACCCTGGGTTTAGCACTGGCTTGACGGCTCGGACAGGGCAGGCAGTCACCTAGGTATAGTGGCTACCACACGAATGGCTGTGGGGCTGAGCAGTTATATGTGTCTGGCGAGGGGGCAGGGGAGGTTACGGTACCCATCACATGAATCTTCACGGAAGGATGCTGAAGCAAATCAGGAGAAAGACCTTTTCCTCCCTTCAGAAAGCAACCCTGCCCCCTTCAATGACTCTCCCCCGGCAGGCTAAGACTGTCACCTCTCGGGCAGCAGGAGCACAGGCATGCCCCCCAGGTAGTAGGAAACGGCATTCTCCAGGGAGTTCTCATGCTCCACCATGAAGATGGTGTGTCGCTCCAGCCGCACTAAGATGCGCTTCTTGGAACTCATGGTGAGGAGGAAAATCTGGATCTGGAGTCGAAGAGGAAAATGATAAATAAACTCCTGCACCCTCGGGGTACGGGTTTATCCCCAGTGGAGCAGCGCATGAGAATGAGTCAGCCCCACAGCGCCAGGACAACGTCCCAGAGCCTGCAGGACTTGGTCTGTCCTGCACCGAGCATCTATGTACCAGGAGCCCCGTCCACGCCATGGGAGAAACACTGCCTACAAGTGCCACGCTTACGCTTTGGGTTTCCATAGTGAAGCGCTGGCCAGCAAGGCGGGGACACGTCCCTCGGAGAGAGACAGCCCCAGGAGGGTGCAGAGAATCTCTGGCAAGCAGAGCTCCCAAATGCCTGCTAAGGGGATGGATTAGCACAGCCAGCCTGTGCTGCACTACCCAGCTGCTTTGCACTGCTGCAGCCTTTCCTGCAACAAGGACAGACAGTGCCTTGGGCATCCCCTAGCCCGAGCTTCACCATGTTTTCCCCTTCTGGAGCCTGTGATTACATCCCTCGTCCTCACACAAGGAGGCTGGACGAGCAGCCCACGCAAGCCCTTGTCCAGCGCTGCGCCATCAGCAAACGCCGAGGGAGAAAAGCAAGCGACAGGCTCTGCTGTGAGCGGACACCATGGAACTGAGAAGGTCTCCTCCAAACGGCCAGGTGTGGTACCAGCTGGATCAGGCCAGGCACCTCCTGCTGCTGCCAGGCCCCACCACTTCTAGATCCCAAGCAGAGATCGCTCATCTAGGAGCCCAGGGAAACACCAACCCTGGGGTGGAGCATCTCCGGCCCTGAATTACCGCTTTGTTCGTGGTGCTGCTGACGGTGAGAGACATGGGGTCACTGCTGGATGCTGCCATCTCAAGGCCTTCCTTGAAGTCATAGTAAAGCACCAGCTTTCCATCCCGAACAGCCAGACACAGGAACTGGCCCTGTGGGGAGGGTAAGACAAGTCCAACTCAGTCTCTTGGTGCACTGAGGTGACAGTTCCCCCAGCAAGGGATCACAGTGTTTGGAACCAGAGCGCCATCATCACTCAGTGCGGATAGGAAAGGAATGATCCAGGGCCCGATCCTGAGCCCAGCCTCCCTTTCAGCACCTGGGATTTGTGGGAGAAAACCACCATAGCCAGAGTCTACACCAAAAACCCGTTTGGGTGTGTGGGGAGTTGGGCAGGTAACTGTGAAACTGCAGCAGAATCTCAGGGACTCTGTCGTCACATAGCAACCCTTGTCCCCACAAAGCACAGAACGGAAAGGCAGGCGGGGCTGGCAACACCCACCTCCCAGCAGCAAAGCCAGCCCCGCCTCTGGCTAGGAGGAAACACAATCTGGCTCTTCAGAAGGGGAGTCCGTCCGGTACAGCGCACAGACGGGCGGCAGGGCTCAATGCTCCCTGGGCAGGGCTCGCAGAGGCTTTCTGCTCCTAAAAGCAGCTTTTTTTATGATTGAAATGAAAACATCCCCTTTGCCAGCTGGCTGCGTTGGGCCTGGAACCTCCGGTGGCTTTTGAAGCACACTGCGAACATATGGCTCCCCAAAAGCCCTTTGCCTTGCTCCGAATCCTGTGAAAACCCTCGTCCTCTTGCAGTGCTTTTGCACCTTCTTGTGCCGAGTGCCTGTCCTATGACATCACGTCTGCCAGAGCTGCAAACTCCTTCAAGCAAGGGCTTTGTCTTTTTAGCACCATTGCTGGGCTCCTAGGCTCCTGAACCAACCCCCGTGGACCACAGAGTGAATCGGCTCGTGCCTTCGACAGAATAATAAGATTCAGATGCCCACCCCCGTTCCATCGACTCACTCAGTGTATGTGAACCCCCCAGAGATGAACAAAGGGACAAATGCGGGAGGGGGACCTGCCTGATGCTCCAAGAAGAAGAGAATCCCGTTGTAAGAGACCACACGAATTTCCTGTTCAAAGCGCTTGGTCGAGCCGATCTGGCTCTCAAATTTGATTTCTGCGTAGCCAGTACCATCAAAGTAGGAGCCATCTGTCAGCCAGGGATCTCCTGTGGATTTGGACCTGAACAAGGCGAGAGAAAGAAAAAGGGTTACAGGCTTTTAGGGGTGGGGAAGAACTTTCAACAAAAATTACTACAGTCAAACTCAGTTGAAGGTTTAACTGAAAGTCACCCCCTTCCCGGTGACTATCTCGGCACCCTTCTAAGCTCTGGAGGGACAGGAGACGTTCCCACCATGCTGAAGGCAGTGCAGTGAGTTCTCATACCTTGCACAGGGTTTATCAGCAGCTGTGTCCAGGTGGAAGGTGCGCTGGAAGTTGTATAGACTCACCACCTCCTCATTCAGCGTATCCATCTCGATGCAGCCCCGGTAGCTGGGGTAGCGCAGTGTCACTGGAGGCTGAAGAAGAATGTCACTGTCTACGGCTACACGTTTTTAGGGTTAGTTTAATCCAGCGGGGCAGATCCTGCCTTCCTGAGCATTCAGCTCTCACTTTAACGTAGGGGAACCAAATAACTAACAGGCAAAGAAAGCAAATGCCTCCAAACAATGCTAGGTATTAAATGGAATGCGCTTATAACAAATGCTGAGATTCAGCAGAGAGCTCAACAACCCCTTATCTCTAATATTACCCAGAAAAGATGGAAACACCTGGGTCATGTGATAAGGATGAAGCCAGAGCACCTGCCATGGCAGATGTGCTTCTGGTCAGCTGGGGGAACATGTACAAGGGGCTGGCCAAAAGAATCCCCCCATCCAACTGTATTTAGAGAAAGAAATCTTATGGACTTCACAACAGAGGACAGGCACAGAGCGGCTTGGGACAGAACGGTACAGCAGGGCCACCTCTGTTCATTTATTTGATAGCTACCTTCCAAACATGAGCGCAGCCCCCTGCGGTTTGTGCCACTCACAAGGGGTGGAGAGGGAGCCAGAACTGTATCTGATCCAGGGAACCCCAGTGCTCAGTGGGGACAAACCCACACAGACCCAGGCCTGTGAAGCCAGGGAGCAAGGGGGAGGAACAAACGGAAAAGGCTCTTTGTGGTATCGCAAATCCTAGTCCAGTGGAGACACAAATGTGCCCACAGGTGTAAACGGAGTCAACTGAGAATCAAAGAATCCAGGGACCCCGTCTCCGCCCGCTCCGCTGCATTAGCCCATCTCACCGTGAAGCCGGCGGGGTAGCCCCCCACATAGAAGACCACGTTGTGCGGCTCGAGGTTGAGCAGCCCCTGCTCTCCTTTGGCTATGCTGTCTCCTTTCGTCTCGTGCAAGGTTTGCTTCTCCACGGTCACAGACATGTGTCCATACTGCAGGATCCTGCCCCCCCAGATCACACAGTCAGTACAAGGGGACGAGAGAGCTAGGCAGACGGGGAGTCCCTCTCCACACCCAAACCTCCCCCTCAGCTCTATCCGACAGCATGAGACTCACCATACTGAGCCCCTGCAGAGAATGGGCTAAATTCTCCCTGGGTGAGCCCTGGGACTGCAGTGCACTTAAACTGGAGCATCTCAGCATAGTCAGCAAATCACAGCAGCTCCAATGGGCTTTAAAGCCTGTATCCATGAGGTGAAATTCTCATCTGGGGGAGGCAGACTCCCGTAGTGGAGCTAGACACAAGAGTTGCCTCCTTGCCCAGGACGGCCTTTCTCTGCTCTCCCTTCCCCAGCACCTGCAGGATCTGATTAGTGCCAAGCACTCCCTTAGGCATGTGTGCGTGGGGGGGAGAAGAGAGATGGGGGGTTGTATTTTGGTTCTTTCGGGTGAGATTTTATCCTAAAGTCCTGGCCACCTTTCAAAGTCCCGGCCACCTTTCAAAGTCCCATGGCACTGCTAGGCCGTGTATGTAATAGTGCCACCTGCAGGCTTATGGTGGATTGGGACCCTGCCCTCTGAGTCAATCCTGACTCTGCATTACATGCCACACGCCAGCGTTTCTTCTGTGTCCACTGGATGTGGGGTTGTTCTTCCCTTCCTGCACGCTGCTAACCAGGTGCTGCATTTCGCCCTGGAGGTGGCTGCGTTTTAGTGAAGGGAGCCCTGCAGTATCCTTTAGTCATCTCACCAGGGAGAGGAGAAGTTTAAGTAATGTGTGACTGTAAGGGTGAAAGATACTGTGACCCAAAACTTCCTCATGTCCGCTGGCAAAGGGGCACAGAGAGGATGCAGAGAGGTTACAGGTATCTGCCAACTCCAGCTCATACATTCTAGTTCACCAAAGAGGGCCATGTGAGGTCTCTAATAAAAGCTTGTATCATACTGATCCCCATAACTGTTGCGACGTGAACGTGTGGATGATACTTAAGGAGTTGTGTATATGTACTGTGACAGGCTGTCACCAACCAGAGGTGAGAAACTGGTGTCCCATCAGACCAGAGATGTTTACCCATCTATTCATTGAAATGTAAACCGAGTATTGCCTCATTCCCAATCCCCAGCCTGAGCTAAAGGCTCAACGGGTAGTGATCAATGGCTCCATGTCTAGTTGGCAGCCGGTGTCAAGTGGAGTGCCCCAGGGGTCGGTCCTGGGGCCGGTTTTGTTCAATATCTTCATAAATGATCTGGAGGATGGTGTGGATTGCACTCTGAGCAAATTTGCGGATGATACTAAACTGGGAGGAGTGGTAGATACGCTGGAGGGGAGGGATAGGATACAGAAGGACCTAGACAAATTGGAGGATTGGGCCAAAAGAAATCTGATGAGGTTCAATAAGGATAAGTGCAGGGTCCTGCACTTAGGACGGAAGAACCCAATGCACCGCTACAGACTAGGGACCGAATGGCTAGGCAGCAGTTCTGCGGAAAAGGACCTAGGGGTGACAGTGGACGAGAAGCTGGATATGAGTCAGCAGTGTGCCCTTGTTGCCAAGAAGGCCAATGGCATTTTGGGATGTATAAGTAGGGGCATAGCGAGCAGATCGAGGGACGTGATCGTTCCCCTCTATTCGACACTGGTGAGGCCTCATCTGGAGTACTGTGTCCAGTTTTGGGCCCCACACTACAAGAAGGATGTGGATAAATTGGAAAGAGTCCAGCGAAGGGCAACAAAAATGATTAGGGGTCTAGAGCACATGACTTATGAGGAGAGGCTGAGGGAGCTGGGATTGTTTAGTCTGCAGAAGAGAAGAATGAGGGGGGATTTGATAGCTGCTTTCAACTACCTGAAAGGGGGTTCCAAAGAGGATGGCTCTAGACTGTTCTCAATGGTAGCAGATGACAGAACGAGGAGTAATGGTCTCAAGTTGCAATGGGGGAGGTTTAGATTGGATATTAGGAAAAACTTTTTCACTAAGAGGGTGGTGAAACACTGGAATGCGTTACCTAGGGAGGTGGTAGAATCTCCTTCCTTACAGGTTTTTAAGGTCAGGCTTGACAAAGCCCTGGCTGGGATGATTTAACTGGGACTTGGTCCTGCTTTGAGCAGGGGGTTGGACTAGATGACCTTCTGGGGTCCCTTCCAACCCTGATATTCTATGATTCTATGATTCTATGATTCAGATGAAAGACCGAGATTTAACAGGAAGAGAAGAACAGCAGGGAGAAGAGAGCCTTTTCTGGGGGTGCACTTCCAAGGTTTACTGGATTGTAACTGGGGGAAAAGGAGAACACCCTCTTACCCTGCACCTAGGAAGTAAACAGAAGTGCATTTACATTTATTAAAATGGGACCACAACCAGCCTTGGTTGGAAACGCTGCACAAGGCTTTGGGTGGGATGAAGACTGCTTTAGACAGGAGGTTAACCTGTTAAGTTAAATTTAGTCTCTAGAAAGAGTGTGTAGATTTTGTTTTATATGTAACACTTCTGTTTCCATTATCCTTCCTCACTGGAATATTTGAATCTCGGTTAATAAACTTATTCTTGTTTTCACTACAAATATATCTCAGTGTTGTGGGGCTGTACACGGGGTTGATCCTGAGCCGAATCATACAAGCTGGTGTGTACGCTGTTCAGTGGTATTTCTGAGTGTGTTCAGTGGAGAAGGGACTGGACTACAGAGGAACACGTCAAAGGGGCTCAGGGACTGGGGTGCACCTATTGTTAACCTGGAAGGCAAAGTAAAGGCTGGCATAGTTGGAAGATTGTTTGGGTGGCCAACAGACAGGAGGTGTCAGGGAGTTGGCACCCAGTTAAGCACTAGGAAGTGTCCCTCTTGCTGGAGCCCGGGATGGGGGAGCGGGTAACAAGGTGATTCACTTCGAGAACTGTCACAGATGCGAATGCAAAATTACTCTCTCTCGCCCTCTCGCTTCCACTTTGCAAAGTCTCCCCCTGCTGCTTTAGTTTCTTCTCTAGTTCAGCTGGCTATGCGAGTGGCTTGTGTGGATTTTGTACCTGTTGATGCTGATTGCAGCAAACTGCTCTCCGATCTCTTCATCAACTGTTAAATAGGTAGGTTCTTCGTCCCCAAGTTTATAGATCCACTGCACCTTGCGGTCTTTGAGCACGATACCCATGTAGTCTCCTTTGGCCTGAATGCACAGAGCAAACAATCCAAAGGGTTTGCAGCGAAACCATCCAAAAAAGAGGAAATCATTGAGGGAATTTAAAGTGATGCTCTAGGGGCAAGTCAGCTCTCAGGATTTTTACAGCTGAGTGCAAAGTCTTCCAGGGGATTATTGGAGGCCTAGCTCCAACCAAAGGACACAACATACAAACCAGATACTCTCACCCCTCAAAAAACAAACACTCAAGTGCATGCAGAGCCCAGCACCTGCACATCAGAGGGATGCACCATTGCAAGGGCTAGGATCAAAGCAATGTGGTGTTCACGTCGCAGTGGGAACGTGCGTGGGCTGGAGGCTCACTGTTACCTTCACACACAGCCCAGTGGCTCTCCTGTAAATGAGCAGCATCTAGCCCTGGCGGCAGTGTGGCCCAGGCGATGGCTGTCTCCTACCATACTGTGCTAGGGCCTCTGTGAGGGGACAGCAGCCCCCGTGCTCTGCCCTGAGGAGGGTTTTGTCCCCTCTCCTCTCAGTTTGAATTCAATAATGTTTGACAGTAACAGTGGACACCCTGCTCCCACTATCAGTGCCTGAAACCTTTACAAGCAGTAGGGAGAAGCTGGGTGAACGGAGACAGCTGGCTTAGATATTCACTGGCTGAATGCAGCATATAAGACCTTCCTGATACGAGACTTTCCCACCCCATCCAGAGCTCTGCACGGCCATCCATTGCACACTTGTTCCCCATCTGGATCACTCAGCCCAAGCTCAGCCTGCTGCACAGGTCCCTCTCCCACTCCTGTGCTTGGACGGGCAGCTCTTACCTCTTTATTGCCCAGGTACAAGACGAACTGTCCCGCGTCGGCTCCATCCTGACGCCGCTGCCTGGGTTTGGGCTCCGGGTTCTGGATGTAGAACTTGAGGGAGGTGTAGGCGGCCAAATCCTGCAGGTCGCTGGGAGTCCGGACCTGGATGCCCGAGGTGCCGTTGAACTTCACTGGTACCTTCACCTACAGGTGGAGAAATCAAAGCCAGGCTGACAGACTCCTCATTTACAATGGCAGCATTTGCTACCAGTCCAGGCAGAGTCACGTTTAGGGTACGTCTGCACTGCAATGAAAAACCTGCAGCATCAAGTCTCAGAGCCCAGGTCAGCTGACTTGGGCTTGCGGGCCTCAGGGAGCGGGGCTGAAAACTTCAGTGGAGATGGGCAGGTGAGAGCCTGTGCTCTGAGACCCTTCCTCCTTGCGGGGTCTCAAACACTGGGCTCCAGCCCGAGCCCAAACATCTACACTGCAATTTTACAGCCCCCCTCAGCCCAAGCCCTGCGAGCCTGGGCCAGCCACGGGTCTTTTCTTGCACTGTAGATTGATGCTTAGATGCAGAGGGCAGGTGATTTTTTTGGTTCACTTGCAGAACAGATCAAGAAAAAAAAAATTCACTTTGAGTCAACCTAAAACTAAAAATTGTTGAATTTTTGGGTGAACCAAAAAGTTGAAAAAGACCCCTGTATGTAGATTAGAACAAAACTTTTCTTTTTAAATTTTATTTAAAAATCATTTGAGATTTTTTGATGCAAATGTCAGACAAAAAAATTGAAATGTTTTCTTTCAAAACTGTCAAAATGAAACATTTTGATTTTGGAGGGATTGTTTTTGTTTGTTTCTCTTTGGCCCAGAACTAGATCAGTGAATTTGACAAGTTCGCAAAATGTTTCAGTCGACCTGAATCTGCATTGTTTGGCAAATAAAAAAAACGCTCTTTGCCTGAAATCTTTTGCCCAGCTGTACTTAGAAAGCCGAGATTTAACCATGACAAAGTACTTTTATGGAGGCTCTGAAGGGGAGATCCATAAAGACCATGTGGAGCCTGCTGCAGATTTGGAGGGGCCAGGGGAGAGCACAAAGTGTACAATCAAGACTCTGAATCATTCTTCCCTACCCCCTCAAATGGATCCCCCCCAATATCTGGACTTCAGAGCAATCCCTGCTCAACCCCCATTTCCACAGCCTTGAAAATCAGTTTTTAAAATTGCCCTACATGATGCCAAAAGGAGAACAAAGTTTCAGCATGCACTGCCTTCCTACAAAATCAGTCAACCTATTTTGGCCAATCAAGACCCAAACCAAACTCAGGGGCTCCCATGAAGCCTTGCAGAAAGCAGCCTAAGGGAGGTTTGCTCAGTGCCTGCCTGTGCTAATTAGAGCCACGAGGGGTTCACCTTCAGAGCCGCTGCACGCCAGCACTCTCACATATACAGCCCTCTCCCGCAAGCCCCTACCTTGCTAGCAGCATTTCTGGCCTGCGTGATCAGCTGGCGGATTCGCACGATGTTTTCGGACACAGTGGAGTTCTTATTCCTCCTGTTCTCCAGGCCACTCAGCTTCTCCAGCAGCAGCGGAATGGTGCTTTCCAGGTTCGACACTGGTGGGCGTGTTTCAGGGAGGCAAAGGGGAGCAGGGGATAATGATCAGCGGGGTGGAAAGGGATCCAACACTCAGCTATCAGGGGTCGCAAGCCAAAGAAACAGACACAGCGCCGCCGTCACAGGGAGCGAAGCAGCGGCCGATGTGCACACCTCTCTTGCAGGACTTGCTGGCAGCATTAACAGAAGTGGCTCTTAAAAACCCAGCTGAAAAGTGCATCCAAGCACTTTGTAAGAACATCCACAGCCTGCCCCAGTGGATGACCTGGACTTTGCGAAGAGAGGAAATAAGAGGGGGACACACAACAGCCTCCCTTTAAACTTGTCAGCAGGGAACAACAGAGACAGAGCAGCACTTAGATACCACAGTGAAGTGCTTCATGATGACAGCAGTGTCCCTGTCCCTTATCTCCAGCACACTTTCCACAGCTAACCCCCCTCTTTACATACCAGACTTCTTGGCGTCTTGAACTGCCTGGTTTAACTCTTCATTTTTAAGGCCTCCATACTGGTCTTTCCACTCATCCAGGTTCTTCTTCATGTTGCTCAATGCATCTTCCACCCTGGCAACCGTGTCGTTGGCTGCTGCAGCTGCAGCCTTGGCATTCTGAATAATTGCCGTGGTGTTATCTTTGAGAGGAGAGGAGACAAGTCTCGTAAACTCAGCAAAGAGCATGAGGGAGGGCAGAGCTACTAGCTTATGGCTGGAGTCAGAAAAACTTAACCAATATATAGGGTCTGGTATATACCTGCAAGGTCACTGGATGAGCAAACTATTGGCTACCTACCATGATCATAGACTGCCCTGTGGGTTAGAAGGGACTACAGCTAAGCTTTTCTCTTGTGATGTGCAGAGCTCTTGTCTAGAAGAAACTGCCTACAGACAAACCTTGGTCCTTGTCCAGCATGTTCTGTATAGATCGCAGCTGGTTCAGGAGCTGCTCCTTCTTCTCTCGGAGATCGGTCAGTTTGTCCTTGACTGCCTGCAATGTCCCTTTAATAACTGGAATTAGACGTATATAACACATTAGGTGTTTGTACATCTATCACTCCTCCAAAGCGCATCACACACCATCACTTCCACCCAAAACCCCCTCCCCTCAACCCCTACCCCCTCACAGACACACAGAGTGCTTTCTATCTTTCCCACACAGAAGAATTTCCCTGGAACACTTGTGTCCACTGCTGGCCCCTCTCTTACCCCCATTGAGTTTCCTCTGCTCCCTCTTCACGGCTTGCTCCAGGGCACTGCTGTTCTTCTTCAGCTCTTTAGATAGGGTACCAAGATCTCCAGATACAACACTCTACAAACACACAGGACACCTCCTCACTAACTGTCGGGGGCCTGGCACAAAGCAGTTCAGCAGCTGAGCCCTAGGGTTGGAAGAGGACTTCAAGTCCCCATTCCCCAGTCTCAGCAAAGGCTAAATGATAGGCATATAGCCAATGTTGGTCAGAAAGCATCTGCACCACCTTCAGGCAAGTGTTTTGCTGGGAAGAGGCGTGTGTTTGTGTGTATGCATGGGGAGGGGTAACAGAGAAGAGAAATTGGGATACCAGATGCCAAAGTCATTAAGGCACATCACTTAACGTCTCACTGCCTCAGTTTCCCCATCTGGCAAGGTAGAGATAGCAACAGCTGTCTCACTGCAGTAAGGTCAGGCTGAGCCCATTAGTGTTTGCAAAGCACCAAGATCTCAGGTGGAAGGGGTGACAGGAGTATCGTATATCAGCAGAACGAGCTGCAGTGTGGCCAGGGAAGCAAAGGGCACTGGGCCAGCTTATTGGAGCCAGGATTTTGCAAGGGTTTGTGTGGCCCTGAAGGGAAATTGCATACTGTCAAAGCTTCACCGGCTGCCTCATCGGCGTCTTTGGCTGCCCTCTCAGCATTCTTCACAGCCTTGATGATGCTGGCATATGCGTTGGAGGCATTGATTGCTCGCTGGATAAACCCATCCTGGTTTGCGCCCTGGATACTGCTGCATTTGAAGACAAATAAATAAGGTTCACTGCCAGAAGCCCAGCAGAGCACCAGGGGCCAGATCCAGGCACAGGCAACACACATCACTCTCCTGGGCTCCCCACTTGGAGACCCCCTGTATGTGGGGTTTTCACAGCAGCATGCACTCACAACTGGCTTCCCCATCCTGGGATCCAAATTTCCCGCTCCCGCCCGCCCCACTCCTGGGTCCAGAGATCTGCAGTGCCCAGTCCATTTTGAATCCCCAGCAGTGCTGGCACCAGCTCTGAGAGAGAAGCCCTTCCATGATCCATGGCAGGAAACAGTGGGGTGGGAGTGAGGGAGGATCACTCTTCTGCTTATTGCTGTGCACAGTGGAAGAGATAGAGAACCAATGAAACAGCACTAATAATGAATGACAAGCAGCATTCGGACATCGATTGGGTCTGAGGTCACCTGATCACGTCCTGAAGACGTGACGTGTTCTAGACTTAAATTCGTCCCATTAATGGGTGTCACCGTCACATCCTACACACTTAGGGAACATGTACCAGCACTGTCCTTACCCATATACTTTCTCCATCACACGCTGGTTTGCTACCAGACAGATGTTGGTGAGAGCTGGGCTACAGGTAATCCATCAATTCTTACATGTAAACATTATCCCAAGATGAATTTCAAAGCAGGGACTTCAGCCATCTTCAGATCCCTCCAAGTGCCCCAGAGAGGCCCATCGACCATACATCACCACTTGTTTACACAAGCAGCCGGAGTCCCTCTAGCAAATGTGCTAGAGAGCAGGATGCTGAGCAGAGTCAGTGGAGTTACCCGACGGCTGGCTCAGCATCCCTGATCCAGGCAGGAAGGAGAAGTGGAACAGACCACGAGAGTTCCGGGCCCACACAGGCCGGGGTGAAGCTGGGGCAGCGAGGGACGTTACCTGGAAAGGTTCCGAGCGAGTTCATCCAGGAGCCTAGCATGCTCCTCAGCGGCTTCGACGACTGGGATCTTACTGCTGGCGGGAGAAAACTTCTTCACCCGCTCTGTCAGGGGGTACCTGGCTCCGTCCAGCCGGGCAGCTAGCTTCTCGTACTCCTGCAGAAGGACACGCCCACAAGGGGCATTCACCAACCTTGCCAGCGCCTCACTTCTGCAGCTGGACACACACCCAGGAGGGAGAGACACATTCCGGGGGGCTGGCAGGTGGCTGATTTTCCATTGCTAGCACCATGCCCTTCATCCACACCACCATTCTTCCTCCACCCTTCCCCCCAGCTATTGCCAACTCCACCAACACCCTTCCCCACCCCCACTGCCTTGTCCCTCTTGATATCGGTGGCACACTTTAGCCCATCTGACACACCTCGACCCAGAATCCACCGGACAAGCCTGAGCGTTTTCATCACTCACCTCCTTTGCATTCTCTATTATCTGTAGAAGATCCGAGACCTGGACCAGGGAGTCCTCAGCCATCTGCAGAGTGTCCTGCACCACCCCGTACTGCTTCTGCAACTCCTCACTCTTTCGCTTGAGACACAGATGGATAGCGTTAGTTAGGAGCCACAGGATCAAGCAACAGACACAAGACCTAGATTATACTAGACATTCCTTAGCCGCTGCCAAAGCCGTGCACGTCCACCCAATGGCATCAGCTCCCTTGCATTCCTATATGCAAATAAACCCCTCTTTGTACCTGGATCTCCTCAAGGTTGTTCCGATTTAGGCTGTTCAAGTCCTCTGTCTGCCTGGTTTTATTCACAGCCTCATTGAGAGCATCTCGGAGATCCATCAGCTCTGAGCTATACTGAGCCAGTAAGTCTTTGATGCTCTTCACCAGGTCTTGGTTGGATTCCCACTTGCTGTACAGCTCGCTCTTCACACGATGGAGCACTGATGACAGAGAGCACAAGGAGATTGCCTGGAAACTCTTGTTTCCCCAACATTTAAAAGTTCTTTCTGAGTACACAGTGGAAGCTGCTCGAAAGGCTTAGGGCCCGATTCTGGTCTCAAAGCACAGATTTTAAGGCTAGAAGGGGACCATTATCACTATCTCCTCTGACCACACAAGCCAAAGAACCTCATCCAGTAATTTTTGCATGAAGCCCATAATTTCTGTTTGACTTACAGCAAATCTTTTAGAAAGACAAAGACATTCCCTCTTGATTTAAAGCTGCCAAGTAATGGAGAATCCACCACATCCCGAGGTAAGTTGTTCCAATGGTTAATTACCATCCCTGTTAAAAATTTGCAACTTATCTGGATACATCTAGTTCCAGCTTCCAGCCATCGGATCTCACTGTGCTGTTTTCTGCTAGATTAAAGATCCATTTGCTATCCGAAATCTCTTCCCACAGTTACACTAGTGCACGTCTGGAGTAACTCCAGTGATGCCAGTGGAGAGAAGAATTTGGCCCTGAGGTTCTTGCAACAGAGTATCGTTTGGTTAGAGTGGTGCATTGCAGTGGAGGTTCCCTGGGGAATCACAGACTCCATGTCTCTCTGAGCAAGGAACGACACACTTCTGTTGTCACCATTTGGGACAATTTACTCAACCAACTGAACATAAGACATATGAGCATGTATAGGTGCATGTGAGAAAAAAAATACACACACACACACACACACACAAAACCCGAACTACATTTTTAAGTGTTGTCATACAGAACCATTAAGTTAATGAAATTCAAATGCACTTAAATAAATACTAAGCCTTCTGATAGTACATGAACTTGCTTGTACAACGGAGCTAAATTCTGTTGGGACGAACATTAAAAATCACTGGTGCTTATTAGCACCTTTGCAATTTGCAAGAGACTAAAACGGGACTATCAATTACTGTCCCCTCATTGCTGGACTGCTGAGGAGGTCAGTACTGGACACTCCTAGCCTGTAAAAGCTAGATGGGCATGTTCTGTTCAACAGTGTAACTCTCCAAATGTTGGTGACTGCAACAGGATAACAGCAACGTAACAGCAACAATAAATAAGGTTTGCAGTAATGCCCTCAAGCTGGGACAGTGTGGAAAAAGAGCCCAAGGAGCACTAGAACCAGCCTGCACCTCGGCATTGTCCATCCCCTGTGTCTGCTGAGCTACACTTACATTTCTGAGCCTTCTCATGTTCACGCTCCGCCACCCCTTTCTGGCTGAGGAAATCCCGTTCCTTCATCTCCTTCAGCATCCTTTCCACCTCAGCCATCTTTTGCCAGAACTCCTCAGAGGAGGCCATGCTGGTGTCTGCAGTCCCCAACTTGTCCATCTGGTGCACCAAATCTGCAGGGAAAGCCACGACCCATGGTTCTCCACCAGCTGAGCACGTGGTCTCCCCATACTCAGCTGTGAAAGCCAGCTCTCCTCCCCCAGTACTTCGAAAAGCTCCCACTCAGCTAAAACAGCATCCGGTTTTTGCTGGAGTCCTGATGGCCAATGATAGATGGAGTGACTTGCTTCAAGTCGTGAAGTGGGCGAATGACCCAGCTGGAATTCAAACAAGTTTCTAGACCCTCTGCTGTAACCACTAGACTGGACTATTTCCCAAATAATCCATCTTGTAGGTTGCCTTCTCCTCTAGATTTACTGGGGCAAACTTCAGACAGTGTGGGCAAGGAAGATTCCATGTAGCTCAATCTTGGGAAAAGCACAGCAGATGGCCCCTATTTCTCACATAAGCGTAAATATAATGTGCTTCACCAAATATGGCATTTATCCAAACAGCTGAGATTCACTGGCCACAGAATTCTCTGTAACACCGCCAACTGCACCGGCAGGGGGCAGCTTCCCCAGGCCCGTGATTTAAAGGGCTCAGGGCTCCCGGCAGCGGCCGGAGCCCTGGGCCTTTTAAGTTGCCACAGAGCCCCGCTGCCGGAGCCCCGGGGTAGCAGCGGCGGCTGGGAGCCCCGGGGCTCTGGCAGTGATTTAAAGGGCCTGGGGCTCCCGGCCGCCACTAACACTAACCGGGCCATTTAAATTGCTGTCGGAACCCTGGGGCACTGTTGCTACCCCAGGGCTCCGGCAGTGGGGCTCTGACTGCTATTTAAAGGGCCAGAGGCTCCGCTGTGGTAGCGGCAGCTGGGAGCCCCGGGGCCTTTAAATCGCTGCCTAGAGCCCCGGGGCTCCCAGCTGCCGCCACCGCAGCTGGAGCCTCTCGATATAAAGGCCCCACCCCCTGCTCAGGACTCTGGTATACCGGTAAGTCCTTTAAGTTACTTTCACCCCTGACAGACACTATCAAAGGTAACGTTGCGCCCTAAGCAACTTGAAACAGCGGGAGCGTGGGATTTAGGGCAGGGGAAAAATCAACACAACAGTTACACTTACACCTGGTCACTTACCCGCAATGCTATCCAGGATGCCTTGGATACTCATTGGCAGGTGCTCTGCCCTCTGGTAGGTCTCTTTTGTCTGCTCCTGCAGATGGTTTGCTTTTCTGTGAGTCATTGTTGCCTACAAAACAAATCACTGGTTTAGCTGAAGCATTTGGTGAGATACAACATAAGCCGTAATGCAAGGTTGGGCATTGGGCAGCTTTTGGGACCACAGAGCTGAAAGAGTCAGCTTTTTTGCAGGGATTTGCACGGGTACTGTACTCTGCTACGATTTATCTTCATGCGTGCACAGAAGTTAGTGAACAATTGTGTTCATAATGAAATGGATGTGGAAAAAAATCACAAGTCCATCATGGACAAAAATCTTTCATGCTCATAACACAGTTACACATTATGACTTGTGCCAACACAACCTGCATATTAATCGGGAGAATGGAGAAGACGTACAAGCTTTGAGGTTCTGAAAGTTTGCAAGTGGATCTACAAAAATGCAGTCAGGTCATGTAACTACACACATACGAAAATGCTGGCCATTTGCACAGGTAGTTATCCAACGTGTAGAAATCACTTGCACATGCACACATTACACACATTTTATGTACCCAATTAAAAATCAGCCCCTGAATCTTGTGTAAAGTGTAGGCGCTTTGGGGCAGGGACTGTCTTAAATCAAGAGGGGATACCTTTCCCCTCCAAAGGGTAGGGTTTAAATACTGCAGAAGAATGAAATGGTGGTTTGGGGGGAGGAGGGCTGGATATTTGCCCACATCTAAAAGTCTCCTTAACATGCACACAATGGGCCGTTTCGGCTCAGAGAAAGGATCCTGCCTGGATAAGCAGGGGTGCTGAAGATCAGGGTTCAGGTTCCCTGGCAGAATGCATGGTGGGTGACCCCAGGACTGGGTTAGCAGGGGGTGCTGCAGGAGTCAAGTGTCCAGCAGCTGCTCAAACTGGGCCTGGCCCTAACTAGCACCGTTGGCTCCTCCCATGGGCACCTAACACTCACTGTTATGAAAATGAACAAGGGAAGGGCATTCTGTGTGTGCAGTGTTATCAGCAGGGGGAGGAGAAACACCCTGCCTTGTGCTGCAGTGCATTCAAATCCTGAGTGAGCTCTGCATTCTCGTCTTCCAACTCATCTGCCTTTTGCTTGACCCTGTTCATGGATCTCTGGTATTCGCGCAGGTGGTTCTGAAAGAGAGAGGTGGGGGTGGAAATCAGGCAATAGGACCAGAGTCCCATGCAGAGACTAAGCCAGCGGGAAGAACATGTTAAGCCCTCCACATACAGACACGTTTTTCACAGAGCTGTTCAGACCATGCAGTCGGGCCCAAGCGATGGAGCTGGCGTTCAGGTTGATCAACTGGTTCCTGATGATGGGGAAAGAGGCCTCGATCTTCTGGAGGTCTTCCAGCAGAAGCAGCACACAGCTGTCACAGACTGCCAAGAGCAAGGGGTGGTGAGTAAACGGCTCTGATGCGACACCAGCTATTCAGCAGCTTCTCCTTCCATTTCCCCCTTCCTTACGACCATAGTAAGGACAGTTTTTTCACCCAAAGGGGGAACCACATGTCTCCAAATTCCTGCCTCTTGAATTGGATTCCCCTCTGGAGAAGGCGTTAACTTGCGGTCTCCTGGTCACCCTTCAATCCCTTTGCACAAAGGGTCAGGATTTCCAAGTGCTTTTAGGGGTGTGCCAAGGAGTGTAAACTGTCAGCTGGCCTGCTCTTGGTCTCACAGCAGCCTCCCACCAGCATACCCCACATAATTCTGATGAAGATACTCCTGATTGGTGAGATCAGAGCCATGCCCACTATTAGGCTGATTAACACTGTTCCTCTGTTATCTGCCCTAGGGCCACAAAGGAAACCAGCCAAAAGGCAGGGTGCTGTCTGTCAAGCTTACCGTCAATGTTTTAATTACTGCCAGGGGCCACCACGCTGCAGGGATCTGACTGACAATTAGGATCTGCCTCCTAGAGATTACTCTCTAGCAAGTACTGATCAGACTACATCTCCCACAATGCACCATGGCCAGGAGACTCCCATGATGCACCTTCTCCCCTCTCCAAGAGGGGAACCTGGGGTGACTCAAAGGAGATTGTAGGGTTACCAAGGAGCTCGGCTTATAGAGGAGAATGGGCACATGAAGCAGCTTAACTACAATTCCCAGTGCATTGCAGCAGCATTTCCAAATCAAAATATTTTGGGTTATGGCCAATTTCTTGTTTTGGCCAAAACATTTTCAGTTTTTGAATTTCCACCAAAAATAGAAATTTTTTTAGATGAAAACAAATGTTTTAGAGGTCATATTTTCTGTGAAACCCTCCCACCCCCCATTTTTCAGCCAGCTCTACCTCACTCCTGCAATAAAGCCGTGGGGGTGTGGGGGGTGGGGGGGTGGGAGGAGTGACAACATGATGCTACTAACCTTCACACCTCATGCTGTCCAGGCCATTTGCTACAGGGATCTCATACTTCTCTATGCAGGTGTCGCATTGCTTCCCCGTCAGGCCATTGGAGCAGGTGCACTCTCCAGTCCGGGGGTCGCAGGAGCCCCCCTTACACTGACACTCTGCCAATGAAAAGGAGGCAGCTGAGGGAGGTTTGCCCTGACCTAGTGAGCCCCCTGAAAGAGGGAAACCACCACCACAGAAATCACAGGGCAAACCACCACCACAGAAAAGAATCAATGAATGAACAAAGGCCAATGCGTGGGGCTGCGAACATGCTTTTTTAATGGCAGGCGAGACTAGCTCAGTCGATCCTCCCCTTTGACTAGTGAAGTTTAATGTACAGAAAAACATGAGTGTCACGGTTTGTTTTAAAAAAACCTTCAGATTGCAATTGCACACCTAGCTTGCATCAGGAATCGCTGGGAGTTTTCTTCAGCTGGATGGGTTGCTTCACAGGCAAATGGTTTTAATTAGCAACTTGAGCACTTACCTGCTTTGCTCAAGTAGCTGTGGTCACTGCTGGTGCACACTGAAGAGGTGGAAAGGGCAAACGCACTTTTGAAGCCTAACTTTTTTTTTTTTTTTTTTTTAAATCAGGCCCTTTGCTAGGTGATGCCAAGTGCCCACGCAACACTTTGGCATATTTTATCTTTATTGTTATGATCTAAATGACAAACAACGATTAAAAGCCTCCATGGAATTAGGATGGTTTCTTTGATCTCAAAACTGGAACGCTATTGGGGGGCTCTCCAGCTGTAGCACCACAGGGATGATGTAAAACACAACATCCCCATATCTGTGGTGAGAAGGGACTGGGTTCATGCTAAGCGACTATCACAGCCCTTTGGCACTGCAGCAAAGCAGCCCAGAGATGTCCAGATATTTCTTCTATGAGATTTACTAGCAGTGAAGAAACTCACTTGTGCAGCCATGCCCGCTGAGCCCCCAGTAGCCTGGTGCGCACTGCTGGCATCGAAGACCAGTCACCCCGGGCTGGCAGCTACACTGACCAGTCTCAGCGTGGCAGCTTGTGCCTATGGATCCAATGTCGCAGTCACACTTTCGACAGCCAGAGCAGCCATGGTAGCCATAGTACCCATCCTAGGGAAAGACGTGGGTAATCAGCATGCTATCACACACAGGAAGGGGAGGCAATTGGGAGGACATGCTAGCCTTTCATCTCCAGAGACACACAGCTCCACAGTCACTCTGGCCAGCGCTGAAATGTGATCCATAGTCTGAACTTAATTCCCAGAGGCATTTCTTCAGAGCATAAAATTAACACACAATACGGCAAAATGCTGGACCAATGGGCAGGTTGCACAATAGGACTGAGATAGAAATGCACTGGCAGCATTGTGTCCGTAAGCTCACCTGGTGTCTGCTTACTCCAGGTGGGGAGTTAGGATCCCTGAAATCCACCCTAGGGTTAAGTGCCTTTTTCCTACAAGCATCAAAGCTGCAGTTAGCACCCCTCCTCCCATCATTTCGGAACCAGGTTCTTTAGACATTGACCTTTATTGTTAGGTATCTGCCTGGTGTAGGCAGAAACTGCATCCATATCGCTCAGCCATCTGCTGGCACAGCAGCCATTATCCTCCTGTCTCTGCCCAGGAACCGCAGTGCGCTCATAATGGGAGGGCAGGCTACAGAAGAGTGGAGCTGGCGTGCAGTGACTCAGCACCAGCCAAGCGTATAGTGATGGAGGCTTCACAGTGCGTGTGGGGGGAACCCACGATTCATTTTACCTGACAGCAGTCGCAGTGCTGACCTGTCACTCCAGGTTTACAGAGACATCGGCCAGTTCTAGGGTCACACGACTCAGTCCCGCACGGCAAACAGTTACACCCTGCCAGGAAGAAACACACCCATTTACCCGACAACTTAAAAAGATCAGCCAGGCACTCTGACCCATCCTGTTTCTGGTGGATTTAATGCGATTTGATAATTTGTTGGGAGGAAATCCTGTCAACTGTGGGAGTTCACTGGTCGTCTTCATTCTCTCATATACGGGGACTGATCCTGCCATCCCTTATTCACATGATTACCTGCCGGAGTAAGACCTATCTCTGTGAGCAGCAGTTTGCAGGACCAGCGCCTTGGATTTTACCATTTGTTCCTCATGGCAGGGCCCTGTAAGGTTAGAAATGTACTATGCAAACCCACCCAAGCACAGAAATAATAATTTGGTTAATATCACTAGCGGTTATTACTGACGAGGCTGCTACAGTGTCAGAGCTTTACCACCTGGGTGCAATTTTTAAATGCCTGCTAAAGAGGGTTGTTTTGTCACTCTTATTTTTAACCAGCGTACCCTTTGAAAGCCAGGAGACCAGGCTAGCGGCTTTGTAAGAACCTACCCAGGCGATGACCACAGCTGTGCCCGCAGGCTGGCTAACTGCACATGCCCGTGACACACTACCCCCGAAATGCATTTGCAAGCCGGCCCCGGCTCGGTGCCGCACTTACTTGTGCAGTTCTTTGCCGCCACCGCGTCTCCGTGGTACCCTGGGGCGCACACTTCGCACCGGGGCCCGGCCGTGTTGTGCATACATCCTGTGCAGGTGCCCGTCAGAGAGTCGCAGTCGCTGAACAACATGTTGGGATCCGTGTTCTCGCTGCAGTCGCACGGCTGGCAGGAACTGCCAATCACTAAGGGGTTGCCATAGTAACCTGGGGCACACCTTTAAAAATGTAGCAGGTTAAAAGGGAGCTAAAGCAACAGCCATGCGCGCACGCGCTCCCCCCAGCTCCCACTGAAGCGCTGCACAACTACTGACCATAGGGTAGTTACAGCTATTAATTAGCCTCATGTTTTGGACTCCCACAGCACCTTCCACTCAAAGCTCGTCATGGTCACTAATCAAGCCTCACAGGAAGTGTCCCTGTTCTTGCTCTACAGGTGGGTAATCAAGGCAAAGAATGCGGCGGGAACTTGGCCAAGATGACACCCTATGCCAGTAATGGAGACAGTAATAGGGCATATCCCAGCGGTACGCTGAGCCCACACTGATGCACAAAGGAACAGCATATAAGCAGTCAAGTGGGCCCAACTCCTGCGGGTCCTGGGAGCGACCAGGACCCAGTGCTGGATTCGTAGAGGTGTTGCCTTGCAATCGCAGCTGGTATTTTATGCCCCTTCCACAAAATAACGGAAGCCAAACCCACAACAGAGAGGATTCACAGCTCAAATCAATCGCTTTCTCCTCAGTCTCCTGTGTCAACGTAGCTGGGGCTTCTAATTTTATTTTCGTCACTATGGAAACTTCTCTTCTGCAACAGCTGCACTCTGACGAAGAAAAACCCCCACGGTCCTGCCCTCCCGTCATTACCAGGCCCTTACCGTTCACACATGGCTCCGGCATAGCCTGGCTTGCAGAGACACTGCATGGTGGAGCCCTTGTGGACACATCCAATGGCAAAGCTGAAATAACACGGGGCAAACGTCAAAGGTTATTTTACTCTGAAGGTACCAGGGCAAAGGGGGCTCTTGTCATTCACTTAGGGGTTGTGTGAGGGCTGGGAGTGGTTTGTGGCCATAGAAAAGGGAATGGGGTCGGGATCAGCTCATGGGCATGGGCTATTGTCAGGGTTTGGATCTGCAGCAGGGCAAGGGCTGGTGTCAAGAGTGATTTGTGACACAGGCTATGGAAATGTTTAGTGCTGGTGTCGGCAACGGGTACAAGGACAGGGCAAGGGTTGTGGCGGGTATGGTTCTCCAGGACAGGCAGAAGGGTGGGGCCAGTAGGGACCCCCAGGGTAGAAGATTAGGGTTGGGGCTGGCAGTAGGTACCAGGTGAAGGTTGGGGTGTATAATGCACCCCTGGCTTGGGTTCAGGTTGAGGCCAATAGGCCTCCACAGGCTAGAGTTAGGCCTCAGGCTAACAGGGCCCCCCAGGGTAGGTTTAGGTCCAGTGGAGCTCCCCGAGTTAGGGTTGTGGCCTTCGGGATATGTGTAATTGTTTCACTGGTGTGTACCCCCAGGCTAGTATCAGTGAGGTGGCCAGTTCTCGTCCCTACAGGAGGGTCAAAGGCTGGGATGTAGGAAGCACTGGTGCAGGGTTAGCCTTGGGACCAGGCGTGGGGGATTCCAGCATATGGCCTGGCAGGTGGCCCTTGGCTAGAGTTAGCGTCGGTACTGCCCTCGGGCTAGTGTTAAGTTAGATGCGGTTGGAGTCAGGGGCTAAGGACAGCCTGGTTTATAGGAGTGAAATGCCAGTGCAGAACGTCTAGCCCTCGAGAGAATCACACAAGAATGGAATCGCAAAATCACCTTGAAACTTGATATTTTGAAATCTCAACATGAGCTACGCTGACTTGGGGGAAATGGTGCTAATATCAGAACTTTGAACTGGTTTAGGTACAAAATTTGCTAAATCAATACAAAACAATGTTTACATTTTGTCGCTAATATTTTCACACCTGTAGAAATTACTAATATTTCCTTCAGAAAGAAAAAAACTCTTGCTGGCTGCACTAGTCACATCAGAGCTGTGGGCCTTTCTCCTCCCTCCATGGCCTACCCCATCATTATTAGCATTAATAAAAAGGGGAGAAGTGTCCTCTTTCCTTGGTAAACAGCCAAAACAGGAATGAACGAACTGGGAATGACGTGGCAGCGCATCTCTCCTCGCAGCCAGAAGAAACTCCCTCAGGATCAGGGGAAGAAATCAGACTACTTTGTGGATGAGAAAAAACAGGAGAAAGAACTTCACAGAAGATGCTTACTTGTTGGAAGCAACGGAAAGAGGACATGGACATCCCATGCACTGCAATGGCCCCTCGAGGGAAAAGTTGCCTACATAACCATCTTTGCACCGCTCACAATGATCTCCCTCCGTGTTGTGTTGGCAGTTCTGCAAGGATAAGACAGACAATACGTTTGGTATTTCTCCAGGGAAGCGTTCAAACCATGGTTTTCTGGAGGATTACAATGGATTGTTGTTCCAACGGGGTGGGTTAGAACAGACAACGCCCCATTACACATCTGGATCCTTTCCTCTTCCCCAGCACACCCTGTCTCCTCATCCTAAACTGACTTGAAGACAATAAATCCCCTTGAAATGGCACATGAAGATTTTCAGTGATCAAGACAGTAATTTGGTAACCACTTAACCCAGTCACTGTGTTTTGGAGGGAACCTCTTAGTCAGCTGGTGAGGATGAGCACACATTGTACTTATGGGTAGCTACTTACGATGCATATTCCAGACCCTGGGAGGCACTGATCTGAGTGGCCGTTGCAATGACACGGAACACATTTTCCCAAGAAGAGGCCCTTGGTGTCTCTGTAATAACCTGGAGCACATTCCTAATGAGAGGAGAAGAAGAAGTGGTGACACATGAGCCAAACACATTTAGGCAGAGCTAGCATACTAGCGTAACTACCTTCCATAAATGACACTGGGTTTCAAGACACAGAATAGATTAAAAGGGACAATGGTCAAGATTTTTTTAGTTAAAATCTTCCCCCCACAATCGACATGAGCCAACTAGTCAGGCAGAAAGACTTATTTAAGGCTTTCAGGTATGTACCTAATGCTGGTATTGGACCCCTGAGCAAGCCCCACAGTAGTCCACTACCACTATCCAAAATTCTAGCTCATGCAAATCTCACAGCAAACAAAGCAGAGCACGTGGGCAATAGCAGGAGATGGAGCACATGTACTGTATAGTTTGCTGCGATTTTGGGACGTCATTACAAAACCAGCAGGTGCAAGTCAAGTTGTCATTAAAGAGCCGCACGCCAGCGATTGGCTGAGGAAACTTGCGCTCGAGAATCTTCCCTGCATTCTAACATACAATGAGGCACATCCAACCTAACTGCTGAGTGCAACGGCCGTAGGGGAAGTGCTCGCCTCTCACGTGCATCATATGAGCAGAGCTCCTACAATTTCCCTTGAGCCTGGCAAAAGCACTTCACCTCTTCCCCCTACCTGGCAGGAATCTCCCCTGTAATTTGCCGGACACAAGCACAGTTCGACGTTGCTGGCTCGGATGCCCACGCTGGTCTCCGTCAGAGTCTCTAGGACCACCCGACGCAGAGATACTGATGAGGCAAGCTGGGAGAAGAGCGCTCTGATCTGCAGCTGCTCTAGGTTAGCCAGCACCATCATCAACTCTTCCCTGGACACTGGGTTGTGCGTCTGAGTGTGTCTGAAGTTACCCTGGTGAAGAGAGAAACTCTAGTGTTACCATGCAGTAAGTGCAAGCCCTGGGTTGCTGATTCTGCCCCTTTGGAGATATTTCCGTCAATCATCCAGCTAAATGAACCCTCTCATCCCTGGGGGGGGCTTATCCATACAATATCCCAAAAACTCTTCACTTGTCTGCAGCTATGAGACCTCCTCCTTCCATCTCCGCTGGAAGTTTGTCTGAAAATTCAAAGCCAATTCTCTGCCCATGGCCCATTCCCAAAAGCACAGGGAAAAATCTGTCCATGTGCCTGAGTGATGCTTTCACGCCATTAGGAAGAGCTCCCATTCACACAGTGCCTTCCATCTCCAGAGATGCACACAAACTTCACAAGCCACATACATGCAGCTTCTCTTGGGTGCAGGGCAGAAGCCACTTGATGCACAATACAACAGCATCTGTTCAGGGGAATGTTTGGTCCAGGATGTCAATGCAAATCCTTAGCGTAACAAAGGCTGCCGTGGGAGCATCAGGCCTGAATTGTCACAAGATCCACCTCCCTACTGTTAACTCAGTTTGCACTCGTGCTCCCAGTTTGGCATCCAAGGGCCAATATGCACTCCTGCGATTCACCTCCTGCTCAAAGATATGGATGTAAGTATGTCGGCACAAAAAAATGCACCTGCAAACACGGATGACAGGCTGAACATTTAACCCTTTAACGTCCCCACAAGGCAGACAGGATCTGGCTCTTAAAGTCTCAGACGAAAGCCCCAGAACTGTATGTAATTTATAACAGAAACTTCTGAGCATTCAAACAAAATGAAAGTGTTAAGAGTGAGAATTACCAGCAATAGGCAACATTTAAAGCTACTAGCCCTGTAGCATCTGCACTCAGGGCAACCCTTTCTTCTGTCTGAATGGCCTCTACCCACTGTAGCATCTGAGCACCAAACAAGGATAAGTGGATTTGTCCTCACCACACCACTAGGAAGTACTATCCCCCTTGGGAACCAAGGCTCAGGGTTCAGTAAGTGACTCACCCAAGGTCACATTAGGAGTCTGCGGCTGAGCTAGGAATTGAACCCCAGTCTCAAGTCCTAGGCTGATGCCCTATCCTCTAGACCATCTTGCTACTCTTCCTGCTTTCCCGGAGCACACACCCTAATGTTTCAACACATCTCCACAGAGATGCTCTCTCTGGGATGACCCTAGCGACATACAAGTGTTCCAGGTTCTGAGGCAGTCACAGACTGCACCAAATTCCTAGGACATGTTAAAAAATTGCCAAGGCTGCAGGCCACAGTACAGAGGAACAACATTCGGTTCTCGAGGCTCTATGCCTAGCGCTGTCTGTTCCTTCAAACTCCAGGGAATGCGCACAGTGTGTCCAAACTCACCTCCACGAGCTGCAGCCGGCCTTCATGTACCTCTCCAGGGGAAGGGTAAGTGCCTTCCAGAAACATGATGCTCATTTGGTTTCCCTGGGGAAGGTACAAAGGTGTCCTGTAAGTCACTGGCTGGAAGCACCATTTATCCCTGATGCCCTATCAGAAGGGGTTTCTGAGGTTGTACCTTGAGGATGACATCCGGGCGGGGATCCATGGGAATGAACACATCACCCCTTCTGGTGTCTGAGCGAAGCTCATACCTCAGGTATCCACCATAGGAGGACACCTGGGGAGAGCCAAACAACACAGGCAGAAGACGCTGTTATCACCACTAAGCTAAGTGACCTACTATGGTCTTCACGGCTGGTGAGCATAATCAGACACACCCCCACTAAATCAAACTGCCCAGCAAAGGCACAAAGCAGGCCATTGGGCTGAGGCTCAGTGAAGATCAGGGCTGCATGTGACAAGTGTTTGCTTCATCACCTTAACAAATGTGAGGGACGAGCATGCAGGGACTTTGGCCAGTTGTGTTCTCTCTTACCCGGTCTCCAAGGTAAGAGCTGGGTGCGTGCCAGTAGAGCTCCTGATAGGCCTCGGGAATGTTCTTCAGGTCAGCATGAATGAGTTCCTCCTCTACTCTCAGGGAGGTGGTCACTTCTTGGCGGTCTCCGCTCAGTAACACCCACCCCTTCATGTTGAGGAACTAGAAGAGAGCGAAAGAGAGCTGTATGCCTGTTTTCCGAGAGCACCCCACGTGCGGCGCAGGGAACGTCTCTGCATTCGTGCTCCTGCAGGTACGTGGGACAGGGTGGGGGCTGCAGAACGGTCCTTGGAATTTCGGTTACTGTTACTCCAGGACACAGAGTCTCAATACAGGGCTCATGCTCTATAAAACGGGGTGCCGAGAAGAGGCCAGTGGGATCCCAATCATGCTCCAATCCTGTTCCTTCGCTTCTAGAGAAGTGGATTTGCTCAAGCTATTTGCAACCTCAGAACTGCCCCCATGAACTCCCAACCTTCTGTAAAGCATCAGGACCTCCCAAAGGCGAAGGATCCTGGGGCTCAGCTGAGGAGGCTGAATGTACGAGTATGAAAATGGTTAAACCCACCCCCCAGCGCTCCGGGATATCCCACAGACATAGCACAGAGCGGGAGAAAGAAACCACCTGGGGGCTGGGAGGAACAGAATCCCACTGAACAGAGAGGAAAGGACCACCGAGGTCCCCAAACCCCAGCCCTCCATTCACCTCCACTCGGTATTTCTCAGCACTGTGGCAGCGATCGGTTGCTCCAAAGCAGAAACACTTGGTGCAGCCCTTGGGGTTGTTTGCATCCAAAGAGAAGGTCCCCAGGCGGCACTGGTCGCACCTCACGCCCTCCACGTTTTCCTAGAAGAAAAATGAACCATGGGGTGTGCTGAGTTTCCCCTACAATTGCTATAGAAGTATGGAAAAGGATGGCAGACTGCGCCAACAGTTATCAAAACTCTGCCGAGGGGCTGTAAAACGATGCCGTTATTCAATTAATGAGCAGGTTTGCTCGGTAAACCCCTCATCAGCCATTAACCTCTGCTCACTGTCAAAATGTAACTCCCCCGCACTTGCCAAAGCTTTCCTGTGCCCAGCCGGGGCTGGGATCACCACCCAGAGGAGCGGGTTGCCATCTGGCCACTGAAGAGCTGAGTTATTCTCCAGTGGTGCTGCAGCAAAAGGCCTTCTCGTCACTGACACTTTCAATCCAATTTCTGCTTGTTGACAGAGCCTCTTGGAAATCAAAGGTGAAAATGACCCCAGTGTGCCATGAAGCCGAGGGGCATTTCCTACAGAGCACACAGGATGCCACATGCTAGGCACTACCTGTTCTCCATCTCTCCATGCCCTCTCTCCCATGGGCCAGCCAGGTCACGTTGTCGGAGCAGGGGAATTAAATTGGCCAGACAAGCATCACCGGAGTGTGGTAATTAGACTGACCTTGCAGTGACATTGCCCAGTGACTGGATCACACACGCTCACTTCCGTCCCTGCCTGATGACAGTCACACCTCCGGCAGTGCGGGTAATGGTAGTAGCCAGGGGAGCAGACATCACACCGCCGTCCTATTATATTGGGTTTGCACCTACATGGGACACAGCAGCAATGGAATGAAGGTACTTGGCCTTCTGCTGATCTCTAATTCCTAACGAGCTCCAATGCGAAGAATACAACATTGATACCAGTGGGTTATTAATTTACCCTCCCTTCCCAACCTGCTCACATACTCCATGGCGTTCCATAAAGCCAGATGTCTAAGCTAATGATCCCAGTGCTGCTGCTGGCACATATCCTCTATGTGACCATGGTCCCATCATTGTTCCTCACCTGCACTGTCCACTGTCTGCATCGCATCCTGGCTCTGCCAGTTCTTGGACTCCTGTGTGAGAACAATTGCAGTCCTCACAGCCAATCAAGGCGTGGCAGCCAAAGGTCTGGGGTTCACAGACAACACACTCAGGCTTGATGGTATGCGGTGGGCAGATGCATTGTCCCGTCACTTCATCGCACAGGCGGGTCCCACAGTCACAAGCTGCAGGGGAAAGGAAGCAGCTGAGTTCATTGTGGAAGCAGTAAGAACCCTGGGATAAAACAAAGCCCAAGCAACACCAAGGTTGCAAATCGACAAAAGCGGGTGCGGAAGAGCTTGTGCTCTGCCCATCTGCATGCCAGACTGTCTGAAAGGCTGGCATTGGAACCAGCCTCAGAACACCACCTTGGCATTGCCTGTTCAGACACCAATGCCCAATCCCAGTAGGATCCACCAGGGCACTCAAGTGACTGGCGCCAGGGCTTCTCTGTGTTTGTCATAGAGCTTATGAACAGGGATTTAACTGGGCCAACAAAAGCCAAGATCATCAGTTCTGAACAGACATCTGCAAGGTGAACCATTCAGGCCTGTTATAGGGTGGCAGTGGGGGGCATTTCCCAACTACAAATTTATTGAAGGGAAGGAAGGCAGCGTGCAGAGAGGAGTCGGATTCTTCTGCTCTGGAGTCTAAGAGGAGCCCTGCACATGAGGGACAGCGTGGCAGAGCAGGTGGCTCTTCCATCTCACGACAACTGGTCTGCATTGCACAGGGTGCCTGACCAGGGGATTATATGCCCCACCAATGAACTTGGCAAAATTGACAGCGATGCTTGTTCCGTTGTTGCCCAGAGAATGGACTGGGAGGGTACTGACTGAAATGCAAAGCTAGAAGACACAGGGGAGTCTGCTTTTGTTTTGTTTAACTAAATATTGACAATCACCAGTGATGGGCAGAGAATTAGGACCACATTTAGCCCCAGACTTGGAGTTCGCATGTGCACGCTGATCTGTATTTGCTAACTGCAGAAGCGGGCATGGAAAACCATTAAGTCAGGTTTGAGGCTGGCAGTAAAAGTGTCCATGAACAACCCGGTGAAACCCAGCTTAACAACCCATGGGACAAGCAAAGAAGTGGTGTCCTGGATGAGGTGAATCTTTAAACACCACAAATACACTGGGAACCTCGGGTTACTTGAGAGGAATGGTGATGGGGAAGTGCCTGCTGGAAAGGATCTTTAGCACACACACTTCCAGAGCATGTACATAATGCTTTAACTCCCTCCCCCCCACAACAGTACAAACTTCATAGGGAAAATCTCCTGGAACCTTCATCTCCCATAAGGAGGCAGAAAACAGGGTTATCCTTGTTGGCCATTTTTAAGGCCTACAAAACAGACATCTGGCCCCCAGCAGCCATCAAACCCCTCAGAGCTGAGAGGAGCAGAGCTTTCCTCCCAAAACAATGAACAGGTAACTCACGCCTGCAGTTGGGGAAGCCCCAGTAACCGGTGGCACACCGGGAACACTCTCGGCCGATGACGTTGGATTTGCAAGCACACTGCCCACCGAAGAGCTCACACTGGCCCCTGATGGCCCCTGCCTCGTGGCAACGGCAGGGCTGGGCTCCATTGTTGTAGAACAGAGAGAGCGAGATGGCAGAGTCCCTGCAGAACTTGGATGCTGTGGTGGGACTGCAAAGAAAGGGGGAAGAGATTCCTGGGCTGGGCTTTCTTAGACCACGCTCCCCTCAGAGCATCCTCAGGGCTGATTTCCCCTGCAGGTACTTTCTCCAAGGCAAGGTTAGGTTCCCAAGTGATGACAAATCTCCATAAGACAGACTTGCTTTAAATGAGATGCCTCAACACCAGGGCACTCCCAACCTCACCACTACCTTCCCAGATGGTCTACAGGCTGCTCACAAGAGGTGCCGGGCACCCTCAACCACTACTGAAGTCAGTGGGAGTCAAGGACACTCAATACTGTGCAGGTTCAGGTTCAATATTAGGACATTAAGGACCTCTGAATGCTCCTTTAGATACCAGCCAAGGAGACTCATCTGCTTAAGCTAAAACCAAGATTTTAACCAATATTAACTTGGGTGTTGTGTCATTTAAGTCCCCCAGGGTCCCTGGAGTCAAACCACCCTAAATCAGCGTGAATCAGAGCAAAACAAAACCCAGCTACTGAAAAATCCAGCAGATTTATTAATTTATTAATTAAACTGGGCACGGCCAAGAGAAGGGAAGCAATTAAAGCAAACAATTCCAGCATCCTAGGTGGATGCGTTTCCCCAGCAATGGCCTATACTCTACTATTTCTGTTCCATAGAGACTGCAAAGCCATTGGGCAGCAGAACAGGGTCACTTTAAAACCAAGGCTCTCACTTGATGTAGAAACTATTGACCCCACAGCTGCTGATAAACTCGTAGGATTTGTCCAGGGGTTCCTCCAGCAGATAATGGGAGCTGTAGCTGTCTTCAGGCACCACCAGGATGTAATCCTGCAGCAAGACACAAAGCAACCAGCCACAGCCTGGCGTTCAGTGCTTCCTCCCTGCAATGGCTTAGGTAAACCAAAGAGAACCCCAAGAAGCACAAGCAGCCGGTCAGCTCACTCAGCTGCCTGAACATGTATTTACAAACGATTGATGTCTCACCAACTGGGATATGGTGCAACACTTCCAAGTGCTTGTCTTTTGAAAAGACAATTGGTCCATGTGGCCCAGTATGCTGCCACAGGCAACAGCCAATACCTGATGTGACTGAGGCTAGCAAAAGACCCACCAAGGGCAGTAAGCCTATAGGACTGGGAGTCAGGACTCCGGATTTCTGTTTCCAGCTCAGCTGCTGACTGGCATTGTGGCCTCTGGTGAATCCTTTAAGAGCCCTGGGCCTTAGTTTCCCAATCTGGACGATTGGGATAATAATGCTTACCTGCCTCTGTCTCTAGAGATCCTTGGATGAAAGAGGCAGTGCAAGTGCAAAGTATTTTCACAATAGTGCATGAAACCGATTGTGCAAAAGTGCAAAATATGATCATGACAGCGCATGTGCATCCATGGTAGGAAGGGAATTTCTTCCTGGCCTTCACAGGCTGTCATCGGACTGTCTGAAGCAGCTTGACTAAGCTCAGTCTCCTCCCCTCTTTACTAGGAAGGGTACCCGTTAAGCGGGGTAATGTCATAACATAGTTCCTGGTGGCTGTTGCCCATTAGTGGTGGGTTCCAGCGAGCCTGCCCTCTAAGCTACAATGCCACATTTCCCGACAGTGGATGCAACTTAGCAGGATGGCTCAGAAAGGGGGAAATGGTGTGAAACATTCCCTGCCACTACCCTACTGAAAATGCCCTAGAAATCCAGTTACAACCCTGCTCCTATTGCTGTCACAGGGATGGAACCAGGTCTTGCGGGTGAGGGAGCCTTTCAGCTATACACTTACCAGCCACAGCTGCCGGCCTGCTGGCACACGAACAATCACCGTCAGCTCGTTATCCGTAAGGTCCAGGATGATCTGGTTCTCGGCAACCACCACACTCCGACAACCGTATCCATGTGGGCAGAACGCAGCCTTGGCCTGGCCTGAAAGGCCAAAAGAGACGTCAGCCCCTCAGCCGCCTCTATCCCATCCCCAGCCTGCTCCACTCGAGTTCATCCAAAGCAAAGCCAAGGCAGCCAGCTGTGAGCTGCGGCACACACCAACTCTCCCCCGAATGGCCCATTTCGTGGTGCTCATGTCTCAGACATTGACTCGGACAGCTTGGGAGGCAACCCAGGCCAAGTCAAAGCTTCCAGGGTCCAGCTTCAGGGCTTTGTGGTCTGAGTGAAGACCCTGAGGAAGATGAATAAAGGCAGCCAGCAGGGAAGGGGTTGAGTTTCATAAGAGCCTGCCCAGTGTGTGATGTGTGTGTTGGTGTGAGCGCCATTCGCTTGCCATTCTATTGCTAGGTAAAGCATCGTGCAAAACCTAGTGCAAATCTTCCCCTCTGCACTGGATTTTGTGAAATCGATCCTTTTCGGTGGTGGAAATGGAAACAGTGCGCAGCTGGAAGCCATCTCCTTCCCCAGGGGCCCACTGTGTAAGGTCAAGGTCAATTCACAGTTAGGTCCCAAAATAGCTGAGCCCATATGGCTCCCACTGAAGTGAATGGGACCTTCAGGAGCTCGGCACCTCTGAAAGGCAGGCCACTTTAATGATGTGTCTAACTGTGGATTTAGGTGCCTCACTTTATACACCCAAGTTTCAACAGCTGGGCCTTCGTTTCACCTTCCTAGAGTCTGCTGCAGTAACCGAAAGCACCAGTGCCCATTGGTTCTACCTTTGCTGCAGCCTGCTCGTATCCGGGAAAACAGATAAATTCTACAGGTGGTCCAATGGAAGAGCTAGATTCATAGAGTTACAGATTTTCAGGACAAAAGGGACCATTAGATTATCTAATCTGACCTGTGTATCACAGGCCATCACAGAATTTCACCCAGTTACTCCTGTACTGAGCCCAATAACCTGAGTTTGGCCAAAGCATACTTTCCAGAAAGGCATCCAGGGTGGATCTGAAGGCTTCAAGAGATGGAGAATCCACCACTCCCCTGGGTAGTTTTAATGGTTAATCACCCTCACTGTTAAAAAGTTTGTGCCTCACTTCTAATTTGAATGTATCTGGCTTTAACTTCCAGACACTGGTTCTTATTCTGCCTCTTTCCACCAGATTAAAGAGCCCTTTAGTACCCAGATCAGATCTCTATCCCCTTTGGGACATTTCTCACACAGCTGCTGCCAGGGTCCTGGGTAGGAGGAAGAGGCAGCTTGCGTGCCCTTGACTCTCTGCCTTCCTCCAGGAACCTCCTACGAGTGATCTGGGATCAAAAGGAGTTTACAGATCACTTTCCCCATGCCCCTCAGTACCAGGAGCCTCTCCCTAACTCCCAGCTCTGCTCACCTTGCCAAATCCGCCCACCATTGATTAACACTTCCACAGGGAACGTGGGGTGGTTGGGCTGGTAATAGTGCACAACGAAAGCATAGCGACCCAGCGTCTGGATCCGGCTGTTAAACACAGCAGCAGCCTGGCAGGAGCAAAGAGTAAAGAAATTAGGGCTGACATACACTTTCCTCTTCCAGTGCAATCCCCAACCCTCTCCAATGCACCAGTATCACATCCCTTTCAACACGCCAGCAGGAGAGTGGTTTCTCTGCTTTGCACCACTGGGGACACCGTCTCCCTTGTGTATGTGACATTCACAGTTAGCCCCTCCATCTTCCCAGAACCACCAAGCTCAGTTACTCTAAGGCAGCAGCTCTCAGGCTGTAGTCCATGGGGCCCAGCCTGCAGAGCCCTTGGTGGGAGCCTGCAGAAGGGGACTTTGAGAACCAAGCAGAGCGGGATTGGGCGGTGAGGAGGGTCCATGTGGATTATGAAGCAATCCACAGAATAAAATACTGGAGAAGCCCAGATGAAAGCACAACTGTGTCGTGGTTAATGAAGATGGAAGGGAAAGCCACAGGTGCACGTATGAGTCGTTCTGCTACTTCGCCGAGACTTGCACAGAGCAAGTGCATGCCTACGGTGCAGCCATCTGACACAACAATCCCATTGCCACTGAGAGGAAAAGCCCAGCCCAGCTGCAGTCTGTCCTCATTACCTGGGAAGGCTGCAGGAGAATGAGCTCTGCTGAGGAGTCCACTGCAGTCGGAGGCCGAGGTGATGGCTCAGTGGGAGTGCCAGTTGGAGCAACTGTGAAGATGTGAGTCAGGGGAAAGTCTGGAGGGATTGACAGAGCCTGGCCTGCTTCCAGGACAATGGACTGAGAGAGCTTCAGAAACCTTGATGGGATGCAGGAACTACTGCACCAGAGGGAGAAAACACAACACATGGGATCACTGGCAGTGGAAAGAGAACGATAAGCTCTGGCATGAGAGAGACTTGCCTATAATATCAATCCAGAGCACCCCATGGCGAGGAAGGAGCCTTTACAAGGATTCCTTGGGGCCTTTACCATATGTAGCACTGAGGGAGGGAGAGGAATCCTGTATGGCTAACTTAGTGGTAAGTGATGAACAAGAGTAGGAATTCGGACACACTGAATTGCTGTTACTGCATGTGAGCAAGTCTCAGGAAGGCTATTTCACTGGAGTGATGCACGGAGTATATCCCATAAGGGAGACCATCTAGTCTAGTTGTGAGAACACAGGGCTGGAGAGCTGGGTTCTAATCCCAACTCTGCTACTGGCTCAAGTGGGCAGGTCACTTCACCTCTCTGTGCCTCCATCTTTAAAATGGGGATAATATTCACTCTTGTAGGTAAAGTGCTTAGAGAAATCATGCACTCCGTTACCTGGAGGGTGAGAAGGTTCCATGGAGGCTGATGCAGTGAACCTTTGGCTCAACATATTCCACGGTGAATTGTCCATAAGGTATCAGGTACACTTTATACTACAGCACCAGGAAGGAAAGAGACGAGTGGTAAAATGAAACCTTCTGCTACTTGAAGCCTAGATTTGCTCCTTTACCCTCACCCCCGATCCCTAAAGATCAGGCTGAATACTCTAAAGACCCCCTCACAGACACTTTATTGTAGCTGCAGACCAGTGCTGTAGGGCCCTGTATTTGGTGGAGGGCAGAAGCCAAATATGTCTGAATTCAATTGCTCTAAGGCAGGGGTGGGTAAACTTTTTGGCCCGAGGGTCACATTGGGGTGTGAAACTGTATGGAGGGCTAGGTAGGAAAGGCTGTGCCTCCCCAAACAGCCTGGTCCCCGTCCCCATCCATCCCCTCCCACTTCCTGCCCCCTGACTGCCCCCCTCAGAACCCCTGACCCATCCAACCCCCCTGCTCCTTGTCCCCTGACCACTCCCTCCCAGGACCCCCCCCCCTCAACAGGCCCCCCCAGGACTCCCACCCCATATCCAACCCCTCCTGTTCCCTGACCGCCCCAGAACCTCCGCCCCATCCAACTGCTCCCTGTCCCCTGACTGCCCGCCGGGACCTCCTACCCAACCCTCCCACCGCCGGCCCTTACCATGCTGCTCAGTGCGGCAGGAGCTTGCAGCCCTGCTGCTCACGTGGTGGCAACGCTATGGGGGAGGGAGGACAGCGGGGGAGGGGCCAGGGGCGAGCCTCCCGGGCCAGGAGCTCAGGGGCCGGGCAGGACAGTCCCGCGAGCCGGATGTGGCCCATAGTTTGCCCACCTCTGCTCTAAGGCAAGATTTGTATATGCCTCAAAGTGATTTAGAGCAGTGGCTCTCAACCTTTCCAGACTACTGTACCCCTTTCAGGAGTCTGATTTTTTTGCGTACCCCCCAAGTTTCACCTCATTTAAAAACTACTTGCTTACAAAACCAGACATAAAAATACAGAAGTGTCACAGTGCACTATTACAGAAAAATGGCTGACTTTCTCAATTTTACCATATTATAAAATAAATCGATTGGAATGTAAATATTGTACTTACATTTCAGCGTATAGTATATAGAGCAGTATAGACAAGTCATTGCCTGTATGAAATTTTAGTTTGTACTGACTTCGCTAGTGCTTTTTATGTAGCCTGTTGTAAAACTAGGCAAATATCTAGATGAGCTGATGTACCCACTGGAAGGCCTCTGCGAACCCCCACGGGTTCGTGTACCCCTGGTTGAGAACCAGTGATTCAGAGCTTACATCCCATTTTCAGAAGTGACTTTGGCAGTATGTCCCCTTCCATGGTATGTCATCAGAGCATGTTGGCCCACTTTGCAGAGTATAGGGGAATTCAGTGTAGACTTTTAGCTCCTAAGTGACTAAGTCCCATTTTCAGAAGGCACTGAGTCCTACTGACTTGCAATGACACTTAGGCTCCTCTTTTGAAAATGGGACTGTTACTGAACATCAATGGGACTCAAGTGCTTATATCTCTTCTGAAAACGGGTCTCAGGGTTGTCCATATAGAGCCTTAGTGTGCAGCAAGCCAGCGTGACTCCACAGCGCACTAGCCAGCCATGCACTAAGTTGCGTGTGGACCCTGCCGCTGTGCATTACAAATTCTGCAGTGCACTTTGACCTATTGCTGTCAAAGCACACAGAGAACTTTCAGTGAGCGGCAGGAGGGTCCACACAGCCAGTTAGTGCACGGCAAGCTAGTACCCTGGAGGTTTACACTCCAGCTTGCTGTGCACTCACTAACTGTGTAGACAATCCCTTAGGGTCACTTAGGACCTAACATCTACATTGAATTCCTCTATGCTCTGCAAAGTGAGCCTACAGGCTCTGATGAGACAGAATGGAGGAGACATACTACCATACTGAAAGACCCCATAAGAGAGTTCCGCAAGAGAACTCTTTCGCCCTCGCTCCTTCAGTCCCAAATGCCTATGATACATTTTTCACCACATCGTTGACCTGTCACCTCTTCTCCCAGCTGGCAGCCAACCATATCGGATTGCTCATGATTAAGGCTAAGATTTAGTCATGGGTATTTTTAGTAAAAGTCACGGACACATGAGCAACAAACAAAAATTCATGGCCTGGTGACCTGTCCATGAATTGTACTATATACCCCTGACTACATCTTGGGTGTTCGGGGGGGTGTGTGTGTGAGCGCTCCAGGGCACCTGCTGGTGCTCGGGGCCTCCACTGTTGCTGGGTGGAGACACCGGGACCACCACTGCTCTCTGTGGGGGGGAGGGGGTGTGGGGGTGGGAAGGAGACACACCGCCACTATTGCTGTGGGGGCTGGCCCCGGAGCCACCTCAGCTGCTCCAGCGGCCTTGGGGCAGGAGCGCCAGCAGGCTGCAGAAGTCACGGAGGTCCTGGAAAATCACGGAATCCGTTACTTCTGTGACCTCCATGACAGACTCGCAGCCTCACTCATGTTATAGACAGAGTTACACACCGTGACTGATCTAACATAGGAACATCACCCTATTCTCCAGGTTAAGTCCTGAATCTACTGGTTCTAGGCCTCCTCCTTCCACACCACCTGGAGCTGAGGGAAGCCACACAGCTGTCCTTTGTAGTGAGGTCTTACCAGGAAGAAGTGGGCTTGATCTGCAGTGAACCGAACGGTTCCCTCTGTGGTAAGTTCAAAAGCTGCCAAGCGATTCTGTGAATCTAAGACAGTCCCACGGCAAAGGAAACTGCAAGACAAAAACAGAACTCAAGGATGGCCCTGGGCAGAGCCATAATTCATTTCTTGTCTTGCCAGATATACATTCTTGAAGTTATTTACATAGAGCTGAGGTAAGTCTTTGAATGCCCGCTTGGGGTAGTCACAAGAGCGCATTTCCTAAGGATATCCCAAGCCTTTGTTTCCTACTGCTAAGGTCACAGTTTGAAGTCAAACATGAGAGCAGCTCCCAGACAAGGCACTCAGTCTGTGGATTACATAAATATTGTCTAGTGCTTGGAGCAGGCGACTCAAGTACAGGATTCGTCTTCTATTTCCAGCCGCTCTCTCTTGCTGGGATTCCGTCAAGTCACTTAGGCCCAGATTTTCAGAACTGGGAATGCATGTGAGATAAGCAAGCATCAAATTTGCAAGTGCATCGGCCCTAGCTGCAGTAAGCACGCAGAAAAGGGGTTCTGAAGGTCTGGGCTGCCTGTGTCCCACTTTTCCCACTATCAAATGGGAGTGACCATGTGCCTACCCTTGGGTGATGGGGCGTTGCGAGATTCAAGCTGTTACCAAGATCCCACGGTGGGTACTGCACTAACATATGTGCCCAGATACAATATTCTCATTCTGAGGCACAAGGCTGAACGTTCTATTAGTGCAACAAAGTAGGAAGCAACTGAACAGAGAAGCTTGTCCCCTCACTGTGCAATGCAGGAGAGGGACGTTACCGTATTCACTACAGCTGCCCCTTCACTCAGCCTCTTGTTCAGATCTGGCTTTGTACCTGTAGTCACATGTGTGGAAGGTGAGTGACCCCTGCTGGGTGGCTAACTGCAGGGAGCTCATCGCTACGCTGGCCCTCTGCACAGCATCCTTGTTGGCATACTCCACCAGCAGCACGTATCTCCCAGGCTGGGGGACAGCAAGCTGCAGCTGGACCTCCACCTGGGTGGGAAATGAAAATATGACAGAGATACACTGCATCTCACCTCCCTCTACTACACACACAGCTTACCAGGGCTATGTACCAGCTTTCCTCTTCCTGACCCAATACACTCCAGGGACCAAAATGATGCATTGCGATAGCTCTCAGTGGGTGCATACCACCCCCCCCCAGCCACACCATATCTTCCCGCTGGGGGCTACATCAGTGAGATTCTTAGGTGCACAGGCTTCAACATATTACTGTATGGACAGGCTAAGAAGGCAGTGGGCCAAGTTTTAAAATCCCAGCACAATGAGCACACACTCCACCCCCCAGCCCATTTACACGCCCAGGGCAGAGTTTGCAGGGGTGACTACATGGGTGAGCAGCACCTAAACACACACTCACACGAGCAGCTTAATGAGCTGCAGGAGGAATAGAAGGACGTGTGGGCAAGTTTCTGGAATAGCCGTCCCAAGATATTTAAAGTACAAGCTCTCTCAAGGGGACAGCCGGCACCTTTGGTCTCACAGGGCTGAAGGGTGAAATAAACAAGCTACTCACGTCACCGCCGCTGCACACCGCCATCTGTGGGTGCGATGGGGTGATGCGCACAGTGGGACAGGGCCTGGGTAAGCTGTTGTCCAGCCGGCACACCATGTCTCCTCCAGCCGCAGAGGGGAAGCTGTCCACAGACAGGTACTTGTACAAGAGGCAGCTAGAAGCGTTAGGAAAGAATTTGTGAAGTTCCGTTGTGAGCGTTGAGTCCAGGTCCCAGGGAGCAAAGCAAGGGCCCCGCTGCTCTCGAGAACACCCTGGCCTTGGACGGAGCAAGGGTTTGTGTTTCACTGGCCACGGCAGCCGCCCCGCTCGCATGCCGTGCTGTTACAAGTGCCTCAGATCTCTCTGGGAGGGTCCACTTCTAGGGGCAGACCGGGAAATCAGTCTCCACAGCCCTTTCAGCCCTGGCTGGCAGTCTCTGCAGAGGGGCCATGGGGGACGGTGGTGTATGAAAAACGGGCACCTGCCCATTAGGATTTGAAGAGGCTGGCAGTTCATTTCATGTTGGGCAGCAAACGCTGCTTATTGCTAACAACGTTCCCGGGCTATCGACCAAGGCTAGAGGGGAACGGGGCAGCGCCCCCAGTACTAACCCTTTGAGCAATCCAATGACCTAGGCATCCCTCCCGCCAGTGCAACACCGGCTCCAAAATCCTATTGTGTCCCCAGGGAGATTGGGTGGGGCCCTGCCAGTAGGTAGAGGAAGCCATTCAGCCTCAAACTTTAGCTGCTCCTGTTCGTTATGTTCCATTGCCACAATCAAAACCTCTCCCCACCCAGCCACCCTCACCCCCGAGCCCTGCAGACTCTTGTGAACACAACACTCCTGCATTGGCCTGAATGGCAGGCGAGAGGCACCACAAGGGTCCCGGGGTAGTTAGCTGCTGTGGCTGACTTCTTCCCAGAGCCTGCGCCCACCCCCGTTTGCCCAGGCTCCCCTAGTGAAGGGAGATCCCTGGTGCCTCCCCCACAGAGAGCAGCTGCTGACTGAATGGGAATGCAGCCCTGCACAGAAGGGGGCAGTCTACGGGTTCATTAGTACCAGAGGGTTAAGAGGGCTCGGCAGACCCCAAATAACACAGATCACAAAGAGAGGAAGGGAGTTCCTTACTTCTGACTGGCTTGTTCAGGGGCTGGGCTATAGGTACACGCCTCTGTGACCTTCAGCTGCAGGATGGGCGCTTCGTAGTACGAACTGGGGAGCAAAACCAGATAGTCCTGGAATGGGGGCGGAGAAGGAGGGGGACAAGTTGAGTGTGACTCTGTTCCTCGGGAAACTGCCAGTCTTCCTTGGAGGAGGGAGAAGGGGAAGGGCCTTACCAGCAGTATGCCCTCTGCCTCTACGATCAGAGACCACACAGTGGGGTTCAGCACAAAGGGCTCCCCGAAGCTGTTCTGAGGGACGGTGACAAAAGCCGGTTCGGTGCTGGGAGCGAAGATGATCTGCTTGGTCTGCTCAGTACCTGGGGCGGGAAGGACAAGAGACTGTGAGAGGGCACAAGCTCAGGGCGGCCCTGAGGGGATACCGCACAATGGGCGGCAAGCGCGGAGGATACAGTCGGGGAAGTGACTCTGTAAACGTGGCTCGGGGGGAGCCTGGTTTAGTCTCTCAAGCAGCGTCCACAGCGGATGTGCCGGGGTCCCACATCAGACAATGACAGAAATACCCCCCGAGCAGAATCTGCTCAGTGAAAAAAAATCACTAACTTCCCTACTGCTATTGCTAATCTGTAGCTCTCATCCAACGCTGACTAGCCCATACCCACCAGCATCCCACCAGCTAGAGACAAAGAGAACTTATTTACTATGAAATTATTCAAAGACGAGTGACAAGAATCAATCAGATACACTATACACAGTGGAGAATGTTTTGCTGCAAACTCTGAGAGCCTCCTGCCTTTCCCCACCTACCGACATTCCACAGCTGGAACTTAAGAGGGCAATTTAATGCAACAGCCTTCCCCTAGACTTCAGGCCCCATCCTTCTCCCTCTGAAATATTTTTGGCTAAACTGACCGTCCATTGACGTTTTAAATCAATTAACTATGAGTGCGATCCCAGCACAGCACCTAGTGTCAGAACGGCCACCTGCTAGTTTGAAGGTTCAGGGTTTTTTTTTAAAAACACAGATAAGCTGAGGCAGGAGGCTGCGAATTTCACACACGCGTTCCTCTGACTGTCTTTGTGTGGTTCATTTACAGCATGGCACGCAGCAGGGGCGAGCGAGGGTAGGGCGAAGGAGCATGCTACTATGACGACTGTTTAGCCGCATCCAGTATGTGGACAGCGCAATTAACTCAAGATTGGACCCTAGATTCCTGAATCATAGCACTTGAGTGCAGCACCACTGAAAATGAGGGCAAGGAGGCATGTGTGTTGGATGCCTTTGTGAAGGGGCAGCTCAGAGAATTTGCACCTCTGACCACAGGAATTATTTTGGGTGCAAACCCCCCCCCCCCCCAAAAAAAAAAAAAAAAAAACTCCCCAAAGAGCAGGAGCAAAATGGTGTGAGAAAATTATACCATAAAAGAGAGGCCGTGTCCCTTTTGAAAAACGTACCCTACATTCGGAGTTGTCAGGGAGTGAAAGGGCTAAAAGCTTGCTAAACCAAACACTGCAAGGGACTAACTTGCTTCTAGGCCCCTGGTCTTAACACTGGCAGCCCCTTCCACACAGAAATGAGGATGGCTCGATGTTTTGGAGATTACATGGCTTAGCAAAGGGGCTGCTGTGCTGGGTCCACTCATCGGTCCACCAGGCTGGGAATATGCCTCCTGCACTAGCAAATACTTGCAGCATCCAAGGGGAAAAAGCCACAGCGTTATACAGCAAGCCAGCTGTAATCCTTCCTGACCTATGTTGTGATCAGATTACGCCCGGCAGCATGTGAGTGGATGACCCTTCTCTTAACTTTCCGGTGTAGAAACGTAACTGGTCATATAATTATCCAGCTGCTTTCTTCCTTTTTTTAAAGCAAGATCTGGGCATGTCAGGCCCTGTATATATCCTCCAGCTGCTCACTTTACAAGGTAAAGCAACATTTTCTTCTGTGCCAGCCCAGCAGTTCCAAATAAACAACAATATTTTCTATTCAGTGTCGCCTTTCATCCCAGGATCTCAGACCATGACATCAACATTAGAGAATTAAGGAACCTCCTCCCTCTCCGGGAGCATTATGATGTACAGATTGTGAAACTGAGATACAGAGGTCAAGTGAGTTGTTCCAGGTCACATGGCGAGTCAGTGGCAGGGAACACCAGTTTTGTATCTCCCCGGCCCTGTTTTTTAATCCATTAGACTGGAAATCCTCATGGAGGTACCAAACTGTACAGCACCAGCCATCCCGAACCTAGCTCCTTGAAACAGCACTCAGCTGACGATGAATGAGTAGAGGCTGAATGTAGCAGATGGGAAGACATGCTAGGGTGGGTGCAGTGCCGTTCTCTTGCAGGGTCTCTGTGAGAGCTGCCCCACTGGGCTAGTTCTCCTGAGGAAGAAATCGCTGCAGCTGGCTTTGAAACTTGCTGGCTTTCATGGTACAGATTGTCGAAGGGGCCTCAGACCACCCTCTACAGTGACTGCAATTTTCTACGTACATGGCAATTCAAGAACTTCCCTGCAGAGACAGTTTAGCTAACCTGTGCCAGCAAATGCACTTTGCAAATGGACATTGGAGTTCCCACATATGGAAAAAAAACCTGCAGACATAATTTTGCCAGAAAAACACGTGGCATCAAGTGGTTGCAGAGACTCGCTCTTCAGAAAAGTAAATGCAAAAGGTGGCTGCGCACGAAGACTGGAGCATAATTTTACTGTTCCTCTTCCTCACCAGGCTGAGCGCTTGCCACGCTGCAGAAACCAGGATTCACTTTGCCATCCTGGCATGGGTAGGGTGGGCAGGGATAAGCTTGACTCAGTTCCAAGTCATTCCTTGTGGAAAACCAACCTATAGGGTTTAATAGGGGTCATGCCGATATGGGTCTATAGGAATCCCTTAAAAATCTGACAGAATTTAATAGAAAGGGACAACTTTTCTATAGGGTTTATTGAGCCAACCTATAAAAAGTAGTCCTTGTCTATGCCATCCTATGGGACTGTTCCAGAAGGGACACAATCAGTCACTGGCCGCCTGGAATACCTTGGTGGCAGTGTTGCATGCTGCCATGCGGATACGACAGCAGGTTTCAAACTCCAAGCTTGGGAGTGCAGGGGGTCCAGAGGCAATGCCCAGCTGCTCTCCTAGAGTCTCCTGCTGTCACTGACAGCCTAGTGCTAGCAGCCCTTCCAAGGCACTTGCCAAATCACCCTGCCTGAGGGAGAGGAGCCACCCAGCAAAATCGTGCATTGTGGAGAAGGGAGAGCAGCACAGGGGCTCAGACAGCGAGGTCTCACAGAGAGGGCAGCTCTGGTGAAGCAAAGAGCTCCAGGAGGATTGGCACTCAGGTCAGGCATGGCAATGCTCATTCCTGGGGCGTGAGCTCCAGAAAAGAGAAAGCTGCTGCTTGGGTAACAGCCCAGGGGAGAAGCAGATGGGCTCTGAGCTGCCAGAAAAGAGAAAGCCAATGAGAGGCGCGAACCACAGTTCCCATCTCCTGGCCTAGCTGAGAGGAGGCATTAGCAGTAGGCTGTGTGCGCGTCTGTGCATGTTAGTTAGCAGGGTGGTAAAGCCCTTTTATCCTCTTCCGCAAAAAAACAAAACCATCTGTCCCCGTGTGCTCTTGCCTACACGTTGCTGATTCCTGGTATATACAAAACGTAGGTCTCTGCCTTTCAAGCCGTCTTTGCTGGCTCTTCCTTTCCCTGCCTGCACAGGATGGGTTATCGGAGCCTGTGCAGCCAGCTTAGAGCCACTGCCAAAATGCAAATGGGAAACCCCTGTTAAACACCAGCCAGGCCAGGCCACCTGGCACTTCCCAAAGGCCAAAAAACAGGTTCTTTCGCCATGTCCTTATGAATCAGGAAGTGGGGGTCTGGTCTCCCGCTACTGCCTCTGGCTTTAAAATGCAAGGCGACGTGTTCTGATGGTAGAAGGCGGCTGCCGGGAGTGTACGGACAGGCGAAGCGCATCCCTCTCCTGCATGTCCTGGTACTTCATTCACCAACCGCCAGTGAAACATGGGACCAAAAAAATAAACCCCGGGTCCCAATGCTGATGTTCGGATCTGGTTCCACCTGTGTGGCCCATCTTGGACACGTAGCTACTCCTCTCAGGCTCTGCAAGGGCCTTCCGGGCCATCCTGTCCCTTCGGGGGCACCAGGCAGGGAAGCCTCATCTGAACGTTATGCCGCCTCCTCCCACACCGGCCGAGTCGACAAGCATGCGCCCCTTGGGGCCGTGGCTGCTGCGGAGCCGGCTTGTTAAATGGGGGAAGAGCAGCCTCAGTCCAGCCCTCGGCTCTGGAGGGCCGGAGTTCCAGAGTGAAGCCATACGGTGACGTCCACAGGAGACTGCGGGGGGAGGGGAGGAAGCAGCAGTGGCGTGGGGAAGCAGTGCGGGACCCTTACCTCTCCTTCGTGGCTGATAAGCTGTAATTTTGCCATACACAGTGGCACCTCCTGAATTAATATACCTCAGGATGACATGGAATAGATAGAGCTCTGCCTCCTTCACGTCTACCGTGATTCTGACTTTACTCTGCAAAAAGCACAAGCACATTGGGCACACGTCACTGTGGGGCCGGCACTGGGCCCATCACCCGTCCTGTGGGAGAGCGGTACCTGCCTGCCTGCCTGCCTGCTTCTCTCTCTAGTCCCCCGCCCCTCTGCGTGACACAGGGGAGCAGCTGCCAACACGGCGAGGGCTGGCACGCTGGAGGAGCTCAGGAAGTCCCAACGGGCAGCGTTTCCGAGGGGTTGCAGAAAGCGGGGTTGTTTTGGTTAGTCTCAGAGTGAGAAACGCACTTACAGTTGCCACAAACATTAAACTTTCCTTCCTCAAGGACCGAGACCCTCCCTTCCACACTGGCCGGCCCCCGGTTGACGTAGCGGAAGACGATGCGGAACAGGTCAGGGGAGGTCACATTGAGAGTCACCACTACCTTGGGCTGGTGGGAGAGAGAAAGGGGAGAGAAGCAGAGCAACACCTTAAATCACCTCCACCGCCAACAGCCACCAGCCCCAGTGCAGCAGCTCGGGGGACTGCTCCCTAAGCAACATGCCACAGCGCAGGAGGAGTCAAGCAGCCACGCAGCCTAACAGGGGGAAAAGGGCAGCAAGAGAACGCGTTGCACAGGTGCTACCAAGTGCACTTTACCAGCACCTACCTATCCTCCTCCCTCTCCATGCTTTCCATGGGTGGGTGGGCGGGAGAGGTGGAAGCAGGGGGCATGCACCAGGAGAGCAGCTCCACCTATGAGACACTCTCACACGCTAGCGTTTAGGTTGCTGGGCCACAGTGTTTAACTGGAGAGCGTTCCTAGCTGTCAGCTTTGGAATGGAAGCTGGCTAGCACTGATGGGTGCTGTTTGGTGGAGGGGCTATTTTGGGGGGCATATTCCAAGCTAGGGAAAGAGGTTACTTTAACAAAAGGTTTGACTCCATTTTTAACGTAACATGGGTTTGGTGCTTTGTACTACAGTCAGCCCACAGGCGGCTCCAAGGCCATCTGTCTCTGTGCTCATGGGTTCGCCACCCAAATGTCTGCAGAGAGGCTGCAAATGGAAATCACAGAGTTCTCTCCGACACCTGAAATACTACCAACCAGCAATACCGACTGAAGACACTCCCGAGAGATGTGTCCACTTATGCAAGAGCTGCCACGTGGCCTTGATTCAGAAAAGCATCTCTGTCTCGGAAAACACTTAAGCATGTGCTTAACATTAAGCACATGCTAAAGTCCTATGGACTTTCACAGGATCTAAGCACATGCTTAAGTGCTTTCCTGTGCCAGGGCTCAAGGGACCAAGAGGAGGTTTGCCAATCAAACCCTCCATGGGCATGATAAACTGGCTGTGATAAAGGAGGGCCGTTCCCTTGAGAAAATATACTGGCAAGGGACACTAAAGACTAGGTTTTAGGGTTAAAGCTCCACGGTCACAGCCTGAGCTTCTTGCTCAAGGGCACATTGGAATGAGCTTGCACGGAAGAGGGGCAAAAGCCACACACCTGCCTGACTTTTAACACCAGTGTAGTCTCTAATGCAGCCAGTGGATACCAAACAAAGCCAGCAGCAAAGTGAACAACTCACTTAACAGTCTCTGGTTGCTCGGCCTGGGATTTTCAAAAGGAGCCCAGAGGAGTTAGGCGTCCAGCCCCCACCAGAATTCTGTGGGAATCTGGAGCTTAACTCCCTTCAGCCCCTTTGAAAACCCAGCCTAGCCTAGCAACAAAGCAAAGCAAAGAATTTTCTAGCTGCAGGTGGAGAGAGAGCAAGGGTCAGGATAAAGAACCTGCTACACAGGACAACCCTGTATGGCTGCTATATAACCGCCCTGTCCCTCCTCCGACACACACTCAACATTCGGATAGGGGCCGTGCAGATGAAAGGTTCGCAGAGGGAAAAGCTGGAGGGAGCAATGTGAGTGGCTGTTACAGCCTCGCCCCTAGGGACCATGTAGAAAATCATCTACACTCGACAACAGTCCAGGCAAAGCAGCCACAAAGGGCATAAGCTGCGTAGGGTAATGGGGAAGGAGCTGCTTCCTTTTTGGCGTCGGGGAGAGGGGGTTACGTAGAGTGTGGCAGGAAAGAGAAGAGCAGGTGAAAGGGCCCTAAGGAAACCTGCGGGCATTGTATAGAGAAAGCCCCATAGGAGGCTTCCCAGTCACTGGATTAGGATACATAGATCATATAGCCAGAAGGGACCACTGTGATCCTCTAGTCTGACCTCCTGAGCAGGGCTTCCTGAATTAGGATATCTCCTCTCATCAGTCTATTCTGTCCCTAATGCTACAGGAAATATCTGCACAAACAGACTATATTTACACTGCACTGTTTGTTCTGGCCACCACATGACCTTGGGTTTAGAGCAGCTCTTTGGGTTAAAATAAGACGCACGTCTACAGCGCTTCAAATGGTTAGCTTTCTGCGTCCTCTCCCGGTAGGGAGCCCAGGCTGGGGCTAGGCCCGTAAATCATACCTGAATGGGAGACATCTGAGCATATCCTCTCCAGCTGAAATTCTCAAACTCCAGGGGGTTGTAGCCAAAGCGAACGGCCCGGCCATCCAGCGTGGTGCCTTCTTCCAACTCTAATTTCAGGTGGTGGAGGTCAGGGAAATAATGGTCCCTTGCAGGCCTGGGAAAAGAGAGTCAATAGGTATAATTACAAGCCTGGTTTCCACAGTCCAGGGAACTCACTTCACACTACTCCCACGATTGGCTGCATCCTGGAGGGCCCCCAAGAAGCCAGCAAATGGGATGGTGTCTGCACCTGTCAGCTCCATATCAATGCTGTATGGGACTCCCTCTTCCCAATAATGGGGAGAGAAGCTGGAGTGGAGTTTACTTCTTTCCAGCTGTTTAGGGACGGAAGGGGCAGGAAAGGAGGGTCCCCAACAAGGGGTGAACACGCTAGGGTGTAGGTGTGTGGCAGCGGTTGTGGTGACAGGGGGTGGGAGGCGTGAGCAGCCTCCAGCGTTCCAAGGCCATGGCCCACTAGCTGGGGAGGGGGCGCTGGAGAAGTCTCCAGCCGAAGGAACAGGGAGCGAACACACCAAGCAGCTTTGTAGTGACAGCCAGCCTCTTACAGGGTGCATGTCGGGCCTTGTGTATTCTGCCTGCAGTGACAGGCTCCGGTCCTCGCCTCGCATGCCGTCCCGATGGACCCACCAACGTCGCACCGGCAGCCTGTGGACAGGAAACACGTGTTTACATTCCACGGACATTAATGAGCTCCGAATAGCACTAATCAAAGTCACACGCCAAAGGGCGGGGCCACCGAGGTCTCTATTTTTATTCCATTGTATCCATTTTCATGTTGGCTCGGACCCCGCTTGGATCAGCTTCTCTTCCAGCGCAGCGCTGAGCTATTTCAAGACTGCTGGTGGCTGCTGAGAAGAACACAGGCCTGCCAATCCTCTCAGCGAGCCCTCCAAGCTCCGACCTGGCCTCTAAACCCAAACCCCTTCAGCAGCACCTGCTCACCGCCGATCCCCCAGCACCGCCACCGCTGTAGCGCATCACTGAGGGGGAGGGCATTGCGCAGGGCGACAGGCAGCGGCAGCCTCTGCTGCTTCGCCCCTCATCACCGGCATTAATGTGCACACAGGGAAACAGAAGTACAAGCTTGTAAGGCAAGTAGTAAAGTCCAGGCATCCACCCTCACCTGGTTCCCCTCCCATCCTTAGTGGGAGGGGAGTGAACGAGTGGATCATCTGATCCACTCTGGTCAAAATCAGGTGCTCAAATTCTATCACTTCTGGTAGAACAGCCCAACCCTCTGCTCTCACCCACTTTGTTTTCCAGGCCTCCGTACTCTGTCCCACAGAACCCAGACATGTAGCTCCTCTGTTCGGTTTTCCACCAGCTGGCAGATCTAGCACCTCATGAAAGAGAGAAGGGTACCCACCTTGACAGCCAAAGTAATTTGCATGGTCCAGGTTGAAGGATCCATCCTTACACGTGGAGCACAACTGGCCGCAGACGCTGGGTTTGCAGAAACACTGCCCATTGTCCTAGGAGACAACCAGGTTAGTCAGCGCCCCATGGGCGTGGCTCTGCCCCTCCTCAACACTCAGCACAACCAAGCCAGCATTCGAGAGAGGAAGGATGGTGCAGAAGTCAAGGCACAGGCCTGGCACTCTGGAGACCCAGGTTCAATCCCCAGGTCTGTCAGAGCTTCCTTAGGAAAGCGTGAGACTAAGCTCCCTGCTTGTACACTGAGCTAACAGCACTGCCCTACCTCACCGGGTGTTGTGAGGAGAAATCCAGTAAAGCCTGCGGGGTGCTCAGACGCTAACACACTGGGGTGGGTCCTGGTCCATGAGTAGGGGGCTCGTAAGCTCTCCCGTAATGCAGCCAATAAATAATACTGTACTGGGGCCAGATCAATACCTAAGGTTAGACTATTTAACAGCATGGTGAACATACAAGAAGGGAAGCACTTGACTCCCCTTACAAAAAGCTAAATCCTTGTTATAATGTGCCCACTGCCACAGACTTAATGGAGAGCAATACCATTTTACCTAGGATAGGCAAGCAGTATGGGGTGGGGAGGGATAGATCAGTGGTTTGAGCACTGGCCTGCTACACTCAGGGTTGTGAGTTCAATCCTTGAGGGGGCCATTTAGGGAGCTGGGGCAAAAATTGGTGATTGGTCCTGCTTTGAGCAGGGGGTTGGACTAGATGACCTCCAGAGGTGCCTTCCAACCCTGATATTCTACGATTCTGTGCGAGCTGCCTTGGGGAGATAATTCGGCTTTGCCTCACTGAGGAGTGTCTGTGCTGTTACAGCTACACCATTGTAACTGCCCTGGGGCCTTCCCCCAATGCAGATGCACTGCCCTGGTGTAAAAGGGGGCTGGGGCCAGAGCAAAATCACGATTTGCACAGGCACAGCATGTCTACACCGGGGTTTGCACTAGTAGAGCTGTCCCGGGGCACCACCACCACTGGCTATAATTCCCACTCTCGACAAGACTTTAGTGACAATCCCTTAACACAAGCTACCATGGAACATTCCTTAGGAAAACCACAGTCTTCATCAAGTCCATGGGCAGCAGGATGTAGCTGAGGTCCACCATATTATTCAGAGGCCTTTACCTTTCCCCAGCCCCACAGATACAACAAAGACCGTGATGGCTATTGAGAAGACTGCACGCCTGCCACCCCTGTCAAATAACTCTGCAGTCTCCCTCCAAGGCTTCTGCCAAAGATTTTCCAGCTAGCTGGGGCTCTGAGTGGATTACTACATAGTAAGGTTGCAAATTCTTTGGGTTAGAGACTGTCTTTTTGTTGTACAGCACCTAACACAAGAGGGCCCTGGTCCTTAGGTGCTACTGCAATACACACACAATAATAGGACTCTTCCATTTCTCGTAGGCCAAAGCACAAACTCTGAATGACTGTATGTCTTCTTTCCTCAATCCTGATGTAGGCTCTAAACCAGGGGTGGGCAAACTTTTTGGCCCAAGGGCCACATGGGGTTGCAAAACTGTATGGAGGGCTGTGCCTCCCCAAACAGCCTGGCCCTGCCCCCTATCCGACCCCCTCCCACTTCCCGCCCCTGACTGCCCCCCTCAGAACCCCTGACCCATCCAACCCCCCTGCTCCTTGTCCCCTGATCACCCCCTCCCGGAACCTCCCACCCTGTCTCCTGACTGCCCCGATCCCTATCCACACCCCCAAGCCCTAACCGCCCCCCCCCAGGACCCCACCTCCATCCAACCTGCCCTGCTCCCTGTCCCCTGACTGCCCCAACCCCTATCCATACCCGCCGGGACTCCCATGCTTATCCAACCCCCCTGCTCCATCCCGACTGCCCCCCGAGCCCCACAAACCTCCGCCCCATCCAAATGCCCTCTGCTCCCTGTCTGCCTCCCGGGGCTCCCTGCTCCTTATCCAACCCCCCCGACCCCCTTACCATGCCACTCAGAGCAGCATGTCTGGCAGCCGTGCCGCCTGGCCGGAGCCAGACATGCTGCCCTGCAGAGCACTAGCGGCGCAGCGAGGTGAGGCTGTGGGGGAGGGGGAACAGCAGGGGAGGGCCCGGGGGCTAGCCTCCCCGGCCAGGAGGTCAGGGTCCGGGCAAGACGGTCCTGCGGGCCGGATGTGGCCCACGGGCCGTAGTTTGCCCACCTCTGAACCCAGGTCCTCATGCAGGTCTAGGCTGCTGCGCCAGGAGAAGATCGAGGGGGTCAATGTGGATAAATGATCTCTAGTTTCAGCTTGACAAAGGGCACCCAGAACTCACTGGTGCAACCTCTGAGCAGACAGCGTCAGGACACGACACTATGTAAACGGAGAGTGGTTCTGTGGGAGCCAGGTTTGGAGAGCTCCAGCTGTTACACACATGAAGGGCTTTTTTCTAACTCTAAAGGGAGCATGGGGGGGAGAAGGAAGGGGAGGGAATCTAGCTCTACACAGGGAACTTTGGGGGTGATCTTACTTGGTGACATTCTGCAACTCCACTGATGGTGCCCTTGGTATCACACTGGCAGCCTGGAGAGAGAGAGAGAGAGAGACACTATTAAAAACTCTCAGATTGACACCAACGTTCCTTGCAGCAGAGGAAACCAGACATGATAGAAGCCAAGAGGATGGAGAGAGGAAATAAACCAGCTCTTGGCTTCTGCTATGGATGGAAACTAACCAGAGTAGGACAGACTAAGGGCTGGATTTTCAGACAGCCTCAAGCTTGCCCTGGATGTTGCACATGGACGTTTGTAAGCGCACATTCCTGTTTTACACACGTAAAACCTGTATTGGTGTGAAGTCTGAGGGAAAGGCTGAGTTTGATCCTGGCAGAGCTGGCAAAACAAATCCTTGGATCCATTCTTTTCAAAAGGGTCCCAGGTTGGGCCCATCCCCCCGTTAAATGTGGATCACAAAATCAGTCCCGTCACTTGGGATGCTAACTCTTCTTGTCATAACTGAAGGTGGAAATGATGGGAATGGAGAATAGGGAATCACATCTACTCAAATGGAGATGGCCTCCCAAGGCCTAGGTTTGGGCCTTAAACCTCTAGAGGAACGGACTGCCTCCCAAAGTCTCCTCTTATATGTAAGTTCCTTACTTGTGCATCCATGGGGGTTATCTGGAGTCAGGTTCCAGTAGCGTGGTTTGCACCGGTCACAAGCTGGACCTTCGACATATGCCCGACACGCACAGGAACCCTGAGAAAAGGGGGGAAAAACAAGGATTAGGCGAGAACGCCAGGGGCTCAAGCAGCATCACAGAACCTGCAGCTCAGGGGACAAATGAGAGGTCTACTACTCTGCAGAGCAGGAAGCTGCCGTTCTCTGCATTGCACCTGGAGCAGAGCCTGCGACACAGTAGGAAATTCTGAGACCAGAGAAGAAAAACGAGTGAGGTTTGCAGGAAAGGAAACCCAAAGCAGCCCACAGAGACTGAGGGGCACATGAAGTACTCACCGGAGACAGGGAAGGGTCTACAGTTGCTAATCCTGCTGGGTTACAGGAGCCCACTGCAAGGAAAAGCACAGCTTGTAGCAGGTTTAAAACAGACCCCTTAATGCTCCGAGTCGTCCTGTGCGTACACTGAGAAACTGTTCATGGAGCAGATTGGGGGGGGAGGGGGAGGTTTTCTTTTGTGTTTAAGCTTTCGCTGGGTCGATGACTGGCCTGCGTATTTATTAGCGTGTTTTTAAACACAGTGCTCCGAGTGTTGGCCGGTACAGTCAGCTGGGCTCGAGGGTGTAGAGAGAAGCCCTGGACGAATGTGCTGTACCAAGTCATGCAGGAAGAGGAGGAAGACAATGCTACCTTCACAGTGTGGAAATCCATATGCCCCTGGCATGCAGGTGTCACAGCGCACTCCAGCCACTTTGGGGCGACAGCTGCACTGTCCAGTTTCCTGATCACATGTGCTGTGGAGAGAGCCCTCTGGGGAGCACTGGCAAGCTGCAGGTGAACAGGGAAAGGTGGGCAGTCAGGCTGAGAGCTGCAAGGCAACAGGGACTCACGGCCCAGATTAAAATAAAAGCATTTGTTTTAAACAGAAAACAAAGCAGGAACTTAGTTCTTTAAGCACTCCCACCCCCACCATGCTTGGTGCATTTCGGCTAGAGGGCGCAAAGTGGGGATAAGATAATACAGTTTCCCGCTGAGTCAGCAGCATCGGGAACTGAACTCAGGACTAGTAATCTGAAAGCACGAGGGTCCACTGCCAGAGCCAGACTGAGCCCTGTTAGCTCAAAGGCGGTAAGTGACTTATATGTGGTCCATAGAATGGCTCGGAAAATGTTCCCTCCTCTCCCTCAATAACATTTTTACCCAATCTTTCTTTCCTTTTTTTTTTTTTTTTTTTAAAAATAATTTGTCAACATTTCCCAATTTCCACTTTCCAGTGAAAAACCAAACATTTATTTATTTATTTATTTATTTTCCAGAAACCCTTGATTAGGAAATGCCACCACAGTGCCTCCTGGAAACTGTAGTTCAGACTGCCTCACGCTACCAGTCTCACCTCTATGGGCTAGGCTCCCTGGCTAGACTACATTTCCCTTGAGTCACCAGTCTCCCCCTCTTGCTGACCCACCATGGTGCATCCTGGGAGATGTAGTCCTGCTGGGAACCTGGCCCATAGAAGAAAAACAGGGGCACTAAGCTACCCTCTCTGCCTGATTCTCTCTATAGCTAAACCAGCCAATTAATAAACCTCCTCAGACATGAGGTATAAAGTTTAATTACAACAAATGTTTTACTTCAGCGGACACACGCCTCTCACATTCAACGTTTGACAATTAAAATCAAAAGCACACAGGCTAGTGAGAACAACAAAAGCCACGTGGTTTATCACATACATGGTGAGGGCCAATTACACCCAACATCTGAGAGCAGCATTCAGTTGTCAAGGCCTGGGGCCACGAGTTCTCAAATAGCACCCGTGGAGCATGACGCACCGGGATGGGCCAGCGTGTAAGTAATGAGCTAGTAGCACAGATGCAAAAATATTTGCTAATTTAGAACAAAAAGTCCTGGAAAAGAGCTGGGAAATGATTGTGCTGCTTCCTGCCAGGAGCTGGGGCTGGACAACAGGAGATGGATCACTTCACAATTGCCCTTGTCCTGTTCGTCCCCTCTGAAGCATCTGGCACCGGGCACTGTGGGAAGACCGGATCCTGGGCTAGATGGACCATTGGTCTGACCCAGTAGGGCCATTCTTAGGCTCCTGGACAACCTGCTTCTCTCTAATGCATATCGAAATCTCACTGCCCTTTCAACTTAAATGTCACCCAGCAGACGTGTAGCCATCGTCAACTAGCCTGGTCCCAGTCAGATTCAGCCCTCTCGCTTCCAGTCACCTCTCAGATGCTTGTGGACGTATTTCTAGTAAGTGTGCAAATGTCTTTGACACCTAACTGGCCTCCTCCAACAGCAAAACATCCTTAGTATTGGAAAAACAATGGAGGATTTTCAAACTCCGGCTTACTGCCCTCTCTCAGTTCATCTATTTTTTAAATCCCGTTTGCACTTCAGCTGTTATTTCTTTCATCTAAAGAAATAAAGTGGCTGCTGCACCCCAGAGACACAATTTGATCCCAGCCTCCAGCCTCTTCAAGGGCATAGTGCCGGCATCACTTTTTGCTGCGAACGCTAAGCCAGCTGGCTGCCACCCAGGCTTCTACATTTAGCACCGTGCAAAAGGCGCTATGCTGCTGTTTTGTTGCTTCAGGGAAATTGTATCACAGAACATTTTTTTAATGAGCGGTAAATTCTTGCTGGGAGGCACAAGTGTACATCTGGCTTTCCAGTCTGACTGGTGGCAGGGGCAGAGAGGGAGATTCTGCCCAGGGCATGACGGGGATAGTTAATAATACACACTGCACTGCAGCCACCTGCACTAATGCAGGGGCATGATTCACATGAATAGCACCGCCCTACGCGCTTGATCCAAAGCCCTTTGAAGTCAATGGAAACACTTCAGTTGGCTTTGGATGGGGCCCCACGCAAGCAGACCTACTGAAAATCAGGGTTGGATGGGGGAGTTACATGAAATTAACAGACCTGATTCTCATTTAATTCTCAACCCTTTTCCCTTACTGTAGCCCCACTGGCTTCAGCAGACTTCCTGCGGATTTAGGCTGGTGTAACTGAGAGCAGCGTGAGACACAGTGGGCTCGCACGCACAGTAAGGGGCTACTCATGGAGTACAGGCAGCAGCACTGGGCTTTCTGGGTACATCTACACTGCAATAAAAAGTCCATGGCACTGCCTCAGAGCCCAGGTCAGCTGACTCAGGCTCATGGGGCTCAGGCAGGACGGTTACAAATTGCAGTGTAGAAGTTCAGGCTCCGAACATTTACACTGCAATTTTATAGCTCCGCTGCCCAAGCCCCGTGAGCCCAAGCCAGCTAACCCAGGCTAGCCACAGCCATGCCCACAGTGTAGACGTACCCACAGAGGGCATTCTGATCCTGGCAGAGGATCTATCCGAGTGATGTCACAGCTGGGGAATCAAGAGAGCAGGGTGTTAATGAGAGGTGTGCATTTAAAACTTGCTGCAACTAAACCTTTTGGCTAAAGGATAAAAACCAAGTATTAACATTTTGCCTTCAGAGCAATTAAAAAGAAGATCTTCATCGGATTTTATAAACGCTTTACAAGCCGGTCGTTTCCTGGCCTGTCTGAAGCTGGAGGGGGTTCAGTACAATCCCCAGGGAGGCCTGTGTTTCCTCAACTGGGCTGATGGGTTCGGTCTCTTGGTTTTCCAGCATTCACAGTCAGCAGCTAAGAACAGCTCTGATGCGCTCGAGCCATGAGAACGATCAGGCTGGCTCTGTCAGAACGGCCCTGTGTTTTGATTCTGCTGGGGTTTGCACCCTCGAGTTTTGCTCAGGGAACTCAGCCGCAATGGTGGCTTTACCTCAAAATTATGCAAGACCTCAGAGCTTTACACAGCTTCTGCTTGAGGCCAGAAATCCCTCCTCAGAACCTGAAACCCAGCCCAGGTGGAGTGATATATATTTGCGAATCCCGCCTTAAATCTTTGGTTCTGAAGTGAAATCTGAACATACAGTTTGGCATTTTATTCTGAAAGCACAGCACAGCTCAAAACATGTTACTTTAATAAGATACTTGACTAGAGATGGTCAAACACTGGAACAAACTGGAGTAATTCAGTGTGCATTTCTCCTTCAGTCTGTGCCGGTTTTGGGGGGAGAGGGCTATAATTCTGGATTTTGGTATGTCCCATGGAAATTCAGATCTGTATTTTGCAAATCCAATCCTAAAACACTCCATGTATCTGGGGGCTGGGACACCAGAATGGGCGGACCTGGGCCCTTGTAATTAACAATTACCAATGAACTCTATGGGACAGACACCATGGACTTTGGATTAGCATTAGCAATTGAGACAACCTGCAAGAGAAAAGGCTTTTGTGGGAGAACGTATTTATTCCAATAGGAGAAGAGTAAGTAATAAAAACTGACTCCTCCAGTAATAATGACCCAGTCTGGATTCTAATATAAAGCTGGGCCCTGGGGAGATGAGAGAACAGGGTGGGGTCAAGCCAAAGCAATGCAAAGCATGTAGCAGCATGTATCATTCCCCGTCTGGAACACACTGCTTCTACTCTGCAAGACCATAAGCAAAATCTTCCATGTGAAGGGCGTTACTCACGTGTGCAGCTGGGGTACCCATAGAATCCTGGTGCACACTGGCTACAGGTGTGCCCGGCGTAGTTAGAATGGCACCGGCACTGACCAGCTGGGCTACAGTTGTTATCCACTGAGCCCCGGGGATCACAGGAGCAAGCTGCAAAAGAAGGGCACACGAATAAAGAGAGGTTTGAGAAGGGACTAGCGAGCACAGAGACAAATAATCGGACCCGAGTCTTTTCATCTCTGCATTACTAGTTGTGTCAATCAAGCACAGATTTGTAGCAACCCAAAGCATTCCCACTGGATGGCTATTCAGTGATCCAAGTGAACTGAGTGACAGTTCTCGCTCTTCAGTTCTCAGTGGACAAATCCCCACTTCACAAACACACACAAAATTCACTGCAGCTTTCATTTATTTGGCCCCATTGTTAGCATCTGCGGTGGGACCTGGAAGCTGACCACTCACAGAAATGGTCCTTTCGGAGCAGAGTCGGAGATTGAGAGATGGTGCAGGGCAAGAGTGTAAAACTTGTACTGGCACTATCTGTGCAGACCTGTCATTCCGCTCCAAGGGATCTCTTCGGTATTGTTCCCCAGAACTAAATTTCCGTTTAAAAAACCATCACAGTACCATGGGACACTTCTCCCTGAAGTCACAGCCAAACCAGGAAAAAAGCCTCCAGGATTTTACAGTCCATTCAAAGCTCACCAACAGGAGGAAGTTCAGTAGGTTAATGTGTAAATACAAAAAAAAAAAAATCATGCTTGGAAACAGTATCAGAACAGGAGTTCCATCGAGAAAGACGGACTGATAATGACAGCTTTGTGCTCCAAACACTGACACCATTAAGGACATCCAAGTCTGCACCATTTATAAGGCAAATCAAGGGGGTTTGGGCCGAGATTTTAAAAGTGACTAGTGATTTTGGGTGCCCACTTTACAGCACCTCTAAAGGGTCGTGACTTTCAGAGGGTGGGAGCTCAGCACTTCCTGTAAGTCAGGTCCCACTAAGGGGTCTCAAGGCGAGTACCCAAAAACCGAGGCCCTCAAAATCATCTGCTGACACTCAATCCCATCCGCATCTCCTCCCCGCCCCCGCAAGCCACTGTTTCCACCATACCTTGGCAACGAGGGTAGGAATGATATCCCATGCTGCACTGATCACAGCGAGGCCCATCAAACTCAGGCCTACAGAAACATCTCCCACCCGAGTCGCAGCCTCCTGGCAGCGTCCCAACAGCACTGCACCCGCACACTGCAAAGCAGAGAAAAGCCCGTGGGGAAGGGGTCTGGAGCTACGTCACCCAGAGCACGGAGCAAAGCTCAAGGTACAACAGGGAGGAAATTTTTAAGCCAGAGTGAGAACGTTGGCACTAAGTGCCCAAGACAAGTGTTGGGTGCACTGCTCAGTGCTTGAATACTGAGTGGGGTTTGCATCCCTCCACTAGCTCCCCTTTCTCCAGCACAACAAACTGTTTCTCTTCACTTTCAAGGTCCTTTATGGCCTATCCCCATCCTACCTACCATCTCGCACAGCCTAGTGAGATGTCAACTCCCACCTCCCCGTTGGCCCCCTGATGTATCCATTGCCCATTTGTTACATTTTCACCCAGCTGCCCAAGCCTTGGGAGGAACTCGACATAAACTGCCGTACAACTAATGCATTTGCCTTCTCCAAAACCCTCCTGTGCTGTGATCCCTATACGGTTAGGCTGCTGGTGGGCTGAGATGACTGCCTACCACACTAATATTGTCTCTGTTTCCTTGTTCTCCCCACTTTGTCAGTATCCACCTACTGGTCCTGTCTTATACCTAGACTGTAAGCTCCTCAGGGCAGGGACTGGTTTGTTTTTTTTTGTTGTTGTTGTTCTGCATCTGCAAAGCGCCTAGCACAACAGGGTCCTGGGCTATGACTGGGCTCCTACGCGCTCTGGGAATACAAATAATAACTAACAGTAAGTGACTAGACAGGAGTGATTTGCTCCCAGTAGACTGCCCACCTGCTCTCCTGTGACGGGGGGGGTCCCTCAATTGCAGTAACAGATATTGTGCTTTCTGCCACAACACAAATAAACAATACTAAGTCCAGAGGGTAAACATCCACCTCTCCCCACAGCAGGGAATCCTGCCCATCTGAGAAGGAAGAAGAGTTACGCACATTGGCAGAGAGGGTAGTTGAAGTAGCCGGGTGCACACTGGTTACATGAATACCCTTCGAATCCAGTTCGGCACAGGCACTGGCCGGTCTCGCTGTCGCAGGTGCCATCGTACTGGCCAGACCCTGAACACTGGCAAGCTGGAAAAGAATAATGGAGCCCCGTGACCTGCTGCGCCTGCTAGTCCCTGCGGCGCTGGAGGAATCAGGAGGCACCTTTGCTGTTTCACAGCCCTGCCTAATCCCAACACAGCACCAGGCCTCCTATTAGAGGCTACCCAGATTCAAACTCTTTGGGGTAGCAAGCCGAGATTTCATGAGACGAATGCAGCTGGTGGGGAGGTAGAGGGGTGTCTGTGTGTGTGTCTCCGTCCTGGGGCAATTTGCCAGGAGGGGGAAGGTCAGAAATTGGGGGGAGAGGGGGTGTTTCAAGGAGGGGCAGTGAAGCCATGGGGCCAAAGCTCTAGTTTATTAGAATCTGAAGCTGAAATGCCTGCCTGTTCCTCAAAGCCCAAGGAGGAGTTCTGCAGGATGGCGGGTGGGCATGGCCTGGAGCAGCTGTGGGCTCTGCACTGGAATAAGCCCCCAGATTCACCATCCTTGGGCTTAAAACTCTCAGCCCCTTTAGGAACCAGCAGAAAGCATCTCCTCACTGCAGTGAAAGGAAGCCCAGGCCTTTAGCTACTTTTCCTCCCCAGCCTGCCTGTGCTCTCTCAGGCATCCTGCCTCCTCATTAACAGGCCATCAGCCTGGGTGGAAGCAGAAAGGTCAGTGATGGAGGGACCACGTGGAAGGACCCCCATGGATCCGGAGGAGGCAGCGGGCTGGCAATAGGGGTTGGGGAATGGAAAGAAAAGGATCAGGAGCTTCAGGTACGCATGGGGGGTGGGGAGAGATCAAGGTGCTTTCTCAGAGGCTCAGACAGAGACGAGGGAGCCCTGTGCAGGCTGAACCCAAGTCCTGTATACTGGCCTACTGGATGAGCAGGGCTGCCCTGGGGGCCTCATTGGACTCATCTCCCAAGATTGGGCCGGAATAATAAAGTCTCATCTGTGCGAGAATTACAGCTAAAAGGCCCCCCTCCCTGCCCAAGATTTTAGTCCTGGGAGCTCACTAGGTGTCGACTCCAGAGGCCTTTGCTAACAGTATTAAACCCCGGGCAGCCCCAATGCCTCTCAGGATGCAGGAGAAGCAGATATAAAATAAACTGACATTTTAATGGGGGAGTATGGGGCGGGGGGAGGAGGAAGAGAGAGAAATGTAACCCAAAGCGACCCCTCATCCATTTAGCAGTTGAAGAAACCATGTGGGAATGGCCGTAATGCACTGTACTGCCGGAGCATCTGGGCCCACTGTTGAACTGATGGGGAATTCCTGCAGAGTACCCCAGCAAGGGGAAGGGAATCCAACTGGGTCAAGGCTGTTCTGGCAAATCTCAGCTAAAGTCAAGGGAATGTGTCACTTGAAGCAGGACTGAGGAATTCTCCTTTCCCAGCAGGGAGAGGGGTGCGTGCTTCTAGCAGTGCGGTTCAGAGCAGCTGCCAGAGACATTTGCAAGAACATCAAGAAAACCGGCATGATAGGCCCCAGTCACTCACGCTGACAGCCAGGTCCATAGTGCCCAGGTGCACACTGATCACACTGAGCTCCCTGAAAGTTGGGTTTGCACACACACATTCCCCTTCGAGAGTCTTTGCGGCAGGCATTCCCTTCCGTCCCGGCGGCGTTGCAATCGCAGTCTGCAAAGGGGGCGACAGGAACAAAAGGCACTTAACTTATCTCCGCCAGCTGACAGCCTGGGCCCATGGGCAAAGCACAGGACAGGGAGCCAGAAACTCCTAGCTTCAAACCCCAGTTCTGCCAGTGATTCTCTGTCAGTTCCTCTCTCTCTGTCTCTCAGCAGGAGCTCTGGCTAGAATGCCTTCTGTAAATGGGGATGAAGCTTTGTTCACAGGATGCTGTGATGATTCATTATAGGACAGCCCCATTGCCCCAGGGTCTTGTGAGGAGACCCTAAACCTTCAGATAATCAAGGCAGCTGCTCCATCAGGTCTCAAGGGCTGGCTCACAGCAGCATCCCCCAGTTACACGGTGTACTCTGATTACCCCATGGCTGAACAGCACTTCAGAGCTCCACAGAGCTGGGATGCACGAGAGCGCGAACCCAGCAGAACTCAGTCAAGTTGGATTCTCTTGGCACCTTGGTCTCCCTGGTCCATGAAAAGGGGGTGGGGCAAGAGAAGAGATGGGGAGAGGGAGGCAGAAGGGGTGGGAACCAGAGGGAAAGAGAGATTCCAGCTCAGCAAAGAAAAACCTGCCTGGAAAATAACAGAGATTAAAATATCAGAGGGAAGAAAAAGGTTATCTGTAGTAAACGTGAAACAATGGAGAAGTCTGTGGGAAAAGCAAAGAGACCCAAAAAGACTGGGGAGATGAGTCATGAGCTTGCGGGTTAGAATTCTACGAGAGAGAGGCTGGAGGGAGAGGAAGGGAAAGGACGGGAGAGAGACAGCAAGTGATTTTACACAAAGTTTGCTGCCAAGCATTAAACTACCATGGTCACATTCAGACTAGAAGCACATGCCCCGCAAGGCAGATTTGCAGCCGTGGAAGGTGTTGGCAGAGGGTTTAGAAGTTCCCCCGATGCCTAAGAAAATGAGTACATGCAGATATGGGAAAAGGATGGTCTCGTGGCTAACGCATGAGACTGGGACTAAGGAGCACCTGGCTCAGCTTCCAGCCCTGCCACAGATTCCCTGTGATCTTGGACAGGTCCCTCAATCACAGATTTTAAGGCCAGAGGGGACCATTACGAACGTGTGATCTGACCTCCTGCATAACACAGGCCAAAGAACTTCCCCCCAGAGACTCCTGCATGAAGCCCAAAACCGTTCTGTGCCTCTGTTCCCCCACCTGTAAGATAGGAATAATATTATTTCCCTTCTCCCTCCCTTTGCTGTGTCAATGGCAACTGTAAACTCTTTGAGCCAGGGATGGTCTCTTCCAACATGACTCTTTGGGGCTTACCAGAGAGGGACCCTGATGTCAGCTGGGGCCTATGTGCTACAATGATAATGAACACTAATAAATAATAATAATAAATTGCAGTATATGGAATGAGCTCAAAAAGAGATAAAAACCGCAGGACTTACGTATTATCTGTCCAGCCGGAAGCACCTGTTCTCCAGTATCATTGTGAGAGAAAGCTGGAACAGCTGTGGGGAGAGAGAGCCATTGCAAACATTACATCTGTGCTCAGTTCGAGCCCCACATTGGAACTGGCCCAAAACCGAACCGACTTAAAAACAAATAATCAACACATGAGCAACATTCCTTCTGGATCCCGAAAGGTCACCTTCTTCCCGACTTGAAAAACAGGGGTGAAGATCCACGATTTAGCCCAAGGACTCCACTGCCCACTAACTCCCAGCTTCCCTGCCAAAGCAAGGTGCCGGGTTGGTCTGCAATTGCAGGTGCCGCTGATACAGCCCGCCCACGCGAACAAGGCACTTACGATAGCAGTGTGGGAAGTCGGTGTATCCCTCTGCACATGCATTGCAGAGCTCCCCGGTGTAATTCGGCTTGCAGTAACAGCGACCTGTGAGGTCCTCACAGGTGCCATCGGTGAACTCCAAGTCACAGTTACAACCTGGAGAGGGAGAGGGAGAGGGAGAAGTCACTTGGAGCTCCCATTACTGAGAGAGACCCTCATTTCCCAGTCTGTGTTCACACAACACAAGAGATTTCTAATAGCAACAACCAGGCTAGCAGCATAGCTAAAAAGTTTAATACACATACAGCGCAGTCCCTTTCAAAAATAAAAGGTGCGTCTGTCTCTTTAAAACGGTTCAAGCTTGGTGGAGCTGCTGCTGCTGCAGTCATCTTGGAATCGCTGCATTGCAGGATCTGAGGGGAGGCTGCAAACAGCTGGGCTCTGCCCCTCAGGATCTTGCTTCTGAAAGGGTGGCAATTCTGGCTGCATTACAGCTAGGGCAGGCTCTGCTGAGGATGGAAAAAGCCACCAAACCAAGTGGCAGAACCAAACCCACCAAGACTGCCAGAATGATCTGGATTTCCCACAGAGACATGCGTAAGCATCTCCTGCTTCAGGAAGTCATCCTCTATTGGGTCAGACATTTCCACCCCTTTCAGGCCTTTGAACGTGCATCCACAGCTGATTGCAACAACAGACACACACTCCCTCTGCATGAGCCTTTATGAGATCATGCAGTTTGTGCATGCAAGACAGGTGGCCATGCACATTTTAATGCTGGCTGGACAATCAGCCCCTGATGGTCCACAGCACCAAACACCCCACCGTTCGACAGCGTGGGCTGCTCTCCTCTAGCTATTAAATGAAAGTCTAGAAGCTGCGTCTCTAGCCTGCAGGGCAGCCCATACTCACGGTAGCAAATGTAGGGCGAGTCTATCGAATGGTCAGGGGATTTATAGTACCCAGGGATGCACCTCTCACAGTTGATGCCAGTCGTATGATGCTGAAAAACAGTTGAGTAGAAGGGCATCAGTTACTCTGCCATCAGGAAGGAAACCATGGTCATCGACCAGACTATAGTACCAGGTAGCTTCACGACAGGGTAATATTAGGAAAGTAAATAAAGGAAAGAACAAAGATTGCTCAAAACTCCACTCATGTTGGGTTGAAACTCAGTCCTTGGGAATCCTCCAAACACACCTGGTCTGGGTTTTAGCTCTATATCAGAACCCAGGCAAACTTTGTTTGGCTTCAGGGCTTGTTATTAAAGTTTCCCAGTTGCCTTGCATTCAGGAAGACAGAAGTAACCCATTTCGTAAAAGCATGGCTAGCAGTGCACTACACAGGTCCCATGCCACTTTATGGTACTTGCTCTGAAATTAACCAGTCAAAGGGCTTTTGCATTGCCATGGTAAGACTTTAGTTAGGTGCTGAGAGAGTAGGAAGAGCAGCATGGCACTAATGCTTAAGCAGTGACAGACAAGTGATAGTATTTGGGCCCTGTAAATTGGGGTGGGATTTTTCAAAAGCACTAGAATTGGCCTAATTCTGCTCCCATTTGAAGTCAGAGGTCAAACTTCCATTGAGTTCAATGGAAGTGGAGTAAGGCCGATGCCCAGGGCGTATGAAAATCCCACCCACCCTTAATGCATTAGCCATGCATTTCCAAGGTTACGCTAACAGACAGGTGCCCACGAACTACCCCACCACTCCTGCCACTGGTGTATGATCCTTTATCCTGATGCCAAGAGCCCAGATTTCCTGGGAAACTAACAGAAAACATGAGAGCTCCTGATTTGCTTGTTGCCCACCATGCAGAACTACAATTCAGGTTAACAATACAGCCACAGAAAACAGGACACCTGACAGTCCATCATGTTACAACAACAATGTGCAATCCCCCCCCCCCCCCCCCCGCGGCGTACCTGACATTCTATGCAGACACCTCCCCCTTTATACTCGTCATCGTAATTTTTGCTGGCCTTGTGGCGATCGACCTCTGGATCATAGTAGCAGTCGTAGGCATGACCATTGCAATTGCAAGCTGAAAGTATAAAGAGACAGGAGCTCAGTGGGTATGCTCCTCTAGGTTACTGATCACCATTCTCCAATGAAACAGTTAACTGGTGTATTTCAACTCCCTCTTCTCCATTCCCTGATGAAGGGTTGAATAAGTCTGTATTGCATGGGGATTGCATTTAAATGAGGAATGAAGCTCAAAAGGGGCTGAAGGGCCAGTTAATCACTCAAGCTTTCAGATGTCTCCAGTCTGCAGATCAAGGCTGGACACCTAGGGAGAACAGGAATTATAGCACGGCTTTGACATTTTCTGCAACCAGAAAGCACAGAGGCACAAATTGAAAAGAGGCAAGCCCGAACATGGTGGGAGGGGAGAAAGGGAAGTTATCCAAACTTTGGGGCCCCCAAAGTGGTTTGGAGCACGCATGCAGGCCAGTTCTCAATGTTATCCAATTAGAGAGGGGCTGAGCTGTGAAGTTCAAACACATGGTGAGAGAGTGTTGGGTGGGGTTGTTTTTTTTTAAATCCATGGGAGCAAGATCCAACAGCCCATTGCAGAGTCCCTACATTTATGAGATCATGTGATTTAACTGAGCTTCATGCTTCACTTTCCCAGCCCAGCATGAATTCCACGGTTAGCATCTACTGAAGGGTTCTGGCTACACAAATAAAGATGTAAGTAGATCTGAATGCAATTTATCTTCAGAGCAGGACTGAGCAATCAGGATGATTGCACAAAGTTTAGGACAGAGGCAGGAAGGGGACCAGAGTTAGCACTCAGTACAGATTAAGCGGATATCATTGTAGAAGCCTTCACAGAACAGAATAATCCACAACACAGACCACCCCTCTTCCTATACTTCTAGTTACGTTCACTAAGTCTGGTACTAAAATGCAGGGTGCCCATAGGGATGGTCTGAAGGACTGGTAATGAGATTGTAAAACCCGGCAACAGTACAGGACAGCCTTTCAATGGAATTATGGCCACTTTCACTTCTAAATCACCGATTCAAGTCCCAATCAGGGTCTGCAATGAGCAAAAGTTACCACTACCCAGGGGCTTGTCTGAAATGGCTTAGTGAGCTCAGTCCAGTCCCCAGTGGAGAGAGGAACAAGTCACAAAAAACAACACTACAATCAATAGCTTTGCTACCAGTCACCCCAGAAGAAATGCAGTCTCACCCCTCTACAGGGGATCCTTCCCGGTCAGGATTGTGGTTCACTGGTGGAGCAGCATACGGGTCGCTAGTAGCTTCCCTGGCCATGCTAGACGTTCTATGGATAAAGGACTTTACCTTCCAATGCTGACAATCCAGCCATTTACAGGAGCATTGAATTCCCACCAAGGACCAACAGAGAGACTGCCCATAATGCCTGGAGAGGGAGATTTAATGCAAGACCCCATCAGGGGCTCCAAGAGGGACTGTGCTATGGATTCCTTCCTCAAGCACCCTGGAGTGCAGGGAGCTCTGCATGCTGCTCCCCCTGCTGTGGCTGGTCAGCTCTGCAGCTCAGTAGACAAGAGGCATGGGGAAACATTGGGGGAGCAAGCTACATTAAGGCATATTTGCTGGGTGCACCACGTCCACGGCAAGCCAGCACCGAAAAGGTAACATTTTAACTCACTCCCCAGAAAACAAGTTCAAGTCCACAAAGCTTTAGAAATGGGATTCTAGGGCAGAGCTTTGGGACCGACCGCAAAGCTTCCCACGCCTGGGGGCAGTGGAGTTTGTTCATTCCATGTTTTGCAACCACCTAAACAACTGGAAAAAGGGAAAAAAAGGAAAAAACCCAGCCCACATCCACCTACGTTGGCATTCATTAGCGCTGTCAGTCATAGCTGGTTTCCAGGGTAACTGGTTGAAGCCCGGGCAGCAACGATCACATGAGCCACCACAGGTGTTGTGTTGACAATCGCACTGCAGCCTGGAAAATGAAAGGTGAGTGAGCAGAGTAACTTCCAAGCCAGGTCACTGAATGCCGAGGATCTACTGACGGCAGGACTTGGCTGGGGAAATAATGAGAGCTGGCCAGAAAACAGAAATGCCTTCCCAGGAAAAAAGAATTCTTTCCCCCCCAACAATGTGAAAAGTCTCGAACTGTGATGAAAAGTTAAAAATCACAAAAATTTTACTGGGAAGCAACTTCAAGAACAATTCCACTTTGGGAGACGCACAGAGCAGCCTGGGCTCACTGTATCTCCGGCCCCAGAGCTGGGGGAGAGGTGGGAAGGCAGAGAGCCATGGTGTTCAGCATCTGCCGGCATCCTTCAGACTGAAAGTGAAACCGACAAGAGCCTTCCAGGCAGGTAGATGGGGAGCTGTCATTTCGATTTTCCCAGTGGAAAATGAAATTTTCCGCAAAACTGAAATTTTCCCACAAAAAATTTCAAGTTTTGGTAAAACACTTTATTCGTTCCGATGAAAAATTTCTGACCAGCGCTAGAAGTAACAGCACAAGAGGACCTGCTTCTCTTCAGGCAGCATTCACAGATCAGGGGACAGATGCTTCTTTGTGCAAGCGTTCGGGTTTGGGAGGACAAGTGAGAACAGGTCATTTATGCCAGGCTATTGATGCCCAGGGCTCTCCGCAAACACACTGGACTAGGTCCCTGCCTGGAGGATTTTGCAGTTTAGACAGGCACAAAACAAATGATCAACACTTTTCATTCAAGACAGCTTTTCAAAACAAAAAAAGGCCTTTTTCAAACACAAAAGTTTTTGTGTATTTTAAATTTACTGATTTCTGGACAAATACAAAACACTCCCACCATCACATTTTTCTCTGGGGGGGGGGGGGGGGGGAGAGAAAGAAGGGAAGAAAAACAAAACACAAACTCTTTTTTTCATCCAAAAAACCCCCCCAGAAAATTTCAAAAATTTAAATAAATAATTGAAAAAATTGAAATCTGTTCACAAAACTGCCCCTTTCCCACCCATCTCTACAAATGACTGAGGTGAAATACGGCAGCAGGGAGCAGATAGCGCGTATGACCGGGATGCAGTGCTGGAAGGAAGAGTTAAAGAATTAACAGAGGGATCTGAAATTGGCCTGGGTGAGGTTTCTTGATGCATGGGGAGTGGAAACTTGTCCCCTAGAGCATAAGGGGCAATGCTGACAAAAAAAGCATGAAGTCAGGAGTGCGGGAGAGACATGGATCGCTAAGAAGAGAGGAACACATACTGGGTGAGCAGCTTGAAATTAAAGCAGCATCTTTCAGTCTTAGAGGCTAACCGCCAATGCTAAGAAATGCATGTCCTGGTTTTAGTAGCTAGCGTAAGTAGCTTTGCGCTGACTAGACAGGCAGCCCAGAAGGCGCCAGGCAAGAATTCTCACTAGTCAAGTGAGGAATCTTGTCCCACTGCACCGCAGCGGTAACTCATTCTGCAGTGACATCACCAGGAAGCCTGCTCTTATCAGCTTTTGCAGACTCAGGAGCGAGATCAGATAAATACCTCATCTTTTGGGTGCTTTTCCACAAGGAACCAACCCCAAGACTCCAAACCTTCTGGCCCCTGCCTACAACTTGCTTAAAAGAAGACACGATTTGTTACATGTATTCAGGTAACACCTAGAGGCCCCATCTCCCCACTGTGGTAGGAGCTATTCAAAAACACACACAAGGAAAACGTGATCCCTGTGTGGAAGAACTTGCATAACCTGCTGGTGGATGGGATTATTGCATCCCCCTCTGTGCCCAAAATCTGCTATAGCCCCAGCCACAGAGCCAGGCTCTTTAGTTCAAGCTGTAGAGACTTGCGCCTATAGGTCTACAAGTCCCTAGTTCAACTCCCGGGTCAGCCAAGATGGGGTCCCTTGAACATAAAATGCATATTTCAGAGTAAGAACTAGATATCTATTTTGCCCTGCTGTTTAAGGCTGGCTAAACCTTCACTTGTTATTGAAGCTCAGCAGCACCTTGGGCAGAATATGCTCTGCTAGTGAATTATGGACAAATGGGCTTGAGTTACAATATTTACATACTTCATTGATCAAGACTATACAAAGGAGGAGAGGGAGCCAGGGGCGTGCTCCTATCACACCCGCATTTCCTGGTTGTTCTGCCATGAAATAAAACCACAGCCTTTCCCTTGGCAGTGACATTGCCAAAGGGGAGTCTGAGCAGCTGTGGCCGGATGCAGTCTGAAACCCTCAAGTGCTGGTGCATCTGGATTGGGCTGGAGCCCAGGTAACTGAAACGGTCAAGAGCCCTGATTGCTGCACAAAACTCTGCTGACCCTGGGGGTGCCAGGGGAGAGCCAGCCAACTGAAGGAGCCAAAGCTCAGCCCGAACAAAGCTGCCACCATACAATGTTGGCCTCCCTTCTGAAATCAGCCTGGGACAGAACAAACTATCCTTCAGAACCTCCCGATAGTAGCAACACCCATATAATTCATCCCCTGGCACAATCGTTTTCTGACTGACCAGGCCTCCAAAAGACTAGTGAATTTTGCTGGCTATCCTATAGCAGCAGCAGATGGGATGCCCTTCCGATGGCTCACTGTCCCCCCCCCCCCTTTTACCCCCCACACCAATGCTTCGGCATCTGTGACAGGGGGCATGGACCTGAAAGAAAACAGTTGCTCTTATCAGACAGATACAGACAATACTTGGGGTCCTTCCAAAGTCATTTCAACAAGACTATCTGCCATTGTAAATGAGCTGCTGCCCTCTGATCCTGGCCTGGTATCTGCTTGTTAGCAGGGAATCCCTGCCTGGGAATCTTTGTCTGCGTGCCTGGGCCACTCTGAAGTATGTCAGAGCCCCAGAGATGCTCATCTTTTCTCTCCTGTCTTCGGTCAGGTGAAGGGACTATTTCTGGCCCTGCTGCATTCCAGCACGTGGAAGGAGAAGGATACCCTTAGCCAGAGGAACGTCCCTAATGCAGTGCAATTCCATTTGGTATGAGCCTTTGGGCTTCAGCTGGGTCCCACTGAAGCTAATTGGGAGTTTTGCCATTGACTTCAATAAGGGCAGGATCAGAACCCTTGGGAACAAAGGGAATTGTGCCTTCCGCCTCCCACACTCCATACACACTAAATCCAAGCCCTGTGAAAAATACGCTGCTCAGACATTTGTGTAGTGCGAATTTGTGAGGAGGAAGATGCTGTCCCTGCATCTTGGGACTTCGACGAAAACCCACATAAGCTAGATAAACAATGTCATCTACTCCCATTTATAGACTGCCGATTGGCGTTGGAGACGTGCTTCATCACACGTGGGAGCTTTGCCAAACTCTTTAACTCACCCAACTTCACTTTTGAATTTCTGGGGGGTGGGTTGGCCCAGGCCATGCAAGCATGGGTGTGCGCGCTAGGGACAAGCCCAGTGGCAGGTATCGTGGAGCCAAGGCCCCATACATGTCCACTAGGAAAGGGGGGCATTAGCAGCCAAGAAAGGCCCATATTCACATCTGAGGGGAGCGAGATGGAAACTGGAAGAAAACTGAAGAGCATGTGATCATCCTGGCAGCAGCAGCCGCCTTCTGGCGCAAATGGGACAGCCGCCTTAGAAGGGGTTGAAATACTTGCTAACTATCAAGCTAGGAGACTTAGAGCCTGAAACCGATTCCCACTCAACTCCCGCAGTGATTTCAGTGGAAGCTGGACCAGACCCTACCACCCCTCTTTTGTGTGATACACTGTGTGTAGGCATGGGTGATACAGGCTTCCCACATACAGAGTCTCAATCTTCACCAACAGCTCCCCAAATGCACCCATGTCTCTGCTGAAACTTTCCAAAACAAACGTTTCCCATCATGCCCTGTGCTAAAACCACTAGACTGTCCCACCTAGCAAACCCAGTCTAAATGGGATTTCTGCAGACTGACAGAAATGCACAATTCTTCCCTCCAAACTGTCTTGAAAACAGACTGCTTGTATTTCAATCACGAACTGCCTTTCTGCCCAACAGTTGGCAAAAGCCAACAAAATGCCACATCCCAACAATGTGATTTTATATTGCCTTCGTATCTGGAGGAAACGGACACTTACCATTTACTATACTGAATCCAGGTATATTTAATCCTGTCTCAGCATGGAGGGAGGAACTAGATAACCTCCTGAAGTCCCTTCCAGCCCTATATTTCTGTGATTATTTGTATTGCGGTGACACCTTGAACCCTCAGTCACAGACCAGATGCCGTTGTGCAAGGTGCTGTACAAATACAGAACAAAGGACAATCCCTGCCCCAGAGGGTTTGTAATCGAAGTGAGCCTTGATTCCACTCCTCTCAGACCACAAGACGGTCAGGAGTCTTATGGGAGCAGGAAACAGTTCTCCTAACTAAGCGCAAAGGTCCCAGATTTCATGTGGGAGATTTACAAGTCAGATCGGTGCCAGAGGGATCCTCACTGGACAGCATCAGAGAGTGGTTTTCACAAAACTTTTGTATATTCCAACCAATTGGGAAATCAATACAACCTGTCCAGACAGCCACCTCCCAACGTTCAGCACAGTAAATGCTGAGATACCATCAGGATTTTAATTCATCCAGAACAAAAAAGAAAATTCCAGCCTTCCCTCTATTTGTATCTTCTTGTCTTGCTGCTGTCAAAGCCCTGGCATTTGAAGATGTAGGACACATGCGGTCAGATACACTGCGCTTCCCAGCCAGGAGGGTTACACACAGATTTATGAGGGGACGATGAGGCCCTAACAGCTGCCGTAGATGACACGATAACCCCGTCAGGCTCAAAGCCCACAGCTGCGTCTGCTGACAGCCTCACCACCCTCCCGTCATGCAATGTCAAGCTAGGTATCTCAATGCACCAGCTCCACGTCTTCATGCCACAGAGACGTTGCATCATTGGGCCTAATTATCTCTGCATACCCGCTCTGCTGGGAGGCTACGAACTGCTGCTGTCAAAGCCTTTGAAAAATGGGAGTATTCCTCCACTGAAAATTCAAATTAATCCTATTTCTCTCCAACCACCCAACTCAATTCCCATGGAGCTCAGATAAGGCAAGCAGGAGGAGCTTGCTTCCCATCTCTTCTTTGCAGTTGCAGTTCTGACCATGTCTTCCTCCCTGGAAGCTAAACCATGCTAGAATTACTGCTGAATTACAGCTGGCTGCCTCTCTCGCTGCACTTCCAGTGCCGCGTTTATATCGTCTGGTTTGCTATCAGTTTACAGTGGTTCCATTTTATATTCTTCCGTTTACACAGTGCAGACATATCCCAAAGGGCCTTGCAGACGTTACTCGCCGACTATACAAAGAACACAACTAGGAAACACTTTCCCCACTAGGCAAGAGCAGCCAACTCTGGAGTGAAATGTGGCAGCTGTTTAAACAGCGTGCTGCAATGCTACCCAGCCATTTGGGACAAGGAGCGAAGACAACAAATGCATCCAAATGAAACCAAAGTGGGATTCTGGAAATCAGAATATAATAATGAACAGAGCTGGTGTTTGGCCAGGATCCAGCAGGTCTGTCCTCCCCTCACTTTAGCCTCCTCTCGGGAGCATCCCCAGCTACGTAGTCACACACACCAAGGTCACTCTATGCTAAACAACCACTCTCCACTGGTGCATCTGCTTTATTCTTGCAGCACTGACAGAAGACAACAAACACGTCTAGCAACACCTAGTTTTCAAACGAAATCAAGGAATTATCCAGTTCACATCTTTACTGAACTATTTGTTAGGAGAGAGACGAATACCCCAAACGCAGACTTGCTTTTCAATACCTCCTTTGTTTTAATTCTTAGCGGATTTTAACCTTGGCTGGGACCTGCTGGAATTTCACTTTACAAGATCCAAAACCATTACATGATCCGTATGAGAAAGAAACTCAAGCTTCATCAGGTCCAGCTGAACCTACCCAGCCCATTCATGACAGCAACACAGGCTGCAAACAGATGGCTAAGACTCAATGCTTTCATGGTTATCAGGAACTATGTGGAGTTTCTAGCTGGAAACGCAGACAAGGAGGGTCCTACAGGCCAGAAATGTAACAGCTTTGTGGTTCTTGCTGGTTCGTAAAGACAGCCATTTACGCCTTCATATCAATTTTATTGAAGGGAAAAAAAAAAAAGAAGAAGAAGAAGAAGAATTCGGCATAGCCAGTGCTCCCAATGAGTGGGGCCAGCAGTGAGCCCCTTATTCCCATGAGCAGTCCCACTGATTTTATGAGACAAATATAGAGTCAAGCATTTCTCAGTGTGCACCAAAGAGTTGGCGCTGGGCTCGTAGCGAATTTTCCACTCATGAAAGACTCTTGGCAATGATCCTGAATGGTAGGATGGTCTCGAGGATAAGGCCCTGGTCTGGAACTGCAGAGACGGGGGGGTAAATTCGCAGCTTGACCACAAGTTTCTTGCATGAGCTTGGGAAAGACCCTTCATCTCCGCTGTCCCTCAGTTTCCCATCAGCACAATCCCCACCTCACCAGCGTGTTGTGAGGATAAATGTACGAAAAGCTGTTTAGCACTTGGATATTATAGCAATGGGGGCTATGCAAGTGCCAGGATACAATGAAGGCCTCAGCACTGTGTCTGCTCAGCTACCTACATGACCCCAACAAACTGCTCTGAGCCTAACGGGGAGAGACCAGTGCTAGAAGTGAGGGAGAGTTCAGTCCTCAGCCACTCTGCTAAGGCTGCTAAACTGGGTTGCCCACTGTGGTGGCCCTGGTTTGCATAATGGATCACAGTCTGCTAGGAACCGGACTTCACCCACTGAAGCTGCCCAGTTTTATAGGGGCATGTTTCTTAATCTCAGTTTAGTGAGAGTTTTTTCTTTAAATTAAAGCAATAGTTTCCAACTCCTCCCCCTGCTAGCTCACACATGTTCATTACTCGCTTTGCACTTCGAGGCCTTGCTTTTTATTTTGCCTTTTTCTCCCCCTTTGACAATGGAATGTTTTGTTTAAAACCTGACACCGTATTATACTGGAACACGGACCATACATGTTCCCAGCAAAACTGGAGAGCTTTGCCTTCCACCTACACTTTGGATCCAAATGATGTTTTGTCTGTTGCAACCCAACTAAGTGAATCTCTGATGCTTATATCTAAACATCAGGTGTCAAGGATTTATTTAGTTGTGCAATTGCTACACATAAGTAACCTGCCAACATGAAGATTGGATTGTTTGTTTTTTTTTTGTTTGTTTTTTTAAGTTTTTAATCTTGTACTTTTGCCTTCTTCTGTAATGAGGTAAATTGTTTGTTATACCCAACTAGACAATAGACAGCTGTGCAAAGGAGACATGAGAGAGAGAGAGAGAGATCTCAATTATTTTTGGGATAAGAACCAACCACAGAACAAACAGATAGGTTGGCAAGATTTTAGCATTGCCACGGCAGAATGTTTTCCCACCCCCCTCTTTAAAGACGGTAAGAGGGCAGAGGACAAAACTGTTGGTTCAAGCTAACTTCCCACAGATTACGGAGATAGCTATTTGAGTCCTTTCTCTGAAGACAGCCTCTTATCCCACCAGTGTGTCAAACGATCTGGACAAGAGAAGTTCTCCTGTGACATCTCTAGGACCCAATTCAGGAAAGCACTTGAGCATGTGCTTTAAGTATGTGCTTACATTTTAGGGCTTTAATTCAGGAAAAAACGTAAGGCTGAGAATGTTTAAAAAAAGGCTTCTCCCTAGCTGCCTCATATGCACCCCACAAAAACAGTCTGTGCAAAGTTTGATTTGTAGAACAGAAATCCACAGCTCTAGGGCAGGGATTCCCAAATTGGGGGTTGCGAGGTTATCGTGAGCTGTCAGCCTCCACCCCCAAATCCCGCTTCACCTCCAGCATTTATAATAGTGTTAAATATTTTTAAATGTATTTTAATTTATATGGGGGGGGTCACACTCAGAGGCTTGCTGTGTGAAAGGGGTCACCAATACAAAAGTTTGAGAACCATTGCTCTAGGGGACATCACTGAGAGATCCAACACCCTGACTTGACTCCAAGTAGCAGAAATTTCACTGTGGCAGTGGGTCCACAGACGCCTTCTCGGGTGTCTGCAGAATGAAACATTTTGAAAACCAGACAGTGGGGTCTAGCTAAGGCAATGTGGGTCCACTAATAATCTTGCTCTTTTGAATGACTCAGCTGTATGCAATTGCAGAACCACTACCCCATCACACAGGCAAGAACAAGAAAGTTACTGGCATATCGCATGGCGACTGATCCATGGTATGAGGTTATCTCAGGACATTTGTGACAGAAGTGGTATTAGAATACAGGTCTCTTGGCTCCCGATCCAGTTCCTTAATCGCAGAAGCCTTCCTTCTTTCATAGCACAGTCAGTTTTAATATCTCGACACAAACACCAGAATTATGGAATTTTGAAGGTCTTACCTATAGGGGTCAGTAGGGTCCTTGGCATCACAGACGTCCGCATGGCCATGGCAGACGCAGCGCCCTCCAATGCTGATATCTTTGATGCTGTAGTAATACTGGGAGAGCACAGAAAGAGCTGGCCTTAGGATCTTTAGGCAGAAGCCACACGGGTGCTTTCACCCTCCCACTGGCAAACGACACTGCATGTTCTCAGACTCCTGGCCAACATTTCCCTGGGCTGCAGTAACACCTGTTAGTGATCACGGAGTCCTTGTGGCACCTTAGAGACTAACACGTTTATTTGGGCATAAGCTTTCATGGGCTAGAACCCACTTCATCAGATGCATGGAGTGGAAAATACAGTAGCAGGTATATACACATAGTACATGAAAAGATGGGAGCTGCCTTACAAGTGTGGGGGTCAGTCTAACGAGACAATTCAATTAACAGTAGAATACCAAGGGAGAAAAAGTCACTTTTGTAGTGGTCACGAGCTTATGCCCAAATAAATTTGTTAGTCTCTAAGGTGCCACAAGGACTCCACATTGTTTTCATTCAGACAAAGTATATCAGTCTGTTTGAAAGAGACTGTAAAAGGAGAACATACAAAGGCCTGCCTTTTGGACAACACTTGCAAAATAGTTTCCCCATTGTGCTGAATCCTACCCAGCAGCCCTCAACAAAAAACCTTGACTCAAGGCACTGACTTGTTACCAGAGCCGCATGTTCTACATCACAAATGAACTATTTTCCAAGGCACATGGTACCAAACCTACTCCTCCCTCATTAGCATCTCGAAGCATCTCACCCTCCTGGTCACAGTCGGGTCCCTTAGGGCTTTGCCCATCAGGTGCCCAAGCAGCGTGTTGGTCTGCAGGAAGCGCAGTCTGATGTTAGTGGCTTTGGTGAAATTCCGCAGGAGAGGTGAATACGAGAAGTTCATGGCTCCCGGGCGCCCGTTTACCAGCGAGACGACAATCTGCGGATCCAGAATGAGAAACACACAGCACAAACCTTCAGGCAGACAGAAAATTAACGCCTCCCTCTGATAACCGCAAGTTCTTTCCGACCCCAGTAGATTGAATCAACTAGCTACACGTTGTGTTTCCAAAAATGGCTGACATTCAACTGCAGTCCATGGACACAACTTGCAAAAAGGAGCCACTTCTGAAGAGCATCTACCAGCATCCAGAAAACCATAAGAATGATACCACCCTCACAGCCCCTTCGATTCCTAGCCCCTAGAGACAGCCCACTAAAAAACCCTCCCCAAACAGAGTTTTGATCCCAAAAAGGGAGAGATGCCAGAGAGTCTATGAAGTCCACTAGGAACTTGGCTAACACCACAGATTTTACATGGAAGCTGCTCAGATACTACAGCGAAAGGCAGCAGCATAAAAACAAACAGATCCTCTCCCCTTCAACCCAATCTTGTGGCCAAACTAATAGGTAGACATTAAACACAGCATAAGCCAGTCGACCCAGGCTTTGACAATGGCCAAGTCAGGATTTGTATGGAAGACGTTTCTCCCCCTCTAAACTCAGACCCTTTTATGGTCAGTACTTCTGAAGGGTCCATTCCAGTGCAAGTAACTGCCCATATTCACTTAGGTTTTTCTTCTGCAGCTCTTGGACAGGAGAAAGACTTTAACTACAGCAGAGCACATGTGAAGTTGGAGAAACATAGCACTGGCAGAGCCTAAGCAAACACAGCCTCCAAGTCATGCAGATGGCTTCAGAGCCGAATTCTTAAATGGGGATTAACAAGATGCTCCCACAAAAATCCACCTGCATCGTGGCCGCAGATCCCAAGTTTACATGTGAAAGGGCAGGGTTTTGACAGCCCACCCATTCCACTTTGCCTTTCTCTGAAATCTAAGTCCTTGCTGCCAAGCTCAAAGTCCTCCAACTGGGCAGAACAGTGTGTTTTATAAACAAGAATGTCTGCGGTTTGCTGAACTCCTTGCATTTTGTTATGACCCTTCCTGGTTCCAGCACAGTCTGGGGGTGGATACACAGACTACGGTAGTATCTGAACAGCTGAAACAGATCCCCATGTGTACAGCAGAATTTGACAACAGGGTGCACCAGATTCCCCAGGCCACCACATCTCATAGCCATTTATCAACACTGACATGTGCTCTGAAGGAAACAGGCTACAAGTCATGCAGTTTCCCCCACCACTAGGGAAGATGCATCATCATCCTCAGATGTCTGAAGCCAGCCTGGTGACCCTTGCAACAGAGAAAAGCCCAGCTCTGCTCGTGATGTCTGGTTCCCTGGAGGGCCAAATGCTTGCTTAGCCATAGGAGGAAGAAGTGCCTGGCAGTGTAGTACAGAGACAGTCAGCAACCAAGTCCCAGCCAGTCCTCCTCCACCTGAGGAAAGAGTGAGGAGCATCCTCTGAGCCTTACATGAGGCTCTTTCCCCACCCTACACAAGTGGAAGCATTTCCAGCCGCAGAAGAGTACCTGGAGCTCCTCAGAGATCCCTTCATTTATTTCAGCCACCTGATTCCTCCCCCACCCTGAGAAAGACAGCTCTTCAAGGAAATAAAGGCCTAGAGCAATAGCTTACCTCTCCGTTTTCTAAAGGCACAATCCTGGAATATTCAGTAGTGCAGATGGCGTCATCATCCTTGGTAATACGTTCCACAGTATTCGGGCCAAACTTCTCGATACAGTCCCTCTTGGACGCTGTTTACCAAAGAGAGACCAGAGCAATAAGGTAAGATGAGAGGTATGGCCCAGATGATGTTTAAACCAGCACTTCCCAATAAATGCTGGTGGGAGTCATCTCTACACACAATTAACTCTGCATTAAAGATTCATTACAGTTGAGCTACTGCCTCTCCTGCCATCAGCTCTGCATCACTTAGACCCTACTCCTCCACACTACTCCCCTCGTCAAAACTGCAGAGACAATGAGAAGTGAACGGGGCCATAATTTGAGAACAAACACTGAAGTCATGCCAGAAATCACCAGAGAAAAGTCCCGTTGCGGTGTATTCTAGTCAGAGTTTCATAGTTTCATAGATTTTATGGTGAGAACTACTATTATGATTACCTAGTCTGACCACCTGCATAACACAAGCCAGGGAAACTCACCAGTAATTTCTGCATCAAGCCCATAACTTCTTTTTGAGCTACAGGAGTCTGTTTAGAAATATACCCAGTCATGATTTAAAGACTTTAAGTGATGAAGAATCTGCTACATCCTTAGGTTAATTGTTCCAGTGGTTCATTACCCTCACTTAAAACGTACATCTTATTTCTCGTCTGAATTGATCTGGCTTCAGCTTCTAGCCACTGGATCTTGTGAGGTCTTTCTGCCAGATTAAAGAGCTGGTTACTGTCAGAAATACCTCCTGTAGGTATTTGCAAGCCGGGATCAAGTCATGTCATAACCTTCTTTTGGATAAACTAAATAGATCAAGCTTCTTAAGTCTCTCACTATAAGGCATGTTTTCCAGACCTTATATCATTCTTGTAGCTCTTTCACCAACCCTTTCCAATTTTTGACACTTTTTAGAAGCAAGGATGCCAGAACTGGGCACAGGATTCCAGCAACGGTATCATCTCTACCATATATAGAGGTAATACCACCTCCCTGCTACTACCGGATATTCCTCCTGCTCTTGCATCAGCAGACCACCTTTATACAAAACACTGAAATACAATAATCCTGGAGTTTGTTTAAACACCAAAGAAGGTGGCAAACAGTTTACAAAGGGGCATAACTAAGAGGAATGAGATAAAAATCAAGACGAAAAGTATTTAGGATGAACAGAAAAATATAATCAAAAATCTTAATGAAACGACTAGCATGTGGAACAGCCTCCCGAGGAAAATGGTGGAAGCCTCAATACTGGATACATTTCGAACAGGACTGTACAAAGCACTAAACTATACCATGAAGAGCAAAATGACTGCACACAGTGGTTTTATCTTCCATTCCTAAATCTTGTGATTATTGGTAAATAAACCAGAAAACTTAAATCACGCAGAACAACCCACTTGGTGACAGCAATCCAGAGCTCCTGCCACTAAGTGGCAATGCAAGGCTGGCCAAAAGCTAGAGGACAATCATAGCTGGTCATTAAATTAACTGGTCAATTGCCGCGCACAGTCATGGAACATGCTTTTGGAATGGAAGCCAACAGCCTTGCATGGGTTTACAGGAGCCAGGATACAGCTCTAGGATGCCAAGCGTTTCCTTGCAGCTGTAGGAGCGTCAAACCTCCCACTGCATGACTGAACAAGCACGTGCCAAAGACTGGAGAAGTCCTGCATACATTCCTGAAGGTCTTCTGCCCTCACGTCCTCCAGGGGACGCTTGACATTCCATCGTCTGCAGAGTAAGTGGGAAGAGAGCCACACTGTTTACTATTGCCACTAACAAGACGGTCATTTCCTCGGACTCCCTTGGAATTAGTCACATACCTGAATGCTCCGGTAGCAGAGACTCCGCCAACATGGACACTCAGGGTCAGGCAGCTCATTAGATCTCAAACCAAGTAAGCTACAGGAGACTTGTTCTATACAGTGACTAAGGGGCTGACTATGTCATCTTCCATTTACTATAAAACATCAAATGACACCACCCTCAAGGCAACCACCTCCATAGAGGAAGAACCATGAAACTTTCTTGCCCATTCCTCTGAAGCGTCTTGCACTGGCTACTGTCAGAAGCAGGATGTTGGCCTAGAGGGACCTTGGGTCTGGTCCAGTCTGGCAGTTCCTCTGTTCACGGAAGGGTGGTCATTTGCATTTGACTAATCTGATAATATTTAGCACTTACACAGGGCATCTCATCTGATGGTTTCAAAGTGTTTAGCCACGGAACAGGAAGTATTGTTATTAGAGCTTGTCCAAAAAAAAAAAAAAAAAAAACCAACAAAACAAAACAAAAAACGGGCGGGGGGGAGTGGGGCAAAAATTCTCACCCACATTTTTATCTATTTCTCCATTCCTCCACCTAACACAATACTCTCCATTTTAAAGATGGGCAAACTGACACCCAGACTGGAGAAATGACCCAAAGTCACACCGTAAGCCAGTAGCAGAGCTGGGAGTAGATCCCAGGTTTCCCAAGTCCAATCCAGGACCACCCTGCCTCTCATTCTCTAAACTTTAAGTTTACTGTCACTGATTGTTTCCTCATCACATGTGCTACACGTGCCAAGCACTCAGCAACACACGTAAATGTGCACACAAGAATGCAACTAAGGCTTGATCCAGAGATTAACCAGGAGAAACAAGGGTTAAAGCCAGGCAAACGAGCATGGCAGATCCCTCTCAACTGTTCCTGGCAGGGCTGCTCAGCTCAAATTCAGACTCAACTGAGAAATGTTAGCATAGTTCACCGGAATAATCCTCAGAAATTCGTTGCCATGTGCCTGGTGTGAAGGTGCCCCCTTTACAGCACTTGCAGCCTTGAAAACTAAGTCAGGCTGGAAAGTCAGAGGAGGGAAGAGACTGAACCAACCTCGCCCAACACCCGCTTCTCATCCACGGCAGCCATGTTGGTGTGTGCCCAGAGATACCTAGCACCTGACAATGTGGCCCTGGTCTATAAACAACGCCTGGGCAAGGGAACGAGCTGAAGCACAGCAGTAGCAATGGGAGGAATGGGGCTGCAAAGTGTAATGTCAAGTCTCCAGTATCAGCACTGGATTTAATAACCCACCACTTTGATTAAAGGCTGCTTTCCCTTGGAACCCCAGGCAGCGGCCTGTCATCACTGCAGGTCGGCGCCGATCCATTTCAGGACACCGCCATCTTGGGAATATTTTGGTGGTAGGGAGAAAGAAACACACTGGCAGAATAAAGTGAGTGCCTTGGACTCTGGACCTAGCGATTTTCCGGAGGGACCCAAAGCAACAGGGGCTGCAGCAAGGTTAGCGGAAAACCAAGGCTCCATTTTGTTGGGTGTTCTGGTGGTGGAGGGAGAGACTGAAGCAGAAGATAACACTTAACAATTACTATGATACACCTAATGGAAGGGGGACCCTCAGCAACACAAGTCTAATATTGGCATTTAGCTGGAAGATATTAAACCCACTTGGGCTACACAAACACCTAAACGTTGGTACCCCTCCTCTCCGACAGTCCCACCCCTAACTGCTTGAACCAGAGAACAGGGAAGGAAGTGTGGGCTAGAAGCCAGCCACTGCGCAGTTCTGCTCTGACACTGGCTGTCCCTGTGTCCTCAGGCAAGTCACTTACTCTCTCTGTGCCTGTGTTAACCCATCTGTTACTTGAGAAGAATACTGTTTTCCCGCTTCATAGAGTTGAAAGGATCAATGTTGTTTATATTCATTGCATTGTGGGCTGGGGCTAACTGGTTATAAGTGTACATGCAGTCATATGTCCTAGGATAGCCACTGCTGTTTAAAGCTTCCTCTGGTCCTGTGGCAACCTGAGTCCATCATGGTCAAGTTTAACCCAGTGTCCACTGATGCTTCTTAAAGCACAGCCCTGTGGGACACAGATGGACAGAAAAAACCCCCAGACAGATTAAAGACAACCAGAGGGACCGAAGAGTCAGTGCTGCAGGCCATGTGCTGTATTACATCCACCCTTCCCTTTACTAGTGAGAGAAGCAGATTAAATCCTCATTCTGATTCCATGTAACATGGCTAGCCAGCCAGGGCAGCGCAATGTGTGTCTGGATTAACATCCCAATCCAGAACACACCCACATCTTTGATGTCCTGTCCTTACATCAAACGCAGGGTTTAAAAAAAACCGAACGATGAACCTTTTACCTAGCTTCACACTACAACCACCCCACAGATCCCCTTCGCCCCCATCCTGCTCTCATTTTACTTCTCCACTGGCCTGGAAAAAGTATTCTCCATGCTCCTCACTCAGACCCACAATGGAGAGGAGAAAAATTGTCATTGCTATGGTGTCTTTTGGCCATAACCTGCAGTGCTCTTCTTCCTACTTCAGTGAAGTTTTCTACAACTGAGTCATTTTTTCCCTCTCCTTTGAGAGATAAACCCATCAGCCTCCCTGGCATTTCAGTGGAATGTATTGCAGGGACACCAGAGAGTCTGGGAAATTTAACCCCTCGTGGGGAGTGCAGGCTTGGCAAGGTGGAACAAGCTCCAGATCTGGATGCTCCTCTTTTTGGAAGCAGGAACCAATTTGCACCGTTAACTCTTTGAAGAGATCGGTGTCCCCTTTGGAAAGGTCCTATAGAGCAGTGGTTATCAACCAGGGGTCCAGGGCCCCCTGGGGGGCTGCGAGCAGGTTTCAGGGGGGTCCACCAAGCATGCCCAGCCTTAGACTCACTAGAGCCCAGGGCAGAAAGCCAAAGCCCCGGCATGCAGCACTGCAGCCCGGGGCCCCGAGCCTCACCACCCAGGGCTGAAGCCAAAGCCTGAGCAACTTTAGCTTTGTGGTGCCCCTGTGGCGTGGGTCCCCAGTGGCAAGGGTCCCATTAATTGCCCTGCTTGTTACCCCTTAACGCCGACTTGGCTTTTATATGCAGAAAAGCAGTTGTTGTGACACAGCTGGGCCGTGGAGTTTTTATAGCCTACTGGGGGGGGGGGGGGGGGGGGGGGCCTCAGAAAGGAAAAGGTGGAGAACCCCTGCTCAGAAAATGAGTATCTTTCTACAGGCTTTTTAATCATCCTATAGAATTTAATACCAAATTTTGTCTCTCTTCTAGGGAATTGCACAGATTAGGTCAAAAATAAGCCTGTGGAAAGAATCTCAATTGCTACCGAATTCCATCAGGTTTAGTGTGTCAACCCTCTTACGGTCTACAGGAATTTTCCACAGGTTAGCAGCTTGTTCTATTGCCAGCAGCCGGAGGCACCCCAGCTTCTCAGCAAACGGGGATTTAGGCAGCACTTGAGTGAGAGGGAACAGCACACGGCCCTCACTCCTGCAAGCTGGATGGGCAAGCGGGTGAGCACAGAGCTCCACAGACATCAAGACAGCAATAGTGGCTTTCTGTCACCTTTCACCCCTGGATTCTGGGGGTGCTAGGGGCTGATTTGGGGATGGCAAGGACTGCTCTAACGTACATCCTGACTGCAATGGACCCCAAAAGACCCTCTAGCAACCCAGAATATTCAGAGGGCAGAGTGATGCGGCCACACCTTCCCTTTGCCAGGCAGGCCCTTGTGTGGAGCCTACAGGGCTCCTTTGCCAGTTCTGCTGGGGAGATTAGGCTGGTTTCCAGCCCCCTTACACAGCCAGAGCAGCAGAAAGGGGCAAGCCGCAGCCCAGAATCAGGGCCCAGGTCTCTGAGGGTCTGTCTACACTCCAGCTGGGAGCAAGCATCCCAGGCCAGGTAGACAGACTTGCACTAGTAGGGCTCGAGCTAGCATGCTAAAAAATAGCAGCGTGGATGTTGGGGCTCCAGTGGTGGCTCAGGCTAGCCGGGGGCAGCGGGTCGAGAGCCTGTACTGTTGCCCAATCCGAAAGGTGCACACTGCTATTTTTAACAGGCCAGCTCGAGCCCCACTAGCGCGAGCCTGTTTGCCCAGGCTGGGAACTAGCTCGCAGCTGCAGTGTAGACAGACCCTAAAATAAATGGCTGCTTTATCAACCTGCTGTGCTGTGCAGCCTCTTCTGTGCAAGGAATTCTGTAACTACGTGGGGGATGTGGCCAAAAAGTTTGCTTTACAGGCCAGGCTCCTGCTGGTTGCACTGGCTGCCACCATCGCATAACGGAGGAGCAGGTAGAGGCCTTTGGGGGGAGGGGGGATCTCAAGAAAAATGGTAGCTAGGAAAGAACGAGCCGAGTGAAACACAGGGCAATTTGACAGGAGCGTCTCCTCCACTGTGCACAGCATGAAGGTGAATCAGGACTACGAAGTATTTACAAAACTAAGACAAGTGAGGGAGGAAATTTCAGGCCGTTTTATCTACTACGTTAAAAAAACAAAACAAAAACCCTAGGATAAAGCTTCTCTCTCTTCCGATCTGAGAGGGAAACCCACGCGCTGACCCGTAAATGCCAGGGCAGTGAGCCTCGCTAGGAAATCCCAGGGGCAGGCATCTGTGTATTAAAAGCACCTTTTCTCGCCAGGTGTGTGGATTGGTTTTAAACCCTAGTTGTAGATCTTAGCTCACATCTTTTACCAATTACTGCCAATGCTCTCAGGAGGGGCCAGCTGTTATCGCACTCCCGGTGACTTGGCCGAGCTGCATGTGTTTTAGGATGATAGAATTGTTTCCCATGTACTCTCATAACTAGGGCTCTACCAAATTCATGGACCGTGAAAAGCACGTTACAGACCGTGAAATCTGATGTTCCCCATGAAATCTGGCCTCCCCGAGAAATCTGGCTATTGTAGGGGAGAGGCAGGGCTAGTGCCACCCTAGCTGGGGGTTTCTACTGTGCGCCAGACTCCAGATGCTAGTCCTGGCTGGGTTGGGGAGGGACGGGACTCCCTCTTCCCCTGCATGGGGCACTCCCAGAGCTGGATCAGACCCACCTCCGGGAACCTCCCGCACCTGCAGAGCGCCGCGGCCAGCAGCAGCACAAAAGTAAGGGTGGCAATACAACCCCACCCCACACACAATAGCCTTGCTCCAGATGCTCTACCGCCCCCACCCCCTTTTGGGTTGGGATCCCCATGATTACAACACCATGAAGTTTCCGATTGAAATATGTGAAACTGTGAAATTAACCATTTAAAAAATCCTCTGACTATGAAATTGACCAAAATGGACCATGAATTTGACAAGGCCCTACTCATAACAGCAGAGACCAGGTTCTTCTTCCAGGCGTAGACTGGATTAGATATAATGGAGCAGTGATTATCCTCCACCCTCATACCTCGCTGCTGTGGCAGCCACTGATAAGCGAGTCAGGCCTGCCATTACAAAATGGAGTAGCTAAAGGTTTTGCTCTCTTGCCCTCTGTCAGGGATCTACATGTTTGTTCCTTGCTGGTGCTGCGCTGAACAAGGCATTTCTAAATAGCAGCCATGCTGGTGAGGGTGTGGTGGTGGACAGGGATGGGGGAAGGAAAGGCAGGCTGCAGGAGCGAGGTAACTTCTCACTGGCATTAAAGATCTACCATAACCCAAAATAGCATCTGTTCCACTGGGTAAACTTCCCGCTGCTCCGATCCAACCTTTAGTTCTGGCAGCAATAAGTTCTCTGTGGAAAGGGAGAATTACAGGTCACCTGCTGTATTAGAGCATACCACTTATTCAACTCCTCCAAACCCAGGTTCAGAGTGAATTCCCATATAAACAGCAACTCAACAATGCAAAAAACATTCCTCCTTGTCCTTCATTGCCCCACACAGCGAAGCCAGCATGAATTAAGACCCAACTCCTCCAGTGGCTGCTATTACCATACTTACAGGCAAAGTACTGCCAAGGCTCATAGGTAAGTCCAAAATCAGTAGATCGCTCCAGCACCCAGAGGTCCGGACGAGGGGAATTGGCAAATTTGATCAGGACGTATGCCACGTGGAACAGCTGAAAGAGACAAACATGTGGTTAGGTTGGTGCTCAAGGCAGCACTAAAAAAAGAGAGGACTGGTGTGACCCATGGTGGCACCTGATCCCTTCCCACCTTGGAAATAAAGAGTGGAGCAAAACTGTCTGCTCCCACGTGGATCACTATGCAACGTGGATGCTGGACAGAGCCATGGCGAGGGCAAGATGTTCTCAAGATTGGACGGGTCAGATTCTGGTTATGGGGAGCGTTCAAGGACAGCATCTTCCCAGCTGGAATGGGACTGAATGCAGCAGGGCAGTATCCTGCACACGGTTCAGAAAGTCCAAATTCACCCCATCAAAATTCAAAGATCTGCCTGTCAAAATAACCACTCCAAGGCAGCTTCTGCATTACACACTGGTATGAGCAGGACAGCCACCCACACTGTATCAGCTCAGTGCTCGGAGGACTTTCTTCTCCAGGGCTGCAAATCACCACATTTTACAAGCCTGATTGAATGCTTAGCGCTCTCATTGGGTTTCCTGCAGTTCACAATGGCAATAATTCAAAGATGGAAAGCCCAGGGGCTTAAATCAGTAATTATCCTCATAAATAATAAAAATAAAAATATATATATATAAAAAAACCCCACAGGGACAGGCTCCAGCAAAGCGTATGTTCCCCAGTCTGATAAATCAGCTGGAATTTACTTGGGGGGGGGGGGGGGCGGTCTGATAATGTTCAGTATGAAAGGAGATCATAATAATCTACTCCCTTCCCTGTGAGAAAGAGTCTCCAAAAAAAAAAAAAAAAAAAAAAAAAACGAACATCTCTCTTCCTTCTGTAGCTCCTCAAGTCTACCCTGGGATACCAAAAGATCCTCTGAAGAGATTTAGAGGATTGACCCGAGTACTTATCTTCCCTCAGTCCTTAAATCACATACAACTCCCACCCGACTCAATGTGAACGGAGCACAAATGGAGCAAAGGCCTCTGGGGCATGGGACGAAAGGAGCTGAATCATAGCTAAGGTAGCACTGGGCTGACGTTTAGCTCCCCAATCTGTACTGCTCACAAATAGGCAGTGCTAACAGTCATGGTCACCTGTACCTCCCACCGAGAAAGCCCATCTTGGCTTGAACCCGGAGTCTGGCAAATGCTTGGCCATGAGAGACGAGCTTTGAGATGTGCTCAAGAAAGGTTGTGGGGGACTGGGAAGCTTTTATCCTATCCATGATGCTGTCACAGACTGCTAGGAGATATCGATCTGGTAAGCATCATTCCTTTTGGCTGCTTGTTAGACAGAGACCATATCATAAAACCCTGCCCTTGAGACTTGTACCGTTCCGTGCCGGTCAGTCCTACATCCACCCAACCAGAGAGACAGCTGGGTACAAGCGAAGCCCAGAACAGCTTCTCTTCCAGATGCACCAGGTTCAGGAGAGCAGGCAGAGAAGACCTTTCCGGTTTCGGCTTGCCTAATTGCACTGGGCTACTCCCAATTAGTCCGGACACTGATTTATGCAGCTGCGTCCTTGCCAAGAATGAAATAAATATACTCTTTGGACAGCTAAAATGTCAGTGCTAGAAAGAAACAAAAGCTCAAGCAGAAATTCCCCTCCCCAGCTGGCACCAGCTCACTCCAAGAATCCCCACTCTATCATCCTGTCAAATGGTGATCTTTACAGGCAGATGAAGCTCTCCTGTCAGGCAAAATTCTTAGCATCAAACACACCACAAAGGGCATCTCATGCTTGCAAGAGGTGCTGATTTGCAGCTCTGGGGTCCCTCCAGGCACAGAGCTGGCACAATATGGGCAGCTGACCTGCCAATGCCAATCTGTGTCTACTTGACTAGGAGGAATCACCTCTAGGACTGAGAGAAGAATGAAGACTCCATAACCAATTAGTCCTTCTACTGAGACTGCCAGCAAGGGGCCCGAAGTGGTAGCCAGCGTGTTGCGATTTTCTGTGCACTGGTAAGTCCCAGCACCAGTCACACCCCCAAGCCACACAGCAGCCACTTGGTATCAAGAATCACGTGCTTTGAAAACAGCTGTAGCCTGCCACAGGTAGTTTCTTAAGGGAGAAAAGAAAAAGACCAGAGCCAGGGAAGAGGCAACCAAGTCTCCCAAGCTGTTCATAAAACACACTTCCTTGGGAGAGACCAGGGTTTGGTGGGATCTGGCACGACCGTCCTCATGACAACGGGAATGTAATGCAGGTCTTAACAGACAGCCCTGGAGATTGAAGCATGGGCCATGGCAGTGCCAGCTTCCCCAGCAATGGGTCTTGGGGCTGGCCGAGTCCCTAGCCTGCCCCCAACTGAGCACACAAAGCTAGAGTTAGCATCCAAGCTTGCCCCCTCCCTGGGGGTTGGGCTTTATTGACAGCTTGGAAAGAACACCACAAAATAAACTTCCACCTGAACCTGCCTCTTCCTAGGGCTCCAGTCAAGATCCCCCGCTGACTCAGAGAATGGCTGCTCCCCACCCACCGCAGCAACCTTAATGCAGGCTGGTAGCACCTGAATTTCAGATGACTCCTCAGAAGAGCCCTGCATTCCTATATACAAGGTTTGCCATTCTGTCCCTTGCCTAGACTGCCTCCTGGACGGCCTGCTGCTATGGGTAAGAGGATACTCCCATCATCTCTTGTCGTTCCTTCAGTCCTAGGTGCCCTCATGGTGATGGCCAACAAGCCCTATAATTGACATGGTGCTTTTGGAGGACAAGGATACCTGCTCACTGACAACCGGACTGAGGACCGTATCCATTTCCCAAGGCAGGATTTGAGCTTGATGCCTACAAGTAAAAAACTCTGGGGCAGATCCTCGGCTGGCATAGAGTGTTACAGCTCTGCTGAAGACAATTTATACCAGCTGAATGTCTGCCCCTCTACAGCCCAATGGCAATCTCCAGCTCATTCCCCCACAAACCTCTAACATAACTCAGTATCTCCTCGTTTAAGACAAACCCCTCCAAGTTCTCCCTAAAGCCCAAATAGCAGAGGGAGCTGAGGGAATGGCCTGTGGGAAATGCACACCAATTAAATCAAAGTTACGACTCAAACAAACTAAGATTTATAAATGGCCACCCAGTGCAAGTGCACGTTATCTCTGCGAAAACAGCACCAAAGCTGAAAGATGAAACACACTTTTCACATGGCTAAAGCAAAAACCTCACTTAGATACAGGCCCAAGTTCCTCTCTATGGTTCATGCATTTCCAGGATATGTGAGACTAAGATCACAACGAGGGACAGCGTTTTCTGACCACTAACTCTTGTAACCAAGCTGTTATTTATTAGTGAAGCCCCAAAGGCCAGGCTTTCAGTCAGCTGCTTTCCCTCCAGGATCAGTTCTCACAGGTTTACATCTGTTTCTTGGCATGGGAAACATGGCTGAGTACCAGCCAATGAAGTTATGCATTCCCCTCTGTTATAAATCCGTCTCCAGCTTTATTCTTCGGGGGATAAATTAATGTTCCCACTGGAATGCAACATGGCTTTTGGCTTGACCAGATTGGCTGTAGAGTTCCAAGGTATCCAGAAGCATGCTGGACGGCAGCACTAGGAAAGCAGCTGTGCGAAGCTCGCAATTCAGAGAGACAGACGGGCCCAAGTTCTCTTTAGTCGGTGTCCTCCTGCAAGTGAGACAGGCGTGACGTAGCAGCCTGGCCCTGAGGCCGGGAACTAGGAACTCCCCAGGTCTAAACCCAGATCTCATACTGAATTGCCATAGCTTTGGCAAGTCACTCAGGGTCTCATTTTCAGCTAGCGAGCACCCACAGCTCTGAGGTCAAATACTCACGGCCTGTGAAAAATAACAGCCTTAACTTCCTAATGCACTAGCCTCCCCATATACCCAATGGGGATAATACCCACCTCACTGGGGGTATGACAGGGATTAGTCTGTTATTTATCTGATAGTAGCACCTGTGAGCCCCATTGTGATAGGTGCTACACACACAGAGAACTAAGAGTCCCTGCCTCAAATAACTTACAACAAGGTAAGGATAAGACTTAAGTACAAGTCTGCCTGTAGCCACCTGTTGTCTGACACAGACTGCCAGCGCTTGGGGCAGGGACTGTCTTTTTGTTCCATGTCTGCATGGCCCATAGTACAAAGGGGTCCTGGGCCATGACCAGGGCTCTGAGGTGCTACATACTACAAATCGTACATCATATTAACAACGAGGGACAACAGGTGGATACAGGCAGACAGGGCAGCCCGAGGAAACGAAACAATACCAATCAGCATGACAGGCACTGGTCTCAGAGCACTAGCTCAGTAACGTGCTTTAGCTTAAAGCACACATTTTCAGAAGGGTGTCCGTCTGAACGACGGGGCCTAGAAATCCTGAGGTACATTATCCACTGTATCTCCTGTGGGACACCCAAAAAAACACTGGCCACTTTTGAAAATGTAGGCTTAGCTTCCCTTAATCTTTCCCTGCCTCAGTTTCCCCCTTTGTAAAACAGAGAGAATATCCATCTCACCGGGATGCTGACACGTTTCACTCTAAGGAGACTTCGTATTGCAAGCAGGAGCCTGGGAGCCGCGAGCCTGTTCTGCTGCAGCCATGCTGCTAGCGGGAGTGAGCTAGCAATCAAAGCTACCTCGCGTATGCCTCCACGTGCTGCAGTACAGACACACCCAGAGCGTTTGCAAATTGCTTTGAGATCCTTCCAGGAAAGGTGCTATCGAAGGGCCAGCTGTTTTTCTTAGCCAGGCATAGTCTTTTTGAGACCAAGGTACGTGTTTCTGTCCTTCCGTTCAAGGAGAATGGGCCGAAGCAAAACTTCAAGAACAGACAACGTTGGTATCTTTGGTATTTATCTTCCCACCCCCAGAGGTGGCCAGTTCCACGGTGACAGGCAGCAGAACGCTGCAAGCCCCCCACAGAAGCCAATTCACTGCTCTCCACTTTCACACTGGGACAGTAACATTTGCAATTACAGGCACAAGAGACCCATCCTTGACTCACAAGTCACCCTTGTTCCCTGCTCCAGTGTTACAGATGCGAAGCTCCGCACTCCTGGATGGTGCCGACTACACTACAATCAAATCTGTCTCTGTGTGTCTGTGTGTGAGACTACGCACAAATGTTACACAGCTCTCCCTCAACCCCACGCCTTGTTTAAAGTGAAAATGACAGCAGAAAATGAAAGAACACTCCTGGCTGCAAGCTGTATTGTTCCAGAAGCATGGGAGCTGTCACAAGTAAGTCAGTCAGGAGGCCCGTGATCTCTGACAGCAACCCCTTACATTTGTGGGGGAAAAGGTTTACTAGTCTCAATTAATCAAAAGCCATCTGAGCAGTTTTGCATGCATGACGCACAAACCCACCACTCGATTTCTCTCTTCTGCAGAAGCAGATTTTGCCAGCAGTGTGGGCACAATTGTCCCAATTTTTTCAGATGCCAGCAAGAATCCCACTCACGTAGGACGGGCAATATAGCAGAGCCTGGACCTGCTGTTATGGCGAGGGGAATTTTACCATATAATGTCTCATGCCTCCCTGCCATTTTTAAAAAACAAAACAAAACCAAAACATGAAACGTAAGACTGAGGTCCTAACACTAAGATCCCCTTTTAGTATGAGCCATGGTGTCCTAGCAAAATCCCAGTTCATGTATTGACATTCCACCTCTAAGTTCCCCCTGCACTTTCAAAATGACACAGCATTCTTCCACTGCTCAAGTTAAACAATTGCGTAGCATTGTTGTGCACTATTAAACTGCTGCTTTCCCCCCCCCAAAAGTGGCTGCACTTTAGTGGCAGGATGTAGTGGTCCCTATGCTGTATATCCAATCCTCACCAACCCCAAGGTATTATGAGGCTTAATAGCATTTATTAAGCTAATTGAATTTCTATAGCACATTTTGCATCTGAGTATCTCTAAACATCTTCATCATCAGAGCTCTCTCTCTTGCAGGAGCCATTCTTGTTCATGTTACAGAAAATTTACAGGATTCTGTGACCTTGGCAAACCCAGACACTAAACTGTGACATGCAGCTCAGTGCAATGGTGTGACATCTTGTTAAATCTGGTGGATTTCGGCCCTCCTATTTTTCTGAACATGAAAGGCTGCCGGGAAAAAGAAAAGCAAAATGACTGTATCAAGTACGTATGTTGAGAAAGTTATAAAGATGGTGCAGTAGCTCTAAAAATGGAGAGAGAAAGTTGGCAAGAAAATCTTTTAATTCCATATTTAGTCCCAATACATTTCTGCCCAACCACCATAGAAAGAGAAACTCAGTAGTGTTTTTCCAAGAAGCTTTATTTAGCTCATATTATCAGTCAGATGAATAAAAACCCTCTATACTCCCAGAGTCCTGGCCAATTTTTTTTCCTCCATAGAGAAAGGGGTTGCCGTGCCAAGTTTAGTGCATACGCTCAAAAAAAACCCACACACACTGATCTCATTGCATCTGGCACATGTTTTATGGAGTCGGGGGGAAAGATTCAACCCTAGAGTAGAAGCTTTGGTGACCTGCAACACCGGAATGAGGTTAGCAGCAGAGCAGTGGTCCAAGCAATAGCAAACACTGATCCACACAATCCTCTCCCTTAGGCAATTGGTGCTGTTGTGGGAAGAGCTGGGTGCATTTTTTTCAGAAAATATTAAATTTGCTTTTAAAAAAATGCATTTTTCACACACAAACTATTGGCAAGTTTGGGGCAAATAGTTTAGCTTTTAAAAAAAGATTTTTTTTCCAAAATAATTGTAGCTGTTCATTTCAACCCTTTCAAAATGAAATGTCTTGCGTGCTTTTCAATCCAAAAAGGATAATTTTTGTTTTTCAGTTCAGTGAGAAAAAAAAAAAAAAACTGCTTTGGTTTGAAACGAACCATCCCCCCCCGATTTTTCAGTTCAGCTCCAAACCAGGAAAACAATTCTATGCTCAGCTCTGCTCATGGGGTGGAGCAAGGGAAAAAAAAGAACAAAATGAGTAATACTGAAATGCAGTCACATTATGCACCTATTCAAGCACCTCACTGCTCAGGAAGTTGGTCTCATCAGAGCTTGGCTAAAGATTAACCTCCAAAATACTGGGACAATCCTTAAGGAGGATGAAGGAAGTCTATGGGGTACAGTCTGGAAAAATCACACTAGAGATCTGGCTTGGGTTCATAGGCAAGAATTATATTTTTGGACTAGGAGGCGGCCACCAACTTGTCCATGATACAGAGTCACTATATACCTTGACACAATATGGATGTCTTTGCTCAGTGAGGTGCCCAGACCAGGATAGTAGTGGTGAGGATGGGAGGTTTACTGGCAGAGTGCAGGATGAAGCCTGAGCATCATGTGTAGCAGGGATGAGGGGCTCTTATTGGACGGAGCAGCTAATTTACTAACAAGACAGAATGCACGGGTCTGTACGCAGTGCTATACAGCTGCGGCAGCAGGTAAGTCTATCAGAGACAGACCATTCAAGTATGCCGGACAATGTTAGATTGTTATTTAGATCACATCAGACATGTGCACAGTCCTTAGCAGAACACAGCTCAGACTAGTCCCTGACCTAAAGAAACTACCAGCTAAATTGGACAGAATCAATATGACTAAAGGAGTAGCCTTCAGGATAGACTATGACTTATCTGCTTCTATCAGCAATGGACAGCTAAACAAACAGCTGGTTTTTAAGGAAAGATGTGAACGAGGTGGAAGATGCTCAACCCATAGGAACTGGGAACTCAAGAAGAGGCTGCACCCAAGGAAACTCTAAATTGAAAATGGGATAAGGTGATGATAGAACCAACTGACTCAGGGTAGCCTTAGATTTCTACTGTAGCTCTACCTCACTTGGGCTAGCTGTAGTACACTTCTGCGGGACATTTTCATGCTCTGTTGTGCCTGCTACATTTGTCACCGATGAGCTTGTTCTTGATGGATGGCACAGATTTTTTTTTTAAGAGCAATGAAGTTATTATTAAGAGCAGCATTACGTAGGTTTGGTAGGTGGAAGGGAAGTTCTGTGAAATCTTTGACCAGGAAATCATGACAGACACTGGTGCACTTTAATTAGCAACCAATTCTCTTTCCAAATAGTAACATTTTTATCTCTGACTGAGATTGCACTTATCAGCTCTGCATCACAATCATTTACAGGCCATTCAAATACATGAAAAGATGGAACAAGTTCAACATCCTACAGAGGATGAGATACTGATGAGGAGGAGCCAAGCAGCCTTGTCCGCGATTAGAACCCCTCTGAAATATAATTCCAACTAATTACTCCTCCACCTGACAGCTCTGAGGTTTTGATGAGTGAAACCAGCACACCATGAATCAGCAGCAAATCCACCCACTTTTGAACCATAAATTCTTGGGTCTGAATTAGCAACTTCCTGTTTGTCCCTCAAATGAGGGAGAGGCACAGGAGTGTTCAGAAATAGCAATCGTTAATGAGAAGTCTGTACTGCTTTTTATTCCCCTCGCCTCTACATGGGGAGTTATTTTGTAATAGCTATTCCTGATTAAGCTAATTCAGAATAAAATGCTCTTATTCTAGAATACGAGCATCTGCACACTGCGTTCATCAGGAACAGTTAATCTCCTTTAAATTCACCCAATGCCTTATTGCAGATTAATTTCCATGTGTAGACAAGCCCTAAAACATGACTTCAGTTTCCCGGCCATTGAAGATGAATGGGAAAATGCCACAATGAACTGGAACGAGAAACACAATGAAATTCTTTTGTGACATTTGGTTTTATTAATGACCTGAATACACACCCATACTGCACTTGCATTAGCAAAAGATCTATTCAGTTGCACTTATTACACATAAACCATCTCACAAAAGGGGAGGAATTGAGAGAGACTTACTTTAATGGCTGGCTCACAAACAGGACAAGAGACCTACTACTAGAATTCGCTGCTAGAGGAGCTGTGGTTCTGAAGCTAGAGTAGGGTTCTAATCCCAGCTCCCGACTGCTTGTGATTATGTAGTAGCTGTGTATGTTTTTCCACAGCACCTGAATTTGTTACCACGAATTAACAGAATAGCATCCCGCAGGAAAAACAGGTTGGTTTCTACTTTGCTGTTGCTAGATCTTCTTGGGGTATGCACAGACGTACACTGTTACAGACCAGAGCCCCTGAAGAGCCACAACAGAGCATGAGCCACTTAAAGGGCGTTTAAAAAAAATGACTGAGGCTTTTGTCCCCTCCTTATTTAAAGGGCCCATCTCCTGTTTAAAGGCCCACAGAAAGTGGAGTTCAGCCACCCTGTTCTACACTCACAGCAACACCCTGGGGGCTGCAGAAGGCCCCCCTGAAGAGCCATAATGGGGCACAGGGCCACACAGACCAAGCTCGGACACTCGCAGCAGGAAGAGGCCCATGCCATGGTTGGAGAGTCCACAAACTGCATACCCACTGGGGGGAGGAGGAGAAGCAGCAGCCTGCAGCTACGGCCTTATAAGGGGCTGCTCCCCAGACAAAGAGGGGTTCTGCAGGCCCCAAAAATCTGGAAAGAGGCTGCAGCACATATACCCTCCAACATAAATAGTAGCAAATACAGACAATTCATAACCAAACTGGCCTGATCTTGGGCTCTCTCTCATAGACAAATATATTGGTCAGGTGCAGAGGTACTGTGAAGCCATAGCATATTTGCCTTTCTTTTTATATTTGACTTTCTCTAGCTCAGTAATGTGCCCCCTTCCTCCCCCTCTTTGTACCTGGGCCTTTTATCCTTTCTTCTCATTGATCAGTTTACATATCTGTCACAGCAAAGTCTCCTTACCAATCTGCTTGACTTCCTGCAGTCATTTGACCATCAAGAGGCAGCCTCATTTATTCTTTGCCCCAGAGGACTCAGACCTTTTTCAAAATATTTTCTGGAGTTGTTGCTGATAGATACGCATAGATGGTTTCCGTTGACACAGGAAAATATTTCTGAAGGGCTAGATTGTGTGTTTTTCCAGGTTAGTGAAAACTCATTTTCACCCTCGTCATTTTTTGTTTTTGTCCTTTTTAAGAGAAAACATTTAGGCTCTGTTCCCGCAACCAAACACTTGCTCACAAATAACTTTGTGCATGTGAATGGTTCTATTAGGACTACTCCGGTGTGTATTTGAAAGGTCGGGACCCTATTGTGTAAACACACACGTGCACACACACTCTCGCTCACTACTGTTTCTTTCTCTTACCCAGAACACATGGTCCCTCTCAAATTTATAGGTGTGTCCAAATGTCATGATAGGAAAAAAATGAGGTTTCTGCCATCTGGAAGGCAGGGATCAGTGCACAGCAGTTACAGGATGTGGCATAAGTAGCTCGCTTTTAGATAAAAGAAATTATCCCCAGTTAAATGATTTTTAGGAGCAAACTTTTCAAAGCAACGACAAACGCTCTTTAAAGGTGGTTACAAAGTCCACTGTAGCTCGCCCTGCCTTCTGCCCATACACACAAAACCCTTTAATGTACCTCATATCCCTCCCAGACAGAAACCAGAACAACATTCCTGAGAAGGTGAGCTAGTTCTTATCTTTCTACGGTAGGTTAATTATGGAGGAATCTAGCCGGACTGAAATACAGTCAAATCTCTTTTCCTCTATTTCCAGGAGAGCGCTAGGGATCCTATCGATACTGAATATCGCCGTCACTGTTTCCATGGCTCAGCATGAGCAGAGGAGTCTTTTTACTGCTAGGGTTTTGGTTAGGGCTCATTCGGCATGCCATAGGGACAAAAATCCCTTCCATAAAAATACAAGGCTACTGCTATGTTCAGGGGCAAAACCGTGTATAATCCATCACCCCCCTGCAGTCAGTGGCTCCTTTTCCCTCTTGAGCACAATGGGATATGGCCACTTCCCCAAGAGAAACAGAGCACTCAGATTAGGGAGGAAAGACGTCCGCAGTTTAACAAGGACTGGAAGGACTGTTTCACTTGAATGGAACAAGGCCTTTTGCCTAAAATTAGTGGGAAGAGGGTGTGATATGAACAATGGTCCCAGCACCCGTACCAGGCTCTTCCCAGCCCACGAGCCCCAAGGCACTTACTTTGTTTCCGCAATTAATATTTAATAAGAAGCCTTTATTGCTCCTGCAGAAATTTAAGAACGCTTCATGTGCTCTTAACAATATGGTCTTTTAAGCACCACAAGCAGAGAGAAGGGACAATGGGGCGTAATGGCCTTTGCAGAAATTCAGGAGATACATGCTTTGTAATTTAAAATTAATTAGCGCAAACACCTGGTCCTCAGGGAGCTCTGAAGCTTCTCTCCAGTGCCTGAAAGAGGGAAGCAGATAAGAGACGGGAAAAGAGCACAGGCAAAAGCCTTGTCAGTATTGCGCAGGAGCTCTCCTGGGAGCTGAAAAAGTGAGGTACTTAACCAATGCCGAGTCTGGGATAAACTGGGAATAGAATTGGGACCACGCTGCAAAGTTTCAAATAAACTTTTCGGTTCTGTTTTTATTGGCCTTCTCGTTAACGAACTTATAGGGATCCCATTTTCAAGCTTTCCTCAACACCCAGAGGCCTAGAAGCTTTTTTCTTTCTTAAAATGAAAATTGAGACTATCCCATAACCAAATGACTTTAGGAGCCGAGGCTTTAAAAGAAAAACACTTAAGAACACGAGACTTGTGTGTCTAAAAACCACAAGTTGGCAGCACAGATCTGAATACCGTATTTTAATTTACCTATACCATAAAAAATGATCCATTCCTTTTCTATAAATAGCTGAACCCAGCCTAAGACAAGGTAAAGCATTTCCCAGCAAGAGCATATATATTAATTCCAAAGAGAATGATGGATTTCATACACAGGCTTCTGTTCTTCACAGCAGCTTCTCTCCATAAGAGTCAGTTCTTCTACAGATTAGTGCAGTGTACATTTCCGGCCAAAAATAGTCTGAAAACTAGATCTGCAGCACCTGACTGAGCTGGGACAGATCGGTGCCATCATAGTTCGGCTGGGCAAGCCTGAACAGCATTAAGTCATTCCAAGTCCGTAGGAAGCTTAGTTTCCCAGGCTACGTTTGGCAGGGGTGTTTGATGTGCAGTCATTCAATCAGCTGACCCTTGGGAGAACACAGGGAGGTGTAAAACACTGAATAGCCTCCATACAGGCTGCTACCTCCAGTAGAGTGCATAGGTTAGATTTGTGGCTGTCACACAGATGAGTGAGGTTGCAATGAGTGTCGTATGGGTGCTTAATTACACGTATTTTATACAAAGTCACCAGCTGGAGGGGAGGTGGATGCCCTGATCTTGCAGACACTGAAGCATGTGCATAACTTGACATACAGGAGGCCTTATGCTGAGCTCAAAATTAAATGGTCTTTGTTTGGCAAACACTGGCCATGTCAGTCTCTGACTGCAGCCAAGCAAGTGTGCGCCAAAGGCAGCAGCATAAACTACTGGTCACTTTTAAACAGGACTCCGGAAAAAAAAAAATACACTGCTCAGAAACATTGTTTATTTCAGTGCAACTTAGAAGGAGGGCAGTAGTGAGATGTCCTATTTATTTAGATACATAAAAACATGCCTATCCCAAGGGGCCTTTCATTGTAAATAAACAAAATAATCACATAAATGGACTGAACCAACAACTGCACCTACCAGCCTCAAGCCAGAAAACAGCTGAGTAAAGACAAAAATCAAGCAATATCTATCCCTTATCAGATTGGCACTGTAAGCCTGAAACATGTACACAAGTTTTCATCTCGCTGTGGAAAGGTGAAGTGGGTCCTGTTCACTTGCTGTGGCAGGTGACTCCTTACCTCACTAGGATATAAGGGAGGATCTCTAGTGAGGATCTAGGGTGCAGGCTGAGGTGTCAGAAGGAGGAGCCGTAAGAGCAGCCCAGCCCAAGGAGAAGGCTGGAGCATAAAAGAGATGGGCCCTAGGTGTATCCTAAAGCTGCCAATTCAAGCTGTATCAGATCAAACAGCTGCAAAATTGAGAATTCCTCATGGAGGACAATGCGCTGGCTGCTTCCTCCCTCTTTATACTGAAGAGGCCACTGCTGGAGCAAATCCACCGACTGCAGCTTGTTCTGAGAGATAATATCAGTCTAGAAGCCAGAGCCCATGGGCTGACCAGTCACATAGGGAAAATGTAACCCCATGGTACTAGGCTGAAACTATCCTGTCTAATCTTCTGCAGAGACACTGGTGCAAAAGTGGGTTACCAGTCTGATGTGGTAGCATTATACACACACTTTGCACTGGTGTAAGTCACTGTACAAGGGCAGGCCACATTGACTTGAGTCCACTGGACTTACACCCATGCACCAGGATGGAATTTGGCTCACTGAGCACATTCTAGGCCTGACGCTCCACTGCCCTGCACCCTATGCAAACAGTCACACTTGTGCCAGGTGGGGCTAAAACGCTACCAGTCAGCATACTCCACTTACTCCCATAAGTGGTAGCTTTTCTACTCTCACTTTGCACAGGTGTCAGTGGTATCGCAATGTACAACCCAACATAGAATCAGGTTTCCTCATACCCCAGTAGGTATGTGGTGCTGTCTCCATTTTACAGATGGAGAGAAAGAGCAGAGCAATGAAGTGAGTTGCTCGAGAACACAGGAGAGTCAGGATTAGAACTCGAGTCCACAGCTCCCATGCCATGCTCAATCCAAGCCTCATGACCAGACCCCTGGCAGGGCTCAACTGATTCACAGCAAAACCAGAAATCCCCCTAACTCGGGAGGTGGGAGGTTAGCTATAAATTTGGAATGCAGCCCAGGTAGAAGCTGGGACCAGATCAAAGCAAACCAGACAGACTAAACAGGATCGAGTGTCAAAAACATGAAATCTGTGGTTTTTATAAGAAACTGGGTGAAATGCAGTTACAGCTGAGGTTTGCTTTGACATGTGGGGTCTGTTGGACCCCAAAGGCTATGGGGTGCAACTGCCACTCCGTTCAGAACCTCAAGTATGCAACCATCGAATGGACTGATAGCAAAAATAATGGTCACACCAACACCTGTGACACATGGCTCTCCATGGGTGTGTCAGAGCTCCATCTTAAAAGGTCTCCTTTAAGGAGGATGCATGTTCCTTTGAATTAAGGAAGATCGTGGATTATGCTATCAGTCATAGTGCACTAGTGTTACACGCACAAGTGCAACAGGGCAAGCTAAATACAGGCTGTTCAAACTGTAGTTCCTGGCCTCCGTCTCAGGAGGGGTTAATGGGACTTGCTAATCTTCCTGCTCCCAAGTGTTATGTCTAAACTGTCTGAAAGGGAAATGAGAGGTTCAATTTACAAATCCAGGAATGTCAGGTGACAGTGGTCTCTGCTGACAGAGTCAGCCCTGTTTGGAGAAGGCTGTAATCTGAACAATGCTTTTCAACTGCTAATGGACAACCCTCAATTTCTCCAACGGCTGCACTCGCCAGCCCAAAGCCCCTCTAGCCCTTTTAAAAGGGCATGACCCCTTTTCTCTTCCCCTCCCCTCCCCACCCAACACGAAACAGCTGCTTTAATCCTCTTGCAAACATCAGCATTACAGCAGCTGCAGTAACCCTTCCTCCTCCAGACATAATTAAAGCCACAGATGATGATTTACTAAGGTAACTCCTCAGACTGTAGAAGGGATTTCAAGTTCTCAGGCCTTTCACTTGGAGCTGTCAGCTTCCTTTAACCCTTAAGTCTGCTAGGAAGCATTGGGTCTTTTTGGACTCTCATATTCTAGGGCACACTGCATCGTAGTTGTCTGACAGGATTGTTTTTGCTTGGAACATTCCAGATGGCATCCCTGCAAACAGATGTGAACAGCATTGCTGGCAAGCGTAGAGAAAGGGCCAAGAAGCTACTCAAACATGCCCCTGGGGAAAGCATGGAACTGAAAGAGAAGGAATTTTGCTTGGACACAATCAGTTTCATTACCTAGTACGAGAAGAGGCATAAAAATAAGACAGAGCCTAACCTAACTGCTCACCACCATGGACCAATATTCGGTTAGTGCAATGGTTGCTGAAGTGCAGTAGACAGGCATCTTCGTTTGGACAGACAGATGAGTTGGTGCCACAGAAAATCTGAATAAAATAAGAGGTTTAAATAGAACTCCCTGAAGTCCGGACTGCCGTGCAACCTGCCCAGATCAAGCTTTTGTTAGAAACTTGCTGGTTTCTTGAGCCAAAAGGTGAGATTTTCAAAAGCTTTCAGCATTGGCCTAACTCTGCTCCCTTTGAAGTCAATGGGACTTTTACCACTGACTTCAGTAGAAGCAGAAATAAGCCAGTACTTTTTGGGCAGGATTTTCAAAAGCATTAAAAAAAAAAAAAAACCCTCTATGTATCCCTCTGAGTGGCACATCGGGAAGCATAGCAGCCCACTATAGCTGGAGCTCCTGCATCCACAAAACAAAGGATGGTTTAAAGTGTCAGTCAATTTATATCTTGGGATTTGCAATCCGATAGCAACTATTATATGAAGTAGCAAGAGGATTACATCTTTTTTAACAAGCAGTTAGTCTCCTGTCTATGGGACTGAGTTTTGGTGGAGAATCTTATTCAAAAGCCAACATCTCTCTAGGAACTCTGCAAATTGATGACTGGCTATACAAAGAACAGGCTGGAGAAGAGCAAACAGGACTTTTAGAGTTGTTTCAAAAATGACACCTTGCACCCAAAAGGTGTTCTGTTAAAATTCAAGGCAGCTATTTATGTAACACACAGAACTTGTAAGAATAAATGTAGACTAGGGACTAAGATAAGAACTCTAAAGGTTTATTAGATTTCCACTAGGGAAATCCTTTTATAGTTATTACTTCAAAATGGTTATTAATAGATAACTACCCATTTTATTTATTTCCATATTGCTGCAACAACTGGAAGCCAAAAACAATTTATAATCCAAGGAAAGAAAAGCAGCTGAGTGCTCTATGGGCAGATCCTGTTTTATCTGGACTCCGCAAGCTTCAGAGACTAGTTTTCCCACTGAAAGTGGATTGACTCAATTTTAATGCCAACTTGATTGTAAGTAGATTTTCCATTAGCTTCTTGAACTGCTCCAGCCTACGCTGGCTTATTTTAGAGCATGAGCTCAATGCCTGATGAACAACCCTGAATTGGAAGGACACAGATGGACATTCTCCATTCCCAGGATGAGGGTTTAGACCCCTTCCCAGCAAACCTCAGGATGGCACTAGCTGGAAACAAACCAGTTCTGCCCTTAAGCCCACGAGGCCCTAGGTCCATGATGGTCCCAACACTACAATGCAAATTGCAAACTAGCTTCAGAATGAGCTCATGTGAATCCCAACACTGACCAGGGAACAGTCTTTCCCCCCCATGCCCAATTAAAGGACCTGGGCCCATTTTGCTTAGCAAAGGAAGAGGTCACAAACAGTATAAAACTGCAAGCTAATCCTCCCATAAGAACAAAATCCTCACAAAGATCTATACATTTGTAACCCACACACCTCGTGGGTGTGGTGTTCTGTCCCCTCTAGTGGCACAGAGACCACTTAGCTAAGACTGTAGCAGACTCATTAATCTCTAAGGACCATGTAGCTTTTAGCTCATGCAGTAGAGCAGTGGTCTCCATACTTTTTGGCTCGCGCACCCCCAGGGTGAAGACCGGAAGACCTGCAGCAGACAAGCCGCCGAGGGGAACCTGAGTGTCTCTGGATTAAGTTTAGAAGTGTGTGCAACAAGAGTGATGTCGTGGTGGGAGTCTGCTATAGACCACCGGACCAGGGGGATGAGGTGGATGAGGCTTTCTTCCGGCAACTCACGGAAGCTACTAGATCGCATGCCCTGATTCTCATGGGTGACTTTAATTTTCCTGATATCTGCTGGGAGAGCAATACAGCGGTGCATAGACAATCCAGGAAGTTTTTGGAAAGCGTAGGGGACAATTTCCTGGTGCAAGTGCTAGGGGAGCCAACTAGGGGGGGCGCTTTTCTTGACCTGCTGCTCACAAACCGGGTAGAATTAGTGGGGGAAGCAAAAGTGGATGGGAATCTGGGAGGCAGTGACCATGAGTTGGTTGAGTTCAGGATCCTGACGCAGGGAAGAAAGGTAAGCAGCAGGATACGGACCCTGGACTTCAGGAAAGCAGACTTCGACTCCCTCAGGGAACAGATGGCCAGGATCCCCTGGGGGACTAACATGAAGGGGAAGGGAGTCCAGGAGAGCTGGCTGTATTTCAAGGAATCCCTGTTGAGGTTACAGGGACAAACCATCCCGATGAGTCGAAAGAATAGTAAATATGGCAGGCGACCAGCTTGGCTTAATGGTGAAATCCTAGCGGATCTTAAACATAAAAAAGAAGCTTACAAGAAGTGGAAGCTTGGACATATGACCAGGGAAGAGTATAAAAATATTGCTCGGGCATGTAGGAAAGATATCAGGAGGGCCAAATCGCACCTGGAGCTGCAGCTAGCAAGAGATGTCAAGAGTAACAAGAAGGGTTTCTTCAGGTATGTTGGCAACAAGAAGAAAGCCAAGGAAAGTGTGGGCCCCTTACTGAATGAGGGAGGCAACCTAGTGACAGAGGATGTGGAAAAAGCTAATGTACTCAATGCTTTTTTTGCCTCTGTTTTCACTAACAAGGTCAGCTCCCAGACTGCTGCGCTGGGCATCACAGAATGGGGAAGAGATGGCCAGCCCTCTGTGGAGATAGAGGTGGTTAGGGACTATTTAGAAAAGCTGGACGTGCACAAGTCCATGGGGCCGGACGAGTTGCATCCGAGAGTGCTGAAGGAGTTGGCGGCTGTGATTGCAGAGCCCTTGGCCATTATCTTTGAAAACTCGTGGCGAACGGGGGAAGTCCCGGATGACTGGAAAAAGGCTAATGTAGTGCCAATCTTTAAAAAAGGGAAGAAGGAGGATCCTGGGAACTACAGGCCAGTCAGCCTCACCTCAGTCCCTGGAAAAATCATGGAGCAGGTCCTCAAAGAATCAATCCTGAAGCACTTACATGAGAGGAAAGTGATCAGGAACAGTCAGCACGGATTCACCAACGGAAGGTCATGCTTGACTAATCTAATCGCCTTTTATGATGAGATTACTGGTTCTGTGGATGAAGGGAAAGCAGTGGATGTATTGTTTCTTGACTTTAGCAAAGCTTTTGACACGGTCTCCCACAGTATTCTTGTCAGCAAGTTAAGGAAGTATGGGCTGGATGAATGCACTATACGGTGGGTAGAAAGCTGGCTAGATTGTCGGGCTCAACGGGTAGTGATCAATGGCTCCATGTCTAGTTGGCAGCCGGTGTCAAGTGAAGTGCCCCAGGGGTCGGTCCTGGGGCCGGTTTTGTTCAATATCTTCATAAATGATCTGGAGGATGGTGTGGACTGCACTCTCAGCAAATTTGCGGATGATACTAAACTGGGAGGAGTGGTAGATACGCTGGAGGGGAGGGATAGGATACAGAAGGACCTAGACAAATTGGAGGATTGGGCCAAAAGAAATCTGATGAGGTTTAATAAGGATAAGTGCAGGGTCCTGCACTTAGGATGGAAGAATCCAATGCACCGCTACAGACTAGGGACCGAATGGCTAGGCAGCAGTTCTGCGGAAAAGGACCTAGGGGTGACAGTGGACGAGAAGCTGGATATGAGTCAGCAGTGTGCCCTTGTTGCCAAGAAGGCCAATGGCATTTTGGGATGTATAAGTAGGGGCATTGCCAGCAGATCGAGGGACGTGATCGTTCCCCTCTATTCGACACTGGTGAGGCCTCATCTGGAGTACTGTGTCCAGTTTTGGGCCCCACACTACAAGAAGGATGTGGATAAATTGGAGAGAGTCCAGCGAAGGGCAACAAAAATGATTAGGGGTCTAGAGCACATGACTTATGAGGAGAGGCTGAGGGAGCTGGGATTGTTTAGTCTGCAGAAGAGAAGAATGAGGGGGGATTTGATAGCTGCTTTCAACTACCTGAAAGGGGGTTCCAAAGAGGATGGCTCTAGACTGTTCTCAATGGTAGCAGATGACAGAACGAGGAGTAATGGTCTCAAGTTGCAATGGGGGAGGTTTAGATTGGATATTAGGAAAAACTTTTTCACTAAGAGGGTGGTGAAACACTGGAATGCGTTACCTAGGGAGGTGGTAGAATCTCCTTCCTTAGAGGTTTTTAAGGTCAGGCTTGACACAGCCCTGGCTGGGATGATTTAACTGGGACTTGGTCCTGCTTCGAGCAGGGGGTTGGACTAGATGACCTTCTGGGGTCCCTTCCAACCCTGATATTCTATGATTCTATGACCAGCAGTGGACATGCAGAGTGCAGGCCGAAGAAAAAAGAAAAGGGCAGAGTGTCATCCGGCGGCACTCTTGCCGCCGCGCACCCCCTGGGATCATCTCGCGCACCTCAGTTTGGAGACCACTGCAGTAGAGGCTCATATACTAAGCTCCGAAGGTCCCAGGTTCAATCCTGCCCACCGATGACCAGGGTCTATCAGCATTACACATTATAATTTTTTTCTATTTCAGAAGCACCTGGAAGCCCCATCTGAGATGGGTGTCCATTGTGCTATGCACTGTACAAATGCATACAGACAGAGCACGTGACGGGAGGCAGAGGACAGAGAAATGAAGTGACTTGTCCTGGATCACACTACTGCAGAGCTGACAGAAAGCTTCCAGTTTTAAACATTTTTGATTGGGGGAAAATAAAGCTGTGTGTGTGCACGCGCACACATGAGTTGTGAACATTTTCCCTACTTTTTGAACAGCTCTAAACAGCAGGTCAGTGCAGAGCTAGGAATAGAACCAGGGTCTTACAGTCCAGTGCCCCGGCCATTGGCACATTGTCATGGCAGCTGAAAATCAAGGTATAAAACATTTTTTAACTTCTCCATTCCTAGGAAAACACCATGAACAGAGAACAGTTTTGAAGGTAGGACAGGGGTTCTCAAACTGGGGGCTGGGATCCCTCAGGGGGTCGCGAGGTTATTACATGGGGGGTTGGTGAGGGGAGTCAGGTGCTCACCCAGGGGGAGCTGCAGAGCAAGCCCGAGCCCACCCTGCATTCACCCTGCACCATGGGCTTGGCTGGGTTCGGCTCCCCACTGTGGGCCCTGCAATCTGGCTTCTGATGCTCGAGGTTCCAGTGCCGCTTAGATGTGGCCTGGCCCTCTATTGCGGGAGTGGCCTGGTCAAATTTGAGTGAGCAGCGCTGCAACCCTAAGTGCCAGGTTACAATGCCTGGAGCAGGCAGCAGAGATCAGCCAGTCCCAGTTCAACCAGGACAGGGGGTTTTGTGGATCAAAGCAGGACAGTCTTGCAAAACCCAGCTCTGTCGGGAGGTCTGAAGCTGCAGACCTGCATTTCCTAAACAGCCAGAGTTCTGGACTTCATTGCATTATATTATCCAAGCCTCATGTGTGTTTCAACCAGGCCATTTCAAGAAGCCACAGCTGGATTTTTAGTGGGGGTGATTAAGGCCCCAACCTGGCAATATACAACACACAGGTGCCTTCGCACACAACTCCACTAACTTCAGCTTGCACCATAATTTGCAGGACCAGGGTCTAAACACTACTGTAATTCACAAGATGCAAACTGTTTTATAAAGTTCAGGGGAAATCTCAAAGCGTCCCAATGGGTATGTAAACAAACAGAGCTGTTTTCCCTAAGCTCAGTGCTCCCACATTATCAGGCAGGAATTTCAGAATGCAGAGGGCCAAAATTCCAGGGCTTCCTTCAAATATGAAAAGGTCCCAAATGAAGAAATTTGGCCTGACCTTTAATGCTGTTCCATTTTTCTGTACTGCAATAAAAAAAAAAAAAAAACCCACACCACAAACACATAATGGTCATCTATTTTTGCAGAGCTCCAGTCTGGAGACAGCACAGCCTGCTAAACAGTCTCCTCAGCATGGCAGAACCAATAAGTGAGTTGGTGTAATAAGTGGCACCTAAAGTGTATTCATAAACTATATAGACACACTTGGACAATTTCCCAGCAGGCTTTTATTTCTATTGGAAAACAAAAATAACTTGCAGGCACCCTGCCTGGTTATCTACATTGATTAGCACTAGCTGAGGATCTAGTCCTTCAGCTTAGAGGGGCAGAGACTGGGTCTTTTGTGTACCTTGTAAAGTCCCTGAGCACACGTTCAACGCTAAGCAAACACAGCATATCTGAGTTTTGCTGTAGGGAGTCCAGGTTATCAGGTTAGTGCAGAAGGCTGCTTAAAAACAGGCCAGGAGAAAAAGGGAAGAGGAGAAGCATTGAAGAGAAGGAGATAAGCAAGAGCAAGCCACAGACTGCAATGATTTGGGAAAGGGAGCAGTTAAGAGGAACAACTGTCACACCTTTAAGGGGAAAACACACACCCCCACCCATGCATTGGGAAGTGATCACCATGGGAGCACTGTGCATAAAACATCCCGATAGAAGAAAGGGGAAACCCACTGACGGAGAAACCCCACAAGCCAGGCAAGAGATTGGCAGAGAGAACATGAAGCCTTCCTGGGTTTGGATTTCATTACAAACTGAATGCCCAGTTTAGGGCTCTCAGATGGCTCATGAACTCAGGCCCATTCAAATCCAAAGAAAGCATCCGCAGAAACACCTGGGAAGTGTAACTACAGTTTTGCATGTTTCTTAAGCCCACCCTGCAGACTTGTTTAGAGACTGTTTGTTAAAGCAACTCCCCAAAGCCAGACTGACCCATGAATCAATCCCTTTAGCCCTTCCCTCCATCTCATCACCACCCTGCATTCTTTAAAAGTTTCTAAACTGTGGTAACATTGAAGGAGAAGACTGCAGTCCAAATGTGCATGAAAATCCTCTCCCTTCAGGTTAACATCCCAGTAATGATAGAAAGCCAACTTCCTAACAAGTGAAGGGGGGAAAAAAATCAAGATGAAATGCACAGCAGAAGACTGATGGATTCTTTCCCTTTGAAGAATTGAACATCAGACATTACAAGACTGATTAGTGGAATGAGAACGCAGGGGAGAGAAGGCAAAGAAGGTTACAGGAGAGCCCTTGTGACTAACCCAAGGCTGGGTGGAGATGGATCAATTTAAATGGACTGAAGTTTAATTAAAAACCAAAAAGAGTGATGTAATATGAATTATGTCATAAGGTTTTGACCTTACTGAACTTGTATCCAACAAAGCACGGCTCCAAGCTAAACACATTGGAAGTTATTTCAGGTATGCCACAAGCCAACTTGGCTGTATGGAGAGGGGTGGAGACTTAAGTGCCCGGCGCAAGGGGAAGTTAAGACTTCCTTGAACTAGCTTGCTAGTTTGCATCAGAGCAGCTTCAGGCTTTTATTCTCTTCGCTCCAAGCCCCTTTCTGCCTCAGCTCTAAAAGCTCATTTAGCAACAGTGATTATGGTGCAAAGTGGAAAAGGCCCAGGATCTAGGCTCCACCCAGCCTGGTTATTCATTGCCAAGGCTCAGTGGGGAAGAAGGTGGGGACAGGAAGAACTGCGATGGCTGCTGGGTTGTTTGAATCTGGCGCCACTTTCTGGACTTTTGTGCCTGTTTTAGCTACACACAGACCCCAGGTACCTAAAGCAGCTTGTTCAAGTCAGCCAAAGCCAGAGTTTACTTGCCGACTCCCCATCATGCATCTCAAACCAGGTGACTATAAGCTCAGGTTGGTGGAAGGGAATGCAGGAAAGGCAAACTAAGGCCCCATTTACACTCCAGATATATCCACGTTTAGGATCTTATTCAACATCAATTCCAGTTTGCAATATATATGACCCAGACTTAGCTTGGTGATGGAACATGATCAACATCCTGTCTGCATTACATATTCCAAGTGTATTTTAACACCTGTGCTGTGAGTGGGCTCCCTGAGTCGGCCATATCTGTGGTAGTGACCAGGCCACAGGTTTCCAAACTCATTCCTGCTAGTTGGAGCTGGTATCCTTCTTCTTTAGGCCCAAATGAAAATGCCCCTACAGAAATATTTTCCAGACAGTGTCCTTTCAGGTTCTTCACACGGGCTCCAACCATCTCCTGAGCCAAGTCATCCAACAATGTGATCTGGAGGCAGGTGAATTCCTACATGACAAAACAGTCCATGCCCTCTAGATGAAGGCACAGAGAGAAGGTGGGTGTATACAGACGGTCAGGTGGGAATGGAAGCCCTGAGGAGCTATTCAGGCTGTGGCAAAAAGACAAGTAAATCACCTGCACCTGTGAAATAACACTGGGTTCTGCTGGTGCCGAAGCCTTTAAAAGGCTCCCTGGCTTGTCAGAATTCAGCTGACCAGTGACACCTTCTCAGAGGTATTAATGCCCCCCCAAGATTCTCTGGTCCCCTCCACACAGTGTGCGCTATCCACAGCGCATGTGATTCAGGCTCCAGCTATGGGATTTCTACAAAGTCCTCTATCTATAAAGGAAAAAAGTGGTTAGGACAGCAGAGGTTCCATCCTGGACAGAAATAGAACCTTTCACAATGAAGAGATGACTGGAGTGATAGGAAGTTAGCTCCTTTGTCTCAAACAGTCTTCACTGTAAGCACCATTCTGCATAGGCCTGGGTCCTTTAAGCATCTACACACGGTGTTAGAGGGACAACATGAGGGTGGTAATATCTTTTACTGGACCAACTACACAGAGCTCTTCCTCAGGTCTGGTAAAGTGACTCCGCGGAGGGTCACAGCTAAATACAAGGTTGAACAGATAGTTAGCTCTGTGTAGCTTGAAAGCCTGTCTCTCTCTCAAACAGAAGTTGGTCCAATAAAAGATATTACCTCACCCACCTTGTCTCTCTAATATCCTGGGACTGAAGCGACTACAAGAACACTGCATAAACCCTCTGCGTCAGACCAGAGGCCAATTTAAGGGCAGAGACCAGGAATATATCACTACCTAGGGCACTCGGCCAACCATAGAGCATAGACTTTTCTTTAGTCAGCTATTGTGAAAATAGCTTTCCCTGGACCCCAGTTAATTGGCCCCTTTTGACTCATTTCAGATTGCCATAAGGGGCTACTGTCCTCCCTAGCTATTTACTTGTTCTAGAAGAACACTTGAGAGTCTTAGCCATCAAACCGCAACATTAACAAAGGCCAAGAGCTAATTAGCCATCCCCAGTTTTCATCAGGGGATTCTGAAATGTAAGTGCACTGCAGGCCACTCACCTACTTTGGCTTCATTACAATCTCTTGCAAAGCAACTCAGAGGTTGTCAAGGCCATTGGAGTTGTGTGTTATTTTTAGGACTCCAAATACTGGAGGGACATCCGGGAAGACTTACGAGTCAAGTTCAATGCCCCCCCGGTGTTCAAGACCAAATTACTCATAACACAAGAGATTAGATTGGCTTCTTATATCCTGCAGGGTCTTATTTTGGGCCTTTTTTGTTTGTGTTTTGCTAAGCAAAGAGGATTAAAAGCAAAGCAAAAACTATTAAGCTCTGTTCTTTCTTGGTTAATAAGGTTATCTCCACGTAACGTCTCACTCCAGATCAAGGAAACAGCTCCTAAAATTCAATTCTAGAGCTTCCGAAAGCTCATTCAAATCCCTGTGCCTGGCACTGGGGGGTTGTAAGGAAGAGAAGGGAAGAAAGGATAAAATAAGTGTCCATAAAGTAATACTGTATATTCTTGGGGTAATGTGAAATGGGATTTATGCCTCACTTTTAAAGTTTTTAGCAGAGGCAGTTCTCTGTCAGCCTTTTAGGCAAAATTTTAGGGCTGCTGATTAATCACAGTTAACTCACGCAATTAACTCAAAAAAGTTAATCACGATTAATTGCAGTTTTAATTGCACTGTTAAACAATAGAATACCAACTGAAATAGGCGAGAGGTTTTTCGCAGGAGTGGGTGGGTGAGATTCTGTGGCCTGCGTTGTGCAGGAAGTCGGACTAGATGATCATAATGGTCCCTTCTGACCTTAGTATCTATGAAATGTATTAAATATTTTACATGTTTTCCCACATTTTCATATATATTGTATCCTGAGTTGTAATTGAAATCAAAGTGTATATTATTTTTATTACAAATATTCGCACTGTAAAAAATGATAAACAAAGGAAATAGTATTTTTCAGTTCACCTCATACAAGTACTGTAGTGCAATCTGTCAGGAAAGTGCAATTTACAAATGTAGATTTTTTTTTATTACATAACTGCACTCAAACACAATGTAAAGCTTGAGAGCCTACAAGTTCACTTAGTCCTACTTCTTGTTCAGCCAATTGCTCAAACAAGTTTGTTTACATTTACAAGAGATAACTTGCCCTCTTCTTATTTACAATGTCACCAGAAAGTGAGAACAGGCTTTTGCATGGCACTTTTGTAGCCGGCATTGCAAGGTATTTACATGCCAGATATGCTAAACATTCATATGCCCCTTCATGCTTCGGCCACCAGTCCAAAGGACATGCTTCCATGCTGATGAGAACTCATTAAAAAAAATAATGTAATTAAATTTGTGACTGAACTCTTTGGGGGAGAATTGTATGTCCCCTGCACTGTTTTACTCACATTCTGCCATATATTTCATGTTATAGCAGTTTCGAATGATGACCCAAGCACATGTCATTCATTTTAAGAACATTTTCATTGCAGATTTGACAAAATGCAAAGAAGGTACCAATGTGAGATTTCCAAAAATAGCTACAGCACCCGACCCAAAGTTTAAGAATCTGAAGTGCCTTCCAAAATCCGAGAGGGACGAGGTGTGGAGCATGCTTTCAGAAGTCTTAAAAAGAGCAACACTCCAATGTGGAAACTACAGAACCCGAATCATCAAAAAAGAAAATCAACCTTCGGCTGGTGGCATCTGACTCAGATAATGAAAACACGTTGGTCCACACTGCTTTGGACTGTTATCGAGCAGAACCAGTCATCAGCATGGATGCATGTCCCCTGGAATGGTGGTTGAAGCATGAAGGGACATATGAATCTTTCACGCTCATGGCATGTAAATATCTTGTGATGCCGGCTACAAACAGTGCCATGCGAACGCCTGTTCTCACTTTCAGGTGACATTGTAGACAAGAAGCAGACAGCATTATCTCCTGAAAACATAAACAAACTTGCTTGTCTGAGCAATTGGCTGAACAAGAAGTAGGAATGAGTGGACTTGCAGACTCTAAAATTTTACTTTTTATTTTTGAATGCCTTTTTTTGGTACATAATTCTACATTTGTAAGTTCAACTTTCATGATAAAGAGATTGCACTACAGTACTTGTATTAGGTGAACTGAAAAATACTATTTGTTTTTTTACAGTGCAAATACTTGTAATGAAAAATATAAAGTGAGCACTGTACACTTCATATTCTGTGTTGTAATTGAAGTCAATATATTTGAAAATGTAGAAAACATCCAAAATATTTAAATAAATGGTGTTCTATTATTGTTTAATAGCGAGTTAATCATGATTAATTTTTTTCATTGCTTGACAGTCCTACAAAATTTATCTTGGCTCTGTGTGCACTGCACCCATTTCTGTTCTTATTTCAGGTACTTAAATCGGTCCCCAGTACCACAGTATCGGAGCATCTCACAATATTCAATGTATTTATCCTCACAACACCCCTGTGAGATTAGGAAATTCTATCTGCAGGTCATGGTGGAAATGGACCAGGCTGCTCTTAATGGCTTTATTTCTCTCTCACTGAATATCATCCCAGACGGTAGTACTGGGAAACTGCTCTTCTGCCCTGGGAGCTCTCTCACATGGGGTACCATACGCCTCACTCTCAACCAAAGCATGCGTGAGGCTGTCAGGACAGCTAATGGGCCAAAATGATTTCAGTAAGCTAATGTCACCTAAATTTCCTCTCTCCAGCTTCTCCACTGCAGTCCAGTGTCTGGCCGAGACTGGGACACAAATGAGAGCAAGTTGACAAAGACTATCAAGAGAAGACCATGGTGACTATGATGGCCTGGTGGGCTGGTGCAGTAACCAAAGGAGATTGTCATGGTAATATCAGTTTCTCTGACTGAGAATAAATATCAGTCACTTGTATCATGGTCCACAACTTGGGTGTGTGGTTCAATGGCCAGCTGCTGTTGGACACTGGGGCTCTTTGGTTATCTATGACAGCTTCCTCTCCCCCCCCCGCAAATCTGCATCTGGCCTGTAAGTTGCTACCATTCCTCTCAGATAAAGGCCTCCCCTACACTAGAAGAGCTATACCACTCTCACTATATTGTTACAAACCTCCCAGTGAGGATGCAGTTTATACCAGCTTCCAAGTGCTTTTAAAATTGCATCTACACTAGAGCTCAGATGGGTATAGCTATGAGAGACACAAGGTGGGTGAGGCAATATTTTTTATTGGGCCAACTTCTGTGGGAGAGAGAAGGTTTCGAGCAACACACTTTGTGTCTCTAATATCCTGAGACCGACACAGCTACAACTACACTGCAGACTGGAATAGCTGTGTCAGCTAAAAACAAAACAAAAAAAACTCACATCCCTAACTCGCATAGCTACATGAGGCAAGTTTAGACCAGGCAACAGACTTTGCTAGTGTGATTAGGGTGACCAGATGAAATGGACAAAATATCGGGACACATGGGGGAAGCAAAAAGCAGCTGGAGCGGTGATGCCGAAGCAAAAAAAAAAAAAAAAAAAAAAAAAAAGCGGCCAGAGCTGCCAAAGCTGCAATATTGGGACATCGGTCGGGACACGGGACAAAGAACTAAAAATCGGGACAGTCCAATTTTATCAGGACATCTGGTCACCCTAATTGTGATCCATATCTGTCCCCTTTACTGCAAGCTGCTGTACATGGGGCTCCATTTGGAAGCCAGAACAGAATGCAGTAACCCACCTGTTTAATCTTGCCATGAAAACTTTATTCCAGGGCTCAAGGATCCACACTGGCTGCTTACTACTCCTAGGTAAAGTTTAAGGGGTTAACTTTTACATAAAAAGCCCTAAATGTCCTGGCACCTTGCTACCTGCAGAACTGCCTCCCACCCTGTACTATGCTGTATTACCCTGGTGAGGCTGCCTGGAACCCAAGAGAGACATTTGGTTACATTATTATATTTACATACTACTAAGGAGGATGACTCTGCCTGCAAGTGGAATGGGTACTGCTGGCCATTGGGAAGTTTAGACTTGAAATTAGATGAAGGTTTCTAACCATCAGAGGAGTGAAGTTCTGGAATAGCCTTCCAAAGGAAGCAGTGGGGGCAAAAGACTTATCTGGCTTCAAGATTAAACTCGATAAGTTTATGGAGGAGATGGTATGATGGGATAACATGATTTTGGCAATTAATTGATCTTTAACTATTCATGGTAAATAGGCCCGATGGGATGTTAGATGGGGTGGGATCCAAGTTACTACAGAGAATTCTTTCCTGGATATCTGGCTGGGGAATCTTGCCCACATGCTCAGGGTTCAGCTGATCGCCATATTTGGGGTCGGAAGAAATTTTCCTCCAGGGCAGACTGGAAGAGGCCCTGGGGGTTTTTCACCTTCCTCTGTAGCATGGGGCACGGCTGGAGGATTCGCTACACCTTGAAGTCTTTAAACCATGATTTGAGGACTTCAATAGCTCAGACATAGGTGAGAGGTTTATTGCAGGAGTGGGTGGGTGAGATTCGGTGGCCTGCATTGTGCAGGAGGTCAGACTAGATGATCATAATGGTCCCTTCTGACCTTAATATCTATAAGTGGAATGGGTACCGTTGACAGGAATCAGAGCAAGGCTATGATTGCTCAGTCGCCAGTCCATCATGGCTGTATTACACACACTGCCTACCAGTGGCTCCAGCCAGCAGGCTCAATGTGTCACAGAACAGCCATGGAGATAACAAAACGATACGGACACACTTGTCTATGGCACATGATGTTTGGAGATATTTACTGCAGCCCCGATGGGAAGAATGAAACATTTCTGTCTTGGACATAATGAATACCACATTTTTGGTATTTAACAGCTGGAAGTTGGAAGGATGGCCAAAGAAAACTTCTGAAAGTATAAGAAGTCAACATCTGGAGAGCTCGTTCAGAGGTGGAAAGTAAACCTTTCCAAATCAACACAAGGAAAATTTCAATTATGCTCTGTCACAATTTGCGGGCAGGAGCTGATAAGATCACATCATGGGTGTGATATCAACAGCATGTTTTCTATCTGGTCCTGGCAGCTTGACTTTTCATCCTTATAAAGAAGCTGTTTTCATTTAATGAAACTCAGTAACTCCCACAGGCAGAGTTTTATTAGGGTTTCTGTCAGCCACTTGAATAATAGGGCTTCGCTAATCTCAGCCTCACATCTCCTCTCTAACCAAGATACCCAGCACATTCCAGCTGCTGACTCGCTCACCCTCCATACCAGAAGCAATCATACAAGTTTAATGCTCTCCAGAGGGCCAAGCTCTCCTGCGTAGGTCGCTCCGGCTATGTCTACACTTGCACTTTTGTCAGCAAAACTTTTGTCAGTCAAGGGTGGGAAGAAAGATACACGCCCCCAACCGACATAAGTTTCACCACCAAAGCACCAGTGTGGACAGCGCTATGTCGGCAGGAGTCACTCTCCGACAGACATAGCTACCGCCGCTCGTTGTGGCAGTTGGTTTAATTATGCTGGCAAGAGAGCTCCCGCCCATCGGCATAGAGCGGCTACACGGGAGACCTTACAGCAATGCAGCTGCAGCGGTACAGCTGTGCCACTGTAAGGTCTGTAATGTAGACACAGCCTAAGATGGATGTTGATAAGGACAGAACACTAGTCCCAAATGTAAGTGTGCACACAAGATGCTGACTTGTCCGGACCAAATTTTGACTAATAGTCACATTCCAGCTCTCTAAATGGATCTGGCATTCCTCACCTCCTGCCCTGAACTGTACTGCAATGTCCATGCCTTGATTCCCATCCCATTTCTCACCTTGTCTCCCCAGAACTGGTCTTGCTTCTAGGGTTTCGCCGTGAGGCTCCCGGAGTCAGGCCCTATCTCCCAGAGGCTACTGAAGACAAACCAGGAGATTTTAGGTCGCTAAAAGTACGGTAGCGCAGCGGGGCGAAGGCAGGCTGGCCTACCTGCCCGGCCCCACGCTGCTCCTGGCTGACATCCCTGCGGCCCCTGTGGGGGCAGGTGTCTCCGTGTGCTACCCGCGCCCCAGCGCCAACTCTGAAGCTCCCATTGGTTGGGAAATGCAGCCGATGGGAGTTATGGGAGTTACGCAAAGCCCCCTGCCCCTTCCCCCAGGGGCCACAAGGATGCGCTGGCTGCTTCTGGGAGTGGCGCACGGAGCCCCCTGGCCCCGCTTACCTCAGGCGGTGGCACAGCAGGGCTAAGACAGGCTCTGCCCCCGCAGCTCCCATTAGCCACAGTTCCCCAGCCAATGGGAGCTGCGGAATCCGCGATCAGGCGGCATGTGGAGACCCCCCTCTCCCCCACCCCACCCCACCCCCCAGGTGCGCAAGATCATGCCAGTCACTTCCAGGAGCGGCAAGGGGCTAGAGCAGGCAGGGAGCCTGCTTTAGCCCTGCTGCACCGCCGACCGGGAGCTGCCCAAGGTACGTGCCGCCTGGCCAGAGCCCAGACTCCAATCCCCCGCCCCAGTCCTGAACCCCCGTCCTGTACCCAAACTCCCTCCCAGAGCCCACAGCCCTCACCCCCTCCTGCATCCCAATCCCTTGCCACAGGCTCAGCCCGGAGCCCCCTCCCACACTCCAAACCCCTCAGCCTCAGCCCAGAGCCTGCACTACCGGCTGCACCCCAATCCTCTGCCCCAGCCCAGTGAAAGTGAGTGAGGGTGAGGAAGAGGGAGCAGGGCGTTTGTGTGATTAGACAATTGGCAACCCTACTTGCATCACTCCCTGATCTTCCTCCACACACCCCTCCCCCAGCTGCTGAAGAATTTCTCTACCTTTTGCATAGAAAGCAAAGAAAGGAGCCCTCAGCCACCAGCTGTCCTCAACATGGAGCCACTCGGCGCTCCATGCCCATTCCACCCTTCTGCCCACCCAGTTACTCTTTAGCATGAGGAAGAGGGGGAGGGGATGCTGACATCACGGGGAGGTGGGACACCCATCCCAGACAGGTATAGGGAGGTTGGAGTAAGGTAGGTCTGTGCAGGAGCCCAAGCCCACACCTTCAGCCCACCACACACTTCCCCTCTCCTCTTACAGTGCTCTCACAAACTTGGAGCTAGACAGGATGGTTTAATACCTGGGAGATGGAGCTTCTTATGTTGGCTTTAGTAAGTTTCACCTTGGAAGGCACCGTGACACGTCCAAATCACACTGCATTACAGATGGTGCCAAGCTGCAGTGTTTGGGTCTGACCTGGACTCTCCCCTGAGTCCAGGGTGTCAGAGGTGCAGTTTTAGCACCTGTCCCAGTTCAGATATTAATAATGTGACATGAAGGGAATGGGAACCAATTTAAGATCACATGGTATGACCTGCCAGGCCAAGAGGACACCTCCCATGGGAGGTGTTAAGGACACAGGACCACATCTCACCCCATTCAACCTGCCTGGCTCACTAAGGACTCTGTGTGCAGGAGTGAGTGCAACAACAGAGAGGAATCCCCCACTGCCCCCCTCCCTGTGCCCCTAGAGGGTTTATGCGGAGCTTCTCTACAACACCTCTCTCTTTCTACAGATCCTTGCAGGCACCTAACCCTGCAGGGGAGCTGGGAACTAAACAGGATTTCATTCAACTGCCCTTGGGAAAGATGATACAAACCCCTAGCTTGGTCCAATTCAGTGTCTTGGGTACAAAAGAAATCCTCTTGGCTGGCTCAGGGCAGCACACAGCCTAGTTCAATGGGGTGGGGGGAAGAAACCCATTCAAGGGGCAGCATTGCCTAGAAAGCTATTGGGCTAGACACCAGTCTATACTGTCACGCAGCCTGTGTATACATAGCTGTCACAGAACAGCCTTCCAACACTTCCCAGGCAGGCCATTAACAAGGGAGCACTGCTACCTGCCACTGTAATCTAAAAACTGTGTTCAGGTACATCTAAGACCACGGAGGATCTAATGCAGAAAGGGAGTCTTGTAAAATTTACCTGCCCGTTGCTCAGAGTCTTGTTAGTGACCAATGCCTATATGTGGGTATAGTTGTGAATGGGTAGGAAGCCACTGCAGGCTTTGTATTCGTGGGCTTTTCTTAAACATCTTTTACTTTCTAGCCTTTAGGATTATTTGTATTCCAGTAGCACCCAGCAATCCCAGCTGAGATCAGGGCTCTTCATAAGCACAACAGCTGCGGCAGCACCTCACATCATCCACCTGCTACAGCCCCCCCAAGCTTAGCCCAGCAGGTGCCAACCCTCTGCACTAAAGCGCCTTCCATGGGGAAGGACTCTGCAGCCCTCCCCAGCTCAGTGTTCTCCAGGACGGTGCCATCTCTCTACCGACTCTCCGGCACTCCCCGGAAATTTCGGCCTATACACATGCAGTTTGCTGTTCCCAGAAATCCAAAGAGCTGACAACAACAGGAAGTCTCCACTTAAAAAAAAAAAAAAAAAAAAAGAAGCCCGAGAAAACATTTTCTCCCCCTAAATTTTATGACAAGCTTCAAATTCCTCAAAGGGAGAATCAGGGCTAGTTTTTTTTTTTTGTTTTTTAAATACGCCCCATGTTATTGTAACTAATAACAGGAAGCATCTAAGTAAGCGGTCAGGCAGATCAGTCCCTTAGGGCAGGCTGCTGACTACCATCAGCAGAACTCTGATTTGGGGCCCAAAGCCTGCAAAAATAGACAGACAGAGGGCTGCCGAAAGCATGGACCATCCCCCTGCACAAATCCCCAAACTAAGCTTTGCCACTCCTGCCATCAGGGACAGATTTCCTATATTCACTCCTACCTCCACTGCTTAAGGCCCCAGTTTCCTTACAGAATATTTTGTCTTTCTGTAGTTCTTTTTATTCCACAATCTCAAAGCAGTTTCCAAACTAAGCCATGTTACACCTTTGCAGGTCGCTATCTCCCTGTTACAGATGAAGGCAGGGGTGTGAAGGTTAGCCCCTTTGCTTACAGCCATAGAACATGACTGTGGAGTCCCCAGATCCTCTGTTTTAGGGGCAGGGTGGCGACCCAGCAGATGTCACAGTGTATCTGTTAACCAGCAGTTTGGGTTGTTTCCAGGAGTTCTAACTGGAGGAACTGCAAAGCTGTGATCTGGGTTTACTGTAAATAAAGACACACACTAGGATAAAATGCGCTGTGTATCTTGCCAAGTCATTTCATTCCAAAAGCTCTGATAACCATGACTGGCAGCTTTGCCTTTATTCACCAACTATTTCTTTAAACCACTCTTTTCTCTCATCTATGCCACACACTGCTGAGTACTTCATTCTAAAGCATATATACGGTTACTGTCCAACAGACACTACTTTATTTTGTACCGGAACAGAACCCAAATGCCTGGAGGAGAAAATCTCCTTAAAATAAGAGGGCCAATAATTTCAGTGTCTCTCCTACACATGCCAGTCAATCACAGTTACCACTCTGGGAAGGGTCAGACTGCAAAGTGCATCTTGCCATCTGCTCCATTCACACTGGTTTTGCAGCTCACATGCAACCAAATGAAGGAGGAGGATGATAAAAGGCCTGTTTTTAGTTTTGGTTTAAGACTATTAGTGGATAACAAGGAGTGCAGAAGGCACCAGACCCCAGGGACTGGGGAGTGGAGGGATAGCTGCCTGCTAAACCAAGGGTTCTGAGTTCAATCCTTGAGGGGGCCATTTAGGGATCTGGGGCAAAAATTGGGGATTGGTCCTGCTTTGAGCAGGGAGTTGGACTAGATGACCTTCTGACATCCCTTCCAACCTGATATTCTAAGACTTGGAGAGCAGGTGTACCGTGAACTCCCAGTCAACAGAGAGAGGAGAGTGTTTCAGGTCTCTGACCTAGTTTTAAATGCAGCCAGTTTCTATTCACAGAGGACCACAGCGTTCGGATTCAGGGCGGCTGGGGTGTCCATCCTTTTTACAATGCACCTGTTACCCACTCTCCCTTTCAGTAACCTTATCTTTAGCAGTTATGCCATGAATTCATTCACATCCTGTCCAGTGGCTCAGCTGGTTCTGAACCCCAGAGGAGGCCGCAATACGTGGAATGCAAAATTTAAACAGCATAGGGTCTCCTGATAAGAACAGATCGGAGCGGGGCAGATACTAACATCTTGACCGAAACCAGGACAGACAGAGCTGGTCAAACTGGCTGTGCTGCACAGAACTGACAGGTCTGCCTTCCTATTCCCTTCCTATTCCCTGTGGTAGCAGATCCACGCATCCGTCCTAGCAGAATGGAAATTCAAGCTCCTGCCCCTCCCCAGAGGAGGGCAACACCAGGGGATTTATTACCCTTCAACGCAAGAAAAATGGACAGCAATTCAAGCACTTGTTGTGGATATAGTGTAAGTGGTGGATTAGAAACTCAGCATGCCAGAAACAGCTGGCCTGTGTCCTCAATGGACAGACCGGGGAGACCACCAGCACAGCAGCGAGCAGGCCACCTCGTGACCTACATTGTCCATCCCACCTCCTGAGTGCTCCAGTATTTCACTCCACCACCTAGACAAGGACAAGAGGGGAGTTTACTACCAACTTTATTTAGGGAAACCAGCTCTACAGAAGAGTTTCCCCAGCACAACTGCTATTGTATCCATATTATTCATCTTTACCAGGAGTGGTATTGCTAGTCACTTTGGGAACAGTGCAAGCATGAGATTGACAGGAATGGGATCCAGCACCCTTAGCAAGAGCTAGGCAGCATTTATACCAAGCCATTGCTGCTCTTTATGAAGGCTGCAAGGCCAGACTTGCACCGTCATTTACTGAACACCATGTGCATGCATTGTACTGTATAACTGTTGAAGGCATGGGCCCTGTCCCAAGGAGCTTGCAGCGTAAATTAGCCTAGATACAGCACATGTATGGACATCAGACATACACGTAGAGGGTCCATAAGGAAAACTAACCCCTTCTCCCTTTGCCAGCTATTATGAGACCAGCAGAAAACATAACCCTTAGAGAGTTTAAAAAATAATAATAATTCACCCCCCAATACTGAGGATACTGGATTTCTGGTTGGCTGGCGGTAACATTACAGCATATGGCCAGCAGGCAATCACCCCACGATGGAGCTCCCGCTTCCAATAATGCTGCAAACCAGTGTGCATACTTGAAAGATTTTCCAGCATTAAATCTGCAAACAGAAAATCATGGTCTCTCCTTTCTTCAGAGCCCAGGTTCCTGCTGTCCCATTTCTAGACAGAATCTTCTTCAAAGCAGGAGGGCAAACCCATGAACCTGGAGAACAGGTGAGCTGCATTGAATCAACACTAGCCCCCGGGGCCCCAGTCTCCTTTGAATGTTGTTGGCTGGGGGAGTGGGACATTTACAGTTTTACAAAGGCAGCCAATCCCCCACCCCTTAGCTCCATTTACAGTCTCAGGGTCCATCACACATACAACTGCCAGAAATCAAATCTGCTCTGAGAAATTAGATCGTCTCTGTGCCTCTGCTGTTGAGGGACAGGGCTCAGATTCTGCTAAGATCAGAGCAAAGCAGACCGGAATCTGCCTCTGAACCTCTCGCTACATGAAATGAATCCACTGCCAGGGAAATAACTTCACCTCCTCACTTCTGAAGAGTCGTTGTCCCCTGCCCGCCCAGAGCTGGCTAGGAACCTAGACTCCGGGTGGTCCATGCCTCCATTGTAACTGGCTTCTTGAAAGCCTTGGCAAAAGAAAGTTTATAAAGCATCTTCTGACCTAAGCACAAGTGATACCACCACATCAAATGGGATGTGCACTAGTAGATATACCTGCAGTACACAGGGCACCAGCCCAAACCGTGGTGCAGCCCCGCAGTTCGGGTTTCCCACCAGTAGACCACAGACACACAAGCCTTTCAGTAAACAACTGGGAACTCCCCTAGCTTTGAGCTGCAAATCTTGCACTGGGGAACTCAGCCCTGCAGAGTGGGTCTGAAGTGTTGAGCTGGTCACCGTCAAATCAAAAGCACTACAGACAACACGCACACACACACACACACAGTGACTGACCCGAAAAGACAGTAGGGAGATGAGATTGGAACCCTGGGCCTTTAGCACCTCAAAAATCAGGCCTCCACCCCTTTTTGCTGGGGCTAGTAACAGGACCCATATTCCTTACAGCAGCCTGACCATTATAGGGCAAAAATCACTGACACATACACAATGGCAGTGCACTGCAGCATGGATCTTGTGTAAACTTCTGCAAAGTGACTACTGAATGTTTAATGTAGGGGGAGGACAGGGAAAGGAAGGGAGGAGGAAGCCCCAGGGAGGGGTCTGTAGTGTTTCTAAGCAGAAACAATCATTCAGTTACGGGCAGAAGATCCATCTATGTCTTCTTCAGAGGCAGCGTCAAGTAGAACTGAGCAGACATCATCATGTGCATGCCACAGAGGCCGGAGCCCAGGTTTGCGCTCCTTGCTGTTTGTGTACACCAGCAACATTCAGGTATTTTACCCACATGAATAAGAAAGACACACCCGCACTCCCCATTGAAGCAGGTGCTAGCAGCAGGATGAAAATAGGGCTGCAGAGGTAAGTATGGGACCACAAGGCATGTTAAGAAGGAGTGTAATCTAGCAGTTAGCACACTAGCCTGAGATCTGGGTTCTAGTCCTGACTCTCCTACCCAAAGATTGAACCTTGGTAAATCACAAACTCCCTTGTGCCTCAGTTTCTCCTGCATACTTCCACCTGCAAGCATAGGTAACACAAGAGCTGAGAGGCTAAATGTTTGCAAGGTGCACACTGATTCTCAGATTAAAAGGCATTGGAGAAGAGCAAATTTATTATTCTCAGCAAATACCTGGGGGGAAAAGACAAGCTCTTATTTGGTGAAAAAAGTAAGACGGATAGGCAAATTTTCAGTGGTCTTCGGCAACACCTGACCTAGCAATATAGAGGAAGGCTATGTTTCTGGTGGGGGAGGGCAGAGCGGAGAAAGTATCTGTCACACGAAGAACTCAGGGACGATTTCATACACACACGTATTCAATACCCCAAAGCAGCTGTATTTAATACACAGACCAAGTAGCTCTTGGCCCAACCAAAAAGCATGACCTCAAACAGCCTAATTTATAAGCTGCCTAGCAAGAGGTAATTAGAGAGACATGGTGGGTAAAGTAATATCTTTTACTGGACCAACCTCTGTTGGTGAGAGAGACCGACACCGCCACTGCACGTAGCAAGCGGTACAGCAACAGTGCTTCAGAAAACCATACATGGGGAAAGGGGGAAGGAATCACACACTTCGTTGCTTCTTTGGGCAGAGTTTGTTGCCTCCTATTGCTCACTGGGCCGCACTTGATACCTCCTCCCTGTCAAGGCCAATGGAAACTTTCATTTAATCAGAACTTGCCGAGCCCTGAGTATGTCATGACCTCAGTGCAAAAGGAAGCAGAGAACCTACCCAGGCCACAGTGCTGCTGAGTAGGTTACTGAATGCATGTTTGCCCAAGTGCACAGAGGTCTCCAGAAGAAAGGTGTGATAATAAGGACACCTCCTAACCTTACCCCCAATGGAGAGATGAAGAGCAAAGGAGAGAGGGTGGAGACAAAATGGAAGGGTTCTACTGCTCATTCTTTATGCACAGCGTTTTACATTTGTTGGTGCATTCAGTAGGAATCTCAGATTTATCCTTCAGGCCACCCTCTCTGCACTTGGCCTCCCCAGTTATATGTAACAGCTTGAAAACAGGAGCTGCCTTCCAAAGAACCTAACTGCCCAGGCCCCTGGGAGGGACTGACCTGCCCCTCACTGTTCTCAGTGCTCTCTGACACCACCACTGTAGAGGCACATAGTGCCTTACAAGGGCACACACTTACTAGTACACCTGTCCTCCCCTGCCACCCCCCTGCCCAGCCCTTCAGCCCAGAGAAGGGGATCCCACAGGAAGAACAAAGCCAGAACTTCAGGAAAGGTGTGGTTAGAAAAAGCGTGCGGTGTGCTAGGAGGAGCAGGGCAGCAAGAGCTGAACTGGCTTCCTTATCCGGGCTGCAATCTGATAAAATAGGTGTAATTGGAATTTCAAAAGCTGCTAGCTGAACACATAAGGGAGCTGGCTCTTTGAGAGCTGATGAGCTCATGTAAAGGCAGCCCCAGCACGGCAGGCAGAGGGGCCACACAGCAGCATGCTCTAAAGGGCCCCTTAGAGAAAACCCTCAAGTATTTAAAATATTGGTGGAGAGGGAGAGGGGTGGGGGGGGGAGAGAAGAGAAGAGACAACAGGGGAAGATTGGAAGCAAATTGCTTCTTATCTGAAAGAGCCACTGCGCGCTCCCCAACAGCATTTGGGCAGTTCACATTGGTATGCTGGAGTAATACCATTAATCCTGATTAGCGTGGGTGGTCTTTATGAGGCATGCTGGAGAAGGGCAGAGGAATTCCAGCCTAATGCATTAGGAAGTGTTGTCAAATGCAACCAAAGCAGGGGACCCCACTGGAATCCCCATGCAACGTGGGACACCACAGAATGGAATGGATTTGTACCAAGGCTTGAGAACCACTGGGAATTCCTGGACCTTGTGAATTAATTAATGCCTTCACTACGCACCAACACGCACTGGCTTAACGGTGTGTTTTTAAATAGACTTAGTTAAACATCTATCTAGATACGTATGCAGTGTTGTTGTAGCACAGAAACACAAAGGCCCAAATTTTTAAAAAGGTATTTAGGCACCTTACACCCATAGGCGTTAAATACCTTTAAAAATTTGGGCCACTGTGACTTGCCCAACGTCATACAGGCAGTCTGTGGCAAAGCAGGGATCTGACCTCAAATCTCCAGAGTCCAAGGCTAGCATCTAACCACTTCTTCTGGTACGGCATTGCCAAGTCTCGCAATTTTATCCTTCACGACATTTCACGTTTTTCCTTAAAGTCTCAGCTCTCCAAACAGTAAGGGAGTTACTGCATTCACATAGAATGAATCCCAGGTCTGCTGCACACCCATAGAAATCTGGGGCCTGCCAGAAGGGGATAATAAGGACGGGCATCTAACAAGGGCCAACTGCAATTTATCATCCAAAGAAACAGGGCTCCTAAGTGGGCATTTCAGCTGCTACCCTAGGAGACAAATGAAGCCAGGAATAATAACTATTTCAGCCTAGCACTAATTCTGCACAGAGAGCTCCCCTGACTCCGTAACAAGGCATATTAATTTTTCTCACTGTCAGGGGGCAAGCAAGCAGTTTAAACATTTTTCCTTCGGTTTCTATGGTAACTCAAACACATTTTTGGCGTATCTTATCAGCATAGTGCTAGTGGCAGTTTTAAGTGGCTCCAACACGTTGGCCTTCGAAATCCAGAGGAAAAGCTCTGCTCCGTGAAGTATGCACACAGAACTATGGGACGTATTCAATGGGACATTCCTATCGTCTGCCCCAGAACAAAGAACATTTCTTTACTGTACATTTTGTGTGTGTTATTTAAGTGACAATAGTGCTGATCAAGGCTGGTCGATAAGGCAACAAATACAAAGAGTGAAATACAGTCCTTGGAGCCAACAGATTATAATCTAAATAGATAAGATAAACAAAGGAAGTATCTCCATTTTACAGCTAAGGAACGAAGGCAAAGAGATTAAGGCCTAGCCTACACTTAGAAGTTTTGCCAGCACAACTGTGTCAGTTCGGGACCGTGAGCCGCTTGGGGCAGGGCCCAGCTTTCTGTCTTGAGTTTGCACAGCACCTAGCACAATGGGGTCCTGGTCCTTGACAAGGAATCCTAAGCACTATGGTAATACAAATCGACAATCAAATAAAGAAAATAAAAATAGTCCTAGTGCATTTATACTGGCAAACAGAGCCGCCGGGGGGGGGGGGGGAATTTGCCCCAGGCCCCAGGGCAATACACTATACTATAGTATTGCAACTTTTTTTTATGGAAGGGGCCCCCGAAATTGCTTTGTCCGAGGCCCCCTGCATCCTCTGGGTGGCACTGCTGGCAAAAGAGGGAACTGGTATAAGATATACCAGCAAAAGCGTGCTTTTGCCAGTGTAAGCTGCATCTTCATTAAGTTTATCTATACCAGCAAACCCTTTCTAGTGTAGGCAAGGGCTAAGTGACTTGCCCAGAGTCACACAGTAAGTCTGTGGCAGAGCCAGGAACTGAACAGAAATCTCCTGAATCCCAGTCCACTGCCTTAACCACAAGATCTTTCATCCATCCTCCCTGTCTCTGCACACATTCACTATATACGTGAGAGAGAAGGCAGCCACAGTCAGTGAGAAAGAGGGTGCAGTTCAGAAGTTATGTTAAGTTAGTGCCTGACCATAAGACATTCCATTAAATGAATAATGAATCATCCTTTTATTAGCACCTTTCACCCCAAGGCCCTCAAGCCATGCAGGAGAATCACTATACTCCGCCTCCTCCTCGCCCCCCCTGGCTAAAATGCTGCCCTCTCTCGGGTGCAGCGTGGCAACTACAGCATGAAGCCTAGGGTCTGTAATTGGAAGAGAAGAGGACTTTGCTTCAAGTGAAATTGCCAGGAGAATTTAGGAAACAGAATAGAGATTATCCTAGCTGGAATTCGGCTAGGACACCAGGGCTAACATCCTTATACTTGCAAATCGTGCCACAGGATCATTCCTAACCATCAATGGCCAAGACTTCTGTTTTTACACGTCATCTCAAAGACAGCAGTTCCCCGAAGCAGGATGCTCTCTCATCAGTCTGGGGTACTAGCTTGGCAGTGACAGAATGAGAGACAAATGCCACCCACTGAATCAATGCCTCTTCCTGTAGCAAGCTGCATTTCCCATGGTAGCACTGACCCCACCCAATCCTGATCAGCCCAGAGAGCTCTCAAGACCATAGCCAGCTGTGATGTGGCTCCACGGTACTTCTCACTACTCCCCCTGGAAGAGCTCTCAGACAACAAGAGCCACTCCTCTGGCAGGGTGGGTTGGGCACTGTCTTTTGCTATGACATTCTCAGTCTGTCAGCAAAATGGCAAGTTAAATGTGTCAACCAGGCTCCCCTCAGCATTAGCACACTAGGCTGCTGCCCACAGGCTGACAGCATTGCTTTGTTATTCAACTCTCTCTGGCGCTTTCTATGTAGCCAGTCACCAGCTGATCACAACCAAGCCGTGGACTGCACTGTCTATGGCCCTGTCTGCACTAGTTAAAAATCAGACATGCAAATGCACCACTGTTGCTACCACTAACAGTGATTTACAGGTCTGAATTCACCACTGTAGATAGAGCCGATAAGACTACCTTTTGTAGTGTAGGAAAGGCTTAAAGTTATCATGTGAGGAGGGTCCCCAACTATAACAGTTAAACTTGTGCAGATGGAACTGAAATGTGTTGGAACCAAGTTTTTGAGTCATGCTGGAAAGTCCAGGCGTTGAACATATTTAATACACAGTTGAGCCACATCTACACATTGAAAACTGAATCTATGCTAGGGCACTATGGGTATACACCAACCCCCCAAACACAGCAATTCTGGGAGCAACAAGACTTTGGAACCTGTCTGATTGTAGCTAGCACAGTTCTTCTCCGTGTGTGGAGTGGGCCAAAGGAAAACTCCAAATACTGCTGGTCGGGCTTCACTTCCAGAGCTGCAGGAAATCCATGCAAATTCTGATGCCAACATCAGTTACAAGTGTTTCCTTGGGCTGCCCTTTTGAAGCCTGGAAGAACAAAGCAACCTTGGCAATTGGCCACAGCTAGAACATAAATATTTCTCTCCCTTGCTCAAACTGAGTGGCTATCCTGCAAATGTAGGAGGATGGGGAAGAGGAAGGAAAGGGAGGGAGACAGATTACCTAATAACTGGCACAGTATGAGATCTCAGCATGCCCCAAACCCATACAAGGTTTTCAGGTGATCAAAGGTAAGAGCTGTGCAACTCTCCTGAACTTTAGAAGAATCTTGCATTCACAGGTACCATGAACCACACACCTGTCAGCAAATCCTTGCCATGATGGGTTTTATGAGAGGGTCTTGCTAGTAAGGCACTAGACTAGGACTAAAAATTTGAGTTCAAATTCCAGCTCTGCAACAGGCTTCCTGCATGACCCTGGGCAAGTCATTTAATCCCTCTGTGCCTCATTTCCCAAGCTGTAAAACAAAGAATATTGCCTCCTTTCCCCTACCCTTTGTCTGTCTTGTCTAGTTAGAGACTAAGCTCTTCAGGACAGGGACTGTCACTTATTATGGGTATATATGGTACGTAGCACAATGGGGCCTTGGTTTAAATTGAGCCTCTAGACGCTAGAGTACTATAAATAATTTACAAGCAGTTCTCTTCTCTCAGCCAGTCAAGGCCCTGACTAGGCTACGTTTGAAGCCATAGCTGCTGTTAGATTTCTAGGACATGGTCCCAACATGTGTAGGCAAGTACATCCTTCTAAAACACCGTGCTACAGACAGACACAGGCCGTTTCTACAATAGCATTTTTCAACAAGTTTCCCCACTATTATATTACCTTCAGAGCAGGCTCAGCTGACGGCGGTAGAAATACCTGTGCACGGTCTGCATTCGCACTCCCACCCCCCCTTGCTAGCGGCAGCGGCAAACTCCAGCTACAAAAGTTTTGCTAGCGTAGACACAATCCTGGGCAGTGGGTGCTAACATTGGAACAATGGCGTAGGTGGGGCCTAATGGGACTCACAAGAACTCAAAAAGTCTTCACAAGCACACAAAGCAAAGAGAGCCACTCTCTATATAGCCCCATCTACACAGGGCTCAACCAAGAAAACCAAGATTTTAAACTCTGAAGCACAATCAGAGATAAAATGTTTTCCGGGGTAGTTTGGCTGGCAATGTAGACAGAACCAAACTACCTGAAAGCTGTTCTTAAAAGCCATGTTGGAGCTTAGCCAAGACCTCAGGACTCACCAAGTTTGAGTGGGTGCAGGCTTTCTGAAGAACTGAAAAAGCACTAAGCAACAGCTTTTGCAAACAGTTGGAGCAACAACAGTGAAGTGATGATGAAGCCAGAGGTACAGAGCTATGTTTGCAGTCTCGAGTTTGTATTTACAATTCGAGGCCATGTGCAAATACCAAAAAGCCATTCTTTGCTCCTTTCCCCATCAATGCTCAGCACTGTTACACATTTAACCAAATCCAAGAGATGCCTACAGCAGCAAGCTGGTTGCTTTTGGCCATATCCGCACGCTGATATCACAACGGTGGGGCCACATAAGGATCTAAATCGACAGATCTGAGCAGAGCATCGATACGCTGGGACCCTAGTGATTTATGTCAAAGCAGGCAAAGAAAGACGGGGAAAGGGCAGGTACTAATTCTTATGTCAAAAATTGTGGTGACCCACCAAATTAGGTTCTTTTATGACCTCCTCTGCTGCAATGATACTCATCACTGCACAGACTAGGAATGGTGCAAATATCACAGCAGCAAACACACTAGCAGGAGACGTAAACATGTTTTCAATTCAAGTGTCTTGAATTTGAGGAAAGGACTGCAGGATTTAATGCATACAAACTGGTGTACACTTAAAGTTTAGCAGTATAACTACTTAGACAGAGGTGTGGATTTTTTTATTATTTTTTTTTTTGCTCCTAGTTATGCAGGTAAAAGCCCTAGCATGTGGATGCAATTATACTGTATAAAAGGTGCCTTACACAGGTTCCCAAACTGCTGCAGGCCCTGGTAGCAGGGACCACACTTACAGTGAAGGAACTACCTCACCGGCACATCACGCATACGGAGAGGTTTGTACGATTCCATTTGAGACCAACTGAGTAAGTCGTTCCTGTCTGGCTGCTCAGTGATCACATTAACGATGGGCTCCACTACCGTGGCTTTGCCAAAGGGTAACAGGTACTTGCACTGCCCCAGGAGCAAACCACGGACTAGACCGGGAGTCTTCACTGCCAACAGAAAATGCAGTTTTGCCATGGGATTACTGACACACTTTCCCTATAAATCCTCGTGGAGGCCAGGCACAGACGTTCTACTACTAAGTAATCTACAAGGCAATTCGGGGAGGTCTGCGGGGGCTGGGGACATAGTGGTAAAAGGGATAGGTGCCTGGTCTCCCTCGGCTGGGACTTTACAGAGGGACGCTGGGACTTTACGGAGGGACGGCTAACAGGCATTAGCCACCTTGTTTTCAGTAAGGACAACCACAATCTGGTCCTCAATTCCCCCTTACTCTGGGAGAGGAGAGAGACAGAGAGAGGTACTGTACACCAGCCCTGTCCCAGACACAGGCTACTTCCTCTTCCGTGCCACATCAGCTGCACTGACCAGTGCATGGCAGGATACTGTGGCCAGCTCTGCTCACTCCTGCCCCTCCACCCACCCACCCACATGCACAGAAGGGGAAGTAGCAACCTGGCATCAGGCACCCCCGCATTTCCCGGCAATCTGGGTAGGCATCAGGAGGCACAATCTCTCCCTGGGTGAGAGGTGTCTCAGTCCACTTCCTAGTAAGCAGGTGTCCACGTCACAGCGCCCTACACGATCACAATGGGCAGTCACAGCAGAGGGCTAAGAAGAGAAGCAGTTTCTCCAGATCAGGGTTGAATACAGTAGCTAGCAGGTCACTGGGAGGAAGCGTGCACTGCTGCTTCCAGAACTGCAATTGCTTTGTGAACCGAAGGCTTGCATACTGCAGCACACTCCCTATTGGCAACAATGCCGTGTTAATAAAGGCCCTTTGATGTTCACAAGTGACAGGTAAGTGCTGGAAACAATGAGCTTCTTTGCTGAAAGGGTGGGCACAGGACTATGCTCCCAACATGAATGTGCAATTATCGCCATTGTGTGCCCAGGTATCGGACTCAGGGGATGTGAGCATGCCCAGCTACCCCATCTGCTCCTGCAATGACACTAACTGGACCAGTACCTTAGGTGCATTTTTGGGCCACACAGATCTGCGCCTAAAAATCCTTTGCCAATCTCGTCCAGCATCTTACTTGGCATGGCATTCTTCATCCTGAAGCACTTCACAAAGTGACATATGGCTATACATACGACCCACTTCCTCCACTTTGAAATGCTGCCACGTCTGGCGTGGAACATAGCAGCCCTCTGTAAGCAGCCACTCCACACAACAATTCAAGACAGGGAGTGAAGAATGGAATTCCAGGAGACATTTTAGGAAGGCAACATCTAACTCCAAGTGAAGATGTATTTTACAGTCTCTAAACTCATCAGAACTCTCTTCAGTATTTAAATATTGGCAGGGGAAGATGTAAGGGGCATGTGATGGTCAAGCACAGACCAGCCCCCCGCTCCGTCCCACAGCATGCTTATAAACTACATGCTGCAGCCCTTGAGAGGAGTTCAGGTACAGGTAGAATGGGTTGCAAAAAGAGGAGGTGGAGGGAAAGGGGAATGGAACAGATTAAGAACATGTAAGAGAGACCAGAGTATGGGGAAGGGGTAGAGAAATGAGAGTGGGAGAGGATAGGAAGAGAGATTGAGAGCAGAGCAGAGCAGAGCAGAAGACAACACTACATTCAATGGACACGAGAAAAAAAAAAATGGAAACTGGATTCCAGAATGAAATAGAAAAGGGATAAAATGAAGCAAACACACAATCTTTGGGGTGAGTTTTACTGTATTTACTCAGGCTCCTAATTTGATTCCTACTGACAACCCACTCAGAGGTCATCGCAAATGGATGATCCTAAGGACACCCAACAAATGCATGAGCCAGAGAGAGATAATGTGACTCACCAGGGAGTGTCACGGTTAGCATGCAGAAAGAAGAATTAAAAAAAAAATCTCCACAAAACCCAGCCACCAGGCAAAGGAAGAGGCGCACGCAGCACTGGCAAGAACTGTTCTAGAGTACATGACATTCATGTGAAATAAGTGGCCATTGTTCTCTTATCATTGTAATACTTTTGCAAGTTTAAGGTGCCTTTTGTTCAAGGACCTACGTTATAAGCCACACAAAAGATCCCTGTCAGGCAGGGGAGTATTATTGCCATTTTACAGACACGGAAATGGAGGCACAGAAAAAGCTAAGCAACTTGTCCAAGATCAGACAGCATGTCAGTGACAGAACTGGGAATAGAACCACTCTCTCCAGGCTCATTGTCTTACATGCTAACTACAAGGGCACACTTCCCATCTGTTTGCACTAGGAAAGTACAGATCTCTCTCATAAACAGCAACTGTGACCCGCACAGTTACGGTTTGTTTTAACTTGCCTAGCACTAGCAATTGTTCAGACAGACCAAATGCATCCAGCCCCCCTCCCCAGTGCACAAATGTTCGCACCCAGTTCAACTGAAGCTCTTGTTTACCTGCTGCCCTTCCAAGCAGGCACTTTCCAGGAGAACAGCAAGAAAATGACAGTGCCTGCCTTCCAGCTATTAATTACAAGCCAAACCTGCTGATATTCCCAGCTCCTAGCAGCCTGACCTCTCTGGCTAGAGCTCACCCTAGGGCTTTCTCCTAATCTCTGAAGAATCCCAGTAAGCATAATAGAAGTGGCTGGCCTGAGGCGGTAGAGTAGCATGGCTATGCAGGAGGCTCAGGTATCCTCCTAGTTTCTCTTCATTTCTCTCCACAGGCTGCAACTAAAATAAGCAGCTAGATATAGTTTGCAAATTCTGGTGAAAAAAAAATTGCACATTCACCAGCATTTCAGTGGCACAGACAGTGCTGCCATTGGGCATGGTATAAGCCAGCCTGGTTTCCTGGAACCATGGGTCAAGTCCAGGCAGGGTCAACTCAGCCTTTCTGAATACTAGGCAGTTTTTGAGCAGGGGCTCTTTTGAATAAAGACCAAAAGCAACAGCAAAATCTTGTCTATTGTCAGACAACAACATGGCACCTTAGAGAGGGCTTGCCTCAGTTTCTTCGGCCAAAACTGAACTTCACCTCCACTGCGGGCTGCCACCCTTCCACCCCAGAGGTGACTGCATTTCAGCAACACTAGATATAGTAAAGTGCTTTGGAATCCCTTCAGGGTGATAAGCACTATGGTAAGGGTAAAACATCACCCTCCAGATAAGCAAGGTTCTGATTGGAAAGACAGGCAGTGCCTTAGCAATGGTGCCACATGTGATAACGGGCAAAGTTTTATATTGGCTATTGCTCTAATTTTGAAGCAAAAAAATCTCTCCAAACCCTGAATATTAGAAGCTCTCCTACCTCCATCCTCAGCCTGAAAACTCAGAATGCTCTATTTCACCCTAGGCTACCTACTACTGAGAAGACGCTTCTATGAACTAGGACACGTTTAGCTTCTATCGTGGGGGTTTCTTTTTATTGGTGATTTGCTATCTTGATATGCTTTTCATGGCCTGATGCAAAGCCCATTGAAGCTTGTGGAAAAACTCAGTCAGCACTGGATAAGGCTATAAGCTTTAAGTGACAGCTACTTAAACACGCTTCAGATGGCAAATAAACTTCGTACAAATTACAACCACATGTGCCATGTTTCACTTAAATTCTAGTCTTTGCATTCTTTTTCCTATAGCAAACAACCAATCATAATGATAATTGGATAATGAGGGTGGAAAGAAAAAGAGAAAACCACAACTCCTGGTTGGTCCGCTTTGCTTCTAGGAGTGGAATTCTGTTTTTTTTCACACTGTCATGAGGTGATCAGAATAAGTTTGGCACATCATCCCATAAAAGGGCTATAGAGATTGAGAGTGGGAGAGGATGGGAAGAGAGATGGAGAGCAGAGCAGAAGACAACACCACATTCAATGGACATGAGAAAAAAAAATGGAAACTGGATTCCAGAATGAAATAGAAAAGGGATAAAATGAAGCAACACACACAATCTAAGGCCCAGCCAGCTCTCACTCTGCTCTAGCGCTAGGAATCTGGAGGAGTTGGCAGTACGTACTAATGGGTCAAAGGTGCAAGTGGAGTGTTAGATCTTCCAGACCAAAAAAACCCCTCTCTCCTTATCAGAAGAAAGGGAGAGCTGCCAGCACAAGAATTGGGAATGGCAGCTTTGAAATACTCAATGGGTTCTTCAAAAGCAGAAGTATTTCAATGTTTAAAACAAACAGGAAAAAAAAAAACCCACAAATACTTGCAGAGAAAGGAATATTCATTACAGGGTATTGTGCCAAATAAACATCAGCATTTGATCTCTCCCGCCCCAATCTCTCACACAGCCACACGCGCACGCACACACACCCACCTTCTTCCTTTGTTTTTGGAGCAACAAGAAAAGTGAAAAAAATGTTCCCACCTGCTTAGCAGCTGCCATATTTAAAAAAACCACCCACAACAAAAAATAAATAATCCCCATCCCATGGACAAAGGCACCCTTCCTAGGAATAGGGAAAAGCTGTCAGAAGTGCTCAGATGGGGGGATGGTTTGCTTGTCTTTTTTAAACATTCAAAATTCATGACCTGTCTACTCTGAAAGCTACTATGTGGCTGAAGAGCCAGTGACCATATCATGAGAGTCAAGAGACTGTAGCCTCAGCAACTTGAGAGAGGAAGGGATGTTTCATCAGGCTGTTTAGCAGGCTTTATTTGTGTTAACTCTTCTCAAGCTCCAATGGTGAACACATACTTTGGAGAAAGAATGCCTTTGTTAAAGGGTTTTACCCCGCACCCCTTCAACTGAGGTGCAAGAGCTCACAATAAACATCCCTAAGCCCCACCACTCCTCCCCGCAGAGGTCCTCCAACAAGAAGAGAGATAATTGATTATTGATGGTCCTGATACTTCTAAAAGGTAAAAAACCAAAATACAAATTGTATGAAGAAGTCCTGACTTCTGCTTCTCTCGCGGTAGCAGGATATACTGGGCCCTTTAAGGCAAGCTGACCACTTGGCTCATAAGCCTGTTCAAGCAGCACGGCATTTTGTGACTAGTGCTTTAGGAAGGAGGGACGGAACTGTAGCCGTGGCAACAACGCATGCTGGGGGAGGTGGCAGGGATATAGAAACCCCTCCCTTTCAGCTGCTGTTGGGTTTCTCCAAAACAGGCCTGGGAAAGAGCATTGGAGGGGACTAAGGATTTCTTGGTAGAGATCTGAGAAGCCCCAGACAGCAGGAATTTGTGTAAAGAGCTTCTCTCTGGGTGCACGAAGTGACTGCGTGCATGGAAGCGGAGCTTGCAGAAAGCAGGAGCAACAATCTGCTTCCTCTCAGAAGCCCAGGTTTGGAGTTCCCAGTAGAAGGAAGGAGTGCTCCCCTTCATCCACCCCCAGCATAGCTGGGTGATGAGCTTGCCATAACCCAGACCACAGATTAGAAGAGCAGACGATCCAGCCAGCTACAATTTAAGCTGGACCCTTCTATCGTTTACATCTTGTACACCAGCCCCTGGGACAGATCAGGCCCTTGGGACAAATGCCTGCAAAGACAGATCCCAATGAGGAGGCGATGTATCTTGAAGTATTATGGCCAGGTTGTCCATTTATGATGGATGTCTGTTAACCCAGCAGGGGTGAAATTCAGTTTGGCAGGGTTGCTAAAACACCTGTTCACCCTAACGGGAAACCAAGGCAGCAGCTACATCACCCTAGGACCTAGTCAAAGATCCAAAATAATCAGAGGAGCTCAAAATCCCACAAACCTAATTTATTTTAATTAAATATTTTGCAGAGCACCATTAAATTGATAGCTATGGCTCCTTCGTAGCTGCAGCACCAGAAGTACCTCAGCGTGACCAGGTACGGTGAATTGCCTTACATTTGTCTGTATCCCTGTGGTCTTTGGTTCTTTTGCTTGGGTGGATACACTCTGTTCTAGGATCACTATGGAGACCACTGTTTTGTTCTAAGGAATGAGGACCTCAGTTCCCATCCCAAGCCAAATGTTTCCCAAGCAAGCAAGCATGCATCAGCAATGCAACAGAGAACTGTGCCAACCACCAGCAGACTGGGCTTCTTTTATTACTCATTTCTCTCAGGGTGTATTAAGGCAGGTTTTGTTGTTGTTTTAGAATAACTAGGACTCGGCTGCATGCTAGTGCCCACCCACCCACGTCTCACTGGAGATGGGAGAAGTGCAGACTGGCTATTACTGTGCAGGTCCTCCGAAGTCCTTTAACAACCACCAGGTTAAAGGATAAACTGATATTTCTAAAGGAAAATTAGAGAGGACTGGACACAGATGATAGAAAGAGAGCTGTGAATTGTGCTCTTCCTTCACATCTCTCCTTTAACAATGCACAAGGCCAGGTGGTTTACATACCCATGGAAAATGTTAAGAACTTTCTCTGAATGCACAGATGCCAATGGAGACTAGGGATTTAATTGTTCACTTAAGGGCTGCTTGTTAAAAGTGGAACACATACCAAAGCCTTATGTCCACAACTGCATGCCTGGCTCACAAGGACATCTCTTCTATGTCCGCCCCCTGCATGGTTAACCTTTACATAATAATACAGGCCCCAAGTAGCAATCTACACTGTACAATAAGAAAAAGGAAGTGAGACTTGTGAACAGGAAATAGACTCCAGGAAAAAACACACCTCCTTTTGGAATGAGTTTCCCACTTAATAAGAATTAGTCTGATCCAGGGATAAAGGCAACCACTGTGTATTGCGATGACTGACACCTTTAGTTCTAAACTAAAGGGGCTTAGAAAATAAGCTAATTAGCTGGGCCACTGAGACTCTAAGGGGGCTCTTTTCTGCAGAGCCTGCAACTTTGACCCACCACTTCAGCTCTTCGAAAGCACAGCAAACATCTACGTCACAAGGAAAAAGGTCAGTGATCCACCTGCAGTGGTGCTGAAACAATTTGTACAGCAGGAGTGCTGAGAGCCAATGAACCAAACTGTAAACCCTGTATCTCATGGAAACCACTTCAGGCTGGGGGTGCAGCAGCACCCCTACTTCTAGCACCTATTAGGGATGTAAAAGGTTAAACAGTTGCTTACCAGTTAACCAAAGTTAACCATTAACCCCGGCAGACCCGTAGAGGGTTGGCAGAAAGGACTCCAGCCCGGACCAGGGTGAAGCGGCCCCAGCCCCAGCTATGCCGGCTGAGCCAGTGGGATCCTAGTCCTGGCCGGAGCAGGCCCTCAGTCACGGCTGTGCCAGGCCAGCCAGGGCTGTGCGGGGCCCCTGACACGCCCACAGCCCCGCCCGACCCCTGTCCCGCCGAGCCCCGGCACCAGACACCTGCGAGCTGGCCCCAGCCACGCTAGACCCCGGCCGTGCACACTGGACCCTACAAGATGGACCCCCAGCCCCCCACAATGCCAGGCACCCCAGCTACCTCAGTTAACGGTTAACCAGTTAAACGAAATAATCATTTAACCGGTTAACTTTACTGATATTTACATCCCTAGCACCTATGTCCACATGTTCTGTAGCTTATGCACTTTTTTTTTTTTAAGTATCCGTAACGAAAGGACCTTCAAACTAGTCCTAGCATTCATCTATCTATCCTTTTCCTCCGTCTTCTGTAAATTATTACTGTGTGCAGCTTTTGAATAAGCTGAACTGGATTTGGAGTGTGTGCATCTGGTAGAAGTTACTACCTGGAACTCTCTGAAGGATGAAGCACACTGTCACCTCTAAAGAGACCGAGGCAAATGGATAGGACTGTCAGTACAGAAGGTCAAAGATGGAGAAGGCAGCATTCTTCTTCTAGAGCAGTGCCCCACAACACACCAGATTAAGGGGCGATTGATTACAGCCCGTAAGTACCTACATGGGGAACAAATATTTGATAATAGGCCCTTCAATCTAGCTCAGAAAGGTATAATGTGACGCAATGGCTGGAAGTTGCTGTTAAAAATTTACACCTTATTTCCAGTGTGAATTTGTCTATCTTCAAGGGTAATTAACCACTGGACAATTTACCAAGGGTCATGGTGCATTCTCCAATCCTGACAATTTTTATATTGAGATTGAATGCTTGTCTAAAAGATGTGTTCTAGGAATTATTTTGGGGAAGTTTTATGACAGTGGTTCCCAAACGGGGTTACGCCATCAGGAGATGGGGTTGTAGTGATCCCGGCTGTGCCGAGGGCACCATTTTGAGCCACACAGGGTAACCTCGCATGCACTGTACATGCAAGGTCACGATACCTGGAGGACATCATTTTGCTCTACAAAAGCATCCTCCACTCCTCACACATGCTGTGTGGAGTACACCACTTTGCTCTTCTAAATTGCGTCCTCCATGCTCTCTGGGGTCCTGGCAGGAAGATTTCATTAAATTTGGGTCATGCCGGCAAAAGTGTGGGAACCCCTGTTCTACGGCCTATGGTGTCCATGAGGTCAGACTAGAGGATCATAATTAGGGCTCTGTATTTGTCTCCGAGGTCACGGATCCCGTGACTTCCTGCGACCTCAGTGACTTCTGCAGCAGCCAGTGTGGCTGAACCCAGGGCTGCCCAAACAGCTGGCCCCAGAGCCCACTGTTCAGGGGGCCCTGGAGACAGCCACACTGGGCCACTGCTGGAGCGGCTCTGCAGCCAGCCACACCAGCTGCTGCTCTGGTGGCCCCGGGGACCACCTGAGCAGCTGTCCCGGGGTGGTGGGAGCAGCCGCAGCTCGACAGCTCCTGGCAGTGGTCCCAGGGACCACCCAGCGGTCCCAGGGACCACCCAGCAGCAGCGGATGCAGCTGGCCCTGGGGACAGCCTGAGCAGTGGTGCCAGGGGCAGCAGGAGCTGTCACAGCTTGGCAGCTCCCAGTAGGTGGTGCCAGGGGCAGCAGCTGGGAGCCTGGGGGGGGGGGGGGGAGGAGGGGGGGGAGTGGAGAGGAGGGGAGCGGGTGCCATGGGCTCTCCTCCCCGCCAGGGCTTCCCCCAAGATTCAATCATGGGTATTTATGGTGTAAGTCATGGATAGGTCACGGGCCGGGATTTTTTGTTTCTTGCCCATGACCTGTTCATGACTTTTACTAAAAATACCTGTGATTAAATTGTAGCCTTAATCATAATGGTCACTTTTGGCCTTGGAATCTATAAGAGAGTGGCCGGAAGGTATGAGGCACTGTCAGACCCTGCTCTTCCAGGCCTGGGATTTTTTCCCCAAGTGGAGGCTGCCAGACAGGAAGAAATGTGGGCTTCAGAGAAGGAAATAAATCCCTGAGAGGGTGTGAATCAAGACACACTGCAAAATTTCAATTTGAAGTTTTACCTACTGTCTGTTTGGGGGAGGGGGGGGAGTCAAGGCAACTTCAGCATCAGCCAGGGTTGGCAACAGCTCTGTGGAAGCAGGGACGCTAGGCACTCCATCTCCACCAGTGCTGCAGTAATTAACCTTAGGCAAGCACCGGCATGAAGGTACTTCCATTTCATGGCTGCAAGCATTCTTCTCCACGCAACGTACCATGAAACACTGACAATACAGAACACTCTCTGGAGAGGCTTAGCCTGGTTCACCTTCATGTCAGGAAGATGTCAGGCTCTGGCAGGGAGCCAGCCATTCATATTGCTTGAAAAAGCCACCTGATTTATTACGGCTCTCGCTCCAAGAGTCTGCTCAACTAAAACACCTTCTATCGCGCCCTGTCCCTCCCTCCACCTGCTGCAAGTAGCAATCAGGAGAACTATGGCAGGCAAACACCATGTAGATTCACAGTCACTCCTCCCTGTGCTCTGCTCTTGTAACCTGCTGGTTCTGGCAAAGGCTCCAAAGCTTTTTCTGCTGGACTCTTTCCCCTTCCCCAGCTGACCTGCTCAGTGCTCGTACCGAGCCTTCACTTCCCCAGCGCATTGAGTAAGAAGATCAATCTGCACGTGCCTTGGAGCAGTTCCCTATTATTTCACGGGGTAAACCAATGTGTCCCTGCACCCACTGACTTCCACTGGCAACTGCAGCACACTTACAGCAAGCTGCCTTTCCAACCATCACTCGGGTGAATACTAGCCTAGATTCCCTCCCATTCCGGAGGCCTTCACTGAAGAGTTAGCCCACGCTTCTACCCCAGTGCCGCTCCTGTCCACATGCAAAAACTTCACTGGGGTGCTTTGAACATGGGCTAGCTGGCATGGCTGGGGGAAAAGGGGTTGGAGCCCAGGTTCTGCTTTCACCCAGGCTGGTGACCCACCCACTTTGCAGTGAGGATCCAGGCTAAACCACTCGAGTGCTGACAATTCTCCAGTGCTTTCCCAAAATTCCTCCCCCATGTGCCCAGAAGGACAGACAAGTTAAGAATCAGAGAATCTTACTGCAGCGCAACCACCCATGAGACGGGCCTCCCTGGTGACACACACGGACGAGTGCAGCACACAGTAACTCAGGACGGGCTTGGCAGTGTGCCTGCTCACCCAGGCACCATGCACCTAGGCTGACTCTACAGCAAAGATGCCCTCACAGACAAAGCAGTTTTACTAGCAAGGCTCAGTTTCCTTTCACTTAAGAGAATCATGGTCTTCCACACAGTATAGGGGAGCGTCACTAACACCCACATCTGCACTATAACATGGGGCCTCAGCATCAGAAACGTGATCACGTGGCTTGGTCCAACCTGTGGATGGGACCAAACTGTCTGATGGGACCATGCTGTGCAATGATGCTGTAAACTTCGTGCTAATGCACTCCAGCCCCATCCACGCAGGAAAGCCAATCCTTGTTCTAGCACGGTTCTGTAGCATTACATTTTGTAACATGACACGCCCAAGGAGTCACCAGACTACTTACCCCAGTGTCAAAACATTTGGAAGCTTTAAGAGTGAGTTTATGATCAACAGCAGCAAACAAAAAACAACAAAAAGTCTGTTCTCTATTTATTCTCCACCAGCAGCTTCCAGTGCCAGTCAGCTCTCTTTTTTCCAGTTGTAAATAGAGCAACCTGTTTTGTTTCTAGCTGCCAGATCTCAGCCAAGTCTCGGAATTCTAGATAGCTTTTCTCCCCCCCCTTCCCTGCTTTATCAGCATCAACATCCAATGGCAGTTCTGAAATCAGAGCTCTAGTATCACAGACTATGAGGGAGCAGATACAAAGGGGCTGGAACAATTTCTCCCAAGCAGATTATGCATTTGATTACCTTTTGCCCCCATTCTAGGAGGAGACCTCTCTGATCTACCCTACCAATGAAACCATAATGTTTAAGCAGCTGCTGGCTCTACGACAACATGATGTGGGCCTTTAATATAATAATTCCAGCTGGGTGGCCAATCTGCATTTTATAAACCGTTGTTCGTTGGCTGCAAAGAATATTCTCCCTCTTCCCTTCCAATTTCACCATCTCAGTGAAGAAAGAGAGCAAGTTCTCTGGACACAGCCACTGAAAGCAGAGATCAACAGGCTGACGAACAAATTAATCACCACCATCTCCCCTATCCTCATGGTGCTGTCAAGTGCTGGAGAAACTTGGTTCTGGTTAGTAATTAAGCAGGCATGACTCAGGGTAGGTCTACGCAGAGGCTATACCAGCATAGCTACGGCAATGCAGCTATGCTGGCATACCCCCACAGTGAAGACACCATCTACAGCAATGAATGGGGTGTTTCCCATCAGTGTAGGAACAGCTCCCTCCCTGAATGACAGTAGCTCTGTTGAGGGAAGCCCTCTTCCATCAACACAGCTGTATCTACACTGGGCGGTCGGCATAGCTGTGTCAACCAGTGTGTTTCCCCCCCACCCTCCACAGCCCTGACTGAGGTAGCTATGTCGACCGAAGGTTTAAGTGAAGGCCAAGCCTCAGAAGAGACATTGGCAGCAAAGAAGAGCTATGACAAAAGGGCAGTGTTGCAAAGAACCCCTTTCCTGACCCTAACCACCCTATGACACTCCAGTATCTCTGCAGCAAATCAGAGTGTCGGTGATCCCAGAACCGTCGATGCGTCTAAACACATCCACCCTGTACCCCAACATCACAGCTCAAAAGGAAACAGTGCTGGTTACCATCTAAAATGAATAAGACATTTTCTGAGGCAGACGTTGGCCAATCCACTCAATTAAATTTAAACTGGACAAAGGGCTCCCCGCAGGGCATTGGGAGGCATAAAAGGCCTTATTTTCCAGTCTGTAAAATTGCTCAGCCTGCCTTTCAGGCGGTTACCTGCACAGTCCCACAGGCATTCAAGGAATTTCCAACACTTCTCTGCCAATTACATTAGGCTCTTCTGGCACATGCCCTGCAGGTACAACAGGACCCCAGACAGGCCTTTCTTTACCTTCCTCTCCCTCAGCCACAGCCCCAGGTCAACAGAAAGAAATTATGTGGGATTCTGTAACCCTTCACCAACACTTGCCATCACCTACCCCCAACAAATGGGGGACGAGAACCGGGGGCCAATCCAGAGTATACATGAAAGGAATGTCCATTTGTCCATCCAATACAGAATTACTGTTATGAGGAAACTGTCAGAAATGGGCTTCTAGTTTGAGAACAGACTGTGTGCTCTTGCAGTGGCCTACATTGGGTATTTGTGGAGAACCAGTGAATGCAAACTTTGGACAAGGCGAGGAGGAGTAACAGTCACTATCAGTGGTCACATTGGATTTTGCTCATGACCTAGCAGGTACAATGATGAAATCTCACCCACTAGCAAAAGAATGAGGGAGTGGGAAATGAACAAGGAAACATGGAAGTGCAGGGTAAGAAAGAGAAAACCCAAAGACCAAAAATTTCACCATGGCAGAATTTTTTCCCACCAATGTCCCAACTTTCCCCCTGGATCTTCGCTCCCGCACTCCCAGTGTTACAGTCTAGAAAGGAACTGAAGGAGGCAGATGCAGATTTGAGCCATCAAAGCTTCAGTAGCTTGCCAGCAGTGTGCTCTGCAGACTGCATCCCTGCCTAGGGCCAAAGGTGTTGCTTGGGGAATGAAGGTGGGAGAAGAATGTCCGCCTTGACTTGATAGGCTTTGGAACCCTCTCTCCTTTCCCTCCCTCCCACAGGTTAAAGACAGCAGTTGGAGTAAGCAAAGTTCCACCCACATCCTCAGGGTCAGGAGACAAAGCTCTAGTATTCTCCTCACCTCACAAAACCCCTGCATTTGAAGCGTTTCAGAGGGACCCAGTGGATACCAGCTACTTTAGTACAACCTCCTTGGCCAGCATGGGTGAGGATTCTCACCCTCCCAAGAGCCGGATTATAAATCGGTTTTAGAGATTCTGATCAAGGCATTATGGGGAAGTTTGGGGGGACAACGTGGATTGCACAGCTTAGCTATCAAGGGTCTCCGGAAAAAAAAGATCTTTGTCCACAGCGTGCAGGAAAGCTAATCTAGCACTGTTACATGGCAGGGACGTGTTTATAGGGGATCCTGGAGACTTAGCTCAAATGGATGAGCAGAAATTAACATATTTGAGTGTTACTAAAAATCCGGAGGTACAGACTGACTAGATCCCTACAGCCATGTAGGAGGAAAGATCTCAGTGCAGAGAACCCCCTTCAGGCACACATCTTTAGGGCATGCTCAGCCCCTTCCCCGAGTTTATTTAACTCCAAACAACGTGACAGTCCGTCCATACACCTGAAATTCTGCCCACTCAACATAACTCCTCCATTGCTGTCATAATGGCCATGCTATCGAAGCCACACAATAGTGGAACCATGCAAAGGCCTCATTCACCAAGCCCCATATCTGCACAAGCAAAAAAGCAATGTGCCTACAAATAAGGTGAGAGGCTTACGTTGTGCAGCTCACCCGTCACACAGGCTTCAAACACTCTCTCCACCTTTTGTTAGCAGAAGGCCCATTGCTCAAGCCCACCCTCAACCTGCTTGGAAACCACATTTTTCCACTAGCAGGGCCAGAGAAATCCCAATGCTGGCAATGAAAGTCTGCACCCAGCCAGCCCACTGGGGCGCTGCAGCAGTTAGAAGTGCTACTTCATCACAAATAAGCTCTGGAGCGAATGCCCAGCTCACTGAATTCTGAAGAGTAAACTGCTTACAGCACAGACTGCCTCCTTCCCCTGCTCTATTCAAGCAACTGGGAAGCCAGGGCTATTAGCCAGGAGATCTCCCAGCAGACTGCAGGCGCTCTCTTGAAATGAAAAGCCTGGAAGTAGCTTCATGTCAGACCCTTCAGCAGAGTGTGCTATTACCCTGCTGCTTCCCTAATGTACTGGGGATATTTAAATATTGAACAGGGTGGGTTTCAAAATGAGGCGATTGCTTAAAAATGCTTCCCTTCTGCCTAAGCAACAGGCCCCTATGAGACCCTCCAACAGTCCCTTTCAGAAGGGAGACCTGAGACAAGCAAAGCCCTTCTACTGCATCACTAGCACCCTGAGGTAAAAGACTATCTATACAGAACACCAGGGAACGAGGCATCTGGAAGCAGGAGTCTTCCCTAGTGCCCCTGCACCACACTCTCCTGTTTGGAAGCTTCTGCGGACTGACGGGTTCTCTGGATACAGCAGACACTGGCCACGCAGCCAAGATGCTGTCTATACACAAAAGAAGAGGCCTGCAGAAAAGCCCAGGATCACTAAGCAGAGTCTGTGGTTTCTTGTTTACAACATGGCCGAGTGTTGTTTTTAAAAACCAGTCTATTCCTGGGGGTCGCCTCCCCTCCACTGAGGAAAGTTTGATAAAATACTCCGACATTTCCAGAGGAATTTTTCTCCAAATGAACCGGTGCTACAGATATGAGTGGCCATGAGGGCCGGTAGCTAGCATTTCTACACTGCTAATTCTTTTCACTGGACAGTACTAAAGACTAAGGATCTATTGGCAGTTTTGTCACAAGGCCTTTAAAGTTGATTTCATGTTTTAAAACTCCACAGTTTAAATGCACTAGTTAATGGTTTGCAGCACACATCTCAACAACTCTGGGCCAGCCGTGGCTCATGTTTTGGATAAGGCAACAAGGAATTCCAGGGTGAAGTTTACATACAACATGGTAGCCAAGTTAGCCAAAGACTCTTCAGGGGAACAGTTTCAAAGTGGGCACTACTATTATTTAGTCAGTGCCACAGGTTTTCGTGACTCATGTGACCGCCGCGGCCAGTGCTTAGGGAGATGGTGTGGTGGGTAACGCTACGCAGCACAGATTGCATTTAGGTTTTGTTTGAGAGTTGGATAGAACTAGAAGATCTCATCTGCACCCTGGGACCTTAGTGGAGAATTCCCCGGCCAGCCATCACAGCAGCTTTCGGTCTCTCCTCTACCATGGGGATAACTGAAGCTCTTTAAAGACACCCAAGAGGACAGGTCCCCGATCAGAGCAGCTTGCAACCTAAACCACCACTTTTCCGTTACCTGTCCGAGGTCCAAGGTCACATTGACCTGGTTGAACTCCAGCCCGCGAGAGAGGGGAGGACTCTGCCACCAGCGCTCTGTTCCATCAATGGCGTTGGTTATGGGGTGAGCCTTGTTGCTGTTCATCGATGTGCAAATGTCACAGTACTGCCCCTGCCGGAAGACACAAACAGGAGAGATTAACACGATCCCAGAGTGGCTGGCACATTCCAAGCAGCAGACTTTTTTGGTTCATAAAAAGCCCAGACACCAGGGAGGGAGGATATTCTTGCTACGTAAAAGGAGAGGCAAAGAACAATCAAGAAGTGGATGCAGCACCTAAGTGGTTTAGCAACCGCACCACCACCCTCTCCCCAAAGACGACCTGTATCCCTTTAAAGATGCATATTCTCTCCACACGTGTTCTCTTTAGACCCACATCAAGCATTTTTAATGGGGATCTCGCCGGACGGGATGTCACAAGTGCCATTATTGCGGGCAACACAGTTGTGCTGTTGCGTTGGGACCACCCCCAAACTGAGGGTATATGAAGCACGTTTACAACAGGAAATTCTACAGCACTGGAGGAGGGGATTGCTTGGGGTCCAAACCTGAGGGTTTTTTCCAAATAAGCAAATGTGTTCCCTTCCCCTTCTGTACATGTATAATCCTAATAGGGACCAGAAAATCAAACCCCAAAACAAAACGGGGGCAGAAGAGGGAATTTACAAGTAAAACCCTTTCATCTATGGCCCTGCTTGAAAGTAATAGCCAACAACATCCAATACCTGGCCAGACCAGCCAGCCTTGTGATCTCTTCAGCAGCAACAGGGCCTCTAACTGTGAGTCACTCATGGTCTCCCTGGTGCAGCATGGGTTGCTATGGTACCAATAGACCCCTGGGCATGCAGCCAGGGAGGGGGAGAACCCTGCAACTCATGGGGTGGGCAGGGGCCCAGCTGCTTAAGACACTTCTATTCTGTAGAACAGCAAGGCGGGTTACACCAAAAGGAGGGATTTGGGCCATGTTGAGGGAGCTTGAAAATAGTCCAGGGAATTGGTGAGTTATTAGCTTAGTCCCTCTGTCCTGTCACTTGAATCACCCTGCTATGAACAGCCCACAAAGGAGTTCACTTATCTGACAGTTCCCCTTTAAAAGGGATGGTTACCTCTGGGCATAGTGCGTCAGCCTCATCTGTCCTGGCTCCTTGTAGTTTTAATAAGATGATGTTAAAATAAAAAGAAAATGGTACAGAGTTTAAGCAGAGAAGTTTCTGGTTATCAGGGAATAAGGTACAGATTATCAAAGGGTGCAAAGTTTGGTTTAGGATCAGGTGGCATAAGGAATACATAATCTGCAATATCCCCAATTGGGGGTAAAAGGTTAATGGGTCAAAGTACAGACATTGAGAGATGGGGGTATGTTGTTCATAGAATGGCTATGTTCAGGTGTGGTACAGATCTCCAGGAACAACTTCCAGCTTCCTCGCACTATAAACCCTCTCCCCTCCAGGGCTGCAGTAAAACAGTCATCCCACAGAATAGCCATTGTCATTTCCACAAACTCAAAGGACTGGATGAGACTCCAAGCCAAAAAGGAAACAGAAAATTCCCAGCATTCTTCCCTGCAGACATGTGGTATGTTATTTGCAGGCAATTGTGCAACACAACTTGTTCCAAACAAGTCCACCTTTTAATTAACTCGGCTAGAGATATGAAAATACCAGACAGTGAAGTACAAAGCCAAGGAATGGAGACAGCCAGAGCTGCCCAGTGTAACACTGCTGTGCACCGAGACCTTGCTGTAACACAGGGAGTCAGAACAAGGACCTTTTAAACAAACTTCTAACAAGGGCACAGACAAGCAAAGAACACTTGTTCACCCAGTGAACGTCTAACAGGTAACAAAACTGACCTATTAAAGAACAGACCTGCTAGAAGAAACCTGTGCAACAGGCTGTGTGGAGAATTAGATTTCTAGTGCCAAGCCCAAAATTCAGAAGCTTGTCACAAAAGTGGGAAGTTAAAGAAACTTGGAACAAAATGCAAAATCCTCAAACTCTGATGTTCTTGAATTTTGTTTCAAGTGTTTCACACAATGACATGTGTGAATAACATGCAGACACCACCTGAAGTTTCCATAGGACTGAAAATTAACAAACGCTACTCTTCTTTATTGATGCTACAGATGTTCCTCTCTCTGTTACTGGTGCCAAGTGCCACTATTAAAGGCAAACGTCTCAGTGGCTTACTTGAGCTTGCTATTAAATGGTGTAATTGGGCCCCTGATATTACCATTCCCAAAAGTTTATAGCTCATTTGTCTAGAGAGATGACCTGACTCACAAGCAAAATTGATCATTTCTAGCTACTCAGGGAGTCAAACATATTTTAGGGCAGATTACACACTTACATTGGAGATTCAGATAAAAAAGAGCTGAGTTCGGACCTCAGAATCTGAAGATTTTGTTTTAAAAAGAAAAATGCAGGTCTGAGAAGTGTAACCCTGTGACTTGTGGAAACTACAACAGATAGACGTTTTCTCAGCTCAAGAGCAAAAGGGAGGAAGATGCCTATCAAGGTAAGCAACAAGGTGAAAGAACTATTGAAATGGAGGAAGAAAGACAGAAGCTGCAAGAGGGTTTAAGGAACATAATAGTGCTGCTATCAGAACAAAGGGGAGTGATAAGGAGAGCGACTGAATGGAAGAGGAGCCTTCAAAGAATCACTGGCCTGCTCCTGCTCCCAATGAAGTACATGGGAAATCTCAAATCTCCTCAGAGCACAGAGACAAGCCCTGAAGCCCTGCTGAGTTTGGCAGCCTTAAGGCAACTGGCTTTGTCCTGGCTTATCTGGCCTTGCCATTCTCAGTGATCCTCACCTAATTTATCAGAAACCCTGAGGGACAAGATCCCAGGGCTTTGGATAAGAAACTGGGGGGCTAGGGAAGCCCTGGGTGACATTTTCAAATGAGTCAGCTGCACAATTACCTTAACTGTGCATACAAATCTGGTAACTGCACGCACCAAATTGGCACATGCTTGGCTGTTGTTGCAACAGGTGTCTGGTTTTGCAGGCAGCTATAACCTGTTGCCCAAAATTACAGGGTTTGTTTTCAATTCGAATTAAGTCATTAAAATGTTGGTGTCTTAATAAAAAGAAACATGGAAAAGACATAAGTAGAAATAATACAGTACAGTAGTAGTCCTTCCATTTTACAAAAAGAAAAGAAGTACTAGTGGCACCTTAGAGACTAACCAATTTATGTGAGCATAAGCTTTCGTGAGTTACAGCTCACTTCATCGGATGCATTCAGATAACACCCATTTTTTCATGTTCTGTGTGTATATAAATCTCCTCACTGTATTTTCCACTGAATGCATCTGATGAAGTGAGCTGTAGCTCACGAAAGCTTATACTCAAATAAATTGGTTAGTCTCTAAGGTGCCACTAGTACTCCTTTTCTTTTTGCGAATACAGACTAACACGGCTGCTACTCTGAAACCTTCCATTTTAGTCTAACATCCAAAGTTCCAGGGACAGGTCTTTGACATTAGCCATCTCCCACTTATAATTTGTATAACACACAAAGCACGATAGGCACTTTACAGACATAGCAGATAACAAGACAAAGGGGCCAAGTCTGCTTCCACTGGACAGCAGTATAAATCAGGAGTAAACTCCACTTAATTCAATGGAGATGCACAGATGTAAAATGGAGAATCAGACTCCCAGGTTCAGACATGTAAGGAGCCTGGTTCACCTCACTTACACCAGCGTGAGCAGAGAATCAGCCCCATAAATCCTACCCCGTGAGTTTATAATCTCAAGCGCTGATCCTGCAAACACTTAGGAGAATAACCTTACACACACGCGCAAGCGTCTGCATGAAGGGGGCCTATGGCTACGCTACAGTTTATGTCGGCAAAAAATTTATGTCGCTCAGGAGCGTGAGTATTCCACCCCCTTACCGACATAATTTACACAGACAGAAGCGGTCATGTGCACAGAGCTATGTTGGCAGGAGAGCTCCTCCTGCCGACACAGCTTCGCTTACGCCAGTCACGGAAGTGGGTTTTTTTATGCCCACAGGAGACCTCCCTCCAGTCGGCATACAGTGACTTCACCACATGTGCTGTAGCAGCACAGCTGTACCGGATGCAGATGTGCCGCTGTACGTATAGACGTGGCCTAAATGAAGAGGTATGTCAAGTGAAGGCAAAACGGGGGTGAGTGGGGCTACAGATACAGGCTCCTAAATAGACGTGAAGTTGGTGGGATTTGATCAAGAATTACTTTTGTTTTGAGAATGAACGTGATTCCCAAAATACATGTAAATTGCAACTAGTAGTGGGCAATCGAACTACCCAGGGAAGGCCAACATCTCTACACCCCAAATTGCTCTCTAGGGAGCAAGCTTTTGCAACACTGCAGCTAATTACTTAGGAGCAGGACTCAGAATGCAAGCGTGAGGGTAGAACATTTCCCTCACTGCATTTTATTACATGTTTGCGGTGCACTGTCTTGGAACCCAGACAGCCATGTCTTCATCTGAAGTTTAATCAGAAAGTCGCTTTTTACTGATAAAAACCTAATGTGGTTCATCTTCTGTCCCATCTTTAGTCCAGTGGGCAAATTCACGGCTCATTAAAGTGAGATCGCTAGCAGTGGGTAGAGCTACTGGAATAGTAGCAAGCACTGTACAAACTTCTCCATGCAGTTCTTTCCACTCAGTTCTGACCTGTGTAACTCCTGCAGATCGCAAAAGCGACCACAGTTAAAAATGCTGGCAGCCATCTGTGAGGCTAGAATGAACTCTGACCTCATCATATTCCAAACAGGTCTGGAGCCTGGTGTTTAAAACTATGCCACAAACTCTGCGAGTTTCAAAGCTAGTATTATTAAACAGAACCGGGTTTTTTAGGAATTCGCTGAGGCAAAAAAAGTTGATTTCCCTTTCCCAAAAATTCTATTACAGTGTTAATTAACTAAAACAGTTAGTGGTGGGAGAATTGATTGAACCCATTAGATTGACAAGCTACAATATTTGTTAGGCAGCCAATCCAGCGAATGTCTGTCCTCTTAACGACCATGCCCCATTGAAACTTCTTGAGTAGCCATCAAAACTGAATCTTGCAGAGCTCCCACCCAAAAACCTTCCTGACAGTGGCTGCACTTTGTGTGGGACAATATACAAGAGAGCAGATGAAGGGGTCAGGCGAGTAACTGGTGAAACATGGAGCATCCTAGTGACATATGGACAGGTTTCAGAGTAGCAGCCGTGTTAGTCTGTATTCGCAAAAAGAAAAGGAGGACTTGTGGCACCTTAGAGACTTAAATTTATTAGAGCATAAGCTTTCGTGAGCTACAGCTCACTTCACTGGATGCAGCCAATGAAGTGAGCTGTAGCTCACGAAAGCTTATGCTCTAATAAATTTGTTAAGTCTCTAAGGTGCCACAAGTCCTCCTTTTCTTCTAGTGACATACATCTGTAGTTCATTACGGTCACTTCAATCTGCTTAAATTGAACACTTCCCCCCCACCCCAAACCACCCCCATCTCCCCCCTCACTGCTTTAGTCACTGGGTGGTGTTGAAATCCTTAACAGGGATGAATTGGGAACTCTGACCTTTGCACTAACACCTCTTTTTCCCCTTCCTTTCAGGTGCTGCCTGTAGTCATGGAAAGGAGCCACCACAAAAGGATTGTTCTAAATCTTTCAGATTGACCAAAGAATCTTAGCCTAGGAAGCAGAGCTCAGATCAAAGCACTCCCTTATCAAAGCTGCACGAAGGAGCGGGAGGGGGTCACTATAGTATCTCAAAGTCTAAGAAACCATGTTTGTTTAACTGGAAATAACTGGTAAGATGTAAGGAAACTACAGTGCTAGGGCAAGGCTGTATTTGCAAGGGCATGAGTCACAACTGCAGAGAGCACCACACAAGTCATTAGACTCCAAATGCTTTATTTTAGCTACTATTTAATGCAGTCTGTTATAAATCAGGCTAATCACACAGAAGCATCAAGAATGGCCACTGACTTCATGTCAAATGCATAGCCCTTAATGTGTGTAATAAGCCTCCATGTTGCTAACCTTTATTTTTTTATAAGTCTCATTATACTGGATTTACTGATCAGATATTTAGATGTTGGTGGCAACTGACCACAGAACAGCACACACTTCTCAGTTATCTTCCTCTCTGAGCATTACATTGACAATAAAAGCGCAGCCCTGCAGTCCCAACAACTGCTATGTTCAGGATTCATGGAATCCTTACCCACATCCATCAACGACAGAATAAGGCAATATTTGCCCAGTCGTGTTTTATTTTAGACTGTTGCAGTATACAGGTCTGACGCACAAGTCTGCTAACAACTGTAAAGCAATAAAATGGAAGGAAGACAGAGTGGGATATTGACATCGAACTCTGCTTTTTAGTAGCCAGAAAATTCCAAGTAGCTAAAGCATTGGAGACTTAGGAGAATGTGGCCCAAATGGAATAACTGCTTTTAAAAAAACCTATCTGACCTGTTTGAGGACAGCAATGTCACACTAGCAGTTTTCCAAACGCTCCCTCTGCTTATTAACAGGCTGAGTAGGGTCCTATTGCTCCAAGTGACATAGCACCATCTCTCTTAAATAACCCAGGAGAAGCTACTGGCAAACAGCACATGGTGTTGCTTAGATTTGTCATTGCTTTTTTCTCATGAGGGTTTCAGATTCTTCTATTTGCTTCCCACTACTTTGGCTGTTCTCATGGGATTACAGCGGATCTGGGATTCATGGAACTAAAGCTCCCATTTTACAAATCCTCTTGCAATTGGTCTCCCTGCCTTCCAAGATGTCCATAGCTGTTAGTCATCCCTGTGTAGCAGCCTGTTTGAGTATTACAGCATTTTTGCAGTCTGCATTCCAAGGGGATTCCTGGCTACAGGTTCCTATTGTCAGGTTACACTGGGACACATGGGATACAGAAACTCAGAAACTGTTTTTACAAGCTGATGTCAGGTGAATATTACCAATACCCCCCCTCAAAAAAAAAATCTCAACACAAGCAGTATCTGGCTTACACACCCATATTATTAAATATTAGCATGATCACCTATGTCTGATCTTTTCTTTCAGACCAATTCAGCAGTCTCCACTTGCCCTGGATTTCATCAGCACAGAAACCGACACCTTTAAAAATAATGCCATAGGAACCTAACAGGCTGTGTTTAGTTTGTGCAATTTCTGGCAACCCTGGAGCATTTCTAGCAACCCTCGAAAAGGAACACGTGTTCCCTTTCCCCTGCAGCCTTTGCAAGAGAAACCGCGTTTGGAGAATTCAGAGAAGATGCCTCCAAAAAACTAGCCAAGTGAGAAGCTTTTAAGAAAAGTGAGGGCGAAGCAAATCACCCCTCACCATCCCTTCAAAAATGATCTTCCACAATCAACCCTTTAGTGGAGCTAAAGAAAATGAACACTCTGCAAAAGTGCAACTGCTATTTGCAGGGTGCAAGCACAAGCGTCCACACCTGGGAAAGTACTAATGAAAAAAGATTGTCGCCCTGCTGTTTTCTGAAACACTGAATTGCTCTCCTGGTAGCTGGTGGCCTAAAATGGGCCAGCTAATGTGTTGCAGGATTTCCCTCGCTCGCACCCTTCTTGTCTAAAAGGAACCTCTGAGCTAATTCCACACAGCCAGTGGAGCTGAAATCTACCTTTGCAAACACACGCTGATGGAAGAAAAACAAGATCTTGATGTACACGGGGGGGGGGGGGGGGGGTGAGTAAAGCTATTCTGAAGAATAAACGCATCACACAATCCCTCCAGAGCCAAGCGTATTCCTAGGGAATTTAGTGCAGCTCCGCCCTGCTAAAGCACAGGACGAAAACTGCCTCGGGGGCTGCTTCAAACCATCCCGTTGGGAGGCGACCCGGGCCATTCAATGCAGCGGCTCAGAAACAACAAGAAGAAGAAGTTTCCTAAACCCACATGTCCCCGTCCCCCCTGCGCTGGGTGGCGAGAAGGGCAGAGGCGAGGGCGCCCGGGGCGAAGCGGGCACGGCCCTGAACAGGCATTTCCCAGCTCGCTTTGTGCGCGGCTGGCCCCATTCACCGGCCGGCGAGCGCCTCGGCTCCCGGGAGGAGCGGCAGGAGCCGGGCTACCTGGGGCGGGGGCGCGGCCAGGGGGATGCCCGCGGGGGCTCGGGGCAGGTGCCCCCGGGACAAGCGGCGCCGCCGAGCCCCGCGCCGGGCTGCCCCCTACCTGGATGGTCTGGTTGGGGTCCCCTCCTGCCACCGGCCCGCCGACCAGCTTGCAGTAGAGATCCTCCACGGCGCGGGGGCTCCTGCGGCCGCCGGCCGCGCCGCGCTCTTCCCCGCAGGTGGCCGAGGCGGAGATCCGGGTGCTCTCGGCCAGGTTGAAGTAGGGCGGGTGCAGGCTGTGGCCGTTCACGTCCCCGGGCAGGGGGACCCGCGGGCGAGCCGCGCCGGCGGGCAGCGCCGCCGCCAGCAGCAGCAGCAGGAGCTGCAGAGACACCAGCGTCCCTGGGAGCCCGTCCGCATCCATCTCCCTCCTCGCCATTTTCACCGATGCTGCGAGCAAGAGGGACGGAGAAGGCGGGGGGGGGGAGAGGAAGTTGGCGGGGACGAGCCTAGCGCCGCTGCCCGCCGGGGCTCATCGCAGCCGGGAGGGATGCCGGGGGAGCGGGCTGCACGCCGCCGCCGAGGCTGGGTGTTTGCAGCCGCTGAGCCAGGCAGAGGCAGGGCTGCCTAGTCAAGTGATGAGACATCAATCTCTGCCCTCCCTGCCCCTCCCCGGGGCCGGCTGCTGCCCCGCCAACGCGCCCGCCGCGGCTTTGCAAACTCCTTCGGCGGCTGCGGCGGCGGCGGCCGCCCCCCGGGCCGAGGGGCGGGGAGTGGCCGCGGGGGTATTCATGCGGTTCTGCGGATTGTCTGGGCAGCGCTGGCGCGGCCGGGTTAACCCCTTCCTACGCCGGAGCGGGTCCCCCGCGCGCTTGCCAGAGGAAGAATTCTCTTTGCAGCGAGTCCCCGGAGCCACTCAATGTCCAGGTTAAAAAGATGTCTGCAGAGCCGTGCTCCCGCTCAAGAAACAAAGTTAGTACAGGTTTCAGAGCGGTAGCCCTGTTAGTCTGTATCAGCAAAAACAAGGAGGAGTCCTTGTGGCACCTAAGAGACTAATTGCAGAGTAGCAGCCCTGTTAGTCTGTACCCCTAAAAAGAACAGGAGGATTTGTGGCACCTTAGAGACTAACAAATGTATTCGAGCATAAGCTTTCCTGAGCTACAGCTCGGTTCACTTCATTTCTAAGGTGCCGCAAGTACTCCTTTTCTTTTGTCTTAGAGACTAACACATTTATTTGAGCTTTAAGCTTTCCTGGGCTAAAACGCACTTCATCAGATGCATGGAGTGACAAATAAAGTAAGCAGAATATATAGTATAGCATGTGACAAGTTAGTACAGGATCACATTTACTTTTACAGCTATTTTCTGACAAATCTATTTAAATGCCATGTTAAAAATCACCTGCCCCTATTAGGTCAGCAGCTGAACTACTTGAAGGAGAAGGGGCCCAATGGGGTGTACTAATTTTTTTTTTTTAATGATTGATATAACCTTTACCGACCCCATATGTCTGCTTCCTGGAACTCCTGCCCTGCTGCGCTCAGCTGCCCCCTTTTGTATTGTCATCCTCTTTTGATACTGGTTAGACAACATCACGGATTAGCGCAATTTTAAAATCTTCAATAAAAAGTTCAATGAAAAACCTGGATTTATGCTGGAAATGGCCCACCTTGATTATCATACACATTGTAAGGAGAGTGATCACTTTAGATAAGCTATTGCCAGCAGGAGAGTGGGGTGGGGAGAGGTATTTTTTCATGCTTTGTGTGTATAAAAGATCTTCTACACTTTCCACAGTATGCATCCGATGAAGTGAGCTGTAGCTCACGAAAGCTTATGCTCAAATAAATTGGTTAGTCTCTAAGGTGCCACAAGTACTCCTTTTCTTTTTGCGAATACAGACTAACAAGGCTGTTACTCTGAAACCAATAAAAAGTTAGTAACTAAAAATCAGATTAAAAAGTTTAATTGCCTTAGGTTAACAACACTGAGGGGGGGAAAGCAAAATCTACTTTTCTTGTCACCAGTCATCCTGTTTGTTCGTTTCTTTTTTGCCATTTCACTCAGTTTAAACACTGAAAACAGAATGGTCGCCTTATTCGAGTCATTTCATTTCCCGGTTCTCCTGCATTGATTTAGCAAAATGCTGTTGTATTTGCCTCTCCAGCACTACGGGGCAGGAATTTAAATGCAAGCAAAAAATACTAACAGGAGATTTTATATTTTTATAAAATAAAAGTTATGCCTAAACTACATGGTGGTGTCTCTTTAATTTAAGCATATTTAACTGATGATGTTTGCAGGACCCAGGGGCGCTAAGACCTGGATCCTGCAAACACTTATGCATGTATTTATCTTTAAGTACAAAGTAATACTATTGATGTCACGTACTCACAGGCAGACTCATTTGCAGGGTTGTAACTATAAGAGTAAATTTAATACCAGCATGAAACATAAAATGAGGGTGAGTCTAGAATGCTGGGCCCGCTGCATTGCTCTAGACTTGATCTGACTTTAAGGTGATCAGATGTCCCGATTTTGGGATCTTTTTCTTATATAGGCTCCACCCCGTCCTGATTTTTCACATTTGCTGTCTGGTCACCCTATCTGATTTTGCCATAAGCAATAGAAGATCTTAACTGTGCCATAGTTGTTCTGTTTCTTAAGCCTTTGCACTCTACTAACAGGCTGTTAGGAAGTTTCTCCTCTTTCATTTGCAGTTTCCAATTATCACGCATTATCCCCTTCCCCTCTTTTGTGGAATAGCCTATCAGGAGATATTCCTCTGGACAGGTTTTTTTTTTTTATTTGTTTGTTTTTTAATCTAAATTCATGCTTTAGGCTTAAATTTTTTAAATGCCCACACAACTATGTGCTTAATTTGACTATTTAGCTACCGCAGTTGTGCATGCAAATCAAGTGTGCATTTGTGCACCTTGCTTTTTGTACTTTTACTTGATCTAATTTTTGTAAAAGGTCTGACACAATAATGCACAATACAATAATATTTATATTGCAGCACCAGTCGTAGCAGGATGGGAACAATGGCATGCCATTGAAACTACCGGAAAATGGTGCTTGGAGGAAGCCAGCATGACCCCAAGGACAGTGCAATACACCTTGCTACAACTGGTATGACATTAGAAGCCCTGACATTCCACTTGGATTAACTAGTGTGCCACTTGGAAGAGCTGGTAGGTCACTAGAAAACTCACCATGCAGATCCAAACTGGCACGCCACCACAAGCCGGAAACTGTTACAGTGCCAGCTGTTCCTCTGCTGGCACTGCATATCATGAGATTGTATTAGCATGACATCATGACTTGTGAAGGTACGGTGGCTAAGGGTGCTTTAGTCTGCCTAGTTCTACACGACAAGGAAGCATTATTAGACCACAGCAGCCAAGCCCATTCAATTAGCAGGGACTTCCTGTAATGCTTTCAAGTTTCTTTTGACCCCCTCCTCTTCAGGGATCTTTATTAAGATTTGAAAATCCCCTAAGTAGTAGTTGCATTCAGAAACCTTTTTCCCCTGCTTCCCCCATTTAGGGCCAAATTCTGCTCACCTTACTTACAGGAGTAGCTCCATTTAACTCTAACTCAGCTGACTAAGAAGCGGTGTTTGTTCCTTAAAATGAACACTAAAAAGGATCATTTCCCATTGGTAAGGTTTAAGAGCAGTTTTTGAAATGTGTGTTTTGTTTTGTTTTTTTTAAGTAATAGTTAATTAACATAGCCTATGTAGAGAAATCCAATACTGCAATGGACAGGAAAATTAAAACGAACTTCCTTAAACAATATTAAATGCCCCATTCGTTATGGGACTCAAGCAATTAATTATCTGTGAACGTAAAAAAGTTAATAGTGAAAGCAGGGCATGGATTAGCAAATAACCTCTTTCTCCCGCAGGGGAATTAGAGGCAAAACAGCAATAGCAAATCCAATCATTTTAATCCCTCTAGTGGTAGCCTCCTGTCACATAATTAATCATCCCTCCAAAATGCAATTAAGAATAGGAACTATTTATTAAGACTGAAATCAGAGTTAACACATTTAGTAATGGTAGTATTAGCTGCAAGGTTTCCATGAGCAGCAGGATAGGGTACAACGATAACTGTGATGCTTGAATTTGAACAGTTTAAATTTAACTGTGGAACTGCTTTTTGTAAGGACGTGCAGTGCACATTTAAGGACAAAAAATAGGATATCTACTGCTTACAGATGAGCAATGGGAATAGACTATGCTAAAGAAAAGTTTCCATTTGCAGAAAGTATAAGTAGTAGCAAGAGGCAGAGGATTTATAACAGTGTTGATCATTTTATTTTAAGATTAAACAGAAGTAAACCAATGCTTTTTACTTAGTCTTCATCGAGAAAAAAGAAAATGCTTTACACTAAGACCAAACGTTTTCATGAGCAGTAACTAATTTTGGGTCACTCTTTATCTTGGTGGTGAAGAATAAAGGCACCCAGATTAGATACTGATTTTGAAAATTCTGCACTAAGGACCCAGTCCTAGCAACTGGTGACCGCCTCTTATATGGTCCTAGTTCTAGTTCAGCAATGTGTAGGATTAGGCACTAGTACAGAACATTATTCCCAGCTGCCCAGCCTATGAAGACAGTATACTTCACACTTATATAATGCCTTTCATTTGAGCATCTCCAAATGTGATACAAGCATGATAGCTCAGTGGTTTGAGCATTGGCCTGCTAAACCCAGGGTTGTGAATTCAATCCTTGTAGGGGGCCTTTTAGGGATCTGAGGCAAAAATTGGGATTGGTCCTGCTTTGAGCAGGGGGTTGGACTAGATGACCTCCTGAGGTCCCTTCCAACCCTGATATTCTATGATCTATGATCTGAATTCCTCTTCACCACATGCACATTATATTTATTACAATACGCAGCAGATTTCATCTGAGGATTTCAGCGTACTTTATAACTATGGGTAAATATCACAATCTCCACTTTACAAACAATGAAGCTGAGGCAGAGAGAGGTGAAATGACTTGCCTCAGGCCACACAGAGATTCAGTGGCAGGACCAAGAATAGAGACAGAGTTTCCTGACTCCCACTTTGATACCCTACCCAGTGAGCCACACTTAAGAACTGCCAGACTGGGTCAGACCCATGGTCCATCGAGTCCACCACTGTCCCATTGCTGAGAGTGGGCAGTACCAGACGCTTCAGAGGACGGTGCAAGAAACCCCAAACAGGGCAGATATGGGATAATCTGCCCCCATGAAGGTCTCATCCTAATCCATAACAGAGAGAGGTTTAAACCTTGAAACCTGAGGTTTTATATCCCTTCCAAAACTCCATTTTTAACATTCGATATAACAACTCTGGATATGGTCATTATTCATATAAACATCTAATCCCTCTTTGAATTTTACTAGGTTTCTGACTGGGATGACACCACCTCTTGGCTTAATGAAACTATTAGCTGAAGCATGGGGTCAGGCGTTATCGTAGATAGGAGGTCTTGAAGCAGGATGGGCCTTCCAGTTTAGAACCTATGGCACTACTAGAAAGGTAGTCAAGTGCTGCAAAATCCCTCCTCTGGTGGTCTTGCTTAAATCCAGTCTCTGAATCTATACACAACAACAATTGGGTTTTCAATCATACCCCCATCTACTCCTCCTTAAGCCTGCTGCCTTTAAATGCATTTAACTCCCATTGAAGTCTTAATAAACTGTTAATAAACGAGATTTAGACAGCAACAAAATAATGATGTGCTCTCTAGCTTTACAGAAATCTGAGAGACTCTGGTGAAGCTGTGGTTTAGTATTTGGACATTTGGGCTTCTTGGTATTTTCCCCCAGTTGGCATGGCCACTAGCTAGTTTATCTGGGCATAGAGTCAAGAAACAATGTCAGTGCTTTCCCTCCCCTTTCCTCTTTAACATGGTGGGAAGAGGAAGCTTCCAACTCTCAGAAGCAGAAATTGTGTCTATCAACTATTTCAGCAGTAGTGCTGACAAGTTCTGGAAGGTGACCTGCCATGAACAACATCTCCGTCCATTTTCATATTATATGGTGTTGACGTCGTCGATCTGAATTGGTGCCTATATTTTATTTATTTATATATGAGAGAAAGGGATGGATGGGCCTCACACAGAAAAAGCCAGTGGGAGTCCAGTGAAAAAAGCTATTGTATTAAGCTTGCAGTACTTCTGGGCAAAGTACCACCCTACTCTGGCATCATGGTGATGGACCTAGTGTATGGATATAGATAAACAGAACTGACAAGAGTTTTGCTGAAGGCTTGAGGAGTCTGAAGAGAATCTGCCTCACTTTCTCAGAGCTGCAGTGGGTCTGCAGGGTTAATAAGAATAGAGTAATAGATAGATAAATAGAGATATAGTCACGAAAGCATAAGGAACTGTGATACTAATACCCACAGGTAGACCTGCTAGGTAAGAAGGTGCCATTTTTACATGTTTCAGAGTTGAACCACACGTCAGTTCCTGGAAATGCACTCCCCCTAATTCACAAGTCCCAGAGCGCCAGTGCAGAAAGCAGAATAAGGAGAAATCGTCACAAATTAATTGTTAGATTTTCTTTTTATAAGATTATTTTGAAAGACATCTTAGTTTTATTTAATCTATACATTTCTTTCCTGAATGTACATTCCAATAAAAATAAGACCATTTAGTCCAGCAATTCCTGGTGGGTTTGCAATGCCTGGGCGGCACTTTTTTAATTATAAAGATATCAATTCCTGTTTTGGCTTTTGGAAGATGTTTTTACCAAAAGTTTTGCAAGTTTTTGTAATCCAGCAGGAGCAGTACATGTTACTCTACTTCAGAGAATTCAGTTAACTTTAAGGTCAGACTGTACCTTCCCTATAAGCAAATGGTTTCAAAACCGCCACAAAGCCAGAACAGGTGTTTCATTCATGCTGTCTGTCTACCTGGCAAGGACCCAAATACTTTCCTTTAAAGCCTAAACTTCATATTATTCTGAGACACACTGAGAATGTACACATGTGCTGTTTCCTAGGCATGTTTAAAGCTCACTCATCATTAGCTGCATGTTTTTCTTTGCTCAAATCAAACAGGAACAGCTGTTTTCATGTTAATAATCATAATTTACATTTATGCCATATAACTCTCTTCTGGCTGAAGGATCACAAATAGCCTCACAAAATTTAACAATATGATACATAAACAATATGTAGAGATCACTTCAACTGTAAGTGAAGTGCAGCCGCCTCTAGGGTGAAGCATGGCAGTCATTTAACACGGCTAGAAAATGAAGAATACCATATCAAATTGAAACTACAGAGAGCATGGAGGAAGGGAGAATGTAATTACCATAGCTGGAATTTAGCCTGGAGACTGGAGTTAATGCACCATTTTACATGTAAAGTGCCATGGGATAGCTAATGACAAGTGGATGGGCTGTGCTTTTACATCTTGTCTGAAAGGTGATATATCCAGCAGTACCGTGCTCAGGACTGCCTCAAGTCTGACTCAGAATGTATCATCCACTCCTTTCAATACTGTGGCACCCACGTTCCTATTATAAATTGCTTATGCGGGATTTCAAAAGTACTTGCTCCACCCTGGGGGTGTCTATTTGCACACACACCCTGGGGTGTACACACACACGCACACACTTTGGCCTCTGGCTCATGTAAACTCCCATTGGCTTCTGTGGACTTTGGACCAGATCCTATAATCCAAAATCCAAGAGCAAAGATTTATTGCATTAATGTTCAGATATTTTACAATGGAATCCAGTAAAGCTGGGTTAGTGTTTTTTTTACTACAAACCTTATGTTTCTAGTGATTCATGCAAACAGTGACTGCTCTGGGTAAAATTATCCATTCCATTTCCATCCTAGGAGAATTTGTTTTCTTTTTGTCATTCATAAGCATCAAGTTCACAATCACCTCTAGTCTAGAGATAGCAGGTCCTACAGGAAACTAGTAGCCAGTCTTGAAAGAACAAACTCTTCTACATCAACAGGTCAGGAGACTACGTTGACTGAGATATAGTCCCCTGTCCCCTCGACACATCCTGTCTGTCACTACATTTTCATCAGCAAATGAATCTGTTCAGCTTGCAATCTAAGGCCTAGTGTAGACTAGGCCTTAGATTGATGGAGTTACACTGGTGCAAAATGGGGCTTGTACTATTGTGGTTGGTAAATTGCTGGAGTAAATTATGCGGATGGAAGCACCACTCCCCATTGGTGCATTGTGGCTTGCCCCAGTGAAACTAGTTTCCAGTGCCAATTTCCCTTGTCTAGCCAGGACTTAAGGCCTTGTCTACACTAGAAAAGGTTTGCTTGAGTAGTCATTATACCTGTGTAACTATACCAGCAAACTCTTTTAATGGAGACACGGCTTATATTAGCAAAATAATTCTTTTGGCAGGATAGTTTATACTAGTTGCCTAAAGAAAATAAGCTATATAACCAAAAGGTCTTTTTTGCCACTAACTGCATCATCACTAGGGCTTTTGCCTGCACAACTATGTCGGATATGGGTGTGATGTTTTTTCACACTCCCTAACTACCAAAGTGAAGCTGGCAAAACTTTTAAGTGTAGACCAGGAATGAGTTATGGAATTCAGTCATCTCACAACTACCCTTCATTATATGGGCATTGATAGAGACATTGGCTTATATTCCACATAGCATATGACTGACTATTTGCAGCACTCCTATCAAGGTTTAATTTCTGTTTCTTTAAAGTAAGAAAATAGTGAATAGAGTCTACTGCCAATTACACTCCTCATACTAGGGTCTATTGCTTGACCTGGCTAACATTACAAATGTAAAACTAACGCTACCGACAAAGTCATTACCACCCTATCAGAAATGCTCCAGACTAATCATGTTCTTCAGTTTGCAAGTGAATTGTTGCAAGTTGGGGGCAATGTGTATATGCATCACGTACACTAGCTTTGTCTACAGTGGGAAACCTATCAATGGCTGAAGTGGGGTCTGCCAATTGAATACCAAATAAAAATAAATGGAGAATCACCTCTTTAAAGGTACCAGGCTTCTAAACTTGGACCTGCGATTTTGTGCCTATGCAGTTTTTCCATGCCCAAATCTTCACACAATTTAGATTGTATGTAAAAATACAGCATGAGGATGAAAATTCAAGTGGACTGCATGCAACCATGGATGCAAAGCTTGAGTACAACAAATTGCAGGGCCAATTTTAAGAGACTGCGTTTGAAAAAGTAGTTCTGACAGTCCTGTTTGTTTGCAATTATGAAAAAAAAAAATCCTTAAAAGTCACATCAGCAACTAATCCAACAACCAAAAGAAAATGGGATGATTCTCTTGGGGTTTTGAGTTTTTAAATTGTTTTATAGCCATATAACATTTGTTTTAATGGAAAGATTTTTTTTTAATTAATAAAAAATATGAATCCCTAACTAATCGTAAGGATTTCAGTGAGAGAGAGGTTCAAAGATCCGGCAGCCTGGCCAAGTCGCCCTGTCAAACTCAATGGGAGGAATATTTCAGTTGGAATTTGCTTGTAGCCATTGATGTGGAGTCTGGTTTGCTTTATTTTTTTAAAAATCATTGGGCGAAACAGCAAATGAAGCGTACGCATATTCTAAATATAAAGTGTCAGTGTTTACCGCCCCCCTGCAGCTTCTCTGGGGTGCTGCACATGTTTCCCAGTTGAAGTGAGAGCTGTGGGGTTTAGGAAGCGTGCCAGCTGCTAAAGAGCTTAGATGCAATGTTTAAACAATGTTAAAAATGAAGGCTTTTCCCCCTCGTCCCTTTCTGAGTAGGCTGTGAGTTGAGTGTGGGAAATAACTCGCTCCCCGTGTACGGGACATGTACGATGAGCGGCAGAGGCCTGGGCTGAACTGCTACAACGAATGTCTAGGGCCCACTGCCTGAAAATTTTCTCCAGCCAGCAGAAATGGGAGGAGTTAGGAACACAGGGCACCCATAAGGGATTCCAGCTGACAACGCTGGTGGAGTAGGGTAGGCAGATATCAAGCACATCTAGCATTTTACCCGTATCTAGCTTAGGATATCCTCCCAACCCCCCGAGTGTGTATTTTCCCTGTACAAATCAATAGCAAAGGCCTATTCATTGAGCCTATGGCTCTTTTCAACCTTGGAGATAAACATTCAACTTAGGCATTCAACTTAGGGTTTGCGGGTTGTGTATTTTTTGGTTGATATGTTTGTTTCAGGGAGGCTTTGATAGAAGGTGACGTTTGGTAGATGGTGCCATTATTACGTTACCCAGATCCCTGTGCCCACATTTCCTAGACTTAAAGAGTCCCCCACTGGGAGCAATGCAGCTGGACACAAGTGACCTCAAGTGCAGAGCTGGGGGATGCTCTAGGCGTTGCTGGTTTTGGCCATGTGTAAATAAGAGTCTTAGTCTTAAACACACAGCCCCATCATGATGTGGTGCAGAAAGTAGTCTGGAAGCTGCTGAGGTTAAACACAGTTGAAAACCCAACACTGATGCGGATGGGGAGGAGGAAGGGAAGTCTCCTCAGATCAGACATGAGCTCTCACGGCTTGGAAATCCTCTAGGACTAGAGAAGGTTGTGTGATTGGGTTTGGTTTAGAGTTGGCATATAGTAGTTATGCCATGGGGTCTTAGATTGCGTTGTGAATTCAGGTAGGGTTGGCTCATCTGGATCAGGAGACTCGATGAGCCACAGAAATGGGACTTGGCCAGGAAATGCTAGGCAGGCAATTTTATACCCGGGCTCGACCTCTGGGTCGTGAATAAGCTACAGCTGCTTAACAAAGGCAAATGCGAGCTGATGCAAGGAAAGGAGATGGAGGAAGTGGCTTCTTAAGGACTAGGTCTCTGGCAGGGGTGACCACGCTGCTGGCTGCCATAGTCGCTGGGTTGTGCGTGGATTGTATTGTTTATTGAAACACATTCGAAGACATGAAAGCACCTCTCAACTGACAGATAATCACAGTCCATTTCAATACTGCCACTGCAGCCCAGCAGCCATTCCCTTCCCACCCCGACCCATAGAAAATAGGCCAGCAAAGACAAACAAAACATGCCCACAAAAGTCTCCAACCCCGAAGAAATCCCCAGCCCTGCAACACTTCACCCCTCCTCGAACCCCCTCTCAAAGAGGCAGGCTTTGCCGTGTCCCCTGAAGGCTGATAAGGAGGAGGGGAAATTGTAGGGATCCCAGAGAGAACACCCAGCCAGCTGCCACCTTCCTAACACAAATGAATAGGGACTCTTGCACCAGTATCTGCAATGATCCCAACCACAGCATTCGAGTGTGGGGAGGGAGCTGGCTTCTTAGTTAGGCCTGCTCCAAAGTCACTCAGAGCCATCCATGCCAGTAACCTGTTACAAACTCAGTTCTAAGAGTTGTCCTGTTTTTTTTATACTGGGGAAAGCGTCACCTTCCAGTTATCTGCATCCGATGGAAAAACAGACAATGTTTGCCAACCAAGCCTGCCCCTCCTTGATGCACTCCAGCAAGGTGGATGATATCCTGAGTTCATAGCAGCAGGGGTTTGGAGTAGGCCCGATTATGTCTGCAGGGACACACTCGACCCAGGTGCCTTACGACAATAAACTCCTCTTTCCTCTTTCTGCTCCTTCTGATCTCGGGGATGTGAAGGGAGGGTGAAAGCTTTGTAGTGAAATATTAGCGAGAGTTGCCCTGGCAACTGCCCAGATGAAGCCCTCTCATTTTCACTGATGTCCTCCCAGCGTGACTAATACCTCCTGGGCTATAGTTACACCACTCGGAAGGTCCTGAATACATGACCAATCCAACACGGTAAATAAACTCAAGCTCCATTTATACAGCTATGGCTTAATCTGATTATCTCACAGATTGACCGAGGGAAGAAAAACCTACAGAGTTTCCACTTTGCAACCACTTGGTTTACTTTCATCCTGGATCCCTCAAGAATTCATGTTAATATTTTACATTCTAGATTTCCTAGTCATTAAAAAAAAAGAAGACAAAGGAGAAGGCTGCCTAACAGCTGAGCGCAAACTGCGTCATCTGTTAAAATGCATTTGACAACATTTTCTTTACCCTATTAACCACATCAGTGAATGCAACAGGTGGGAAATGCTGAGGGCCCTTATATAATGCAAAGCAAAGGGCTTCCCATGTGCAGGTCTCACCAGCTCCTCCACAGCAAAATCCAAACTGGGCAACTAAAAAAAATAGCTTGAAGGAGCATTGTACAACAGAAAAAGTACAGAATTAGGATAAAAGGAAGGCTGTTGGCATAGATTCTATTATGATCTTAAGCGGCCAGGAGATCAAGATGAGTAGCATTACTTAGCTATTCTAATATAAATGGCAATAAATTAACTGATCATAGAATATCAGGGTTGGAAGGGACTTCAGGAGGTCATCTAGTCCAACCCCTGCTCAAAGCAGGACCAATCCCCAACTAAATCATCCATGTGTGTGTGTGGTGTGAGACTGGCTGCCCTCTACTGCATGGAATATGAACTGCTTAAATGTGTGTCATAGGCCCCCTACTGTTTAAGGCTAACAGAAAATAGAAATTGCCTTTCTGCTCAAATGTTGATCAAGTCACCCCTTAATCTTCTCTTTGTTACATACCTATCTGGGGAACACATATTTGATAATGGTCTCTTCAGTATAGCTGACAAAGGTATAACAAGATCCAATGGCTATAAGTTGAAGCTCGACAAATTCAGACTGGAAATAAGGTAGACATTTTTAACAGTAAGGGTAATTAACTATTGGAACAACTTACCGAGGGTTGTGGTGGAGTCTTCATTATTCGCTATTGTAAAATCAAGATTGGATGTTTTTCTAACAGATCTGCACTAGTTCAAACAGGAGTTAATTCAAGGCAGGTCTCTGGCCTGTGTTATACAGGTGGTCAGAATAGCTGATCACATTGTCCCATCTGGCCTTGAATCTGTGAATCTGTAGATGAAAAGGGCTAAGTATTGCTCCAAACTCAAGATCACTCATTATGTTGTGTCCCAATCCCTGCCTCCCACTGCCTGGTCAGACAAGTTCTGTTCCCATTACTCCCCTATAAAGCATAGTTCTCTTTCATCACTGCCAGGATTAAGGATTTATAGATCCCTGAGATAGTGACCCTGTCCCCCAGACTCTCCCCGCTCCAGCTCTTGTTTCCAGTGGTGTATGATTTCTACTTAGCACTTCCCTCTGGATGGGGTGCATGGCATAGTGCCCACAAGTATGGGACTACTGGCAACATCAGACATTGGACGTTTATTTTTAACTTCTTGGAAACTCATAACATTATTTCCTTTAAAAAAAGAATTGGCTCATAATTCAAACTCCTCTTTCAGCCCAGATCTCCAGGCTCCAGAGACTTCTGTTTGGATCAGAATAAGGGTTTTTCTAATATTGGGGTCATCAGTGATGGGAAAGAGCTTGGTTTACAAGGCCTCTTGTCTCAGAGCGATCAAGCAAGCTGTGTAAAAGGGTGCTTGGAAATCTAAGGTGGTCTGCATTTTGTGTGTGTGTGTGTGTGTGTGTGTGTGTGTGCGCATTCATATTATCTTCAGGCAAATGCCAGGACATATTAGCTGCTCTGTTTGGAGCCAGTGCTTTCCAACACACGCAGTCCATTAGAGCTTCAGGTTGGCATAGCTGATAATACGATTTAATATTTGGAACTGCCAACACTGCCATGCCATCTTCCTGTGAGGAGTTAATATGTACTTCCTTCTCCCATTTCCAGAGGCAGATACTTAGATGTGAGTGTCTCAGGAGTATGTCGCAACCGTAGTCCTCCACATCTAAGAGATAATCAGTCAGATTGACCCATTCCGTACTGCAACTCCACTGAAACCCAATGGAGTGCCCCTAAGGATGAGTTTGGCCCTATGGCTTTGAATTAGATATCCTCTTTCTGGGCAATGGTGCAGCCTGGAACTGAAACCAGCATCCATTTTACTGATTGAGCCAGCAGAACGGAGTCCACGCAAATGGCTGTTTGTGCATCAGTGGCATCCATCTGCTTTGTGGACATAAGCAAAATGGCACAGCACTGCTAATTGGATGCTCTCTGTCTCTTTAGGGTTGCCTCTCTCAAAACTGGGACATTGCTCTTGACACATACTAAGTAATCAACCCTTGCTTACCTGAAATGAGCCCTGTCACTAATAAGCAGGTGCTATCACATTCCTCGTTGTAGCTAGACACCACATTTCATCATGGTCCTACCCTCCTACCTAATACCAAGTTTATTTCCAGAAGGACCCTGTCTTCATCTCCAGTGCTAAGTTCCAGGATAAGGATCAGGCTGGGGCAATGCCTGATGGATTTCCTGACACTATGTGGAAAGTCATCACCTCCAGTCATTTGCTTCCTTCCTAGATACCGAGGAATGTGATGCAACATTTACAAGACTGCAGGGTTATCTGCATGACTCCAAGTGCTTCAGGAACAGGTCTTTTTGTAGCTTGGCAAGTAATAAAAGAGGCTGAAGATACTATGGGCAAAGATACTGTGGGTGTTTTTTATATCTTCATCCCAAGCAGAGATGGGGCTGAAGCAGCTCACCAAGTTTGAACCCCCTCAAACTTTGGGAAGCATTCAGATCCTCCTCGGAGCAGCAGGGCTTGGGACCCTCTCTCGTACCAAGTGGTGCTTGCTGAATCCACGCCAGGGGTTCTTGTTCTTGTTGAATCCACACGGTGGCATCGTAATGGAAAGGGACAAGATTCAGCCTGGGATTTTCAAAGCCATCTCCCGGATATGGATGCCCAGTTCCCATTCATTTTAATAGGGTTGGGTGTCCATATATATCCCTTAGGCAAATCTCAGCCTGTTTTAAGTTTATTTGCTTCAGACTTTGTCATGTGGCTTAATTTAAGAAAGGGGAAATTCAAAGGGGAATGGTGAATCCTTAGTGTCCCTGAGGCCGAAGGACTCTTCCCTCAACCTCTCTGCTACCCTCCCCCCATGCTGCCAGCAGAGGGAGAAATGAACTGAGCAGGTCTCCCTTTGCAGCCCGTTCCCACTACTCTTCAATCCGCAGGTGGGGCAGCTGCGGCGTGAAGTGAAGCACGCTCTCATTTCAGGACTGGCATTCTGATCCCTGCCAGCCACGGAGCTGGGAGCCAGACTGGAGAGAGGGATCCCAGGTTTCCAGTTCTCGTGATTTTGTCCTGAGTCTCATGATCATTGTTTTCCTTAAAGTCCCAGCTCCTGGAGTCAAGTGGAGATGTGATGACTTCAGCCTTCATTCTTGAAGAAAAAGTAAGTTTCTAGCCCGAGTGGCTGTGGAGAGCGCTTCAAAATGGGACCCCAGTGCACCCAAAGGCTCACAAAGTAGAAGGCAAATAAAAAGAACACCCAATCTATTATTTTGACACAGTCTCCTGATATGAAAGCCAATCTCATGATTTCTGGGGAGCCCGACGTGATTTTTGAGTATTTGCACTTGGCAATACTGGTTTGCACTAGCACCAGCTCACCAACACTACTAGCCAATAGTCCTGAGCAAGGCAAAGGCAGTCAGTGCCTTTACCTTACTGACAATGCTGCTGAGCTCATGGCTTAGCAGTGCACATGTCACACATTACATGCATAACATGATACTCCTTGCCTTCCTGGTGAATCCTTCCCAGACTGGACTGTAATAATAGCCTTCGCTCTTCGCCATAGATGTCAAAGTGCTTTACAAAAGGTAGGTAAGTAACATGATCCCCATTGGACAGATGGGAAAAAAAACCAAGCCACAGAGAGAGGAAGCACCTTGCCCCAGTTCACACAGTAGGTCAGTGGTAAAACTGGGATCAGAAGCCAGGCCTCCTGTCTCCCATCCAGTGTGCTATCCATGACTACACCACATTGACTGTAGTCTGCTGGGGATTTTTGGGTCATGAGGAAACAAAGCTGTTTGGCCAGGAAACAAACACAGACCATAAAACAAGAGCAGGTTCTGAGGTTGGAGAGTTTGCTGGATAGTTTGGTTCTATACTGCAGTAAGTCTCCCGGGAAAAATACCACATCACAGAAGAGAATATCCCTCTCTCCGCTGAGCAGACGCATCAACTGCACCCCGGAGGCTTGGTCGACACTACCAGCTTATGTCAGTATAACTGCGTCGCTCAGAGGTGTGGAAAATTTACACCCCTGAGCAATGCAATTATACTGACCCTCACTCCTGTGTAGACAGCGCTGTGTCAATGGGAGGGCTTTGCCTGTTGACATAGCTACTGCCTCTTGGGGAGGTGGAGTACTTATGCCAACAGGTAGGCAGCATCTTCACTAAGTGCTACAGAGGCACAGATGCACCACTGATAGTGTAGACAAGACCCCAGTCTATTCCAAATGGCATAGGAAGGCAGCACACATTAGTCTCCTCATTTCAGAGCATGACCAGCCTGAAGTGACCTGCCCACTAAATTCTGGCACAGTTTGGGGCTCCTCTGGGTGGATGAGAGACTTACGCCCTCCATTAGCATCATTCCCCCAGGTTCACCGGGAGTCGAGCCATCATAGTTTTCACTTGTATTGGTCAAGTGATAAGCCCCAGCTGCATTTGGTCTCCATAATAGGAAAGGATTTTACTTATTTCTAGTGTCAACCAAGTTAAAGTGAGATCTAAATCACTTCCTATCTGGGGAAGCAGCAGAGCTGTTCTGTATGGAAAAATAACCCAAATAAATGAACAAACAAACCCAGAGAAAATTGGAAAATAGAATCTTTGCCTAGGGCAGAAGAGATATTGGTCAGTGGCTACAAGAGGAGAACATGAAGAGAAAGGAAGGAAGGTCCAGTGTTAGAACACTAGCCTGGGACTGGGATTCAATTCCCTGCTCCGCCACAGACCCCCTAATCACAGTCGTCCTGTGCCTCAGTATCCCACTTGCACAATGGACACAACAGCACTCCCTGGCCTCACAGGGGTTTGTGAAAATAAATACATTAGAGGTTATGAGGTGCTCAGATACTACAATGAGTCACGTAAGTACCTAAGCTAGATTCGTAATCTGTTCAAAAATAGATCTCAGCAGAATGGAAACTAGTCCCAGTTCTCTTCAGCCTAGACCAGGGGTAGGCAACCTATGGCACAAGTGCCAAAGGCAGCAAGCAAGCTGATTTTCAGCGGCACTCACACTGCCTGGGTCCTGGCCCACTGGCCCCAGCCTGGAGCAGTGAGGGGTGCAGACAGGGGCAAGAGGGGGCACAGCTCAGCACCTCCACCTTAAAAATTGTTCCAGTGCCACTGTGCTGGGATATTTTTAAGTCCTGATTAGAATGTACATGCAAGAACTGGAATCAGAATTTTCTGACAGATTTCAAGCAATTTGGCCCAATGCTTTCTTTTCTAATTAAACCTGAAAAGTTCAATGAAAGTGACTTGGATTTGTCTGTATTTCAGTGGATGAGTGTTGAAGATTTCGAAATGCAGCTCATTCAGTTAAAAAGCTCAGAATTGTGGGCAACAAAGTTTGGAGATCTGCGGAGTGCTCTTGAAGCTACTGAGAGACATCATGGGGCCTCTATTCTGACCTGCTGGACGTCCCTGCCAGTGAAATTTAACTGTTTGAAAAAAAATTGCGTTTGCAATGCTTTCAGCATTTGGATCCACATACCTGTGTGAACAGCAATTTTCACACATGAAATCTGTCCTCTGTCCCTCTCGGAGCCAGTTAACAACAGATCACTCAGAAGCCTGTTGGTAACTTAAAGTATCCAAATACGTGCCAGACATTGGAAAACTCAGCAAGGAAAAGCAAGGGCAAGGATCGCACTAAAGTGATGAGATCTGCATTTTAATTTAATTTTAAATGAAGCTTCTTAAACATTTTAAAAACCTTATTTACTTTACATACAATAATGGTTTAGTTATATATTATAGATTTATAGAAAGAGACCTTCTAAAAACGTTAAAATGTATTACTGGCACATGAACCCTTAAATTAGAGTGAATAAATGAAGACTCAGCACGCCACTTCTGAAAGGTTGCCGACCCCTGACCTAGACAGTAGATCAAATAAACCTCAGTCCACATCAGCCTCTCAGATGTACTTTCCACTCTTGGCCGGCACAAAACTGACTGGTTTGTCAGCATCTGGATGAGTTCAGAGATGTTGGGATCTCTCAATTTCAGATGCGGTCCAATGAAATCATCAGCTCTTATGCAAAAAGAATATTTCATAGTGAGTGTGAGATTCGAACCCATATGTATATAGAGATAATGTTTTTAAAAAAATACTGCAGTATTCCACAGGCCTAGCACTAAGCAGCGCAATGTCAGAGCTGTGAGTTGGCGAGTGTAGGGCCATTACTGCAATACAGTTCTCTGAGGGAACACAGCAACAAAAATGATCCTGTACATTTTGCATGAACATCAGTGATGTGTTCAGTTGTCTCACCCCCGGGGGATGCAACGTGCTGCTGTCATGTCTGCAGCAGTGCAACCTCAGGCTGTGGTTTCAGCAGATAAAAAAGACCAGACCTGGCTTGTAGCTGTCTGAGCCCTACAAGGAAATCCCACGTGCTCCAGCAGTGGTGTTGATGACTGAGCCAGGAGACACTCTTCCCAGCTATCTGGCTCAAAACCAATGCCCTCCCATAGTGCTGGAGGGCACCACGTTACCGAAGGTGCAGTTCTTTTGATTAGAAATCAAACCAAGCCACTGGCCATTTGGGGCCAATAGCACTTTTCAAGTATGTCCTGACCCAATAACAGATCGGGTAATTACCTGGGAAAGCCAGACACAGCATGGTGGGATGGCTTACCTGAGCCAGAGGCAAAGCCTAGATTAAAACCCACCTGTTTCTGTCTTCCAGTCTCGTGTCTTATCCATGTAGCTAAAGGCAGGTTGTTGCCAAACGTATCCCTGCCATTTCAAGCTGGTAAATCCTTCTTCACTTCCTCTCCCCACTGTGTGGTGTTGCAAAATGGCTGGTGTGTTGCAGTGCTGGAGGACAGCAACCCCTATTTATACACTTTGGGATCCTTTGGTGTGAAAGGTGCTATACAAAACCAGGGCAGTGCTGTATGCACATACTGCTTCCATTATGGTAGCTAGCAGTGCACTGGGACCAGCACTGGAGTTCATTCTCTGATTCTCCTCCTGGGATTTCATCTCTGCCTACCTTAGCCTGCAGTTTCCCTAGCGCCTTTAAGAAAGGTTTATTACCTCGTAACCAAAAAAACCCCACCCCCTTCTTAAAGCCTGAAAAGACTGATCTGCCCCTACTTGATGTTGTTACTGCATTTAATTACTGTGCGTTAATGTGAAGAATAATATTTACACTTAAAACACCCAGAACTACAGTTGAGCTGTTCGTGGGAGGTTCCCCACCCACATTATAAAAGTTAATTGAAAAGTTGGCAAGGAACAAAAGCTACTTTACCTACTTCAGAGAGGCGGAGGGGGGGGAAATAGGTACGTTGGGGATTGGAAGATTAAAATTAAGGATTCATTGTCTAGTAATTTTACAGTAATTAAAGTCATTCACGTCAATGTATGCAGAATTAGATGATGAAAGGAATCCACTCTGGACTGATCCATAACCTGTAACTTTAAGGATTCTGAAGATGAAAGCCATTTGGAAACTTCCTGAGTGATTTTATATATAAAGTGACTGGCATCCTCATCTTCATGCTCCGGGATTTATTTCTTCCCAAGTGAGGTGAAGGTCAGACACGCTGCTCTCCTTCTGGAAGCAGAGAGGGAATGGGTGTGTGCCCATTGGCATTCTTGCCTGGAGCTTTACACTGCAAGGCTGAGGGAGGCATAAAGGAATTTAATTAGTTCCAGCTTGCTTCTATTAAACCGCTTTAGAGGGAGGGACAGGAGAGAGAGTGTAATAAAGGGGGTATGTGATTGGCTTGCTAATAAAGACATATGATCTTTTTCTTTGGACAAGAATGGACTCGACCCAAGATCAGAACTTTGTTCCCCTATAAACCTGCCATACACAGCACCACAAGGCTCTGCAGTTAATTTCAATCTGTTGTGTTTTGGGTGTTTACTATGTTTTGCAGGCTTTTCCACATTCTGCAGTAAAGATCAGGTCTTTACCAAACTCTCCCTACTCCACGCACTTGATTGATGCGTTAGAAGAAACATACAGTGATTGTTCCCTATTTGTTGCCCATGCTTAGTGCGGTACAGGACCTGAGGAGACATACGCCCTCCCACAAAGGGATGACTAAGACGATGGGGAAAAATAATATTTTGTCTTTACATACCTCTTGTCAGCCAAGGCTCTCAAAGCCCTTCACAGAGGTGGGTATTATCCTCATTTTACATGTGGGGAAACTGAGGCACACAAAGGGTAAGCAACTGGCTCCGAGTTACAGACGGAGTCAGTGGAAGAGCTGGGAATGAAACCCAGGTCTCCCAACTCACAGCCCTTTAACCCAGAGCCTGTACTGGCTCACAAGACAAAGCACTGAGAGAGCATGTGATGCAGATATATAACTGCACAGCTGTTTCTTTTTGGGCGGGTGGAACACAGGTAAGCAGAAGCTACCTGAAAGAGAAGAGGGTTGGCTCTTGTTACACTAGGAGAGAAAGGCTGTTCCTAATATAAAGAGCCATACTGAGGAGTGGAATATTTCCAGACTCCAGTGGTTCATCTTGCCCACTATCCTTGTCTCCACCAGTACCAGCTACTTCAGAGGAAGGGTAGAACATGTGTCTTAGGTAAAGGCAGAGGAAACTGAACCTTTCTTGCACATCTGTGTGCTAACAGCCCCCGTCTCCTGGAAAAAAACATCCACAGTAACAAGACCTTGAAAATCTTGGCCATCTTCAATAGGGCAGCATCCTGAAGGGTTGCAAAAGTGAGCTTCCAGTCCAGTTCAGCTGGAGTTTTGCTTAATAGACAGTAGGTTTGGCCTTTCAAAAGCTGAACCTGTTTTATTCAGGCACCAGCAGAGAGAGGAGAGGAAAGATGATGCGTGGGTAGGCTGCTAGCCTGGCATGTGGGGAGACAGGATTCAACTCCCTTCTCTGCCACAGACTTCCTTTGTGATCCTGGGCAAATCATTTAGCCTCTCTGGGCCCCAGTTCCCATCTGTCAAATCGGACTAATAGCCCTGCACTACCTCACCAGGGTGACATGAGCATGAATACAAACACTGTGAGGTGTGTGGTGTCTTGGACAGAGAAGATGGGTGAACCCTACTGGGAATCCAAAACATGCCTTTCAGACTGAACCCTGCTCCTGGAATTGCTGGGGTGCAGGCAGCTCATTGAAGAGATTTCCCCAGCAGTACCTTTCCCCTGCCGAGTGCACAGTGCAGCTTTGCAGGTGGGAAGAAATGCAGAAAGGACAGGACAGCCCAGCATGTGCCTAAGGCATCAGAGAATTAATGGCCCTGCTGTGGAGAGCGCCCTCCTGGACAAAAAGAGCTAAGGCCTCACCTGACAAGCAGCACCCTGGAAGCAGTATCACGGACACACGGACATTAAGGGGATTGTTGGGATAGATTCTGGCTGTACAGTTTACATTCCCAGAGAGAGAGCAGGGTGGTCTGGGATACGGCTCGTACTGTTAACGCTGCAATAAAACACCGCAGCCACAGCATACCATGAGCGCCTTCCTACTGAATGAAGCTCAACCTCACCCGTCCGGCTTGTTGCACTATCTGACATGGCTGTTCTGAGCGATTTACCAGGGGTGCTGGAAAAATTACAGGCACAAAGGAAAAGTTGCAGAGGCTGTAATTTTAAGGCCTTTTCCCCGCCCCCGAAGAAAGTAAGTTTCCAACTTTTTTTCGCAAAGAGCCTTCAGAGTCTGATCCAAGTATGGCTGCTTGGCTAACCCGGCATAAAGGAAATAGGGTCCAGTTAAACAATTGCAACAGCGAGCCCGAAATGTCCACCTCCCACTATCTCGTTCACTTCAAGACAGGCATTGACTCAAAAGGCTATGTGGGATCCTTTAAGTGCTAAGACGAAGCATGGACAAAGCCACTCCACAGGAGCGAAGGCACTTTTACAACTGTGGGCCAAGGTCGACCCTGACTTCTGTGGGGTTGCACAGGCAGTACGTCAGTGCAGATTCGGGCCATTGTTTTGCAGGGAGGACAGTTTTCAGGGAAGAGCTCTTGACCAATTTATTCTTTCCAAGTGGGACTTTCCTGCCAGGCTGTGCCTCTGGAATCCCCTAGTAATCGGGACCTGGCACTCACCTCCCCCTCCATCCTGGAGGGTGAACGCATGGCTCTCTTGTTGAGCTGTTGAACAAACTTCCTGGTAATGGGGGCTGTGGAGTGACAAGCCTTGTGAATTAGTGCTGGCGACTCGCCAAATACCTCTGCGCTGCTTGGCCTCTGACATGCCCAGGGTCCAGATGGGAGTTTAGCTCTCCCACTTTACCATCTGCTGTTGCATTAATGGTTAGACATAAACCTACTAATATGCCACTAGGGATGGAGCTCAAGCTTTGGAATGTTCTGATCTGGAGGTTTGGGGCAAAACAACAGAATTTGTAAGCGTGTCCCCTTTCCCTTCCTCAGATGCTGTTACGATTGTCATATTTGAGGGAAGCCTTTGTCAAATAACATTTGTCATGTATGTTGTGGGCCGGATTTTCAAAGGTCCCTAGCATCCGCAACTGGCACTAGATTTCCAGGAATGCTCAGCTCTTTTGAAGATCTAGCCCCCTGCCTTCCATCCCAGAGGATTTCACTGACTATGTAACAGATAAAATGTGCCAAGAGTGGCAGTGATTTGGGATGCCTCAAGATCTGGGTGCCCAGCTTGGGACACCTTAAAAGGGCTGAGCATCCACCCTTTGAAAATCAGGCTCCTTTAAAGCTGTGTCAAGCTGGGCGCCCAAACTCACTGGTTGCTTTTGAAAAATTGAAGGCTATACAGAGAGCTGGACAGAATGGATCAGACATGGCAGGAGTGAAAAGTGAAAAGAGGCTGCTTTGTCCATTGCACACACTGATGGTATTCTTTGTGTGTAACAAATTAACTTTACCTGTACGCTGCCTTCCATCAGAGGATCGCAAGCATCTTACAAACCACCCCTAAAGCCTTAATACTCCCTGAGAGGTAGGCAAAGCTCATTGTCCTCAGTTTACAACTGGGGAAACTGAGGCAAAGGGCAGCTGTGTCATTACATAAGGTACTCCCTTCAAATAATTGCCAGTCCTCTGTGAACGTCTCTGCTGTCTTTACAGTCAGACAATAAGCGAGAAAGGAGATGAACTGTGGAACAGTGCAAGCCACAGGGTATAAAAGGCACCCCACAGCGTTCCTGAGGAATGCAGAAAATCTTTACAATTCTTACCAATATTTTCCCACTCCCCCTGGTGCTCGCTAATCTTTATAGAGTTTACATTCCCTATATCATATTTATGACCAGAGATCAGGCAGGGATTAGAACCAGGGTTTGTGAGCTATTCACACAAGGCCTATGCTTATCTGAGCTAACAGAGCCGCTCCCCCACTGTGACCACATAACTGCTGTAGCCCTGGCACCCACGCTACCATTTACCATGCATGCTGGAAGTCAATGCACGGCCCTGCGCTAAAATGCATTTATGTGCTGTCCTTCACGTCACAAGAAGCCTCAAACTAAGAGCACCATTAAGATGATCATTAACCAAGAGCAGTTATGGCAGCAAACATATTTCTATAAGTTCACTTCTCCACCCCTTTCATTCTTCCTGGTACTTAATGTTCTCATTTGCATTGGTGGCTCTGACAGAAGGTTTCTCAGGGTTGTGACCCAAAACTGAGTTGTCAGAATGTTGCCAAGGGTTGTGTCTCAGCTCCGGTCCCTGCTCCAGGTGTTGCGACCTCAGGTTTGGCCCAGCTGCTCCTCCATCATGACAATGGGGGAGACCGGGCCCAATTTGAGTGAGTGGCCCGGCGACCCCACGTGACAGGTCGCACCACCACTCACACAAATGTAGCCCAGCTGCCCCCAGCGAGGAGGGCAGAGCCAAACCTGAGCAGCACTGCAACCCTGGAGGTTACCACGCCCGGAGCAGGGTGCAGAGCCCAGCCAGCCCCATGGGATCGGAGCCACCACTGTGGGATGAGTGTGGGGCAGACTCTGCCGTGCCTCCAGGGCGTCCCATTCCCAAGGGGCAGGGAGGGACCCGACTCCCCCTCCAGGATCTCCCACTATCCTGGATGCAGGACCATAACCTCCATCCCACCTATTTACTGGATTGCAACAGGCCATCCCCCACCCTAGGGGCAGGTCCCAACCCCCCCTTCCTGTGTGTTTTCCCCCTCTTGACCCTCCCCCCGACCTCTCTACTGGGTTGTAACAGGCCAGTAACATTTACAAATAGGTCCTGAGCCCAAAAAGATTGAGAACCACTGTTCTATCATACCCCCTTCTCCTCCTTCCCTGCTGCAGGGTGTGGCGTGCAGTGCCCAGAGAGCCCCAGGCCCCAGTCATCCCTGCCAGGCCTCATTTAGAGAAGCCACAAGGCTGCTCTAACTTACACTTAAGTTCGAATTGTTCCCCGATTCTTCATTACTCATCCCATCCAGTGATTAACTAATGGCACAATAATCTTAAATCATTTAATCTGGTTTACCTAATCTGCCTTGCAGGTTACACTGGATGCAATATATATTTAGAGGTAGCTATGGTTCAGTGGTGCTGAGATGACACAGTCCAAAATGCCCACTGGGATCCTCCAGGATGAAACGTGCGCTCTCAGAGAAATATTACAGCTCCTCTCTCAAATGAGAGAATCTCATTAACCACAAATACTAAGGGCGACATCCCAAAGGAGGCAATCAGTTCATTTTGGATCCTCTGTTAGGGGGGGGAAAAAATGCTACCAAGTGAGAAAATGCAGTGCATGCATGACAGTAAACAGAAGCTATAAGGGTACATTCCTGGTAATGTGCAAGAAGCAAAGCAAAGCATTTTGCTGAAGATCAGAGAGAAGAGACCCCAGCACAACTGCCTAGAAAAAGTTGTAAATACATTTAATGTGAACAAAGCAATTGCTGCAGTGAATGTAAAGGAGTTCAGGCGACTTTCTGGAAGAGGAGGGGAATCCAGGATATGGTGAAAAGGCAGGAAGTAGGATTTAAAATTAACCAGTTTATATGGTTAAACTTTCCAGACCAGAAAGAAAAGGAGTACTTGTGGCACCTTAGAGACTAACCAATTTATTTGAGCATAAGCTTTCATGAGCTACAGCTCACTTCATCGGATGCATACTGTGGAAAGTGTAGAAGATCTTTTTATATACACACAAAGCATGAAAAAATACCTCCTCCCACCCCACTCTCCTGCTGGTAATAGCTTATCTAAAGTGATCACTCTCCTTACAATGTGTATGATAATCAAGTTGGGCATCCTGGCCTGATGTCTGTTTGTAAAGCATCCTACAGTGCTGAGAGCAGTATATAAATTATACAGTAACCACAAAAGGTGGGGGTCTGGCTGGTTATATGGCCTTGGCCTGTTCTGAAACTGGTTTATGTTACGTCTTGACCTTGATTTTAAAGAGAATTCTCTCAGTAAATTTACTGTTAACATGACATCAAAGGACTTCTGGAATCCTGCCTGCTCCTGATAGACACTGTAAAACATCACACACCGATCCCTCTGTGTTTATTACGTCTTGGATTGTCCCAGCTTGACTCTTCTGGAACAGGGCCATTGGAGAGTAATCGGGTGCCGTGGATGAGAGAAGTTTTAAGGAACAGACCTTCTACATGCATGTAGGGGGGCTAAGTTACAGCGTTTTAAGAAGTCAGATGCACAGTTGCCATGACGGTACAATTGATATGGCTGTACTCTCCATGTAGAGCGTCTTTCCAGTGCTTGGAGTCTGCTGGAGGCAGCTACCATTTTGTGAGGCACAATGAATGCAGCACGTTAGAGAGGAGACATGCTCTGTGCTCTCTTATGGAGGCTTTTCTTTTGTTCTTCCTTGCTGCACCACATAACTGCATAAGCCATTCAAACAGTTGGGGTGGTATATAGAAAAAACACTAATTTTTAAAACATCAGACCCAGTATCTCTGGATTTATCAGACAGTGCTCCTTGGTTTGACGGGGACAGTGTTAAACTAAAATAAAACTGAACAGTCCAATGTCTACTAGGCAAGAGCTGTTTATTATAATACAGTCAGCTTCAGGTGTTCTACGGTCTAAAAGCAGTGGGTTAGGATGGCTCGGCCAATCGAATGCTGAGAACAAACAGATTAGCATTAATTGCTCGTGGTGAAGGTATCTACAGTAGGTATTTTTCTCAACTATTTCCTGCAATTGGTAACACAGGTCCTGCTCAATCAGTGTTGGGAGCCCCAGTGTAGACAGGCTGCCGTCTTGAACCCCTGCTGCTTAGATATTAAAACTGCGGCAATGGAGAAGAGAAAGGGGAACAGAAATTTCCCAGCATGCTTTCTTTTCCAAATTTGCTCCCCCCCTTCCAGGTATAAGCAGCCCACAAAGCCCTCTCCAGTCCCCCCAAAGGCTATTGTTTCATTTGTAGCAAGAAAGCAATGGGGACAGCTGCAAACAATTCTCCAGTGTAAAGGTTACAGGTGTGCCCTGATATTCCCCCTCCGCCCCTCCCAGCGCGAGAGCTGATGTCAGCAAAAAAGGCCTCCAGGCCCTCAGGTGACAGACTGATGAATGACTTGCCCCATCAGGGCTGGCAGATCTTTTGCCTGGGGGGCAGCAATGAGAATCACATGCATTTTTGTGCTCTGAAATCACTTCCCCAACCTGGCTGCCACTGATAGCCCTGCAACTTAGGTTTTCCTAATAAACCAGATTGTAAAGATGGGGGTATCAGGAAAGGACACCTCCTCCCGCCTTCGCTTTCGGTGTATCTCCAAGATAAGGTGCATCAGACTCACCATGGAATTTCTTATTTCACTCCCAGATGACTGGCACTTTTCCCAGCTATTTCATGGCAGTATGAGATAGTCGTTCGTGAGAAGGACTAAAATTGTCAAGTAGGAGTAGGAGCCCCTAGAATTAGTCACCGCTACAATCATTTCCTCCAGATCCTGTGCAATGCTGAGAAAACAGCTTTTCTTTTTGCCTCAAACACACCTCAGAGGACTCAGTCCTGCAGGTTGCTGAGCACCCTCCAGTCCCCAAAAAAGGCAGAGGGAGGGGACAGCACCTGGCACAACTGAGCTGCAAAAGCCCAAGGCCATGTCTATACGTACTATGCTGCTGCAGTGCGTGTGGTGACAATGCTCTGTGCCGAGGGAGAGAGTTTTCCAGCCCCTCAGCAAGTGGCAGAAGGTATGTTGGCAGGAGACGCTCTCCTGCTGACATCACGCTGCTCACACAAGGGCGTATGCCAGCATCATTCATGTTGCTCCGGGGGGTGGTTTATTCACCCCCTTGAGTGGCGTAAAGGATGCCGGCATAAGCTGCAGCAAAGACATTCCCATACCTCGTGCAGGGCTGAACCATTGAGTCAGCTCCCGTCTGAGCCTATTTGTAGATTGTAAAGTACCCTTTGCTTAAAATGAAGGGGGCCTGATCCAGAGCCCACTGATGTCGGCGGGAGTCCTTCCAATAACTTCACAGTGGCTTTTGGCTTCGGCCCAAACGGCTGGTCTGCAATCCATGGTGAAGTCATCTTCTATCCCGAAGCCCCTCACGAGCTAAGCACCCCGAGCGCCCCTTTTTGATGAAAAATGGGCAGATATGGCCCAGAGGCACAGAATTATTCTTATTTTAAACCGGAGCAAACCGTCTCATAACGGTTGTTCTTCGAGATGTGCTGTTCGCGTCCATTCCAATCAGGTGTACGCGCGCGCCGCGTGCACGGGAGCCAGAAGATTTTCCCCTAGCAGCATCCGTCGGGGCGGTCCGGGCACCCCCTGGAGTCGCACCTTCATGGCGCTCCATATAGAGCCCTGCCGACCCGCCACCCCTTCAGTTCCTTCTTGCCGCCTACTCCGACAGAGGGGAAGGAGGGTGGGTATTAGAATGGACATGAACGACACATCTTGAAAAGCAACAGTTACGAGAAGGTGAGTGACCGTTTTTTCTTCTTCGAGTGCTTGTTCATGTCCATTCCAATCAGGTGACGCCCAAGCCCAAGTTCAGGAGGCAGGTTCGGAGTCGTCCACTGTTTGGAGCACTGCTCCTCTGAAGGCTGCATCGTCTCTGGCCTGCTGATTGCATAGTGCATGGTGAAAGTGTGTATGGAGGACCACGTGGCCACTCTGCAGGTTTCCTGGGTGGGAACCTGTGCCAGGAATGCCGCTGAAGAGGTCTGAGCCCTGGTGGAATGCGCAGTGATCAAAGGAGCAGGCACCCCTGTCAGGCTGTAGCACTCACGGATGCAGGACGTGATACACAACTAAATCCATTGAGAAGAGACAGGAAGACCTTTCATTCTGTCTGCCACAGCCACGAATAAGTGCTCCGAGTTTCAGAACTCAGAACAGCTTCGTTCTCTCGCTGTAGAAGGCTAGTGCTCTGCGGACATCCAATGAGTGAAGCCTTTGCTCCCTGCCGCTCGAGTGCGACTTAGGACAGAGCACTGGGAGGAAGATGTCCTGTTTGATGTGAAACTGGGAGACAACTTTCGGGAGAAACGCTAGGTGAGGTTTGAGCTGGACCTTGTCCCTATGGAACACCGTGTACCGGGGCTCTTAAGTCAGGGCCTTGAGCTCAGACACCTTCCTGGCTGAAGTTATCACTACCAGAAATGCCACCTTGTATGAGAAATGGAGCAGGGAGCATGTCACCAAAGGTTCAAAGGATGGTCCCATGAGTCTGGAAAGGACCAGATTGAGGTCCCAAGTCAGAACTGGCTGCCAGACATGCGGGTATAGCCTGTCGAGCCCTTTAAGGAAAAGACTGGCCACAAGGCTGGCAAAGACTGACTGGCCCTCTGCACCTGGATGAAAGGCAGAGATAGTGGCCAAGTGAACCCTTATTGACATGGACAGCCCCTGCTGCTTGAGATGGAGGAGATAGTCTAATATAAGTGGTACAGAGGCGAGCGTCGGGGATAAATGATGCTGCGCTGACCAGACTGAAAATCTCTTCCACTTAGCAAGGTAGATAGCCCTGGTGGAGGGCTTTCTACTGCCCAGAAGGACTTGCCTAACCGAGTTTGAGTAGGAGAGCTCCATTGGGTTCAGCCATGGAGCTTCCATGCTGTGAGGTGCAGTGACTCGAGGTTCAGGTGTTGGAGACGGCTGTGATCCTGAGTTAGTATGTCCAGGAAGAGCGTCAAGGTGACTGGAGCTTCCATGGACTTTTCCAGGGGTGATGTGTACCAGTGCTGGCAGGGCCAGACTGGAGCTATCACTCACCAAAGCTGCTTCCTTCTGAATCTTGAGGAGCACCTTGTGAACGAGCGGGACGGGCGGAAACGTGTATAGGAGATGGTCTCCCCCTGGGAGGAGGAATGGGTCTGCGATGGAGCCCGGGCTATGATTCAGGAAGGAGCAAAACTGCTCACACTTCCTGTTGCGTTGCGTGGCGAACAGGTCTATCTGGGGAAAACCACACTGATGGAAGGTTGAGTTCGTGATGTCTGGGTGAAGGGACCACTTGTGGCTGTGGAACGACCTGCTGAGATGGTCCACGAGCTCGGTCCATGCTCCAGGGAGGTACGATGCTTGCAGGTGTATCAAGTGCTCTACACAGAAGTCCCACAGCATGAGGGCTTCCTGGCACAGGGGAGAGGAGGGTCCACCCCCCCGTTGATATAAAACATCACCGTGGTGGTGTCTGTCATACACATCTCCCTGCTAGGTGTGATCGGAAAGTCTGGCATGCCAGGCGCACCGCTCTCAGCTCTCTGACATGGACGTGGAGAGCGAGATCTGACTGAGACCAGAGGCCTTGTGTTCTGAGGTCTCCCAAATGTGCACCATCAGCCCAAGTCTGACACATCTGTCACTAGCGAGAGGGATGGCTGAGGGTTGGTGAAAGGGACTCCTGCACATACTATCTGGGGGTCGAGCCACCACAGGAGGGAGCTGAGTACCTGGCGAGACAGGGTTACAATCCTGTCCAAACTATCCCGGGCTGGTCGATATGCCAGCATGACTGAAGAGGTCAAAGTCTGAGTCTGGCATGTTGTACTATGTAGATACAAGCTGCCATGTGTCCTAGAAGTTTCAGGCAGTTCCGTGCTGTGGTGGTAGGGAACTGTTTGAGACCTCGAATAGTGTCATCCAGGGCTCGAAATCTCGCTTCGGGAAGGAATGCCCTGGCATGTGTTGAGTCGAGTACCGCCCCTACAAATTCTATCCTCTGAACCGGGGACACCATTGATTTCCCCTCATTCAGTAGCAGGCCCAGTTCGTCGAAAGAAGCTCTTATGAAGGCAACTTGCAGGTCTACTTGGATTGGCCCTTGATCAGCCTGTACCTGTCACCTGCGCAGGAATGCGGCCACGACTGCCATGCACTTGGTGAATACTCGAGATGCTGCTGACAGGCTGAACGGGAGGACTGTGAACTGGTAGTGGGTGTTGTTCACCACAAACCTAAGGTATTTTCTGTGGGACAGAGTTATTGCTATGTGAAAGTACGAGGGCGGCATACCAGTCTCCTGGATCCAATGAAGGGATAACCGAAGAGACCATGTGGAATTTGATCTTCTTCAAGAACTTGTTGAGTTCTCCCAAGTCTTGGATGGGCCTGAGCCCACCTTTTCCTTTCGGTATTAGAAAATACTGAGAATAGAAACCATCGTCCTTCTGCTCCTCTTCCACTGCTTATGTACATGACAGTTTATCTTAAATGCAAGAAACCACCATGCAAGACACTGGAAATAGAATTCAAAAACACAGCTAGTGTAGATCACATCTCTGATCGTGCTTCTTGGGAAAGGGTTTAAATCATTCCAAAACAGAGTGGCAACGATATTTGAATGTGCTGCCAGTTTTCAGTGAACCCCCACAATAAAAATCCCTCACGTTGTAAGGAGAATGCTAACTGGCTACAATTTTAGCTCATGACTCAAGCAGAATTTTAGAATTACTTTAAAAATAATAAAATAAGAGGTTTTAATGTCATGGCTGATAAAGTAGAGATAGCACTTTTAGATTAACTAGGTAAAGTTTAAAGTGTTATTGAAAAGAGAAGTTTTCCTATAGAAAACAGCATTCTTTACGCTTAGATAACAGCTGGCGCCATAAGACAAATACAGGACAGAGCAGATTCCCTGGCATTCATGGGTTTTTGTGATGATTCCAGGAAACAGAAGAGTGTAATGAGACATCACTTGGGAAGACATCACATTAGGGCACAGATGAAAATTAATTGGGGGAAAAAACCCATTGAGTCAACATCTTGAAGTACTGTATATATAAATACATCATTGTGTATGTTAGTACCTCATCCTGAGCTTTCATGCCTTAGGTATGTGACACGAAAAGGAACGGAGAAGGGCTGAACGGTGTGCCAAGTTCTATCAGCTGCTGAGAAAACACAAGTTCTCCTAAATCCCTTCAAGAGCAAGCAAGCTAACGGGAGTCATTGTGGCATTTGCTCTGTCCTGCTCAGATATATTGATGACCAAGACACTTGTTTTCTGCAATCAAGTTTTAGACCTGAAATTATAATTTTAAGAACCAGCTAATTTGGGTTTTGTTATATAAACTTTTCAGAGCCTGGGAGTTTTTAACTTGAAACAGAGGGCCAGAGGCTCAGCTGGTATAAATGGTGTAGTTCCACTGATTCCAATTGAGATAGCTGGTGAAAACTGGGGATCTGCCCCCTTGTTAGGATATAAACATTCCCCCATCCAGACATTAAAGCCTTTGGTTAGGGCATGAGAACCAGAAGATTACACTGACTGGTCTATTTTTTCCTCTCCAAATGGAGGGAAGCACAATCCAAACAAAATCTCCAGAATAAATAGTGAAAAGGAAGTTAGGTTTTTAGGCCTTTCCATTTTAGTACTTTCAATGTATTCCTAGGAATAGGCAAGGAATTTTGCAAAAAATGGTGATTTTTAACCTCATTTTACCCTTTTAATGAAAATACAGCACAAAATGGGAAATAATTCCATCACACACGTATACGTTTTGTTAACTAATAGGGTTGGATTATGTTAACCCAGTGGCAGTGAATAAAGAAAGCTTGCCTTGTTTACTGATTGTCAATGTGGCAAAGGATAGGTCCTATTCAAAGGTCCTTTACTCAGACGGAGGGAGTTTTGCCTGAGTAGGGATTATGTGGTCAGGGATTATATAAAGAGTAGTTATTTTAACAAAGTCCTTTAGAGTCTTGGAAAAACCCTGGTTCTCTGCTTGTCCCAGATGAGTTTGGTCATTTTATAAACGTCACTGCAGTAATAAAGAATGAGACACTTTATAGAGTGAGTGATAGTTATTTCAAACAGTTCTAAACATGCATAAGAGGCTAAAACCCAAAGAACAACACAGCTTGCATTAGAGGATCTTGGTTACTTCCCACCACTGGAGAAGTTCTATCCCAAGGTTTAAAAATGAGTTTCTGTCCCCACAGGATCCTGGTTTAATCTTTTCAACAATGAATCTGCCTGGCTGGCAGTGGTTGTGAGGATTAGGTATTATGAGACATTTATGAATGGGGACGATTAGTCAGACAGCTACCAGAATGACTTTACATAGGATTATTAGGGCAATATCTAGGAGTGGAGGAAACCAGGAAAAGCCAGATGCCATACACAGTAACATCTTTAACAAAGCAAAACAACCAGCAAGCAAATAATGACCCATCATATGCATGTAGAACAATGAAGAAATAGATAAACACCACTGTCCTGAATATGCTTTAATAGAATTGTTACAAATAATGGACCTGATTTTTCCTCTCAGCGATGCTGCTTTTACAGTATAAGTCCATTGGCTTCAGTGCAGTCCCTCCAGGTTTACACTAGTGTAAGCAAGTGCAGAATCAGGCCCATGAAGCAATAAAGAGCATTGTTGCTACTAGAATCACTTCAAGCTGTTTCGGTGGTCAGAGGAATTGTACTTGAGCAATAAGCTGTGTAAGAATCTGTACCATACGGTTGCTTTTCTGCATATGCAGTTCCTATAAGCAATTGCAAAAGGGAGGGATAGTGCATTGGGCAACAGTCTCTCAAATAAGATGTGGCCTATACTGGAAAGAGAGTGTGAGAACCCCAGATCTCAAATAGTTGAAAATGGTGTCCCCCAGATTGGACTGATCTGGACAGGAATTCTTGGGGGTACCTTCATCCCAGGTTAGCTCTGTGACAGTAACTTGTATTCAAACAGAGAGAACACCAGGGTTGTCTTTGAGAAGGCAGGACTGAAATGATCACAGATGTTGCAAACAGGATGTTCCCACTTGCCTTAGTGCCGAGTGTGTGTCACTGTAGCATGAACACACAGGCATGTGAATGGGAATAAAGTGGGTGTACTCCGGCAGCCTCTATCTGTCATCAGCAGAGCAAAGGATCCCTACAATTAAGAGCACAGGATCTGTCTAGTTTTGGCATCATTCATTCCTAATGGCTGCTGCCACAATGAGTATACAGACGTAGGTGAAATAAAACCTGCACTCAGCATGATATATCGTTTTTATGCAAACTGCTGAGAAGAGAGGTATGCTGCACTGGAATGTGACAAAGTGTCACTCCTGTAAATCTTCAAAAGCTTTGGCAGTTGGAATGAGACTGCCCCAGATTGCTTTGCTGTTAGGGTTTATTTATTTATTTATTTATTTAAAGTAATGAAAATAGCTTTGGAGGGTGAACGATAAAGATAGCCACAGCTCAGATGGCTAAGATGACAAACTCTGGGGTCCTTATCTATTCCTCTTCATCCTGCAAAGCTGGGCCGGCAATCCTGCAAGAATGGCTACATGTAATATTTTAGCAGATCTGGTCCTGGCCCCAGGAGATAAGAGACGAAAGAACATGGAGAGTGAAAAAGTAACTGATATGAATAAGTTCAGGTCTAAAAATTTGGCAAAGGTTTGTTTGTTTGTTTTTTTATACAGGCGAAGAGAAGCTCTTATTTTATCCAGGCTCAGTGGGTCTCTCCACTATGGGTCGTGCAAAGAGTTGGCCTCCTCTGGATAAAGGCAACCCTCATTTGCGTAGTACCTGAGCACCTCCCATTACTCACAAATCAGTCTCTTCTCTCTTCGACACTAGCTCCTTCAGACATGGGCCTTGCAAATAATAGGTGGTGGGAGATATTTCAGTCATACCTCAAAATATAATTATCCCCCCAGCCTAGAACATTCATCCTAACAGGGTTTCTAGGAGTCTGAGCAAAGGGGCTTTTTAAAATTTAAATGTGTGTCAGAAGGTCCCACATCCAAGGACAGGATGAAAGTGGGTCCAAAAAAAAAAAGCACCGGGAGCACCGTTGTCATGTGCAAATACAGGAAAAGTATTCCCTAGTCACATGTCCTGTAGCTGTGGGCAGAGTGTCCTGCAAAGAGCCTATTCTCCACTTCCCATGCAGCTAGTTACTCCTTCGACACAGCATTTAGTTAATCATAGATAGGAAGCAAACCAAACCCCTTTGCTGAAGCCCTGCAAGTAGAAGAGATTATTCAGGCACCCTGTGAACACTACTTGCATTTACTGGGCTCTAATTAGGGCCAAACTCCCCTCCCATTTACTTCCAATTAGAGTTGCACCAGACCAGTGTAACTGAGAGAATAACTTGGCCCTCAGCATACATTATTGGCAGCTGTGTCTTGCCCCACTTCCAGACACATGTACCAGGCCACATTCCCTGGTGAAGGGACAAAGCTGCAGCTCCATTCACTTCAGTGAAGTCGAGCCCCTTATACCGTGAGCTATTAAGGAAAGCTGCAGATACCCAAAGTACTTAGATGGCCCACACTACTGTAACGTCTCATAGCCTTTAATGTAGTCAAATGCCAAGGAAGCGCTATTAGATCCATTTTAGAGATGGGGTGTGGAGGCACAGGGAGAACTGAGCTGCCCAAGGCAACACAAGGTGTCTGTGGCAAAGAAGGGTATTGAACCTGGGACTCCTGAGTCACACTTTGGTACCCTAATCAGTGAACCACCCTTCTTCTGTATGCCAGCTCTAATATATGCCCATGACAGCAGGGGCATGGAGTCCCGCAGATTAGGCGCTATACTAGGAGCCTGGAGGCCTTTATTATTTGTTAAGCACTTACAGTGGGCTCAGTCCTGTACACTCCGAACCCAAAAAGCTTCCAGTCCAGAGGAGACCGAACCAAGCAGAGTTCTTGGGCAAGTCACTGCAACTCCCTGCACCTCAGTTTTGCCATCTGATGCTTAATCACCTTTGGGATGTGCTTTGAGATGTGCAGATGAAGGGCTCTACGTAAGTGCTATGGACAATTTGATATGATTTTGTTCAGCCATCTTGTCAAATCTCTATTAAAGGCCACCAGCATCAAAACATATCAATGGCTCCTCAGACCCAGGCCAGTTCTTAGCAAGACTTAAAGAAAGGATTTATCATCTTAGTTCAAGCAGCAGGGATTGGAGGAGCAGGTTCTGAACCTCGGCTTGGCTTTACAAATGGCCTCAGCCAACCCAGAGTGGGCTGAATCACCAGCATCCCAAAACCCACAATGGAGATCTATATCAGCACAGGGGCAGAATTCCAAAACACACAACCACACTCAAAATCAGTTAATATCATGGGAAAATACACCACCGAGCCCTGTGGGAATAGTGAGCTCATGTCCCTAGCAGGAGGCACAGAACAGATTCATCCCACTTAGAAGTATCTCAAAGGACACCTTCATTTGTACCGAAGATACTTAATTACTGAGGCTGTGAAATGTTTAAGCATTCGTTGACCATAACAATGCAACATATTACACAAATCCTAATCATCAATAAATATGCACTAACCTGTTTAATTAGCCCACAGCACTCCTTTGCAATTGCAACAAGTAGCTAACAGCTTTAGATCTTCGAAAGCTTCTATTCTAACCATGTACTCTATTGGAAACATTGGGAGTTGTGAAGTAATCTCTCTCCTGTTGACATGGCCAAAAGGAGACCTTGGAGGGGTGGGTGAGTCCTTAGCACTGGGTATGTGTACTTGGCAACACTCAAGTCCCCTGCATGTAGGGGAATCCCTGGGTGGAGTAAGGCTGCCAAAGCTGGTTTTGTATCATCTAGTTCCCTCCTGGCCTATGTAAGCACCTACAGGGCATTCCTGGTCAGGCTGGGGATGGAAGGGAGTGCTCTGCTCTGGCAATCCTAGGTGGGTGTCATGGTCTCTAGGGGAACCCTGCAGCTGGGGTGTTGGTGAACACAATGTGAATATTATCATAGGACCCTTCAAAAATGACGTCCGAGGTGCAGGACCACACTCTAACCCATAGTACTGCCACCCCAAAGTGTTTAAAAAAATCATGACTTGAGTCCCAAAAAGTCATCAGATTGGTTTAAGAATCATGAGATTAAAAACAAACAAACTCTGGAGCCTTTTTATTTACCTTTTGGGTTTTGAGCTTTAGGGTGCACTCTGGTCACGTTTTCAAGCTTTTCTCCACAACTGTGAGGACATGAAACTTACTTTTAAAAAATGGACGCTGAGAATCTCATATAATCATGGGGCTCCAGGAGCTGGGGCTTAAAAAAAAAAAAAAAGACAAATCCCAAATATCACAAGATGTGTGATAAAATCATGAGCATTGGCACCCCTGGCAGGTTGCTTCCTCTTCCCCTGCTGATCAGTTGAAGCTAAGCCTCCTTGTGAATTAGCTTTTTTTCCCCACTACGGATTCACTCTAGTGGTCTCTCACACCAAAAATTAAACCCGATTTGGCCATAGGGCCTTTGGCTCCTGGCCAGGACATATATAGTGTTTCTCCTTCATTCACTCTTCCTTTCTCTGTTTCCCTCCCCTCAGGGAGAGCCGGCTGTTTCTTTTTTCTTTTAATTCTAGATTTTAACTGATTACAATCATCTTCTTTCAAGTTGTTACATTGTGGCCTTAGGGATCAGAGAAAAGTACAAATTATTTAAGAGAGCGGGGATGGCTGGGGTGGGGAGGGACATTTTAAGGTGCTTTGTTCGGTTGAGACATGAGAAGCAAGATTAGCCTGGCAAGGACTTGGAGGGTGGGGGAAGAGGGGGAATTGATATTTGGATACAATGGGTAGGGCCCTACCAAATTTATGGTCCATTTTGGTCAATTTCACGGTCACAGGATTAAAAAATTCGTAAATTACACTATTTCAGCTATTTAAACCTGAAATGTCATGGTGTTGTAATTTTAGGGGTCTTGACCCAAAAAGAAGCTCTGGGCAGGTCACAAGGTTATTGTAGCAGGGGTTGCGGTACTGCCACCCTTACTTCTGCTCTCCTGCTGGCGGCGGTGCTGCCTTCAGAGCTGGGTGGCCGGAGAGCAGCCTCAGCTGGCGGGGAGCCCAGCTCTGAAGGCAGAGCCACCAGCAGCAGCAGCGCAGAAGTAAGGGTGGCACGGTGTGGGATTGCCACTCTCAATTCTGCGCGGCCGCCGGCGGGGCGCTGCCTTCAGAGCTGGGCGCCCGGCCAACAGCCGCGGCTGTCCGGCCACCCAGCTCTGAAGGCAGCGCAGAAGTAAGGGTGGCAATATCGTGACCCCCCCCGAAACTCCCCTTTGGGTCATATAATCATGGGGCTCCAGGAGCTGGGGCTTAAAAAAATTTCCAATTTGAGAAATGCTGGTCTCCCCCATGAAATCTGTATAGTATAGAGTAAAAGCACACAAAAGACCAGATTTCACGATCCACGGCGCGTTTTTCATGGCTGCGAATTTGGTAGGGCCCTAACAATAGGAAAGCCCATGATTTTGGGGTCTAGGCTGAGTCCCGGGCAGGTGCCATAGTGCTATCTGAGGAGCTGATAGTGTAAGCGACCCCACGGCAGGGACAGGCTGCGAGGGCTATGGGACACTGGGCCCCTAGATGGCTGGTATGGGGCTGGCGGTACCATACGCTCAGAAGCTGTGCTGTGCGTGCTCCATACATTAGGCCCTTCTGCTGCTAGCCCTGAGTGGGGTCCCAGCAACGCTCTCGAGGGGATGACTGACTAACGGTTGCAATTACCCTCAGCTGGGTGGCTTCAAAGGTACTAACCGAAGAGATAAACCAAACCTATGGGCAGGCCCAGGCAGGGGCTGTTCCTAAATTACACTGTGCAGTAGGGGGTGGGTGGGTCCTTAATTCTGTGCGTTTGTTTCAGTGTTACCAGGGCAGGTGGGTCTTGAACATCACCCTAAAGTGTGTGATGTAATTTATGGGCAGCCCCTATGAAGGTGGAGCTTTTCAGGCCTAGGGCCAGGGATAAAAACACTAAGCCACCCCGTCCCCAGAGGCCATAGCATGCCTGCGTGCAGACCCATGGCTAGAGTCCAGTCCCTTTGGCCGGCACCCATCTCCTTCAGGCCAACCCACATGGTCCCCCTATTTGCAGGCCATTCCCAGCTATCACCTTGCTGCAGGAGGCTGCTTCCCAGCCCAGTTTTCAGCCTCTCTGTCTCAGTTCCGAAGCTGCCTGGCCTCCACTCCACAACCATCCCCCAGGCTGCTACCTCCAGCTCCCATAACACCCACCTTGGCAGCACTTCCCTTCCCGGTACTAGGGATTATGGAGCTCTCTGCTAGCTGGCTGTTAACAGTAACCGGTAAAGAGCCCTTCAGCTGGAGATGGTCCACACAGGATCACCAGAGCCAATCCCCCTCACAGCCCCACCTTTGGGAAAGTTGGGCTCTGAAGCTCAGATTTTTCTCTCAAAAGGCCTTGAACCAGAACGAGGTGTCTGGACACAGCCCAGGGCTGGGGAATTTTGGATTCAGATTGAAATCCACCCCTGCACTCCACAGCATGGGATAAACAAAGAGCTCCTGGCACACCGGAGCTTGGCTGGTGACTAAAGGGAGAGGTGTTAATGTGTACCCACTACAGGGGTTAATGGAGAAGAGGTTACTGTACCCAGAACTATCATCACAGGACTGGCTTCTCAAATCATTTAGGGTATGCCTACACGGCAATAAAACACCCATGGCTGGCCCATGTGAGCTGACTGAAGCTGCAGGGCTATAAAACTGCAGTGTAGATGAGCAGGCTTGGGCTGGTCCCCAGGCTCTGGGACCCTCCCCACTTCCAGGGTCTCAAAGCCCAGGCTCCAGCCTGAGCCCAACCATCTACACTGCCAGAATGCTCCCCATAAATCACAGAGCTTCCTCCTCAAGCTTCTAGGAGCCTCTCAGACGAGGCCGTGTTCTGCTTGTTACCAAATCCAGTCAAGTCTCCTTTACATTGTACCTACATTGACATCTAATAAGGCCCGCTGCCCAGCATAAATGAATTGCCCAAAAAACTCAGCCATTTTCCTTGAAAAGCTGGCAAGGGAGGAACTCCTTCCTACCCAGCCACCCTTCAGGAGTTCTGCTCCCAGGGACCCAACAGATCCACTGCCCCAGGATGCCTCATGGGCCCTGTTGGTTTCTGGGAACTGGCCAGTAACCTGTAACCATCCTAACATATTACAGGTGGTCCGACCCCCTATCAAACACCCCCTTCTCGGTCACACCTCCAGCAAGCAGCGGGAATCTCATGGCTGGTGCTATCTCCACTGGACTCTGATTTGTCATTTTCAAATGGCACAACTTTAGGTCCCTGGCTGGATGGCAGGCCCCAGAACACATTGCTAGCAAAAGCGCTTGTCATAAATATAAAGGGAAGGGTAACCACCTTTCTGTATACAGTGCTATAAAATCCCTCCTGGCCAGAGGCAACATCCTGTTACCTGTAAAGGGTTAAGAAGCTCAGCTAACCTGGCTGGCCCCTGACCCAAAGGAACAATAAGGGGACAAGATACTTTCAAATCTTGGGGAGGGGGCTTTTGTTTGTGCTCTTTGTTTACATGGTTGTTCTCTCTTGGGACTGAGAGGCCAGACAGAAATCCATCTTCTCCAACCCATCCTAATCCAAGTCTCCAATATTGCAACCAGTATAGGTAAGTCAGGCAAGACGGATTAGTTTATCTTTTGTTTTATGTGAATTTTCCCTGTGTTAAGAGGGAGGTTTATTCCTGTTTTCTGTAACTTTAAAGTTTTGCCCAGAGAGGGATCCTCTCTGTTTTGAATCTGAATACCCTGTAAAGTATTTTCCATCCTGATTTTACAGAGATGATTTTTAACTTTCTTTCTTTTTTTCTTTTTTTTTTAAATAAAATCCTTCTTTTAAGAACCTGACTGATTTTTCCATTGTTCCAAGATCCAGGGGTTTGGGTCTTTGATGATTTTGTAACCAAATGGTTAGGATATTATTCTCAAGCCTCCCCAGGAAAGGGGGTGTGTAGGGCTTGGGGGGATATTTTGGGGGAAGATGTCTTCAAGTGGGCTTTTTCCCTGTTCGTTTAGAACGCTTGGTGGTGGCAGCATACTGTTCAAGGACAAGGCAAAGTCTGTACTGTGGGGAAGTTTTTAACCTAATCTAGTAAGAATAAGCTTAGGGGGTCTTTCATGCAGGTCCCCACATCTGTACCCTAGAGATCAGAGTGGGGAAGGAACCCTGACAGGTCTAGAACCTGTGGCATTTGATAACAGCCCAGCATAAATAGTCACGCCTGTGAAGATCCCAAGATAAATCTCAGCAGAGGAGGGAAGAAAGATTTGCAGGGGTGGATGGGAGGCAGCTAGAGGAACAGAGTCACTTTTGCAAACCTAAAGGCTTGGGTCCAGCCCAAATAACGTTGAAGTATGCCCCTTCTTTCCCCCAATTGCCTCCAGAGTTGTCCAGCCCATTCCTAATCCCAGGGAACACTTCCTGACCCCAGTACATTTCCTGGTGCCATGGAGACTGTGGAATGGTCTTCTCCCCACCACTGCTGCTGTGGGGCATGTACTGGGTGATTTATTACAGCAGAATATGCCTGGGGAAGGGACTCCCGTGACTAGGGTTTATTAGGGCCAATTAAACAAAACCAACCTTTCCAACAAAGGAGAGGAGATTAAAAAGTGCTGTGATGACTCCGAATCACTCCTTTTCCTTCCTGTCTGTGCCTGCCAGTCCCTCAGGAGCTCCCTGCATTATTAACAGAGACGCCCAATTAGAGCTGCTTGGAAAAAACCAAACCAAAACAATAATCATTTTACAAAACTTGTCTCCCTGTTTTGCAGTGACATTTCACTGCACTGGACATTTTCTGACTAGCTCGGCTGTTAAGCCTTAAAACTAACCTCCATAGGAAGTTGTCCCGAATGGGAGATCTGACCCAAGGGATTCCAACACTCCATTGAGAGCAGCTGATTTGGCTTCTGCGTTGGTTTAGTTCATGCATTAAATCTGAGATTTGTTCTTTGAAATCTACCGCGGCTGGAGAGCTCAGATTAACAAATAGGATGGCCCTGATGTTCAGAATTTCATGCACATTCATGATGATTGCGTGGCATTTACAATTTACAGGTGGAAGTGCACTTCTCTTGGTGCTTGCATAATTGCCTGCACACTGTTCTGAAAGTCTGGGCCACAGAGCATAAATAGTCTACTGGCGTAGGAAACACCTAAAGCTTTCATAAGACAGGTTTCAGAGGACGCAGCTACGGAGATCACTTTAACGTCAGCCAGTCTGTAAAGCTGGCTAGCATCCTTCTCCCTCTGTACTCCATGGCTGGGAAAGCCAGGGTGCATTCTCCCCATCAGTGGCAGCGAGCCTTGGGCAAGACAGCTGGCATTTTCACTGCATTCGGGACCAGGAGATAACTGGACGAAATGGGAGGGAGGAGAGAACAGTCCCTACAAGCCTCCAAATCTATCATCACAGCAGGGATGGACTGCGGGGGTGATTCCCCACGGGGGTGATTCCCCGCGGGGATGGGTGGCGATGTGACAGTCAAACCATGTTCAAAATTGCCTTCTTGACAGGGTTCTGAAAGTCTCCATGAACTCATTCCATCTGTCCTTATATTCCCTTACACCCCAGTCTACTCTCCCAACTAGCTTCCATCACCTCCCAGGGACTCCCCACAATAGGCAGGATCTCTTTCAGCAGGCAACAATTCCTCTCTCTGATCCCAGCATAGCCTTCCTTGGAAATTTAGCCTACAGCTGTTTCCAATGCTACAGATCACCGCCCCTCCCCCTCCACTCCAGAAACTAGCCTGCAAGCATGTTTCCATCTTTGCTGCTTTTCTACTTCTACAAAAGTGGAGCATAATCCCTCAAGTCACAGATAGAGAAACCGAGGCACAGATTGGTTAATTGACTTGTCCAAGAACATGCAGCAAGTCAGCAGCACAAGGGGGATTAGGCCTCCGGCCTCTACCCATCTACTGGGCCACATCTCTTCACATCTCACCTCTCTTGCGTACTATTATGCTCCTGCCCCTTTCTGGCTGCAGAAAGGGCTATATCCAGCCATAGCACACCCCCTCTTCTTCTCTTCCCACAGTGTGTTTTGATACCGGGTAGGAAGCTCAGCATATCGCAGTGGACTTTGTATTAAACGATTCTGGGACCACTTGAAAGGAAGATCGCAGGCTCCGTGTTTATGTAAGCAGCGCAGGCCAGCCTGGTGAGGAGGGTTGCTATCTGACCCACCACTCACCCCGATCTCAGCACCGAGCAAATTTTTGTCCGCTTCTTCCTTTCAAAGAGCAATGACGTTTTACAACATTAAACACCCTTCTGCCCCCCAGGTCAATAATTCTTTCCCTTTCATCACAGTTCCCATCAACCCCTCCCTACCCCGAAACCCGGGACCCTTCCACTCTTCAATAGCACAGTTGGCTGGTGCTGCAGCATTCCTGTTAGCATGGAGCTGTATAATAGGGTCGCTGTTTACGGCCCTTCTCCAAATCAGTCTTAAAAAGTGCAAGCTGCCTGTCTGTGCAGAGCAGCCACAGCTATTGCAAACCGGTTCCCGCAGCGAGGAAGCCAGGGACACAGTCTCATACACTTCTGAAAGTTGCGAATGGGTATCATAATTAGGGTAGCCATGGCGGTCACGGGGTGAACGCCTCCTGGTAGCCTGGTGCCAAAGGAGCCGTCTGCCTTGACATCACATTGGAGGATTAGGTTTGAGCCTCTCTGTGGGGTGAGGAGGTCTCATTTTATGGGCTCCTCCAGAATGTCATGTCCTTCAGAGTTAATCCCAGCATCCTGTTCTGTGCAATTATCCCAGCAGCCTGCAACATGGTGTTTTCCCAATGCCATATTTTATGGGGTCATTCCATCAACTGGTCCTTGTTCTATGCGGTCATCTGAAAGTCAGGATTTAGAGGGTCTCATCCTGCTCCAGATGTTGGGCTGGGAACAGCAGTATCTCTAGGGGAAAAGAGGAGACAAAACTCAGCTTCAGTAAATGCAAAGCAGGTTCTTCCTTGTGGCTGCTGGACAATGGCACATGTTGTGATTCTCCCTGCCTCTCTAGCTTGCAACCTGACACACTACCTGTTGCTTAGTGTCCCCACACAGGCATCCCTATGTCCTGGCCTAGACAACAGGCTGCTGGAACAGATGGCTGACCACAATACAAGAACCACGAAGATTCATTTTCCTTTCACCTGGCTGAGAGAAGCTGGCTACTATGTTTGCCCTCTTTTCAAACAGTGGAAACACCATGGAGGGAGAGGAATTGTTTAGGGGATTAACACAAGGGTAACAGAGTCATGGGATGAAAACTTTAAGCCGAAGATTTTGCTTGAATATCAGGGAAAGCTTCATAACGAGGCAATCTCTGTGTGCAGAATTAGCCTCCCAAACGAAATGATGGAAGTGACTTTGCTTTGGCCATGTAAACGTGTACTGGACAATGCACAAGAAGAGAGATGGTGGGGAGCAGAACCATCCTGCAGTGGCCAAGGGAAGAGGGTGGGAGAAGATGGACCAGGTCCTTTAATTGGCCTTTCCCATCCCTCACAGGTTTTTTGACAGAAAATCGGGTTCTTGACTAACATTTGTCCATGAAACGTAAGATTTTAGCCTAAACTAGAAATATTTCCTTTCGTACATGCCCTTGTGGAGCCTCATGGGAGTCGTAGTTCAGTTGCCTCATATCTCCATTCTCTTCTAGGGACTGGGCTCCGCAGCTGAACTTCATCTCCCATGGTGCCCGTAGGATGTGGGACTCAGGATGATACACTACTTCCCCTCAGAGAGGGAGACCATGATGCATCATGGGAGATGTAGTCTGACCCATAAGCCCACCCTATAGAGAATGGGAGCATGAGGCACCACAGCAGTGGTTTCCAGCTGATGTATTTTGATCTTCGATTTTTCAGTAAAAAAAAATCAAAATTTTTCTTGGGGGAAAACACACCATTTTTCTAGCCAGCTCCCTTATCTGATTCATTTTGTTTTATTCATTAAACTGATTGTTTCCTCCTCCAAGTGCTGCCAAGCTGTAGCTAGGGAGTCTGTCAGTACAACATGTCCCACGACTGTTTACAAAGGCAGTGGCAAAGCTTGGAGTCAGCACCCGGCTAAACGATGCAGGAAATGCTGTTTTTTGCAAACCTGAATTGTTGGGAATGGAATGGAAGCCGTTGATCCAAACAAGCAGCTGTGCTTGCCTGAAGGGCTCTGAAGCTACATCTGATGCAGAAATGAATGCTGCGTGACACTGTTTAAATCCGGGGGGATTTATGAGGTTCTCTGATAAAGATTTTATCTCCAGTTGGAATCAGTTACCACCCCCTTTGCTGGAATTTCACTTGGGTTGGTCTGGCTGTTCCCAGCTTTGTTTGCTTCTGGATAGTGTATGGGGTGGCTTTGGTACAATGTTTTGTAAACATGTGGAGATGGGTCTAATGTTATCTTGTTAATTTATGTTTAAAACGCCACTGAATTGCGAGGGGCTGGTAACTCCCTAGCAGGGGCTACTGGTAGGTAGGAACAAGGAAAGAATAAGACATTAGCCTTCTCCCCCACCGCCACCACGAGCAAGAATGCCACTTTAGCAGTGGTAGCAACACCAGTGTTGGCAATCACTCCAGGTAGCCACCACTGTGTGCTCTAGATACTCAAGGTTACGTCATATCTAGTCCTTTCCTCTGGGCTTGGTTAGTTGTCAGTCACAGATTTCCAGCATGGGTTCCAGCTATTTTAATATCAACAAAGAAATAAAAGAATTGAAAATAGAGCAAGTGCATATTCCCCATTAGTACAATTAATTCCACATCGGATTTTCAAAATATCAGAGGCACTTTCTCCAGCTGTGTGAATTGTAAATTGACCACAGAAACACAGGCCCTGTCAATTTCAGTGGATTGCTCCTAGGGTGACCAGATGTCCCAGTTTTATAGGGACTGTCCCGATTTTTGGGTCTTTTTCTTATATAGGCTCCTATTACCCCCTACCCCTGTCCCAATCTTTCACATTTGCTGTCTGGTCACCCTAGTTGCTCCTTCCAGCACAATTAATTCTGATAGGACCTTATATACACCATTAGTTTCTCTTTCATTGCCTATCCCATCTCAGCAAGCAAAAAAAATCTCGGCTAGAAGGGAAAAAACCACCCAGATTACTTTACGCGTGTGTCCAGCAGTTCAAAGATAGTGTAATCACCAATAAAATCCTGATGGGCATATAATTATTTACCATTCAGTCAATACAAAGGAACAGAATATAAATGGCTAAATAAATGACTCAGGACCCTGGCCATAGCTGGTGAAACTCTGCTGACTTCATGACAGTTACAGAAGAATCAGATTCATCCCAGATTTTGTTTTTATCAATCCATTTCTTGTCCAAGTAAGAATCTAAACAACAACAGCTCACTCTTATATAGAACTTTCTGATCACAGATCTCAAAGTGCTTTTCAAAGGAGACAAATATCACGCCGATTTTACAGAACGGGAAACTTCAGCACAGGGAGTCACAATGAAGTGTCCAGGCCCTAAACTGGCCAGGCCAATTCAGTTCCCTGCCTCTTCAGGATGGCGGTGAGATTTATTTAAAGAGCCAGCATGCCAAGGAACAGCTCTTTAATCAGCAGAAAGTGACAGCACCTTTTAAAGAAGTCAGCCATCAAACTAGATGAAGGCTGGACAATGGAACAAACAAAATGCATTCAGTTAAGTGATACTGTTTGAAGATTACACATTAGCATGTACAAAAAGAGTTCTACGTATCGGTTTATCAGCACTGCTTTAAATTAAAGGTTTCCAGTTGCATTGTCTGTGTGTACTGAGACATGATAGTGATGGAACATTGCAAATTACTTCCAACCGACCGTTCAGAACTGAGAATTAACCCTTTGAGGTAGGGCTTGTTGCTCATACCAACTATTGGGAAAGTAGCGCACCGGTCTCTGCGGACAGGAATCAAAACTCTGCAACAATGGCGCCCAGCAACACAGCCTAAATCAGGATAAGCCAGGCCCTGCCATAGCCAAGATCACGTTGCGGTGACTGCCAAGACATCACGGACACACACGAGCACACCTCTCCAGCAGCTGACAGTTCTCTAGGACCACTCGGTGGCCAAGATGAATAATGCAAAGCTGAGCACATTTCGGGAGAGAAGAACTGGAAACTCCAAAGGGGCAAAGCTGCTACTGGAAAGTGAATCACCCTCTCCATTACTGACCAGGACTCTGTGCTAGGTGCATCTTTGGGGAATATATTCAATTATTGCCATTCATACCTTTCACCAAGCCCAGACCGAAAATATTAAGGTTTTTGTACTTAACGTAGACATGCCTGTACTGTTTGCACAGAAATTAGAGAGCAGATGACCTAACCGGGGGGATGCTATTCCAGCTCCCTCCATTGCAGGTCATTCCCTACACTGTGAGCCAAGTCGAGGCTAGCGAACCAAATTTCAACTCACTGTCCTTTTGTGTTGGGGGTGGGGAATTAATCCCCACATGAAATGAACAGGGGACTGGCTCATCCATCCAAACCCACCCCAGTCCCAAGATGCTTCCCCCAAGGTAGCAGAACTCCCTCTGCAGCCTTGCTTCCAAGATCTCAGCAGGCCACTACCCTAGCTGCCTCATGCTGGAGGCGTCACTAGGCACATGCTGGGTTAAGCTTCCCTTTGCTCACAATCAGGAGGGGAGCATGTTGATTTCAGATTCTTGGGGTGGCCCAGGTAGAAACAATTCAAAGCAAGGGGCTTCTCCTGCTCTTATGATGGTGGATTTCTAACATTTTGGAGAGCAAGTACAACAAGATGAGAGGGGAAATGACCCATCGGAAGACAGTGAAGATAACTGCAGTATCAGCTTTTTTACGGTCTGTTCATCAGCACAAAGGATCTCTGGGGCCGTACAGTCAGATCTGGCTTCTGTGCAGGGCTGAGTAATCCAGCACAAACGAGCCTATTCTCCTACAAATGCTCAGGGAGTTAGTCATGTGCTTGGGACCCATTAGTCAGAATGGAGTCATGTGTATCAGCCTCCCGGAGAACGAAATGCACCACCTTTGCTTGCCCTTCTCCAGGTGTGAGCTGGGGAAGACGGTGAAGGAAGCAGAGAGAGGAGGAGAATGATTTGCTGCAACTCGCAAGGGCGCGGCTGGATTTATTTTTAAAAGGTCTTTTTATTAAACGATAAAGACACAAATCCCTCTTCTCGCAGCATAAAATATCACATTTCCCAGCTCAAGAAAGAGTCAGGGTTGTCAATCTCCACAAGCGAAGAGCTGTGCCAAATATTAACAGATTTTATGCAAAGCCTGCAGATTCTCACTGTTTTTGCTCCACGCCGTTGGAGTGGCAATAGACTCGTTGCTGCTCACTGAGTGTGCCAACTGCCATATTTTCTAATGGCGGTCATGCGAAGATCACGTTTTTGTTTTTAAAACACTGAAACCTTGTTTGCTGTATTTCACAGAAAAGATAAAACTTTACAGCCTGTACAGATATGGCAAAAGCAATCCTGAAAGTACCTGTTAGTGCAGCCCTAGTATTATATCTAGATAAACGACATCAGCGTAACAGTTTCCCCTACTGGATAAGGTTTGGGAGATGAAACAAAACCAGGGTTCCTCTTCTAGGACTTGATCCAATGCCTGTTGCAGCTGGTGGAAAGACTCCCATTGAGTTCAATGAGCGTAGGATCAAGCCCTCATACCAGGAGCAGCCACTGTTTCACAGAATCTGGCACGTTTCAGCTCTGAGCTTCTGATCAACACATCAAGATTGCAAAATGAAAAGTGAGACTTTTTAAAAAAAACCCCCCAGTGGGTTACAACCCACTTTTCTCTCTACTCAGATCTACACCCTGCATTCTTAGACCTAGTCTACACCAGCATTTTCCCTAAAACTTGTCTTAAAAGGGGAAGCAGTGGACTCAGGAGACCTGGCTTCTAGTCCTGACTCTGCTACTAGCTTGCTGGGTGACCTTGGGCACGTCACTGCACCCGTGCCTCAGTTTCCTTTTACAAATGGAGATAATGATATTGACCTCCTTTGTAAATCCCTTTAAGTTCTACTGATGAAAAGCACGAGATGAGAGACAGGTAATATTATTATTAGAATCTCCCACAAGTGCTAGCGGCGGTAGAAGTGCTAGTGTAGACAAGGCACAGGTGGCAACTGGTATTTTTATCACCACGTCACATACAGCTCTTGAGCAGGGTTAGAGGGCAAAAATCAGCGGAGCCCTGTCTACATTAGAGCTCCCAGATGTTGCCACCACTAGTGGGGGATTTGCAAAAAAGGCTAGTGTAGACAAAGCCTATGAAAAACCCTTCTTCCTCTCCCTAGCCTCCACCAGCAATATACCTATACCCTGGATATCCAGCTACAAACATACAGAGAGCGCAATCACTATTCACAGTCCCAAACTCAGGCCTCCAAATTATCATGGAAGAAGCAGAAAAGTTCCTTTAAACTTGAAGCCAAATAAATAAGACGTCAGAACAAAATGTCCAGAAAGACTAGAGTGCTACCGTGTGTCCTGGAAAACAATATTCAGTTTTAATTCAGTCTCTTCACATTTGCTTGATTTCCTAATAACCACAATCATCGGATGCCAGAGTGATTAAAAACTGCCATTTCTTTGCAATATGTCTAAAAACCTCCCGTTGATCTTGATAATAGCCCTCTTATTCAGCTCAGCGCTTATAGTTCCGCTTGGGGATTTAGGCAGGGGGAACTCCTGCCTGCTATTAAACAATAGTTTACTTCCTAGCAGGAAACGGGTGTGTAATTGGTTTGCCATTGTTTACTCTTGGCTGATTAGTCCTACATGTAAGTGGGTCGCTTGTTCTCCCTGGGGTGCTAAAAGGCAAGCTGTTTCCATCACTAGTGGATTCACTGAATCCTGAATCCCTTCACTTGCCACCCAGATGCGAAGGATGCACATGAGCTGGGAATGTTCTCCCCTTAGTGCCCTGGGATTAACCCTGCTGAGAATTACACACATGCAACAGGCAGCTTTCCCAGCTGGCAGAAAGAAAAACAAAAAACACTGCCAGGCCAAGCTCAATGGTTTGGTCCAAATACCTACCTAGGGAGTCAATGACTCCCATTGCCACTGTAGCTGTGGGCCTCAACGTGCACTCAGAAGCTTCACTGAACTATCCCAACGTCCTGAGACTGTTGGAAGCGTCCCAGACACAGCCTCCCTCCTGAGATTCCTGCTGTGTCCTGCTTTCAGCTGGGCCAGAAACACCAGCAGAACAGCCCCTGCCATATTCTGCACCTCTGCTCCATACCCCAGAGTTGTATCCCTTTCTACGCCTTCGTCCCCCAACCCTACCTCAGCTGCGGCCACTAAAGCCGCAGTGTCCTCCTGAATCTGTGCCTCTGACCACAGGACATTTATGGCCACGATCCTCCCAGCAGCTCTTTCACACAAATCACACCGTCGCATACTGGGAGAGTAACAAGCTCCTCGCAAGGAACGAGGTGCATTAAAACGTGAGCAGCTAGCCTCTGCCAAGGCAGAAACATTCTGGCCACAGATACTGAAGTAGCCTCGGTTAACGCAGATGTCTTTAGGATGCCACTGCCAAGTCCTTGTAAGTAACAGCAAAGAATTTCACAACTTGGTGCAATGTAACCATGTAAGGGCAACACTGTCCATCTTGTACAGTACAAGTACAGTTCATTCCCTTTCATGGCTCTGTGGGATCTGAACTATTCTTGTCACAAGACAACAGAAGGCATTTTACTCTGTTACTGATACTAGAAAGTGCCTTAAGATGTCTCTCTAAAGGGATGCTGTCAAGTACTTAAGGCCCCATATTATGGTTCGGCAGAATAAAATTTTACAGACAAAATTTTACTAACAAACGTTGTCCCCAAACTAAAAGATAGTTAGTGAATGGGGTTTGGATTTAAACATCTCTCTGTCGTAGTTACAGAGTTGTTCTAGTGTTTTAAGTTTCACTTTCTGGTTCGGATTAGAAACAAAAGTGAAAATGATTTGTCTGATTTCATCATGGGAGCTGAGGAAATGCAGGTACAGAAATCAGCAAACAGCATAAGTAGTGGAGAATAAATGTTAAGAGTTTTCAGTTTTAGTAATTTCAGATATTGAGAGGAAAGGGCAATTTTGAAAGCACGCATTTCAATTAATTGATACACAGATAGCGGAGAGCCCATGCTGTCTCACATGTACAATTCACAGAGCCATGTGTATAAAGAAGCAGACAATGGGACTTGTTTCCATTAGTCTGTTGCAGTGAGCAGCCTTGCTGTTTTTCATGTTCCCCAAAGTTTATGCACAGAGCTGCCCCCTGTCGGGGCCAAGCCACCTCGTTACCCCACCTAGCTGCAAATTCTCACCTCTGGTCAGCCATCACATTCCAACCGCCACAGAACCTTTGGACTCAGTCTGGTTCCCCGAGGGCCCAGCAATGACTGAAGTTGGTGATATTCTCAACAAAAAGGGCTCTCGGCCATGCTTGTAGCTGTTTCCATCACTTTGCACTGACTCAGGTTTCAAGGTAGAGTTGCCAATTTTGGTTGCATGTATTCCTGGAGGTTCATCCCATGACAATCTTTAATTAAAGATGAAACTTTAATTCCTGGAGACTCCCGGACAATCCTGGAGGATTGGCAACCCTACTTAAAGGCGACAATAACAATCCTGGAAGACTTGTGTTGATGGCAAATGAGGGGTGTGTGGTGTCATGAGGGGCTGTGTGCTTGGGGTTATTGTGCGTGCTAGCTGTGCTGTTTCTGGGTTCTGTTGCATTGGGAGAGTTGTGCAGGTTGCAAATGAGGGGTGTGTGCTATTGTGAGGGGCTGGGAGTGTGTATGCCGATTGTGTTGCTTTGTGTCTAGGGGGGTTGTGCTGGGAGATTTGTGCAGGTGGCAGTTGGGCCAAGCATTCCACCATTTGTGCAACTGCCCTTATAAAACCAATGAAATTGTTGCATGCAAATAATCTGCAGAGTTGGGGCGACTGGCTGAGTTACCTATGATATCACAATAGTCTAGGACTCTTGGCATGGCACAAATACATGACTTACTGTAGTTGCACACCATACAGCTGTAATTCGTAAAGTTAAAATGACTGAGAACTTAAAAATTGGACAGTAACAGACCATGAAACCCAGCAATGAATCAACATGGCAATATTCTGAACTTGCTTGTAGCTGCTTCCATTGCTTCGCACTGGCTGTACGGACATTTTAGGCTTCTAAGTGACACACAGAGTGACATTTCTGGGATTGTACAGATTAATTAAAATATTAATTTTTATCTGCTTTAAAAAGATGACATATAGGAGACCTCAAGTCTGTCATGGGCTTTTATGTGCCCAGTTCATTTTCTTGGGGGGCGGGGGGGGGTATCTCAGTAAACATGAGAGATTCTCAGTGGATTAAAATTCATCTCGCTCTTATTAGGTTCAAAAGAAAGTTGTTAACGAAGACTGGGATGGGCCAAGACTAAATCTTTGCTTCAGAGACCGTATTTATCTTTCTGAAGAGTGATTTCTGAAATTGGTCTGCTTGAGTATCTTAAAAAAATATGTAAGATGAAAGCCTATTTGAGCAATTTCTAACCATTCTAAGGGTGCTTCCAGAGCTCAAGGTTCGTGCTGTGTGCTTTAATACATCCATGCAGTAGCATATTCTGGGGATCCTATCACATTTTAGTGAGTTCAAAGGTCATATTGAATATACAGTACATCACTGGGATCCTGTAACGAAACAATCTGCTTTACCTTCCTTAGTACGAGTTCAACTGGAGAGTCTCTGACTGCTACTATAAATACAAGTAAAAAAAGTATCCCACACAAAAAAACCCCCCCATGCCAATTCAGGCTTTCTAAAAAATACAGATGAGCAGCAAGATATCACGTATATTCTGCCAATGTAGACAATCCTTTACAAACAAAATAACAAGACAAGTTCCTTTCTCCAGATTGCCTGAGAAGAGTCCTAGGCTTCAGTTTCCCACACCCACATGAATCCTCAGCAATCTACAAACACACAAGCAGTCTCAATATACAGCTAGATACTAAATGTAAACAGCAGAACACCCCCAGAGAGCTGCTTATAAAACCTGGGAAAACGGCAAACAAACAGTTTTGAATGGCACGATGCGCAGAATCAACATTCTGAAGCACAAAGGGTGCAAGTCTAAAGGAAACACTTAAAAAATCCCACACGCTATAAAAAATACATCGAAATCTAACTATGCTGGGAAATGCACAAAACAGAAGGTGACCCACGTAGGATCTGGATGTGTTCCACCTTAATTTCTGGAAATACACTCAGCACAACAGGAGCCTTAATGAAACCTGAAATAATAATGAAGATGTCGTCTCCCCTTACACACACTGCACTGGTAGAAGATGGGAAACAATGGATATAAAAACACCTATAATGCCAAATATGACAACACCCGGAAATTATAGCAATACCAACCATCAGAGAATGGATGGCAAACAACTCCTGTATAGCACTTCTCACTGTTGTAACTGACCTATAGCAATAGGATTACCGTTATGCAACACCAGATTGAAAGTTGAGAGAAATTTTGTCCATGGGGTTTTAAACCTTCCACTCAGTAATATAAGAGCACATCTGCAAATGATGGCAGAGCTATTTCTTTCTGATCCTCTTCTGCAAGTTAAATTTTTTTTCCTTGTTGCTTGGAACAAGCCTTGATGGTAAAGAGCTATTCAACCGCTACACCAGCTTTCGTGCTTACAGCTTCCTATGGGGTTATAGCCAAAGTAAACCAGAGTCCAGAGATCAGATTTTTCAGTACATTTAATATTCACTTTAGGTGGATATTCTTCAGCTGGCACCTATCAAATTTCCCAAGCCCCACACAGATTCCTTGGCCCAATTCACCTTCCAACCCTGTTTCCAGCACTCTAGCTCGAGATTTTAGACATGTGGTATTTGAAAGGAAGTAGGCCACTTTTAATCCCCATTATCCCTCCCCCTTCCTAATTTATCCACATTCTTCATTCCTTTCAGTGGCTACTTTTGTAGTAACCATCTATCTTGGTATAATTCAGTATTTCTCAAACTTGCCAGGTTGGTGACCCCTCATTTGAAGTCAACATTTTGCAAGAACCCCTTACATTTAAAAGGTTTCAACGATAAATGATCTAATTTTATCTGTATGTTTCATGGGACAGACTGAATATGGATCCTGAAGGGGAAGGGTGTGCAAGTAATGGGGGAGCAAGATTTTCTTTCCTTTAAGATGTAATCAAATTTTCAATGCCTCACAACTCCTTGATTGCTTTTCATAATCCCCCCCCCCACCCCTTCCCGGGGTTGAGAAACTGATGTCGTTTATTCGCCGTGAGGGCTCATGTTATACAAGGCAGGGTATGAAACTTGCTTTTTTAGGAACACTGACGGAAGTATTGGCTACTATTCTGATACTAGCATTACAGATACTAGTGAGCAGGGCCAGAATCTACGTGGATTTACTTTCTGTTTGGTATTTCATTTCTTTACCATCCTTTGTGGCAATAGTACTTCACAGATAAATACCATACTAAGCCCTTACCCTCCAGATCTTATAAATTAAGATTATCTGGATCAATAGGAGAAAGTAAAGTTGTATCTAATCTTTAAAAAGTGCAGTGCATTAAGGTACATGAGGATGGAGCAACTTCAGACACCTGAGAACCATGGCTATCTTGTAAGACTGCATTTATCTTAGTTTATAAAGCAGTTTCGCTGTACTTCTATGATTTCAGATTTGCAGAACAACATTAGAAACTAGATTGGACATAGGGTTTTGCTGTAGCCTAATACCCCACCTCTCTATCTTGGACCCAAACTGCGAAGTCTGCTTCTATAGCCATCAGATATCTGTACAGTCTGAACCTCAGCCAGCCAATCTCCTTTCACAATGCCAATTTCATCAACCGAGTATTGAGTTTGCATGCTTGCCAGCCATTAGCCATTGAAATAAAACACCTGAGGTATGATAAATAAAACTTGGAAACAATTCTTTCAAAACCTAAAGGCAAGAACAGCTGTGAGCTTCAGGTCAAAAGTGCGATGTGGTGGATATTAGCCAGAGACAGGGAACTGACAGATAACAGAGGCAGTGTCAGCATGTGTATTCTCATTCCAACTGGCTGCACTCCCTATGGGCTCTGTTAGTGAGATAGCTAAAAATAACATGTCAGCAGGTAAAAAATTTAATAGGCCATTAAAGGACCTGTATGCTATGTATTAAAATATTGTTTAGATATTTTAAATGAGTTTCTCAGACAGCATAATACCCTACTTTTTAACATCTGAGGTCATATGAAAAGTGAAGTTTTCCTGAATATTTTGTCTCTTACAGAGTAATTAATACAGGCAAAGCATGTTAAGAAAATGTAAGCATTTCCTATAAGGACACACGATAAGCTTTCAACAGAAGAGCCAAGATATGAGCACATCAGTGGCAGAAACACATACGGCACCAATATTAGCAGGAGAAAGCTGAGCCTAGACTTTAATAGTCTCAGTCAAATTAACCCACAAGGGCATATCCTACAAAAGCTTTCCTTCTGAAACACATTTCGATGGCACAGGCAAAATCAAACAATTTCTAAGTGTTTTCAGACTGCTATACCTGCAAAACATTCAACTCTTGATCTATGTTGTAGAAAGTTAAAGCAAGGGTAATACCACGAGCTAAATTTGCAACATATACTAAATTTGGATGAGAAAGTTTTAAGTTAACAAAAATGCAGACCCAAATTTTCAAATGAGGCACAGTTCTATATATTGGGTTATTAAAAGGTTTCATCTCTAGGTCCTCAGAATTAGTCAGTTCTGTAACTTTCCTGCACAAACATTTGAAGATATTTTAGGCAACTTTAAAAAAACCCACTGGCATTTATGGTTCTGAACTAAAATAAAACACTGCACATCAAATACGTTTAAGCTGTTTATTTTACAACAAAATGTTCCATATCAGAGTGCCTCTTCAGTTAGAAATTCCTGGAAAAGAAAACCAAACAAAATTGTTACAAAATCATAATCTGTTTCAGCAGCTTTAATAAATATTTTTGTGAAACTTCATAAACAGCCTGTAAATCCAGAATACATGTTTTCATCAAGACCTAGAACTTCAGAACCTGGAAAGGAAATCACATTGATAACCTTTGCAAAGATGAGATAAACATACTTACTTGGAAACAATCCCATCATTTTTTGCCAGACGCAGAATAGAATCATCAGATTCACCCTTAAACAGAAAAAAATGGAGTTCTGAAACAGTCTATAATCCCTGGTTTCTCATTTTTAAATGTAAAACGAGAGATGTGAGGTGCTCAGCTACTTAATGACATTTCTGGAAGCATCAAAGGTTTCAAGATGTATAAATCTGTTGATGGAATGCTATTTGTGTGAATCAGCTTTTCCAAAAGTATTCAAAATATTCATCAACTTTTTAGCCATCTTGCAGTACCAGAAAGCATTTTTAACGTCATACATTATGTCACTTGATGCTCAGTGATATATCTTGTTATTACAAACACACAGAGTCCTGATAAAAGTGCAGAAAAAGCCTCAGACTGTGTTGGTTTAAAGAAATCTTAAAAGCTGGATTTGTGTGTTACTTACGAACACCACAGATCCAACACTGCTTTAGAAATTGGTCACTTGGTTCACTGGTTGCCACAAAAAAAAAAACCCCTTCAACTATTTATTTTACTGATTTCATTAGTACAGATTATTGGACAATTCAATTATACATGTTTTAACCAGAAAAAAATATCAGAACAAATAAGCGGAGAAGTTGATTCGATAATGGAATTTGTTTGTGAAATTCACCTCTCAAATCTAAACAGAATGAATACAAGCTAGGTTTTTGTTTTACATTTAAAACTGATTAAGGTCTCATGAAAGGTACTGGACTGAGAACTTTAGAAACAGAAATCCTCTATCCAGTGAGTAGCACAGGAAGCAACAATACTAACATCCTTACATTCCCCCGACAGTGTGCCTCAGATATGTTCTGGAGGAAGAACAACTTGTGGATAAAGAATAGCAGTGTTTCTATGATGGACTGACCCTGTACAAACTCCCATTAAAGTCAAGAGTTTTTTTTTCCATTTAAAAAGAAGTTGGATGGGGTCCACTGTCTTTGTTCCCTTTACTGAGTCTGCCAAATAGTGTTCCAGATGAGAGGTATGGTTTTTGTGATAGACACACTAGTCAACTAGGAGTTGGACTGAGATCACAAACTTTTCACAAAGGCCAAACATGCATCACATGGGGATAAACAGTCCAACCAATCTAAGATGGAGTAAACACATTTCCTAATTTTCAAGAAAATATTCTTACCATCCTACGAATTGCTCCACATATGGCATAAGTTTTGAACTGGCCATTGACTCTGCCTGTGACCTTGTCAACCTACAATTATAATTAGATCATTTTGATTAAGTAGACATGATGGTAGACACACAATTCTTGTAATGCTTTACCCTCTAAAAAAGATCAAGTTTGCAAACAAGAGGTGTCAAAAGGTAAATTGTTTGCAGAGAAATGGATCCAATGGTCAGAATGTCATGAATCACAAAACCTGAGCCAAATGTCCACATTAAAAATGAGAGGTTAGTTTCTCCACTTACATAAAAGGTCCATAGAGTCTGATGGATTTAGGATCAGACAACATAATAGGAATACAATAACCAGGAACAAACTGGTGTATTAACAAAGGTCTGGATAGAAGATAAAGTCAAAGTCTCTTTTGGGATACAAGTACATGTCCAATTTAAAAGTAAGTTTGTGGATTTAGCTGCCTTAATGACAAGCGTGCTTCTCTGGATTTAGTACCATATCAAATTTGGAAGAAACAGTCTTGTTCTGCAGCCAGATAAATGCACAAGAAAAAGGACACAAATGATCTCACTTTTTCAAGTTGTAGGGAAGCTTTCCAGAAAGAGAATGTTGAGCAGTGTAAGATTAAACCCTGCAGAGACCCTTAAAATAGCACAAGGATTTGTTTTTCATTTCTGCTGATCCCCAATCCTTGAATAATGAAATATGGTAAACAAGAGAATTTTTCTCAACATTTAATGGGAAATAAAATCACTTAAAAACGTTCATATTATGGTGATGTAAAAATAAAGTAATTTGCCCAAATCCACACAGTAAGCAAACTGCAGAGACAAAATTGCAAGACTTCCAATTATCAGTCCCATACTTTAACTACTAAGCCACATTTCCTCCATGAATATTAAAAAATGACAAATCCTGTACAAAGCACAACAGAGGCAGATTTGCCAAAACAAGCTGCCAAGATAAACTACATCCAATGCTCTTGAGATGGTATTAGACGTACTTGGAGATATAATACAACAATCACACTGAGCACTTCATAAATGTTAGTGAAACTGAAGGTTCTAAATTTCACAAATAGTTAAAACTCTCTAATTAGATCTACATCTGTCATGAGTTATCTTACCTCAGAAATATTCATTTGAATGGAAGCATGGTCCTTCGCACCGATTATTCGGTTGCTAGCAGAGCTGAGGAAAGAGGTAATATGAAGTTAAAATAAGAAGCATACCAGGAGGGTATTATACTACTCAAAGCCTATTAAAGGCCTATCCACGGTATGGGTGCAGCTGGGCTAGCAGTTTGATGGTGATAGTCAAGGCATCAGACAGCTCAATGATCATACAGTTAAAAATAGGCCTGACACTGGATTTAAACCTGGCTCTTATTTGGCAGTATTGCACTTAGCTATGGCAGTAAATAATCATAATGTTGGTCTATTTCATTATTTTTAGAATGTATTTAGCACTATGTTCACTGCACGTAAATGAAGATAACACTCACACTGGAAATATGCATTCATACCTGCTCTGGAAAGCAACTATAAGAAACTGAAATGTAGCTGCCTATGATGTCTGAGAGGAATGCTACTTATTTAGTAACACAGCAGTGGTGGTGATGGAATAGAATCAACTAGCCCTTCCAATAGCATCCAGGTTTATCTGAATTTCTTATTAAAAAAACCTCCCTGTACTTCTGTTTAATTCTTTGCCTATCTTAATCCTAAAAGTGTGACTTTTAGACTAAACATTGTGGAATCCAGATACAGTGAGTAATCATGAGTTCATGGTAAAAACTCTTAAGAACCCAGAAGGAGCTCACGAAACCACTACTGTAGGAAATAAACACATACTCACAAATGAGCACTTAATTTTATAAGTTTTTGCTCCCTCTTGAAGAAGGTCAGAACAAAATGACACTCAACACCAATCTGGCCACTTGCTAATGCCTATGTGCTTTTGTGAAAGTTATGTTCTTTTCTCTTAAACAGTGAAGGTAACTAACTACTGGAACACTATCAATTGTCGTGGTGAAATCTCCATCAGTGACAAGTTTTAAGTCAAGATTGGATGTTTTTCTAAAAGATATTCTCTAGTTCAATAAAGGAATTATTTTGGAGAAATTTTATGGCCTGTGTTACCCAGGTCAGATTAGATGATCTCAATGGTCCTTTCTGACTTTGGAATCTAAGAGGAAGCAGTCATTCAACTAAATTAACTCCTTCATAGAATATAGTGAACTGGTGCTTTGGTTAGCAAGTTTCACGCTTCAGGGCATAAACTGATCCTCACACAGGAACTGCCTTTCACACAGCATCATATACCAGTGAGGTTTATTATGGGGATACTGACACTGTTGGATCCAGGAGGCTGCACAAGACTGACCATTTGAGTCAGCCTAGAAAGACCCATATCCCTATACAACAGCACCAAGGAAAGGCACTCACCATTTACGAGGCACATACAGGTCCACAAATTCCCCAGCGTCGTTCTGCATCTTATTTTTCTATATGCTACCACACAGGGATGTGCAAGAGAAGATACCTAAGGGAAATAAATCACAGGATCATACCCTACCAATCAAGTACTCACATACATGTTCGAACAGCCTAGCCCACTGAGAACTGTCCAGCTCAGCTTGAGCACACCTCGGTCTATCCATCGTACATTTTATCCTGTAGTATCGGTGTGCCTTCCTCATAAGGTCAATGGCAATAACAAAGCCCCTTGTGAGCTTAATGGAGTCTCTTTCTCCTTTTCGGAACACATACCACTCCGCCTGCGGTCAAGTCTGCTTTTTGAGCATCTTGCTAGTTTTTGTGGGGATGGATTTTGTGGGCATGTCAGTGTTGTGTGATTCTTCTGGTGGAAAGGCCTTTTCAAAAGGGAAGGTTTTGCAGCGTTTCCCAGAAAAAAGCAGGCGTATTTGCCTGCTCTAACAACCAGGGCCCCATGACAAATGCTTCGCCCTCAACCCTCGTGCGCTTCGCCCTGGGCTCGGTGATCTGCGCGGTCCCAACCCGTCAGCCTCATGCAGGGGGGCGGATTCTCTGATGTCACTGGGGCCGGAGCCATTAAATCCCCAACTCCAACCTGGGACCAACGGGCCCAAACCCGGCCCCAGGCACCTCAGCGAGGCACGGGGCCGGGAAGGCAGGAAAAGCCGGGCCGCCCCACGTGGCTGGGCTCGGGACGGGAAGACAAGCCCCCTCCCCCGGCACAAGGGAGACGAACCGGGGCTTTCTCCGCTGACGGCCGGCCCGGGGCGTGGGACAAGGCGGGAGACCCGACCCCGGGCCAGGCGGCCGGGGCCGGGGCCGGGGCCGGGGCCGGGGCCGGGGCCGCCCCCCCTCACCCCTAGGGCCGGAAGACGGGCAGGGAACCCGGCGCCGCCGCCCACCGGTATCTCCACAGCCCCCGCGGCCTGCAGCCCCGCCAGCCCGGCCACCCCTCGCCTCCTACCTCGCCGCCAGCCCAGACCGGAAAGGGCGGGACCCGCCGCCCGGAAGCGATAACACACAGACGGGGAAAGACACGAGCGCTTCCGGGGCAGCGTCCTTGACGTCACTGGCGGGCTGCGGGGCCCGGCGGGGAGCGCGAGGGGGCGCGAGGCGCGGTTAGCTGGCGGCCGCTCCAGCCCGCGGGTGGAATCCACCCGCCCCCGCTACCGGGGGGGGGGTTAATAAATCTGAACAGAGCCGAGAGCTGAGCTGCCGAGACCAGGGGCGTGTAGCTTCGAGCCGTAGGTGGCAGGAACAGCCCCCCCCCACCCCCTCAGTATCAACAGAGCTGGGCGGGGAAGGGGATTTCCGATTGGCGGGAAATCCCAACATAACACCCCCCCCCCCCCAAATAATAACCCGCCCCCCGAGCTGCACTGTCCGGTTCTGAGACTTCCCCGCTGAAACGCCCACAGACCCCGGTTGTCGGCGGGCGGGATCGAACCAGGGACCTCGGGAGCCTAGTGCATGAGCCTCTGCAGCAGGAGCTAAAAGCCAACGGGTTCTGAGTAAGGCCCGTCCCAGTGCTGTGGAAACATGAACCCCACGCTGAACCGGCTCCTTCCCTCAGCTCCTGCCATGGCCCTGGCAGGTCGGGTCTTCTGCTCCTCGGCCTCAGGTTCTCACCCCAGCACAGCGGCTCTCCCACGCTGTGGCGTGGCGGCCCCCTTCCAACAGCGAACATCACTACACGACCCCAGGCCAGGGGGCAAGCCTGAGCCCAAGGGTTTCAGCCCCAGGCAGTGGGGCTGGGGCTTTGTCCCTGGGCCCCAGAAAGTCTGAGCCAGCCCTGATGACCCCATTCAAATGGGGGTGGTGACCCACTTTGGGGTCCTGCTTCACGGTTTGAGAACCGCTGTCCTAGAAACAAACTGCAGTTGTTTGTCTACAACCAGCATAGTTCAAGGCCCTGTATTAGGATGACATTTACTCCAGCTTGAATGGGAGAGCTCCTGTCACTGCTCCCCCTTCTCCCTCCCTAGTGATTGGGAGAAAGCCTGGAAGTGATCTTGAAAATTAGCAGTATGAAATCAATGGGGATTGTGAGGGCTGAGCACCCCTCTGACTCCAACGATACATTAGTGATTGCTTGCCCTTACCTAACTCTCCCCCACCCCTTTTCATACGGGAAACAGTATCTTAGTGGGAGCTGCTTGATAGTGGGACAGCCTTTTAACTAAACTAAAAACTGTGTCACTGTAGCAATGGAAAATAAGAGTGGGGGAAAGCCTTAGGTGGACATGTGCCTGGCTGCATGGTCCAAGGCCAATAGAACAGGACTGGGACTTGTGCACACTTGTTTTAATCCCATTTCCATCAGTAACTTGAGGTATGATCTTGGGAAATCTCAACCTTCTGCCCCTCATTTCCTTTACATCTGTAAAACGTACTTTGTAAAGTACTTTGAGATGCATCGGTATGGATGAAAGTACTCCTGAGTGCTACACATTTATATGAATGACAAGAATGTCTCAGCTTTCTTGCTGGACAGCATGAATGCCTTAGCTTTTGGCCTTTACCTCAGTGGATAAGAAACAAGAATAATTAAAACGAAGGGGTAGCTGTTCTGAGGCTTGTTCTGTCTGTCCAATTCCCAAACCTATGTTTTTCAGAGAGCATTAGCTATTGTAACTAGCTTTAATCAAGGCAAAAATCCATATGGGATAAAGGAAAAGGGTAACTTGGAACAACTGCTGCACTCTGCAGATAGTAATGGATGCATCAGAAGTCTAAAGGAAACTGTCTTGTGTGCCCCCTCCTCTGTTGGGCTGAAGCATGTCTGGATGCTGGTGATTACTTACTTTGGTGGATTAGGTGTGATCCTAGAGAAGGCTGCAGTACAGAAATCTCAATTCCTGACACTTTAGGATTAATTCTTTTAAAATGTGAGCTGCTGTTAGGATATAGATATTCAGTATCTATATACTTTAAGAATTTAGGTGTATTCTTATCTTAGCTAGTTATAGAGGTATAAAAGAAAATTAAAATCACTGTCTGCTGGCCTAAGGGCCTTTTCTTACTGTGACAGTCTGAGGCCCTGTTCTTAGGCTAAGATCTTTGACTAAGCAGCAGAGGCAGCCATAAGCTGGGAAGCGTATGGTCACATCCTCCCATTCCAAACTAGTCACATTGAAATAAGGTGCTATTGGGCTGTTAGGAATACAATCCTGTCCTGATAATGCCTATCACCTCCAGAGAAAGGGAAGTGTCTAGAAAATTAAAAGAAAACTTAGTTTAATAGCATTCTGTCTTGCAAGAACTTACTTATTAATAGCTGGGATGTGAAATCCTCATTTTTGTGTTGTTCTATTATTGTAGTCCCCATTTCCCTATTGTCTGTATGAATCTCTGTCTGGTTCTGAGATTGTTTTTGTTTACTGCATAATTAATTTTGCTGGGTGTAAACTAATTAAGGTGGTGGGATATAATTGGTTAAATAATCATGTTACAATATGTTAGGATTGGTTAATTAAATTTTAGTAAAATGATAGGTTAAGGTATAGCTAAGCAGAACTCAAGTTTTACTAGATAGTCTGAAGTTAATCAGGAAGTAAGGGGTGGGGAATAGGAACAGGGACACAGGTAAGGCTCTGTGGTGTCAGAGCTGGGAAGGGGGATACTAAGGAAGGAAACTGGAATCATGCTTGCTGGAAGTTTACCTCAATAAACATCAAATTATTTGCACCTTTGGACTTCGGGTATTGTTGCTCTCTGTTCATGCGAGAAGGACCAGGGAAGTAAGGGGGTAAAGGAATAAATCCCCTAACAGCTGCTATTAAAAGTAAGGCATTGAAACAAGTGTCTAGTTTGAACTGATTAGATTTAGAACTTCACTTTGGAGCCATTTGTGGATTGTTTCTTGTTTTAGCAATTGGCGATCAGCTTGCCGCTGGCTCAAATTCAGAGGCCATGTCTGTGAAACTAAATTAACATTCTACATTATCTATAGTGGGTATATAATTATAGCTGCCTTTTATTTAACTTATTCATTTGCTGCATGAGACAAAAGCAGTATTTGAGGCTGCCAGACCCGGTAAAAGTTGATTCAAACAGCAATAGCAAAAACCATTATGGACCACACATGACCATTTGATGTCTCTGGATCCGGCCAGGGAATGGCAAAGTGTCTGGACCCCACTTACCATTCCAAGCAAGCACATTATTACTGACCCAAAAAGCCGCTCTCCTGGTTTCAACCTGCTATGCAAACCTTGGACCACTTTCAACTACATCCAAACAAACCCTGGAAGATGTGGCTACTCAATGCAAAGTGGAAAATCAAAAATTCCCCTTCATGCAACTGAAGTGAGAACATCCAAACCAAACACAACACAGTGCCCCAAATACAGATTCAAAGGTGAATTGAATGATATCCACAATGTCACAGAGGAGGGCTTGAAATTCTTGCCTTATGGACATACAACTGCATCTATAGTATGTTGCTCTGCAGATGCCATATACATGTGAAAGTGAGCAAGCAGTAGTTTAGGAAGCAGTTCAGTTTTGGGGACCGGCGGGGAAGACACACAGAAATAGCAGTCCTTACTTTAAATAGTAGGGGCATGGACAGGAGACTGGAACAACCTTCCAGGGAGAGTCGTGGGGGTAGAAAACTCAACTGGCTTCAAGACTGAGCTTGATAAGTTTATGGAGAAGATGGTACGATGAGACTGCCTGCAATAGCAGGTCTTTGGCGATCACTCCATGCGAGGAGGGTGTTTGCTGAGGGGGTTCATTGGTGGGTTTTTTTTAAGTGTCTGAGGAGCCCAATTCATGCCTTGCAGATTTTCCAACAGAAGTGACAGGTGTAATCTTGGAAGAGACAGTTGTTGGCTGAACTCTTGTGCCCTTTCTTTCCTCCTTTGTCGCTTCTCTGTCTCACAAGCACGTCTGTTCTCAAAGTGAGCTGTGGCACCACTGTTAGTCTCTAAGGTGCCACAAGTACTCCTTTTCTTTTTGTGGCACCACTGTGTTCTGTTCTGTGTGGAGTCCTCCCAGTTTGTACTTTCAGGTGACGTATCTCCAATGACCAGTGATCGGACACTAGATATGGAGGACTGCGTTACTACAGAGAATTCTTTCCCAGGTGTCTGGCTGCTGGGTCTTGTCCACATGCTCGGGGGCTAACTGATCACACTATTTGGGATCAGGAAGGAATTTTTTCCAGGGTCAGATTGGCAGAGACCCAGGGTTTTTTTGCCTTCCTTTCTGGGTCAGTTGCAGGTTGAAATGAGTGTAAATGGTGGATTTAAATCACAATTTGAGGACTTCAGTAACTCAGCCAGAGATTATGGGTCTATTACAGGAGTGGGTGGGCAAGGTTCTGTGGCCTGCAATGAGCAGGTCAGACTAGATCTGTGGTTCTCAACTAGGCGTCCAGGGCACCCTGTGGGGCCGCGAGCAGGTTTCAGGGGGTCCGCTAAGCAGGGCCTGCATTAGATTTGCAGGGAGGGGACCCAGGGCAGAAAGCTGAAGCCCCATCGTCTGGGGCTGAAGCCCGGGGCCCTGAGCATTGCCACCCAAGGCTGAAGCTTGAGCAACTTAGCAACATGGCACCCACTGTTCCATGGGCCCTAGGCAGTTGCCCTGCTTGCGACCCTCCAACACTGGCTCTGGCTTTTATATGCAGAAAATAGTTGTTGTAGCACAAGGGGGCCGTGGAGTTTTTACAGGATGTTGGGAGGGCCTCAGAAAGAAAAAGGTTGAGAACCCCTGGACTAGATGATCATGATGGGCCCCTGTGGCCTTAAAGTCTATGAGGTAGTAAGTATCTGCCTTGTTAAATGAATTTGTCCTAGAGTTAAAAGATGTATTAAATGAAGCCTGCCATATAATCACATTTCAGTGTGAAATTTTCCTATGATTGCTGTAACTGAAAGACTAAATTAATTAGACAGCAGTAGTTTCCATGTATGTTTAGTCAGCTTCTCCAGTTTGTGTGGTCCTTTCACACAGTATTTTTTTTTTTTTTTTAAAAATAGGGCATTATTGAAAACCCACAGACATGGGATAAGGATTCAGGGGCAAGTGTAGTACATGAAACTATCCTGAATAGTTTTTTTGCAAACTGACTTGGATTGTCTCTTTCTGCCAGGTATTTAGAAGGAGGCAAAGGAAAGGCTCTTAAGGCTAGAGTGTTCTTAAAGGAATATTTTCCAGACACAAGCCAAAATATGTCAAACTTGACTGGTTACAAAATATGTATCAAAACAAATTTTATTTCACAGCTTCTCAATCCCACAATTTCATCAAAAGATATTAGACAAATTACAAACAAGAGACTTTAATTTAATTTACCAAGACACAAAACTATAACAGTTTACATAAAAATGTACAGGCTCCTATCAAGAGGATTTTTGTTGTGCTGAATCTAAGCATCACCATATTTACATGTGATACATAATTAAACCACACCCCCACATGTAAGAGACCAGCATTTCTCTTTAAAGGAAAAAACGTTTTGTTTTTGCATGAAAAAGTGCAACATCTCTCTTAGAATGTTATGTTGGGTCCCATTTTGGTTTAGACATTGATAATGTTGCAGTAATATTTTCTACCACACAGTGGCAGCTTTTCTATCACCAGATAAATATATCACAATAAGGCTTAACTGAATAGAACTCTAAGCCAATTTAGGGAAGAGAATGCTAACTCCTATAAAACATTACACACACACACACGTATGTACGTCACTGCCTTTGCCAAGAGGATCACTATTTCTGTACAGATAAGTCACAGAAAAAGGTACCCAACATACAAGTTGTAGATGGTTGGTTAAAATGACTATTTGGGATCAATAACCCATCTTCAGACTTGAAACAAGATTTCTATAGTGTTACAGAAGAGTTTCCTTCTATTTCTTATAGAAATTTACACAGTGAACACTGTATATAATAGACCATTCCCATGATACAATTTTGAGCCATAATATCTGGGACTTTAGCGCTCAGAGCTTTGGATGTGCACATGCAGAGGTTTAAAATGAGCACCTATTACAGTAAAGCCTTAAAACACGGCTCTGAAGAATACATGCTCTATCTTAGGAAGGTGTCATTTTACATTTTGCTGGTAGAATAAAACCAGCTTGCCCATTTACACACTGACGCAACAACCTGCATCCTTATTCAGGCACAGCTTCGATTCCAGTCTACAATGTCTGAGGAAGGATTGCAGGATTAGACTTTAATGTTTACATTTCAGTCAGAGCATCTTTTCTCTGTTACATATTAGTTTAAAGCAATTTAACTCCTATAATTAAAAACAGGAGCACAAGTTGTCTGGGAGCACTACATTTTTAGACATATTTACAGTAACATGACAAATGATATTACATTTTTTTTGGACAAATACCTGTGAGAAGTTTTACATTTACCACTTCCCCAAACACTTAAGTTCCATATTAAGTTTGTCCATACTTAGATAAAGAAAAGGTATTGCCTGATTTGGAGAAATCTGTAGCAGATAGTGGACCATTATTAATTGAGCGCACTGTGTTATTTCTTAAAAAAAAAAAAAAAAAAGCTAAGTTGGCAAACCACAAGTGTTCGTCTAATACTTTAGTAAAACAGAACGTATAAAACCGGCACTAATTATTCAGTATAGAACATTAGCAAATAACTGAATTTTCTAACCTCTCTTCTGGAAAATAAATTCAATTGGCAAGTTGGATGTTAGCTATCTTCCAATTTTAAAAGTTTGTAAAATTCTCCCAGATTAATAAATCATCATGCATGTTAAACTTTACAGAGAAGCAGCGTTATAAAATTCATGTCCTGCGCACTGACCAGAAGGTGCATATTTACTTGCACTAAAGTTGTTGTTAAATAGAAGCTACTAGGTTTAGGACTTGAGTGGTATTACTGCAGTTAGATGTATAAAATACCTTTCAAGTGCTGCTTAAGAGAAAGGCTCTACTAAGTTTGCTTCAATTTCACTGAAGTCAAACTGGCCATAGATAAAATGTAGTTGAATAGCAAGACGCCAGTTTTATGTTTGTTCTTATTTAGTGGCCACAACAAACACACAGGGAGTTGAAATTTACAGTACTCCATGTATCAGAGACCAGGTAGCCTTTTTACCTCAGGAAGAGGTCTAGTATCTAAGTTAGTCACAAACAAAGAAATTTTGTATTATTTTTGTCCCTTGCAAACACACACAAACACTTATTTGCATCATAATATTGCTTAGAAAAAAACCCAAGAGCGACTAACTGTATTACTAAAGGTACAACATGTTTCAGAACTGTTTAAACCAAATGTCTGGGCAACAGTGGAAGAAGTTGTTTAACCTTTGCATAAACATCAGAGTGCTGCTGAACATTAACCTCTAACTGAATGGCTGATCAAACGTGCAACAAATGCCAGTTTCATGAGGGCCATCACAGTGGCACAATGCTTGGAAGAACTGAGTAAAAAGTAGCAATTTAATAACTGGACATACTTTGTTTCATTGGCTTAGTTTGGAAGCGATAACAGTACTGGCTGAAACACTTGTGTACAAAGCAGAGAAAGATCACTCATGATAGACATGGTCATGTTTAAAAAGGTGCTTAGTTTCAGACTATAGTAAACAAATCAAAATTATAAATGATAATACGGTGATTCTCTCACATGTAAGTCAATTTCTTATCTCCAATTGAACAATGAACTACAAGCTGCTTTGCTGCAGCTAACGTGTTCATCAAGTGTGATATTTCACGATAGATTTCTGAACACAATCTTCCTTTCCTTTTTTAAAATAAAACCTTTATTCAGGTATTAATAGTTAAAGAAGTTGAACTAGAATAGTTTCAACTTGCTACCTACAGATCTATAGTACAAATCCCCTCTGTAATATTAGTGCAGATATACTGGAATTGTTTTCACTATATGCAAGGCAAATGCAGGTAAAGGATACATTGCTATTTAAATTCAGGATTCACTATTATGCAACATAAGTAACGTAAAAAGTACTGGTACCAGACCAGTCAGTTTTAGGCACATCTTTAAAAAAATAAAGTATGCATTTTATTAATGTAAAAATGCAAGAAAATTCTCAGATATTCTATTTGAAGTTTATGATTTTTTTGAATGGAAATGATGCTCCCTTTAGTTTCAAGGAAGAAAATAAAGGTTGAAACAATCTAAGAGAATAATAGTGTAGCATCCATTGTAGGGAAGAACTGACCATTTCCTAGTAAAACTGAAAAGGAAAATACAGAATAACCAGCAGCCACAAAGGCAGCTAGTTTGTGAATCATTTGTGCTTTAATGTCCAAAGGAAAATAAAGTTCAAGACAACCCTTTCTGTACCATCTCCTGATTCAGATTTGGTACCTGTATCATTAATGTACATCTTGACTGTTTAAAAATCATGCTGCAGTCTTCAAACTAACTGTAGGCATGATCTGATGCACACTGTGACATAGAAAAGGTCAGTGGCAAGTGTCAAATTCAGGAGCAAAGTGTTCAATAATGCTGTTAATCCCGAGAGCCACTGGTGAGCAGCTGGAATGTAGCTTTGGTTAGGCTTGCTGTGTGAGACGCCTATAATGAGGTAAAACTTGGTTTTCAGGAAGGTAGAGGACCAGCTCCAAAGCTACAAGCACGGTAAATTCAAATCCAATAAGATCTCGTCTGTTGAATCTGAATCTTTCTTCTAGTTTCTGCAATGGCATTTTTTGAGAGGGGAGTGGGGAGGGGGAAAAGAGAAGAGGAGAAAATCGGATCAGCAGTTATCCTCAGGATAGCACTAGATTGTCACAGATCATACCAGCATAAGAAAGAAAAGTAATCATGTTATGGTCTGAGCTGTACATACATACATACAGAATCAAATATGCAGCTGGCTTCCAAAACTAGAAACAGACCAATTTATGGGTTCAATTCTGGTAACTGGGAGCCAAATTACCCAGTTTATGCAAACACACAGGTTTTTGCATACTGAAAGGGACAAGTCCACAAGCTTTACAGGTGCTGTTTGGAGATCAAATAAAGACAAGCCATTCCACGCCCAAAACAGGCGCCTGATTTTAGGATGGGAGCCTAAATTTGGATACTCATTTTTGAAAAAGTCTTGGTCTTAGCTCTTAAAATACAAGACCGCAATCTTAATAAAAAGGCAGAGCTTATTTATGACAGTGTATGAAATAATTCAAACTATACTTACATCAAGAAGGTGTTTAACTTCATGTTTCCTGAGATCACTGCTGATCTTGGCTGCAAGAAGCACACAAGCACCAGCACACAGTTTGCGGTTCTGTTTGTTGAGCTTGCCTTGGAGAACAAGCTTCTCGAAGTAAACATACGCCATTGACACAGTAACTGGCTCTAGATTGCACTCTTCACTCAGGTTCCGCATCTCTCTCTTTAAGCTGTGTAGGGACAAAGTACCTTTATCACATGAAATGGTTTCTAAAAGACATTAGAAACTCTGCAGTGTGAAGGAATCAAGGATTGGTAAAGGGACTGGAGCCCTGAATTTATGAATCTGTTCATATCTAATCCAGACTAGTTCTCAACAATGCTGTTACCATCTGAAGGCTGTTTGGACAGTGGACAGGCCTGCACAATGCAGAAACGACCATGATTGCTGGCATTAACTGGCACTTTCAGAGGCCAAGGAGACTGAACCTCTCTGTCTCATGGAGATGGTCCCTCTATATCAGTTTTAAGGCAAATTAGCAGGGCAGCGTGGCAAGCTTGTGGTGCTATTGGTCATGCTGTATCTGTGAAAGATTTCTCTCTAAACATGCAAGAATAGGGAGTAGGAGCTATTGAGGAGAAGAGGGCAACAGGACTTCAGGGCAGGGTGTCTGCATGCAAATACAATACTAGATTTTTCAAATTTAACATCCTCATCTGTAGTTCACCACATCCAAGACACTGTATATTAAATAAAAACTGACGTAATATCTCTGATTGTAAAGAGCTGCAGTGGTTGTACTAAGAAAATTAAGTCCCTAAGAAAATATTCAGTGTGTAAATATAAGAATTAATAGCCAAACACGGAAACTGCCACCTTGACAGCTTCATGAAACAGATTAGGGCAAAGAAAATAAGAATTTAAGTCCCAATAAAAATCAGTTCCAAATTTTTTTAGTTAACTGAAAACTCTTAAAAGTTACTAAACTGATTTTCAGCAATTTTAAGTGGTGTCTGAATTTCCATAGGGCTCAATTCCGCCAACCCGCCATTCACAGGACTCCTATCGAAATTGATGCTAATGCACACTCCCACTGAAGTGAATAGGATTAAAGCGCATAAGGGTTTGCAGAGTCAGTGCCTAAGTTTGCTATTTACAGAAGACAGTCTTCCCACTGGGAAGTACAGCACTGTATCATCAAAACTACACCCCTATAAAGAGGGGCTACAGTACCCCTCCCTGAAGACAGAAGTTAATGTGTTCATAGAGTATTTCTAAAAATATCTGAAATTACATTTTGAATATCTGTATTTCTTATCACTATTTCACTAAAAGCTACTATAACAAATCACTAGTTCTCTTTAAAGATAATTGCCATATTGTGGCACAGAAAGGTAAAGTTGCCTAGATTTTTTCTTCGTTCTGCAGTTTTCTACAACAATCCAAGACAACAGGATAGTTTCTTGTTACTCAAATAGAAAAAGATAGCCATGTGGTCCCAGATGGAGGCACAGACTGCTTATAGAAAAGGTGGAGCACATTGTAGGCTCTGAAGTCCACTTATGTTTTGATCCATAGTTTGCAGAAGGATTGCTGAGTCAGTTGTAATTTGCTAACATTATATTAGTACTAAGTTAACAAGGAAGCAGTATTTGTCTGAAAATAACTACTTTTAGGTTGAATTATATGAGGACCATTCCCAGCATCTTAAGTATTCCTGTAACGGCTGCCATCCCACAGCCAGCTTAACTGGTAATAAGAGATCATCAGTATTTAATCATATACACTATTAATAGAATTAATACTTAATTCCATACAAATGTTAGAGGAAGCAGCTTGTACAAAAGGCTTAAAGGCCATTCACTCTCCCCTTTCTGTTCTCAAGTGCTTGTTTCTTACCTTCTAATTTTGCTCAGTGTTAGCTTGATGTGAGGAAACTTCTCTTTAAAAGTTTCATTCATGTCCTTTTTAAGGTCTGAGGGTTTCACATATTCTATTACTGTGGTCTGAAACAAAAGAGGCAAATTTTCTATAACATTTGTGGTTTCACATTCAACAATGCATTATAGGTGCCCTTCAAGCATACCCTTTGTTTGATACAAAGGCAAGACAGACACGTCTTTAATAATATTTTGCACTCCTATAGTGCACACCCAGTGCTTACACAATATTAAAAAAAACGCAGCAATTTGCAAGACAGAATTATCCCCATTTTACAGACTCAAACTGAAACTGGTAGGGTCAGCGACTTGCCATGTAGATCAGGCTCCCTTTCTAGTATAAGCTTCTCAGAGCCTGACATACAGGCTTCATTAGCTACCCAATGCTTTACCTTCAAGAAACAGAGGGCATTGTAGGGACACTCCTGTGAAGCTAGAACTCAACTGTCAGTGACACCGCTCATCATGAGAGCTTCCCTACTAAACTATCACAATAGAGTCATGCCAGTGACCAGTATGGAATGTTAGACACTGTTATAGATGCCTGTTACAGGCCAAAACGCCATCAATCTGCTATTAGTCTGTCCACCTCTTCAGAGCATTGTAAAGCTTGTGTATTTAAGAGCCAAGTATTATTTCATGGCCTATATAATGAGAGAGGAAAGAGTTCACTTCTTCCCCAAAGCATTCAGGGTCAATAAATATATGCGAGCAGGGCTATGTGGTCTCATGACAAAGAGGTGCCAGAGAATGAAGTTTGTGCAGGGTAAAGTAAGCCTTCTGGCCTTAAGAGTCGTAACCTGCTGTTACAAACATCAGCATTACATGTGATGCACATAAAGTTAGTGGAGCAGAGTAACTGCTAGACAACCAGTTGAAATAAGGCCATGTCAAGGGAAAGTTGTAGTAATCCCAATCTCACTGCGATGCTTTGAAAAAAAGAAAGGAGCCAAAGTGTGGCAAAATGAAGAAATCCTAATTCTAAGACGTGGAGTAGACCATAGCTCCCAAATGACCCAACTACTGTCTTGTTGCTTTGAGTCAGTTTCTCTTGAGGGAAGTGGCAGAGAATCCTACAGCTCCAGCGGACAGCGTTCCTGGGAACAGACATCAACAATCCTGAAATCAGTTCTCTCTTTTGTTGTTGGATCTACTCTTTGACCTTTATGCTGTTTCTCTCTATGTAACTAGCGTCCATTGTTTTGCAAGATTTCCATGCTCTAAGAGTGCCTTCTAATTTAATAAAATAGAGTTCACTCCTGGAACAAACGGTCAGGAAGACTAATTGCTTTAATGTGTTAAGCAAAGTAGCTGCGCGTAAACTAATCCCAGAGGCTCACAAAATTAACTTTTTGTAGCTGCCACTGATCAACGGTTATAGGTAACAGACAAAATGTTCTAAATGACTGATATCCAGTCATTTCCACACAGTTCTAATAGACAAGCTTTTGCTGCAACATCTTTAAAATGTGCCTTTGTCCATAATATTGTTTAGGAATAAATTAACTAATTTATGCACGACTGAACATACATTCCTTGCATATTCACTGCAATAGAGTCTATGCTTAACTGGGTCATCACCATCCAATCTCAAACAGAAGTTTAATCTTCCTGAGGACAGAATATCCTTAGTGCTCTCTGGTAATCTATTACTAATGTAGTGTTTGGCACTGCTCTCTAACTCAGTAGTGCTCAAGTTCAATGCACAACTATGCCTATTTATAGCTTTCCCAATAAGTACTCAAACAGGGCATATTTTATCCAAGGTAGTTCTTTACTGACACTGAGCATCTATGCGCTGAGTACGTATGCATGGAGAGCCAGACAGCTGCTCAGTTAAAATATACCAATTTCTTACCATGTAAGATGCAAAGATGAGGACACGCTTGTGTTTCCCACAGGGCCACTGAGGATCATCCAGGAGATTTGGATTATACTCGGACGACTCACCAACTTCGTTTACTGGAAGAATGGGAGAAGTAAATACAAAATGAGTTGTAAGATAAACAAAAAAATTAGCTTTAAAGAAAGATTCCTGATGCATCTCTAAGATTAGAGGCAATCTGCAAATGGGAGGAGAAAATTCATTTAACTATACTACTCAATGCCCCAAATTCTTGGGTCTGCAAACTCAAAAGCTGCACGTCACCTACTCATGCTCCAGGAGACACTACAGTACATAATATTCTGACCACAAAGACAGTACTTGTAAGGCGGTGACAACAGGAAACAGAAGGCAAGTGCTTTTTTTTTTTTAAATAGGTTTGCAATTTTTTTTTTTGCTGCTTAAAAGTAATGCATTGTATGTGGCATACAGCTGTGAAAAAGCATGTAAGATCTACCATGAACCAAGAACTCATCCATAGTGCAGACTGAAAAGGAGGATGAGGCACTCACACGTTGTTTATAAACATTACGATACCCCATGATCTGAATCGAAAAATACTCAGTCCATAGATATTACAAGGGTTCTAGTGAGAAGAATGAGGAGTGAGAAGACAACCTTATCTCCAACTGTCCAAGTCAAAGATTTCAATGGGATCAGGATCTCTTTTTGCACCTCCCATATTCTGGCTTTAACCAGGGACCTGGCATTTAGCGCAGTCTTGGAGCTGCTTTTTGTTGTGCTGTCTTGTAACAACCTCTTAGTGGCTATTACACCAGATGAGCATAGCTGGAGTGCACAATACTCTGGCCACACCCTTTCCTTCCTACTTATGCTAGGGCAGGGGCGTGGTAGAAACAGAAGAGAAAAAGAACTCTGCACTATCTAGGAACATGTTACACCAGGATTATTCTGCAAAGGCCACTTCCAGAGTGGCATAAAGGGGCTGGAGCACAAGAAAGAATCTGGCCCCATCTCTACATTTAGAAAGAAGGTGAGCAGTTGTGTGGGGTAGAGGAGTCAGCTGGATGTTTTCACCATTAGTCCTTACACTGCTGAGTTAAAAGGATGTAGTTATTTTTGCCTACTGGCATTCTGCTGCACCTGGTGTTCTATTGTCATGCCACTTATGCTCCACTGAAGTCAGCAGACTGTCCGAGAACACCTCAGGTACATTAGCAGCACAGCAGGTTCCTTCTACCTGGAACATTCAAGCAGCAGAGGTAAAGGCCTGAAAGAAAGTTCCTTTTATAAAAAATGTTATTTATGGGTGTTGCGTAAGGATGCCAGAAATGGCACAGCATTGGAGATTCTAGTTTAGTGGCGGGTGGAGTAAAGTGGTTACATATGTTGGCCAGAGATACAAAAGTCTATTTTATGTTCTCCCATTAGAATATTGCTTTCACGTGTGATTATAATCTGAAAAATGACTAAAAATGATATCCATATCATTCCATATTTATATCTTTCCATGGTTCCAAATGTGCTCTTTTAGCAAGCAGAAAGATGAACACTTCAATAGCCAGTCATGCAGCCTTAAATCTGGATCTGAAAGTTCAGCTGAGTTCTTGCCAGCTCATGCATTACCACACGATAAAAGATTCCGCACTTTTAATCTCTGATGCATGAGCCAAAACAGAACCCAACTCACTTTCAGAAAGATGTATTGACTCTACAGTATGAACAAGAAGAACACATTTGTTTTGTAAAGCATGTACAGGTAGCAGAGCTGTTGAATTAGCTGTGTCACATTTACACAATTGCCTTTTTACCACTGAAGCACTGTAAGGTATATTGGTTTCTGGTTTGAACAGCAAGAGCTGGTGAGTTGGGGTGTTTGTTTAATTGCTGAGAAAGGGACACTGGAAACATCTTCTGCAAGTAAGATGTCACTTAAATATCAGCGTTGAATAATTTAAATGCTGCTACTTTAGGGAATCTGATACTCCGGTAATTTGTTTCTCTATTTTGAGCAAAACTGACTAGATCTCTTATTCTGTAAGTGTGCAGAAGTTTATTCCCCTCCCTACCTCCGGCACGACCAAAACTTGCACATGTCAAAACTGCAACAGCACCTCCTCACAGATGGCAGAGACAAAATGAACTTGTTTATACTCTTAAAAAATAAAATCTTTTGGGCAGTCAGTTGGACACATGAAGTCTATGGTATTTAGTCTGAATTTAAGAAAATCACTTATCAGTGTTCCTTTAGGTTAGGCCTTGTCACAATACTGGAAGGGCAGGGAGAGTTCTCTCTTACATTTCCATGTGTTCCAAGTGTTCAAGTAATTCTTCAAAAGAGTTGGGGGGCGGAGGGGGGGGGAAGAAACCTATCTTTTACAAAGCCTAGTGTTGTCTCTCCTGATAGGAAATGTAACTAAACTGATTACTCAGAAACAGGTAATAAAAGAGCAATTCCAAAGATCAGTGCTGTTCTGTTGTGCAGCCCTTTATCTCCCCTGAGCTTTTCTCTCCTTTGTGCTTAGCTATCTCTAGTCTACTCATTTGATCCTTTCACTAGTCTTTGGCCACAGCTTTAGGGAATGGCCTCCTGAAGAATTCTCAACTTTATCAAATCCTTCCTAAAAGTACTTTTTGCTGACAGCCTTCAGTTCCTACTGTAATAGAGCCTTGTTCCAGGCACATGTATTCCTGCCATTTTATAGCATCTTACAAGGAAAAAGGGTATTGCAGTTCCCCTTGCATGCAAGCAGTGCAAAGCCATATGGAGTTTTTACCTATTTCTGTTCCTGATGGTATTGTTTTAGCTGTTACAGTTTTATGTCTTGACCCCATAAGACTCCGTGAAGCACCGAATCGACATGGAGGAACAGCACCATGATTATCAATTTTGCGGCCAACAAGGGCATTGGTTGGATACAAGAACTTTGCATAGGACACAACCTAAATAAAGACAACATGTGTTAGTAATTATAGGAGGGGCTGTGAATTACCTCTATATTTAGGCTAACACTTTCCATTCTAAAAAAAAAATGCTTGCAACTGTTTTTGAGTAGCTTCCATTGTTTGCAGCAGGCCTTGGGAAATTCAACAGGGAGAAAGCCAGGGGCCAGAAAAGTGTTATTTCTTTGTCCCATTAAATTTCATTTAGGTTTGGCACAAATATAAACTGTTGAGGAGTCACTATGTCTCTTCCAACACTTGCACTGTCAGCTGAATTTTGGCAGCATGCCAAATAACTGAACATGAATATTCTAATCTGAGGCTGGGCCCATATCTGCACCAAAGCAGCAGCATCAGTACACTGCTCTGGGAACCCCAGGAGAAGACATCATCTCTGTCACTGGGGAGAATGAACTGCACAGGGGCCTCCCCACCAGTCTCACCAGACCCAGCATGACGCTTGTGGCCCATCAGTGCCACACGGGGAAGGTAGCTCTTCTCCACCTCCCGGGACACCTCTCATGAAAGGATCTCAAAGTGCTTTATACACAATAATTAAAACTTCAGCACCTCTGGTGGGATGGACAAGTAAGGCAGGTCACTTAATGTCTACGCCTCATGGTCATATAGTGACAGAGCAGGGAACAACACTTTGAGACCCACCAATCCTCAATTCTCTATTCCACCCGCAGCTCCATTCATTAGCATGGTGGGCTCTACAACAAACAAAATATTTCCTTACCTTGCCATCAGCTCCAAGCTCCACTCCTTCCAATCCAAGAACCATCTCTGCAGAGACTGAAACACCACCAGAAGGATGTCGCTGTTTCTGCCCTTCCATTTTTAGATCACTGTAAATGAAGACGGATACTGAAGTGTACTACAAGAAACTGCATTACAAGTCTAATTTCCTCTACAGTAAACACTAGACATGCCATAGCACCGACATTACCACCACCGGAAAAAATTCCACTCTGTCTTCCCATTCCCCCTTTCACGCAAGCATTAATTTTTAAATACCCTACTCAAAATGTAAGAGATTCACTTAACTAGAGAACAATCTAAAAGGACAGAAACTGGTTATTTTTAATTCAACTCAGTTGCTTACTATTACTATCATTTAAACTGAACCATATGTCATCTTTCTTCACAAGTGTACAACCCATACTGCACTAACAAATGTACAAGTTTTGGGTAGCAAACCCAAGCAGCAAATATGTTTTACATTACTAATTCCCCTCCACTATCAGCTTACTTTTCAGTTGCAGTTTACTGACTTGAGCCCACATTCATAAAGAACACACTGACCGTAAATAGAGATTTCTAGCAGAACTCTACTTTAATAACAATATTCTACATTGCCACCTACTACTACAGTCTTAAAAAAAAGTTACTGTATTTTGGTCAAACCATCATCGTCTGACAAAGAAAAGCTGAAAGAAGTGGTACGCTAGTAGCCAGCTATAGAATCCAACTCTTTCAAGTGACCTTGCTGCTTTCCCATCAAGTGAGAGAAACGTTTCCCATTGCCTATTTTTGTAGAAAGTATGTTTGCATACAATACAATTTCCACCACTAAACATCCGTTTCCTTCTTCCATAAGTTATGCACAGGACACAAGTGACAACACAATTGTTTTAGCAAAAGGTGGATTAAAAGTAAATACAATACTTTCTGTAGACTGTGTATGTCAAATGTCCACAGAGCTAACTCAAAGTTCACAAGAGATTCCTACATGGATTTTCCTCTAGTTCTCATCACTTATTATTCCTCATGTGAGTATTTGCAACTGTATTGTGTACATTTGAACACATTATTACATTTCCAAAATACATTGCATATAGTTTGCCATAAATGGATAGTTTTCAGTTCTTGGCAGTAGGCAAAGTAACAGTGGCATTCAGCATTTAACGTTATTTTCAGGGCTTAATATCTTTTTTTTAAAAAAGAGCATCTTGAAGTATTAATTTTTATGGCTGAGTTACAAATCCCTGAAAACGAGTCAGGAAAGATAGCAGCTGCCTTTACCTCTAGTGGTACATCAGCTCTAAGGGCAAAATAATGAACAGTATGACCAAAATATTTAAAAAAAAAAAAAAAAAAAAGCTAATAGAGCACTGAGCACTACCGCAAACCTTCGAAGAGAACCAACTGCAAACAGTGCAATAAGGCAGGCCAGGAGACCAACCCAATGGAGTTATCCAGTTTCTCTTATCAGGACTGGCAAGTTTCCATTTCCTTTAACTTAATAAAGGACTGAAACTTCCCAACTCAAGTTGTTGCTTTTGGTGATAGCTGGCCAAGGTGGTAGCAAATGCTCTTATCACATTATATAAAGGAAAAAACCATTTAAAAAAAAAACAAAAAAAACACGACCCACTGAAAGCCCAAACAAAAGCACAACTGGTGACAAATACCTAGTGCACTCCATCTTTCCCGATTTTTTTTTTTGGCCAAGAAAAGTAAACTCAAGACTCCTGGCTTCAATCTTTTACTATTACTATTAGAGTGGCAGCAAAAGGAGGAAGGAGAGGTAGTTTGACTTTTTGTTTTGAATAAAAAGATTCAAATATTGTGTAAAACCCCTAAAAGTCTAGCATAACTGGTTACCTTGAAAAAAAAAGTTTCTGTCCTAACACCACCACCACCCTTATTCATAATGTCAGGTTTTTGCGACAAGCAAGATGTCTTAGGCCTTGATATTGCAAACATTTAGGCACTTGCTAACCCTGCACACGAGTAGTCTCATCACAGAATGGTTTCACATACATGAAGTTAAGCATGTGCATAAGTGTCTCCAGGAACAGGGCCCCATTTCCCTTTTAAATCCCAAAGCATATACCTCATAAGAACATAACAAGAACATAAGAATGGCCATACTGGGTCACACCAATGGTCCATCTAGCCCAGTATCCTGTCTTCAAACAGAGCCTGGTGACATGCTTCAGAGGGAATTAACAGAACAGGGCAATTTATTTTTTATCCTGTCATCCAGTCCCAGCTTCCAGCAGTCAGAAGTCTAGGAACACCCATAGTACAGGGTTGCATTCCTGACCATCTTGGCTAATAGCCATTGATGGATCTTTTCTCTATGAACTTATCTAATTATTTTTTGAACCCAGCTATACTTCTGGCCTTCACAACATTCCCTGGCAATGAATTCCACAGGTTGACTGTGTGTTCTGTGAAGAAATATTTCCTTCTGTTTGTTTTAAACCTGCTGCCTATTAATTTCATTGTGTGACCCTTGTTCAGGTATTATGTGAAGGGGTAAATAACACTTTCTTATTCACTTTCTCCGCACCATTCTTGATTTCACTAACCTCTATCTTTTCCCCCCTTATTTGTCTTTCCCCAGCTGAATGGTCTCAGTCTTTTTAATCTCTCCTCACATGGAAGCAGTTCCATACCCCTAATCATTTTGTTGCCCTTCTCTGTACTTTTTTCTAGTTCTAATATCTTTTTTGAGATGGGACAAACGGAACTCCATGTAGTATTAGCCATGTGGGTGTGCAATGGATCTATATAGTGGCAGTTTGATTGTTTCTGTCTTATCTGTCCCTTTTCTAATGGGTCCTTACATTGTTTGGTTTTTGGTCTGCTGCTGCACACTGAGCGGATGTTTTCAGAGAACTGTCCAGGATGACTCAAGATCTCTTTCTTGAGTGGTAGCAGCTAATTTAGACCCCATCATTTTGTATGCATAGTTGTGATTATGTTTTCCAATGTGCATTACTTTAGATTTATCAACACTGAATTTCATCTGCCATTTTGTTGCCCAGTCACCCAGTTTTGTGAGATCCCTTTGTAACTCTTTGCAGTCAGCTTTGGACTTAACTATCTTGAATACTTTTTTATCATCTATAAACTTTGCTACTTCTCGGTTTACTACTTTTTCCAGATCATTTATGAATATGTTGAACAGCACTAGTCCCTGTATAAATCCTTGGGGGACTCTGCTAGTTACCTCTCCACTGTGAAAACTGACAGTTTATTCCTAAACTTTGTTTCCTATCTTTTAACCAGTTACTGATCCATGAGAGGACATTCCCTCTTATCCCATAACTTCTTACTTTGCTCGAGAGCCTTTGGTGAGGGACCTTGTCAAAGGTTTTCTGAAAGTCCATGTACACTATATCCACTGGATTGTTTGCTGACACCCTCAAATAATTCTAATAGATTGGCGAGGCATGATTTCCCTATACAAAACCAGTGCTGACTCTTCCCCAACACATCGTGTTTATCTCTGTGTCTGATAATTCGGTTCTTTAATTTCAACCAGTCTGCCTGATACTGAAGTTTGGCTCACCAGCCTGTAATTGCTACGACTGCGTTTTGACCCTTTTTTAAAAACACAAGTAGTTCTACAATTTCGCATTTGAATTCCTTCAGAACTCTTGGTGAATACATTCTGGTCCTGGTGAATTATCACTGTTTAATATATCAATTTATTCCAAATTTACTCCTCTACTGATACCTCAATCTGGGACACCTCCTGAGATCTGTCACCTAAAAAGAATGGCTCAAGTGTGGGAGTCTCCCTCACATTCTCTGCAGTGAAGACGGACACAAAGAATTCATTTGGCTTTTCTGCAACAGTCTTGTCTTACTTGAATGCTCCTTTAGCAGCTTGATCATCCAGTGGCCCCAGTAATTGCTTGGCAGGCTTTCTGCTTCTGATGTACTGAAAAATTTTGCTGTTACTTTGTGTGTCTTTCGCTAGTTGCTCTTCAAATTCTTTTTGGCTTGCCTAATTATACTTTTACACTTGACTACCATGCATGGGCTTTTGGCTGATGAAGGGGGTGGGGGGGATTTTACTGACTCTCTATGGGAAGCCTAGTTGAATACTTTAATTGACATTGAATCAATTTGATTTTTATATTTTACTACTCAATGAGTGCACTGCTATTTTGTGCATGCCTTAAGTCTGATAAGCACATTTAAAATATACCCTGAAATAAAAGAAAATGCATACTAAAATGGGCTATGGTATATTACAGCTACATTCACTTATGAGGCTACGTCATTTAATAAATTAGGCTGTTGTATATGGTAACGGACTGGACACTTCAGAGCAGTGCAGATATGTCAAGTTAAAAGTAGAGACTCACCTGATTCGTAAGCTCTCCCCATATGGCAGGATAGAAAAAGCCACACATAAGGTTCGTTTAGCACAGATTAATACTATCCTGAAAGCAGACAAGAAAAGATTAAAGTGAGAACTGAAACAAAAGTTTTCTGCAGCTATAAAACATCAGCCTTGCTAGCAACCCTGTAGTTTCCTATGAAGTGTGCACACACAAAGATTTTTCTTAAATGGCTTCTCTAAAGAACCTAGGATGGTTGTGGAGTTTATATTAAAGAAAACAACACAAAACCAGAGGGCATTCATATAAGGCTGAGGCCCCACAGGATCAAGGTGTGTAAAGTTCTCAGGAGAGCCAAGAGTGACTCCCATCTTGCAAAAACAACAAGGAGTCCGGTGGCATCTTAAAGACTAACAGATTTATTTGAGCATAAGCTTCCGTGGGTACAAACCCCACTTCTTCAGATGTTGCATCTGAAGAAGTGGGGTTTTTACCCACAAAAGCTTATGCTCAAATAAATCTGTTATGGTCTTTAAGGTGCCACCAGACACCTTGTTGTTTTTGTGGATACAGACTAACATGGCTACCCCCTGATACTTGTTCCCATCTTGCAGCTGCTCAGAGTGTTTAGCAGCATGAGTCAGCCACTGTACATGGACTTTTAAAATAGGAAGATAATTTTGTAAACAATATTTGTAGTCATGCATGCTACCACTACCTCAGCAAGCCTATACTTCAGAACCTATGCCGAGCACCTGCTGTTGTCAGGAAACAATCCATCCTCACATAAAGCATCACACAACAGGCCTTCCTCCCACCCCCGTCAGCCATTAGACATTAATTAAGTAATAGCCAACATGGATTTGTTGAGAACAAATCATGCCAAACCAACCTAATTTCCTCCTTTGACTGGGTTACTGGCCTAGTGGAAGGGAGGAAAGCAGTATGTGAGACATCTCTTGATTTTAATAAGGCCCGCAGTACCGCATGACATGCTCTTAAGTCAATTAGGGAAATGTGGTCTAGATGAAATAACTATAAAGTGGGTTCATGACTGGTTAAAAGACCATACTCAGAGTTGTTATCAATGGTTCACTGTTGAACTGGTGGGATGTACATAGTGGGGTCCTGCAGGGGTCTGTCTTGGGCCCGGTAATATTCGATATTTTCATGAATGATTTGGATAATGGAGTGGAGGGTATGCTTATAAAATGGGTGGATGACATAACACTGGATGAGGCTGTAAGCACTTTGGAGGACAAGAATAGAATTCAGGATGGCCTTGACAAATTAGAGAATTGGTACAAAATCAACAGAATTAAATAAAGAATATCACACTTAGGAAGGAAAAAAAAAAATCAAATGTATAGATACAAAGTGGGAAATAAATGGCTACGTGGAAGTACTGCTAAAAAAGGATCAGGGGGGTATAGTGGATCACAGACTGAATGAGTAAACAGTGTGATGCACCTGTATGAAAGACTAATATTCTGGGGTGTATTAACAGGAGTGTTGTATGTACTACACAGGTGGATATTTCTCCCACTCTGGTTGGCACTGGTGAGGCCTCAGCAGGAGTACGGTGTCCAGTTTGGGCACCACACTGTAAGAAAGATGGGGACAAACTGAAGAGAGTCCATAGGAGAACAACAAAAATGCTCAAAAGGTTTAGAGAAAAGCTGACCTAAAAAACTGGTATGTTTAGTTTTGAGAAAAGATGGCTGATGGGGGACTCAACCACAGCCTTCCAATGTGTTAAGATCTGTCATAAAGAGGACGATGATCAATTGTTCTCTATGTCCCCTAAAGGTATGACAAGAAGTAAAATGGCTAAATTTGCAGCAAGGGAGATTTAGATTAGATATTAGAATTTTTTTTCTAACTCTAAGGATAGTTAAGCACAGAAATAGGCTTCCAAGGGAGGTTGTGGAATCCCTGTCATTGGAGGTTTTTAAGATGAGGGCTGGACAAAACATTTGTAAGGGTTGGTATAGGTATACTTGGTCCTGCCTCTGTGCAGGGGGCTGGACTAGATGACCTCTTGAGGTCCCTTCCAACTCTACATTTCTATGGTTCTATTGATAGGGGATACTTGGCTCCTACATAAATCACTTTTCCACCCCCCAGTTCTCATAGAGCTTTACAAGAAGTGGGTACAGATTATCATCTTCATTTTACTGCCCAGGAAACTCAGACACAGAGAGGTTACGTGACTTGCACAAGATCATACAACAAACTGATGAAACAGCCAGGAGCACAACTCGGGTCTCCAGACTTCCATTCCATTCCCTACCCCCTGGAGCATACAGCCTCTCTAATTAGCTGGAGCTAAGGACTACAGTCTAGTATTAAATCTATTAAATAGAAGTAAATAGAATCGTTGAGTTTACTCAAATTTCACAAATAAGAACGATCAGATTTTTTTTTGCATTCATTCTCTCCACTTCAAGAGCTGAAGTCACTAAGTTCTTTTCCGACCCAAACAATTCCCAGGTGTCACATTGCTCAACTATCTGAGGGTCCATGTTGGCTTTTACCCTCACATATCTTAGCAGGCAAACTTGTACGGGTACATTTTACACTTAGAAATAGATGTATATAAAATTTTATAAAAATCTTATTCCCCTGCCCAGTATATTTTAGATGATACTGCAGTGTCCAAGAATCATATCTTTGGATAAACCAGCCTATTTCCCCGACTCCAACATTCCTGTGTGTTAAGCTGTAATTATTTGTGACCCAAATCTGCCAGCCTTACACATGTAAACTGGTACTTATTCACATATATAGCCCAGCTGAACTCAGAAAGACTACTCACATGAGTTAAGTCCTACTTCATGCAAATAAGGGTGTCAGAGTCAGATCCCAAGTGAATATAAAACATTACCTGCTATTCTTTGTATCATATTGTCTCATATTCTTGATGAAGTGCATCTTCTTCAAGCTTTTGTGTCTTGGAGATCCAGACGTGTGCTTGGTTCTGCAATTAAAAAGAGTTATAAAGTGATCTAAAACAAAGATGTAGATGTTATGATCAGATGGCGGCACTAGCATGCAGGACCTCAGATATTCAGCTTTGAGGAGGGTGGAGGGAGGAGAGGACTTGCATGCAACGAGTTAAGATTAATGCTGCTTTTGAAAAAGTACCTTCGTACACTGGCACATTCCACTATGTCTTCTAAAAATTCTAGAGAGCAGCGCTGGGAGATAAAACGCCTTCTGTAAAAATGTACAACACCATGAAGAGTGAACAATATTAGTTCATGGCCTTTGAGATAGGAAACTGCAACAGAGAGCTATGAAGTCTTAAGATATTGTACTTCTCACAAAAGATAGCTGAAATATTCAAACCTCAGCATCTTTAAACTTCTGAAGAGGCCAAGAAAGTTCCCAAAGCAAGCAGTTTATACTGAGTAAAGGGGTTCATCTTTTTAACAAGTTGGTTCTCTTAACAAAAGGTGTCATTTGACTAATCAAAATACTTAATATATTCTGTAGAACAGAAAAGCCTGCCTGCAAGTTACCACTCTTCAGGAATCTTTGCAATACAAGTTTAAAAGACCCAATGAGAGGTGTGGGGAAAATCCCTCATCTGGGGTGGGAGGGAGAAAATAAAATTTATCTCATAGCTTGTGTGCTTTTCCTCAATTCAGCAAATAGGACTAGTTACTTTCCCTGTGATACGAGTTTAGATAAACTAAAAAAGCCTTCTTAAACAACAGGTCTGGCTCAATAAAAGCAACAGAAGTACTTTAAGAAAACTATAGAAAGGGCTATTAAAGAGGAAGCTTGGGGTACTTCATGCCCATGTAAAATTCTAAAATGGAAACATGGGGGAAAAAAAATCCACGAGAAACTGAGATGGTGTAATGTTAATGGTGTATCACATTAACATGGGGAAAATGGACCTTGCCCAGAGGAATAGATTCCTATTGTCAAACGCTTAGATCATTCATTAACCAGTGAAAATGAAAACGTGATCAAAGATTTTGAAGCTATATACTCCATAAGAATGATGTGTTCAGACCCAAATGGCACTAAGAAGCCACCTCCAAGTAATAGTACTTCACTGTAACTATTAATATTCTACATCTTCTCCCTCTGTCTTAGTAGCCATAAACACCCCGTGTACTCAGATATTTGAGTTTTTCTTCTGTTCTTCTTGAGAAGGTGTCTGTTAATTCTGTAATATGCACGGTCAGAACTGGATTAATTATATCAAGAGAAGCCAGTTTAGAGACTGTACTAGACAAGTAAGGGGACACTGGTTTAAAAAAAGTTTGGTAAGATTTTAAAGACAGAAAGACAATGGAGTTTCTTTAAAAGTATAAGCAAATATCCCTGCATCCCAGGGGAAACAAAATGACAGCAGTGTTTACTTTAAGAACTATGAGAAGCAGCAACTGGTTTTCTTCTATCAAGACTAATTCTGTAATTGGACATACAGAAGCTAGATATTCTCTTGCACAGCTGGCTCTTATTGACTAAGTATTTTCAGTTAGTCTACTTTTAGGAATTCCATCAAGCACTTAAAAAATAAGCAGCTACACACGTTGGTAAATAAACCAGAAAAAAAGACTAAAGGTCAAAATTGAAAGACAGGAAAAACCCCAAAAAACCCAACAAAACAAAAAAAAAACTATGTCAGCCTGCATTATTATTTGGGTGCCTGAATAGATGTATAGATAAGGCCAGAAGGGACTACTGTGGTCATCTAGTCTGACCTCCTGTACAACAGGCCAAAGGACTTCCCCAAATTAAAAACTACAGCATATGTTTTAGAAAGACATCCAATCTTGATTTTAAAATTGCCAGTCATAGAGATGTCATCACAGCCCTGGGTAAATTGTTCCAATGATTAATTACCCTCACTTAAAAATGTGCACTCTATCTTCCATTGAATCTTGCACTCTATCTAGCCATTGAATCTGTCTGCTAGACTGAAGAACCCATCATCAATTTTTTGTTCCCTATCTAGGTATTTACTGATTGTAATAAAGTCACCTTTAAGCCTTCAGTTTGCTAAGATGAATACGTTTAGCTACTTGAATCTATTACTATAAAGGGCTTTTTCCAATCCTTTAATCGTTCTTGTGACTCTTCTCTGAAATCTCTCCAATTTTTCAACATCCGTCTTGAATTGTGGACACCAGAACTGGACATGGTATTCCAGTAGCCATCGGACCCAGTGCCAAAGACAGAAGTAATATAACCTCCTTACTCATACTTGAGATTCCCATTTATACATCCAAATATGGCTTTAGGTGTCTAACTTTAGGCACTTAACTTTGGAAGTAAAAATGTACTTTTAGAGAATTATAAAAAGATGAAGACAACAAATTTTGATTTCCTCCTCCCCACCCTTGTAGTTACTTTTCTCAACTTCTTTAAAGGTACTGTCAGAGCTGCTGATAAAAATGTTAGTCCAGTCACACTTTCAAGTAGTAAATAATCATCATGTAAAAGTTGCAACTATACAGTGCTTTTCCTGCAAATGCAAGATCTGCAATTTGCATGGTAAGCAAAGACCCTTTATGATGAGAATATCTGCATTTCTATGTTAAATCCTTACCAGTTTTTCCTACTAAAGTAAAAAAAAGTGTCACTTGTAATAACTGTACAAAGAGAAAGTCTCCAGGAATAGCTCTGCCTACATATTAAGATACCCTGGATAACTATTTATTTTCTGTAGTAAGAATTCCAATTAGTAGTTTGCACTTCACTATAAAATGCATCCATCCACTTTGTCCAAATTATTAGAAAACTAAATGCCTTCATACATTGCTGAAACCCAGTTAAAAAAATAATAATCATGATTTACCATTCGTATCTACTTTTTGTAAGAGAGCGTCAAGAGACCCAAGACAAACTACATTACTGTATGCATTTTTCTCCCTTGGCAGTAAAGGGCATCAAAAGCAAATGTGATTAACAACTAATTATGGCTTAAGGAAATATGTAATGACATTCTCCAATACAGAACTTGGCATTTTCACTAGAAAGCAAATCTGACATCTCGAACAACTCCACTAAGAGAAATTAAGGTGTTCTCTGGAAAGAGCAAAGCTCAAGCAAGCACTCAGCTGAAAAATTTGAGTCGCTCCTTGTATACAAGAATGGAAAGAATGTTAAATCTTCTCATGTGTGAGTTAATCAATGTTAGAAACGGTCTTTCTAGCCAGTCAAATGGCTAGAAACTTGGCACGTCCACGGGGAATGGATCACCTGTAGTCCCCAAGGTCCTCTGCCAAAATTGCAGTTTTAAAACATTTCTTTGTATAACTCTTTTTAAAGTAGTTTCAATCCTACTCATGGTTATTTTGGAGCCATCACAGCCACAAACATGGCTACTGCAGTGGTATTTCAGCATGCAACATCATCCAAGATAGACAGGTGTCCACATAAATCAAACAATTCCTGGTGTGCTGAGAAGGCCATTACACATGATGCAACATTCTCAGATCTGGAATTCAGCCCCTGACCTAAGTTTAGGAAACGTCACAGGACTCACGCTGTAGGGTCTACAGCAGCGGTACTCAAACTGTGGGTCAGAACCCCAAAGTGGGTTGCGACCCCATTTTAATGGGTTGCCAGCGCGGGCATTAGACTTGCTGCGGCACTGGGCCGAAACTGAAGCCTGAGCCCCACTGCCCAGGGACAAAGCCCAAAGGCTTCAACCTTGGGTGGCAGGGCTCAGGTTACAGGCCCCCCACCTGGGGCAGGCTCAGGCTGCAGTCCACCCTTGTGGGGTCATGTAGTAATTTTTATTGTCAGAAGGGTGTAACAGTGCAATGCAGTTTGAAAACTCCTTGGGTCTACAGCATCAAGCCCATCAGGATGTGATGAAACACGATTAGCCCCGTCCCCCATTAATTTGGTTTTCTCCATGTCTAACAAAACTCGTACAGACGTAGATTGCTGATTCTATCTGTGTGTGTGTGCGCACATACAGGTGCATGTGTGGTGGTGGTGGGGGAATAGTTGCATAAAAGGGTGTTGGTTTAGCCAATTAATACAGGAAGACACAATCCCCACCTGTAGGAATCTATGGCCAAAGCCACCTTGGTGAAAGTGTAGAGTACCACAGGGATATGCAAATACAAGTTCTCCTTGCTTGGCTGCATGAAGCCCACTTAAAAGGCAGGCACCAGGAAGGAAAGAGCTTGTTCTTTATTCCAGGAAGGTCTGTAAAATTAACTCTCTAGGATTATGAAGTACAGCGAGAATATCTGCTTCCTGGAGATAGCACCTGTACTTATTGCTCTGAACATTATGGAAAGATTCAAGGTTTTGGTGTGTGTGATATATTCAGCATGTTTAGGAGGGTAGCACCAAGTCCTCTGTATTAATTTTTAAAACATCAATAGATGTTGGTTAGAATCAGCAAGTCTAAGTGTCTCCAAAACCTATTTATTTGGATGCTTAGTGAGAGGTATTCTCCATCACTAGTTATGCTAGGGCAGAGCAAAAAGGTCTTGGGCTCACTTTTGGATTGTCTACTTGCATTCATGTCCAAGTGGTGGCTGGGGAGCAAATGCTAGTCCCACTTGCCATGCCCAACTCCAACCAGAAGAGGAAAACCACCTGTTTGGAAGCAGCCAGCCCACCTTGGAAGGTGCATTTTCAGAGCCTGTGCAGGATAACAGGAAGCATTACGATAGTGAAGCATACTGCTCTGGGAAAAACTGGCCAAGTCCACTAATGTTTAGATGTTGAAAGGAGAAGGGCCTCACACTCACTGTCTGAAATTGGACCATATAATTCACAGGAAATCAGATCTGCTGACAGCCTGCTTCTGCACTAGGAGCAAAAACCCAGACACTACAATAAGAATTTCTAGTCAGATTTGCTTGGTTCAGTCTTCCAAACCTCTGGCTTCTGCCCTTAGCCCCTACTTCAGTTTGCTGGGCTTGCTCTGAACTCATGTTTCCTGCTTGACACATTAAATGTGAAAATTAAAGCAAGAGGAACCTCACTTTAGGGCCAGGGGAAGCTTACACAACTGAAGTTTATTTTTTCCTAAATAAAATAATCAATCTCAGTCCATTTGACTCAATGTTAGGAATGGAGAGAGCACGTGTCTAGGTGATCCACTTTAAAAGATTGCATTTTGACAAGAAATGAAAAAGGTGTTTGCATTAATACCTTCCTCTGTCCCTCCCAAGCTCAGGAACTTGATGATGTGCTTTGCCTGCACACTGAAGAGGTGTCAGGAATACTACCCATTCTTGAATATCACAAAGCTTTACTTCCCACAGTTGCAGTTTCTTGAAGTTGAGAAGGTCAGGAAGAGATATCTGAACCAGTACACACAGAGAAACACTACAGCATAGGAAGATCCCACCCCATACTCTGAACCACAAACAATACAACCCGAGTACTGAGGTGGAGGAACAGATGGAATGCCTACCACTGTTCTAAGTGCAAGATCAAGGACTGGGTTAGTCACTGCAGACAATTACTGCCTCAAATCTACACCCAACTCACCTGAGCAAGGAGGGAAGAGGTCAGTGGGGGCGTGAAAAGAAGCTAGTTAAGGACAGATCAAAAGGTGGAAACCCAACTCTCTTCAGCTCTTATTCTTAAAGTAGCAGGAACAAATCTCCTCCCATTCCCTTTCATTTTAAGAATGCGTGTATTTATGTTGAAGATTCACAGTTTGTTCTTTAAGCTGTAGATTTTTGATGACCAAATCATGTTTAAGCTGGTGAATGCAACTGTCATCTTGACAATTCATGACATTATTTCCTTCCCGGTATCTCCATTGGCTTGCATATTACTGCCACGGTATGTGAATTGATTCACTTCCTGTATTCCTTTGCCTTCCAGTGTAATGTCTCAATTGAGTTGGGAGTTGTTGGGGATCTCATTGGATTTGTTTTTTTGTAACCGATTATTAACCCCATCTTTCTTGCAATGCTGTTCAGCCTTCAGTCTTTGTTTGCATGTTAGTTCAAGTGTCACTTAGAAGGGTGTTATATCAGCAGAAGTATACTAAAAGATTTAGATTCTGTTAAACCATGGCCATGTTGGATCCATCTACACTTGTTCTCATAATGAAGTCAATAGCAAAGCCAAACAGGAGAGGTTCCTTGTTTGACATCAGTGTCCATGTTAAACTATTCCCTCAAGTCTGTGTTCACTTTAACTGTGTATGCTGCACCTTGATATGCAGGCTTGATGATTGATGATAATTATTTCTATTGCCATACGATAATACAGATGTGCCAGAGTGAACGGCAATGGAGGCTGTCAAATCCTCTCTTAAAAATCTATGATGACAGGTTTCAGAGTGGTAGCCATGTTAGTCTGTATCAGCAGAAAGAACGAGTACGTGCCACAAGTAGTCCTCGTTCGTTCTTTAAAAAAAAAATCTATGAAGTTTATGAGGAGTGTGTTTTGCCACTTGATGCTCTCCTTCAATGATTATTCTTAGGGTGAAAATGTGGTTAAGTCATGATCTTCTGGGTGGAAATCCAGCCTGCTCTTCCCTTAGCTTAGCCTCAACTGCTTCCTTTATTCTCAGAAGCCTTTGCCTGTCATTGAAAGGGAGTACAATATCTTGCCAGATACTGAAGTCACCTAGGTCACCTTGCTTTGGTATTTTGAATATACAGCCATTTTTCCATTGTTCTTGAGCCTCTTCTTGATTCCACGCTTTGTTGAAAAATTCAGTGATTTTATCAATGGTGGTATCACATTGTCACTTCCCCAGTGACTTGATCCTCACCTTCTGCTTTAAAAGTTTTTTACTGCATCTTTATTTCTTTGTTTGTGATGCAAGATGGTCTAGTTCTGGGTGTTCAATTTCTCTGTCAAAATCACCAATAGCTTCCTGTAGTGCTGGTTAGCACTTCTTAGAAGTGCTCTGTCCATCACAGCTGTTCTCGTTTTCTGTTAGGGTTTTTCCTCTGGCTGGAGTAAACTTGCCAGTTAGAACACCGCTGAGTTGATTTACTACCACCTTTTTTAGCAGCTGCTTCAGCATTGTTGGTGATGACAGGTTTCAGAGCAGCAGCCGTGTTAGTCTGTATCCGCAAAAAGAAAAGGAGGACTTGTGGCACCTTAGAGACTAACCAATTTATTTGAGCATAAGCTTTCGTGAGCTACAGCTCACTGCATCCGATGAAGTGAGCTGTAGCTCACAAAAGCTTATGCTCAAATTTGTTAGTCTAAGGTGCCACAAGTCCTCCTTTTCTTATTGTTGGTGATGTTATCTAATAGTTCCTCGTCTCTTCTCATACTGCTTTTTACTGCTGTATCTTTTGTTTTATACCAATGTTGTGTTTATTCTTTTTCTGAAAGCGTGTGAGAAGTTTGCTTTATCTTGTTAAAAAAGGTTACAATATACTTACTGGGGAAAAGGTTATATGCTCTCATGTTCAGCACGGGCTCATGAGAATTTCAGGGGGAGATTAATGCTTGCACCTCTCCTGATATACGGTGTTTCCCACAGCAGTAGCAAAGTGAAACAGTTTGTACAGCAGCTAGTACAATGAGTTCCCAAGCACTACTAGAATTTAGGCATGATACAGGATCCTTGCCAGTTTCATGGAGCTTCTCCTGTGGGGAGGGGAAGAGAGCAAGAAAGAAAAGGGGGAAGCATAAGTCCGATACTATTGTGGGGGGGAGGGAAGAATAGTTTCCCCTACTTACAGTCTCCCTCCTGCGCCAAGCAGTAAGAGAATTATGTTTACCTATCTGCTCTCACACACATACCGTAGCACTTCAAAAGCAGGAGCAGTGGAGTCAAACTCACTAGGACCAACATTAGTTTCACTCTGTGGGTCTGCTGGAGAAGAGCTCCTTTGTATTCAGCATTGGCACAGAATAATGCTTTGTCTACACTACAGAGTTTTGTTGACAAAACAGTGGAGATGTACACACTACAATGCTCCTTCCGCCGACAAAACTCTCCTACTTTGCAGACAAAATAAAACCACCTTGACAGAGACAGAGCTTTTTGCAGAAAAGTTATATCAACAAAGTGTCAGCATAGACACTGCGCTTGGTTATGTCACTGTAAATGGCCTCCAGGAGGTGTCCCACAATGCCCATCTGGACCACTCTGGTCAGCAGTTTGAACTCCACTGCCTAGCACCCAAGTACACAGGCATCTTCCCTTCCCCCTTTAAAGACTGGGAATTTTTGAAACTCCACTTCCTGTTTCCTCAGCCTGGAGAGCTCACATTGCATCTTCTCAGCTGACCACAGCAGCTCCACGCAGCAAATACTCTCCTGCTTGGAATACACCTGAGTTGCTGGATCTGCTGGTGCTGTGGGGAGAGGAGGTTGAGCAGTCCTAGCTCTACTCTAGCCGTAGGAACTCTTCTCGTGGCATGTTGGATAAGGGCTACGAACGGGGCACAAATCAGTGCTATGTGAAGATAAAGGAGCTGAGGCAGGTGTACCAGAAGGCAAGGGAGTCAACACTCTGGTGCTGTGCCAAAGACCTGCTGCTTCTAAGGTGCCATTCTCAGTGGCAGCCCCACCTCCAGACCTCCAAAAGCCCCCTGGATACTTCCCATTGATGCTCGGTTATATGAGGTAGAGCTGTCCTTGGCTTTGTATATTCTAGAGGTGGGTGAAGGGATAGAAATGTACAAGACTATCTGTGTTTGTGTGTCTTCACAATCCTCTGTGCAGATAACCACAGCACACCAAGATTTTCACGGGCATCCTCCGGAGAGATCTCTAGAAAACTCTTCTGGAGGTACCTGCCAGTCCTCTCCAAAGGTTCCTTGGCACAGCTGCTTTGTTCCTTCCCCCATTGTAGGAAGCGTTCCCACACCAATCAGCAACCACTTGTGCAGGGACCAAAGCAGCACACAGGCGAGGAACATAGGGACCTGGTCTGAAGCCACACGCATGCAGGAGATGCACCCTTGCATACTCTCAGGAGTGAAATATCAACTTCAATGACCCACGCCTGTGAAAAATTGTGGCAGAATTTACAATATTGTCCTTAATCACCAGCAGTGATCCCCTTAAAAAAACAGAGACTCTTTGCCCCATCTTGAGCACCCCCCAGATTGCTGTATAGAATGACACATTACTGGCTCTCATTGTCAAAATGGTGCCTCAAAGCCTCCCTGATTCAAATAGCTCCCCCGTTGTGCCCTTTAATAGCCCTGGTATTAGCTGCTCAAAAAATCAGTCGCCAGGTGATCCACCTCTGCGCTCCACCCCAGGAGAAACTTTTCACCTTTAGCGTCACAAATATGGGGTGCACAGCAGACTACTACAGCCATTGGAATATTTTTCTCATTTAGGTCTAACCTCCCATAAAGGCAATGCCAGCATGCTTTTAATCTGCCAAAGGCACATTCTATGGTCATTCTGCACTTGCTCAGCCTATTGTTGAAGCGCTCCTTGCTGCTGTCCAGATTTCCTGTGTAAGGCTTCATGAGCCACGGACGTAAAGGATATGCTGGGTCTCCTAGGATCACTATGGGCATTTCAATATCCCCTACTGGAATCTTCTGGTCTGGAAAGAAAGTCCCTGCTTGCAGCTTTCTCTACAGGCCAGTGTTCCTGAAGATGCGTGCATCATGCACCTTCCCAGATCACCCTGCGTTATGTCAGTGAAACGGCTGCCGTGATCCACAAGCGCCTGTAATACCAGAGAAGCACCCCTTTCCATTGATGTACTCAATTGCAAGATGGTCCAGGGCCAGAATTGGGATATATGTGCCATGTATCGCCCCGCTGCAGTTAGGGAATCCTATTGCCACAAAGCCACCCACTATTTTATGCACACTGACAAAAGTCACAGTCCTTCATAACAGGATGTGATTAATGGCCCTGCACATGTGTTAACGCAGCCCCAACGGTGGACTTCCCAACTCTGAACTGATTTGCAACCAAGCAGTAGCAGTCTAGAGTCACCAGCTTCCACACAGCCATCGCCACGCGATTCTACACCGAGAGGGCAGCTCTCATTTTGGTGTCCTTGCGTCATAGTGCTGGGGCGAGCTCCGCATATAGTTCCAGAAAGGTGGCTTTTTTTTTTTAAATATCCGAAAACTCTGCAGACACTGCTTGTCATACCAGACCTACATAATGATGATATCCCACCACTCAGCGCTTGTTTCCCAAGCCCAAAAGCAACAGTCCACTGTGTGCAGCTGCTCCTTGAATGCCAAAAGTAATCTGGTGTTTCTTTCCATGGCACACAACAGGCCAGGTATCTCTGATTTCTGTTCATATTGGGTGCTCATGATATACTGCATCACCAGCCATGGTGTGTTCATAAGAGTGACCACAGCAGTGAGGATCCATCCATTCAGACATAGCTGGTGGGCGCACAGTAAATAGGGGCCATTGAAAAATGCCACGAAACGCAGCTGGAAGGCAATTAACTTAGGAGGAAAAGCTTTCTGGCACATTGCCTAGATATTAATTGCTTTGTTCAACATTGTTCCTCCTTGAAGAGCAGTAGACTTTTCACTTTAATCATCAAAGAAGATGCATCAAATTAGCACAAAGGAATGAACTATAAGTTTCTGTACAAAGTAGAAAACTGGATTAGAAACTAGTGTTAAAATGAATAATAAAGGGTAAGAGGGACTGAACTGGTTGTAGGAGATATGCTATTTTTATTATCTATATATACACACACGCGCGCGCCCTACAACTAACAATTCCAGTTTGGCATGTGCTGTTAGGCTCTTGTCAACACAGCAATGACACGGACCATATAATCTGACACCTATTTTTGAGGGGTAAATTGGGGAAGAGAATGAGGGCGAATGGGTAAATGTATTAATTAGTGCTGTGAGATGCTATATTTAAGTCATGGTTACTACTATAAAAAGTTCTAGAAAATCTATATGTTCATTTTAATGATTCACTTGTCAGGACATAGAAATCCACATATATAATGAAGACTTAGCCCATGAAATTTAATGGCATATTATACATTGGATATAAATGTCTAACTTCAGGAAAAATAAAGCTTCAACAGTAGTTCAGTATCAGCCAAGACCAGCTACCAACAATTTTTCAGATTCAATAGGTTGAAGCTACCCCTCACTTTTAAAAAAAGGGTCCCCACATAGCCCTTCAAAAACATGTCTAGTACAGAGAAACAGTTAACTTCATTTAAGAGTGTTATAGTCAGAAGCCAATGTGTAGTTCAACTATTTTGGAAGTCACTCCTTAGCGTTACCGTACAGTTACATACCGGTTAGGGTATCTGTTATAAACTCTTCGCTAAGGATGTGCTGGTGGAGCAAGTTCTCTTGAGTTACTACTATTGTGAGGGGCATATCATTGGTAGAGACCAGTGGAATGGCAGTCATTTGAGATGCTGCAGCTCCATGATCACACAGTTTCTAGAATCTGAACTGCACCAGATTCTTGACTTCCTCCCATGTTCAGTGCGACATTAGCTTTTAGTTTATCATGCCATGTATTGGAGAGACACTGTTCAAAGGATAAGGGCAGAGGGGGCTCATCCACTATCCTAGAAGGATATTAAATGCTAATGCAGCCAATATTTCATCACCTCTCTAACATGCCAGATCCTTTTTGAGGATGCTCTAACGAATTTGTATTCCGAAAACCCATTTGTGGCTAATTTACTTATTATCTGGTCAGAATTAATCTACATTTAAACACGTATTCCACACAAGAATTCAGCTTCTTAGATGACACTACAAATTAACTGCCATAAAAGGAAAGCAAGTTATTAGTTTGTTCTTGCTTCCATCACCGTGGAAGCTTAACTTGTGACAAATTAATGTTTGACATTTTTAAACCATCCATAACAGACAGGAGAAAGTCCAAATAGAACTTCATAGAATTGTAGGACTGGAAGGGCCCTCAAGAGATCTAGTCCAGTCCCCTGCACTCATGGCAGGACTACGTATTATCTAGATTATAATATCCACCAACTATAATAATTTAGCAAAGTTTCATCAACCACCAAATGCTTTATCAAAGAGATGGTTTGCATTACAACAGGAAGTTCAACAAACTCGGCGTCTGGTGAACCATCAGATGGCAACTTCTACAGTCATGGACTCTACTACAAAGATACCCTTACTTCAGTTCAGAAAATTACTTTCCTTCTGAGTTCTTCAGTGATACAGCGAAAGGATTTAAACGCACACTCTCCCTATCTCCTCCAAACCATGATTACCTTTCAACTGTTTGACAGAACCTAAGACAGGATTATCACGATATTAAGGTGTGAAATTACCATCATTATGCATTCACGGACAAAAAATTGACCTAGTTGTTTGTGCCTGTGATTGCTAATTCTGTCTATTTAGATTGGCCAAATCACTTTGGTAACCAAGCACAATTTGTACAGCTAACTATGGTAACTGCAAGCTCAAGTCATGTAACCAATGGAACGCCCAGTTTTAAATTCTGCACACAATAACATAGTGAAGAAATCAATTTTAGTGACGATATTGACATTCACTTTAAGTCAAGTTTCACTAACTGTTTACAGCTCAATATTTGCATCATACGTCATTCAAATTGGATGTACAACACTGAGAACTAGACCAACCATGTGTATCTCAACCTCTATTATTACGAGACTGATTACAGCCTTCACAGGCAGCCTTTAAAATTGTATGAATGATATAAATTGGTTCCACACAGACAGCGATGTATTTAAATAGTCAAACTTCTCTCTTCACCACGTCTTTTCTGCTTATCTTCAGTTATTCACATAGCTGAAGTTGCGTAATTTAGATCGATCCCGCCCCGTAGTGTAGACCAGCCCTAAAGCTCTGACAATCATTTGCTCCAAATACAAGAAAAAAGTTACAGCGAATACCAGGATCACATTTCACTACTATATAAGGCGTAATGCTTAGAAATAACATGCTCAAAGTTCACTGCATTTCATATATCATGTAGTTTTGGTGCTGAGTGTGTAGACAATTCAAGGATTAAATAATGCTTTGCAAGTAAGTATTATGAAAGCCATCTGTTGTAACAAAACCACCAAAATGGCTGTCTGCAGTCCTCTAAAGCATGCCTAGTGTTCTGAGAATTCCAACTATTCCTCAGAGAGCCACCATCACATGCTGGGAGAGATATAACTTATCACTAAAACTCCATTAAAATGCCGTGTGCTTTTTCTGCCTTTCCTTTCCCATTTCTGCCAATTTCCATATATATAACTGAAAATTCTCAAAAAGAAAAGGAGTACTTGTGGCACCTTAGAGACTAACAAATTTATTTGAGCATAAGCTTTCGTGGGCTACAGCTCACTTCATCGGATGCTCAAATAAATTTGTTAATCTCTAAGGTGCCACAAGTCCTCCTTTTCTTTTTGCGGATACAGACTAACAAGGCTGCTACTCTGAAACCTGAAAATTCTCAGATTGACTCCTCCTCTACAGTACAATCCATTCAGTCTGCGTTGAAGACACAGGAATGAGGCATCTTTGACCAAAACAAGCAGCAGCTAGTCAGTTATAAGAGGAAAGTCTTGTGGTGAGATGGCAGTGACAGTAAATGAAATACAAAGAAAACATTCTTTTTTAGTGAAATGCATATTTGCCAGAATGGATATTTGTTTTGGTTACCAGAGACAATTCACATGAATACACTACTGTGAAAGCCAACTTGCACTCCGCTGGTAGAATAAATGGTTGCTCATTCACATCTCATTAAAAGAAAAGCACCCAATACAGTAGAACTGCAGCATCTCCAAGCATTTGACTGAGAAAGGCACTTGTACGCAACACATTTGTAAAGAGATTTCATTCTAGTTGTTTTATACAAAACCCCACCATCTTTCCATCAAACCAATATCCCCTACCCTCTAGACCAGAGGTGGGCAAACTACGGCCCGCAGGACCATCCCACCTGGCCCCTGAGAGGAGGGTCGGGGGGGGAGGGTCGGGGGGGGACAAGGGGGGTTGGATAGGCATGGGAGTCCCGGGGGGCCTGTCAGGGGGGCTTGGATAGGGGGTGGGGTCCTAGGGGGCGGGGGTGTGGATAGGGGTTGGGGCAGTGAGGGGACAGGGAGAGGTTGGATGGGGCAGAGGTTCTGGGGGGGAGGGTCAGGGGACGGGGAACAGGGGAGGTTGGATAGTCGTGGGAGTCCCGGGGGGCCTGTCAGGGGTGTGGATAGGGGGTGGGGTCCCGAGGGGCGGTAGGGGACAAGGAGCATGGGGGGTTGGATGGGTCAGGGGTTCTGAGGTGGGCAGTCAGGGGGCAGGAAGTGGGAGGGAGTGGATAGGGGGCGGGGACCAGGCTGTTTGGGGAGGCACAGCCTTCCCAACCCGGCCCTCAATACAGTTTTGCACCCCGATGTGGCCCTCAGGCCAAAAAGTTTGCCCACCCCTGCTCTAGACCAGCGGCTCTCAAACTTTAACAAGCCAAGGACCCCCATTTTGATTTTAAATTTTTTGTGAACCCCCAAGCCCCACCCCCACTCTCTCTCTTCTGCCAAGGACCCGACCCACCCCACCTCTTCCTACCCCCCCGCTCATTCCATCTCCCCCTCCCTCAGTTGCTTGCTCTCCCCCACCCTCACTCACTTTCACCAGGCTGGAGCAGAGGTTTGCAGGAGGGAGTGCGGGCTCTGGGAGGGAGTTTGGGTGTGGGCTCTGGGCTGGGGTGCAGGCTCTGGCCAGGCAGCACTTACCTTGGGCAGCTCCCAAAAGCGACCAGCACATCTCTCTGGCAGCGGCTCGTAGGTGGGGGGAGGAGGAGGGAGTCTCTGCGTGCTGCCTCAGCGCATAAGAACAGCCCCCACAGCTCCCATTGGCCGCAGTTCCTGGCCAATGGGAGCTGCGGAGTCGGGGCAGGGGCAGTGCATGGAAATGCTCTGGCCCACCCCTAGGGGCCACAGAGACATGCCAGCCACTTCCGAGAGCAGCACGAAGCCAGGGCAGACAGGGAGCCTGCCTTAGCCCCACTGCACTGCCAGACTTTTAGTGCCTAAAATCTCCCAGTTTGGCTTCAGTAGCCTCCAGGAGATACAGGAAGGGGGAGGAGTTGATCAGCGGGGCTTGCAGACCCCCTGGAGTCCCCTCGGGGACCTCAAGGGCTCCACGGACCCCAGTTTGAGAAATGCTGCTCTAGACCCACACAAACACAAGGTTCTAGCCTCACCACCAACCCTGGTTCTTTTCAAACTCAAGTCCAGATGCCACCTTTTACCTGCTAGCACCTAGAAAGATTGCTGGGAGCCAGTATTTCCTCAGGCTAACACTGGGCATTGGTGCTCTTGCAAAAACTGTTCTTGCACCGGTGCAATTGCAAAAATGGGATTTACAAAGCTATTTAGATTGCACTGATTCCTCTGAACAGCACTGGATGAAAGACAATAATGTTAGAACCTTCTCTCCAAACCCCACTGCACCCCACACTGGCATCTATGTAGGTCTGTCCATACACAAAGCATAGGACACATATTGTCACATTATTGGGGTCACTCAAAATACAGATTACATTTAGAAATAAAACTTAAACAAAACAAAAAACAATTTATGGCCTCAGCGTGGGACACGCTGAGAATAGTGCTTGACGTATGTGTCACATTAAAAAACTATGTTAAAAGGATGTTATTTAGGATTATGGTTGCATGGCAACTGTACTTCTGACATTTCCCCAACTTTCAAATACTTGACCTTCTTTTCAACCTAAATATTCTTTTAGCTTGTTCTGAATGCAATTTCCTAGGGTTTGTTTTTTTTTAAAATGAAGGAAAATGATTAAAAACAAGGTTATATACAATTGTAACAATCTTCCCATCATGCAGCATAAGCAGCATTTGAACTCTGAATCCTGCAGCTGAGGGTTGATCTTCACTACGGGGAGATGGACACTGCTGCAGAAGGGCTCAATTTATCGTGTCTAGTGAAGACCCAGTAAATCGACAGCAGAGCTCTCTCTCTGGTCGACCCTGGTACTCCAGCTCTCCAAGAGGAATAGGGGAAATCGACTGGAGAGCGTCTCCCGTCGATGCACCCTGGTGTCTTCACTGTGCTAAGTCGACCTAAGCTACATCAACTCCAACTACCTTATTCACGTAGCTAGAGTAGAGTAACTTAGGTTGACTTACCCCCATAATAGTGAAGACAAGTCCAGAGACTTCTACCACTTAAGCCACAGGACTATCCATGTCCACTAGCAGCTGGAGAATGTTGCTTTCTCAGAGGTGGAAATGGGCTGCTGTGATCATGTGCTGGGTCTGAGGAGGGGTGCATCCAGCCCAACTCTTCCCCCACTACCGTGCCAGCAGCTCCCAATGAAATGTGCGCTACTGCTTTGGCAGCAGTGCGAGCCAGGCCTCAGAATGTTAAGCTCAGTTATCACCTTGGCTTGTTGTTAAAGCTTTCTAGAGGAACACACACCACACAAGTGTTGTTTTAAAACACAAATTTACCTCTCAACTTGAACGGAATTTAACAGGACAAATAAAAAGCACTTCTCTAACCCTTGCTGGATTTTGAAGGCCTGCTGAAAACAACGACTGTGTTAAAACTTCTCAGGAAAAGATTACCAGAATCTTTTATAATGAAAAGAGTTAGGCAACCTAAATATAGGGATTGTTACCAGCGCCCCCAGTGGCTCACTAACGCATGGGCCCTGGCCAATTTGGGAGCCCCCACAGGAGCACTGGACCCTGGGTAAAGGGGGGGGGGGGAGGAAGAAAGGGGGCGCACCGGTGCCGGAACTGCGGCCCTGCCTCTGACCAGGCTGGAAACCGGAGTCAGGTAGTGGTGCCTGAGGGAGCCCAGCCCACTGTGTAGAGCCCCAGATCCTCTGCCTGCCCTAGATGGGGGGCAGGGTGCCCGAGAGCAGCCCCCAGCCTGTGTCCCCACTCCCCGGGGCATGCCGCTGCTGCTGGGACTGAAGGGCGAGGGATCCAGTCCGGCTTCTTGCCCTGCCCTTCGGGCCTGCAGACACGCTCTGCGGGTAGAGGAGGCCCTGCCCCAGCTGGGAGGTTCACTGGCTGCGAGGAGCCGGGCAGGGAGGGCTCCTCCAGTGCAGCTCCTAGTGCTCCTGGCCCAGCCTCAGTGGCTACTGCACTCTCCCCAGGCTCACTCAGCGCTTGCACCCAGCTTCAAGACTACCCGCGCTACCACCTGGGCTTTGTGCCCGAGGCAACAACCATGCGTGGCACTGCTTCTCCTGTCACCTCTAGCCCAAGGCTTGCAGTTTGTGGGGGCAACACCCCTCGCTCCCCCCCCCCACACAAACTACGCCCATGTCGATGCTGCTCTGCCCGATGCTACTACGCCCATGTTAAAGAGTGGGGGGGATGACCCCCTACCTTTTAAAAAGTGTGGGGAGGCATGGCTCCCCTAACCCCTCCGGTTCTGGCCCCCCTGAGTCCCCCAGAGTGTTTTTTTTGTGCCTAGGGCCATAATAAATCTTAATCCACTTCTGAGCGCACCCTATAATTTTTTAAGGGCACAGATTTGGGGGATGAGTGTCCCTCTACTATAATTACTTTGTTTACAAGATAACAATTAAAGACCTTCAATTTAACATCTGCTTTCTGAGGGTAAAACTGTAATAGCAGTTTACAATAGACCATAAACTCAATAGCTAGAAGCCAAAGATTAGCTATGTAGGAGTTTAAGAGCTCTACATTTGAAGAATGCCAGAATGTTTTTAGCTCAGGGCAATCAGTACGTAGTTACCTGCTTTATCAGAAATACTCCACGTTTGTTACACAATCTAAATTTCATTATGTTTGCTTATGTGACTGAGGACAAAGCATTTTTAAACTCTGAATAAACCACAGAGCCAAAATATTTCTATGAAGGATCACAGGCATCTCCAGGCATGCTTAGCTTGACAGTTTCACAGCTTTAACTATTTGGGAAAGATATACAGGGTAGATGCTGAAGTTTTATTCCAGCTAACCAAACAATAAAACCATTTATTCAGGGGAAGTTTATAGAGCTACAGAAAAGACACTGGCTAGCTGATGCTCTTATTGCAAAAGAGGTCAGAGAGCCAATTCATATTTGTAATTTGAAGGAGCTCTCTGAACTGGTGGTAAATAACCTGCACTACCTGCCTCATCCCCCTATTAGTGAATAGCTGGCAACAAATGGAAATACACATCCCAGTGTTATTAAGCTAACACTTCACATGGACTGGTTTTATGATCACCCACAATAACTTCCCATATCCTATGTCAACAGTATACAGCAGCACTGGGGCATGCAATTCAAATATAGACAAGGTGGAATGGCCATCAGTTCAATCAGCTTAGCAGTTGTAAGTTTGAACAGTCCACTTATCTGCAGTTATTGAGAAGAGAGACTCCTGCTCTAAAACTTGTTTTGGTAAAAAGCATCTGACAGTCTAAACATTGACTCATCACACACACACACACGCACACACAGAGTTCTCAGAAACGGTACAACTGTTGCGTACCAGGAAGACACTAGTTCACCACCTCAGGTTTCTTGGGGAAAGATATTCTTTTAAAGGTGAATTGAATAGATTTTATTTTAAAAAATAAACTGAGATCCCAAACAGATTTCAAAGCTAGAGGATACATTTTAAAACACAATGCAGTAAAAACCTCACTAGTTTGCTGAGTAGGGATGGGGGCAGAACACTGAAAATCACTGAATGCTGTAAGTTCTCAAGTAAGCTGTTAACCTCCCCACGAATACTGCATTACTACATATATATTGGACAATTATAATTTATGGTATTTCAACAAGTATATTTATAGCAGACTACCGTGAAAATAATGAAGTCCTGGTCACATGAGACCTTGCTACAGAATCTGCTAGGATATTTTTGCTGAGAAATTGGGATGAAAACACCCCCATTTTTTGTTGTAAGTTATAAAGTGTTTAGATTAATATTGCTCATGAGTACATATCAATTGGCAGGGTTCATTTTTTACTGTCTCAGAAAAGGGCAAGGATTTCACTTGTATTGGTTTCACTTCTAGCAGTGGTTTCTCCAGAACAGGGGTGATGCCCTGCCTGTAACTTGCATGTGGGGTAAAAATGATATAAAAGGCACGGCTGTGTCTTTTCTAGCATATACTTGATTCTAATGCACTTGTCAATGACATTTTCACAAGCAATTAATTGCTTTGAAAAATTACAGCAACTGCATGCAGATAAGAACAATTGCAAGTATAATTAATTCTACACATAGATTTCCCGTGATTGGGATCTTAAAATATATTTTTAAAAGCTGTTGGTCCCCTTTAGAAGATGTCAAATGATCTCATAGGTCAGTCACAATGGAAATTTTGCCGAAGGACACTCTGGCCAGAGTGCAGAGCACATCAAGGCATATTTTTTTCTGCAGGCTAGCTTCTCTTTTATAGACATATGTTACACAGTGGGTTTTTGTTGTTTTGTTTGGTGAATTGTGAACATGAATATTAGGATGATTGGTGGGCACAACGGACGCTAGCCATGCAAACATTAATCTTTATACCCGCAATTTGTTTGCTGCTGCAAAGAAGGCAAGCACAAGTTATGTGCATGAAAATGGTACTTGCTAAACGGGGACTGGGCTAATGCCTAGCTAACATTTAGACAACCAAAGTGTAAATTGTGAATTTATTCATTTCAGCTATACAACGCACATACCACTACTGTACTTGTGCTGGCAGATTGCAAGCTCTGCAAAAGCTGGGGACTTTGCTCTTTGTTTGGAACCATAAACTCATTGAACATTAAATCGCACCAAATGAGGGTAAAACCATCCTCATCATCATATCCACTCACTATACTCCACACCTGAACATAGCCATTATATGAACAACATACCCCCATATCTCAATGTCTGTACTTTGACCCATTAACCTTTTACCCCCAATCGGGGATATTGCAGATTATGTATTCCTTACGCCACCCGATCCTAAACCAAAAACTTTGCACCCCTTAATGATCTGTACCTTATTCCCTGATAACCAGAAACTTCTACGCTTAAACTCTGTACCATTTTTTAAATTTTAACATCTTAATAAAGTTATTAAATCTTCTGCTTCTTGTAAAGTACTGTGTGTGCTCAGTGCACTATCAAAATACATTTGAAGTCTTACAAAATTAAAACTAAATGGCATAGAAAGCAGTCTATGTTAGGATTTTAATATCTGCTTGGGTCTCAGTAATGACCTCATTTGAAACATTTTTCAAAAGATATTTTAACAAAATGTTGCCCTATCCATACGGATCAAACATGTACGTTTGCAGAAATGGCTTAAAGATAAAACGTTTCTTCAATACGAATGATGGTGCTGCAAAGCACGACATCAACAGTCACAGATATAGATGCTTGGTGGGATATTTCTGCCCTTTTACATACTGAATTAATTTTATGGTGACTATCAATATGACACACAATTAATAGCAGCTATTTAGAAAAACCTGTCAGCCTTAACTATAAATCATATATTGATATCATCCACCTATAAAGATGATCTAAATCAATTTAAGACATTTCTCATTTATCAGCAATCACACACCGCACATCAACATTTTGAACGGTTCCCCCAATTGCTAAGACAAAGACAGCTTAATTTGGGAAAGAAAGTGACTGCATGCAGAATGTGAAATGGAATTGTGACTGCTGAGACTTTAATCTGGCCAGATATTTGTTTGCAGGCTAAACTAAATGCACAGCAGATATATTTCACTGTTATTCCCTGCACTGGTGCCATACCAAAACCTCACAAGTGCATAATAAACAATGTCATGTATAGTTTTTGCTCCCATTCTTCACACTTTCATAACTTGGCTATTTTCAGAGCCCTCAGTTATCTGCTTCCACGGCAAACTGTCAATTTGAGGCCCAGCTGCAGAAATTCAATAAGATCTGGCAATGCTGCTCTATTCACCTCCTCCCTCCACCCTCTCGTTAGCCTTATTCTTTGAAAGAACAAAAGAACAGAGTAAGACGGAGAAATAGAGAGGGAGGAGGGATGACCAACAGAAAAAGGAAGGTGGTGAAAAAGCGTGTTTGTAATTTTAGATATCCTACCAGACCACATGCACAAAAGACAAAGGCTTTCAACCTTCAATCTTTCTTTTAAATGTACCATGTATAGACAGCAGCATTTTAAAATTGGGTATTGAGATCTATAAAGCAGCTCAAGAAAGAAAATTCTATTAGCGTATTCTGTCAGGCTAAATATTAATAAGGGGTATGCGTTGGAACTTTCCATCCTACCGGCTTGTCCTTACTAGACAACTGTACAGCAACTGTGAGTAACTGAGCATCATATCGCTGACCAGTCAACTAGGACCTGAGCAAACTGTGTTCAGCATAATGTTAGCCAACATTCATTAAACCCTTCATCTAGCAGAGTTTAATCATGATTTGCCCCAGTCTATACTGATCAGACATGTCAGCTATCTTCTGTTTGCCAGAAGCTGGGAATGCGCAACAGGGGATGGATCACTTGAGGATTACCTATTCTGTTAATTCCCTCTGAAGCACCTGGCATTGGCCACTGTTGGAAGACAGGATACTGGGCTAGATGGACCTTTGATCTGACCCAGTATGGCCATTCTTATGTTCTTACCTTGGCTCTTCCCAATAGCATCCAAACATTAACAAGTTCTTGAGTGAAGCCACATTCTAGTTAGCAACACTGTACAAATACATTTAGAATGTTCTCTGTAATTATATGGGTGACAGTGCCATGGAATCAACAGCTGTGTCACAATATTACAGGGGCATTGGATGTGTTATGAATACATCGATTTGGAGCTTATTTACATGACATAAATAGTTTAATCCATTTGAGTGAGCACCACCATATAGCAAAAACTGATTATGTAATGTATTACACAGAGTATCTACTATTTAAATTCCAGAGTCCCACTAAAATGACCACAATTGTTTTCCCCATTGTTTTGCAGAAGATTGGGATGCTAGAAAAAACATGCAACTATTGTGAAATATTTTCTGTTCCATATTATACAGAGGATACAGTGGCTGGTGCATATGATGGAATAAAAAACCCCATTCTATGTGGATAATAGAAACCTGTTCCACTGAAAATATACAGCAGAAATTTTCATTCTTTGCAGACACACGGACTACTTCTCAAGACCCAAGGCTGAACCTAGTTATTTAGTACAGCACCGTAGATGTGCATGGTGCCGTACAGACAAACAATGTGACCAGTCACTGACCTAAGAAGATTACCATCTGAATTAGATACTGAATAGGGAGAAATGACCTCAGACAAGAGGAGGGAGATGTGATAAGGAAAGGAATGTTTACATACTATAAGGTCAAATGGCTGTTTGCGTAATACACATTGTGTTAGTTCCTTATAATTAACTTGGCACATGAAGGGGAGGAGTCACCGAACAGTTAATTTACATATCCAGTTGTATTTCTTCAGCCTCCATTGGCGTACATATGCAAAACTTCATGCACACAATTTTGCTCCTGTGTCTGCAGCATGCAAGACACCTACAGGTACATAGGTGTCTATACCTACAAAGTGCAGGGGCACGTTAGTGCTTATACAAGCAGAGAGCCAGGTGGAAATTTCCCTCAAGAGATTTAACTATGATTTTAAAAGTCAAAAGGAAGTGCACAACCAGAACATCTCCTGTTACTTGTATCTTCCTTGAAAAATGAAGAACTGCTTGTTATTAATGTGCACCTGCAAGAAAAATACTGTTGATCAACACTGTTGTTTCTAGAGAGCTAACATGGAGAGGGCAGCCTGGTCCTGCGTATAAAGACTTTGTGGACAACACATGGTATACAGGTGTGTTGTGCAGGAAGATGTTGCGGAGCAACACTGTTTCTTTAGATCTTATGCAATAACAATATTTTGTACAGTAATCTGCAGTGTGTAAAAAGCCAAACATGACAGCTGGGCCTTCTCTCCCTCTTCCTAAGGGAACTGAGATAGGACCTGTCACTACTTTATTGGGGGCAGAGGAGATAGGAAAGTGGGAGTGGAGGAGTAAAGAAAGGACAGGACAGGACAACTGACATGGGTCACTCATCATAAAAGGACTTGTGTAGCCATCTTCATTGATGCTGGAGCCTTCATGTGTCCTGGTAACACTGTCCTATGGATCATAGGACATATCCATTACTTTCAGCTGCACTGAACAAGTACATTGGTCAGATGCAACAGAGAAGCTGTCTGGCATTACAGCTTGAGTAACAACATTCCTATTTAAGCACTGCAATCAACTTCTGAAGTTAGCAAAACCACTGACCATGACTCAGGGGCTCATATCTCTTTGTACTATTGTTTCCGCCACTCCGTAGACTAAGTGGGACAGTTAACACTGTATGGCTATTTGTGTGAGCAAGATGACTAGAATAATCATTAATTAGATCATCAATAATTAGATAATCCAAATTTCAGAACAGTAAGAGTTCTCCTAAACACAGTCCAGTCATATTTCTTCACTGAAACACAATGTACCCATCTCTGAAGTTCACCCAAGGGCGCCTATAGCATACCAGCCATTGATTAATATTGCTCATTAAATAATAGTGTAAACAAGAAGCAGACAATTAAAACAAGGTACAAAGAACTGAGATTAAAGGGAGCAAATTATAGCTCTATCTAGGACACATTCACTGGCACAAAGTTGTGCTTAATTAATTGTATCAGCATGATCTGAGGGGGAAAAAAACATGTTTCTGAACAGTTGAAAACCTATGATCACTAAAAACATAATACAGGATTTGCATTACTTCAAACTCTAACAGCTTATTTTCTGATTGAAATATGTTGCAAAACAACCCCTTACCTCGCAAAAATGCTTTTAAGAGCCTTACCACTCATTGCATCTGCATCACTGTGCTATCAAATAACTAAGCATTAGCCACTTACAGACTTTTGTAAGGCTCAAAGGAAGAAAAAAGCTTTTCTGCAAGGAGCATGCCTGCTAGTATCAACATATCAAGTCAGTTAAGAGTACAGAAACACAGACCAGCTGGTTTGTGCCCAGCCTTAAAGAAGACAGATGTCAAAAGGACCTGCTAGATCTCAGGCTGATGAGGAACCCCCCAAAGTTCACTGGCTGGCTCTGATGGAGGAAGAGAGAGAGAGGGGGAAACAGGCTCCCACTCCCATACCAGTAAGCATGAGGACAAAGGGATCAGTAGTCTTGAACCGAACCAAACCCCCCAACACACTTCCTATCGCTTTTATGAAGACAAGCCACTCAGCTAATTGCTTTCTCCTAACGAACCTCAACAAAAGACAGAGGGATACGATCTAGGAGCTGTTCGGGTACCGGCACAGGAAGGCGCCAGACCTCTGGCGCACCCCCTTCCCCCATCTCTCCCCCCCACCCCCGGGAGGTGCTCCCAACTTTCCCAGGCTGGCTCTCAGCCCCCTCTCACCCCGTGATTTCCATAGCACTGACATGCCTCCTGCTTGCTCTGAGGCTGGAGATTAGTTCGCGGGGTGGGGAGGGTCCGGGGAACAGGGTCTCAGCTAAGCCCCCCTTCGGGACGGGACTCTCCCAGGCCCGTGCCTTGGCCAGGGGTGAGCGCCGGGCTGAGGGGTGGTGCTAGGGGCTCACCCCACATTCTCCTTCGGGGGGATGAGGTGTCCCCTGCGCGGTCTCAGCCCAGAGACCCGGGGGGCGGGGGGGGGGGGGTGTCCCGCCTGCTCCGACCCTCCGTCCAGGGCAGGCGAGCGCGGCGGGGACACGGCCACCCCCCACACTGGGGGAGGGACCCAGGAGTCCGGGACCCCCCCCCCGCCGGGCGCTCACCTTTGCCGCTGCACCTCCAGCGTGAATCCGCCGCCGCCGCCTCCTGGGACCAGCTGCGTGGGGCTGAGCAGCCCCGGGGGGCCAGCGGGCGGCGTGGGGGGCGGGGGCCCGAGCTGGCCGCCCAGGAGCAGCTGGGGCAGGAACGGGGGCAGCCCGGCCGGCTCCGCCTCGCCCTTGGCCCCGCTGGGAGGCAGCGGGGCGGGAAGGAGCCGGGTGAGGGCTCCGGCCGGCTCCGCCGCCGCCTCCTCCCCCGCCGGGGCCGAGGGGGGCGGCGGCGGCTTGTGCGGGGCCAGGCCGGGGGGCCGCCCGTCGAGGGAGATGTTGTTGAGGAAGTAGAGGGCGGCCTGCCTGCGCCGGGAGTCGCCCCGCTTCCGCGGCGGGGGCTGCTCCCGGGACTGGCGGCTGGCGGGGGACCCGCACGCCGCGGCCGCCGCCATCCTCTTCCTCCGCCGCTGGCTGCGCGGCCGCCTCAGCCAGCCGCCGCCCCCATTGGCCGCTTCGCGCCGGTATGCAAATGAGGAACGGGCCGCGGCGTGCGCTCATTGGCTCAGCCTGTCCCCCGGTTCCCATTGTCGATCCCGCCCCACTGGCCCTGCGGGCTCTACTGGGTCCTAAAGCCGCCGATAGCGCAGAGCGCATAAAGGGGGAGCCGAGGGGAGTCACAAGGGACAGCGGCCCTAGGGGCGGGAGCACACGGCGACCAGACCCCCCGGGGTGGGGGCACAAGGAAACACTCCCCAAGTATGGGAGACAAAGAGACACCTCCCCGGGGGTCCAAGGGGTCCCACCCCCTAGGGATGGAGGTACAAGGAGACACACCGCTGGGGGGGAGCACAGAAAGCACCTGCCCCCTGGGGCCAGACACACAAAGGGCACCATCTCCATTACCAGAGCGATGTGTCGTGCGGATGGGGGCAGGGATAGCTCAGTGGTTTGAGCACTGGCCTGCTCAGTCCCAGGGTTGTGAGCTCAATCCTTGAGGGGGCCATTTAGGGATCAGGGGCTAAAATCGGGGATTGGTCCTGCTTTGAGCAGGGGGTTGGACAAGATGACCTCCTGAGGTCCCTTCCAACCCTGATATTCTATGACCTGTTGTAACTAGGGCTGGCTGTGGGTCCTTTTGCAAGTCTCCTACCCTCCCTGTATCTGAGCTTCTCCCGCATGGAACCGTGATTCTAATCTGCCCCCCCAAGCAGGGAGTTGAAGGGCTAATGCATTAACATGCCTGCTGTGCTTTGAAAGTAGCAGTATTTTTCGTATGTTATTTATTTATTTATTAGCTAGATCGCTTGATGTGCTCAGAACTGTAGGTGGTGCTTAAATTGGGGAGGGAGGGATTTCAAGGGGGTCAGAGACCTGGTTTAAAATAAATAAAATTAAATAAAAAAAATCAAGCTGGTTTGCGAAGGAGTGAACTTTAAACTCAGTTTCACCAAAGCTGCTGCTCCCAGTCTATTATAGCCCACCTCCCCCCACACTATACACACACTTTTTCCAGAACACTTTCAGCACTGAGGGCAGGTGACAGAAACAAATGCAGCCTCTGCTCAGAGGGTTTTACAGCCTCCAGTTGCGTTCAAGGGGGTTTGGTTATTTTGTTTGACATGTTTTCTCCATCACTGGACATTTTAAAATCAAGGTTGGCTGTTTTTGTTTTTACAAGATGTCTAGGAATTATTTTGGGGGAGTTATATTGCCGGTGTTTTACAGGAGGTCAGACTAGATAGTCACAATGGTCCCTTCTGGCCTGGGAATCTGTGTATCTGTAACTATGTGGTTCTTGTGTTTCCCCAAATAAACAACATTTGGGGTCCACATTCCTAAGGATTCCTGAGTGCTTGTAAGTGGGGTAGAAACACCTGTAAAGGTGGACTGGGGTGTGTTTGTGTGTTAGGTTGTTAGTTCCTTTAACCTGGGAGTGGGTAAGGTTTCAGGCAGGGTCTCACTTTTTGTTTTAATCAGAGCCCCTAGACAGCACTGAACATGGCCCTTCTTACTGCTATATCACCTGACAGAAGGATAACATTTTGGGGACTTGTCCGGCAGTTGAACCTAGGACCACTGGATCTAAAAGCACGCAGTGTTACTGCTTTAGCTGAAAGACTCACCTCTGCTTGCATGAAAGCTGTAGCAGACTCATAAACCTCTATGTGTTCCAGCCGCTTGGGGGGCAGCGAAGAGTAACGCAGTGGAGTGTGGGTTACATGTTGAGAAGACTCACTGGGAGACTTAAAAGGGTGAAGACTTAGGCCCTAGTACCACAAATGCAGCATGCCAGTTGTTCCATTAAGGTCAGTGGAATTACTCAGATGCTTAAAATTAAGCAGGTACATAAGTATTCACCGGATCACGGCCTTGGAATGTTGAATTTCATTTTCCAATAATACCAAACAGGGCCACATTTTTAAAGAGGCTTCACACCAACTTTTAATACCATGCCTGCAACTGTGCACCTGCAATCAAATCGATGTCTAACTACATGATTTGTAGATGCTAAACTCTGGGCACAAGATTAAAGGCAGATTTTTTTTATATGGCCCATAAACCACTATATAAACACTAAATATTATTATCGTAGATCTTTCATAAACTCTATTTTTTGCATACTGTCCTAAATAAAACATTTGTGTTATAAAATTAATAGCATTTAATAATAACAAAGGAAACACAAGGCACAAAACATCTATTTTTTAAAAAAAGCCATTGCAAAAAAAATCACTAATACGGTGTTATAAAAAAAAATCAGAGAATCAAGAGAAAACTCCCTATTATTTATGACAGTCAGTGTAGGTCAGGTTTTGGCCTAAATCATTTGGCAGCATCACTTTATCAGGAAAGATACCAAAAACATAATTTGGGTTAAAAATAATTTCAAGCTCCCTTGTTGTCAATCTCATCAATGAAGCCAAGGGATGAATGGGCACGGAGACTCAGCTAGCCTTTCTCTGCCGTACTCCAGAGCCTAAGATGTGAATTAAAATGGAAATAATTTTTCTTGTCTTCTGTTGGCAAAAACAGCTGTACAATGTAACCAGTCCCACGGAGTCAACCGAAAGACTGAAACAATAGCACAGAGAGAAATGAACTTCACAGTTACCTTTATGGGTTGCTATCTTCAAAGCCCAATTAAAGAGTTTGAATGCCAATGCTGTTAATGCTTTAATGCCAGAGAGCTTTCCTGATCCATCCAACAAGTGTGCTCCTTCAGTGTGGATGAATGTAGCATGTATGCCCTCATGTTTCATTCAGGTTGTTACTAGAACACAGGGGCATTCTATCAGCAGTGAAGGCATTTACACAAATGAGGATAACTGGATCCACCCCATGTCAGTCTTCCCTTCCTTGGCCTCCCTACTTCCATCCCCCAAACAAAGTCACAGTGGACTTGGAAAGGGGAAGGGACATCCCAGTTTCAGTGGACTTCGGAAGGGACACCCCAGTTTCAATTTAACCTATCAGTACAATATTACTTAAGTACAAGATAGTGTTATGGCAAAAAGCCCAACAGACTATGTTGCTGAGCAGTATGCTCCAGTTCTGACTTCAGGCACATTTGACTCTTAAGTGCCACAGAGTCTCTATGATGAACACCAGGGCTGGCTGATTTATATTTACAAGAGCATAGATGTAAAATGCCATTTTTAAAATGCATCTTAAAGTGCCTCTTTTGCACTTTGCCCACTAATCCATCTCCCTGGCACTTACTCTTATATCCAAAACCTTTGAGCCAGCCATGACTGATTGGCAGCTTTCAGCTTTCACTGGTGCATTAATCACATGACCTGAAGTGATGTTCCTGTGATCTTGTCTGACTACAGTCACTTTCACTTGGGAGTTGTGTTCCCTCTTGACACCTACCGGAGCAGAACGGACATTTCCCCCAGAACCCTAACTGAAATGCATTCATCAATGCAGGTATTTTTTTATGCTTTTCGGTCACTGCTAGTTTCCAGTTAGAAGCATAATGACAGGCCAGCCTCAGGGGAAAATGTTACGGAGTGGACCACAGTGCCAATTGCGGTATGCCTTGGAAAATGATTCAAGCTTTCACTGCAACAGAAAGTGTTTAAAAAAGGCTGAGCTGATTGATTTAATCATATAACTCTCCACCAGGGAGGGTTATGTGCTCACTTCATGCAAAATGTATGTAGCACTTACGTGAGGATTTGTGACTGAATGAATCAAAACCTTTACTTAACCGCATGGCACAGGAACTGCAATATGGATTGTTACTAACAGACCAGTAACTTTCTTGGGGCGATCTTGTGAAATTTGTCTTCTGAATAAGTAGCAAAAAAATCAGCATTCAGAATAGATATTCAGTGTTCAGCATAGACATTGGCCCGCTTGGTAAAGAGCAGGACACAATCAGGGCAGGGATGGGGAAGTCAGAAAGGCACTGAGGGAGAGAAGAAAACAGAGTGCCCAGGGGTGCGTGGGGAAGACCAGTGTAGGTTGCCTCAAGAAGCCTGATATGATGACCCCCCAGGTCAAGGACCACATCAGAGTAACTCACTAACTAATCGCCTTCCCAGATCTACCCAAACCCATGCTACCATCAATTATCCCCCCACAATCCATCGATTACATCATAATATATCTCACTTCCAGCCCTGCCCCATCTTTCCTCCTCTCCAGCAGATCACTGATCCAGCCCCTTTCAGTCCACCAATTCTCCTTGTTCACCTTCAGCATCTTGACAGGCTGCTGTTCCCATCCTCACTCAGTGCCAGCCTCCTCTTCACAGCAGGGGCTGCCTCATCTTCCCTCCCAGGTGCATCACTGTGTGGGAAAATGGAGCTGCCCTTCTGGCAGCACAGGGATTCTCTGCTTCCAATCCCCATATCTTCTCCCCACAGCTCTGTGGGGTGACATGGACAGGGAGCAAGAAATGGCAGGAGACAGAGAACCTCTTGCAGGGCTGGAAGGAGTCTGCCTGGCAGATCTGTCTTCTGCTCACCCAGCAGCTGAGAAATCCCAGTGACAGGCAGGAGCTGAAGACTAAAAATGCTAGTTGATCTGCTAGGAGAGCTGGAGATGCTGGGGGTGTTGGCTAAGGAGCAGGGTGAAGGTTTGCTTCTCCACTCAAAAGCTGGGCACTGGGAAGTCTGGTGAGGGGTGAGTTGTTCTCATGGCTCATTACAGTTGCGCATTACACTTCTTGGGTTAGCTAAAAAGCCTCATAATATGATCAACGTTTTGAATTCATGAACCAAAATTTCAAAACCAGCCTCTATATTTGCACATGTAGATTAGTATACACAATGCGTCTGTGTCTGAAAAATACAGGCCTTGTGCCTGGAAGCAGCCTTTGTGCCATGCAGCTCAGGGAGGCAGACAACTGCTTGATCTGCGTGCACTCATGAATTGTGTTTTCGGGGAGGGGGGGGGGGGTGGGACACTCGATTTGTGCACACAGACTGCAGCCACAGAGTTAAAGATGGGGAGGAGCCCTTTTGAAAACTTGGACCTGGCTACATTTTTGAAAACTAGACACCCAAGATGAGATTGTCAAGAGTGACTAGTGAGGCTGGGTGTCTTGACATCTGGGTACTCAATAAACACCTTCAAGGGGGCTGATTTTCCAAAAGTGCTGAGCACCTGCCCTCTCAAGTACAAACCCCTTTGCAATTGGGCACCCCAAAAGCAAGGCATTCAAAATCACTAGTCACTGCTGAAAATCTTGCCCCCAAATTTTTGCTAATAATATACTATATGTGCCCACACATGCAAACCATCCCATCCAAATGTGCAGCTGCACACGTAGAACCAGCAATTGGATACTGCAAATTTGACTTTTTATGCAGGTACTTGTTTGTATGTGTAAGTACATACTTTGCGTGCACAGGGTGAAATTCACCCTGAGCAGAGCTCCTGCACAAGGCCTAGGTATCACTCACATCCCACTGAAATCCTTAACACTTAAGTGGCATTTAAACATTGCATAGATTGCATGCCAGCCCTCTGCACAGGATGAATTGCACCTGCAGTGAACCAGTGAATGAGGCTGCATTCTTATTATTTGCAGGCATTACTGACTGAATCAGACCCAATTTAAATGAGAAAGTTCTTCTTTATGGAGGAATCGGTGATCAGCATGATGAAAAAAGGCATGTGTTAAAAGAAAAGGGTAAGGGAATGGATATTTGTGAAAATCCTGTGTTACTGAAAATTTCCTTGAGTGTGCAGTAATTTCTTCAAGTTTAATGTTTTTAAGGATTTTATCTTTAAAGAGGTTAAACAAAACATCCCCAACATGCTGTAGCCACGTAACTAATGACATTTTAGAATATTGAAAAAAAGATTAAGAATCTAATTTGCCTTTCACTGTTTACGCTTCTTTACTTTCTGCATTTCATTCAGCTCACACAATAAGGAAAACATTTGAGCTAGTTTCACTCTGCTTCTAGTCAGCTTAACTTCCTGGTTTCCACACTTGAATGTAGCACTGGAATGTTTGAATTACAAATATACTCCAGAGAAACCTTTGTGTAGGGTTTAATTTTGTTGTTGTTTTAAGATAGAAATGTCTATCAATTGTCAAGATTTGTAAAATCTTTGCATTTTACAACACCTACATTTTGGGTCTAGAGACAACCTGAAAATGTCCCTTTACTGCCAAGTTGGACAAGAAGCTGATAGGCAGTAATAGAATAAGGGTGTTTGATATGTGTTTCCAGGACATGCAAGCTGACAGCAGAGTTGCACACTGTAAGTATGATCCAATATATATGAGTGCGTGAGGATCAACAAGCAAAAAATTGCAACAGTCTGTTATTGGAATCTGGATTTTCACAGCAGGAAATAAGGGAGACAGTCCTTGCTATTTATAATGGAATAAAACGAGACCCTAAGCACAGATCTAAACACTCTTACAGTTTATGGAATTTCAGATCCAGATCCTTATCTAGTAGAAACCAACTGGTTAAGACGTGAACGAGTTCCTTTCAGAAAACCAGTTCATGATTCCAACCATTATATTAGAATTTCCTTATTGATGGTGTCAGAGCTATAATTTAGCCAAGCTAAATAAACAAGAGCTGTCAACCTGCTAGAAGTCCTCGTCCTTCAGCGGGACAGCTTCTGCATTACTTCACTGCTCCATTGTCAGTATGTAGGATCTTTAGGGGAGAATTTTCAAAGACCCCTGAACCTGGCCCAGAAAACTGTGGGTGCAGATTTTTTTCCTGCTCATTCTGTGCATGCTAAAATTTAGATTTGCACCCTATAAGGTGCGGTATTCCTTGATCACTCAGAGCTAAAAGTACCTGCAAGATAGAGCTCTGCTTATTCTCAGTCTGGTTCCAAATAGCTATGCAAAACAAGAGCTTCCCAGCGACCGACACATACTCTGCCACAATACCTGATATGCATAGGCCAAGCTTACAAACAAAAAACTGCAGGTGCAATTTCAATGGATGTTTTTTGTTTTTTTTAAAAAAAGGACCTTCCTGTCTTCAATATAAATTTAGCTGAAAAAATGGTTTTATTTAACGTGCAGACTATTTGGTCTTGTAGATATGTGCACGTCGTAAAACAACTCCCATTCAAGTTAACAAAAGACTGCCATAGACTCCAACAGGAATTGGATTGGCCCCATAGGACTAAATCTTTTTCTCTTTACGCATTCAAATAGTCTCATTAACTTCAGTCAAGATGAGCAGGATTGGGTCCCTATGCGGAAAATGTCATCGTGATGACATTTTGTCATCACCAGTTCCTGGTGTAGTCTCACATTGCCTTCTTATAGGAGAACATTTCCAATATCAGGTCTACAGCATCACTAATGCTGCCAAATCAATATGCATAGTTTGGCTGTCAAGAATTACCAGTAAGTTAATGAGAGGCTGAGGGGCATAATTACAAAAATTAATGGATTTCAACAATTATTCATGTTTTCAAAGCTAATGCAGAGCAGGAACATGTATCTCTGAGGATTGTAGCTAGTTTTATGCAGTTAGATGGATTGCAGCATATAAAGGTTTATTTTACTTGAGGAATGTGCTTAGAGAAGCAGTTTGCTCAAACCTTGCACATCTATCTTTTGGTTTTACGGTTTTGGGTTACTGGGGCTTTCTGAAATACTGTGTCCCTGCCAGGCTTCCCAAAAGGATGGAGGTACCAGGACATCAGCTGAAAAATCCTGTTGAAACAAGTCAGACTCTGGACAAAAAGCCAACAGAAAAGACAGTAAAAGAAGAATACAGTAAAACAAAGGTTCGTTATGTGACAACGTTCTGCTGTCAGTGGAAAAAAAATTAGGAGTTTGTTATCATTGGCAGGACTTTTACACGCTTCCCTTGCCAAGGAAGTGTAGGCATGTATCAGGGCAGTTACTTTATATTAAGAAATGAATTCCATCTTTCATTAAATTTTTTGGCTCTCAGCGTGCCTCCATCCAGTTTGGTGGCAGGGCTGGATTAAATCAGGGGCTTTAGGGGCTGCAGCCCAGGGCCCCGGGCTAAGGGAAGCCCCTGCGCAACCGGGCTCAGGCAGGCTGCCTGCATGCCGTGGCCCTATGCTGCTCCCGGAAGTGGCCGGCTGCTGGTACATCTCTGCGGCCCCTGGCGGAGGGAGGAGGCTCCGCGTGCTGCCCCCGCCCCCAGCACCATCCCCACAGCTCCCATTGGCCGGCAGGGGCAGCACTTGTGGGTGCGGGCAGCGCACGGAGACACACTATCCCCCTCCCTCCAGGAGCGTGCAGAGCTGCTTCCGGGAGAAGCATGGGGATATGGCAGGAAGGCAGGCAGCCTGCCTGAGCCCTGCTGTGCTGCCGGCCGGGAGCTGCCTGTGGTAAGCGTCTCCAGGCTGGAGCCTGCACCTCGCACCCCCTCCTGCACCCCAACCCCTTGTTCCAAGTCAGAATCCCCTCCTGCATCCAAACTCCCTCCCAGAGCCCGCACCCCTCTCCTGCCCCCCAACACTCTGCCCCTGCCTGGAGCCCCCTCCTGCACTCAAACTCCCTCCCAGAAAGAAACTCATATAACAGCTGTTCTAAGGTAAGAAGTGGGCTATTTTGAATTAACTTAACTATATTCTATATGTTTTAAGACTGAAATGTTACCACAAAACCACTTTATGTTAATAAAAAGGCAAGTTTAGTATAGCATTAATAGCCTCGATGCCACAATTGTGATAATTTTGTTTTAAATTAGGAAAAAAGACTTGCATACAGGGGCACTACAAAATCTAATAGCCCCAGGCCCATAGGAGAGTTAATCTGGCCCTGTTTGGTGGGCTTTCTTTGCAGCAATGCATAAGTACATTTTTTCCCTAATGGCTCTTTCGAAAGAGGTCAGCTTGCGCCATGCCTAATACAGCCACACCCCTCCTTTGGGGCTTATTACAGCCCCACAATCCTGCCCAAGTAAGGGGCAGCACAGAGCTTCACCGCCACAGGTGCTAGGCCGGAACCGGAATTGGACTCTGAGTCTCAGCCTCGAACTGCCAGCTTCCCACTGCTACATCAAGGCTCTCCCCAGTGCTGTCCCGACCCACTCACTGTGCAGGAAGGGGATTTGCAGCCCTCTTCTCACATCCCTACCACACAGGCTCCAGCATCCAGAAGCACTGATAGCCCATGCAGGGGGAAAGGGTCCGCTTATACTCCCTTGCCCAGGCATGCAGCAGGGCTCCCCTTCGACAGAGCCCTGGAAGCACTGGTGCTCAGGATGCACTCCCTTCACAACACCAGGGCCTGATCCCACACCCCTGCCTCAGATCAGCGTGACTGGCACCACTCCCATGAGTGAGGGCTGTGAGACCAGGCCTGCGCCTATGGCGATGTTCCTGGTTAGGGGGAAGGCAAACTTTTGTTTATAGGTACAGTTTGTGGTGAAGGGTGATTCTTTGCTACCAACAACCAGACGTGCAGAAAATAAAGATGACAAACTCCAGAGCAGCACTGGAAACCCCACATAGTGCGATGGGGGTGCAGCTGAGAGCAGGCTTGGGCCCCAAACTGGGCCTAGTTTCTGTTCTCATCATGCTGGGCGTATAGAGAAGATACAAATCCTCATACATGGGAGACAAGCACCGCTGCGACCCTTCCACAATCCTGCTTGCTCTCCTTGAATCAGAGAGGAGCCCGAACCCAAACCTTGCATCGGCGCAACCCCAAACAATAGGGTGCCTGTACTCTGGACCTGCTTCTGAATTCTGTGCCTTCATCCCATCTCTCCTTTGGATGCATCCCTCAGACATCAACTGCCTGACACTACCCCCATCCTCGGCTTTGAAGAGCGTGGGATGCTAGCTAGATCCTTGAGAAAATGTGCTGTGAGAGTGTGTAGGCTTGGCCCTCAACTAGTATCTGGGTGAGAATCTTCTCCTTCATCTACTGTCTCTCCTGCCTCTGCATCCTCTACCCCTCTGCCCATCAGCCCCCTCCCCAGGCAGGGTCCTTATAATTTCATCTGGTAATGAGAAATCGACAGCACACTCAGTGCCGATGACAGAGGAAGCTACTCTCTTATTTGGATCTATTGCTGTTTAATGACCTGAATGTCTGAAGCACTTTTGAACAGAGGAGCTAAGCACATTGATTTCCACAATGCCCACTGCTAGTGGGGTGCTGTAGCTGACAAGCAGCGATTCAGTTCCTGGTCTCGGAGCAGAGCTATTGAAAGGATTGAGATCTGCTGCGAACAAAGGCACTTCTTTGGCTTCGCAGGGCGACCAGTCAGAAAACCCTCTCAAGAGTTTCTGCGATGAGCTAGCTGTAGGTAGAATATACCGTAGCACAGGTGAGCAGGGTGCAAGTTCCTCAGTGGTAATTCTGCTTGACAACCCTTTAAGCCAAAGCCCGGTGATTTCAGTTCTGGGCCTCTGCTACGCACAGGCTGCCAACTGTGCTGAGCTGTGGCTGAATGCGCGGTGGAAAAGCACCAGCAAGGAACTGGGCTGAGATCCCTAATTGAAAGATTACATGGCATCTGGGCTTCTTGTTGATACTTCCGTAAGGTGGGAATTTGCTAATCTGCGCTTCACTAATCCACACGCTGCATAATTTGCACTGACAGAAATGTCAGCAGCTCCTGCCTACTTCTCAGCAAAGGTTTTAAAAGCGACTGCGCTCCTGTGGTGCCAGGACTTCATTTTGTTAGTGAAATAGAGCTCAGTGTCTTTCCTATAACAGCCTCAAAGAGTAGGGCCCGATCCTTGGATTGAACTGAGCTGCGCTTGATGCAGAACCAAGGATGGGGAGTTAGAAGAGGTAGTTCTCAGTCACCTTTCTGCTTGGCCAGTCCTGGGGCTGGCTGGGGGCCAGTTTAGCTGCTCTAAATCACTCCAACTATAGCAGTTCCTAGGGACCATCCTACAATCTGGGATAACCATAGTCTCTGCCTGCTATGTTCCCTCTTCTCCCTCCCACTTCTCCATGCCGGATTGCCAGGAGCAGGTGAGGCAGACGTGGCTATGCCACTTGGAGATTCCCCTGTGCAGAGACCTGATCCAGATGTCTTACTCTGGTAGCTACCCAATGAAGAGGCCAGCTCCTGAGCTGTCGTGAATCAGCATGGCTCCATTGACTTCAGCCCCTCACAGGATTAGGCCCTTCATTAACAGTGTGCTCCTATAACAATACTTAGCACTTTGCATCCATTGACCTCAAAGCACAAAGATACGTAAGTGCCATTAGCTCCATTTCATTGGTGACTCATAGAGAGGTGACTCCCCCAAATCACATAATGGAACCAGGCATAGCCATCACATCTCCTGATTCACAGCCCGGTGCGCTACCTATCAGGCCACACTTGCCTTTCCGCACACTAAGCACTGGACTGCTCCAAAGTTCCCTTTGATTTGCAAACACCTGGTTAACTGAGCTATATATTCCAAATTTCCATCAGAGGCACTTTGTCACAAAGGACATATGGGACTTAGCTTTGTGTCCTGTGACTCTTCCCAGCCTCCATTTAGGACATGTGTTTGGTTTTTTTTACATGATATAACTTCAGGCATATGACACTTTAAGAGGAAGATTTGCAAATAATCTACCCTGGTTCTTACCATGCTATCCCAGGATTAGCCAGGGTTATCTGAGAACATTAAATTAACGTCTGCATGACATCTGCTCCCATTTCCTTAACTCAATGATAGTCTTCTTCCAGCAAACACACACAGAGAGAGCCTCCACACTATGAAAAAAGGTGGGGGTTTAAGCACATGGTAACTACTACGTGCTAATATCCTAGTGTGGACAAGGCTGTAGCAGTTTTAACACCTGACAGCGGGTCGAGGTAAACCCTAAGGGAGGGCCCTAGATTCTACCATGTATTAATTACCACAGTTCAGGTAGGGCAAAAACATACCTCTTTTCTTAATGCAGACAAGGCCATATGGTGAAATTCTGGCCTCATTTAAGTCAATGGGAGTTTTTCCATGGACATCAGTGGAACCAGGATTTCACACCCATAGAAAAGAAATTCACCCCTGGTCAGAGGGCCAGAGCAAAGTCTGTGCACCACTTAAACCTTTGATGGTTCTCCAGATGCTTGACAATAACGATGTCTTAGATGTTAGGCTGGTTCATGATTTGTGCTCGACGTAAAATTGGAATGATGAGTTATCCTGTTTATGGACAGATTTGTGCACTATAGGCACCTAGCTATTAACCCTTTCAATAAGGCTGCAATTTAAAAAAAAAGAAAAGAAAAAAGGATTGCCATTAGGTGCCTAAATCCATAATTAGGGTCCTAAATAAGTGGTTTGATTTTCAAAATGCTGTGTACCCATAGAGCCTCTTGACTTTAGTAGGAGATGTTGGATATTCAGCTCTTTTGAGAATCAGGCCATTGATTTAGGAGCCTAGTTTCAGGCTTCTGTTTTAGAAAATTTAGGCTTAAATGTACTCGTGATTCAATCTACGGCTATGTCTTCACTAGAAACGCTGCAGCTGTGTCATTCTAGTGCTTCAGTGTAGCCACTCACTGCAGCAACTGGAGGGGATCTCCTGTCTCTGTAGTTAAACCACCTCTCCCCTAAGAGGCAGTAGCTAGGTTGATGGAAGAATTCTTCTGTCGACCTTGCACTGTCTACACGGGGGGTTAGGCTGGCTTAATTACATCACTCAGAGGTGTGGATTTTTCACACCACTGAGCAACGTAGCGGAGTTGACCTAACTTTTGAGTATAGACTTCTACCATTCAGAATTAATGAAACTAGGTGCTAGCATGTTTTCCCCACCAGGTGGCAGTGCCAGACTAAAAGACAAGCCTCCTCTAGGGCTGCTAACCTATTTCAAAAATAAGGGGCTGTTTTCTTAGCACCCCCCTCCCACTCCTTCTCCCAATATTATCATCATCATCATTATTATTACTGTTATTAACAACAACAGTAATAATAATAAGCAGTACTCACCTACGTTTGACAGGGGTATTTCTTGCTGATTTTTGCATCACTAATCAGCAACTCCTGATCTTGTTGTACAGAGATGAAAAAATAGGGGCGTTCCAGATAATAAGGGACTGTTGGCAATGCTACAGGGGCTTATTTCCTTCTCCTACACATACTTGTTTGATCTGGTCACGTGGGCCGCCTGCAGTGACTGCGTTTTTCCACCACCCAGAGAACACCCAGGACCCTTGCCAAGGCCCTGAGCTCCAGCGGGGCGGATGTGACGGGGCATTCCCCCCAGGTGCAGGGGTGGTGGTCCTGGGGCCGCAGTGCTAGAGCTTGGGCACACCCCATCCACCCGGGATGTTTTGCTGTTTCTCCTCCCCCAGTGCCGTCGGTATTATTGTCTATCTCAGGGCCTTTGTTCTTCCTTGTCAGCTTTGGCTGCCATTTATCTCACTACCGCTTTATTAGCTGATATACCTTGCTGCTATGGAGAAGGCAGGCAGCCCTATGAGCCCCAGATCCATGCTGAGAGCTCAGGGTATGGCACAGAGTGATATGAACTAAACCCTCCCAGCCCAGAGACTGAGCATCGCCTCTGCCCTTGATCCAGGCAGCTCCGCTCTCCCTCTGAAACAAGAGCCCCATTGTTGCTGCTTAAGCTAGTTTTCCATAGGATAACGTACAGGTGTCTTTCATTAAACCATACAGACAATCCCAAATCAGATTCCCCCCACCTCCATTTTCTTTAAACACATAAGGGACACATGGGCTTTATACAGCATTAGGACCCAAGGGCCAACACCCTATAGGGCAGGACCTGCGAACTGCGAGAGCAGGGGAACAACCTCTGTCACTTCTCAGGCTCTGAGGCTACTTCTTGGGATGCTTCCACACCTTCAAGCCAATGCAGTCTTCAAAGACAGAAGGGGCACGGTCCAGAGTGAAGCAACTCAATTTCCCCACCCCGAGAACTGCTGTTCAAAGTAAAGCAACTAACTCTGCTAATTGCTCCTGTAGTGTCTCAAAAGGAAGCCAGTCAAAGACCTGAGTGTGGCACAAACTCCTGCTCAGTGCTGCTGTCCTTGCACACTCCAGGAGGGACTCAGGGAAATTCCAACCTTATGCACGGCAGAGTCCCTCCTTGCAATAATGGCCAAAATGAATATGCTTGTTCAGCATCGACTAGGTGGGAAGAGGAACCTGCTTGCCTGACACTGAAGGAAAACCTCTTTAAACCTCACAGATTGGAAAACTTGTTCATGAACAGTTTCTCCAGGAGCAAATAAGACCCCAGTGATGCTGCCAAAGTCAGCGTGACCTGCTGAGTAAGTGCTGCTCATGCAAGCTGCAGCTTTGACTTATAGACCTGACCTTTCCAGGGATCTAGTACATTTTGCAGGAGAGCATATGTGCAGCTTCTCCCCTTTCCATTCTGTTCTCTCTCCCTTCTCTTTTTGACGTGCATCCCACCCCATCATTCCTCCCTCTGCTCCCTTCCACAGCCAGCTTTCCTGCCACATGCATTGAACTGGAAAAGGGAAAACACCAGCTTCGTACAATGCAAACAACAGAACCGCCTATTATAGTCAACCTGTGCAGCGATTTAATCAATGCAGGCTGTACATGTGGGGAGAAGGGAGCCTGAGCACATTTAATTGTGCAACGTGTTCTGCTTGTCACCTTCTTTTGTCCTACAGCCAGAAACTCACAAATGGGATGTTTAACATGTATATCCCTGTTACCATAAGCTTGTCTTTGTAATTACCCCCTTGAAGTGCTTCTCCTTGTATGAAATGCCATGACATTGCATCCTCTAAAGTCTCTGCTCCTTGTCCTGACTCCAGCACCCCAAAGCAGCGCTGCATTTAAGGCCTTAATTCTCCCCTCGCAGACAGCAGCACAAGGGCCTGATCCAGCAAGGTGCAGCATCAGGCCATAAACCGGTAGTGACTCAGTATGGGAGTGACACCAGCGTGGAATTGGTGTGCTGGAGAAGAGAATCAGACCCAGAGGCACCAGCAGCGAGACTGCTTCTAACAACACCAGCTGTGTCAGCCCTGTGCCATCAAGGACAGGCATCACCAGCTCTTGTTTTCCAGTGAGGTTCTGCTCTCATCTGAGAGTGTGAAAAACACCGAGCTGTTTGTTCTGCAGGCCTTGTGTAAAACTAGTGGAAGCTCAGCTGTGTTGCTCAGGCTCCCATGGAGTTCACCTTTGCCATGATACATGGACCTCAGCTCTGTGCCCATCAATAATACTTAGCACTTCATAAGGATCTTCAAAGTGGTTTCCACATTGTTGGGAATTAGTCCCCCCGAAGTCCCCCACGAGCTAACAAAATGTCTTTATCCCCATTTCATGGGCAGAGAGACCAAAGGAGAGCGGTTATGTGCCTTGCCCAAGTTACAAAATCATAGAATCATAGACTATCAGGGTTGGAAGGGACCTCAGGAGGTCATCTAGTCCAACCCCCTGCTCAAAGCAGGACCAATCCCAACGTAGAACCATAGAATATCAGGGTTGGAAGGGACCTCAGGAGGGACTCTCACTGTCAGAGCTGGGGTTCAAACACTGGGTTCTCTGGCTCCCTGCCCAAGCCTCTTCCTGCAGTCCACACGGTCTGGGATATTACTGCCTGTTGCACTTTTCAATTAGTTCTCCTCAAAGATGTTGTTGCCGCAAGCAGGGCTGTTGTGCTCCATTTCCTTTGTAATTTCTGCTGCATCAGCCGGTGCTTGGGGAGCTTTGATTTTCCTTCTTCCTTTCACTGACTTCTTATATGCTGTTAATAGGAAGAGGACCACAGGCGTTAACCACATGGCAATGGACTGTTCAGACCACTATTAATGGGATATGGTCAACAATTTCTAGGCCCAAACTATCATTTGTTTAAACCAAAATGAGGCTTAGCAAACTACAGAGGAATAGAAACCGTTTTCAGTTTTGTTTTAAACATCCACAAACGCAGGTATTTTAATGAGATTTCAATATCCCTCATGGGCTTGCGAACCTGAAAAACAGCAGCAAGAGTGGACGGGAAGAAGAGAACTTGATTCTGAAACAAAAGTGCAACTAATCAAATGAGTTTTAGGGACGGATTTTTCAGGCAGCCTCAATCCAGTCTTGCACATCCACTTTTTGAGTGCGCCACCGATAGTGTGTACGTCTCTTTTGTATGTGCCAAGCCCCCATTGGCCTCAGATTGGCAGATGTGCAATTAATTATTTGGAGTATGAGAAATTGTTTGGTATATGAAAAACGGGGTTGTGTCCATTTTGGGGCCGATAATTCATTGCACATGCAAAAGTGAGGGTCAGAGGCTGGAAGTCTCAGCAGTGTATTATATTTAATTGTTGACACAGTGCATGTGTACAGAAAGCTGCGAGATGCCTGCCCCTGCATTTGTGTGCAAAGCCTACTTGTTGTTTGCACAGACTGGGCAATTGTGTGCAAAGAGGCATTTGCACGTGCAAAGCTTTCCTTGGATGTGTGTACACAAATGTAGCCAGGTGTGTAAGTGTTCATTTTGAATAGGTACAAATGGGTCTTGGCTCTTGGTAAATGTGGCTCTTATTTTCCATGGTGAGTCAGATGCTAAAAGGAACCAGTAAACGAGTGAAGAGAAAATTAGGGGCTGGATTTTCACAATCTGAATGTCCAAAATGTGCTCCGAACTTGTGTTCAGAGTTATCATGACGACATGTGAAAGTCAGCTAACTGCATGCACAAGTAGTCAATTCAGATGCAGCAGAGTGTACAGCCAGTCGCATTGCACCCTTCAAATGAAAATCTGGCACCGGATTTTACAAAAATTCTGCCAATGTGTTTGTATCACCTGGCTGTGCAATCTGAACCCCTGACAGCAAGGCTGGACAAAGCACTGCAAACAGCCTAGCACCAGCTGGTGTCTGGATGTATGCCAGGAAATGCTCAAATACAGCAAAGATGATTGTGTATCAATAATCCCTGACCGATAGCCCTCAGAGATCTTGTCTGTCTCCAAACTCTGTACAACTTTGCCCAATCCCACGCTGCAGGATCAGGCCTTTTAAGATTCTCAGCAGCTCTGGCAGTGCCATTTCCACATCCGCCCTTGGTTTGACAAGCTTCCAAAGCTCGGCTCCGGTGTTTGTTTTTAAGAGGAGCTCCTTTATTGTTTGAGCAAGTTTTCATTTGCTGCCTCTGTAGGTATCTCAGGAAGGCCAGGGGGTGAGGTGAGAGGTGGCTGTTGCTTGTTATACAAGCCTCCTTTTAAGCTCGGGTGACAGCTGTCTGTACATTTTTCAATCGGTCAACGCCGGCCTTTCTTTTTTGACTGCACAAAGAGGGCTACTAGCAAGCCATTTATGATGGAGCAGTATTTACGGCTTGGCAGGCCTGTTGCTATAGACCTCCCCCTATTGATAATAATTTTCTGCTTACTCACCTGTAGGAAATACCGGTACAACACATTCCATTGTTAGCAAGGTGAGACCTTTACGGCCACGCTTAAAGATCAACAGTGGTTGTGTGAAAGCTTTCTCCGAATGTCAATAACGCTTTGTGGAGTATTTCGCCTAGTCTGTCAATCAGCAGTTCTTAGTATTGGCTAAACAAACACTACAGTTTACACCTATTAGCTTAGGTGTTAAGACGTGCTCTCTCAGCCACTCCTATCCCAAGCTGGCTTGGCTAACCATTAGCAAGGGCTTCCCTGTTTGGAGATACACTAGTTACCAACGTACAGTGTAGCGTGTCTTATCATAAGGAACCAACTGTATCACCTTGGGCAAACATTTGTGTAGTGTGAAATTCACTTAGTGGGAAGCAAACACGCCCACAGTGGGTCAAGGAATAGGGTTGCATGCCCCTCATGTATTTCTCTTAAAATGCTAATTAATCAAGTATGGCTCATTGGAATAGTTGTATGGGGGCCTGATCCAAATCTCATGGAAGTTAAAGCACAGAACCAAGGAACAGGACGGAGAATATTATCATGCCATTCTACAAATCAGGAGAACACCTGCATCTGGATACTGCGCGCAGTGCTGACATGGGTTCGGAGAAGGGCAATGAGAAGGATCAGAGGCCAGGAAAAACGCCTCCAAAGTAAGACTGAAAAGGTTGGGATTGTTACCTTAGAAGGGAGACGAGTAGGAGGTGACATGATAAAAGTATATACAGGAATGAATGGTCTAGAAGGCAAGAGGCTGGGGTGGGGGGTGGATGTTGTTTGTTAAACAAGCCCCCTTTCAAGCTTAGGTGACAGCCCAAGAAGGGAGAGCAGGAGCTTCTGTTCTCCCTGTCTCATAACGCAAGAACAAGGGGACATTCAATGAAATTGAAAGGTAGCAAAGTCAAAACTGATCAGTGCATAACTAGACTGTGGAACTCATTGCCACAGGATGTCGTTGAGGACAACATCTCATAAGAGTCAAAGAGGGATTGGCTGTTTATATGGACAAGAAGAATACCCAGCGTTATAACATTTAATGCAAACAGCGAGTTTTGGAAAGGACAAAAATGTCGTGTTTCAGGGGCTAAGCCAATCTATAACTACTCGGGATCAGGATGAGTCCTTCATGGGTGCTGATTATACCACATCTGACTGTTGTGGGGTTTTTGCACATTTCTCTGAAACATCTGGTGCTGGCTACAGTTGGACACAGGATATTGGATTAGATAGACCTCGACTCTGATCCAGTCAGGCAATTCCTATATTCCTATGGAGCAGGCCCATACTGGCTAGTTGTAGCTAAACAACAGGGGACTTCTGACAGTCTGGCTCCATTGTATTTACTGACACTCAGCATTTGCAAACAATATCTCACCCCACTAACATTTCCATCGCTCACAGTTCCAGACCTCCAGAGACTGGAGAGGTCTGTGCCACAAGTTTGTTTGTTGCTCATGACATTCAAGAATTTGCCAAGGGAAAAATCATACAGAAAAGGAAGAAAAATAAAATGTTTCCATTCCCAGAGGCCCATTTTCTCCCTTGTATTATCACCAATTAAATGTTTTTTCAAAAAAGTATTTTCTCATGCCCATTTGCAGCTTCTAAAACCCTGTCCATACTCTTATTTCCCACCCATCACCATGGTATCTGGTGTGGGAAGTCCTCTCTGTATCCACAGCACCAGGCAGCGGCAGTGCAAGATTTAACTCACTACACCTCTGCCTTGGCTTGGAAGGACCTCCTCTAGAGTGCAGAACCGCAGGAGCCCAGCAGGACTCCAAATCTTGTAAGCTTGGCAGGAACTTCACAACCGTGACCTTCCAGTTCCTCCAAGATCAATTACTCAAGCCCTCTCCTCTCACCACACCAGTATCCAAAACAGAGTCATGACCCTTGCTAATGTTGAGGGACATGGCTGCGATTCAGGTAGCAGGGGGATTCATATCAGTTAGCTTCAGACAATGCAAGCTGGGCTCTATTAGCAGGTCCTTTCCGAGCAGGCCCTCTTTCTGCGTACCTTTTGTCCCTGGACCCTGCCCTCTTTTCCTTTTCTTTTGCAAGACCTCACCCTTGTCCTCCGTGCACAAATGTTCTCCTTCTGCATGTTCTTCTTGGTGGGTTTCATGTTCATAAGTGGCAGCCACCTAGACAAATCAGAAAACCCGTCAGTGTTTGGCCCACCGGACTCCTGATGACCCATCCTGTCACTCTTGGATTCACTGCCATCCCTTACAGCACAGTGCTAACTTGCAATTGTTTGTGAATTTGATGCTCACAATGATCCCAGGACTTTGCCCTTCTCTAGTGTCACCCAAGGAGCTCAAAGCACTTTGCAAATATTAAACCCAAGATTGCCAAAGTGGATGATCAGCGTAATGTGCCAGAAAGGGGCCTGACTTTCAGCAAGTACTGAGCACTCACCCTTGAAAAACAGCCCCCTTTAATGTTTGCCAAGTTGGGCCCTCCCTGTAGGGTTCCCAACTTTCTAATCGCACAAAACCGAACACCCTAGCCCCGCCTCTTCCCCGAGGCCCTGCCCCCTGCTCACTACATTCCCCCTCCCTCGGTGGCTCGCTCTCCCCCACCCTCACTCACTTTCACTGGGCTGGGTTAGGGGGTTGGGGTGCAGGTGGGTGAGGGCTCCGTCTGGGGTGCAGGCCCTGGGGTGGGTCCAGGGATGAGGGGTTTGGGGTCCAGTCTGGGGGATGGAGCAGATGGATTTGGAATGTGGGAGGAGGCTGCAGGTTGAGGCAGGTGTGTGGGGTGGGGGTTCGGGCTCTCGGGTGGGGCTGGGGATGAGGGGTTCAGGGTGTGGGAGGGGGCTCTGGGCTGGGGCAGAGGGTTGGGGGGCAGGAGGGGGGTGAGGGCTCTGGCTGGGTGTGCAGGCTCTGGGTTGGGGCCAGGGATGAGGGGTTTGGGATGCAGGAGGGGCCCTGGGTTTGGGGGGGCTCAGGACTGGGGCAAGAGGTTGGGGATTGGGGTTGGGGTGCTTGCTTACCTCTGGTGACTCCCGGTCAGTGGCACAGCAGGGGACTAAGGCAGGCTTCCTGCTTGTCCTGACTCCATGCTGCGCCCTGGAAGCAACCAGCAGCAGGTCTGGCTCCTAAGCGGAGGCACCGCAGGCAGCTCTGTGTGCTGCTCTTGCCCGCAAGCACCGCCCCCGCAGCTCCCATTGGCCGTGGTTCTGGCCGATAGAAGTGTGGAGCCAGTGCTCGGGGTGGGGGAAGCATGCGGAGCCCCATGCCCCCCCTACCTAGGAGCCAGACCTGCTAGCTGCTTCTGGGGCGCAGCGCAGAGCCAGGACAGGCAGGGACTTACCTGCCTTAGCTCCACAGCACCGCCAACCGGACTTTTAACGGCCCGGTCGGTGGTGCTGACCGGAGCTGCCAGGGTCCCTTTTTGACCGGATGTTCCGGTCACAAACTGGACACCTGGTCACCCTACCTCCCTGCTGTTGGTGTGTGGAGACCATTGCCTGCCATGCTGACCAATACTGTCTCATGGTTTCCTTGTGCTCCCCATCCATCTCTATCTATCTGTTGTCTCTTCTCTTATACTTAGATGTTATGCTCTTTGGGGCAGACACTATCTTTTTGTTCTATGTTTGTACAGTGCCTAGCACAGTGGGGTCCTGGTCTGCGACTAGGGCAACCTGGCACTACAATATTATTATTATTTTAGTATTTATCTTGGCCTAATTGACTCATTCTTCAGCACCCCCCCACCTCCATTGGCACCTTCATCAGGCAGCCAAGTTTCCCATCTGGATGTTCTGTGCCTGTGCAATGGGTTGTAACTGCTGGTGCGACCATCCCACGGCAAGATTCAGGGGTCCTGCTAAACAGACCCACCTCTCTGCCAGGGAAACACCAGGTTGTGATAATGTGATATTCCCGGAAAAGTACAGCATCTTCCTCTTATCTTTGGACATGCCGTATTTCTTCATGAGGTCAATATGTTACCAGTGTTACCGAACTAGGCTAAAGGCAAGGGATACCCCTATGGTGCGAGAAAGCCTTTTGTCTCTATAAAGAGTCGTGCCGCATGTCTGGGATTTCCTCAGACAAAACCGGGCACAGGAAATGACATCAGGTGTGGAATCTCCATCAGTTATTGATGGGCTGGGAACCAGGGAGTGAGGGGGGGACGGGAAGGGAGAGAGATATTTGAGCATCTGATGGAGGACAAGCTGCCATCTCAGCAGGAGCGTGACTTCCTTTTATCTTAATCGTGCAGGAAAAACTGCATGAGAAAGCAAAAGCAGAACTTTTCTGCAACCCAGAGACAGCACCTGAGCCCACTCCAGCCTGGGGAAATAGTATTTGTGTTGCCTTTTTTGTCTCATTTTCTACTGGAAACCGTAGCATCTCTCTGCCTTACAGGAGTAGCCTGTGCTCTTCAAAGGGGCCCAGCTCCCACAAACTTTCACCACTGAAATTCACAGCCTTAAAGAGGAACCAGACTTGGACTGCTCTTGGGGGGAGGGATAGCTCAGTGGTTTGAGCACTGGCCTGCTAAACCCAGGGTTGTGAGTTCAATCCTTGAGGGGGCCATTTAGGGATTTGGGGCAAAAATTGGGGATTGGCCCTGCTTTGAGCAGGGGGTTGGACTAGATGACCTCCTGAGGTCCCTTCCAATCCTGATATTCTATGATTCTTGGTGCATGTGTCAGTCAAAGGAAGCGAACCTCGCTGTCCGACGTGTCGGGCTCATCGGAATCCTGCTTCACAGACTCTGCATCGTCTTCCGCTAGGGAAACAGAAGGGGAAGGTTAACTGATCGGCTTTGGCAGTAACAATTCCTAGCCCCCTCACAGACATCACACAGAACCACAGTCACAGCTCCGGTCACTGAGACATCAAAACGAACGATATTTCAAAATGAAAAGGCAAGAAATGCTGGCACAACTCAGAGACCAGGGGCCAAGCTCACCAGTACTCTCCGGCTGCCCAGTGCCACACAGCAGCCATAAATACTGGCCAGGAAAGCTGGATTTATGGCTGCCTTGCATTGCTGGAGTAGAACCAAGTAACTGGAGCGTACTGGTGAGTCTGGCCCAGAGCTGAGCTAAGCAAAAGTCTGACCCAGTAATAAACTGGGTTCTAAAGCAAAGTCACCACAGCGTACATGCTGCTGAGTTTTTAGCAGGAGGCCCAAGTCCCAAGTGTGTGTGGTTTGGTGGCATAGGGGGACTGATGTTCAGAATACCAATATAAAAGAAATGACTGTGGGGAACACAATTTACAGTAAACTTCCATCAATTGCACCCTGCTGTATCTATGTAGCAATCCCTCACTGAAATCAATAGCCATGTCTAGATTGGGAAGAGAAGTTGTGTGATTTTTAAATACAACCTATCTTCCTAGGCTAGACAGGGCCAATGAGAATTTTGCTTGTGTACGGACTGCAGGATCAGAGCCAGAATGAACCAGAGCAGATGTTCCAAATGGTTTCAAAACAATTCCTGCAATGGACAAACTGCAAAACTGAATGAAATCTCCACTGTAGTGAGTCTGTTCTGTGAAAAAAAACAAAACTGACTTCACTGCAAAAGGATTCCATTGTATATTGGGCCAGATGTTACAAAATTCAGGCATGTAATTGCATACACCAAATGCACACCTAATGTATGCATACAATTACTGGGATTGCAGCTAACCAGGACATGCAAATGACCAAATCTAGTTGTTTGGGAGCACAATTACCCAATCGGCACTCACAATGGCAGATTTATGGAGGTATAAAGGTCAGTTACTCACTGAAATCCAGTAGGAGCTGGGCACCTAAACTGCCCTTGGTGCCTAACCCCTAACTTCTAAGGTACATCTTACTGCTGTTTGGAGGGGAGAGTGGCTGCTGGCAACAAAGGGCCACAATTTAATTAATTGTTAATTACATTGTTAATTAAAAGGTCAAAAGAGTGAAATGCCTGCAAGCTGCATGGAAACTATTTAAAAACACCATAATAGAGGCTCAAACTAAATGTATTCCCCAAATAAAATAATAATAAAAAAATAATAAATCATAATAATTAATAATAAAAAAAACCAGTTCACCTGGTCCATCCCCAGTGCCTACTAAAGTATTTCATATAAACAGGATTTCCCCCCCCCCCCACCATTTTTGTGATGAGTATAGTTGTAGCTGATGGCTCCGTATTCCATTCCCAATGTTCCCCAAAGCATTCATTCCCCCATTTGATAAGCAGCTATTTATCTTCATTGCTGGTCCAGATCATAGATCCAGTTCTGGTAGCACAAAGACACTGGAAAATTGAAAGCTCTAGGGCACTTCATGGGGGAATCCTTGAATGACTTTGAGCCACTGCATGGCTCCTATGCCACTTACCCTTCTGGCCCCTGGTATAGAGACATGCCTATTGGAAAGGGAGCATAGCCAGGGCATCTGTGCATGCTGGGTGTGATTCCTGGCTGCAGGAACAGCCTTTGGGGGTCTGTTGATGACTGACACAAAGAACAGCAGTCCTGAGGCTTCTCTGTTTTATGCCATGGAGCTGCCGATATTCGACACCTTTGACAATCAGGCCACTTCCATTTAGGTACCTAGATATGAATTGAGGAGTCTCACGTTGAGACATGCAGGTCTGAAAACTGTAGACTTGAGGAGCGGTTTTCTGAGGCATAAATGGGAGTTAAGCATCCAACTCCGCTGACTGCCATGGGAGTTTGGTGCCCAGGTGACCTTTGTGCCTTTGAAAGTCTTCCTCTTGGAATTTACAATAAAAAATTTAAAACAATTGCCTCATATTGCATGCATGTTTAGGAAGCCCTGTCCATAGACTTTCCAGTGCTAAGGAGATCAGCACACCAGACTCAAAACACTGTCTGCTCCTGCCTTCTCAAATGTTGCTTTTCCTTGGGGCTTTTTACCTGTTTGAGCACCTGGTTCTCGCTTCTGTGCCCTAGGAGACACTCTCACCCTAATCTCTGAATCTGTTGCAGGATCATATGATGGTAGCTTGCCAGCGGGTTGTCCTTGTGGAGAAGAGACCTGTAACACATGGCAATAGCTGTATTAGTTACAAACCGATGGGAAGAACTGCCAATGCCTTTATTGCTAGAGATGTTGCCTTCTCCTAAGGTGGTGAAAAAAAACTTGTGCCCCACTCCAGCCTGGCAATGAGTATAACTGCAAAGATGCACATCTCCCCCTGGACACATCAGAGAAGGGTTTCTGTGTATTTGTGGGACATTGCCACAGAACCAGATGTCCCCTACACACAGATTCAGCAGGGATAGTGGCAGTCTCTCGATGCACCTTAATCCTAACCCGGAGGAATAAACCCCTGAGGCTTAGAGGGTAGTTACTTGCCATGGTCCATTCAGTCCTGGGTTTCCTCTGAGACTGAGAGCAAGGATGCTGATCAGTGCTCGTTGTGGTTGTCGTTTTGCAATGTGAAAATCTGTCCACTAGGGACAGGACTGGCACCACCGACCTGTTTCACACGCTGTGGGCCACAGTAAGAGCCATCAGGTCAGAACTTTCAGCAATGGTGCTGATGCTCATTTTAAACTGCGATCAGCCCAGCAAGCTGGCTGCTGACCACCGCCTCCCTGCAGAGGAAAAACGGATGCCAGTGCAAGATGTACTCACCGAAGGTGCCGCAAGGGCCTCTTGCTCTGTGGCACTGAACTGCTCGGTCTCATTGCCGATTTGCAGCGGTTTGGCCACAGCGAGCTGGCTGCAGGCTAGGTGGGAGTTCTCACGCTCTGCTCTTGGCAGCATGCTGGAGCTCTGGCCTGTCTGAAGCGTGGGGCTTTCTGGACAGATTGGACTTGGACTGTCAGCCTCACGCTGTTTGGAGGATTTGTGCCAGCTGGCAGGTTTCAGGTTTTCATTCCTTCTGCCATAATCTGACAGGTCCAGAGGTGTGTCCAGGAGACATTCTCTTGCTGCCTCTGCCTCCTCCCTTTGCTCCACATTGTCCCTGTTTATCCAAACAACTTTCCCTTCTCCAGGTTTCTCCAGGTACGACCTCTCTTCTTTGCACCCCATGGTCGCACTCAGCTGCGGGGAAAGGGGCCTTTCCTCAGGAGCAGCTGGAACTGGAGTTGCATTTTGGTCGCCTTCTGTCCTGGTCCTGAATCCCTGCTGATGCTCTTGTGCCAGGAGATACTGGAGCCTCTCTCTGTGCTTAAGAAATGGAAGCCTCCCCTCCAAATGCTGGTCCCGCACGTACACCACAGCTCCAGGGAGTTCTAAAATGGCGGCCTGATCTTCCCATTCCTCCTGCAGCCTCGTTCTGTCTTCAGCCTCTCTGGCCTGTAGCAAGTGGCTTGGCAAACTATTGTCCCTATCTGCAGAAGCGCTGTTACTCCTGAGTCCAAACTGGTGCAGAGAGAAATGTTTGTTAAGGAGGCAGAGCTGCTCCTGCCTGGTGGTCAGCTGTAGAGTTCCATAGGACGAAGTGGCTTTGTGGGAATCTGGTTTGTTTGTTCTTAAGCAACTAAATGAAACAAACAAAAATCATCAAACACATCAAAGGCAAGTTTCCAGGTGGGTCACCTCACTATCACAGTGTCTGTTTTTAGCACCTGGTTTCCATGTGCTGCCACTGATTGGCCAAATACGCTGCTGATGTAAACTTGCATAGCTCTGTTGAAATCAATGGAGCTCTGGCAGTTTACACTAGCAGAAAATGGATACGTTGGAGCAAAGTTTGCATGCCCACTTTTGCACACATACAATAGGTCACCCACATAGTGATTACATCTGTGCAAAATCTGCATTTGGGTGTGCAAAGCAAGTAGCTGGGTGCACAACTACGCTGTCTGCATGTCTGCAAAAATGGGTGTGCGCCTACTGGCTGTAGATGGGCCAATCAGTTGTGCACTAAAGCTTGTGTGATGGCCACCATCTTGTCTGCCACACCAAAGACTGAAATAGGGACCTCCAGAAACAAGCGGCTCCAGCTTGAGCTAAAAAGCCAGGTCTCTCTAGCTGGCTCAGAACCTCTATGGACAAAACACAGGGGGACCTCTAACACCAGGGGGTTACAGAGACACGAGCAAGTGGAGCCTGAAAATGCAGTCCAGTTGAAGATAGAGCTCTAGGCTGCCAAAACCTGACAGTTTTACATTGCTGATAGAGTCTTTCCTCCTTCCTTCAACATACTCACTTGTAGAGTTTTACAGCCACATTTAAAGAGACCTGAGCAATGGGTGAACTGTGCAAACTGTGTTCAGAAAACCCTGCTATATAAATTGAGTCCTTGCTTGTGACCATTCCTTGGCATTTGGCGGTGCCTGGCTTCACAGAGAACGCATCCAAGCAAGGCGTTTGCTGGGGGGAACTTATAGTCTCTGAATGAGTCTGTAGGTCTCACTCAGACCTAATTGCCACTAAAGTTAATGGGAAGTGAGGAGCTCAGATGCTACTGTGATGAGCGCCACAGAAAAGCCAGTTGGATTAGATAAGGAGCAGTGGGAATCTCTGCCCAGTGTTCATATCAAACATTTTTTTCTTTATGTGGAGATCTCTGCAATTCTCAGTGCTGGCCAATTGCAGAAGGTCAGAGATACTCTGACAGACTGTTTTCTAGGGGCCTGATTCTCCTCTCATTTGCCCTGCTGTAGATCAGGAGTAAACTTGTTAAGGTTGATGGAACAACAACAACATAGCATAAGAACCAGGTTCCTGGTGTTTTCTGCCTGGGATAGTTGCAGAAAATAGTGGGAATCTCAAGAAAAAGTCTGTTCTTGTGAGATTTCCAGCCTGGTTTGCTGGAGTTACGAGGTTTGGAGGTCTTATCCAAGCCTAAGCTCCAAAATTTGTGAGGATTGGATCTTCCTGGTTCAAAGACCATGGTGGGGCTTATGTTCTGGCTGGAAGAAGTGGCTTGTGATGGAGAGAGAGAAGCAAAAAGAAAACCCAACAGTAACACAACAGCTGCTTGATACAAAGCCCTGGAAGTCAATGAGAATTCTTCCATTGATTTCAGTGGGCTCTGGATCAGGCCCAAGGAGACTATGATGTTGGAGATATATCAGTACCGAGACGATGCTACTCACGCCTCATGGCTGGGGCTGCGCTCACGCTCCAGGAACAGTGAGGTTTTTCTTGCTGGTGGTGACGTTGCTCTCCTGGCAGAGATTTTTTCAGGGAGGCATGGTCTGGAGCCAGGTCTCACCAAAGCGATGGTTCCATGCAGCTGGTTAGCTATCCTCTGGGAAGTCTAAAGGCAGAGGAGAAAAGTTTGCATGTCCAGGGCTATTGGGCTTAAAGCTCAGCTTGGTCTAAAGGGCTCTCAGAAATGATCCCCAGGTGAAAGAAGCCTAGCTGACTAGAGAACAATGACAGCAGAAAACCCTGCTTAGTAGTGGTTTTTGTTAGTGAGGCTACATTTTGTCTTATATCCATTTACATTCAAGGGGTGATAAAAATGAGTTGCTAAGTTTCCAGTGAACAGCTGAATGCTTCTTCAATACGGTGTTGGAATTTTAAATAATAATCAGCCATGCATTTCCCCAAGAAGGCTCCAATCCAATGCAGCATCATATTTTTCAGCAAGTCCTAATTTATTCCTTATTTTCCAGCTACACTGATTTACAGAGTCATGTAACTTGTCTAAGGTTAAGCCAAGAGTCAGTGGCTTAGCCAAGATCGGTCAGTTTCCCAGTCCTTTGGTCAAACTATTAGACCCTATTTGCATGAGTTTACAGAGTCCATTTGCTTCACTGGCTTATTTCCAGGGGAGGCTCCTATTCTGCGGCCAGTACAGAATAATCTTTCTGCTGTTGTAAAAAGGCTCTGAATAAGCCCTTACTCAACATTTTTGCCTACCCACTTTCCGATGACACCAGCCTCTACTGTTTATCTTCATTAACTACTCTCACAGCCCGCCTGCAGCCTCACCAAAACCCCCTTCACTTGCTGTTTCATATTTATATGGAGTTCAGATCACTGGATCCAGTGCCAGTATTAAGCACGTGTGTGTCTGAGTTCCCACCATGAGACCCAGTGCTATGGCCCCTGAGCTATGGGGGCATGACGTCTGGCACTCCATCCCACTCTGGATCCCTCAGCTGAAATGCACTTTCAGTTTCAAAGGGGTGGAAAGTTAGGAAAGGTACAAGCTCAAAACAGACAGTCGCAGGGATTCCCCATCTCTCTGAAAATATCCCACAGGATAAGGCTGTATCCAAATGTGGGCCTGTGCAATACCCCTATGGTTCAGTCCTAAGAGATTTCTCCAACTACCTATTTAAAAGGGGAGTCAGTGTGATTTGAAGAGGAATGAATGCTGTCACAGCATAATGACCAACTGCTGCTAGGCAAGTTCTGAGGCTCCTAGGGAATATAAATGTGAAAGCAAAGCTGGGACGTTGACTTTATCAGCAGGAGACACAATAGGAGATTTGTTCTCTTTCCAGTTCTGCCAGTGATGACCTTGGCAAGTCACTTCACCCCATGTGCCTCCATTTCATTCCTTGTCCCATCCCTTTCACAGCTTATCCAGCATCAGGTCCCCACGGGAATGATGCCCGACTTGACGAGGACAGCCTGACAGTGCTAAATATCCGCAGGGAACTCTTACCATTTCCAGAGCATGTGCTTCTTGGAGAACAGCACTTGAAGACATCCTACTGCCCAGAGAATGTCTCTGTCCTGCAGACTTCTCTGAAAACAAAGGCAATAGCCAGTCATTGCAAAAGCTGTGCAGAGTTCCGTTGCGGCTGCTCTACGGTTTTTCCATCTGCACGTGGCGCTGTAATGCAGCAGCCAAAAAAGTCTGGTCAACCAGTCTGATAACCTGGATATCAATCAGCAGATCGCAGCTACAAAAAGCTGGCAGGGCACCAAGTGCTTCCTAAGGAAGATTTCTATCTCTTTGGAGCCAAATTTTCTGTCAGACTCAAGCCAGCCTCTGAATGTGTATGCTCTATTGCATGTGCAATTGACAATGGGGGCAGGGGAGGGGGAAGGAACCAAATGCACGAACAGGTGCTTTGTGTGTGTAAATCAGTGGCCTGGTTTGTTGTGCAAAAGGCTGCTTGCACATTAATGGGAGTGTGCCCGGTACGGGGGGTGGGGGGGAGTACAATCAGCGGCATGTGTAACAGTGGGCATGTGAATAGGGAGGCGAATGCTGAAAAGGGAAGCCTTTTGTCTCTCTTTTGATTCCAGATGGAGCCCTAGGGGCTCTCTGCAAGGAGGCTGCCAGGAATAAAGGGAAAAGACTCGCACTTCCCACACATCATCTGTGATGGATGACACTGGATCACCTCAGGGGAATATTTTCCACTAAAGCACTGCAGCTCATGTATTATTTCCATGCAATCCAGATATTATGCTCTAGATTGATGTCCATCCTGGGGTTTTGATGACTTCGGCTCTTGCTCCCATTTGATCTAATCAGAATCCTTTGCCAGAATAACTCACTGCTGCAGCCCAGTCATTGGTCCCTACACCCCCTATACTGGAGCCAGCAGTATATACCTTCTCCCAGCTGTTGGCCAGGCTGTTCATGATACCCTTCTTCTGCTTCTCTGCTAGTTGCTTTGTCTGTGCTGAGTTTCCGGCTTACTGGGGAGAGTAAAGCCAATGGTGAGTCCGGGATGGAGCTGCTTTCTCTGGGGAGGGCTCTTTGGTGCTTTGTTCTGTCACTGTTGCAGTGAAAAGGAAACAAATGAATGGAAAAAGAAATGAAATGGGAACCACAAGTTTAAAGGCTGCCCTGGTGTGAGCTCTGAGCGCCGGTGTTTCGTCTTAACGGAATGTGCAGCAACTCAAAAGCCCTGGGAAACAAGGTGATGGGGCTTCCTGAGCGCTCACGGAAACATTTTCTTCCGTTTCAGCTCATCACAACTGAATTGGACGCCAAGGTTTGCTCTGAACCAATACACCATCCTGGGCCACCCAGAGTGGAGGGCAAAATGGGCAGTTTGCCCCAGGCCGTCTGTTTGAGAGAGCTCCCAAAGTGATGGAGGAGTGGCCAGGCACCCGAAAACCCCTGTGCAGCCCTGACACCTTCTCAAAGCAGAACTCAGTCGAAGCAGCTGAGTTTCCTCTTAGTCTGCTATGCAAAATTTCACGGGAAGCCATGACATTGGTGTGAATTCAATGCAGACCAACGACTGGCCCATATGCTCTGAAAGTTCTGTGACAAACTTGGTAACTCTGGCAGGGGTTTCAGTTTAGCCATATAAGGCCCCAACGCAGGGAGGTTTTGCAACAAACTTTTGCACAGCTCTAGTTCAGTAAGTCAAGCTAGTTCCAGGTCTAGAAACCTCTGCAGTCATTTGAGAGATGCTAGATACGAGAATTTGTGTTAAACTGAGGAAACGTTTGGGTTCCAAAGCAAGCATGTTTCTCTACTGATCTCTTTGTGATAATTTCTATGGACTTTAAACCCCTAAGGAATGAGCTGATTTGTATATGTTGGCTAACCTGACATGTTACTTGGGTTTCACCAAAGTGCTCTGCTAGGTTACTACTTATAGCAAACATCCTCTCCCCTCCTAATCCCTCTTGATTCTCTTTCTCACAGTTCATTTTCCCATGTGAAATGTGATCCATTCCCTGCAGATCCACGTTAATGGATCAGCATTCTGCTTTTGCCCAATGTCCCAATGGCTTTGCCAAGAGGTGTTAGATCTAGATAGGTGTCTCTACAGATTTACTGAGTGCGTGAACGGTGATGAAGCTGGTGATAATAAAAACCAAGAGTTAAATCCTGCCCCCATTGAACTCAATGACAAAACTCCCATTTCACATCAGTGGGGCCAGAATTTCACCCCACACAATTAGTATGTAGCAGAAGTGCACTATGTGTAACGAGTGCCATTTAGTCCTCACATCTCAGAGACAAGGGGTTCAGCATACACTTGCAGTCAGAGTAGGGGTTCTCTCTCCCATTCACTAGTGGGGCAATCACTATTTAGTCAAAGAACCAGACTAAAGGGGAGCCAGGGTCAGGAAACTCCCTGAACTTTCCATGATCTCCCTCCCCATTTCACTCCATGACATCACCAGTGCCAAGCACCAATCCTGCCTGGTTCCAATGAGGCTGAAGATGAAGGGGCCTCTATTATATGCAGGTGGACTGATGGGTGAGGGAAGGAACCAGAAGCTCATACTAGGAAGTTGGAATAAAAACAATGATGAAGACTGTACAGGCATCTCCACTCCCTTGGCCAGGAGGTTCTCATGCTGGGCTGGTTCAACCGTGACCAGGAGAGTGCCAGGGTCCCCGGGGAACCACCTGGCCAGCCCTACACCACCCAATGAATGAAACCCAGAACAGAGCTTACTCCAGGCTTCGTAGCCTCTTCAGTTCTTCCTTCAGGTTTTTATTTTCCTCCTTCAGCCTGTTCATTTCATTAGCTGCAGAGAGAGACAGTGAGTGCAGCAGGTTAGGGATCAGACATGGATTTAGCTGGGCAAGATGCTGGGAGATGAATGCTGCCCTGCGGAGACAGCCTTGGATGGGCAGGATTATGATGAGCATTTAAAAAACCCCAACGGATTCCAAATAGAGGTGCCAGCTTTACAACAAGGCACAGATCGGCCATGACTGCAGGGCAGTTGGTGAAATCGCTCCTGCCACCCGCCATCGAAATTTTAACCCCTCCAGAGATGAAATGCCAGGTTCTCTGCAGCTGAAGTGGCTCAGAAGGGCCAGTGCGCAAGTTCTCAGCATCCTTCCAACAAGGCCTCTTCAAAACGCTGTTTAAGGTCAAGCGCTTGCAGATTTTTTCCTCCCCATTAGAAATGTGCATAGCGAGCATTCCAGCACCCTGTGGCAAAGGTGGGAATTTCTACCTTAAATACCGAGCAACATGAACTTCCCTGCTCTACTAGACCTGGCTGTTCATTGCCCTCCGTCTCCCCCTACTGGAGCATTACAAGAGACAGAGACTAAAATGCTGGTGTCTGCCTTCGGGTACACATTATTATCCACACGTTGATGTCACAGCTGGGAGTCATAACTCTTGAAGGCAGCATGCCCTCTGAGAATGGCCTTAGAGCATCCGTCAGTGAGTCTGGCTCTATAATGTCTCTCCTGCAAGCATCATCTTCAGGAGATGATCCTTCCAGGAACGGGCAGTAACTAGGAAATGCAGGTTGAACCCTATTAGTAAACAGCATCTCCTCTCCATCAGAGCACCTGATACCCCCCAGGAGCTGACCCTCATACTGATGGCACCCTTCACTGTAAAGTACAGGTACCTGCCTCTTTGCAATGGTAGTTAAGGCATGTGCTTGCTGTGTAACGTGGGTATGAAAGTATGTGAAGTATGATAAGGAATTCCTCGGAGTTTACTCTGGGTGGGTCTTTGGGATGAGAACTTAAAACAGAGACCTGCTTTGTTTACCAGGACATTAAGAGCCAGATTTCCAAAGGAGTCTCAACTCCCTTTCCCTCTCCCAAAGAACTCTGGGATCTTTAGGGTGAAAAGTGCTTCTTCTGATTGCTACAAGCCAAGTGGCAATGAAGGGTAGAGGGGACAGACAGCTACAGTGCAAAGGAGATATATGACCAACCAGTGCCTGGCTTTTACACCTCTGTGTGAAAGTGACACTTGAGGTACAGGGTGCGAGGAAGATCAAACTCATAATGAAGAAATAAACACCAGTTGCTGACACTGTTCTATTTCTTCCAAAGGCAAAGCAAAACAAAATACCAAAATCCCCAGGGATAGTCAGAGACAGAGAGAAAAATACCCTTGGCTTGTGCAGTGCTCAGGTGCTGCCAAAGACTCAGGAGAAGATTAATCGTACGTGTTCCTTGATTTTCCTTTACCAGTGCAGAGCTGCTGCTGTATATTTCCTGTGTATTGTCCAGAGTGTTGCTTCTACCTTGCCAAATGGATCTTTTTATAAGTGGCTGACGTTGCCCGGCCCATATGCACATGCTGTAGCAAAGTCCTGTGTTGCAATCTCTCGGGTAAAATCTCTAGTGTTTATAGGAAATGTTGATTTTCCTAGGCCCAGATGTTCAGATCTGCACCCCCCGACATGTGCCCATTGGACATGTGCCCCCAGGATTGCACATACGATTGTGCCCGAATGATCAGCAGACACTTAAGGTGCAAAAGTGCAAAATGCCAGCAGGGCAAAGCTGAAGGTCTATTTAGCCGCTATACTTACTGAGGATGAAGATGTGCTGGAGACTCTGGAAATGAGAGTTCTCATACTCATTCTGCTTCTTCTTGGCGAGCTCCTGGGCAACCATGCATCTGTCACAGAGACCTGCTCTCAGCCTTAACAAAAAACCCCAGAGCCAAGAAGCTAAGTTATCCATACATGGCTATACAAGTAAATGAAACCAAACCCCACCTGCACTTGGGAGGCAGATCTACAGCATCAGGATAAGGTCGAAATCTGGCATTCATTACACCATGACAGTGACATGCTGGGCAAAAATCCATTTCTACTTTAGTGAGCTTTTGGACACAGCGTGTAGAGATACACAATTCTTCCCTATGGCAATCAGGTGGAGATATGAATTTTCAAAGCTGATAGTAACACAAGTGAAAGAAGTTTCGATAAACCCCATGGCCCAGATTCTGCTCTTGGTTACACAGGATCATAGAAATATAGGGCTGAAAGGACCTCAAAAGATCATCTAGTCCATCCCCCTGTGCTGAGTCAGGAACAAGTAAACCTAGACCATCTCTGACAGGTGTTTGTCCAACTTGTTCTTATAAACCACCAGTGAGGGGGATTCCACAACCTCCCTTGGAAGCCTATTCCAGCACTTAACTACTTTAGTTAAAAAGTTTTCCCTAATATCTATCCTAAATCTCCCTTGCTGTAGAGTAAGCCCATTACTTAGGAACATAAGAACAGCCATACCGGGTCAGAGCAATGGGCCATCTAGCCCAGTATCCTGTCTTCTGTCAGTGGCTGGTGCCAGATGCTTCAGAGGGAACAGAACAGGGAATTATCAAGTGATCCATCCCCTGTCACTCAGTCCCACCTCCTGGCAGTCAGAGGTTTAGGGACACTGATAGTAATGGGTTGCTTCCCTGACCATCTTGGCTAATAGCCTTTGACGGACCTAACCTCCATGAACTTATTTAATTCTTTTGTGAACCCAGTTATACTTTTGGCCTTCACAACATTCCCTGGCAACGAGTTCCACAGGTTGACTGCGCATTGTGTGAAGAAGTATTTCCTTATGTTTGTTTTAAATCTGCTGCCTATTAATTTCATTAGATGACCCTGGTTTGTGTTTTATATGAAGGGGTAAATAACACTTCCTTATTCACTTTTCCTACACCATTCATGATTTCATAGGCCTCTATCATATCCCTGTATCATATCCCTAGTCATCTCTTGTCTAACCTGAAGAGTCCCCGTCTTTTTAATCTCTCATATGGAAATTGTTCTATACCCCTAGTCATTTTTGTTGCTCTTCTCTGTACTTTTGTCCAGTTCTAATATATCTTTTTTTGAGAGAGGCAACCAGAACTGCACGCAGTAGTCAAAGTGTGGGCATACCGCGGATTTATTAGCTATCTTCCAGTGATCTGGTACAGAGGCTGATTTAACCAATAGGCTACATACCACAGATAGTTCTGCAATTTCATATTTGAGTTCTTTCAGAACTCTTCGGTGAATACCATCTGGTCATGGTGACTTATTACTTCTTGGCCTACCTTCAGCAGACATGAAGAACAATTGATCACTGTTGTCCTTATAACAGCCCTTAACATATTTGAAGCCCCCCTTCAGTCAAGACTAAACATACCCCCTTTTTTTAACCTTTCCCTATAAGTCAGGTTTTCTAAACCCTTTTATCATTTTTGTTGCTTTCCTCTAGATTCTCTCCAATTTGTCAAATGTGACACCCAAAGCTGGACAGCGTAGTCCAGCTGAGGTCTCACCAATGTCAAGAAGAGTGGGACAATTACCTCCTGTGTATTACACATGGCACGCCTGTTAATCACATCACTGCAAATGCAACAACTCCCTTAATTTCAATGGATTTACTGCATTTACACTGGTGTAACTGAGAGCAGAGTCTGGCCCGATGGGTTCTCAATTTGCTAACACTAGTTAGTGAGAAAAAAAGGTTTCTGTGCTATATTCCACTTATTGCAAAGACACTGAAAAGCAAGCTCTGTGTAGGCATGTGTACTATTGGACACAAAACAGCATTAGGTGTCCCAATCAATCAATCAATCAATGAAACACCTCTTACCTGTTTTCTAACACTTTTACATTTTCTTTAAGGACCTTCTGCTGTTCCCTTAGCTGGTGGTTTTTAGCAAACAGCTCTTCAATTCTCTGTGCATCTCTAATTCAGGAGAGAGCATGGGACAAAACAAGAAGGTCATTGGATTTGCCCCAAGTATCTGCTGCTTTCTTCTCAATGTACTGTCAGCAGGCAGGATTTATACACTAGCCCAGTCATGCCACTCACACTATTTCTATTACTAAACTACTGTTGCTTTGTGTAGCAGTAAGTGTATTGGATGGATGAGGTTATAAATATATTAAATGCTGGCACCAGAGCAATTTGATGGAAGGTTAACAATTCCCATTAGATAAACAGGATGGAACACAAAAGGGTACAGACTCCTCTGAGCTCAAAAATGGATGAACCAGAAGGGCACTGATGACAGACTCTTAACAACAGGGGATGGCATCTGACTCAAAGCCCAGGGATACATGATGAAAACTTCAGTAGGATAGAGGTCTTGGATACCACTGCTTTGTCTGTCACTTCCATGTATTTAGGCTTGGAAGGAATAGATTTTTATTGGTGAATGCTGATAAATGTCAATTTCACTGTACACACAAACCAATGAAAAAATATTTCCATTGACAATAATCAAAATTTACAGATAGGCAAGGTAAAAAAATTCCTCTTGAGAATATATTATAATTTTATTTAAGACTATTTACGTTGCATATTTTGGCATGTGATGTTGACAATTTGTGTTTTTTGAATATCGTCTACAGTCATAAAATCATTATTGTCTGACACTCCCCTCATAATTTCCTGCAATTGTGAAAGTTTAAATTGGTACAAATCAGAAAAAAATGCTTAAAACCATAATTCTTCACAACTTTAAAATTTAAATTGATAAAAATAAAAGAAATGCTTAAAGTAAACCTTGATATTATCCATCAAAATTATTTAAAAAAATCGAATACAGCCCAGCCTATATATATTGTATTACAACAACACCAACCCCGTACCCCCAACCCAAACCTATGCGTGCACCTTAAGGTTACAAAGTCACATACTTAAAAGTTAGGAAATGTCAGACTTGGAGTAGGGTGGGAGAAGAATATCTCTGGCTTAATCTGATTGGATGTGTTGCGAAGAGTATTTAAACTCTTATGCCACACCAGGGCAGGAGGCTCAGAAGAGGACTTTTATGTGCCCCACAGTATCCACAAAGTCTTGATCAATTCTGAGTGGACAGCTTGGTAAGTCTGAACTGCCCCTGCTAGGTGGGTGATTCAAGACCTTTCCAGGGTAAGGACATTGCTGATTGCTTTACAGATTAAATTAAAAGAAGACAGTGAGTTTGCTTTCCGGCTTGCCTTTTTGTTCCAGTTTGTGGGTTTTTAACAGATGTTAAGGGTGCCAACAGCCTAGGGCAGATGCCTTCAATGTTATGAGTAAATAGTTTCAGAGTAACAGCCATGTTAGTCTGTATTCGCAAAAAGAAAAGGAGTACTTGTGGCACCTTAGAGACTAACCAATTTATTTGAGCATAAGCTTTCGTGAGCTACAGCTCACATCCGATGAAGTGAGCTGTAGCTCACGAAAGCTTATGCTCAGATAAATTGGTTAGTCTCTAAGGTGCCACAAGTACTCCTTTTCTTTTTGAGTAAATAGTGCAGCACTTCCCCATCCCTCCAACAGAACTTTACCACCACAGCCTGGAGTAGAGAACCAAACTTGCTTTACTCACCGACACTTCTCTGTTGTCAGCTCTGTTAGCTTTGTTTGCAGTCCTGGAATAATTAATGAAGGCTCAGGAGATGGGTATTTATTGCAAATTACGTGACAGTTCAGAAACAGAATGTACTATCATAACTTTTAGCAGACCATGGCAACTTAAAAGGAAACTGTTAGTTTAAAAATCTCATTTCTGAAAAACAAGGTTCCCTGCCCATGTTGTTAGTTTATTTCCTTTTCACCATTTACTATTTTTGCATTCCCCTCTGCTGGGACGATGAAAGCAGTCTAGTGAGTTTTACTTTTATTTCTAGTTAGTTACAAAACCTAATTCTCACTAGAGCTGGGCAAAATATTTTCAGTGCAGAGTAAAAAAAAAAAAAATTGCATTTTTCAGGTCACTGAATTCTGGGTTGAATTTGGCAAATAGTTTTGGCCAAAAAAATTGTTTACGAACAAAACAAAACATTTAGATGTTTCCTTTAGAAATTTAGCTATATTTATGTATTAAAACAAAACAAAACAGGGCAATAAACACTCCAAAATGAAACCAAATGAAAATCGGAAAAAAATCATTTTGTTTCATTTTCTTTTTTTGTTTCATTTTGGATGCTTTTCACTCTGAACCGATTTTTTTGTTTGGCTGCTGACCCAAAAAATCAGTGGTTCACTCAGCTCTAGTTCTCATGCTAGCACAATTCTGCACGCTTTGGTTGCAAACCATGTTGGCAATATTTATAGCCCAACTAGTATTCTTTCCCTCAATTGAACTGCAGACAATTATACAATATCTAAATTTGGGGTCTGAGTTGCTTAAGAGTATCCTTTAAAACAGTGGTTCTCAACCAAGGGTACATGTACCCCTGGAGGTACGCAGACGTCTTTCAGATGTACATCAACTTATACAGATATTTGCCTAGTTTTTTACAACAGGCTACATAAATAGCACTAGCGAAGTCAGTACAAAGGAAAATTTAGTACAGACGACTTGTTTATAGTGCTCCATATAGTGTACGCTGACATGTAAGTACAATATTTATATTCCAATTGCTTTATTTTATAATTATATGGTAAAAATGAGAAGTCAGCAATTTTTCAGTAACAGCATGCTGTGAAACTTTTGTATTTTTATGTCTGATTTTGTAAGCAAGGAGTTTTTAAGTGAGGTGAAACTTGGAGGTATGCAAGACAAATCAGACTCCTGAAAGGGGAACAGTAGTCTGGAGAGGTGGAGAGGTTTAAAACATCACAGGGTGTAGAATTACAGAGGGTGAGACTGTATTTATAACCCAGGATAGTGTAAAATATAACACATGGGTTGACAACCTTCGGCATGCGGCCCATCAGCTTTCTGCAGCTCCCACTGGCCAGGAACGGCGAACTGTGGCCACTGGGAGCTCCGGGGGGCTGTGCCTGTGGACAGTCAATGTAAACAAAATGTCTCGCGGCCCGCTAGCAGATTACCCTGATGGGCCGCGTGCCGAAGGTTGCAGACCCCTGATATAACAGTTTTATCCAGAAAGTTGATGCTGGAAATGCCTTTATACCTGGAGAATGGGAAGTAGTAGCATGCATTTTCTTTCCTTAATGGCCTGGCTTCTAATAATGTACAAGTTGTTAATGCTTTAAAGAAACAAACTATCCATCCTCACTCTAAATTTTACTGTAACAAAGACTTCTCACCCCTGCTAATTCTGAGCTATCTTCAGGATGGATTTTTGCTTCTTTCCTCTTCCTCTTTGATCATTTACTATTCAAATGAGTGTCCAATGACTGCCTCACCTGAAGTCAGATATCAGTGCCCTAATAGGTAAATTACTTCCCATTTACACTCTCCTGCCAACTCCTTATTTATTACCCTTATTATTATTGTTATCCTAGACCAGTTTGATGGCCCAGCTGATAACATCTAGTGCTTCCAACATAGGACATTCAGACAACACAGACCACAAAGCAGGAGGGGGATAGGAGTAGGATCCTCAGTGCTGTGTTTTGCTTGGGTGGGAGTATTTTAGGAAAGATTCATTCTGCACTGCTTTGAGCACCCCCCTCTCACCTCCCAAATGGCTGGTGAGGGAAGTATAATTGCATCATACCATGTTGAAAGGACTCCAGAGGACAGGGAAATCAGACAGCATAAAAATAACAGTCACCATGAGTTTCTTTTTGTGGTATGAAGTGTTGCTGATTTCCACAGTAAACCTTATGTTCTGTAAGGCTCCCAGGGCTCCATCTGGTACACTTGTCATCCAGGCTATTTTAGTAGTGCTTAGATATTGGCACCAAACCCCCAAGGTGCTCAGATTTGCATCCGGAAACATCGAAACCCTAGAGTTTCCTGAAGACCAAGTGGCGTGGCACCCACACCACCAGCCTCTTCGTTTTCTAGAGGCCCATGATCTGATCCTGCCTCTGTGCCTCCCACTGACTCCGAGAAATAACACTTCAGCTGAGCTGTGGGTTCCTTTCCCAGGCTCTCTAATTGGCAGACACACCTCCCCAGCTCAGGTTAATTGGAGCTAAACAGAAGGATTTTCACTCTTAGCTTTAGAAAAGAAATTGACTTTTGCCTCTCTACAGCAATGATCCCGAGTTTCTTCTTACCTAGGACCTCTTTCTCATGGATTTCCTTGAGCTTATTCAAGAAGTCTGCAAAACTTTCTGTGGCCATGTTCAGGGTCTTCCCACATGCCTTGGGGGTATGTGAATCTTCTGCTTCCCATTCAAAGTTGTTGGTTTTCTTATTGTTCAGTTCTTAGCCCAAAACAAAAACCACACAATAAGACAATTAGTAGCGTCCCATCAATATCTTAAGTTTCATGTTTTTGCCAAGGTTTAAAAACATGACAAGCATCTAAGCTATCCAAATGAAGAAAGCAAACTCGTTTACTCAACCATTAAAAAAAATAGCAAGTACATTCAGAGTCAGATTTTCAAAGCCTGCGTTCCCTTTTTGTGCCCACAGTTAGTTCGGGGGTACAAATAATGGCAGGCACAAATTTTGCACCACAACTTGCACTCACAGATGCTCTAGAGGACATTAAAATGTCCCCGTACCTGACTGCATCTGCAAACTGGGGACTTTCAGCACTGAAATGACATGACTTCTACCACCGCAATTAGTTGCTGCCATAAAACTGGACTGGGAATTATTTGTAACAGCTAAGTTATGGCTTGGAAAGGGAGACCTACTTAAGGCTCAGCTAAAAATCAGGTCCTTTTTCTACAGGTAGAGCCGATCAATTTGTGTTGTCCTGTAAGTGAGTTGGCTGAGAGAGGGTAGGCAGCTGTCTGTGGAAAGGAGTGATGGGCCCTGCATGCATTTATGTGGGTACCATGTTTAGCATGCCCATGATATTACTGCTGATTGAAGAACCAGAATCCGAAGAAAGTAACGATAGCAGACTATCTCATCACCTGCCCTGAAGGGATCTGAAATGCTGCCCGCTCACTTATCTCCTGCCTGCGGGGTGAAGCAGACATGGACAGTCAATACAACTGCTGCTTTGCTTTACTATGTCATCTTCCATGCGGGGCTCTTGGAACTGCCTGAGAGACGTTAATGAATTCAGCCTCCTAACACCCCTATAAGATAGGGAGCGAAGAGTTATCAGCCCATTTTACAGACAGGCAAAGAGAGACTAAGTGAACTGCCCCAGGTCACATAGCAAGCCTGGAAGGTAGAGACAGCATCAGCTTGAGTTCTAGTTAATTAAAAAACATGAATTAAAAAGCAGTTTCCTCTTCACCTGCCCCTCAGTAGTTGTGGTTTTACACCCACATTAAAGAGGAGGACGGTCCATTGGCTGGAGCACTAACCTGGCAACTGGGAGACAAAGATTCATTTCTCTGCTCCACCACAGCCTCTGAACCCCTCCGTGCTTCAGGTCCCTGTCTGTAAAATGGGGATAATCCTTCCCTGCCTTACAGGGTGTCGGGAGGATAAATACCTTACAGATTGCGAGCTGACCCTCTCTCCTTACGGGGTCCCAGAGCCTGGGCTCCAAGCCCAAATGTCTACACTACAATTTTATAACACTCTCCCCGTCCGAACCCTGCAAGCTAGAGTCAGCTCACACGAGCCAGCCGCAGGTGTTTCATTGCAGTGTAGACAGGCCCCTTCTGGCCCCTCCCTCGGGGCACTGTTCATAACTCAAACTCACCACATAACCCAAACCAAAGCTATTCTCCTGACCCAAACAGGCAGCAAGGGCCCAGAGGCCTTGCCCTTTGCACAACTCCCCAGAAAATGCACATACCCTTTCTTTAAATCCCTGCTGAATCACGTGACAGGCCGGTAGCCCAGCTCTTTCCTGGCTGTCCTACTCTGTCACAGACCCATGGGGAGAGGGGAAAATGACTTGATATACCGGGGCAAGTAAAACTCATTAGACACCGGATGTTGTCAGGTCCATAAAATAAACAAATAACCCAGAAGAAAAATGTTATTTACTCTAGCCTCAGCGGTCATAATCGTTGGAAGTTACTGGCAACTATATTTGGTTAAAACTTTTAAGATAAGAATAATTTAAAAGTTGACAAATATTTAATCACTGAAGATATTTATGTTGGCATAAACTCTCTCTCCCATTACCCAACCCACAAGTGCGTATAAAATATAGAGCACTGAAATACAGTAGTTACGTGCACCACTTCCCTCTGCTGGATGGGATCAGTACTGATCAGTTAAGTTTGTTGTAAGACCTGTGTATCTAGCAGCTAATGGAGATTCCCCTTTAGCTGAAGCAGGAGTCACATTCTAGCCCTGCTGTAGCTGGGATGTTTTGGCTGACCATGATATGCCGCCTAAAAACAACTATAGAATTCCCAGGTAGCCAAGGATTTATTCAGTATCCTCCATGATTTGTGAAACTGACAAAATGAACTTTATGAAAGGAAAGATGACACAGGCTTTTGTTGTGTGAGCATTCAGATTACCACAAAGGTTCATATTCTCTTTGCTGAAAATCTCAGTGGAGTCTTGATACACCTATGTTAATTCCCATGCAGAATAAAATGAACACAGCAAGTAGGAATGCAGCCATTAACAGAGCGTAAAGTAGTGAAATTAAATATTAGAGAGTGAAAGAGAATACAGATCCATCAATATTTCTGAAAAGAAAGACATTAAAATAGACTATAAGTGATCATTTTTCTTTAGCAGCCTTCAGTATTTTGTACCCACTCTTTTCACGCACATCGAATTGATCTCATCAGTGACTACACATTAGAGCTACCTGTTTTGCATGTACAGTTGTCTGCATTCATAAAACAGGTGTGTCCCCTAAACAGCTACATATGCAAAACATGGGCACGCAAAATAGCAGTGAGAGTTTGAAAAGGTGTCTGTAAAGGGCCTGATTTTCAAGAAATGAGGACTGCGGTTGTGAGCACAAATGACATGTTTAATTTGCATGCATTTACCATGCTGACACATGCAAAATGGGAACCTGCACGTGCAACTGACCAATTAGATGTATAGTTGGTCACGGTAATTGTAACCACAGATTAGACCAGAGGTGGGCAACCTGCGGCCCACAGGCTGCACGCGGCCAGTCAGGGTAATCTGCTGGCAGGCCCCAAGATGGTTTGTTTACATTGACCGTCAGTAGGCACAGTTGCCCGCAGCTCCCATTGGCAAGGAATGGCGAACAGCAGCCACTGGGAGCTGTGGGTGGCTGTGCCTGCGGATGGTCAATGTAAACAAACCGTCTCGCAGCCCACCAGCGGATTATTCTGACGGGCCGCAGGTTGCCCACCACTGGATTAGACACTAAACTGCATACCTAAGCTCTTTGAATGCTAGTTTCCAAATGTCTCATTTGCTCTATAAGCAGCAGGGAACACACTGTCTTGGGGGAAAATGCTTTAAAAAGATCATTTGCATTTGCAACCACTTCCCAAAGGCAATAAATAACCCACCACCTGAAGCCCAGTTATCCAGGTGTGCCTGCCCCTCTTTGCGGGTGTAACACACACAAGGTGTGTGTGGAGCCAGCCTAAACACACACCTTGCTGCGTGTTGCAGCTCACATAGCTAACATATTTATTTGGAATTAATAACCACAAAACAGAATTAGGAACAGATGTGTTAGAAGCTAGTTAAACCTAAATAACATGTATTAATAATGAGCCCTTGTAACATGAATTACCTCATGAAAGCCTCTATTAAATGATATCAGCAGAAGTTACAGCCGTGTGTCCAAGGGCACAACTGGATCCTTCATTTTAAAGTGTGAGCAAAACTTCCTGAGCTGCCTGTGTGGAAAAGCAGCATGGGCTAGGAAACAGAGCAGGGGTGGAAAAAAAAACAAAAAAACCCAGGAGTCCTTGTGGCACCTTAGAGACTAACAAATTTATTTGGGCATAAGCTTTCGTGGGCTAAAATCATTAAAAAAATCATTTTGATTTTGAGCAATGACCATGTTTTACAGTTTAAATAAATGAAAGGAATTTTTTTTAAAAAAGTTGTAAGCTTATGTCCAAATAAATTTGTTAGTCTCTAAGGTGCCACAAGTCCTCCTTGTTTTTTTTTGCTGATACAGACTAACACGGCTGCCGCTCTGAGAGCAGGGGTGGTAGCCAGAGACACCTGAGAAGAACTGGGTGAATTTTTGCAACTGAAACTTTTCTTTCAGCAAATGATGCAGATTCAGTGACAAAGAAATGGTTTGAGAATTTGTGACTATTTCGCTGAATTTTCCATTATGAAAAACCTGCCTCCCAGCCTCACCCCCAAAATATCTGGAAAAAAAATCAAAATGTTTCATGTTGACTTTTTCAAAACACAACGTTCAACTGAGTCAAAACAACTTTTTTAAAAAAAATTCCTTTCATTTTACTTAAACTGTAAAACATGTTCACTGCTCAAAATCAAAATGATTTTTTTTTACTTTTTCGATTTGTTGAAAATTTTCCTTTTCAGTTTGACCCCAAACAATTTCCCCCAATTTTTTAGACTTTCCAGAGACTGAAAAATCCATTATTTGCCAAACTGTATCCTGAGCACTACGCCCAACCCTTCTTCTGAGTCACAGGATAGCCTTGGAAAGTCTCTCCATATATTCCCCGCATTGGGATAATGTGACTAACCCCTACCTGCTTCCTCAGGACTGGAATAATGAATTCTTGGTTGTAAAATGCTTTGAAGAGCTAAAGGGCTAAGTGCTATTAATTATTATTATTTCATTTATAAAATGATTAACTGCAGTGCAGGCAAGGCCTGGAATATCCTGCTCAGGAAGCGTTTGCTGTTGGGGACAGAGTAGGGAAAGACCATGTGAATTCCAGTTCCTTCCCATTCCTCAGGTCCTGGCAGACGGATCTGTGCAGCGTCACGGCTTCCACTGCATCTGAAGCATGAGGTTATAAGTACAACAGGACAGCTTGTTTGCTACACATCACTGCTTGTGCAAACAATGGGAGTTGCATGGGACTCCTGCATCAAGAGTGGCGCCAAGGGAAATAATGGTTTGTCCCAACCCCTCTCCCCGTGTGCTTTCAATGGGTCCACCTATCAATGTTTTGATCCATTATTTTGGAAGGGGAAAAAAATGTGGCAACAGCCATATGGTTGTAAACAGATCAAGTTCCTAGAACTAGTCTGCATCCGATGAACTGAGCTGTAGCTCACGAAAGCTTATGCTCAAATAAATTGGTTAGTCTCTAAGGTGCCACAAGTACTCCTTTTCTTTTTAGAACCAGTCTGATAACTTTATGGAGCACAGAGTCAGGGATCTGGAGTATTTTAGGCCTGGCAATGCCTCATGTTAAAATGGTAAAGTCAGCCTTGGATGTGGGAAGAATGAAGTGAGTGATAATGAACAACCAGGTATTCAGCTATCCCTGACACCCGTGTGGGTTGGGTTAAGTGCTTTCAAGAACCTGAGGAATGTGTCTTACTGATCTGGGTCTGTGTGCTGCACTTTCACATGTTTGTGTGGAGTGTGGACAACAGCCCACCAGATGGACACTCTCCCATCTGCCCTCAACCCCCCACAGCTCTGCCAGTGCAGCTGAGGCCCGGGCTGCATCCTAGGACTGCATCCATGCCAACTAGGGACTGGAATGATACCATCACACTCATTTGCACTTGTAACCTGAATAGGGACTTGATTCCAGGCCTTCAGATGTGAAGAGTTACCCCATGATCCCATTTCTACTTCAAGAGCCCTCCCCTTTATGATGCACGACACAATCAGAGCTCTATGTCCATTTTGGTTTTGGGAATGTGGTAATCTCGTGTTAAACAAACCCGATGAGGGACTCTTTGATTTTCCCTTTTATAGAAATCTACCATGATGACTAAAGTAGGAAATGAAAGATAGACTCAGAATAATAGAAATATAGGGCTGAAAGGGATCTCAAGGAGTCATCTAATCCAGCCCCCCATGCTGAGGGTGGGCCAGGTATACCTAGACTATCCTTGAGAGGTGCTTGTCCAACCTGTTCTTAAAAACCTTCAATGATGTGAATTCCAAAGAGCTTAACTATCTTTACAGTTAGAAAGCTTGTCCTAATATCTAACTTAAATATCCCTTGATGCAGTTTAAGCCCATTGCTTCTTGTCCTAGTGGACACGGAGAACAATTGATCACTGTCCTCTTTATAACAGCCCTTAACATATTTGAAGACTGTTATCGGGTCCCGCCCTCAGTTTTCTTTTCTCAAGACTAAACATGCCCAGTTTTTTTTTTACCCTTTCCTCATGGGTCAGGGTTTCTAAATTTTGTAGTATTTGTTTTAGTCTCTTCTGGATTCTTTCCAATATGTCCACGCCTTTCTTAAAGTGTGTCACTAGTACTAGACTCAGGACAAACTCCTGCAGGATTTAACTATGTCCCCCCAGTCTGACAGTGAACTATTGATAACTGCCCCTTGAGTAAGGTCTTTCAACCGGTTGTGTACCCACTTTATAGTTATTTCATCTAGATGAATTTCTCCAGTATTCTTATGTGAATGACATGTGGGACTATGTCAAAAGCCTTACTAAAATCAAGATATATCACATCCACTGCTTGCACCTACCTACTGGGCCAGTAACCTTGTCAAAGAAGGAAACTTGTTTGGTTTGGCATGGTTTGTTCTTGACAAATCCACAATGCTTAATTTGTAATGAAAGTGGTGCCGGGGCTCAAGTAATTAGATCCCGGGGCTCAAGCAATTTTTTTACTTTCATAACTGAGGCAGCAAGCCCAGAGGTGCTGGGGCTATGAACTGCCAAGCCTATAGGTGCCAGAAGTCCTGGCACAAATTAAGCATTGCAAATCCATGTTGGCTCATACTATTAGCCTCTAGGTGTTTACAAATTGATTGTTTAATCATTTGTTCCAGTATCGTTCCAGGTATCGATGTTAGGCTGACTAGTCTATAATTCCCCGGGTCCACTTTGTTCCTCCTTTTAAAGTTTTGTACTATGTTGGCCCTTCTCGGGTCTTCTGGGACCCAACCTGCCCTTCATAAGTTCCCAAAGATAATTGCTAATGGCTCTGAGATTGCTTCAGTTAGGTCCTTAAGTACCCTATGGTGAATTTCATCAAGCCCTGCTGACTTGAATGCATCTAACTTATTCTTTAACCTGTTGAAGATGTTGCATGACTCCCAAAAGACATCAGTGTACTTAGATCACTGGCCAGTATGTGTTATACCAGTCTGCTACAGTTCCCAGCTGGGGATTCAGGCCCCGATCTGCAAGGGGCCTAACTCCTATTGATTGTAATGGGAGTTAGGGGCCTAAATACATTTTAGGATCTGGACCTTTAGCTCAAGTTGTAAAGGCTCCTCCTGTTAACTCAAAGGTCCCTAGTGATGACCAAGATAACAGTTGCTACATGTACACCCCACTCCCTTCTTCTAGAGAATCCAAGCCAGTGCCTGCTTTTTGTAATGACTAGCATAGTTTGCCTGAGACTCTGGGTCACACCTGGAGCTGATGCTGTTGCACCGTGGTTGGATTTGGCCTGCAGGCTCTGAAGAACAAGTCCTTAAGCACCTTCAGGCTCTCCTGGAAAACACAGGCATCCCTACTTGTTGAGCTCATCCGCTTTGCTTTCTTTTCCCTTCACCGTAGACTGACTGTGATGTCATGCCCAGAACCCCTCTCCCCCACAGACTCCCCATTCCTTTGACACCTGCATAAGCTCCTCCATTTTCTCCACGCATTGGCTTTGCAGTTCGGGAGAATTTATTGAGGGAGATGAATTGATGAAGACCAGACCACAAAGGACCTGAGTATTAGGTTCACTCCTCCAAACAATGATTTCATTTATAGCCTCGAGCCTTCTTTAGAACTGTCACTTTAATATATACCAGTCCACCCTTCAACATAGTGCTGGAGTGGGAGCCTTTTGAAGCGCTGTCGAAGCGGAACCGGTCATATTCACAATGACGGGGCACTTGCTAAACACATCCTCAGTGTTGGAAGCGAGCTCATTGTTTCGAAGATGGAACCCTGCCCTTACCCCTCTAGGCTGTCTCCATAACTGCAGCCAGGTTCAGAAAAGCTACGCCCGAGGAAAGCTAGAGCCGCTCGAGGGAGCATCTCTCGGGGCAGAGGCGCCTGGCTGGATGCGGTAGCAGTGTGGGAGCGCAGTGACGTTAGATAGATCAGAGAGTGTGAATTTTCTGGCTCACCAGGTGAGTTTTCCATCTGGCCTTTGCCGACAGTGCAACCAAAACACCATCTTAGGGGCATCCATGGAACAATGTTTCACTGCCATGCCTGCTGCTCTCTGCACCTTCACTTCCCATGCGCTTAATAATGTTCTCTGGAACCTGGCTTTGGGTCCTTATTTACCTCCCAGGAAAGAAAGATGCAAGTCCTCCCATTGTGCGGCCCTGGTGGGAGGAGCCCCACTCACTTCAGTGGGACCCCCTGAAGGAGTAAGCACTGCTCAGCGTGAGCAAGGGTTGCAGAACCAAGATCCGGGAGAAATCTTAGCCGCAATGAGCTCAATGCGAGTTTTGCCACTGACTTCAATGGAGTGAGGATTTCACTTCCAGGGGTTGCCTTGCCTTTCCTAGGGTCTACCACCATGTAGCCTCTCTCTGTGTCACACACACATTGCTTTGTGTGGGGGACACTTCAAAGTTACACCTATACTCCTGGCTGGAGAGAGGAGTTAGGATCTTCTTGAAGCCACATGGTTTTCTCATCTTCTTCCTCTGAACTCTTGGAGCCAAATTCAACCCTGATGTAAGTGGGTAGAATGGCTTTCAAGTCCCTAGTGTTTATTTGCTTGTCTTAACTTCTTCCTATCTCCAAGCACATCCCTAATGGGAAAGCTGGTAGGTTTCTGTAGACATTGCTCTAATAGAAGAATCTAATAGAGAATGAGATAATTTCTATTGGTTTTTGACCCATCCTATAGAATTCTATAGCAGACATATTATTCGCTAATAAATTCTACAGGATGGGTCAATAGACCAATAGGAAAGTTCCCCCTTTCTGTTCAATTCTATAGGACTTTTCCGTAGACTCTAGCTTACAACCAGTACTCCACTTAAAGGCACAGCCACCTCTTCAAAGCATTCATATTCACCAAGTTCCACAAGTCCTGACACAGATGCACGCTTTGCCTTTTAATCTTTTACCAAATTTTGAAAGACAGGGGCCCAATTGTTGCTCCCTCCCCACCCCCCGACCTGTGCTTCCAGCTACAAACCTTACACATGCTCAAGTAAATCAGGTAATTCTGCTCTTAACTACCCACTGTCATGCACAATTACCACATTTGTGGACGTCCTCTGGACAGCTGCCTTTGACACCATAACACTGAGTGGTTTCCGGTTCCCTGGTGATTTTCCCAGCCTGTCATTAATTTTAATGGCAGTGTCAGTCTCATTCAGAGGGAGCAGCCGGACCCTATGGGAATCTGCAGGAGGGCAGGACTTCCATGAAGCTCAGGTTGCAGATTATGCCAGTGGCAAGAACTCCACCCAGAGCAGTGTTTGCTTTCAAAAGGAAGCGCCTAGCTGAATACGCTGAAGTATTTAAAACACAAATGAACTTGAAGTTTGCAGGGCTTGGAGGCTTTCGCACTGTGGGATGCAGCGGCTTTACCATCAGCAGTTCTCCGGTGTCAGAACAGATTTACATAATACGCATGCAGAGGCCTTCTGACATATGATTCCTAGACAGGAACTACTCTCGCTAGTCAGACTTTCATTTCTTGGCTCCCCCTACCTGATCTTCCTCTAATTTTAGAGCTCTAAATTGGATTTGTACTGAGAGAGGCTGGAGGATCAGTCACGGAGGGCCAGGGCCAGCAGGAGTACTTTGTAGTCCAGAGTGAGACTGTTTTGCTTTTCTGATGCACTGTACCCTCTGCAGCTTTGCTGGGCGTTTATTTTATCTATTTATTTTATTTATCTATTTATTGTTGCAACAGACTTAAGGCGGCACAGAGTGCCCGCAAATGGTGCTCCTGGCTTGCACTCCACAAGCTATTTTCCTACGCTGGTGTTGCAAAGGCCCAGGGACGTTGCAAAGGCCCAGGGAAGTTGCAAAGAGGAACTCAGCAGCTGCGATATGAAGAGGCATGTGGCTTGCCTATGCCTACCCTGGGAGCAGGATTCTTTGTGGTGCAAAATGCTGCCAGGCACAATATAGCAGGGCTGTCATCCGACTTGGTGGGTTGGAATGATGGTGGGAATGGGTGCTTGAGGGGTGGGGCCGGGCGGAGCAGTGTAGAACAGGCCCTGGGTTTGTTTGCACCCGTGTAGCATCACCTTGGTGCTCCATCCATACAACTCCAGCCTGCAGATTCACCTCCCCCACGTAAAACGAGACTTGCGTCCATTTGCAACCTCTTCGCTAGGACTCTGCAGTGCTTGTGCAGTTACACCAGTGCTAAAAGCCCCTGTGCAGACAAACCGCTGCTTCGGTGCCTGGATCCAGGTCATAAATACATAAAAATGAGGTTGCTGTGTATCATCATGATTGCTTCAAAACAAGCGAAACTTGAATGGCAAGACGGTTAGTTTACAGCAGGGCTGCCCAGAACAGCAGGCTTTGGCAGAGTCGCTGCTCCTATTTCTTTAGATTCAGTATTTTAGTGCAAGCGAAAACCGAAAGCAAATCCAGCTAGAGAAAGCTGAGGTTTCAAGTCCCAGCCTGCACGTCCACTGATTTACTTCAATCCTGTGACATCTGTTTTGCCATAATACATCAATGGAAACCATTATAAAAAAAAAAAAGGCACCCTAGGGTTCGGGATTGCCCATGTATATTGCTTTGGTTTGTTTTGACCACCGTGGAAAATGTCCAAATCTATATTTCCCTTGCTATGCTAGCCCTTCCCCCCGTCCTGGGCATGATCAGCCACTGAGGGGGATAAGACCCTTTACTGTTCAATAGGTTCACCTTATCCCTGCTCCAATATAGCAGTGCAGGGCAGTTTCTCATGTATCCTCATCACAGGCCTCACTTTGGGCCCAATCCCGCAGCTTTACACAGTTAAATAGTCATGGAGCTGTAGGATCTGACTCTTTATGCCAAATCACAGCCAAAGCATTTGTAACACCGACAGACCCCAGTCATCGGTGGGGCAGGATCGAACCAGGGACCTTTGGAGCTAAATACATGAGCCTCTACTGCAGTGGTCACCAACCGGTCGATCGCAACTGACTGGTCGATCCTAGAGGATCTCACCGTCGATCGCGATCTCTGGTGGTACAGCGTGACTGCCGCTAAGGCAGACTCCCTACCCTTGCCCCAGGCCGCTCCCAGAAGCGGTCAGTGCAGCCCTGGGATTGGGGGAGGCAGTGGTCTTCCTCTGCACACTGCTTTTGCCTGCAAGCACCACCCCCGCAGCTCCCATTGGCTGGGAGAGCTGCAGGGGTGGTGCTTGCAGAGAAGGGCAGCACGCGGAGCCACGTGCCCCCTGCCCCTCCCCAGGGGCCGCAGGAGAGTGTTGGCCCCTTCCGGGAGTGGTGTGGGGCCGGGGTAGGCAGGGAGCCTGCCTTAGCCTTACTCTGCTTAATATTAATATATTAAGCTTTGTTCTTCTATATCTGGGGATAACAACCTACCCTCCAAACATTAATTAATTAGGCCTCAATCCTTTGTGAAGTTGGTAGGGAACTGTTGTTACCCACATTTTATAGGGGGGTAAACTGAGGAGCACAAAGATTAAGGGACAAGACTAAGGCCACAGAGAGAGGCAAGAGCAGAGCCAGGAACAGAATTCAGAACACCTGACTCACACACCTATGTTCTAACCCTTAGCTACAGTCCCTCCCCTTAACCAACTCTCTCTGTTTTGGAAATCAGGTTGAAAATAACCTGGAAAGGCTTTTAATAAGTTTGATAACAATGCACATTACAGTATCAGTCAATATACACTCTATTGTCTTATCAAGGTAACCCTATTCAGTCATCAGTGAGAGATTTTAAATTTTTGGTGCAGAAGAATATTCCACTGCCCTCTCTTGGATAGAACGGCTCAGCTCAGTGCCATAGACCCCGCACTGCTAACAACTAATGGAGATTCTCCTTCAGCTCAAGTGGCAGTGGCCTGTGTTTTTGGACAAGATGGCTGTCATGGTCTAGGGAGGAGTTTGATACTCGCTGAAGGGTTTGCCTGTTCCAAGTTTGTTTCAGCCTCTTTTAAAATATCATTTCTAAAGGCCACATGTTCATAACCAGATACAGGCAAAAGTACTTGTGCACCAGTTAAACTCCGTATTTCCATGCCTGGCTATTGGAAGACCAAGAATCCTCTTGCATTCCTGATCCCACATATGCATGCCAGTTCATGTATGCAAATAGGGCTTATGTGGGGGGAGGAGTGCATGAACATTTTGGAAGAGGAAACCTTTGCATGTTACTTTGACGATTTGGCTCTAGCCCTCATTTTGCTTAGCTCTCTTTTAGCCCACAAAATTTATGCACTGTGGCTAATTGAATTGTGGGTAGCCAAGTTACCTGCACTTTGAAATTCTTGGTTGGCACTTTAGAGCTGATAGGTGGGTGGTTGAATGGCAGGCATTAAAAATGTGTCTTGCAAATTTGGCAAGCACAGCTAGGAACAATGGTCTCCATAGGGCTCAAAAATGCAATTCCCTCCTCATTCCAGCTCTTACTCTGCTCCCCACATGTCTTATTCCACAAACGATGCCTGGGCTTGTACAATTAAGGAAGAATAAAGCTTTTTGTCACAAGAATGAATTGTATCTGTGCTGTTATAAACTAGCAACTTCTGTTGCTGCTGAGTAATGCCAGGTTCGTGCATCTTGAGTCTGGGTAGTGAACATGCAAATAAACAGAAAAAATTTCTGCCCATTGGGCACGACGCAGATAATGAAGTCCTTAACTGAACTGGGCTTTTGTCTGCAACATTATTTATAAGAATGGCGTGTGCTCCAGTGTTTCAGACTTACAAAGCAGAACCAAATATTTGGTACTCCCTTGCGCTGCCTGGCTAGCTTTCCCTACTGAAAAGATCCAAATTAAAGCGTCTTTTAAAAACAGGGAGGGTCACACTAAAGGTAGTCAGCAGCAGCTGGCATTGTTATTGTCAGGCAGGTGGAAATGAATGGAAGGATGTCCCGGTTTTCAACAAAACGACTCTTTTCTTGGAATTGATAGAAAGCATCTCCTAACAGGTTAATATTAGTCAGACTTTGCTCCTCTTTGCAGGTTGCCTGTCGGCTTCTTCTTGACTCTTAACAACCTTTGTGCCAGGCCTCAGATTTCTTAGGGCCAAGAATTAAGACAAGTGTTAAGGCAAAGAGAGACTAGCTGGATTGAACAAATTCATTCTGTCTGCCTAAAAAGATCTGAAGTTTCCCAAGCCCTGCAGATATTAAACCTGGAATGGATTATTTGTGAGTTGTCTCTCAAAGAGCACTAGCACCATCCTTATTCCCACACCTCCTTTTTCTGTGATCTTGTTGGCTCTTGAGCTAAGTAGGGTCAAGCCAGGGGAGCCTTGATTTGGGAAATCTCTCATCACGAACCAGGTGCTGCTGGAAGCAGGGTTGGTAATCTGGTGTGTGACATTCTGAGTCAGTACGGAGCCAGAGCTCCGGGCGCTGAGCTGCTAGAGGTATAACCCTTTAGATAAGAGGCTGTGTGGGGTGCCAGGGAGCCAGCTCCAGCTTCCTCATTCTTGGGCCAGTCTTGATGAACTTTAAAGCTGCTGCCAGGCAGCTTTATAGCCTGCCACTGGAATGAAGCCTAACCAGTGGAAGCCCTCTTCTGCCCCCGACACCTCCTCTACACCAGTAGCAGGAGGGCAGAGGAGCAAGATCTGGCTGCAGTGCAGATGCACCAGTGGAGGAGGGCATTTGCAGCTGGATTATAACCCCTTCGTGCCACCTCACAAAGAGCCCACCACACTGGCTAGAGCTGAAGTCTTTATGGTCAGGAAATATTTCCCTTTTCACAACGGCAAGGGTGATAAACCCCAGAGTCCTGGTCCAGTGCCATCTTGGGTCATTACATTCTGCCCCCATAAAATCCAACTGTCATTTCCAGTGACTAGTCCTCTTCACCTCAGTATAGCTTCATATTCACTCAACAACCCCCAAAACAGAATCATTTTGGTAAGTAATATTCCTACTGCGTAAGGGGGATAGAGGTTAGAATCTGGAAAAATACCCCATCATTCTTGCTCACAGAAGAAAGGGTAAGCAACAGCCCAATGCACCTCACTCCCCTTCACCCCCGCATGCTCGGATCGATCCGTTTCTTCTTATTGGTACAGCTACCAGAACTGCCCATCACCATGGCATCTAGGCTAGCATTCCCAGAGCGACAAGATAGCTGCTGATCAGAAGCCTCCTCTACGTCTTGCAAGTGCAAATGGCTAGCCAATATTTGGAAAGAGCTTTGACGACTTAAAGCACCCTATTGGCTTATTCATTATTTAAATAAACTCAGCACAAAAACCCTGCAATCCTTTTAGCTAGGCATTTATACTGGTCAGCAAAATCCAGAGAATAACTAGCTAGGAAAGTGTTCTCTCTTTTATGAACACACACATGTACTCTGCATTGCTGCCTGACACAGTACATTGCTGTCAGGCAGGGCTAGGTCAATGCTATCCTGGGTGAAGTATACTGTTTCCTTCAATACCATCCCCATCTCATCCCTGCTCTGGCCACCTCCCTGCCTCTCAGGGCTGCTCGCTCAGGTGGTTGTGTAATACATTGCTGTGATCTGCCCGAGATGCTCTGCATCAAAAAGCCTTCCCTTTCTCAGACCTCCTTGGGACTGTTTATTAGCTGCATGTTCCTTCAGGTTAATGGAATGTGATAGCATGAAGTGCAGAACAGGTCCACAGGGCCATAAAGAAGCCTTGTCGCCGAGCGCACCTACACAATACACATACCAGGGCACTCAAGCAGTTACTCATAGTAAGATTTGCTCGAGTCTCCAGTGTTGGGCAAGCTCTTATATTTTCATGCTTCCATCACGTTCACAGGATTCTTCGAATGTAAACAATTCAGTGTTCTGATTAATGCTTTTTGTTCTAAATGCAGCTTTCGGGTCATTCGTGAGGAGCGATGGCAGAATTTAGGGCCTGATCCTGCGAGGTATTAAGCACTGTCATGGACCTGCAGTCTAGTGGGTCAAACACGGGGCTGGGAGGAAAGATGTCTGAGTTCTATTTCCACCTCTGCCATTTACTCACTGTGTGATCTTGGGCAAGCCACTGAACCTCTCTGCGCCTCAGTTTCCCTCTCAACTGGATGGGAAGAAGAATACTTTTTGGCAGGGTGTAGTGAGAATGAGTGACTGTTTCTGAAAGTGCTTGATTGAAAGACACTAAGTATCCTTACTGTCTGTCCATTGCAGGGGCACATACAGCTACTGTTAAACAAGTTGGAGATTCTACTTCTTGTGGGTAAGATGGCTCACTTCTCTGGTTTAGAAAACAAAAGGCTTGATTTTGCATTTGTTGGAGCAGTAAGCCAGCCTGCAAACCGAAGTTACTACTACAAAGCTAATCTAGTCAGATGTTAAACTGAAGTTGTCCTAATGCACTGCATATTTGCTGACTGGTTAGAACATGTTCATCCCATTCCCTTTCTCACCAAATTTTAGGAGGCGAAGACATTTGTATTAGGCCATGTTTGAATAAGGCTTTAGGAGTCCAAATTTTCTCTTCCCCCATGTTCTGACCCAGTCCACCAGGCAAATTAAATTCCCTATTCAGCAAGATACTTTAGCACATGCCCATGGACATCACAGGGACAATTCACATGCTTACAGTTCGGCATGTGCTTAAATATCTTGCTGAATAGGTGCCTTAGCTGTGTCATTGACAGTGTGGTAAAAACAGCCATGCAATCCTATGGCTAGATGATACTGCAGACTGAAAACAAGCTGCTATACAAGAATAGGATTTGGGGGGTCATAGTGGATCACAAGCTAAATATGAGTCAACAGTGTAACACTGTTGCAAAAAAAGCAAACATCATTCTGGGATGTATTAGCAGGAGTGTATTAAAGAAGACATGAGACGTAATTCTTCCTTTCGACTCCACATTGATTAGGCCTCAGCTGGAGTATTGTGTCCAGTTCTGGGTGCCACATTTCAGGAAAGATGTGGAGAAACTGGAGAAAGTCCAGAGAAAAGCAGCAAAAGTTATTAAAGATCTAGAAAACATGACCTATGAGGAAAGATTGAAAAAACTGAGTTTGTTTAGTCTGGAGAAGAGAAGACTGAGAGGGGACATGATAACAGTTTTCAGAACTGTTAAGGTTGTTACAAGGAGAAGGGAGAAAAATTGTTCTCCTTAACTTCTGAGGGTAGGACAAGAAGCAATGGGCTTAAATTGCAGCAAGGGTGGTTTAGGTTGGACATTAAGAAAAACTTCCTGTCAGGGTGGTTAGGCACCAGAATAAATTGCCTAGGGAGGTTGTGGAATCTCCATCACTGGAAATTTTTAAGAACAGATTAGACAAACACCTGTCAGGGATGGTCTAGGTAATACTCTGTCCTGCCATGAGTGCAGGGGACTGGACTAGATGACCTCTCGAGGTGCCTTCCAGGCCTACGATTCTATGAATATCTCAACTCAAACTGGGAGAAAGAAGTGTGTCTGACACCATGGAAGGTGTGGGAGAACCTTCTTCCCACCACAGTCAACCAGCCCTAACAGTACATGTACCTCTCTAAGGTCCAATTCCTCCAGTGCTCCTCCTGGGGCAGTGAGATTTGAATGGGTCCTGGGAACAGATTATCTCTGCTAGCTAGTTTCCTTTTGGGACATTGTAATGACGTGCCCCCGTGCAAACCCCACAACCAAACATCCTCAGAGTTTCAGGGCTTTGGAATCCAGGTCTGCAGTTGGCAGTTTGAGCTCCTCTGTACACGATCCATGCTGGAAATTCAGTTGTTTCTCTTTCTAGGCATTAAATAGCTTTTCTGATGAAAAATTCACCATACCTCTACCCAGCCTAACAATAGCAGAGTGGATAATACAATACAGATGATGCTGAGAAGCGGGAATCTAATATCCTACCAATGATGAAAAGACATCTCTATGCTAAAGAAAATGACAAAGATTGTCTGACTATTACAACATTCATTTAAAAAGTGATTTCCCCAACTCCAACACATTCATTCTTTCTCCAGCACAGCTCTTTGATTTCCTCTCCTAGGAAGGATGGCAACTGATGGTTTATGCAAGGATTTGGGACTTCTGAAAAGTGTGAAAGAAAAGCTTTGCAAGAGCCACTACTATTGAGTCAGGTAGTCACTGAAGGAGTCCTCTGCTTGTGCCCTTCTAGCCAACTGCACAGAAGATAGCGGGCAGTCATCAATTTCTATGATGTCCCCCAAGGTTCAATCCTTGGTGTCCTCAGCCTATGAATTTTAATACCTTCTAGGGCTCCCATTAACAAGGCATCTCAGTAATGCCAAGATTTTCAAAACTAATAGGCCAGATTCTCCCTTCACTTACACCTGTTTTACCCCAGTGGAACTCCATTGATGTCAGTGGATTTACTGCTGATGATTTACACTGGCATAGGGAGGGCAGAATAAAGCCCTGTTAGTTTGCTTAAGGTATTTTCCCACCCATCTATGTGGGCTTCCATTTACTGCTGCCATGGCAAGTGAGTGCAGCTCACGCATTAAGGGGTGTGTCATAAACATACAGCTAAGGGTAGCATAAAATCCCTTCTTGACCTGTAAGGGGTTAAGAAGCTCAAATAACCTGGTTGGCACCTGACCAAAAGGACCAATAAGGGAAGAAGATCCTTTCAAATCTGTGGGGGGAGGTTTTGTTTTGTGTTTTCTTTTGTTGTTCTCTCTGGGACAGAGAGGGACGAGGGCAGGAAAAAACATCTCCTACAACCCTACCTGAAATAAGCATCCAAGTTTACAAAAATTGTAAGTAATAGCAAGGAAATGCATTAGCTTATCTTTTGTTTTAGCTTGTGAATTTTCCCTATGCTAAGAGGGAGGTTTATTCCTGTTTTTTTGTAACTTTAAGGTTTTGCCGAGAGGGGAATCCTCTGTGTTTTAAATCTACTACCCTGTAAAATTACCTTCCATCCTGATTTTACAGAGGTGCTTCTTTTACTTTTTTCTTTATAATAAAGTTCTGTTTTTAAGAACCTGATTGGTTTTTAGTGTCCTAAAAACCCAAGGGTCTGGTCTGTGCTCACCTTGTTTACCTATTTGGTTGGTATATTATTCTCAAGCCTCCCCAGGAAAGGGGGTGAAGGGGCTTGGGGGGATATTTTGGGGAAACAGGAACTCCAAGTGGTCCTTTTCCTGAATCTTTGTCTAACTCACTTGGTGGTGGCATCGATACCGTCCAAGGACAAGGAAGAATTTGTGCCTTGGGGAAGTTTTTAACCTAAGCTGGTAGAATTAAGTTTAGGGGGTCTTTCATGCGGGTCCCCACATCTGTACCCCAGAGTTCAGAGTGGGGAGGGAACCCTGACAGGGTGCCATTCTGAGAGGGATCTCTGCCAGGGCTTGATGTGCATGAACATAGTTATGCACTGTGGCTTCCCTGCCTGCCATGAATGCTCAATATAACATATGCTTTTAATGTTAAAAGACATCTTTTATGAATAGTGCCTGTCCATGTCCAGAGCCTCAATACACATTGCCTGTGGGACACACAGAGGGGTGTGAATTAATCTGAGCACAGGACTGGGAGCAGGAACCCCTGAACTTTACTCCCAGCTCTGACACTGGCTCCTTTGGGCAAATCAATTAACCTGCCTGCCTGAGTTTCTCCAGATGAGTATTAGGGATAATAATGCTTACCCTGCCGCACAGGGTGGATTGTGAAGAGTAATTTTATGGTACCAGAAAGCCTGTCTCCTCCTCTGCAGATGTAGAATGGCCTACAGTTATTTTATTTATAGGCACTTCTAGGGCACATATCACCACAATCCTGGCAGGGTTTCTTCAATCCTGCCAGTACACAGAATGGTGGGGAGAAGGCTATGGGAGAGTCTAGCCCACCTGGGCAAAACTGCCATGCATGACAGAGTGCACAGTGGACACCACCTCTACTAGAGCAGCAATTTCACTGGTGGTTTCCTTCTTCCTGCTGGGCGGGTGGGGGATGAGGAAAGGGCAGATCCCATCCATGCACCCCCACAGAAGCATCTTGCATAAAGCCCATTGTCTGCCCCTTGCACAGGAGTCCAGGTTTTGGACCCTAGCATTTGCAAAGCAATTATAAGCTCTAAAGTGCTATATAACTGCCCAGTGTTTTTACTGCCCCAATGAGCATTGTCCAGCAGACACACTGAGGGTGCTGGACCTGGCAGCAGGGAGATACCACACTGGGATGTGCTGAGGGTGTGGGAATCTCACAGCATTGTGAGCATGGGAAAGAAACCACAGCAATCTGATGTCCAGTTCTCTGTAGGGTAAAGGAGAGCAAACTCCTTTCTATCCAGGAACAAAGAGATGATTGATTTAGGGTGGGGAAGAGAGACAGGTAAGAAAACCCCAATGATCCAGCTTTAAGTTATTTGTTATCAAGTGCATTCATGGTTTGGTTTGGCGCAATACTTGAATCAGCTAAATACTTTCTGTAAAACTTGTTGGATTTAAAACAGTGCAAATGGAGCAATGGAAATGTGGCATTTAATAATGTCTAACTCTTCCATAGAGCACTTCATCCTTAGATCTCAAAGCTCTTTACAAAGGAAAGAAACAACATTGTCCCCCATTTTGCAGATGGGGAAACTGAGGCACACAGCATGGAAAGCGAGTTGCCCAAATTCAGTCAGAACTGTGAAAAGAATCTAGGCCTTGTGAGTCCCAACCCATTGCCCCATCCACTAGCCCACACTGCCTGCTGTGTTAAAACACTTCCGTAACAATTCCTGGCTGTGCAATGTTGTGAGCTGTCAGCGCTGTACAGAAAGGAAACAGAAAGGTGAGAGAGCAAGTTTTGTTTTCTTGGACCCTTCAAGCCACAAAAGCAAAAGTATTGCAAGAAAGCTGCCACCTTGGCCCTACAGAGAGCCACCCCATTGTGATTGCAGCACCCATGCTATTAAAGTCCACCCACTCCTCAAAGACCTCTGCGGTACAGCAGGGGAGTTGTGGATGGAGTGGACAATGACTCAGTGCCCACTGCAGCTGTTTAACATAGAATCCAGTAGACAACAGCTGTCCTTTGTTTTTTGTTTTTTTTTTTACACTTTTCCCATCCTGTCCCAGTTATTCCAGTGCCATTCTGCATGGGCTTCTCCAAAGGTCCCGACCCATATTTTCCAAACACTGGCATCCATGAACAAGCCTGTTAGTGTAGGTTGTAGCAGCCTGTTCAGATCCCTAACCCAGTGGCAAATCTGTTTATTTCAGTTTGATTTAGATTTGATTGACATGTTCTGAATTTGAAATTCCAGTGACATTTCACACCAAAATTTCAAACATAGTTTTGTGTGTGAAAATCTCCCTCTCCTTGCCCCTAATTTTTGACCAGCTGGAGCTCGATTTAGCAAAAGGACCAACATGGACAACCAAGACCAAAAACCAGAGAAATGGAATTACGACTCAATGTGGATCTCTGCTGGCTTGGTTAGCTCATGTGCTTTTCCAAGCTGTCTCCCTCTCCCTTTGCAGCAGGCAGTGAATCCAGCTGTTGCAGTAGAAATCCAACTTTCTCTAGATCTCCTACCAAAACTGGAAGGAGGGAAAAAACCCTTCTGGATTATAGCCCTGAATCCCTGAACAGCTCCACACATTCAGTTAAAGATTGAACAGGACCTGATACAAGGTACTGAGTGACAGGTCTATACTCCTGAGCGCGTAAGTGCTTTCCCTCCGCAACTCTTCCTCCATTGTGGGCACAAAACTAGTCAGCTCTTTCCCCGCTTGCTCTGTGACATTTCACGGGATGTCGTGGATAGATAAAGGTCACTCCATGCACAATGTTACTCACGCTGTGTTACTGCTCCTCTCTCTCTCTCTACTCCTCCGGCAGTCGTTTGTGTTAAGTCGTGGACAATCGCCAGTCATTTGGTACACGGGAGATAGACGGGAGCAGTGTGGGTGAACTTGCACAGACAATAAGCCATAATTTTTTCTTTTCGGACCAACTTGCTCTACTGGTTTACGTTTCTTTAACCCAGCAGCAGAAAGGCGGCACCGCTTAATCAAAGCTGTCAAACAGGTTCTGCTATAATACAAAAAAGTGGCAAGACCAGTTTGTTATGAACTCAGATAGAGATTTGATTGTTTTCCCATAATTATAGTTCAACTTGTGCTCTTGGTTGAACTCAGTCGTGTTAACAAACTGGCCCACTGAAATAATGCATCTGCGTATTTTTTTCTTCTTTTTACATAAGGTAGCTGTTTCAGAGAGAAAGCACAACGGCATCCTGTTTAATCCTTCTACTCACATTCAGTTGGTACAAGCTGCTTAAAAGGCCGCTGACTCCACCGTTCTGTGCACATTAGGGATTTTTGGGGGAAAATTATTATTGTTACAATAGAACCACGCAGCCCCAGTTGTGATGGGGGGCCCATTGTGCTAAGAGAGACAGTCATTGTACCAGAGAGCTTACAATCTACACAGAAAAGATAGACAAAAGGTGTGGGGGAAACTGAGGCACAGAGAAGCAAAGGATCCACCCAAGGCCATTGGCAGAGCTCGGATTACAACACCGGTCTCCTGACTCCCCAGCAAGTGCACAATCCACTAAACCATGTTCTCCTAATCACTTGTGGTTGCACCACCTTTGGTGCACCTCCAAGAGTGGGAATGCTAGTGAAGACAGACAGGACCATATTTTTAACCACCCTACCCACCTATCCCTTCCCAGAGAAGGTTTTGATGGCATGGCAGTCAAAACATCGGGGAGCCCTATCTGCACGAGAACTTCCACCGTTGCTAACACCAATGACACAGTACTGTAGGTAGCGTCAGAGTGGGCTGCTCTGTAAAAAATAATAGCGTAGACCAGGCTTTTGAGGCAGAAATCTTGTCTTCGTCTCTGTATGGAAAACAAGTAGCTCACTGTAAAAAATAACAAATAACCTCTTGCTTACAAGCATGAAACCAAGATCCATTTCCTGTTTACTTGACAGTAGATTTCTCCATTGCAGGAGGACTGATTTGGTTTTGGAGCGTTGCTCATTAGGACAGTGCAAATGTGGAAAACATGTATTTACAGTCTAAAGGACTTTGACTTCAGATTAAGGAGAACAGCCAAGAAAGAAAGGATGACTATAAAGTCTCTGTGAGACACAGCGAGAGAATGACAGAGAGCGCAAACAGGGACTCGCCCTATAACATTCTGCATCTGAACTGAAACACAACATGGTACCTGCCTCTGCAGCAGGCTGGCAGAGTCTTCTGCATCTAAAAGTACATGGCAAAGATTGCCTTTCAGTTACACAGCGGCACCCTTGGAGCTAAAGGCGCTTGAAAGCATTTGTCTAAGTAAACCAAACATCCACAAAAGCCATCACCACAACGGGTACAAACTGGCAAATGCTCAGAGAAGCCCAGGACTAAGTGGACATGGAGATTAAACTCCCCTCTTGCCCCCGAAGTAGGTTCCTCTAAATAGGATAGCGGTATTTTGGTGGAGCAGGGTGGGGAAGTTACACTGCTGTTACCCATATCACACCTGTTCTGTAGATACACACAGGATCTCAGCCTCTAGCTCATAGGCAGGATCCTCAGCTGGTATAAACTGGCATAGGTCCATTGATGTCAATGTTGCTACACTGATTTACACCAGCTGAGGATCTGGCTCACTCAGAGTGTCCAATTTGGAGCAAACCATCCATGGCAGTGTTCCTAAAGGCATTTATCAATCACACAGGCAGCCTCCACTGATTCCTTATGCAATACCTCGACTTTGCACTTCACTGGTGTAATGTCAGGCTGTACTGGGTGCTGAGATGCTGCTGTGTTGCACACCTGTATTATGTAAGTAGCAGGCTGGGGAAACAAGCCACCCGATCAGCCGTGGTCCTTCGGGGACCTGTCGGGACTGTTTGTTGCACCACGTGGAGGGAACTCTTCGCTTGCTCTTTGTGCAAGAGGGATACGTAACAAGGTGACTCAGGGATCATTACTATTGATCCAGGGCTCCGCAGGAGCATTCCGAAAGAGCAAACAGCTACAAAGCATCTTTGGCTCCTTTAATCATTGCTCATTCCCTACAGATAGTTTATTTTGCTGAGGGATATGTCAATTAGGGGTTGACTGACTGATACAGTGAAATATGCCGGGCTGGTGAATCCAATAATGTAAATAATGGCAACTGCTCTGAAGAAAGATCTTTACTTGGACAGGTGCAGTACTCTAGTGGGAACTGCTATGGGGTATCCTTTAGGAGCACAGGTTTGCAAGATAGCCATCACCAACTAAAGGTCGAGTCTCTTAAGGTTGGCAGCATGATGGCAGTTATAGTGGGCATTATTAAAATCTTGACTTCTTCTGCCTACAGAAGTGACAGTCACTGTGGTATCTGTAAAAAGAAAAGGAGGACTTGTGGCACCTTAGAGACTAACAAATTTATTTGAGCATAAGCTTTCATGAGCTACAGCTCACTTCATCGGATGCATGCAGTGGAAAATACAGTGGGGAGATTTATATACACAGAGAACATGAAACAATGGGTGTTACCATATACACTGTAACTAGAGTGATCAGGTAATGTGAGCTATTACCAGCAGGAGAGCGGAGTGGGGGGGACGGGACGGGACCCTTTGTAGTGATAGTCCATGTGGCCATTTCCAGCAGTTGACAAGAACGTGTGAGGAACAGTACGGGGGGAAATAAACATGGGGAAATAGTTTTACTTTGTGTAATGACACATCCACTCCCAGTCTTTATTCAAGCCTAAGTTAATTGTATCCAGTTTGCAAATTAATTCCAATTCAGCAGTCTCTCCTTGGAGTCTGTTTTTGAAGTTTTTTTGTTGAAGAATTGCCACTTTTAGGTTTGTAATCGAGTGACGAAAGAGATTGAAGTGTTCTCCGACTGGTTTCTGAATGTTATAATTCTTGACGTCTGATTTGTGTCCATTTATTCTTTTACGTAGAGACTGTCCAGTTTGGCCAATGTACATGGCAGAGCGGCATTGCTGACACAAGATGGCATATATCACATTGGTAGATATGCAGGTGAACGAGCCTCTGATAGTGTGGCCGATGTGATTAGGCCCTATGATGGTGTCCCCTGAATAGATATGTGGACACAGTTGGCAACGGGCTTTGTTGCAAGGATAGGTTCCTGGGTTAGTGGTTCTGTTGTGTGGTATGTAGTTGCTGGTGAGTATTTGCTTCAGGTTGGGGGGCTGTCTGTAAGCAAGGACTGGCCTGTCTCCCAAGATCTGTGAGAGTGATGGGTCGTCCTTCAGGATAGGTTGTAGATCCTTGATGATGCGTTGGAGAGGTTTTAGTTGGGGGCTGAAGGTGATGGCTAGTGGCGTTCTGCTATTTTCTTTGTTGGGCCTGTCCTGTAGTAGGTAACTTCTGGGTACTCTTCTGGCTCTGTCAATCTGTTTCTTCACTTCAACAGGTGGGTATTGTAGTTGTAAGAATGCTTGGTAGAGATCTTGTAGGTGTTTGTCTCTGTTTCCCATTCCAAGTATTGGAAATACTGCACTACCACTAGAAAGGTAAATACAATGAGATTTTAACGGCACTCACTGTGTGCCTCTAATCTGTGAGTGGACAGGGTGCAAGATCTACCTTCTTTCCTCCACACAGGAAAGCTACAGAGCAGCTGATGTGACTTTCAAACTGCTGTTGGAAATACAGAGAATGTTGCTGTATGGGAGTGTGGGATGAGGAGGTATGAGAAACAAAGACAATGCCCGGGAGAATAATCATGCATTGAGCACACAATAGACTGTAGCATCCAGGATGATGGTAGTATTTCCAGACTAACTCAAATGAAACAGGAGTACTTGTTGCACCTTAGAGACTAACAAATTTATTTGAGCACAAGCTTCCGTGAGCTACAGCTCACTTCATCGAGGTTATGCTCAAATAAATTTGTTAGTCTCTAAGGTGCCACAAGTCCTCCTTTTCTTTTTGCGGATACAGACTAACACAGCTGCTACTCTGAAACCTGTCAAATGAAACAGAAACTCCCCCACCCCTAAACTAACACCCAAGGCTAAATGCTGCTGATAGTCACACTGGTGTAATTGTTTCCCATAGAATCACTTTGGATTTACAGTGTCGTTACTGACAGAAGAGGTAAGTTTTCCAGCCCATCTTATCCCTCTGGATTCTGTTTAAGTATTAGGCAATATTATTGCATGGGTTCCTTGTGCTCCCCTGCCTATCTGTCTGTATCGACCTGTTGTCTCTTGTCTTACACTTAGATTGTCAGCTCTTTGGATTGGGTGGGGGGGACCATCTTTTTCTTCTGTGTTTGTAAAACGCCTAGCACAATGGGGTTCTGGTCCATGACTGTGGTCCCTAGCCACTACCACAATACAAATAATAATACATGACAAATATGGATTTGGTCTAAATCAGTTCACACTTGCACTGCTTCATTAGGGACAATGTAGAATTAAGGATGAAGGAGTAGAATTCCAAATGTCTTTGTTTCATGGTTTGAAGTCAGACTCCCAGCCTTCCTGTAGCATTTCTTGTTAGTGCGCTCTGTTTTTTCTTGTTAATAGGCTTATCGATGGAGGTTTAAGAAACATTTCTATAGGCCATCAATCATCAAAGACCATGTCAGCCTGGGCTCCAGGAGTTTTATTGACATCATAAACCTAATGGCCATGAAGGGGCCCTTAATGTCCATCATGTCAGTGGGAATTAAAAAAAAAAATTCCCACATTTCAAATTTACTAGGCTATGCTGCACTTCATTATGGAAACTGGGACCCTCAATGGGAAGGAACTGCTGCACCTAAATCTGTTTAAATTCAACCAAACCAATCCGAAGACACTGGCTCCTATCCTGGTCGAAAGGCCTGAACATAACGGATATTTAAAATCAAAGCTATTGGAACAGGAGCCTCAGACGTCCCATGGATCAAGCCCCATCTCTTCTCCTTCAAATCCCTCCTCAGAACCCACTTAATAGCGCCCCAGGAATGTCGGAAGGGAATCCCTTAGATGCCCAAGTTCAAAGGGAAGCACTACTCCCCTCTCCAAATCGTGTTCGCTCTCCCATGGCAGCGTAGCGACATATATTCTATAGACCTTCCATGACTTCATGGTCTAAGCTTCAGGTACAAAACACTTATTACAGGGCCTGATTCTGATCTCAATTACAATGCTGTAGCATCATCAAATCCAATAGTTACTCTCCTGATTGACATCTTCAGATCAGAATAATGCCCAATGTCTTCCTGAGACCACAGGTTACAACTCTAGTGGGGGTGGCTCAGCCATCCTTCAGAGCTAGGGAGAATGAATACCATCCAGTTTGCTGGGGGGAGGGGGGGGCGGGAAGTGCTGGTGAGCTCTTTGAACCAGCATAGTCCAGAGGTGGAGGTATGACAAACTCACCTACGCTCCTCCCTACCATCAGGACTTTCAGATCAGATTGCAACTCGGGCTTGCTCTGGGCTGCTTAGATATTAAAGACTCTGCGGCACTTTTTGTAAAAACAGGTGTCTTGTTGGCTAAAATTTCCCTCCCTCCACTGTTGTTTAGTGTGTTGTGTGTCAGTTTCTCTCCATTCTGGAGGTGGCTATATTTCAAAGGGGCTAGATGTGTATAACTGTAAAGTATTTGGGGTTCCTTCAGCATGAAAAGAGCTCCTGACAGTATTATGAATAAGCTTTAGATCCTTTTCATAGCCTCTTCCTCTTGGGATGAAGGATTTTGTAATCCTCCATAAATCCTACCAAAACAAAACACTGCACACTACACACACAATTCTCCCCCTAGGGAGAGGTAGAGAGGAAAGAGCAAACCACACATAGCAGATGTTAGTCACGTCAGTTAATCCACATCTCCATGGTGCTCAGATGCTATTGGGATGAGGGCGTTATGAGAACCTGTATAGAATAAAACAGAAGGATTTCACAATGAAGTGATTAAAATCTCCCTCATTCAGATTATCACATCCCAAGAGCTCTGTTGTTTTCAGTGGTTGGTATATGGTTGTATATTACAAGTACCATCCACCAGAGGTTGCTAGCCAACTTTAAAAAACAAACCACAGTGCAAACAATGGACTGCAACTCTCGACCTTCAAGAATGATCCCGAGAATTCTCTCATCTCTGCCCATGAATGGGATCTATACTGGGCAAAGGCAGAGCCTTGACAATTTAGCTCAGGTTCCAAACAAGATTAACAAAGACTCTTCAGCGTGTGTATGTCAGCGTATGTATGCTCCTGCTTAGAATTTGTGTTCCGTTTTACTCCAGACTGATTCTGTTTTCTGTGATCCCTTTGAATGGATGTCTGAGGACATTTCATGCATCAGAACCAGTGGGACCCCTACAGGATGTCATTCGATCACCTGAAGTACCAGTGTGGAGGGGCTTTTTGGTCCTTTTTCCTGCACTGTGAAGGTGGAAAGGCCCTGTAAGAATGTGGCAAGCAAAGGGCCAAAACGAACCAATTGTTCACCATCACCATAAACTTCTAAGTAACATCACATTTATTTCAGGTTTCAGAGTAGCAGCCATGCTAGTCTGTATTCGCAAAAAGAACCGGAGGACTTGTGGCACCTTAGAGACAAACCCATTTATTTGAGCATAAGCTTTCGTGAGCTAGAGCTCACTTCATCGGAACTAGCTAACAGAGGTGCTTTCTAAGCTACAACAGAGGCACCAATATTTAAAGGAACAATACACCAATGGTACCGTCAGCCTGTTCCCAGGTTTTATCACTCTTACATATCAACAGCAGCAAAGAAAAGAGCTGTGGTACTAATGTCTCCCACGTACAAGCCTGACATCCTGTATTTGTACAGTGCTTCCTGGTAGTATGCCACTTGTATATTCATTTTAAAGTGCATGCCTGAGTCTGCGGGACAGGCACTAGGTCAAACAGGGTGCAGGCAGGAATGAGTTTCTTTAACCTTTTAAAGACCTCTGTGGACATCCTCCGAAACTTGTGTTAAAAATCCTGATTTAGAAACCATTCTGTGTACCTTTGTACATATCCTGTATTTCTATTCCACTGGTTTTCTGTTACTGGAAGATACTTACATGAAAACAGGCAGCAATTTATCTGGGGTGGAGGAAGCCATTCCAAAGATATTGATGGTGAAATAAGGCTTGTCTTCTTATAGGCCTTGATCCAGTAAACCAGGGATCGGCAACCTTTGGCATGCAGCCCACCAGGGTAAGCCCCCTGCCGGGCCGGGCTGGTTTGTTTACCTGCTGCGTCCACAGGTTCGGGCGATCGCAGCTCCCACTGGCCGCGGTTCACCACTCCAAGCCAATGGGGGCTGTGGGAAGTGGTGCGGGCTGAGGGATGTGCTGGCCACCACTTCCCGCGTGCCAAAGGTTGCCGATCCCTGCTGTAAACACTGACTCACATACTGAACTTTACTACCGTGAGCAATCATTGATTTCAGTGGGACTACTCAGATAATAAAGTGTGTGGAGGAGTGGGGCCATATTTACGAAATCACAGCAAAATATGTAATGGAACAGGGAAAGATGCTGTCCCCAATGAGCAAACCATTTAATATTTAGATTCAAGGCAGGAGGTGTCATTTCTCAGAGCTAAATAAATATGAAAAAAGCCACATATTTGTTTCGTAGAGCGACATTGTCAGATTAAAACATATACGTTTAAAACAGAGGTTTCCTTATCAGTGACTACCCTAATACACAGACACTGCAGAACATTACAACTGACATTATTTCTGAGAGACAAGGGGGGGAGGTAACATATTTTATTGGACCAACTTCTGTTGGTGGAAGGGACAAGCTTCGAGCTCCAGAGAGCAAGGCCTTGCTCAGGTCTGGAGAAGGTAACCAGAGTGTCTGTCTGAGCTAAATACATGGTGGGACAGATTATTAAGCATAAGGGATTCACATATGCTGTGTGTTGCCCCAACAACAATTATCTGAGTGAAACCAGACAATCACTACGCTCTTGAATGAGCTCACACAGAAAAATGATGAAAGACAAAAACACCCTAGAGAGTCATGGGCGAACACTTTTCACAAAGCGGTCACCCATATCTGACCTCTCAGTCCTCATCCTCAAAGGAAACCTGCACAATGCCGTCAAAATGCAAGCTTGAGAACTAAAATTCATAATTCTGCTGGACATTAAGAACCATGAATTTAACAGAAGCACTGCTTTGATGGCTCATTACAACAATTTGTAACACAGCCTACCGCCTGCTCATTCTTAATTGACTACTTCATTTTAAATGGTCTCCTACAAGGATGTGTGAACCTCTTATACTCAACAATCTGTTCCACCTGATTGCTCAAAGTAACATAGCTCATTGGAAGAGCTGGGACTAGAACTCAGGTCAACTCTAAGCTCTCTAGGGCAGGAGCCGGTCTTTTTGCTAGATTCTTCTATAGCATCGTGGGGACCTAGCTTACAAACTCCAGCCACTAGAGTAATACTAATAAGTAAATGAATAATAGTAAATAACAATAACAATTACTTCCTGGTGGACTGATCTGCTGCACTTAAATAGATAGCAAGACAGATAGATAGAGCTGCTCACTTTTTTTTTTAAATGTGAAATTTCAATAATGTTTTCATTGATATTTGAAATTCAATTAAAAATGGAGACAAATTGTGAAAATTATTTCAAACATTACCCCCTCCCCCCCATTTTTGGACCATTTCTAATAAGTAGCTATCTTCTGGCTAGCTGCTAATTTGTTCAACTCTCTAAGTTACTAAGATGTACATTACTTTTCAGTTTAATATGTGTTTCCCTGAGTTTGCAAAATGGAAACAGTTTCACCATGCCTCTATTTTGTTTTCCACTTCTCAGGCATAAGCAGGATGCTGCCACGTTTGGACTGCAAACACTGCAGCAGGGTGTTTTTCTTTCAAATCAGGACTTATACACAGATACCGGAGTTTGTACATACATACACGTGTGTGAAAATTGGGTCCAGTTTTTTTCCATTGCAATGTAAAATAGCAATGAAAAAATGTCTGTTCAGGTTAGGCTTTGTCAAAGCTTGTTTTTACGAAATCAAATTTTAAGTTTTCTTGACGCTGTCGCTTTAAGAGTTCACCGGCTTCTACCAGTGAGAGCCAGATTTTCAAAACAGCTCGCTCCGCTCATTAATGCTGAGCTCTTCTGAAAATCTGGCCAAATATGTTGCTCTGGAAATTAACAGAATATGATTATAACTTAAGGAGAGTAATAAATGGGAGGAAGTGATGACAAAGACAAAGATCCAGATTTCATACAAATGTGTGTAGTAAAAAGAGAAGAGAGGGAAAAATAAATATATACTATAACAGCAAAGTTATCCTGAAGTTTTTGATGTTCCCCAGGAGGTACCAGGGGGTGTTTAACAGTATCTCACTGCTGTACTCTCATACCAGACTTCCTGCAATCTACTAATGACTGCTGTCAGTGCATCAGAAAGATTTTCATTGAGGAATTTGAGCACCTAGAAAGAGCAAGCTGGATTTTGCAGGGTACGAAGCTGGTTGCACTGTCTTTGGAAGACAGAGGCATATTGGAATAATAACAAATACTTTATTAGAAGAGATTAAATCAATTGCATGAGCAAGTTGAGACAGGGAGAGAAAACTAGTTTTGACCAGTTTCTCAGGAACTCCAGTCATGCAACTCCCTAGCAGGACACTAAGTAACAACATACCCACCCAGTGAAACACTAAGATAGGAAAATCCTCATTTGCTGACGTGGGGGTTAATTATATTTGCCTCCTAAATAACGTTTAACACTGATTACTTCTATGGTCTTGGGCAACTTTCTTAACCTCTGCTCTGCACTCTATTTGTTGAATAGGCAGAATAATGTGGTAAGAAATGGACGGCTGCCTATGACTTCACTTTGCTATAGTACAGAATGGCCACTCAGCATTTCATAGTGGCACTGAAGAATTGTACCTGAAACCTCCCTTCTTCAAAAGCACAAGCCCTTATCACTTCAGCTACAGAAGAACCTTCATCATGAAGCAACATGATTTTGCCTATGACAAACAGTTGAGCAGCTTAGATTCCATCCAGTAGAGGGCAGGAGAACATACACACTAGACAGTTTGTTACAGTATTCACTTAGCTCCCTCACACAGGTTAGTTCATTTTGAAGACGAAAAGTATTAAATATTATTTCTAAGCTTCTGTATTAAAGTAGGCCTAAGTCTATATAGCCATATCCAGCCGTGCACTTGGTTCTACTATGCAGTGCTGTCAGGTGGGCCCTTAGGGTCTTCTGCATATATTATACCAGTTTGTCCTTGCCCAGATACACCAAGAAACCCTTGTAAACTACACAGGGTTAGACTGGAAATTTACAATCTGCCCTTAGTAAAGGGGCAGTTTGTAGCTGTGCTGCCCCAGGAGCCCATCAGGATCTGAATTATGACTCTGAGTCACAGTCTAGTTCCTGTTTACCCCTTGCTCCTTGGAGCCTCACCCGTGGGCCAGCCCTTTTCCTGGTACAGCTTACTCCTCCCTCTGTGCTGGCTGGCTGGCGTATTGGTGTGGGGAAGTGGAGCCAAGGCGCTTCCCTCTCCTTATCCTCCAATGCATGGGAAGGAGAAGTAGCCTTCTGGAGACTGTTCTCCCCCACTGAGCTTCTATCTGCAATATGGGTAGCAAGCACAGAAGAGTAAGGGAGGGGTTTAAAATTCCCCCGACATGAACATGCGGCAAGAGTCATGGTCTGGCGCCAGGGGCACCAATTAGGTTCTGGGGGGAGGCCAACGCTCCCCCCCACAAAGATTTTTGCATTTGCTCAATGTTCCCCAGGCTGCAGAGCCAGGGGGCCACGGTCTGACCACTTTTAAGCAACGGTTCCATACTAAATCAGTATGGCTACTGATGGAGAGGTCCAGAGCACCACTCTGGCTGCGTGGTCACAACGCCACTGAAATCTAACCTGGCCACCTTGCTGTACAGATGAAGGGGAGGCCAGGCAAATTTCAGTGAGTGGAGTTGTGACCAGGTGTATGCACGGGATCACAAAGCCACTGAAATTTGGCCCGGCTTCCCTTCCAATCCCGATGGAGTGACAGCTGGGCCAAATGGTGTTGCATTCTGGTGCATGGGGAGTCTCTTTCTGTATGGCAGAGCACAGGGGAGTCCGCTGAGAACTCAACTACTGGCAGTACCAGCTCATGTGCTGTGTGAGTAAGAGAGCAGGAAGGACTCCCCAGCCAAGACAGGCCTATGATGAGCAGGGACTGGAATGGGGTCCCTGATGGGGATGCATCTTGGGAACTGGAATTTGTCCCCTCCTCTCAAGAAACACCTGAACTGGTGCCAGTGTCTGGCCCTTGGAGCTGCTTTTGTATCACCTCTCTTCTGTCCTTGTACGAAGCCTGATCTGTCTTTCTCGCCTTCTGTGCATTTGTCAAAGTATTGTTAATAAGTCTTTTGTGCTATCTGATAGGAAATGTGTCCATTCTTTGTTGTCTTTAAAGAAACGAATACGCAAATAAAACCTCAAGGTGAAAGCCTTTAGCAATCGCCTTCATCTCCGATGTCTGGCCTGATTGCTCAGGCTGGGGAAATTTATGTTTTGTTTGAGTTCCTAACACCTCAACTGCCACACTGATCACATGATCCCTTGCCTGTATATTATTTTCACATTTGCATCTTGCTCCCCCCACCCCCACCTGCATCTCCTTACAAAATAGCTTTCTTTTTTATTAAAGCAATTTATTCGTGAGCCTGCCAAAGGCTTATCAGGTTCGGCATATGTTCAGACAAGTTGTACCCAGTGACTTTGGGGAAGAAAATGAAGGAAAGTAACTACAAAAGGGTAACTGAGCTCCACGTTGAAAGAATACGGCTGCTTTCCAGAGAAGAGTTCTGTATTCTGGGTCAGGGTGGAGGTCACTAATAAGACAGTATTATAGGGAGTCAGGGAGGGCCCCAGAAGGGGAAAAGGGTGCTAAGTCTAGGATATTTGCACCTTACCAGAGTTGTTTTTCACCAAATGAACAAAACTGAAACCTGTCCAGAACTGCCTGTAATTAAAGGGGCAATTACAAGTTATGGTTCCCCAGTTTATTTATCACTTGTTGTAGAAATTCCCTTGGAAATTTCAAAAGAGGAATCTGCTTTGTTGATAAATTTTCCTCATGGGCTTGACCGTACTGTTTATGTTGCTAGCAAAATTCCTTTTGGCGTCATTAAAGTTTTGCCTGTATTTGTACTCTGATCCAAGGCCTGTGGAAATCAATCAATCGGAGCTTACTTACTTCAATGGGCTTTGGGTCAAGCCTATATACAGCAGGATAATGCTTAGGGTATGTTTGCTATTATAGGGTTACTCGTGAGCAATTAGTTATTGATATTGTCTTTATTTTAAATGGAGGGGGAATGTGTGTAAATATACCGTGGAGACAGTGAAGTCATGTATTTCACAGAGCCATTTAACTATCAGTGGAGATTCACTGTAACCCAAGTTACAGTTTGCACATTGCAATATGCTGAAATTATTTCATTTCATGCTGAAATCATGCTGAAATTTAATTTTCATTATAAACTGCCAGTAAGTGTGACTTACTTCAGCAATCATGCTGAAATCATTTCATTTTCCTTATAAACTGCCAGTGCCACTTTCGTTCCAGATTAGATCCACACGCTAGAATGACCCAGAACCCAAACCTGAGTCCTGATGTGGCCTGAACCCCAGTCCAGATCCATACACCATCTCCTTGGTTCATCATGGCCGGAAATACTATTATTTAGACAGCATGATAGATGTGCCCGGTGATTTCCAGAGAAGTAAAACATACATACAAAGAGTCTCATTGTGTCCGAGTTCACTATGGGAGGGTTCTACTCGACAAAGAACAAAATGGGTTATGCCAGCAGAAATGATACCAGTAAATCTTGACGGTGTCACTTCTCTTCTTGCAAGAACAGCCATTCCACTCCAAAGGAACAATGGCAAAGCCAGCATAAAGCACATTGCATGAAACAACACAAGTACGGCTTGTAAGGCAACATTTATCAGCTTCCCATTGCTTGCTGCATGCTCTTCCCTGTCATTCTGACCCAGGAGAATGAAATATCTCTTGAACAGACAGGATTCAAGCTAGCTCCTTGAGAGGCAGCTAAACACGGCTTTTATCAGTACACGAGAGCTTGCAAAGATAAGACTTCAAAGAAAACACATTTTAAATATACCTTTAAAAGCCTTAAAAATGTAGTTTCATAAATGTTTGTGTTACTTGGTTGACAGATAAAGCAGAGTGGTATGATTGAAGTGTAATGTGGCCGAATACCTGCAAACTGCACTTGTGTCCATATCAGACAAATGGTTTACTTATTAATATATGTCTGCATACGGTGGAGTTCTCTCCTTTATGAATGATCTTTCCCCCCTCTTTATAACTAACAGCCTTTGGAGCCAGAAATAATTTGCCTACACTTTTTCATTCAGAACAACTCACATAGGAATGCAGAAATCCTAAAGGAAGAAATGTTCTTGATGTTCAGGAGGAGTCAAGGGATCTGGGTTTTTAGCTCTGGCTCTGCTTTAGGCCTGCTGCTGTGTGACCACGGGCAAATCATGTCACTGCTCCGTGCCTCAGTTTCCCCATCTGGAGAACAGGGATTTTAATACTGACCTATCTTGCAGGGGCAGTTAGTTACTCTTTGTGAACCATTTAGAGGTTGGTGGATAGAAATTGCTGCTAAACCGCAAGATGGTATTTGTTCATTTCATTTTAAACTGGCTTGGAATTTGCAGTCTTTTTAAATCTCATCAGGAATAGCTGCATTCACTTCTTATAGGCCTGATTCACCCACCACGTACACCAACATAAATCAGGAATAACAATACTGAAGTCAATAGCCCAGTCTGGGCTGTGTCTGAGGAACAGTTGGCACGGTTCAGAAGGGAATGGAGGTACAACGGCAACTTTAAGATATCTTTACATCTACTCCCCCAACTTTGATTCTAGAAAAAAAAAGTGTACGTCACAAAAAATTTCAAGAAATTCTTTTTTTGTTGTATTTGAAATTTTCTGTGACGTTTACTTTTTCAACAAAAATTTTTAATGTCCTTAGAGAGAACAGAAAAGGCAATGGAGCAGCTCTAAGAAAAGTGCGTCATTTAACCATTGTGGATGTCCGCTCGAGAAGTATCTGATTTAGTGCTATATGAAATCCTGCATTTAGCTCCACTGGACTGGGGCATTCGAAGTAGGTGAAAATGATTAATCATTCGCCAGTTGCCAAAGGAGGAATCTCTGCTCTACAGCTCCTTGAGGAAGGTGTCTAGCCTAGAATGGTGGTGGATATGTGTGTGTGTGTGTGTCTGTTGTGAGGGGAGGGATGCGCAGAATAATGATGAAGTTTCCTATAGATTGTTTAGTTTATATGGGTAGATGGCACATTGTTTAATTGTCTAATGGTCTGTTATATGTCATATTAACCTGACACCTTTGGCAATGTTAAGTCTTAAGAGTGGCATCGCAGCTCTCCAATTGTAGGAATGGATTCGGCCCTCACTGACATGTGCAATCTCATTGCAGATAATGGGGCAGTACCAGTGTAACTGAGCAGGATTTGGCCGAAATTGAGGGTATGTCTACACTGCAATTGGAAGGTGTGAATCATAGAATATCAGGGTTGGAAGGAACCTGAGGAGGTCATCTAGTCCAACCCCCTGCTCAAAGCAGGACCAATCCCCAATTTTTGCCCCAGATCCCTAAATGGCCCCCTCAAGGATTGAACTCACAACCCTGGGTTTAGCAGGCAAATGTTCAAACCACTGAGCTATCCCTCTCCCCCCATGTATGATTGCAGCACGTGTAGACATACCCCAGCTAGCTTTGATCTAGCCTGATTTATCTTCTCAGCAACCCCATTGGCTTCATTAAAGTTGGCCAGGGTTTGAGCAAGGCCAGGATTTGGTCATGCATGTGAGATAAAGGTCTGACTTCAGACTGAGTAAAAACAGGTGCAACTCTAGTGACTACACAGGACTGGCAGTTGCCCACACCATGTCTACAATGCAGAGATAATGGGGCTCCTGATCTGGGCCCTGAAGATTTATGTATTGTGCATTGAGAGGGATTGGAATACAGCACCTGAGAAGTTGAACTGGAGCTGTTCAGGTTAAGTTTTAGGGTCTGATCTTGTGCTCCTTACTCCTGCCAGTAAGGGACCTACACAGGAGTAAGGACTGCTTGTAAGAGCAAGAGGGCAACAGGATTTGGCCCCTAATTGGTTGCTGAAGTGCTTGCTTGTGCCACACTCACATAGGTGAGCGCTGACGTAGAGGCACAAAGTCAATACATGTGACAGTGCTCACTAATGTGAGGGAAGGTTGCACTCAGTTCCAGAGTCTTTTCCTTTTCTTGCTCTATGCTGAAGAGCATACATGAAGCTAAAAGCTTTGCAGAAAGGCATCTCAGTCCACACCCTATGGAAGATCCCTAAGAGTCTGTCTACACTGCAGTTAAACACCTGTGGCTGGTCCATGTTAGCTGACTTGGGCTCAGGCTGTGGGCTGTTTAATTGCGGTGTAGATGTTTGGGCTCAGGCTGGACCCCAGGGTGTGGGATCCTGCCCCCTCGCAGGATCCCAGAGCATGGGCTCCAGCCCGAGCCTGAACGCATTGCCATTAAACAGGCCTACAGCCTGAGCCCTACGAGTCTGAGTCAGCTGACATGGGCCCGCCACAGGTGCTCACTTGCCCTGTAAACAGACCCTTAGACTAATCTAATGGCCTGGGAGTGGAAATCAATGTCAGTGAAAAGGCAGAAACAATTGATTGAAACTTTTGTCAGATGGACAAAATTCTTGGCATATAATTTAGTGCCCTTAAATAATTAACATTATTCCTGACTACTTTTTCCCTTTAAAATCCTGTGTGTTGCTATATATATGGTTTTTTTTAAAGAGAGTCCGTCTTTCAATCTCTAGCACTTTCTTAGCGACACAGATCCTCTCGATTTCTTTCAGTACCAGGGAGCAGGAATTTTAATATTGGTTTGAGACCAAAACCCATTCTTCTCCTTTGCAAACATTTATGCCGGAGATAAATAATGCCTCTGAAATCATCTTGCATTCTGTGGCGTACGTAGCTACTTAGACAGCGGGGAGAGACTTTGATTTTGTTTTCTGCGCATTGTACCTTCAGAAGCCTTTCCACCATAAAAATGACACTCGCAACACTTGAGATCCCCTTCTTCCTCCAAATTCCTACCTATCAAACTAAACCAAAAACCTACCCCAAGGAGAGTTTTTACCCTAAAAAGGGAGGAGTGCCAGAGAGCCCATAAAGTCCTCTAGGGACTTTGCTATTGCTGTAGTTTATATGGAAGATGCTCAGACATGACAGTGATGGGTGGCAGTACAAAATCTGAAAATCTGAGGGAATCTCGATGCTGGGGGTGGGGAATCAGGACTGAGAGTCAGTTCAAGATGGAGGATCTTACAGAGAGAGAGGAAGGGAGAGAAACCCCACGTTTTCTCTCATGGAGACAATGCTTTATTTTCTTCCTTTATCTCAAGCAAAAGTCATCTTGATTGAAAGTACATGCTTTGCTGTCAGGGAATGGAACACGTAACACATTTTGTTCTGGTTCATATCTGAAGGCAAAACCACCCTGCGGGTCAATGGGTGAGGTAACACTAAGAACAACTGAAAGATGATCCAAACACTTGGAATTAGGTGCCTATTTGTAACGAGAAAACTTTTTCCTTCACATGTAAATTAATCTCACAGGGTGCAATTGTGGCTCCACTGAATTAAATAGCCAAACGCCCGTTGTCTTCAATGCAGCCAGGATCTCACCCATCATAATAATTACTTACAGAATAATTGCATAACAAGGAAGATAATAATTTATACCTGCTGAAGGTCTGACCCAAAAGTTGGTACCACACGTGGTGTAAGTGAGCGCTGTCTTCAGTGGAATTACACCTGATTTACATCTGTCTGGGAGGAGAATCAGGCCCATGGTGTTGTTTTATGCTTTAGTATCTACAAACACCCTACTGAATGTGTACTAGTCCCACAAAAAAACAGGCTTGAGATCCAAGGGGAGAAGTGTTGCTGGGGTCTCTATCCACATGTCTCTTCAGAAGACTGATTTTGCATTCCTCCTGCACCCTGAACTCCCTTTGGCTTCATTCCTTCAGTGAGAGTTTTGAGTGTGTAGGGAATGAATGCCAGACTGGTACCCTAAGCTGGCAAATGAGAGTTGACTGGTAAACAAGGGCTTAGTCATCTGTGTAATCTTTCCTGGTTCCGACTCCATGTCAATGACCAACCAAAGCAGTTCCTCTCAGCCCACCCGTAGGCTCCGGCCTAGCTGTCAAAGTATGTGATTAATAGCACTTCGACACCCCACAATTAAATGAATACTAATGGCTAGGAGAAAACATCCCGCATGGCACAACATTTAAAACCGGAGCTCTATTTGGAACAAACCAGAGCCATTCAGGAGGTTGTTGGGAATATCCTTGTCTGGTTTCTAATAGTCCCTCCTGTTCTGTAGAGCAGAATGTTCCACTTATGACAGGGTGACACTCAAAAATTCTCCCTCTACCCATCTTCACACACAAAATCCGACTCAAACCTCAGATGTGGATGAGCTCCCCTTGGGACAACTGAAGGGGGAAAGGGACGAGGTCCTTGAGAGTATGTCTACACTGCAATTAGACACCTGTGGCTGAACCATGTCAGCTGACTTGGGCTTGCAGGGCTTAGGCTAAGGGACTGTTTAATTGCAGTGTAGACTTCTGGGCTTGGCTGGAGCTCAGGCTGTAGGACCCTGCAAAGTGGGAGGGTCCCAGAGTTTGGGCTACAGCCCAAGCTTGGAAGTCTACTCTGCAATTAAACAGCCCTGCAGCCTAAGCCCTGGGAGTCTGAGTCAGCTGATACAAGCCAGCCGTGGGTTTTTATTTGCAGTGTAGACATAGCCTTTGAGACACTTAGCAGCTCCTTAACTCTGACACTGGCTGGGGGATGCTTTGGCCCAACCTGGCACAACTTAGAGCAGCCTTTGTGCTGTTGTACCAGTCCCCAGTGGGCTATTATGCCAGCTGGCATACTCACTGGAGTGCAAGAACTTTGACCAATCCCCCTTTCCCTGGCTGCGCTGCCTATCTGATCCAGGGTGCTGCAAAGGGTGGCCAGTGTAGGGCATGTTGGAAATATGTGGCTCCCACTAGGCGAAAATATGGGCCTATGTTGTTTTGCTTGACTGTTAAATTAGTTCAGTGGTTGTATGCCCCCTCTGCACCTCAGTGAACACAAGCTTTTGGTGTATAGCAGTGGCCTGGAGGCTAAATTTTCAGTTCCATCCCCATGCTCATTCTCTGTAGTCAGCAGGGTTACATGGCTGTAGCTGAGGACAGAATTTAGCCCTTACAGTCTGTGCTGTTTTGGGTGCCTTTTTGTTTCTCAGAATCCTTCTCAACTAAACCAACGTGCCCAAACCAATAGCACCTCTGGACAGTCGCAAACAATGGAGCCATCCCTGAGTTCCTGGCCCTGCAGAGGGTTAATCACAGAACCCCTTTGGCTGGGCTATGTGATGCAGAGACATCTTCTAAAGTCAGGGTGCGGCAGGGCTGCCCGATAAGAGGCGTCATGGGAAGAGATAAGCAGGCTCAGTATTGAAATCCTGTTCCCCACTTTGGCATGGAAAGGCTAAAAATGTCTCCATTCCTGGCAAACTGCCCTTATGCCACCCACAGATTAGATGCAAAACAAATCCAGGCCAAACGTTCGCCACCCAGATTAAATATCACCCGACAGAAAGCGATGCCAGAGCTGACAGTGCAGGAAGTGAAGGGGTGTCAAATTAGTGACTAAAGAACATTAAAAAATGGACAATTTGTAGGCCCTTTGGATGTTTGATCTAATATTCTCCTGTTGTTCTTATTTTTGACATTACTCTTCCTGTTATTGCACTAAAGTTGAGCCAAAGATTCCCGAGTGTTTAGAAAAGTAACAGGGGAGGTAATGTAAGAATGAGCTCATTTCTGTGCATGCGAGTATCTCTTATTTCGGAGGGTGCATTAAGATTACTCCGTAACTTTGCAAATGAATATTTTGAAAGGTGAAAAAGTGATTTTGATCTCACTACTGTTTTAAGCTGGTGCAGCTGCATTGGGTCATACTCTGGTTCCGGTTACAGTGGGGTCAATCTGCTGTAGTTCCACTGAAATCAAAGGAGTTAGTCAATATTAGATTTACACCTGTGTAACTAAGAGTCATCTAGCTTAATGAGTTGCATCAGTTTAAAATGGTTACTCCCAATTTACACAGGTGTAAGTGAGATAGAAGCTGGTCAAACAATTCTAACAAATGGGGCTTTATTTTGATTGAGGGGACAATACTTTCTGGGGTGTGAATTCCTGAACCAGATGCTACTCCTGCTGCTGGTCAAAATTAGGTTTTTAGTTTGGAAAGGCTGTTTTTTCCCCATTACCTTTATCTTGTGGTCATGCCTTTTTTTTTTCAGTAAGCTGAGCACTGAACATGAATGTTGCTACCTGCCTATTGAGATGCTCAGTCCATTAAATCTCTCTGCGAAGACTAACATTACTTAAATTTTATATTGTCTGTGTAATGTGACTAGCAATGCATTTTACCCTGGGTTCTGCTCACTCACAGTGCATGTAGTCTGATAATAGCTTGGTTCTAGCCATTCCTTGCTTCCTTGCATAAGGGTACGAGAAGGCTGCTGAAGTTATATGCACTGGAATTAAAATTTTGATTTATTGAACATAGTTTGCTCTATAGTTGTGTTAATATTATGGCAATTCCTGAGCTGGCACCAAACAGATTAAGCAAGTTCCTGGAGGCCTGATGCTACCCTCATTTACACCGATGTAAAACAGCAGAGACTCCACTGAAATTAATGGAACGGCGCTGGTGCGAGCAAATCATACCTGGCAGTCCTGAACCAGTGGACGCACATACAGAAAGGAGACAGGGGGACAACAGTGGAGGAGTCCATGGTGGAGTCCCAGGAATGGGTTGGGGATCTGGAAGCCCAGGAGCAGCCTGCATGGGCAGATACCCTGATGGATGGACTAGGTGAGTTTTCTGAATGATAGGAACAGGAACGTAGACGGAAAGGGGAGAAACTAGCAAAGAAAATCCTGGCCTAGGTCTTCATCTCCAGAACAATGGCTGTATGGGAAATGGATCACCAGGAAGAGCCAGCTCATCACCTCTTTCCAGCGTGGAGGCCAAATCAGCAGAGTGGGTTAATCGTGTACCATTTTGCAGAGCCATCAGCCGGTGCTGTTAAAATAGGGATCCTGCTAGTTCTGTTTAACTGAAAGTACAGGCCAGTGGTTCCCAAACTGTGGTTTGTAGAGCTCCCTGTTGTGGAGAGCTGACTGGTCACAAGGTATTGGTGCCTCCATCTTGCTTCCAGTAGCTAAGTTACATTAAAGGAAGTTAAATACATCAAATGTTTTCCTAATTTTACTCTCCCATGAAGCAATCGCTGTAGTTGTCCTAGGGATGTTATTTGATCACCAGCAAAAAAGGAAGTGGTTTACCCAACCATGAATGGGAATGGTTGTCCATAAGACAATCTTTCTATTAAGATGCGGTCCATAGTTAAGGTGCTTGAGAACCCCTGAATACGTTGTTAGCTCTTAGAGAAAGGTTTTTCATCAACTATGTTGCAATTCTTTTAAATAATGAGCGTATCCCCAGTAAAATCTGTTTTACCCATGTCTCATACTCTGATTTATTTCTTAGATGTAGCTGCAGTGTACAGGTTACACCCAGTTCAGCAAACAAAATTTTACATGGGTCACGGTGCCAAAACATTACCAAGGGTTCAGGTTCTGACAGTTTGCTGAACTCTGACTTCTAGGTTCTTCTACCACTTATTTATACATAATGAAAATAAAAATACTGTAGTTGTCTCTATATGGGGGGAGAGCAAGAGAATATATATAGTGGTATGGCACTATATAAATATTGTATTGGCCTAGGCACAGGATGGCCACTTTACTTATGTGTGGCAAAATGATGAGGGAATCATTTGGATCACCCCAAATAAAATAATCTCTATGTGCCATGTATTTTATAGAAAGAATATTTTTAAAATGTTTTAGAGACAATTAACATTTTTTGTAAGTATTGCTTTTCATATCCTATTGCATATTGTGTGGATACTAGGGCTGTCAATTAATCACAGTTAACTCACATGATTAACTCAAAAAAATTTAATCACAATTAAAAAAAATGTATCGCAATTAATTGCAGTTTGACTCGCACTGTTAAACAATAGAATAACAATTGAAATTTATTAACTATTTGGGATGTTTTTCTACATTTTCATATACATTGTATTCTGTGTTGTAATTGAAATCAAAGTGTATATTATTTTTGATTACAAATATTTGCACTGTAAAAATGATAAACAAAAGAAAGTATTTTTCAATTCACCTCATACAAGTACTGTAGTGCTATTTCTTTGTCGTGAAACTGCAACTTACAAATGTAGATTTTTTTTGTTACATAACTGCATTCAAAAACAAAACAATGTAAAACTTCAGAGCCTACAAGTCCACGCAGTCCTACTTCTTGTTCAGCCAATTGCTAAGACAAACAAGTTTGTTGACATTTACAGGAGATAATGCTGCCCTCTTCTTATTTACAGTGTCATCAGAAAGTGAGAACAGGCGTTTGCATGGCACTTTTGTAGCTGGCATTGCAAGGTATTTATGTGCCAGATAAGCTAAACATTCGTATGCCCCTCAAGCCAAAACTGAGGAAGAAAATGTTAAAGAATATTTAGATAAATTAGATATATTCAAGTCAGAAGGGCCTGATGAAATTCATCCTAGAGTACTTATGGAACTAGCTGAAACAATCTTGGACCGTTAGCAATTATTTTTGAGAACTCATGGAGGACTGGTGAGATTTAAAAAGGGGAACAAAGATGACCAGGGAATTATAGACCAGTCAGCCTAACTTTAATACCTGGAAACATACTGGAACAAATTATTAAACAATCAATTTGTAAGCACCTTGAAGACAACAGGGTTATCAGTAATAGCCAACATGGATCTGTCAAGGATAAAGCATGCCAAACCAATCTAATTTCCTTCTTTGACAAGGTTACTGGCCTAATGGATGTGAAGTGGCGGGGATAAGCAGTTAGATGTGATATATCTTGATTTTGGCACAATCCCACATGACATTCTCATAAAAAAACTAGGGAAATGTGGTCCAAGATGAAATTACTATATGTGGGTGCATAGTTGATTGAAAGACCACACTTAAAGAGTAGTTCTCAATGGTTTGTTGTCAAACTGAGAGGGCATATCTTGTGGGTCCTGCAGGGATCAGTACTAGGTCCGGTACTATTCAATATTTTCATTAATGACTTGGATAACAGAGTAGAGAATATGTTTATAAAATGTGCGGATGACGCCAAGATGGGAGGGGTTGCAACCACTTTGGGGCAGAGGATTAGAAGTCAAAATGACCTTGACAAATTAGAGAATCTGTCTGAAATCAACAAGATGAAATTCAATAAAGGCAAGTGCAAAGAACTACACTTAGGAAGGAAAAATCAAATGCACAAGTAGAACATGGGTGCTAGTACTGCTGACAAGGATCTGGGGGTTATAGTGGATCACAAATTGTATCTGAGTCAACAATGTGATGCAGTTGCAAGAAAGGAGTATCAGATGTAAGACATGAGAGGTAATTGTCCTGCTCTGCTCAGCACTGGAGAGCCTCAGCTGGAGTACTGTGTCCAATTCTGGGAGCCTCACTGTAGGAAAGATGTAGATAAATTGGAGAGAATCCAGAGGAGAACCACAAAAATGATAAAAAGTTTAGAGAACCTGACCTGTGAGGAAAGGTTAAACTGGGAATGTTTAGTCTTGAGAAACGGGGATTGGGGGCAGGACGTGATAACTGTCTTCTGGTATGTTAAGGTCTGTTGTAAAGAGGAGGATGATCAATTGTTCTCTATGTCTACTGAAGGTAGGATTAGAAATAATTATCTTAATCTGCAGCAAAGGAGAGTTAGAAAGTTTTTCTGACTATCTAACCTAACTATAAGGGTAGTTAAGCTCTGAAATAGGCTTCTGAGTGAGGCTGTGAAATCCTCATCTTTGGAGGTTTTTAAGAGCAGGTTGGACAAACACCTGTCAGGGATGGTCTAGGTTTACTTGGTCCTGCCTCAGCACAGGGGGATGGACTTGATGATCTTTCAAGGTCCCTTCCAGTCCTACATTTCTATGCTTCTATCACATAAAGCCAGGTGCATTAGTTACCAGGAACCGGACTGCCCAGGAGTCACAAGAAGAGCAAAGTTATAGCTCATAGAAACCTCTAAAAATTACCTAAAATAGCTTTTCCATATATCATAGTGTCGTTATTTTACCCTTCCAAGGCTCAGAGCAAGTGTTGTATATTCTATGGAAATTCTGAGAATCGCCTCTTTTAAGTGGCACATTGCTTCCTTTTTTAGGCCTCATAAGGTCACGCTTTACCAGTCTGTCACTGGTCCTGAGTGACGAGTGCTCACCATGCACCACAGCCAGTGGGATTGTGATGGGAAACACCCCATTCGAGGAGAAGAGGAAACACACACCTGCCAGATGAGTGTTTCAAAGAGATATGGTGACACTTCAGAGCTGCTCAGAGGTTTAATCCTGGAGAAGCATTAAGGAGCAGAGTGCATATGAGGCAGTTAGTGGTGTGGCGCATGATAATTTATCACATCAGTATCACCCTGTCGCACAAATAGTATCTCCAATATACTTACAGAGACCCAAACTCACCCATGCTGTAACTACACCAACTTCAGTGGAGTTACAACAGGGATGAATTTTGGTCCTTGTCGTTATTGCAGGGGTGAGTTCTTCCATTTTTCTGGCCTAATCTCATTGCCCCTAATTATATCCCCAGGCGGGTTCAGAAGAAGATGAGCCTTCTACCGTCCCCCAAAGGGTCCTGACCAATAACAAAATATGTCTAGAAATATTACAAGTTCTTCTGTGTCTTCCTGCTTCTAACGCAAATGCCAAATTAGTCTTCACTGACTTGGACTGACTTGGTCCTGCTTTGAGCAGGGGGTTGGACTAGATGACCTTCTGGGGTCCCTTCCAGCCCTGATATTCTATGATTCTATGATTCTATGACACTGGTGTAAATTATGAGTAACTCCAATCAAGGCAATGGGTCAGCTCTTCAGCTGGGGTACAGCAGCAAAGCTCCACTGAAGACAATGAAGTTATGCTGATTTTACACTAGCTGAGGATCTGGCCCAGGGAAGCTACACTAGTGTAAGACTAATTACATTATCATAGCAATAAAAGAATCAGCCCCCATGTGAATGTTATTTCTTATGGCATTTTAGCATCTTTGCTTCTGCTTCCCGGCCAGAAGCAAGAATTGCAGGGATTCATGAAATTGAAAAATAATTTAAAATCAAATCAAGTAATTCTGAACCTCAAGAAAGGTGCTCAATTTTGGGCAGAGGTTCGGACTGTTTCTCATTGCATCCAATCTCATATGCCCAGTGGCTGCTGTGCCCCATGGCCAAGTGGTCGCAGATGCTGCTTTCTCTCTGGAAACTGGCTCCAGTTGCTTATAAACAATGCTGTGCTGTATTTTTTAAGAAGTGCATTTGGTCTCAGGAGGATGCGTCAAGATTTTGATGCCAAGCAGAAAATTAAAATATTTGCACTCAGTTCATTTCCAGAGCTGCACATAAAACAGTTCCCCTCAGGGCATATCCAAGAAAAAGACTAGAAATAAAATATAAATTCTAAATAGCAGTAAAATGGTTATTGCTTTTGGGGTTATGATTGTTCAGCTTTTATTGCTATGAAAATCAATTTACTGAACTTAGGTTTACTGCAAAATCAAAAAAAATTAAAATCTGAATTCATTTTGTTTCAGTGGGGTTTTTATTTTATAGTCGATACAGTAAAAGGAGATTTGCTTCCCCTAACAGATGTCATTCAGCACTGAATCTGCAAACCATGTGCTGTTTTGAAACCATCTTGTTAAACATCTGCTCTGACCTGCCTGCATCTTGGCTTTCATTTTCCCATCCCACGGAATAGGAAAAGCAAGTTCAAATGTTTGCTTTTTTTCAGGACAGACACATTCTCTTTGCATCCCACCCCCCCATTTATCAGTGAATTTATGTCTGATAAAACACCAGATTGGCAACCGCACTAGGGATGCCCTCTCTGGAGACACAAAACAGTTGCAGCATGGACAGTGGTAAGTTGTTCCTCCACGCTATCCTGTCCACGTGCCTCACAGTTCTTCTGGTGGGATCACCTCGAAGGGTGAGAAAGTGGTTCACTTTCCAGGCTTGTTCAATCCTCTTCACTGGATGGCTGGCAATGGGGGAAGTTAGCCCAAGCTGATGATAGCTTTTGTAATGTGGACTAGGAACTTTCTCCTGGGCCCTGCCTCCCTCACCCACTTACCCTTTCCATAAGTGAAATTGTTTGCACTGCTTTGGGAGATCAAGGTTTGCTTTCCAGTGCTGCCAAGAAAACTTGCTTTGCACATGGGAAGACCCTCTTGTTCAACAGTGTACCCTCTGGTCAGTGAGTGTGTTACTGACCCTCTGTGAAGGAGCGAGGAAGGACAGAACTTCCAAGAGCAGAAGCTGAATGTGGATAGACGTGCAGAGCGCTAAAAATTTACCCACTAGACTCAACCATGGAGTCAAGTTTTAGTTTAAACCAAGTGTCCCCCCAAAACACAACATCCCCAAATGCAATTTTGCAAGATTCTGGTTTGAAAAAAACAACGAGAAACAAACCGGGATGGGGGTGAGGAAAGGAAGTAGTCAATTTCTCCTAATGGGATTTTCAGTTGCACTTAGGCCCTCCTCACACCATCTGCTGTGAAGTACCTATATTACTCCCTTTTCAGGCTCTCAGACATGGGGCATAGCTGTAGTGTGATAAGCACCTTTTGGTGCAGTTCTACTCCATGTGGAAATGTTGGATAATGAGGTTGTTAAAAGCTTAGAGTATTAAATAACCTTGCGTTTATTTAATTGCTGATGAAACAACTGGATTTCTGTTCAAACATGTGCAGCCACAAGTCAAATAAAAATATTTTGTCTAGAAAACAAGAATAAAATTTTTTAAAAATCACCAAACTAGTCAAAAAATACAAGAATTGAAAAGGCATACAAGTAGAAACCAAAACTGAGCATCCAACCTGACCTACTGATGGGTCCCAAGCTCCTCTTCTACCCAACCCCCATATTTTGTTTCTGGCAATCTCAGGACCTAATGGATGACGTAACATTGCTAGTTAAGCGATGTAAAAACAATCTGGCAAATTTCAGGATTGTATTCATTTTGAAGGGTTCAAACGAGACCTGTTTTCAGGGGTGTGTGTGTGAAATTTTGCATGACATTTGTAATCATTTGTCATATACTGAAAAAATACCCTAGTTTTCAGTAAATGAAAAATTCTGAGAAGTTTTTGATAGAGAGGGAGAATTGCAAGTTTATGAAAACTTTTGTATTAAAAAAGGGGCCTCCCCTCCGGCCCCAACAAAAAAAAAAACCTTTTGGAAAAGTTTTTGCCAGTTCTTCTAATTGAATAATGAGTGTCTAATAGTCAAAGCTAACTGCTCATGGGCAGCCCAGAGGATGAAAGTTACTGAGCCAAGCTACTCAGCAAATACTTGGGAATAATGAATATAGGAGGCTCAATATGGGAAAGTTCACTTGCTCAGGGCAGAGCTAAATTCACAACCAATAATAATGAGTTTGGCCAGCGCTACAGTATTAAAACTAAGTTATATACACATGAAAATAACACACTTATGAAGGAAGTGTTGAGACAGGATTGTGAAACATGTCAGTTCTAGGTTTGGGCACCTTACCTATCACATGGGTACTGGGGTGGTCTTCACACAAAGCCTGTGCAAGGCTGCGTATAGTCACTTATTTGAGAATAAAACACTTCTAGTCCAAAATAAGTGAGTTACAACTGACTTGGTTATTTCAGTGTAAGTCTGGGCATAGACTAGCCCTAAGAGCACCTTCACCATGGACTCCGAGCACAATAGTTCATTGCCTTGGCCCCACTGTATCAGAGAAGATGTTAAAGGGGTGTGAGCATGGGGAGGACTAATGCCAGTCAATCTGGACTCCTTGTGTTTCTTTCCCAACCAACACTGCACTTTCCTTGCTGATAGGCTCCTGGACTTATACTGTATCTGGGGAGTTTCTGTTTTGACTCCATAGAGACCTGCAAGTACACGCAAACAAACTTTCCCTTTTACTCCCAAAGAGAAAACAAAGTTCACAGATAAAAAATGTCTGTCAGAGCAGCTGAACCCAACAGTGCCAGAGAGCAGCTCGAAGCACGATCTCTGGCTCCATATTTCCATGGCTCTATATAAATGAGGTGCCTTCAGAGCAATGATCACCAGCTCCTTCCAAAGATCCAGTGACTACTGCCAGGATTGCAGATTGATAGGGCAGCCATTAAAACGACACTATAAACAGTCATGTCTGCATGTGTGATATACAGTACTGCTGTAACTGTAACTAAGGTGCCTAAGAATCACCAGGCTGTGCTATGCCAGACTAACTACCAGCACAAAATCTTAGTTAACCCCTCATGAAAGTCCAGGTTAATATCAGGGATGTGGCCTCAGACATTACAGGAGTATCAGCCACTGCAATTGCAGGTTCTAGCACGGATACTTTCCTAGAAACCCCAGTGACAGGCAAAAGTGGGCACAGAAAAGATGGGTGGGCAGCATGTCAGTCAGAACAGGGCAGTAGAAGAATTCAGTTTCTTGCTGATGATGACCTTACTTTTCCAAGCCATGCACGAACTACCAAGCCGTACTGCCGCTGCTCTGCAGTACATTGAGTTGGAGCAGTCAGTTCTAGCTGCAATTCCCAAGACAGACCATCACATGCACCATTGTCTCTTGTACCAAGTCCAGATTCCATGTGAAAGTACTACGTGTGTGCAAGAGAGAAATGACGGTTGAGAACCTGCTTGTCTACACAGTGAGGTAGTGCACGGCAAGCCAGGGTATGAATCTACAGCGCACTAGCTTGCCGCGCACTAACTTGCTACGTGGAACCTCCCATAACAGGAGCGCTAACAACGCCCACTAGGGAACTTTTAGCGCACGGCTGCAGGAGCCAGCTGGCGAGTTGGTGCAGGGCAGGCTAGTGTGCTGTAGGCTCACGCTGTGGCTTGGCGAGCACTAACTCACCAAGGAGACAAGCCCTACACCGGAAGTCATGCTACCGTGAAAGTCATATTGCCTGCAACTCAAAACAGGATGAGCAATGCTTCCATAGGTCCAACCCCACTGGGGAACCTTCTGCACACACACATGCAAAGGAACCTTCCTCACGTACGCCGGCAGAGGAGAACCTTCCTTCTCAACACCAAGACCCTAGTTCACCCTCCTGAGAAAAATAAATTTTATATCTCCACCACTCTCTACAGTTTAAGCTTTATCACCGCTAAGGGCACGATACAACTGCCCATTTATAAAACAATATCTACTGCAGACAGATGGTTGGAACTGGAATGTAATTGACTCTGAACAAAGTATGAGACAATTTAATACACACCGCAGAAAGAACCATAAACTAACGTACAAGAGTTGGGGCCCCAGCAGTCTGGCAGGTGTGAATGATTAAGTTATGTGGCATGCATTGGAAGGGAGTAGGGCTTGTGCCACTCTCCTTATATATGGCATTGAGCCCTGGCATCCCTTTGGCACTTTCGCCATGCTGATTTTCTGTGCTGCTCCCAGAAAAAGGTTCATTTATCTAACTTGCGAAAGAAGGAAAGTGCTTTACCATTTTGCAGAGGGTCATCTGATAACCTTGTCAGGCTTAATTATATCATAATCAAACTGCTCCCTGGAACTCAGGGGATGCAATCAATCGCCTGCAAACACTACTGACATACCCTGCAGACATGAAAGCCTAGTGCTCACAAATAATTTATGAAAAATGTACAGAATTGAGAGGATTCATCTTCATTTAGTAAGAAAGGTTTTCTTGGCTTGTGAGACAGCAAATGAGAGAGAGGGATTTTAAGCTGCAATGAATCATCTAGACTGTGTGGGTGGGGACAGTACCTCTGCTGCTGAAGAAGGGGAAGGATAAGCCTTTTGGGGATGATGATGTAGTGCCCTGGAAATTCAGGGCTGTTTCACTTTCTTGCTGATCTGTTGCAAGGAAAAAAAACTTTGGTGAAGATTGTGTAGCTAAGTTCTGGAGACAAAATATCTTCTACAAGGCCTGGTGGGCGGGACATTGGCCTTTTAAATCATTTCCCCTGCAATAGCTACTGATTTACTGCTGTTGTCTTCTGCCTGCTCTTTCCAATGTAGGGCTTTGCTCTGGCTCTCTAACAGTGGCATTCTTTTCTCTTCTGGATCCTTCATGGCTGCATAGACCCAAGTAACCCAGAGCCTGTTATCTAAGGGTGAGGGGAAGGGAAATTATTGACTACTGCTTCAGCGCTGCTTATGGTGATATTGAATCTTAGCAATGATCTGGCAATATAGAATCTGTCACCGATTGTTCTGTGAACATTTTTGGGTAAAGTCAGAACACTCACCACACACAGGATCAAATTCCATCTTAATGACTACGCCACTCCTGCCCCAACACATGCCCCTGTTAGGTAGTCTGTGGACCCACAGCAAAATATATCTAGTAACAGGACGTGAGTCTATGGGACCAACGCCTGTTACGGAAGACTTAGAACCTTGGTTTATGCAGGCCTCTAACATGGATCTGTATCATAATTACAATGGAGGTTATGTCTCATCCACCCAGCTAAAACCAGTCCATGTTGTACTACTGTCAGTCCCTTATGGTGTCATATCTAGTGCTGCTTGAAAAAAATGAAATACTGACTTTGTGAAAAAATTCTAAGTTGTTTTTGTTGCAAAGAGTTTGAAGAGAGTCCATTTTTTCAAAATTGTGTCATTAAAATTTCTCATTTTCTGAAAGCCTGGTTTTTGGTCAATGGAAACTTGATAATCATTTTAAATGCAATCGTGATCAAAACATTGGATTTTTCCACTAAAAATGAAAAATTTCCATAATTTCTTTTAAATTCTTTTTTGAAAAATTGGCAGAAAAACAAACCAAACCAAATCTTTGAAAAGTTTCCATCATTTCTCATTATAACAGTTGTCTGACAAAGCACGTGTTCCTATGTAGATGGTTCCTATGTTAAATTACAGCCTGATTCTTACAGCGTTCTCAAACATTGCATGCCCATTCTGGTTATGGAAACGGTGCTGGAACCTTTAAACAAATACTTATCGCAAAAATACTTATTGTATTGCTTCATGAAGCTGGTGAATCCTGACAGATTGGCAGGGAATCAGTTTCCTATGGTGGAATATTTCTTACTAGCAGGTGGGTTTGTCTAAAAAAAATACAGGTTTTTTCCACTGAATGCATCTGATGAAGTGAGCTGTAGCTCACGAAAGCTTATGCTCAAATAAATTTGTTAGTTTCTAAGGTGCCACAAGTCCTCCTTTTCTTTTTACAGTGAATACTGTATAAAAAAGACTTGCAGTCAGCCATATATTTAATATATTCAAAGTATTATAATTTTAGGGAGGATAAGTTGCATTTATTATCCATGAAGCAGTTGTATCCCTGCTTTCAGTGCAAAACTCCACCTTCACCATTTTGGAAGTTCCTCTTCTCATGAGAGGGAGCATTTTTTGTCACAATTACAGTATCAGTGCAATGGCCTCTTCCCAGTAACACTCAGCATAAGAGGTATTCACAGGGTACATAATGGCATATATCACACAGTAATGTCATGACAAATCTGTGGCCAGCTAGGAATTCACCATGTCATTCCACACATGGCCTCTTGCAACAGCACGGTAGCATGGGGAATAGACTTCGGATTCTCCTGCTTCAAATGCGCAGTCCCCCATTACTTGAGCAAAAGGAGAATCTCCTTTTTCTATTTGCAATACAGGATTTAAGACATGGATATAGAAATGTTAATTTCTAGCAACTAGAGACCAGTGGCAAACAGACACACACAAGTTTGTTAAAGATACTTTAACTGGCAGGGTGTCTTGGGACATTCAAGTAATTTTTAAGGGGGCAAATCCTGCTTGCCTTATTCCAAGAGTCCCCAGGCCTCTCTGTGACACTATTTGCACAAGTAAGGTAAGATGGATTTGACTGAAAGTTTGTAATTAGGGTTTGGGTTAGGAAGATACAGGCCCCTGAATTTGACTTTAAGACGAAGCCACTTTCAAGCAAAACTGAAAACTCATATAGAATTCTGCTGAAATCATTAAATTTTACCTGGTTTGGGGTCAACATCATTTTGAGTCCTGCATCCTTTGAAGATAAACTGTAAATCCTTGCTCAGAACTCATGGGAACGGGAAAGGGGGGCATTTGAAAAGTGACCCATATTAGCCCCCAAACTGCCAATTTTTCTGGGAAAGAATCAGGAATTTCAGTGATGAACCTGAATCGGTTTTGGCTTTTTACAGAACCTTAAAAAGGTTCCCCGGGGGAGAATACACTGCACCTCTGTTTGTAAATTGTTTAAATCTTCCCTTTTCAGTTAGTCATTTTCATCTGGTAACACTGATCCACTCCCTCTCCACACCCAAGGGCTGATTCTCCTCTTGCTTACCAGTGCAGGTCAGGAGCAGCCCCACTAAAGTAAATGGAGCTGTGGCAGCCTGAGAGGAGAATCTGGCCCAGTCTTTTGAAAGGAACCGGACGTTAACAGCTCTTTGCACATCTGTCAGTAACGCTAGCTCAGCCATGTCAGCGGACATGCTCACTCTGCAGTAGTAAGAGCACAAATATGTTAGGCCCTACATAAACATTGACTATCGTGTAATTTTTTGTAAATAGGGAGAGATTTGAATGCAAATCAGTTAGATGCAGTTGCCTATCTTTGTGTGTACAATCTGATTTGCCCACTGTCCTTCAACTGTTGTGAATGTCTATCAATAGGAATTTGTGATATTAAACAAGTTGCGGTAGCTAATGATACTTGCCATTGCTAAAAATAATTTAAAATGATATAAAATACGAACGTGGTTAGCAGTTTACAAGTGTGAATGAAAACAGTATTTGCCAGCCAATTTCCTCAAGCAACTGAGATGAACTTTATTTATTTTTAAACAATTGGATTGCAGCACTATCAGAGCCATTTTATATGATTTGGGCTCAAATACAACTATTCACAAGGTAGTCAGCAGTAAGGCGGAGAACCTAGTTAACTGTCACAGGTGAGCTGTGTCTCTAAGTCCCCTGTGCATCATGTCCCAAGTATTAAATTGTCACCCCTCAAAAGGTGGAATTAGTAATGGATTTTATTTTTGCTTGAGGGTTCTTATTCTGCTCTGCCATGTTGTCTGTTCTCTCTCCATAGAGAACCTACCTACCGAATGATTCTCTTCAGCTCCTTAAAAATAGCTAGGGTCAAGATTTCTGCCATAAGAACTGATGCACAACAAGATTGTTTTTTTGTTGTTGTTGTCTTAGGTCGAGTCTACAGTAGAATATTAGGTCAGCATAACTGCAAAGAACAGGGGTGTGAAAAATCCACAGTCCTGAGCGGCGTAGTTAAACCTATCTAAGGGCTGGTCTACACTACAGGGGTGGGAAATGATAGAATCATAGAATATCAGGGTTGGAAGGGACCTCAGGAGGTCATCTAGTCCAACCCTCTGCTCAAAGCAGGACCAATCCCCAACTAAATCATCCTAGCCAGTGCTTTGTCAAGCCTGACCTTAAAAACTTCTAAGGAAGGAGATTCCACCACCTCCCTAGGTAACACATTCCAGTGTTTCATCACCCTCCTAGTGAAAAAGTTTTTCCTAATATCCAACCTAAACCTCCCCCACTGCAACTTGAGACCATTATTCCCGTTCTGTCATCACCTACCACTGAGAACAGTCTAGATCCATCCTCTTTGGAACCCCCTTTCAGGTAGTTGAAAGCAGCTATCAAATCCCCCCTCATTCTTCTCTTCCGCAGACTAAACAATCCCAGTTCCCTCAGCCTCTCCTCATAAGTCATGTGTTCCAATCCCCTAATCATTTTTGTTGCCCTCCGCTGGACGTTTTCCAATTTTTCCACATCCTTCTTGTAGTGTGGGGCCCAAAACTGGACACAGTACTCCAGATGAGGCCTCACCAATGTCGAATAGAGGGGAACGATCACGTCCTTCGATCTGCTTGCAATGCCTCTACTTATACATCCCAAAATGCCATTGGCCTTCTTGGCAACAAGGGCACACTGTTGACTCATATCCAGCTTCTCATCCACTGTAAACCCTAGGTCCTTTTCTGCAGAACTGCTACCTAGTCATTTGGTCCCTAGTCTGTAGCAGTGCATGGGATTCTTCCGTCCTAAGTGCAGGACTCTGCACTTGTCCTTGTTGAACCTCATCAGATTTCTTTTGGCCCAATCCTCTAATTTGTCTAGGGCCCTCTGTATCCTATCCCTAGTCTCCAGCGTATCTACCTCTCCTCCCAGTTTAGTGTCATCTGCAAACTTGCTGAGGGTGCAATCCACAACATCCTCCAGATCATTAATGAAGATATTGAACAAAACCGGCCTGAGGACCGACCCTTGGGACACTCCACTTGATACCAGCTCCCAACTAGACATGGAGCCATTGATCACTACCCGTTGAGCCTGACAATCTAGCCAGCTTTCTATCCACCTTATTGTCCGTTCATCCAGCCCATACTTCTTTAACTTACTGGCAAGAATACTGTGGGAGACCGTGTCAAAAGCTTTGCTAAAGTCAAGGAACAACATGTCCACTGTTTTCCCGTCATCCACAGAGCCAGTTATCTCGTCATAGAAGGCATTAGATTAGTCAGGCACGACTTGCCCTTGGTGAATCCATGCTGACTGTTCCTGATCACTTTCCTCTCCCCTAAGTGCATCAGAATTGATTCCTTGAGGATCTGCTCCATGATTTTTCCGGGGACTGAGGTAAGGCTGACTGGCCTGTAGTTCCCAGGATCCTCCTTCTTCCCTTTTTTAAAGATGGGCACTACATTAGCCTTTTTCCAGTCATCCAGGACCTCCCCCAATCGCCATGAGTTTTCAAAGGTAATGGCCAATGGCTCTGCAACCACATCCGCCAACTCCTTTAGCACTCTCGGATACAGCACATCCGGCCCCATGGACTTGTGCTCATCCAGCTTTTCTAAATAGTTCCAAACCACTTCTTTCTCCACAGAGGGCTGGTCACCTCCTCCCCATGCTGTGCTGCCCAGTGCAGCAGTCTGGGAGCTGACCTGGTTCGTGAAGACAGAGGCAAAAAAAGCATTGAGTAAAATCAATCTAAGTTACACAACTTCAGCTACGTGAATAACGTAGCTGAAGTCAACGTACTCTGATCTACTTACCGCAGTGTATTCACTGCGGTGTGTCAACGGGAGACGTTCTCCCGTCGATTCCCCTTGTGCTTCTCATTGTAGTGGAGCAGACACGATAAATTGACTCCCGCTGGATCGATCGCTGCCTGTCAATCCGGCCGGTAGCGTAGACAAACCCTAAGTCCCCGTGTAGACAGAGCTAGTGTAACGCCGACAGACCGCAGTCATCGGTGGGCGGGAATCGAACCTGGGACCTCTGGTGCTAAAGACATAAGCCTCTACTGCATGAGCTAAAAGCCATATAGCTCTTAGCTAAGGCTATAGAGCAGACTCATTAATCTCTCTCTAAGTGGTCTTGGTGCCACTAGATGGGACAGAACACCACACCCAGGAGGTGTGTGGGTTACACGAAGTCAATGGAAGAATTCTTCCATCGACCTAGCTACCACCTGTCGGGGAGGTGGGTTACCTATGCTGACAGGAGAACCCTTCTTGTCTGCGTAGGTAGCATCTACACTGAAGTGCTACACTGAAGTGGCTCAACTGTGTTGCTGTAGCATTTCAAGTGTAGACCAGCCCTTAGTGCCAAGGGTCTGATCCAGTGGTTCAATCATTGGAAATTTTCTCATTGACTTTAATGGATGCTGGATTAAGATCTGAGAGCAAGACCCCCAGAAGGTCCTAGGGAACTGATCCCACTTTCCCAAACAAATTGCTGGGCCTCTGATGCAACAGCTTTCCCTAAATATAGAGAGTGACTGCTACCACCTCTAGCCCTCTGACTGCTATTGGAGTGAGCAATTACTGGGCCTCCTTGAATGACTTTGAGAATGTGAAAACTTGTTATACTGCTTACTTGTACTGTAGATATAAACAGTCGGACTCATAACACAGAAACAAGCAATGGCAGTTATCCCAGACCTATTAGTTGTGTCTGAATATAATGTGCTAGAGGCTTCCTTGATCCACTGGAATTTATACGACCATTAATGGGCATTGTAAATTGCTGTCAGGCTGGATAACTCAATCCATGAGTTTTTTCTGGAGAGGATGGGGGTGAGATGGGGCGGATGGAGGAAGAGAGGGAGGCACCCCATATTGGTTAAAGATCATGACAGAAGGAGTTGTACAACAGCATTAAGGCTCTGTTGTCTACTGGCACATAACAGATAATAAAAACCAAGTTTTAATTTAACATATAAGGATATCATGTCAAAATAAAATGGCTTAACAGATGCCTCAGGGACAAGCAGGGAATATAAAAAAGTCATTGCCCATGCAGTGAGGATCAGCTACACATAATAAAGATATATATTAATGGTATATTTCTTAAGAGAAATTCTAATACTTGGGGGTTTTATGAGAAATCAGAGTTTAAAATATTAAAAGCAACAATGTTATGATTGAAGGAAAAAAGTGTTCAGATTAAGGTGACATGGAAAAAAAGAGTGCAAAAAGCAAAGGGTTATTAATTGGCCCCCTGATAGCAGAGAGAGAGGAGGGGGGACCCTTTGTGTGTGAACTTGGATGGTTTGAAACAAGCTCGCAATGTGAACTCTTCACTTTATTCTCTTCTACATGCATTGAAGCCCATAGGATTTTTTGAATGGGAACAGGATCAGGCCCCACAGGAGGTTACTGGAGATGAATGAAAAATCATTTAAGTTTCATTGCAAAACAACAGTGAAGCAAAGCTACTTAGACAGACACACTCATGTGCCAAAAGGCAAAAATAAAATAAATGAGGGAAATAATGCTGAACTGTCAAATATAAATGCTAAAAGAAAAGGCAATTACTTTGGGGAATGAGTCAGTGTGGAATAGATTCTCTCCTGATTTTCTGATTGGAATATGGATGCTTTGCAGATAAATGGCACAAGCTATTGTAATATCTAACCTGGGAATCAAATCTAGCAGGAGCTGCTGCCAATAGAAAGGCTCTTAGCTACTGTATGATCCTTACTAGATGATCATTTGCTTTGTTTTCATAAATCCCCATGTGTTACCTTCACTAATGAAGTCAATGGGAATTTGGCTTGAGTCAGGAGGGTAGATTCTGGCCTTACAAAAATGCCTTAAAGAAATGGAGTGCATGCTATCAAAGCATCTTTGCAGCGTTAGCAGTCTTAAGAAATATACCCTAATATCATGGAATACGAAGTGGATTCATTTGGGTTTTGGCATAATAAAGCCAACCGTGAGTTCATTTTGATAAATGTAGAGAAATATTTTGAACTTGTGTTGCTAAAAACAAAACTCAACTCACCATTCTCTCATTTCTTTGTCAATGGCTGGAAAGAATAACCAGGCATTTCCCCTCTTATTGAGTGCTGTGATGGTGTGAAACAGCTCAGATCTCAGGGGTTCAGTTTCCTAAGGTGCTGTGGACATGGAATGAATGCTTTCGCTCTGGAATTTTACAGCCTGGCCTCCAATATGCAGATAGAGATAGCTGTGGGCTCAGCGGGGCTTAGTGGCCAGGGAATTGGCAAGGGAATTGGGGCACTATTCCAGCTCTGCTGCTAACCTGCAGTTCGACCATTGACAGTTACATCACTCCTGTGCCCATTTTCCTTCCCACATTTTTTCAGTGCTCTCAATTTAGATCATAAGCTCTTCAGGATAAAGATTGTCTTATGTGTCTGACTAACACCTAACCTGATGTGGTCCCAGACTTTAGATGCTACCATAACAGTTTTCCCTGCTGCAATAAGATGATGTTTACTCAATTTTTCATTCTGCATCTAAAGAGAGGGAGAGATTGGGTTGCAGAATGATTAGCTCCTAGAGGAAGATGCAGCTCTTGTAGAGATTAGGCCTCACTTTCTTACAGCTCAAGATTTTCCATTGCCAGCTTTATAAGAAGTTCCCCAACCCCAGGCAGTGGACATGCAGGCACAGGGCAACATTGGCCACACATGTTAGATATGGAGAACAGGGAAAAATGGAACACAGCTAAAGGCCAGCAATCATTCCACCTACTGCGTTTAAAGTTACAACTCAAGAGTAAGAAGGATTAAAACGTCACCTCGTTCAAAACTTAAACCTGTTGCTTTTTTATCATCTTTATGTTTGAAAAAAGATAACTAATTTGCAGTGGCATGGATACTATAAATATTAATGCAGAGTATTGCATACTATAAATATTAATGGTGCACGAATATTAATCCTCGACATCTGAATTCCTTCTCGGGACTCCTGGCGCTCTTAACGGAGCACTCCAGTTGGGCTTCTGTCGGTCTTATTAGGAAATTCCTCCCTCCCTGGATTCAAGACCTTATGCTTAGTGCAGGACCAGCAATTAGCCTCAGAGTAATTTGGCATTCATGAGCAACATTGCCCATCATATGCCTAATATTAGAAATTTCCTTTAAATTAAAAAAGATATAGGTTGCCCATTCAATTGGCATCGTGATCATATAAAGCTATCGTACCTCGATGACATCTTTTAGCTGGTTGAAATCCATATGCGGATTAAGGTGACATGATTTTTACCAATGCTTTTAAAAGTATTTGTCATGATCAGAATGCCCACAGTCTTGTGTGGTCCATTATATTTTATACTGGGTTCCCAAACATTCGTGGTTAAATAAACCATGATAACACTTCATAAACATTTTTCTAACATGCGGAATGTTTGACATGAATTTCAGCTATTTGAAAACTAATAAACAATTGTCAATTGGACTCTGGAGACTAAGCAGAAGCTGCGCTGTTTTTATGGAACATCAAAGGCATAATTAATATCTTCTTCTTCTTCAAAAAAGTCTTTTGTACTTCTGCATATGCGAGCCTCTGTCAGAGCCAGGGCAGCGAGCACAGGGGCTGTGTGTTATTGTCTGCCATGTTCAGGGCTTTGTGAAGCTGGCTATTGAGTGAGAAATATGAGGAGTTACACTTCATATGATCAGACTGCACTTAAGAAATCTCCTGGTACTTGAAAGAGATGTGTGAACTACAGACTCCTGCCCCACTAGCTGCTAATGCACTTTTCTCACACGCAGCAAGGCTCGGTTCTATCTCCCAGGTAACACACAGCACACACTGAAGCCTTTTACACATGCCTTCAGAGTGTGTGCATGCTCTGTCCCTATCTCTGCTTTGTGGGGCTGCCCCGGTTCCCATTGTAGTTAGTGAGTAGAGGTTTGAACCCTCTGATCAATCCAGCTAACATAGGATACCCCTACAGATCATTTTAGCTGTTCGGAGTGGGTGGATTTACAGCTGCTTCTTTGGCCCAGCTGTTGACCCTGGAGCTGTAGCTCACAAAAGCTTATGCTCAAATAAATTTGTTAGTCTCTAAGGTGCCACAAGTCCTCCTTTTCTTTTTGCGGATACAGACTAACGCGGCTGCTACTCTGAAACCTGTCAGTATGAAAGTTGTGCTTCCAGGGAGTGTGCAAATGTTAATGCAAGTGCAGCTGGGATGATGAGTAAGAAGAGTGCAAAATGAGGGTACTTTTGGAATATTTCATCATCCAGGGGATCCGCTGCGACCTTTCAGGAGTCCTGCCAATTCTCCACTTTTCCCTTCCTTCAGGATCTTATCAGTGATCATCTGCTAAAGCAGCTCACTGTATTCTGTCAGCAATTGTAAAAGAGAGGGATATATCCTCGGCCCAATGATGAACTCTGTATTGTTTTATGAGTTACACCAAGCCTGGACATGCCCAAACTCAGCCAGTTGTGCTGCATGCAGACAGCTGCCTTGCCAAGGAAAAGTGTTTGACACCTCCAGAATGACTAACACTAACAGCCATCAAGACGGCAATCTGAAGCCATTGACTTTGAATGGCAAAGAGTCCTGTGGCACCTTATAGACTAACAGACGTATTGGAGCATAACCGTCTGTTAGTCTATAAGATGCCACAGGACTCTTTGCTGCTTTTACAGACCCAGACTAACACGGCTACCCTTCTGATACTTGACTTTGAATGACTCAGCTACTGGCCCTCCCTCATGAAACAACGATTTTTCCTACACAGGGGCCTGCAGGTGGGGCAAGCATGACGGGGGAATGGGCCTTGAGCTTCAAGCTGAGCATGTAGCATTCTAGTCCAGAGCAGAGAACCTACTTGAGAGTGGGGCTCTGCTTGGCCCAGGGGTTCTGGCCATCGCGAGATGTAAGAAGAGACAGGGCAGGATGGACTCTGCCCAGCCTGAAATGCTGACTAACCTGACTTGAAAGAAGGGGTGGGCTCTGCCTCGGGGAGGGGGCATCTCAAGGCTTGTTATTTTCAAAGATCTGTAACTCTGGAGTGCTTTAAGAGTTTCTGCAGTTGAGAAATTCCTTTGCTAAGCCTGGGCTTTGTGCTTTCCTGCCCCAAGAGGGGTTAAACTAGAAGCCCGGAGTGCCCTTAGGCTAGATGGAGCATGTACAAGCAGCTGTGTCTGGACTTTCCAAAGCCAGTTGACTTGGGAACATGGGGGATCAAGCAGTTGGGGTCACTTGCAGCTGACCAGTGACTAGACAGTGGGGTACTGGACCAGGTTGTAACAGAGGTATCACTCTTGAGCCAGTTAAGGGAACCCCCTCTTTCCTGCAAGGGTTGAATGAGCTATTGCGGCATGCTTTGCAAAATGTAGAACATTGCTTCCCCCACTTCTCTCGCTGTTGCCTATGATCCCTTGAAAATCTGAATCTGAAATCGGTTTCCTCCCTTGCATGGCTGCATTGATTTGCTATTATTCAGTTAGTTCCTCATTCATGCTGGGCTGCTGCCAGTGAACTTTGAATCTCATTGAATCATTTGTTTAAAAAAAAAATTACAAGTGAGGAATTATAAGGACTTTGCAAACAAATCTATATCAATTCATTTAGACTAAATATTAGGCTAAACCAACCTCAACTCTGACCCTTTAAGCATCTGACAATGTTTTCCCTCAACCCCTAAGTCTTCCAAGTACTAACAAATGCATTGGAAGGAGGGAAAAGTAAGTAAGTAAAGTCCATTTACTCACTCCTGACATAGCAGAGTTTCTGAAGCCTTCTCAATCCACTGCTAACTGCCCACACTTAGCAGCTGATCTTCCAATGATCAGTAACATACCATTTATCCCTCTCCTCACTGGTCATCCCCGTCTACGATAACCTACAATCAAAAGGAGGACTTGTGGCACCTTAGAGACTAACACATTTATTTGAGCATAAGCTTTCGTGAGCTACAGCTCACTTCATCGGATGCAATCAGTGGAAAATACAGTGGGGAGATTTATATACACAGAGAACATGAAACAATGGGTGTTACCATACACACTGTAACAGTGATTAGGTAAGGTGAGCTATTACCAGCAGGAGAGTGGGGGGCGGGGGGGAAACCTTGTGTAGTGATAATCAAGGTGGGCCATTTCCAGCAGTTGACAAGAACGAGTGAGGAACAGTGGAGGGGGTGGGGGGGAAATAAACATGGGGAAATAGAAAAGGAGGACTTGTGGCACCTTAGAGACTAACAAATTTATTAGAGCATAAGTTTTTGTGAGCTACAGCTCACTTCATACACTGTATGCATCCGATGAAGTGAGCTGTAGCTCACGAAACCTTATGCTCGAATAAATTTGTTAGTCTCTCAGGTGCCACAAGTCCTCCTTTTCTTTTTATGGATACAGACTAACACGGCTGCTACTCTGAAACCTGTCAAGGGGAAATAGTTTTACTTTTGATGACACATCCACTCCCAGTCTTTATTCAAGCGTAAATTACCCACCTGCTGAAGTGAAGAAACAAATTGACAGAAGTTACCTACTACAGGACAGGCCCAACAAAGAAAATAACAGAATGCCACTAGCCATCACCTTCAACCCCCCGACTAAAACCTCTCCAACGCATCATCAAGGATCTACAACCTATCCTGAAGGACGACCCATCGCTCTCACAGATCTTGGGAGACAGGCCAGTCCTTGCTTACAGACAGCCCCCCAACCTGAAGCAAAACTCACCAGCAACCACACACCACACAACAAAACCACTAACCCAGGAACCTATCCTTGCAACAAAGCACGTTGCCAACTGTGTCCACATAACTATTCAGGGGATACCATCATAGGGCCTAATCACATCAGCCACACTATCAGAGGCTCGTTCACCTGCACATCTACCAATGTGATATATGCCATCCTGTGCCAGCAATGCCCCTCTGCCACGTACATTTGCCAAACTGGACAGTCTCTACGTAAAAGACTAAATGGACACAAATCAGACGTCAAGAATTATAACATTCAGAAACCAGTCGGAGAACACTTCAATCTCTTTCGTCACTCGATTACAGACCTAAAAGTGGCAATTCTTCAACAAAAAAAACTTCAGAAACAGACTCCAAGGAGAGACTGCTGAATTGGAATTAATTTGCAAACTGGATACAATTAACTTAGGCTTGAATAAAGACTGGGAGTGGATGTGTCATGACACAAAGTAAAACTATTTCCCCATGTTTATTCCCCACCACCACCCCACTGTTCCTCACACGTTCTTGTCAACTGCTGGAAATGGCCCACCTTGATTATCACTACAAAAGGTTTCCCTCCTGCCCCCCACTCTCCTGCTGGTAATAGCTCACCTTACCTAATCACTGTTACAGTGTGTATGGTAACACCCATTGTTTCATGTTCTCTGTGTATATAAATCTCCCCACTGTATTTTCCACTGCATGCATCCGATGAAGTGAGCTGTAGCTCACGAAAGCTTATGCTCAAATAAATGTGTTAGTCTCTAAGGTGCCACAAGTCCTCCTTTTCTTTTGGCGGATACAGACTAACACGGCTGCTACTCTGAAACTGGGGAAGAAAACTACTAGAGCCTCCCCTGGGATAGTGCTTGGGGTGTGCTATAGACCGCCGGGATCTAATTTGGATATGGATAGAGCCCTCTTTAATGTTTTTAATGAAGTAAATACTAATGGAAACTGCGTGATCATGGCAGACTTTAACTTTCCAGATATAGACTGGAGGACGAGTGCTAGTAATAATAATAGGGCTCAGATTTTCCTAGATGCAATAGCTGATGGATTACTTCTTCAAGTAGTTGCTGAACCGACTAGAGGGGATGCCATTTTAGATTTGGTTTTGGTGAGTAGTGAGGACCTCATAGAAGAAATGGTTGTAGGGGACAATCTTGGTTCAAGTGATCATGAGCTAATTCAGTTCAAACTGAACGGAAGGATTAACAAAAATAAATCTGCAAGTAGGGTTTTTGATTTCAAAAGGGCTGACTTTCAAAAATTAAGGAAATTAGTTAGGGAAGTGGATTGGACTGAAGAACTTATGGATCTAAAGGCAGAGGAGGCCTGGGATTACTTTAAATCAAAGCTGCAGAAGCTATCAGAAGCCTGCATCCCAAGAAAGGGGAAAAAATTCATAGGCAGGAGTTGTAGACCAAGCTGGATGAGCAAGCATCTCAGAGAGGTGATTAAGAAAAAGCAGAAAGCCTACAGGGAGTGGAAGATGGGAGGGATCAGCAAGGAAAACTACTTTATTGAGGTCAGAACACATAGGGATAAAGTGCGACAGGCTAAAAATCAAGTAGAGTTGGACCTTGCAAAGGGAATTAAAACCAATAGTAAAAGGTTCTATAGCCATATAAATAAGAAGAAAAAGAAAGAAGAAGTGGGACCGCTAAACACTGAGGATGGAGTGGAGGTCAAGGATAATCTAGGCATGGCCCAATATCTAAACAAATACTTTGCCTCAGTCTTTAATAAGGCTAAAAAGGATCTTAGGGATAATGGTAGCATGACAAATGGGAATGAGGATATGGAGGTAGATATTACCATATCTGAGGTAGAAGCAAAACTCGAACAGCTTAATGGGACTAAATCGGGGGGCCCAGATAATCTTCATCCAAGAATATTAAAGGAATTGGCACATGAAATTGCAAGCCCATTAGCAAGAATTTTTAATGAATCTGTAAATTTAGGGGTTGTACAGTATGACTGGAGAATTGCTAACATAGTTCATATTTTTAAGAAAGGAAAAAAAAGTGATCCGGGTAACTACAGGCCTGTTAGTTTGACATGTGTAGGGTATGCAAGGTCTTGGAAAAAATTTTGAAGGAGAAAGTAGTTAAGGACATTGAGGTCAATGGTAAATGGGACAAAATACAACATGGTTTTACAAAAGGTAGATCGTGCGAAACCAACCTGATCTCCTTCTTTGAGAAAGTAACAGATTTTTTAGACAAAGGAAATGCAGTGGATTTAATTTACCTAGATTTCAGTAAGGCGTTTGATAACGTGCCACATGGGGAATTATTAATTAAATTGGAAAAGATGGGGATCAATATGAAAACTGAAAGGTGGATAAGGAATTGGTTAAAAGGGAGACTACAGCAGGTCCTACTGAAAGGTGAACTGACAGGCTGGAGGGAGGTTACCAGTGGAGTTCCTCAGGGATCAGTTTTGGGACCAATCTTATTTAATCTTTTTATTACTGACCTCGGCACAAAAAGTGGGAGTGTGAAAATAAAGTTTGCGGATGATACAAAGCTGGGAGGTATTGCCAATTTAGAGAAGGACCGGGAAATCATACAGGAAGATCTGGATGACCTTGTAAACTGGAGTAATAGTAATAGGATGAAATTTAATAGTGAGAAGTGTAAGGTTATGCATTCAGGGATTAATAACAAGAATTTTAGTTATAAGCTGGGGACACATCAATTAGAAGTAACGGAGGAGGAGAAGGACCTTGGAGTATTGGTTGATCATAGGAAGGCTATAAGCCGCCAATGTGATATGGCCATGAAAAAAGCTAATGCGGTCTTGGGATGCATCAGGCGAGGTATTTCCAGTAAGGATAAGGAGGTTTTAGTACCGTTGTACAAGGCACTGGTGAGACCTCACCTGGAATACTGTGTGCAGTTCTGGTCTCCCACGTTTAAGAAGGATGAATTCAAACTGGAACAGGTACAGAGAAGGGCTACTAGGATGATCCGAGGAATGGAAAACCTGTCTTATGAAAGGAGACTCAAGGAGCTTGTCTTGTTTAGCCTAACCAAAAGAAGGTTGAGGGGAGATATGATTGCTCTCTATAAATATATCAGAGGGATAAATACCGGAAAGGGAGAGGAATTATTTAAGCTCAGTACCACTTTGAACACAAGAACAAATGGATATAAACTGGCCATCGGGAAGTTTAGACTTGAAATTATTCGAAGGTTTCTAACCATCAGAGGAGTGAGGTTTTGGAATAGACTTCCAAGGGAAGCAGTGGGGGCAAAAGACCTATCTGGCTTTAAGATTAAACTTGATAAGTTTATGGAGGAGATGGTATGATGGGATAACATGATTTTGGTAATTTATTGATCTTTAACTATTCATGGTAAATAGGCCCAATGGCCTGGGATGGCATGTTAGATGGGGTGGGATCTGAGTTACTACAGAAAATTCTTTCCTGGGTATCCGGCTGGTGAATCTTGCCCATATGCTCAGGGTTTAACTGATCGCCATATTTGGAGTCGGGAAGGAATTTTCCTCCTTGGGCAGATTGGAAGAGGCCCTGGAGGTTTTTTGCCTTCCTCTGTAGCATGGGGCACGGGTCACTTGCTGGAAGTTTCTCTGCTCCTTGAAGTCTTTAAATCACTATTTGAGGACTTCAATAGCTCAGACATAGGTGAGAGGTTTTTCGCAGGAGTGGGTGGGTGAGATTCTGTGGCCTGCGTTGTGCAGGAGGTCGGACTAGATGATCATAATGGTCGCTTCTGACCTTAGTATCTATGAATCTATGAAATGTACAATCAGTCCTTCCAAGATGTAACCAAAGCACACACATTTGTGCCTGTTGATTTCGAGACCAGAGTCCACTTCTTTCCAATAACAGTTCTAACACAAGTGTTAATCTTCATTTCCATCCAGGAGCATACACATCCAAAAAGAGGTGAAGACAAAATACGTTGTTTTTATTACATAAAAATGCTGTATTTTTATAGCAGTGATGTACAGCAACCGAAGTGATTAATCCTGACAATTCCTTTTGGGAATCAGGTACTTCTAAGGAAGGGAAGTGGGAATATGTCCAAGTAGGTCTCTCCACCCTCTAGTGGCTGGATCACATAAGAGTATATCAGCCTTCGGTTAATTCCAGCTGACAGATTTGCTTCTTTAGCTCAAGTAGTAAAGGCCTGTGCTTTTGAGTCCCAAATTCAAGCCCTATTGGTCACCCCCTCAGAGGGTTGTTATATGCATTTCCCAGATAGGTGAACTAATGCAGCAGGAGGTTAGGGGGGTGATCTTTCAAATATGTCATCTCACTTTTATAGATGCAGGTTGGTGGTGCTAAATTTGCACTTCTGCTATTTTATGCCCCCATTTAACTCGAGGACATGTAGCTGGACCTTGGAACCTCTGATTGGTAATCCACTCACATTAATGTCCACAGTTCGTTTTGGGAGTGCAAAAATTAAAATGGCCAGCCACCCAAAGGTAGCCTAGGCCTTAGGCCTTGAAAATTTACAGGACTTGCTGAAGAACACATTGAATGAACGGCATGGCTAGGCAGGGACACAGTTTAAGAGTCCCAGACTTCAGCTCTAACTACTAGATTCTGAAGCCTGTGTGTCTCTTCCTAAACTCTCCAGAGTGGAGGAATAAGCCTTTGAACATTCCCTGCTGGGTGGGGAGAGAAGACAGCTCACAAAAATATTTGTCTAGAAATATACAATCGGTCAGTGGAATATTTTTTGAGGCATGCCCTGGGTTAAGAAAGAATCTAATTTAAAATAACAATAGCTCAATTAGAGAGAGATAGTCTGGCTTCTTTAATCCATTGTCCATATAGTTAAAGGCTTCCTTGCCCGATAATGATAACTATTCAGTTTAGGAAAGGAAGTTACCACTGCTTAATATTTGTCTCCTCAAAGGAGGGAAGCTTCCATAAGAGCAAATCTATCATACACATACATACTCATCTTTCCATCACCAGGAAGAATGTATAGAGACAAGATGAAAGCTGTCCTGTATTTAGGGTGACAATTTTTAGTCTGGAAAGCAGAATCCCTGGATAACCAAAAACCCCAACAAAAACAAAAAAAAATCTTCCTCTGTGATTTATGAAACTACATCTACGGGAAACAGCCCAGGTCTCCGGGCCAGATGCAGGGCTGTCCCTAGAGATTGTAGTGTCCTACGCAGCCCCCCTGCGGGGGGTGGGGGGGGCAGGGGGAGAGAAGGGCTGTCCCCGGGCCTCTGAGATGGGGGGCATTGCAAGACTCTGCAGGGGGTGGGGGGCATCCCAGGCCTCCACGGGGGGTGGGGGGTGAGGGGAAGGGGTGAGCCAGGGGCAGAGGCAGCTTTCCTGGGCTGGGCTGTGTGCAGCCCACAAGGGGCCTGCTTAGCTGTCCGGGGGATCGGGCTGGCCGCTGGAGCTGAATGCAGCATGCAGCTGCGTAGGGCACCAGGAAATTTGGGGCAGTTTGGTGCCCCAAATTTCCTGGTGCCCTACGCAGCTGTGTAGGTTGCGTATAGGTGGGGACGGCCCTGGCCAGATGTATTCATAGCTCTCATTCCTCTTTCACGATACAAGAAACAAAAATTGGATCAGTTCTTAAAGTCTGTTTTGGGGCTTGCCTGGGTTTCCATTGTATGGGCCCAATTTTCAGAGGTACCAAGCTCCCACAGACGTCAAGTGAAGTTGTGGGAACTCAGCATCACTGGAAAAAAAAATTAGGCCCTGCAGAAATGGGACCAAGTCTTTATTGGCACTGGACCTTCATGGTGAAGGATATTTGCCATAACAGTTAAAGTACCAATCAATATGACCAAAGTTATAAAGGGCAAAGATGCATTAATCAGAGATTTATCACTGTTTTATAGCACAGTATCTTGCAGTCCTTACTCAGGCACAACTCCCAGTGAAATCATGGGGGAGAACTTGTATGGGTATTCCTTAAGCCTGATACACTCCCCACTTCTTGTGCACTATGTTTTCTTCCTCTTCTCTTACAAATCCCTCTTTAAAACTCACTTCTCTCATGAGGGCTCCCAACACAGCTCTCCTCAGTGTGATTGTCTCCTACCTGCCTGGTGTTCGGATTGTTCACTTGCTTTGTATTCACATGTCCAAATTAGACTGCAGACTCTCCGGGGCAGAGAGACGCACATGCAGATTCGACATTCAACGCTGAAGTCCGTCCAAGCAATATTGTACCATTTACAAGGAGGGGTTTTGTTTGTATGGCTTATCTCACTGATCGTGTAGCTGCTGAGGCGGATGCAAAGATACTTGTAAACCCCAAACGGGGGATTGATTTTGGATGTCAGCTGTTGTTTGAGCAGCGCTGGCTTTTGCTAGCTGGCACTTTAAATTTTCCCTCTGTGCCAGAGCTGTAGTATCATTTTTGATAGCGGCGGCTATCAGTGTTCTCATGTCAGCTTACGGGTGGCCACAGGAGACTGGGCCGCTCCATCTATGGCACCACTTCTTACACCTTCTGTGTTGTTTTTTCCAAAGCATGACATGACTCGCTGGAATGGTAATAGCACCCAGTGCCTCATTTTTCCCACTGGCAGGAAAAAGCCCGTGAGACAAAGGAGCCAGTCTGGCTGATTTCGGCTGAGCCAGTCGCTGGGGTAGATAAGTAAACACTTGCAGCTCTGACATAAATTACTTTAGTCCTTGACAGCAGGACACTGACCAGGGTCGCCTGATAAGGAGGGAGAAAGCCTTGCATGTCTCTCAGTCCCACTCAGATATTTCACAATAAATGTCACTGGGAAAGAATAGACACTTCTGTAACCATTAGGCAGCTGGGTGTTCCTGTCACCTTGAAAAGAAGGGATGCATTGTCAGAGCTGTCTAAACAGGCAGGAACCAGCTGTTAATCAGTTCTTACATGCTTCTTCGCAGACCCAGCGTGAATGGGGGGTTCCAAAAGTCAGCGGGACGGTGATTAAAAATAGTTCCCCAACACACACCTGAGGAGTTTGTCATCGCAACACTGTAAGAGGCACTAGAGTCTAGGCCAGTGCTTCTCAAGCTGTCTGATGTGGGGGACCGGCATTTTTTTTTTCCAATGTTCGCGCAGACTGGCAGCCGATGGCTCGCGGACCGGTACTGATCCACGGACCACCACTTTGAATAGCACTGGTCTAGGCAACTGGGCCAGGGCCTGGGAGGAAGGAACTCCTGCCACTAGTTCCAGCTCTACTACTGGTTCTGTGGCCATGGTCACTTAACCACTCCATGCCTCAGTTTCCCCAAAGATATTCTACTACTTATCCAGCTCACGAGGAGGGCTGAGAAAGTTAATGAATTGTACATTAACTAGTGGGTGTAACATGCTTTGCTTTGTAAGTGCTAAGTATTATCTTTAGCACAATTTAAAACAAACATTTCTTAAATAAGTTTGGTTGCCTGCTTCTGGCTTTCATAATTGTGAAGATAACTTTGAAAAGGTGAAGTGGATGTAACTAGTGTAGTGCTGTTTGTATGAGCTTGTAGACAGTCTAAAACTATGGCTCCTATAGGCACGAACTACCCCATTCATTTCAATGGGTTTGTTAACTCTGAACCCTAAAGATGGCAGTGTCAACATAGTTAACTACTGCACTGCTGAGCACTTTAGCAGGAACAACCAGATAATCTGAGGGCAGCATATGACTGTAAGAGGAGGGGTCAGCAGATTATGAAGGGGCAGGGAGGAAGTATGGCAGTGAATGGGATATGTATGTGAGGGAATCACTGAATGGAAGAGGCTTGTGGTAGGAGGAAGCCATGGAATTCATACAGGTATCAAATTGTCACCCATCAGCATGAATTCTTAAACTCCTGCTTTGCCATACCACTGCTACTCTGGCCTACAAAACCTCCTGTCTCCGTGGTATTGCCACCTAGGGTCCATCTGCCATAGACAAAAGCTATGCTCTGTCTAGCCTCCTCGAGCTTGAATCAAGTTAGCGTGGGTAACATTAGAAGTGAAGACAGTGGAGCATAGGCTTCAGTGTAGGTAATACCAGCCTAGCACAGACCCGAGTACCGTTTGCTAGCTTGTGCTACTATCTTCACTGCTATTGTTACCCGGCCTGGCTGGATTCAAACTAGACTGGGTAGGGTAGCCCATGGACAGCTCTTGCGCTATAGACAGTCTCTAAGAAGGCAGCCTTGCTTCTTACCTGTTGAGCTGCAGAAGTGACACAGGCATCTTTGCTATAGCAGATGTGTAGCTGCTGCATGTAATCAAGATGTCACTGCATGTGTCTGCACCTATGTGAGATTACCAGCTATGGATTAATGGGAGAGGCAGCCGTGAGGGCTCCTGCTAGGCAGGAAGGCCTTCTCTGGCTGCCATGACGTAGCTGTCCCAGTGCAAAACCCTAATGTAGGAGTGGTGCGCTGATGCAGCTTCATGGGTATAGGTGCATTGGTAACTAAAAAATGAACAGACATCTGTAGTATGTCTAAATACTACATAAGACTGAGCTAGTAGATCCCAAACTAGATGTGTTTTTGTAGAGGGGAAGAAAAGGTACCCAATGGAAATATTCCCAACTTCAGTGGGATCCAACCCATCTCCCCTAGATTTGTACATATTATCCAGGATATGGGCTGATGGTATAAAGACGGGGAGGGAGTTGAATTGGGTGGAGAGGAGGGCAAGTGGGAGATTCAGTTCAAGCAGAAGAGCTAGACCCAGGATTTACGAAAGGAAAGTGACGCATTCTCCATTTCACCACAGGCACTGGGGGCGGGGTTTGTACCAGAGAAACACACGGCGAGTTCAAGGAGCTCAATCAGTTTCAATAGTTTCTAGGAGCAATTCAATTAGTTTCACATCTACTGTATGTGACAGCTTCACCAGGCTGATAAGCGGGAACGATCTGACTTGCATTCACTAATCAATAGATACACTAGAGAAGATGGGATTTTGAACCGAAGATGTATTGCGTGCTCGGATGAGTAATTGTGTTTTTATAAAGCTCAAGAGCTGCACTGCAGTTCCAGTAGCATGGGGATGATACTGTACTCTTCAGCAAAGTTTTAATTAGATATGGGCTGTACTTCCTCCAATCTGCGATCATCCCTTGGGTTACGATGGGTCACATACTTACCTAATGCTTAAGTTTAAAAAAAACAACAACACTATCAGTCCACACCTACATCAGGCACTCTTGCTGAAACCCATTTCTGCTTTGGTGTAGTTTTTTTTTTTTTTTTTCACTTATTGTGCGACTTCCCCCCTCATTTTCTATATTGTGTGAGCCGTCTGCAAACAATATTTGCCAGATCTCCCAGTTCACAAAAGAGAGTCTTAACTATCTGGAGGGAGGCTACTAGAGGAGCTCCCCAAAGATTGGTCTTGAAACCAATCTTATTCAACATTTTGAATGACTATTTTGGCACAAGAAGCAGGAGTGAGCTAACCAAATGTGTTGATAATACCAAGTTGGGAGGCATTGTCAATCCAGAGGAGGATCGGAACATTATACAGAAAGATCCAGACCTCTCACTGGTCTGGTTGCATCCTGGAATGTGACACAGTCATGCACTTAGCATCTAACAACAAGAATTTCTGCTACAAGCTGGGGGCTCATCAGATGGAAGCAACTGAGGAGGAGAAAGTCCAGGTGTGGGGGTCAGGATGATTATGAGTCACCAATGTGATATGGCTGCAAAAAAGGCAAATGTGATCCTAGGATATATCATGTGAGGAGTTTCCAGTAGAGACAGAGAAGTATTAATGCTATCGTGTAAGGTACTGGTAAGACCTCACTTTGAATACTGTGTACAGTTCTAGTCACCCCTGTTCAAAAAAGGGTGAATTCAAACTGCAGCGGGTGGAGAGAAGAGCTATTAGGATGATCAGGGGAATGGAGGGCCTATATTATGAAAGGAGATTGGAAAGACTTGGCTTGTTTAGCCTACCAAAAAGAAGGTTGAGAGGGGATTTGATTGTTCTCTATAAATACATCTGGGGGGTAAACACCAGGGAGCGTGAAGAGCTATTTAAGTTCAGGGACAATGTTGACATAAGAACAAATGGGTATAAACTGACCAGGAACAAATACAGGCTGGGAATAGAAGGTTTCTAATCTTCAGAGGGGTGAGGTTCTGGAACAGTCCCGAATAGAAGTTGTGGGGGCAAACAACTTAATTAATTTTAAAAGAGAGCTGGATAAACGTACAAGTGTGAATGTATGATGGCTTGCTTGTGATGGTCAGGGGCAGGGATCAACAGCCCTGGGGATCACTTCTAGTTCAGGTCTCATGGTCCTAAAAGTTCATGCTTCAGGGCTTCAGCTGGCCACCTGCAGGGGTCAGGAAGGGATTCCTTCCCTCCCCCAACATATTCTGGATTTTTTTTTCTCTACTTCCTCTGAAGCATCAGAGATGGCCACAGCTGGATGGGACATTGGGTGGGGTGGGCCAGGCCTCTGAGGTGGACCTGAGCATTCTGACTTACAGGCTGGTTCTTGCTCACATGATCACCATATTGGGGAGGTCAGGCAGGAACTTCCCCTCAGTTCAGACTGACAGTGACCTTGCATTTGTGGGGGGGGGGGGGGGGGGGGGGGGGAAGGGGGGAAGGTTCGCCTTGTTCTGCAGCATGTGGGTGAGGATCACTTGCCAGGATTATCTGGGTATATCTCATTTAATCATTTCTCTGCCTTTGTGGGGGCTTCAGGCATTGGTGCACCTCAGTCCCGGCTATTCCCTCCCTGTGGCACATAATAGTCTAGTCTCTTGTGGGCTGTAATACTGTGGTCTAATTTCAGCTGTTGGCTTTAGTGTGCAGTTGGTGGTCTGTAATATACATGGAGGTGAAGGTAGAGGACCTGATGGTCCCGTCTGGCTTTAAACTCTATGACTCTATGCACGGGTCTCATCGTATTCTGTAGTTCTCTGTTACATATTCGTTTAGATATTGGTCCTTTGTTCCTTAGGAAACCACCACACACGTAGGTGGAAGATGCCCAGCTAATTTTGGATGCTCACTGCAGGGATCTTTTCTACCTTAGCTGGTTTCTAATCTTTAAATCGGTATTTTTGGTGCAATATCTGCACACTGTCCCACTCTTCTCATGCCATACCAGAACGGCAGAACCACACCTTCAAAGCTCATCTCTTCCTCTTCCTCTGTTAATACAGAATTAAAGCCCCACTGTTTAAATCAGACCATTACTCTGTCTCCTAGTTTACTCTTGGTTTGCAGCAGTTTGCTTTCACTTTGTCCATTTCAAATATATTTGGTGAATGTTTTATTAGTCGAAATACTCCCTTCAGTCCGGGGTTCATTATTTGATTTTGCTCCTTTATTTTTCTGTTAAATATTATTCTGCTTTTTAACAACAAAAAACAGATTTCCCAACCCACCTCCTCCCCAGATTGTTTATGTTTTCGAAAAGCCTTCTGTTTAGTGCCTATAATACCCTTGACCTCCTCTAACTGCAATGGTCTGTGTTACTCTTTTCGCTGCTGCGACTTAACTGGGATTTATTTCAATTTTAATCTCTCAAACTGTTTATTAAACCATCTCCCAATTTATCTGCAGTAGATTTTCTATACATTATAAAATTTCAATCAAAATTCCTTTGGGCATTTTGCATTCCCCTCTTCTGATTGCTAAATCCTATTTGCTCTCAACTTGAACCTCACTTGGCTCATTTCCCAGGTTTAGGTTCAGAATAGCTTAAGATATAGGCTGCTCAGCACACTGCAGAAAACAATGCTGCACAATATCTAGAAGCGGGTGTGTACTGGCATCACAAGCAAAATCTAAGCCATTAAAATTGCCTTGATCAATTGTTTGGCTGGGCTTCTATTGAAGCTATTCCATTAATTTCCCTGCTTTTCCACTATAAAGTCTGCCTTAGGTTGCTTTATATCAATCACAGGAAAAGATCGTCACAGGCCAGTGCAATCTTGTTCCCTACAGTATATTTTCTAGGGCTTTGTCCATTCTACTTTTAACCTTTTCCTGGGAAATGTGCTCTTCCCTTTTAGAGATTCTTCCAGATTTGGCTTCTAGAAAGGTTTTCCTGCTATTTAGCCTAGGTTTTCTCTTAGTTTCATCCCATCACCACTAGCTCAATCCCTTTACATGCTAAATAATTCCTCTTCCACCTTGGTGTTTATATTCTTCAACTATTTGTGCACACTTTTCATGTTCCAACTCATTTGTCCCTTAACTGAGTTATACATAGCTCCGTTAATAATCATTCCCCATAAAACTATCCTTACGCTCCCTTTTTTGTTGCTTTTCCTTGAGCTCCCTGTAGTTTGTCCAGATCAGTGGTTCTCACTCCACAGCCCATGGATCCATTCATGATGGTCCACAGACAGAAGCATTGTGAGCACCATGCAGTAGGAAGTTGGAGAGAAAGGGTTGTAGATAGGAGGGATTTTATTCTGTCGGTTAGTTTGTAACAAGCTGACTATGCAGTGAGGAAAGTCTTTTCAGTATAAGACATCCAGAACTGCCACCAACTTTGTCAGCCTGAGTCTCCATTGCCCGGCATTTTGTGTTGTCACTTACCATCCCTCAGAGTGGGTCTGAGATGTTACCAAAGCAGAATGGTAGCATCTTGCACCTACTCTGCCCTGGTGTAAGTGACAGCACAAAGTGCTGGGCGGTGGAGAATCAAGCCCTCTGTATTCCTTTAGATTCCAATTTAACAGGTTCTCCTTGTAGGACAATGGAACAGACTGCATAGGGAGGTTGTGGAAACTCTTTCGCTGGAGTTTTTAAAAGGAGTCTGGATAGCCATCTGTCTTGGATGCTTTAGACACAACCAATCCTGCATCTTAGCAAGGGGTTAGACTAGATGACCCTTGTGGTCCCTTCTAATTCTATAGTTCTATGACTAGCTATCAGGTATATATTTAGCCTATATTCTCATAAGTCTTTTTGTTCTATCCTTGTTCCTCACACTGACAACATCCTTCTTTTCATTTACTCTCAGGACTATAAAGTAATCGTAATGTATCCCAGTACCACAACTCAGCAAGATTCTCCAGTCAGGAACAGTCTGCCTGAGTAAACTCTGGACAACAACACTGCATTCTACTCAGAGCATGTAGAAAGTCCCTTTTACTACATCTCTGTGTGTATAAGCTAGAGATTAATGCAGTGTTGCCAAGACCTGTAATTTTTATCATGAGTCTCACAATATTTGCTGTTTACCATAATGCCCCGGTTCCTGGAGTCATGTTATTGTGAGGGACCCTTGCTTTTATTATTATTTTTTAATATAGCAGATTCTAACCCCCACGGCTGCAGAGAAAAACTTGAAAACTTTTAAATCTCATAATTGTCACGGCAGCCTGATGACTTTTTGGGGCCCAAATCATCGGACTTCTTGAGGCTGGGTGGCAATGCTGCACTATGTAATGTTCTAAATGGTTAGGCTTGATTGACGCTGTCACCTGACATCAGCAATACTATTCCGCCCCTCCCAAGAGTGACGAGGAGCCTTAAAACTTGCCCTAGGAGATGGGGTAGAGCAAGCTACTCATGCTATCGGTTTTTTTTATTATTAAGATTTACATTTCAGGAGTTCTAGAGGCCTCAAGCAGGTCAGTGCCCCCACTGTGCTAGGCACTGTACAAACCACATGGTAGGTGACATGACTCCAGATCTGAATCTGTTTCCTGAGCAACCCTCCCACCCCCACCCCAAGAAAGTTCATATCCAGATCCAAACTTGGTGATTCAGGGTGAAGTTTTCAGAAGACCCAAAGTTACACTTTCATAAGGGACATAGGTGCTTAAGTCATCTAGGTGCTTTTAACATTTTCTCTTCAGTGTCATTTCTAATATGTATTTAAGTTAGCTGGGGAATAGATAAGCCAATGATTGGGATAGTATAACCCTCATAAGAAAATAACCACTGCCCACGACAGTTTCCTCAAAGAGGATCAGCTTAAAAGTTCCTCAGTCAATGTGAGAGGATGAAAGATCCCCAGACAGCCCTTATCCGGGATGCATTTCAATGGACGTCACCATGGAAAATGGGTGTACCAGTCACAAAGGCTGATAGACTTTCCTCTGGCTAGACATGGAGTCTTTAAATAAAAACTATCCGAGAGTGTGGGATCGTTAAACACCTCCAGATTCTTTCCCTGCTGCCAGCAGGATCAGCAACCTCCCTTTCTCATGGCGTCTCTTCAGTCCACTTTGAAACCCTCCCAATTTATCACAGCTCAGAGAGATCCTGCTGAGACCACTGGAGCCTGCTGGTTGTCAACAGGGCACCTTATCTTCTAAAAACATTTACTTAACCCTTTGTCTTATAGCCCATGGAACAATGGAAGTGGAGGCTGTGGAATAACAGTACCTCACTGAATGGGTGCCTCTTGCTAACCATACATTAGTACTCCTTTTCTTATTACATGTACTGTGTGGGATTGCTAGCATCTGATTGTTCCTAGGGATTACCCATTTGGGGCCTTTTAATTGTCTTTCTGGGCAGTAACCACTGTTCCCTGGTGAGGAAAGACAATGGCATAGAGGGGTGCACTACAAACAGGAGAAAGGAAAACATACAGACTGCAAACAGACACTCAGAAGCACGTTTCTGTCTTCAGGACTCCGTAGTAAGAAGAGCTGCGAGGGGAAGTTGCTGTATAGATTTGGATATTAAATAGACATTTTGTCAGTGGGCCAAGTGTCTGTTGTTCCCCCCACACTATAATATGTTACATTGTCTAATGTTAAATCACACTCTATTAGTCTCTAAATTCATGGGAAAGGTCATCTGTGCTACAGTGTAGCCGACTAAAGACCTGTTAAAAAGAACAAGCCTGTTAAAAACATTTGCTTTACCGGATCCACATTGGGGAGAGGGGGGTGGGGGGAGTCTAGCTGTATTTGATCACCTGAAAAAGGAAGAAAGTGCAACAGAAAATAATGCAACCGAAGAGCTCTCGGATATAGGAATATGGAGGATCAGATCCTCCGCTGCAGTAGCTCTATGCCTGTTTACACAAGCTGAGAATCCGGCCTGTGCTGTTTATGTCATGCGCAAAGTGTTTTTTAAACTACTTTATATATTTATTACCATGGAGAGTGGAGATCTTTGTAATATGAAGACATTTCCTCTGTTCCATTTCAGGATAGCAGAAGTTTCTTAAAAGGAACAGGCCCTTTGAAAGAATTACATTTTGATGCACCAAGATGGTCAGTTTCACAGGTTTCTAGTGAATAATTGGTCTGTAGCTATACAACTGTTCTGAAGTAGGAGTCTGAACTCTTGACCTTTACTTAACAGGCATGGGACCACTTTGCCTGCAGTACTTTACGGTAGCATCTTGCCATCTTAGCCATCCACCTTTAAAGAATAAGATAGTAGAATGACCATTCAGTTCCATGTTGTCAGAGAGGACTCTCAGGTTATAACATTGTGGCTGGGTCCTCTGAGGTGTTCAACATCCTCAACTCCCACTGTCTCACAGAATGCACTGAGCCCCTGGAAGGAGCAGGTGCTCACTTACTTATAAAACAAGAGCGTGGTTCAAAGACCAGTGAAGTAAGTATGAGTCTATTGATTTCAATAGACTTGGGATCAGGGCACAAGATACAATAATCTGCTTGGACCATCTGAAGTATCATTAGACCTGGAAGCAAGAGAGGTCGCTGTCGCAAACATGTTTGTCAGCAATACTAGCCTTATTTATTATTAGAACTGGTAAGCATTTGACAAATCAGACAGACACCAAAGTTTACATTATACAGCTAATAAGTTGTTTGAAAAAACACCGGCCTGAGCGACACAAGTGGTAGTGTGCACAGCGACTGACATCGCTACCACCGCTCTTTGGGGGTGCTTTAATTATGTTGATTGGGAGGGAGCTCTCCCATCGGCATAGAGCGACCACACAAGACATCTTACAGCGGCACAGCTGCATTGGTATTGCTATGCCTCTGTAAGGTCTCTAATGTAGACATAGCCCGATTCTTGAGAGCCGCATACTGACTTTACCCGCTGGTTCAGAGTCCAGCTCTGTTAGGTTCTGCCCAGCTAAATCCAAGATACTTGTAGCCAGTTCAGCTGAAACTCATTTTAAGGGAGTGGCTCTTATCCTCTTTCTAGGGAGGTGTCTGTTCTACATCCTGACCTGTAACTAACTCTGTAGTCACTTGACATACAGAACTCCCACTGAAGTCAGGGTATGGCACAATAGAATTGGAGCCAACGAAAGGTTGAGCTCATCTGTGCAGGAGACTCCGCTTTCTCAGGGGCCAGTCCAAGAGCGTGGAACAGACTCACATGGCAACAAAGAACCATCCCAAACCTCACCACCTTCAGCACCAAGTGCAAGGTGCACTTTGACCTCCCTTCACTAATATAGACCTAGCAGCATGTACATCTAAAAAGAACACTGCATTGCACACACAGTTTGTCTCGGGGAGACAATGAGTCACACACAGCAGTTGTGTAGACACTTACTACACTTCTGGAAAGTTCTCAGATACTACAGTGAAGAAGGCAGCATCGGAGCCAGAATAGCACAGTGTCCCAGGTGCCCATAGCTGAGCAGTTCTTTATCAGCGTAGGCAAGTCTTGTATATGATTTGTGTCCAAGTTAACTAAGAGTTCAATGCGTGACAGGCCTCAATCTAATGATGCAGCAGGAATAGCCAAAGAAAAGCTGAATATGACTGAGTTACTGCCAGATGCATTTTCACAGCAACTCATTAATAATCTATATCCTGTCTTCTGTTTTGCCATTAGATTGCAAATATAATGGACAAGCGGCAACATGTCTGAATTCATAAATTGATGCAAATGCTTTGGATTCATTACTGTAATACTGTGACTACATGCGGCTGGGATTTTACATTTTTATATGCATTCATGTGTCTTAACATAGCACTTCATGTTCTCCAGAGTATGGCAACCTCAGGGAACTTGGAATAGAGTCAATAATTAACAAAGAGCCTCTTCCATTACAGAGACATAAATTAGAGAGCTGACTCTTTCCTCTGTTTAATTCCAACCCATATTGCTAATGTCTTTGAAGTGGTTTAATTAACCTGCCATGCTGTCCTTGATGATCAATATGCTTTCTAATTCTTCAGCTATATCTTCCATAGGCTATGAAATATTTGTTAAACAAGTGGTAATCCTCCTCTTGACAAGTCCTTCCCACCCTCTTTGGAGGGAAACCATCCAGAGCCAGGGGAAATAGGAGGCTAGAGAAGAGAGTGCAATCAGTCTGCTTTGGAGTTCCACACTTCCAGCCTCTTTGTTACAGAGGTCATACAAAAAGGGCTCCTTAACCTTCCCCAGACATTGTGCATACAGGCATAGACCGGGCAGAATCTGGCCTGGAGCTAGTTATCAGAACACTTTGGAACTTCTGGAAGGGTTCACGGTGTTTGGTTGGAGTGTTGGATGATAGCATTCTTTTAGTTCTTCTCATATTCACACCAGCTGATTCTTACAGTAAGTTTGGATCCAAACCATCCCCTAGGTGCATTTTGACTTCCAACAAAATCTGTCATTGAGTCATCATATATGTGCACTAGGTAGGGAAAGTGGAACAGAGACAAATAAGCTGCATCTTGAATAAGGAGGGGTAGCCCTTGTTTTTTTTCTGTCCTTTCTAATTAAAGGGCTAAGATGGGCTAAATTTTCCAAGTGACTTTGGTGCTTCAATTTTTGACTGCCCACTCTGGCACCTTAAGGTGCCAGGTTTTCACAGGGTTAGTGCTCAGCACTTCAAGGATCAGGCCCCTTTAGGGTATCTTGAGTTGGGTGCCAAAGAACTGATGCATCCAAAAGTCACTATTCTCTTTGGAAAATTTAGCCCATTTTAATAAGGGAACTGTACTCCCCTAAGAATTTCCCCTATTCAATCCAGGTCCTACTGATCTTGGATTTGACTCAAGTGGCAGAACCAAGATTTACAAGTTCTTGAATGTAAAGAATAAAAGAAGACTTGATAGATTTTAATTGGTTTCACTGTATGCACATAAACTGACAAAACCACATTTCCATTGATGATAATCAACATTTACAGACAGACAGAAAGAAAAATGCTGCTTGAGAACTTATTGGTTTGATTTAAGGGTATTTGCGTTGTATATTTTGACTTGATGTTGACAACATTTGTGTTCTAACAGCTACCAAGCTTTAACTTTTTGAGGACTACATTGGTGTGAACTTGGGACCTTTAAATTTGCGCCTGCAGCACCCACACAGTGGAGTTACAGCATAGCACTTTGGTACACGCTGCTAGTCACACCTCCTTAATCCAAACTGCAGGGCACGGTCGACATGACCTTAGAGACATGGGGATGGAGGAATTCTAATGCCCAACCCTCTTCCTTGTTTAGTGTTCCAGGCACCCTTAAACATACAGCTTACAGACCCAAACAGGGGACACCAAAAAGAGGAACCAGCGTGGATTTTCTCTATGTGCACATTCATTTTATCTTTTTAGGTGGGCACTAAAATTATGCAAGATGAACATTTGTAGTTTTCAAATGAAGATTTTAAAACTTTGATTACTTTTAATGGGACACTCCAAGAACTATTACAGAAGGAGATGTTATTTAATCTGCAGCTGAGAGAGTTCTTACCACTGTTCATGTGTTACAGCAGTTGTGTTTGTGTGATGTCAGGCAGGCCAACATGGCCTTCTGGATACCACACTATTCTTAGTAAGACACAGGCATGGAAGGAGGAGGAGACTTTTCAAATATAGTTTTGGAGGCATCTGTGAACCAGTAGAAAGATGAAACTTAGCATTGCACAAGAACAGAATGGTCTCTTAGCAGTCACTCAGACCTGAAGGCCAAATCACTACAAAACTAGGTCCCAATGATTCAGCCAGGTACTTACGCATGTGTCTAATCTTAAGCAAGTGAGTAGTGCCGGTGAAGTCAGTGCATTAAGCTTGGATTTGCCACATTGCAATGGAGAGAAGTACAGGGTCTCTTCAGTGTGCTAAAGTCAAGAGAAAGCATTTCTAGTTGTGACCCAACTGTATCGGCATTGAGAGCTTGTCTAATATGAGCTAATGAACCATGTAGAGGGGTATAAATTCTAGTGCACACGAGCGTGGTCTGTACTAACTAGCCTGTATGGACCCTGCTAGTGTGCACTAAAAGTTCTGTAATACACATTGATGTAGTACTGTTTGAAATAGGACTACATTAATACGTCCAAGGGAACCTTTAGTGCGCACCAGCAAGGTCCATATGGGCTAATTAGTGCCTAGCATGCTCGTGCACACTAAGAGTTACATCCTTCAAGTGTGGGCCAACACACTACGTAGCCCCGATTTTATGCCATTTCCCGAGCCCCAAAGATTGCTATCATGGCTGGGATTTAATCAGAAGGATGGCTAATAGATATTTTATGGGGTTTGAATTTTAATGAACACATTATATTTTTAGGGCCTGTCCTAACTCCCATTGAAGCCAACAGGAATGCTCCAATAGGAGCTGGATTGGACTAGTATTCCCTTAACCCTTTCCAAATATATCAGATATTTGCAATGAAAACTGAATGTCTCTATTTACAGAAGAGAACACTTCAGAATTCCAGAACTGTACATTTATCTACTCATGGAACTAATGTTTAGCACTGGTAAAAAGAACATGGGGGAAAAGTTACACAAACATTTAATTCCCCTCTCCCTTCCCCCATATACTGGGTTTTCATTGAAATTCAGAACAAACCTGTGACCCGCTCCAATGACAATACTTGTCTCTTACAGTGCTTTTCAGTCATGGCTTTCCAGTCAAGGCGTTCCAAGTGGCAGATGGCATACTTACACCGCATCTGGAAGGGAGCCTCCCAGCCCAGGTCCACAACATGTATTAATAGGGCTCATGCTAGCACGCTAAAGGTAGCTCTGGACCATCCGATGGAAGATCAGAGCTATACAGGCAACACTTTTGCTGGGTTTGCCACAGACCTTGGCCAGGTCAATGCCTCTGTTCCCCATCTGTAAAATGGGGCTGAAATGTCCTTATTTCAGAGAGGTTTTTGGGAGGATGAATTCATTAGTGTTTGTGACGTGCTTAAGACGCTATTGTGATGAAAGGTAAACGGACAACAGGTTACATTTTGAAAGATGAGTGAGAAATAAGGACATATCTTCATTAATGTACTCTTTTAAAGAGCAAAATCGCACTCCATTCTCCCTCTGAGATGGCCTCATATATAGCAACATTGTGAACCTAGAAGCGACATTGTTATGGGGGAGGGATGTGAACCGTGGATGTAGCTTTTACAGAGCTCATCCTAAAAAGCTATAAATGTTGACGTGCATTTCGTCAATATGCCTTGAACTAAAGAGGACATCAATGAGGAAATCGGGACTCATGAATTACAAGCCCTTTTTTATTGAGAAAAGGTTCCATCAACCTGTTGAAATATCCAGACACATCTGATGTGTTAAACGGTTTGCTGGGAAATGGTCCTTTCCATGTGTAATATGTAATCTTTTATTTTTAAAAATGGCATTAGTGAACTGACTGGTGAAATGGCTGTCAGATCACATCTGGGCGCTCTCACTGTGTTTTGAAGTGACATTCCCACACCCTGGGTAGTGGAAGACATGACTGCACTCTGAACATTCCCAAAGACAAACACCACAGGAAAGTCCTGCATGCTTTGGCAACACCATCAGTGGGCCTGGCAAAGATCACTCAACACTGCCTGTCCTCCTTCCATCTCTGCTTTACCTTTTAGTGCCTCTACGATAATGCGAGCTAGCAAGCATGCTCATCGTAATCCTGGCAAGGCAAAGCCAAGTAATATAAATGACTCTTGAGAGAGAAGAACAGATTCCACATTCCAGACGGGTATGATCAAATGTGTCACTCCTAATTTTAAAAGGAGGTGGTCCTAGGAGTTCAGTATAAGTCAGAAACAAGATTAGAATGCTCTCCTGCATGTACATCTTATATAACTGGATGGTTAAAAAACATTCCGTAAAGTTGTTTTCAAGTGAAACAAGCCACCTTTTGAGGCTCTTAGGGTGTGGAGTTTCAAAAGACCATATGTGATTTAGGAGCACAAGTCCCACTGAAAAATCAAAGCTTTTGCAAATCCCATCCTTAGTGTTAGAGTGCTTGTACAGAAGACTCCCACACATATAGACCCCTTTCCTCCATTACTAGGAGCTCTCTCTATAGCTATGTCCTACAGGATCAATGAAACCACCCACCAGGAGGATACTCGACTGACTGGGAAGGATGAGAGGGATATTATTACTTATTTCAATACCTAGGAGCTGTGTGGGTACTATGGTAAAGAGCACCTACAGACAGGCAGACTCTCTTTTTAATCCTTTGTTCTCCTTTAGGAAGAACTGAGTGGGAACAGAATTATGTAGATTACAACACTTTCATTTTCTCTAACAGTCAATTGGTGGTCATACAACGCTAAGTTTAAACACACGTCAATTTCACATGAATTATTTTCATCTAAATTAAACAGTGACTGAGAATTGCAAAGAAGGAAAGGCCATTCCACTGGATGTTTTATAACATAACATGCATCTCATAGTAGATGTAGGTAGGCCTTATTCAAATGAGCAGATCCAGTGATTTAACTGGGAATATCCATGTGAGCAAGGGCTGAAAGAGGTGGCCTGTAGTGTCAGTAAAGTAATAATGATCACGTCTAAATTTGCTAGCCATTATTATATTGCTGCGGTATGGTAAGAGAAGTGTGGAAGCACACCAGCTTGGGGCAATTTTTTGACGTGCTGTTTGGCCAGCATAGAGAGGGCTAGGGCAATCGCCAACAGAGTTTTCAGCTCTATAGCTGGCACTAGAATCCCTAGGTCCTTACACATTAGGAATTCAAGGACTAAGACTGTGCAGCGGTGCATGGCAGGAGAAGTTTCCATATGCCCTCTTCCTCTTGCTCATCCGTGGTTCAGTGTAATCTGGCTCAACAAAGGAGACACAGTTTAGGTAGGTGGTAGCGCTGGCTATGTGTAATAATGCTGCTCTGCGTGTGGATTTTCCACACCCCTGATCAACGGAGTTAAATTGACCTAATTTTCTAGTGTAGGCCAGACCTTTGTAACACAACACCAGACATCATGAGATTTCTCCAGTTGGTAATTAGCTGCCTATTAAAGAACAAACATTAAACACAACTGCATAGGATACCTACAAGTGACGGCTGTTCCCACCTGGCCTATATCCCTGTCACATGAATAAAAGTGAAAGAAGAAACATGTGCTTGAGAAACTTGCACTACAGACAAGAAATTCCTTGGTATGCTTTATATACTAAGAATTAGGAATTTTGATTGGTAGAAATTTGATCATGAAATGACAGGAAACAAAAATTAAATATATAAGATTGGCAATAGCTTGTAACAGAAATAATCCCCTCAAAATCAATTGTTATTGCAGCAAATAACAGTGGTTTATTAACTAATCAAATAGTAATTAAGTGTCCCATTGATTCCCTAAGGATTGCTGGATGAAATAACAAGGAAGTCTGTAATGAAGCCGGCTTACCCCCTCCCCCCCAACTCCACTGGGGAAACATCACCCCTCACCTCTGTAAGACAGGCCCCAGGTTGCCTTTGAGCAGAGCGCTTTCCTGAGCAGAGACAGTGACTTGCGCCATATGATGTGTGAAGGAATTGTGTAACTGGAGCTGTCAAGAGAGGGGAAACTAGGACATCACTGCATGAGACTTGGATAACGTCCAGTGTTACATCTCTCATGGCTACAGAAACAGGCACCGAGAAAAAAAAGTTGCAGGACATGGGTGAAATTCACCGAGTACACAGGGCCACCACAAAGGCTATGAAACACTTACATCCCATTTGAGCTGCGGGCTTGGCTCACCGTCTCTGAATATATTTAGCACTTGTATCATAACACTTTTCATCTTCCATACTCCTCACAAACGTTAGCTACCTCACCCTCACTAGCCTGCTGTGCTGTTTTACGGAGATTGTGATCCAAGCTTTTTGTAGAACAATCTGTATGCTTGCAGGGAAAGATACACCATGCTGATTAAATACCAATGGCCACGTATTCAAAATTCAGTCTGTTTGTACATTTACCCCTTTGCACATGCATGCCTTTTCATGAGCAGAGACACTGCTGAAAAACTTGTGAGTGCAACTGGTAGAATTTCGATGTACAAAATCCTCATGTGTATGTCAATGAAACTGAAGCTAAGCACAAATGGAATGCACATGAGTTGTGTGTGTGTAACCCCTTTAGAGGGATGCTACTGAAATAACACACAGCTCACCCCTGGACTATACAGCAATGGCTACAGAGGTGCAGAACTCCCTTTCCCAGATTGCCTAGGGTGGAGATAGGTTCTGGTAGTGTTACTACCCAATTCTATCATAAGCCACAAGTCAGAGACAAAAGGTTTGGTTTGGCTGTTATTGGAGCAGAGCAGAGAGAGACTGAAGCATCACAGCCCAGGAGGACCTTTCAACCCTCCACATTTCTACTCAAAGGGAGACTGCATTCTTTTGGGATTTCTGGGACACTGAACAGCATCATCTCAGCAGAGGACAGAAACCCAGGAGCCTGAGAGAGTGATGGTCAGGCTACCAAGAGCCAGCTTAACTGCACATTAGAATCCAGACCAGAGAGCCTCAGGGACAACCTAGCCTCCTTGGGGTGGATACGTTGTAAGAACACCCCCGTTTATTTATTTTGATATTGTGCTTTCAGCGCTGCACCACCCATCGGAGACTGAGCCTAAACTCACTATTTGCCTAGGCAGGTGCTGGGATGGCACGTAAGGTGGCTTGTGCTGGCTGTAAATGTTGGGCAGGGTAGAATTTATGTACTGCTGTTTTTTTATTTTATTATCCTGACCCTTTTCCGGTTGTCCCTCATCCTGAGTTCCTCAGATCTAATAAAGCCCTGAGTCCTGTTTTCTCACTCTTGGAACAGGGATAGCTATTTTATTTTGGGGCTCTATGATTGACACTCTTCTGTGTGAGATTGGGTGTTGAAAATTATCCCAAGGGCCAGGGCCTCTGTGCTCTCTGCACTAGGAGGGGCTTCTTTGGATGGAGGCACCAGACACCCTTATAGGGGAGTCCAGGACCCATGCCACTAAGGAGAAAAGGGAGGAGGCTATGGCCATGTCTCAGTTAAACACACCACATTCAGTAATTACTTCCCACAACTGGCCAGGTTAAGTCCCCATGGAGAGTTTGGCACTTGACGTTCTTACCACTTATGTTATTTACCCCAGTCAAAGTCCACTTTCTGCAATGGCTCATTGTGATGCGAACACAATAATACAAGGACTCCGATCTGAAAGTGCAGCAGCAGCTGACAACGGGAGATCTCTTCTTAACTCAGCCCTTTTCCAACAGGAGGGACATTTACAGGAAGACACTGTCACTGGGTTACGCTAGTACAGTATTGAAAACTCAGTCTATCACATAGCACTGTGCTGAAAGGTTTTATGTACCTGAAATACCGAGGTAAGTAACATACATTGTTCTGTGTACCTTAAAGATACTACGCTAGAAGGATTAAGATTAACAAAAGCCAACATTAAGAACATGTAGCTGACTCCACCCATCTCCAAATTTTTGAACTTGAACAAAAGACATGTCCTGCCTCGAAATCTGGGGGTTTTGTTTTGCCACACAAACAAGGAAAAGATAAAACAAAGAGGATTTTATATAAGAAAAAAAATTGCCAGTTTTTAAACCACCTTTTTTACCCATCTTTATTTTTTTTTAATTTAATAATTTTAAATGTAATCTAATTGTAGAGCCTACGAGCCACGCTCATGGAGGAGACCACAGTGTGCTAGGTGCTGTAGAAATGCATAAATAAGATAGGTCCAAACAAGCCAGTACTTTAGGGTTTGGATAAAATGAGACCTAGGATCCAAATCAGCCCTAGTTTGGGTTTTTATTTCACAGAGTCCCACACTGATGAATTAAACACCTCCTGTTTAGTCCAGGTGTCTGCTACTGCAGCAGCATCACAGAGGCATCACACAGTTTGACACATGTTGTTGTTTTCTGTTGGAGAGAGAGGCCCATGGCTGGAGTGGTCAGATTCTGCTGAGAAGGCCTGAGGTGAGTCTACCATGTTAGGGTGGGGGAGTAGAGATTATGCAGCGCCTGCATGCCCAAGGCCTGGTTTTCATTTTTATGAACAAAACAGTCACTCATTAATGAAAACAAAATGATAACAACCAACTTAAAACTGTAGCCTGAACTCCCTAGCTTGTCATAGCCCTGCTGGGAGCAGCGAAGGCAGTGTGTATGAGAAAGAAATGTCACATTACCTGCTTGGGTAAGTGTAACCACAGCTTACCTGGCCCAACATCAGGTCATATGTTCCTCAGTTTCCCTTCTCATGTATTTAGTGGGTTCAGGAAGTTGGAGGTTTTAGTGCTTTGGCCAGTTTAGAGCCATCTTCTTCTAGGAGAAGGGAAGTCCAAAAATCTTCCTCCCAGTCTCTTCACTGGTTCACAGGCTTCCCTCAAAAGCCCACTCATCTTCTCCCCTCTACAAGGCACAACACCAATTTACCATCCCCCGCCTACATCTCTCTCTCCAAGTCCTTCCCTCATTTGAGGGTGTTACCACACCCCCACAGGGAAGCCCAGGTCAGTCTTCCTTCTCTTCCAGCCTCAAGCCCTGGGACTTTATATCTCCAAGCCCTGTTTCAGTCCTCCAAGGCCTGCTTCCTACATTGCCTGTCTCCAGGCCTTCTTCCCTGCAAGCCTCCATTGAACATCGGGAGCCCTCTCCTGAATTCAGGTTTTCTCTCCTACCTCTATCCAGCAGACCTTTGCCAGATTGCTACTCTCCCACAGGCCACGTCCCTGAGGAGAGCCACATCTTGCCTCAGCTCTCTCACAGTCCCCAGCTAACCACAAAGCTGGCCTTATATAGCCCTACCCCTATTACCCAGCAGGGCTTGCATCCAACTTGATCACATGATCCTTCTGGGGACTCCAAGTCCCAGAATGGCTGTCCTTAAAGAGGCAAAACCTTGGCGCAAGGGTGGGTAGACCTGGGCCTGCCCTTAAAGTGACAGATTTCCTTGTTTTTTTTTTCTGGCTCCTCGCTTTCATTGGCAAGGTGAATATATGGCTGGCGACACTGTGAAGTTCACCATTCACATACAAAAGCAGGTTTTCCTTAAGAACTATCCCTTCACATGGTACCGTCGAACTTCTTCCTTCACCACCAGATGGTACAATCTCATTTTTTGCACCAGCTGGATGTATTTGGCTTTGAAGGACAGTTTTTCCCTCCCTCATTAGCTGTTAGTGGTACAGTCCATTACCTCCCCTGACTCTCACCCCAACTCCAGTTGGCACAGTCCATCCTTGGTTTGGAGTTGAAAAGCAAGAGATTCAAGTTCTCCCCTCATACACTACTGTCCTCCGGTAGGGGCTTCTTGCCATCTGATCCTCCAGCCTGTGAGCGTGGGTCTGGGCTCCATTGCTGTGTTTCTTATGGCTGCCCGATCTCAATGCAAGATTGTGGTTCCTGGAATGAACAAGGCCACTAGGAGCAACAGCAGGACCGAGCATGCTCCAAACCCTTGGTTCCATCTCTAAGTATGTGTGTAATTGATAATGGTGCCCTCCAGTGAACACAGAGGGCTCTTAATGAGATGTAAGCAAGGGCAGAATGAATCTCTTTTTTTCCTTTGTTGTTTCTGTAGGTAAGAAAGCATAGAGGAGCAAGATCTTTTCTAGTGTCTATTAACTTCAGGGAAATAACACCAACCAACAAAGAATTTGGCCCAATGTAAATAAAAAATATTCTTAAATTCTTATATTTTCTAGCATTACTCCAGATCTCCCTCTTAGCCTTTACTCTTAAATTGTTTGCTTTAAAAAAAAAATTAAGACAAAACATTGCTATTGCTGGATCTTGAGAATTGTTAGATTAAAAAAAAAAAAGTCATGGTGAAATCCAGCCAGTGAAATTGACTGGAGACAGAGAGGGATCTAGGGTCTCTCACCGCCCCAGGGCCCCACATATAGCATGAAAATGGCAGACACAATTTCCTGACTATCAGATAAAGCAGAACATCTTGAGAAACTAATTAAGTAAATGTGTTGAAACAATACAAGTTTGATTGGTCTTCGCTCACTTTCCATAGGCAGGCTACTGGCTATTCGCTCTAATAGCTGTTCACCTAACAGCAGGAAGGCTTTTGGCTGCTAAATTAATCCCATTCTCCTGTTTCCATGGACAGCATATTGTTAAGGATTAAACCATCCTTTCAGTAAAATGGTGAAAGAGGAGCCAGAGGATCCTTTATCTATAAAATGATGAGTGCTCCAGGACACTGAAAAATTGCTAAAAATACAGCGATCGACCCCGCTGCAGGGAGATGCTGTAATTGTGTTGGACACCAGTCCCCTATATGGTAGTACCATATTGGATATACCATGCACTCAGAGGTATGCCCTGTTGGGGCTCCAACCACAGGGTCCTTCAGACTCTAGTCCCCAGGTTCCCATAAACAGTCACGGAGTCTGGTGAATATCAAAGGCTTGCTTTATTGGGGCTGTCTCACATAAACCGTGCAGTTCCCTCAGCAGGATGGTTAAAAGTTGCTAACAAAAGAAGTGAGCCCAACACTTCACCAGTTCCCAGTCCAGCCCCTTGGGATGTTCCCATACAGAGGAATTAAGGTGGGGCTCCTCGGACCTAGCGCCCGGACTACTTGCCGCTGGAGGCAATCACGGCCCAGCTGGGAGATACCCCAGGCAGAGTTCAGTTCTTTTGTCTGACCTGTTTGAAGCCATCTACATGACCTTAGTATTTGTAGGCTGCTTCTGCTCCAGTCCCCTGGACTCAGCTCTGTGTGAAATTTGGGCCTGCAACCTTTAATTGCCTCAGTAGTTATTACTCACACAAGTAGCACCATTGAGTTCTGTGGGACTACTCACCTACGTAGGGCCACTGGATCAGGTCCTACGTTCTTTGCCTTTGTTCTTTTCCTGCAAATTTATGGGAGGCCAACAGGTCACCAAATTCTCAGCAAAACGGCCCATGGTTTGCAGCTTTGCAAAGACCTCACAGAGCTTCCAATGCTACTGCAGAATTAAATGATACTGAGTCAGGAGAGCAAGAAGTTGGTATCTGCAGCGCTCTGATTGCAATGCAGAGAACCCTCCCTCTCCCCCTGTAGACAGAAACACAGTTTTGGGCTTGGGGGGTCTCCACAGATAACATCTGGTGAGAAAATCAAGAGAAAAGAAATGCAAATGAGCATAAACAATGTACATAGAATAAAGGACATGGTCATATTCTAATTAGCTTTCTCTCCCCCCCCACTCTCCCTCCTTCTGTCTTGCTCATCGAGGGCAGGTCTGAAATATCACAAGATCATATTCTAAGAAACGTCCTCTCAGACATGGCACCCTGGACTTGACCCCTGCGGTTCTGGCTCCACAGAGCCTTCTGATCACTTCAAGCAACAGGAACTTCTGTCAGCGGCCGTGACAGATAGTTGCAGTGGGAGGGAAACCTACAGACCAACAGTCTCACAAACACAATGACAGCAGAAATAAAAAGAAGCCAGATCTTTAAGTGTCTCAGAAAAGCCACTAAAAGCGGAATGGAAAAAAGAGCCACTTGGTGTTTAGCACCCAACTGGGAGTTTGCAGTATAATGGAACATAGTGACAAAGAGCTCTTTCTCCAGTGGATCTGGCTGGCATGCATGTTGTTCTTTATGGCTTATGCTCGAGGATGTGGTACCTCTCTCTTGCACTAAGTACAGAGTTAACCAGTTCTCATGGCTTCCATTGCCCTGATGTGGATTGAAGAAGTGCTGTAAAGCTTAATCATTCCGTAGCTGAAAATAAGCCAATAAATAACCATGAACTTTCTCTCCTTGCTTCATGAAGTAAGGAGGAAACCATGGCCTTCCAGACTGACTGAATGCCATTTTGGTGCAGGAATGGGAGGATGCTAGAAAGAGAGAATAAGACTGGCAGACCATTGGCTACATAGTTTGATAGTATTGTCGCTGTTAAAAGCCTCCTAGCTGTCAGCTACTTCCTCTCAGGATGTGCAACATTCCCTAAGAATCTTTTCATGTGCTGTATAGTTATACTTGCCTACTGGATTTTTCACTCCATGCATCTGATGAAGTGGCTGATAGCGCACAAAAGCTTATGCCCAAATACATTTGTTAGTCTCTAAGGTGCCACAAGGACTCCTCTTTGTTTTTGCTGATACAGACTAACGGCTACCCCCCTGGAACCTAAGAATAGAGACTAATGCAAATACCCAGCTTGCCTTTTCTTTTTATCTGAGGCAGAATCATTACAGTTCTAAGAGTGAGCTCTGTAGATAAGTGGCCAGAGACAGACATGCTAGATATTTTGAGTCAGCTCCTTTGGTCTGGCTTTGATGAACTCGAGATGGAGGCTAGTTTAGCTGCCAGAGTATCTTTAGAGCAGTAACCATCCTCTAGAGACCATTCTACTTGCTGGGGGTCACTGGAGTCCAAGGTCATCTGGACTGGAGGACCTGAACTAGGGGAATCTCCAGCTGACCAAATGAGGCAGCCTTCCAACTGTTCTGCACAGTCTGAGCAACTCAAAGCTGCCAGAAAGGGGAAGGACCTGGCCCTCTATTTCTAATTTTATCTCCTATTCCTAGGAAGTGTTCTCTTTACAAGGGCCCCACCCTGCTGTTCATATGTGAGCAAAGCCTCCATTTAACTCAGTGCCTGCACAAGGCCTATGTGATGAGGCCCAAATATGCACTTGCATTCAGTTTTATTTTGGTGACTCTAACACAAGGAATATATCAAAAAAAAAAAAAAAAAAGTAACCTCTCTTATTTGTACATCCAAGGAATAAGTCTCCAAGCCCATCAGAGGAATAAATTGCAAGCCCTGTTAAGCAGGCAGTTAACCATGATAGAGCTATCAGGCATGACTCCAATGTAACCCAAAATGTGGCTCTGTGGTTATTAGCATCATGTTGTTACATCATTAAGGGAACAGAGAGCTAAAGGCACAAGTAATAGGACTTTTCCTGTCGAGAAATATGTTAGAAACAGGAGCAGAGAGAACCAAATGCATATTCTTGTTTAAAGAGACACTCACGTATCTTAGGCCTAAAATTTGACCTACACTTACTAGAATTTGTATAGTCTGATGGGGGAAGCTGAAAAGTTTCTTAATTGGCTCAGTCATGCTTCTCTTGGAAGTTAGCCATGGTTTTCACAAAGAGTAAAACTAGGTACAATGACTTTTCTTTCAATTCCTATTTCTCTGTTGCTGAGAAATGGACAAAACCTTCGAAGAGGATATATTAACAAACAGCAACAGGTTTTTGGCATTTCAAGGCAGATCTCCACCTAGTGTAAACTTTCATAGCTCATTGTCATTGACTTCAATGGAGCTAGGACAATTGATATGAGTTGAGGATCTGTCCCATCACTTTAACATCTAATCTAATCTAATCTATCTATCTATCACATGTGAATAAGAATTAATGATGGTATTATAGTGAAAATAAAGGAGTATGACACAAGAAATTTTTTTCTCTAGTATCACTGTGAAACAACGGTCATACAGCAGCAAAAGGAATCGATGAAGATGTCCCAAATGAAAACAACAGATTATAAAGCAGAACAGTGATACGAGGCAAGTTACAGGAGAGATTATAGGGAAAACTATCTATAAGGTCCCTGGTTTATGTCTAGGTTTGTAAGGATTAGATTTTTATCAGTAAATGCTGGTAAACATCAGTGTCACCATGCACATGCAGTCCCATGAAAAAATATTTCCAGGGAAAATAATAGAGATTTACTGGCGGGGTAAATAAGAAAAATGCTGCTTGAGAATTTATTAGGGTTTGATCTAAGGATATTTACTTTTGACATGTGATATATTTTGACATGTGATGTTGACAATTTGTGTATTAACGGATACAAAGCTTTAACTTTTGAATCTGTGTCTACTGTCATTGAATAATTATTGTCTGACCCCTGCAATGATTCCTCACAAATGTGAAAAATATAAATCAATACAAATCTAAACAAAGGCGTAAACCCCATAATTTTGTGTAACTGTGAAAATTTAAACTGATAAAAATAAAAAATGCTTCAAATAAGCACTAATTACCATACTAATTAAAATCAGACTCTAACAAGTCTGTTTATAACACTGCCTAATCTATAAGGCTAGACAATAGTCAGTCTCCACCATTTGTCACTGCGATTTAAGTGAGTGTTTGCTCACTGTGTGGGTAGCAGATGAGTCCAGTGATTTGAGGTGAGGCCTGAGAGTCAGGCAAGCCCAGTTCCACCCCCCACCTCAGCCAACGACTTGCTGTTTGATCTTGGGGAAGCCATTTACCTGCTCTGTGTCCCTTATCTAAGGAGAAACTCCAGTGTCAGTTCTATTACAGAAGTAGCAAAGGGCAAAAAATGAGCAAGCAGGGTTTCTTTCAAGTGTGGTTATAATGATCAGGAACAAAGACAAGTCCGTTGGAGATACTGACCATGACCAGTGAATATGGGTTAGTAAAATACAGTGACTTATGCTTGCTTCTCTGTCTTGTCCCCATTGTCTGTGCCTGTTGCTTCACTATATGCCAAGATGGGCTTTATGATATGTTAGCATAAATGAAATTTAATTTCCTGTTATTAACTCCCCCCCCCCACGAGCCTATCGCTGTTTTAACAGTAATTTACATTGCTTCCAATTAGTGCTGCCCTTTGGTTTATGGTATGTTGTTTTTCTCAAAAACCTTTGAACCAGTTTATATACCAGTTGAAGGACATTCTTGGGGCTGTTAATAAAGATTAACCCTTTTGAGCAAAGCTGCCCTGATTGTGGCCTGAACCTTTAGTGGATGAGAGCGAAATGGATTCTGTTAAATGATCCTTGGCTCCTTGCTCTTCAAATTTTTCAAGATAATTTTTTGCCCTTATCCCTTCCTTGTCCCCATTTTCCAGCCTTTCCCAAGGAGACAATATCTCCCTGCCATTGCCTTAACTGAGGTGAACTATGTAAGGTCTGTAGTTAAGCAAACATTTTTAGAAGTCAACATAATCTAGAGTCGGCTGTAAAGTGCTGTACAGATATCAAGTATTATTCTTACTTCGGCACTTGGAACAAACCCCCCAGGTACAAAATAACCCTTTAACCACAACAGGTTTCAGGAATAAGTCACTTAGCAGCTGCCCTTTCTCTGGTAGATCAAGTATTTGGGGTACCTGAATCTAATACCTCTATATACCTATTGAAAAGAGGAAGATCAAGAGGCCAACAGAAGGAGAGAAAGTCCATCAGAACTTCAAAACAGGTGGATTTGAGTGTATTTACCTACCCCTTCCAAAGCTGACTCCCACTGTGTGTGCCCCTTCATCACTGTCATGAACTCTTATGCCCCTGTGTTAGCTTTAGTCCTCCTCTTGTTTGTCTGGGGTCATTGGCTCACCTGTTTACCTACTGGCCAAAAAGACGGAAATATAGAACAGATGATATAATCAAGTAAGCCCTAGGTGCATTCCATCTTCCTTTTATTATTACATGTATGTTTTTATTATGCTGTCAAGAAGAAGGGTTATTGCCCTTTTCTCTAGGTTATTTGTTCTCTGTCTTTTTCTAAAATTGGACTTTTTTCCCCCAAACAATTAGGGGGAGAGGGAATTTGACTTTTTCTGCCTTTCAGCCAAGAGCACAAATGTCTTCTCCAAGCTCACAGATCCACGCAGGATTCAAAAGAGAAATGGGCTTTACAACGCAAGTGTTGGTACCAGTATTTTTGCATACAAGGTATGATGATCCAGAATACTATATAGTGTCTTATTAAACAAGGTCACTTTAGCCAGCAATGTGCTGCAGTTTCACACACAACAACAGCAACAATGAAGTGTTTCACACACAACAACAGCAACAATGAAGTGGTCCAAGCTTCACACAGCATATATTTCTCTGTTAAATATAGCAAACATCTTAGTGTGAGGTCTGGCTGTGAATTTCAGAGTCCAGGTTAAATATTACTGTATGCGATGGGACATGTGATAAGGTGCTATAGGGAACAGACTGCAATGTATAAACACCTTGTATTATCAACAGCTGGCAAAACCTGCAGCCCACACTCAGGCTCCGATCCTGCAAAGGCTTATGCATGTTAGCTTTACATGCTGTAAGTAGTCCCATTGACTACTCTACTTAGTATAATGACAGGTTTCAGAGTAGCAGCCGTGTTAGTCTGTATTTGCAAAAAGAAAAGAAGTACTTGTGGCACCTTAGAGACTAGCCAATTTATTTGAGCATAAGCTTTTATGAGCTACAGCTCACTGCATCCGATGAAGTGAGCTGTAGCTCACAAAAGCTTATGCTCAGATAAATTGGTTAGTCTCTAAGGTGCCACAAGTACTCCTTTTCTTTCTACTTAGTATGTGTAAAATCAAGCATGTGCTTAAGTTTTTGCAGGATCAGGGCCTCGGTCAAAAGTCTCAATGAAATCAATGGGAATTTTGCTTGGGTAGAGTCTGTATGATCTGGCCTATTGCTTTTACTGCAAAGAACTGTGATAACAATTCAACAATTGCTGCCAATGTTTTTGCTTTAAGTGCTCCACATTTCTCTCTAAATGGCTTGAGGTAAGACCAGCAAACCATTTATAATGAAGCGAGTGGCCCTTAAAATAGAGCAAACACAATTCTAGAAGCTGTTAGCCATCTATAACTGTAATAAACCATTCCTAATAAATTTCACCAACATATAAATATTATAGAACTCTTTAATAAGCCATTAACAATAAAATGTGTAACTCTTAAGCTCAAGTAAAATCACTAGCTGTGTGGCACCATTGTCTTTTCCTGATTTGTTGTTAGGTAACCCTTAAATTCAGGCATTATTCCAGTAGAAGAGGCTATTAAAGAGGCTGCAACAGCTATCACCACTCAACCCTCAAAGTGTGACACCTTCTTGGATATTGGTACCTTACCTCCCAAATTATGACTGGGTACTGGGCAGTAAAGGACAAGAGATGAGCCAAATCTCAATAGCTAAACACCTTGGTCTATGGGGAAGTCTGTATGAGTCTGAACTTCACATACAGTCTTCCCCATCTCTCGGACCTAATATTATTTTGTGGTTTTCAGATCAGATCCCTTTTTGATCCTTGAGTCCCATTTCTATGTATAGGAGCCACACCTGCATTCTTTATCCAGTGCTCCCTTCTATACAAGACTGGCCTAATATTGGATAATTGCCCTGGGTCTTCACTCTCCACTGTGTGAAGGGAGGGGAGAAAAATAAGTAAACAGAAGCAAAACGGTCCCTGAAGCTTCAGCAAGAGAGGAGCAGAGTTAACACTGAATGCTGCCCCACTTCCATAGGCACCTACAGAAGACCCTCCATATGGCCACCACATGGCCAAGTCTCTGTGGGTGTGGGGAGGCAAGTAGGGGTGGGAGGAGGCTAGAACCAGGGGAGCAGCCCTTCTAGTCTACAGATATCTTGGTGGCAATCCAAGCAGAAATTCATGCTGCTCCTATTAGCATGTTATCAGGCTTAATTAATTCTTGTTTATAAAGCACTCTGAAATCCTCAGGTGGAAGGAGCTATAGAAGTGCACATTTGTTACTGGCTTGGTGAAATCTAATTATAGAACACATTACCAGTTTGGGGTGTCTTCCCTCCTTGGACAGTCTGCCCTGAGGTTGGTACTCATGGCTGTGAGCTGCTCCAGACAGCATGACAGAAGCATCCTTGATTCTTCAGTGGCGTAGACTAGTTATAGGGGCTCCTACGTCACCCACCTTCCTGCCGATGGCAGAAGGGGCTTGGATGGACTGAAGGAGACATGGCTTCCTTCTGTCCCTTGACTGCTCTTGTGACCCCTTACACGCTCACAAGTCAGACACTCACACATTTACACTTTTAGGGTTCCGATCCTGAGAGAAGTTGGGTGCCTTTATCTCTCGTTAATATCAGCTTAATTAAACTTACCTCCTTTGTCAAGTGCTTGAAGACCTACAGCTGAAAGGGACTCTGGAAGAGCTAGGTATTATTGTATTATCATTATTATTATGCAGTGGGCTCTCAGCCCTTTTCCAAACCCTAGATGAACTACAGCGTGAACCAAATGATCAGGGGTCAGTACATCCCACCAGCTCTCTCATTCCATATTGAGGTGGATGTTTACATCTTGACCTGTTTGCATGGGTTTATTTAGTCCCCTAACACAGGCGATTGCTTTGCCTGTAAGGTGGTATATAAAATGACAAGAGTGGTATCCTAAGTGGTAAATACATTGCACAGAGCTGTCTTCAGTACTCCCATATATCTGCAAGTGAGTGGAATGGCTGCAACGCTGGTGGCTCTGTGGATATTTATTGTGAAAAAACAGCAGGGGAACAATCAAAGTAATTGCGCTGGGCTGATGTACATGTTTCTAATGAGTTCTGCTGCAGAGGGACTGACTCAGTGTGTCTCCATTATTTACACAAGACACCCATTATCAGTAAGAGGCCTTATTAGCTACTTTATATTGGTTTCTATATCTTTCAGCTCAGGGAGTTTTTGGATTTTCTTTCTTTCTTCTCAGTTAGTGATATGATCTTGTAGTCAATAAAAATCCTTATCCATTTGGTCCTTATCCATCAGATTCTGCTGGCTGCACTATTCATATTTCTGAAAATGCCTCCAAGCAAATATAAAAGTCTGTTTGAATCAATTGGGTTTAGTATTGCCATATGTACTGCCATTCATTAGGAAATAAAGTGAGCTCCATTTTATATCACTCATAATCAAAATGTTACAGTCTGAACACAAAGCTTTCCAAGTGGTGAGCCTGAAATTGGACTCTTCTTTTTTGATAGGCACAGCAGAAAAGGAATTAGGAGATTTTAATTCAAAAATCATGGCCCAGATCTTCACCCATATATTCATGAGTCTAAACTGTGAGCATAGTCACCATGGCCAGGCATGCAGTCACAGTGATTTCACATGCAATTTTATAGCTAGATATCTAACTGGGCATTCACACGTTTCTGCTGCAATTGCATAATCACACTAATTATGGTAGTTGACCAACCTGTAATTATTAGTTCAATTCTTAGTCTATCACAAACACCACTCCCGCTGCTGGTATTAAATGATGCCCTTTTAAGTAGAGATGATTAATAGATTTCAATTTAAAGTTTGTTGTTTTTTTCACCGCTATGGAGAATGGCTTTTAGATTAAATGGCAGTTTTTGCCCCAAAAATTCTGTGTTACCAAAAAAGAAAATTGTATTGAAAAAAGAAAACAAAATCTGCAGTTTTTTTTATTTTTTTCAGTGAAAAGCCAAACTATTTCCAAGCAAATTTTCAATGAGGGCCAAAATAATTTTTTTCAGGGGAAAAAGGCATTCCCTAACCAGCTCTATTTAAAGAGTCCAAGGAATGAATGAGCCATTATGGTTAAACTATCTTTTTACACTCTTAGAATGCTGGTAAGATGCTTTGTGCTGTTGTTAACCCAAAACTAGTCTGTAGATAAACAGAGCTCTCCAGTTACCAGTGCTGAGTATGGGATATGTTTCATGAGCACTGCATTGACTTTAAATATAAAAGCAAGACAAGAGAGGGCAAATCAGCTTGTATGTTTCGTTTGGGTTCAGGGGCCAGATTTACAAAGGGATTTAGGCACCTAAAGATGCAGATAAATGTCTAGTAGAGCTTATAAAAGCTCCTAAGCAAGGTAATCTGGCTAGGTGCTTTTGTGAATCCCACAGGGTGCTTATTTGTCTCTTTAGGTGCCTAAATCCCTTTGGAAATCTGGCCCATACGAACAAATTGGTGGTGGAAACATTTTAGAAGAATATTTGCCATCTGCATGATTCAGATACCCAGACATGTACATAACTGAAGCAAAGATTAACCATGTCTGACGGAGCTGATGTGTCTCCAGCTTTGTGTATGTATAAGCGATAATGAATCAAAACTCTGTTTGCCTTCGAATAATGCATAGCATGATTAATTATATGGAGGAGCGTGAGTAATAACAACAATATTGTATGCTCCACCATAATGGAAACCTGCTCTCTTCTTGCTTTGTTCCTCTAATCTTTGAGAGCCAAATATCCACAGGGTGTTGCTGATTGAGTGGCAAGGAGATTGCAGATGGCTACAGTTTATAAGGAGTATTTCTCTTCCATTGTGTTCTCACGCTGAGTGGATTTAGACAAAAGCTTTTTAGAAAACACAGATTGTTGCTAAAGGATTAAAGGGATCTATAGAAAAAATACAAAGAACCGAGCTAGACATTATGAGCTTGAACTTACCCCTAATAAACTCAGTGGCAAAACTCCCATTGATATCAATGGTACTGTACTGGACCATAGCTGATCATTATTGATTGGCATTGGGACACTCTCAGGTAAATATCTATCACTTTGTTACTAAGAGACTTTTAAAAAACCTCTGTAGGCAGCTTAATCATCTCCTCCTAAGACAGGCAAAACCGCACCTTATGAAAACCTAACACAGCGTTCAACAGTAATAGCCTCCAACCCAACAGTAACAGCTGCAGCAATTTGAACTGCTTCTGTAGGTTACTCCAGCAATCTTTCCAAAGGACCCCAACACTTACTTCAGTGGGCGCAGGGAGGGTACCGGCAGAAGACCTGCAGGGTGAAATTGTGAAAGACTGGGGCCTCATTTGCAGGCTGCAATAAGCACAGGCTGCTCATTGTGCACGTGTGAGCAAATCTAGTACGTGCTTGCGAAGCCATTTGCACACACGGATGGCCTGACTGGCATGGGCATATGTTGCACCTGCGATTTAGGCCTCATTCATGTGGAATTTGCCCCTTGCAATTTCACTCTTTCAGACAGAGTCAGCAGAGGGAGCCGTAGACCCTGTTTGGTTAGTTCATTTTTTGTCCATGGGATTCTCCTGTGTTTCCAGCTAAGCATCCAACACTTGCTGAAGGCTGAAAGGTGAGGCCAGTCCGCAAGACTTGCTGTACGTGCTGTGGGGCAGAAAGGAAAGGAAGTGGAACAGCTAAGAAATCTGAACTGGGAAGAGAAATGAGTCTGAGTGACACATCCTCGTCGAAGTTTCCTGACTTGCTTTCAGGAATCAAAGTCCGGGGCACCCCCTTGTCCCACACAATTAAATGGGAACTATAGAGGGGGCTAAGGGAGGGAAAATACTTCCAATTAACAGGCCAGTTCCCCTTGGAATTATATTAGTGTTTTCCTCTATTTATCCTTGTGGATGTCTGTTATAAATATAAAGGGAAGGGTAAATACCTTTAAATCCCTCCTGGCCAGAGGAAAAACCCTTTCACCTGTAAAGGGTTAAGAAGCTAGGATAACCTTGCTGGCACCTGACCAAAATGACCAATGAGGAGACAAGATACTTTCAAAGCTGGAGGTGGGGGAGAAACAAAGGTTCTGTCTCTATGTGTGATGCTTTTGCCGGGAACAGAAAAGGAATGGAGACTTAGAATTTAGTAAGTAATCTAGCTAGATATGCGTTAGATTCTGTTTTGTTTAAATGGCTGATAAAATAAGTTGTGCTGAATGGAATGTATATTCCTGTTTTTGTGTCTTTTTGTAACTTACAGTTTTGCCTAGAGGGATTCTCTATGTTTTGAATCTGATTACCCTGTAAGGTATTTACCATCCTGATTTTACAGAGGTGATTCTTTTACTTTTTCTTCAATTAAAATTATTCCTTTAAGAACCTGATTGCTTTTTCATTGTTCTTAAGATCCAAGGGTTTGGGTCTGTGTTCACCGATGCAAATTGGTGAGGATGTTTATCAAGCCTTCCCCAGGAAAGGCGGTGTAGGGTTTGGGAGGATTTTGGGGGGAAAAGACGTTTCCAAGCGGGCTCTTTCCCTGTTATATATTTGTTAGCTTGGTGGTGGCAGCAATAAAGCCAAGGGCAAAAGGTAAAATAGTTTGTACCTTGGGGAAGTTTTAACCTAAGCTGGTAAAAATAAGCTTAGGGGGTGTTTCATGCAGGTCCCCACATCTGTACCCTAGAGTTCAGAGTGGGGAAGGAACCTTGACAACGTCTATAGAGAAATCCTATAGAAATCTTGCACAATGTACTTAACACATACGGCACCACGGAGCTTCCACAGGAATCTTTAGAGATCCCACAGGAGATACTTCCCAAAAGCACATGGAGGAGGTGTAGTGCACAGCAATAAATATTTTTGTTAAAATTTTAAATAGGTTAAACTAGTTATCCAGCAAAATGTTGCTAAAAATATGAGTTTCATTCATATAACTAACCCCATTTGCCTGTATATACTATATATAACTTATCCATCTACTGAGCTTAAAAATATTACTGGCAAATTCCTATCTTTGGGATATTTTTAGTTGCTATTGTCTCCTCTGTCTTTTTGGTGGATAGTATTGACGAGGACATGAAAAGGTTTAGCAAAGCTTTTAGAATGAATGATTTTCAGTAGGAAATGAATGTGGAATGTTAACCGTGATATATTTTTGCATTTTATGTCATGAGTTAATTAGAACTCAATTCAAAAAGAGCTATTATATGCTAGTAAGCATCACTTTATCTCCTTCTTTAAAGTTCCTTTGGTTTTAATGGAATTACAAAGCAGAATTAATGTATCAGTTCCACTAACTATGCACCAAAAAATCATTTTATTGTAAGTAGAGCTGGGCAAAGAATACATAAGGAATAATTTATCAAGGATTTTGCCTCTTTTGCCAATATTCTGCAATGTCTTTTACTATTCAAAATTATGCCCCGTATAATTTCTGCAAATAAGCCTTGGTTTATGGATTGCTTGTGAGTTGTTCACATCCCCGGTGCAGCTATCAAGCTCCCCTACATGTTTCATGGTGTCCTAGGGGCTCCTGTTCCACAAAAGGAGTTTCATTTCTGTGCTCCGGCTGTACTGTTTGCACATGGGCTCCTATAACTGACCTCTATAGAGTGAGAGTCTGATGCAGAAGGGAAAATATTCCCTTCACTTGACATACCTTACGTGTTAAAATGAAACGGACTGGTACAGAAAAAAGTCTCCCCTTATCAGTGACACATTATACTGTGTAATGACCATAATCCAATATTAGCGTATGATAGCGATCCTGGCATTTGTACAGAATGTGCTGGAGGCGAGGCTGCACCTTGGGAGTGACCTCTTCTCTGCCCCCACATTTCCTTTCACCTACTATAATGATTCTTAACACTTTCCAGCTCTGGTCTACACTGTCTGACTGGGCTGTTTTGGGGGGGCAGGGGGAGGAGTTTGTACCCCAGTAATTCTCCCTCCGAGTATTGCATATGGATAAATGGCGCACATGTTTTCCCTAACGAGAGAAAGGAGCAGTCCAGCAAGAACTAGCCAGATGCTGGCTTCATAGAAGAATGACCAAGAAGGCCAACGAGAGGGGGAAAGCGCCTTGCTGGGGAATTGCAGAGCTGCCTAGGGGGAGGAGATGTGTGTAAATGAATTCTCCTATATCTCACCACGCTGTCTTCTACATCTCCCTCACTCTTCCTTTTCCCTTGCTGAGTCTCAGTGGAGCTCCTACTATCTGTCTTTGGTACTTATATGGCCCCCTATTACCATAGTACCTGAGCACAACCCAAATCTTTTACTGGATTTATCCTCATAGCCCTCATGTGAGATAGGAAGTGGTTTTATCTCTGTTTTTTTTTAATAGTTGGGGAACTGAGGCTCAGAGGGGCTAAATGACTTTCCCACAGTCACAGAGGGAGTCTGTGGGGGAAGCGGAGACTTGAACCCAGATCCCCCCGGGTCTTAGCCTAGTGTCTTAACCAGTGGATGGTCCTTCCCATTACCACAGTAGGACCCCTGCCTAGCAGCAAGAAGGCCTGCCCTACAGTGATCTCTTTCTCTCTCTCTCCCCGTACCACTGCTGCCCCTTTAAATTAAAAGCAAGAGAACAAAGAAAATAAACATTGATGTTGGAGGAGCCTTTTCCCACTCATTCCAATCCTCACTAATTAGGGACAGGGGGAAGTCTTCCGCCCAATAAACCACTGGCTTCATCTCCTTCAGTGCCAAGAGGCCTGCTGTCAGGAAGGGAAATCCGGCTGCACCAAGGATTCCTGCCACCCATATGGAAGCCTCCGGGGGCATAATGACATTCCCCCCCACGGTCATTCCGACGCATCTGGCTTATCAGGCTGAGTATGAAACTTTGGGCCACGCTCTGCTTTCACACTGGTGTACGACGAGAAGGGATTGCTAACCTCGGGTGTTCAAAGATCATGCGCCACGTGCCAGAAAGAACAGCAGCCCTACTCCAGCATCCAGCCTCCCGGCCAACGAGGCATGGTGGAAGGATGCTGAGATATATATTTTTTAATATATAAAGCTATCTGTCAAAGTGTTGTATTTGGACATGAATCCGAAATATCCCGTCGCTGCATGATGAACTTATAAACATTAAAGCCATATGCCCCGGTGAGGGACGCGGCAGCCAGCTCATTGCTGCATTCCAGCCCCAGCCTCGTTTACCCAGGGAGCTCTGCTTTAGAATTGGCAGCCAGAGCAGAGAGCGGCAGCACTGCTGACCTTCTGTGCATCGTTAGCTGAGCAGCAGGGTCGGGGAAGGAAATCCAAACCATTTACATGTGCCTTTTAATATTTATCATCCTATAATCTCTCTGGCTCAAGTCAGGATATTTAACGTGTCAGTCACATTACTGTAGCTATTCATTATTACAGTGGAATGAATGCTGAAGAAACTCCTGACTGGGCGGGGAAAGCAGTGTGGGTTGCGCAAGGCTAATTCACTCTGCTGGTTTTTTTTACTTTTAATTCAAGTAAAATTTAATCAAATTGGCCAAGCATTTCTAACCAGAAAGCGAAATATGTCAGGTGCTGATATACTGCAGGAGTGGATGGAGGGGGACTAAAGATGGATCAGAACTGCAATAAGGAGAACCAAACTGGATCTGAATTCTTCCAAAGGTTGGGTGAGGGGAACTGAAATGCTTAGGAACTGGCTGGTGTCCCTTCCAATAGTTATGACCCCTTAGTGAACCTATGCACCACTTGAGCCCTATTGTGAAGGCTTAAAGGGAGGTAAGCAGTGCATAGGCCTCATGGATAAATGTCACCCTAAATGCATTTTTGGGGCTTCTGAGCTTTAGCTTTTGTCTGCCTGTGAAACAGAGAAACCCTCTCCTGAAATACTGCAACATCTCTGAGCCAGCACTGTAAAATATTTGAAATGAAACTCACCCATTTCCACTGCATGCATCCGATGAAGTGGGCTGTAACCCACAAAAGCTTATGCTCAAACAAATTTGTTGGTCTCTAAGGTGCCACAAGTACTCCTGTTCTTTTCACCCATTTTCGTGTGTCAGCATAAACTTGAAAATCAGACTTGTTCCTTGAAAGGCCTGCTGGTAAGGGTCAGCTAGAGCCCAGTCCACGTGCTATGTACCAGCTGTAGTTCTTACTAGCAGGTGTGCTTACCGCTGGCTATTGAGCTGACTACCAATTAAAGACTTCTCAGAGAGGTAACAGCTACACCTGGTATTAAGGGTTTGCAGGATTGGGTGAGTGCATGATAAGCTTATTGGGAAAAGGGATGTTGTCTCTGTTTATATTTGTCTCTCTCTATATATATGCCCCTATAGAAATGATAAATATGTAATAACAAAGTCAACAACATTTGGCTTAACATAAAAATTATATTAAATTCATGATCTCCTGTGACTGCCATATAAAACCAGGTAAAACTCAGTCGTCTTGACTCTATTTAGATTTGTGGCCATTTGCACCCCAATTGCAAAATGAGATCAAAGGGTGTGAATCTCATATGGGAGGGACTGGAAGAAGACACGTAACTCACTCTACTAGGTTGTGGCTCCTTGTCCCCCTCTAGTGGCTACACCTTGAAGGTGTAACTGCCATGCCCTCAACCCCTAAAAGCAACATCATCATTCCTCACAAGACTCTTAACAGGAGCCTCATGTTAAGATGTTGCAGAGAACACCAAGTTAAGGCAGAGGGACCATGGGGATCTTAGCACTATGTAAAGGTTTTTTTAGGTCATAAATTTTATTTAAAGGCTCTTTCAAGACGACAAGAAAATTTAAGAGGGCAGTTAGCTTCTGGCACGTAGCTGCATAACTTTATTTGAGTATTTCACTTCCTCCCTCGTTCATAAAGTAAACATCTCTGATTTATCTGAAAGTGGTTGTACCCTCCTGCAGTGTTTTCTTAAAAGAGTCAATAGGAGCAAAGAGACATAAAATGATTCAGAGAGCTTGACCCAGGAAAGCATAGGTTTTTCAATTATACACATTCAGGAAACGGTTGAATTCAGCATTTTAGATGGAAAGGTTAAAATGTTTGTGCTGAATTGTATTAAGTCTTTCACCAATAAATCCTGCAGGAAGCTGAAGGAACCTACTCATTCTCAGAACCAAGGAAAGACTCCCATAGTTTCAAAGGAAAATGTCCATTAATCACACTGGACAAGTGCACTCTAATAAAAGCTGTTGTTAAATTAAGGCAACTTTTGTTATTAAACATTTTCCAAATTTAGTCTACTTTTTTTTATAAAATCCCCTTTTTTTGCTACAAAATGATGGAGGATCTTTGTTGCCTTTTAACCCGAAACAGTATTTTTAGAAAGAAAGAGTGCCTGGCTGAGCATCAGGAAATCTAACAGCTTCATTTTTGACAGGGATTTCTTTACTGCCAGTATGTTGGGAGTGTTTTAATAAGAACAGAATAGAACTTGACCTAAACATCACCTTTGTGTTTTCGAAACAACCCAAGGCACAGTAAGGGCCATGTAGAACTCCTGGTTTTTAAGCAGATCTCCCCATTCAGTCCAGGGAGAGTTCTGCTCCCCAGCTGTTGGTACTAGGATAGGCTCCAGAGATACATGCGCTATAGGCCACTGACTGTACTGAGCAACAGCTCATACCCTGCATTCTAGAACAGTTTTTTAATGGAGGGGGTACAAGGCCTAAGGCAATGGGATTATTCCAGGCTCTTCGCTTGGCTGCTAACTTCCATGTGCACAACTATGAACTGCAAAGCATTGAGCCCGTCATAGCACACCCCTGGAGCTATGCACCACCTCCTACTGTTGGCTGCGTGCTTTTCAGAGCTCTTCTGGCCTGACTCTTTGATTCAGTGCCTGGAACACAGCAACAGGCAAACTGAGCTCTGTTCCAATTCCTGCCACTGACTTACTGTTTGACCTTGGAAAGTCACTTAACCTCTCTGTGCCTCAGTTTACCTACCAGTAAAACACAGATATGATCGAGAACTGTCTGTGTCAGAAGGGTCTTGTGGCAAAACTCTGATTGACTACAATAGGGTCAGGATTTCATCCCTTGTGTGAAAGGTACTGGCCATTTGAAATTTTGGAGCTTGCTTTGAATTTTGAATGTCCCCCCAACTTTGGGGTGTGTTTAGAGATGGGGGGGGTGGTTCAGGCCCATCTAGTCAGATACTGTGGTGGTGGGCTGCAATAGCAGAACCTGGACAGACAGGCAGGTAGAACGGAATTCTAGTGACATTTCACTTTTTTTCTTGCCAGATGCTTAATTTCTTGCTAAGAATTCAAAATTCCCTTGCAAACCCCACTCTGCAATTATGGTGTCCAGGGCTGTGCAGAACATGGGGTTCTAGGGGAAAGTAATTGACTTTGACACTGTTATGTGCCTTTGAACTTGGGTAAAGATGTCTAACTCACATCATGGTCATTTACCTCAGGCCAGAGCCCTTGATGGTGGGACCATTGTGATAAAAACCTGATGCTCAGAAGTGAGTTATTCACATTTAATATTTTAAATAGCTAATTGTTTATAGCTGTATTTTCATATGAGGCAAAATTTCCTGGTTTAAAACTGCTGCCAATTACACTCCTTGGTGTTGGAGTGGCTTGGGAACAAAAGCTGAGGGCTGGAATTCTGAAAAGAGTAAGATGGTAACTTTGGACCCAGGTCTGCAAGGTGCTGAGCATCTCTTAAAAGGTGCTGAGGGCCTTCACTCACTCCACTGGCTGCAGTGGGAATGGAGAGTTCTCCATGACTAACAGGGCTGGGCCCTTTGAAATTCTACCTTTATTACCACTAGAATGTGGAAATTCCTCTGTGGAGTTAATGGGGTCTGCTCTCCTCAGTCACTCTTGACTTGCCCAAGATTCTTACTGTATTTCAGAAAGAAGACAAACAAGAATAACTCACTGCTGGGAACAGAGAATCAACCTATCCTGGTTCCTGATTCCTGAGAAGGTCTGAGAACCTGCAACTCCAGCTAAAGGCAAAGAGGTTTGTGGGTGCCCCTGGCTTGGAGGAGCTTGCAGATGGAATGATGATGAGCCTAAACCTCCAAGTTAAGATCCAAACGTGGGTCTATGTCTGCATTCGGACTTTGTTTAGTTTCAGATCTGGGGTTCTGGTTTTGATCCAGAATTGAGATATTCTGGGTCTGGCTTTGAGCTGTTACAGAGTTGCTATGGTCTGTGGCTCCAGAACTATTCCTAATTTAAAAGCAGGAGGGTTTTTTCCCAGCTGCTCCAGAACCATCAAGTAAATCCAGTTCAGACGGATGGAAAATTTTGCTGTATTCCTCAGCTCAGCCTGCTGAGAACGTTCAGCTCCTTTTCTAGCCAGGCATGGTACTGTGCATCCCAGTGTCTCCTGTCCACGGGGTGCCTGAAGTCACTCAAGAGACCACTGTCCTTGGAGCTGTAGAGGCACTAAGGCCCAGATCCTGAGAGGTATTTCGGCACCTAACTCCCATTGATTTCACTAGGAGTTAGGCGCCAAAATACCTTTCAGGAGCTGGGCCTAATCCACATTATCTATCGCATGCACCAATCGAAGGCCAAATCCAGTCGTGTCCCATCAGCTGGCAAGCGCCAATGCAGCCATGGCCAACTGACTAGCGATGGGTTGCTTAATGGCCCTTAATCGATGATGATATAATAGTTTTTAAATGCTCTCAGACAGCAGAAAAACAAACTTCTGCTCTTCTCAGTGAATTCCCGTGCAAGCTGGGAGGCTAAGAGGAGGACTACCATTTATTTTTAAATGCACGACATTAACAATCATCTACTGTAGAAATCTTCCACCCCTGTTTATTGCTGGAGAGTTACTAATCAGGGAAGAAAGATGACAAGGTCAGGCTCTGTGATCACATTCACACTGTGATCTCTGCATATAAATAATCACACTTTCTATAGAAACAGCAGTGCGGGCTGGCACGCAACAGAGTATTACCAGCAGGATACAGGTTATTCCCAGTGTCAATAGCACTCACAGGCCTATATTCGCCTACAAAACAAACAAAGGTGGATCCGAATGCCCTGCTCCCCCAAAAAGGCCAATTTATGGTGCCATATAAGCATTGGTTTTCCACACTTAAGGCTATATGCTTGTAGATCCTTATGCATACACCACTTCTATTGCAGCCACTGTCCCAGACAGGGTAAATGATTAACCCCTTAACACCCCCCCCCACCCCCCGCATCATAGATTTGACCTGTCTATTTCAACCTAGTCTTTCTGATCGAGTAAAGAGGGGTTTGCTTTTCCCTATCAATTATTTTAATATCAATACTCTGTAAGGAAATATCACTTAAAGGCATTTAAACACAGATCTCAAGTCAGCTGTTACACTTAATTCCTGTAGTTAAATGCTTACCATTTACATTAATGTCACAATCAGGAGCCATTCGTTTTTATTACACAAGAAGAGAGAACAGATGGAAAGTGATATTTACACCTGAAATAACAATAGCTTTAGGGCTGTTTTCCCCGCCCCCTTTCTTTCCTTAATTGATCTTTCAGGCGACTCTGCAGGGGTGTTCGCGGCATGCAATCTTGCCCTGCAGCAGGGTGGCATACTAATTTAAGCATGGGATAGGGACACAGGCTGGAAATTTCCTCCATGGTCTTGTTTTTAGGTTATAAAAAGGCTAAGTCTTAAGCTGCAAGATTCAGAACAGGATGCTGAACTCCTCAAAAATATAGGGAGGTTTCTTTTGGGTGGTGGTGGAGTTTGATTGGGGCCCATATCTAAGCACAAGTCAAAATCTGAGCAGGGACGATACTATAACAAATCAGAATAAAGTCTGACTTTCTTCCAGAGATAGTTTGGGCCACTTTTGTTTGCTCTTCATGGACAGCTGGCTGAGAAAAATTTTCCCTGCAAGGTGTTCAACAAGAAAGGAAAAGTGCTGAGAACACTCATGAAAATATGTTTTGGCACATAAACGCTTGGGTGAATAGGGATTTACGTAAGTGTACAGCCATCCTGCCAAGGCTTTATGGGATTGGGATTAAGGCCACATCTGCACTAGTTAAATTGACTTAAATTACGTTGACGATCATAAACCGCTGTAGTTACATGGCTTGTGCGTGTTCACACAATGTTCCTTGTGTCGGCGGAGCCCGGCCACCATCTCTGCCTGAAAGCCTGGATCCTGCACTGCTCACCAGTCTTGTGATAAGCATTATGAACATAACACAGCTGATCCTGCAGTATGTCATGAGCTACAAATCTGAACGGGAATCTGTGCTGCCTGCCCTGCTGTGTGCCATAGAAAGGAACAATTCAGGACGGATGTTAGCATTCACAGAGCAGCTGCGCACAGTGGACTGTCACTACTGGGCTCGGGAAACAAGCACCAAGTGGTAGAATTGGATTGTAATGCAGTTATGGGGTGATGAGCAATGACTGCAGCACTTCCATACGTGCAAAGCCATCTTCCTTGAACTGTATGTGGAACTTGCCTCTGCCCTGCAGCACAAGGACACCAAAATGAGAGCTGCCCTAATGATGGAAAAGTGAGTGGAGATCACTGTGTGGTAGCTGGCAACTCCAGACTGCTATCCATCAGTCACAAATCAGTTTGGAGTTGGGAAGTCCACCACTGGGGCTGCATTAAAGCAAGCGTGCAGGGCCATTAATCACATCCTGCTACAAAGCACTGTGACTCTGGGCAATGTGAGGAAAATAGCGGGTGGCTTTGCAGCAATGGGATTCCCTAACTGCGGCAGGGTGATAGATTGCATGCATATCCCAATTTTGACCTTAGGCCATCTTGTGATGGAGTACATCAACGGAAAGGGCTACTCCATTGTATTGCAGGTGCTGGTGATTCACCAGGGTCATTTCACTGACATCAATGCGGGGTGGTCAGGGAAGGTGCACAACACACGCATCTTCGGGAATACTGGCCTGTATAGAAAGCTGCATGCAAGGACTTTCTTTCCAGACCAGAAGATTCCAATAGGGGATGTAGAAATGCCCATAGTGATCCTGGGAGACCCAGCCTACTCCTTACTCCCATGGCTCACAAAGCCTTACACCAGAAACCTTGACAACAGCAAGGAGCACTTCAACAACAGGCTCAGCAGGTGCAGAATGACCAGAGAATGTGCGTTTGGCAGATTAAAGGGTAGCTATCACTGCTTTTTCGGCATGTTAGACCTCAGTGAGGAAAATATTCCCATGGTCATAGCAGCCTGCTGTGCTCTGCATAAGATTTGTGAAGCCAAGGGGGAAAGGTTTCCCTAGAGCTGGAGCGCTGAGGTGGATCACCTGGTATCTGATTTTGAGCAGCCAGACACCAGGGCTATTAGAGGGGCTCAGTGTGTGTGTGTGTGTGTGTATTTGTGTGTGTGAGCTATTCGAATCAGGGAGGCTTTGAAGCAGCATTTTGACAATGAGTCCCAGTAATGTGTCTTTCTGTAATGATTTGAGCCAGGCATTGCTTACTTGCCACCTTGAATGACCCCTGTAATGATTTCTATCTGAGTGTTAACTGCAGTCTGCAAATGTGGCCATTGCCTCTGTGTTGCAACCAGAATTTGTGTTGCAACCACCCCATGTAGATCACAAATAAAGAATCACTGTCTTTGTAAGACTCAATTTTTATTAAACAGCCATACAGAGATGAACATTTCTTACAAGGGACATGACAATGAGTAGCACTCTCTGAAATGAGGATCTCACCGCTGTGTGTAAGTCCAGCTGTCATTATGGAAAATGTCCCTAGGGGTGGAGTACAAGGGGTACTGCAGTGGGCCAGGAACATGAGAGGAATGTTTGGGGGTAGTTTAGGGAGGGCAAGGAAGGTTGTACTGTAGGAGCTGCAGGGGGAGTTGAGCATGCATGTGTTCTGCCTGCAGTACAATCAGGGACCTCAGCATCTCTGTTTGGTTCTCCATGAGATTTACTATCCACTCCTGATCCTGTCTGCTCCCCCAGCTCTCCATTTGTAGTTTCTCAGTTATTGTCTCTCTCCATGCTTGGTGCTCACTATCATCCTGATCCAACGATTGCAGCAATTCCAGAGAAATGTCCTCCTTACTCCTTCTCGTTCACCTCCTGATCTGATGGAGGCGCTCTGCTGGTGTGTAGAAGCTGACCCTCAAGGGCACATCTGCGGAAGCAAAAGAAACAGTACACAGGGTCAGTATTGTGTGGGCACTCATGGTCTTGAATCATAAAAGTTACATGCACTTCTTTCTCATTTTTCCTTGGCAAATGCTCAACACGGTCAGAGCACTAAACATGGTGAGTTTGGCCCGAGTGCGTGTGTGTGCGTGTGCACATGTGCAAGACAGGACAAAGGCTCTGAGTGGTTTCAGAAGGGGATCACTACAAGCACCTAGGGACACTATTCTGAATACTGGCACCGTTTTCCACAGATAGGGATGATCGAAGCTGAAATCACACTACTGAGGGTAATTGAAGATGCAAGGGTGCATCTCCTGCATATGTGTGACTTCAGACTGGGTCTGTATGGTGCTCGCCTGTGTGCTGCTTTGGTTCCTGCAGAAGTATTTGCTGATTGGTGCAGCAAAGTTTCCTACAATGGGGGAAGAAACAAAGCAGCTCTGCCAAGGAATCTTCGGCAGAGAATTGCAGAGTATCTGCAGGAAAGTTTCCTAGAGATCTCTGTGGAGGATTTCTTGGAGATCTCAGTGTGCATTAACAACTTTTCCGCAGGGGCCCCCACTGCGTAGCTGCACAGGGGAATGTGAAACATGCAAAAAGTACCTAGTGTTGTTTATTTCGATCCCTTCTCCCATGTGCACCATGTAACAAAATAAAGGGCACCTCTACCTCATGTAACTGTGCACTATCAAATTAAAATGATTACTTACTGGAGCTCCCTTCTCCTGCTTCAAGCATGCCAGAGACAGACTGCTGGCACTGGCTAGACCCTTCCAGAGTCAGAAAGAAGTCCTGGCTTGCCAAGCCACCAGACGAGCCTGTCCCACATCCTGCTCCAACTGGACTTACTCATCCATCACTTTGTCCAGTCCTCCCGAAGGATCCACAGGGCTCTTGGCAGTGGAGATGGGGTGGCTGCTGAGGATGGCATGCAGCTTCTTGTAGACGTGGCAAGGTTTCGGGCACCGCACCAGAGCAACAGTCGGCGTCTCTTGCCTTCTGGTACACCTGCCTCGGCTCCTTTATCTTAGCACACACTGCTGTATGTTCCTTTCATGCCCCTTCTCATCTATGCCACGAGCAATCTGCTCGTACATGTCAAAGTTCCTACAGCTGGATTGGAGCTGTGACTAGACAGCCTCCCCTTTCCACAGCCCCAACAGCTCCAGCAACTGCAGCGTACTCCATGTGGGAGCCTGTTTGCTGCAGCAAGCCGGCCTGGTCAGCTGGGAAGATGTGATGTGAGATGTCCATGCTGAGCAAAAAAATTTCCGCGGCTTCACAGAGGAAGGGGTGTATGCCTGTGTACCTAGCTGCAGGGCAGCGGAGTAGAAACTGCTTACCAGAGTGGTCATGATGGGCATTGTGGGACACCTCCTGGAGGCCACTTAGGGCGACATGATCAAGCGCAGTGTCTACACTGACACTACGTCGCTCTGACTTTGTCACAAAAAGCTCTATGGCACTTGTTGAGCTGGTAGCAGGAGAGTTCAATCGGCATGAGGAGCATTGTGTGTACACCTCCACTGTTTTGTCCACAAAACCTGACTTCTGTCGACAAAACTGTGTAGGGTAGACAAGTCCTTACCCAGAAACATGAGCATGTGATTTAGGTGACCTCTGAAACAACAGTAAATAAGCACTGGTGAGTGCTGAAGTCAATACATTTGAAGCCATAGTCAGGGTGAATAGTCCAGGGACAATCCATAGGCTGAAACATATTTGCATAAACCATTTATCAGCTCATTTCAAGTAACAATTTTCTCCTCCTGGCACTTCCCTTCAACAGTGAGGATAAATCTAGCCCCAGAAGTTTCAATTCAATGAGACTTTATCACCATGTCAAGCTATTCAAGTGTCGCCAAAGTGTAAAAGAGACAGACCCTCAGATATCTGTCAGAGGTAGAAAAGAACTGCCCAGCATAGGGCTACACACTGGTGCTGCAAATGCTTAAGCACGTGTGTAACATTACTCACATGAGTAATCCCATTAAGTCAACGGGACTGCTCATAGTGCAGACAGTTAAACATGTGCACAAGTCTTTGCAGGATCAGGCCCTTACTTTGGAATCTGATCTCCTGTGTCCAGTTGTCAGCAGTGTCTGTTCCTGATCTGCTGGCAGGTTGCTACCCACTGCTATACCATCTCTGCCTTCCCCAAAGATGAGGAACGTGGAATACTCCTGAGCGTGGTTCCTGGCATATTACAAGAACACGGAGGTGGAGATAGAAAGATTTTTCTTGCTCTGTCCACATTAAATATACTGGTGGGGGAAAAAAATCATTCCAAAAGATCCTTCCACTTGTCTTTTTCTTTCTTCCTGTCTACCTGTATATGCTTCTATATTGCACATAATATTTGAATGCCTCCCTAAAGCTTTCAAAACCCAGAAAAGGTCAGTGGTTTAATATTTCTCTCTACTTCCCCTGAGACAATCGGGACTCTGCTTTTTAATCGTTTAATTCTTTATCCCTTTCCCTTTCATCCTCTATTCTTTTTCTCCCTCTCTCATCTCCCACAATCTTGAACAACACACACAAAAGGACAAGATTAGATATTCGCTTCAGAGCAACATCCATTTACACTGGCCTCCCTTTAGGATTCTTATCAGAAGGTGAGATTTTCCAAAGCCCACAGGGTTGGTCTAACTCTGCTCCCAACTGAAAGGGAAATACAGAGCGTCTTTGAAAATCCCACTGTGCCTATGGAAATCAGTCTAACGCCTATGCCTCCCTGGCCTTGATTGAGATTCCAACACTAATTTGTCCTTATTACACTGAAAAAATCCTACAAGAACAGCTTACCCATGCAAAAATATGGCCCTGTAACACTGTCAGGTTCAGTGAGACCAGCATGCCCTGTGTCCAAGATATCTGTATGTAGGTAATTTGGCACTTTCTCCCTTTTCCTAGTTTGCTTTAGATATATGTTACCTTAGGGGCATAGTAACTATCTGCTACACCACTCTTTTGGTTGAAAATAAACAAAAACCCAGGATCCTGAATACAGTAGGAAGGCAGAGCAGGGCTCTTCAGTGTGTACGACCCCTAGCAAATTTCCACTGGAGAAAGCTCAGGCTTGAAATAAAAGCATTTTTCTTAAGGTGCTGTGCGTGAACACACCTTCACTAAGTGCTTTCTGGGCAATTCAATGTAAATTCATGGCAAACAAGAGGTTCTTGGAGAAACACCCCCAGGAAAAAATAACAGTTGGTGAGAAGAATCCCGCCCCTTGCGGTAAAAGGACAATGCTGTTTATCTTCCTCAGCAGTGCATACAATGGCAGGAGTAAATATTCCCTTCAGGTTTATCAACAGCAGAAGTAAATAGCTCTGACTCCTAATGGAGCCAATGCATTGATTTAGAATGTAATGCTGCCTATTTTGCTTTCTTCCTCTCTTTTTGTGTGTGTTGTTTTTAGTTTTTTTGTTTAGCATAATATCCAGTTGAATAGTAAAAGCATCGGGGAAGAACAAGTCCACTGGGGGCTTTGGAAAGCAGGACACAGGTAACAGGAACACAGACCTTCTGGAACTGTCCTTTCTTTCGGGCTTGCAGGGAATGAACCTTGGCATAAGTGCATATGTGAAGGCAGTGTGTGGATTTACAAACCATTCTTTTAGCAAAGTTAGGGAACGCGTATGTTAAAGCCCCAGCTCAGACATGCGTTTAAAAGAGCAGGGGCTCAGTCCAGCTGTGGTGGCCTGACATGAAAGATCTGCTCTCGCACCCATCACACAGGGTGATTGATTCATAGTCAGGGCTGGCCTCTGTCTCTTTCCTGGAGCTGACAGAGGCTGAGGTGATGATGTATAGCCCTGTAGGAGATGATCAACAAATAATTAAGCCAAAAGAAAAGGAGTACTTGTGGCACCTGAGAGACTAACAAATTTATTTGAGCATAAGGTTTTGTGAGCTACAGCTCACTTCATCTGATGCATTCAGTGGAAAATACAGTGGGGAGATTTATATATATAGAGAACATGAAACAATGGGTGTTACCATACACACTGTAACAAGAGTGATCACTTAAGGTCACTTAAGAGGATATTCCAGCAAGGGGGTGGGGAGGGGGAATGGGACACGACCTTTTGTAGTGATAATCAAGGTGGGCCATTTGGAGGGGCATTAGGATCTAAAAGGCAGGTTCATCCCATGTAATGAGGGCTTCAGGTGAAAGAGGAATTAAAGTGTGAGTGTGCTGCAGGAGGGGAGGGAGGGAATTGGACAGGGCCATCAGAACTCCATGCTTGGTAGACGGCCCCATCAGAGAAATGGATATGCAGTGTAGGTTCAGTATAGACAAACGGGTGGCAGCTAGCAATACTAACATTTGAGCTCTGAGATCCTGTTAGGCCCCTGGAAGTCTTGGGTTCATCAGGCCTCATCCATAGGCCACTGAAACCAATGCAAAGACTCCCACTGACTTCACTGGGCTTTGGATCAGGCCTGTAGTGCAAAAGGAAGTTGGGTGCCATAGTTTGGAATGGAATCCTGGCCCCACTGAAGTTGCTGGGACTTTTGCCGTTGACTTCAGTGGAGTCAGGATTTCTCCCAGGGCTGCTCTCGTCCATCTTTCTCAAACCTGCTGTAGTGTGAAAGACAGTTTGCCGGGTTTGTGCAACTTAACATTTCTGGCCCCCTCCTTGATGCCTGGCCTCGATGCCCCCATAACCTAATGCCTGGCCCCCTCCGAGTTTCTACAGACATTTGTCCAATTACAGCCCCACAGCAGAATGATGCCAGGAGAAGCCCAGACTAGGTGCTGCTGGGCAGTGGGAGAGCTGGGTGGGGCAGACTCTCCTGGGCCTGGCTGAGCTGTTCGGGCCCTGAGTCAGGCCCATTAATTCTGCCTTTCAAAACTGGCATGAAAATGTATCAGCAGAGATAGAAAAGTCCAGCTCCTTTGCCGGCTCTTTGCAGTTCAGAGGATGGGAATAAACACACCAAGCAGAGGATATTCCACTCACCTGTCCAGAACCAAAAAGCCTGGCCCAAGGAATGGTTGTTCAGGATTTGACAAGGCTGCATTAGCCCCTGATTTGGCACCCAGCTCCTAGGCTGAATAGCCGGGGAGAGGTGAATGAGCCGTGACAGAAGGAATTCATCTCTCTGTGCCACAGAGCAGCTCTGGAGCTATTCGGCAGCTGCTACTGTACCCTTGAGACAACTCCAGCCCCGCGGCACTAGCAAGCCCATCCATCCTGCAGGGAGGGAGTGGCTATGGAGCCAATGGCCCTACTCCTTCCCCTCCCATGTTCATTGCTGGGAGGGGCCTCTGGAGATGACTCCAGCTCATACAGGGGGCTGCACCTGGCTGTTTAACTCTTCCAAAGCCTGCACCTCTTGCCCAGCATGGCTCCTCTGGTCCCACTGCTAGGGACACCTCTGTAGCTGCAGAAGCCACTAAGCTAACCCACTTTGGAACATTATGGGCCAGATTCTCAGATGGTATAAATGACCATAACTCTCTTGTCTTCCATGGAGCTACACCTATTTACACCAGCTGAGGATCTGGCCCTATTGATTAAATAAAGGTTGTCTAACGAGGAGCAAGTTTAACCATGTTTGTTTGTTGGCTAACTCATATTCTAAGTGCCATAGCCCTCAGACAGGCATTCATTTACATTTGAACTGCCATACAGCTTGCAGTAAAGGGCTTCCTGATGCAAAGCAGTGAGATCATGAACCTCTAGGCCCATTGGAAAAAGTACACCCCATGAGAAAGTGGAAGGGAGTAAACCTTCCGATCAGAAATTTAGTGGCAACTTTCCATTTTCCACACAGAAGAATAAAGGAAACAATTAAAAGAAAGCAACCGCGCTGGTTAGCAATGATTTTATTGTGCTATTCATATGACCCTAAACAAGAACAACATGTGTTTAGCGGCTCGAGCGTGTCATTAGTTACTTGCTGACTTGGTGAAAACACCGCGGCATCTGTAGCAAGTGCAAAATGAAACGAATCGTTGCAGTCATGTTGTAAACGCATCTGGCCAGGTGACCTTTGGACAATGGCAAGTGATAGCTCAAAAGCAGCTCTGCAGCAACACTCAAACAGATGATTACACACAGGATGACAGGCACACTGCAGTGCAGACACTCTCACTACCTACCTCTCGGCTACAGCCCAAGCCAGCCAGGGGAACCAGCGATGCTTGTTTAAGAAAGGAAAAACCTACCTCTCAGGTGACTCACTGCACCATTGCAGGCTGGATTAAAATTAGACCATGGGACATGAGTGCCATGGGATAAGGAATAGATTTGCAACGCTTATTTTTGGTGGCATTACACAATGGTCTGGAGTCCTCAGCCAGGACTGGAGCCCCATCGAGTTAGACGCTGTACATACCTAGTAAGAAAATGTCCCTGCCCTGAAGAGATTACAATCCAAACAGAAAATACGGATGGGGAATTGCAAGGGAAACAGCAGGAGAGAGAAGGGGGATGAGGTTTGTCCAAGGGCACACAGCATCAGAACTGGGACTGGAACTCCAGTCACCCTGCAAAGGCCAGCCCCAAATCCACGGGATAGGAGCAACATGCCCCATGGATCTTTAGCTGCATTGAAATCCAATGCCTGGCTCCTGCTCCCTCTGGGTGGCTGCAAACCCCTCCCACTGAAGCAGCAACTCTTCAAAGGTGAACTCCTGGTGAGATTCCTGCTTTTCCACTGGTGGAGATGGCTGCTTTTGACATCATCTACTGGCAACACCCAGGCCCAGACTCTCAAAGAAATCAAAGGGAATTACTTACTTTTGAGGACCTGGGCCCCATAATCCTCCTCCAAACTGGCCCTGTCCTGCCCACAATCCTCCACCGTCTTCCATGGTCTGATGGAGAGAGCTACCATGACACACTGCCCCACGGTCTGCATAGAGCATGGGTCTCTCTGGAGCATTTCCATGACCTAGTGCCCTCAATGCAGTGGCACAGAGCTGGCTGTGCTGCATTTCAGGTCTTGGCCCCCAGGCCTTTGACTTGGTGGCAGTTTTGCGTGCAGAAGGACTGCAGGACCAATTCTGCAAACACTCTGTGCAGGAGCAATTCTCTGACCAAAAGATCTGTTGTCAATGGAGGAAAAAATGTTAAGCTCAGCTTTAAATGTGACAAGGGAGCCTTGTGGAAGGTGCGCATCATTAAGTGCAGGGGACCAGCGGGAAAGGAAAGTTATATCGCACATCACAATTACTTCATTCTTGTCATATCATCTCATTTTGTCAGCCATCAAGCCAGAGAATATCCAGGCTTACGGTCAAAATTTACTGACAAGCAGGCAATAAATAACATTGCTGGAGCCATCGGTGTCAACATCTTGGCATTGTTCGGGTTCTCTTGCCTGCCTTTCAAGTGACACCCACTCGGGGTCTCACATGCACACAAGCAAAAGCAAGAACCCCTTTGCTGTTGTCTGTAGAAGTTATCCTCTCGCAACGTCTCTTCAGATGCCCCTCTTTTGTATACAGCTCAGGATTTAATTGGTGGTTTGACCATGTTACTAATTTTGCATATGGTGTTTTTTCCACTTGCTGCTTTCAATCAATGCCCAGCCAAATGCATTAGTTTGGGATCAGGAGTGCCTCCATTTTGTCTGAGGCAGGGCCCTATGGGCAGTTTGCCAGGAGTCTGAAGGAAACTTTTAGGACTGGATCCTTAGCTGGTGTAAATTAACATAACGCCATTGACTTCAATTATACTGATTTACAGCAGCTGCGGCTATGCTCCATGCTGTGTGAAACTGACCAGATTGCTTAATTCTGTCCCCCTCTTTAACAGGGAAGTAGGACTCTTGCAGATCACAGCTCAGAGCACCAGTTCTCCCTTTTCATAGGAGCACTTGGGTCAAGATCATAGAATCATAGAAAATTAGGGTTGGAAGAGACCTCAGGAGGTCATCTAGTCCAACCCCCTGCTCAAAGCAGGACCAACACCAACTAAATCATCCCAGCCAGGGCTTGTCAAGCTGGGCCTTAAAAACCTCTAAGGACCAAGATTCCACCACCTCCCTAGGTAACCCATTCCAGTGCTTCACCACCCTCCTAGTGAAATAGTGTTTCCTAATATCCAAGATAGAACATTGCATGTTGGGAATCATAGAGTCAGTGGGTCATTGATCGAATGGTAGAATCCTATCCACCAAACTTTGGCCGCCCCTCTGTTTGCAGTTTATCCAAGCTGCAGTGAAGACCGTCTCACCTACTTGCAAGTGAAGGAGAGGCCGAACTTGCAGGGTTGGTACAAATCATCAGGTGAACTCTTCCTCCATCGCCAGGGTGAAGACGGAATCAATGGAAGCTCATGCCATTGGGTCAGTGGACAATGTCATGAATGGTGAAGTACAAAAAAGTTTTGCGGGGAAGAGCATATGTTTCTGAACACAACTGGCCAGTGCTGAGGTCAAGGGAGTTGGACTGGTGTTAATGAGAGCAAAAGCTCGCCAAATATTTCTGGGGAGAGGATAGTGATGAGGAACTGTGGGCACAGCCTAGCAAGTGAGTTAGCCAGAGAGAGAGATAGGAACCATGGATAACGCTAAGGATCAAATTCTGACTTGGTGCAACACCAGTGACTTCAGATGCCATGCACCTGCTCACACCAGGGCTCAAGCTGATGCTGAAACTGCACTGCCACCAAAAAGCCTCTTTCAGACCAAGAGGAGGCAAAGCAGCAGGAGAGGGAGCAGAAGGCCGCATCGTAGGTGTTTCAAAATGCATATAGACAGATACCCATGAAAAGTGGGGGAGCTGCAAACAAGAAAATCAGGAATGGGAAGGCGCGTCTGATTTTCGTAACTCCATCTCGGCGCTCCACGAGAGGAGGTGGGATCAGTGAGTGTGAGTGAGATAGGGCTCACGTGAGGGCGAGTGAGTGTGGGTGGGCATATGCACAAGTGAAATGGTGAGATCTGAGCCGCTCACAGGAAGGTGCATGAGAAGCCCTGGTAGAACACTTTAGAACAGCCCAGTGGGCCTGGCCCTCCTCTCTCGCACATCAGGGTTACATCAGTCTGACGTCATGGAGCTGAGTGCAATTGCAAGTGAGCAGAGACGCAAGCCCACTGAAAGGGGAACTCTTTGGCCCAGTCTGCGAGCTGAGTGAAACCAATCAAAAAAGATTAAAGCCTCTTGTGAGCCGCACCCTGCTTTTACTGAGCCTCTGGGATCAGTTGGGGTCGGCCACTGGGTCACCTCTCGATTCTGAAATTGGACCAAAGACCAGCCATTACAAAGTCCAACCAGCGATGACCCATGCCTGCCGATAGTGTGGGCAAGGTGTGTGGGGGTGGAGGCAGAGTGAGGGCAGCTGGCTTCGGCAGTGTGACTGAGCATGCTCAGTGCAAACCAACCAGCAAATCAGGAGGGGGCACGTGACCCAGCATTCCACCCTGCCCCCATCGCCTCCGACTCCCAACACAAAATAAATGACGCTTTGGGCCTATTGCACTTGAAAGCAGAGACCCAGGGATAGCTCACCACCACTACTTGCTCCTCTGCAGATAGAGTAAAACCATGGATAGGCTGGAGAATCAGATTCCCAGCAGGGATCAGGGCTTAGAAAGACACCAGCTCTGCAGACAAGTGAAAGCAGCGTTGACTGGCGGGGACCAACGAGCAGGGAAAATTTGGGGAGGCTTGTATGGCATATATCTCAATAGCGAGTCCACTGTGTTTAATGCCAAGCTCAGCAAAGCGCTAAGAGATTGAGGGCCACGTCATTAGGTGTAAATCAGAACAGATGCACTGCTGTCAAGGGTGCTGCACAGATTTACACTAACTGAGGATGTCACGCAGACGGTCTGTTTGGAGCATATTCTTAACTCACTGTAAGAAAGGAGTGTTACAAAGGGGAAAAGAGACTCTTCCAGCCGCTATGCAGCACGGAAGTTTCACCTGATCTGAGACGCTAATAAGACTTTTGAGTTACACTAAAACAAACTGCAAAATATTTTTCATTTAGGGTTTTAGATAAAAGGCTGGATTGAAATCCGTAGTCTTTTTAAATGACAGTTAAGGGCAAGCCAATGTAAGCCTGCAGCTATTTAGCTTCCTAGAGGGAATGGGTATTTATGTCACTTTTGAAGTTAAGCAAAGTTGAAAGGGGACTAATGTTCCCCAAGTTGCTTGGAGCATCTGCTTTCTCTCGAACATGGATTAAATGGAGGAAAAGTTCCATACTCCATTTCAGATGAGACACGATTTGATGCCAGATCTCACTCTCCCCCGATTGTATTTATCCTGTTGTTTATAATAAAAATCGAGTGATCCATTTCTTCTGACAGGAGGAAGAGCGGCTTCAGGAAGCCTTGTACCAGTCTGTTTCTATATTAAGGGACTATTACTTGACAGCTTCCTGACCATAAATAGCTATTCAGCTAGGCAGAGTTTTAATTTAGACATGAGAAATAAGAGAGTCTGGAAAAGTAATTTTATGATGTTACTCAACTTCTGCCCCAACTCTTTGTTTTTGCTTTTCAAAAATGGGGTGTCTCTGATCACGCTCCCACCCCACAGCACTGACTCTACTCCACCTGAGCTCACCCCCAACCAAGCACATCCCCTGTGTTCACAAAAGCTGCAAAGGGGAAGTAAGGCAGCTCCCAGGTGCTAAGTGCGTTACAAGCGTCACAGGGGTGGCCAACCTGAGAAGGAGCCAGAATTTACCAATGTACATTGCCAAAGAGCCACAGTAATATGTCAGCAGCCCCTCATTAGCTCCCCGCCCCCTGCTCCCAGCGCCTCCCGCCCACCGGCAGCCCCGCCAATCAGCGCCTCCCTCTCTCTCCCCGCATCTCCCGATCAGCTGTTTTGTGGTGTGCAGGAGGCTCTGGGTTGGGGGGAGAGGAGTGAGGGCACGGCAGGCTCAGGGGAGGGAGCGGGAAGGGGTGGAGTGGGGGCAGGCCTGTGGCAGAGCCAGGGGTTGAGCCGTGAGCACCCCCGGCACACTGGAAAGTTGGCGCCTGTAGCTCCAGCCCCGGAGTCGGTGCTTGTACAAGGAGCCGCATATTAACTTCTGAAGAGCAGCATGTGGCTCCAGAGCCCCAGGTTGGCCACCCCTGGACCAGAGAGCTCAAACAGGACACGGTGCATTGACTGGCTCTTCCCTCACTCCTTTCCCTGGGGCCTTGCGGAGGCTGCTCCGGCAAGGCAGCTGTAGGGGGCAAAGGGAGGCGACGCACTGGGGTGAATGTCACTATGTAGCTCCCTACCACCTCCATGAGGTCCCACCAACATCATTTCCATGGGTTCATGGCAATTTGACTTGTCTCGCTGTTGCACAATCAAGGGCAGTACAGAACCCTATCAAAAACAATGAAGAGTACTAGTGGCACCTTAGAGACTAACAAATTTATCTGGGCATAAGCTTTCAAGACCACGTGATCTAAGGAGCTGATCCAAAAGTGCAGGCAAGCTAATTGAAAGGGCTCCCACTGAAGTCAAAGGCAGTCTTTCATTGACGTCAATGCGCCTGTAACTGCATGGGTTCTCCATTGCTGGCAGGAGTAAAGAGTAGGAACAATTTATTTTCTCCCTAAAGTTATGACTCAGGATGCATGCCGTAAATAGACCTGTTGTAGACAAGGCGGCCATTTTACACAGCCAATTCCCAGACCATAATCCCAGCTCTGAGTTCTCCATGTAGGAGTCTGTAAGCCATGCCCATACTTCAGATAAAAGCTTGAAAACATGAACTCTAAACAGTCTAACACCAGAAGGCAAACAAAAAGAACCACACATTTATTAGGGTTAAAAAAAAAATCTCATGAATTTAAGCTGAGCTCATGATTTTTAGGGGCTTTACTTGTGATTTTTGAATGCGTGGAGTTGGCAATACTGGAAACGACAACAAAATAACCCAAAAGAAAAAGGACATTTCAAAGGTTTTTTTTATTTTATTATCGGAATCTTTTTTGACCATTTTTGTCACATGGTTTGCCTAAAAAGAAAAAGAAATTCTTTCTTTGGATATAGAACTGGAAGAGCAGCGTGTTTATGTCATGAATGACTCATGGGATCAGTGTTGAGAGACTAAATGCTTCAGAAGCGAATGCTCTATAGAGATGATTGTTTTTAATATAAAACAGCATACGTTTAAAACAACAGGGTCTTTTTTTCCTTTCCTGCCGTGGCCAGTAAACATAAGGAAGGCAACACAGTTTACGTGTTAATAGAATTAAGTTACTTGGTGCTATATTATCACAGTCTTTTGGAAAGTGGAAGAAATTGCACACAGAGGAGTCAGAGAAGGGAGAAATAATCGTGAATAAACATAGATTCTGGGATGTATTTATTTGTTTCGTCTCAGGAAGATAAAGGATTCCTCATGAAAAGAGAGACATCCCCTTTTCTTTTGCTTTGGGGAGGCGTCTCCAGTTCACTTCTGCAGAGTGAAAGCTTTTAGAGGCGTGAGTACCACAGAACAAGTCAGTCAGGAAGAATGAACTTGGCCAAGTATAGCCAACATTTTCTAAGCTTTCACTTCCAGCCTCTGAGAGAAATCTGTCTTTGAACATAGAATCATATATTGACTACTTGAAACCTTTCAGTCCCAAAGCTCTAAGGCAGCCATTTCTTTTGCCTCTTATCCGTTAGTTGGGAAGGTAGAAAGGTTGGTCCAGAGTGTTTTATTGGAAGCCTTGTTTCTAGGCCAATGCCAGTGCACACCAAGAGTCCTGACGGAGGGGAATGCTTAGTCCTGACTGTTGAGTCATGGTAGCAGAAGTGAAGGCGTAATCCTCAGGTTCAAATTTGAACTCGGAATGGCCGCTGGCCAGTGTGTCATCCGACTGGCTTTGAGCCTATGAAGATTACGATAAGGAGAATTATTATAAAGCCACAGATGTATTTTAATATATATTTAAAGCAGAAGTTTCAAAATGAGAACACTGAGTTACAGTTACTTTTATTTATTTGTATGTGTCTTTGATCAGTGATGCAATAATCTAGCTCTAAAATCGTCTAGCTAATCACTTAGGATGGGATTTCCGAAGAAACCTAACGGAGTTGGGTGTCTGACTTCCATTGAAATGTAATGGGAATTCGATGCCTATCTTCCTTAGGCTCTATTGAAAACCCCAGCAATTTAGCTGACAGTGTTCCAATTCTGAATGAAGGGAATGTAAGATAAACCCATTACTCGCACCATGTCATTAACAAAAGAATAGTCAGATTTGTCATAATTTAGTAGTATGAATATGACAGATTATGAATACGATAGATTAGACCCTAGCAGAATTGTATGCTCAAGAGAACCCCAGAACTAGACAAGAGGATTGCTTCATTCTAAGACTAAAGTGCCTTTGCAGAGCTCTCTGGAAGAAGCCTGTGCTATACCTGGCTCTACTGATTGATTGATTGGATTGATTGATTGATAGATAGATTGAATGTGTCCAGTTTGGAGATCTCTGGGCACATGTATGTTCTTTATAACCATAACACCAATCAAATTTATCTATGTCAACCAAGAACCTCTACTATAAACTAGAGAGGGCACCAAGTCTCACAGTTGGGATCTCAGTCAGAACTTCCCTTAAATTCAGACATATTCAGATTCAGAGGCTTGGTTAGGCCCAATATAAAGATGATGCGTAGTCAGAACATTTTGATTTAGAGCCATCTCTTCCATCAGATAAACAAAGCACCAATCCGTGCACCCAATGCAACCCATCCAGACAAACTCGTGAGACAGGAAATGGGTCTGACACCCAATGATCTCGAGAGAACACTCTTTGCGCTGCACTTTCATGAGTGTTAGATACACCTCTAATTGCCAGCAGAACAATAAAGAAAATGCCATACAGGTAAGTATATACCCGTCTGATTAGAAAGCTGCAGGAACTCTGCAAGTTCCTAATCTCACTTACACTGGTTTTCAATTGACTCCATTGTGTTATTCCTGATTTACAACAGAGCAAGATCAGAATCAAGCCCAGCTACATGGACATAACTCCCATTGCCATCAGTGCAAGTTGAAGCTGTGTACTCTGTAGAAGGGTAGAACTGGACTCTATGCAAATTATAAAACTTGTGGCGACCCTTTATATCTGTGCCTAATAGTTTTCAGAGCAAAAGGTGCGTTTAGGGGTAGAAGACAGGTTGAGGTGTGGATGGGAGAGTCTAATTATGAAACTGGCTTGTTGTAGCAACAGACAGTTAAACTACTTAGTCCGGTACCAGCTAGTCAAAAAAATCAATGCGAACAAATACAAATAGCTCTCTGATCTCAAGCTTTACCTGGGAGACTGACACTATGGTTTGTCCTGGGTACTGTGATGTCACATTGGGTTCGGTTTTTAAAGTGACGGTGCTGTCCGAGTTTGTAATGGAAGAAGGGGAGTTAGTGGCTGAAGTTGTAGACCCTGAAAGATAACGGTTACCAGCTGATAAAGTAGCAGACACATAAGTCAGTTCTCAGAGAAACAGTCATTTATATTTTAATAGCTCCCTGAACTTTTTTAGGGAAGAATCTCCTATCTCATGGCATTGTTGTAACATGAGAGTACTTTTTGTGTGGTAGTTTGTTTGTTTGTTTCTCAGATAAAACATGGAAAAAACAGAACTGATTGGTAAGTGACACGCTAGAGGTACTTGGGAGGGAGGGAGACACGTGATAGACATGAACGTTATTCTTCCTGGGTGGCCCTTCCTGTTAGAGCCCTGAGACGAGTCCACTCATTTGCTCCCCACCTTAACACCCATCACACTAAAGGCCCCACAGCCTGGCTCTCATCATGCATTTGACTGAAGAGGGCTGGAATGGTTTCAGAGTCCATCAGCCCCACTCTTAAACCAGCAAGATGGTTGCTGCTGAGTGCAACACGAGGCACTCCCCTCACTGGCTCAGCAGACCATCTGAGGCATTCCCGGCCCCCACCTTTCCCCTTTACACCAGTTACACCCTTGCTGCTGAAGTTGCAGCTCAGGAACCCTTTGTGCAGCATGGAGGTGTATAGCAGCAAAGTGAAATTGACAAGATCTCTCTCAAGTGCTTCTGAGGGGAATTTTTTAAATCCTCTCTTAACCTTTCCTACCTCCCTCTGCCCCAGCAACTCTTGACAATACCCGGCTGCCCTACTGCTCCCACCCCTATATACTCCATCCATCCAACAGCCAGGGATACAGTGTCTGCATGTGTCTTCTAAAATGCCCAGCAGTGAGACAGCTAACAGCACTGCCGTTTACATCGCCAACATGAGTGGACACCCCAATGAGAAGAATGAGACTCTCGTCTGAGGCTCAGGGAAACAACACTGCATCAGCTCGCATCTGCAGGGTTTTCTTTCCAGTCATAAAGACTAAAAGACACTCTGTTTTCTTGTAGGAAAGATTAGATTCTGCAGGCATATTCTGTAGCAGGAATTAACTTTTTAGCCAATTCCATAGCTGTAGAATCACTGACAACACTAGGCCCTGCTTAGAGTCCAAGCCATAGGGAGGAATAATAAAAGAACCATACCTGTTGAGGTTTTGCCTTTGGTAATGTTTTTAGGCTTCCTTTTCCTTGTCTGGATGCTTTCCTTTTTCATTGCCAGAGGTCGTGGCACCTTGACACCCACAAAGTTTGGAATCATTAATAGTGTATTGTACTGAGCTCTGCCACATGTGTTACTTTTATATTTACATACTGTAGCTTGTGCAAAGACCTTGTCCTTCACTAAGTGCTATTTTTCTCCACAACAGGCCTTGGCTGGAAGATGTATAAGGCTGAACAGTTGAGGCTTTCACACAAATTTTGTTCTTTTCCATTATTTCCTATTTTCCTTTTCCTGATTTATTAGTGACCTTTGCAACTGTGTCTTATTAAATTACACCAGTGTGTGGGGCACTGGATGTCTCCCAGGGAATAGTCATGGGATAGGGAGATGTTAACCTCTAGGGCACTGGCTCAAATTGGCCCAGGCTGAAGCACAAAGTCTGCTTTGTGGCCTATGGACAATTCACTAGAGGTTCCTGGCCTGAGTCGATAAACATCATCAAACCACCTCCACAACTTGGCGCTAACAGCCCGTCTTGCTAGAAACCAAAAATCGAATGGGCATGGAGACTAAACCATCCTGTCTCCTCTAGAAATGCCCCTGCCAGGTCTGGGCAGGTGCATAGTCCTGGTCTGGGAAAGTTTGCCCTGCTGCTACCTTGGAGGTACCTGTTCTATGGAAACAGGGGACTCCAGGCTAGCAATCACATCTTTCTTATCCACTACATTCATATTAAAATGTTAGCAGGAACAGAATCACACTTGTGCCTCTGAGATAATGGAAAGGAAAGAAGCATTGCCGCCTTTAAAATTAATAGATTTTAAGGCCAGAAGGGTCTGTTACAACCATCTACTCTGACCTCCTGCATCACTCAGGCTAGAGAACCTCACCCAGTAATTTCTGCATCAGGCCCATAACTTCTGTTTGATTTACAGCAGATCTTTTAGAAAGACAGCAAACCTTGAATTAAAGACTTCAAGTGATGGAGAATCCACCACGTCCACAGGTAAATTGTTCCAGTAGTTAATTATCATCACCGTTAAACGTGCACATTATTTCCAGTCTGAATTTATCTAGCTTCTGCTCCTAACACTGAATTTCATTATGCCTTTTCCTGCTAGATTAAAGAGCCATCTACTATCAGAAATGTCTTCCCCATGTATGTTCTTGTAGGGCGTGATAAAAATCACCTTTTAACTTTCTCTTTGATAAATGAAACAGACTGAGTTTCTTAAGTCCCTCACAATAAGACATGTTTTCCAGACTTAGATCATTCCTTTAGCTCTTTTCTGAATTCTTTCCAATTCTTGGACTGGATAAAGCTGCCCCTTCCAATAGGAAGTGAAGGCAGGATATTTTAAACCTGGTGGGAAATGATTAAAGACAATATGGTTTCCTATGGAGGATAAATTAGCGCCTTACCCCATGGAGTTTCATGTATAATCCACAGGCATTGCAGACTGGCTCTCCTTCTGCATTCCGTCTCCAGAGGGTAGTATTGGTTGTGTGACAGTTAGTGCAACAAAGGCCGGCGCGTCTCGATGAAGACTAAAAAAAACCCCACACACATGAAAAAAAGAAAAGTAAGAGTTTGCATGCAGGGGGGAAAGGAAAAATCTCAAATTACACTGATTTCCTGGACAATGAAAAATGCTGACTAAATGCACAAGATAACAAAATTCACATCAAAGAAATAGCCGTCCAGTGAGCTCATTTGATTTGCAAACGTTCTTTTATGGAGCTTGATAAACCTGGCAAACATCCTTTTAATCCCTTCCACTAATGTTAAACAAATATGTTCCGAGAAATAATATTTCATAACATGGTGCGATAATTTCCAAGTGATCCACTCGGAGGGAGATGAGTCTTATAAGAATTATTATCCATGTTTTGAAAGCAGAAATTTTGCGAACTCCATAGAAAAATGCTGTTGATTCAAATTAACTGTTAAAGTTAAATGGGGCCAGACTGATCTCTGGTGTAAATCATCAGTGGTGTTTGGGCTTGGAACGGGTTCATAAAAAAACGAATGATCCTTTGCACTTCCTGCATCTCCCGCCTCTCATCTAAAGAGCCCAAAGCACTTTCCAAACACTAATTAATTCCAATTTTTGTGGGTGGCTTGACTGCAGGACAAGTCCCAAAGCTAATGTTTCTTTAGCTGGAAGCAGAAACACTTTGTAGAAGCAGCAGGCCTGTCTCTGTCAATCGTGTTCTCAGCTAGTGGGAAATTCAGAGCTCTCAACACAGGGTTTTAGCTTGTCAACTTATGGGCGTTTCATTTTAATGTCTCTTAGCGCTAGGCATTCCAACTATTTGAACAGGAGTCTTCAGTAAGTGTAAAGATATTGGTGCCATATTTAATATCATGGACTATCGCCACATTCAGGTCTTTGAGTGATGTTCTTCAGCCTGGGGACAAAAATGTCAATTCATCATGGAGATAGATGTTGGGTGATGCAAGTAACAAAGAATTCCACATCTGTTTTGTTTTCCCATTATTGCGTCACATCATTACTAAGCATTGTGATAAATTGGGTAAGGGGAGAAGGAATAAAAATGAAACGTTTTACAAGGTTAGTTGTTAAGTGCAGATCAGATTTGAGTTTCAGAAGACAGGGAGGGCAAAGTGACAGAAAGCTCTTTGAGTCACTGGTTGCTAAGTGAAGCAGCTTCAGCAACTTGTTGCAGATCATTATATTCCTTTATACATTATTTATTTTTCAAAAAACAACCTGCCAAAACATAACCCTGAGATGCAAGTGGATTAACTTTTGCACAGAAAAGAATCTGATGATGTTCAAAATCTTTCCCTAGCAATTTCTGTCCTGAGCAGGAGGGATGGGGTGATGGATATACCTGGTATAGCTAACCTGGTATAGCTAACCTGGGCAAAATCCTGCCCTCAGATATGCCTCCTTAACTGCTATCGGGCCCCATTTGCCTAGCTCACATCTTGTGTCGAGCTGAGCATCCTCAGGTAACTCAGCTAAAGAAGAAGGAGATCAGCACTTTGCAGAATTGGCACAACCCAGCCTGAAAACAGTCCCATAGTCCCTCCTATCATCAATAGTCCCATGGAAGCAGCACATACTGCAAGCCAATGGACCTACTCACAGTCGTAAGGACCACATCTGGTATTAAGGGGAGGGTTTACGAAGTGCTTGGTTTTGGCCTAGCTGTCCCCGCTGAAGACTGGGGGACTTCTACCACTGACTGGATGCAGAGTAAGGCCAGTGCTGAGAGCTTTGGAAAGTACCACCCTTAAGTGTTATAGCAGGATCAGTACTACCTGAGGGGCTGGACCCACCGCCCCGGGTGATCAAGTAGGTCTCATGACATGAGGTCAGACTTGCTGAAATTGTGCTCCTGACCACTGAATTCCAATACTAGGCCTGGCACCAAAGTGGTCTTCCTATCTAGAACTTCTACAGCCTTCATCATCCTCGTATTTGAGGGCCTCAAATCACTAATGGATTTTATTCTCTCCCCAACACTGCGAGACAGGAAAGTGCTATTTCCACTAAACAAATGGGGAACTGGGACACATGGTAGATTAAATGACTTCTCCAAGGTCAGACACAAAGGGTTTGTCTACACAGCACTCTAGTCCACACCGTACGGGGGTAAATTTTAGGCTGTGCTAGGGTACCGTGCACTAAATGGCCCGTGTAGACCGTGCTGGTGCGCACTAAAATTTCCCTGGTGCATGTTAATGTGGTCCCATTTCAAACTGTACTACCTTACTGTGCACCAGCAGGGTCCACCCGGGTCATTTAGTGTGTGATAGCCTAGCACAGACTAAAAGTTACACCCTCTTGTGTGGACTAAAGCACCATGTAGACAAGTCAGGGGCTGAGCTGGGAATAGAAACCACATCTCCTCAGTTCCAGTTCAGTGCCTAACTCAGTAGAAAATCCTTCCTACTCTGTAATCTTTGCATCATCAGTCACCTAGCAGCTCTGTGACGGAAGAGTGAGTAATATGTAACTGACGGCATTTCAGAACCAACTATAAGATAGTTTTAATACACTGTTGTTTCAAATAATTTTACAGACCATGGGACCATCTCCTTCTCCTAGGGAAGTCACTGGGAGCGTGATCAGGCCCAGGGTTACCAAAACACTGGGTCTAAAAAACTTTAAACATTCTCTGAAGTTGCCCATTGTGATTTAACTTTCCACTGCAGCAAGAAAGACACAGTCAAGGCTACTTTTGCTTACTGAAGGACAAAAGGTACAAAATGTTATTACTAATTTCCCAGCAGTTTACTTAAAAGAAAGAGCGTTCTTGCCCTTCCCCACCCCCAATGCAAAGTCCGCCATTGTAGCATTCTGACCTTGTCTAGGAAGTTGTTGACTTCAACATTGTACTCCAGTGTTTATTTATATAAATGTAGCATACACTTAAACAAAAAGCCCTTCATGGGCTGCACTTGACAGCCAACTGCTGCTGATAAAGCTCTTGGAATCATTCGTCTGAGCATATTTAATAAAACGTATGCTAAAGTTAGCTACATGAAGGTCTAACAGAGCAACTGGCCCAAGAAACTCAGAATTAACAGAGGATGGTCCCTCTGTGGAGCTGGCTGACTGTTTGAAGAAAACCACAAAGCCATCAGAAACTCAGAACATGGAAATGAAAGCAGAGGCGTTTCATAGAAAATACCTTTGAACCCCCAGAACATCTCATCAAAACTTGTTGCCACTTTAGATGGGCATGACTGTTGGGGAACAGGGTCATTAGACAGTTTGCTACAGGTGGGCAAATGGTAGGTCTTCTTGGTCAAATGAACCTTTGTGAAACCTCTGAAAGCTGGATCACTGAGATGTCTCATGAAACCATACAAACCCAGACACAAGGCAGAGTGTTGCAAAACACACAAGTCTGAAATCTGCTGATGAAAAACGCTATATAAGAGCTGGGGATTATTAATTTGAGTTCCTTTGCCATTCTAGCTTCGAATGAGCCTAAAACTCAAGGGGTGGGAAATTACATGAACTGTAACCAATGAAATAGTAAATCAAAACACACCATACATTTTGCACCGATCTAGATACCCATCAGTTAACATGGTATTTAAGCTCAAACCCCAAGTCAAGGTCCTCAAAGGATGTTATAAGTGGCATTACCTACGCACGAAGAGTTAACTAATGGCTATAGTTACTCTTTTCTGAAACCTCTCTATCAAATGAACATGCTTTCTCAGCTCAGAATGTGATTGGTGTTATAGATTTTCATGAGAACATTGTTCTTATTATAAGAACAACTTAATCATTTTAATTCCTTTTTTGTTCTTTGTTGGGTTTTTTTGCTAACAGTGCAATAACTTGCACAGAACATATCCATGTGGATATTCATGCCCTACCAAAATTATTTCATGAGGTGCTGCAGTAACCATGTGGTATACTTCTGTGCCACCATGCAGTGGAAAGTTCTATGTTTGCCTTAAAAAAAAATTACAACCTCAGTAACTTGGAAAATAGTTGATTCCTCAGAAAGGGCCCAATCTTACAATTAGTGGATGTTTTCACTGAATAAGAACCAAGTTAAGAATAGAGCCAGCAGATAATTGATTTTTTTGGTTTGGCAGCCAAACCGAAAGAATCTGAAAAATATTTTGTTTCATTTGACCCAAACCAATTTTCCCCCCCCATTTTGTTTTGTTTCATTTTGGGTGTTTTTACCCTTTAAAAAAAATCTAGCTACATTTCTAAACAAAACATCCTATTTTATTTTGAAAATGTCAAAACAAGACAGTTTGACTTTTCGGGGGAAAAATTCTCTGTTTCTTTTTTTGGGTGAAACTGTTCACCAAATTTGACTTGGATTTGCAAATAGTTTTGGTCAACCCAAAACTGCATTATTAGAGGCCTGCATCCAGCCTTTCTGCTGTGGGGGCTGACAGATATCAGGCGTGTCCTGAGCATGCTGCAGGATTGTGCCCTGCTGGAGAGACAGAGATTCCTCCACCTAGGCTGAGAATCCTGCTTCAGGGATTCCGGGGCTTCGGCTTGAGCCAGGGCTCCGAGCTGCTTGTTAGCTGTGGGACAGCATCACAACTTCTGCATTAGCTTAATATTAAAATCAATGGGACTACTCACGTATGCACAGTTACATGTGCTTTCAGGATCAGGGCCTAATTTATTATTTTGTAAAGTGCTTCAAGATACCTTAACTATGAAAGATGCTCTATAAAACAAAATTCCGTCCCAGCCCATCACTAAGTAATATAGCTTTCTATGGAAATCAATAGGGTTGCATTCTGTTCATGTCAAAGACAAAAAAGGATATGTCGCAAAACTGCTGCTTACAGAACATTGCCGTATCCTATAAAATGGGCTAGCAACTGTATTATTCTTACTTACCGTAACTTCATATACATGACTACACTACTGTATACAGAACTGCTAAGTATCGTTCCTGCTGTACTACTGTGCAGTCACATTGAAATCTCTAGCGCAAAATATGCCTTTTATTTTAAAGCAATTTTGCATAGTAAAAGCAGCATACCCAGCAGGCAAAATAATACATAGTGAAATATCTGTCTAGGCTGGTTACAGAATGAAGCTCATAACATAAAGAGAACAGAGCATTATTTTACTACAAAGTATATATTTCTATGCACTGTAAGGGAGTGTAATTCAACGGTTCCTCATCTTAACGAGACTTTAGTGTTTCATTGAATTCACTGGTTCAAGTACAGCACTCTTTTACTACCAACCAACTAGTGAAGACTGTAAGCAGGGATATTGCTCAGAAAATTTCTGTGCAGAAAACTTTTTTTTTTTTTTTTAAAGTCTAGGACTTAGCAAAATCAAAGCAAATGTGAAACCCTGAAGCTCGACTTTTTTTTTTTTTTTTTTTAAAGCTTTGGGGGTTTAAACAATGGTTTTATGGAGGGCAGGGGGAAATCAGACCTAGGATGGCAACATGCATCTTAAAAATTAATCCTTGTGGAATTTGTTCAGCTCAGATACTTCAAAGTTAATTAAACAACAACAACCACAAGGACCAAGCCTGTTGTGAGACTTTAAATAGGAACAAAGGGAAAACAATAGGGATAAACTGGACAAGAAGACATGGGTCCTTTTCCTGGAGTGTACTGAGAGTTCACTCCAGCTCCCTTTACTCAACTATTGGTAACTAATGTAGACTCAATGTTGTTAACAATTGCTTAGGACCCATTTCCGCAGAGCTTATATCAGTGGAAGGTTTGTTACATAGGGATGGCAATACTGGGCCCCTTAGGCCTGGTTTATTCTTAGAGGTTAGATCAACCTAGCTATGTCACTCAGGGCTGTGAAAAATGTTATGTCCTGCTGAGTAACGTAGTTAGCTTGACATAATCCCCTGCGTAGACATGGCTAGTTTGATGGAATAATTCTTCAGTCAACCTAGCTACCTCCTTTTGAGGGGTGGATTAACTACATGGATGGGGAAAAAACCTTCCATCCTCGAAGGAAGTGTCCACGCTACAGTGGCACGGCTGCAGCGCCGTAACTGTGCCGTTGAAGCGGCTGTAGCGTAGACATGCCCTTAGAACCAGAGCACAGCCATCCTCAGTTTCACCCCTTTTTGGCCTCCCACTTCTGCCTTATTCCTTGGGGTTGAAACCGGTTTCCCAGGTGGTCCTGATCCTGACTCCAGTGAAGACAATGAGAGTTTTGCTACTGATTGAATGGGAGCAGAACCGAATTCTTTTTTCAAGTGATCTTGCTTATGGAGACGAGAGACTGGCTTGTTGCATGCTGGCGGAGCCATTTCCCCATTTGGAGACTGGATTTCGTAACTGCAGCAGGAAGTGGTCGTCCAGCTATCGGCCTGCTGAAGGACCAGTCACTTTGTTTTTAAATCACCAGAACAACCAGTTTTTTGTATGATGACAGGATTCAAATACCAGCAGAAAAATGCCAGTGTGAATCTGACATTAAGGGCTAGATTTTCCAGTGCTCAGTGCCAATCAGCTCCCATTGTGATGCTAATGGCTTGATTTTCAAAAAAGCGCTGCGTGCCTGACTTACCCTGAAAGGCACTTCCAGTGCCTAAATGGGAGCTAAGTCCCTCTGAAAATCTGCCCCCTTAGGGCCAAAGCACTGTGCAGGGGACTCCCACTGAAGTCAATGGGAATTGTACATAAGAACATAAGAATGGCCATACTGGGTCAGACCAAAGATCCATCCAGCCCAGTATCCTGTCTGCCAACAGTGGCCAATGCCAGGTGCCCCAGAGGGAGTGAACCTAACAGCTAATGATCAAGTGATCTCTCTCCTGCCATCTATCTCCACCCTCTGACAAACAGAGGCTAGGGACACCATTCCTTACCCATCCTGGTTAATACCCATTAATGAACTTAACATCCATGGATTTATCCAGTTCTCTTTTAAACCCTGTAATAGTCCTAGCCTCACAACCTCCTCAGGCAAGGAGTTCCACAGGTTGACTGTGCGCTGAGTGAAGAAGAACTTCCTTTTATTTGTTTTAAACCTGCTACCCATTAATTTGATTCGGTGGCCGCTAGTTCTTATATTATGGGAACAAGTAAATAATGTGAGTTGTGAGTTTCCATAGACCAGTCCCTGATCTTGCAATCAGATACTTTGGTTCACAGGCCTCCAGGTGGGTACAAGTGTCTGCCTACATGGAGCTGATTACAGGAGCTGGTCCCAATGTTTTCGCTTTCCAGCTCACAGCATTGAATCGTGCGTGAATAATTGCTTAAAAATGATGAAAAATAGTTACTGGGCATGTATAGCCCTCTGGGGAATGGGTGTTACATGCTCAGTGGCTCGTTAAAATGTAAATATATCAGACCTGACCATTTATTTTCCTGACAAATCCAAATGATATTAGTCTGTACTAGCCTCCTTGCTCAGCCAAGATTCCTGTTGACTTCAGCTGGAGAAAAATGCACTAGGAATCGCTGCAGCAAAAAGAGCAGCTGTCATGAGCAGCTTGTGTTTTCAAGTGTCCGAAACTGCAGAGATGCACGAGGTTCGCTTCACTAGGAGCTTGACCCCGCAGTGCTTAAATCAATAAGAACTTTGCCATTGACTTCAATGGATGACAAATCAGACCTTATAGGTGTAAAACCCTGTCCCTACCAGGGCCTGCCATGGCCAGAGAAAATCCTTCACATGGTCGTGAATGTTGACGTGAATAGGATACTGCCTGGACTCTAAAAATGAGAGGCTATGCATGCGTGTGTCTGATAAAGGGAGTCTTTGGGATGTGGGAGTGAGGGAGAGGAGCTGCGTGAGAGCTTGCCTGACAGGCTAAGGGCTTGTCTATACTTGTCTACCGGGGGATCAACGAGTGGTGATTGATGCATCAGTGGTCGATTTAGCAGATCTAATGAAGACCCGCTTAATCGACTACAGATTGCTCTCCTGTCACCTCCTGTACTCCACCGGATCGAGAAGGGTAGGGGGAGTCAATGGGAGAGCGTCTCCTGTCGACATTGCGTAGCTTAGATCGAATTTCCCCTGTAGTGTAGACAAGGCCTAAGACACACACCTGGCCTGCATGCAGTACCGTTTGCACATGGCCGTAGACCTCTACAGCTTGAGATTTGGGGCTGGTCAGAAGAAAGATTGCTTGTACACATCAGGGTTTATCTAAACATTAGATTAGTTCCATTTGTCAGTCCTAGCTGTTACATCTCTAAAAACTAGGAATTAAAAGTATTTAGTCAGTAATGATTCCCCAGATGGCCTGTACCAGGAAAGCCCCTACAATGAATAAGTCCTAATACTTCAACAAAATACCTTAGTAGCGTATCCCAACGTGGCAAGGCCTGGAGCTTTGAATATATACATATGTAAATACATTACATCCCCCAGCTTGGAAATACTATCAGTAATAACAACCTAACAACAGTTCCTCCTGATCTGGGGTGGAGGATTATGGTAAGTAAGTGATGCTGGACATATCAAATGGCTGTTACACATCTGTGTTTTGAGCTCAGAACATGCAATAAGTGGGACTGAGCTCTGAAACCATCCCTAACTTGATCACTTTTCCTCTTATGGGGAGAGCTGGTTGAAAAATTGAATTTCCATCCCATGGGACATTCTGGGATTTTTAATTTGGTTTTGTCTCAAATCAGGACAAAAAGTCTAAATCTCTGAATGTTCATATCACAAAATATTCTGAGATATTTCATTTCAACCTTATTGAACCCTTTAGTTTTGATAAGATCGAAACTTTTTTTGACTTTATAATTTCAACTATATTCTAGTATATTATTGTCAAAATGAAGTATTTGATGATTTCCTACTGGATTTTTTGGTGAAATTGATACATTCTAGTGAAATGGTTTAGATTTTGTTGAATCATCATTTTCCAATGGAAAACCATAGCATCCGAAAATTTTTGACCAGCTCTACTGATGAGGCTGTTGCATAAAGGATGGGTGATCAGTGATCAGGCCTAACCCCCTGCAGTATAGGACATAGCCCCGGTGTCCTTAGGCAGCCTGGACATAGTACACAAGTGGGAAGGTGTGAGAGTTAGCCTTCCCTCACTCTATGCACCCTTAATAATGGTGCAACCTATTTGTCTCCATTTCATCTGCTATATGTATTGAAAGGACTCTGAGAAACATCTGCTGTGAAGTCAGTTACACAGTTCTCTCAACCAAAAAGGTCTTCAAAATCAGTGGAGTTGCTCTGGATTTACATCAGTATACCTGAGATCAGAATCTGCCCCAGTATACAGACATTATTCACATTACAGCTGGTTGGAAGTTTTCTGACAGAATGTTTTTCCATCAGAAAATGCTGATTCACTGAAAGCAAAACGTTCCGGGGAAACGTGTGGATTTTAGTGAAATTATGTTTTAAAATAATGGGATGGAGCATTCTGATGATGGCAAAATGTTCCATTTTGAGAATGCAACATTTTAATTTCCTGGTTTGAAACAATATTTTGTTTTGATATTATATTATGTGTAATGTAAAAAAGCAAAATCAGAAGGAAATGTTTCATTTTTATCAAAACGAAACATTTCCATTCACCTGAAATTAATGTTTTTAAATGTTCATTTAATGGGAAATTTCACATTTTGGGGGGTTTGTTCCATTTTGGAAGGGGAAGAACTGAAATCACGGAATTTTCTGTGAAACTGAAAATCCAGTTCCTGCCCCGCTCTAATTCAGACACAAGCATCTTTACTATTTCCAGTAACTGACTTTGAAGATATCAATAAATACCAGAAAGCAAAACACAGCAAGGCGGACAGAAGAATTACATTTTAAAACAGTTGTTTTTCTTAAGAAATTGGTTATAATAAGAAGTGGGAATCCATTAAAAATCTTATTAAAAATTGGCACTAGACTTCTAAATCAGTTTAACTGATACATGTTAGTTTTAATTTTAAAACAAATCGCATCTGCCTAGATAACTTGTAAACAAAGCTTCAAAGGCAATATGACAGAAAACAGACAATTTACACTGAGACTCACTAAGCACAAATGTTGCACAGAGATTGTAATTGTTCATAGAAATATTCTGTTAAAAACCAAAGTCCCTGCATAGTGACCTCAGTAAGACTTATCATCATGCAAAGGAAAATGGGCTTCTTAGGGATCCCTGAGCTATATGGATCTGATCCTGTAAATTCTTGGTCAAAGCTGTCCATTGACATCCAATGAGAGTTTTACCTGAGTAATGAGTGTAGTATCCTATTCATATTGTTACATTATATCTATAACAGTATCTTTAATACCAAACTACTAGGATCTTCACCAAATTATTTATCAATAAACCCTAATTCTGCACACACTTGCACACAGGCTTTACTTTACACACATGCACAGATTACGTACACAGTTAACGTGCAAATGTCTTGCAGCTTTTTGGAGACATACGTGTAAGAATTAGGGATTTTACATTAGCATTCATACCCTAAGCTCTAGCAAAAAAATCTATTTCCAACTGAAACTTTATATTTACTGGTGTGATATTCCCTAATTTTGGTGGGAGGACTTGACTGATTAAGAGTTTGAGGGATCGAGCCCTGAGCTCTGTTTCCAATCACTGCAGTGTGAAAAGGTGAAGCTTTTTACAACTAAATTCAAATATCAAAGGTGAATTTACATGAAAAAGACACACCTTCTCCCCCTTGCAAGGAGACCCAACTGTGATGGAATCCAATGTATAATACCTGTAAGATTAATATTTTAATCTGAAAAGATACAGCAACTAATGAACACAGTAACCATAACCTATCCTTCAGCCAATGCTGACAGCCAGAAATACACCAGTGACTGTATGAGATTCCAGCCTACAGTATTTATTTAACCAGGAACAATTGTGCTCCCATTTAAATCAGTGACAAAGCTCCCATTGACTTCAAAGAAGTAAGGCTAGATCAGTGTTAACTTGTTGTTCCATATTCAGCCCACCCTAAAAAGTAAATTAGAAAGAGGTGATAACATGCATTCTAGTAGATAGATAATTAGCTTGTCTATCTAGATGCATGCACTACTATATGTTAACCTGATACTATGCCTATTCTATGTGTTTGTGATCATCGAAATGGTTGGAAATGGTGAGGCACATTTAATCTGAAAATACTGCTTAGTAGCATGTCATTTAATTTAATTTAATGTCCTGAGGGCATTTACACTATGGAGAGTAATTGTTAAGATATACTCATTATTTCAATCTATTAAAGGCCTGATGGTCTTTAATGGGAGTTGGGTCTGGTCCTAAATTGAGACCGTAGGCATTTTATCCTTGAGCACAGGCTATTCATTCCCCTGAATCAGAATTGCAAGATCAGCCCCTCCACTGAACACACAAATAGCTAGTGTCCAACAGGCAATGCCTTTGTTTTGGTCAAGGTTTTCACAAGGACAGGCACATGCCACACCACTAGTAACTCCCCAGTTGCATTTTTCAGCTGGCTAATTTAAACAACCCTCAGCCACAAGCTGTCAAAGTGGTTCCTGACTTTGTACGGGGCCCACGCATCCGGTAAACACTCTACTGCCCATGTTTTTATGGTGCTCGCTTGAAAAAAGGCTCCTCTCAGTTCACACCACGGTAGCCATGATTTCTGACCAGCCTCTTCGAAGAGCCACGCTCAAGCAACACACCCACTGACTTCAGCACTAACTGTGACTGTAGAAGCATCACAGGAAGGTGGGAGCTGGTGACTTGCGTGAAGGGCAGAACTCAAACCTCTCTCTTGGGGAGCCTACATGGGAAAACTTTTCTGCAAACCCAGAAATGCACACAAGGAGCTTTGGACCGGTGATATGCACTCTTAGAGCTCTATGCACAGAACCAGGCCTTTCCTGTTTGAGAGCAATACTAAAAATATCCTCAGCCTTCATACATGTTTGTAATTGATCAGCCTGTATCCACCAATGTGTCTGGAGCTGTGAATTCCTGCATTCAATAACAAGCAAGTTAAGTAACTAGGAGGGTCCTAATAGATCTCTGCCTGTCATTGGAAGGGGTCCTTATACACTGGAGGCAGAAAACCACAGCTACTCATCTTAGCATTTAAATGTAAATACAGTCCCATGGCATTGACCCTCATTTTTGAGATCTTTATTCCCATTAATATCTATTTTTTTATTCTCTAGCTAACCTGGCTGTATTTTCCTTTGGTGATTCTTAGTTGTCTGCTCCTTACTTCTAAGAGAGCAATGCATACATGTGCCCGCATGTATTTATCCCAAAAAAATACACTCAAAGCGATCAAAAACCCAAAAGAGGGTCAATCAGACACTCTATAGATCATTTTAATCTATCTTTGGTAGCCTTCCAAAATATGGTGTGTGTTTTTTTGCTAGGCATTATAGCAGAAAATTTCAGGGGCCTCAAGAGGCAAAACTTTGGAAAGATAACTTTATTATTGACATGAAAAGCAAATTCACTTCTTCTGCACTATAAACACACAATATTCTCTCGCACACAATATTGTTTTAACTGGCCACTGTACACTAGAATCCCAACTAAGCTCACGGCTTTTTCTTTTCTTTTTAAAGAACAATGTCAAAATATGTCAAATGAACATTGAATAACTTCCCCTGAATTTAAACACAGACTTTTTGTTGATAGAGGGGATAAAAAATATTTAGAAAAAGGCCAGTTCCCGGGTAATGATAAGGTGGTCATATTAAAAACAAAACAAAAAAAAGACATGACATAGTTTGCTTCTCTCTTTAGATTCTGTTTTATACAGCCCCAAACATTAAAGATTTCCCCCCGAGTGGCAAGAAACCCTGTCCTTTGTTTGAAATACGAGGCAAGTGGACTGAGAGAGGAAAGAGGACAAGACAACCCGCCCTTATCAATGTGAATTTCATCCTACCTTGCAAAACGAAAGCACCCAACTGCTCTCAGCTCTAGATTTCGATTAAGGGGTTACAACTCTGTATTCCAGTGTCAGAGACTATGTTTGTAAAAATCAAGCCACTGGATTTCTCTTTGTGGGAACGACTGGGGGGAGAGCATGTCACTCTATTCAGATTCGATAAATCATCTGCCCGAGGAAACGTACAAATATGTAAACCTTTGGTTTCTTAGCCTGTCGCTTTCTCTCCTTTCAAATCAGTCCTGTAGGATTACCAGCAGTGCCGCAGTAGCTGTGTAAATAGCTAGTTAGTTTCCTTGCAAACTTGCACAGAAGTCTCCGTTTGTAACGGGCTGGTGTCATTTCATCCATCCACCTTTACCTGCTGAACAGGTCAGGCTGGGCGGGTGGGGTGGGCGCGCTGTTTTTACACCAGCGAATAATAGTTAACGATTCATGAACAATAATCATCATCCTCATGCGTGATCGATCGCCAGCGACCGACGGCACAAATACGGCTGGGATTATTGCTTAGCACTCACGAGTTCACTTCTCAGCTGGATTCCTCGGAGCTGCAACCTCTCAGGGGCCAGACCTTTAATTCTCCAAGCCCCAGAAGAAAGCTCCGAGGCACCTCACTCGCCTCTCCCCCCGCCCCGGAGCGCACAAACCACCCCCTCTAGCCAGAGCCTGGCGCCGGCACAGATCCCCCACTTCCCTAGCGCGCTGCGGGAGAGAGGGGGAAAGAGATGGGCGGTTTGGGGGCTGCCAGCCTTACCAGCCTCTTCTGTGGCTTGATGAGCGGTCGGTTGATGCCATTCATTTTGTGATAGAGACCGCAGGCGTTGCACAGATAGTGCCCGGTGCCATCCTTTCTCCAGAGCGGGGTGGACATCGCCCCGCAGTTCACACACTCTCGGCCATCCCCGGGGAATTCTTCCAAGTACTCTGAAACTGACCCAAACGCAGCTGGTTAGGCGCTCGCTCCCTTCCCCGGACAAGGTCACTTCCCCCCGGGGATCCCAAGCGACCCGCGCTAGGCAGAGCCAGCGCGCCCGTCCTCAAAGGAACCCCGTTTTGTCTTAAGAGAAACAAAAGGCAAAACGGCATCCCCTAGCCCTTTAAGCACCGATTGCTCTGGGGGACGCTATGGGAGAGCATTTGGCTGCTGCGCATTCAGGTGCCCCTGAAATTTACCTTTAACTGCCTCCCCCCCCCGGCTACTTTCCTAAATACGATTCTTTGCAAGAGCAAACAGCCCCGGGACACCAAGTGTCAGACACACCGGGGCGTCCGGCTTCTCTTCGGCCAAAGAATCTGCAGAATTTTTCTCCAGCCTTGAGGCTTTTGTCAGCCATCTCCTGGCTCCAGCAAAGGACCGTGCTGTGTGTCTCTGGCTTACCAGGATCCGGCCAGCTTGTTTTCCCTAAACGGCAAATAGTTGTAACATCGCTACTGAAAATACCACACCAGTGCGCCACGGATACCGTGATTCGGGAAGAAACTCAGCTGGAAGAAGGGACACGGCCCTGTGCGGCGTGGGGCCAGGGAATCAGTACATGGGAACAAGTATCAGAGGGGTAGCCAGCACGGGAAGTGACTGAGAGCGATGGTAAATAAGGATCAGAAATAAGATGTTAGGGGAAGATCCCTCCCTAACAGGACTCCCACTGGAGTCACTGACAGTCTTGCCCACCTCCAGATCGCAGGTGAAAACACCACGCGTGAAATCCTGGCCCCGTGGAAGTCAAAGGGAGTTTTGCTAGTGACTTCAATGATTTCTCCTCACCGCACCTGTATTGGATTGCCCCAGTATGAAATAAATCACAGGCGGAAATAGCTGAGGGCCCTGTCCCAGGGCTATGAAGAGGGGAGTTCGGCTTAAGCAGAGATGGCAGCAGACAGCCCGGTCGGTTTGCCCATCCCGTCAATCAGCCGGTCTCCCACTTTTCATGCCCTGGAGAAGTGTCAGACCCAGGGGTGTCAGCTGCAAAACTCCCATTGACTCCAGCCGCAGCGGGGTCAAGAGAGAGAGAGAGAGAAAGAAATCCAGGCGAATATGTCAGACCAAGTTCTTTTCTGCCGACTCTCATGGGAGCCTGGATTCTGAAGCAGGACCCTTCCCATCGGCTTCACTGGGCTGAGGATCAAATTCTCTCCATTGCAAAGCACCAGAGGGGACCTGCTCGCAAGGACCTATTTCAGTTACACCCCATCCCTGCTTTTAGCAGCGCTCTAACCTGTCTCCACGATCTGGGAAGAAGGAGAAAGAAGCCCCCGCCCCCTCCCCTGTTTTCTTTTTTACTTAACCTTTTAATGTATCATTTAATGATTTTTTTAAAAAAAATAAATATCCCCGACAAGGGGCGATAATGAAGATTGATTTGATTTCATTTCCCTGCGGACTCCCCAGAAACCGCTTCTCATGTGGCTGGAAGCGGGCCGGGTGCAGCCCAGCTCGGTTGTAAAAATAAATGATCGCTATGATGTTATTGTAAGATGATAAAAGGAGGAGGGGGGGAGGGAGGGAACTGGAAGACTTTCCTGATTTCAATCAAATGGTGTTGGTTGCTGACTGGTGGCGACAAGCAGGCTGGGGAAGGCCTGGTGGAATGTCTATGGCTGATGTACAACTTCGGGGGATGCTGGCCTGTGGGTATCAATCACACCTAGAGCTCCGAGCTGACAAATGACAGACTCACAGGGGAAAGGGGGGGGGGCGGGTCAGCTTTCCCGAGTCAATCTTACAGCTCCCAGGACCATCGCTGGAGGAGTTTGAAGTTGTGCATGGCTGTAGACACCACACATCTAATTGTATTACATATCCATACTATGTGGCCCTAGAACATACATGTAAAATAAACTGAATATAAAATCAATGTGCTGTGTGTGTACACACGTATATACCCACATACATGCACATCTTTTACACACACACACACACACACACAAAGATGACATGGGTTTTACACACACACCCATATTTTGCACATGTATACTTTTCCCTAAGTCTCAAATATTATATATTCATGGAGCACTTAACTAGACATTTCAGAGTGAGATCTGACCCCCTTCTTCCGGAAATCAGAAGGGAAAGTGAAACGTTTTGTTTGTCTGACTGGCTTTGTGGATCTCCCAGCTATGTATTTTTGCTTCAGTTATTTTACAAGCAGGCGATACAGAGCAACCCCTGTTATTTCAGTCTTAGTATGAGTTGATTTAAAGCCTCCCCCCTCCCCGAAATAACTCCCTCCCTCCCTCCCACTCTGGAAGAAGCTGTTCTTCGTGGTTTGAAAATTGCCTGTTTTCTTTCCAAATCAAAATGCACTCCTGGTTTAACCTCCTTTGGACCTATTAAAGAAGCGATCCTTAAAAAAGAAAAAAGTTTGGACTTTTTGTTGTTGTGTTAAGGCGCTTCACACTCGCTCACATGATCTAAGAGCAAAAATAAATAACTAAAAGAGATTCTTGAACACTGCATTTTGGAAGGCCAATAACATACACAATGCATGGCACAGAGAATGACTTTGCAAGGAATCCACATCTCTCAACAGAAAAGAGGGTCGTTTATAAACTGGGGTGATTTCTATGGGATTAATGTTTGCTTTAGGCGCATTGAAGAGTTACATTCAACTCATCAGGGGGTTCCAACTAATGCAGTGGGGGAAAAGATTGTACATTACTTTCAAAGGCAAATAAAAACGATTCCCAGAAATCATAAAGAAGCAGCTGTTTAACGTGCAATAAAAGAAAGTGGGACCCGCAATTTGGAAAAGTTCGTAAGAAACATGGAGTGGAGGCATGTTTCCTAGTTTACTTTGTTCTCACTAGAGAGATAAGATAATTCGATTCACCGCAGTAAAGATAATAAGAAGGATGAGATCCTGAAGTGGATTTTAAAGTACTTTTCAAAACATAATCTTAGGAGAAGAATAGACCCATGAGTTATAAACCAGAGCTGGTCCTATTTATTTAGCAGACCGGGAAGGGTCAGGGGGAGGAGGGGGAGAAGCTGGAAAGTTGGCTAGGACCTTGATTTAAAAGGGCTCTCCGTGTGGATAAAAACGAATTGAAGTGGGTTTTATTGTTCAACGCCTGACTAGATTTCACTGTCTCTCCAGAGGCAGCAGATTGATGCAATTGGGGAATTGTTTGGGTGAAGGCGAATTAGGAGACCAAGAGTCTGTTCAAATATAAACTAATTTACCACAATAAATTACTTAAAAGGGAAGGAGCTATAAATCTGCCCTCCTAATTCAAACACAAGGGCAAGTATTGAGGCGAAGGCACAGAGTCGATATTGTAGAAAGCAGAGATCATTTGGGGTAAAGGGCAAGGCGTTTAAACTACCTCCATTTTCCTGTCCTCCAGGGAAATCACTCTCCTTTTTAAACGTGTTCTTTCCCCTTCTTGATATATATATATATATATATACACACACACACACTGGCATTCATGTGGCAACAACCCAGTTCCTGCCTGGAGAGGGGAGGGAACAGCTGATTCCACTACCGGACCCTTCATAGGGTTAAAGACACAGGAGGTCTTTCTAGAGAACCATCTTTTCCTTAAGGTTCACTTCAAACTCAGGGGTCAGATTCTCCTGCCTCATTGCGCCCATTACCTGACTCCCCATTTAGTCCCATTAACTCCAGCGGAGCAGAGTCAGGCGCTAGTTTGACCACAAGAACCGGGCCATGCACGAACACGCTGGGTTCTTTTTTGTCAATTTTCCGTTTCCATGAGGCTCCTGGCAGCACTTTAGGGAGCGGATCCTGCTGCCCACTGAAGCGTCCATTGGCTCCAGCGGGAGACAGGGTAGGCCCCACTCAAAAAGTGGATTGCCCCTCCCTCCCCCCCCCCAGGAAACGTGCAATGGGTTGGAAAAACAAACCGGCGTGGGTCCAAGCCCCCCCCCCCCCCCAACCCTCCGTCTTCCTCTGCTAGAGAAGTGGGTGCCTTACAAATCATTTGCATTTTTAAAAATAGCTAAACCTACCCCAGGGCCTCCAGAAGGGAGGGCTCCTGGGAGCCGGGAAGGGGGCGCAGAGGTACCGGGAGGCGCGTGCGGCTCAGCCGGGCTGGGCTCTGCGGTGCACCAGGGCCCAGGTGCGGTCACCTACCGAAAGTGGATCTCCTGCCCGGCAAGGCAGCCTGCCTCGTCTGGAGACTGTGCAGGACGCTGCTTTCAAAGTGTCCCGCGGTCCAGGAGGGAGGCATCTCCGGGCTCACGTAGGCAGGGTAGGGGCTGGAGTAGGATCCATTGACCGAGCGCACCAAGGCATTGCCGTACTGCTCCCTGGCCCCGCTGCCCAGCAGCAGCGGGCTCTGGTAGGCTCCCTCCCGGCCGGCGTTGTTGCTGACGGGCGGACTGGGCGAGTAGGGGAAGCCCGAAGACGGATGAGGGCTGCTCGGGTTGAAGGCCGACGCCTCGCCGCCGGTCTGCGCCCAGCCCGGGTGGTTGCCCAGGGGGTGGCTCTGGTGGGCTGTCTCGCAGCCTTGCAGATAAGGCAGGGTCTGCAGCATGGAGGGCACCCGGGTGGTGGGCACGTACACCGGGGAGCTGGCCGACGAGTGCAGGAAATTGCTGGAGTCGTGGGAATAAGCCGATTGCCCATGGTTGGGGGCTAGGGCTAAACTCTGATACATTTTATATCCTCCAAAGCGGGACCAAGGCCCGGGGCAGCCGTGGGTTGGGGAAAGCGGCCGCTCAGTCGGCGCAGAAGTTTTCTGTGGCGTGAAGCTTCAGGATTCCTATGTCCAGGGCTGGGAGTTTGACATGAGAGGCCGGGCTGCTCCCTTGCAGCTGTCTCCAGATGTTCGGGCTCAGGTCAGTAACAGTTCCAGGCACCTGAAACAGGAAAGCAGACAGGTATGAGTTGTTTTTTTTTAATGGCACAACTATTAGATCATAAAAAAACCAAACCCGTGTTGGTTCGCAGCAGCCTCTTGCACCTGCCCCTCCACACGGACACTGGTGAAGAGGAGGGATGTTTTAACACGTCTTCATGGAAGGAGATCGCAGCTAAACACGACGAAACGAACGAGGATGGGAAGAAGCACCGGGCGAGAATTAAAGGTTTGGATTATTGCCAGATGCAGATCTTTATTTCAGAACTGAGTCCCCTTTTAGTTATTCAGTTTGCCAGTATTATCCATGATAATTCACTCTACAGAGAAAATTCACTATATTGGGTATTATTATATTGCAAAATACAACACACATATCCCACATATCTAATATACAAAACATACAATTATATACATATGCAATATCATATACAAGTATAGCACACATACAGATATATCCAAATGCACGATCATATGCAACATATATAATTTATGTGTATTGTGTATATTTCGCATCATATGTATTGAAATATACAGTGTTACTTATATAAATACTGGCTTTGCAGGTGATAATACATATGCTGGAGTTTGCTTTACAGTATTCTATCTATAGAAACGCCACTCAAAGTCCCAACGTTACATTTAGGCTAGATACAATAACACAGTATTTTAAACGGGGTACTTCTGTGTTTTAAACAAATGCTCCCAACTTCTGTTAGTACGATTTTTTTTTAAAGAATGTCTGCACGAATGTTCTGCTTTCCATGTAAATTTCGCCAAGTTCTCTAATGGGATTTGCTTTTTCTTTACAACACCGATTTGGACAAATAAAAACCCTGCAGTCGTTTTAAACATTTAATATGTTCCTGAAACTGATTCTTGGTTTATTTGTTTTTGTGAAGATACATTTTGCACCCGATGAAATAATAGGAATAATCGTTCTATAATGAACACAAAACACAACACATAAAATCAACACTTTTCGAAAAGACTTTCCTGCCATATAAATAACGCCATTTGCGTTTAACCCTGCCAGAAAGAGAGATTCCTGTTCGCTTTCAGCCATCACAGTCTATTCAGGAGCCACAGTAAGAAGTCGCAACACAACCCTACAACTTCCTCGGTGATTTTAAGAAGTCAGCAAATTCGGTGTCTTTTTAAAAACAACTCAGCAATCGTGGCCGCGCTGTAAATAATGGGCCTCGGTGAAAAGATAACGAGAGCGGCTGCTGCACACAGGAGCAACAGAAAGCGTGGCATTAAACCGATCTTTTGGAATGAGAAAGCAAAGCGAAGAATGCGAAGTGGTGTTAATTCCCCCGGCCGGCCTGCTGCGCAGGGGTGGCAGGGAAGGCTCCTCTCCACATTAGGATTTTGCTGCTTCCTCGATAAGCAGCAAAATAATCCTAATCTGGCCCCTCTATAAAAGGACCATCTGAAAATGGGATTTTTTTTTTTTCCAAATCAGAGACCACGTAAATCACGGAGCAATATCACTAGCTGCCTTGCAAAGCTAACAGAATCCCATCGGGAAACCTCCCGACTCCCGAGGCATTATCTCCGAGATAAGGACAGCTGGCAGATAAATTCGCAGAGAAGTACTTACAGTGCAGCGGGGAAGGAGCAAAACCGTGCATGGCTGGGTGGGAATTAAGAAGCAGCTGAATCCAAATCCTCGGGGAAATTCCAGCAAAAAGAGGGACTGGCTTGCCCCCCCCCCTTTCTCCCCAGTAAAGAATCGGTGACTTTAGCCCCCCTCCCCCCCGCGCCGCCTTCCCCTTTGAAGGGAGTGGTATCGCTGTGATAGGGTTTGACCCAGCTCCCCTATCTGCTTTAACTGGCTCCTTTCTCTGCTAATCTCGAAGTTAAAGTGGTTCCCTTCGCTTTACAGCAGGGCAATTGTATGGCCCGGATCACGTGACCCCCCCGGCTAGGTAGGCCGTTGTGTTCTCTAAGGATTGGGTGTCTCCCAAAACCAACCTCCAGCGACAAACTTTCCGGGGGAGGGGGAGGCGAGAGACTCCCGGGGAGTGAATCGCCCCTTTAACTCGCAGGGCTGCACAAGGGGCATGTGTTTTAGGTATTTATTTCTTATTGGAGTCCCTTTTGTCGGCAGGAATTTTGCTGCACTGTTAGTGGAATGGGGGGGGGGGGGGGAGAGCGATCCCCTGGCTGAGTCGATTGACTGGCTGGGAGCCATTGGTACGATTAATTAATTAATTAACTTTTTTATTTTATTTTATTCGTATTATTTTATTAGTATTTATTAAGAACCGGAACGTTTTAGAAAGCTAGTTCCTGCCTTTTCCTAATGCTCCGCGCTGCTCACTACACTTGGGTGTCTCCAAAAGCCATGGGTTTAGAGGGCAGTTTGTTTGTTTGTTTGATCTGGCGCTGAATAGAAGGACAAGCCACCTTCTTCCTCACCCCCCCCCCCCCCCCCCCGGCACACTCACTCACTCACTTTTCAGATCTGAAAAGGAGGGAGCTGTTTTGCTAACATGTATCCGCTCTCAGGCATTCGAGTGAAAATACGCGTGGGGTTTACAGCCAGAAAAGATCGCAGGGTCTGGACATTACTTTGAAACCGGTGTATATCTATGTTGAAGTTTCTGTTTCCCGCAGAAATGCGATCAAACGCGCAAGGTTCCCTGTCCTGGTGCCCTCAGTTTAAAGTGCCAGAGGCGAGATGATTTCCCCTCCCTCACCCCAAGTCAAAGCACTTTGTTTTTCAGAGTCACTTTGTATATGATCAAGTCTGAAAACAACCTAAACCTTTCCTACCGAGCTAAGAATTCTTCACTGAAATATAGGAAGCTGTGAAGTGGTTTCTGCCTTAACAACAACTTCTATGTAAAAAACAACACAACATAATAAAGAAAAGGGGGGAGTCCGGCTACCAGCTTACAAAATCACTCAAAACAACGGCTGAACTAAAGCTTCACAAGTTCCAGATCCGGATAAAGATGTAGCCATATTTTATTCGCAGCGCCTGTGGGGAGAAGCTGGCAGAGCCGAGATTCTTATAGGGCCCTGGGTCATTCCTAAATTTATTTCTAAAACTTGACAATTTCAATAAAGTACAGAACAAACCGTTCAGTAAACTCTTTACCGAAGACCAGGAGTAACCAAGGACAGAATGTAGCTTTAAGTAACAAGCCCTGGTTGTTTATTATTATCGTTTTTAGTATGAAATAATTTCGAAAACCAGAATTTTAACATGTGTTTGCTCAGTACTTGAAAACATCCCTCTTCTTCTTAGGGACTTGTGGTTAAAGGTGTCACTGTTTGAAAGAGGTTAAAAGAGCAAGGAGCTATTATTGTAAGGAAAAAAATAAAACAAAATCAGAAACCAGTTTATTGGGAGTGTATTATCAAGTTGGATTTTCAGCCACCTTTTATTTAATCCACACAGTTATAAATATTCTAGATTTTCTCTCTTAAGGAACAAGGCTCTTAAATACATATAAATCCAAGTTATAGGTTGTACCTGCTTAACAACCATTTTAATTAGTATAGTTATTTATTATTACTGTGAATATTAAAACAGCTCAAAGCTATCACCTGGATTTTGTCCTAAAGAGAGACAATGCAGAGTTGATTCGGATCGTATGTAATAAGCAAGGGGTGGCAGGAAATGAAACTTGATTTTATATTCAACATTTTAAGCCCTTTGGCAGAGATCGCTTAAACAGAACCAAGTCCCTTTTCTGTCTCCATCGCTGGGCAGGTTCTCAGCCGGCTTTACCTGAGCGAAACTAGCAAAATTAATCTCGGGAGTCAAGGGGTCTCTGATTATTTCGACTGCCTTGAAATACCTGTGAAATTCTTTCCCTTCTATGGAGAAGGAATGACACCTTAGTTAGCCATCAGCTCAACGCAGCCAGAGGTCATGGTGGGCAACGAGTCCTGCCAACGCCATTAGAGTCTGTTTGAGACTCTCCCGCCTAACCCCTTTTGCGCAAATTGAAAAAAAAAATCGGAGTTTAATTCCTTATCCCCCACTAGACCCCATTGTTTACTGCTTCCCAACAAACTAGGGACCCGATCTTGCAGTCTCTGCACAGGCAAAACGCCCACTGACCACAGTGGGAAGCCCCACTGCGTGCAGGATCGGGCCCCCCTCCCCCCGTTTCAAGCTGTTCAATTCCTGCATTGGAATTTATTGCTAACATCCTATAATAAAAATTAAATATTAGGCAGCTTTTAAAAAAAATGCCAGTACGAATAACTAGAAAAGAGACACAAATCGACAGCAGGGAAGTAATAAGCCCTGGGCGTTATTTCTCCAGTTTGGTTTATTGTGTACTTTTAACTGGGATATTTTATAGTAACAAAAAATATGTTGGAGGCATAAAAAAATCTCCTATTAAAAATGAATTTGTATAAGAGTGCGAGCTATTTACCACGGAATAATACTGGCGAAACGTGCGTATTTATTTACTTGTTACATTCTAGCTGATTCAGATAAGATTCTGCAGTTTACTACTTATAATATATTCTCAGTACACAGAAAAGCAATTCAAGAAAAAACAACGTATAGAAGATTCAGATCTTTAGCCTGTGTTTCTCATATGCACAGCAGTTACGAAAACCCTTTGAAAACACCCTTCCATTAGCCTTTACGGCAAAACGGTAGAATTCGAAGAGAACTGAAAATATTTCAATTTTCTGATTTTACTATTAAAACTAAAAACATTATTTAATAATATTTTAATTTAAAATCTTTTTGGAAGATTTCTAGGGTGAGCATGATTGTAAAATAATATTAAAACATGTTTTATATATATATATATTTACTATTATAGTTTATATATATATATAAGTTTGTATTGTACATATAGACATCTATCTATAGCTATATCTAGAGAGAGATAGATGTCAATATGTACAATACAAGCTTTATATTTTGTATATATATAATCTTTACCCTAAAGGAAACTTACATAAAGTGTTCTAAACTCAAACAAACACACACATATAACCCCCCCCCACACACACACACATACTCACTCATGCATGTGGACGTATATATAGATATAGATACACATACATACATTATAGATATTAATCTTATGCCTAAACTTAAATCTTGCTGTACTTTTAATTAGATTACTTGTAGATGGCTTTAAGTACCCTCCTTGCTTACACAATTCTAATTTTTGCAGAAGAAGGTTATATTTCCATAAACAAGAGTGGTCTAATGCTCGTGTGTGTGCGTTTAAAGCTCTGGGACGCTTATTCATTATATTGAAGACACACTGGTAGCCATTACAATGGGCAGAAGCAGGTCTACTGTGGTTCTCCATAACTGGTATCAAGTGCAACACAATGTCCTTAAAACTGTGGTCACTTTAAGCACCAAATAATTATAAAAAACACCAGCTAGAAACCCACATTTTAAAAGTTTTCTCTCCATGTCTTTCTAGGCAGAAAATATTTTCTATGGAAAATAATTGCTTTGCAAACCCCAAATTGTTTCCATCAGCCTTTCCTAAACGCTCATAATTTCAGTAAAAAGAAAAGGAGGACTTGTGGCACCTTAGAGACTAACCAATTTATTTGAGCATGAGCTTTCGTGAGCTACAGCTCACTTCATCGGGTGCATACTGTGGAGGTTTAATACGATCCTAAAGGAAAAGAGGTTCATTCACATAATTTAAGCTACAAAAGCGTGTCATTTGTCAACGGTATGTACACATCACCGCATATATGCATAGGGAGTACTCACATGTATGAGCATATATACATTACACATGCATGTTACACACACATTATATTTATAATATACGCGTGTGTATATGCAGATGTGTATATACTTGTGGATAATTTATATGAGTTTGTGTATGTGTGTGTATTATATATGGATACGTCTCTGTAAGTGTACACAGTGTTAGTATTAGGTAAGTTTCTGTGCAGATGTGCGCGTATTATGTATGTTTATACCCGTGTGTACACAGTGTTAGACTTATGTTTGTGTATGTGTGCGCGTATTATGCATATACCCGTGTACAAGTGTGTATACACAGTGTGTTGGTATTGTTTGTGTATATATCTGTGCGTATTATGTACGCAACGCATATATATCTGTATGTTTGTCTACATGGTTAGTATGATTTAAGTTTGTGTATGTATGTGTTTCAATAATACATATACACACGTGGTCGCTATGTATTTATATGTGCACGTTACTTTGTGGGCATATAGCGAGTCTATTTTTGAGACTGTGCTGTCCGTGTCTCTTTAAAAGCCAGCTGCGATTTTAAGTCTCAAGCGTTATTGTACTTTTAGAAACCGGTCTTTGCAAATGTTTCGGACCATCTGCTTGCTGAAAACTGCAAACTCCTCAAACTTCAACCAACCAACCAACCAACCACCCCCACCCAAAAGGAGCCCTGGGACGTGTGGCGCTCCTATGGACCACATATAGATCTTGTTCTGCTAGTTGGTCCGTAATCGCCGGGACAGGACAGAGCTGAGACACAGTCAGCCAAGGGTCTGCGGGATCTGTCCCAAATTACCTGGGGGGGGAGGGGGGAGGGGGGCGCTTTTAAAAAAGTCTCGAAATATTGCTGAAGGAGGAGGGTTCTGGATCCTTGTCAGAATTCGTCTGCGACCCCCCAGTCCGTAGCCCACGCGCCTGCCTCCGATGTGGTGTAGACTCCCGGTCTCTTCCCAGGAGTCGAGGCTTTCGGGCGTTGCAAGAAAAAGAGCACCGGCCCGGGTGCTTCCTCGAAATTCACGGGGTTCCCTGTACAATGGCCCGCTAGGAAAGAGAAGCTGGGCGCACGGAAAGGTAGAAGGAGCTCGGGTGCTGGGAACAGAGCCCGGGGCTGGACCAGACAAACTTCTGCAGGGTCCAGTTCTCTTTAAGATCTTGCCATCCTTACTAATGGGACTGACCCCACTGGCTCCCGTGGGACAATCTGTGGGAATAAGGATTACTCAGGCTAGGAATGGTTTGCAGGGCCACTGTCAAAATCCCAATGGAGCTGAAATCAAGAACCTCTCCGAGCGCAGACCTCACTGTTTCCAATCAGGTTTGCTTGTCTGGGCTCGAATCCATGTTAGGGTTTAAACGGAAATCGGTACCATTTCCAAGCTAACCAGTTTGCACCAAACTCAGAAACCCTCAATCCTGAATTTCTGGGGGGAAGGGGGGGGGGGATGCAAGGGCCCAGCACATCTGGAAAGAGGAAAGCACATAGGGGCTAGCACAGACGCGTGAGCCAACTCAGGGTCCCTTCACTGGGATATCTTGTAACCACAATGGTTTATAATGTTATAACGCAGTAAGGCACCTGGCAGGAGAGATCAAATAGCTGTTTTATGGATCTCGAAAGTGAAGTTCAGCGTGACAGCTAGATCCCACGTGCATCGACCCTGTCCTCTAAGCAAATATGGACTGGAACTTGGCAAAGCTAACACAGGGTTCAGGATATTTCACACTCGTGTGCCTGGATGGATAGAGAGATTCCAGACCGGGCGCTCCTAGTGAAACCTAGGGGGACCTGTCCGTACAAATAGGCAGCGGACACAGAGGGTCAGGCTGATGCGGTCTAGAGCAGTAACAATCCCCGTTTCCGCCCCACCATCACCGCTGGAGCCCAATTCTCCCAATCGCTCTATAAGGATGCAGCAGGCTGCCCTAGCCAAAGGCACCTGATCAGACACAGTAGTGTCAAAAGAAGACATGACTCTAAAGAAACAATGAATGGTCAGAGAGGGACAGGGCAAAAGGACACTTTTCCAGGGGAGGCAATCTCCTCTCTCTGTGTGTCTCTGTATTTCTTCAGCACCCCGTTGCTTCCACCCAGGTGGCTTTGGGAGAAGCAAAGACTCATATGAACGCAACTGTCGGACTCAAACACACTCCTAAAAAAGGGTGACACCAGGCCGCCACCCCGGGCTAATTCCGCGCTACTCTGGAAAGGGCGAGGCGACTCAATGCCAGGCTAATTCCCCCCTGCGTCTGCTTTGCTTGTTTGAGAACCAAGCGCTTTCCCGAGCTCCTGTCCGTGGCGCTGGCTTGCGACCAGGGACCCCCACGCGGTCCCACCTGAACACAGCCCCCCTGCGAAGCAGCGGCCCGGAGAGACGGGCAGGTGCTGCCCTTGTCACTGGAAAGAGGCGAGGAGCTGGGTTGCCGGACAACTGGCTTTCTCTCCCACCCCTGTGAGGGCACATCCAAACGAAGACAAGATCTGCCCGGGGCACGTGCTTTGCAGGGCTGCCTGGAAAGGCGCAGGGCTGGAGCCTACCCTCCCGGGGCAGTCAATGGGAGTTTTGCCCCAGGAAGGGTTGGAGAGTGAGGATTTCCAGCCTTGCTCCTTCCCCGAGCTCACGACGGTTGGTGAAACAGCTTTCGGGCTGGCGGTGAGACCCCTCACAACAGGAGCCCCGGGAGAGCTCCCCCGTGTCAGGGTGTATCTGAGAGTGGGGTGGGCAGAACAAATGTATAGATCCTGTCCAGACCTCCTTATAACCGCCCGGGGAAGGAATCGACAGCGGATTGGCGGGGATCCGGATCCGGAGTGGGTTCAGTTCAGTGCCAGGACAGGGTCCTTGCTGACAATGTTCCCCCAGAGCTGGCACCTTTGTGCTCATGGAAGGGATCCAAGCTCAGGAATGGGCCTGCGGTTCCGCTCGGCTCATCAGCATCCATTGGGCTGTTGTACTTCGCAGCCACGGCTTCATTGCCAGGGAAGGCAGTTTGTGTAGCTGGATGTGGTCTATGGGGTATTTAGGAGCGGGTCATTTGGACCTGAAAACAATCGCCCTGTTAACCGCTATGGAAGCAGCGTGCGAAGCAATCGCAGCTCATCCAGCGGGGATGGCACCGTGTGCAGAAGCTCATTGGATGTCAAAGGAGAGACAACTCAGGCTCGGGCTGGGGCAGGCTGCTGGTTAAACACCAGACAATACCTGTGGGGACTCCCTCGGCCAGCCAGTCGTGCTCAGGAACCCAACCCGATCGTGTCATGCAGGGATCGACACGGATCTGTGCTGACTTCTCTCTAATGAGAGCAGGATCGGGGCCTCGAGATATTCCCGGACCCGTGTCACACTTGTTAGGGGTAGAAACACCTTTGGGGGCCGCTCCTCAGATGGTGGAAATGGTCAGAGCTGAAGTCAATGTCAATTCACACCCGCTCAGGATCGCCCGCTCCTTTCCTTTCGTCTTTTTGCAGAGCGATCAGAGCAGCCAAAGGGGGGGGGCGGTACCCAAACGCCTTAAAATGCAGCCCTGTTAGCAAAAGAGCATCCAGTAACTCGTGCGGATTATTGTCTAGCTGCGGTAAAAAAAAAAACAACAACAAACCAAACCCATCCCCAGCATTAAGTGTAATTCACAGCTGCTTGGATGCAAATCCCACTAGTGTTGAGGAAGAGGAGAGAGAGATTTAGGAGCTGAACTGTCCAGGTGAGGTTTTTTCATGGCTCTGGGACAGACTGAGTGGCGCCCCCAGACCCCGTTGTCCTAATCCCCCCCACCCCCACTTCCCTGTTGATTTGTAGGATATTTTCTGACCCTAGACACGTGAGGCATCCGCTGCAGGAGTAGGTCACTGGAAGGAGGGTGGTGATGGGAAAGCGGGGACGGGGGGTTGGGGGTCAGGGGACATTCCTTCCAATTAAGGTGAAAAGGAAAGACATCAGGAGCCTTTTACCGAAAGGAGAGAGAAGCGGGGGAAAGAAACACTGGTGGGTTTTAGATTTTAACGAGTCAAACTCTCTGATCTCGCTTCAAGTCTGGGTTGGAGGGGGACGCGCTGAATGAAGAGCAAATGCAAAAGAGATTTTCCTTTCATAAGAGAAGTTGCCCCCAATAAACCAAGTAACGAATACAAGCCCCATCTTTCTTTAGAACCGAAGAGATGCCCTTGGAATGAGGTTACGGAGCCAGCATCAGCCGTGGCTGAGCAGAGTGGAAAACAACGCAAATCAGGTGATGTGCCCTACTGATCCATACGGTTTCATTCCACGCAGCTGCCCAATGAAAGGGAAAATCCTTCAACGCGGAGCGAGATTAACCCGCTCCGAATCTCAATTCACTTTAAACAGAAAGCCTTGCGTGCAGAATAGCGCGCCCCGTGTCTTTTAAACAAGTGAGAAATGGAGCAGCAGGAAGAGTGTTCCGAGCTGAAAATGCACCCAGCAATCCTATCTGTGTCTGCTTTATCTAGAGCTCAAATGGTTCACTATTGGTTCCCTAATGTCACCCCAAAAAACCAAATTCAAATCCAGATCTACACCAGACCAACGGAGTATGTTGTCGCTCCACACTGAAAGACTTGGCAGGTTCTAAAGGTTTTAAACCTTTCCCAAACTTTCCAAACCAGCCGCCAGCGCTGTATTGGGGACACACGGAACTTCGATCCGCTTTTCTCTTCCTGTCTAAATTAAGTGGAAGGGAAACAAACAGAAAGATGGCTTCAGGAAACACTTAATTTCAAAAATTCGTTAGCCAAGTCTTGCTAAACTCCGAAATGCGCCCTCTCTTTTGCTACGTTGGCCTTCAATGAGATAAGGAGCATGCATGATCTTAGTTCTCGTTTCTTTTGTACAGGAAAGCATTTTAACAGCTTTAAATAATAAAATAGGTATCTTTTCTCCAGCCCCCCGAGCAGTGATCAAATACCAGTTAAAGAAACGGGAACCAACATTTTCCCAACAGGGTAAAGCCGCAGAGAAAGAGTTACCTTTCGACCTGTTTAGAGCGAATTCTTTGTCTTTTTCACACGGTGTCGATCTCATTAGGTGCCAGAGTAGCAGCCGCGTTAGTCTGTATCCGCAAACAGAACAGGAGGACTTGTGGCACCTTTAGAGACTAACACATTTATTTGAGTATAAGCTTTCCTGAGCTACAGCTCACTTCATCGGCTGCCTGTTCTTGATCTCAGGTGCCTAATGCAACCTGCAAGAGAGGTTAATTTCCGCAGGGAACACTGGCGAGAAAATCAAGACAAAAGGCTTGCTGGTAAGGAAGCCTGGTGGGATGGAGGAGAGCAGAGACTGGGCGAGGTGTGTGTGAGGACTAAGCTAAAGCAGCCCCATCAGCTGAAAGGGGAGATCATGGGTTTGTGGGGAGGAGATGCAGGACACTTAAGAGAAGCCGCTGGAAAGGGTTAAACAAACAACAGGCTTAATGGGAAAATATTTATCTTATGTTCACTGCATGTAGCCACGTCTCAGGGAGTGTGTGTGTGTGTGTGTCTCAAGTATTTTTATGTCCTTCAAAGATGCCTTTCCCCCCCTTTCTAAGAAGCTTTTTCTCTCCTAGAATAAGTTCACATATATTCTTTCCTAATTCAGCAGAACTCCGACGGCAGGGGGGAAATGGGATCCTCCACAGGTTTCAAGCCGTTTATATCGTCTGCTTCTCCTCCGCTCCTGGCTACACTGTACACCAACACTTCCGCACCCCAAAGCGGGCGCCGGGTCACAGATAAAGGGGTAAAGCATTTTCCCAAGTAAGGACTACTTTAATTTTTAGAGAAACAAATTGCCTGCCAGGGACTAAGGATTTGTGGTTTGAATTACACATGGATCATGTGGCACGAAGTTATTCGAGCCTTTCCACACTGGCCCTGGCTTGTAATTTGCGTTAACAATTTTGTTGATAAAGAATTTATGTAAGATTTCAAACGCATCTTTGCCCCACTCATGAGTGAATATCAGATAGAGACTTTCACAGCAATCAAGCTGTATACATCTAAGGGAAGATGGGATGGAGTCTGAGCAGAGTGGGAGTCCGTTATGATCATTATTAAGGGAATACAGTAAAATAAGTAAAAAGAACAGGAGGACTTGTGGCACCTTAGAGACTAACAAATTTATTTGAGCATAAGCTTTCGTGAGCTACAGCCCACTGCATCTGTTTGCGAATACAGACTAACATGGCTGCTACTCTGAAATAAAATAAGTGGTACTGATAATCCTGCGCTTATCCCGACTGATTTTCATCCCGTAGAACTTTGCAAACATTATTGTAACTTTCCACTCTCCTGGTGAGATAGGTAAATACTCTTGTACCCATGCTCCAGCCAGGAAAATTGAGCTACAGTGAAAGGTGAAAATCATCACCCCCATTTTACAGACAGGGACACTGAGGCGGATTTGACCCTGGGAGCTGTTGAGCCCCTCAGCTTTGAGCAAAGCCATTGGTAGACATGGGCACGCAGCTCTTCTCAGTAGATGCTCGACATTGTGCAGAATTTGGCCGAGGCAGCTAAAGGAACTGATCCTGCTCCACTGAGGTCAATAGGAGTTCTGCCATTAATTTCAAGGGGAACAGGATTGGGCCTTGGCCCTGCCAGCACTTAGATGTGAAGACTCAGTGGGACCTTTCTCTTGTGGCTAATGGTACCTCTAGGTATAAGGGCTTGCAGGGTTGGGGCCTAAAGGGCAGAGCAAGTTACTGACAAAGCTAGAAGTAGAATCCAGGAGTCCTGCATTCAACCCCCTCCTTTCCACCTGCCCACTCTACACCTTCCACCTGCGTGTGTATATGGGGGTGGGGGGGTGGAGGGGAATATTTCATGCTAGCAAAATGGAAAATACCAGACTTGTATCTGTTGAACCCTTCAGCTGGTGCTCAGGATCCTCCAGCGGCCCTTCTGCCTGGCAGAGCCAGCCCAGCGAGGCAGGGAGTTGTGGCTGCTCACTTTTAGTGCTGTTCCACTTACATTTTGGTTTCCACCCTGCACAGTCTCCTCCCCCCACCCAAAGGCAATAAATGAAATGAAGAAAAAGGAAAGGAAAAAAAAAGGCTATTTTGGTATATTAGCCTCCTTGTGGCCAGGTGAAAGGTTAAATTCACATGATTCATTGGAGGCTGAGAGACAGCACTTTGTTGCTAGGATTTTGGGGAATGCGGAGGGCTCCAGTGCCGGAGTCTGAGTAATCTTTAAGGGAGAGAGCCAGGCTCCTGTCTGACGGCTGCAGGCCCAGCAGTTCTGTGTTTCATTTCAGACTGTCACTCTCCTATCTCTCAGCTCACTCCCAGCTCCAGCTTGCTGCCAGATCTTGGGAACTGTTAACTCAGACAAATTTATAGATGGAAAAAGAACAGTTAGCCATTGTTCAGTGGGGCGGGGGTGGGGGAGAGAGCAGGGCTCCAGTCACCTAAGTCATGATGTAACATGGTTATTACATGGCCCCGGGGAGACGTGCCAAGGGTCTTTCTCCTTTCTGCCCCATCAGGGAAGCTGCCACCATTGCACAGCTCCTAAAAATGGGACTTGGGCTTTGAAGCCAGTTAGGCGCTTTGGAAAATTCTGTTGTAAGTGACCAGTTTCTCCTCGCCTGGTGTCTTGGGGACAGGACTCAGAGTTGCCGATTCTCGCCAGTTTTATCATGATTTTTTTCTTAAAGTTTTAATCACTGGCGTCATGGGATTACCCCAGACTCCCAGCTTTCATGGAAACAAAAGGTAAGTTTCTAGCCAGAATTGTTACAGAAAACAGCTTGACAGTGTGACACAGGCTCAAAAACTAGAAGGCAAATTTAAAGACCCCCAACAGGCAGGGTAGGTTAGTGGTTCTATCACTGGACCAGGAGACCTGGGTTTTATTTCCAGCTCTGCCCCTCCTGCTGGGTGACCTTGGGCAAGTCACTTCACCCTTCTGTACCTCAGTTTCCCCACCTGTAAAATAGGGATAATGATACAAACCTCTCTGTAAAGGACTTTGAGAATTGTTGATGAAGTGCACAATATATTATCTTTTAAAGGTCTTATGATTATTTTTGGGGGGGGAGGGGCTGACTCATGACTCATGATTTATGAACAATTGGGCTTGGCAATGCTAGGATAGATCCCAGGCTAATGGGGGAAATTTTGGGAGTCTCGTGTTGGACTGTTTGCTTTGTGTCTCTGCTTACTTTTGTTTGCATTTACCAGCCTCTTAGGTGAAAAGACACTTCTAATTCTAAACTCAATCAGGTGTCTGGAAAATGGAGCTACATTTTTTTCCATCTTTGTACATCATCTCCAGCCATGTAAGGTTAGTGTGTTCTTAACACAATTGTCCATGCGAAGGGTCTGGCTTCACTGCTTAACATGGGTGATTAACAGTCAGCTTGGCCCACCTCAGTGTGAACATTCGCACAGCAAAGCCCTACCCGTGTTACTGGGTATTCACTGGTTCTGCACTCGCCCCAGGTGTGTCTGGGAGCATATTCCATAATTTTTTGGGCCAAGATGCTCTAGGATTCTTTCCCAGTCAATTGTGTCAATTGCAGAGAACGTGTATGTCCTGCAGGGGAATTGTGGGAAGGCACTGGAGAACTGTCAGCACTCAAGTGATTCAGCCTGCATCTGCACTGTACAAGGGACAGCTTCCAGCCCAAATGAAGATGTAGCCTGGGTTCTAATTCACAGCCCAGCAGGGTAAGCTTGTCTGGGCTTAAAGTACCTACAAACCTGGGCCACTAGTTTGGGCTAAATCTTCTTCCAAATTGATGGTGACTCTGCACTGCTGAGAGTTGCAGAAACCTATATTCATCCAGAAACTAAGCAGATACGACTCTGAAGACACAGAAGGAGAAATTAAGTCCGCTCCCATTTTTACCATCATTTTCCTCAGCACATTTTAACTATCGTGTAGCTGGACACACACATGTTCACATTATAAAGCCTATCAGCTGTTATAGTAATGTTCATTCATTATCTAAAGCATTTGTCACATCCATTCCTAAGAGAACTTATTGAATCAAAGCACTGACATTGCACAGAGACATACACACACACGAACATACCCAGGTCTGAGTTCAAATCTGGTGCAAGTCCACTGATGTTAATGAAGATACCCCAGAGATGAATTTCAGCAATGTCTTTACCGTGGGCTAATTTTCAGTCTACACCTTTCTCCTCATTTATTTTACAAAAGATAGAAATAATTTTCCGTGAGGGAGAAGTGGCACCCTGACAGCTCCTGAGCAAGATAATGATGAGATAAATATGCAGTGCAGCTACCCCTATCCATTGTAGCAAAATGTAACATTCTTTGCAGTGCTTGGCCAGATGATTTTTATACCTCCATGTCTAACACGTTTTTCTGCCTTAGCTCCTTTACCTACATTCTCAGACTAATGGTTTTATTTCTCAGTTTCTCCAACACATCTCGGCTCCTCTGGCTTTGTCCAGCACATCCTCCAACCACATCTCTAAACCGTTCTCATGGCCTCACTACAGCTTTTTGGCTGCATCTCTCACCTGATCAAACCTCATTTTTCAGTCCCTTACCACTGACATCTCAACCTCACTGACTGCATTTTTCATCTCCTATGCAGAAAGACATAACTTCAAGGGGTCTGAACAGACTCCCATGGAGGGAGAACAGTTTGGGATGGCTATTCCATCTATATCAGTGATCTAAGTCTCTCTGGCTAGCCAGAGGAATATTTCATCATGCAATGTGCTGTCTTATTCTCTTCTAGGCAAGCTATTGTTTTAGTGAAAACAATTTCATTCTGTCCCAAATTCTCTATAGTGCACATACAAAACTTATGTTCATGCAAGTCAAGGTTCATGCCCATGGGACTAGCACTCTGTTGGCTGACACACTGGGGTATTGAAAAGGGGAACACTAGTCATAAAAGCTTGAGCTGCTAGATCTTATGCTAAAGAGCCATGGCTCTGTAGCTGGGGACTGTAACAACTAATAGTCCATGCGGATCAGACTAGAGGAGGACCTGTAAAACACACTGACAGAGGGTTACACACCCCCCACACACAACCTCTCAATTTGTGCACATGCTCTGGGCACTGGTTACACACAAGTCAGAGCGTGCAAAAGTAAACATGTACCTTTGAACAACTGGAGCCCATAGTGGAGGTTCACCGTAGATGGAACTGCACTTTGCACATTGTGCATTGAAACAATCCTGGATTTTCATTATTCCACTACCTGAGTACAGTACCTGGGTTCACCATAAGTGTGTTCCACATACAGACCTAGGTGTGTATAGGAACAAGTAGGGCTGGTCTGGTAGAGCTGCTGCGTGTGGTCTCGTGGGAGGCCTTGGTTCGCTTCTGGGTCCTGCTCCATTTGCTTCCACAATCTGAAAGGCCTGGGAACACTGAGAGGGAATCTCCTGCCTTACTCAGCAATCATCTCTCTCTCCAGCTAATGAACAAGCCATGGTGGTTGGCTCCGAGGGGAGTTCCCGCCCAACCCTTTTCATTCAGAGGGGTGCTAGCTTGCTGTGACAGGGTGACTCACTAGTATGCGTGTCAAGGGGGAGGCGAATGTAAAGGACAGGAAAATTGTGAGATGCTTTGGGACACAAAAGACCCTAAAAACAAATGCATAAAGTAGAAGATCCACATTCTTCTCACAGCTACACTGGTGCCAGCCAGTTGGCTTCAGTGGTGCTGTGTAAGTGCAAGTGAGAGGAGAATTTGGGTGGCTGGCTGCAAATATGCACAAGGCCTTCATGTTGCTAAATACATTTTGAAAGTGATTTCTCTTATAGCAGATGAATCTTTTCAGGGCCAGACAGGAAGCAGAATTTACCTTGTTTAGATAAACCAGCTGAACAAGATAAAGGTCTCATGACATTTTAATCCTCCAATACATTTGATATTCAGAAGCAGTGGATAGAGCATTGGACTGGGATTGAATGCATCTGGGTTCTATTAGCAGCTCTGCTACTGATTTACTGTGTGATCTTGGGCACATCACCTCACCTTTATGTGGCTCCATTTCTCCACGCCCTTCGTCTATTATGTTGTAAGTTCTTCAAGGCGGTGGGGGGGGGGCTGTTTCTCATTGTGTTTGTACAGCACCCCCTAACACAGTGGGGTTCTGTTCTCAGTGGGGGAGTCTAGGTGCTACCATAATACAACCGCTAAATAATAAACATTTGTCATGACAGAACGAGGATCCTCCCTGAAGAAAAGACCAGCCTTGTGTTTTAAAAACAATGACAAAAGTCTTTCTATTGCTTATGCATCCCCACAGTCACGGAGCTATATCAGCCACAGCCAGTTGGTACAGCGCTCACCCATTTAGAGAAGCAAACTGTGTAAATAGCACACTAATGCCAAACACCACTCACTATGTGGCAGATGCCAATGTTTTAACGGTGACCCTGGCATGTACGAGGCACGGGTTCCAATATAGAAACAGTTCTGTTTATAGGTCCAAATCCAGACCCTAGCCCAGGCTGTGCACAGGGGAAAGAATCTTCTTCCAGGCCATAGAGGTGCTCCGTGATGGCTACTGTAGCTGTGAAACTGCAGATAGCCCATGTGGATCTAATTCAGCCATCTAGGGTGGGGACGAGGATGGAAAGATCAACCTGAACAGCAGATCCCCATGCCATCCCTGCATGCCGACATGCACAGATCTGCCCTGGAGCTGAGCTTTATAGCGGACAAGGTGGACACATACCTTAGGTGACTGTCCCTAAATCCTGCTTCCTCTATGTGTAGTAAAAAGAAAAGGAGTACTTGTGGCACCTTAGAGACTAACAAATTTATTTGAGCATAAACTTTTGTGAGCTACAGCTCACTTCATGCATCTGATGAAGTGAGCTGTAGCTCACGAAAGCTCATGCTCAAATAAATTTGTTAGTCTCTAAGGTGCCACAAGTACTCCTTTTCTTTTTGCGGATACAAACTAACATGGCTGCTACTCTGAAACCTGTCTATGTGTAGTGGAGCCACTAATTCAGTGGCCGGGGCACCTCTGTGGCTATGGAGGCAGGGCCAGGAACTGGCGCTTACTGGACAACTTTTAACATCCAGTAACTCCCTCCTGCAATTTCACAGAGCCAAACTGAAGAGAGTCATGTGTCATTAAGGGCCTACCCATGAACATGCTCAAGTGTTTGTAGGACCAGACCCTAATTCTGTTCCTCATGAAGGAAAAGAAAGTTAGTCACCTGTTTGTTCCATCCCACTTTAACTGGACCAGGCTTTGCTTTCAGCAGCCAAAACCCTCCGCCAGGTATTCAAAAATCTTCAGCTCAACGTTTGGTTGGCCAATCATTTCTAAGAGCAAGGTGTTGGGGTCACTTATGCCAGAACCTTATGCTAATCTGCATACAATCATTACCGTGAGTTGAAGCTGAGGTCACCAATGAATAGTGTGTTTTAAGAGCTTGTTGATCAAACAGAATTTACAGACCAGGACAGTTATTGACAGGGCTGACAAACGTGCTGTTGCAATGATTTACAGTCCAGGTGTGTGTTGTCAGAGCAAGATATTTACCCGAGATTCCAAGAACAGTTAAATTTTAATCTTTAAAGACCTTTCCTAACTAGGGCTTTTCTGCAATGTCTTGGGAGGTTCACAACTTCTGGTCCATTTGCAAATTATCATAAAAGTGATCCTGAGTTTCAGAACTTTCAGGGGAAAATAATAGCAGATTTAGTCATTTACGAGGTTTTTAACGGATATGAAACTTGTAAGGTGAATTGACAGAGGTGGCCTTACTCTCATTCCAAAACTATAATTCACCATCATGCACTGCCTAGAATATATACCCATTAATCGGGATTATCTCTGAACATCTAGCAGGCTGAGAATATGGATCCTGGAGACGTCAGCAAGAGATTTCATTAGAAGAGACGCCAAGTGCTTGGAAATGGGAAATGTATTCTATTCTAAACATCGGCTGCACTGAGGCTGACCCTAAGACAGCACAAATTGGCTGGAAAGACAAAGAAAGCTGAAAATGAAAACTCTGTTCATATGTAACAGACTCCATTTATTGCAACAATATCTGCTTTAAAAGTCTCCTGTAGTTTTTTTTAACGTTCAGAATGGCAAGAACTCTTAACTCTGAATAGTCAATATTTATCTCTGCTGATGTGCAGAAGCTTGCTACATGACCAGAGCATTAACAAATTTCCTGTCACATATTGCAGAATATTTATTACTATCTCCTAGGCCTTACTAGATATTTCAGTTTTGCAAAACATGCCGTGGATGAGATTTTCTATTTAAAGTTAAAAGCTCCACTCCAAGAATATTTAGGGATTTTGTGCTAATTTTTTTTTTTGTTATCAATCCTTCCTTGATGTTATCTAATTTGCCTACTGGGTAAAATTTAAAAGAACTCCTAACCGTCAGTATGAAAAGAACCCAGCAGGCTAACACTGACTAGGTCCTCAGATCTATTAGCTGTAAATTACTTTAACATGAGTGACATCACACTTGACTCTTGGTAAAACAGTGTTAAGTTAGTGGGTAATAAAACAGCTTGACACTAATGATGGGTTCTGGGTGATAAATTACTGTCATGATCAGATAAGGGTTCTTGAGACTAACCTTGAACTAAATCTGGTTTGTTGCTACATCTTGTGTGCAGTGTTCTAACTGGGAAGATTAAGGGCGAAGGGTCCAATCCTGCACACCTCTCACAGACGTGGGCTTAATATTCAGAGTAGACATATTCTCAATGGTCTTACTTTTGCAAATAATGATTACTCATGTAAGGAAACATTTGCAGGAGCACTTTCCGTCCCAGACACTGGGGATGCTCATATGAGTAAAGCAAGGAGGAGGAATTGGCCCTAAACTTGAGACCATCAGCCCAGTTCTGCAGTCCTTACACTATTGACTCCAATGTAGGAACTTTGCTTGAATAAGGACTTCAAGACCTGTCTCAATCTCTGTCTCATATTATTTATATTTAAAAAAAAACAATATTCAAAATAGGGGCCTGATTCTGCAAGTTGCTGAGCCCCTACGGGGAGTTGCTGAGTACCCTCAACTCCCATTTATTGGTGCAGGAAGTGTTGGATGAAATTTCTTGGCCTCTGCTACACAGGAGATCTGACCAGAAATCTATGAATCCCAGAGAGGTCAATAAGAATTGAAGGCATTCAGCACTTCACAGGATTGGCCCCTAATTCATTAGGCTTGTTTTCCTTAAAGAGATTTGGGGAAAACTCTGTATACAGAGCTCTGAGCCAGCCAACGTCAATGAAACCACATGAGATTTGGAATGTTTTTGACATCTATTTTCTTTGGAAACTAACCAAGGTGTTCTTAGGAAACAGCTTCACAAATTCTTTTACATTATTATTGTTATTGGATGCTTGATTTTAATTCATCATTCAGGTAACAGGCTTTGTAGATGGTCTGTGTATTAGTTCTTATATAAACTTCTGTATTAAAACATTCACCTGAGTTAAAATTCGTGCTTAATGCATTATTGTTCCTGCCCTTTATTATGACTGGTATAATCCAGAGAGACAAGGTGGATGAGGTAATATCTTTTACTGGACCAACTTCTGTTGGTGAAAGAGACAAGCTTTTGATCTTACACAGAGCTCTTCTTCAGGTATAATCCAGGCATACTTCTATCTTTCTCATGTTACAGAAGATTGTAGATTTCAATGAAGAGTAATCCTCCACATAGAAATTCACATACTTTATTAATCTAGGATAGACCTAAACTGTATTTTAAGATGTGCCAGTTTTAACACAGGCAATAATGAATTTATAATTCTGAAAATTACTAGTGCAAAGTGTAGATTTTTACCTCAATGCAGCATTGCTTTGAAAATTAAAACGTATGGGAACACCTTATCCTATGAAGAATGAAAATTATGTAATTCATTAAGAATAGTCAGATGAAGGAGGCTTCAGCACAGCCTGCTTCTCTTATAGTTTTCATCATCTACATCTGGCAAATAATAGCTGGGTTACTGAAATTTGAACTGCAGTACGTTTGAGATGCAACTCGTGTGTTCCCATTTTTTGGTCTTTGCTATTTGAGCCCTTTAGACTTGGGACTCAGAAACCGAGGCACCCAAAGTCAGAGGCTACTTTTGAAAATATTAACTAAAAATCTAGAAATAAATATATTTAGGCTTGGAAAGATTACATTTTTATCAGTAAATGTGGGTAAATGTCCATTTTGCCATACACATACAAAGTGATGAAAAAATATTTTCATTGATGATCATCTAAATTTACTGAGAGGCAAAGGAAGAAAAATGCTGCTCAAGAACTTTTTAGAGTTTGATTTAAGGATAGTTACTTTGTATATTTTAACATGTGATGTTGATAATTTGTGTTGTAATGGTCATAAAGCTTTGACTTTTTGAATCTCAATATCTACAGTCATTAAATAATTATTGTATGATCTCCCCATAATTTCCCACAGCTGAGAAAATTTAAATCACATAATTTTGCCCAACTGTGAAAATTTAAAAATTGAAAAAAATAAAAATAAAAATTGATATTAGCTAGCAAAATTATATAAAAAAATTAAATTATACAAAATCTAAATATACTTTTTATAGTCCAGATGCTGGTTAGTTCTCCATTAGCAGCATTCCTGAGAAAGATGACAACAAGGTCCAAGCAGTGCTTGGATCTGGATCCTAAACCCAGGATTGATAGTCTAGAGGCCCTCCTAAATTGAGCCATGGAGGTACATAGTGGGCTCCCGGAATGTCTATTCTCACGTTTTTACTAAACAAAGAAAGACTGACCTTAAACAAAAAAACCTTGTTCTGAATACCCTTGAACTTTGGGATGTTTGAAATTATCTTAGGTGAAATCTTCAGCTTGGGTGGGTCTCCATCAAGGACTTCCTCATCACTGCTCTGGTTCTGGCTTTGCATAAGAGCAACATTTTGGCAGATCTGCACATACAGCTAGAGCTTTGGAATTTCTACTATATTCTGCCTTTGATTTGCCCAGCTTGGCTGTGGGCAGAGGGTTCATATTCCTTCTTCTGACAAACAAGCCCGTAAACGTGTCACACATATGCTCACAAACATGTCTAGGCTTAAATGGTTTTGTCTATGTTGTGCCTTCCTTGTCATTGCTTTACCAGACATAACACAGACTGACAGAACAGAGTCACCGTGATTAGCATGGGAAGGAAGCAAACAATCTCTGGCTGCAACTACAGTCTCCAAAGAGCTTATCAAACATATGCATGAGCAGGAAATGCAATACGTTGTCCCATTTCTCATATCATATTCATGACTGTTGCAATCACAGAACACATGTACCCCAGCAATATGCTTGTACCACCAAAAAATAAGTACTTATACGCAAAAATGGAATGATCGGTCCATTGATTTTAATGGAACTACTCATTGTCAGCAAGGAGATCAGAATCTGACCCTAAGTAATAGACAGCTCATAATCATGCTATATAAAAAAAAATCTAAGCATGCTGATTTGTGGGAGACTGGGAACTGAGATATTGAATTCAAGGATTTTCAAAGACGCTTACTCAGGTAAGTAATCCTTATTCCTATGTGTAGCCAATGTCTCTACTTGTGGGAGTAAGGATTACTCACATGAGTAAAGGTTAGCAGGGCTTGGCCCCTCTTCTTTACTCTTTTGTATAAATTAATTCACCAGTTCTTATCAAAGACAATCAAGCTTTCAAAATATTGCCCTGCACAGCTACAAACATTGTGTCTAGAGAATTTAATAATAAAGTACATACATTCTCACCCAAAGTCTAATATTTTCCTCTAAACCAACAAGCCATACAGTAAATGTTGGTAATAAATATCTGTACTTCGTATAATAAAAGCAATGTTTATATTCTTGACAGAATGCATTTGTGAACTTACAGTCATTAGAGATGTAAACTGAAGGCAATAAGATAACCTCCTTCCCAAATGTTCTATTTATTTCTGTAAAGTAATTTGTATGATTTATCTTATAGACTAAGGTTTATGGTTCACTTTGAACTGGAGGTTCTTAACTCAACGATTGCCTGTTTGGGCCGAAGCATGTAAGTGATGGCATGACCTAAAGTGTGAGATGAAAGGAGAAAGACAAAAACAAGGCAGGCTTCTGGGATTTTGACCATTATTTCTATATTCCATTGACATCTCTGGGTTAAATATTTTCTTTTGGAGGCCAGTATGATCATTTCATCTGGATACCATAGATTTGAGCAACTAGAAAAAGCTCAGAACACTAGCATCTTTAGGAAGATATGCAAGGATGCATACAATAGAATTCAAGGGGGTGAAATGCTAGTTTTAGACATAATTCCCAGTTTTCACATCTCATAAACGGGCCTCCATATATTCTGAGATTCATAGCCTCAGAATTTGTTGTGGAATTCACACATCACTGCATTCACACTTCACTGTAGAATTTCTGCTTTCATTTAAAAAATAGTTTCTAACTAACATGGTTTTGAAGATAACGTTAAAAATCTTGGAGTAGAAATATAAATACAGCTTTATCTTCTTAACTTTGCAGAGAGTTTGATACAATACTCCTGAATGGGTGTGAACTGCCTCATTCATCTGTGGCTGTTAGCTCTAATATCTAAAAATGGAAATTAACATATGAAAACGTGAAGAGAATGTGAAATAAACAGAATATAATATAAAAATAAACAACCAAGGGGCTCCTGTATTGATTGTATTATTCATTTTTGAATTTAATTCAATGAAACCTTCAACTTTGAAAATTTATCTGCAGCTGTCACAGAATTTTGACAATTTCCAATGGAGTCCTGTAGATTCTAGGGCCCCTGTTGCAGAATTTGGGTTCAGCTTGCTGCCAAATACACAGTGTCTTGGTCAGACATTTCTAAACAATTCACCTTTTCAGATTAAATGATCCATGCTTGGTCTCTCTGTCAAAAGGTGAATGGGTGGGATTTTCAAATGTGCTCACCATTGGTTTAACTCTGCTCTGACTGAAGTCAAAGGGAGTTTTACCACTGATTTCAGTGAGAGGAGAGCCAGGGCAAAACTGAGCCTTTTTGAAAATCCCACATCATATTTCTGCAGAGCATGAGGAAAATCGCTTCAGCTGTTTCTCAGATATAGGAGAATAAGAAAGAAAAAAAAAATCTGCCTTTTAAAAAAAATGCACCCACTAATCTCTCTCTCTTTTTTATGTATATAACCTGGATTAAATAAAGACGGCTGACATTTGAAAGCTGAAGGTTGACATGCCAATAGTCCTCTGTGGGGAGCAGCATCTCAGCTGGGTTTGAAATAAACAGCCTGGTTTTGATTAAACAAATCTATAAAGAGTTGAAAGTTATGTGCTGGGCATGTGCAAAACAACACTGCATGAAGTCAACACAGCCAGAGATACCCACTGAGCATGTGCAGGCTGCTCAGGATTGGAAAGGGGGCATTCAATCCCATGAACATGGCCTAAGCAAGGCCTTGCATTTGCTACTCAAGCCCCACTTAAAATCATGTCTTTAGGGCTTAAGTGGCGCATATAGTTGTTTGAGCTCTTTGCGTGGGGCGAATTTGACCATAAAGGCCAAATCCCCCTGTCAGTCACAGCTATGCAACTCCACAGATGTCAGTGGGCGTGACTGGACACTAGAATTTGGTCTGAAGTGAGCACTTTAAATCCAGGTGAAGAAGCAACAGTTGGGCTTTTCTCCTCACTACTGATTACAATTGTTGGGAGATATTCCTGTTCTCACATGGAATGGGGACTTGGCTGCCTCTGCCCTTTCCCCCATTCCTCAGACCAGTGCTTGTGTGCTCTGTGCATTTAGGAATCTGAAGAGGAGGAGAGGTTGGGGACTAGGATGAGAAGATGCAAGTTTCCTCTGGCACAGTGGAGATTCCTCAGGAGGGGTAATAGAGCCTCATTAAAACACAATTCCTAGAGTTTCAGGACTGTGCCTCCCAGAATGGCCTGGGGCCTCCAGAGATTCAGAAATATGGAGTAGGTGACTAGAGATGCACCTCCTGCCTCCTCTGGCTGGCAATCAAGTGCCAGGCACTGGTTTGACCCACTCTTTCCACATTGGCAAATAAGTCTCAAAGACAGTTCATAGCCCCTTGTTCCATTGGTGGGTGGATGTTGCTTCTCATTTAATCTCCTGTCCTTAAGAGGGGTGCACAATTTCTGTTGCCTCTTGGCTTGGCTGGGTGCACATGTCAAGTCTACTCCTTGACTCTGCTCTGGGTACATGTAGCTTTGGGAGCTGGCAAGTGGCCAGCTGTACAGATAACATAAATGGAAATCACACCTTGCAAACTGGAATATTTATCCACCCAGAGCAGCAGAGGGAAAAACATTCCACAAACGAATGCAGAGCACAAAGTAGTACTAGATATATAATGTGAAGTGGATGGAGTGTCCTACTTCACCTACAAAGCAATCAGCCAAGTAATGGTGGCTTAACCATTTCTTTGCCCTTCTGGAGATAATTTGGGATATCCAAGGTCCAGTTCAAATGGCTATTTAACATAATGGAGTTGGAATTTTTGAAAAACATTTCACCCCAACCACTGTGATTGAAGGTAAATGCACCGCATCAGTTCACTCCCCACCCCTGAAATATTACAGTGCCACCAACTCTACTAAAGGAGAGAAGAGTCTTCTTCTGACATCTTTAGAGCAGCACCCTGGGGCTGTAAACAACCTCAAGGGGTGGGACAGGCATCCCGGGTGCAGGTAGTGCGTTGGGCCACTGTAGGGGGCTCGCTGCTGCCTTTGAATTCTTCATGTGCATCCTGTTGATGCGCATTAACAGTCCGCTAATGTGCTTTGATTTAGTCTTGTTTCAAAGACAACTAGATTAAAGCACTCTAACAACCTGCTAATGCACAAAAGTTGGGTGCACATGAACAGTTAGACTGTGGCAAGCTAGCATGGACTAGATTCACACCCCAGCTTGCCGTGGTTTTCTTGTTCATGTAGACAAACCTGAGAGCAGTTTCAGCTCCCGTCCTTTCCTACAAAACATTTTAATTTAAATGAAACCACATTTTCTGATGAAAAATTGTTTCACTGAACATTTTTGACCAGCTGTATTCATTACTCTCTACGTATTGCCAAGACATTTGCATAATATCAATTATCTGCATCAGTGTTGTCCAGTGGATACAGCACCAAAATCAGACTCAGGAGATCTTGCATCTACTGACTCTGCCATTGGCCAACATTGGCCAAGTCATGTCCCCTCTCTGTGCCTCAATTTCTCCATCTGTAAAATGGGGATAATGATACTGACCTCCTTTGTAAAGTGCTTTGAGATCTACTGATGAAAAGCATTGGATAAGAGCTAGATATTATTATTAATTATTATTACTACTATTACGGCTGGGATTTGCACACCCCTATCTCCCTTCGTCTCTTTTGAAAACCTTGCCTTATATGTCCTTTGTTGGGGAACATTATTACATAGATTTTTTCAAAACTAGATTTTTGTCATTGAATCAAAACACATTGAGTAGGAATTTCAAACCTTTCTTGTTGACCCATGGTCTCTGGCATCTTGGCACTTTTTATGCTAACAGTAAAGAGAGGGCATATTTATACCTGCTTCTGGAAGTTTCCACTACATGCATCCGATGAAGTGGATATTCACCCATGAAAGCTTATGCTCCAATACGTCTGTTAGTCTATAAGGTGCCACAGGACTCTTTGCCGCTTTTAGTAAAGAGAGGGCGGATGGTCCAGTGGTTAGAGCTTGAGAGACCTGGGTTCAAGTCCCACCACTAACTTTTTTGGTCAATTCACTCAGTCTTTCTGTGCCTTAGTTCCCCATCTGTAAAATGGGACAATAGCATTTCCCTATCTCACGGGGGTGTTGTGAGATATCATTTAAAGATTGTGAGGCACTCATATGCTATGTCAATGTGTCCCAGGTTATTATCTAAGATAGGGAGCAAACTAAGCAGAATATTCAGGGGCACAAATAGCTAAGCTCAGAATTTTGGCCCTCTCTACCAGTTCTTAGCTGTCTGAGGTTAGGAAGAAATCTTCCTTTTGGGCAGGTTATCCCATCATTGTCCAATAGGAGGTTTCTTACATCTTTCTCTGAAGCATCTGGTGTCGGCCACTGCTGGTGAGAGGATAATGGACTAGATGGACCAGTGGTCTGCTCTGATATGGTAATTCCTCTCTGTCTATGATCAGCTTATTTGAGAGCAATAGAGTAGCGTAGCATTCTGGATCATGAACTAGTTTGAATCTTAAAGAACAAGAAAAAATAGAGTTATCAATCGAAGAAGCAAAAGAATGAACATAGACTACTTTAGGCAGAGGAGTACAATTTAAGATACGGCCTTTTGTATTTTGAAAACCTCCAAACAGTAACAATGTAGGGGGTCTTAACATGCTTTTGTAATTTAGCACCAATGTTATTTCAGTCATTGGTTCCACTCCTGCCACTGTATTATTCAAGGGCCTGATTCCAGGCCATATTATACCAACAGATTTTAGGCAGATCCCCTACTGAACTTAGCGGGAGTCTAGATTGAGTAAGGATTGTGGCATTTGACCCATTATCATCCCTACGTTAGCAGTATGAGGCTCTCTTTCTCCCAGATGAGAGGGTCGGAAGCATTCGTCTCGTTCAGCATTCTAATATACAGATTCATTATTTGCATGCGCAGTTACCGGGTTTGTACAAACATCACTTCCCGTACAAACCAAGCTGTAGATGTCACAATTGTGACACTTCGGCATTTTGAAAACTACAAATTTTTGGGTGGTAAAATTTTGTGATAGTCTCTCTGCGCAAATCCGCAAAGCAATAATGTGGAATTTTGCACAGATCCAGAGATGAAAAATCAGTGCATTACCGTACCCCTGTCAGGTTAACATTACTCAGGATTCTGGCAATGTTTACCATACAATACAGATATCTACATGACACCTGGCTCTAACCAGTACTATTATTATTCACTCACTCTTGAGAGCAATAACATTAATAAAAACGCACATTAACACTGCTGTCTCTCCCCGCCTTCCCCATCCAGAAGATAACCACCTGTCATGGAGATCTTGAAAAGCGCTGGTTTATGCCCTTACTAAAATATGTGGGAAAACATATAGACTTCAATATGCTTTAGATCAGGCCTCTCTATTTGTTTATAAAGTAGGGAACAGGCCTTCTGGGAAAACGAGTATGCTAAGAAAGCTATCAAAGTAGTGTTTAGACAGGGTTATCAGTTACCAAGCAGGAGTGAAATCCTGGCTCCACTGAAGTCAATAGGAGTTTTGCCATTGACTTCAATGGAGGATTTTACTGTAGGATGATAATATACAGGGAAAGACAGGCTGTGATTTCTAACCTAAAAATCAGGGGAAAGAGTAGGATAATACATCGTTTGGGGAATGTTTTGGTGAAATACTTTGCTGAGGAGATACCACAGTTCTCTCTTTTTCTTCTTGTTCTTCTTCTAGATACAACCCAGGGCTACAGAATCCAACAAAAATCAAGCCAGATCCCTAGCATAAAAATCTCAGCAATCCTCTGGGGGCAACATTTTCCATGCACTGTCTGTAGCTCGGGGCCCAAGTTTGTATTGCACAGTCATTTATGACACAAATTACTGTGTCTTTATAATTGACCGTGCAGAGCTCACGCTATGAAATCCATATTTACTGTGACTGCTACTTCAGGATGAGAAATTCTTGAATCCCACATAAAACTTTATGAGGCTGAATGTTCACAGAGCTTCAGGGAGGGGAATGCCATAGAGCTGCAATACTCCTAGATGAGAGTTCTTGGCCAGAGGATCTGCATATGGGCAGATCCACTGGGCTCTTGCCTAGCCGCTCCCCTCCATGCCAGTATATTCAGATCTGATACACAGTCCACCTCCCTGCTTCACAGGGCATATATATCCCTGCATCCATATTAGGGAGCTGCAGGGATTCCCTGGCTCAGGAGGTTGCATGTAGGCTCTTTGCTAATAGGTGGATTTCACCCATACCACAGAAAGTTAGAGGCAGCACTATAAGAATCAGCCCCAAATGTACAGCACTTGAGATCTTACGCTGGTAACATTGGGACAAGTATTTACAATGGAACACCTGTTTCCCTCTGTTTTTACTCAGATTTGATCAGCTAAACTAAATAAAAATACAGAGAGCCTGACCCAGAATTCTGAGAGTTGCCTTTACTTTCCCCATCAAAATGTACCTTTTCTATTCTCAGGGTAGTTCGGGGATGTAGAGATATTTAAAGACTCTTTAAAGTTATACCTTTTAGCAAGCAGATTACATGAAGATTGCAGCTCTTAACTTTGAATAATTAGTAATAAGATGGTATTTAATGGTAAATTCAGGGGTGACAGTAAGCCGGTACGGGCCGGGCCAAGCTGCTGATGGGGGGGTGCAAAAGGAGCAGCTGCCCTGGGTCTGGAGATTTAAAAGGCCTGGGGGCTCCAGCCGCCACTGCAGCAGTGGCCAGAGTCCCGGGCCCTTTAAATCGGTGCTGGAGCCCTGGTCGGTGTGTGCCAGGCAGCGCGGATGGGCTGGCTGGGCGAGGCTGACCCCCCAGCCCCGCCTCTTCTGCCTGAGGCGCTGGCCCCCCTACTAGTAAGTGTTGAATGTTACTTTCACCCCTGGGTAAATTGCCATGAAAATGCACTAGACCAGGGGCAATCAATTATTTTTTGTCAAGGTCCAAATTTCTTGGTCAAGGTATAGTCAAGGTCCAAACTCCAGAGAAAACAATACAGAAAATAACAATGGTAATAAGGAAATAAAAAGATTTTGCCGTCTCTGTAAAAGTGTCTGGCAGTCTGGATTTGGCCCCCCATCCACCTATTGACTACCCCTGCACCAGACCCAGGACAGATTAGCCTCACAGCAGGATACAACACGTATTTAATATAGTTGCTAGATAGATTTCCCTCTTCGATTCTAGATGGAACTGAATTTTCAGTATTTGTGACGTGATGGTCTCGTTTGTTGGTATAGTGCCATTTTCTTCGGAAGGGATTTTTGTATGGAGTTCTGAGCAATGAGTTGGTCTTTGACCTTGCAAACACTTACTCAGCTGGGTCCCGAAAAGCACTTAAGCATGTGGTTAACTTTAAGCTCATGAGTGATCTGATTGAAGTCAATGGGACTACTCATCCACTTAAAGTTAAGTACATGCTTAAATGCTTTGTTGATTAGGGTCATACATAAATTTTAAGCACATGGGTAGTCGATGGATTGCTCACGAGTAAAGTTAAGCACATGCATAAGTGTCTGCAGGGTCAGAGCCTTATTTACTGATTCTGTGCACAAGCCACCCTACAGTGTTGCCAGATCTGCACTGGACACAATGAACATGTAAGTTTCTATAACACCGGTTGGATAAACCCTATTCTTGCTTAGGACATGTACTTAATTTTTACTATCTTGGCCTTATAATAAAATTGCTCAGGCAGGGAGGTTGAGGCTTAAGTATTAATGAATGTGATTAGCCAGTCCTGAAATCTTGTTCTATCATCACAGCAGCTATTAACTGGTAACCCAACAGTGACCCTATCAGGCGTGTCCTTGACAGCCACCTTCCCTAGGCTGACCTGAGTGTCTCTTCACCCAGGGATGCAGCTGATAAGCACAAAGGCAATGGCTGCTTTCTCTCCTTTGGAGTGACCTCCGCCTGACCCCGATCTTGGCAGGTCACACAACAAACATTGCTGGGCATGAAGAGTCCAGTCCTTCGCAATTGGGAAGGGACAGCACAACTCAAGCGCTCTCTGGGCAGAGAGAGGCCATTATGCCCAGAAAACACATCCCCGTGGTGTTTACCAGGGAAACCAATGGGCTTTGCTGCTGGTACCCTGGCAGGGCAAACCTCACATAAACTATAGTACTTACATGTCCCCCATTACTGGCATCTGAATGCCTCACTAGAGCTATCTGTACAACAGCGAGGAAGGGAATTACTTTATTCCCATTTTACAGGCAAGGAGCTGAAGCACAAAGAGGCTAAGTGACTCGCTCAAGGGCAGACAGGAAGTCTGTAGCAGAGCAGGGACTTGAACCCAGGTTTCCCAAGGCCTAGGTGAGTGAACTAACCATGAGACCATGCTTTTTACCCTCAGTCTTCATTTTCATCATTGGCCACTGTATCTCTCCTCAAATGTCTGGTGCCAAATCCTACTCTCAGGCCACCTTCCAGGAGATGAACAGGGGTAAATGACGGCAGAGTCTGATCACTAAAAATTAAGAAAAATAACATTTTATATATAAATTATCTGCCCCAGGAGGTCCTGGCAGAATCCACATAACTGGGATTGAGGAACAGGAAGACTATTAGTACGACACCAATGATACCTCAGGATATAAATGGGACAATAGAGGTATCCAGCAACTGGTAGGATTGGGGCCTGTTTGTCAGCTTACCCCCAGCTTTGGAGACAAGAAAGATTTCTCCTGTCATGGTAGATTGACAGAGACCATTTTGGTTTTGCCTCCCTTCGGAGCACTGAGCATGCACCAAATTTGGCCCTCAGAATGATGAGACTGTTTTAAAATCATGAGGGTTTGTTTTAAAAGATATATTTTTTTCCTTTTAATTGTCTTCAAGTGTTTGAACTGGTAGGGTTCATGTTTTCAAGTTTTTCCTCTGCCACAAGGCGTGTGAACCTCTCCTTTTTAAAAATGAAAGTGGAGATTCTCACATAATAATGACTTCAGGAGCTGGTGGTGGGGGGGTGTTAAAGAAAAAAACAATATTGCAAGATTCATGATAAAATCATGAGAGCTGGAAACACTGTCATCACAAGCAAATACTAAACATCAGAAATGTAGTCCAGAATTCCTTCCAGTCACTCTAGTCTTCCTAGTATAGGGAAAGATTTGAATACTTACTATTATTTGTTTTACAGAAGCACCTATGGGCCTCATTGTGCTAAGCACTTTATAAACAGACAGGAAGAGAATCTCTGGCCCAAATAGTTTCCAATTTAAATAGACTCAACAGACAAAAGTGGTATCATTATCCCCGTTTTATACATGGGGAGCTGAGGCAGACAGAGATTATGCAGATTCCCCCGGCCATGCAAGTAACCTGTAACAGAGCTGGGATTGAATCCGGATCGGTGGCAGACCAGGAGTTGAACCCAGTATCCCAGGCCAGTGTTTTAACAGCAAGATTATTCCTTTTACAGGAACAGACATTTTTATATTATATATATTGCACCGTAAAAATAAATAAATAAAAATAAAGCCAATATATAAAAGCCTTTTAAAATGTCTAATAAATAAACGTGGAAAATGCACCTGAAGGTAAAACCATACAGAATTGTTTCCATGAAAGAATCTGTTACAGAAATGAATTTTCTGTATGCACAACCAAACACATTAATAGAAAAGAAAAGTCTTATTTGTGGAATAAAAGACTGAAAATAATACAATTTTAGCGCAACAAGGGTATTTGTTGCATTGGTTTTCATTGTCAAACTGCTTCAGAAAGATGACACTGTCTCTTGTATGACCTAGGCATTATTTTTAAAAATCCCATTCATGCCTTCAGGCGTAGGCTTTCCTTTTCAATGTTTCAAGCAAACTTTTCCAAAGAATCTCTCATTCTGACTCACATTGCTCTGATAAATCGCTGAAACAACAAACTGAAACATTAGGAACCGTTGACTCAAGGAGTTTAACATTTTGAATCAAGATAAGGATTGCAAAGTCTCTGAAAGCAACAATGGTTTCAAATGCAAGGAAAAAACCAGGGATAATTTGCAAAGGGAATTTACAGCTAATGGAAACACAGCTTGAAATATTTATTTTGCTAGCCTACTGTATTTTCCCTCTTGGTTTTGTCCTGTTCAAATAAATACTGCCCTCTATGGCTAATGAACTTTTTGGTGCTTATCTCTTTGAATAATTCCATGTCCTTGGACTAGAAACCTTGGAGCTTTCCGATATGCCTATATTTTTATGCTTTGCTTATGTCTTACATGAGCCCATCCTGAGAACTCATGGGTCTCATTTCTGAGGGCAGCGTAGATGAACATGTGAAAAAAGTCTGATAGTGTCAAATTGTCTTATAGTATTTGGATTTGCTTTAGACTTTTTGACCTGATAGCCACCTCTCCCCTCACTGCACAAGTCACTCTCATTAACTTTATGGGGAGATGCAATGGAAGCAAGCAACTGGAGGACGATGATCAGAAGCTAGGCACTTTCAGCAGGATGAAAAACAGGAGTGCTGCTCTTCAGATGTGCGTGGCCTTTTGAGAGCTACTGGTCTACTCCAACATCCCCCATTGGTAGTATTAACAACAAAAGGAGCCTAGCTGCAATATTCGCATTGGCTGTTATTGACAGGTAATATCCATGATAATTCCTTTGACTGTCTTAAGTCACATATGGGCTAGCTTGATTCCCAGCCATCCTGTCAACCACTCCTTGGTGTTTTGAAAAAGAAAACATGATGGCTGAGCAGTGCTTTCCAGTTCCTCCCCACCTTGGGCTGGCCATGTCCTTTTCCTTGACCAAGTGTAACTAAGCTCCTATGTAGCAGCCATGGATGCGTTGGAGGTGGCTACTTGGCATGGGACTCCAGCCATTCAGTTGCCTTCCCATACATAAACTCTTTGCTCCCTGTGACCCCATTTCCACATGCTTTCCTCTGCACTGAACGGTATGTATGCCTTTGTCTCTTAAGGTTTAGCCTGTGAGGAATTAAGACTTTGGAAAGATCTATGGACTCTTTTTTTAAAAACAGGTTCAGAACCTAGGACATGGTTAATGAAGAGTGGAGGAGAAAAATTAATGACAATAAAACATTTATTCAAGCTTCCCCACCAATGGGCCACAACCTTCTTCTGCACCTCTAAGTGGGAGAAAGTATTTAACTTTCAGGCCTATTCCAATCTTGGCTTCCCTGAGGCCACATTTCACACAGACCACTGAAAAAGGTCAGATGGTACCATTCACTCCCTAGTGACCTGGACTGGATTCAAACCAATAATTGACAGGCTTCAATGTTCCATTACTAGTCCCCAGAACCAGCCAGTTCACTTTGATTCTATTTCTCATCTGGAAACCTATTGAGTGTATGATGGGGAACCTACTGGAGACATTCCTGTTTAGGGAGTGAAGTAAGGGGCCAGTTTTTAAAAATCTAGACCACAGGTGTCACAGTGGAACTTGCTGGGTGCTAAACACTTCCTAAAATGTGATCCTTATTTAGGGCAACTGGGATCTGAGTGCTTTTGAAAATGTGGGCCAAGCTGTGGGGGCTGAGCACTTGAAAGTCTGACCCACTGTGTCTTATTAACGTCAGAAGAGAGGGAAGATCCTAGGTTCCAAATACTTCAGCCCTGGTGCTATCCAATTCCAATGTAAATGGAGGCACAATATATTCAAGGATTTTTAAACAGATCCTCCTGCATACAGGAAGCTAATGGGACAAATTCAGCCCTGTAAGAGCACATGCAGCTTCCTTAGCCCAGTGAGTTTGGAGGTTAACACACAAAACTCCTTTCCACTCACAGCATTTTTGTTTTCACCCCATTTATCTTGTTTCTTATAAAGGAGACCTACAAGAAATGACTCCTCTCCGTTGAAAAGCGGTTCCATAAATACACGAATAAATCTGCGAGCACACTTCAGACTTTGAACCGTGGGGCAGAGGAGCCCTGAATGGTGTTTTCACAAGCTCATGATTAAGCTCTAGCCCTTTGTAAACTTTTACGGTATTGCCATGGACGTGGCAGGAGCAAATAGTCTGCCTCATCAGCAATTACAAACACTCAGCGCGGCAGAGGCGACTGGAGTCCAATGTGAGGCCGTGCATGGTACTGCCAGTCACGGAGCCTGTTGACTCACTCTCTTTCCAGCCATAAACCCCAAGTGACTTGTACTAGCGGGGCCAGGGACACAGACAAGGGCCTTCAAGTGGCTCCAAGGATAGGGCATCTGGGCAATGCTGCTGCTTCCCTAGATGTGGCTCTGAGGCAGCCTTATTGACTGGTTAAATCCTCCACAGATCAAAGCAGGCCTGAGAAACTCTTCCTAATGCTTCTTGAACTATGCTGACCTTTTCCTCTGGAACCTCTGTTAACTCTGTCCCATTACTCATTGTAAACAAAGGGAAGATCCAAAGAGAGTTTCCACCAGCCAAGAATGATGGGAAACTTTAGGAAGCTTGTGAATGATACACAGACAGATGACAGGATTTAGGAAATGGCTGGAATTTAGACTTACACAGACGAGTCCGTGTCAAAACTTCTTGAACTTCTGGCGAATCAGGCTTGGGCCCTAGAATTGGGCCTTCACTGCAACACGGAAACTTTGGAGAAGTCCGGATATGAATGTCATAGCTCAGTTTGTCACTCTAACCGACCAAACTGGAATGCTAAAACCAACCTTCAGAACAGCGGGGAAGTGAACGTCATAGCTTGGTTTGCCATAACGTCAAGTCGCAACAACCCTGAACTCTGAGGGAGTCCTGATTCAGCTCAGGATCTGGTTATGAACTTTGCTTTGGAGGGAGAGCTGAGTCACAAACATTACCATGCTGAATGAATGTATTGGTGTTTATCCCATTCTTCACATCTTATCCTCTTTGGAAGACACACAAACACACACACTCTTTGCAGACTTCAGTTTATGCTAACCCCCATTATGATCAGTTACTCCTGTCATAAAAATACCTTTTTATATAACACATCAGAAAAGTTTGGTTCTCAAGGATGGAATCATAAATAAAGGTGGAGTATATGTAATGTTACATCAAAAGGGGGCAAAACACTTGATAATCAGGGGTATAAAGTCACGACTAAACGAGGGCCATAATAACTTCCTCCCAGCATGCTTTGGTGGTTCAGTGGTTTCCCTTTTGCACGTCTCCCTTTTAAGACCAGGCTACAACATGACCCTCGCAAAACTTCCTTCCACAAAAGCCCCCCGAACTTTGACAGGAAGCATCACGAGACATGCAGTGTTGCGATGATTAGAGCAGGCGAGAGAAAGTCAAGAATCAGGGTGGGTCTCTATTTCTGACTCTGCAAGACCCGCTGTGGGGTGGCCACAGAAGAGAAGCAACCTCGGCTCCCCCTATGGGGACACTGGGAGATTCTCCCATGCCATGGGCTACTGAAGGGTGCAGAATTGCAGGGGTATAAGGGATGCCTACACTTAAACCACTACAGAGGGACAGCTGAGCCACAGTAGTGATTCAGTGTCGACACTACCCATGCCGATGGGTGTGAGGACAGAGATGAGGAATGCCTTTTTGCTCAGCAATAATTCCAGTAAGGTTGCGTCTGATTTTAATTGACCTTTAATTGATCTAATTTGCCTCCTTTACAACACACATTCTCTCCCACCCCCTTTTTAAAAATCTTCCTAACAATACCTTCTGCGAGGGTGGAAAACAGAGGTGTGAACTTTGGTATGATGTTCTGGCAACATGGACTTTCCCTGTTTGCTGAGTAAGGGTATCATGGGGTTTCCCCTTGCCCCTACTCTCAGGGCAAGGGTTCTCAACAAATATTGGCCCCTATTCATGGGAACTTGGGCTTGCCTAGAGAAAGCCCCTCTTCTGTGTAAATCAGTTAGCCTTTGAGCTTTTCCTGGCATTGGCTCTCTCCTCCCCCACCCATCCGCATTCTGGCCCTGATCCCAGGAATTCTCCCAACACGAAATGTTAAGCCTAATATGAATTCAAAGAAAGTGTCTCTGTAAACATCACAGGCCATGCTGCCCCCCCCAGCTCCAGGTATCTTTGTGATTAACTTCATGATTTAGGCTTCTTGTGGCTTTGACATTTCCCAGATGGGAGAATTTGGGGATAGTGAAAAGGCAGGGGGAATTTGTTAACCTGTTTGCGTTATTTTATATGGAGATGCAAGGGGTGTGTGTGTGTGGGGGGGGGGGGGGAATACCAACCCCTCTAACCTTCTGGTTACTGAAAGGTGTCTCACAATTTACTGAAATGTTTGGAAGCCAAGCCTTCAGTCCTAGATAGTGAGATTTGCACAGGTAGAGATGCGACAGTGGGAAGATTCATACTTGAAATCAGGAAGAGTGTGGATTACAGATGTAACCTTGAAAAGCAAGAGGGCAATTCAGACCTCCAGATCTGTGGACATAGAAAGAGAAAAAACCTTTTCCCCAAGAACACCCAGGGTTGCTTTTCGCAAGGCTGCTAGTGACCTCTGCTGTTTTATTCCCAGTCAACCCTCATCCAGCAGTCAAAGGGAAAGCACATGCATTTTTTATGAGTCGGATGAACTGTGATTATTGGCCAGAAGGTGCTGTATTAATAGAACTGCAATTGCCGCTGTGGGCCTGATTCAGGTCTCCCTCCGAGTGACAGACGTTCTTTAACGCCATCTTCAGGCAAAGCGTAAATACTGCTGAGATCAAAGAACTGATTACTGCACCGGCAAAGGAAAAACTGGCCTATTTAAAAAACAGAAAGGGCTGCCGCATAGCTTCAAAAGAACAGATATAGCAAAAGTCCCGAACTCGCGAAGCACTTAAGCACTTGCTTAATGTTAAGCATGTTCCCTGGAAGCCCTGCTAGAACGCTGAAGTCGATGGGACGACTCCCAAGCTTTAAAGGGAAGCATGTGCTTACAGGCTTTGCTGGATGGGGGAAGAGTGCTCAGCAGCTTTCAGGGTCAAGCACATAATGCTCTTACTTAACCAGGACAAGACTACAAAATAATAACTTAATCATAACAACACCCCCCACACAAACACTAACCCGATCCTTTTGGGGATGTTTGGAAAAGGGGAGAAAAAAAAAAAAGCAAAAAAAGACCAAGGCCCAAGTTCTGCTAGGCTCTCCACTCAGCCTCCCTGACATCAACGGGTCAGAATGTGTGTCCAGACAGAATTCAGCCCTGTGTGTACTAGGTGCTAGCACAACATTCCTGCGTGATCATGGCAAGGCCAGCGATTCTAGTTCATTTTGGACAGCAGCTGAGCTTGGCGATCTCAGTGTCCTGTCCAATTTGGAAGCAAGGTAGTACGGGCCGCAGTCAAGAGAGGGATCAGCCCGAATCAGAGTTCCTAGGCTGACTTAAGGAGAGAAATTTTTCTCCTTATTCGTGAATACCTGTAATATTTATCCATCATCCAAAGGATAAATTATACTAATATAATGTATTATTATATAAAATAATCTGTAATATTTTCCAAATTAGGGGAAATTTTGCATTGCAGAAAGTTTTGCAAACTCTTTTGCCTCAAAGGCTACAACACAACAGAATTTAAAAAGAAATCGACTTCCATGCTGAATTCAGTGTTCTGGCTGAGTCACATGAGGCTGTGACATTTCCTAAGCAGTTGGGCTATATTATATTACATTACTAGGGTTTAGATGTAGAACAGCGGTCTGAAAAAACTTGGGCCCCAATCCTATCAACGCTTACATACATGCTTGACTTCATTTCACTCAGACTACTCGGATGCTTATATTTAAGCATGTGCATAAGTGTTTGCAGGATGGGGTCCTGCATTGTCATCATTATTTGTATTGCAATAACACCTAGGCACTCACAGATAAGGGCCTCATTGGGCCAGGTGCCCTACAAACAAACTCAAAGAGACAGTCCCTGCCTCCAAGAGCTGACAATCAAAGTGGGGATAATTTGAATTCCTTTCGCTTTCTGAGACCTCTCTTCGGGTCTCTCCTATGCCTTATTTTAATGATTCAAGCCCCAAGGTTTGATGGCTGCCTTAGAAGCAGCCATGCACACAAGCTTTACACACAGGTTCAGCATCCCTAGAATTGTTTCAGAAAGAGGAAGAGTCTGGAATGGCTCCTTTCCTATTGATGAAAGCAATTGATAGAGATGAAGTTCTAGCCCAGCCAAAGAACTCCCTGCCAGTTCAGATCACAGATGTCTATTTGCTTCGTCGGCCTATTGTTGTGGGATTGGTGGTACAGATGTTGCTGATCCTGACAGGATCGTTATCACCAACAGCATCCTCCCGTCTAAGAGCTGTTTTTACTCTGGATCCAGCAACGCCAGCATTGGGGAATGGAGGATGAAAACGACATGGCCCTGTCTGCCATCTGCACACATCTGGAGCAGACACTGCCCCTCTCCTGCAAACTGTTGCTCGTGTTCTTCTTCCGCCCATGAATTTTTCAAAGACCAGGCTTTGTACAGCTGATTTACAGCAGTTTTTAAAGCAGGAGAGAGACTAAAGAAGCTACCAATTATGTTGATGAAGAGCCTGGCAGTAAATAGTGTCTTTTCTCCCTCTAAAAGAAAAAGACACAGAGAGAGAATTCAGCATATTACCAACTTCAAAGCTAATAACAGAAGTGAAGTGGGACTCTGACCTTTAACAGCCTGCCTGTTAGGGTGGATTATATCATGTCAGCAGCCATCTGCAATATAAACTATACCTGGCTTTGATGAGGCCCTTATAGACCATTAAATGGATAGAAATACTACAGGGATTTCTGTGAAAAAGGAAACCATACAAATACCAAGGCATTAGCTACACAGCACATGGTAACAGACAGAATCATGCCAGACCTTGGCCGAGTTTCAACATTTATTGTAATGGCTAGGTACTTACTAAGGATGTCCCATGAACATTAGTGAAGGGAAATCTTTGCCAGGTAAAGAGCCATTTAAGTGCTCTGCAGTATAAATGCTACTGGGATTTTTGACTAAGGTGCAGGTTTCTACCAGGCCTTGCATAAACTCGCAGTGCATTTGTTTGCCTGGGAAGTCCAGAACACGGACTCACAGGGTGACATCATCCCTAGTGCGAGGTACTGGAGTTGTACCCAGGATGCAAATTTGCCCACAATTACCATTCCGGGTCATCATTTTTAGGGCACATGCCAGTGTGAGAAGTTGGGGGATTGGGTAAGCGGGTGCACATGCTAGGCAGTTTTTGGACACCCATGGAGAATTTGGGCCAGTAAAGTCTACTGGCAAGATGCATCTTTCACGAAAACAGAAGGGCTTCTAGTCCCTGCTCCAGTAGTGAAAAGTCCACTGTGACTATACTTAGGCTTTGACGGGGCCCTTATGGGCAATTCAATGGATAGAAATACCACAGAGCTTCCTGTGGAAAAGAAATCACACAAATACCTTGGGGTTATGGGGGGGACAGGAGACTCTACCTCAGCTCTACCCGCATGCTTGACACCAGCCAGTGCTGTTCCACATGAGGAGAGACAGCCAAGGCAGTTGGGAAATTCACTGATCTGTGCAGGTACTACCTCCCCCCGAGAGTGCATCACCTGCTTGTCCCTGGCGGGGGAATGCTCCCAAGGAGCAGCGCCCCCTTCCTGTAATTTTGGAAAGATTTCCCTGATTTCAGTGAGCTTTGGATCAGATCCCAAGTTCTTAAGGTGGCTATCAAAGCTAGCATTTTGCTAGGCTTCAAATTTCCCTGGGTTTTGCGGTCATCTCGAGGCAGGGGAATGGTATAGTCTAAAAATCACCAAGCTAAATATAGCAATAGCTACTTCCAGTAACATATTATTCTAAGTGTCCAGTAATTAAAGCTAAACGAAAGTGGAATGTCTGTGAAGAGTACATGCAATCCCCACCATGAATACAAAATGAAGTCATTAGGATCAGTGGCATTAGAGTGAATGCCAGGTGAATTCAGAATGACAATGAGCCGGACCCTTGAACTATGAATAGAAGCAGATGCTTCAGGAAAGACACATGCAAAAATGCTTGTGGCAAAGTATCTTAATGGAATATCCAACTCCAGTGTTATTAAAGGGGAATGAAAGGGAAAATTCAGCTGAGATTTAATTATTTGAAATATTAAGTGATAATTGCCATGAGAGCTGCAGGGGTGAGTCACAATAAATAAAATGAATCTAGCCTCACCCCTTTCAGTTCTCACTTTTCCCACTTGTAGTTTATGATTCTCTTATGTTTATTAGTCTCAGTTATTTAATGAAGAATTTGTCTAAATAGCTCTTGGGCCACAGATTGTGCAGGTTTGAGGTTCAAAAATTTGAGTGGTGATGGCTGATTTTGGTGCACACCGTATTTTTCCTGTTCTTTGGCTGGAGGAGCATAACTCTTAGAATCAGGTTTCCAATATTTACCTAGAAAGATAGAAATTTCCATAGCGGATCAGGCCAGTCAGCCATCACGTCCAGTATCCTGTCTCTTACCGTAGTCAGTAAAAGATGCTTCAGAGAAAGGTCCATCCAACTATGGACAATAACAGAATAATCATTCCAAGAGGAAAGCTTTTTCTGACTCCTCCATTAGAGTTGGGCTGATGCCCTGACGCATGAGGGTTTATACCCCTTCTTTAATTTCGCTAATTTAGAATTGTAAAACTCCCCCTTCCATTAACATGCTCGAATGGTCATTATTGTCATGAACATTTCTGTTGTCTCTTGTCTTATATGTAGATTGTAAGCTTTTCGGGGCAGGGACTGGCTTTTTGTTCTATTGTGTTTGTACAACACCTATTCTATTTTTGTTATATTGTGTTTGTACAACACCTAGCACAGCGGGGTCCTGCTCCATGATTCCAGGGAATCTCCACCGCTGGAGATTTTTAAGAGCAGACAAACACTTGTCAGGGATGGTCTAGATAATACTGAGCCCTGCAGGGGACTGGACTAGATGACCACTCGAGGTCCCTTCCAGTCCTAAGATTCTGTGACAGGGGCTCCTATGTACAACGATAATATAAATAATAAATAATTTTACTAGAGAAAGAAAACACTTGTAACTCACATGCTGTAAAACCATGTATCCCACAAGAGACCAGCAGGCATTTATTAGTGCACAGCTGAGGTGGCTATTTGATGCCTTGTTGTTTTCTTGGCAATGCATTGTGATGTCATAGAAATGATTGTTTAGGGCTAGGCCTGAGCGAGGCATGGGGCATGAACTGCACCACCCTAGGAATAGCCCCGTGAGGCATCGGGCCTCAGACACATCCCCTTTCATAGAATCATAGAACTGGAAGGGACCTCGAGAGGTCATCTAGTCCAGTCCCCTGCACCCATGGCAGGACTAATTATCTAGAGCATTCCTGATGGTGTTTGTCTAACCTGCTCTTAAAAATCTCCAATGATGGAGATTCCACAACCTCCCTAGGGAATTTATTCCAGTGCTTAACCACTCTGACAGTTAGGAAATTTTTCCTAATATCTAACCTAAAACTCCCTTGTTGCAATTTAAGCCCCTTGCTTCTTGTCCTGTCCTCAGAGGTTAAGAAGAACAATTTTTCTCCCTCCTCCTTGTGACAACCTTTTATGTACTTGAAAACTTATCATGTCCCCCCCCCCCCAGGTCTTCTCTTTTCCAGACTAAACAAACCCAATTTTTTCAATCTTCCTTCATAGATCATGTTTTCTAGACCTCTAATCATTTTTGTTGCTCTTCTCTGGACTTTGTCCAATTTGTGCACATCCTTCCTGAAATGTGGTGCCCAGAACTGGCACAATACTTCAGTTGAGACCTAATCAGCGCTGAGTAGAGTGGAAGAATTACTTCTCATGTCTTGCTTACAACACACCTGATAATACATCCCAGAATGATGTTTGCTTTTTTCAACATTGTTGACTCATATTTAGCTTGTGGTCCACTATGACCCCCAGATCCCTTTCCGCAGTACTCCTTCCTATGCAGTCACTTCCCATTTTGTGTGTGTCCAACTGATTGTTCCTTCCTAAATGGAGTACTTCGCTTTTGTCCTTATTGAATTTCATCCTATTTACTTCAGACCATTTCTCCAGTTTGTCCAGATCATTTTGAATTTTAATCCTCTCCTCAAAAGCACTATCAACCCCTCCCAGCTTGGTACTGTCCGCAAACTTTATAAGTGTACTCTCTATGCCATTATCTAAATCATTGATGAAGATACTGAACAGAACCGGACCCAGAACTGATCCCTGTAGGACCCCACTCAATATGCCCTTCCTGCATGACTGTGAACCACTGACAACTACTCTCTAGAAACAGTTTTCCGACCAACTTTGAGGCACAGTTCCCTCCATGCTGCTCCCTTGCTGTAATTTGCCTTATATCAGCAGCAAATTAGGACACCCTCTAGTGCTGGTTTAGCTGTGCTGGCTGGCGTATTGGAGTTTCAAACCCAGCCTTTCCCCATTCCCTACCTTTCCCCAGCCACCGGCTCCGGGTTTGGGGTGGGAGAGTTGTGTAGTGACCCCAAGACACTAGATGCTCAGATGGCAGGAAATGGTATGGCTCCACGGACGTCAATGGATTAAGACTTACACTAGCTGAGGATCCGGCCCACGGTCCAGGTAGCCCATGCAGTGCTGTAAAGGGGTGGGTTTGACTCTCCCCTACTCTTTTGGTGTAGGCGTATAATCCAAGACACAATCTAGCTCTGAATATTTATTTTGCAGCAGTGCCTAGAGGCCCAGTGCTGAGGCCCCCACAGCGCCAGGCACTGCCCAGACATATAGGCAGACACAGCCTCTGCCCAGGGAGTTTATAATCTAAGGACACCGGAGTATGAATAATTGCAGTGCAGGAAGGGAGGCTGGCTTGTCATGGAGAAAAAGCTCTTTCAGAAACACATCTCCAGCAAGAGCAGGGGAAGGAGGAAATTGGCAGCAAAGTAAATTCACTGGAGGCAGGTGGCATCTGAAAGAGAGGGAGTGAAACTGACAGGTGCACTCAGCAGGTACAGATCATAATGTGTCTGATTCAAAGCAGGGGAGGCATTGAAAATATAGCACAATAAGGTCCTGGTCATAGCTGGGGCATCTAGGCGTTACAGTAATATAAATACATGGATCAAAACTCTTCTGCCTTACAAATGTTGAAAGACATCAAAATAACAGAATGAAAATAAGGAAATGCAGAGTTTTCCCAATATAAGGCCCCTTTCAGCACATGCGTAGTCCCATCATGTGTTTAAATTCGTTGCTGGATTGTGGCCTACATTTCCTTAATATTTCTGGATTCTCTAATGTGATGGATCCAAGGAAAAGAATTTAGTTTATGATCTAGTATTTTTCAATACACAGAAAGAGCCCCTTCATTTCTCAGGAGACTCATCATTCTAAGTTTTATTTAACACTCTCTCTCTCTCTCTCTCTCTCTCTTCCCCCCCCACACCCCTTTTCGAGCCAGGCGTTGGGTACTGAAAGCAATAACTACATTCCTATATAAAGCTGATTTATTAGGAAAACTCACCTGTTTACAGTCTACCAGTTAAGGGTTTAGGGTCCTATGCACTAACAATGTTTCAGTCATCAAGGAGTACGGTAATAATGTTTTATTGAAATGTCTGATGCTTCCTTTCCAGAAGTACCCTACCATTACTGTTATGAAATACACAATGCTTTTGCTTCCAGAAGTCCTACACATTGAGCCATAAAGACAAACATGAGTGATCTTGAATCTTCTGGGGCTTTATGGTGTTATAAAATATGTTTTATGTGCCAATCAGCAGTGGCAATTTATGAACAGAGAGGCTCCAAAAGATATAACATCAAACTATGTATTTTAATATAGTTTGAGAGAATTGTAATGCCTTGAATGACATTTGCTCTCAACGCACATGGAAAATGAATAGAAATGGGGGGAGATTGATAGCTTATTTCATCAGTAAGGGTCTTCTGTGAGATGTGTTTTATGAGTAATACAGACAATAACTAGCTGGCTTAAGGAAGAGGATTTATTTGGCTACGTAGCTACCTCCTTACAGAATGCTAACGTTTCCTTATGGCCCTGGCTTGTGTAATTTTGCTAGTAGCAATTCCAGGGTTTTTTTCACTATTATAATTATAGACAGTGTGTACCAGCAGTTTTTATTAATGTATCATTTTATTTACGAGATGCATCAGTTACAAGAGAGCCCTATCAGGTAATACTGAAATGGCCCATTTTATATGCAATGCTTGTGAAATTAAAATAAAACTCCTTAAGAAGTGGAAGCAACACCAGAGTCACACAAGAATTAGAGCACGTTCTCTGTTCGGTATCTGTCACGTTTAAGCATCCTGTCTTTGAGAGTACATTGAGTATTTATTGCCACTGCCGGATTACAGTGGATTTGGTGTCTTTTGGTAAATCTTATTTAAATGTTCCATTATAATTTAGCTTTAGCTGAGCACAGTCACAAAACAAGATATTCAAAGGGATACATAGAATTCATTTAGGGGACAGCAAGAAGCTCCGCTCTGGATCAGTGAAATCCTGTCCAGGATTTAGGACTGTCCAAAGTGTTCAATAATAACTCTGTACTGCTGTCAGGCAACTACAAAGAGAACTCTTACAGGGCATGAAAGCATGTAGTGTGCATGGAAGAGGAAATTTTACTGACATAAGGTTGCAGCCAGATTTTCAAAGGCTGATGTATTGATGCTCCTATACTAAGACTTTTGCACAGGTAAGTGGACACAAGTGCAGATGGATTTCTGAGGTCACACGTTTCCATACAGAAAAGAACAGCCATATACTTCCAACCAGAATGACCTTTATTTTAGATCCAGAGAACAAAAACAAGAATGAACAGAAAGAGTCTCCATGAGAAAAGAGAAAGCGTTGCCAACTCTCGTGATTTTATTGCAAGTCTTGTGCTATATCGGGTTTTCTTGAAGCCCCCACTCCAGGAGTCAGGTGATTATGGGAGAATCTCAGCTTTCATTTTCTGGCTCTCCGGATTGTGGAGGAAAAAAACAACTAGAGAACAGGAACCCTAAAAGGTTCCAACACAAGAGGACAAATAGAAAGACATTTTAAACAAACAATATTTAAAAAAAAATCATCACATGATGTTTAAGCCAATCTTGTGAAGTTCTGGGACTTGGCTCATGGTTCTTGAATGTTTGGGGTTTGCAGCACTGCAGAGATCACATTGTGTGTGTGCACATGCGTCTCCTTTAAATAATCTGCAAGGAAATACATTAAAAATGGCATCCTGTCTCTGCAGACAGAAGAGTCCCCGGGGAGTCCAGGGTTAAAAGGTACATGACGTAGGAAAAAAGTCTAAACTTTACATGGGTACTGCAATTTGCTTAGCTATTTCTCCCTCTTTTGGGAACTAGATTGTCAAGGCTGCCTGCACATTCAGGGGTTTCAAATTCAGATCGCAGAGATATCCCTGCAACTCTCTGAATTCAATGCAAAGGTCTGCCTCATCACCACAGGAACCATCTGCCCAGCTCTGTCATGGACGATATACTTAAACAGAACACACTGCAAAAATTCTAGGGCAAATTACAATTCAATCTTTTAAAAATGAATGTGAAATGGCAGTCACCAATGACGAGAATTTAAGACTGGAGTCCTATGGTCAAAGGAAGTCACTCAGACCTATTAGGAGTTCTGGCAGCAGTGTTCTGGGGGCAGTTAACAGTCTTCTGATCTGTCAGCCTGTGCTTTTTAAAATGCTGACACACCGTCATTGATCCTAGATATCTAACAAAAGCATTGTGTCATTGCACCTGCGATTTGGCAGATTAGCGACACGCTCTGCTGATGCCACGCAAATGTCCTCATGCCACAGTGTCTTTCCAGTTCAGGCTGGATTCCCTGAACAATGTGGCTAGAATATCTAAACCAAAATCCAAACGTTGTTGAGTTAGCTCACCCTTTTTTAGTGCACAAAGGATGAAATCCTAGCCCTACTGAAGTCAGTGGCAAAACTCTCACTGACTTCAATGAGGCCTGGATTTTATTCTATAACGTGTGCCCTGATGTGTTTCATGACTTATTTCTACTGAAGGCCCTTTAATCACGATGACCCTATTTGACTCTATTGTCCTTATCACCTGTCATTCCATAGTAATTAAGCATTAACTAATATCTCCTCCCTGAAAAGCGCAAGCGAGTTTTATTGTCAGGCAGGAAAAGGCTGCATTGATTTAGAAGACACGATTCACATGGTAATTTCCATGCTACCTTAAAAATCAGTGCAGAGTGCAAAGTGATCTCCAGAAGGTAATAAACGAGATGCAAAATCACTACGATAACATAAATCATGGTGGATTCACTTGGTATTAATAATGCGTATGCCATGGGTAAGTCCAAGGGAATTGCTTTGTAATTCAGTAGCAGCGCACCATTATTTTAAAGTATTATGAAAGTAAAGAGGAAAAAGGGATTCTTTATAGCATATGTGAGACTGTTCTTGTGTGTGGAGTGGGAAGAATGGGAATAGGTAGGGATTTCTGGTGCTACTGAGATTCACGAAGCACTTTCACGCTGTCCTTTCGCATGGGACCTTTTTGTACAATGTCTCCTATGGAAAAATCTGTGCTTAAAACGGAGAGAAGTGGTCTGGGTAAAATGAGAACCAGCATAAACCTTCTTTCCTGATTTGCACCAAGCCAAAACCCTCCTTGAGGCTCAATAAGTCTGATTAAGTTAAAAATAGTGAGGTGTGTCATGCATCTCTCCATCTGGAAAAAGAGCCACACCACCACCAGAAAAGCTTATAAACCCCACGAGAGAACCTGCTTCTTCAGAGTGTTGCATCCAAAGGACTTTGGACAAGCTCCAAAGTTTTGAAGGTTTTTCCAAACTATCCACCCCTTAGAGGCTCACCCATACATACTTAAAGCTGCCTTCACTTACAGTACGTAATATGTAATACCAAACAGGAAGATGAGATGAACCTGAACACAAAGGCTGGATCTAAATCACTCAGAGCCATTGGGGAAGGTCTGAAATCCAAACGTGGATACAGACGTGGCTAATGGCCTCTAATTTTATAATTGGCTTAACTAGAACACAAGATCCAAATGGCCATGAGCTTTGGCGTGGTCAAAAATCCAGACCTGGAGCCAAATTCTGCAGCCTAACTCCATTTTCAATAGGAATAACCCCTGCTACCCATTGTACCTGGAGGTTTCTTACCTCCTTTCAGGCCTTGATCCTTGGCTCTGGCTGAGGAGCTCACTACACGAAATGGGGCTTGTTTTAAGCCCAGGTTGCGTTCCCTTGACCATGGTCTGGTCCCCAAGGGCAATGGAGTGGTAGTAGAGCAGCACTAAATTTACACTAGCTGCCAGGAGGCCAAAGGGGCCATTACAGCAGCTGCGATGCAGAGACCTCATAGACACACCCTTTTCCCATAGCCACAACCCCCATGCCAGCTGCAGGGAGGGAGCAGTGTAGGAGCTCTTAGAGTGGCTGCATTCCACTAGAGGATCCCATTATGTAGGATTGATCTCCGGTGACTGGCTACACTGGCTTTTGAACTGCTGCGGGCTAGTGAATTGGCAGAAAGGGGCCCTAATTGGCTAGTGAATTGGCAGGATTGGGGCAATTCGTGAGCCTCACTCTCCCACATTCAAACCAGTTTTACACTGCTGTAATACCACGGACATCACCGCAGTTACCTGTAATGTACACCAGTGTCAGTGATTGGAGAATCAGGCCCCTGGAATCTGAAGTCCGTGTCCCCCTCCCCCACCCCACTAGTGCAAAGACAAGTGAAATCCCAACTCCCACTGATGTGAATGGGAGTTTCGGGTATGGAAAGGGGGATTAGGCTTTTCTGCTAAAAATGCAATGAGTTATACACCAGCTACGTGCGCTGTAGTTCATTAGAGATTTACTGGTTGCTCTCTTCTAACATTTTTTTCCTTCTTCTTCAAAACAAATGAGAGCATATTTCATTAGGTAGGATTTATTTTATTTTACCAGTTGGACATCAGAGCTAAAAGCACTTTAGAAAGAGAATATACTTTGCTGGACAGAGGTGCTGCAGTCAATCAAAGTCAATAAGGAAACTGAGCTTTTGCCAGAAATAAGATGGGGGCATTACCGAGAAGCCGGTTTTCCAGACCAAAAAGGGCCCCTTTTGCAAAGCAGTTGTTAATCCAATTCTCTACTGGGGACAATGGCAGGAAACACACCCCCTATAATGGCTGTGAGAAGTAGAGACGGGCTTGCCTCCATCCTCTGGTTTCTGCAGCCCCCAGTCTGCGCTGTCTGGTCTGGTCTGCTCAGGCAGAATCAATAAAAAACAATTCCTTTTACTTTCATAGTTTAATTTTTCCTTGTTGGTTGTACGGGCCAGTATTCCATCATTCCCCTGCCTAGACGAGATCACAAGAACTGTTGCTCTCAGTCTGGGAACACTGTAGCACTAACAAGCTCTATAGATTTTTCAGTTAATTTCTAATTTTGGGAATTTTCAGTTGGGACAACAACTTCTAAGCAAAAAGAAAAGGAGTACTTGTGGCACCTTAGAGACTAACCAATTGTTTGAGCACAAGCTTTCGTGAGCTACAGCTCACTTCATCAGATGCAGAATTTGTTAGTCTCTAAGGTGCCACAAGTACTCCTTTTCTTTTTACGAATACAGACTAACACGGCTGCTACTCTGAAACTTCTAAGCAGGATCCATTTAAGGTAGCGGTATCTGTGCGCACAGACAAAAAGGAATCAAAGCGTGTGAGGAAGGTTTTAACAGCCAAATCACCCCCCAAGTCCAATGTACCTATGACTAATTCAAAACTGATCCAAAGAATGCAAGTTTTAACTTTGCAGGGTGCGTCAATGTTTTGCTATTTCCTTTTCCATGCAAAAGATATTCTGTTGCCAACACAGACAGACCCCCTCAAAGACAAATTCATCCCTGAAGCATACACTCGTTCAACCAGAAGTTAATGGGCTTGATCCAGGAATTAGTGGGTGAAATTCTATGGGTCTATGTTACACAGGAGATCAGACTAGATGATCACAATAGACCCGTCTGGCCTTAAAAGTCTATGAATTTATGAAAACCAGTGTGCTACTGCTCCCAGAAGAGAAGCAGAAACGTATGTAGACCTTATGGCAGTCTTCTGAGCTCTTTAAGACTCATCATTCCCTTGTGTCTCTCCAAAATGTAACCTAAAGTGACCATTCCTGCACTAATGTTCAAGTATAAATGTGGGGGCAGGGGAAAGACCCACAAAAATGTTATTGAATCATCTTCTCTTTTCTTTCCAAATCAAAATGTCAAACATTTTCAATGAACTTTTGAAATTCAAATAATTTCAAACACACCCACACCCTTGCACCTTTTTGGGGATCTTTTTGCCCCATTCTGGGGGCAGGGAGAGATCCAAATACTAAATCTGAAGAAATGTTTGGAAAATTCCAACCAACTGGACTCAGAAGCTCTATTTATTTGGGGGATTCTGTGTTTGTAACCTGTTCTGTCCTGAGGTCCTGTGAACTATGCCTAAAATTAGTTCAAAGTCCCAAAATTGTTTGTCTCTTTGTCAATCTGCTGGTGGCCACGGAGCTACTACTGCAACTACATCATCAGAAGTTTATTTTTAAATTTACATCCAAACTAGGGTAATTCTTTTCACATCTGGTTGTATTATCCTACATGTAGATTCGTGCGGTCTCTTTCAATTAGTAGAAATGGATGGCATAAACCTCAACCTAGTAACTTGTTTTCTTACATCCAAGAAGATCTATAAACAAGGTTTTCATCTGGGACTACAAAATCTATAGTGAAGACCAAGCATTTATAGGAAAATTGGAACAGTGTTTCTCCAATGCTCTTCAGTGATTTTTGAAAGACTGTATGATCCTATATTTCCGAGACAAAGTACAAGTTCATTACATTTTGATTTTTGACCAATGAATTAAATTACTCGTGTGCTTAAGTGCTTTGCTGGACTGGGGCTTTAGATCCTGAAATGATTGCCCTAGAAGCACAAAGCATTATTATTCGGAATAAGTACTTGGTGGTTAGCATAGAAAACAGATGGTTTGCAAAAGGGATCTGGGAAGCTGGTAACCCAGAAACTGGGATAAACTAAATGTCGAACTGAGAGTTGGAATTTGAGCTGCCGTTAGCATTTCATTTTAATACTGTTCCTTCTCTTCTCAGGTATTTTCACTGAAGGATTCCATTCATACAACAGGCAAGATGACAAAAATATCAGCACCTTGTATTATGCAAAATGGAGAACTGAACAAAGACCCTGATTCAGCAAAGCACGGAAGCATGTGCTTAACTTCAGCTCACATCTGAGTGGGATTCCGGCTGTAATTGAACACATGAAGAATGGAATTTAGTAGAGCTGAATCAGTTCTTTCTAACACGTATCTATCTGGGATCTCCCCCCTAGCCTTGGAAATAAAGTCTGAGATAAAGTCATTAATTAATGCACAGGCAAACTATTAACATCCACTGATTGCCAGGCTTGGTGGTGATTTCCCTACGACCTGCTGCCAAAAAAGGGTTTCTTCTTTGGTGCTCAAACGGCAACTGGCTCAAGAGAAATAACGTGCTAATTCATCAAGAGACAGCACTGAATAGCAAGGCACTTTCCATTTTCTAAATGGCACCTGTTGCAAAACCACCGCTACAGGCACATCTGAGGATGTATTTGAAAGTTGGGGTTTCTGTGTGGCTGGGCCCTGTGTTTGACAACCTCCAAAATACCTTTAATGTTAGCTGTATGCTTGCCTACCCAAAGATAGCTGGGTAGTTGATGGAAAAGCTAGTCTGCTTGCCAGTGTATTTTCTACCCATCATCAGGTTCTACTTCCCAACCACATGCTCCCAGGGGAAAACTAAAACAAATCCAAACAGAAAGATCTGCTTTTGTATCTGCCCTTTGATGCACTGAAGTCAACAGAAGTCCTGTGTGCATACTTCCAAAGTCAGAATTTGAAGAAAAGGGCCAGATCCTGAGTCAGTGCAGTACATTGAAGTCCATGGAGCTAGATTTTACATTAGCTGAGGATCTAACCCAGTTACTTACATGGACGTCATTAGAACTATGCTGATTTCCACCAACTGAGAATGTGGGCACAATAATTCTGTTTACATCAAGAAAGCTAGGCAGATTTTCTCCAGTGGAGGATCTAAACCCTAATGTTTTTACTGAATACATGCCCCTAGATTAAAGCTCAGGCCAGTGTAAAATCAAATATCTCCAAAGTGTCCTGTCTGAGAGTAAAGCAAGTTTTAGAGAGATTCTTTGCTATTTCTGTCTACTAACACCTGGAACTTCCCTGGTCAGTGAATTACAGCTCCTAAAGTAAATTAACCCTCAAACCTTGAATCTCAAGGTTTTATGGAAATTCTTACTTGGGTATCTCCCTGAGCTGGAATACTCCCATACGCATTAATGGATGTTAAGTGATACAATGAGATAAGAATACACCCCAGTGTAAGGAATGACTGAGATAGCTCCGGGGTCAAGTGAAATTGTGCTCATCTGCTGGCGATTTAAATCTTTTTCTTCCTGGGTTTGCTGTCTAGAATTCTCTTTTTAAAGAGGTGTAAACCAGCCCTCTATTTTCATCAGGAGCCAAACAAACGATTATCCAGGGTCCATCAGCAGATAAAAAAGACAGGATCTTAGGCATCCCAGTGTATTCCTTCCTAGAATAATGGAACCCCAAAGTGTCACCCAAATTACTACAAATTACCAGGAAGGCAGAACTCCCTTCATTATAGCAACAATGCAGGAAATGAGCACACCTGAAAACTACTCTACTTGATTGACTTGGAATCATAGAACCATAGGGTCAGAAGGGACTGCAAGGGTCATCTAATCTAACCCCCTCACAAGATGCAGGATTTGTTCTGCCTTGGATGGTTTAGACACATGGCTATCCAACCTCCTTTTGATCGCAGTCCTTATCTTCCAAGCGCTCCATGGCGTAGGCCAAGGATATCTACATGCTTACCTAGATGCTTATTTTTTTTCCTGTCATTTTTCACCCCTTTCCCTCAAAATATTTAAGTCTAGTTCAGAAACTCCTGTACCAGAATGAAATTCTGATTTGGTGATCACTTTCTGAATGGTCCAATCCATGACGGTTTCTGCAGCATGAACTAAAGGCTCCTTGGCTCCCGTGCTTAAAGCAATCTGAATTTCCTAACGAGTCGGCATGAACTTTGGCATGCTTCCAGATCACTGTTCATTCTTAGCCTAATGGGAGATTGATGTGAAGTGTGAGAGATTTTACAAGTCAACCTAGATTGGGGTGTGCACGGGAGCTTCAGGGCCAAATTCTGCATGGATTTGCAATGCCATTGACTTGGCTTTAGATAGAGCATAAGTCACTGCAGAATCATGCCCTTTTTACTTTAGGGCAACTGTAAGGCACAGATTACTATGAACAGATAAGGCACAAAATTTACTATGGGCCTGAGTCTGATCTTACTTACACTGGTGTCAATCAGAAGCAACTTCATTGAAATTAGTGGGGTTACCTCACTGTAAAATTGAGATCAAAAGAGAAAGAGGAATAAAGTAGGAATTTAAAATTAGTAAATATATTGCAATTGTTGTGTTGGGGGGGGGGATCTGATGAGACTAAATTATTATAAGAAAATTAAAGAGTATTAGTACTGATCCAGTCTTAGGAGATACATTTTGCCAAGAGAACTATAAACTTTAAAAAGGGTGTGGATTGTTTTATAAAATGCTTCATGCTGCAGGTTATAAGCAAATTCTTCTGAAGTAATACCCTCTTTCCGGCTCTGCTGTCAGAGATTTGGATCAGCACTAGACAGCACTAGACTTTGGATCAGATGAATTCCTAGCCCCAATGAAATTGATGGGAGTTCTGCTTTTGACTTCAATGGGGCCAGGATTTCACCATCTCAATATTGTACTTCGTTGCTGTGCAGATCAGTGCAGCAAAAAGCTCCCAACGTTCTTCAGTTATAGCAGAACTGCCTTGAATGTTAGTGGTTTAATTCCACACTGTTGAAGTTTATATTTGAACATAAACACAGGTCAATCACTAAAAACACATGAGCTTTTTCTTCGGACTAACATTCTGCTTAACGGAGATGTTAAGAAGGCAAATGCAATGTCCCACTCCTACTAGAATTTCAATATGCCAATGAATCCTTATAACACACCTCCCTCCCCATTAAAGGATGAAATGATCTAACTACATTTTGTCTGGGAATTAACATCCAATATCCAACAACAACAACAACAACATTAGATATTTAAATAAATATGTAATAAAAGAACAAACCTCTAGTCTACTAAGAGATGGAAGAATAATAAGTGGCCTGTTACTTGAAAACTGAGATACCCCAGGACATCTCTCAAAGTGGGTCTGTTTAAATGGATAAACACTGAAGATCTGTGATGTACCGGATGCAGCAAGGCTGGGTGGGTGGGGCTTCTACTGCAGTTGCAACTTTAGCCACAGAAATAAGAACACAGATTACGCTTCCCGCTCATTAATGGCCCTAGTCAATGTCAACTAAGTTATTCCGATTGACAGATCTATGAAATACTTGCAGAATCAAAAAAACTATAAAACTGATAGCAATGCAGTAGCACCATAAAGCCATAACGTTTGTGTCTACTGCAATCAAGTCTTTTAAAACCTAATTAATTACTTCTGGGTGATATCAGTCATTTTCATGTAAAATCACAGTGGCATGCAACTGCCTGGCAAAACAAAAGAAAACAAACGATGCCCTGTAATAATGGAGAAGTGAACGATCATTTTTAATCTGTCAAGAGAGCTCCCACTGATGAAGCTTAATACAACTTGTTAAAACACCTAACAAGTGAGGCAGTGATTAAGTCGTGTCCTTTTGCCTCTGGAAATGGGATCTCCTCTTACCAGGTACAGAGTGATTGAAATAGCCCTTTGCAACCTATTTAACTGCACATAAAGTAACTTCTAATGATCTCGGTCCACTTTGAGCCATAAAGATTTAGAAGGAACAATATTTTAAAAATGATCAAGTTATAGACTTTTATCAGTGAGGATAGAACACCTCAGTGGAGGAAATTAAACAGATTAAATTGTCTAGACCTTCCGCCGTTTTCATCACCCAACTCGTAGTAGCAACAAAATGGTACAGTTTAGCAGAAGTTCAAGGGATAACACTACTGAAAGTAGTGGAAGGACCCCCTTTGACTTCAGTGGGCTTTGGATCAGGCCTCCAAACCTCGCGTAGCTCAGTTTTTACTCAAATCTTACTTAGCCAAGCTCCCACTGAAGTCAATGAGAATTTGGACTACATAAAATCTCAGGATTTGGTTCTGAATGGATCCCTTGCTCTATCTTTGACATGTAAACAGTCCCCAATATCATAGTATTGGAAGCACCATACAATCTCTAACCTATTTTTCTTAACACACCTGTGGGATAGGGCAGTGCTATTATCCCCATTTTGTATCTCTGTTCCCTATCTGTTAAGATATTTAAGTACTTAACTCCCATTGAAATGAATGGGAATTAGATGACTAAATACCTTGGAGGGTCTGGGCCAGAGACACGAAGTGAATTGCCAAAGGTCACACAAGAAGTTTGTGGTAGAGCAAGGAACTGAACTCCAGTGTTCAAGTTCCAGACTAATACCCTAACCCTTGGACTATCCTTATCCCCTGATCACTACAATGCTACATTACCACCAGATTATCACTAAAGCTATTCTTTCCACTGGGACAGACATTCACGAGTTCCCAGAACGGGTCTGAACCTTGCAACTGACGGTGGCAGATCCTGCTGTGTTTTGTTGCTCTGCCTTTTATGGAGGACACATTTTCAGAAGGCTCAGGGCCCTCCTTTTAGGGGACTTAAATTAAGTTTCCAAGGTTAATTGTCCAATTTGATATCTTCGGTTCAATAAATAATTCAGAGTCAGTTTACATCCTTCCATGTAAAGATGCCTACTGAGAATATAGCAAGCAGTCATTTCCCTTGCTGTGATATTAACTAATGTGCTAAAGGTATTTCTCTCATTTTGGAAACATCTATGCTGTTCAAGAGGACATGTAAATGAAATCAGAGTTCATTAGTAGGGTCATAATTAACACAGCCCAAAGCTATCAAACTATCGATTTCCAAAGTTAGTCATCCAGCCGTCTTCCTGTTCTCAGCCACTAAACTTATTGTAACAATCATGCTATGTCTTAAGTGATAACCCCTGCCATAGCTAGGTTTCCAGTTTAGCAGGTCATCTTATCAAAAGGATATCCAGAAGCCTGTAAGATCTTTGGAGAGGAACCGTCTTTGTGTTCTATGTCTGTTCAACACCTAGCACAAGGGGGTCCTGTTCCATGACAAGGGCTCCTAGGTGCTATTGCAATACAAATAAGAATTCAGGTCTGGTTTCATCTACATGCTGAGGGCTATACCTTCAGTGGGTGTAAACCAACATACCTGCATTGAAGGTAGCAGAGCTCCCCAATTTCCACCAGCTGAGAACCTGATCCTGAGTTTGGTTTAGTTGTCAGATTATTACAATGAGTTGTGTTGGGCTTAACTTGCTGGATGGGATGTTGTGACGTTGCACTCCATATGCTTTATGGAAATATGCTCATGAATATGACATAACTGGAATATGCTTTATGCTAAATACCCCTTGTATGGTGTCATTAGAAAGCTTGTAATCTACTAAGTGTGTTCATCCTATTTGTTTGCATGTATTATTTCTATATTTGGAGAAAGGAGAATAAGATATAAACTTGTATCATTGATGTAAACATATTAAGTGGAGGCCATTAAAGGTGTAAATTACCTTAGTTACTTGAAAGCCTTCCTGTGTACATGTGGGCCAGCCCATGGGAAATGGAGACTAGGGGTCTTACAGTGACATGTGACCATGTCACCGGATAATGAAATCCATCTTAAACTTTTCCATTTAGAAGGAGGGTTGGGGGCCCAGAGAGAAAAAGATTCCTGCCTTGTGCCAAAGCTATAAAAGGGGGTGGAGCAGGACAAAAGGTGCTACCAGTCATGAGAAAACCCCTGCTTGCCACCTGAGATGTCTGCTGGAACTAACAAGGACTTTACCGGGGAAGGATTGGGCCCAGACTAGGAAGGAGTCTAGTCTGTGAAAGAAACTTATTGGAACATCTTTGAGGGTGAGATATTACCTGTAATTATCTGTAGTTTCTTAATGTATTAGGCTTAGACTTGCATGTTTTGTTTTATTTTGCTTTGTGACTTACTTTGTTCTGGCTGTTGTTACTTGAAACCACTTTTTACATTTAATAAAATCTCTTCTTTTTTTTTTTTAAATAAACCCAGAGTAAGTGATTAATACCTGGGGAAGCAAACAGCTGTGCATATCTCTATCAGTGATAGAGAGGGCAAACAATTTATGAATTTACCCTTATAAGCTTTATACAGAGTAAAACATTGATTTGGGGTTTGGATCCCATTGGGAGTTGGGTGTCTGGGTGCTGGAGACAGGTAACCTGCTGAGCTGTTTTTAGTTAAAGTCTGCAGCTTTGAGGGCATGGCCCAGACCCTGGGTCTGTGTTGCAGCAGGCTACTGTGTCTGGCTCAAGAAAACAGGGTTCTGGAAGTCCCAAGCTGGCAGGGAAAATGGGCTCAGAGCTAATTTCAGCACATCAGGTGACAGTCCCAAGGGGATCTCTGTGACCAAACCCATCACAGACATAATAGGAGTTTCTCTCTTTAAAGAAAGCTCCCCCTCCCAAATGGCAACAGCGTGAGTTTTGTTTCTCCTTTTGGAAATGGTTTATGTAGCTAGTTTCTCAAAAGCGTTACACTCTGTTTCTCCACAGCTTGATGAAAGGATATACCTTGGTGTAATGTTTACCAGATTTTTGAAAGCTGAGCCCCACTCAGGAAAATAAAACCAGTCACACCTCTGTTCTACCTGGCCACATTAGCAGCGCAGCAAGTGGGAAATCTGCACTGTCCTTGTTCCATGCACTCCTCCCCTGGCTAGTCCTTCACCTCCTACACTTTGGGGAAAAAAGCTCCTTTAGTGTGCTGGAGCGCATCATTGTTGCGCTCCACTTTGGCTTCTGCCCTGTATTAGAAAGAGGCAGGATCTCTCTGAAATGCCAACGTTCCAATGAATATTGATTCTTCTAATTAATATCAATAGTGCTTATGGGGTAGAGCAGAAACTGAGCTGTGTTATCCATTCCACACGGCTGATTTTTAATGCAGGACTCAAGTGACTCAATTGTAGCAGACAATGCCTTGTTTCACATTAGCATCTCTGTTGGCAACATTTCTGGAGGGTCTGTGGTATTGCTCCTCCTGGTAGAGTTAGGGTCCACCTGGTGTAATTTAGAAGAGCCTGCAGGAAGTTAAGTTGGAAGGGCTCTGGGGATGGGAAACAGGGATAAAAATCTTTATGGCATGAGGACTAATGAGTTGTTTGTGCAGTGCAATGAAAAGGTTAAATTCTACATAAGTGGTAGCTTTTGATTGGTTACGAAACACAAGTGTTGTGCCCATTCGTGGCACCCTAGGCAATAGCTCCATTTAGAAACAGAGGCATTGGCATTCTCAGCTCGTCACCAACAATGCTTCAGAATTCCAGAGCCAATCAGCAGCAGCACAACTCAGCTGACAGCACTCCTGGCTGGGGGTCAGGAGGTCATGGTGGGTCCAAGCATCCGTTGTAATTGGGATCATTCCCAATGCTGTCCCTGCACTGCAGTGCCTATGCAGAGTTCTTAGCGGAGGGAGAGTGATTCGATATCAGGGCTGCTGTCCTTTGAATAAAAGGTCACCTTGTAGAGCGTGGTTCATTGGTGGGTGTTCTGCCTAGGCACTGAAAGGAGTATACACAGCGTGTGTGCATTTATAACTTCACCATGCGGGGAATCGGACGTTGTTCCAACTGAAGTCAATGGGAGTTTTACTATTGCCCTCGGTAGGAACCAGACTGGGCCCTAGAGGTGAAAATCACCCTTGTTCGGAAAGTCAGTACAAGCCTGTACCACACTCAAAACCCACTTTAACTCTATTCTGAGGGCTGAGGTGAGACCAAAGTGGTGCACAGCCCTCGCGTGTGCTTTCTGCCTGGGGTGAGTTAAACCCTCTGAGCAAGACCATTGTTAATTTAAGTTTTAACTGACAATATGCAAGTTGGGGTCTGAGCTTCTGCCCATTCTTATCTGGGCCTCTTTTGGAGTTTTTTTTGTTGCTATAGTCTATGGATGCAAATAGGCGGCACCCTTTCTATATTCATTTAACTACCTCAGTACCTAATTGCACCTATGGGTGCAATCATAAAGGAAGGATGGTCCAGTGGTTAGGGCACTAGTCCAAGCTTGGGAGAACCAGGTTCAAATTCCTGTTCATTCACAGCCTTCCCATGGGACCTTGGGCAAGTCAGTTAACTTCTGTGCTCTCTATCTGTAGAATGGATTTAACAGCTTTGCCCCATCACACCAGGGTGCTGTGAGGATAAATACATTAAAGATTGTCAGGCGCTCAGATGCTACAATGATGAGGGCCATATAAACACCACAGATAGATCAGTTACTTGGATGCCTAAATTACTTCAGCTAGGTCTGCAAATAATTGTGTGTGCAAAATTGTGCCCACAACTATTCACACCTGCAAACTGCAAGCATGATGAGTGGCCAAGTTTTGGAACCTTGGTTCTTGGTTTGGCCAGCTGTTCTGAAAACAGTGGATTCAATTGTTTGTACCCTCACTATATTCAGGATGCATCTGATCAAAGCTTTTTTAAAAAAGGTCAGCACTGCAACATTATAAAATATGATAATAATTAAATATAATTTCACTGCTGTGGTATACATAACCTTTAACATGGAGATGTCTAAATATTCCAAACATGTCCAGTATATTGTAATTTTTGCATCATTTCACATTACTCACAAGGTACATTAGGTGGACACTGAAGGATGAATTATTTTCAGCAAAACATTTTTGTGGAGTAAGTACATTCATCTTATGGAGAGAGTAAAAGGAAGAAAGATGCCATTAAAAATGTGTAGATCCAAGTTGAACACATCTCTTTTACAGGAAAACCATGATTTAAGTGCTCTCTATTACTAATGTTTAATAAAAGACATAATTCAGATGTCAGGCTGAGGCTGTGTGCATTGAAACTATGATTTGGGAGAGAATGACATGGACATTTTTCAGTTCAGCAGCTCTTCTTTAAGCCATTTGTCTGAAGGTCTAAATTAGCTTTGAAACATTTTATCTTTTATAAAAAGGTATTGATGAGCAATTATATATAATCAATTATTTTAGCTAGAGTACCTGAGGGGACAAGAGTTTATGGAAATAGGTCTTCCTTGACCTTTTGTCCTCTAAGGATTATTTATGAGAAGAATGTGGGTTTCTGTAGAACCGAGCAAACATTTGCAACTAATAATTTATCCAACTAATGTAGCCTTTTTCACTGCTTGTCAGAGAGCCACAGGCAAATTGTGGTTTCCTTGAGTGTATTCATTATTGGAAATATATGTTGTGAATATTTTTTAAACTGGATTGTTCTGAAACAATTCTCTCAGAATATTTGATATTCAACACATGCTGGGTAGTTGCGATTGGTCAGAAGTCACATGGTATTTCTGAGCTCTAATTGGAGGAAGTTGAAATGACTCCTGGAGTGTGAATACTTGTGCCAGCAAATTAAAGATCAGTCTTCTGTAAACATCTAGACACAACTTTGAAATTTGCTTTCTGCAAATATCCACGCCAGTAAAACGCAACTGCACAAATGCATTTCTTTTTCTGTTCAGTTTCTGCAAACAATCATATCCAAAGCAAATTCATTCAAAAACTCCAGCAAACATTAGTGGAACATATTTTGCAGTATTTCCCCAGTTCTCTAGGACTGACTAACAAGAAGCCAGGTTATAAGTGATCTTATAAATAAAAACTGAACTGAAAGCAACAAATCCAAAAATTACAATTTAGGACTACAGGAACGCCTCACTTAACGTTGTAGTTATGTTCCTGAAAAATGTGACTTAAAGCAAAACGATGTTAAGCAAATCCAATTTCCCCATAAGACAATGTAAATGAGGGTTTAGGTTCCAGGGAAATTTTTTTCACCAGACAAAAGACTATACATACATACACACACACACCCCTTAAGTGTAAGTTTTAAACAAACAATTTAATACTGGTACACAGTGATGATGATTGTGAAGCTTGGTTGAGGTGGAGGAGTCAGAGGGTGGGATATTTCCCAGGGAATGCCTCACTGCTAAATGATGAACTAGCAATTGGCTGAGCCCTCAAGGGTTAACTCTCACTCTACAAGGCAGCAGGAAAGGAGGGAGGGCAGACAGAGACAGAGACACCCTGTGTGTGTTTGAGAGAGAAAGAGATGCACATTTCCCCTTTAAGTATGAAGAGCGGGGTCAGAAGTACATGGCCTTGTTAATTAGATCAGCAAGCTGAGACCAGTAAGGCAGCAGCTCCCTCCCTCCTGCTCTACCCGGCGGGTAGCTACTGCCATTCTGCAGCGAAGGCTAAGAAAGGGGGGAACAAACCCTGAAGAATGAATGAGTGACTTGCAGGTTGTTCCTCTCTGTAAATGTCTGGCAATATGTACATGGTGATGAAAATACCCCAGTGTTCCCCCTGACAGGAAGCTGACATGCTACCACTGGGATCAGAGCTTCTGGAGAGCTGCCAGCCAGCCTTCCTGAGCTGGAGAGCAGGGGAGGTTTGTGGAGGACAGGATCCCAGAAGAGCAAGGCTCTCAGACTTGTGAGTGGAGCCCAAAGATGGGTGACTGGGACAAATCTCCCCCTGGCAGAATGACTTTCCTGGGGATTCATCAGCATCTCTGCATGCACTGGAACAGAAATGGGAACTGTAATAAGGTGACTAGACAGCCACATGTAACCGGGGCAGTTGGAGGAGAAGGCACGATCTTCTTCATGCTGGCAGAACAAGGAGTAACGGTCTCAAGTTGCAGTGGGGGAGGGTTAGGTTGAATATTAGGAAAAAAAACTTTCATTGGGAGGGTGGTGAAGCACTGGAATGGGTTACCTAGGGAGGTGGTGGAATCTCCTTCCTTAGAGGTTTTTAAGGAAGGCTTGACAAAGCCCTGGCTGGGATGATTTAGTTGGGGATTGGTCCTGCTTTGAGCAGGGGGTTGGACTAGATGACCTCCTGAGGTCCCTTCCAACCCTGATATTCTGTGATTCTATGGAAGATGGGGTAAGCGGGGTGCAGGAGCAGGGGGGAGGGGGACACCCTGACATTAGCCCCCCTCTTCTTCCTCTCCGCCCCTACAGCAAGCAGGAGTCTCGGGGAGCAGCTCCAAGGCAGAGGGCAGGAGCAGTACATGGCAGTGGAGGGAGGGACAGCTGAACTGCCGGCAACCGATAGCCTGCTGAGCAGCTGCTCCACAGGGAGCTTAGGGGGGCTGCCGGTCCACCCTGGTTCCAACCACCCACCAGCTAGCTGCAACGGGCTGCTCTTCCTGCAAGCAGTGGACAAAACAGGCGGCTGCCAAACGACATTAGAAGGGAGCATTGCACAACTTTAAACGAGCAGGTTCCCTAATTGATCAGCAACGTATCAACGAAACAACGTTAAGCGGGTCGACTTTAAGCGAGGAGTTCCTGTATTAACTTTATTCCCCATGAATAGTCCCAACTCATGGGAGCAATCCTACTGAACTTCAGTTGCACTATCCGCTTGGGAAAAGATTACTCACTTGAGTGAGCATTGCAAGATCAAACCCTTAATTTCTGCATTGTCTGATAACATAATACCTACTCTGTCAACCAGAGCAAATTAGGGGACTTAAACACTTCCTCCTAAATTGTGCTGTATGCTCCCCAGCCAGCACCAAGGATCTGGGCCCAGAACTTTACCCCAGATGCATTTATATTAGTCTGAGACACAGGATGGAAGACAGCAGTGGGGTACAAAGTGTTTCATATCAGCACTCTGTCAGTATCCTCTCAAAGGAGGATGTAGGGATTTAGTACAAAGCAAATAAGCCAATTTTCAAGTCACCCCCCAAATGTTTCACAGAGCCCGCTGAAAAGCTTGTGGACAGTATTATATAAACTTGGCTGCTTATTCTATGTATCTCTATCAATAAACAATTGTTTTGTCTGGTTCAAAGTCATTTTTATAAAGCAAGCGTTGAAGACTTTGGAGCTGCCTGCTCTAGCTAAATCTGCACCATTAGCGCTACACTGGTGCGAACCCCTAATGCAAATTAAATATCCCAAACCAATGCAAAGTGAAGCTTGTGCCAATGCAACAGACTCTAATATACTGCTCAGGCAGTACAAAGGGGCTGCTGGAACAAAACTGAGAATCTCACTCACCAGCTACAGCAGCATTATCTGCTCCAGGAAAATAAAGCCAATCACTTCAGCCCTGCCAGGCACTGCTGATCTCTGCATCACTCCTACCCTTCACAGGTTGTCTTTTGCATTCCCCCAAGAGTTGCTCTCCACACTTTGGAAAATGCTCATTTAATGTATCACTGGCATCTTCTGAGTTAATATCCAAGGAGAAGAATGAGACAATGTACACCTCAGAGCTATTGTTTCAGACTCTCTGCAAATTCAGGCAGTTGTTAGTGACTTGGTTACACTCAGATCCTGTTTTGAAGGTTTTAATGCCCACTGTAACAGCTAGAAACAAATCTGGTTTTTAAAGGAAAGCTGAGTCTATGGAGAAGATTTTAAGAGGCTCGTCCTCTTCCTCCTATGCCTCCATTTTCCACTCTGGGAAATGCTGATCGACAGGTATTACTGAATATGCTGAACTCCTAACACCCGATACTATGAAAGGGACCAAAGAAAACCACCATGCCAAACATCACGGCTCCATTAATGGAGCCGTTAACCACTTTCATAACATCTTTCTTTATAAATCACGATTCAACACTTGATTTCAACAGCATGCCTCATATTTCATTAACACTGCACTGCAAATTGGAACGCACTCCACCTAGTGCGGAGAGGGATATCATAAGCTGCATACAGAATGGGTAATATTTAATCTCCCATCACAAACCAGTGCATTGACGTACAAAAAATTGACGTGCCTGTGTGTGTACAATGTTTGAGCACAGGTAATACATTCCGCCTAGCTGCATGCCTCATGCAGTTTCCTTTAATGAAAAGATATTCATCCTCTACTGTCCTAAAATGTTGTGCAATGTTGCGGGGTACTGTTAAATGGTTTCTGTGTTTCCATTTGAGAGGTGGGTGCTGTTATCATGGACAGCCCCTGTATATTGGCTAGTTTTAAAAGTGCTTTCGGATCCTTCTGAATGAAAGGTGCTATTTAAATGTTCTTTATCCTTAAGGTGGTTATAAATTTGCAACAGACTCGTAATGCAGGGTGATTTTTCAAAGATTAAAACTAGTAAAGCTAGATATTAACAGCACCAGATCCTCAGCTGGTGCAAATTGCTATCGAAGCCAATAGACTATGCTAATTTACACCAGCTGAAGAATAGCACCATCTGATATTATTTTCATTTAAAATCGGACTTGCAGCTGGAGCAGAAACTGGTGGAAATTTAGTCCTCCTAGGAATACATAAGCCTGAAGCTACAGGGCAGCATGGACCCTCCTTGCTCCTTTCCTCGGGAAGTGCCACGCAGCAGACTCTCATTGCAAACAGCAGGCCATCCGTCAATTAAACTCTCTTTAAACTTTAAGGATATAAAAGCATATTTAAGCATGGCACCATTACTTTCTCTCTCGTCTAACCTGAGGGGAAGTCACTGACTGGAATCCTAGCGGAGACCGTTTAAATGTTAGACGAACAATTAAGTGGGTTCCCATCATGTCCTTTCAAAACCCAACACAGCGCCCCCCTCGCCCCCCCGACGCCACCCCATTTCCTCACACCAGTGCAGACAATGGATCCACTGGTGCAGCACTGGAGTGTAAAAAACAAAAACAGTTTAATTCCATTGGACCCGGTTCTAATCTCACACCTATGTGAATCCAAATTCCTCAAAGCCAAGGGAGCACCATCCTTGTCATGCAGGATCAGGACATTATTCCAACACAGCATTTAAGCATGTGCTTAACTTGAATTGTGAGACCAGCGCCATTGACTTCAATTAAATGGCCACAGCCTGTGGAGAAATGAATTCAGTGGGACTGCTTACATGCATAAGTGCTTTGCAGGATCGGGGCCTAAATAGGATCAGAATCAGGTTCCTAGACTTTAATGGCATTATACTGCTCTGAGAGGAGAATCAAGCCCAAAGACACTAGGGCAGGGCCCTGTAAACTGTTCTTCTGGCTGCAGTTTGGACAGGGATCCAAGCTCTCCACTCCAGCTTGCTAATCAGTGTATGATATTAAGGCAGAATCAGTAATGACAGATGTGTAAACTTTTGCATGGAGGCATGCCAATATTTTGCATACTTACACAGAGCTGCCATAAATATTAATGCGGTGCTAATATGTGAAGTTCCACCAGCTGCGTCCATTCTCAGGGGATGCTTCAACTATTTATATTCGCAGTAATGAGCAAGCTGTTATTATATCATCAGTCTGAGAAGGCTTTGGAAGACGTCTCACTGTGAATTAGTGAGCAACTGAACCATATTTGGAGCCATGAGAGGCTATGTAGAATCAATGGTCCCTGCTTCCATTTTGAATGAAGCAGGGGCAGGACAGGGGAGAGGGAAAAAGGGGACTGGGATAAACCATGTTAGAAAGATTGATTGCAATCTAAAGATTAGCAGAGATTAATTTCGAGACCACAGGCTTTGGCAGAGGCCATAGAATCCACCTGCAATGAGCCGTGCTCAGATGATATTGCTCCAAAGGCAGCAGGCATTTAAGTTACATTACAAAGTAATAATGTGAGTGGCCCAAAAGGCACCCAAATCATAAGATGCCAAAATTCTTATTGGAGAGTGGGGACAGTCTAGTCTGGTGACTAGAGCAGGGGACTGGGTAAGGCATGTGGAAATAAAGGAAAACAGCTCACGTTCAGGGCATAAACTGACCACCCCCATGGGGCAGGAGGGATCCCTTCTCCCCTTCCACTTCTAGCAATCCACAATTGCAAAGACACAATACGGGACTTTTTTTGACCTTTCTCTGAAGTCTTAGGCATTAGTGCAGGAGACGTGACATTGACCTTAGTGGTGCACAGTGTTGGATCTTCCATGGGACTCTATCCATTTGGCACTATTCTGATACAGGGGGCTACATTTCTTTTCAGGGAAAGATGAATTGGAACATCCAGCCAATTATCGACTACCTCTCTAGGTTATTTAAAACTGAAAAGAAATCCTGCCATCCCAAAGGCGAGGGCTTGAGAGGTAAGGTTCATAGGGCCCCATTCCTCAAACGTAATAAGCACTGCAGTTTTGGATGTGAAACCTGCATGTTCTGTAGCTTCTTGGGTTCAGACCCACAGAATCTAGTCTGCATTCAGATTCTTCAAGAGTCCCTTTGCATTTGGTCTCAGGGAGCTCAGGTATGCATCCCACAGCACCTCAAGCCATGCTTCCCCCCACAGCCTATTCTGACTGCCTACCTCTGAGCCTTCTATCACTGATAAGCTTTTAAATTAGCTGCCCTGTGCCCAAATGATTCAGACGGTAAGATGCTCAGGGTGGGGACCTTGGCTAAGATTTTCAGATATGGATGCCTAGAACTAAGCTCCGTGATCGATACTGAAGCCAATGGGAACTTCAAGTTCTTACACCTTTGAAATCTGGCTTCTTTCTTTAGATGCCTAAATTCAGACTCAAGAGTCTCACTTTGGGATCCCATTCCCTGAATATATTTTATATTGATATTTACTCCTCATTGATAAAGCCTCCCCTTAGCACGAAAGGCAGGGAGATTATGTGCAAAGCTTATACTTGCATCGTGAGATTTTCTAAAGTTCATGGGTGTTCAACATCTGCAGTTTTGGTTTGGGGCCACCTATAGGATCTGATCCAACTCCCACTGAAATAAATAGGAGTCCTACCACTGGATTTAGTCGGTGCTGGATCAGGTTCATAGTCAGCACAGATAAAACAGGAGACGTGTACATCCAAATCCTCCAATCACCACTGAGCAAAGAAATCCCAAGACTGTTACACAACATACTGAGATCACGAGGCGGCAAAAAGTTATGAAAGGGCATTATCTTCCTAGCAAACAACTGCCATTCATGTTGGAATCCTGCGGCCAGGAGAATTGCTAAAGAAGATGAGCCTAACAAAGTGCAGACTGCTCACTTTAATCGGTGCTGGAATGCTGCTGCTCTCACCTGATCTGAGACTCGGCACTCCCTTCCAGGGGTAAATCTGGGCTTTTGTTGATTTGATCAGTTTCAGACTTCAATAGCATGCGAATGAGGAGTCAAAATTATACTGTACCTTTGACTGTATTATACTCAGGGGGTGGGTGCTGGAACAATTTCTACAGTGGGGGTGCCGAGAGCCATTGAACCAAACTGAAAACCCTGTATATAATGGGAGCCACTTCAAGCTAGGGGTGCAGCAGCACCCCCAGTATCCCTAGTTCCAGCACCCATGTACACATCCATGTGTCTTCCTGATACCAGCTAAGGAAGGTCAACATGGCAGTTTTTCCCCTTTAAAAATAAATCTAAAAACAGTTTGTAAGCGATATAGATTTTCCTTTTTGGAATGACTAACTTTCTTCATCCTATATAGTGGGGAGCAGTAAATTGCATTACAAGGAAACCTGGTCATAACTGAACAATTGATAACAGAGGTGTGAAAGTTTATGCCTGTGATAATAAAAAGATTAGTTTCCTCTTCATGAGGTGGGGCAGGGGCAGAAGAGGCTGGAAATCAGGGAGTTCCTGATGCCTTTATTATTTGTAGGCTTGGCTGAATTTGGTGTTTTTAAATATAATGTTGACAGATAAAAACTTTAAAAGCTTAAATATTGACACTGATATAATCTATTTAAATGTTTACAGTTGCAGGAAATTATAGGAGGGTCAGAATGGGTGGATAGGACAATAATTATTCAATGCCAGTAGCCACTGAGATTCAAAAAGTTACAGCTTTATATACAAATGGTCAACATCACATGTCAAAATATACCAAGTCAATATCTTTAAATGAAACTCTAGTAAATTCTCACGTAGTCTCTCTTACTTTGCCTCTGTAAATTTCAGTTGCCGATGGAAATATTTTCTCATCGGTTTGTGTGTGTAAAGTGAAGTCAACATTTACTGACACAAACCTAAGCCTTCCATGCCGAATTACTTGTAAATCCAAGAACCCAGCCCCTTTGTGCTAGGTGCTGTACAAACATAATATATGGTCCCTGGCCTGTAAACCTCAGGGACTAGATTGAAATCAACAAACCTTACTGCAAAAGACATGCCAGATAGAAACCCTCCACAGATCTAAATTAAAACAAAGGAACAGAATGGACAAAGGTATGACTTCCAGTATCCCCATGAGAGCAGAATCAACCCTCCATATAAAGTATTTGCCAGCAGATATAGACCCATTAGGATCCAACAGGGATCTCAGTGCTAACCCCAAATTAATCCATAACTCTAGGAGCTATCCTCTGCGTTGGGTCTTATTGCAGAAAGATTACTGTTAGGACCTGAATCTTTCCATTGACTTCAATGGGGTTTGGAGCAGGCCCTTAACGAGCCAGGCTGTCACTCAGAATATTATGTGCAGTCGTTAGGACATGAATTAAAGCCTTCAGATTGAATCTGTGTCTATTCCATTACCACCTTGGCACACTCTCCCTAAAAACTGGAGCTAATATCTTTAAGAGGACGCTCTGCTTTAGTACAAATTAAGGGGTTTAGTCTGGTTTATACCAGTATATTCAAGATTTCTTTTACAAATGTGCCAAAGCCATAAAAAGACTTAAATCACCTCTGTCTTCCCACTACCTTTAGTAAACCATTTAATGATTTTTTTTTTATCTTTTATTATGCACTCTGTTTCTTACGGTATCATTGTCTCTATCTTGGCTAGTTTATTAAAGGTAATTGGTATGGAAGTCCCTCTGGTTCTTCTGTTATTACAATTGGCTGGGTCTGTATGGGAACATTATCTTAACAGAATATATTTTGCTGTACATAAGAGATTTTTTGGATGAAATGAATAATATTCAGATGTTTTTCTTACAGCTCATTTTAGTAGCAAGACGTTGTCAGCTTCCCTTAGAGTTAAGTAAGAGACAAAAAGATGTAAGAGCCATTGATTCACCTTAGGGAATACTTTGGAGAGATCAAAAAGTGCTAGTGTTCAAGCTGCTTCCTGTGGGAGGAGCATAGTAGTACAATCAATCCATGAATGCATTGTAAAAATCAATGCTCTGTATAATTAGGGCACTCCAAGGGTAAAAAAATTCCTTTTCAGTGCATAACAAGGCTTTTGAGGGGTGGAGATCTTAAAAGCTCCTGAACAAACAAATTTTAAATAAGATTCAGAGGAAGGGACTATATATCTTGGTGATTGCTGCAAAGTGACAAAAGCTCTGAAGTTATGCTCACATATGAGACGATCTGCTCTGTTCTCAGCTCTGTTATCCAATGCTTTAAATTACTGATTGCCATCAGCTCACCTTGTTCTAGCTGCTCGCGGACAAGTCTTTTGAATACGGAGATCTTCGTGTGGGCTGTTGGCAGCAGGAGCAGGGTGTGTGTATATGCAGGATGCAGGGCACTTGGGAAAATATCTACTCAGAGACACAGAAACCGAACAGGCCAGGCATATATTTGGGAGTAGCAGCTTCAGTTCTGCACTCAGTGGTCAGAGGTCCGCATAACTGCTATCCCCTTCGGGAGAACAGTGGAAAGCAGAGGTTGAGCTAATCAAGGGCTACCCCTGTGTAACGAGCAATCCGTGATCGGCTGAATCAATGCAAACTCCTTCCTGTCCTTGTCTAAACGCAGGGGTCAGCACTGGTGCAGGGACAGCAATTTTTGAATTGGGGCTATTCCCAGGTGTAGAAAAGGCCACTAACCTGTCCTCCTCTCTGCCTTAATAGCGTGTGACACAGTTTCAAGGTGAAACTCTTGTATGCTAAAATTATATTCCGAGTGTTAAAACACCAAGGGCTGGCGTGTGATGAAAAGCCCTCTCCCTGCACAGATCCTCACATCCAGCAGCACAGAGCTGCGTGACTGTTGCCACCGGCTTTGGGAGTAGACTCCCAAGCAAGCACCACTTATGGAACATGAAAATGTAACTGAGCATAAGTGTTCGGGCTCCCCCCTGCTCCCAGCATGCAGTGCGCCATCACTAAATTAGAGAGATCAAATTAAAAATGAAAAAATGAAATCCCATGAGCTGACTTTTTTCATGCTGTAGAATGGGCCAAACACAATAATCATAAAAAAAAAAAAAAACACACACACACACAAAAAAACAAACAGACAAAAAAAACCAGCCTTGTAGGCCACATCAGACCATTTTGTAAAACAGGTTAATCCTGAGAAAGGCTGTGGCCCAAAATTATCCTGTCTGAAGGTGTTTATTTAAATGAATGGCATTTTCAGATTTAATCTGCTGTAGTTCCTAACGGTGCGCTCTGTGTTAATGAACATGTACTAGCACTGACAGTAAGCCCCGGACAGGATCAAGGCTCTAGAGAGGAAGGATGGTCCAGTGGTTAGGACACAAGGTTAGCGTGTCGGAGACCAGGGTTCCATTCCCTGCTTAACCATGGATAAATCACTTACCCTCTCCCTACCCCACCTGAGAGAGGTGTTGTGGGGATTAAAGACACAATCAGCCACTACAGTGATAGGGGCTATCAGTCCCTTAGACAGACTTTATGGTTAAAACCTTGGATTCCACATACAGCCAGAATAACGGGGCTTCCTGTGTTGGGGAGGCCACATCCTAGGGCAGTTTATGAACTCTCTGCAGTTGCTAGCCGAGGTGCCCAGGGAGTGGGGAAATTGCCCTCGAAAAGGTGCCGCAGAGATCCCACACGAGACCTGGCCTATGGCTGAATTTCACCATACATTCCTAAATATGAAAAATTATCTCTTTTACCCTGTGGGTCACCATAGGGCATGATAGCAGCACATACTCTAATACTATTAACAGGCAAATCTCTGAAAGTTGAATTCAGGTTCAGTTTGGGTGCTCATCTGAAACATCTCAGGATTATTCAGATCTCTTGCCTCTGGAAAAATTCTGCTGGAAAGAGCAGGTTCTCTCCCAAGGTTTCAGGCATTTATCATTCCATTTCTGCATATTAACCGGAAGTGCCAGAAAGGAAACATCCCTCTCTCAAACATTCAGACCCTCTGGAAAGATTCTGTTTTAGAAATAGGATGGGCAAAGTTCTGGGAAGGCGATTCAATGAGACTGGATTCTTCTATTTTACAAGTGAACTTCAAGCACAACATTGTTGTCTGGGCTTCTCCAAAGTTTGGCTGCACTCTGCTCCTGATCCCAGCTTTGCATTCGACTCCTTCCCAAATTCTAGAGTTGAGATTCCCCCAAGTAGGGGGTTCAGATCCAGGGTTTGGATGTGGGACAAATTTCTACATTTTTCAGAACTGGCTCACCTATTGCTAATCGTTCAGTGATTAGTTGGGTGAGCACGTGCCACTGGGCAGAACCCTTCTTTAGTGGTTTCCCAAAATTATCCCTGGACAGGCTGACACCTGGGCAAGCTGACAGGCTTTTATCAGGCCCATGTGACTGAAAATATCTGTGTGTGAACTTGCCCCATTTCTGCAGTCTTTACTCCCACTGAGTTGGACGTACGTCAGGATCCCTTGTACTCCATATTGTCCGCTTCCTTCTCACCATAGAGATCACCACCCAAAATAAAATAAATAAATCTGTTTTATTTGTGACCTAAGGCACAGTTGAACTCAGTTCTCCTAATGAGAGAAGCTACATCGCTTTAGCCCACTGTGACAGGGTGCTGAGTGAGAAGCACTTAATCCACCCCTGCCACTCCAGCCCCAATCAAGGGGAATGGGTTGGGGCTGGTTGGATAGCCGTGCTTCTGCCTGGTAATGGGCAGCACCTGCCAGCCTCATTAGCCAGGGCTATAAAGGCTGGGAAGAAAGAAAAAAGAAAGAGCCAGGCACAGAGGGAGCTGGAAGTGGTTTGGTCTGGTGCTGGCCAGGCCTGCACAGGGCAGAGTTGGCTGTGAAACCTGTACATAGGTGGAAAGTGGTGTTGGGAAAACTGTAAATAAAGAACACTGATGTTGCATCAAGCTGAGGCCTTCCTGACTGATTGGAGAGGGCAACAGGGGCTGAGACTAGAGGGGCCCAGCGTGCACCTCGCTACACCCACCCTACCACTTAGCCTCACTTTCTGCGTGTTCTAAAGAATCTTGTCTGAATGAAAGTAATGATAATGGAGAATAGCCTTGCTTCCGAGTGAGTGGGTGCTGCCCATGAGGCCCTTAATAGAAAGGAAGTCTGGAACTGGTGCCACTAAGCTAAAAGTGATCCTGATCCTCTGTGTTCAGAGCTGTCACAGAGTTCCCCTTTCTGATAGTTTTACCTATGATATGTACAGTGAAAAGCAAACTGCCTAGGAAAGAGCAGGCATCAGATCATATCAGCCAGATGATGTGCCTGCCAATTCCCTAATAAAATTATACTCCAAGTGGGCAGGATGCAAAGTTACTGCATAACGTTTAATCACTGGTGTGCTTTTCTTAAAGCTGTACTCATAATCAGTGGAAGCTTGTCAGTATTTCATGCACATTCTTAGAACAAAGCATTTACAGGCAAGTATAGCTAAAGTAAATGATGGGTCTTTGAAGTTAAAAGGTGTATTCCCCTTGTTACTCTGCTAGGGAAAGGATTCTGTACTAAAACCCTGCTTTCCAGAGGAGAGGGATGTAAAGTGAAATCATCATTCTACACTGAGGTACTGCTGTTTTAAAATCATGATGGTACATCGGCTACAATGTAGTTACACCATGGGGCAATTTAACTCTACCGAGACACAGCGTAAGACACACAATGTTTCCAAGGCACATGGTACCCGCGTCTCTGAAGGCTGGAGATACATGTCACACTGCTTGCAGAAATGACCCCGACTTGGTTGGCCATTCCTACACTGATATCCATTAGCTTCATGTTTAAAAACTCAGCGGAGTAGTTACACCATGGATTAGGATCCTATTATAGTCAATGGTAAAGCTCCCAGTGACTTCAGTGTTAGGGGAGCAAGGGTGGGCCTAGTGTAATAGCCCAGACCTTCAAAAAGAGTGCATTGGGAATTCATGTACCAGGTAGCCAAGAGCAGTTCTAATTCATCTGGCCTTTCTGCACAAAAGGGTCATTTGTGCATGTTACCAGTCTTTCATTGTGCCTTCTTTGTATTAGCATCTACTGTAGAAAGTGTTAACGGGCAGCCAAACTCTGAGCTCAGTTACTCCAATATGAATCAATGAAGTTACTCCTGTGCTTCTGATCTGTTATACTGCAGTAAATCCGATCAGCTCAGTTTGGTAACTAAGTTACACATTGGAAGAGGTTTAAACAAATATAAACACTTCCCCGGAACATCTTTGTCTGGTAGATACCTATATAGCTCCTATCGCCATGACACCAGAGTACCTTCTTAGTATTTATGGATTTACAGAGCATCTCTGCGAGGAAGGGAAGCACAATTATACCCATTTTACAGATGGAGGCACAGAGAGAGTAAGTGACTTGCCCAAGTTCACACAAAGTCTGTGACAGACCTAAGAAGTAAACCCAAACCTCCCCGATCCCAGCCCACTACCTTAACCCCAAAACCATCCAGAGGAGAGAAATTACTGCTCTGCATTGCAGTTATCCAGAGTGACTTGCAGTTCCTATATACGCTGGCACAAAGAGGGGGAAGCTTTGAGAAAGATATCATTACCCCATCTGAGCCCTTCATGGCCATTAAATAAGGTCCAGCAGTGAGAGAGTTGGCAAATATGGCCTTAAAAAAAAAAATCAGGGATAATGAAGGTTATCCTTTAATCTCCTATTGAGCTTGATTTTTGGAATATTCAATATTACTTGGCTCTGCAGATCAAATCTAATTCAACAGATGCACTCCTGAATTAGAACCACCATCAGGGGAGGAACAAACGAACAAACAAACGTACGTTCTACCTTGAACGGGGACCTTGCCAATTAACTTTCCTCAAATGCATCATTGGGTCTTATACGTTTTGTTAGCATGGAGGCTGCTCTTGGTTCCGGGACAAAGGAAACCACTTAATATTAAAATGCACGGCTCTTGTGGGACATAGCACATTCACAGAGCTGCCTGTGAATTTGGCAAGAGCCCTGAAGTTTAGCAAGACAGATAACTCGGAGTATCAGAAAAGGCAGATTTTCATCAATAGAAAAATCTCAAATCCCCAGTGAAAACCCCCAATCATTATCTATCAAGAAAGAAATTGGACTGAGCTGCTCTTAACTGGCTTACTTTGCCTGAATCATCTGGGTGGGAATGACCTTTGGTTTCCAACCAGGGATCAATTCACTGGGCATTTTAATTGGTTGTAAGAACAATAGCTTGCTGGTAAATCACCTTATGTCCCAATTTCAAATGGAATCAAATAGTTACTAATTGTTTTTAAATGGGATCAATGGAGCAAAATGTTCTGACTGGTGTCAAAGGGAAAGAAATGAAATATTTTTGCAGGGAAGAACTGCAGAAGCATATCACAATCCTGCAGTATAGATCCATGGCTAATGTAACTGCTACATGTATTTAGGCCTGCTGCAGGGGGAGAAAAAAAAAAAAAAAGCTGTGGTCAGGCTTTGTGAACTGGAGAAATGTTCACCAATACAACGGGGATAGGTCTGCACTGGAAGCCTTAAGAATTCTTACATTGTCTTTGGAGATCTTGTATATTTTGCTTGGAAAAACAAACAGGCAATGTGAAAAGCAAAATACACAGTTTTCCTAAGGATGTGTTCAGGGATAGGAGATAACGAGCAGAAGGGATAATCAGCAAAGTTAGGTCAAAAACTTTATATTTACAGTAACCGTACAACTAACAAGGCACAAAAGGAGGACATGAGAGAATTAACTCAACGATACTGAAATATTGTTTTGCTAGGGAATGAGGACATGCATTGCTATACCCATGAGAAAGCTAGCATGGCGCAGATATTAATTATTACACAGAACAAGAGTATGGTTAGATAGTACTGGATAAAATATTGCTACTAGGATTTCAGTTCACTCAGTAAGTCACCTTGTCCACTCTCTCGCTCACTCACACACAAAGTTTATTAACGGAAACATCTAGTTTACGTTAAACTTTACAGCAGCTGAGAATAAATATATAAAATCATTCTCAACCACCCTAGTGCTGTAGTTCTTTCTGAATAAATGCAACATCAGCAACTGCAGGCTACCTAGCACCCATATAAAGGCACCGTTGCAACACACTAAAATTAGGTTAACTGCCAGAAGAGGGCAGTCTTGAGAAACAGCAGCCTTTAGTCGTATCATTGGCTTCCCAGCATCTCCACAAAGTATTAGAACAAAGCCAATAGTATAGGCATTGAACTCCAGTGGGAACTGTATTGTTTCAATAAACCACAGAGATGAGTCGTGTCAGCATTTCTGATACTAAAGAAATGTATGCAACAACTAAAGAATTCATTAGAAAAATGAATACTTGACTATTGTGCAATAGCATTACCAGTGTTACGGTTCCATATGGCTACCATCTCATGAATTCTTAACGTTATTTATAGGACATATGCTACTGTATGCTTACATAATTTTCCTTTAGGATTCTCAAAAGAAAAAACAAAAGAACTCAGGCCATTAAAGCGCAATGTGAGAGGGAAACATCTTGTATGCTAATTGTCTGTTGGTACTTACAACAAGATTAAGGCTTGTGGTGTTGCCACAGATTGCTAGAAATTCCTTCCATAAGCTGACAAATGAATGTGTCTCTCTAGAAGAGGTGATAGCTGCAAAACACTTCCAAGAGCCCAGCCAGTGAAGCATAGATAGTTCAGGCATGTCAACACAGGGGTAGTGGGGAGAATGCTGGCCACTAGCAGCCAGAAGGAAAGGAAAAGAAAAGAAAAAAGACACTAAGAGGGAGAGATCAGAAAAAGAAAAGCAGAAGAGAGGGACATAGAAAGTTGTGTGCCGTGGGCTGGATTCTGCCCCCCTTACATTGAGAAGTACCTTACTCTGTGACTAGCCCCATAGATTTTTAATACGACTAGTCTCAAAGGAGGGGGACATCAAACCAGAACAGCTTTGTCTGAACCTGGCCCATATAGTTTTATAGTCGGGGCAAGGCTAGAGAAGACATAAGGAGAGGAAAATGCCCCATCAAAGCCTATGACTGGGACCTCCTTGAGCCATTTGCAGAACTCTCCTCTACTGTATCAAGGACCTTAACCCATACTGTTCCTAGGGGGGTTACGTGCAGTGTAACATCCATCCCTAGCAGCTGAACCCTGAAGCACTTTGTCTGGTAGAAGTCTGTTGTATCTGTAGAATGTTTACGAAGAACGTTGGCAGAATTTCTTGTATGCAGCCAGACACAAATATTGTGTTTCCCCCTTGGACTGAGAGGTAGCTAATTGTGTAAATTCCAGGAATCCGCCCTCAGCTAATGAATAAGTGACTCCTTGCACCTTGTTAAGCCAATAATCATGTGGCCAAAGGACAAAACACAGAAAGTAACAATGGGCATTACAATTGCCAGCCCCTCAAAGCTCCTCCACCTGCCCTTTAACAGAGGACTTCATCTTATTATGCAGTGTAGAAATGGAAATAAACTTTAAGCAAGTGTTCATGATGTGTATTGCACGAGGTTGACTTGTACAGAATACGAGTGTACTCTTCTCTGTTCAAAACACCCCACTTCTGAGGAGATGCCAGACATGAGAGTTCATCAGCTCTATGCAAAATGTTTGCAACGAAGCTGGGAACAAGACAAAATTTCACTGGGTTTCATGTTTGGTTACAAACTCAGGTCTCAGATCACTGAGTTTCACAAAGGATTTTGCTCTTTGTTTTGACTTAAAAAACCAAACCACCACAGAGAAAGCACAATACTGATGAAAATCCATTTGATTTTAGGCAGTTTCATTGGGAGCAGACCATTTGCTGGGAATCAGGCCCCTTTCTTCTGGGAATCGTCTGCAAGTCATACCCAACAGCTGGAATGTATTGGTTATTCATGACTTTCTGTCCAATACTTTGGATAAACAATTTTAAGTCAGTGGATCATTTGTGAACTGTTTGCTTCAGCTGCTTGCTACTTGTTGGCAGTGATGTATGACTGAACCTTTAAGTCACATGCTATTGTTTCGGCTTTCTGAGTGGATGGCAGAATTTCCACCTGTATATTTGCTACCAGTATAGTTTACACAAAGAAGAAGGATGGTCTTGTGGCACTTGGACTTGGGAGAGGGTTCAATTTCTGAGTCTGCCACAAACTTCCCTGTATGACCTTGGGCAAGACTCTCTGGGCCTAACTTCCCCATCTCCAACCCTTTGCCTGCCTTTTCCCTTTAGACTGTAAGCTCTTCCAGGCAGGGGCCATCTCTTACTAGGTGTATGCACAGTGCCTAGCAAAAAGGGGCCATAATCTAATTAGGGCAATAGACTGTGTTGTTACAATAATGCACCAGCCCTGCCTTCTCACGGTCTAGTTTTTGTGGCAGGAAAATTCCAGCCTGGAAACTGTACCTTTTACTTCAGTCTCCTACAAAGCCCAGACATTCTCAGTGCAATGAATATCTGAGTGCAGTTGATAAATATTTGACTCTTACAGCCAATAAAAAGCTAGTGTAAATAACAACAATGGTAGCAAGGCAGACTCAGTAAGTGACTGATAGACAAGTGATTATATGGACTCCTGTTTGAGTGTAAAAGTACCAAATATTAAAAAAAAAATAAAATAAAAAAAATTGATTCACTCTGATTTCACCTCCCTCCCTCTAATATGCTGCCAGTATTACATTTTCTGCTTCCTCCATGGTCAAATTGTCCTAGAATGCCTTATTACGGGAGGCTTTTAGAATCCAGTGCTGTACTGGTTACTGACCAAAAACAGATCTTACTAAGTTCTGCTACAGCATCTCCTAAGAAGTGACAGTCCCCAATTTTACCAGTATAGATCCGCAGGCCAGATCCTCAACTGATGTAAGTCCACCAACCCCATTGAAGTCAGTGATTTATACCCACTGAGGAGCTGGCCCTAAGGCTTCCCTTAAGGAAGCGTGCAGTTAAAAACCAAGACAAACTGACAGATTTATATCTGCAAGAAATATTATTCCTTGAAGGAGAAACAGAAAAGAAAGTGACTGGGGAAAAAAAGTGCGTGCACTTTAAGAGCAGACAGCCATTCCCTGGTTTCTCTATCCCTCCCTCTGCTTTGGGCCTCCTGGAATTACCTTGAAATAGTTTAAATGAAGTTGAGCTGTTCTGAGGCTGTCAAGTTTGTAGAACCTCCTCTGCAATCAATTTAGCCTCCTGGAATCATCTTTTCTGTGACCTGAAATCGCTGAGTCAGTGATTAACTGTCTGAGAGCTGCCTGCAGTGTTCTACTCATTCCAGCATTACTGAACTCCCTAAGAGACTCTTCTTTACTTGCTTCCTATAATTGCACGCACACCCCTCCCCCCCATCTTTCCCCCCCACATGCTGTCCCCCCCGTCTCTCTCTGTTCTTGGAAAGGACACTCATGTGTTATGGTATAGCTTGCTCATTCACAGGTCGTTCTAAACCATAACCTATAGTACACACAGCTATAGCTTTCTTTGCTTTCACTTCAGCTTTAACTGTAGTTGTTTCTAGTCATGCAGGGTACGCATTTCTGGAACTGCCTATCACACCTTTGAAAAAAAAAAAGTGTCAACTTCCTTGCATGTGGAGTTAGGCAGCCATTTTATCCTCAGAGTTACTGCAGACTGTTGCAGAAAGAGACACACTGTGCTATCTTGTTATTTCCCTTCAATTACAAGAACTCATTTTAGATTAACACGTTTTGTTCCTTGTGCGTGGAGACATAGATCAGGGTAATCTTCGAACCGTATTGCATAACTCAAATGTACTACCTTTCAAGGGACCTCACGGTACGTCTACACTGCAGCCAAGAGGCTAATGTCCAGTCTGGGTAGACGTACATGTGCCAGCTCTGAGCTAGTGCACTAAAAATAGCAGCGTGGCAGTGATGACATCTCAGGCTAGCTGCCCCAGTGCAATTCCACACAAAATTCAAAGTACATACTCCAGTTGCTGCCCATGCCACTATGGCCAAACTGCTACTTTTAGTGGGCTAGCTTGAGCCAAACTAGTGCATTCACCTCTCCCCAAGCCAGGAATTACACCTCCCAGCTGCTGTGTAGACATATCCCCTTGTTCCACACAAATGGGCTTTCCCTTCTCTCCCCTGATTGAAAGTTTTTTGTCTCTGAAATACATACATATGGAAGGGGATGTCATTTACATGTGAGGAAGGAATCTCACAGCTTTGTATCTTTCCTGAATGAATCTTTTATGACCACTCCGTAAAGGTCTGTGCCTTGCCTTGCGTCCTCATGTCAGCCTTAGCTGGCTGAAAGCTAGAACGCATAGCCCACTAAACACCCCCATTGACCTCTGAACTTTGGCTCAGGCCCTGTGGACTGATTGACAAGCCCTTTGAGGGGCAGGCCCCCGTTACACGTATATTCTCAAAGAAGCCGAGCGTTGGAACATGGTCCTGTCCAACTCTAACACTGGAATGCCATGCAACTGCCCTCCCCCCAATCATTATGCCCATGCTGTCTGTCTCCATGGATCTCCTCCTCTCTCAAGCCCTGTTCTCTCTTCTGATGCAAAGAACTCCAGTGACTTTGACAGCATTGCTCAGGTAAATGAGGGATGCAAGTTGTCTGCTTCTCTGCAGGAACCCTCTTGCAAGGCTGACTTGTTTTAGATGTATGTGTTCCATACAGCTGTCCATTTCCCAGCTCCTACCCACATCCCCTGAGTGCAGCAAGGAGCTGTTCTGATGCTTCAGCTGTAGAGGGCTGTCCAGATTACACAGGCCCCTTGAATGGGGTTTGTTCTGTTCTGGATTGCCCTGCACTCCACTAAGCAAGCCATTTTTTTCCAAAGGGGCTTCAGTGCAAGCTATGCATGTGTGCACACGAAAGTCCATGTGCAATCTTTTGCATGCTCAGTGTGTGGACACAGTCATTTGTGCTCTCTGGTGTGCAGGGGCAGTCAACTAGTGTATCAGTAAGTGCCTCATTTTGGGCATGTAAATTGTATTTGCCCCTGCAAAAGTGGCCAGCTGTCTAGAAGTTAACTCAGGAATCTGGGAGCAATAATTATAACGGGTGTGGGGATAGAGGCCTTTCTTCAACATATGTGGTATTCTGTTCACATTTCAAGTTTAGGAAAATGTACAGATAATATATAAAGCTATCTGCTGCATGGGATGGAAGGGAGTAAGTCTTCAGAGAAAACTGAACTGAGCCTCTACGAAGGGGAAACAGGGTCTCCCCAGCATTTCCACACTACCAACACTTCCCCCTCTGCAGAGCTGCATGAAGAGAGTGGACATGACTAGTGATGGGAGGAGGAGGAGGAGGAATGGAAGAGCAGCAGTAAATAGCATCCTCCCTTCCCCCACCTCAACAAAAAACAGATTCAGTACATAGAAAGAGCTCCCAGAGAGTTAATGCTGTCTAAGGGCAAATTCACCTCTCTGGGGCAACCCCCCAAGCATAACAGAAGGCAGGGAACTAGTGGCCCTGCTGCACGGCCATGGCTGATGGGTTGGGCAGGGCAGGTCATCCAAGACTTCCCCTTCATTGCTGCCTGGAGGTTAGAAGCATGCATCCCTGACCTCTGCTGCCCTCATAGGCCTTACCTCTCGCCCAACCCCATGATCTTGTGGGCCTCAGGGGAGAATAGCTTCACAATCTGCACAAATAGGATTATATTGCAGTGTGTATTACATAGCTGCACATGTAAATGAACTCCAGGTGGGTGTTGAGAATCTCCTAATATAGCTAACAATATCAGATTTATTTGATTTCTGCTGCTTTCTCTCCAAGGCTCTGTGATTTGCTGGCTGCACTCTTACACGTATATTTGGCTTCTGTCTGATGGCTGCTGCGTGACTCTTCCAGCCTTTTAAGATTAACCATTTCACAACAAGGTAAATGTATCCTTATGTGAGTGTAATCCACCAAATATTGCACCCATTGACTGCATATTGCACTAGAGAGTGTTTCATTTAATGTTGAAACTGACACCTTGAAGTCACTGTACATTCTGAGTTGTTTAACATGTATGGAACAATTATACCCAAAATGTTTTAAAGGAGATATTGCTTTTAGTGTGGTTGTTTGGTATTTCACTGGGATCCTAGTATTGTAGTAATATATAAAGGATCATTCTGTGCCATTTCTAATCACTTATAATTGTACAGCATCATTATTACATCCATGTAAGTGCTGCCGACCTATACTGAAAAGAAAACACTCAGCCTTTATGATGCATAATATGTTGTTGCCAAGATATGAAATAAGTTAAAAAAGCAATATACCCAGATGGCTATCAATGCACCATTATAAATAGGTCACTGGCCAGCACTGGTCCAAAAGCAGACTGCACACTTTCATCCACAATGATATAATAGTTTTAGCAAAACCAAAAGTAGTGGTTGTGATTTCCCCATGACACAAGCCCTTCCAACCCCAGGAGAACTCTACAAATGAAAGTGTTATTTTAATTGTTTTCCTCCCCCTCCGCCCCCAAAAAAAGAAAGGTGGGATTTTTTGGGTAAAATATGAGCTTTCCTGCTTCAATCTCTCTCCATTCCTGTATTCTCCTGCCTGCTATTCACTCCTTGTAGATCATTTGGAGCAATAGAAGTGAGACAAGCAAATAGCAAAATTGCAAGATGCAAATGCCCTTCATTTCTGGCTTCATGTCAAAAAATAGTAAGTTGACAATAACCCTGCCAGAATATGCAGCAAGGATGACTGCATATTTCTTCTTGCCAGCATGACAGTATTAGGGAGCTGGGTACAAGCATAGAGGAGAGAGGGCTCTTGACTCTGAAGCAGGCTACCTTATCTCAGATTCTAAAGACTTCTCTGGAGGTAGGATAAAGTATAAATACTTCCACTGCAGCCATCATAGCTCATTTTCCATGTGTGTGTGTGTGTATTTTAATATGAGCTTTCCTTAGTTGGGATTTTGTTGTTGTTTTTTTTTAAACAGGGTATTTTTAATCATGATATATGAAATGTGTCCCTTTTTTTAAAGAGCTGCTTGAGAATCAGATGCAAGAAAGGCAAAACATAACGCTGGAGATTAAGACTGAAAGGTACTTGGCAGTGTGGTGGGAATGGGAGGTTAGAGAATGGGTTTCCCCGATACTCATTATTGCCAAGTCCCAGGGATCAAAAACCCATGAGCTGGGCCATTCAAAAATCAGGAGGTTGCCTAAATAAAACAAAAACAAAAACTAAACAGGAGTTTAATATTTGTGGTGGTTTTGAGTTGCCTTCTGGCTAGACTCATTTCTTGTTCCAGGCTCTTGTCTGCTGCCATACGGGCTAGAAACTTACTGAAAAAAGGAAAATGGAGATTTTCAGATGATAAACTGTCTCAATGGAACAAATCACAAGGCTTGTAATACAATCACAGGAGTTGATAGGAATCCAACCTTGCCCCCCCCGGCCCCTGGACTTCATGCCTTATCCTGCAATGTGTTGATTAACTACCAGTGAGGTTAATGAGATTTACTGGCACTCAGCAGCTTGAAGGAGTTTCTCCAGAACCCAAGGAGGCTGGACCTTCTTGCAGGAACTGACCATACCAAAAACCCAGCTCAGCTGAACTGTGGATCAGGTGCACTTGTTACCAGCCCTGTTTGAACCAAGTTCATACCCAGATTTAAGTCACTCCCTGCGTAGTAGATCAGATTGGGGAGTACAGGATGTTCCTGCTTGGGAACAAGATGGAATGGCAGAGCCAAAGAGATCTCGGCATCTACCAGTCCTACCCACTGGACTTAGTGAATTTGATGTTGATGATTATGCTGGAGACTGACAGCATGTTTAGTTTCTACCTGAGAAGAGATAAATCAGAATGAAGTCAGAGCAATGGGTCTGATTCCATTGGAATGAAAGGGGGGAGGGGTTACCATTGATTTCAGTGGGATCAGACAGACCTAATATTTTAAAACTAGAGTTTCTTCCCAGGACAAATTATGCCTTTTTGGCTGGTTTACTCCCTGCACAGTCAGTTTCTTTGCAGGGTGAATTACATTCCCTCTGCATGGTTGTGTCAGTAAGTCTCCTGTCTGATCCTTCTCTTCCTCCTACAGTTTTCATTTTTCTCTCTTTTCAGAATAAAAATTTTCCTCCTTCTTTGTTCCCTTCCTGGAGAGCTGTTCCACTGCAGATGACCGACTCTTCTTTTCAAGAGAGCATCTTTCTTCCTTTCCCCTGTCTTCCTGCTTGTAGGTTTTGTGTTCTCTAGCTGCTTTTTTCCACCCCCTGATTCTCAAGTGCCTTTTAAAGTCTAATAGCTCAAATTAACCTGGCTAGGTTCAATAGGCGGAGGCAGTTCAAGTGTTCAATGTTTCATTGTTATGCAACCCATATTCCATCACCCTCTGCATCAAGTTACATTGCAGCACCTGGCCAATGCAGCGAAGCTGGATGGAAACCATTTTGAAAAGCTGTTGAGAAAGGAGTTCCTCTATCAATCAGATTAGATTCTGCTTCACACACCCTTTCCCAGCCTTAGCACTACTCTCAGCGTGAGACACCACATAAAGAAACGCTACCATGGCGGAAGGCTAAATGTATTTTCTAAAAGATGGCTAGTTACTTGGCCCACTTCATGTGGGAAATTGCACATGCACCGATGTACCTCCGCAGTTTGCAGGCACAAATGCCTACACTTCCACTTTAGTGGCACTTGTGAAAGCACAAATATTGGACTATAGACCTGTGTAGGTGTTTGCATTTGTGAAGTGTGTAAGACATCCACGCAATTTTGGGTGAGCACACAATGGGCATTTTAAAAAAACCACCACATTTTAACATGTGTTAATTGTAACATGATTATAGACAGGACACAAATGCTGAACCTTAAGGTCCACCGCACCCCCTTGCTTGGTGCAGGCCCACAGAGACACTGATCTGAAAATTCACATCCAAGAGTAGATTTAGTAGTTAGAACTAGTTATCCTGTGCTCTCTGTGCGTAAAAAAAGTTTTGACAGGAAGTTTTGACAGGAAATTTAGACAACCACATTTTTCTCCAAAACTTCCCACAATAATATGGTTTCCTCCCCCTCCCACCCACTCTACACTTAAGTTATCCAGGTAGGGAACAGAAAGAATACCACGACTTATGTAACTAACCAACACAGCAGGCATGGAAAATGACATATTACCATCAGTTTGCAATTCATACTGATTAAATACTTAAGTCATTGTTTCTGGTCCCTGATTGGATGATATACACAACCAACCACTCCAGTAAACAACTTTTTAAACTAGTACAGCAAATTCTATACATTGTGATATTTGCTGCTTGCATTTCATGCTATGTTAGCTAATTAGAGAAACAGGAACAATACCATATGACTTATATAACCTAACACTGCAGTCAGAATTTGACTTTTCACAAGTGACAACTCACAGTTGATCTGCTGTTTGCCACAACCACCTGTGCTCAATCTTCACCAGCACTTGTACCCCTGTAGCTGCCCCATTGATGAGAAACAGACATGAGTTTTCACAAGGTAGACAAGGCCCCGCTGTCTCAGCTTGGAGCTGCATTTGTCATGGCAAGTCATCATGGTTGCTTTGCCTTCCATGCAGATAAGCTAACCGTGAAGGAAGGATTTCCGAGGAGCCAGACATACATGGAGCTGTTAAGTAGCGTCTTCAAACAAACAGTAAGGCCGCTCATGGTTCATCTAAAAATAAGGCTAAACAAAAGTTCGCATTGGCTGCTGATGCTGTGTGGAGTCCCAGATTAGATCAACCCCCTGGAGAGGCTAAAGGCCACTGAAGTCAACAGAAAGACTTCAGTGAGCTTTGGTTGAGGCCCTAGGTGATTTCCTTTCTGCCTTAAGGAAATTCCTGTTTCTGGGCCCTCAAGATATAACTTGCTTATAACTTGCTTCCGGGAGCTCTCAGCCTGTTCACCCTACGAAGTGCATCAGCGACAGTTTGCAAATAGGAGAGTATCAAGGCTCCCTATGAAAAGCTTTTTTATGCGACAAATCCCCGTCCTAAACTCAGCTGACCAGTATTAATGTACAGTCTAGGCCTTGATTGATTATCTGCCTACCAAATACAGCCTAGTTGCCATACTGAATGCAGCAGTCAGAGCACATGTATGTTGCCAAAGATCACTCAAGTCATCTACCTTGAGAGACTAATTGTTGAGGGAGGTCAGTTTTCATTGCAATCCTTGGGGAAACTTGTGCATACATTTCCTATTTACTCTGAATCAGGGATTTCTCAGATTTCCCCATCTGTCAAGAACAGGGATGGGAAACTAGTTCCCAGTTAAAGAACCAATGCCCATTCACTCATTTCTGCAATCAACTTGAGCCAATCCTTCTCTCCCCCAGAATAAACCAGGCTATTTCATGGGTCTGAAACAGTTTCTCTCCTGTAGTGCAAACAAGAAAGTCCAAATGCCATGAGCAACAGTGCTCTACCACCACATTTCTGACCTGGAAGGAAGAGGAAGTGTCAAAAAGTTCACAGGGAGGCCTGTTCATGTGAGGTTTCAAGGAGTATGAAGAATTCAAACTCTTTTACAAACTTTTGGATACTTATGATGAGCCTGAGCTGAACCAGAGGTGGGACCCAGAGATTTCAAGGTCCCTTAAGTGGAGTGTGTGGATTTTGGTGGTTAGTTTAGTGCATTAGACAGAATGGGTGCATGTGGGGGAGGAACTAGCTGTGAAACTTGTCTCCGGATGTGCAGGTTTGGATCCCTCAGTTCAGGTTTGCTCAGGCTGGGCCCATCTCTTAGCTGAGCTGGATTCCACCTCTAACTGGAGGCTCTTATCTCTAGATAAGAGAACATGGAGAGGAATCCTTCCAGCAGCTAGCTGCACTTTGTGATAGACCGTCTACCTCATTACTGCGCAATGAAACTTTATCGTTCCCTCTGTTCTATTGATTTGTGTCTCTGAAGCATAAGGAAAAATATTGAAATGAATCAGTGTCAAAGCAGAATGAGGACAGCGGGCACTGATCTGCATCTGTTCAAGCGATTGTGGGCCAAATCCCAGAAACCAGTGCATAGCCTGAGAGCTCTGGTTCTCTGCAGGGGACCAACTGCAGCTCCTGGGTGCCAGCATCAGAGGCCCAGGGCTAGGGAGTATGAACAATGTACGACTTCCCTCTGTCCTGACCGACCACTGGCACAGCAGAAGCACAGATTCTGTTGGGCACAGGGATCTCAAGTGGGGGTGTGGGACAGGATTTGTGCTGGCTGTCATCTTGGCCGAACACACTGGTGGTTGAACTGGGGACCTCCAGAGCTAAAATGCATGAACTGATACAGCTTGAGCTAAAGCCCAGGGTACCCTACCTGAGGTTGTAACAGACTCATCCTCTGTAGAGCATAATCAGAGGGGGAGCTGTAACACTCCACAGTGGGTTATAGCCGTATATACTTTTTTTTATTTAAAAAAGATGAAGTAATTTTAGTTCATCACAGTGAAACATGGGCCAATTGTCACTGGCTATCCATAGTCACCTGCCTAAGAGCTGGCAAAATCTCAGTGCCCAAGACATGACGGGAAACAAAACAAAATAGAATTGGTTGTAAACAAAAAGCCCTCCCCTGACCCATGGCAACTCTTAATACATGAGAAGCAGGGAATTTGAGCTATTTACTGCTAACGGTAGAAAGTTCTATCTTGGATTGTCGAGCTAGGTGACAGCCCCACCCCCTCTGCCTGGGACCTGGGTTTGCAGAAACTAATTGGAATGCTTGATTTTGTATCTAGTCCTCAAGTGGGGAAACATTTATCCTTCAGCTTGCGTATCTGGAAACTGCACAACTAGTTAATATTTTATGCATGATGCAAAAGTTATACTAAGTTTTCTGGGAATAATTAGCAGATGCTGTTCCTCTAATGAACCGCAGTTTCAATTATGACAGGTTGCTCCAAAAAACAGTGACACGCAGGTGCCTGTAAGCAAAGTTCAAGTAACTCCTAAATTAACAAAGCACAGACTCTGAAGCTGCAGAACCACAGAGGTGAGTGGTTAAGGCTTTGTCTTGAAAGTCGTACCAGTCATCATAACACAGAGATAATATATTGTTATTTATTTTTCATTAATTGTATCCCCAGTGGTGACAACTAGGCCCAGACATTTCAGGCCAGACAGGATGTGTTCTTGGATTGCAGAGAATGTATGGGGTTTGTGCAGAGATTTGCTTTCCTATTACTGTCGCTAATTCAGAGAGCTGGTTGGGAAATGTTTTATGCTTCCACAAAAATTTATGAAAGTGAAATAAGATTTTATTGAAAGCCTTCAGGCTCTTGCTAGGAAAAACTAAAACAAAATTCTGGCCAAAAACTTCTCAATTTTCAGTTCTGAAAACTAAAATATTTTCAGTTTTTTGAGGAAAATTCCCATAATTATGACAAAAGGACATTTCAGAAATTTGCATTTTGACAAAAAGCAGTTTTTCATAAAAAACATTTTGAACAAAGTCAACCAGCTGTTATTTCATAATAATGAATCTCCTTCTCCTAGAGCAATTTACATCCTAAAGGATCCTGAAATATTTTAAGAGCCATACAATATATATTGCCACAACTTAGCTCTAACCCACTACCTGGGTTTAGGGCTGCTGCAGATGCAAACTACCCCCCTTCCCCAAAGTGGGCTTGCAATCAGCAGGAAGGCACAATGGAGCCAATTCCTCAGTGCACCTTGCACCTACTGCAGTCATTTGTACTTACTGTTTTAGTCATGTTTATTATGGCTGTGCCCAAAGCCCAGCCAGGAATGGGACCCTGCTATGCCAGGCACTGTGCAAACACAGAAGCAGACAGACCCTTCCCTGAAGTGCTTCTTACAAAGTGGGCGTGAAGCACTGCCCAACCTGCAGAAGGCACACACATATTTAACAATAAAAACGAGGAGTACTTGTGGCACTTTAGAGACTAACAAATTTATTTGGGCATTAAGAAAGGTGCCAGAAGGACTCCTTGTTTTTTTTTGCTGATACAGACTAACACAGCTATCACTCTGAAACATATTTAACAATGAGGGCAATTATCCACTGGGACAACTTACTGGGGATGTGATGGACTTGCCCTCACCTGAGCTCTTTAAATCAAGATTGGAGGTCTTTCTAAAAAAAAAAAAAAAAAAAAGGATCAGCTAGAAGATCAGGGCTCAATGCTGGAATTAGAGAATGTCTACATGTTGAGTGCTACAGCTGTAGGCATTACAGCAATGGAGGGGGTTTTACACCTAGGTTGGGGTAGTGATATATTTTATTAAAGGCATTCTTGGGGTGCCTGTTGCTGTATTATCTTGGCACAGGAAATGAATACTACATCCAATTTAAACTACAGTGAGAATTTTAGGTAGGCAACCTGTAATTATTATCCATGTGGGGATCTGGTCTGGATGTGTGTAATGAGGTTTTGTTTGCTATCCCTGAAGCATCCCCGGTAATCTCACCACTTCCCTCTGTGATTAAGGATTTTATTTCTAGACCTTAGGAGAGAAGGAACAGTTCCCATCAATGCTGTATCAATACTAAGATGGAAACAAGCCTAGTGGCTCTGTATTTACTGGCATACTTATCTTCCTGACCTTTGGAATCCAGGTTATCAAGGCAGCTAAGGAATTTCTCAGCAGCAAAGAGACAGGGATGAGAAGATGCAGTGGCTTTGGTGAGCAGTCGGTCTGAAGCCAAGTGCAATCTAGATACTCCTAACTGCAGTTCTACTCATGGGCTAAGGGCTGCATTACTAGAGATGCAAAGATTAAAAGGAAATGTACTGACCCAATTCTAAAACTGGAAGAGAACCTAACAGGATTTAACAGGATGGAGTTTTGTTGTTTACATCAGCTTTTACCAATCTTCCCCTCTGCTGACAGGAAACTACTGCATCCAGTGACTCATCTTTGGCTTTAATTTATTGGCCAGCAGTCAGTAGTAACTTCATTGGAAGCAGTGGATTTATAGCTTGTTACTATCAGCAGCTTTATGGTACCACCTAGAGACTCCTGCTGAGATTAGGGACTCCCAGTGCTAGGTGCTGTACATATACATAGTAAGAGACTGTCCTCTTGTAAAGGCCTCACATGTCTAAATGGACAAAAATAGACCAAGGGCTGGGGGAAAGGACATCACTATTTACATGTCAGAGAGAGAACAGAGGAAATAAGTGACTTGCCCAAGGTGACACAGAAAGTTTGGGAGAGCAAGCAATCAAATTCACATCTCTCGAGTCCTATCCTGAGACCTTAATGCCAAGAATCAACCTTCTTCCACTAGCTTTTTGCTGGGGTAAGTGAGATCATAATCCTCGTTCATTTCTCTGATCCATTTCTCTGACTGGATATCTGAAATGAGATCAGAGAAATGAACCAGCATTATGTTTTGTTTCCTTCTCCACCTCACAAGCCCCCTCTAACTGTAACCAGACTCAGTATGTTGTCTTTTAAAAGGTTGGCATTTTTGTCCTGGTACAATTACAGCATCAGTTTTATGCTGCTGACTGTTTGGGGCAGTCAACCCAACAGTGCCATTATTGAGAAAAAACACCAAATACCTGTATCACTAATGAATGCACCTATTTGCTAAAAACCAGACTTTTTTTTTTTTCAAATCTTGCTTTTTGGTAAACTTTAAGCCCAACATGCTCCTTTCTGAGCATGTAATCCCCTCCCTATTTTACTGAGGAATTCAGGGTGGAATTGCCTTAAAATAACGTTTAATCAGAGAGGTCTGTTTGTAGTAGTATTAAAACTACCCTGGCATTTGTACATTTAGTTGTCTAAAGTGCAATGAAAGCACTGATTGATCAGTCCTGCATTGACTAGAGATCAGTACAGAAGTCTGCAGCTGTCACAGGCCAGCCTCAGCAAATTATCTATTAGGTCAGAATAGACTTCTAGGGAAAAACTGCCAAAAAAAGGGGCAAAAAAAAAAAAAAAGGCACATGCAGCAGTATTTGGACTTTGAATCCCTAGAGTTAACACTGCATAAAATCATGCAAAGTCTGGGCTAAGGCTGAATAGGTATGTCAAATTTGCAGTCAGTGAGGACTGCATAGGCGTATGTTACCTAGTCACCCGATAGGGGGTATTTTCTATGGGATTTCAATATCCCAAGACGCCCACTTAGGCCTCGAAGAGATTTGCTGTTCTAGCTATAATAGTGTCCATGCAGCTTACACCAGCAAAAATGTGCTTTTGCTGGTGTAGTTTATACCAGGTCCCTGAGCAAACCAAACTATAATGGCAAAAGCACTTTTATGCTGGTATAAACTTCATGGACACTAGGGCTTTTTCCAGCATGGAAAGGTCATTAAAAAAAGTAAGTGACCACTAACCAACATTACTGTACCAGCACATTTCTGAAATGAGACCTGCCCTTAGATTTTCTTAACCAGGCTCAATTAAAAAAAAAAAATCCCCAGAAGCCAGGAAGCACCTAACTAGCTGTGAAGTTAGCAACTCCTAATAGCAGTTCTCAAATTGCTCTTCTGTTTAGCTCTGCTTCCAGAGTAATTAAACACAGGTGCAGGGCAGAACATCAGCTGCAACAATGTATGATACTTTGATTGCCTGAGACACTTGGCAACAAGAATGCCATAGATACTTGGTGTTATATAGTATTCTTTTCACACACAATTTTATTGTTTCCCCAGGATATGGTCATTTCTCTCTGGTTTCGTTGTGCATTGACTATCAAAATGCAAGGAAGTCCAAGATCGCACAGGACACTCTGTACTGTATGTGCACCGGGCACCAGGCACTTTCCATTACATACACATCAGTCATAACATGCTGCAGTGATTCCTTACAGTTGGTGCAGATCCTTAAACACAAAAAGGGATGAAAAAGAAATACGTCGGTTTTGAAAGCTGCATCATCACTGCCATGGCATGTCTTATTTTACCACAGCTTATTTGAACTAATGCTAAATAAAACCTTGTTGCTCTCCAGTGCAGGCTACCAATCAATCATTTGGGCTAGCATGGGACTTTAACCACAGGCCCAGGCAAGGGGCAGTGTGTAATCGGCACTACCTCAGGACATCCCCCTCAGAACTGATCAGCGGAGAGCCTGAGGGGGTGGGGAGGTTGCCTTCCTCTAAAGGATGGAAGATAAGTCACTTGCTAGTTTGAACTACACTAAATGATGGATTCTCTGTAACTTGAAGTCTTTAAATCAAGACTTGAGGACATCAGTAACTCAGCCAGAAGTTAGGGGCCTATTGCAGGAGGAGTGGGTGGGGAGGTTCTGTGGTCTGTGATGTGCAGGAGGTCAGACTAGATGATCACAATGGTCCCTTCTGGCCTTAAAGTCTATGAGTCTATTTCCCTATCCCAGCAGTAGGTTCCAGCAGTCCCTGTGCTGGCTCAGACGCATGTGTAAGTATTGTTGGAGTCCCCATGAAGAAGTGTTTTAGCTACAGGAGTTTTTCCTGTTTCCTTAACCCCTGTCTATATGGAAAAAATGTTGCCAGCTATCCAGGTATAACCATGCAATGTTGACACTTATTCCACAATAGGAAAGGTTTAAATCACTTCCCAAGAGGCATAAGCTAAACTGAAAAGAATCACTTTTAGATCAGGTTTCAGAGTAGCAGCCGTGTTAGTCTGTATTCGCAAAAAGAAAAGGAGTACTTGTGGCACCTTAGAGACTAACCAATTTATTTGAGCATAAGCTTTCGTGCGCTACAGCTCACTTCATCGGATGCATAAATATCAGATCAATAAATAAAGATCAGAATATCCCACGGGTGGTGAAGCCAGTAGAACAATATTGGTTTACATTCACACCTTAGATTATATTGATTTTTTCCCCACATCTAGAGAAGGCCTTAGTCAAACTGACATACTGCGGCTAGGAGTCTATATGGCCGTCTCATGTACTGGGTAAACTGGGATTGCCAGTGCCTCAGAGCAGCATTGCTATGAATCACGGAGCAGACATCAATTAAGCTTTTTTAGATTAAGAAAAAAAACTAACAAGGAGGAACCAGAGTGACGTCTCTACAGGAGATCACAGCATGTGTATCTCTACAAAAGAGGCTGTAGCAACTGGGGGAACAAAATGGCTGGGGGCGGTATCCGCAGGGAGAAGAATTTGGGAAGATTTACAAGCACGGTGCAAAGAAAATGATGGCAGCACAGTTACGTAGCTGCATTGATTACACTATTGAGGGTTAGGTCCACAAAAGGAACTTTTGTGACTCAGCATTGCAATGCCACGTGTTTAGGCACTCAGCTGCCAAAGGGAATCTGCAACCCTGAGTGAGGCAACCAGGCTCCCAATATAACACATAGGGAGAGTTAAGTGCTTAAGAATGGGATCCACAAAAGCCAGAGCACTGAACAGGGAAAGGCCTAAACTAGCCAATAGGAAAGCTGACGAGAAGGGTGGTGCTTAGCACCACCTCTCAAAGGGATGTGGTCACCTAAGTCTGAGCCAGAGGGAAGCACCTGTCTCCACTTGGGATTCACAGCCATCAACCCTCTCCTGGAGTTTGGTGCCTAAGCCTCTTCTCACAAACAACAAGATGCTGCTGTTGCACCCCTCCCTGATAAGCTATAGCAGTTAGACTACTCACCTAGGATGTGGGAGACCCGGGTTCAAACCCGCTCCCCCCCAAATGTAGCACAGGGATATGAACCCACATCTCATGAGAATGCCCTACTCACTGGGCTATGGCGTGTTCTCTCAATTGTGCCTGTTGAACCTTGTGTGACTATTTCACTATTCATTAGGAGAATGACTTTTTGCCCAGGGGTTAGAGCACTCACCTGGAACAGGGGACACCCAAATTCAAGTCCCTGGTCCACATCAGGCAGAGTGGAGATTTTTAGCTTGGGTGTCCCACTGTCTGGGGGAGTGCTCTAATCATTAGGCTAAAGAGTATAAGAGCGAGACCAACTCCCCTGGCTGCAGAGGCATTTTGTGAGGGGCCCAATCTGGTAGATGGCCTCTGAACACACCACCCTGATTGCGCCTTGCAGGTGAGCTGGAGGGGCTATGCCTAATTTATGGATCCAACTGGGGTTCAGGCACTTCAGCATCAGGAGGTACGTGGCTGTGCACATGCACAGGGGCATAAATTTAGGCACCCTGGATACTTTATTGGTGGAAGTTTAGCCACCTACAGGATTAGGCAGGAATTTTGAGGACCTACATTTTGGATTTAGACACCTAAAGTGGCAGATAGGTGCCTAAACCCCTTTGGGGATCCAGCTCTGTGTGTCTCTCTTCATCCTAGTGTCTCAGGATGATTCAGTCTTGTTACAACCTCAGCCAATCATTGTAAAGCAATGACAGACTTGGGCACCATTTACCATTGCCTGGAACCATGCATTATTTGTCTGACAATCGAGAGCCCTTTATAATATCTTTGGGCCTCATTACCAGCCTTCTGTTCAGAGTCAGGACATTTCAGAGACCTCTACAGGACAACGCTGCTAGAATGTCACACAGGCTGGAAGAACTCCAGTTGTCCCAGCACCAGCAGGCCATCTCTGCCTCTTGGTGAGGTAAAACCAGCCAGTAGGTGTTCTAAGTGAAAGTCAGGAGACTCAATTTCTCTGTGCGTGGACAAATGTTTCCTGCTGAAGATGACCTCGGGAATCCCTAGATTTAATACACTCCACCAGAAGTCTAAAATATTAAATTTTCACTAGGCAGCATGCTTCCTAAATAAGGAAACAAGGCAACCTGGTACCATACCCAAGTTATGGAACTGCAGTAACCTACATATCTACTTCAGATAATTGACTTTAAGTGGAGAGCTGAAAACTGGTAAGTATATTAACTTTATGTGACTCTGACATTTTTTTAAAAAAAAATTAGATTTTGGACTCTGTCGTAGGTATAAAAGACACAGGAAAAAAGATACCAATGTCAGAAGGCAAGCACATTAAAGCAGATGATTATGACACCTGTCTGGTTGAGTTTAGCCTGACAGAATTCAACAGTGAAAAAACTCAGCAGAGAGAAAGAGGCTGCACTTGAGAGCCAACAAGTTGCTGGGTGCTTCTCTGGAGCACATCTCAATTTTTTAATTAGGTTATAACTCAATTACAGACAGTGCTCTTTAATCTTCACAAGTTTTCTGCACTCTTAATTTGATCTCGTCAGAGCAGAACTTGCCTCCGATAACCAAGCCCACCAACGAGTTTAACTAGAATAATGGCTGACTAAAAGGGGTTAATAGCTATACCTTAAGCAGAAGTATATTAACAGGAGACGCTGTCTGTCAGTTAATGGGACTAGAACATATTTGTTTAGTTCATGAATGATTAATCTAACTGACTCAGCATTCCATGGATGCTAATTGCACTCATGGAGCCTTTGTTTGTTTGTTTTTGCAGGTGTTTAAAGGTGACAGGAGGAGGGCAACTCAATTAGTTGCTATAATCTAGTAAGAGCTACCTGTTGGATCTAACGGCAGATGATTTTCTTAATATGATGGGCCCATATTGCACACCTCTAACTCCCACTGAAGTCAATGGCAAAGTGGGTCAGACAAGGAATGCGAGCTCTTCAGTTAAATCACTGAATACTGAAAAGGTTCCTAAAGTTGCTGTATTAAAATATCTGGGAAGAAAAGCCTGTTTACATAAGGGTCAAATAGCCCCTGTGCAGAGTCAGAACCAAGCTTCTTCAAGTCTCACTTAAACCCCATTGAGACCTTAAGTGGGACAGAATTGGAGAAGAGGCCCTGGGGCAGCCTTTGACATGTGGGTGGATTTCACTCTAAGAGTGAAAGAGTGCTCCAAGCTCAGAGGCCTTTCAAAAGCTAAACAAGGGGGGGAAAATAGCTTCCTACCAAAAGTTTGTATTTGAAAATACAAGGCAGTGGGCTAAAAGAAAAAAAAACATTAAAAATGACTGAAACGAGAACTGCCTGAGAAATAGACACAATTCAGGGTGTATTTAAACTGCTACTCCATAGCGACCAAATCATTCTCCTCTGCACACACTTGTCAGCATTGTAATGCGCCATTATCCTTATACATAAGCATACAAATTTGCTATCCTGTAAATTTCAAAGCAAACAAGGAATTTGGAAACCCAGACTTTTTAAAATCTTTAAACTTAATACATGGAGGGATTTCTTAATAAAAATTCAGCATGGTACTTAAGCATGTGCCATTCAAGTCACATGCTTAAAGACAGGCCTATGCTTAAGCAGCTTGGGGAATTCAGTGCCTTGATGAGTAGCTGTATTAGAACCATGTATCAAAACAGAGGCAAACCAGGGTACTTAAAACTACCTTCTCCTGGGTGTTCCATTCCTCGGAATCAACGGGTCAAATCACACTGATTTACACCTGGATAAACCTGGCATAACTCCATTCACTTCAATTTACAAAGCAAGTTCACTGACTCCCATGGGGGTCCACTCATCACTAGGTGTACCTCCTCCTGGCTGCTCTGGGGATTAACGCCTTCCAGGTGGATGGCTCCCTTCTGCTGCTCACCCTCTCTCTCTTTGTTTTTACAACTCCAGGTGCTCCTCTTTTGTGACTTGGCTCTTCAGCCAGGTCACTATACATATTTCCCCCCCCTTCCAAGGTAGTCTTTCAAAGTCTTTCTCCACACTAGCAGTCTTCCCATTCCCTGCCTCTCAGATGCCATTTCCCCAGTGGTTAGCAGGGAAACCCAGGCCCACCCTCTACTCCAAATTCCAGATTAGGGACCCTCTAGTCAGCAGCCAAGGTCTGTTCCCTCCTGGACCTTACTGTCTTTTCCTGAGCCCTTTCCTTACCTTCCAGCACTCCTCCCCTCTCTGTAGTCACTAGCTGTTCAACTTCTTCCTCCAGGAAGTGACTGCAAACTACTTCTCAGCAGCCCCTTTCTGCTATCAGTTCCCTGGCTTTATAGAAGTCCTGCCTGTTCCTACACAGGTGAGCTCCCCCTAATTAGGGCTTTCCTCGCTCAGCCGGAATTCTCCCATCTTGTAGCCTAAGGGGATAATTGGCCCATCTGGCTTCCATTAACCCCGGTGGGGTGAGTTTGGGGTGAATACCCCATCACACTCTACTTCACTTAAGTAGTCACCAACTTGAATGATACTACAATTGGACCCTAAGAGGCCAATTTTCAATTACAGAAAGAAAAAAAAAAGAGAGGAGAAAATACATGTTTAGGGAGGGCACCTTTACCTGAGCAGAATAAACAGTTCCACACAGGACTATGTTAATGCACACGAGGTACCTTTTAGTTTGCGTCAGCAGGGTCTTCACAGGGCAGTTAAAGCACGTTAGAGCGTAATTCACATCCCTGTAGACCACACTGTGGCACCGTGTAGAGAAGCCCTGAGTGAGCAAACTATGGTCCTACACATTGTCTTGAGCACAGAAAGTACAACTCGTGTAACTGTCCTATCAAGAAGGTAAATGTTATTTTCATTGCTGCTGGCTGTAGAGAGCTTTCTTGGTTCACGGTACTGTGATTGCCCTTGACTCTATCAACCCCCTCTCTTCCTTGAACAATTCTTTCCAAATTTCTAATGATCTCGGTACATCTGTGTATGCCATCACTCTGCACACCTCTCAGGTGTTTGTGGATTTTTCCCAACACTGCTGCAGGGAAGCAGGAAATATTACCACCTCCATTTTGCACATGGGGGACCTGAGGCACAGAGAGACTAAAGAAAAAATTTCCAAGTGTGTAAGTGACTTATGCTCCATTTTAAAGGTGTCTTAGTGCTTTTCTACATGAACGTTTATCTTTCCATTAAAGTGCATTATTAAAGCACAAATTGTTAATGTGGGTTAGCAGGGTCCTCACGGACAGTTTAGTTTGCAGGCTAGTCCAGGGTAGAGTCACATCCCAGCCAGCCATGAGCTAAATGTTCATGTAGACAAGTCCTAAGACACTTAGGACCATGCAGCTTGGTCTACACTTAAAAATGAGGTCAAGTTAGCAATGTCACTCAAGGCTGTGAAACATTTTGCACCCTGTGTGATGTAGTTCTCTTCCATCAATGTAGGAAATGTCTACACTACTAGGCTGCAGTGCCATAGTTGTGCCGCAATAGCGGCTGTAGTGTAGACATACCCTAAGTCTCAGTGGAACTTAGGGTAAAATTTTCAAAAGCTTCTTAAGTGACATAGAAGCCAAAATGACTTGTCCAAAGGCCAAACAGGAAAATGATGGTAGAGCCAGGATCAGAACCCGGGTCTTGTGAACACCAGCTCTGGGGCCTTTTCCGCAGCCTTCCTCTTCTTGTGTTCTAGTAGTAGCAACGGAGGCCCGGGCATCAGTACACGGGAAGCAAACACGTGCAAGAGTTAGTCCCTGTCTACTGTAGCTAGGTTTTATTTTAGGCACCCTGGGCATTAGCCCCAGTCCTTTCAGTACTTCCTTGAACCGCTATCAATGGTGATTCCTTTGGCCCCCTTGTCATACAGAGGAGGGGGAATACGAGACCAGGGTGAACTTGCATATTGATTAAATCCTTTTCTGACAGCTGTGTAAAACATCACCAATATTATTCAGCCAAGCCACTCAAATATTACAAAACCAAACCTTGGAGCACAAGGTTAATTTGTGAGAGTACGTAATGCATTTAAGTTGGGAGATTCCCAAAGTCAAATTAAGATGAGAAAACTTGTAACTGGCTGCCTAGCGACCCAGCTTCATTTAATGAACTTGTTTTGGAGAACTGAAGTGTCTTAAGAGATGGAAAAGACCTGGTCATCTAGTACATGCCCTGGCCAAAGCAGGATTGTTCCTTACTGGACATTTACTAGATTTTGGCCCACTCTCGTTTTCATAGTCCCCGCTGATGGAGGTTCCACCACTTCCTATGGGAGAATATTCCAGAACACAGGAGATCTCACTGTCAAGAATTGCCACTTTCTGCCTTGTCCAGAAAGGAAGGGTATAGGTCTATATGATACACAGCTTTCTTTCTCCTAAGCAACATCCTGTGGGTTCCCAGGCTTCCTCTGGCTTTAGAATGGGACGTAGATTTGTACAAGTCACTAGCACTCCTAAGAATCATTTAATGGAGATGCCAACATCATTTCTGTCTCAGGATTAGGTTTATTTTGTTCATATTTGGGATGAATTTTAATGATCTGATGGGATCTCATTTTAATCTCAAAATTCCACCTGGTACCAAAATTGCCTGCTAAGAAATTGGATGCTGTTTGATAATGCTCCATAAATAATGTCACTTTGTAGAACTCCCGGTAATTCCATTCATCACTGTATCATACATAAAGCCTGAGTTGAATGAACCCCTCTGAAAGATGATGAGGAGAAGCAGCCTGCTTTATGGATTATTTTACAGTTACTGAAGCCATTCATGTTCCCCGCTTGCATCCAACAAACCTGAAAAATACAACTTGCACTGGGAGGCGTGGCTTCCATTTCTTGCCAACAGTCAGCGGGATAAATTCACTGTGTTAAGGGAGTCACCCAGGAATATTGGCTTTAATAATATATTACGGGATTATTATCTTTCCACTTTGGTGGTACAAACAACATACCCGGGAAGAGAGAAGAGCTCTTTAGAGGAGAAAGCAATGCAAATGGAGACAATGAATAGATGACGAGGCATCTGAGAATAGTCTCAAGCAAACAAGTGGACAGAACAAGGACAGCAAAGGTTGTTTTGTCATAATAGTGATGGACCCAAAAGGGCTGGTTTGCGGTAGGATGGGTTCAGAGTACACAGGAGATTTGGGACAGAGCCTGTGAGAGTATTTGTAGGACCTGGGGTAGTGAGTGAATGCATTGGTCATTGAGGGTATATGGGAGACTATGGTAGCTGGGAGGGGAGTTGTCTGGGTGCTTGCTAACAGACAGTGGCCACATTTGTTACCCAACTTAAATTTCCACTTAGGTCACTTGGGTAAAAAGGCTAATGCATTAACCCATTGCGCCGCCTCCCAACTTAGCCATCCAGAGCTCCTGTGGCTGTGTGTATGTCCATGCACTGAATTCTGAGATTAGCGTGTGGGGAAGCAATGAGAAACCAAGGACATACACCAACAACTTCAGCGGGAGAGCCACAGAGGTGAGGATCAGCTGGGCCCATGACACAGGTGGTGTTTACTGCCTTGCTGTATCATACAAAATGAAGTGGATCTCATCGCTGGAGGGGCATCTGGTATGAAACCTGGCTGAGGGCATGTATTGATGGGGGAAGGAAGATTGGAAGGTGCCTAACTCCCAGCTGAAATCAATGGGGGTTAAGGGCCAAACATGTTCAGGCACTTTTGTAAATTCCACTAGGTGGCTATCTGCATCTTTAGGTGCTTAAATGCCTTTAAAAATCTGTGTGCCCTGGCTGCAGAAATACAATTTCCCTTCTGCAGGAGCAAATTTACTTAGAGGCCCTCCTGTTTCCAGCAAGAGGCAGTATTGTCTAGTGGATAGTACACTGGCCTAGCAGTCATGAGAGGTGGGTTCAATTCCCAGTGAGCAAATCATTTCACCACTCTGTGCCTCAGTTTCCCCATCTGTTAAATGGGAATAGTGATAGGGGCCTCCTTTGTAAAACACTTTCAGATCTATAGATGAAAATTGCTATGTAAGATGTGGGTATCATCATCAATGGAAGTTTTAACCTGAGTAAGGAGAGGAAATATTAAATAGGACCCTATCCCTGCAATGAATTGAAATTGTGTGGAGCAGGACTGAAGTCTGGCCATAAGTAACATGGTAGAACCTGCCCCTTGGCAGTTCATGTTCTTAGCATGTTATGGTCAGGCTATGATCACAGGATGTTTTTGCTTCTTCCAAAGTGGAGGATAACCTAGCCAGGTAACAAATTCAGAGCCGGAATCAGTCTCCTCAGCAGCCCAGCAAAGGGGCATTGCAGTGTGTATTGTATTAATTCATGAAATGTAGTTTTTAAATTGGTTTTACAGTTCATTGGGAATGTGAGCCTGCTGCCTCAGTTGCAGCTGCTGCTGGAACAGACCAGAAGAAATACCATTGTCTCACTTGCTGACCTCCTGTTAGTAATGCGTGAGTGAGACAGGGACAGGAATCAAGACAAAAAGACCCACATCAGAGTTAAGCCAATAAAAATTATATCGAGAGAGACAATACAATGATAGGAAAATATGCAAGGTTCATGTTCCATTTTAGAACATGCCTTGGGTCCTGTTGAAGTCAGTGGAAAAGATCCCATTGACATCTTTGTTCTAGGATCAGTCCCATGGGATGAAATTCACCTTTGTGCATCAAGCCAGCACAAGTGGTACTTAAGTGGTGCCTGGGGTTTAAGTGGGACTTAATTGGTGCTGAGACCTTGTGCTGGCTCTCTGCACAGGGGGTGACTGTCACCCATAGCACTGTAAACTCACCAAGGGCTTGATCCTGAGCCTACTAAGTCAGTGAAAGACTCCCATTAACACCAGTAGGCTTAGCATCAGGCCCTAACTAACTAATAGTCAGTACAAAGAAAAGGCCCAATTGGAGCACAATACATGATACACGACTCACATATAAAAACGCTGGCGCTCTTGTCTGCTGATAGGGCTTGCACTTCCCTTTCTGGCATACAGAGCCTTTGCTGTGTACTGTATTGTTAAGTTTTAATACAAATTCGGCAACTTATTCAGAATGCTGCTGCAAAGATCATTTCCCCAGCCCGCCACTTGGAACATGTCACCCTCTTTGAATCCCTCCACTAGCTTTCCTTTCTCCATCAAATCCAGCGTAAGCTACTTGTCCTCACTTTCCAGGCCCTTCAGAACTATCCTGTGACTCATTCGCTATTTAAATATTGACTCCCGTCTCCAATCAGCCCAGGATGCCAGCTTCCATAGCCCACTCTCTACATTTTCAAACAAGCACCTTCCTGCTTTCTCCCATGCTGCCCCATAAACACCGGCAAATCTACCTCATTATCCTCCTTAAAACACTCCTTTGCCATGATGCCTACAAAAAAATTGACAGGGGTTAGGCTGTTGATATGCTGAGATCACTGGCTATCAGGCTGACCAATGTTCTCTCATTATTTCCTTGTGCTCCCCCATCTCTGTCTGTCTGTATCTGTCTGTCATCTCCTATTTTATGTTTCGATGGTCAGGTCGCTGGGGCAGGGGCCATCTTTTTGTTCTGTGGTCCTGTCCATGTCTGGGGCTTCTAGGCGCTATGGTAATACAAATTAATCATAATCATAAACAACAGAAACCAATTTGAGTTGCTTGTATGTGTCATCGAGACTTTTCTCGCCCATTAAGTGAAACTGAAATTACATGAAAACAGGGTTATAGTCAGAAAGGGACTGCAAAAACAGCCGTTCATCCTCAACAGATCTGTATGTTCCAAGTCTGATCCGCTGCCTTTATTGACAAAAGGCATTTTTTTACTACATTTTACTCCTTTTAGCACAGCAGAGCCAGTGCCGTGATGGGAGTAGGAGGTTAGATTCTATCCCAGCTAAAGTCTTAACTAAGTTCTGATGATGGAGTCTCTCTCACCTGTGATAGTTTACAATCTTGAGAGACATCCCCACTTGACTTTCAGAGCCCAGGGTAGGTTTGCAGAGTGGCCAGTCAGAAAAACCTTCAGTTTCTCTACCTGGAAAGTGATTTAGAGATTCTTAAGCGCTCGTCTACATATACGGACACTACAATGGCACAGCAAAGGTGCTGCAGTGCCAAGTTGAGTCACTTACTTACTACAGTGACGGAAGGGTTATTCCATCACTGTAGTTAATCCACTCCCTCAAGAAGCTGTAGCTAGATCGCCGGAAGAATTCTGTTGACCTAGTGGTGTCTATGCTGGGGCTTAGGTCAGCTTAACAGTGTCTCTCAGGGGTGTGATTCTCAAGGGTTGATTTAAGTTTTAATCAGGCCTCAGAGGCCATAACAAAGGCATTTATGCCAGGTCACTTTTCAGAGTGTAATCACACTTTAAGAGACATATCTCTAAAGTACTTGCATATAGAGAGTCCATTCCTGAGAGCTGCAAACCACAGCCACTCCCTTTGAAGCCAATCAGAATATGGTCTCAAGCAATCATTCTCTGTCTGTTATTATAATGCTGCTTGGAATGGGCACAAGACCATTCGGAGCTCAAGTCTGTGTATCTGTCATCTTAGGTCAGGCATTTTAATTTACACTGCAGTAAAATAATTGGCATTCAACCTTTGTGATCTTGAGCCACGACAGAGAAACACTGCCAAAGGTTTTATTGTGTTTCTTTGCCTGTGTGTGTGTGTGTGTGTGCGTGCGTAAGAAGAACTTTGGGAGAATAAAAGCCCGAATCCGGGATGAAAGATTTTAATCATTGCTTGCCTGCGAATGCGTCCGTAGCATGACTCTGCACGAATAGGCACCTGTCTGTCTAGGTGAGCCTTGCAGCACAGGGCCAATACAAATTATTTATACCGAAGCTTTCACAGGGTTTCTCTTGCTCTATTACTAGTAGAAAATCCATTTGTAAGACAAAGGTGTTCTTGCCTCATCTGCCTTTCTCAAACACCTTTCAATAGCCACTTTAGAGATGAGTTGAAAATCTGTCAGGAAATCTTTCTCCCCGGATAGGAACCCTAGTGTTGGCAGCTGGTACAGCAGCACTTTGAAGGCCCTATGTCCTTTCCTACCATTCCTCCCTGCCCTCCCCCCACCTTGCCTTTTCTTTTTATAGTGTTCCTTGTTGATGCAGACACAGCCCAAGCTCCAAGAATGAATAAAGCGGGGTGGGGGTGGGGGTGGGAATTCCCCTGCAATGCAGATCTGAGCTCTGAAGCAGAAATTTCAGAACATGAAGGACAATATGGACACTCGGAAAAGGAGGTCTGAGCTCTGGAAGAAAGATCAGCTGTTTCTGCTTTCATTTTTCCTACTCCAATTCCCTCTCAGGTTTCTGGCTGTCTTTGATGCCTCCTCTTTATTCCGGCACAGCAATACAGCTGAACACTCACTGAGCTACGTGAATAGGCCCTGGTGCATCAGCCATCCCCCTAGGGGGGAGGAGGGGAGCAAATTCTGGAGGAGATGTGGAAGGGGAACAAATAACTTGGGGATGAGTCTGTGGATTAGAAGCAGCTCCCCCACTGTGTGGTCCCCTCTTCCAGTATCCTCCAATCTCATCCCAAGAGAACAGCGCTTGGGTGGCTTCAGAGGGTGATCGGGAACAAGCGCTGTCTGTGCTATGTGGATGGGGTAACTCCCAATCTGCCTGCATTGCCTGGAAGGAGGAGTGCTGGTGCGGGGCACATATTGTGCTGGCATGAGCGGAATTGCTGAGCCTGCTGTGCTAAATGAAAATTCCAGTGGAAAACCCCCAAGTACCTCATCAAACATTTCAAAGGGAGTTTTTTCCCCACAAAATTGTCTGGGGGAAAGATGTGGGTTTTCTGACCGTCTTTAGTAATACAGGGCTTGATTCTTCACTGCCTGGTGCCTTGTGTCATTATTTACACCTCCACAAAGTGGGCATAAAATGCTACCAGATCAAGACTTCTCCTGCTTCCAAAAAACAAACCAAAACCTAACACCTCTAGATCTGGCTTTGCTTAATAGAATGTTTTAAAAACTTGGGTGCTCTCAGGCATGGAAGTTTAAAGAAAAGCACTCCTTTAAAAGATAGAGTGGAAGATAAAGGCCAGAGAGCAAAGCTGTGGCAATATATGCTTGATATCATACAGAGAGATGGGGAAACAACAGATGAGAGTGCACCATGGTGAAGAATATTGTGAAATATTTGAGAAAACTAGGCCAATAACGTGCTGGCAAGTCCTCAAGGACAAGAGACAGATGATCGACTACGATGTTTGTAATAGAATGGGGGGTAGGGGGATTAACAGATGGGTGGACGGCAGACACAGCACAAGTACTAGTGATAAAGATGCAGTGGAAAGCTTATAACTTAGACAAAGAACTTTCATCACTTACTCTCCCCCCTTCCCATCCTCCTGTTCAGGAATTCTGAGGTTGTCTCTGGCATTTGGGCATCCAGAGATAGTGATGTAATTCAGGTTTGCTATTCCCTCCTTGCCTGGTGCTCTCTTGCACACCGTCTGTACCCTGTCTGTGGCAGCCTCATTCATACTGTATTTGTTAAAGCCACAGAGCTCGTGGATCATTCTGTGACTCACAGATCAATCACTTGGATGCAGGGGCTGCAAGTTATATGGACCTGTGGTGCCCATGCTCCAGCAATATTCAGGACCCAGGGGCCTGGTTCCACCAATGTTCGGCGCTGGGTCTCTCCCACGGCTCCGCCTGCCACCCCCACACGCCGCCCCCGGAGCATCCCTGCCTGCGGCCTGGGCGGCTGCCCTGTCGCTCCGCACTGCGCTCCCTTGCCGGCCGGTGCCGCTGCTGACTACAACAGAGAGACCAGCGCCGGCGGCAGGCTGAGGCAGCTGCTGCTGCACCTGCGGAGGTGCACATGTGATGGCAGCCCCTCTCCCCCCCCCAACCAACTTCCTGGAGTCTGGACCCGAGTAGCTGGAGCTTGGGTGAGTGTCAGACTTGTGACATCCTGCCCCGCCGCGCCCACAGTCACCACTCCTGCCTCATGCTTGGCAAGGAGCAGCCCCGCCCCCAGGGAGGCTACAGTGAGGGGCAGCAGCAGGGGAGGAGGTGCACACATGATGGCAGCCCCCCCCTTCCCCCGGGCCCCCAACAGAAGGGAGGTGAGGGGGCTTCCTGGACCTGAGTAGCTGGGGCTTGGGTGAGTGTCATGACGCCCCTCCTGCCTGCAGTCACCACTCCTGGCCCAGGCTGGGCAAGGGGCAGCCCCATCCCCCACTGAACGATGACAAAAAGTGTTTGCTGCCTCCTGAAGAACATCGCAAAAGAAGGGGCTGCATTCTGTTTTAATTTTAGAAAGTATTTGCTTTTGAGCCAAGAGTGCTTGGTTGTTTCCATATTCAAAAGAGTATTAAAAAAGTTGACACTCTTAGTTAAATACATTTTTCTTACAATAGAGAAAAACTGTTAAATGCTTACTGTTTCCAGTCCATTTTTACATTTTTTTTTAAAAAAATATTGGCTTACAAGGCAGGTGTGTATGTGGGGGTGGGACTTGGACCCGTTCTGGGCACCACCAAAAATTATACAACCCAGCTGCCCCTGTTTGGATGGCACTGTGTGAACAAAGAGGGTAAGGAGGCAGGGGGGCGAGGAAAAGGGAAGTGAAGCAGAGGTAGCATTTTAGACAGGAAGGACAGGACTTTCCAAGGTGTTTGTCATGCAACCTGTGCTCTGTGGACAGCTGGCTGAGTCCATGGTGCTAGATGCCCTCCTTGTCTCCAGCTGCTTCTACAGGTGGCAATGAAGAGCCATGGGGGTTGTAAAATATACAGGCACCAGGAGACAGCCTCACTATTTATTCTAGGGGCTACATTAAAAATAAAAAGAAAGAGGAAACAGGAGTCTGCCTAAAGAAGTGGAGCCACCAGTAGGAACAGACACCACTGATGAGAAAGGAATGGGGCAACTGGACAGAAGGTCCAGGGGCGCAAGGGCAAAAGACCACTGGGTGATGGAACCCAGTGGTAGCAGTGAATGATGTTTTCCAGGCATCAGGGCAGGATGGGCCTGGGGAGAGGGGATCAGCCAATGTTGGAGAGGGACACAAAATGAAGAGCAAAAGCAGTGTGACTGGCTTTTCCCAGAGAGGACAAGGCAGCTTAATGCACAAACACTCTCATACTCTTACATTTCCATGTCTGCAGCTGCATGGGATACAGAGGCCCATTGGTAGGCCATTACTCTGTGTCAGCAGCTCTTGCCAGGCCTGACATACTCATTACACCTAACACAGGGTTGTCATGATATATCCCCAAAAGGTGGCATGTAATAAGTCACCAGAGAACTAATAACTCACTGGCCATTAATAGGCTTGTGTGACGTATGCATGGGGTGTGTACAAAGAGTTGTGGATATGTGCTAGAATTATGTTCTTAAAATGTGTTGGGCAAGCAATGCACAAGCCCACTCTACCCTAGACAAAGGAATGTCTATTTGTTAGTCTGACCCACCTGATCGTCAGGCAGAGACAGTGAAGGTACATCTACATAAAAGGTCAACAAAGCCATCAACCTGGTGAATGGGGGAGATAGCCTTTTGTGGGGATCTGAACTTCCAATAAGTAATTGATCAACTGATTGTATTCAATATTACAGTATTATAAAAATATATCAGAAAAGGTCTTTTATGAAAGCTAATGACACACGGGCGATTCATATCATTATAAAATGTCTGTATTAACACTATATGTGGAATTGTGAATACTCACTGCTTTAAAGTCTGTGACCAAACAAAGGAAGAAACAGGTTTTCTCCAAGACAGGAGGGAAGGCAGCTATTTACCTGTCTCCAATGAAATTAAGCAAGGTATGACCAAAACAATCACCATTTACATATGAATCAGCAAGGGAACGGGAAGAACAGTATGAGGTCATCCTGAGTCTCCGGACATAATAGTGAGTATGGGAAGATATAAGGAGAGAGAAGTCATATTGGCACCCATCACTAGACAGACACTATGAGCCAGAGCTCTTGTAAACTGATAAAGATGAGTCCTTCCACCAAGGGGCATGAAGTCTCTAGGAACTGAATATAGGTGAGAAACCTGCCTAGGAAAAGATCTTTTGTCTTTAAAGACAAGGGAAACCAGCATCTTGTACTTCTGTGGAAGGTCCTGACTGAAAGAAAGTCAGCCATGGCAGGAAAGAGATTTCTTACAAATCTTTTTATCTTGAACTAAGCCTATAGCTTGTTAAGTCTTAACCCCTAGAAAGTGTATTTTACTTTTATTTGTTTGTAATCAATTAATCTTTATCCTTTGTACTTGGATTCGCTTAAAACCTCTCTTAATAAACTTGTTTTGCTTTTAATCAAAACCAACCCTGTGCTGTATTTGAATTGAAATGATTATTAACTCCCATTAAAGCAAGAAGCTGTGCTTTTGTCTCTTTAAAGGAGCAACAAACCTTATTAAAACAACAAGGAGTCCGGTGGCACCTTAAAGACTAACAGATTTATTTGGGCATAAGCTTTTGTGGGCTTTTTGTTGTTTTTGTGGATACAGACTAACACAGCTACCCCCTGATACAGATAATTAATAAGTTTTCAAGTATGTTCCAGTAGAGGGCTGGATACTTCAGGGCAGATGGTTTGGGGGAAATTTGGGACTGGGGGTGTGTTGGGGATCACCAGCCTTGGTTACTACTTGTTGGGTGAGACCAGGGTGGGGCTGTTGTGTTGTAGGCAGGCTGTTAGAGTCAGAGTGCTGAACCAGGACTCTACAGCATGGACGCTCAGGGACATGCATGCTTGTCTGCTGGCTGTTGGTGTCTCGGCTGTGAGCCACAGCAGCAGAGCATTTAAGGTACCCAAGGTTACAGGACAGGCAGTGACAACTGCTCACTCAATTGCACCCCAGAACGTGACACTGCCATAGGGATGTTCCATGACTGTGAATGGGAAGGAACGCGGTCTGCATGATAACAAATGGGTGGAGTGGAGATCCACACTTTCTATCAAGACATGGTTCACATGATGAAAAAGTCTGGGAACCTCTGTTTTGTGGAACACAAGGGAGACAATAAAGAGGTGGGCAAAAAAACAATACATATTTTAAGACATGCTACTTATGACAGCTGTAATAAACATATCAAAAGTTCCTATAAAGACTGGAGATTTCATTAATAAGTCCACAGTTCTTGGACACACATGGAATTATGCCACATCTCATTCTTTCAAGTGTCAAAACCTTCTAAACCTCAGCTACCTTAGAAAGTTGTTTATAACGGACCTGAGACTTTACATCTTCATAAGGATACTATTTAGGGTATTTTCATCTGGAAATATTTGACTGATATTCTTTATGATGATCATTCCTTGATTAAAAAAATATTTTCTCCATGGCAGGCACTTTGCCTCACTGCATACAGTAAATCAGTTTGTCATTGTACTGTAATAAAACAGCAGATGAAATTAAACACAGTCAACTCAACCCCCTGGTGTCTTTTGCATCATCAGTACAGTCACAGCTGGACATAGAGTGCTTGGTGGCATCACAGTGAAGCATTCTGTGCTATTGAGAGAATGAAGCTTGGCTGAATATGATGAAGAATTGGGACTCTTATTTTGGATTATTAGGGCTCCTTCAAACAAGCCAAACTTAGAAACCAAGCATAGTAGAAGAAAACTTTTCTATAAGCAGAGGGAAGCTTCACTGTAATTGAACTCCATCCCCACTGCAGAGGAGTGTACTAGAAACTATGCCCCACATAATCCTTTAACTCACCCATATGGGGTGCATCCAGCTTCGCAGGGGCCTTCTCACTGGGGTGAATTTCACACACTAAGAGAAATGCACCAGAACAACTCAGGACTTTCACGCCCTTTCACTTGAAGCAGAATTTCACTATAGTTGAATTCCAGTGTAATGGGCCAAATTCAGACTTACTGTAAATGTGTCCAAGTCCCTGGGAATAATGCACACACAAAGCGCATATACAGTCACCCAGTGAAACTCCCTGTGTGATGATTGGTTTCAGAGTGGTAGCCGTGTTAGTCTGTATCAGTAAAATGATGATTGTGTAGCCCCAGTACAGCCTGGAATGAACTGTAGGGAACTGATTGGCTTGTACATCATTTGAGGAGGGACAAGGACTCACCAGTTCAGCAAACAGAGGGCACTGTGCTACCCAGAACCACCAGGAAAGCAGAATGACATCTTGGGGTCAGTAGGCTTGAGGAGCAAACCAGTGTGTGAGCAGCAGGCTGGAGGCAGAAGCCTGTGAACTAGCTGTGGAGGGAAGACCAAGGGGAGCTGCACAAAAGCTAGTTATTTGTAGCACCCGCTATGGTGGGACAACAGAAGAACAATGGACAGGGGCCTGCAGTGAGACCTGGGGACAGGATAATAATTGCACATCAGGACAAGGGTGGGCTAGAAAGAACACCCCAAATACTAGGCCTGAGAAGGGCCACATGGCAAGGTTACCCTGTACCTCTCTATTGGACAGCTCCCTGGGGGCAGAGCAAAGAACTACTGTGTATTTCTTCTATTGTATCCCACTGAGCCATTGTAATGCTATGCTGTAAGGTGTTAATGGCTATGATCAAGCAGGTCTTTGATCTACAAGTTTCAGAGTAGCAGCCATGTTAATCCATATCTGCAAAAAAGAAAAAAGGAGGACTTGTGGCACCTTTGAGACTAACCAATTTGAGCATAAGCTTTGGTGAGCTACATACAGCTCACTTCATTGGATGGACCCGATGAAGTGAGCTGTAGCTCACGAAAGCTTATGCTCAAATAAATTGGTTAGTCTCAAAGGTGCCACAAGTCCTCCTTTTCTTTCTGATCTACAAGCTATCACAGACCTCATTAAAGCTGATGGGCATGCTAGCCACCTCTCATTCAGAACAAGTGGAAAAAGCAATTAAGCTCCTTTATGTCGTATGCTAGCTGGGGACAATGGAAACCACCACCCAAGACACTACGTTGCATGCTAGGCTGATTAGCAGTTCAGACACATGGGCTGGGGGGCTACAGCCTGTAGTCCCTGGCATTGCCTCTGAGCTTGTGGTATGCTGAGCACACCACCGAATTTCTGAAAGTGATGGGTGTATGACAGTGATACCCGGAAGCAGGGTCAGTCACTATATAGAGCATATAGAGAGAGATGAGCTTGACAACCCATCTGTATGGACTTGAGCCTTTCCAGAATTGGCAAGGTCACTGCCTGCACATTTCCCCTTATTATAAGATCAATCATCAGCCATTGGCCATTCAGAACTGATACTCTTCTCTCTTTTATCCTGGTGCCTTCTGAATCACTGCCTTCTTTTGGCTCAAGTTTACTGGGAGCTGAAGTGTACCACAACCGTTTCTTGTGTGTGGTTAAACTCTATAGTAATCGTCCTGAACATTAAATCCCACTACTGGGAGAGCAGAGAAGTTTCCATTCCCTTTGCGCCTCCTTCATGTCAGTGCAATGCCACAGACTTCAAAGGAGTTGTGCTTGGTTAAATTGATCTAACTGGCTGCAGAATCAGGCTGTGTGTGTTTGAGGTGAGGGTGTATTATAGTGGGAGAGCTCAACTAGGCATCAGATAATAGGAGCAACAAACAAGTTATCACGAAGGCCAACCACAACGATCTGTCAGATATTTTTATAGGCCCAGATCTCATGCAGGTTTAATTCCTTTGGCCCCTCCAGATTCATAACTGGAAGAGTAAACTCAGCCTCAAACTGTAGAGAATTGTTTCACCCTTAAAAAAAAGAATGAATACTGAAGTATTCTACAGCAATGGTCCAAACCACCACAGCACACAGCAATGTTACTGAGGGTTTGGATCATTACTGTGGAATACTTCAGTAGATTTTGGTAAGAAAAGGTCTATTGTTTCAAGCGTGGTGACTAGTAAAGTCCCACAAGGTTATGCTAAAGACATTTCTCCATTTCACTGTGATATTCTCCAAAGCCCTGCCTTTCAACCAGCCATTGTTTCTCATCATGTAATAGCCTTCGCGGAAGTAAAATTTCCTGACCTGCAAAACAGACATGTAGGTTGTGCTGTGGGTATTTAAATATCAGACTGACTCATGGGCCATCAATCTTTCACCCTTCGCTTTCTCAAATTTCAGCCCTGCCTCTCTGATCTTAAGTCTACTTAACCATTTTTAATAGTGCTAAATGGACTCTGTGCTACTGCCCTTACCTGCTCCCTATATCTTCTGGGTCATACATGCTTAGTTTACTGACAGAAACAAGTTTTTACTGTCACAATGTACAGTCAAGGCACCTGCAGGATAGCAGGCTGTGTGCTCCATTTGGCCTCATATGTGGTCAAGAAATTGTCACCCAAACTCTGATTCCAGTATATTTTTCTCATATGCTCTTTACTGTGTGTTCAATAAAAAAAATACCAAAAGAAAAAAATGACAGTAAAAAAATAAAAGGGTTACATATTTACCTTCTCTGTGTAATATAGAGCTGCATTTAAAAAAGGGTCTGATTCACCCCTCACTTACACCTCTACAGATCAGAAATAATTCTACTGGCAACACTGGGAAACCAGTGTGAGAAGAGAATCAGCCTGAGTGTGCAAAATGCAGGAAATTGTGCATCTAATTTGCACATGCAATTGCCATGATTATGGCACAAATCCAATCATTACACATACAGTTGACCAGCAATGCCGATTTGCTCATGCAGCTACCTAACTTTCATGCACAGGCATGGTAATTACAAATTCAAATTAGGCACACGACTGGGCACTGAAAGTTTGACAATCTTGTCTTCACAATTATTCAAAACTGAATCGTGCAGTGTAACCAGGTGCAGACTCACCAGCGGCGCCTCCTGCTGGTCATCTCGGGGAATTAGCGTCCAGCCTCCAGAGCACCTCCTTCAGGCCGGTGTCTCGCCTCCCCTGGCCCCCATGTCCCTCCCGGACCCCAGTGCCCTTTTCTTGGTGCTGCACCCTGGCAGTACCCCCAAAGTTCTGGGTTTCCCCCTCCCAGGGGAACCCCCACCCACTATCCCCACCTCAATCTTAGGCGACTGCCAGTCACCAGCTAGCCCCCGCTCCCTGGGGCAGACTGCAGTATAAGCCACTCATCACAGGCGAGGGGGTTTGGACCTGCTGCCCCTACACCTAACAGGCCTTCCCAGACCTGCAGCCTGGGGCTTTCCTAGGCCAGAGCTCCCCGGGCCTTTCCCCAGCTCTGCTCCAGACTAGGTCCTTGGTTAAGCCCCTGCAGCCAGGGGCTTCTAGCTAGAGACTCTCTACTGGAACTTCTGGCTCAAAGCCTTTATAGAGCCAGCTGGGCCCTGACTGGGGCATGGCCCCCAGCTGCCGCCACTTCCCCAATCAGCCGGGGTTTTGCTCCCTTCTCTAGCCCTCTGCAGGGCTTTTCCAACCCTTCAGGGCTGGAGTGGGTGTTCACCCCGCTACACCCTCCCCCCCCCCCCAATGAGGTTCATGGGAGTCTTGGCCTGGGCTCCCCAAGGCTACCCCTCCAAGGTTGCCCTTCTAGGCCCACCCGCTTCTTTTCTGTGGCCTCCCAGCCCTGCACCATCTCCCAGACTTGGGCTTCGGCCTTCCTGCCGGCCAGCTCAGAGGCCTCTAACCGCGCCTGTAGGTCCTGGTCCCCCCAGCCCTCTTCCCTTAGGGTCTGGGTTCCCGCAGCCACCTGTTCTACCCTGTGACCTGGGTCCCGGCCTCCTGTCGGGCCCAGTCCATCTTGGTTTCATCCTCAGCAACTGCCCCCATGATGGTCTGGGTTCCCTCCATCCTGGTCACCGCCTCTTCCAGTCTTGGCCTTTCTGGGCACACAGGCACCACTCTTCAGTTCCCCTGAGCGGGCAGTGCCACCTTATGTGGCCCCGTTCCCGGCAGCCCCAGCAGGTTCCCTGCCTCCGGGCTGTCTTGGGCCTTTCTTGGTCGCTCTGGCCTGGGCAGGCCCACTGCATGTGGCCCTTCTGCCCGCAGGTTGTCAGCTGCCCGGGTTTCCGAACCCAGCAGCCTGCCCGCGGGACCTCTCCTTGTCCCGGTTGGGGCTGCAGCACCCTGCCCCATCCCCATAGGGACAGTCCCATTTCAAATGCCCTGTTCGTCTGCAGGCGTAGCAGGCCTGATGCTCTGCCACCGGCCTCCTGGCCCTGGTGCTCAGCCCCTCACGCCATGTTCTCCAGTTCCTCGCAAACCCCTCTCTGAGGACTTGTATCAGGGCCCGCTGCACCCTAGCCAGCTGCCCCATCCTATCGTGGAGGGCCTCTCTTCCCCTTCCACAGTCACTCATGGGCCTCCCGGCGTCCCTTCAGGTCTTCTGCCCCCTTCCATTGGGGCACCAGCCCCAGGGCCCAGCCTGGGATGGCACCTTGGGTCTCTGCATAATAAACCCCAGCATACCAGGGATCCATCACCCCCTTTTTCTCCACCTTCTAGTGCCTGGGCAATAGTCCTGCTGTCCTCACTCTGCCCCTTGTATCAGTGGCAGACCGCTCATGCCCACATTCTCCACCACTTGTAACTGGGCACAGACTCACCAGCGGCACTGCCTGCTGGTCGTCTCAGGGAATTAGCATCCAGCCTCTGGAGCACCCTCTTCAGGCTGGTGTCTTGCCACCCCTGGCCCCCATATCCCTCCTGGACACCAGTGCCCTTGTCTTGTGTGCTGCCCCCCGGCAGTACCCCTACAATTCTGGATCTCCCCCTCCCAGGGGAACCCCCACCCACTATCCCCACCTCACCTCAGTCTTAGGCTACTTCCAGTCACCAACTAGCCCCCGCTCCCTGGGGCAGACTGCATTATAAGCCCCTCATCACAGTCAAGGGGGTTTGGACCTACTGCCTCTACCTACCCATGGCTGCCCCTGCAACTAATAGGCTTATCCTAGGCCAGAGCTCCCTTGGCCTTTCCCCAGCCCTGCTCCAAACTAGGTCCTTGGTTAAGTCCCAGGGTGGGTAGAAATCTCTACTGGAACTTCTGGCTCAAAGCCTTTATAGAGCCAGCTGGGCCCTGATTGGGGCGTGGCCCCCAGCTGCTACCACTTCCCCCAATCAGCCAGGGTTTTACTCCCTTCCCCAGCCCTCTGCAGGGCTTTTCCAACCCCTTGAGGGCTAAAGCGGGTGCTCACCTCACTACATGCAGCCAATGATGCTAGAAAAGGCAGACAGGACACACACCTGGCTTCATTTTCCCAGCCCAGGCTGAGTCTGCAGATCCCTGAGCTAAGAAAAAATCTTGTCAAAGGAGAAAATTTAATAACAAAGTCATTGGTCAAGATCATGGGCCTGATTCTGATTTCATTTATGCTGGTTTTACGCGTGCAGAATGGTAGCCATATCAGTGGAATGGCTTCTGATTTACACCAGTGTAAATGAGGATAGGATCAGGGCCTCTGTCTGAAAGAGAAGGCTGCGGTTTTACAGCCTCTCTTTCCTGAGCACAACCTCATGCTTTAAAAAATACTTTGAAAGTGTAATGAACAAAGCTGAGGAAACATTCCAATGCCAGAATCTCTTGGCCTAAAGGCAAACACCTCCCCACCTCTCTGTTAGCAAATGTGTTTCATATTCTTTTGCACAAGAAATTCAATACATGCAGATCTGTGTGTTGGGGTCAATGATAAATTGTTTATGAACAGGTCATTTATTAATTCCTGTTTGGCAAAAATAATATATATATATATATATAAAATTCCTGCCAGCATGAAGGTAAAACAAAATGAAATTAATAATCCCTCTTGGAAGTCACAAAGGCCATTGCGAGAGACCACATTCCCCCCAGTCCTCAGTTACTATTTTTAACACAGATACGGTAAATGTATTCCTCTATGGAAACCATTCTCCCTAAAATCCATTTTAATGTGTCTCAGAGGTGGGCTGTATGTAGAGACTGCAGTGCAGTTTGATGGCTTTGGCTGTATTATTTGGTTTGTTTCCACTCCAGGATGCATGTGGTCTACACAAAGTTATTGTAAACTGAAACCAATGGAATGGCATTACAGTACATCTGACTGTGATCTGGGATAAATCAGGCCACCATGACAGCTGTGACTTACTGAAATGGTCACTCCACAGATTTGGAGTTATCTAGTTACAAGCATGTTGATCCTGCTTCATCCAGCACTGGTCCTTAATATAACTTTTAAATCACGGCTAAATGAACCTTGCATTTTATTTCCCTGGACCGGGGAAAAAACCACTACATTGCTGTTTCTTACCCTCTACAAGGGACATAGAGAGCTATGTTGAATCTATCTCATCCCCATCAAAATACACAGAGGACAATTACTAAATTTGAAACACACTGGAAAACCTATGATTACTATTACTGTGTGGGGTGCTGTACCACACACCTAATAAGAGACAGTGCCCATCCCAAGGAACTTAAAATCAAAGCAGGGAGGACACAAAGTGTAGGGGCTGGTCTACACTGAAACCTTACACTGGCATAGCTACGTCTCTCCGGGATGTGAAAAATCCGCATCTCAGAGATGTAGCTATGGCAACCTAATGCGTATCTACACTGAAGTGCTGCAGTTGTGCTGCTGTAGTGTATCAAGTGTAGACATAACCTAGGAGAAAGGATGTTTTATTATCCCCGTTTTACAGATTGGGAAACTGAGGCAGAGGGTGATTAAGTAGTTTAGGCAAGATCACCCAGGGAGTCTGTGGAAGAGAAGGACATGAGCCCAGATTTCCCAAGTCTCAGTTCAGCGTCTTGGCCACAAAACTGTCCATCCATCATCCATGATTAGCATTATCATTTAAACTATCACAAAGCCTCATTCTCACATCACTCAGCAGGCTGTACTGAAAGTATCCTGTCTGGAACTGTCCGAACGATTCACAGCAACCAAACCATTTGCTGAATCAAGCCTTTGTCTTTCTTTGCAAACAGCCTCAGAGTAGGCAGTGAATTTTGTTCATTGTTCACATGGATTCAGTGAAGGTTTTGCCTGAGCCTAGTTCAGCCCATGAGCTGCTCATAAATTGCTTGCTGAGAGTATTCACTATTTGCAGTTCAGTGTCTGAGCTCTGTGATTGGTCACTTAAACTCCAGTCACTTGTTCAGGTCCACCTCCTGGGTATGAAAGTTATTGAGCAGAAATAACACCATATGGTTTGACTCTCTCAGGGAATGGGTGGGAGAACTGGAGGAAGCAATAGCAGGAGTTAAGCAGTCGGATGGGGAGTAATTTTTAACCAAAACTTTTTTTCGGTGTAGAATGCAGACTGAGGTCAATCAGAACATTTCATGAATTGTGTTGAATTTGTCAAATTGCTTCGGTTAAAACCAAACCAAACCAAAACAGGAAAGGATGCCCCCCCACACACACACACTGCCCCCCAAAAGTCAGAATATTTCATTTCAAAATGTTCTAAATAAACATTTCCATTTTTTGATTCAAAATGACTTTCTGATTTGAAATTCTCTTCTACACTGCAGCCAGGATCGACGCGCTGCGATCGATTCACCGGTGGTCGATTTAGCGGGTCTAGTGAAGACCTGCCAAATCGACAGCAGATCGCTCTTCAGTCGACCCCTGTACTCTACCCCCGATGAGAAGAATAAGGTAAGTCAATGGGAGTGTTTCTCCTGTCAACCCCCACAGTGTAGACCCCGTGGTAACTGACCTAAGGTACGTCGACTCCAGCTACGTTATTCGCGTAGCTGGAGTTGCGTAGGGTAGGTCGACTTACCGCAGTAGTGTAGACATAGCCATAGCCATATTAAAAAAAGCTCAAAATCAAAATGAAGCATTGGAGGTCAAAGGAAACGTTCCATTCAGCCCAAAATGATTTTTTCTTTTTTAACTTTTCAGTCTGACTGAAACTGACAATGTCCAAAAATGTATTTCGAGTCAACCTGAAACAACTGCTCCAATTAGCAGGCCTAAGAATTTGAGGACATGTGAAACCTTTTTCTTTCCTCGGTTCTGGTGGTGCACCAGATTCTGGCAATGTACATCCAGCCCAGATTTGAAGATATATGGATACCAGTGGCAGCCAGAGCATCCAAACAATACACTTGCCTCTCCAATCTTCTGCACTGTTGCTCAGAGTCAAATAATCTCTGTTAAATCTCCTACTAGGAAAGGGTGCAAAGATACTCAGATCACATGTAGTTTGAACTGGACATAGTGTGCGTCCTTCATCCAGCTCCACATAGTATACCCCTGTGACGCTGCATACCCAGCTCTGAAAATGTCAGGACTAGGGTTGCTCACACTAGTTGTGTTTTGGCTTGTTATTTCTTCTTGCAGACTCCCACATGTTGAGCTCCACTTTCAATTTGTTCAGCTCATTATAAAAACAGAGGCCATTGCCAAAATTCAGATTTTGAACCAGGATCTCCAACGCTCAGGCCCGCAGAAATCTTTTGAATGGGCGAGTTGATTTTGAATTTTGTTTTCCATGACTTGCTGTGGCAGCATGATGGGACGGCATGAATGGCTGGAGAAAGGGAACACAGGAGGGGTGTGACCATAGCCCAAATAAATTCAGGTACAAATCCAAGTGAATACTGGCAGGAAATATTTGTGCAGTGCTTCCCAGGTCTTCTATCCTCCTCCCTACAGGCGGGGCTGGCATTTTCAGCTACAGAACTGTTTGACTCCTGTGGTCGTCATTAGCAAAGAAATACCCACTGAACTGGCAATCTGGAAGGACACAGAAGGGAGAAGAAGAGGCAGAACACTTCAAGGTGGGCAGTACTTTCACTTGAGAAGCCATGCTTTTTAGCATCGGGGGGGGGGGGGGAAGACAAGCTGGAGAGTCTATAAAATTCACTAGGGACCTTGCTATTGCCAGGCTAACTAATGTGGGACCACAGTGATGGTAGCCAGTACAAAACTTCCAAACAGACATCTGCTTCTGGGACAGGCAAGATCATCTGCTGGCAAAGAGGAAAAGGAGACACAGATGTAAACTCAGCAAGGGCAGCAATTACATTTGTTCTGAATAAGGGGAGCACACCACGGGGGTAAGCAGGGGCACAGGCCCCCCAATCATTGGTGGGGACACAGAACTCCTCTGGCCCTGGGGATGTAGTGGGGAGAGTCAGATTTTCTGGGGCCATGACAGGGACAGAGCACTCCTCCAGCCCTGGGATCACAATACCGGCACAGAAGGTGCCTCTCCAAAAGCAGTCAAAGTTCAATTCCTGCGCACGCCCCTGCTCTGAATTAACAAATACTTGTCATTCCTTAAAATAGCTATGGATTTTACCCTGCCACCCATCATTATGGTATCTAAGCACCTTCTATGTAAAATCAATGGCAATAGTTAACCTCTAGTGGACTTCCTGGAATCTTCCTGGAACTTCTCCTTTTGTGGAGTAACCCCTTTGCATGGGGTAGGTATTGTAGGTAACATATATACCTATCTTCTATTGGGGATCTGGGTAGAGTGACTGCTGCAGAAAACACACTCACAACAATAGAGTGGGGGCTTCCTGCTGCTCAGTCCAGGAGGTGAACTTAATGGTGATGAGTTGATTTTCGTCGAGCCCTAACTTCTCTGATTCCTTGGATTTAAGCAAAGTGAGAGTCACGTCACATGAAACAGCAAACCATTCTGTACGAACAGGTCCTTGCTCCGGTTTATTTTCAGAGTGTGCAGCAGAAAGGAGAGGCTTATGTGAGAGGATGGTGAAGGAGGAGCTTTTTCCTGCCGGTTTAGGTTTCCTGGCAGCCAAGCCACAGATAAACCATAAAGACAGAGAACAAACAAACAATTACCTCCCTCAGCCCCAGAGACTATGCTAAAGTTTATAGCCCTTTCCCAGTTTTATTGCTAATCAGCACTCATACAAAGGGCATCTTACAGTAGAGGTTTTGGGAAAATTTAAAAAAGACACACAGAAAGATAAGGCCAGTATCTGTACATTGTATACATGCTGTGTATAGCTATATGTTTAATTCTTCATTGTATCCCTACCTCCTGAGGGATCAGAAACTAGACAGAAATGATCTTTGCTTCCTTGTCCTTCAAAATATGGTTCCAGTCGTTTGTCTGACCTCCTGCTTTCCCACGCACCAGGGCTTCCTTGGCAGAGCTCCATCCTTCTGTCTCAGATGCCAAAGGGAAATTGACAAAGAACACACCTTGTCTATTTGATTTTGTAAAGAAGATGCCTTGCTGTGGGGGCACTGCTGCTATAGAGAGTGAGCCCAGGTGAGGTTTTTGGTTAATTGAATTGTGTTTCTTGTCTGACCCTTGTTTGTAACTTGCTGAATGACTTTTTTTGTTTTGTTTTGTTAGCAGAAAAATGACAGAGCAGGCAAAAAGGAGAATAGCTCCATGGGCTGGGAGCTCAGCTCTTCTTAAACTGCACAAAGGGAAGGATTTCAGGAACTCAGATTGAAAAAAAATAATCATGCCAAGTAAAATGTTCCCTGAGGTTAGTTGCACAGCTTTATGCTTATGAGAGTGCAAAGACAAGCTGTGGTGGAGTCACAGATGACCAGGGAGGGTTGGGAAGGTCACTCACACTGACTGACAGGGACCAACTCATCGCTATTCACACTTTGCCCTAAGAGTGCCACTCAGAGAAGGAAAAAACTGAACGAAAAGGACTGAGAAAAAGAAGAACGTGGCCAAGACAGCGGGGATGAGAAGATGGCACAGGGAGGAGGAGAGCCTCTTTGCCCATCTCAGTCTTGCATGATCTTCAGGAACCACTTGAAGGGCTGGCTGCAGTAGTACAGTGGCCCCTTTGCTAGCCCGCAGAGTCTTCCCCAGGAATTGAGATTAGAGGGGGTGTTTGAATTTACAGGTGGGGGTTGGAAAACGACTAAATTGGCAACACAGTGTAACTACTTGACCACTGGAAGGGGTGATGGAGGTGTTCTGGGGAGTGTTCACCCACCCACTCCCGGGGGGATGCAGAGAAATCCCCCTTCCCCATGCTACACCCTAAGCACACTGCGGTGTCGTCACTTTCTGGAGGAGAAGCAACAGGCTCTTTAGCCTGAATGAAAACCCAGCCTCCACCCAGAATGTAAGTCGCCACAGAGATCAGATTGCACACAACCAGCGACTGCTACAGCAAGAAGCTTTGAGACAGCTGAAAAAGCATGTAGCACAAATGTAGCAGAGTGTTCCTGATGTAGGCTATCCAACAGTTTTAAGAACCCAGGTGCTGGGCATAAACCAGGCACTATTGTCATGACAGAATTTTGTAGAAGGGCCAAGTCAATAATCAGATGCCTTTCTTTGAGCTGTTACAGGTCTGTGAACAATTAAAGTATTGAAATACTCCGGACCTATCAGCCCTAAAGTCCTTGGGTCAAGGGGAGTTTTGCCAAAGAAAGCCTTGTGTAAACATTTCAGCTGGGATTTGGGAAGGACCTTTAAGGAGTCGGTTGCTAAGTCCCCTGGGTGCCTTTGAAATTTCCAGCTTTCCGTACTGGGCGGTTAGGCCCCGATTCAGCAAGATATTTAAGCATGTGCCTAATGTCAAGCAGGCAAGTAGTCCCAGTGAAGTCTGCATGAGTTAGCAACTACAGAATCAGGCCCTCGAAAATCAACAATAACTCTATGAACTTCTTTGTCCAGCCATCTATCCTTGAAGGCCACGTTCATTAGAGGGACCTAAGTGCTCTATGCCTGATGCATAGCGATTCTGCACACTTTCAAAGGCCTGCCCTCCCTGGGTGTAAATTGCAAGCACACTTGTGTGCCCACAGAATTAATTGTGGGTGCATGTCAGCACAACTGAGCCACCAGCAATCTGCTTGGAGCTTGCAGTGCCCCAGTTTATCATGGCACAGTTTGGCCCAGGTACTTTCACAAGAGTATTGCTGGTTGCATTTGGCTAAAGTTAGCCTATGCCCGTAAGTCAGCTGCATGAAATTCTGCTGCTAGACAATGAAAATTCTTTCTGCTTTTATCTTTCTCTCCATTGGGCTGGGCAAAACGTGTAGTTTTCAGCAGTCCAGCCTGCTGCTCCCAGATCCCGGGAGAAGTGAGAACACACCAGCCTAGCTGAGTTTAACCTCAGGAGGCAGTTTGGTAGGAGCACACACGGCCACAAAAGCATTTTTATTTTCTAGCCCAGAGATCTGTGACTGCTAAGTAATAGGGAGCCAGGTGGAACATACTGACTGATTGCTACAGCCCCAGGTTTCAATGGGAACAGACACACCTCTCTTTGAGCTGGGTTATAAAATGGAAAAGCTCTTCAGCAAAACCATAAAGCATTTGTTTTGAAGTTAAAACTGAACGCCAGGTGGAGGATCAATGGTGAACTGAAGACTACTGGATACAAAGTACCTTCACCTTCTTACCTCTCAGTCAAAAATGTTTAATTAGTGACAGGTCAAAGTTTTGCCTTGTACATCTGTGCAGGACAGCACTTTCCATGAAAGGATCTAGACACTGGACTTTGGATTCTCAGTTACATTCAGATCCCTTTACACTATTCTGGCAGTGTAAAGAAGCCTAAGAGTGGGTGGAAATATCTTGCAGCCAGCCCTGTTCTCAGCCTTCCTTGCAAGAGGTGAATCAGGGCATGTCTGGGGCATAGCTGGAGTTCACTGCTCTGCACCTGTGCTCTGCTACCAAGTCCCACAGGGGGGCATGGAAAGCAAAGCTTAATTTAGAGCAACCCTGAGGCTGCTCTAATTTTACAGCGGGGAGGGGGAAGGGAAGGGGAGAAGAAGGCCTCTGCAGAGTCCAAGAATATAAAAAGTGCAATGGTGGCCTAAAGCCACCTCTAAACTCCTTTTGATCTCTGCCCTCAAGACCAGAAATGGAGTGACTGAGAATATGGTCCACTATTTTAATTCATCTTCTGATTCAAGAACCGCATTAAGTATCCAGATCATTATTATTGTTTTTACCCACAATAAGCAATTCCTCCTACTTCAGCATGGCTTTTAAACCTGCAAAGAGACATTTACGGCTTCCCAGCCCTACCTGCATGGCCCGCTGTGCAGCTGAGATAAAGCCTCTTCCTCTCCTAAATGTTATCATTGCTGCATCGGGGACATAGGAGGCTGATTCAGGTTCTGTGGTAAATTACCCATGGCCTTTTTTGCATAAGAAGTGTGAATTTTGTCAAAACTTTGTGTGGCGGTTTCATTTTGTGTCTTTATTGTCCAATGAGGGGGAACTTTGAGTGCTAAGTTAATTTCACTGGAGAGACAGATAAATTCAGATCTCCTGCTGTAAAAGATACATTAATTTAGCTATATTACTTGTTTTTTTTTTTAATAGGCACTGAGCCACCTCAATAATTGTAGGTTGCCTACATAGTACTGCAGTAGTTCACGGGACCATAAACCACAGGCTAAAATAAATAAATGAAACATAAAGAACACATTGACTCAGGGGGAATTTTACTTTCTTTTGATTTTTACTTTTCTAGACAGCTCTTTGACACATATTTAAATGGAAATGATACAGGTTTTTAGGCCAAAAATCCGGCCTACCTTAATGTTGTAAAAATCCGATGAGGAATGTTGTCTGGATTTCAAACTATTTAGGCTTTATAACATTTTATTTTTAAGTCTATCACTTTGTTTTTGAGAATGACAGTAGAATAAACGTTCTTGTTATGGACCCTACAAAAACACTTGGGCTACTCCTGGTGCCTCATTAGTAGCTCTTGACAAACATATGGGTTTGACTGTGCCTTCATTTACCCCAGCTTTACATTGGTTGAATGAACTTCAGTGGAGATACTTCTGATTTAAACCCTGATCCAACATACACTGGAGTCAATGGGATCTTTCCATTGACCCATAGAAGTTGGACTGGAAACCTATATTTTATGAATGTGAGCAGAACCTGGCCTACTATATGCAAAGCCATGATGACTCAATAGATGACTAGGTGCTAAAAAAACCAAGAACTGAACCAAATGTTCAGTTTTGTGTGGAAGTGAGTCTCTGCAGAGGTTCTAAGAAGATCAGGTAACTCTTTTTTCAACATAATATTTCATTTGAGTGTTGGCCAGCACTGGAAGTGGAGGTGCTAGAGGACCATATATGGGAGGGCTCCCTCCAGTAATATTCCTTCTTCAGCTGGAAGCAACAAATCTCATACCAGATCCTGTTCTCGGGACACTTCTCTCCAAGATTTGCAAACTCAAAACAGCTCATTTGGCTGAGGTCCTCATAAGCAGCCGATCTTCTGAGTGCTTGTGTCTTGAATGCATCTTTGAACTGGTACTAGTGCTGGTACCATTGCCTTGAAAAAAACTCGTACAAAACGAAGAGGGGAACCTTGACAGATGGTGCTTTGGCAGGTTTTTGGATGAACTGCTGGATGATGTTTTAGCTCCAGAGTTTGAAAAATTATTTTTCATCTTTCCTTTCTCTTTTCTTCTTGGCTACTCGTGATGTCTCTGAATAATAGAAATTATGGGCCGGATCCAAAGTTCATTGAAGACAGTGGAAAGGCTCCCAGTGACTTCACCGGCGTATGGGTTTGATTTTCAGAACTGATAAGCACCTGCAACTCTAAGCAATATCAGAGGATGCTCAGCACTCTTGAAAATCATGCCCTTTTTGCTGTCCTGACACATTTTAAACTTTTAGACCACATTCCTTTCCAGAGGTATATAGCTGGCTAAGAGACTGTCTGCTAAGCTTTGTTTGCTGTGTTGCTACCTGATCCTTCCGAAGCCCCATTTGTCTGTTTGGTCCACAGCTCAGGTCCTGTCTGACAAGCAGATTGTGAGCTCTCTGGGGCAGGCAGTGTCTTCCGTGGGATTGGTCTGTACAGCACCAAGCACACTGGGACCCTGATCCTTGATTGGGGCTTTTCAGTGCTCCTAGGTGTTGCTGAAGTATCAATATAAATAATAATTCAGGGTATCTGTTTTGAAGACGTAGCCCTTTTCAGTCTTTTCTGGATCCCTAAGACCTCATCATGGCAGCAGGAAATTCTTTACTGAGGCTGTACCTGAGGAAATATAAATAAAATGATTAAAAAGTGAAATGCTGGTGCATACACAATGAGGCTTTCCGGTATCAAGGTATGAAACAAGGGGCAAATCCTGAGGCATCCTACATGGGGGCACAAGGCCCAAACCTAGGCAGAAAGCATTTGTGCAGATTGGGGGTGGGAAAGCCGGCAGCAGGGAACCTGCCCCTGGAGACTCTGCAACCTGCACTCACCAAAGAGTACAAAGTGCTGTAGCTACTGTTCCTTGCACTGCATGAGGATGTAGCGATAGGAGTGGCCTGGGGGTCATGGTGGGAGGGTAGCTATGGAGAGTGAGGACCAACACAAGATCTGTGCATGACTTAAGCCTTTACTACCCCTCTGCAATGGTGTGAATGTCAGCTGGTGTGAATCCACGGGACAAGAGTGCCATGTGGGTAGTGGGACAGGGGAGCAAGGGCTCAAATCTGCTACCGCTTCCAGGCCCTCCATCATGTCCATGGACTGGCTGCGCAAACACCCAATGAAGCCAAGGCTTGGCTCTGTTAAGCCGGGTTTTTCTCTAAAGCAGTTGAAAAAAACAGCTGCGTCAGTTTCACCAGTTTGTAACATTCTGGAAGGTGGCGGGGGCGGGGGGAAGAAACAAGCAGAATAAAATAACATAAAATAAAAATCAGTGCTTGTCAAGTGGAAAAGAACAAAATCAGTAACAACAAAGATCCATTCAGGCATCCTTGAAGCCAATAATGTATCCCAAACAACTCCAAAGGAAAACAAATTGAGAACTCTAAGCAAAAAACCCCAAACCCGCCAGTGTTTGTGCAGCAAAGTGTTCTAAGGAGAAAGCTCAGTGCAAAGCATCAGAGGGAATGCATGCAAATCACCATGCAAATAAGGCTGACGAAGCTTTAACAAGATAAAGTTACCAAAAAGCTTTGCGGTTCAGCCCCAGGCTAGGGACACCTATTTCATTCTCCTTGAGAACCCTGAGCACAAGTACAAGCTGCATTCCCAATAAACAGAATAAAAGGCACAATTTAAAGTGACGTGTGCAAGCAAAGGAGTGGAAAACACATAAAAGATGAAGATGTCTTATGTTGTGAGAGCCTCCATTTACTTCAAAGATTCTACATTAATGTGCTAGAGTAACGTAAAATTTTTAGTGGGGACTAATTGAGCCAATTATATAATTACATCATAAATTAAGGACTCAACTATACTTTGAAGTTGACTAAATCTGTAAATATTTTCCTTATCAGCATCTTGAAGGAAAATTGCCAAAAATGATTTGAGAGAACGATATCTACACAGGCTAGCTCAAGAGAAGGACAGATGAGCCCCCTTTTCATATTAAAATTAGTGACACACTAGCTGCTTATGACTGAAGCACATATTCACGGATGCTTTGGTACAAGCAGTTTTACTAGCAGGTTAATAAAATGTAATTAATAGCAAATTAAAACTTGAACTCAATCATAGGCTTTTTGGTCACTTTGAAATTTTAGTGTTTATGTAAAGAAGGGAATGCAAACCAAACTTAAATGACTTGTCTCTTTCTCTTGGTGGTGATGTACATTATCTGTCAGCTGTCTATAGATGGCTTGCAGATTGAGGGCTCAATTCTGCATGTCGCTGAGTGCCTTCCCATTGCTGTTGACTCCCATCTCTCTGAATGCACTCAGCACCCATGGTTAGAACCAGAGAAGATAAATACATCCGGAGCGTAAGCTAGCAAAGGCCAACATTCATTGGTCTCCAAGAAGCAAGCAACCGATTGCCCAGTGCAAGATCACAGGTTACTAGCCATCAAAAGAACAACACTGGTAGTAGCAAGGAAGAGAGCTGCCTCTGCCTTTTAAGCTTCAGAAAGAGAAGGAGAAGTAAAAGATTGTCAGGGTAGCCTGCTTCTAAAGTGACAAGCTGCACACAGATCTTTTGCTTGCCAAGTTGATGTATAGCTCTTTGAAAGAGACTCGGACTTCTCCAGTACAGCATTACTTATTGGTTTAAGCAATACAGATGCAAACCCATCCATTTATCTCAGGAAAAGAACGAATGAAACTAAAATACCTATAAACATTCACTAGCGTTTTTCCAGTTGTTCAAGTAATTATGTGTATCCCTGAGCCTACAATGTCCTATAATGAAATTAATTAAGCAGTCTCCTCATAGCCTTTTTTGTTGATGATCAAGTGTTTCCCAGCTTGGGTATGGACTAGAATTCTCCTGTGCCCAGGGGAAACTTGGGCACATATACACAGGAGGAAAATGGATATTAAAAAGAGAAAGGCCACTAAATAGTGTGCGTTTAATGGAGAAAAAAACCATTGGACTATTTTGATAGAAATATATCCTTCAGAAATTGCTGAGTTACCTTTTAATATATTTAGTAACACAGATAGCTGAAGACTCTGTTTGTGCCCACTGCAGATAAAGTGCTGGAAAGACAGTTATAAAATGAAGGGACATTTATTTCTCTTACTAAGATCTGCATTGTGCTGCCACGGCTGGTGACTCTTATCTTTAAGGCCGTTCTTGGGAATAAAGCATTTAGCCTTTTGTAACTACTGCTTGTTACAAAGAGGCTAACAGTGGATTCAGTTATACGCCAAGGCGTGAGGGGGGAAAAAGTGAACAGCAGCAGAGTGCGCACACAAGTGAAAGCATGTTGTGCTGGTATCCTTAAGGGACAGGTTCACTGAACTACTTAGAGCAGAGGTGGGCAAACTACGGCCCGCGGGCTACATCCAGCCCGCAAGACCATCCTGCCTAGCCCTGGAGTTCCTGGCCGGGGAGGCTAGCCCTCAGCCCCTCCCCTGCTGTCCCCCCTCTCCCACAGCCACGCTGCACCGCGGGCAGCACTCTGGGTGGCGGGGCTGCGTGCTCATGCAGGGCGGCGCGGCTGCCAGACATGCTGCTTTGAGAGGCATGGTAAGGGGACCAGGGCCGGGGGGTTGGATAAGGGGCAGGGGGTCTTGGGGGGCAGTCAGGAGACAGGGATCAGGGGCAGTTGGATGGGACAGAGATTCGGGGGGGGGTCAGAGGTTGGGGAACGGGGGGGTTGGATAGGTGTGGGAGTCCGGGGGGGGGGCTTGTCAGAGGGTGGGGGTGTGGATAGGGGTCAGGGCAGTCAGGGGACAGGGAACAGGGGGGTTTGGATAGGGGGTGGGGTCCTGGGGGGGCGGGGGTCCCAGGAGGGGGTGGTCAGGGGACAAGGAGTAGGGGGGGTTGGATGGGTCAGGGGTTCTGAGGGGGGCGGTCAGGGGGCGGGAATTGGGAGCGGTCGGATAGGGGGAGGGGACCAGGCTGTTTGGGGAGGCACAGCCTTCCCTACCCAGCCCTCCACACAGTTTTGGAACCCCGATGTGGCCCTCAGTTGAAAAAGTTTGCCCACCCCTGACTTACAGGAAACCTCACTGTCCACAAAAGATGGAAAGCCAAGGCAGGAGTGAATTTTGGCATGGGACATTTTCAGATCTGTAATCATACAATTTACTCATACCTGAGCACAAGAGGTCTCTCCAGAGCGGTCTCCCACCTTGAGTCCCTAGATGACTCTCTTCTGACCTAGCTTTTAAAGCTAGAGGCTGTGTGGGCCAGTGGATTAGAATACAGGACACTTGTGTTCTACTCCTGGCTCTCCCATTGTCCAGCTACGTGACAAAGGCAATTCACTTCTCTTCAAGGCTCTCTGTCTTGTCTATTTAAATCATAAGCTCTTCAAGACAATGATTCTCTCTTACTAGGTGTCCATACAGTGCCTATCACAATGCGGGTTCTAGGTTCTACCATTATATAAATAACAATCTAACAACCTGTAGCGCCAAATTGATCCCGATGCAATTCCATGGGTTTCAGGGATGAATGTGGCCCTTTCAGCTGTAGAGCAGAATGATTTTTATGACAATAGTTGATTCAGGAACATCAGTAAAGACAATAATTCTTTATTGCACTGGCTTCCATTTGTTGCGAGTAGAGATAGCGCCATGAAAATTAAAGCACCTCACTGCCAGCACCTGGCCTGATACCTTCTCATGTCTAGTGCAAGCCTGACAGCTCTCCTGAGAGCCCAACCCTGTCTCTGACACTGACTCATTGTGTGACCCTGGGCATGTCACTTTACACTTCTACATCTCAGTTTCCCCCCACCCACCTGTGAGTGTATATAATAATAGGGATGTAGTCAATACTTACCACTCACAGTGGAGGTTGTGAGGGCAATGTGTGTAAAGCACATGGAGAGTCTCAGATGAAAGGCAACATATAAGTATAATGGACAGATTCAGCGTGCCAGGTTCAAGGGGGTGAAAACTGCAAACACCTTTGTGCTTGAAAGGGCAAATGCACCAGGAATTCACCCTAGGAGAGGGCAGGCCGTGGGGCTACAGCTAATTCCACCCACAGATTCCTTTAGCAGATGGAAGCTTTAAAAACTAGCTCATTGAAGGCTCCCTCCTCAGGGATGTCAAGTTGTGGAAAGGCTCTTGCTACAGCCTTTGGATTGATTATTGTTAATCATGTTTATTATGGCAGTATCCAGGAACCAATCACTATGCCAGGGGCTGTACAAACAAATTAATGGGCAGTCCCACACCCCAACGATCTTACAAACGAAATATTCTGCCAGTTACTCTACCTGCTGGAAAACTTGGATTGTTCCAAGCAGAACTGACAACTGGCTTTATTCCAAATGCGCAGGCAGCCCTGAGACTCCAGTTCAGGATCAACTCAGTGTCCAGGCAGCATCATTGGTACTGAAAAGCAGGGGAAGGAGGAGGTACCTGCTGTTTGGTTATAAAAGGCTCATTTATTACTCATGAGAGTACATGAGGTATCAAGCGTCTCATCTTGATTAATGATACTAATTAAACTAATGGGTTCAAGTAATTTTACAGCTGATATTTTTAGATAGTTTTGCTTTGTTTTGCACATGGCAGCTGGGACATATTGCCCTGTCAGCTTCCATCAGTCATGTTACGGTACTCCTGGGGAGTCATCTTTTTAAGGTCATATAAATAAATAAAGCTCCACATTCTCCCTCACTCCCCACCCCCCCCCACCCCCCAATTCCCACTGCATGTTACAGGTCAAGTTTTCAAACCTACGGAGTGTAGCGGCCACAAGCAAACTTACAGCTGAGAAGAAGGATGGTCTTGTGGTTAAGACTGTGGTCTCAGTCTCAAGCAGTCTGAGTTCTAGACTCAGCTTTCTTGCATAGCCTTGGGCAAGTCACTTCATCACTCTATGTGTAGAGTGGGAATACTAATCGTTCCTTTGTCCGTCTTGTCTATGTACTTTGGAGCAGGAACTGTCTTTTTTAATGTGCAAATACAGCGACTGACATAACGGGGCCCCGTAATGAGTGGGATCCTGTAGATGATGCTATGATAATCATAGTAACATCGGGCAATTGCACACCGAATTTATGCATACCGTTATGGTGACTAAGCGTGCAAATTAGGTAATTGCACAGTAAAGAGAAGCCATTTGCACAGGGCCAATTGTAGATGATTTGCATTGCACAAACACGATAACTGGGTGCTGAAATTAGGCATGCAGTTGTGTGCACACTATCCTAGGCTCTAGTGGTTTTGAAAGACTTGTCCTCTGTATTTAGTATCTGAATGGTTGCAGGTAGAATTTGTTGGTCTTATTTTTTGTTTACAGGGGACCGTCAACCGTAGAGCAATGTAACTACTGACCATGTAATTACATGGTAAGGCAAGTTCCACATGGTGACAGGGTAAATAAAATACAAGGTTATTTTTTTCCCTCTGTAAGGGAGACGGTTATTATGACATCTTACTGCTGCACATTATGTAGTCATTATGATTGCAATAACTTGGTAACTTCCAGGATTATTACTAAGTGCTAAGGAATAGGAAAGTATTATATACTGTGGTTGTGTGTGCAGGCAGTCATGGAAACTGAAGACCAAAAAAGCAACTGACATGACTCTTCTCTCCAGTACATTTTCCAGTGTTTTGTCCAGTCTAATTTTTAGTATTGCTAACTGTGGCTTCCACTACATACTTGGACAGACTTTTCCAGAATCTAATATCTTACCATCAAAAATATTTCCATGCTATTCAGCCTATGTTTTCCCTTTCTAAATTTTATCCCGTAACCCCTAGTTATACTTGTCTGCACCAGACTAATAAGAACCCGCCTTCCTCAGGGTTTATACTCACTGTTCTTTTCATTTTTTGAAATGGGGCCATTTTTGTTTTATTTGCCAGAATATTTCACAAATTTTCTTTTCAATACTCACTCCTCCCCAACATTTTGGAAGTCCGTGCTTGGTAAATGAAATAAAATATTTTATGTATATTTAAAATAGACACCTTTTGTCTGAAAACTTTTGACTGTCTACTATTTAAAAAAAAATTCCTCCACAAAAGGCCATTTTTCAATTAGAAGAAAGTTTGTTCAAATAAAACTCTAGCTGGCTCTAGTAGGAATAAATGATTATCAGACATGTTGCAGTCACAAATATACATGCCTCTACAGCTCTGGATTTCTTTTCTCTACATAAAATAATTGGACTGGATTTTGATCTTGTTTACACTGCTTTAACTCCCTGACTTCGCTGGAGTCACTCCAGATGTATACTGGGGTAAATGGAATCAGGCCCATTAACTTCAAGTAACAACAATTTGGGCCTTAAAAATTCATTAAGCCTCAGAATTTCTTAGTGATAGCTCTGCTACAGATACAATCTACTCTAAAAGGATGCTATGGAATATACTGAGGAGAAAAGATTTGGTCTTGGATTAATGGAGATAAATATCTGACCTCAGGAACAAATGGGCAGGCGGGGCGGGGGGGCGGGGATGAACTGGACATGCAGGCTTGTGCTTCAGCCTCATTCTTATGGCAGAAATGGGCAACCTTAGATGCTCTTGGCACTGCCTTTAGTTGGTGATGCTATGTCAGCTGAGCAGGATGAGGGCAGTCTCGCCTAGTGGTCAGAGCGGGTATCAGGAACTTAGGACCAGGGTCAGACACAGAGTCAGTGTCAGTAGTCAGAAGCAGGAGCAAAAGCTGACAAGCACAGAGCAGCCAGCAGGCTCGTGCTCCTGGTTTAAGAGCTGGCTTGCTGGCCCCTGTAGCCAATCAGGTGGCGTGGCCAATCAGACAGCCTGCTGCGGGCCAGCTGTACTGATGAGGCTGCCTAGAGACTAGCTCTGCTGAAGGTCCTGATTCCTGACATGCTGCCTGTTTATGTTAATAGCTGGAATCCTGATGGCCTAACAAAATACTTTTCAGGATCAATAAACCAGGTAAAAGTCAGGTGTGTACCGTCACCAAAAATCTCTGCAAGGTAGGGACACACACACATGTATGCGAATCAGAGTGCTGACCGAAAGTCAGTGAATCATTCATGGTAGTCAAACCTTTTAATGGGCAAAGCGAAAAAGTATTCCGTGTCAGGATAGAGACTAGAGACTTAGAAGAAGAGCACTGCTATCACTATTCATGCAAGTCCGAGTATGATGGGCAAATTTAGGGGATTGTCATTGGTCTTCATGGTACCAGGTCTAGGAGCTTTACCCTTTCTGAGCCAATCTTGCAAATGGCATTCATACAGACTGCATTTTCAAGCTTTTCTATTTTTACTAATATTTATGTGTAAGAAGGCATCTCTATGGGCACCTGGGCAGTTACAGTCTGCCTGTGCTTGCTGTCTGCCTACCCATTCTGAGCATGCAAATAGGAGCACATGCAAATACAATGGCCCCTATTTAAGGCTCTCCCTTGAAAATGTGTCCCTATGGGTGTTTACCTAAACCTGCTCCCTTTAAGGTCACACAGCTCATTATAGCTACTTAGTGTGGTAGTTATAGAGGAACAGAGTCCCAAGAAGTAGGAAACTCCTTGTTTTTCATCACTTGGATTTTGATTGAAGAAGCTAAATATACAAGACTAGATCCTCAGCTGTTGTTACACTGAAGTCAATGAAGCGATGCCAATTTACATAACGCCAATAGACCTAACATTTCATGAACATGTAGTGCTTTACATGAATAAAACAACATACTTTTTCTTACCCTCTCTAGCCCTTCAATTCAATTTTTAATTATTATTCTGTGTAATTTTCAATATGTTCCTGCGGCACTTATGAAATGGTTCGTCTTTGGTGGTTAATTTAACACCTGCAAATTCTCAAGGCTGTTAACCTTAGTCTAGTGAATAAAATCTTTGCCATATGGTTAAAAGATTATGAGGTCAAATCTAGTTGAGGCTGAGTTTTTGTTGATGTGTATATGTTTTACTTTCACTATAGAGTAGACCAGGGATCGGCAACCTTTGGCACACGGCCCAGCAGGGAAAGCAGCCAGTGGGCCAGGGCGGTTTGTTTACCTGCAGTGTCCACAGGTTCGGCCGATGACAGCTCCCACTGGCCGCAGTTCGCTGTTCAACGCCAATGGGGGCTGCGGGAAGTGGCGGCCAGCACATCTCTCGGCTCACGCTGCTTCCCGCAGCCCCCATTGGCCTGGACCAGCGAACCGCGGCCAGTGGGACCTGCAATTGGCTGAACCTGCGGACGCTGCAGGTAAACAAACCATTCCGGCCCACCAGCGGTTTTCCCTGATGGGCCATGTGCCAAAGGTTGCCGATCCCTGAAGTAGACCATAGAATCCTAGAAATATAGGACTGGAAAGGACCTCGGTAGATCATCTAGTCCAGTCCCCTGCATTGAGGGAGGACTAAGAATTATCTAGACCATCCCTGACGTGTGTGTGTGTGTCTAATCTGTTCTTAAAAGCTTCCAGTGATGGAGGCTCCACATCATCATCCTACTACTTAATTACTATTATTATGCAAGACATGCTGCAGGAGACTAAAATGTTATACAACAAAAGAAAAAATATCTCACAAGTGAGTATGCCTGGGGCACATTTCTTTACCGTACTCTCTTTGTGCGGATAACTATTGATGCATTGACTTTCGGTATATTGATTATCCTTTTAGAGAAAGCAAGATAGTATAAATAAATCTTGGAATCTTGATTTGTGCATGTGCCAGGAGAGCATCTTTTCAGCACAGTCATATGCTGGATAACTAACATGGGTTTATTTTATTATTTTAGATTTTTTCCCCCTAAGGGACTGATGCGCAGCCCACAGAAATCAACGGAAGTCTTTCCACTGACTTCAGCGAGCTTTGGATGAGGACCTAAGTGCTTAACCTTCACTCTCAGCATATGTACAATATAAAAACCCCCATAAATCTTACACCACAAACCAGTATCAAATGGCAAACTCTTACCTAGACTATCAGGACTAGCAATCAATTGCCTCTTTAAACCCTCCCCAACCAATCCTTTTCTTTAAAACCAGGGAGAAAAGGAAGATCTTACCATGAGACCCGAAAGTCAACAGGTCCAGGCTTTCATAGAATCATAGAATTGGAAGGGACTTCGCAAGATCATCTAGTCAAGTCCACTGAACTCATGGAAGGACTAACTATTATCTAGACCAGTGGGCCGCAGGTTGCCCACCACTGATCTAGACCATCCCTGACAGGTGTTTGTCTAACCTGCTCTTAAAAATCTCCAATGACGGAGATTCCACAACCTCCCTAGGCAATTTATTCCAGTACTTAACCACCCTGACAGTTAGGAAGTTTTTCCTAATGTCCAACTAAACCTCCCTTGCTGCAGTTTAAGCCCATTGCTTCTTGTCCTATCTTCAGAGGTTAAGAAGAATAATTTTTCTCTCTCCTCCTTGTAACAACCTTTTATGTACTTGAAAACTGCTATCATGTCCCCTCTAAGTCTTCTCTTTTCCAGACTAAACAAACCCAGTTTTTTCAATCTTCCCTCATAGGTCATGTTTTCTAGACTTTAAATCGTTTTTGTTGCTCTTCTCTGGACTTTATCCAATTTGTGCACATCCTTCCTGAAATGTGGCCCCCAGAACTGGACACAATACTCCAGTTGAGGCCTAATCAGTGCAGAGTACAGCGGAAGAATTCCTTCTCGTGTCTTGCTTACAACTCCTGCTAATACATCTCAGAATGATGTTTCCTTTTTTTGTAACACATTTAGCTTATGGTCCACTATAAAGGGAAGTAATTTCCAGAATCAAAGGTAACTCAGCAAAAATATCTTACCATCAGCCCCCTTTTTAAACTAGGAAGCTGTTAGCCTGACCTTGCCATAGTAACATACGAAGAGAGAGACCATATGTAAGGCAGACAGGGCCCAAACACTTTAATGGCTTCCTTGGTCAAACCTAGCACCTTGAATTGCATTCAGAAGCAAAATGGGAGCCAGTCGAGATCACAGAGCCCAGATGTAGTGTGCTCCCCCAAAAAGCACATCTAAGCAAGTGGGTCTCTTCATCCTGTAGCCAAGTTACTGAATGGCCATCAGGTGTGTCTCCATGTTGAGCCCTGTGACAGAAAGGAACAAAGGTGCTCAAGAATGACTCCAATCCACCCCCATTAGGCTCCGGAGCTGCCTCCCGGTCAAGGGTATCAAAAGCCAATGACAGATCTAAAAGAAACAGACAGAAATTTTGACATCATTGCGACTATGGCCCTGACTGAGCAGCCAGGCAAGGAAGGTCATTTCTCTCAAATGAAAAGCAAGTGGAAAACGAACATGATCGCAAATTACGCTGCCCTCGTTGAGCCAGAAAAGAAATCCTTTAGCAAACATTCCTGGCCCCGAAAGATCAATGACAGGTCAAATACCACTTAGAAACATGTATGATATTGGCACACTTTTGGCGGAGTGCTCAGAAAGAAGAAAGCTGGCTGATTCATTCTGAACAGGAGGCAGCTAATTCTGAGTTCATAAATCACAGGGTGTGGGGAATACTAGACCCGCAGTTCATTCTTATCAGTGGTTTCCAGGTCGTTGCTTGCTGTCAATAGCTCCCCGTTTGATATGGAAAGACACATTATTCATAGATAGATACACACACGTTATATATATTTACAATTCTCTCATTTGGAAGAAGATAGCAGGCTAGATCCCCAGCTGTTACAAATGGGCATTTAAGTCAAGCGATCTATGCCGATTTACCCCAAATGAAGGTCTGCACCAGAGTTTTTAAAGGCACAGCTGTTAATTTACTTCAGCCATTTTCCTGCAGAAAAACAATATTTAACATACATGTTTAAAATGTTTGTCATGCAGCTGAAAACAATTATGCTACATTTTCCCCAACATATTCAACCAACAGGGACGGATTAGGGATTTGTGGGGCCCCTGGGCCAGAGCAAGTGGTGGCCCCTCCCTACCCCTTCAGCCTGCAGTCCCCCCGGGCGCTCCTGCCAGGGAAATCTGGTCGAGGTTTGGGGGCTTACCCTGCTTCGCCTGGTGCTTCAGCTTGGGAGCGGGGTTGGGGCGTGGGGGCTTGCCTCACTCTGCCCACTTGCCCCCCCCCCCCGTGCCAGAGCACCAGGCAGGTGGAGCGGGACAAGCCCCCATGCGCCAACTGCAGCTCCAGGAGAGCTCAGCAGGGCAAGCCTCCACGTCCCGACCCCGCTCCCTGGCTGGAGCACGGGTTGGGTGAGCAGAGTGGGGCAAGCCCTGTGCCCTGACCCCACTCTTCGGTAGGAGCGCCCGGCAAGTGGAGTGGGTCAGGGGATGGGGTTGAACATTTTTCTGGGGTCCCCCCATTTGGCTGGGGCCCCTGAGCAAAGACCCCATTGGCCCAGTGGCTAATCTGCAAAGATCAATCAAGTACATTGTACTTTATACACAGTACACACCTACATTAGGGCTGTGATGGACACACACCTCATAATCTGATCATACAAGATCCTGCCAGTTTTGCTGTATTCTTCTTCATATAAATCACATTCCAAAATTTAACATGGTATAAAATAATAACCAGCTCTCACGGAGCACTTTTTCATGCCAATGCACTTCGCAAAAGAGGTCAGTATCATTATCCCCATTTTACAGATGGGGAAACTGAGGCACATACAGAGGCTATGACTTGCCCAAGGTCACCCAGAAACCAGGTCTTCGGAGTCCCACTCCAGTGCTCGATCCACTAGAGGCTACACTGCCTCTCATATATCTATTAGGACCAATAGTAAAATGGGTGCTGCCATTTACTGCTATGCAGTGCAGCCCAAGTCCCTCCGCAAATGTTTCCCTTCTTCTCCCATCACCGGTCGAGCACCCTCTTTATCCCCAGAGGCTCCTTTCCTCCCCATCTCAAGGCTTGGGAGAACTGGTAGTAAATCGGTAATTGGACACACAGCTTCTCAGCTGTAAGAGTGTAGGTTTGAGTCCAGTCCAGGGCAGTGGTAACTGAAGGCTTTCCCACCTCAGTGCTCGTAGGCGGCTGTGTGAAACTGCTTTGATTGTCTGAGTCCACTTCCTTGTGCATCCCTGTCAACAGTGATGTATCAGAAACACTAGCTCTAAATCAGCTAATCATCCTGGTGGTAAAGATCCCACCCTTAGCCCTGTTGCTGGCCACCCCCTCCCTGCTTTGCCAAGAAACCTGAAAGCACTTTCTAGTGACAGCAGCCGCTTGACAGGCACTGGAATACCACACAGTGTACCCTTGTCTTTCTGTCATTGTACTACTTTAAAAGCAAAGGCTGACACTAAAAAAGCATTTGATCCTGTTGGATTTGTGCCATTTTATGGCTTATTTGAATGAGCTTTAGTGGAGGGATGAAGGCTGCAGAGACTGGGGGAGTTTCACAGCTCCCACCAGAGTTGTCTAGGGAGAGAAAGGGCAGCCGGGCCAGGAGTGACATATCAATGTCTCCATCTGTCAGGTCAGCTCAAACCAGCTCAGGATCACTGGCGCTTAAGATAGAACGGGGCTGACAACAGCAGTGTGATAATGGGGATAGAATCCCACAGAGATGGGCTGGAAGTGGCTGAAGAGACATGCTGGGCTGGAGGTCTGACCCCACAGAAGCCTAGTAATTCTAACGAATGGGTCAGGTTCACTGGTGACTTACACAGCCACACGTGGGGCTGAGCTCTGTTCTCGACCACACCAGTGTAAGGTCGGTGGGAATGTGGCTGAGTGCTGACCTGAACCATTTGGCATGTGGCGGGTGTGCAAAGCAAGTGTAACTCTCACACCAATGAGGGAGGGGCAGGCAGGCAAGCAGGCCTCAGGAAAAGCAACCTACTAGAGCCCAAGGGCTGCTTTATCTCTTCCTATGTAGTTTTTTTGTGCAGTGGTTCTCAAACTTTTGTACTGGTGACCCCTTTCACATAGCAAGCCTCTGAGTGTGATCCCCCCCAATAAATTAAAAATGCATTTTATATATATTTAACACCATTCTACATGCTGGAGGCAAAGTGGGGTTTGGGGTGGAGGCTGACAGCTCGCAACCCCCCAGGTGATAACCTCCCAACCCCCAGTTTGAGAAGCCCTGTGCAACAGCCTTCCCTGGCTTCCCCTGACTATGTCAGTTACACTAGTTTCACACACCCATGGACCCCCAGGTCAGTGAGAGTCTCACTGCTTCGCCTCATACGTCCGCCAAGAACATTTTCCACGCTACTTACATGCCAGGTATAATTTAAACTACCAGGTCCCTTGGTTTCAGGGGGATCACTCCAGATTGATGCCATTGTAACTGAGCGCAGAATCCAGCCTAGAGGCTTTAAAAATGACAGGTTAATATTATTCTTGGCACAAAGGCCATTCTCTGGGCCTGGGTCTGAAGTAGGGTCCCCCTCCAGCCCCCCTGCTTCATTGTGATGTCATATGACTATATGTAAATCAGACACTTTCTTGGCTGATGCAGCTCAATGCACAGAGCAGGTTTTAATTATGCTGTAGCTCACGAAAGCTTATGCTCAAATAAATTTTAGTCGCTAAGGTGCCACAAGTACTCCTTTTCTTTTTACCACAAGAGAGTTCACCTCTGCTATCCCATAATAAGACCTGCTTTCATGTCACTTTCCCATTGTTATCCCACTCAAATGTCTTTTTTAATTTGTGGCCACAAGATTTTATTCAGTGTTATCCAATGAGAAGGTTTCACGCCTGAACATCTCGCCCTGGACATCACTGCACCTTCCAACACCATTGCCTTTTCCTGGGACATGTCTCGTTGCGAGGTTGCTTTTCCATTGAGAAAGTTTGGCTCGCAAAAGGCCTTTTTACTTCCACATCAGGACTGTGGAGCAGAGCGTATGTGCGTGCGCTGTGGGGGAAGGGAACTTATTGACTGTTCTTGATGGAGGCTGCCTTTGACAGGGTAATGCTTCATCCAGAAAACATATGGTGCATTAAAAGAGAGCTTCCCGAACAAAGTGAGATAACAACAACAACAATCACAGAATATGTAGCTGTATTATTTCTATCATCACCTCTATTCAAGTGCTTTTCATTGATTGATCTCGAAACCCTGTTCAAAGATGGGCAAGCATGATTAACCCCATATCTCTCATAGGGAAACTGAGGCACAGAGTGATTAACTATCTTTCGTAAGACTACACAGCAAGTGAGTGGCAGAGTCAGGAACAGAACTTCAGATGCTAGGGTGATGAGCATGGCATACAATAGAATAGAATAGAAACCAAGTTTCCCAAACCTGGTCCAGTGTCTGATAGGCTGGACTACACTTTGTCCTTGCATGGGGAAACTCCATTCAAACTCTCTTCCTGATATAGCTACAAGTCAGCCGTATACACTTGTTTGTCTGTGGTTTTTGCATTATCATTGGCTAAATATATTACAACATACTATTAACTTCAGTCTGCAGCTCCAAGATCTTTGTGTGGTTTTCCCGCCACGCAAATAAATCACTGGATCAAATACCTTGATTAAAAAAAAACAACAATGTACAGTACACAAGCAATTTGTCATCACCATGTGCAAACAAGGTGGAGAGGGAGTTCACTGAGCCAAATTTTATGTACAGCTGCTATGTAAACTTGCCTAATTCCCCAGGGTTGTAGTGTCAGTATTAATGGTAATGGCATTTCTAATATGGCATATTCCAATATTTTGTCCTTAATGAGGATTCTGATCACAGAACAGTTTTATTTCTCTTGTGCTTTCTTTCTCTGCCTGAAACATAGCTGGCTTTTGTACAGAGAGAGGAGCGAATGACTGCCATGCGGGGTGGAGCTGCAATGCAGTGCCGGGGACAGACAGAGTGCATCTGGTGTGTCTCTTGTCTTTCTGTGCCACTGTGTTGTTACTGCTGGGGGAGCCATCAAAATGGTGGCAACTGCTAATGTTTTACTGAAGGAAGTCCTCCAAGAAAATTCCAGCCCTGCCCAGGCCATCAGTTCTTTTAAGGGCAAGCAATGTGTTCTTCGTATCCCTTTCATATCTGATGTTCATACGCAGTTGTATGTTTGCAGAAACCTACCTCAGTTTGCATGTCTCTGGCTACATTAGGTTAACCAGGAGATTTTAATTAGCTGAATACACATTGCTATTTACGTATATATGTGTATGTGTTTTACTCCAAAACAGGTATAGTGGTACAGAGTCAATGGGGGTGTGTGGCCAAGCAGAAAGAGAAAAGGAGCGATTTGTATTCAAAATAGACCCCCAGTGTTTTGTACATCCTTGAACATGATTGGGATGGGTTTGTGACAACTTTTTATCTCTACCTTCTACCATAAACCATGGCTCTGGGAAATTGGTTCATGTGAATTTCCAGTGTGAAGGTTAGAAGCCCAAATTTTCATTGAGTTTGTGCATAATGCATGTGCAACTATGCACTTAAAATGTACGTGCAAATTACCATAATAAACTACTGGTATATAAATTTTCCCGATTTGCACATTTAACTGCATGCCTCACTTGTTCTGGCCCTCTTTGTTTCTAAAATCTGCCTCGTGTCATGCATCTTCTTCATGTGGTTCACACACGTTTCACTCTTCGTCCTTTCAAACTCACAGGCACATCCCGTTTGAAACATGTGTCCCAATGAGACAAATAAAATCCTCATGCAAAGTTCATGTGTGTCACATGTGGATTCCTATCTCCAGAAGTCACATGTGGCATACAGCTGTTGCCTTTAGCACAGTGGAAGCCTTTCTTTTCATGGGAAACACAAGCTGGTCAATGAATGAGCTCCCAGATCAAAAGAGAGCCCAGGGCTGAAAGCCGCTAGAAAGATTAGCTAAAGCATTCAAAGGGTTAAAAAAGAAAAAAGACAATTGGGTTCATTTAAAGGCTACACTGAAACGTTGCAGGGATTATTTGAATATGTTATTTTCCCCGTGGGATTTTTGTCCTTAGGTTGCTGAGCTCCTGACTCTGCTACTAACTTGCTCTGTCTCCTTGAGCAAGTCACTTAAGCACCCATCCCTCCATTTTCCCAAGCACAAAGTGAGGATAATACCACTGCCCTATCTTTGTAATACGCTTCGAGCAATATGGAGAAAGGCCACGAGGCAAGAACCACAGCAGGTGTAAACCAGCACAGCTTCATTCACTTCAGTGGAGCTTGGATGATTTATACCAGCTAAGGATGTAGCCCCATTCTTTCATGTGCTGTGGTCTATCCTAGAAATGAGAGAGATGGGGTTGTGGATCTGGCCAAGAGGGTGTGTATAGTGGTGCTGGTGATGGTAAAGGGGTTATCATCTGTCCTAAGGGTCGTAGAGATAAGTATTTTCTTTCCCCCTGTTCAAACATCTAGAGTGGAAATAGATAAAGCACTTTTCAGGGAGGCAAATATTTCCTGGGCTCCCACACTAAAAATATTTGGGGTGCCCTGTATGAACGGGTGCAGCATTTTCATCACTATTCCAAGCACTGTCTCTTTGTCTGTTTCATGGCTCCCATTATGCAATAAATAAATAGCTATTTGTTATAGGTCTCTTTTTTATGAAAACATTTTTACGTGTTTTGCTCTTCCTTAATTAAAAACACATCAGGCCATGGATAAAGCATTGTGGAATGGCTTGTCGTGGCACCACATTTATAGCCGGCAAGCCAATTTCTAATAAAATGGTTTTTGAGGGGAATATTGCCTTCATTCAAATCTCCTATAAAAACTACCCATCCATTAATTCCAATTAATGATCACTACAGCATTTCCGTTAATGCTGGTAGTAATTCTTAGCTAATGGCTGATTTTCAACAAAATCAGAATCAATGTAAGTTTGGACAGGACCCTTGCAGAATTAATTTACTGCCTTGATGCCAGCTGAACCAAAGCACTGTGGGCCTTTCAAGCATGTAAATCACAACAGTTTGAAATGTTTCCCCATTGTTATTGTATGCAGCCCATGAGATGAGTTTCTTGTGTGCTTTCGAGAGCAAAAATAAACAAATAAAATGGAGACCTGCTTCTGCAAACCTCACATGGGAGCGGGCCCTTACTCATCTGAGTAGTCTCATTCAGTGGGTAAAGGACCCATGGGCCATAGGATCAGGCCCTGGAAGAATAACGCAAATCAAAACAAATGAAGAAAGAAGGGTGAAATCTTGGCCCCACTGAAGTCAATGGAAAAACGGCTGTTAACTTTATGGGGCCAGGATGTCACTCAATGGGTATGTCTACACTACAATTAAAAACGCAATGGCTGACCTGTGCCAGCTGACTCAGGTCTGCGGGGCTCAGGTTAACGGGCTGTTTAATTGCAATGTAGACATTCAGGCTCAGGCTGCAGCCTGAGCTCTAGGTCCCTCCCACCGCACAGGGTCCTAGAGCCCTTATCCAATGATAAAATGTGCTCTAAAATCTTGGGCCGAATCTCCATTGAATTTACCAATATTGTATCCTGCCTCTATTATTGATTGAGGTACTATGCTTGACCCAGTGAGTTTAAGAAGCAGACTGTGGAGGAGGAAGACAAAGGGGAAAAACTTTCCTGCCCTTTCCATTGCTTTGAATTGCCAGCCTTCGCCTTAAAGTGCCAGACACCACATTTAATGGAAAACTATGACAAAACTAAGGCTCGCAGTTCTGCACAAGTGGGAGCTGTGACTCCTAGCAGCAGCTGCAGGAGAAAGGGTCAACCGTTTAGACAGTTTGCTCTGGGGCTGTATGTGGTTGTTCTTTTCAACCTGACAAAGTGATAATTCAATGCAGTGAAGTGACGGAGAGCAGGGCACAGTACATGAGAGGCTTTTGCCAAGCAACCACTTTAAAGCCAGTATGAAAAACAGCACCCCACATAAATGGTAGTTTGACCCTGTGGCCCTGGTCCCGTCACATACATAGCATGGAATTTGGTTCTAGCAGAGGATTATGTAAAGCGAAGGTCCTGATTACAGTGGTTCTTAAAGATCACACAGAACTTCAAGGAAGATTTGGGGTCCTAAGCCATGTGTCCAGGCTGAGCTCCAGCTTGTGCAATTACATTTTACTCACTTAAAGCCTGAAGTTTTCAAATCTGCTGACTGGATTGAGAAGTCCAGTTCCCCATTACAATTAAAGGGAACTGGGTGTTCAGATCCCTTAAACAGCTTTGAAAACCTCGGCCCAAATTCCCTGGCACAGTTTCATTTGCCTGCGGTGTCCTTCTGTGCGTCCCGTGCTATAGCATTCCGAGATGCTCTATGGTCCCAGCGGCAGTCTTCTCAGATCTGAACTAAAACCAAATGAAAGCAGGAAGCTGTTACGAAAACACAACCAACTACGTGCAGAGCAGCAAAAAAATGAAGCAGCAAGCTTGTTATTCTTCCAGAAGAATGACTGAATATAACTGCCGAGCAAAGAGGGCCAGTGAAGTCAATGGAGCTATGTTAGTTTACACCAGTTGAGGTTCAGGCCCCTTGTCTACTGTCCCTTCGCCAGGGCTAAAGACACAAAACTCAATATGCCAGAGGAAGCAGCTTCAGGTTCCAGGCTGTGGGCAGCTGGGACATAAAAATGGGAGAGAGGCATCATTTCTGTTTCAGGGAGTCAATGGAAGGAATGCTGGATGGGGTTGTGTCTTTTTGCTTCTCCAGTTTGATTTAGATTTTTTTTTAACATGAGTTGCAATGTTCACTGTTCAGTCACCAAAAGGGAAGTAGAAAGCCAATTACACACTGAACTGGGCAGGAACTGTTGAGTAAAAATGAAGTTTCTGCCTGGTAACGTTGAACAAAGACTGTGCTGGGAATAGAGAGAACCAGCTGCTTTGGTCAGGACTGCACCGGAATAAGAAGATGCTACTGCTTTCGAAAGGAACAAAGCTCCCAGCCCAGTGGCAGGATGCAGAAGGTCCCGGATATAGCGAAAGCACTGTTTAGTGGGGTGGAGAGTCAGAAGATGGAGATTCTTCTCCTTCACCCCTTAAATAGTCTGGAGCTCTGCTCTACGGAGGCCCCCACTGGCAGCAGCGTAGAGGGATCAGGTAGGTGTGATGGAATCGGGGGCGGCCCATGGAACTGCAAGCATGTAGGTGCACTAATCCACACTCACACACAAAAGGGAAAGAGGATCACAGCAGCTGGAGAGGTTGCAACAGTCCCTAGCCGGGAGCACTGGGCTGTAGAGAAAGCAGCTCTCCGGTCATTCTGTGACCATGGTGGTGATTAGGAGGGGAGTTCTATTTTCTATTCCCCTGCTGGTATGGAGCCACCCTGCACAAAATACATTTACTCAGGTTCTGTGCACAGGGCATGAGGCCTGGGCCCTTTCGGTCCTCATTGTCATCTCTTCATACACACACACACATACTACAAAAAAACCAACATTAAAGGTGCTGGCTGAAACTGCAATGCATGACGGCTAAAATCCTGTCCTCATGTCACTAGATTGCATGTACCTGGAGCTGCTGCAGTAGGCAACAGAAATTCACCCCATGCTGTGAGCCCCCTTTGCACAGGAACATACCAAGGTCCAGTGGTAAGGATGAAGCTTTAGCCTCAACCAGCACTGTGAAACAGCTGGGCAGCGGACTGTGAGGATTAAAATGCTAGCACTGAGTGGATGTTCCGTCAAGACAGTAACTTCTTCAGAACACTGGCACAACCAGACAGGGACCTTAAACTCTATGATTCTCTGGCTTGCAGTAAAAGTTCGACACAGCCATATCAGCAAAGGCTCCAAGTGCTCTGGGACAAGTTGGAGGATTAAGAATAAAAATAAATGTTATTTCACGTGTAGTTTCACGCACGAGTGCCTAGTCAGGAAAGCTCAATTGGGTCCTGATGTAAAATACAACAGAGGATCCACATCAACATCTCTGCCACTGGCAAAGGACAATAAGTCAACTCAAGAGAAATCAGTTTCCAAATCTCACAGCCCTGTAACCTGTCATTTTCTGGATGGCTTTATTATAGCTTTCCCTTAGCTCTTAGTCTAGAGACTAAAGAACTAGACTCCTTACTGAAAGAAAAGGAGTACTTGTGCCACCTTAGAGACTAACCAATTTATTTGAGCATGAGCTTTCGTGAGCTACAGCTCACTTCATCGGATGCATACTATGGAAACTGCAGAAGACATTATATACACGGGTCTGTGTATATAATGTCTTCTGCAGTTTCCACAGTATGCATCCAATGAAGTGAGCTGTAGCTCACGAAAGCTCATGCTCAAATAAATTGGTTAGTCTCTAAGGTGCCACAAGTACTCCTTTTCTTTTTGCGAATACAGACTAACACGGCTGTTACTCTGAAACCACTCCTTACTGACTTTCCCTGAAATCGGTTAAACAAATTACTGGCTTTATTCACTGATGGTGACACAAAGTCAAATACTAGCAGGGAAAGGCCAATAATATGTCATTTCATATTATTAAACAAACACTTGCCACTAAGGGCCACGTTTTTCTTTGTTGTATCAGGGCATCTCCAGAGTCAATCCCCTAAGATCAGCGGAACCGCTTGGATTTATACGGTTGTAATGGAGCGGTTTATAAAATATTATGAACAGAGCACTATATGCAAGGCTCTTTGGTCTCTGGCACAATGGAACCCAAGTCTATGGCAGCAACCCCTAAATTCTGTGGCAACATTAACTCTGTTCTCCTGAAATTGCCATGCAAGTACACAGCTTATGGCTCCCTGCTGAAAATACACCAATAATCATCTTGGACAGTGATTGTTTTCAAGGGTGGGTTTTCTCACTCTGCTCTCCAGGTTACCCATTGCAACATCTCTTCCTTCTCCCATGGGGATTTCAGGTCTGAGTTAATGTTGACAGTACCAACATCAGCAGCCTCTGGTTTCCCTTGCATCTAGTGAGGGCCTCTACACCAACTCCTGGGAATGGTGTTTGAAGGCAGAGACAGATGGGAGCACCACTCTTGCAGAAGCTGTGATATTAACAAATTAGGAGGCACTGAGGGCACTCAAAGCATCCATGCAGAAGGGCTGTCTTGTGCTGGTTTCAGGAACTTGACAAATGCCAGGCCTGTCTGCTCTGTGAGTTGGGGAAAATGCAACCCGTCTAATGGAGGAATACCAGGGAAAGTGTGAGTCAAAACTGCCAGGGTTTCCCACTCCCGCTGTAGGAAAACCCTTCTGAGGTCATGGCAGCATGTGTCCCAAATGGAACATTACAGCAGCAGGATTTGAAATTTACACCAGAAGGGGACTAATTTTTAGCTCTGTCTGGGAAGAAGCAACATTAGGTATTTCAGCTACTATTATTTATATTGTGATAGCTGCTAGAGGGCCCCAATCCAGGATCAAGGCCCCACTGCGATAGGCACTGTAAACACACACACACACACACACACACACACACACACAATCTTTTAATGAAAAGATGGTCTGTGCCCCCAAAGAGCTTATATTATCAGTATACTCTTTTCCCTAAAATATGAACATCGCAAAACTGTGAATTTTGATGGTTTTCAGTATTTTATATTTTTAAACCCCAGTTCTCAAATATTTGGCTTTAATGCTGATATTTTTGGGTTTTAGGGATTGAAACTGAAAATCTCAGGAGAAATTGTACTTTAGGAATAATCCTGCACTGGCAGAGAGCTCAGCTGGGTGATCACTTTTCCAGCTCTAATGGAATTAGATTCCATTAGGATTCGATGGGCCAGAACCTTAGTTGGTATAAAACACCAAAGTTCCCTTGGCTTCAATGGGATTATGTCAATTTACACCAGCTCGGGATCTGGCCCATGTATGATTCTGCACTCATACTGTATGTGAATCTGCATTTTGATAATTTGTTTCCAATACAAGAAAGCATCCCTATTTAGGAAGGATGCTTAATATTAGGCACTGCAATAAGACTTAAAGTAAAGCACGTTCTTAGGGATTCATTCCTGAATCAGAGCCATAACATTTTTTAAAATGATTAATATATTTGGAATAAATTCGTATTAATGATCACATAAATTAAAATCTGGAAGAAATCCAACTTTTTAAAAGCTTCCAGCACTGTTGAAGCTATGTTCAAATTGACTTTGTGTTCCACATGTACCTTATGTGGGAATATATTTTCCTTCACCAATATTTTGGGTATGGGGTTGCCTCGTTAAGAAGCTCCAGTAATCACTGTGATGAGTTGATTGTTAGGTTCATCTGGCGTTAATACGAATTTTGAATATGTATCATTAAAAATAACCCAAGCATGACAGATATTAAATCACTGTTGACATAGTAAACCCTGTTTTTAAAAAAATCCACATTGTTTAATTATGCCAACAATTCTTTCATCTTTTTTGCAACCAAATTACATGATGCAAAACTCTGCACAAAGGGGAAATTTGGTTCCAGTGCGTTGCTGGAAAATTGTGCAGGAACATAGGCCCGGAAAAAAACTGACATAAAAAAATTGGTGTCTTAAAAATTCCACACCATATATCGATTCTTCTTGAAAAATAATCAAAAACTTTTTGCTTATTACTGTTTTATATTTGAGAAAAACACTTTTTTCCTTCTACAAAGAGACAGCTCAAGGAGATGAATGGCTATGCAAGCATTATTCCAGCACCAATACGTCAGCTCCAGTTTAAGGTAGCTTTTTAATTTGGTAATTTCCTTTGTTTGGGACTCAGTTATTTAAAGAGGAGCTATATCTCCATGCCCAGGATTGGCTTGAAGGCACCGTGCTGACTGGTCCACAACTTGGAAGCTCTATGGGTTTCATTGCCAAGTTCCATTTCTTTGCCATGTTCCAGCCAAGCCAAACTAAAGCAAACCTCCATCTGGGCCATCCCTCTTCCACAAGCCCCTTTTCCAAGCCACGCACACTTTGTCCAGGCTGGGATATACCAGGTGTGGTGAGGCAGTGGGAAGGAAGTGAAGCCAGAAGGTACAGCTGGGTGATTAGTGGGGAAGACACAGGAAACTCTGTTATTGAGGGCAGGGTGCACTGGAAAGGTGGGAGGCAGTGGTTGCTTCATTTTCTTTTTATTGGTAAGTGTAAGACCCACCAGCTTGTGGCTAATGGAGTGATGAAGTGATTGTTCCTCTCAGATATGTGGTGAGGGCTGTAGCAGGCAAGTGGGTATAGCCAAGGCCATCCCTTTTCCTGGTCTCCACACTCCATGCACTGCTCCACAACACATCAAACGTTCATGGAAAATGCTCATGTTCATCTCCACAGTGAATAATTACTCAATCGCTCACCTTGTGTGTGAATGTGCATACACTGCTGGGGCAGCCTGTTTGAAAATTTGGCCCTAACCCTTTCAGAATCTGGGATTATATTTGCTAAGCATACAGGGAATCTTGGAGCACCAAAACCATTCCAGTGTATTAGACTGGGTTCATTGCGCAACCCTACACAAGGACACAGAACCTCTCTTATGTCTTAGAATGTCTTCAAATTCATTAACCTTTGTAAGAGCCTCATAGTAGGTCATGAAATCATCTCACCAACGCAATAGGCCAGGTGTTGGATTTCTAGAGCTCCCCTCTCGAATAAACCAGGGATGGTGATATCATTCTGTACTGAATGAGTTTTCTGTAGACCACATGGTGTGATCCTATCAGGTCTTGACTTTACATATTCTTGATACTTAAGCATGGGATAAAGCAACATTTGACCTAGTTCCTGCTACAGAATCAGAGAATATCCCTTGTCTTGTCAGTGATCCCTGTGAAGTTAATGACAGTAGTAATTAGTTGCTTAAACAGTTCAAAATCCTGTTTGCTAGTGACTGCGTATGTTTCAGGTTTCACCCAATCAATGCGTAGTTTGCATGGAACTAGCCAATCAATAACAAAGTGTTAGTTCTGCCCTCTTTCTAAAAGAAAAAAAGATAAAAAGTAGATCGTATGGTTAATGGGCTAGCTAGATAAATAGGATGGCCTATATGGAATGAGTTGGTGATATCCGTTCATTTCCCAGGGGAAGGGTATCATGATCATGAATTAAATAACCAGCCCTTATCATCACAATTGGTTCCAACTGGCAACCTTGCCAGCAGTCCCCGCAGAGAGGCCTACGCCAGAATGGGTATGAAGACTGAAATACTAAGAGGTCGCTCCAGAACAAGACTGAGGCAGACTGGTATGGCAGTGTAGTTAGATTCACCCTGCTGCTACCTGTGCTATGGGGAGATGAGGAGGTGGGAGTGTTGCCATTAACTTCAATGGGGTCAGCTTTTCCTCCATGGCTGTCAGCATGGACACCCTTCACAGATTAACTGTTCATTTACAGAGCTGGCTCCTATCTGCACTCATTTACACCAGCTGAGGACCTGGCATCTGGGTGTTTTTAAGATCAGAAAGTCAACACAAAAAAGTTGGCCTCTTATTGAAGTGGAATTGAATGGTTGAAACGTCAATATTTTGCGAGCATAAGCGTCTGAATGATCATAACCTGGGTTATAAAAATAATAAGCTTCTACTAGAAACTTTCCTATGCATGCTCTGAGCTAGGGCACTGCCGGGGCTCAGTGATCCTTTTGACCTTCCTTGCTCATGCCAGGGTTACTAAATAATAGTTTGGGGTCTCGTTTGACTTTTTAATTTTTATTAAATGCCTGTCTTTATACCAGTGAAATACACAAAGGAAGATAAAGGCAGGTGGAAAATATTACAAATACCTGGCCAAGGTCAGTGACCAAGTTTATTGTTGCACAGTGGGATTTTTAAGCACCACAAATCTTTCCTCTCAATGAACTCTGACAGTCTATTATAAACAATGCTAAAAATGCACCCATATTCCCTTTCCACTAGGGCTGACCAGGAGTCAATTACACTGAATTATTCTTATACTAGTTTTTCATTCGGTGTGAAAAGCAAACAATCTAAAAATGTTAAAAGGCCTATGCAAGATCGATGTCAACCAGATCATGCTAAGGCAGGTACATTTTTATCCTCCTGAGAATAAGTACTAATGCATTTCTAACAAATGAAGAACTGCAATTCCATATTAAGTCACTCGGGGGCATGGAGAGCATGAGCTGCAAAAAGTTTAAGAAAGGGAAGGTCTACAACAAAGGAGTGCAGTAGAAAAATCTATAACTAATGTACTGAAATGAAGTTTTAGAGTTAAAGAAAGCTCTTTCTCTGTCTCTGTATTGCTAATCTATTTGTTCCAATGCCACAGGTTCTTTTCCAACAGAACTTGAATGAAAGATGAACGATTTCCTTGGAGTGGCTTGTCTGGGAAATCTGAATGCAGTTGGAATGGCACACTGTAGGGCCACTTTTTGACAATGTTTTAGTAAAAGGATAATGAACTGTGGCCACTGACAGGTAGCGTGGCTGATCCCGTAGAGGACAGTGAGATGTGTTAGCTCGTGGACACAGTGGACATGCCCCGAAAGTAGTGAAATAGCAAGGCTAGGAACAGGATGGAGGACAATAAGCCTCAGAGACAATGGAGCTGCACTGGGCAAAATCCTGCATTCTAGGATACAGTGCTGGAAAGACCTTGTCATTCCAGAGGGAAGACTGCTTTCTCCTGAGTCTCAGAACAGTTCTTTTCTCTCCTGCACCACGTCCACCTTCTCCTCAGCTCTTCTTCAAAAAAGGCAGAATGCGGTCTGCGTTACTGGCTCACTCACTAGTGATCCTGGATTTGCCAATAGTACAGCAGCCGCCATCCCGTCATTTCGCCTTTGTGGGTAATGGCAGAGCTGCGTGCCAGCTCAAGGGGAGCAAGACGGCGTTAAAGAGCCAGACGCAATAACCAGCCCCATAAGTTTTTGCACATCACTGTCCTTCAGTGCTGTCTCCTTCATTTCAGTTAGAGAGCAACTCCAGGTAAACACTGTACGAGATCTCAGTGCTGCTGTATATACTAATCTTGTAAGCACCACTCATTTTTGCCCAGGCTATCAATGTAAAATGTTTCTACAGTGAAGTACATTTATTAAAGTCCTAATGGAATTAGAGTCCTCCCACCAAAAAGCCAGATGGTTGGTGTTTTTATGTTATTAGTTAATGCAATTTAGTATTAAAGTTTTGAGCTAAAAACAGGCTTGTTGTTTTCTTAATGGCATCTGCTTATTTTTGCCAGGGAGATAAATTTTTGTTTAAATGGGGCCATTCCATTTATTTCAGGAGTCAATTAAAAAAATGACCCCCCCCCAAAAGGGGAATTTCAGTTTTGGAAATGGTCCCCTTTAATTACTGCAGACAGGTCTGGGCTCAGTCCAGCTGCAGAGCTGAACATCTGAACAGAAGAAGTCTTCACCTTTCACATGGGCTAACCTCCAGGAAACATACAGACCCCCTCTAAAAACAAACAAAAAAACCCTTCAGCGTCAAAAAACTTCATATTTCTCACTGTAAAATATCTTCTCTAAGTGATTTGCTCCTACCAAGTGCTTCTGTGTGTAAAATGACAGGGATCTGAAGAAAGATGTCCTTGGTGAAGAAAATGATAACCTCACAGTTTCCTCAATCCTGAAAGTTTATTTCATATATAGGATTTCCCTTAGGGAACATAAGCCCTGAGTTACCTAATGAGCTCTTTGACATTTACATCACACTGCGCACAAAGGCAACTCAAAGAGAACTTCACAGGCACTATGAAAGAGACGCACAAAGAAGGCCCTGGGAAAGGCAGTGATTCCACAGTGCTGATTGTCCTTCTTTCATTCTTTTTTTCTTCCTCCCTTCTTCATTTCGTGTCTCAGGATCACATGGACAATGATAGGGCCCGCTGACCAATTCTAGCATTATCCTGGGAATGAATAGGTATCTTAGAACAATACAATATCAGGGATTTCCCCAAAACTGGACAAGCAGCTTCTCTTTAACAGGAGACAGCAACACAGCACAATAATCTGGGTTAGGAAGTGAAGAAGGCAGAGCCGAGCAGCATGGGGATCTAAAGCCCATTCAAGTCAATGGGAGCTTCTCGATTGATGTCAATGACCATTGAATCACCCCCTTAGATGTAGTGTAATGACCTCTTGAGGTCCCTTCCAGCCCTACATTTCTATGATTCTACTTACATTGGAATTTGGCTCTTATGTAAAACTGCTGCAGTATACGGACAGTCTCTGTTATATCCAAATTCATGACCTTTTTCCTTTCATAGCACAGTATCAATCCTGACCTTTAACACTTAGCAGAACGGAAGATAAAATCCCCTTTCAGTTAAAGTAAGTTTCCATTTCATGTACATTGTTTTGTGCTTATTTGAAAACACATAAAAATGCTATACAGACTGTGATTCAGACATACCGCCGGGAGACACAGCATGCAGTACCTAAGCAGCAGCAGTGCTGCAGAGTTTGTGGCTCTGCAAACACTTGTAGCAATCAGCCAGGACATGAAAGGCGCACAGTCTTACCCTAAAAGTATTAGCCTAGTGTATATGGACAGGTGTAAATCTGTGTAGCTCCACTGATATCAATGGATCGATACCAATTTACGCAAGTTGAGGAGCTGACCTTTTAACTGTCTTCCCTACGCAGAGTGTTCGAGGAAGGGAATCCACTGTGAAAGGAGGATTCCTTCGCATCCATCTAGCAACATGTGTAAGCTTCTCAGAGGCAAGACCTATCCGCTAATTAGGAAACATGCAAAAAGCTCAAGATCCACCAATGAATATTTTAACGAAATGATGCCAGATGAAGTAACACTTTCGCTCTCCTGTCTCTCTGTTAGTATCTGCATACTCACAGCCCTTGAAATAGAATTTTAGGATGTCTTATCATGGAAAACCGGGAGCCACATTTATAAGACTGTTCTGAGCAATGAAACAGATTAATAAATAATCATTTTAATTAACACCCTTCTATTCTATTCAATATTGGTTCTTATACCACCCTAATCACTGTCGTGTTTATCAGACAGGCATTAAGCAATGTGACTAACATCCGTCATATGTGGTTCACTCTTTCTCTCATCCTCCACCTGCCGGGTGAGATGGGGGGAATCTCAAAGCACTTTATTCAATTAAGCCACATGATTCCCTTGTGGGGGAAAGCAACAGAACTGCAATTATCATCATCTGCAGACTATAAACAATCTTGCATGGTTTTCTTGCATGTTTCCACACTCTGCAGCGAGTTTGTTTAGCAGGCGATTCTGTGCAGCAAGGCTCTTGAGAATTGCAACTCGTAGAATGACCTCCAGGAAGCAGGAAAGTTCTTTTCTGCTGGGTTAGAGGAGGGGCATGCTCTGTTAGTGATCAGTGTGTTAAAGGGCAGTCAAGAATTAGGCTGTGCTTGAACAGAATGAGGCTGAGAATCTAGCCAACAATTAGAGTTCATTGCTCTGTTCATTTTAGGACTTGAACCAATGCCCAGTGAAGTTGATGGAAAGACTCCCATTAACTTCAGTCTATACTGGATCACGCCCTTCCTGACTAAGTGATTGCTTTGATTTGGATCCTCAGTTTTCCTGGACAACTATGCTCCCCACTACTAATCTTAGAGCCTAATCCTGATAATTGAGCACCTCTGTGTCACTCACATGTGGCCTTTGGAAAGCCCACAGGAAGCTATTTGAGATCCCAGAAACTTGTAGACCAAGCTGGTGCACAGCAAGGATCTCAGGATTTGTCCCTTGGTGAATATCCCAGTAGAAGATGGTGTGACAGAGGTGACACCTGGGAAGTGTAAAGAGTTCAAATGACTATACTGAAATGTTCCCGACAAGCATGGACTTTTGAGAAAATACATGTTAAATGGATTTCCTGGGGAATTCCTGGGGAGAGGGTAATACCACAACTTCAGTTATGGAAAAAATCCCAGCCTTTTGAAGCTATACACTGAGACCAGGGCCATCGACTAGCGAATACCTGTTCCGGGAGACTGGAGATCAAAGACCTGAGCTATATAAAGAAATGGCTGATCTGCCCAGCCTTCATTGTGTTTCCTGATCTAAAAACTGCTATGACCTTGAAATTGCAGGGAAAACCCTGTTGTGGGGTTTGAAAGACTGATACCTACCAGAGCCATATATTGGAGTTGGTAGGGATGCTTTGTATGCATGCAGGGTTTTTTTTTTTCTGTTTTCAGATGCTCTGTACCTAGATGTTCTCTGTAATGCTTTTACCTTAGGAGAAAATGTGCTTGCTTAGAAGGAGCTGTGTGCTACATTGTAACTGCAGGCCATACACTGGTCATAATCCTCAGAGAGAAAGCAAAGTGCAGGCACCGGCCTTTCACGTAGAGTGGCTTGCTGGAGATAGCTATGTCGCCTTAAAAACCCCAGCCAGAAGGGAGAGAGATGCGGGTCTTCATCTCCAGGAGAGATGATGGTTGGGAGCCAGAAACTTTTAAATGGATGCCTTTCAGGGACCCTGGACGGGGAAATACAGGTGCAGTTACCCTGAAACTGTGACAGACAGTTTCTCGTCCACAGCTCCCAATGCCAAAGTGTGGCTCATTTAAGGAACTGTTAGTCCAAATAGAACCTGGCCAAACATGGTGCATTGAGATAAATCTTTCTCTTCACGGCTTTGCTCTGATGAAAAGTTACTCTGAAGAAATTATTTTTTCTTCAGTTGAAGCATTTCCTGTAAACCAGAAGATATATGACTGTTTCAAAGAGTTTTAATACTTTTACCAGTAACTCTTCAGCACAGTTATGAAGAACTGTGGGTGAAGAAGTGCATGGTAATTTAGAAGATTTAATAGAAGTCAATTTTACACTTACATGCATTAACATTCACATGAGCTTGGTAAGAAAAAAGCACTATTCAGTGTTCTCCCAGATACATGATACTGTTTGCCAAAGCCTTTAGTTATAATTAGTCAGATTAAACTCTATCCATAGATAGCTTCAACTCTATTCAGAAAAGCTACCTCACTTTCTATTTTTATGAACCATGCTGACAATAAGTACTCTCATGTCTAACAGGATATATTGTCTTTGCCCATTGCCACTTATAACCTGACAGTGAAAAATGAACACTTCAGCATTCAGGGAGTAATTTGTTACCTCTCCACTTCCTTCTAATTAATGAAAACATAAGGGAAGAAACAATAACTAGGTCTACTGTTCAGACAGAAAATGATTATTGCTGAGATGAAATAAAAAATATTCTTTGGCACTTGATTGACTCAGCAATGACATAATCAGCTGGGATTTTTTACTGACTGTGCAATAAAACTACCTATAACTATAAATGCAAAATACTTAAAGAGGTTTTTTTCCTCCCGGCATACTGTTAGAGTTTCCATAAAGTCGATCTTACAGAACATAGACAAGAGGTGTTCTTTATAGACAAAGGGAGTTGTTATAGAAACTAAACATGAGAGATTGAACCCAAAATGCGGTCCACCCTGGCTTCACTCACAAAGTTGTGTTCTCTGGGGCAAAGTTCTCCCAAGCCAATGGCTAATCCTGCTGACATAGCTAAAGCACATCAGTTTCATAACCAGCCCTACCCAAGGAAGTGATGGGGCCAGCCTCACGTCTGACTGTCTCAACCCAAGGGACCAGGTACCCGTTTTGCAGCTGGGTGAACTAGAGGCAACCTTTCAGCATGAGATCAAGCAAGGCACAAATCCACACCCTTCAGGGCTGTAGCTGATCACCTCAACCACTCAGCCCCTGCACCGTGCTTCTCTGGGACAGAGTGATTTAATCACCATGCACAGGTGGGTCTATTTCCAAGTTAGTACATACTGATTCTGTGAACTTTGGTTGCCATCAGCCTTCACTGAAATGTAGAGGAAAGGAGCTCCTCAGCATTAGTCTAGTATTTGCTGGGACTGGTGACATATTTTAACAGCAGCTGTTATCGGTTGCTGTTGACCTTGCACCATCATTGTGGCTCACTATAACCTGTATCATTGCAATGGCTGTAATTTCCACCTCACCAGCTCATCATGGTACCATCAGTCATTTTCTTTGCAGGGACAGTCTCCTTCTCGGTCCCCTTTTATTATGGACTAGATTAAAATAAAATAACTAACACAATGTGTCCCCGATTTCTGCAGTTTTAAAACTCACACAATGTGCATCTTTAAAATGGAACAGCTGCTGATATGAAGTGGTGAACTAAACACCTTATCAGACATTAGCTAAACCAAACATCAGTAAAAGAACATTTCACATTTAGTCCTGGATAAAATATTCTACTTTTTAAAATGTTCATGTCCACTCCTAGTCTTCGATTTGCCGGGCCAATGACTGCAATCAGAGTGGATCCCTGTATCAGGGCTGAAAGGAGTCAACAGTGGAGCCATGTGAAGGTTTTAAATATTTACTTTTAAAACCTTCAGGAAAAACCGTTTTCCCACTTAGATAGAAAGTGCTGTCTGTCCTCTGCACTCCCATGGTTTATGTACTGCTCACTGAACTCTGGATTTGACCGAATGATGCAATACTGGCATATATTTTCCTTGTGCATCCATATCTCTCTGCCATTATCCCCCTATTATTTTTTGTCTTACACTTCCATTGTAAGCTCTTTGGGACTGTCTTTTTGTTCTGTCTACAGGGCCTAGCACAGTCAGGTCCTGGTCCATGACTGGGGCTCGCAGGTGCTATTGCAATAAAAATAACAAATAAATAACAATAAGAATAGAATAGAATACAATCACATTTCAGAAGATTTCAGTAGGCCTCTGTAGCAGATCTTCAAGTAATGTACATAATACATAAGTGTAATAACACTCCTGAGTGCATCATCTGTGGGGCTTAACCCCAGGCCACTGGATCTAAAAGCATGGACCTTCTCTGCTTGAATTATAGGACCAAATCTGTTGGTTTGGAGGCTATAGCAGATCTGTTAATCTCTATGTGGTCTATCCATGAGAAGGGGACAAAGACGCAGGCTGTTAGAATAGGTTATGAAGTCTCCTGGCTGGGGAATTTCACCCTGAGCTTCAGGGGTCCATAACAACACAAATCCTTGTATGGACCATGATGCCCTCAACTAGGTCATCAGTGGGATTGAACTCTGGATCTCTGAATCTAAAAGATTGAGCCTCTGTTACTTGAGCTAAAGAAACAGCTCTATTGACTTGAAGACAGTAGCAGACTGAAACCTATAGAGGCAGTTAAATCAACTAGCCCAGACAAAGAGCTACACTATGTTGGCATGGATTACATAAGCAAGAGCATGTTCAGCAGATATTCTGTTCTATTCAGGTTCTTATACCACAACCATCACCTTGGTATCTGCATTTCTGTTTAAGAATCCATCTCTTCACTCTCATAATTTCTTCACTTATCACCTTTTTATTGGAAAGCTGGGGGTAAACATCCCTACCATTACCTGGAGTCCTCAGAGCTCCTAGACTCCCTTGAATCTGGTTTTAGACCTGCCTAGGGCCTAACAGAGGGAAACACTGACTGAGCACTCTACAGCCTCAGGACTCTCTTGTGTTGGGTGCTGCAAAAGTTCTGTTCCACCATCCTTCCTGCTCAACACACATTCCTGCTGGGGAGATAGTGACTGATTGGGGGCTGATGTGTCATCCACATGTTAATGACATTTGACTGTATGCTCCCTTTTCATTGGATCAGGATGGAGCAGGCTCTCTGTTTCCCCCTCATTTTGTTGAGAATGAAGGCTAGCTAGCAGAGGCTCAGTCTGGACAAGATGGAAGGTGAAGCAGTATCTTGCTGGCCAATCAGTCCTCCTCCTCAGCATCCCCATTCAGTAAATACGGCGATGTCCAAAATTAAATGTGGTAGGTGGAAATGTTTACAACTTTAAATTATTGCAATAAGTAAGAAATAAAGTACAATGTTGGGCCACCGGGCCCATCTTACAGTTCTATATAGGGTCTGTGAGAAGAGGTTTTTTGGTTGATCGAAACCATTGAAATTATGCAGTCCTAGCTCCCAGGACCCAAACTGCACAGGACTTAATGGATCAGAGCCAAAACCTTGAATAACTCCCCAAAGCAAACTGTATGCCATTGCAATCTATGGAAAAGAGGAGGATGAGCTCCAAGAGCCTGATTTGACACCCTTTACACTTTACTCCACGTGTATTCCCCTTGATTTCAATCGGACTACTCATGGAGCAAAGTATTATTCAGCATAAGGGAAGGTAACAAAATCTGGCCCCAAGCAAGTGCTCAGGTGTGGTTGGTGCTAGTCTTTTTCACTGCATTTAGTTTAAGCCCTGCTGTTTGTCTTACACCAGTAATAAATAAATGGGAAAGTGCCATTATTCATTAGTCACTGTGGCTTTCGAGGGGGGATACATGGCTACATATGAGTGACTCATCCCTAAAGGGCTGAATGCCTTTCATTCTGTTAAATAAAGGGTGGGATTCTTGGGTTAATAATTGTGATACACAGCCAGAAATAATTAGAGATGTCAGGACTGGCAATCATAAATTACTTCTTTTTAAATAACACACCAAAGGCGGAGTTGCAGAGACAATAGAAAAGTGCAGCTCAGCAGAGAAGTTCAAATGAAAGAATCAAGGCCAAATCCATTTCTTTAATTCCTTTTCTGCAAAAAGGGCAATATAATATTCAGGGTCTCCAATGGACTGACTTTAATTGTATGTGATTTCGTCCCTTGTTAATTCCTTTAAGTGAGAGGGAGAAGTAAGAAATCCTGCAGCAGATCTGTGCATATAAACTACAAAATAGACAGTAATTTGGGGGCAAGTTTCTTCCCTGGGTGCCAGGGGCGGGGGATGCTGTGTTCTGGTGGGGATACCAAGGGTCCGCGCTGCAGCTAGCACTCCCAGGAGAAACTCTGGCTGAGAGTCAGGTAGGCTGATGGAAATTCTGATATCCAGAATCCCCCATAGAGACACAGGGGGCACATACCAAAGCGGTAGCTCTAGCTCCCCTGCTCCATGCCCAGCCAGCTCCATAGCCAGCTCCAGCCCTCGCTCTCCCTGCTTTCAACTTGTCCCTCCCCTTCCATCAGGCAGACAGTTCCTCAGTTGGCGGGGGGAGGGGAGGGAGGAAGGGGTCATTCTTGGATGGGATTCTAGCTGGTACCAAATCAGGGCGCAAGGAGTTGGGGACCACAGAGAGTGGCTAGAAGCTGGTCGTATGATAGTTGTGACAGACTGACAATATCCTGCAATATCCTGAGCAAACCTTATGGAATTATGATGAACTTTAGTGAATTAAGTTAAACCCTGCTGAATTAGGGCTAATACCTTCAGAGTATGTTGTATTAAAATGCAGTTGTGTACGTGTTATCATGGCACTATATGCACCTCTAGTAGGGAGGGGGATGCTAATATACTTCCTTCATTATCAGCCTTTAAGGCCCCCCTCCCCCCACCCCCGCCACCAAGAGATACGCATATGCTGGTTCAGACTGGATTCTCCAGAGACCAATAGACAGAGAAAAGACTTTTGGATAAACAGCCTCAGTTTAAACTGACTGAGGGCCTTTGTTCTGATCCAGTCAATGGACAGAACCTCTGGTCCATGGAGGTCCCTAATCTTTAGATAAGAGTTGGAAGGACTGGGCCTACTGAGGCCCCACAAGACTGGGTGCTTGACCTGAGCTGGAGCTGTGATGAACTTGTAACCACAAGGAAACCCTTGGGGTGGGGTGTTGAAAGACGGGGAGCTTAGCAGTATGCCTGTAGGTTCTTTTATTGTTTTCAATATGTTTTCTCAGTCATGCTTTTTACCTTAAGAATAAAGTAAGCTTGCTTAGAAAGAACTGTGAGGTATCTTATATCTCTGGCAATCACACGGTTATCAGTCTCTGCAGAGAAAGCAAACAGGTCTGTTTAGGCAGAATGTCTTTGCTGGGAATAACACAGTAAAGGCAGGGAACTGTTCTGCCTGGAGATACCCTGTGATATGCTGTATGGAGCGACTCACGACCGTGAGTGCCTACTTCACGGCGGACTCTCAGAAAACAGGGCAGACACCCCAAGCTGGTGGTGTGTTCTATAATTAGATTCACCAAGCCAGCAAAAATGTGAACTCTTGGATCACTATACCAGTCTTACCATGGACAATCCCCTTAGGCTCCCCTGCCTATCTCGCCACCCAGGCAAACTGGATTTTGTGATAAAAGGTCACTCAAACTAAAAACCACACCACATCAGGTTGTTCCCCGTCCCAAGAGACCAGTCACTTCCTCCAGATCAATTGGTACTCCAGATCTTACACCAAAGACAACACTGGTAGCCAATTTTATAGTAAACTAACTAACCGTTTATTCGCTAAGAAAAGGAAATGAGAGTTATTGAGAGGTTAAAGCAGGTAAAATATATGCACAGGTGAGTCACAGTTTGTAATTCCAAATGGTGCCAGTTTTCCAAATGTCTTCTCAGGATACCCAGATTATCTCTGGGGATCTCTGCTTTGTATCTGGTACACTTCCCTGTAAGAGTCCAGACAGTCTAGAGATGCAGGATCTCTCCTTGAATCCACATTTATAGCTTCTTCTCACAGAAAACAATCTGACAGTGTTACTACCCACGGGGTCTTTTCCTTTGAGTGAGGATCGCACTTTGAGTCTTTGACCTCCAATCATCACACACAAAGTCCACTTGCTTTGAAATTAGCACTTTCCTGTTAAAGTTCTTCATTTGCATTCCACAAGGCTTCTTCGTTGTTGAATGGGTTATTCAGTCACAGGGGTATGCAGAAAGCAAATATTTGCTACTACATTATAATGGGATACAGCTAAGTGAGAACAATGCAAGTAACATCCCACTTGTTTTCATGAAGTTTAAACACCAAATACACTCTTATCCATTTAAGAATCACTTGGATCTATACTAATATACAAATGTATTGACCTGGGGCTCTGGCACCTGGTCTGCCGGCATCACTCACGTTTCCACTCAAGAGAGACAACAGCTGGGGAGCTGGAAGCCTGGAAGTTGGAGACCTTTCGGGACCACAGAGGGGAGACACTTGTGCAATTGCCCTGAGCTGTGACCAATGTTCCCTCTAATGTTTAACAGGCTGTGTGTGTGCAAAAAATTTCTTCTGAGCCACCGCCGAAGGAAAAAAAAAAAAAAAAAAGGAAAAGAAAAAGCAGCTGACTCCGAAGCCGGAGTGCGCGCGGTGTGTCGCCGTGTGCGCGGGGTTTCAGACCTGTGCGTGCGCACGCACAGCGTAGAGGGAACAGTGGCTGTGACACTAGTAAGCTGTTAGAGCAAGGTGTTCTGAATTCTGATGGCTCCAGTTTCCTCTTTTCATCTTTTATCATGAATATCTGGTTCCTGGTAAGTGAATCTCAGAAGGTTTAGAGTTTAAAATCCCCCAGATCATTTCTGAATATGTTGAACAAATATGTTCCTGTACAGATCCTTGGGGGACCCTGCAATTTACCTCTCTCCACTATGAAAACTCGCCGTTTATTTCTACCCTTTGTTTTCTATCTTTTAACCAGTTACTGATTCATGAGAGCACCTACCCTCTTCTCCCATGACTCCTTACTTTTCTTAAAAGCCATCAGTGAGGGACCTTGTCAAAGGCTTTCTGAAAGTTCAAGTACCCTGTATCTACTGGATCACCCTTGTCCACATGTTTGTTGACACCTTCTAAGAATTCCAATAGATTGGTGATGCATGATTTCCCTGTACAAAAGCCATGTTGACTCTTCCCCGACACATCGTGTTCATCTATGTCTCTGACAGTTCTGTTCTTTACTGTAATTTCAACCAATCTGCTTGGTACTGAAGTTAGGCTTGCCGGTTTGTAATGGCCAGGATTGCTTCTGGAGTCTTTTTAAAATATTGGCGTCACATTAGCTATCTGCCAGTCATTCACAGAAGCTGATTTAAGTGATATGTTACATAACACAGTTACTAGTTCTGCAATTTCATATTTGAGTTCCTTCAGAATTCTTGGGTGAACACCATCTGGTCCTGGTGACTAACTACTGTTTAATTTATAAATTTGCTCCAAAACCTCCTCTACTGAAACCCCAGTCTGGGACAGTTCCTTGGATTTGTCACCTAAAAAGAATGGCTCAGGTGTGGGAATCTCCCTCATATCCTCAGCTGGAAAAACCGGCGCAGATAATTCATTTAGCTTCCCTGCAATGGTCTTGTCTTTCTTGAGTGCTCCTTTAGCACCTTGATTGTCCAGTGGCCCCATTGATTGTTTGGCAGGCTTCTGCTTCTGATGTACTTAAAGAGAATTTTCTGTTACTTTGTGTGTCTTTTGCTATTTGCTCTTCAAATTCTTTTTTGGCCTTCCTAATTATACTTTTACACTTGACTTGCCAGAGTTTGTGTTCCTTTCTATTTTCCTCAGTTGTTATTCTTTGCAATGGATTTTCTGTAATTACTATTGACTGTATTGAAGCTGACCATCCTTTCATTTGTATGGTACAGCATCTTCAGTACGGTGCCAAGTAAAACTTAAAATGAAACTTAATAAAGGGAAGCAAAGGGGGAAAAATATTTCCTAATTCAGAGTGATGCTACTGGACAGAAAAAAGAATATTCCCCACAACCCGGGCCCCAGGGTCCCAGTAAAGAACATTATACTGAGCATAATATTTGTATTGCTGTAGCATCTACAAAAGATCAGAGTCCTGTTGTGCTAGGCACAGTTTACAGATTGATGGACAAGACAGACCAAAGCTTGAAAAAGAAAGTAGTAGCCCCATTTTACAGATGGGAAATCGAGGCACAGAGAGATTAAGTGATTTCCCCAAGGTCACACAGGGAATGAGTGATAGAACCAGAAACTGGACACAGATCTACTGAGTCCCAGTTCACTATTTTAACCATTAGACCAGAATTACCTTCAAGGGGCAGTGGATGAAGACGTAGATTTGTAATTGCCCTTTATCTCGGCTATTTATTTCATAAAATGCCATTTTGTGGTTGACGTTCTCTTTTCTGTAATGTATCTGCCAGTAAGAATATAAACATTTTTATCCTAGAATACACTCTGTTCTAATGCTACAAGTGTGCAGTATCGGCTGGAGATTCAATGGAGAAATTTAGATAAGAGTCTGGGGTTTGTTTTACTTAAATTTTGTCTCATACATTTAGATACTTAGTCCCTTTACTGTGAACCCAGAATATCCTCTTATAGGAGAGGAACCCATCCCATGTTGAAAAGGATACATCTGTTGAAATGCCAGAGCCTAATGCGTTCATCCTACACTGAAACAAGTGTATTACCTGGTGATCATATTAAACATAAGGTCCATAATGTAATGGATTTAATCAGCAATTTACAAAAGGAAAATAATCATTTTGAAAAAACAGATCCGCTGCTGAGTCAGAGAAGGATTTCCTCTCCTCCATGAGGTGCTGCTTGCCAAACTGGACTGAAACACTGCTGTTTGGCAGTACTGTACATGTGACTGGTGCCCACAGTGTATGTTAGCCAAAATCGTCTGCCAACACGACTCCATGGATTGTCCCTTAGCGCATGTTCTAACGACGAAGGGCATCATTTTCACAGCACTCTGGGCTGTCGGGGACCTGGGGGAAAAACTCTCACAATTCACAATCACAAGTGCCCTTGGTACTTTCTCTGGAGAAGGAATTGTCAGATCCCCAGGGCAGTTTCTGCTTGTTCTTCCTGCACTATGGTTTCCTCTGGAAACAGCAGTGCTGAGAGTGCTTTGTCCTCTTCTGCATGTGTAACCCACACACCTTCTGGGTGCAGTGTTGTGTCCCATCTAGTGGCACCGAGACCATTTAGAGCGAGAGATAAAATGAGTCTGCTCTACAGCCTTAGCTAACAGCCAGCTGGCTTTTGTCTCATGCACTAAGCTCCGTGTTCAATCCTGCCCGCTGACAACCGGGGTCTGTCGGTGTTACAAGTCCAGTTGAAATCCTGGACGAGCCCCCATTTTTAACGCTGACAGACCCCAGCAGTCTGCAGGCAGGATTGAACCTGGGGCCTTTGGAGCGTAGTGCATGAATCTCTAGTGCATGAGCTGAAAGCCAACTGGCTGTTAGCTAAGGCTGTAGAGCAGACGCATTTTATCTCTCACTCTAAGTGGTCTCAGTGCCACTAGATGGGACAATAACACACCCAGAAGGTGTGTGGGTTACACATGCACTAATGGTGGGTTCTCCTCATATGGCAGTGATTGGTGAGGGGTATGCCAGGACAGGGGAAGGGAAACAAATTAAGAGTTGAAGAGTCTGGAAGCACAGGGGGGCAGGCAGGGAAACATCAAAAGGCTCTGGGCACCCTACTCCCAGCTCTGGAGGGGGGCTGTCTAGTGGTTAGAGCAGGGGGCCTTGAAGTCAGAACTCCACACACTTAACTCTTGCGCTGCATGAACGTGTACTTGGTTGTGTGGGGGTAGAGCTCGGAGGGGAATGTTCAGGGGACTCTGTCTCACCTGATAGCTCCCTCTGACCTTTAATGGCTACTGTGCAGTTGGCCAGAAAAACAAATTTGGTTTTCCCTTCCAGTCTGCCCCCGGGCTTATTCCTGTACCTGGAAAATGACTTGATTTTCTAAGGTCCTGTCCTGTGCACATTATTATTATTATGCAGGAAGTAAAACCAATAATCATTGGTAGGATGAGACCCCAGAGGATTCAATAGTTATTTATGGTAACTGGCAGTTTGCTTCCAGGCCTTTTATGACACACAGCCTTCCAGCTTTATCCAACAGCAGCCAGCAAGGGCCAGTTTTTCAAAAGTACTCAATAGCTGAGCTCTTTCAAAAATCTGGCTGCTTATTCTGGTGCCTAACTGGGACCTGCATGCCTCTGAAAATCTGGCTCCACATTATGAATCACATTGGGTCTGACTCAAGGCCCACTGAATCCAATGGAAAGACCATTGCTGATTTCTGCTGCCTTGGGATTCGGCTCATTAGATGTAATAGCAAGTGCACTGTATGGCCCAGTCCAGGCAGTTAGAGCAACTGATTGGCCATATGTGTACACATTTCAAATTGCTAGCTCTGCCCTGCTGCCCATTGAGCACGTGTTGATTGTGCTTAAGCCAATTTTGTACACATTCAAAATCATATTGGACCAGATATTCCTTTGCATACTGCTGCTAAGCAGTAGGCCTGTTTCAGTGTTTCTACTCAATGCCTCAACCTCTAGCTAAAGGTAATGTGATAGAAGTCCTTCAACAAAACAAGATTATCAGCTGTCACAATCCAGTTTGCTCTTTTAAAAGATATATGTCAGTTTACATCAAACCATTTGTTGGATAATAGAATATATTAAAGGGACACGGTCAAGGTTTTTAGGCCACAATTTGACCTTCCTTAAAATAGTGTTTATTAGATGGGGGCATTTATTTGGAGTTCATAATCTTTATTTTTTATTTTAAAAAAAGGACTCTCACCCTTGCAGAGGAAGTTTAAAATCTACAATTAAATGAAGGGAAAAAAAGGCAAAACAATAGCGTTTTACTTGTATAGGACCTACACAAATGTATTTTGTTTCTCTTCATTCTCTGTAGTTTCTTGTAATAGCTCACTAACAAATTCTGTGGCTAGAGCTACGTTGTCATCATTGAGCACACAGAGATGTTTTGTCATGAAACTCCACTGAATAATATGTTTTCAGATTTTTTTTGGTAAAAGGTAGTGAATGTCCTCGGGAGTAGAGTCCTCTCTTCACAGAATATCATGGTCAGGATCAGCACTCCATGAAAAATGACCTGGCGGGACCACTGCTAAGGGTAAGATGGGAATTTATGCCTTATGGCTCGTTCAGTCCTTGGACTCTCTGCTGAGAATGTCAACAAGTTTGACTTTCTGTGCCAGCAGAAGTGCTGATCCTTATGATAAGGGGAACTGGCCTGAGACAACATTGTATAATTTGAAGTTGCTATTAAAACCTGTCGCCCTCCAGAATACAGGGAGAAAAAAAAATCACTAAATGACATAGGACAAAATAATTTGGTGAAAAATGTCCCTGAGAGTGTCCTGACAAAAATATATCTCACCTGCAGTGATTGGTCTGGAAAGCAAGGCCAGTAACAAAACACGGTTGCCCAACAACTACAGTGATTTAGCCTGGTCCTGGAGGCCAAGTCTTTTCTTTTATGGGTGTAATTTTCACCCTACAAAATTTGTGCCTCCATCTTTGTGCCCGCAAAATGAATTGCTTGGCAAATCTTAGTACTAGTGCCCCCAGCCCTGAAATCTAGGCCTGCAATCAGGTAGGCATGTGTAAACATTCAAGGCTGTGCCCGCAATTGTATTCTGACCAAAACTGTACCCAAGATCTTTAAAGGTGCAGAATTGAAGGCTCAAGCTGCAATTTCAATCAAGAGCAACCTTTCTCATGTATATGTAATGACCCTGGTTTCTTATCAGACCCTGAGCCAGCTAACTGAGACATAGAACCTAAGATATTCCAAGAAACAGACTTATATTGTAGCTTGATCAGAGATCACTCTGCCAGAATTACTGCTGGGTCCAGCCAGTTTCACTTCCTGGGGCATGTCACTACCATGCCCCTTAAGGTCACAGTCCACTACAGTGTAGCAATGATTTATTCTTTGATCATTTTGTCCTTTTAATTTGGGTACCTTGTAAGCTGACCAGATAGCAAGTGTCAAAAATTGGGACAGGAGGTGGGGGGTAATAGGTGCCTATGTGAGAAAAGGACCCAAAAATCAGGACTGTCCCTATAAAATTGGGACATCTGGTCACCCTAGTACCTTGATTACACCCACTCTAGTTCTTCTGGGAAAATTTCACAGTGGAAGACCTGATTCCCATTTCATTCTTTCTCTGGGTAGGGACAAGTTAATCGATTGATTACATGGCAGGACTGCCACCTTTTATTGTTTGACTGAGTCCATTTCAATTTACCAGCCTTTGTCCTATGGCCAGGAGAACCAAATGCAGTTGCATGGTACAAATCATCTAATAATCCTGTGTACTCTTTTAATTTCAAATACATTAACAGCATACACACAAGTTCCATTTCAGAATGTATCCAATAAAAATGAATTAACTGAACAGTCATTAGGATATAATGTGGTAGCGTTAAGGTGAGTCATAATATAATTACCGTTATTTCTAATGCAGTTACTGCAGAACAATACATATAGCCCAGATTTCTAATAAGGTGCATGCTTCACTGCACATGCACTTTTATGCACACTCAGCTTATATACAAATATTATTGACTGATCCATTGCATGCTTGCATTGGAGAACTGCAGGTCTACGTCAGATGTGTGCATAGAATTATAGACTCCCAGGGGACCTCAGGAGTTCATCTAGTCCAACCCCCTGCTCAAAGCAGGACCAATCCCCAACTAAATCTAAAAGTATACAAGCAAAATCTGTGTTTAATATAATATTTAAAAGACAGTGACTGTATGTAAAATTGCATTTAATGAGGATTAATATACATGCACCTTCTACAAGTTTGTTAAACTTCAGAAAATATTTTCTTATAGTCAATTGGTTTTTAAGTAACAATTTAATAAATCAGCTAATGCTAAATAAACACCCAAAATGTGGAAGACAGGAATGGGATGAAGTCCACCAATGGCTGCCCATTCATTGTTTAAGAATTGATCATGTGGGATATGCTCCAACAGACAATGCCTGGTTAGGGTTGGATTCAAAGCCCATTGATTTTAATGAGCTACGGATCAGCACTTAATGTGCAACAAAAAAGGTCATCGCTAACCTGATTGAGGAGGAAATTTCTTCCTGACCTCAGATCTGGTGGTTATTTTCACTTATTACTAAAGCTAAGTTTTTGTCACAAATATTTTTAGTAAAAGTCATGGATAGGTCACAGATAATAAACAAAAATTCACAGAAGCCTGTGACCTGTCCCTGACTTTCACTAAAAATATCCCTAACAAAATGGGGAGGCAGGTTCAGCACCCACTGCTGCTGGGGCTCGCGGGTCCCCCACAGTCCCCCAAGGCTGTGGGGAGTGGGAGCTGTGCGGTCTTCCTGCCCATGGGGTTGGGTTGCTGTGGGGTCCTCTACTGCCCACCGTGGCTGGGAGCTGCAGGGTCCCCCATCCGCTCGTCATGGCTGGGCAGCTGCAAGGTGTCCCCACCATGGCTGGGCAGCTTCTGGGGGGCAGGGTCCCACACCGCCCACCACGGCTGAGCAGCTGAGGGTCTGCCAGCCGCCCGCCCGCCATGGCTGGGCAGCTGTGGGGAGTCCCTGCCGCCCCCGGCTGGACAGCTGCAGGGTGCCCCCATGCGTGCAGGGACTGGGAGCTGCGGGGGGCAGGGGCGTGGAGGGGCTAGCTGGGAGCTGCAGTCCAGGGCAGAAAATGTCACGGAGGTCAATGGAAGTCACGGATTCTGTTACCTCCATGACATAATCGTAGCCTTACTCATTACATGTGAGTAAGACTCACCCTTAGCTGTTACTTGTATAACCCTTACCAGGTATCATCGCCTTCAGCAATTCCGATGGCGTATCAGTGCGTCCGACTATACAGTACATCTATACACCCTGCCCCAGTATAAGTAATGTAGCTATTGCACCTCAAGGAAAACAGATGGCTTCTTTCATACATATAGTCCCATTGTCCTTTAGGCAAAGAAATGAGGGGCCAAATTTTCAAAGATAGCGTGGTGCCTAAAGATGCAGCTGGTGCATAGTGGGATTCTCAGAAGGAACTACGGAGACTAAGCGCCTAACTCCCGCTTTTGAAAATCCCACCACGCACCTAGCTGCCTCTTGAGATGCCTAAATACCTTTGAAAATCTGGCCTGTGGTGACATACCTTTCAGAATAGCTTTTAGTGGCAGCTACTGCTACAAAGACAAGTCACAATGGAAATGTTATGAGTGGCAGACGTAGCTCTGTGATTAAAAATGGAACCAATCAAAAGTATCATATCAGGGCCAATCCAGCATCCTTCCTCCAAGTGGATCCCTCTGCTAGCAGCCCCACTGATGTCTGTTGGGTTATAAGTAAAATTTACGCATATGAATAAGAGTTGCAGGATAAGGTGCTTAAGGAAAGGCCCTTATCTCTTCTGGATCATTTATAACTTTACTGCAAACCAGTTTTAATCAATCTGACTGTCAACTGTGCTAGTTGCTTTCTATACAACTACTGTATGTGACTCACAATTTAGCTAGACTATGAGTCTAGGTCAATGCTCCCAAATCACAGCTGAGCATGTCATAGGTAGGATGTGGGAGGTAATTGTCCCACTCTACTCGGCACTGGTGAGGCTTCAGCAGGAGTAGTGTGTCCCATCTTGGGTGCTACACTTGTAGTTAAGTACTGGAATAGGCTTCCAAAGAAGGTTGTAAAATCCCCATCATTGGAGGTTTTTAAGACAAGGTTGGACAAACCCCTGTAAGGGATGGTCTAAGTTTAGTTGGATGCAGCACAGTTGGATGAGATGACCTATTGAGGTTCCTTCGAGCCCTACATTTCTATGATTCTGTGATTTTATAAGCAAAAGTAGTTCCTTCCATGGGCCCCGTTTATAATGTCAGGCTACAGAGTGCCTGGCTGAGTTTAAGGATAACAAAGCACTAGCAAATGGATTGTAGGAAACAATCCTACATTGGCAGAAGGATGGACATCTCTACTTTATAAGTGATGCCATGATAACAGGCAAGCAGGGCTTTCCCTATGTGTGGCTTCTTCTGGAGCAAGAAAGTTGAGATCCCGCTGCATGTGAATAGCTGCGGTGAGATGGTACTTCTCCCCTAGCGAAAAAGCAAACGCTGGAAGCAGTAATGAGTTCCTATTGCCTGCCATTGTGTGATCACATTAAAGACTCTTCAAACATTACGCCCTGGGCAATATCAAAACGCTTCATTTGCTGCTATGATTTTGACAGCAAATTTTAGACTTTGTGCAAAATTAAAGACAAGAATAATAGCTTTCCTTTCTGTTGTTCATCACACTAGGAAGTATGCATTTTGTTTCATTACAGCCATTTTTTTCCTCCCCAAAACATCCTTCTTCTGGCTTTTTCTTAACAGTATCAAAGGCTTTATAGATCTTTAAAGAGAACTTTTACCTGTATCTAATGATAAATTACATACTGCTGTAAGTGCTATGCAGTGCATACACTGTTGGCTTGCACTGCTGTTCATTCCCATCTTTCATGGATCATATTGTTGGCTTCCTTAACCACCATCATCTCTTTGCCCTTGATAACCTCCTTAACATTGGCTTACTGATATTTTCGTAGCCCTCCTGGCCTCTTTCCTACTGCTATTATGCACAAGGTTCACCATGAATATTTTCTCTGAGCCCATGTGACAGATAATAATGTTTTTCTTAATTGCTAATCACGTCTGTTAGTGAGTTACGTGCAGGAGAACAGTTAATTCCAGACCACTTAGAAATTCTGCAGAATGGCTTATGGTACATGTGGTGCTTTTTGCAAGGCCAGTTCCAGATAATATAGTCCAGAGAAGCTGCCAATCAAAGGGAATTGCAAAGTTGGAGCAAAGATTCAAAATTAAATAAGGAAGTTTTGTTCCCATTCTTGGGCAGAAGGAACACAGAGGATGATGGCCAAGTGTTCATGTAAATATCATACTGATGTGATTATACTGTCCACAGGTCCATTGTAAAACCAGAGCTTTGTAAATCCAGAGCTCTGCATTGTAAATCCAGAGCTTTCAAAAATGGGTGAACTTGGTATGCCTGCATACACTCAGCACCAGTCAGAGTTATGCACAGCATCGTGTTTCCAGCACTGTCCATGCAGCTCAATCTGGGGGTGCTCATGCTGCTGCCAATGAAGCGAATGGGAGATTTGTTATTGACTTCAGCGGGTGCAGTGCCAGACCGCTTGCCTGCGCAGCCCTGACATTCCCGCGCAGGGTCTCTTCTGATCGGAAATTGCCAGTCATGTCAAGCCATTTAATGGCTTTGGCAGTGGGATGATAATGAACGCTCTCCTCAAAATCAGGCAGTTCCATTGACTTCAACAGGGCTGCAGGAGCTTAGGTGAGGACAGAATGTGACCCTTTGGGTTTGTAACCAAAGCATTAAGAGACAGTTGTCTGAGTGGGATGGGGAGACTGAACGTGTGCATATTGCCTACAGGAGTAGGAGCTTTGTCTCCGATGTGATGAAGCCAGCGATGTTGACTCTAAATGAGGACTAGCTGAAATGGCAAGAAAGAAAAGAATTAAAAAGGTGGGCTGAACTGAAGGCATAGCATTAAAAAAACCAGGAGAAAATGAAGCGATGGGTGTTTTGTTTGTACCTGGAAGAACCCTGGGAATTCAATCCTCTAAAATATCCCTCACTTCCTCCGAACAGCTGCTTTCGCTGAGCTAAATAAATCATTCTTCTTGTTACCTTGTACTGTACATGCAGAAAAGATGTGTTAGAGCAAAAAACGCTCTGAGTCCCTGCTAGGGCTTAGTTTTTTCCATCATACTCTGTGTCTCATATTTCAGTTCAGAAGCAGCCCCTCCTCAGCCCCAAGAAAGAAAGAATCCTTGCGATGGTCAGTTATCAGCTGTGACCCCAAATGTTCCCTCCTTGAGATTTACAGTATAGAAGCCTGATAAGAAGTCTGTCAGTACATTAGTGCTCAGTGAAGCAGTGCAGAAGGACCCAAGGGGAGCTCTCTGTGCCTACTATCTCCACCGATCTTCCTGACACAATGGTGTAATTGACCACAAGGATACCAAGTGCTTTCTTATTGTTCTTAGAAACATTGTCATGGCCTGGTATGCTATATCAGGCTGCATTTAGAAGGTGGAAAGGGCATCGCTGCATTTCTGATATGAATTTATTCTAGGCAGTTGGTCTTTGCAGTGGAACACTGCAGTGCTCCATTAACTACAAAAGATATTTCTGTACCATTTGCTAAGGCATGAGCATCCTTTCGCTGTTAAGCAGCGATGATGTTAAAGTGAATGAAAAGAGCCCTTTCTGAGTGAAGACACAGGAAGCCAATTAAGAGTTCTTGTTTCAATCCAAATGCATCTTCCCAAACACATGTCCTTTCAAAATAAGGCAGAGATTTAGCTTGCACAATGTGTTTGAACCCTGAACTTTTTAATTTGCACATGATTTAAGAAAATCTAACTAGTTCTATTGGGGAATTGGCTGCTTTTTAAAAACTACTCTTTGCTGGTTTCTTTATTCCAACACCAAAGTAATTTATGTTCTTGTTTGATTTCGTTCTCCCACAAACAAAAGCCACAATATATAATGTGATCTCTATTGCTGGAGTGTTTGTTGTTGGAAGGGCATTGGAAAATAGATAAATGTCTCAACACAAAAGAGGATCCAGGTTTCAGAAAGATCACACCGATTGGAAAATACTTTTTCAGTTATATTTATGAGCCGTCCTTAGTTCACTGTTTTAAAATATGATGGTGTAATAACATTTTAAACCTATAGTAAGAGGTAAGTGATTGGTGCCTTATAAATACCTAAATAGATAGACTGCTATACAAATCTTTTGTTATGCTGAATTTTTGCCCATAGTTAAAACCGTTTGTACAATGCGGAACATTCCCCCTGCCCCTCACAAAAAAAACCAACAACCAACAAACCACACAAACAATTAACAAACCCTGAAAAACATTTCTGTTCAGATTTGAGGTGGTTAGTATCTTAAGAGAAATATCTTTTAAAGAAAAGAGAATTATATTATATATGCAGGAACAACATGCTATCTTGTGTGTATAGAGATACTGAAAATCTCTTCCAGCCAGCTAGTGAAAGTCTTATTTCACAGTCATGTTATCATCAGAAGTCTGAATTTCATGACTTTTGAAATGTAAAGAAAAAAACGCAGACTCCTCTTTCAGCATATTAACTAAAATGATTGCAACATGTGAATGAATCAAAGTCAGCTGTTCAATAATAGACTAAGTTATCTCTAATATCACAATTCCATCAGCCAACGGCAAGCTGCTGCTGATTGTCTTGCAAATCTATAAAACATATTTTAAAAGATTCAGAGAGGCATCATGACCTAATGGCCTAAGCACTGGCTTGAAACATCTGAGTTCTAATCCCAGCTCTGACACTGGTTCACTGTGATGTCTTGGACAAAGCAATCATCTATCCTGCCTCTGATTCTTCAACTGTAAAATGAGTATTATAATATACAGTTACTTACTGCCCTGTGTTTTTGTGAGGATGGGTTAGTGTTTGTGCAGCACTGTGAAGAGCTAAGTATCATTAATATGACTACTAATAATTGTGACTAGCATTAACAAATGTTTAACAGTTGTTTTATCCTCTCTGAAAAACACAGACCTGATTTGAAGGTGCATCATGGAAGTGAAGAGAAACTTCCAAGATGTGTTTTACAGGCACAGATGCATTTCACTATGGTCATGGACCCCTTGGTTTTCACCTGGTGGGATGCTCTGAGAGAGTCAGCATGCAGCTGTCCTTACTCCATTTCTAGGTGGTAATCCTATTGGCAGAGATCCTTGCAAATTGTCTGGAGTTTTACAGTGTGCCCAGTGCACACAGAGATGGGATTCTCTGGGATGCTGTGACAAAGCAATCTTTTGATTGTGCAATAACCAGTATCAAATCCACAATGCCAGAGTAAAGCCAGTAGGTATGCAGTTGTGCACCTAATTTGCACTTGCAGTTATTGTGACTGTGCATGCAAACTGAAGAGCTCAATGTGCGAATGACGAGGCATATACAATGCCCTGATTTGTGCAAGTAAGCATGTTCATTCCAAAACCTGGCTCATATTATTTCAGATGACTTCTATATGTGACTCTAAGGCCAAATCATTACCTTTTTAACTAAAAAAGAACAAACCCAATACAAGTTTTTCTCTTTCATAAAATGAAGAACACCATCTTTCCCCTGCTTTGGCTAGAGCTAAAAATTTGGCTCACAGATTTCAGAATCAGAAATGTTTGCTTCCATTGGGTCAATTATCTGCATTTTTAGATTATGATTATTAAGAATATTTATATTACAGTAGCTTAGTATTTTAGAAGGCTATAAATGTTTTTTATATAATCAGCATTTTAAAAAGTCTATAAACATGCACTGTGTTTGCCTAATGTACTATAAAAGCTTCCAAAGGAGTTGTTATTACCTGACCTGTCACTTCACACATGCTTTGAGGAGGGATTTTTTTTTTTTATTCTTGTCTTTTTTCCAATCTGCCATTAATAAAAGGAAGCAAACCATTAACAGCTTTGGAGCTGCAAGGAGAAGTAAAGAGGTTTGTAAACTTGGATTCGAAAGGAAATGTTTGCAGCTTTTTACTAGGCTCTTTTGGATTCTCCACACACAACGACAGTATCAAAGAGACAAAATCAGTTTAGGTTCATAAATTCAAAACCACCAAACTCTGCTTCTTTTAAAGTAACATCTTGCATTTTGTTTAGAATGTTGCAATGTCTTACATAAAGTCCTGAATTTGTTCACTTTTGCATTCTGCTGTATATTTCACTGAAGCTTCTTTGGTTAAAGAAGTTAAAGAAGTTTTAATGTGTGTATCTATAGATACACACACACACATTCAGGTCCCTATCTCTGGTGGTACTCTGTGCACACAACCCTCACCATTGTCTATGCATGGAACAGGTATATGACCAAGACCTCATGAAAAGAGGCGGTCTCACGCCACCAATTTTGGTTCTGGATCCAGATGTCAAACACCGTAACATTCAGGGTGATTGGATCTGTGATTTTGGTTCTGTCCATTATACAAGAAGAGAGGACCATGTGTAACTTCAAATCCTGATCAAGGTTTGGATTGTGTGCACTCCAAAAGTACATGCGTCTTTTGCTCTGGGGATTTGGTTGGTGCCCACCTCCATTAAATAATTCCTGCAGTTCATGGCATGAGGGTGTGTTCTCAACCTCAGATGTCTGTTAATGGTATGCCCACAGCTGATTCAAACCAACAGATGGTATTACTGGGCCTCAGGTACCAAACAACCACTAGTCTTCAAGAAAGCTTCCACAGCTCAGCTCCGCTCTTTTAGTGGAGAATACCTGGAACTAGTAGTAGACAGGCCTGCAAGATTAGGTTGCAGATCTGATTAAAGTCTTTCTCAGGGGATTTTGTCTATTTTATGCTTCTGCACTGGGCTGAAAACAGCGTGAGAACAACCTTTCTTGTCACTTGTGACACCTATCCTAATTGTACAGAAATGAATGATATCAGGTGGCAAAAATGATCGGAGAGTTTACAAAACTTTATATCAGTTTGATTTGGAGTTTTGGACAAAAGTCTCTTTGGTGTCTTCTTCGGAGGAATGGCTTTTATTCATATAAGGCCATGACTGGGAAAACATCCTTTAGACCAGGAGTTCTCACTACAGCTTTTTGGTGGCCTCAGAGTGCAGCCACCAACTCTTGCTGGTGGCCGCTCTGACAATTTTTCCTAAAATACTTAATTAGCTTGAGGCAAAACAAATAAATATGCACATACACATTTCCATATCCTTGTAATTTATTTATGTAGGATTTTTTTTGCAGATTCAATAATAAAACTAATGTACAGTTGTTTCTCTTCTTTACTGAACCGAAACAGACTAGAAACATGAATAAGGTGCTTTGCACATTCTAATTTTTTTTCTCGTTGTGTCTTTTGCTTTTTTTTTTAAGACTTCCTAGTTACTAAGTCTCCTCTGAAAAGTGTTATTAAGAAACATACAAATATCACTTTTCACAACAGACTTATTCAGCCCTGGCAAGCCTGGGGATAAATTAAGCCCTGGCTAGGGAGGTAGATATGGAGGCAGCAGGGGACAGGAGCCCTGGAGGAGGCAGCGAGGGCCTGGGGTGATGGGGGCTGACCTTGGGGCCAGAGCTCGCCATCGTATGTCTGGGATATGGAGCCTGAAGCCCCATGGCTGGAGCCTGCCATCCGCCATCCCACCTCGGGAAGGTGGGGAACTCACTGGCTATCTGTTCCTCCAGCTTTTGTGTCTCCAGAGGTGAGCAGGGTCCAATCATTGCTGGCGGCCCCGGGGGAGGGCGCTGCTGCTTTGCCTCCCCATCCCCAATCACTGCCCAGGAGGCTGTGGCCACAAGAAAAGTCACTTGTGGCCGCATGCGGCCACAGTGGCCACATTTGAGAAACATTGTTTTAGACCCAACTGGTCAGTGATATGCTGCCAGGCTCTGGATGCTTCTATGTGATAACAGAAGGGGAAGGAGAAATACACAACAGATTTAGCTCCCTCCCTCCCCTACATCCTAACAAACCCTAGTGGTTCTATGTTGTGTACGGCCCTGGACTGCCCACATCATCTCCCCCTGGCAACCTCTGGAGAGACACCGGGAGATTTCTACAGCTCACGGAGTTGTGCTGGGTCCTCCTTTGCAAGGTCTACACTGTTTGTGCCCTGGGTATGCACTGGCTGTGCACTGGATCTGTACACCGTACAGTTTCTAAGATTCTTTTGAGTCTCGTGTGCCTCTAGGGGCATCTAAAAATGTATCTCGAAGTTAAAATCTACTCACAGACTATCAGTGTGCATGTGTTTGTGTATGTGTTAAGGGGAGGATGGAGAGTTTGGGAATCCCTCTTCTCTCAGTATTGCTAGCAATTCTCAAGTTGAGACTGGGGGAATCTTTAATATACATAGAGAGAATTTAGACTTCTGGGGTCAGATCCTCACATCCTGCTGAGCTCTCTTTGATCAAGACCTGAGTGGAAAGGCGGGAGAAAGGCATCTCAAAGCTACCTTTCTACTCTCCCAATCCTGTGGCTGGCTTGGGGCAGGTCTGGCCCCTGGTATAACTTAGAGCAGCCTCAGGGATGTTCTACATTACACTGATAGTAGTGACTTCTGCCATCTCAGGATCATCAGGGTGCAGCATGCTGTGGTCATGCTCCTTTCCTGCTGCCCCATATCTCTATCTTGGGGAGCCTGGAAGCAGGTGGTGATGAGCTGGCTATACTTGCTTTATACCACACAGCAATATTCTAATGCCAGGGCAATTCCTAGCTGCCCCATTAGGGCAGCTTTCAGGCTGGCAGTCAGAGGGTGAGCCTTAGGGCCTAAGAGAGAGAGACAGGGGTCAGATGTGGTTTGTCAGCCACACATGTTAGTCTTGGCCTCTCTCCTATTATCTCACCTTTATGGCACAAGCCATTGAAGGCAATAAGGGTGCATTAATGTGACTTAGAGAGGAATTTGACCCTGTATCACTCAAATTTTAACTAATAATTCATCTCTGAATGAAACGTGCTGGGTTCCTCAGGAAGAAATGCTTTTAAGCCTGACCCTGAGAGTTACCAAGCATTGAAGTCAATAGGAATGGAGGCATGTTCAGGACCTCAGAGAAGATGCTCAGCACCTCATGTCAGTTCATGTGAGTGCAGGGTAGGTTAAAAGCTATTAGCTACCCACAAGTCCGACAGTCTCTGAATAGTATTTTCTTATAGCCTCTCATCAATAACATCAATTGGAGATATCCAATAGGATCAATAATATAAAGCATTATACAATTGCTGCATAACTGTATGGGTTTCTGCTGCTTCTATTAAACAACCTTTAAAGTTGTTAGATCGTTACGAGGTACTATTAATTGTGCATATTTTTATTTACCTGTAGGTTAGAAATCTCCACTGATGCTATTATGATAATGAATAAAAGGTGGAGTAAGTCATCGGATCCTCATTCCCTTTTTCCCCTGGCAGGATATGGGGCTTGACATTGCAAGGTGCCAAGCATCTCCTGCCTGGTGCCAGCCGTCTCTTGGGAACTGAGGGAGTTCAGCACCTCACAGGATCGGGCCCATCATACTGCATGTACAGGTAAATTTCTGTTTTTTCATGGTTGGTTTTCAGAATCAAGGGTTCGACTCCTGTGAGATGCTATCAAATTCAATTCCAAATCACACAAAGGAGAGTGATCCCATAGGAGCCTTTATGATCCTTTCTGGGTGTGAAGAAGTGGCATGTTCTTTACAGCCAAGTCTGAATTATACAGAGCTGCTAAGTGAAATGTAATTGTGCATTGGCGGGGGGCTAGGGGGGGGAAAGAGGATCATTAGATGAATGAGATGCCCAGATTTGGGGTTTTGCTTGCAAACAAACAAGGCAGATTCATTAGGAATAGGCAGAATCACATTTATCATTATTTATGCTTTCTCCCCAAGGTGACCTGGTGCTATCCTCACATTGATCTTTTTTTAAGCTGGATCTTGTAAGGGGCCGTGAAATCAAAGATCACCCACTTGCTTCCCTCACTTCAGGAGTACAAGTCAATGCAACGTGCTCACATTTTGTGTAAGTACCTCACCTTAAATTAATGAGGAGAATGACTTTTCATTGGGCCAAAAAACTAGCATGAACAAAAACCCAGAGAGATACCAGCTTGTTCAGTTATTACATGCATTAATTAACAGAGCACCCTTTCAGGGGGTGACTTTCCCTGGCTTAAAGTTGGGCTTACTCACATTCCCCAACACAAGGAACAGATAGCGCATGCTCCCTGGGGGCCAGCAGCTTGGAAGGGTTCAGAATGGAGAGAAACTCGGCCAGCCGGTGAAGTGCCTGGGATCTCACAGTCAGGGAGTCTGTCTTAATGTGGTGCTTTTGAATCACGGCTCTTCTCTTGTTAAGGTAAGAATCAATAGCCTTTCAACTTCTTTCCCCCACCTCCTCTTCCGGATACGTTTCCACCAGGGAGGAAAAAAGGAACCAAAGAAAGATAGGTAACCCCTCCCCCACCAACCCCCTCTGCGCCTCCCCCAACCCCCCCCCCCCAAAAAAAAAAAAAAAAAAAAACAACCAAAAACCCTGAGGGGAGACAAAGGTCTTCCGGAATGGACATGGTCTCTGTCTCTGTCTCTCAACAACAGCGCTTACCATACATAGTCTGGGCCTGGTGAAACCTTGGGACAGGCAGAGAGTGGTAAGATGAGATGGCTCTCTATTTGGCCTAGCTAAAAATAGCTGAGGGTAAAAAAAAAAGGCAGAGTCAGGACCCTGCAGGACTAGTAGTCAATGGGCTGAGAGAAGTGACTGAACTCCAAATACTCCCTGCTCGGCCGTCTCCAGCTGACAGGCTATTTTTTGCCATGGTTGACTAAATATGGTCAGGGAGGCAATGGCATGAAAAGGGGCCACTTGCCTGGGAGTGCATGTTTCAGATGCTTAGCTGGGTATATAAGCACTGGAAAGGTGGACTCGTTTTCTGATCAGAGGTTTCCCCCCGCCCCCCCCAGACTCTGTGCAGCAACCCCCCCCCCTTTTTTTTTGTTGCATGCGTGCTCTTGGTTGCATCCTGACCTCTACCTCAGGCTGACCCTTTGGGGGGGTGGGGAGAGAAGAGAGGAAGGGCGGGCGATGGGAGACTTCTGCAGACACAGCCATTATGCATCAAGGTGTGCGGCAATCTGAGCATGGGAGGTTGCCTCTCCTTAACTCCTGCTTCAACCTTCTATTCTGCCTCTGCTCTTCAGTGCTCTCTCTCTCTCGCTCGCTCTGTCTCTTAGCCTTAGCTGTAAGCTTTAAAGCTCTCCCTCCTTTCCTTCCCTCCTCCCACCCCACTAAGCCTGCGATGCAGCAGGAGGGATTGAGTTGTAGTGGTGCTTTTTGGAGGGGTGTGTGTGTGGGGGGGGGGGGGGGTGTTGCCTCATAATTTTTTTTTCTCCAAGTGAGGGCTAATACTATTACTGGGCCTGCTCTCTTTTTCCCTTCCTGCATTAGAGATTGGCTATAAGGAGAAGGCTGACGGCTGCAGCATGAAGCGCATTATTACCTTGTGATTCCATGACCCTCCTCTATGCATCCCTAACTCTCGAAAGCTGATTCAGCTTTCAGCTAGTGCTCTGGTGACTCTACTGCTGCAACAGAATCTTCTAACTGGTATGTCTCTTTTTTCCCCCCTCTCCTATCTGTCTTTCTTTTAACTGCATCAGCTCCGCTTGTTTTTAAACACTTTCCTGGCTAATGCAGGACTCGGTGCCCATCAAACTTGCCCAGGGACTTAAATGTGTGCCTCTGCTCTGTTGACTGTGTGTTTGTGTACAGAATGTGTGTTTTAATATGTGGGTGGGTTAGGAGACCTTTTTTTCTTGTTCTGCTCTGGCATCCTCCGCATTTAAAAAAAACCCAAAAAACTGCAGAGCAAGCACTGGACTAGAATAATCTGAACTGAAATGTCAGAACTTTGACATGCAATCATTTTGCAAGGTTAAACCAGCCTTTAAATGCCTAATACTGATATGGGCTGGCTAATGACCCCTGGGGGAAATTTTTTTTTTAATACCTAGTAGCTGCGAGCTGAAATAATACCAACAAGAGCAAAGCTGAAATGTGGTTAAACTTACCCTAAGTTGCAGTGATCTCAACACTGCGGTGATTAACCATTGAAATGCTGAAAAGCGAGTATTAATTACAGACATGTGGTTTATGGACAATCAGAAAAGGAACGTCAGGGGAAGAGAAGTTATATTTTCACTGCAAGGAATTTAAAACGCAGGTTACACTTCATGTGCCAATTGACTATTCTTGCTTCTGAAGCAAAGAGCTGACTGTGGTCATTAAATTTTTTATTATAGTGGTGTATATGTGCACACGCCCATACACACACATATAATGATAAATATTGATATATGTATATATATATATATATATATATATATATATATATGTATGTATGCACAGTAAAGATATACTGTATAATGTGTGTGTATATATATATACTACATATACACATTAGATAAAACATATGTAATATATATTATGTGAATACAATATATATTATATCTGTGTATATATAGTAAGCCTCTGTGTGTGTGTGTGTGTGTGTGTGTATTAGAGATTGTACATTCTTCAATCATGTGTAATTGTATAGTGAGAAATCCTTGATTTGTGCTGTCATTTTAATTGCTGGGTTTCTCCAGAACTGATGATACCGTCTATGCCTCAGAAATTTTTTGTAAAGTGACTCAATTCAAACTAAACTGTACAGAACGGATTGCGGGCGGGCTTGGCCGGAACTAACACAAACTTCCAACTCATTTCATCTTCCTTTCTCACTTCTCCCCACTGTCCCCATGAATAAAGACCTTCACCTGCATCTCCCATTCTTTGAAGCTCCAAAAAGTTCTGTGCTATCCAACTGTAGATAGAATTCTGTAAAATGACTAGGCAAGTGCATAGAGGGTCTGAGGAGAAGGAGGAAAGCCCTGTGAGCATGAACACATGTCATTCCCCACCCCCCTCCCTTCGTACTCTCCCCTCCCACATTTAACTTCACTTCCATTAGCTCAGGCTGTCTTCCTTGCTTTCATCAGCTCCTCATCTCTGCACTCCTCCTTTGTCAAATGACACCAACCATTTAGGATTTCCCTTTCCCAAGATTTGTATGCCCCCAATCAGCATGCAATATTTTCCACTCTGAATGAGTCAAGAGACAGTTAAACCAGCTCAGATGAGTGAGGGAAAATTGGGTAACTGGAACACAACAAGACCTGACGAAATGTAAAATAGGGGTGCAGATATTTTTTACTACGCCAAACAAATTAAAAAGGGGCATTTTTGGAAAACATGAATTTCCATGAAGACCCCGAAAGTGAATTAACAAAAATTACATACACTTCCACCAGGTATTACTAGTATAAAAGCAATTGCCACTTTGCTGTACTCAGCAAGACTGGATAAACTTGCCTTGACTTTTATAAGTCATTAGCTAGGGGTTCTTTTCCTAATCTTTAGTTTTAAACCCTTTAGTTTTAAATACCTTATACAATATTCTCCTTATTATCCTTTAGTTGGTGTCCAATTCATCTGCAAAAGTTTGGGACTGTACAGGAGAGCATACATCAAAATTTATTTAGGGAAAGGAAATAGTGTGTCGATTACAAATGTTTTAAAGGTCGAAGAAATAAAGTAACCATCCTTCTTCCCACACTTATATTTACTGGTGTTGGGACAAGGGAAAACAAAATTCAACTGAATGTCTCGGCCATGGTAAACTCTCCCTAAGTGTCTGATTTTTCCTGAAATCAGAGCAATCAGACGTTCATTCACACTATTGGTGTGTCTATTCAAACCCTCAGTTCTCTCTCCTGCCTTAATTTCCCTGCAGTCGTGCATTCTGATAGTGTCACAGGCCCACCCCTCTTCTCTTTAGTCCTAAAAGGTTGAAATTTGCCTTTAAATTAGATAAATAACAATAAGTGATAAACTCAAACAAACAAAAAGGAATAAAAAAAGATGTTGAATAAAATCAGGGCTAAAGCATGTGAGCTGTGTAACACGGCAGGAGTAAAGTAACTTCCGGGACTTCATAGCAATTAACTTTCTGAAACACTGGCATAGTGGGACCACTCTGTTTCTTTTTGGTGGTGATAGAACTTGACTGAGAACTGGGAAATATTTACTTCCCAGTTTGCAGTTATATTCTAAAATGCAGTGGAAAAACATCGATACAATTAAGTATTCCAAAGTGCTTAGTTTGCCAATTGCTAAGTTTACTTAAACCCTCTTTAAAGGGTTCATTAGAAGACTGTGAGAAATGGTAAAATTCATTAACACTAAGGCAGCCATTCTGCATTTGCCTGTAAATTGGTATTGATCTGCCGGCTCAGGCTAGGGGTAGCAGTCAAATGAAGCAGGTGAGTGGACAAGCTAAGCAGACCATTACAGCAATGCTGAATGAGCATTAAGCGCCCCGTGTGACCTCCTGGTTTGCTTGATGCCTAAAGCCTGCCCATAATAGTCTCGTATTCAGTACAATCATCATTTTCAGCAGTGCCACTCGGACCACATTGTTAGGGGAGCTTTAAAGCTCAGAGTGGCTGTGAGGCAACGAGGGAGAAAGAGAGAGAGAGAGAGAGAGAGAGAGAGAGAGAGAAAGAAAAAAAAAAAAAAAAGAGAGAGACTGACTGTCTAATGCAAACAGGAGAAAGAGCCATACACACACACACACACACACGCATGCATGCATGCAGAGGAGTGCTTGAGGAGTAACTTGCAGACTTCCACTCTGGCCTGTGTTTTCTGGCATCTAGCTTTGGCTGCCCCGTTCTGTTTTTTATTTTGCATATCTGCAGGTATGTTACAGACATCCTCAGCTGTCATGGAGTTCAACTGGATGACATTTTAAAAAACATTTAAAAACCAAACCCCAAAAGGCATATCATTTCTTTCCGGGGTTTCGTATCTGCATGGTAGTGTTTCACTTACAATGACCTGCAAAGGAAAAATCTCTGGAGTCTCTAGGTAAGATCCTTTCTTCTTCTTATGCTTTAACCCCAACTAATTGACAAAAGCAGTTCTTTGTCTGTACCGGATTACTTTTCTAACCCTGGCGAATGGAACAGGCAAGCTTGGTGTTGATTTGTAAGTTATCTACCAGACATTTGATTTTTTTTGGGTGGTATATACCCCAGATTGGCTCTGATTGTTTCTAAATCCTGGGATGGAAACAATTCAGGTGTCTTTATTTTTTTTTCCTAGTGGGTTTGCAGATAAAAGAAAAGAAATCCCTCCAGGAAGATAAATAGATATTTGTCTGATTTTTTTTTTGTACTTGAAAGTTTTGGATTTCAAATGAAATATCTACTTTTCAGGTGAACTGGATGGGATTTTTGTTTTCTTTTGCTTTCCCCTCACTTCCCCCATCCCATTTATGTGAAAATGAAGCACTGTCAGGGGTAAATTGCCAGATTGCTCAGACTTTTTGTCCAATGTAGTGTCCATTTCTATTCTCGGTGACAAAAATCAGAAACCTGCAGAGGAGCAGCTATGGATTATTGGAGATTAGTCTGAGGTGGGGAAAGTGTGCGTGTGTGTTGCTGGAGGAAAGAGAAACTCTGCTCTTTTAAATTGAGCCATAACTGAACACTCTTGGGATGCGAATTCTGAATCAGCGCTATTTACTCCTGTGAACATATAAATGCACATATTGAAACTACCTGCTTGAGAGACATACTTCTTTATATGCCCATATGAACCTGGCAAGCTATGGAATGTAAAGAAGTATGTATTTCAGGTGGGGATCATTCTCAGTGGAGCAATGTGTGACCCAATGTTAAAAAAAAAAAAGGGAGAAGGACAGACAGAAATTTGTTTAAATGCCTGACATGGCAGACTGACCGGGGAGTCAATTGATGATCTTGTTCCAGGGCGTGTATTGTTCTGTCACTTTGCCTGTGTCAGCAGGTGGAAATGCTCATCAGGACATTAAATATTCAATATGCTGACTGCGGCATGGGCTTTGAAAGGCAACGCCAGAAGAAAGCTTGCTGTCCACTTGTGTTTTTTAACAAGGGTAGAGGCCAATTGCTCTTTTTTATTTGTTTGTTCCTCCCCCCACCCCTCAAAAAAAGTAGACTAGATGCCAGCAAAGCAGATTGAGCTTTAAATCGAGAAAAGAGAGAAAGGGATTGGATAGGAGAATAGAGGGGACAGAGAGAGAGAGAGAGAGAGAGAATACAATGATTCTGCCTTAGCTGTGCAGTATTTTAGCTCTAAATTAATGTACAAACTTAGGCTGTTTGAACCTTTCCCATGTTAAAAGTTCTCATGGTTAAAAGCAGCGAGAAAAGATATCCTAATCGTCTTTATGATGAATTCTATTAACAGCCATCAAAACAATTTAAACATAGCTAAAGCACAAGCAGCCCTAAATATGTACATATATTTTCCCCAAAAGAATAATAAAATCAGGAGGCTTGAATTCGGGAAGTCTTATTAGGCTTTTAAACATTTTTTTATACTGTACAACAAAATGCATTTGGTTATTTTTCTGCTCTTCTGAAATAATGGTTTAAGAAGTAAATCAGGATGAAAGAAAATAGCGCTATATATTGGATATTGTATGTATGTAGAACTAAACCCTTATCTGTTTACGGTTTCATTCTAAAAGTATCTTTGCACTTCCAAAACCAACCCACCTTCCCACAAAAGTGCCTAATGCAGATGGTTTTTTTTGTTTTAAACTTCATCAAAAGTATTTTTCCTTCCCCAAAGTTAACCAGATCTCAACTAGTGGTGCTACTGGAAATTAACCTGAAACTTTTTGCTTTAATAGAATGATTTGCCTCCTGGTTAACACCACCTTGGATTTGCTTTACTGCTAACATCTCACTTGATAGAGTCCTGGCAACTTGCTATCCATTGCTGGGACTGATCAAGCAACCAACAGACATTTGGTTTTGGAAACTAGTAGAGCATTGCGTATTCTAATGGCCCAGAAGAGTAAGCGAGATAGTGAATTTGGATTTTGCAAAAGTCCTTATTCTCCTCTATTCAAGGCAAGCACCATTGTCACTTGTTACATGTATGCCAAAGGGGATTTAACTATAAGCAGGAGCTCATGAATAACTGGTTAGAAATGGCAGGCTGAATACCACTGAGGTTTTATTCTGTATATTATTCAGTAGATATTAACTTTTTTTTAAAGTAAATGCTATAGAAAGGGAGAAAGGGTTTAGCTGTAGCTGGCTAGGACAGGCGAAAATCTTTTTATTTGCCAGGTTGCATTAAAAAAATAGACGTTACACTGAATGAAAGTGAAACTGAGCTAACTTCAGTACCACCGTGTAGGGCTGAGATACATGTCAGGGACCAGAAAGAGCACCTGTTATAGTTCAAAGGGGCGTGGTCCTTCTGGCCTTGGTATTTTTTTAAAATCATGTGATCTTTGCTCTTTAGGAGAATCCCACTCATGACAGGCCCTTGGGAGCCTGCAACAGGTGCAGGTCCCCACAATAAACTGTTATGGTTTTTCTGCCAGAAGGGATGACCTTTTGGCATGAATGACAGATTCCCTGTATGGGGAGGGAGAGTGAGGTGACTCATGGTCTTCACCTGCTGATATGCATCTCACTAGTGTCCCCCAAGCTGCTTAACTAGGCGTGTTTTAAAAAAATATTTCCCTTGTTGCAGTAGATGGGGGGAGGAGCCCATCATTGTCTAGTCTGCAATTCCACCAATGAAGGCGGCGGCCACTGGTGGACTTACACGGGGAAGACATCCGAACGCACTAAGCCATCTCATGGAGGCAGCGGCTCCTTCCCCAGACGAAGTCCATGTTTGACATTAAAGTATGATGGCAAGAGGTTGTGTTTAAATAAAGAGACAAGGTGTGATGAGGTTATATATTTTATTGGACCATCAGAAGTTGGTCCAATAAAAGATATTCCCTCATCCACCTTGTCTCTCTAATATCCGGGGACTGACAGAGATACGACGACACTGCATGCTTAAATAAAAGCACTAGTGTTTTGAAAATAGATTTAACTGAGCAGTAAAACTACAGATCATAGGCTTGGTTGCAGCTTCCCCTTATTGTAAATCACCTACATGACCCTGATCCACGGAATTAAAAATGAGAGAGATTCTCAGTGTCGTAGATAGAAAACAAATTTTCCCTTTTTGTTGCTAACGTTTTCCTCCTGGCTCAGGTTTCACTGAAACTTCGTGTTGCTCTTGCGCTCAGGGACACCGGTTCTGATTTACAAGTACTTGTGTTCCTAATGCCATTTTTGCCTACTTTTCACCTCTTTAAATTAATAGGTTTGTTAATCCAATGGAATTACGAATATTAGGACGTAACTAAGCATTCAGATTTATTTTTATGTAAATATATTGGAAGCTATAATTTTAAGCGACGTCTATGGTATTTTAATATCTTGGCAGAAGGAAAATGAGCGGAGGGGAGATAAAGGCATGGGGTTATGTGCTTTAAGGAGCAGCGTACGGTACAGTATAGCTCAGCGATGAGGCCTTCTGCTGTAGCTCTGCTAAATGCCCAAGTCTGGATCTTAGCTTTGCTGATGTCCATTACAATTCCCTCTTGTCCCCACTTGCTTCCCTGTAACAATGCAAATGACCCTTACGGTCCCTTCTAACCCTGTGCTTCTATGATTCTACACATATCTCTGTGCTTCTAAAAACAGCCTCATGGAGACCACGTGCTAGGATGAGAATGAAAAGCATATGGTACTGAGCGAACATCAAAAGTTGTGCTCCAGTCCTGTTCCCATCCAAGTTAAAGGAAGGGGGAGCCTACCATCAACTTCAATAGGAGATGGATTGGGCCCTAAGTCCTTGTAAAAACATTAGGCTACTCTCACTGCCTGGTTGATAGTTCTTTCTTTAATTAAAATGGTAACAGGCCCCATCCCGCAGAACTCACCAATTGAAATGAAGATTCAAGTTATTTCCATTTTGTTCTTCATACAAGAGAGATTTGTTCCCGTTTTTCCAGTCCAATCGTGAGTTTGTTCCTAAGAATCCCTCCGCAGTTCACGTTAAGCAAGAAATTTTTTTGGAACCAGTTGGGAAATTCAGGTGCTGTCATCCAAATAGCAAGCTGAGGATTGTGAAATGCCAGTTGTGGAAACAGTAGCTTTGAGAATTATAAAAGCTGTAAATCCAGTGGACCAAATTAGTTAAAATTTTCCTATACTGTGCCTCACAAAATCCAGCCGTTTTAGAACTGAATTTTCCACATGTAAGCGAAACCATCCCCAGGTATAAAATGGCTATTTTGCACACACTCAAGAGAGCACAAGGACGATTTGTGACGTACTATTTTCCCAGTGTGTGTTTAGGTTTCGTTTGTTGTTCATCTTGATGGCAAGTGATGATGATGATTGTATATATTTAGAGCAGGTGGCCAAATACATTTCAGTACCCCTTCTAAAAAAAGTCTGTTTGCAATTCAAGTTTAATAGTGCTTTCATCAAGCGCAATAAAGCATTTTATTGCACAAGTATTTCAAAGCATGTGCTGGCCCCGGTAAAAGCATTAGGAAAGGGGTGCATCAGCAATCTCATTTAAAACTGTCGACCCAATGTGAAAAATGTTGCGTTGAAGAATAAACTGCTATTAAGCATGATTAGATTGACCTGCAGGACAGATATTTTAGCTGCTGCAGCACAAGTCGATCAAAGTGAGCATCGCTTGGATTGCAAAATTTTTTTTTTAATGCCCTAAATTAAAAATGAAAGAGCCTTAGAATATTTAGGACCAGAGTGTGACTTTGGGGATGAGATTTGTGCATTTGATTCAAAGGTTTTTTGCAAGGCAGAGAAGGGCGGGGGGATGTATTAATTGCTGCCACTTTAGCATAAATTGAAAGTATGTTACTCAGATCAACCAATCAAAAAAGAAATTGTGCTGACTCAGGGTTTGGACTAGTCTGCACGTCTGATTGCAGAAAAGATCAGTACTGCACTGCAGTATCTCTCCTTTCCTTTGACACCAGCCGAGCTGGGCAGGGCTTCCCTTGTGTTTCCCAGGACTGGTTTAGGCCCGGAGCAAGAGAAGGCCCTAGAAAGAAAGAAAGAAAGAAAGAAAGAAAGAGGGAAGCCTTTGTGAGCCCCAAGCTGATAGTTATTCTTTTCAGTCAATTAGCAGGATCTCCCGTCATAAGTCTGAGGACAAATGCTAATGGCATGAATTGCTTAGGATATATTTAAAACAAAAAATAGTTCCACCACATCATGTATCTAATAGTGACTGAGGGCGCTCTGTTGGGTTAAATATATTTGCTTATTGTTTGATCCCCCTGAAAGCTTAGAACTGCCTTTTAAATACACCAGTTGCTGTCCCCGTTTAGTGAATGATAGTAGGGTTAATCTTTGCAGCCTGGTATTGCAGTGGCTCTCGAAGTGGACAGCTACCTTTAAAAAAAGTATTTCCATTGGACTGTGCAAGGTTATGGAGAGAGAAATGGAGTCTAGCAGTTAACGGAGGGTGCTGGAAATCTAGAAGTCTTGACTTCTATTATTGGCTCTGACACACTCACGTGTGTGGTCTTTGTCAAGTCATTTAAAATTCTCTGCCTCAGTTTCCCCATCTGCAAAACGAGGTGAATAATATTTATGCAATTATCTCGGTAGAATTGTTGAAGGTTTTATTTAGATAATGGGCCAAATTCACTCGTGGGTATAAACACTGTCTGAATCAATGAATTTATATCAAGGACAAGTTTGATCCATTGCTAGTTAAGTACTTAAAATACCAGCTCAATACCTGAGAGACAAGGTTGTCTCTTTCATCAACAGAAGTTGGTCCAATAAAAGATATTATCTCACCCACCTTCTCTCTAGTATTGAGTTGGTATTTTAATCACTTAACTAGAAATGGGTCAAACTTGTCCTTGATATAAACTCATTAACCCAGATGGTGTTTATACCCATGAATGAATTTGGCCCATTATCTAAATATCTCCCATTATCTCTCATCCTGGGACCGACATGGCTACAACAACACTGCCTAGCTAAATACTAAGTATTATTATGTAAAATATAATTCACTGCAACTGCAAACCCATGCACACAAACATATCCATGATATATATGATATACTGACATGTTTCAGTTTACAGTTTACCATTGCACTGTGTATTAAACAGAGAGTGAAATCCTGGCTCCACCTAAAATCAATGGCAAAACTCCCATTGACTTCAGTGGGGTCAGGATTATATCCAGAGTACCATTAGCCATATACAGGCATTACAGGCCAACAGGCTTTTTAAAGATAAGCCCAAACCCTAGTCTGTAGTGATTTTACAAAGCTGTTTATGGGACACCTGACTCACTTCTTCCTGTACTACCCATATCTAGCTGGTGTAGTGCATGTGTAATCCACAGACCTCCCTGGTGTGGTGTTCTGTCCCACCTAGTGGCACTGAGACCACTTAGAAAGAGATTAATGAGTCTGCTCTACAGCATTAGCTAACAGCCAGTTGGCTTTTAGCTCATGCGGTAGAGGCTCAGGCACTAAGCTCCAGAGCTCCCCGGTTCAATCCCACACTAAACTCTGAGGTCCCCAGTTTGATGCCGACAACCGGGGTCTGTCGGTGTTACACAGGCATATGAAGCCTGACATAACTCCTAGAAATGGCTCAGCATGCACAGGAAGGAGAGTAGGCCCAACATAGGATGGGTTGTTCAAAATGATCCAAAGAGTCTAGTGTGACGTCGGTGTCTAATGGAAGAATTCCACTGCTGCAGGAGAAAGAGAACACAAAGAGCCAACGCTGACTTTGCAAAGCAGCTGAGCAGTTAAGATAGTGAGCAATGATTTTTGTCATGAAGCTTGTGCACTTGGAGTTGTGGCGCCTTATCTGTCCCCAATTTTCAGACTCTCAAGTGTTTGTTGCCGGTTTGTGTGCAACAGAGCAATGTGGCTTTTTGTCCTGAGGTTTTTCGGAAGCTAAGGAGTCTGTGCAATGCAAGTGCTTTCTTTTCATGGCTGTGCAGCACACAACTTCTAGTGGGTGTATACAGCTATAGATGCATATGCAGATCAATTCACATCTTCTTTTATCTTGTATTCGATCTAAAGATATGTTGTTTCAATTAGTTTACTTTTAAAATGTTTTTTCTAAGTCCTATTAAATCTAATCCACAATTTTAGCCCTATCTTTAGCAGTATTAACTTTGTAGAGCTTCAACACCCACTCCAATACGTACATGTGTGGTAAGTATATACACATAGTAAATGACAGATCTCTGTTGTGTATATAATCTTTATACATATGCACAAATTGAGCCTATTCAGAGAACAATTGTACTTTTTATAATGAAGGAATTACTACTTTCAAGGGGAACTCAACTGCAGAAGTTTTCAGCAATCAGATCATTCACCAACGGCGTTCTGAAGGAAGGGGATACATAATATTTTGTCAGGCCAATTGACATCCTGAACAGATGCAGGGTTTTTTTATTGTTGTTGAATTTTTTTTTAAATAAAGCATGGTGCTGTGTTTGCAAGTTGTTCGCCATGCCCAGATATGGCCAGTATTTGAAAGTGTGCCGCTATCTAAAAAAGCCCAGAGGCAGTCTGATGAGTCCAAGGGGACTACAGAACAGCTGATATAAATAGTCCTCATTCTCAGCTGCCCTTCTGGTGAAACTGTATTCAGATGGCATCTGGGCAGTGAAGTAGTGCAGGCCTCCTCGTGATAACCAAACGCAGAAGTGCAATGCGATCAGTGACCAAACAGCTGTAAGAACATGAGCCACTCCTGCGAAGGCCTTACATAGGCAAGTAAACACAGGCATTTCAGGAGTCGGCTAAAGCGACAGGAGCAGGAATCTGGTGACCTAACAGCAACCAAGAATAAAGTTCATTTTGAAGGCTAGGACACCAACTGTCAATCTCAAAAAGTCACTCTTTCTACTTCGGAGGCATGACTTTGCCTTTCCCTTTTTAGCCCATTCAGTTCAAATTAAAGTTGCAGGGAGAGAGCAAGGGACAACCCCTCACACAGCAGAAACTTGAAACAGTGCAAGTGATTACTGAAGTAAACAAAATAAGGCATTTGGATCCTGTTAAGAGGTCCAGTCCTGCTCCCTTTGAAGTCTGTGGGAGTTTTGAATTAAATCTTAAATTTAGTCCTGGTAAGCAACATTTTTAAACTCCCCATCTCAAAGAAGAAATAATAAATAAATACATAAGTAACAACAACAACAATCTAGAGGCATCCAATTGATCAAGATAAATGTAAAATAATGAAGAGCACATGTGGATTTGAGTTATAATATATTCATGTCTAGATATAGATATATACAGTATGTATGTATGAGACAGACAGATTGCTTTGTATAAATCTAGGCAGTAGGGGCCTTAACCAGGTCATCAAAGGAATCACTGACTTTTGCTTGAATGCGGCTTTGATTGGAGTCCATAGCCCTGTTTGTCTGAATGGAATAGGGGACATGACATTTGTGTGGATACACAGAGGGCTGGCTAAGAGGGTGAGATTTTTATGTAAATGATGCATATGGGGGACACAACTGAAATGTATTTCAGTCTGTACACGAGTAATTCTGTTGAAGGATGAGCTCAGGGAATGTAAAGGCAGAATAAATTGTGGGAGGGTTTTCTAACCCTTCTTTTGTTTAGACTATATAATTATTTCAATGGTATAACCAGCAAAGAATATCATGCTCTTGTTTTTTATCTGAAATATTTAGCACCTGAAAAAAGACTGTCAGAGAGTGCATTGATGAAGATATACCAAAATTAACACCTCTCAGTAGCATATATTGCATAACCCGAAGCGGTCAGTAAGGGAAAGGGGAAAAAAAAATCCCTGAATACCTTTTTGATGTGAAATGGTATTTTCTTATTTAGGAATGTGTTAGTCATTAATTTAATACACAGTGTTTGTCCCTTCTCTTTTTCTTCATTGGTGTCAGGGCTCTGATGCACTTGTGAGCAGAAACATATTTCTTTCCTTAAATTAAACCAGCTTTTTACTAAGATCCTAAGACACAAAAAAATCTATCTTGCCATTTCTGCAAAGAACAGCAAAAGTAGCCCTCGCCTGGCTGTTCTCCCTGCACTTTGTCCCCCATGTTCATTTGGTCTGTTTGAAACCGAATTTATTCCTAGGAAAGCCCCCATCAATTTCCTTTACTCTCTTGTTGACAAGTTTATTAAAAACCTGGGCAACTATGTATTATACTTTTATCAGTATTGCGAAAGAAAGCATTCTTTGAATAGATCCCAAAGTTACGGATTGAGCCTTCGCATTTCTTGTTCCATAGTTTTGCTGAGTCAGCGCAGCAAATACAAGTTACTATCTATTTTTATTTTTTTTCTGAAGAGACCTTTCCTTAAACGATGTAAGTAACAGTGTCTGGCGATGGTAAAGGGTTTATGGGGTGGATAAATGCAGACATGTTTCCTTGGTGGGCTGTGATTCTTTGCTATTTATGTGAATAATTAACTAAAAATTGGAATTAAACGTCCATTTCTCAGTGAATCATTACTGCTTGGCAATTGAGGCAATACTGTTGGGACAAGAAATATTAAGTTATTTATATGTTTAAACAATACATGCAAACAAAGTCAAATGATAATTGTAATGCCCTATGATATCTGAACTGGGTCTCTATTAAATGTATTAGTAATGCAGTGAAGCTTCTTGGACCAATTTCACCAGGTTTGGCTTGATGTCGCTTGTCTAAGGGTGTAATGTTATGGGTATAGCTGTGTGATATAGGAACTTTGCTCATTTTCTTTAGTCATAAGATTAAAAGAGGAAGGACGCAATATGTTGCACCAACCGTGTTAAAAATAAAACACTAGGATCAAATAACCTAGTTTCTGTTTGGTCATGCAACCGAGCTTTTAAATGTTGAAAGAGCCTTGAAAAAAGTTGGTATGAAGGTTTTTGAGCTGACAAAACAAAAGACATGAGGAAAAGAAGCAAATGGATAGTTTAAAACCAGAATTTTTGAACCAACAAACAATCCCTCTGATCTCACAAACAGCATATTTCTTTACCTGTGACAGCGTTCAAGGATTTTTCAGTTGTTAAACAGGTTTGCTGGAATAATTTGTCAAGTATAACAGGGAGTTTTCTGTGTGGCGGAGAATCATTTGTCACAACACACAGTAGTCCACCAGAGCAATCCTAAAAGCTCTGTGCAACTCCATAATTAGATAAGAGTTAACATATGTGTATTAGATAGATCGTCATTCATGTTATAGGATACATCAGAGCAGGGGACTGCCAATATTGTGCTGTGCATAAAGTAGGCAGTGCGTATTCTGGGCAAATACATCTTACTCTGGGAGTTTATCTACATCACCATTTGCTCCAATTATAACTAATTGGACACATATTGCATTTTCAAAGCATCTAATTTTCTATTGATTTTAACAGGACTGCTGGTGTTTTGTAGTATACAGCCAGATGTTATATCAGTTGCTGTTTTAAAATGCTGAATATACTCCCCTGGATAGGATTATGCAATCAGCAGATATTTTAAAACCTATTTAATTGTTTGGTTCATAAAATGCACCAACTGTATTCGGGATCAGCTTCATTCTCTTTTAATACCCTAGCATAGTATTGCAATTGCAGAATTCAACAGATGCAGCTTCAGGAAACACATACATATTACTGCATTTCAGATCAATGACTTCAGAGTTTTCTCCATTACATTTCTAGGGTCTACGTATTTAGGCACCAGAACGCCTCAGAGAAATATGACCATTGTAGAAGGGGCACTGCTGCTACTCTCTTTCTTACATTAGAGATGTATCTGAGCCACAGCATTTGCATCAAATCCAGACTGTGAACTCCTTGCATTTTTTGGGTGGATTAGCTCTGTGTTTGAATTTGTCCCTTTATCTACACTGGGCTCAAAATTTGGATCCAGATCTGGATGTTCAGATGCAAGATTTTGATTCGGGCCTCTCTCTGTCTTAAACATTAATAAGGGACAAACTGGCTAATATTTTTGCCACAGTAGGTTTTGTTTGCTTTATTCTTCATGGTGGAAATTGATATATATCATAGTAACAAGGTGTAACATCCAAATAAACTTGGACTCTCAAATTATCAATTGCATTTAAGCAAATAACCACTGCAGCAGGATTGAAACAATTGTCCTCTGTTTAGCATCATTGCAGAAATAGGATTTAAAAGTTATCTCTAGCCCAAAGAATAGAGAAGGAAGGGAGCTGGCAAAGTATTTTCAGTGTTGTACATTTGTACCTTAGAGGCACAAAACAAGCGTGGAGCATGTTTCTATATTGGTATCAATTACTGGGACATAGGGCAGTTAAAACTTGACGGTGATTGTGTTTTGGAGATACAGTGTTACACATTGGGTTGTGGAAGGTTTGCTTTTGCTTTGCTGTCTTTGTTAGCCATAAGCAGAAACCTCATTGTGTTTGTGGGAGACAGGGAGTTCTACAGAGGTGTGTAGGTTAAATATACATATTATTAACTTCAGGTAATAGTTTTGGTTTGAAAGATTCAGTAGCCAGTGAGATGTCTGCAACTACTCTAGTCCCCCCAAGTGCTTTTTAATAAGTTCAAATAACATCTAAGCAGAAGATGCATGTGCCCTGTTTGTGCTGTACTTTTGAGGGTTGAATACTCACATTTTAAAAATAGATGTTAAGAAAATGCAGTACAATCTTTCTATTATATATGATTTAAATCTATTATAATATGATTAATATTTGACAGCTGTAAGGAAAAAATTACCAATTAGTTTATACTTTATGGCTTACAAATTACACTTTGTGCAGAATACAGAAACCTGGGCATTGATTTAAACATCCTTGCAAAGATACAATGCAATCAAATTGAATCATCTGCAGTACAAGTATGGGCCCTTTGGTGAAAAAACAACAAAGTGAGAGATAAGAGGCTCTCTGTATTATCAAAGGGCATTTCATTTTGGGGAAATTCCTTCAGATTTAGCAACGTTTGGATGGAAATCAAATAACGCATTAACTTGTGGGAGGGAAAAAATCCTTCTAAGGCTAATTACTAAGGGAATGTGTACTTCATTAAGATAAAGCTGTAGAAAATCAATGTTCTCTATTGTTGGTTTTTTCCTTTTGATTGGATTTTAGAATGATAAATTGTTAATGCATTTGATCTAAAAATGATTTGTTTATTCAGATGAAGACCAATAGTACTTTGTCTCATTTGGCCTTTTAGCTTGTAATGATAATGGCTTTGAGGGGCGTTCATTTTTCAAAAGGGGTTTAGACTGGAATATCCAGTCCAGTAGCCAGGCTCACTCCTAGAGTCAGAAGGATGGGCCCAGTGCAATGGTTCAATGCAGGCTAATTCTATTGCATGTTGAATCTTCTGCTTCATTAGGAATATTGACAATTTGTGATAAACTCTTTGGCTTCCCTGTGCTGTCTATAACATGTCTTTATTAGAATATCGAGACAAAGGCAGAAAGCTCTTCAAGATAGAAGATCTTTTTGTATTACCTCCTAGTGACACTCACCTCCATATTAAAGATTCTGTAACCTGGTACATTTGGGTACCCTCATGAGCATAAGTATTAGCAGAGGAACCAGTGTCTGGGATAACAGTACAAGGGATGCATGATCCAGTGCTGCAGCTCTTCTCTATGGCTGCTTTCAGATAACAACAATCCCATAACATCAATGGAATGTCAGGACCGACCAGGTGCATCCAGTAGAACAGCACGTCTTAAATGCACTGACGTCAACAGCTCACACAGCTTGTTGCATGCTGAAACAAAATGCCCATGCCTGTCATGATTTATGTTGCATGTTCCATGAAGCAATATTAACTGAAGGCGTTTCCTCCCCCCTCTTCCACCAGTAAATAATTCCTTTCCCCCCCTGCAATTAGCCAAAGGATGAGTTTAATACTTCCAGGTCTTCTCTGTCTACGTTTATTTAGTTTCTTGACTTGATTATCTCTTGAAATGGTGCCTAGAGATAACTTGATGTAATTAATTGTAAAGCTCATCTTTAAAAGCGATTCTCTCTTTCCTCTGCCCTCTCCCCCATTCCCATTTATTTATGGGAAGCTTAGAGTAACAGGTTTGAGCAGTTAAGTGATCTGTGATACTTACAAATACAACCCAACGCCTGTAGTGGTGAGCTGTAGTGCTGGCCCATTTGTTAATTTCTACATGCAGAGATTCTAAGCATAGGCATTTTGCACAGTTGGTAGACAGCTGCAACGTCACCTTTCCCTTACTGAGCTTAAAAATGCTTTACATATGTTAGGCTTAAAGATATATGCAATATTCATGTGTGACCCCCGATAAAACAGGCCTGATTTTATTGAACAGCACAAATGATCAAAATTGAAATATATTTTACTTAATTTACTTATTTCCAGCAACAGACTGTTAATTCTGCAGAGCCTTGTGAGACAAATCTCTCTCAGGTAGCTGAAACATAACTGCCATGCTTACAATTTGGGCAAACAGAGTTTACCAGCACTAAGTACTGTATAGTCCTCAGAACGGCTCATGCGTGCTTTATTTCTGGTTCCCATCCTGATGCCTTACCCCTTTTCAAACAACAAATCAAAAGAAATGGAAGGTTGCCGTGAAACAATAGCTGTTTTCCTTTTTGCTCCTCTTTTTTACTTCCCTTTTCATTGCTCTCCTTTGGTTAGTTGCAGGTGGCCATACTCCCGCCCCTCCCCCCCAATAACTTTTCTCAATCAGATATTAAACATATTGAAAATCCTAGCTTTAATGCCAGGTTCGAGGCTAATGTGGATTGGTGGGTTCAGAGACAGAGATTGCTAACCCCTGGAAATGTTAAAGATTATATTACTTGTTCCATCCCATCTGCTGAGAGAAGATGTCCTGTACAACCCCAAACCTTTCAATCACAGGATGACTTACAATAGTGAGTGACATTGCACATGGTCTACTGACCTCTGTAGCCAGTACCTACAGGTCATCATTGTGAGCAGCAAAGCATAAAACACAAAGGAGAACAGCAAACAATAAAACATTTAAAGGAAGAAAGCGTGAGGTGGGGGATTCAAGTACCCAGATTAGGCCCATGGCCTTTACTTATGTTGGATCCTAATAATATTTTAGCTCTTGAAGAAGAAGAAATTAAATAATGGGTTTAAAAGTGCTATGGCCTGGAGGTTTCTATGGCAGAGTAGGAAGTCCACTACGTCAAACTATCTATTACATTCAGACCCACTGTTCAGACCTAGCAGCTAAGAAGCTTAAATAAATCCTGACTGCATGAAAATGAAGCTGTTTGAACCAGGGCAACAAGTCCAGAAGAGTTCCAGGTGGCTGTGAAGGAAAGAACCCTGAGGAATCACCCTTTTTGCTTTCCATGAGCCATGAGGCCAAATGCTTTGCTAAAGCTGGTAAAATGGAACCAAATCAACTGTTCAATGGATTTGGTCCCCTTCAACCAGCTGTAGCTGTGCATTGATCACTCAGATGCATCTTGAAGGATTAAGTACTTGAACTGGACCAAGACAACTAAGGTAGCGGAAGACAAATGGCCACATGGACTCTGTCGATAAGGAAATTATGATGACTGGCGCCTGCAGATCTATCACCCTGACTCTAAACTGGTGGGCTGAACCTGAGTCATTATGTGGTTGCCAGTCAATTCCGTGTAACTGAGACCCCTCAAGATTGATAATCTCAATCTTCCCACTGTATTGATCTGAGCTGTAATTCAGAACTGTATATTTTAACTGCAAATGCTGCATTTTCGCATGTATGCACTGAAGTCTTTCAAAGAGCCCCATGCCTCAATGTTCCATCTATTGTGATGATGAATAAACATTTTGACGCAAAGTTCCCTTGTCAGTATTTTGTACTATGTGATAAACTGATCATTCAGCAGGCGGTCATGAAGAAATGTATGCTATATGGCCAATGCAGCTAGATGCAAGAAATGAGCTACAAATAAAAGATACTTTCTAAATGTCCCCAGACTGGTAAATATCCTCAGCTTGTGTAATCAGTGCAGCCACGTGTTAGGTTTGGGAGTCTATGGAGGGTAGCAAACAAATATGCTCCAATAATGGTCCTTTGTTCTTTAAGTTGACCTCATGCTCTTAAGGACTTGGTGTAAGGTATAAAGTCCAATCTGGCCATAATGAACATTGATGTTATGCTAATAACTTAAAGAAAACCACGCACTTGCTACTATAATAATGATGAGTGGGAAAGTAAGCCAAGTGTCATCTTTTCCAAACTTTATCGTAAATCTATAGGACTGTTACAAGCTACAGATACTGCTGGTGCAATGGGCTAATAAGACCCAAATTCTGATGTGAGATTATGTATTTCCATCATTTTGGGATACTCAGATCAAATTCTCTGTTGGCATAATTGAGTGCACTACTGTTGATTTAAATGCAGTTTTGAGTGTTTTCACCAGGAGAGAATTTGTCTCCCTTTAGCCCAGATTTAGGCCCAGATACTGAAACCTACATGAATGATCTACCAGAAGCCAATGGGATGTTTGCTGGAGTCTCACCTTAATTTGTAAATTACGTTCACACTCATGTGTATTTTTATAGGATGAGAAATTAGGGAGCAATGTTATTAAATTAGAGCCCACACCTCAAGTTAAAAAGCAAAGTTCTGTTTCTGTCATTATTAAGGTTTCAGAGTAGCAGCCGTGTCAGTCTGTATCCGCAAAAAGAAAAGGAGGACTTGTGGCACCTTAGGGACTAACAAATTTACGTGAGCATAAGCTTTCATGAGCTACAGCTCACTTCATCAGATGCTGTAGCTCACGAAAGCTTATGCTCAAATAAATTTGTTAGTCTCTAAGGTGCCACAAGTACTCCTTTTCTTTTTGTCATTATTAAAAGACCAATTTTGTTAGATTTTGGAGGTATTCAAAGATACTGGAGGAAATCCTGACCCAATTGAACTCTGAGATTTTTGGCCTTGACTTCAATAGGGTCAGGATTTCACCCACAGTTTCTTTTTTGAAAACCAGTGAAACTGAAGTACCGCTCACAATAGGTAGAGAAAACTAAATCCTCCCAGCTAACCTTCTTGGAAAATAGCAGCCAGAGTGACTCACATTCTGAAAAGCCTGGTCAAAAGGCAACAATAACAAATTTCACAAAACATGACTAGTAACAATATAGCAGCTATACAGTGAAAGCATGTTCTGCAATAAGGTAATCTTTTGTTAGAGATGGTTTCTGTATACTGGAAATGACTATGGTGTCCTGAAACTAAATTCCTAGGAACCACTTTGAAAATGTAGGTATAAAGTTGTTTGTTATTCCCCTCCTGCCCCCCGCCCCCTTCAATTAGCTGGTAATTATTAGCAAATATGCCAGCAGGGATAACACAGTGTATCAGAGGTGATTAGAAATATTTACACTTATTTTTTAAAAATGAAAAGGTATAAAGCAATGCATCCAAAAATAGGGACATTTTTATCCTCGTAAAGTGAGCTAGGTTTTTTTTAAAGACCACACAAAAAAGAGGCTTTTTCATCATGCAACACATTGCAGAACACCAAGATCACATACCATGAAAATGCTTCAGAGAAGGATTTCCCTGTGGAGTAATGAAAAGCAACAGGATCCTATGCATCGTATTATTGGTGGCTGGAGACATCACACATACACCCATGGATAAGCAGTTTGCTCAGTGGGAAGAGACCAGGCTATGCTGGATTGTAAACTGAGTTAAGCAATGCCAGCCCTACCCTAGGCAAAATATGCTGCCCTTCATCTTTGTACCTTTAATTTGCAGACGCAAATAATTGTGTCTACAGTTTTTCCACCAACAGCCATTTGCATTGCAACTTATAATTAATGTCAATGTCCAAACACCCGAGTGAGCCCTCAAATTGGGCCTCAGATAATTGTGCAGATGCAGGAATGAAACCTGGTTAAGGCTGATTGAAAATGTAGCTCTCTGAATTGCCTTCACAACATCCCAGAGCCACTAAGTCAGAGTAGCCACTGAAATAGTAATTTAACCCTACTTCAGTGTCTACTAGCATCACCTCAAGGCTGCGTTGCTGCCAGGCAAGGGGCACAGATTCAGAAACAAGGAAGAAGAACAACAACGAATATTGAAGGGAAAAGGAATCCTCAAAACTAGTCCCCATTTGCAGACAGTCTAGGCTGTGAATGATATCAGGACTCTAGAAAGAAAAAAGAGAGAGTAAGAACAGATGCTTCCAGCAGACAGTGGACTGGGTTTTCAAAATATTACTTCCCTCCCTCCCTCTCTTCTCAATCTGGGTAATTCTCTCTAATTCCCACGGGCTGCATCCAGTGTAAACAACACCATTATTAAAATTCTTCCTTAGTAATGATAATTAAGTTGCTAAAAACATCAAATGGGAAAGCTGGAGGCATCATAACTTAAACAAAACACAGAATGTAAATGAATGTAAGTGGTTTTTCTTCTTAAAGGTGCCGTATTGAATAATACCACATCAACAGGTTTGGTTGACTTTTCTTTTAACTTTTTGGACAGATTTTCTGCAATTAACACATGAAAATGCATGAAGCAACTGACACACCACATAATTATACAACGTATTTGCACAGCCACTCTGTAAAGCCTCCATTTATCCCAAGGCATTATTTCTCTAGCAATTGTTCTGTATATGTGCATATAACAATATTTTAGCATATGTACACCTGTGAAAACACACACACATGTAGATACATATAAAAATTACACGTATGATATTTTAGTTTGATAAAATGTACTTATCAAATACAGAGTGTTGGGGTGTTTTTTTTGTTTGTTTGTTTGTTTTGTATATAAGCACTTTGGCCAAGATTTGCAAACTTGGATGCCTAAGGTTAGGCATAAAGTCCATGTAAGTGACCCAATTTTCAGAGGTGCTGGAAAGTTGCAGCTTCCGCTAAAATCTATGCCGCCGGGAGCATTCAGGACCTTTGAAAATTAAGACATTCATTTAGGTGCTTAAAGATGCACTGATGATTACCTTTAGGCACCCATGCATGAAAATTTTTGTCAGTATTTTTATTGACTAATTGCATTTTTATAGAACAGGAAATTCAATTCACTCAACAAGGAATTTCTGTAACAATATAGCCAATGACAGTCTATTAGAGGAAATACGAGATTCAAGAGTAAGGCTTAAACGTAGTAGAGTACTGTGCATGGATTACACTAGCCTTGGGCCAGGTCCTCCAGTCAAGACAAGCTACACTCAGAGCAAAACTGGAAAGGACCAGGTTGGCAAAGGTGGCTTTAAGCCCCTGATCTGTGCTGGCCTGATTCAGAGCAGCCCGTGGTCTGCAGTTACTTATGCTGCCTGCCTAGGGTTTCCAAGGGACCTTTCTGGCAGCTAATGATTATTGGGATATAGGGATGCCCTGATCAAGCAGGCTCTCTCCTGACTCACTCAGGAGGCGGGAAGGAGAGAGGTAATTCTCCAGGGCTCTCTTGTGTGTGCAAACAAGATAATTTGCATTAACTGACTCACTTGCAGCCAGTCCGTGCAGAGGCCAAAGATCGAACGGGCCATAGAGAATGAAGTATCCTGTTGTCCCCTAGAGATAATTCCATGGGTCAGGGTTGAGGTTCATCCACACCCTGCTGGGGCCAAGCAGAACACCTGGGCTGTCGGCCTGGCTCCGTGAAGGATCCCTGAATACACATAAAAAGGGAAATACAGTCGTTCGGTGAGATATAAAAAGAGTTTGATTCCACCCCAAAATAGCAACGTGCTTTTCAAAGGTGTCCCCTCAGCTCCTATTGACGTCAACTCAGGCTTGGGCTTGACTTCAGCAGGGGAAGGAGGAGGTACTGTGCACAGAATACATCAAACAATTCTGCCACTGAGGAGAGGTAACCCCCGCAACAGTCATCGGATCAACGGGGGCCTTTATTTATTTCTTAACAAACCTTCATGGCTTAGGGCCCTCGTTGGTGTTATTTGCACATGTTAGTTCAGATCCCTTTCTCTATGAGGATGACACCATGTCCAGGAGGCAAGCACAGTCTCTCACTAGCCGGGCAACATTTCCTAGCACTTAGAGAGTGGCAGGATTTTCTTCGCTTCAGGCACAGATTAAAACCACAAAGAAATACCAACAGGCATTGAGCAGAACAGACCCGAGTGGCTTTTCCAGAGGGAGCACTTGTCTTCGTAACCCACTCTTCTCCTGCCATGACCACACCAACCTGGCAGCCGTTACTCAGGGTAAAATCTTGTCCCCATCTTCTCCCGCAGGAGCTGGTGTGATTCGGATATGAAGGGGTGGGGGAGTGGTAGAAGGGTTTCCCTTACCATGCACTCTGAGGGACACTGTGGGTTATGGCTACAGCAACCCGAGGGGCATGGGGGATGGGAACAAGAAGCTCTGCAGAGCCACAGGGCCATACGGCCCAGGGATGGGGAACTCAGGGGTAAGCATCCCCCTGGCCCTATATGCCTATTGGTTTCCATAGGAGACTCCCAACCCTGGCTAACATCTCCCAAGCAGCCACTTGAACCTCCTGCTTTATGGACAGGCAGTTGCTTAGTCAGCCCCAAGAAGATGAGACCTCATACAATGGCCTTAAAAAAGAAGTCACAGAGGAGAATGGGGGCGTGGACAGCTGTCACAGCAAGGTCCCTGCAACAAGAGCGAGCCACGGACTTGGGGAGCATATGGGAGGTGGGAGAGGATCACTGCAGCTCAACGCATACAAGCTTCCATGGTAGGTACCAAGCGTGGACTTTATTGCCGCTAGAGTAGGAGATGTGAGTGACTCACAGGGGAATGAGGCAACTACCCTGGAAACCACAAAGAGGAGTTTTTATTGGGCAGGGGGCAGAAATACCCAGCCTGGGATTTGGCCAGGAGATCATCTAGGTTCACACCCCAATCCATGCAGAGACCCAGGCTCCCCACGGTCTTTAACTCCCCCACATGTGTGCCATGTACCTCGTTCAGCAGCACAGACTTTTGGTTTTTTAAAAACACATATGAAAAATCGATCCACTTCATTGTGCTTTGCATAAGCCACAGTGGTGGGTGGAAGTTTTGCCACTGACTTCAAAGGCAGCAGGATTGGGCTGCATAACAGTCATTATTAAACCTTTAGCCAATCGGCTTCTAAATATATCAGATAGAACTGTAATTCTTTTCTAAACGACAGGTCCCTTACACATGGAACCAGATAATGCTCGTTTCCTGGAAACCTATTAGCTTCTCAAACAAGACAACCCTGTGGACTCAGCCCCCAAGCGTTTTGTGTAAATATTAAATAATTAGCAAGAATAATCCTTTTTCGTTTGACCTCTGCTGTAATAAAGACCCTTGTCTGGAAATGCAAGTGTTATTTTGAGCAGCCATTCATAACCTGAATCTGCTAAACAGATCATCCTAAATACCCTAATGCTCAAATATCCACAGTATTTATATAGGATTTAACAGAGATAAAAAACAGACACACTCCATGACCCAAAGACCTCCCAGTATGTATCAATCAAACTTCAGAAAGGAAGATGGCAATGGAAGGGGTGGACAAAATTAAGCTAATGTGAATTATATTATATTAAAAATTAATCCTGTATGTTGGGATATTTTATTTAGGGCATATATCCATGCTCTTGGGGTCCCCATGACATAACTTAAAAATACATGCTAAGTACAGAAAAACAATGTAAGATGACCCATCACTAGGCAACTTAAAATCACGCATCCCTGTCCGCCTCCAACAATGCCCCACTCTTACAATTCTCCCCCATTTACACATATCTGGGGGAAATAGAAGACGACCTTTGGTATGTGTTCAGAAGGTCATCAGATTCTGGCTGCTTCAGACCATTTTGAATTGTACCTTGAATGTTGGCAACTGGGCAACTCCAGCTATTTGTATTTGAGCTCTACATTTTTAATCTTGTATGTGTCTGCCAGCAATGAATCCCTAGCAGAAACCCCAGATCCAAACACCCCTGAACACTGAGGAAAAATGGGATCTGGATTTGCCCCTGCATTTTTGGGTGGGACCCAGCTCCATCACTCATATAGTGGCTTGGTTTTTTTCTTGCTGGGGGTGACTGAATCTCTGCCATCACTGTCGGGTACAGTGATCCTATTGGTCAGATTTTGTCCATGGATTTTTATCATGTTTGTCCTTTTTTTTTCCACATAGCTCTTCTGAAAAAAGAGAAGTGGGGATGAAGGGAAGGAACCCACAGATAGCTGTTCTATGGTGACATTTCATCAAGTGATGGAAGCCCATTTTCAGCCAGGGAGTGCTACAGTACCATAGTGCCTCAGTAGAAGCTACTCTTTCCTTACTCACAGCTGGCATTGACATATAGCCGGAAGGGGCTCTTGGCTACAAAGCTAAAGATGATTAAAGACATTTAAAATTCTATGATGTGAGCACCGTCTACACCAAGAACATCATCTGAGAGGAAGATGTATTTTGATGTACCAGGCAAAAGAGAGAATACAAATTACAGCTCTCTGGCCAAAGATATTTTAAAGATACATGAAAAATATATATGTATATGTAACTAACAGGCCTTTTCTCATTGGTCTTTATTGACTCTTTCTTTTAAAAAAAATATTACCAGTAAATATAATGGGCTGCCTGCATCTTTCTTCCTGGATGAATTATGGTTCCTGTGGGGCTATTTATCACTGAGGGCAATGATTGGGCTGATCATACAAGTGATCTGTTCAGCGCTTGACTTCACTTCCCAGCAGGCTAGTGAACATCCCTCTTGTCTCAGGATAGCTGGCATTTGCAAGGTCCTGCCATGGGTTTTGTTACGCTAAATAATAAATATCCCACTTAGAAAAGGGTTGTAAATCTTTCCACTGGGCTGGAAAGAATTTGCATGTTTGCATTCATTGAGATCGGTGCTGCATTAAGTCTTCACAATGTACTTAGGTAGAGACCCCGAATGGACTCAGTACAAAGATAAGAACTTCCTTTTAATCAGATTCACAGATATTTTGTACATCAGACATGCCAGAGCCAGCTCGTAGGAAAGAGACACAGGAGCAGGGTACTTAGCGAAGTGAAAAATGCACCTACCTCTGCCAAAAGAAGCAATTAAATAGTCAATAATATTGACACAAGCTGTAAGTAAAAATGGATGCAATAATAATACATAAACTGGTTAAATATAAATAGTAAGATACACTGGAATGTTGTTTTTGCAGTTTATTGAGGGCCATATTATGGCACGTCCTGCACTTTCATGCAGGGACTTATGGGGCTGTGCAGTGGGGAGACAGCAGCCTCTAAGGAACATCTATGTCATTGCGTATGCATGGGAATGGGCAGAGCCCTGGCGGTGCCTCTTGCTGAGGCATGTGCAGAGTGGGCATTGTTTCCCTCCTCCAGCCCTGAAGCAGGCACAATCTGGAAGACAGATTGTGATGACCCTCTGAACCTCAACCTGCTTCTCCATCTGCTCCTAGGGCAGTACTCAGAACTCGTGGCGAAGCCACAATGGAGCCCTCAATTGTCATATATATTTACAGGATCAGGCACATCATTCATGTTCCTGATTTTTCAGGCTAGCTTCTGCTAGCCTTAAGCTCCTTCTCTCCTCCAGCAGGACTACTTGGGGCTAAAGTACTACCCCAAGTTAGTAAAGCTGACCAAATTTGGCCTTACCTTATTGTGGGTCAATTTTCAAAAGAGCTCGGCAGCCAGCAGTTATCACTGTTCTCCATGGGAGTCAAGCCCTTTGGGCAATTTGGCCCTATCTGGCTAAGAGAGGAAATGAACATTATAAAACAGCATTTCCCCCCATTTTGTTCTGTGAAACCAGATCCTTGGTTTATGAATGTTAGACAACAAAAATATAATGATAGAACAGCAAGTGTCCTCTCAAAGCCAGATGAGTGGACTTTTCTGGTCAAACCTGGGCACCGGGAGTTGTTCAAGTGCTTGCAGATCTGACATGAGAAAAGAACCAGATTTCAAAGGATAAGAAAAATAAAAGCCCTACACCTCAATAGTTTGAATGGCCTGATCCCATTCTCATTTACACCGGTTTTACACGGATGTAACGCCATTGACTTCAGGACAGTTAATCCTTATTTACACCACTGTGAGATCATAATGCATGTGGTCAGATTTCTTGGGTCTCATAAAACACCTAATTCCCATAGGGTTAAGGAAGGACTCATTGGCTCAGTGCGCACACCAGTATACAATGGAATGGCAAACAATCCATGGTGATTTTTTGAAATGTTGATCTCTGTCAACCAAACTCATTTGGTTTATTACCACAAGATCAGATTGGCCGCAAAGCTTGGGACCTGCCTATTTGAGAATCTAGCCCTCTCTCTCTCCCTCTTCACCTCCCTTGTGATCAGCAGAGGGGCTGGAACTGGAGTCCTCTCCATGTAGATGGATGGGGACACAGCTCATGGGAAGCTTTCCTTGTCTCTGGACTTCCCCACGTTGGTCTGAAATAGCACAAATATATTGACTTTCTGGGTATGCTGTTTATCAGTTTTCCTAGGTATCTGGTGAGACTAAGGACACTGGGCAAATGGGGCTTGGTGATATTATGTGGGATTATTTGCCCTGTTTATGAGTTTGATCCAAAGCCCACTGAAGTCAATCAGAAGACTTCCATACACTTCAAGGGGATTTGGATCAGGTCCTGCCTGTACTGACTTGTATTATGGGGTTGGGCTGACTGGACTAGACGGACTTTCTGTATTAATATTTTTATGTACATGTTTTAATGTATGTCAGGGCATCTAGACCTGGTACAGATAGGTGCCTCTCATAATACAACCTCATCAAGAAATAAATAATAAGGCATGTGCCTCTACCCCCCTCCCCTGCCACCACAAAACTGAGGGGGGTCTGAACATTGTAGCATCACCTGAATGTGGAGCAGTTATTTTGTATCTTTGAATTCCTCCCTTGGTAACACCTCTGCCTCCTGCCCCTTCACCCCCACCCCAAAAAACCCCAAACATTTTATATAATACAAGACGGATAGCTTTTTTCCCTCAGGAAGAAACAAAGAAAGATTTTTCAAATGCACCAGGTTCAATTGTGACTTAACATTTCTGCCCAAGTAAGGGGTGGCGCCCAGCAGCAATGACCCAGCAGTAAACAATGATGCCCCATTGTGCTGAGGAAGGGGTAAGTTATTTCACCCCCTTTTGTGGGGCAGCTCTCCCCACTTCTGCCCAGCTAGGTACTGTTGCTGGTGAGTTGGGGATGGGATGCAGAGCCAGGGCTCCTCGCACTCCCCCACCTCTGACCAATGCCACTGAAGTCAAGGGGAGTGCTAGCGAGCAAATGGGTTTTCAGGATGCGACCCATCTAACTTGCTCCGAGGAGGAGAGTCGAGCAATTAGTTTTTGCTGCTCCCCCCTCCCCCCTCATCCATAGCTGGAGTCACGATCAAAGCAGAGCCAAGCAGGGTGCAGGGCCGTACACCCCTGCGCAGTTGAGCGAGGGCTGTGACAGGCTAGCCAATAACTCTTAATATCACAACCCTGTTTTTCTTTAAATTTCTTTCACTCAGAAACTCAGCAGCCCGGATCTCATGTCTTTGTCATTTTATTCAAAAATTAATCTCAAACTCAGAGAGAAAACGATATTTGTTCCTGCACAAGGGGGGAGGTTACATGTCCATTTGTGTCCTTACCATTTTCTGACACTAATCTGCATATTTGTTTTTAATATTGTGTTCTTACTGCTTTGGATCTTACTGACAATGACTCAGAACTTTCTAATAAAGTAACTTTTTGGTTATCCAACAGGAATTTCCTACCATCATCTGCCATTTATTCTTTCTTTCTTTCTTTCTGAAATGCAAATATACCGAGGTTTAATAGCATCACTCATTTTTTACTGGTTGGCCATGACAGCAGCCAGCTTGCCCTAGAACCCAAGGAAGTGTGGATATTTCACAAACCGGAAAGGGTCAGGGAGAAAGCATGGAGGTCATCTTACATTTGGAGGGGGTACAGGTCACTTCATGTACGAGTCACTTCATGCCCTTTTCTTCATGTTGAAGACATTCATTCTGTGGTGGGTTTAGTAACTCAAAAAATCCATCCTTGAATCATGAGGGACAGGAAGTGAGAAACCCCACAGGGCAGTGGGGCCTGCTGCTCTTACAGAGAACTAGCAAAGGTTGGTTTGCTCTTGGCCAGTCTTTAAGAAAAAACCATGACCAGCTCGTGAGGGCAGGGACCAATTGTTAGTGTTAAAGCCATGATTCAATGCCCATTAGAAGAATTCTCATTGACATTATTCGGCTCTGGATCAGGCTCTTGGAGAGTAAATAGAAGAGAGGTGATAGGAGGAGAGGAAATTTGTAAGGGGAAGGGAAGAATGATATGGAGAGGAAGCTCCAAGAATAACTTCATTGCATGCCCCCCATATACCAGAGCTACCCTTGGATACATTGGAACAGATGGTGTAAATGGGCATAGCTAGATTAACTTCAAGGTCAGTTTACATCAGATGGGGTCTACTACTGACTATAGGCATTAGCTGTTATGATGGGTGAGCGCTGGAACTTTGTCCAGTTTTTCCAAAAGCCTGGTGAATCAAATCTCTTTAACAGGCGGTAGGATCTCTTTAAATTGAAGCATTTCCATTCTTTTTGTACTTAAAGTTTCTTGGGGGCATCTTCCCAACCATCTAGGATATTACTCATGCAGAAATCCCATATGGAGGTCTGACTGTGAAGTTCCTATGTGTGCAAAACTCCCATTGACTTCTGCAGAGCTATTGGCCGGGGATAACAGCTGCAGGACAGACCTACGATATAATCATTTTGAATCAAAACTCAGGATTTTTAAATATGTCATTAGAAATTAAAGGAACAACAGAGATGGGCCCTACAGTACAAACTTGTGTAGTCATGCAGAGCTCCACTGAAACAAAGAGCAGAACTAGCAAGAGTAAGGGTTTGCAGGATGGGCTCCGCGATGTTTTCCGAATGCTCAACTAACCAAAAGGGAATTAACATGCTGAAAATATCAGAAGAGTTTGACTTATGTGACAGATTGTTTCTAAATAAAATTCCTTCCATCCTCTTTCCACATTGCTCCTCGCTTTGCATTCATTTTGACACTCTTTATCCAACCCTTAAGAAAGGCCTCGTAGACAAAACTATCAAATCTCCGAGCTTCTATTTTTAATACATGCTTTTCACTGACTGTGAAATTCACCCAGCAGCCTAGGTCCCTTATACTGTGGCTCTGCCATTGTTGCTGTAGACAAAGCTGGACAGTGCTAAGAGGAATCTACATCCCCTACTCATGGGAAGGGTAGGGGTAAGGCAAGGGATGGCCATGGAGATAGCCACTGGGGCTATGATTACAGAGATTCACGGCCACAAAACCCCACAAAAGGTGTATGTAGGGAACAGAGCCCTCTGTTTCAACCCAGGGGCAAAAGCAGCAGCTGCAACTGGGCTGCCCCCTTATCCCATTGGTGGATTGGAAGGTAGATTCCATCTTGGCAATCTCAGTATATTTCCTCTACTTGTAGCTATTCATTAAGGGGAGCGATCGGGTGAATTTCACTTGAAATGAATATGAGAAAGGATATAAATTCTTACCACATTTTGTACCATCCGTTATAGCTGACGTTTGAGTCAATAAAGTCACAATAACAAAATCAACTAATAGAACTTACTGAGGCTAATGATCCTGGCCCAAAACCAGACATCTTACAGGCGTAAATGTTTTGTCCTTTTCATTTAAAAGAGCAGAACAGAATGTGAAGCATACTATAGAAATGTGACTCCAGGAACAACTACGGAAAGCTATTAGGAACCAAAATGTAGCTGCTGACTAATTACTGGATAGGAACCCAAACCAAACCCCAGATCTGAAGACCCTCAAAGCTTTGGAAAAATTTGGATCTGGATACAGAACCAAACTTTACATCTCTGTTACATCTCTGGTAATTTCAAAGGGTTTATTTGGTAAACATAATGAGTCTGATGTTGCAGTTTTCATGCTGGCAAACACCTCCACTGACGCCAATAGAAGTCTTACCTGCGTCAGAGTCGAAGCATAGGTCCGGGGCTAATAAACAATGCTGAACCTTCCACATCAATCGGCAGGCAGAATGACTGCAGGATATGGCCAATACTAACGACACTCACCTGGCCAGATAATCCGTTTCATGCGTAGATTTGACGTTTTGTCATATTACACACTGCAATTACTGGGGAATTGGCCCACACCTTAAGTGCTGTGCACCCATAATTCGACCTCACCTGGAGTTGAGTGTTTCCAGCATTTCTCAAAAGTCATGCTGGGCCTGGAAAAAAGACAGCCTGGTTCCCATCTCATTTGCAGTTGTGCTACGTGGATTCCACTGATTTGGGTGCGGTAACACTTCATTTACCCTGATGTCAGAGACATCAGAATCAAGCCCAGAGTTCCTACCCTCGCTTTACTTCGGCCATAACATGCTTACTTCCCCATCTGCGGTAGAAATGCAAAGTACTGCCCTGCTGTACATTTTCTTCATTTCTTTAGTTTTTCTCCATAAGACCAGTTCTCCAGCATTAAACTTGACATTGCAAAGAGTTATGTGGAGTGTTAGTAGGTTTTCAAGCATGAATAAATTGATTCAATAACTGAACAAATCGGATGCATCTTTTAAATGAAAAACTGACATAATTTCCCAACTGACCTAATATCCGCTAATCAAGCATATTTAATCTGCTAATCCAGTCTTTCTTTGCTAAGTGCCCCTTATAATGTATAAAAATATCAACTCGATAGCAAAATGGTGTGTAAAAATGAGGATGAGCTATGAGAAACAGTGCGAGAGCAATCTCTTTAAATGGCTTTTTACTGGATTCAGATTCCGGTTTCCAAAAAACCCAACTCAGAAGTTGAGTTAGGAGGGCGAGCTAGCAGAAATGCAGATGTCCTCCTGATCTCACAGGGGAAGCAGGTGTAATCAGCCACCTGGTTTGAGGCGATTCTTGAAGTCAGCCCTCCTGCCACCCTTTCTATTTTTAGAAACACATAGCACAGCCCCCCCCCTGCGCACCCCCCAGTAGTGCAGACATAGAAAGGAATGTGTGTGCAGAGCAGAACCATGTTTTAATTCTCTCATTCCAAGAAATTACTGGAAGTTTTGCTGTGGCATCTACACAGACTCCCTGTTTATTTTTCATTTACGATACAGCAACATTATTTCCAAAAAGGCCGCATAGCTCTCCCTCCCAAAGCCCTGCAACTATCATTTCATCAATGCAATTCTCTCACGACAGCCAATTTAACAAACGGTTGCTTTGCAGGCTGTAGAGAATTGGCTCTTTTCCTAATAATTCTGCTAATTTGCTTAACTTTCCCAGATTGCAAACAGCCCGGCTCTCAAAATACAGTTTTCTAAATGAACCCATAGACAATTTCATGTATGAGAAGAGACAGGAAGCTGGATGACTTGAGAGGAATAAAGCACGTGGTCTTTTATTTTTGACCTTTGGGCCAGCATTCAGATTTGCTTGTAAGTAAAACAAGCATCCAAAATATGTTTCCCCTAGGGATTTACACTACCCTTTTGCCTCTAATTATTCTGACTTGATGCCTTCCGTAAATTAGTTAACGTTAGTTAAATTCTAGTGAGTTCCAGTCCCCTTAACGTATATTGCTACAACCCTTTTTATAGATAGCCGATGTCACTGACACAAGAATTGTGATCTTGACGAGTACTCAAGCAATAGCTCAAGGCAGAGAAATAAAAAATGTGGATGGATAATACAAATGTTTGCTCAACCAGGAGAAGAAATGAAAGCCCTGTTAAAGGTAAATGTCAGACTATTTAAAGACAATGTTGGCTATTGATTTTTAGTGGAGACTATCTCTTTAAAGGATTGAAAGCATTCCTTTAGATCCGAATGATGGAAAAGCATATCTTTTTGGAGAGCAAAATTAAGTTTTATGGAGCAAAATGAACCTCCTTTAGGACTAGAGAGGTGAAATATTCAACAAAAAGTCTTTCTTGAAGTAAACGAAGGGCAAGGAGGTGTTTTAAATAATGATGAGCGATGACAAGATAAGCAAACACAGCATTTGTTTCACTGGTGTCCTCCAGTGAAAAATGAACACTCGTGCATACCTGGTGATTTGTTGTATAAATGTTAAACGTTGCCCAAATTTTCGATTCTGCTTCCAGCTGAGGGGCTCATTGTTCACTGTTCTACACTTGTACATTTCAAGCTCATTAAGGAGCGTTCACTCTCCCTGCAGGTTGCACCATAAATCTGAAATGTACCCTTCCCTGGCACATAGTAGACTGGATCCGCAAAGAAACATAACCAGACTAAGGTGAGGAGAGTGCTAATCAGAACTGGTGCAAGGCAGCCAGGCATGTACTGTATAGCCTTCAAGAAGAACGAAGCAAAACACCAGTATTTCAATAGCTAGGACCAAGAGCATGTGGGAAATTCTAATGAACTTGCCAACTGTTTGTCATTGTTTATACAATACAGCAGGTTTTGATTTTACATAATATGTAAAAAAACCTTGAATAAAAAAAGTTTTCTAAGGGAACAGTAATGTTTTCTTTTAACTCTCCTAATTCCTGGTGGTTCCTTCCATGAAATCTCTCCAGAATGCCATTACAAGATTCCGTTTTGCATGCATATTGTGAATTGCTCTTTCCAAATTCTAGCCCCTGTTTATCACAAAGGTGAGGATAACAGTCAATGCCGTATGAAAATTGCAGTACACTTTTAGATGATGCAGTGGACCCAATCCTGCAGTTTTACCCAATGTATTACCCATACAAAATTCTCATATTGATGAGCATTTTGCCAGCATTAGGAATGAAAGATCAAACCCAAGGTAATGTAGTTTCAGTTAATACAAATGAAATTTGTATTTGAACACTGCCTTTTTTTTTTAAAGTCTAATTATGGATTTAAAAAAGTCTACAAAGCAAACAACCCCCAACCCCCCCTCTGCCAATCAATTCCCTTTGAATATCCTAACTAAGCAATCAGTCAAATGAACATTTGAGGTCTGATTTTAATATGTCTAGGCAAACTAAAATTACTGTTTGTCCATGCAGATCAGATAACTGTGTACAACAGTACCTGGTTTCTGAGCACAACCATGAGAACTATTTATATAAAATGGACACATGCACACATTTTGCATCTGTAAATTGCATACCTAACCATAGGTGCTGGAACTTGGGGTGCTAGTGCACCCTCTGGCTTGAAGTGGTTTCCATCAGATACAGGGTTTACAGTTGGTTCAATGGCTCTCAGCATCCCTACTATACAGATTGTTCCAGCATCCCTGTACCTAACCAATTTAAAAAACAGTTTTGTGATACTTTCCTTGTGACAACAGATTTATTGGGAAACAACGTTATTTCCCACCACACCAGTGTGTCTGACCTTTGCTGTATGTAAGTTCCTCAGATCTGTAACTAAATCTAAAGGGGATCCTAAGTCCATTACTCATATATGAACCCAGTTAGGATTGGGCCACTAAATAAAAATAGAATTCTTCATATATATTGGAATGTAAAAGATTCTAGATGCCACTTCAGGGCTTTATACAATTGTTCAAAAGCATTTTTTCTTAAGTGAATTTAGTGCTGGTGGAAAGTTCTGGACTGACTTGCTCTTGCTGCTAATTTTTGAGGTACAATACGTCATCTCTCATGCAATCTAAGTCAGGTAAAGCATTCCAGTATACTACCCCAATTGGTCACTTAAACTTCTGGGAATAACATTAAAAATAATTAAGAAACCACTTATTTCACATAAGCCCCCTGACAGTCATCAGTTAATAATGTCATAAGGTCACTACCAACCCAGGTTGGATTTGAACAGGGGACATAAGACAAAAGGTTCTTCTTCCCTACCAGATCACTGCATTTTCCAGCTATGAACAGTTCATGTGCATTGCGGACTTCCATTTTAAGATCATTGCAAGATTTAAAAAGTTAGTTACCATCATCCTTTGGCAGCAAACTGAAGTTGCAGAATTTTGTGACTCTTCGTGTATTCTGAATGCAGTGCAATATGGTATTGATGCCCCAGGTTGCTTTATGATTAGATGTATTATTTCAATAAGGAGGATTTAGGATAGCATTAAATGATAGATTATACAATTTTTTGAATGTGATGTTCATCTGAATTTTATTTTTTGGTGTCTTGACTCATTGACTTGATATCTCTCTATTATGCACACACCTCTGGAGAGGTTTCTGGCAATGATTATGCATAGCATTGAGCTAGTGAATAAAACCACTGCAGAAACTGCTTTACAGATTGCAGTATCATTTTCTCTATAATTGTCTCAAAACTTAAGAAGTTATATGGAGAACATAGAGTACAGTGACAGATTGTACATTTTTACAATGTGCATCAGATTTTGCTAAGGGTTTCCGGACTTACTTCTGACGGTTCTTGGGGACTTAACTTTAGGACCAACATACTTTAGTATACATATATGAACCACCCCTCATGTTGTCCAGCAGCAATGCAGCATGAGCTGTCTCTTTAATATGGATGACACACTGATTTTTCTAAGTTATCACCTTTCCATCTCTTATTCATCTTTACCGTGAACTGCTGTGTTTCTGACATCCAGCCCTACCTTATCAGCAGCTTCTTCCAGTTCAATTGAAACCAGAGGAAATTTTTGGCTGGAAGTTCTTGTTATGTATATAATGACTTCCTCATCTCCCAGCTGGAACTCCGCGATCAGGTGATCAAATCAAGGCTCTGGACACCTCATTTTAAATCCAGAAATTCCCTACAGCAACATACCATAGTAAATCAAAAGTGAGGATACCTGTCCGCCATCTGAAAATATATGAGCAAATTATTATATCCCATGCTTACTTTGAAAAATACTAAAACCCTGATCCATGGATTTGACTGCAGTGTCAGCATTCCTTTCCCCCTTACTAATGCCTTCCAAAATCTGCAAAACTTAGCCCTATTCCTTGTATTCTCTCTGCAGAAGCTCCCTGTGGTCTTATGTATCAAATAAAGGTCTCGTTACTTAGTTGCTGTACTCATCATGACACTGCTCTCATTTATCATCCTGTTCTCAAAGCTGCTTCTATAAACCATTAGGTCTGCCGCACTTTCGACCCTTCAATTAGGAACTCACTCCCCTACAATTCCCCACCCACCAACAACGCTAACTTTGTTTCTTGATCAACTCCAGTTAAAGGAATGATCTGCTGCCGGTGTCAAAACCACGGATACATGTTCCAGGACCAGACTTTAGTGACTAGTTCTCTAAATATGGAGCCACAGTGCTGGGCCTCAGTGCAAATCCACCACTCCACGTTCATTTCAGCTGCACACACCCTGCTGCAAATGGAGTTTTGTAACTCACCACCTTCAAGCCCCAATAGTGCAACAAGTGAATGGAAGGCAGCCCGTGTTAACAAGAGGGTCCTATGTTTGTACATATGTAAATAGCTTGGTAATAGATAATGTGGTTTTTTTCATAGATTCATAGATATTAAGGTCAGAAGGGACCATTATGATCATCTAGTCTGACCTCCTGCGCAATGCACCCACCCACTCCTGCGATAAACCTCTCACCTATGTCTGAGCTACTGAAGCCCTCAAATTATGGTTTAAAGACTTCAAGGTGCAGTAGAGGGTGCTCAAGAATGTCTAGCATAGTTTCTGGGCTTTATAGGACCAATACACTCCACATTTGTTTTACACTACAAATTGCTTCCATTGTGCAGCTCTTTACATCGGCTCTTAACAGTGGGCACAAGGTGGTACACATGAGGCAAAATTCGTCTCACGCTGACTGATCTTAATATCGTGCTCTTCTGAAAAATAAAGACCTCTTACTCCCATGTCAGTGGAAGAGACGACCTAAAAGGAGAGCAGAATACTGCAGCTGAGTACGGCCATGAAAATCCGAACTGTCACTCAGGCTGGTAATTTGATGCGGTTGCCCCCAAAAAGCAATTGACCTAATTACTGTGAAAGTGTTATTGTCTGCTTCTGATTTTGTTCTATTTCATGTTTGTGTTATTTCCAATGTGCCCTGAGGTGCTGGCATGATAGACACTTTAAAAGGCTAAATTATTTGTGTTTAGCACTTTGAAAGAGAAACAATAATCAAAGATCTACACCCAACTTCACATTAGCTACAGACCTGTGCATATGCAATTCTGTTTTTACCCCATGGGCCATGCAATTTGCTACTTTAACCTAGTAACACACTGTTTAAGGAATACAAGTGACTCAGTCAAAGCAATGGAGTCTAATTCTTCTTGTGCTGTGTATAACCTGCATAACTATCCTGAACAGCAGGGCAAGAGCGGATCCCCTTACAAATGTACTTAGCCTTGGAATTCAGATATATAATTACATAGAGTTAATTTACAGTGTGACACTTCTGAACAGGTAATTAAAATGTTTCATTGTTGATTAATGACCTGCAAAATAAATTATTAGGAATGTCACTGTTAGCATTATGATTATTATTACAATTTAGAGAAATTAAGGCCGTTCACTTACATTAAATTAAACATGAAAGCACAGAGGTAATGTACTTTAGACAATATCTATTTACTCAGAGAGCGTATTTGATGCATGTATTACAGTACATTTGCTAGGACCATACATCACGGGAAGTGCTGTTCATGCTGGCAGCAGAAACCTAGCACTAATACATGTAATATTCCTGTCCAATTCCTGCAAATGTAAGAGTAAGGTTTGCTGGACTTTATCACTCCTCCCACCGTGTAAAGTTCTTATAAAAGCTGGTACTGAAATTCAGGCTTAAAATTACATACTAAATGTTGAGACTAAATGCTCAAGAGAAGATCAAATCTTGGTCATCATCTTGGAGCAAAACCACCATTCATGCCCATGGGATTACTCGCAATGGCAAGGTGAGCAGGGTTTACTCCCAGATTAAAGAGAAATGGAACAAATTTAGGGCCAGATTCTGCAAGGAGTTGAGGCCCCTACTAAGCAAAGCACCTAAATACGTGTTGGACTTAAGTATACTAAACTTGATTTCAATGGGACTTAAGTGCTTTGCTGGATTGAGGCCCAAGCGCCTCTTGTGATGAAGTAAGTGCCCTCAAATTCCATCCAGCTGCCTGACTGTTTCATTTGGGGAGTGTACAGACTAGACTTTACAAAGGTGCGAACTACCTTGAGTTCATTATCGCAGGGTAAAAAAACCCCACTGAAGATGTGAGTTCAGGGTGCTCAGCACCTTCCAGCAGGTTCTCAGGATTAGCCCTTAATGATTTAACAGCTGTGGTGGGGAAGGGAGGGGAAGTAATCTATAATGAGGTGTATAAAATAGATCTCCAGATCTCTGCTTCTAGCTTGAAAGAGACTCCTCGATGATAGCTGCTGGAAATATAAATAACGTAGAAGTACCTAGTAAGACAAGTAACTCCAACAAGGGAGCACCTGGTGTGGCTTAATGGATACTGCTGCTTAATTATGGAGTAGAGAAGCAACTTGAGGCTGGGAGCACTTGGGAACTGTTCTCAGCTTCCACGTGGAGGGTGTATTAGGAACTGTATTCTTTCCTCTCTGGTGAGGGAGGCAGAGGAGTCTCACAGGGAACCCTACTGCCCCTCTAACTAGCATGGCGTGGTCTACAATCCCAGCTATAGCCAAGGCACCCACAGGGGGAATCTCAGTTAAAAATGATGGCTCAGAGCAAAGCCACAAGTAAAAAGCTTCAGACCAGCTAATATGCCCCTGAAATCCTGATGTTGTAACCAAAGGCCCTTTCTACAGGCGGACGCACGTACCCCGGTCAATGGGGTGAGGGAAAGCCCATACTTTGTAAGTTTCTTCTGCAGAAGCTACAGCAAAAGAAGATAACTAGTGCCTAATGCTGCTCCCAGTAAATCAGTGGGAGCTTTGAGATGGAATGTAATGGGAGCAGAATCCAGCCCCCCATGGATGTTTTTAATTTTTAAAAGTATTTTTTGCAAAATCATATAGTATTTAAAAAAATACTCCTTCCACTATGGCTTACTTTTACTGACTCCTACTCTATATTAATTACCTGTATTAATGCAAAAGAATGCTCTGTATCTAACAGCCACTTATTGAAATCAGCTGACGTCATGGACTTATTTTAGCACTGGGATAGATATTGCCTCAGACCATCTTTCCAAAGTGGATTCTAGATCTTTTAACAATTTAATATGTCAAGGGCCAACTGCCCCTTCATTCCCTCCATTTGTGTATTCTACTGCATGCCTGTGTCCTTGAGCCAATAGAGTTAACCTCTAAGGAAATGTGACCTGCAATGATATGAATAGCAGGAGGAGAAAAGCTTTTAAAAATTTCATCTTCTAGTCAGATGGCCTATCCAGGAACCAGTGAAATTATATCTGAACAATGTGCTCTTTAATGTAATCTCAACTAGATCAAAGGGGCTAGTGGAATTTCACGAAAAGGTCCCAGAGTAGCAGCCGTGTTAGTCTGTATCCACAAAAAGAAAAGGAGGACTTGTGGCACCTTAGAGACTAACAAATTTATTATGCCTCCGATGAAGTGAGCTGTAGCTCACAAAAGCTTAAGCTCAAATAAATTTGTTAGTCTCTAAGGTGCCACAAATACTCCTTTTCTTTTTATGAAAAGATCCATTTCTCTTCTGTAATACAGTCTTTTTAAACTTGAGGAAGGCTGGCATAACTGGGCTGGGCTGCTTTGTTTATTCTGAACACAAAGCTAGGTTTTGTTTAGAAAAGCAGAACAGCAGCACCACCAAGGTTTTCCCATCGTCTTTATGCCACTGTAAAAAATTCTACCAAATAAAATTCTGCAAAATGCCCAAACCGCACTGGTGCAGAATCCCATTTGGGGCCAGTTTTTGGTTTGTTTTCATTCACCAGATCAGGCAACACCAGTTTCATACGTCTCAGAGAGATTGGACATATTGGAAGACTTGGCGTTCTGTTTTTCATGTTACACGCGTGTGGCTATACTATTAGCTATATTAAGTCTACAGTAGAGTGTGGGGCAGTGGACGAGGCTGGACTGGGAGTTGGGAGACTTCTCTACTCATAGCTCCGCTAATGACCTGTTGTGTGATCTTGGGCAAGTCACTTTCCTACACTCATACCCTTTGTCCTGTTTATGTAGACTATAAGCTCTTGGGGGTTGGGATGATCTGTCATTGTATATTTGTACAGTGCCTAGGACAACTGGGCCCTGATCTTGGTTGAGAATTCTAGGCTCTGCTATAATAAAATCATCATAAATAACAGAACTTGTGTCTTCGTCTACATAATAGGGGGAAAAGTCTCCCCCGTCCCTTTTGTTTTTAAGTCACCCACCGTTGCACACTATCATAATAAACAAATTAGGGATGGTCTGTTCCATGTATCAGCTGTCCAAGAAAACTCACCCATTATCCATTGCAGCACATACCAGTTTCTCTCATGAGGACTTCACAAGGATATTTCAATTCAAGCACTTGAACTGCTATTGTGTCCAACGGTAAGCGGTATTTTTTTTTAATAAAGCATTGACTGAGAAGTCCCCACTGAAATACTCTTGTGGAGTCTCCTGTGGTCCTTTGTGCCACTGAATGCTTGTTGGGAGCATGAAATTAGCTTTCTACAATTTAAAACTGCAAACTTTGCCCTGGTCCCCAAAATATTCAACTATGAATCTACAGCTTGTGAAGCTGTGAGAGGATGAGCCCATCTCTTTGGAGTAGCGTGACCAGATGTCCCGATTTTATAGGGACAGTCCCAAATTTTGGGGCTTTTTCTTATATAGACTCCTATTACCCCCCATCCCCTGTCCCGATTTTTCACATTTGCTGTCTGGTCACCCTACTCTGGAGGGGCATAGGTGGCATAGCAAAGGTGGCATATATTTTTAGGCCAGGTGCCAATCATCCCAGTGTCTCTTTGCTAAAGCAATATTGGTCAACACAATAAGATATAACCAGCCCTGAAGAAGAACTCTGTGTCGTTCAAAAGTTTGGACCTTCCACCAGCAGAAGTTGGTCCAACAAAAAATATTACCTTACTTACTACCTTGTCTCTCTCACATCTTGGGACCAACACAGCTACAGCAACACTTCAAACAACAATAATAATAATAATTAATGACAATTTATGTTTAGACAGTGCCTTTCTTCCAGAAGGATCCGAATGCACTTTATAAACCACACATAAAAGAATCATATTGCCCATCCACTGTTTCGTTGACCGAAATACAGCTGTTTCAGGGCTGAAAGACAATAGAATGCACGACAGCAAAACAGAGACGCATGGGAAAGAAAAGTGAACACCTTACCCAGCTGAAACTATAGGGATAGCAAAACTGAACTTTTTTCAGAGTAGCAGCCGTGTTAGTCTGTATTCACAAAAAGAAAAGGAGTACTTGTGGCACCTTAGAGACTAACCAATTTATTTGAGCATAAGCTTTCGTGAGCTACAGCTCACGTCATCGGATGCATACTGTGGAAAGTATAGAAGATCTTTTATACACACAAAGCATGAAAAAATGGGAAAAAACTGAACTTGTCTTGGAAAAGCACAGATATACTGTATGGATGCCAACTGTAAGATAAAATGAAGGAGATGCTGTTGCCTGATTCAGGAACTTCCTAATTTGAAACTGTCTAGCTGCAATAAGCCCATGAGAGGAAGGATGTTTTTGTGACTAAGGCACTTGACTGGGACTGGGACATTCTGACTGGGTTGGCATTCAAGGGGCTGGGCCTGCTAGTCCTATTCCCAGGATGGGTAGGAACCAAAGTACCATCTGGGTCCTCTCTCTCTCTCTCTCTTTTTTTTTTTAAATGTTCATGTTCCGCTGACTTTCTGTACTGAGGAAAGTTCAGCCTTGAAGCACTATTGGAAACTTAGGCCATTTAGTTATGTACAGGCTGCTTTTGTTATAAGCAGACACAATTCACCCTGCTCACGCTACCGCACATCTATGAGATTAGCCCTAATTTAGGAACCCAAGTGTCTTTTGGGCCAACGGGTTACTTGGTTGCCTTTTCACCTTAGTTCTGTGTTCTGCCAAACTTTCATCCCTAGCAAATTATGCATGGGTGGTTTGTGATGTGGATTATTTTACACATGGGACTGAAATGAGACCACAAACTCATTTGGCCAGTCAGGTGGACTTGGGCCAAATTCAAGTGCATTCATTAGGATTTCGCAGGGCAAAATTTGGCCCAAACAATCTGAAAAATTACAGTGTGTCCCCTTAAAATAGACAGCATTTGTATGTGAAGGCTTTTATGTTGTATAATTAATTAGATATATGTTGTGCTATAATATTATATATTAGATGTAGCAATTATACTAAGGGTTTAATTATTCTAATGAAAGTACCTAACTTATTTGTGCAGTTCATTTGTTAAGGCTGAATGATGGAATGTGTGAGTGGATTTGGCTATGTGTTCTGTATCCCCTGAAAAAATGAGACAGGACATCTCAAGAGATTATCCTGGTGGACAAAAATATTTAATAGGAAATATCTACAGTAAATAAACTCAATACCGGCAGACTGATCTAAAGATAAGGGGGTTTTCCCTTAGATTTTGGCTGTCATGTTGATAAAAGGGACACACATTTTTCAGATCTTTGCACACTAACAGATGTATCTGATTCAAAATACATGCAGTGAACCTACAGTAAGTGGAATTAAATTGAACGTCAGTACCGAGGATGTCAATCCAGCGATTTTTTTCTTGTTTGAATTATCTCCTGGGTGGTTGAGCACAACTGTAATTGAAACTATAATGTTTCATCTCTTTTATGCTATTATTTATCTGAAAAGTTCATCCACTACTGTTCTAAATTCCTTCCAGAAATCATTCAATTTATTTTTGTTCCACTCATGTTGAAGCCATCCTCTCCTGCATTAAAGTGGTCCTTGATTTTGACCTGGCTGAGATTTCTATTGGATGGCAATTCTGACACTTGAGTAAATATAGCATTAACTGGCTTAAAGAAATCTGTTATGTGTAACTCTGTACATGATTGAACAGGGACTTTCCATGGCAAGGATAAATGTAGAGCTCAGTAGGGTTTTTTTTCTTCACAGGCGTTTTTTGTGTGAATATTTTCTTCAGTTTCCATCTGGGTTTCACTCCCCTAGAGGTTTGCTTTTAGTTTGGGGTTCAAACGAACCCCAAATCACAAAGCGAAGCTCAGTCACATCACTGACTTTCACTTGGTTTTCCATCAAAACCATGAATTCTGAATGATTTTGATGCAAAACCACCCATTAGCCCCACATGTTTTGAAATAGGCTCCCATGATCCTTCCAATGAACCTGATCTGATTTCTGGGGTACCTAACAAAATTCCAGACTAGAACCGAATTTAATTGGTTAGTCTGGATCCAGAAATCAAACCCTTTAAATGTCCGAGGTGTCTGAATCTGAGATTTTGTCCAACTTGGATTCCCAGTGTTCAGGGAATGTTCAGAATGTAAGGGAATGTAAGGGTTTTGTTGACTCCCATTGCTGCCAGAAGTCTAGCAGGTGTTTTGCGTTTTGAGGGTGTTCGAACATTATGAAAAAAAACCCCACCTTTTTTCAAAAGAGTATAACATGAATTCCTAGGGCTGCAGGCTGCCATGAAATACACTCTGCTTAGCTCAGGGAATGAGTGCAAGTAATGCTCTTCATAACATTCAAAATGCCTTAACTGTTCACGCGAGCACAATAAGAGGAAAACAACACAGGCAATAATGCACATGGGTGTGGAGCGTGGGGAAAAAAGGGAATATTGTCTTTCAAATATAGCCAATGACAAGTTAAAGCTGTAAAATGCACTCATCTGTGTCCACAGGTTACTAAGCATCTAGCAGAAGTGTGTTTACTATTGTTAGGGCACAAGCATATCTCAATATCCCAGCCTCACTATTTCCTTGGGGTACAGACATTAACCATAATATGGGGAATACAAGTTCTTGTACATATGGTGATGGCTGTAGTGTTATATGTGGGGTTTATCTGTTTCATGTGTTGTGATTCTTGGGGATTTGATCTTTCCCATATTGAGGCCAATATATCAAGACCCAGACTATCAACCAGAGTGCATGGACATAGATAGGTACCTGCAGAGCGATCAGTGCAAACAATATTGCATCACAGACCATTGTTTTCTGTTTTTGCATTACTCAATTCTCATACACTGTTCCCAGGCACTATGCATATGTCTGCTGTGGCTACCATCCTGGTGTGTGTGTTTGCATGTATGTATGTGTGTGCATGCATGCACGTGCTGCTGGGCATATGCCCGGGTAGCAAATGGATTGCATATCACTTGATACTATCCATTTATAAGCAATTTCAAGTCTGTTCTCACATAATATTGATAAACAGAAGAAAACAAACTATTTTACTCATCCATGAAGTCTGACATTTGCAAAGACAGTATCAGATTACTCTTCCTATATGCGAATAGAAAGCTAGATTGCTAGATAGACAGAAGTTTGTTCATGCTGAGTTGTAGCACCTAGCTTCTGAGATTTCAGACGGAGACAGGCTGAACGGGTATGTTTTCCTTTCAAATACTAAGAAACACAAGAGCTGGACTATATGTCACAGACTCAGGAGGAGGGATAGCTCAGTAGTTTGAGCATTGGCCTACTAAACCCAGGGTTGTGAGTTCAACCGTTGAGGGGCCATTTAGGGATCTGGGGCAAAAATTGGGGGTTGGTCCTCATTTTTGAGCAGGGGATTGGACTAGATGACCTCCTGAGGTCCCTTCCAACCCTGATATTCTATGATTCTTAAAAAAAAAAAAAAAAAAAAAAAAGGAACAAGAATCTTGCAGGGATTGTCCAAAATCCATGGAGAGTCCCTCATGCAGAAGCTTTCAGTGGGAACTTAATATTAGCAGATCTATTTTTACAGACACGTGTTGCTGGCCAGCTGCCTACATAAAGATGTCTGCAGAATGCCAATTGTTCTTATCTAAAGTGTGGAAAAAATCATGCTTTTGCAACAAATTTATTGGGAGAAATTAAATGGGCGTGTTGTGTTGTGTTGTGAACTGAACGCTTCTTTTTGTCCATATCATGTCCCCTTGTGGGGGCCCTCCTCTCTCTGAAAAGTGGCTTGGGAATCGAGAGTTAAGATCTTTTGGGAATATGATGACAGAATATCATGAGCACCAGTTAAGCATTTTAGCAGTCAACAGACCTCTCTTAAATCACTTCACATAGATAAGCTCAGCTGCATGCGTGCATTTGACAGTATAATTCTGCGCTAGGAATAGAATACCAGGATGTTTCTGTTAATAGTGGACAAATCTGTTTGACTAACTCCATCCTCCTTCCAACTGGAGCTTTTATTCATGTCTGGATTATAATCTGGGGAAAGCGAAGAATCTCCTTTGATTTTGCTTTCAGAGTATTTTGACTGGAAATAGAGTGCAGTTTGTGTGAAACTGACAAGCCAGAAAGCGGGAAAGTTGGAGACAAAGGAGAAGTGAGGGGTCCCAGAGAGAGGGCTGAGAGAAGGAAATCAGAGCTCTCTATTGCCTAGAGGAACAGAAAAATCCTTAAGGAAGAAAACAAAAAGGGAACAGAAGGGTTTGAAGAGAAATAACGCCGCTAAATGAGATTTAAAGGACACCCTAGGCCAATTTCTAGATGCTGGACTTTCAAAGGATATTCAGATTCTGCATTTGGATCCTCGCATCAGCACTTGGGTGCCTAAAAAGGGCATTTGTGTGTCCGTCTGAGCATTGAGATTTTCACATCCCAGTAAGGCTGCCTGCAACAGCACTGTCTCTTCTAGAGTGGTCCCTCATGGCCAGAGTTCCCTTTGCAGCGACCTCCCTCTATTCTTCCTCTTCAGGGCCCTTACAGATTCCCCAGAGCCTCTCTTATACATCCCTCCAGCCTCCATTTGGGGCTGGCTTCATGCCCGCAAACAGTTCCAAACAGTCCCACCATTAAAGTCCATCACTGCAATCCAAAGGCTCATATTTACCTCTGGCTCTTCTGCCATCCCCATCGACCTCTTCCCCTGCCGCAGTCTGCTCATCACTGGGGTCACCTTTCGTAGCTGTTTCTCCCTGCAGTTTAGCGTCCTGGCTCTAGCTTCCTTCTCTTGCCAGTGCCTCGTTTTGAGGGTGAGGGCAGTCTGCATACTGCCCCTTTCCAGGCTGGCTGGAATAGAGGGGAGCCCTGACCCACCCTAAACCACAGGACTTCCAATCTTGGGCCCTTAAAGAAACAGTATCCTGGGGTTTCCCTTCATCCAACTCCTAATTCCCTGGGACCGCTTCTTCTCTTCCATTACCAGGTCATTTCCTGGGCCTTTGTTCATTCCAGCTCCCTGAAACTGGGTCTTCTGGTCCCCTCTACTCTTTAACAGCTAATATACCTCGTTACAGGTCCATATTTAAAAACTGGGGTGGGTTAGGGTGATGGGGACAATTGGGTGGGGTAACATGGGCAGTGGATCTAAATGCAAAAGAAAGGCCATCAAACGCACAAGGAGAGAGATGTTTTATATGAAAAGGGGGCTGAGGAGAGTAGAGGACAGGGTGCTCGGGTGCGCCTTTGATCAGGAATAAGAGTGTCTGCTTCAAGGCAACGTTATTTCACTCTAAGGCAACATAGGCCAAATTCATCCCATTGGTAACACCACTGGATTCAGTACAGCTACAGGGATAAACTGGGTGTTATACTAGACAAAGTTAGCTCCTTCTTCACCTGCCTGAATTCCAGGTCCTTGTGTTTCCCCTTCAAATCCAATGACACCACGAACGCCTCTCCCGCAGAACAAGGCGTGGGGCGGAATGTCCTGCTCCTAGTGCTTGCCAGTGATGTAATCAGCTCTTGAAGACGGGACACAGAAATGTAGACTCAGGTCTTGGCAATCACCAAATGTGAAGGAGGAACTAATTTCTCAAACACTGGCCCGAATCCTAAACTCCTAAGCGAGGCCAAACTCCTGATAAAGCCAAAGGGAGTTTGACCTAAGTTGAGGACCTAGGATTTGGCCCATTGTGTCTTAAAGCACACACGCACGTACACACACACATGCACACACACAAAATCGCACACACATAATTTCTTTTTGAAATCCGCAATTTTATTCCATTACTGGGGCCACGGAGCTACACTCCCATCCCCTGTCTTTCAACGGTTACATATTAAAGTCTTTTTTGCTCACCTTAGAGTGCAAGATGAATAACTGTAGCCAAGCGGTTACATGTCTCAAAACAAAAATGGAATTTGTAAGTGCGAGGGAATGTCTGCAGTGTTGGAAGGGAGAGGTAATTGACATTCCCTTGGGTAAACCTCTTTAAAAATTCCGGACCTGGTTCCTTTGGATTTATTGTCAGTGGTGTAGCACAGGCACAGAATATGATAATGTTTATTAAAAAAAAAACCCAACCAATCAACGACAAAAACATAAGTTCAACTCCCCAGTGTCTCTGAAGGCTGAGAAAGGCAGGAGACAGGATGACAGTGACCTTAGTTTGATCTTCAAACTATTCAGTAAAAAATGCTAGATTAGTGCACAAAGCTAAATTAGAACACAAAAGGCCAATAAAGGGCTTTTAAATGGTATTGAAATAAACAAACAGTCTAATTAGTGAGCCCAGGAATCTCTTACACAGAAAGGGCTAAATATGCAAATGAGGTCTAAGAGAGAAGATTAGCATTCTACAAACTAGACGAAGTGCATACACGCATAGGATAGTGCATTTCTTTGTGATCTGACGCTGCCACGTCTCCCTGAAACTCTGCAGTATGGTTCCATTACTTGCGGTGTGCAGTAACACAGAGTTGATTAACTGCCGACTCCCCAGGGCTTGCCAAGATTTCCAAAGAAGTAATTAATAGAATTTGCGTGGCACCCCACTCCACATAATGTTGAGAGAAGATAGCCTTGAGAGGTATCCTTCCCACTCTCCCAGCACACGCTGTATGTCTATACAAACTGCTGCATAGACGCTAGATACACGTTATACACACCGTAGACTTGATTAACTCCTGCTGTCACAAGAGGACATGCAATGAATGACACTTTGACAAGAAGGGAATTTGCCACCGTCCTCTTCCTGGCTTCTGCCTGAAATGGGCAGCTTTGGGTTCCAGCCAGGGCCCCACCAAAAGAAGCCGACTACGAGAAAGTAAATTCCTGTCTCTTATTCCAGCCCTTCACTGTTGCTGCTGACAACAGGTTAGTCTTTCTGAAAGCAGAACTTATTGCTGGACACAAGTGCTGAGGTTCGGCTAAATATTTGTAATGGCGTCGTATCTAATCCAGGCAATTCAACTTCAGGGCCCCGTGATTTTACCCTTTGAGGGGCTACAGTGAAGGCTTAGATATTATTTATTCATTTAGATTTACGCACACACACACACACACACACACTCAAAAAAGAGTATCTTTCTCTGTATTCTAGATGCCTCAGCCATAACCTAAAACTGCCCCAAAATGAATATCCAGCAGCAGCAAACTAACCAACTCAAAATCTCAAATCCCCTTCCTCCAATGGTTCCTCACTCTTATCATTCCTTCCTGTTTCAAATGCCTAGGGAAGAAGATGGCTTTGCAGTTTGACCTGAATGTCATCAGATTGAGGCTGTTGTTACCACAGGGGGTCATAGGGAGTGAATTGCTTGAGATCTTCAAAGACTGTCTTGGCTTTCAACATGTTACCATTGGGGTTAAAACATAAGCAAGTGACTGCTGACTTTTGCTTCTGAGTTTGCCTTGAAACGAGTCCCCCTAACTAAACACTATGAAAATTTGCCCCTGCGCTGGATGGCAGAACATCTCCGAACAATGATGTTGAAGGTCTGCCAGTCTACTGGTAGATGTTGTTTTGTTTCTATAATTAACAGTTCCCTGGTATTTTTCAATATTTTCCTCTTCCAATCATTCAAACCCTCATTCACTTGGGGGAACTCACAAGTGAAACTTTAGGTTTCCATCCTGGTACATTTGTATAGATTTAAAGTTTCTAGCATCAGACTGCAGAGTTTTTCAGCATCATTGATGTCTACAAGATCTTCAAGAGGGACCTTATGGATTAGACTCCTCATTCTTCTCCAGTATAAATCTTTTTTGTTCCCTAAGTGCCTTTTAAAAAGGGTCTTCCCACTATGAGGACACCATAAAAATCTACCCTCTTGTTCTTGTGTCTACAAACATGTAGTTAGGTGTTTAAGTGGCTTAACCGCTGGTAAAAGCACAATGAGCCTGATGAATCTGAATAGCTAATTTTTCAGGAAGTGATCCAGGTCTTGCTTATGGCAATGTGTGCTTGGCTGACTGACTGGAACACAGTGTTAAGTTTGTTGAAGTGAGGAAGAATAGCATTAAGAACAGCAGTTGCAATCTGGCTAATAGCCTCTCAAACTGTGCCAGTATTTTCTGTACTTTCTTGTCTCTTTCATCCTTCCTGGATCTCAGCGAAGGTGCTTGAGCAATCCACTGCTCCAAAGTTCTAAACGTGGTGCATGCCTCCAGTTATAAGTGGTTTTGTATTGCTGAGATCATCGGTTCTGTTTGGGGGGAGCATTAATACTGCTGATCCCTAGTGATATTTCAGAGCGGCTGTTTTGCACTGCAGCTGAAATATCAAGAGGCTACCACAATATCATGTCTATGAACCAGAGGTGTTTTTCCAGGTATCGGAAGCACAAATATAACTGTGGTCTCCGCATAGCCTGGTCCCCATGATCTTGTACATGACACACAATGCTATTGACCAGGGTCATCCAACCACTGGTCCCTTTAAGGCTAAGAACTCCTAGAGGATGGATGGAGGAGGACAATAAACCATGAGGATAAATCGTGCCTTGTTTTCTTCCCACAAGCCCCAGAAGGCTTCTTCTCATAGAAGACACAGAAGGCATGGGACCAGTGCAATAGTCTGCTGTGTGTGTGTGTGCACACATACATGATGGGGAATGAAGATCCTGCTCCAGGGACCTGTACTTCCTGCATTTCAGTGCCCACGGCTCCAGGAGGGCTCTGTACACCCCAGTGCAAAGGGTGGTTTTGGAAGCAGGGTGAGATGGGCTGGATAACGGATCCATGGCTGTGCGTATCCACTGGGAAACCATTTGTCTTGTGGAAGGGCATCTGTAGGGAGACACAGCAACCAAGAGGGCTACTGCTGCAGTTAGGTCAACTTACTCCCTCCTCAGAAATCACACTAAAGAATCTCTCAGAAATTTTATTTATATATTTCTGTAGACGTAAAGGGCCTGAGTGGGCAGTGATGGCACCCATGCAGCTCCTGCTGAAATCAAGGGGAGATTTATGCAATGCAGAGGCTGCAGAGTTGGGCTGGGTCAGGATGCAGTTCGAGTCAGAACTGTTGACCTTTGTACCACTTTGCAGTCTGCAAAGGAACACAACGTTCTGTGGGCCAGTGGCATAAAACAATCTGCAGTGCTGAAAGGCACATTCCAACTGAAATATCCAGGAACACGTTCCTCCGCTCCATAACGCGGTACAGTTCTGTGGTCCTACAGATGCCAAGTATGCTGGGTGCCTAGGCCCCAACCTCTAGCTGACTGAGCGGCGAGTGTGGAAATGCGTCTGGGTGCCTGTCCCTATGTCCCACATATGCTCACACATGATTCCTAACCTAAAGTAGCAAATATAATTCTGTCACATCTGACATTGAGCTGTCCAGTGATCCTTGCCAGGCAATTGCCATCATTTAAGTTCTGTGTCCAGCTTCCATTCTGATTTATACTTTTGCTTTTATCCCATTTTTCTGACTTGTTTTCGTAGGGTGGACAAAATGTTCTCACTCCAGATAGATGACAGTTTGCCGATAAGAGGTGCAACTTATCACAAACAGCTTTGTGCTCTACTATTTTTTTCTCGAATGCTTAGCCTGTTGGAACAGCTTTAAAGTCTAAGATGATATTGTAGGTCTTCCCCCTGAAGTGTTTTCCCTCCTCTCTTTCATACATTATGGCTTCAAGAATCAGTCCTTTTAAAACAAAACACTCCAATCTTTTCCAGTTCTCTCAAATATTTTGCCTTAAATGAACTTTTTTTGAAAGCTTGATGTTCCTTGAATCTAACTTCAGAAATCATTTGTCACAGCTACAGATACGTATTGCAATCAGAACTATCTGTCAAATCTTTCTTCAAGCAATTATATGACAATTTGAGCAGTGTTCTCAGTTGCAGCTCAGATTCTTTAGTTTTCTCACATCAAATATGTCATGAAAAAAAGAAACACTCAAGCTTGTTCTGGTTTAAAAATCCCCTTCTTTTTCTCTGTCTCTAAAAGAAAGAATAAGGGAAGACAGACTCAAAGAGAAGTGGGGAAATGAGAGCGGAAACCACAGTACAACTAGCTCTGGAGATGAGCCCAGTAGGTTAACAGGACGTTGTAGAGTTGGTTTTAGCTCAGCAAAACAGGACACTCAGTTAGAGCTAGATGAATCATTTGTAATTAATAATTTAGGCCAATTAGAGTTGGGCCTCTTTAAAAGTTTCAGCCTTATTCAATGAGTTTCTCCTCTTTTCCTGTTTGTGAATTCTCTGCAAGCACAGTGCGAAATCCTCTAACGTATTCATTGTTCTAAATTGTTTGCTGACTACTTTAGCAAATAATTCTTAGTCTGCAAATTGTTTTTGCATTGTGAATAGTCATTATTAGAAATTCACATTGTTTCAAATGTTTCCATGACTCACATGATATGGCTTCTTTCCCCTGACTGGACGATTTGCTGTATGTAACTAATCTCAATTTCAAATTGCCTATCCAAGTGTAAACTTTGAAATCCACAATTCAAAAATTCACTGTTATCAGTTAATTGTGCAATTCAGAATTTCCTTTTGAATGTATATTTACCTCCTCATTGTAATAAATCTTGTATGCTCAAATGTTCATGGAAAGGGTTGCAACAGAATCAAATTGCAATTAAAATTGGATTGAATATTCATTAGTAGAGAGTGTTGCATTGTGCACCCAGGTCTGCATTCAATAAGCAATTCTTCACTTTTTATATTACAGCACAATAGTGTTCCTTGGTCCATAGGAGCAGGTTACTGGAAAGGAAAAGGAAAAGGAAAAAAAGGCCAGTTTTGTGTTCTTGCTGTAAAATACGGGTAAAGACATCTCCAGTGACACACACTTTCTGGACAGCTGCAGAACTAGAATCAACCAAACTGTCCAATATCGAAGCGACTTGTTTATGTGGTTTATATTATTGTTGAAGCCTTATTTGTCTGGTCCAGTCTTCTTGCCTCCCTCAAGGGACCCCCCCAACCTCTCCACACCCTACATTCCTTCTGCTGCATTAAGGCTATCGAGGAGGAAAATACTGGGGCTCCGGAAGTAGGGAAGCGTAAGTTGGGATTTTCAAAGGAGCCTAAGGGAGCTAGCCACCTAGTTCCCATTGAAATTCCTTGAAAATCCACATCTGTGAGCTTCCAGCAATCTTTCCTAATAGCACTCCTATGGCAGCTGATTCACAGAGGAACATTTTTGCTAGCCTTCGCCATTTGAAGCCATTTTTACAAGCCTGGCTAATCAGAGATTTACAGGACATACCAACATACGTTGGTGGTACTAGAATGAAGGGAACATGGAAAACATGAGGTCCGCACATGGCCTAGACTTTGGTTTGTAGCCTAGCCTGGAAAAGGATGGAGAGAGCTCAAATTTCTATGACTCTTGGCCAGTCTCCTCCCTCACCTTCACACACAAAAAATGGCTCCTGGAAGCTCCTGAACACCTTTTATGTTGCCTGTGCTACCTTTCAAGGTGACAAAATGCGGGCAGGTTGCTTTTTATCATTAAGGAATAAAATGAGTGGAAACGTTGACTGCTCTGAATCGAATATAATTGGATATGAACAATCTCAGACAGTCCCATTGTCAAACCATTGTTGCCCCGTCCCAAACAAAGACATAGTCCAAACCCAAGGACCCAAACTTCTGCATTGGCAACAGTAGCTGGGAGACAACTGGTGGGTGCAATTCCACGTACTGCAGTGCACAGGGTTGTACCTGCTTATCTGCAGTCCTGAATTTGGCCCTGGGTTTTTTCCTTGTTTTATTAAAGAGGTTAGCCGGAGGATCTCAAGGTCCTTTCCAGGGTTGGAATTCAGCAATAAGCATATACAATTACTGTCAGAAATACATGCATAGACTACAATTGTAGAGTGAAAAAGCCCTGTTTTGAAGAGGGATGGATGGTAAAAAGAGAAGCCATAGAACTCTGTTATAGTGCTGTGTGTGTGTGTGTGTGTTCACAGAGTTAATTTAATTCAGACGTTCAGGGACACTATTCCTAGATGCCACCAAAAAAAAGTCTGCATCTAAGCAATGCTAACCTTTCCCCCAAATCCATTTAAACCTGACCTTGGCCTTTGCTGTTTCCATGTGCACTTGTCAGGGTGTCCCAATGGGCCCAGTGCAGCTGCACACAACCTCTGTAGCCAGATACTTAACCTTCAGATTCACTCCTCTACAAACATCCACGAACAGTTTGCAAGGTCAAACCCCAGAGCAGCACAAAGGAGCCTTCAGGGAACCCTAAAATGAAGGAAGTGTGAAATTCAGGTCTGCAAACATACTGCAAACAAGGTGCCTCTTTTACACAAGACTTCGTTATAACCCTGAAAGAGGACAAATCGCAGCTGCTGTCTTTATGGGCTTCATTTTCTCCTGGCCCTGGGAAAGCACAGCCCAGGCAATTTCGGCATGCCAGTGACATGGTTCCGCAGTGAAATGGCGCAGCTGAGGTGCCGGAGCCTCCTGCAGCCGCTGGAATCGATTTTTTGTGCGGCTTCATACATCCTGTGCATCAGATAGGATTTCAAAACTATATCAAAGGGTTGGCTTTCCTGTGCCTTTCCAGGTCCCAGGGTGCATAGAGGCAATTGAACAAGACACGCTCACTTTTTTATGATCGAGTTATCCCAGTTTCAGTAAATAGATGTCTGCATCCGTACTTTTCACTTCCACCTGAGAGGAGATATTGTATTCCCCAGGCTTTCAATTTTTCATGCTCCTTTGGGGGGAAAATGTATCAGAAAAAGGGGAATTCTAAGAGTTAAAAGAACAAAAAAGACAGAGAGAAAAACTTCTGTCAGCAGCTTTTTTTCGCTTTTATCATAATCCAGTTAAATATTTTTATTTCTCTTACTCCGTTTTTCTTCTGCTTTAAAAAAAATAAATGGTGTGAATTTAGGGACTGATTGAACAAAGCAGTTGGGCATCTGTGAAGACTGGTGTGTGTGTGTGTGATCTTCCTGCTCCCTGTTCTTCTTTCACTAGGCAGTATGCCTTGCTCTTGTCCCCACATGCCTTACCCTGCAGCCCGCAAGATTGCGCCACAAGTATCAGCAATGCTCCCAGACCCTCACCCAACATCCCCTGCTTGTACATGATAGAATGCCTGGAGTCTTGCATATGCTGGTTGAAACTCACATATTTTCTAGTTACGTCAGTTGGCTTCAGGGGTGCGATGAACCTTTTCCAGCAACATAGACAACTTGGTCCTCACAGGTCAGCTGAGGAACGGATAGAATGGGGTTTCTCCAGTACTTTCATGAGGTATAGTCTGAATATCATATAAAGCATGACTTCATGCAACAGGGAGGGGTGTATCTCGATGTTCCTCCAGTATGCAAGCAACATGCTTCTTCGGAGTCCCATGCACTAGCCCATTTCCTTAGGGACGGACACAGCAGATTTGGAACGTACTGTATCGATACTTGTCAGAAAGCCTTCAAACTCTCCTGATACAAAAGGCGTCCCATTGTCTGAAACAAGGCTCTCTGGTAGGCCAAACATAGAAAATAAAGCGATTAGGCAAGAAACGAGCTCCTCTGAGCTGCCTTGTGAAATCATGAGTGCAAAGGGGTAACAGTCAACAGTCAAGGTGCCAGTCGTACCCAACCGCAATTCTCGGCTATGGGCTGTCTATAAACTACCAGTTTCCAAGGGGCCAGAGAACAGTAGCTCTATGCATTGTGCAGGCTGAGCATGACGTCACATGATGCTCGATGTCTTAGTGCAGCCCTGGCCACCAAGCACAGCTACGCAGAAATTCCTTCTTCTTCGTAACTTCCAAGTGTCCTTCGTGAGCCACACCCAAGACTGCTTGTCGCATCGCTGCTGGAATGATCAGCCATGCTCCTCTGCAGAAGATACATTGAGCAGCACATCTTCACTTGGCACTCGGAACACATTTCGTAGAATGTAAACAAGGTTTACGAAAGGCCTGGGTCCGGCCAACCCACTTGTATAGCATGTATCACCTTGCACAGTCCAACCTTCTGAGGAGTGGTGTCAGCAGTCTGCCCTAAGTCAACTGGCATATCTTTCGTAAAAAGCATACAGTGTACTCTGGCACCCTTGTATGCAGAAATGGCAATGTCTTGAAAGAGCACGGGCAAGTAAACTACCCTGACCAGTATTTGTGTGATTTCTTCTTAAAAATCTCCAGTGATGGGGATTCCACAACCTCCCTTGGAAGCCTGTTCCAGAGCTTAACCACCTTTATAATTAGAAAGATTTTCCTAATATCTAACCTAAATCTCCCTTGCTGCAGGTTAAGCCCATTGCTTCTTGTCCTACCTTCACCGGACATGGAGAACAAGTAATCACCATTTTCTTTATAACAGCCCTTAACGTAGATGAAGGTCCCCCCTCAATCGTCTCTTCTCAAGTCTAAACATGCCCTATTTTTTTAAAAAAATCTTTCTTCATAAAGGGTTTAGAAAACCGGACCTATCATTTTTGTTGCTCTCCTCTGAACTCTCTTCTATTTGTCCACATCTTTCCTGAAGTGTGGCACCCAGCCAACAAAGCTGTTTCAACAAGAGGGCCGTGAAGAGCACCTGCGCATCATCATATATAAAGAAACTCTGGACCCATCAGCCTCCCCACGGTTGCAAAGCTGTGACTGCCACTCCTGAGAGGGGTAAGCACAGTAGAGCTAACAATAATCAGCTCAGTTTAATGAAGGACTCAAGTAGTTCAGGCTCTTGATAAAATGAGCCAGAGAAAGACAAGGTTCTGTGTAATTGACATTAGAGATGGATGAATTAGTTCTTATTAAAAATAACAGCGAAGAGCATTGCTGGGACCAGTTTCATATTGCAGAGGAAGATGGGTGTCCAGTGGAATGTGGCATGGGAACTATCAGATGCTATCAGATGATTCTGAGCCACAAGGTGCGATAGGCTGCCTTATATATTGTCAGAGGAACTTATTATTGTTATTTAGAAAAAAAAAAAAAAAACAGCCAGGCTCATTTCAGGAGGAAAAAAATCTGAAAAAAGCATAAAATAGGTAATTTTAGGTACCTGTTATAGGTAGTTTTCAGATGACATCACATAGAGTGGAGATTTTTTTTAAAAAAAGGAATAGATATAAAAATTTGATCTGGTCCCTTTAATGAGTTAGGTGTTATATCACCCATGTAATGGGCCAAATTTTACAGTGGTTAAATGCAGCTTGAATGTAAATTGGTCTTGAATGGCCTGATCCAAAGCCCATTGAAGTCAATAGAATTCTTTCTGTTTACTCCAATGGAGCAGACCATCCATGATCGACACACTATAGATGGGGGCTGCTGGTTACAGGCATGGCTTTGGCATACAGTGGGTGGGCAAAAGGAATGTAACTGACATATCAAGGGGCTTGATCCTGCCCCCACTGAAATCAGTGGCCAAGCTCCCACTGATGTCAGTGATGCAGGAGTAGATCCCAAGAGGTGGTGGGTGGGGCACTGGAAAAGGAACCCAAAGGAGCATGCAATTGACTCAGTTTATGAAACCACAACATATACACCTGCTCATGGGAAGCGCTGTCAGTCGCAGCATGACGCATTGCTGCCACATATAATGGAAGGAAACATGGGGAGCGTGGATCAGCATTCACGTTGCACTCCCCATCAGTACCCGGCCCAAGCCAGGGGAGACGAATGAGCCAACCAGCGGACCACATTTGGTGATGAATCCTGGTCACGTGCCCCCTAAGGCACGTTGCGCATACGCTAAGAAGAAGAAGGGAGGAAATCTCACAAAGGATTGCAAACTAAGCCCTTTTACACATGACAAGGAGGAGAAAAGGAAAAACCCTGAAAATGAAAGATTAGCGTAACATGTGGTGCAGTGTCTGTGGTGCAGACCTTGCTCGTTTACACTAGCGTAAATGGAATCACTCCAGTGACATGACTCCAGTGTAAATGTGAGAAGTTTCTGACAAGCACACACACATGTGCATGTGCACCCTTTACTGGGCAAGAAGCTCCAGATCTTCCTGCAGGTATTTTCAGCTATTCACATGGAATCACATAGGGATGTACGGTAACAGCATATTTTCCATATTCTCCCCCGAAAAGCGTGGGGGTTGGGCAAAGACATGTGGTTTAAAGCTCTTCCAAAGTTGCTGCTCTTAACATTCCCTCTTCCCATTAAAAAAAATAAATAAATCTGTTCCTCCATTTCTCATTGAAAGACAGCAGCGTCCCATAAAACGTTGGCCGCTCTTGAGGGATTAAATGAAGATTTCTCCAGCTAATTATAAAAATGCCAGGCAAAAACTGGCCCAATATGATTTCTTACATTAAACAAATGTTATAGCAGTGAAGACTTTTAGTGGCACTATTTGCAGTTCTGGCCTTTTGCCAGCCTGCTGTCATTAAATCTGTCGATTTTAAGTATCAGCTGCATTTATTGAAAAGGGAATATAAATAAAACTCTGACACCTATTAAAGGAGCCTCTGTGTTTGGGCTGTTTTTCAAGATGGTGGACTGATGGCCCTCGTGAGTGTTTGTTGAGACCTTTCCCATATTTCCCAATTAGTGCTGAGCACAAGGAACTCAGCACCTCCCACAATAGGGCACAGAGTCCCTCCAGATTTACACAAAGAACAGAATTGACTCTAGTTTCTTTTACTTGGCCATAGATTTATTATTGAAACTGCAAGTATTTTCACATTGAGTGAAAGCTCACCTTAAATTGGAAATAAATGGCATTTATTTAAGTCCCTACTAGTACTTGAACAAATGGTTATATCCTGCAATACTTTAACCTTTGGCTGTCTGCAATGGTAAAAAGAGTGGAGGAAAAACCAAACTGGAATATTATATAAGACAAGGAGATGCTTTAATGTAAAAAGATGACATAAGTCACCATTCATGAGACATTTATATGCCATTAGTCACACTTTCTCAAGACTGTGACCTTTCTGTGTGAAGAACTTGGATGTGCCTAATTATAGAATCCCAAACCCATGCTATACAAATATCCCACACCACAGAGAAGTGTGTGTAAGTCAACAAAGGCAGACTCTTTCAGGTATATGACAATACAGGGTTGCGTTAGTAGGTAGGCCCGATGAAAATTTGTCACCAGTAGAAATACATGGTCAATGACCCATGATTCAGAAATGGATAGGAAGCAGGAATTACATTTACAGTCAAATCATTTTTTTTTTTTTTAAACCTTGAAACCCAAGATCCTAATCATCAAAGTCTACGAAAGTGCTGATTTTCTGCCAGTCAGGTCATGCTATTACAGCCAGGCTATAAAAGCTCCCAAATTATGCCATTTTTGAAAAAAAGTGCAAACTAATCAAATTTAAAGGCTTTAGTAAAAAAAAAAAAAGTTTTAAATGAAAAATGAGGCCCTCATAGACAAAGTGACAGCAAACACCAAATCATATCAATTAGGCAAAAAGCAGGAGAGCCAGGGCTCTCAGATTTTGTGCACATCTTCATAGCGAGATTGTCCTATTGCTATTTCCCTGCCCGCTCACAGTAACTTGGACGATCTCCTTTCCCCGTTATAATTACAGATCACCCTTGACTACAGTGACTGTCTACACTGATAAAAAGCACCAGGAAAGTTTTAAGATACATCAGAGCTTTTTAATGCAGGTTTTCAGCTACAAACATGGAGAATAGATAGCGCTAGGAGTCTGATTTCAGATGTGCTGAGAATCCACACCCCTACCTGAACTCAGCACCTGTAAACTTTAGGAGCCATGCAACCAGCCAGCTCTCCACAGACCAGCAGCAATTGCGCAGCAGAATATACTTTAGCCACCTCTAATTTACATCTAAGAAAGACAAGACACTCCACCCTCCTAAACCAGATGAGTGGGGTTAGCCTGGGTTTGGGGCTTTATAGCCATGCTCAAGGAAGGAACCATTTAGACCATGTAATGGTTTATATTTTAATTACAACCCAGTCACACTGAATTGTTTTTATCTGACAAAGATTCCTCATATAAGAACCAACTATACTCACAGGAATGCCAAGGGCTGCTAGAAGCATTATATAAACATGCACAATTGGAAAAACTCAGAATGGATTCCCACCCCTGTCCTTACTGAAAGTGGAGAATTCCCAGTCCTCCAGCAATCCTCTGTAACTACCTTGCTCAACTCTATGGTGCATGGAACAGGAGAGATTGATACATGGGCTGACCAATGCAGAGTGCAGTTGCTAGTTATGCCCGCCCCCTCCCCCCCAGCCTATAAATGCAGGCCACTGGGGCATTTAGTTCCTAAAGCAGCTGCTACTGTCCACCCATCCAAAGTGAGGTGCTCTTCTTAGAAATAATAGTGTCTAGAGAGGTTATAACAACTTAGTGTTATGGATTTAATTTCAAAGCTCCATTATTCTTACCCAAATAGACTCTGATCACCTGTTTATTCCCTTAGCCCACGAGACAGATTTGCCGTTTTCACTCTTTAAAAAAAGCTAGTTGTTGCTGATGTCAAATAGATCTATTGCAGCACCTAGAAGGGTGTGAGTCCAGCCTTGGCTGTAGTTTGCTGCTCACAGAAGCAAAGTTGCATTTTCAAAAAGAGTAAGAACCATTTAAAAAGAGAGAGGAGGTGAATTGTAGGAGCTGAGTATAGGCCTGGGAGCCAGCAGCCTCTAAATTCTAATACCAGCTCTGAAGATGATCCCCGCTGTGGCCTTGAATAAGTCACTTTACATATTTCTGGGCCTCAGTTTCCCCCCTCTGTTGAATGGAGGATAATACCTGCCTCTCAGAGGTGTTGTAAGGATCAATTAGTTAATGGCTGGAAAGTGTCATAAAGATGGAAAATGCTAGAGAATTCTTAAGTGTTTTAATTAAGAAAAGGCTAATATCATTATCACATTTGCTACTATATCAAGCAAGGTCAGTGCTGATCCATCTGATTTACCCTGAACATGGATACAAGGTTTATACATCTTTGGTACTGGCTTCCCCATCTTCTCTAGGAATGAGAGATGGATTTTGCCAAGCGTTGTTGTCTGAATTGCAAATACTCTTCCCCTCTGTTCCACATGGGATGCAAACAGATCTGCATTTAGTGTGCAAACACGTCTTCTAAAAAGAACATAAGAACAGCCATGCTGGGTCAGACCAAAGGTCCATCTAGCCCAGTATCCTGTCTTCCGACAGTGGCCCATACCAGGTGCCCCAGAACCTGAAAGCTGTAACAGAAACTGAACCCCTATGACGTCTGTCTAGGTCAGGGCTTGGACATGGAAATTGGAGCTGAGAGAATGATGTAAACTATTTTTTTCGTGCATCTTTGGGCTTGTTTTCACTGCAGAGTTAACTCGAGTTATAGCTCAAGTGTTGCCCCTAACTTGAGTCCTGTGTGCAACACACAACCCCTTTACTCAAGTGTGGCGGTGCTTTTAACTTGAGTTGGCTGGCCTGTCAGAGGGTATAGGCTAAAGCTTGATTTAGCACAGTTCTTCAGCTACTAACATGACTGAAATGTGGACACGGGCTAGCTCCACTTGAGTCCCCCTATCCTCCAATGGCTTCCCATAATGCTCTGTGCACCCAGAAAGGACAGATACGTTCTCCCACAATTCACTGGGAAAGGATTCCCAGAACAGCTCAGCCGCACAAAAGAATCATGGGATATGCCCCCAGAAGTATAACTGCCACCCATAAGTGAGTGTAGCGCCAGTCTGGACACAGCAGCTCAAGTAGTATTTTGCAGCGTGGGACAGGAGTGTAGATAACACAAGGGGACTCTGCAGTGAAGATAGACCCTTAGTGGCATTTTTAAAGGAATTCACTTTGGCCATTTCATTCCCGTATCTTATCTCTCAATGCCCAATCAGGCAATAAAGTCTTTTAATTTAACGACAGTGGATTTAATGGGCTCAGAATAACAACAGCAAGAAAACTAAAGGAACAACAAAATAATTATGGTGGGAACCAGTGAGTTCCTTGGATTATAAGGGATGCTTTATTATTCTTAGGTTCAGTCTCTGAAACCCTTAGTTGCAGCTACTTCCAGCAGACAAGTCTTGTGAGCTCCGCATTCAGAATGTTCTGAAGTGGTGTGACTTCACCCAGTTCTCGAAGCGCCCTACATTATGGGGCCCCTCCAGGTGAGCTTTTCCTGAGCTTTCGGGAGGCCAGGTTTAATGGTAGGCATGTGATTGTCAGTATTCGTGCTGGAACAGAATGTGACTTATCTGGTGAAAGACACTAAGCAACCCAGTCTGAATTCAGAATATTCCTTAATGGCCCATTTAGACAAAAGGGGGGTAAATATGAATAATAAGGTCGAACAAACCATGGCCTGGTAGATACATTGTGAACTGGGCCAAAATACAGCAGTCTGTCTGCTAAGTCGCATAAGTTGCTATAAACCTATCACCTCAGCTCTCCATTCTCTGCACTGGGTCCCCACTGAATACAGGCTCCATATTCCCAGCCCTCCACTGGAATTGGCCATAGCCATCCTGATGAATTCATTTACCATTTCTTATGGCTGAGCACATTCGAGTTGAGATATGAAGAGAATCACTGACCTCACCAAGAGTTTACTTGTGATAGCCGTAGGTCTGATTTATACTGCCTCCCCAGCTTCGTTCGTCAAAACCATTAAGGCCACTTCTACATGAGCGGTGTAAGAAACTCACATAATAGCTTAGTTTTCTCCCTGGGGAAAAAAGCCAGTAGAAGAGAAGAACGGTCTAGTGGGTAGGGTGCTGGCCTGGGAGACCTTTCAATTTCTTGCTCCACCACAGACTTCTTTAGGCAAGGCACTTAATCTCTCTGTGCCTCAATTCCCAAGCTGTAAAATGGGCTTAACAACACTGCTCTAGCTCACAGGGGTATTGTGAGGATAATTACATTACAAATTGTGAAGTGCACAGGTAACACAGTAATGGAAGCCCCAAATCCTTCCTCCGTACATCAGGGATTTCACTCATAGTGTCCTGATTTAAAAAAGCCTTGAAATTGTTTAGAGAATGACATAAGGCAAGGAGAGGAAACCCATAAACTCACCTCAGAGGCATCTCAGAAAGAGAAGAAGGCCACAAAGGAGCCGTTCAAGGATACAGACAATCTTGAACATTTCCCAGCAATGAGGATGCATAATTTAGAGCAGCCCAAGGCCATTTTGTAACTAATTTTACATATTGTAGATCCTGTTCTCTTGTATTTCTCTTCTTCCCATTCTCCCCAAAATACTATTTTGGAATAAAAAAGAAGAGGTTTATTTGAGGAGAGAGGGACGAGTGAGGAATGCCCACTTGCCCAGCTCAGAGGATTGGATCTGGACAGTTGTATTATTTTGCTGCTGCTATGTGAGTATGGGAGAATCATCTTAGCTTAATATTACATGCATTCCAGCCGTTAATAAATCAGCTAAAAACTATAAAGCCTCTTGTTCCATGCCCTGCCCACAAACTGTTTGTGACCTTCAGCAACAGAATTATGATGATGATTATGATTTGTATTGCCATTCTACCTGGGAGCCCCAGTCAGAGACCAGGACCCCATTGTGCCAGGCGCTGTACAAATACAGAGCAAAAAGACAGAATTGCTGCAATTTTTTTAACAAGGATCTGTTCAAATCAGCTCAAACGTTTTACAGGATCATCATAGATCAGCCCCCAAACAAAATGATTATGTTAATGAGTAGTACCTCCAAATACTTCATTGGCTCAATATACCCACTTAGAGGATACATTCCAATCTACTCGAGATAATGAGTGTGAGAGCCAAAGGAGATGGTAAAGGCACCATCCACACCAGTTGCCTATTTGCTTCAAAGACCTCCTTGGAGAAAAATACAAGGTTGCTCCATGCAACATCAGACTGTAACTGCATGCCCCCCTCTGCACGGCTTGAAAAGGGCCAGATTTGCTGAACTGCAGATGTGGATCTTCTTTTTATCCACAGATCCCTGGGGGGCCATGCAGCTTCCCCACACCTCTCTGCCGATGTGCCTCAGTTGTGACACCAAGGAGCTGTGTTCTCCCGGTGGCAGATTAGACGCCACATCCATTCTGTGTTTGGGTTCCCTGCTTAGACGGTCAGTACAGATGCCAGCTGGTACATAGGATGTTGGTGGTTTCGGTGATGATTCTGTGAGTAGATGTGTACTAGGAACTGGACTGGGATCACCGGACTCATTTCCCTGAGGCCGCCGGACAGCCATCGCTTGGTAAAGCAGTTGAGTCTATTAAGATTCAAACTGATGGTGACCTGTGAGCAGGGGTGAGGAGAAAAACAGGTCATTTGTCAGGCTCCACCCACAAGAATCAGCTCTGCCCAGGTGAGGCATCAAAATGAGATATTGCTCACAGTAGTATGTGCAGATATTCAAAATAGGATTGGGCCCCACTGGCCTCCTTCGGCGCTTGGCTTCCCCTCCTTGGCGGGAATGTGCCCATGTGCTCCTTTGTGATGGGGACAAAAGCAAGTCATGGTATGTCCCAAGGGTACCACACATTTCTGTCCGCAAAACGAGAAGTCGGTTACAGTAAATCACACAGGTCTGTGTATAGGCGCTGACATTCTAATGTGCCGGGGGGGTGCTCGCCCCCAACTCCACCCCAGGCCCCACCCCGATTTTACCCCTTCCCCCAAAGCCCCACCACTGCCCAGCCTCTTCCCGCCCCGCCCTGCCTCTTCCCACTCTGCCCCCCTCCCCTGAGTGCACCCCGCTCTTGGTCCTCCTCCATCCCCCCCAGCACCTCCTGCACACCGCGGAACAGCTGACCGTGGCAGGAGGGAGGCACTGGAGGGGAGGGGGAGGCACTGGTGATCCTCCCTCTCCTTTCCTTCTGAAAGAGTTAACAATCTTTTCATGTCATTGAGCATCACTAGGCATCCCAGTTAACACCTCACTGAGATGAATTATGGCAGTTCACACCTCCTGCTCCAGGCTCTCTGCAGATTCACCTGGATACCTCTGCATTGGTTACACTCAGTTCACATTTATACGGTTTCCTTTAGAACCATAACAGCTCGAAACTTAGGCCATGTCGACACTTACAGGCTTACAGCGGCACAGCTGCACCAACAGAGCTGTGTACTAGGAACTGTAAGAGTGCCCATGTAGTCACTTTATGCTGATGGGCGAGAGCTCTCCAGTCGACATCATAAAACCAGCTTAATGAGCATCACTAGTTATGTCGGCGGGAGAGCGTCTCCTACCAACATAGCGCGGTGCACACGAGTGCTTATGCCGGTAAAATGTATGTCACTCAGTAGTGTGCTTTTTCATACCCCGGAGCGACAAAAGTTTTGCCGACATAAGTGCTAGTGTAGACATGGCCTTAAAGACAGAGAGAGAGAGAGAGAGAGAGAGAAGCTGAAATTCTGGAGAAGATAGCAGCTTGAGAGAGGTGCCAGCATACCACACTGCTGCATGCTTGCTGAATCCAAGCCTGGTCTGTGAGTTAAAGGCTCCATTCAATCCCTCAGGCAATCTAAGCCTAACTTTTATGGACTTTGAAAGGAAGAGACTCATCTGTATCACTTGAAAATCCCGAAAACAGTAAGTGGAAAAAATATCTCGATAAGGCACCTTGGAAATTATGGAACTAGAGTGAACATCAGAATCTCACACAGTCAAGCTTTGTCAAATGCTTTTTTGCGACACGTCTGCAACATTTCAGCTATGCAGTTTGGAAGATACCCAACTTATCAACTACCTGGGCAAATTTCTCTTTCTTTCCGTAATAGCAGAAATCAGGTAATTGCACAAAGCAGCACCAACAACATAAGAAATTGAGGGCCAGGCGGGGTGCACCTTACTCACATTGACAAGCAGTTATAGGAATAGTCACATTAACTTCTCATGGTTAATGAGAGCTGGAGCAAGGGGGTTCACAGTCTGGTTCCAATCCGCCTTCAGCCCTTCCCCAACTCATCCCCTCTATCATTCATGCCAGGTGGAATAGTTTGTGTCCAGTTGCTATGGGTACCAACCAGCCATCCACCCTATGTTTCTTTGAGTGCCAGGTAGTTATTCCAGAAATATACAGGTAAGTCAATGACAGAATTGCTCTTTAAAAGAACCGTTATTATGGCAGATAGATTTGGCTAAATAAGATTTGAACCCTAGAAATCAGGACGAATTAAAGTTGTTTGAGTGGCACTATTTTTGGCTTATATGCATAGGGCCAAACCATGAATCTCTTGCTCAGTCATTACTTCTAGGTCTGGCCCTTAGAAAAGGAAGATGTAAAAAATATTTGGGCCTGCTCTTGCAACTGGAACAGTGCAAACAGACTCTCATGCCCCTCAAATGCCCAGTTGACTTCAGTGTGGCTCCATGACAACCAGAATCGAGATGTTGAGACCAAAATTAACCAAAGAACACGAAAAGAAGAAATTCTTTAATTGCCTCTTCACCAATGCTAGGAGCTTGGGTAACACACTAAAGGAATTGGAATTGCTTATTGATGAGCATACATTTGGTCTGGCATTTCGGAAACCCGGTGAGATGATTCACACAATAGGAATGTTAAAAGAGAAGAAAAGCTAAAATCATCCCTGATAAAGTTTTCCGATCACACAAAAATTGGGGAGTGGTAAATAATGAAGAGAACAGGTCATCCGATACAGAGCAATCTGGATTGCTAGGTGAGCGGGGTACATGCAAACAATATGCATTTTAATATGACTAAATGTATACATCTTGAAACAAAGAATGGCCATACTTACATGATGAGGGACTCTTTCCTGGGATAGAATTTGGGGGTTGTGGTGGATAATCAACTGAACATGAGCTCTGTGTGGCTCTGTGGCCAAAAGGGCTAATGAAATCTTAGGATGCATAAACACGGGAATCTCAAGTAAGAGTAGAGAGGTTATTTTATGGTGCTGGTGCGACTGCTGCTGTAATATCGTGCCAGTTCTGATCCACAATTCAAGAATATATTGGAGAAGGTTCAGAGAGTAGCCATGAGACTGATTAAAGGATTTGGAAACATGCCGTATAGTGATAGACTTAAGGAGCTCAATCTATTTAGTTTAACAAAGAGCAGGTTAAGGGGTGACTTGATTACAGCCTATAAGTACATTCACAAGGAACAAAGATTTAATAATAGGCTCTTCGATCTATCAGAGAATGGTATAACACAGCTGGAAGTTGAAGCTAGACATATTCATACTGGAGATATGATGTAGTAGATATGATAATAGTGAGAGTAATTAACCATCGGAACAATTTACCAAGGGCTCTGGTGGATTCTCCATCCTGGACAATTTTTAAATCAAGATGGGATGTTTTTCTAAAAGATATGATCTAGGAATTAGCTTGGGGAAGTTCTCTGACCTGTGTTATACGGGAGGTCAGTCTAAATGATCACAGTGGTCCCTTTTGGCCTTGGAATCTATGAATCTATGAAACATATCAACAAGAGGAGCCGCCTATGCCAGTGATCACCAACCGGTTGATCACGATCCACTGGTCGATCCTAAAGGATCTCCCAGTCGATCACGATCTCTGGTGGCACAGCAGGGCTGGAGCTAAGACAGGCTCCCTGCCTGCCCCAGCCCCATGCCACTCCTGGAAGCAACCAGCGGCCTGGGGTGCGGGGAAGGGGTCTCCCTCCACACACTGCTCCTTCCTCCAAGCACCACCCCTGCAACTCCCATTGGCTGGGAATGGGGAGCTGTGGCCAATGGGAGCTGTGGGGGTGGAGCTTGCAGAGGGGGCAGAGTGCGGCACCATGTCCTGCCTGCCCCCATCCCTCCAGGGGCCACAGGGGTGTGTTGGCCCCTTCCAGGAGCGGCGTGGGGCTACGGTAGGCATGGAGGCTGCCTTAGTGTCGCTGCGCTGCTGACCGGGAGCCACCGGAGGTAAGTGCTACCTGGTGGGAGGCCTCACCCCAACTCCCAGCCCTAAGCCCCATCCCGGAGTCAGCACCCTGTACCCCCTCCTGCTCCCCCATACTCTGCCCCAGCCTGGAGCCCCCTCCTGCACCCAAATTCCCTCCCAGAGCTTGCACTCCTCACCCCCTCCTGCACCCCAACTCCCTGCCCCAGGCTCAGCCCAGAGCCCGCTCCCACACTGCGAACCCCTTGGCCCCAGCCGAGAGCCCACACCCTGTGCCGAACCCCAACCCCCTACCCCAGCCCAGTGAAAGGGAGTGAGGGTGGGGGAGAGCAAGTGACGATGGAGAGAGGGCGGGATTGAGTGAGTGGGGCAGGGCTTTGGGGAAGGGGTGGGGTAGATCCTGGGTTGCCCTTAAATTCAAAAAGTTGGAGACCACTGGTCTATGCTGACACAGTTACAGCACCGGGAGCTCATTCGGCACACCCCGTTAGGCTGGGACTATATTTCCCTTTGTGTTCTGTACAGTGCTGAACTCATTGCTAATGCTTAACAAATACCGTGTCTAATCCTGCCAAGGCTTCCATTGACTCGCCTAGCAATAGGGTTGGGCCCAATCATTGAACATACCCTGCAGATCTGGACAAATTAAATGCAATACTTACATTTTATCTGAAAACTCAAATAAAAATGTTTAAATCCAGGGCAACATCATTACCATGAAGATAAATATTACTTCAATACAGTTCACCATAACAACGGGCTGTTTATTAAAACCGTTCACAGTTTAATTTCGCCAGCATTTTATATTGGACGGCATTTTCATTAGAAATCCCTGGCAAAAGCTCAGAATGCACTAAATCATTTAATATACTGAAGTCTCAATGTATTGAAGCAAGAGAGTCTAATTCAGAAGAGCAGACTTTGAACAGGGCGCTGTGCTTACAATGCCAGTGTAAAATGTCCTATTCGGATCAGTGTAAGATGTTAGATGCGTTTAGTTCTAAAGCTCTTTCTGTGCTTTCATTTTGTTTAACAATTTGCTGCCGTGTCACATCAGGCTGTCGCTGCAGTGAGCTGTCACCTGGAGAGCCGCAGCTGGTGTAAATCAGCATAGCTCTTGCCTTTCAGGGATTTACACCAGTAGAGCATCTGGCTCATCGTCTCTGACACATGGTTTTGCTACCTTGGTCATGCTAGACGTGACATAAAGAAACTGATTTGAGCCGCAGCATCAGAGTCTACCAGAGATTCAGAGTTCAGTGAAAAATGCAGTGAGCTTGGAAGCCAGACATTTAGACTCAATGTACTAAGAATGCTACTTAGCTCTTATATGCACTAATGATGTTTTACAAATACTGACTGTTTGTATGCACTAATGGCTGGAAGATTCATTGCAACTAACTGCATTTTTTGAATGATCGATTTAAAAAGAGCTCTTATAAGCTTCCAGCACATGGCTACAATCAATGGGCCTTAGCCTTGAGAGTGTGCTGAGCACTCTCAGCTCCCCTTGCACACGGTACATCCTGTCGGATCCCTCCCAGATGTAAGCAGGGTCTGACTGAGTTCGCCCTGATAGCTAGTGGGGGGAAAAGAGGTCAGGAGCAGACTGTATTTGCACTTGCACTTGCATGCACACACCCGTACTCTACCTGGTGGCGAGCAGACAGACCTGCTGTGCCAAAGTGATCAATTTTGGCTGGGTTGGGGTTACAATTCACCTTAGTATTGAGCGCAGGGGTAATGAAATGTTGTTATCCTTCCTGTAGGAGTCAAGGGCAGCAGAACTGTACTTCGCATGCCTGGATTGAGATGGTCACCCTAACCTGAACCTCACGAGCTAGGCAGAGGTGGGAAGGCCAAATCCAATTGAAGATGGGGATGGGGGTGAGGACAGGGGTTCCTACTTGATGGTATGGCCGCTGCCTAAAGAGTCCCAGATGCCCTTTGACCCTCCCGTCTCTATAGTTTAAAGACAGAGCTGTTTGGACTCAACTGAGAGTCTTTGTATCTGCTCAGTGATGACTAGAGCTGAAGACACTGATGAGCGGGTCGAGGGGCTAAGCCTTAGACCTAGGATGAGGACAGCGCTGCCGTGAAAGACAGCAAAGAGGCAGTAGCACAGAGGCTCCCTGCTCCCCCCTGAGGTAACTAAGAACTAAGTGGGGGAAGCTCAGAACCAAGGTGGCCGCAAGCAGCAGAGATAACTGCGGCGGAGGTGGTGGAGATGACAGTGGCCAGCAGTGCCAGAGGTAGCAGGGGCAGTGAGTTAGTTGCAGAGGTGGCAGCTCCAGTGGAGGTACTGCTGGACATCCTCCCCCCCCCTCGGCGTGGAAGGTGGACCCATGTGTATGCACCTCTGAACTCTGGGTCTTCGCTGACGGAGGAGGACCAATTGTGAGTGGGGTGCAGCAGAGGGAAAGGGGAGTGGGGTGTTAAAAGGACATTTGTTCAGACTTTCACACTGCAAGACACTGCTCAACGTACTGAGGGGTGGGTGTTTGTGTATAGTCACATGCTTTTGAAAGTGGTTGTGGTGCTTTCCCCACTTAACGCTGAGTTCCCTTTATTATACACAGACTCGGTGCTTGCGAGAGGGGAAGTATGGCCTCTTCAAGGCACCTTGGAGTGGTGTTTAGTTTTCCCAGATTCCTGGGTGGGGGCGTGAACCGGGTCTGTTTTGCATTGTTAAGAGGAACCCCTAGATATTCAACCCGCCCTTGTTGCTGCCGACTCCCCTGGCTGAAGGGTTACATATCTATAAGTCACAGTTATTGACACTTGCCACATCTAAGCACTTGGTACGATCCTGCCAAGTGCTGTGGAGCAAACTCCTTCCATGGGAGTCGAAGATGCTCAGCACCTTACTGGATGAGGCCCTTTGGCTTATTGCTGGTCACCATGGGTCTACTCTAATAAACAAGAGAAAAGAAAATTGTCACATTCAACAAAGAGCTGGGATATATTGTGGACCTTTCGAGCTACTGGTTTTGCTATATTCAAAGGCTTGTATTGGAAGCAGGACTTTAGAGAAACAATGGCACATTGTCAATAGGATACACCGGACATTATTAATAAACGTTAGGAGGCTTGATATGATCTGGCAGAAGCAATATAATGAAATCAAGTACTGGAGCTGGACGGGGAGGGGGAGGAATCTGAACAAGATGCTTAATGGCTCACTGGACTGTGAAATGCAGTGGAGAGCCAGGTTGGAAAGGACGATCATTTAATGAATTCAACACGTGCACCTTTGAAAGCTTTGCTCACCATTCCCCAGAAATGTTTGACTCATCTGAAGATCCTGATTGTATAAAAAGAAAACAGTAAGTAATAATAGTAATAATATGAAGATCAGGACCCTTATATCCAATTCATATTTATAATCCAGCAAATGCCTCACCTAAAGCCCAAAGATTTATGGGTGTGCATCTATAATTAATATCTTTCCTTAAGCAAGAAGGGGAAGGTTTTTTTCATACAAATAAATCTGGTGCTACAGACCTGGCTTTGGAAGACTAATATTAATCCCCAGCAAGACATGATTATTGAAACACACACAAACACACACACACACACACACACACACACACACTTCTTTCAGTGGACTGACCTGTGAGGCTTTGAGGGGAAAAAGGAATGGGGAGGTTTGATGGGTGTCTGCACTGAACAATCCTGTTTCCCAGAGATTCAATTTGCATCAGGTCTGTTGTTAGCAGCAGACCTGTGACTGGAAGCCAAGGTTTCATACAGGGCTTTGAGGAAGAGTTGATCGATCTGGTTTTAGTTTCATGAAGAAAATAAACAGTTGGGCTGTAAAAGGGTCAAGCAGAATCAGGGTTAATGAAAAAAGAAAATGAGTACTTGTGGCACCTTAGAGACTAACCAATTTTTTTGAGCATAAGCTTTCGTGAGCTATAGCTCACGTGACTCGCAGGAGGTCAAAACTAAAACAATCTTTCTCTTCTTCTTCCTCTCTCTCTCTCTCTCACCCCCACCCCGCCCCAACTTTTTCACAAGTAAAAAGTGCCAGAAGAAACCAAATTGTCAGATACTTATAGATTCTTGGCAGATCTTTTGTAGTCAGGGGATCTAGGACTGCGGTCTTAAAGATAAGAAAAATTCATAGAGAGTGGAAGTGTTCCATCAGCCTTCTTCCTGAACTGAATTGTCATACACCGACTCAGAAGGCTGACTCCTCGGCATGCTCCACTTCTGCTGGTCTCTGCCCTGGGCTATCGATTGTATCCCCACATTGGGGTCAAGCAATATATGTGACTAGATCTTTGCAGCTAAGATTCTAAGGTTGCTCCACTTGCTTTGTGCTACAATTCCTGAGCTGAGAACGCCCTATGCCATTTATTAAGCAGATTAACCTAAGCAGAGTAGAACAACTTTTCTGAATTGAGAAGGGCTTTATCAGAACAATATCAATCATAACTGGAAAAATACCTTCCCTCCCCCTTAATTTAGTGCCTGACACAAGAAAATTTGTCAAAAGCATAATCACATTTAATCAGGTGTAGTTTGTAATGAAAGTGAAAGCTTTTACCCGTCTGGATCCAAAGTGGCATAGTAATGAATATATCTGAATGGAGCCCAGGTAGTCAGTGTGTTTACACTGCACTGAGCTGTACAATATCTTCATTTAACTCTGATTTTAATTATTCATTTTTAATTACTGTTCATCTAAAAATCCCTTATGTGCTTAGTAATATAAGAGATTATCAAATATTATAAGCAAACACAGGTTTCTTGTCTAAGGACAAAAGGCCCAAGCTACTGTAAACAAAGATGCTTGACGTGCTGAGTGTAGAGAGTTTTTGGAATATAGACAGGGCTACAGGGCTGGAATTACGGTGATGCCCTGGGCCCAATCCAGAGGTTCTTCAAAGCTATAGCAGAAAATCCAAGCAGGGTAGGCAAAGACGGGCATATGCCACCTTTATGTCTCCCAACCCCCTGATCCTGGGAGCTTCATGTGTGGCAAACTTGCATAGTGCCTGCCTGATCTGTGCCTGGCTTCTGTCAGTGGTATAAGTTCCACAATTTCAAGAGTACTTACAACGGAAGAAGGAAGGAAGAAGGAAGCCTTAATAGAAAACACTGGTAACTGATGTTGCAATAGCTATGTTATTACCAAGTATTAATATGGCTGAACGCTACCCTCGCCTCATGTAGTGTACAACTTGCTCCTACTTCTTCACATCTGCAAAGAACATAGGTCACGAGCGCCCGATGAAAGCTCTTACCTTGAAGGCCTAAAAGGTGGAACAAAGTGCAAGAACAAATTGTGGATGGAGAAATGCAAATAGCCCAGCGGCTGAGGAAGTTGAAAACAGTGCAAGATACACGTTGCCGTAGCAAAGGTACGACATTGTCTGTAATCCCACTTTCGTGCTTAAACATTTCTGCTGTAAATAATTGCTACTAACGTAAGTGAGATAAGAGACGGTCTGTCTGCGAGGCCACAATGGAATGAATCCTGGTTCAGATTTGTCTGAAATGAAAATGTTAAAAACCAAACAAAGACAACGTTAAGAGAGGGTTAGGAGGGCAGAGGTCATTTGGGGTATCAGTTCAAAGGACTCTACTGTCCAAAGAAAGCCTTGATATTAATTTCCTTATCAAGAGAACTCCAAAATTAACACTTGCCTCTTTTAGCTCTCGGTGAACATAGCTTATTGACTAGAGCAAGAGCAGTGTGCATGGATTGTGAGAGGAGGGAAAGCTGCATAGGTATTAACGCGGTTTAAGGATTTAGGACTTTAATAAAGATGGTAAGGAGCAGAGCTGTGCAAAAAAGATCGGCAAAAAGTACCATACCTCTCAACACATAGAATCACAGGGTTGGAAGGGGAGGTCATCTAGTCCAACCCCCTGCTTAAAGCAATCCCCAATTTTTGCCCCAGATCCCTAAATGGCCCCCTCAAGGATTGAGCTCACAACCCTGGGTTTACCAGGCCAATGCTCAAACCACTGAGCTAATTTGCAGTGACATGGAACTTCCTCTTCTCTCAGGGCAGCCTATGCCCAAGGGCAAATGTTCATTTACTTCACACAGCATGATGTAATGCGGGGAGTGATGCAGTCCTGTAAAAATAAGACAGGAAAATGTAGTGTCAGCTGAAAAACTTGGAAACACTGTTCTGTTATTTCTAAAGGACATGCAATCTTCTAAAGTGTCTCTCTCTGTGTTACTTGGTATTGCAGGTTGTTACAGCAAATACAAGAAGTTTTTCCATACCACAGGTAAGAGGTATGATGTCCTGAACTTGCTGGAGGAAGCCACGTATCATATGTGTGAAGACACCTTTTACATTGTTATTTCCTCACATGTAGGCTACATCGATTTATAGGTCTCTTATCACTTTTGATAGTTCTTTGTGAGAAGACAGGTATGACTCATTCTTCATGTTCTACAGTCAAACAACTCATCAGTGTTTTCACAAATACTATATAAAAATTGCATTGAGATCAATAGGCCTCTCTATATTTCCTGGTTGGATGAATCTGGGATCACAAGACTTTCTAACCAGCAGTAAATGCTCTGTAAAGAATGGTACTGCATTGGCAGAAAGACAGACTGAGATGACTGAATGGGGCTTTCCCATCTCTAACTTCTATAATTTTACGATTCTGTGAAATGAATATTATAACACTGACTAACAAAATCTCATCATCATGATTTACTATTAATTATCAACATTAGCCTATTATTAATTAACATTTGCACCATCTATCACCACCTGGCCAGACTGATCATTTACAAGCTTGCACATAGATTGTTTTAACAAAAGCTTCAGTACATCATAGAATATGTTTCACAGTAGGGTTGTCAGAGCCTCATCTGTAAGCTTTTTACTAATGCACTTTACAAAGTATCTTCTTATACACGGATGAGGAATGTGGCTGTATCCAGTAATAATTTCATTAATTATGAATAAAGCATTTACAAATGTCACCCTTATCTAAAAATGGGGATGAACTCATTTTGTTTTAATGCAGATGCAATATGTCATTTGTGATCCCGTAGAAAGCGCTGCTGGGAGAGCAGGCCAGCGAAAAGGTCTAGGAACTGAGGAGATTTACACCATTAAATAAAAACAAACAAACCTCACTGGAGAAAAGGGAAGAGAAGTAGCAAATGGCATCAAAATTAAACTGACCAAGTTCCAAGCTGGTGAATGGAGGGAATGTTTAAAGATGCCAAGAGGTGTTGAAAAGCCCAGACTGGTCTCAGTCAGTGACCTTGGGCTAGGACTGAGGCCAATAAAGCACTATCCTAAGTTGATGGTAAGCCCATATTTTAACTGGTGTTCTTTCATTTACAATATATTCAGCTGGCTGGCAGCTCACCAAGACTCATTAGCCACACAGTCTTTATAATTGCAGTGTTTTGGTACTGTACGTCCTGTAGGATTCCACCCAAGTGGTGGAAAGTTTGTTGATGTAAAATACATCACCGTGGTTGTTTAAGTCCACTGTAAACACGTCCCTATTCATAGCCTATTTAGTGGATAGAACAGAGTGAATACTTCACAGTCAAAAATTAAGGTCGCAGGTCAGCCTTATTGTCTAATGGTGAATTCTCTGTTTATTATGTTGAATGTATTTGTTGTTTGAATTTGTTCACCAAATGATTCCTGATTTGCCCATCCCACACGAGCAATCTGTTGGGAGCACAGCTATTCAAACTCTTCAGTCCTAATACTCATTCCATGGGCCGTGTTATACAGGAGGACAGACTGGATAATCTAATGGTCCATTCTGGCCTTAAACACTGTGCAGATCTATGAATATTTATTATGGGCAAGATTTTCAAAAGTCACTAGTGATTTGGGGTGTGTAGGTTAGTTTGGGTACCCTGCTTCAGACATGCTTCAAGTGACCTAATTTTTAGGCTTCTGAAAAGTGTGCCAAAGGACACCCAAAAATGTAGGTAGCCAAAATCATGATCATTTCTGAAATGCGTTGGGCTATGAATTTAGCCCTCTTTTTGCATAGCAAGATCCTGGAAAACTGGTCCTGATTTTCTTCAGATGCTTTCATTCATAAGTATTTGCTGGCATTTGGATGAAGACTATATATATGTGTATATATATGTATATATGGGTTGCTTACAAACTGTTATGCCAACTATTCATTACTCCAGCTAGCAAATAATGATGGAGAGTCAGTGAGGCAGAAGCTGCAGATGATAGGAGGGGCAGAGGAGAAGACTCTTGCACCAGCAATGAGAAGATTATCAGAAGGGACAGATTTGGAGGTAAGTATTAGATGAATAGAGGGAGTGGAGAGGATAGCTGAGAAAGACAGGGGTGGAAGGAGTCTATGGAAACCCTATAGATACCTTCAGGGCCATTGCAAACTAGATCTTGAAAGGAATTGAGAATAGCTGAAGTTATTTGAAGATGGTGGTGGACTAATGTATTTTTTTCATATACATTTATCCTGTAATCATATGGTCCATTTACCAAGGTAATTACCTAATTTATCCTGCTACTGCATGATATTTTCAGTGAAGGGAAGGGCTCGTAATTTCATGTCAAAGTGATTACCTTGCCAGGGACTTACTTTGCAGCATCAGCCATCTACTTTTGCAAATATACTGGTGCAGATAGACTGCAAACCTGTTTATATTAGTACCTATTTATTTTAGTGCCAACTACATATTAGGGTTAAATTATTTTCCTGCTCCCCACCAGTTTCTGCGGACAAGATTTGCCGCTGGCCTGGTTCCAGAAATACTTGCTATAAATTAATTTTTGCTGATTTTTTTTTCCAAAATTAATTTACACTGATTATTTCCAGTCCTGCTGAATGAGCCATTGTACACTCACCCTTCCCTCTCCCAACCAGGAAAACCAAAGTCAGCCCAACACGTGCTCCTGTGATTACCAGTCCAATTGCACGAGACTGCTTTGAAATTTACAATATTCCCCCAAACCACAAGCAACTTAGTTTTCAGCGCTAGCTGACAGAGGATGTATTTATTAAGGTTTTTAGCTATTTGCCGAAGTGTCTGGGTGGCAATCGTTTCACAGGGTTATAAAAATTCTATTTCCTAATGCAGTCAAAAGTAAAATATAAAACGTATTTTGAAAAGTGGAGTATAACATTTACATTTTAATCTCACAAAACGCTTTAGTTTCTGACAAAGTAGGTTTTCCTCTGTGTGTGTTATGGGGGTAGGGGGCAAAAAGGGGGCGTGAGGGGCAACGGATTGCAGTGCAGGTTGTTTCCTGAAAGTAATATTGCAAGTGCAGCACCATGAATGCCATATAAAAGCTGACTGGAGAGAGCATCACATTTCTAAGTGCTTTTAGAGCCAGATTTACAACCAACAAAAACTAGAGGTGCGAATACACATGCAATTGAGCTTATTTAATTACCATAACTGCATGTGCAAAGGAGGTAATTATCTGCACATAGGCCATATCTGCGTATGTTGTTATCTGATTTGCATGTTAATACTCAACACTGGGACAAAGTGACTTAGCTAAAAGTAATCCTGATTTACACTGGTGTCAGCTGTATCAGACCTCAGGCTCTTTGTGTATCACTAAGTTGAGACTGTTTCTTAGAAGTGGTTGTATCAAAGTAGATGAGTTCTCATTGATTAAACTGGGGCTGACAAACGATATAAAAAATAAATGCAGTTGATCGCGAGATTGAAAAAATAGTCACCATTAATCTCAGTTTTAATCGCACTGTTAAACAATCATAGAATACCAATTTAAATGAATTATAAATATTTAGGATTTTTCTACATTTTCAAATATATTGATTTCAATTACAACATAGAATACAAAGTGTACAGAGCTCACTTTATTATTTTGTATTACAAATATTTTCACTGTAAAAAAGATTGTAAAAGGATAATACAATCTATATGTTGAAGCATGAAGGGGCATATGAATGTTTAGCATATTTGACAGGTAAATACCTTGTAACGCCAGCTACAACAGTGCAATGTGAACACCTGTTCTCACTTTCAAGTGATATTGTAAATAAGAAGGAGGCAGCAGTATCTCCCTTAAATGTAAACAAACTTTTTTGTCTTAGCGACTGGCTGAACAAGAAGTAGGACTGAGTGCACTTGTAGGATCTAAAGTTTTACATTCTTTTGTTTTTGAGTGCAGGTATGTAAAAAAAATTCTACATTTGTAAGTTGCACTTTCACCATAAAGAGATTGCACGACAGTACTTGTATGAGCTAAACTGAAAAATACTATTTCTTTTGTTTCTCTTTTTACAGTGCAAATATTTGTAATAAAAAATAACATAAAGTGAGCACTGTCTACTTTGAAATCAAGATATTTTAAAATGTAGAAAACATCCAAAATATTTATAATAAATTTAAATTGGTATTCTGTTATTCTTTAACAGGGCAATTAAAACTGCGATTAATGGCAACTATTTTTTTAATCTAATTAATTTGTTTTGCATAATCACTTGAGTTAACTACAATTAATTGATCGCCCTCATTGAAATATTGGAGAAAATAAGTTATATAAAGTAGAAGCTGGTGCTGATCTGGAAGCTGCACCAAAAATTCCATGGGATAGCTGAGGCACTCAATCCGCCTTGCACCTGAATTAATTACAGTTGTATTTCAACACCTGTAAAAATGAGATGAAGATGAATAATGGGTGTTGGACTGTGTTGTTTTATCAGCATTGGTGCTACAGCATGAAGCAAAGAAACACTGTGTCATAGAAGAGGTGGAAGAAAAAGCAGCCAGACAGAGCAAAATGAGTCATAATGGTAACGTGGATCTTCTTTTTCTCAGAGCTCCAGATCTCAACTGTCTATGGAGCTATTTCCTACATTTATTTGGTGTCATTGCTGATGACTAGTTTAGATTCAACCCTTTTTTTAAGGGGTTTCCTCTCCCTTCTGGGCAGCTAGCTGCAGAGAGACTCGAAGGACTACTTTTTGAAATGGCCTTCAGTTTACCTTTACATTTGCACGCATACAATGGACTGTGCCTGCAAAAGTAACTGCACACCCATTTAGAGTCTAGTTCAACCAGAACGAAGTGCTCGGCTGAACTGGGACCGACTTAAGCAGGTGCTTAGGTGCCTTGCTGTATTCAGGTTTAAGGGCCTTATCCTGAGAAATGCTGAACAGCTGCAAGTCCCACCTCTCAAGATGTGGCTCTGAATACATGCATTCGCATGTCCACACAAGGGAAGTAGGTAATAAACGGCCAGACTCAAGTATGTGAGAAACGGACGTCTGCCCAAACATGCAGGTGCCATCCACTGTATTTGTAACCCACTGGCATGAGCTACATGTCCCCCTCCACCCCGCAAGCCCAGTTTGCAGAAGATCCAGCTCTGTTACAGTATGAGCTAAAGTTGAGGCTGCTCATGCTTTTAGTTCTGGAGGTTCCCCCATTCAGTCCCCAGTGTGTCGGCCAAGATGGTGACCATCACGCATACACAAAAGTAGGGGAATGAAACTTGGAAGCATGCTTGAAAAGAGTTACAGATTTAGCCCAAGGAGCTTACTCTTCTTGGAGGCTCATCCTGTCTCCCCCTGAAAATGTACCTTCAAAAGGCTTGGAGGTATTTTAGGCATGTCCTCTAATTTTTCCCCCCTGCAAATGCAATTAGTGGCATGTGTGTATCATCCAACTGCACACTTGCAAATGCGTTTTTGTGAAATCTTTATTTGGGGTACAATATCAGAATCTGGGGCTAAAGCAAGCTGAGATGTTTCCCTGAAGAAATACTTCATTCCAAATGTTGTCTCTGTTTGAAGGGTCGCTTGTGATGTCAGTTCCCTCATCCTCTCAATCTCTCACATGAAATAACTGCCCGTTTCTCCCATCTCTGCCAGAGATAAAAGCAGGCAGTACAAGATGAAAAGTTATGAGCATTACTTACTTGGTTCATAAAGTTACACTGTACAGAAATATTACCTTAAATCAATTAATTCCTTAAGTAGTGACTCTACTGTAGCTTCTTTCAAAGTCCTCTCACTCTATCCAAACTCTGAGAAACCTAGAACAAGACTGTGCCTTATAACACAGATTAGATGCCCTTCTTCAGTTGTCAGCCCATACTGTAGATTGATTCTCGGTGGTATGAGACTAAAGGATACTGAGATAACTAGATATAGAGGCACCATTAAAAAGTCAACATTTGCCAATAGTTATCCGACTGTGGTAGTGGAGATACTGCAATTATTGTCTAAGATCCGGTTCAACAAATCACTGAAGTATGTGCTTATATCCCTTTGACTTCAAAGTTAAGCATGTGCTTAAGTGCTTTGCTGAACTGGTGTCTAGGTAAGTAGAAAGACTGAAATATTTCAGATACAATAGAGTCCTAACTATTGGCAAATGGAGACCACTGAAGCCTGAAACAATCTGACAAGATTATGCAGGAAACAACTCACGCCAATCTATTAAACTAGACATGTCTAGATTGTTTCACAACTCCATATTGTTGGCTTTGGAAAGCATTCCCCTATGTTGTCTATAGGTGATTTTTAAAAGTGGTATGGTAGTCCATTCTCCAGTCTGCATATGAATCTGTATGCACATTTTAATAAACGGCCTATCCTGAGGAGTTAGCGAAAATGGACAGCCGTTTGATGAAAGGACTAATGAGTCAGAAGCTATGCTGCCTTAGCATGTAAAGCATTTGGGTTCCAGACAGATGGTCTCTCTTCAGTCAAAGGCACTTTGGTTGATTGTTTTTGTTTTCTCTTCTAATTGAGGATATTAGAACTGGCCAACACATCAAGTGTGCATCCAGATCCAAACTTTCCCAGCAAACAGTGGGGAGTTCATTCTTGATCACTGAAGAATATTTAAAATCCAGCTTCATGTCAGTCTTTGGAGGATCAGGATCTAGCTTATCTACTAGCCTTCTAGTTTACTGTAATTAGAGCTGGTTGGAATTTTTTTTCTCCTCTGTTGGCTATGTTCCCTGGTGGGACTAGATTTCCCATGATGCACCATGGTATCCTTTTTACCTGAGATGATGTGATGCATTGTGGAAGATACAGACTGTAGTCTGGTTCATAGAGTAGAATGGGGAAATGAGGCACTCAAGCTCCAATTCCCATGAGGCACTGGAGTGAAATTTCCAATGGAAATTAGTTAGTTTTCAGCTGAAATTTTTCAGTTTTTGGATGAAAACCAGAAAGTTTTCAGTTTTCAGTTGTTCAGGTTTTTTGACAAAAGTCAAAATTTTCTGCAGAAAGCAGACATTTTGCACAAAATCTCAATTTGACACCAAGTTTTGATGGAAAAATTTTGACCAGCCCTAACTGTAATATCTGTAACACCATATGATAGCTTTAAATGGACAACAGCTTTTTACAGTTACTTGGTGTTCCAGGCTTTGATTAATTTGTATTGGATTGCTTTCAGTTATTCCAACTGCTGGGCAATGGAAAATTATTTGATGATGGTTTTTTTCTCCTGTGCAGCTTGAAAATGTTCTTATTAGACTAGTGACTTAAATATAAAGAGAGAGTCTCAATTGATCTAAATCCCTATAAGCTTTGTTGAACTGAAGTCCGTGGAGCTACCCTGATTTACACAACTGAGAGTCTAACCTAAACTTCTATACAAAGTCACTTTTTTTAAACAGTAGCATCTATTATTACTACTGAAAAGTCTTCACCTTACCTGCAGACTAGCTGGAAGGATATATTTCCTCTAGGATACACCGATCACCGTAAAGTCGGATAACAGAACTATAATTCAGGAAAGAGTTGGCATAGAGAAACATAAGCTGGTAAGATGAAGAGAAGCGCCATTTTGTGTGGATTACTTATAAAAGGTTAGTAGCTCTTTCAAGATTTTCATATCCATTCCCATTTTACAAAATACGTTAAACTCTTTGTCCACGCCACCATGAAAAAGAGCCAAAGCAATTTTTGAAAAGAGCCGCAAAGAAATACAACTGCTCCCAGAAATTTCGTATAGTGACACACTGAAAGTAATGTACTCCCCTCAGAGCTAAGATCAGCTATCTTTTATTACGCTACCGGGCTGAGTATGGGAATACATATCATGGCATCCGGTTGTCTATCGTGGCTAGAAACACTTGTCGAAGGGATAAGAAAAACCCCTGGATACTGATTGTTGGAAAATTCAGGACACTACCTATGGAAATTGGTAGCAAACTTTCCTGAGCTCCGTGCAGTTTACGAAGGCTGCACAACCTCAGCATTATAAAGGGGTTCAGAAAACCTTGGGGTGTACTCCTCTCTGCAGCGTCCCTGTACCTGCAGTTTGTGGCGGTGCTGATTTCTGCGGTGAACGGTATTCATTTGCTATAATTTTTCTGCAGCTGTTCCTGCAACTGTAGAAAATACCCAAGTTCCCTTTTGTATTTCCCCACACATGCCCAGTGCACCCATTTCTAAAGAAGATCCTTTGAAGATCTATGCAGGACAGCAAACCACTATTGTGCTGGATCCCAAGCAGACGTTTGGATCCGAGGGCCACGTTATCCTGAAGTTCAGGGGAATTTGGATTCAGGGATTTAGTTCTGGCCCTTCCCTAACAACAAATAGGAAGCTTTGCCTTGGGTAGAGACATTGGAGGCAGACATTTCTAGTAAGTCCTGATGCTGTGTGGCAGACAAGAGACAGGAGCATATTACCCTATATGCCCACTTAAACAGGGGTAGGTTGTTTTGCAGGAGATGCTTCTTGGTAGTGCAGAAAGTAGGCAGAAAATGGTCCCTTTCCATTTCACTTGCCTGGCTTGGACCCAGCCTAGATGCTTGTGTTCAGCCCAAGCCGCTGCACTGCCCAATCCTATCGCTGCCAAGCAGCAACGGCAGACGCTCGCTACAGTGAGTATCATTCCTCAGATAGACTGCAATGATGCTAAACGTAAGGAGATTGCTTTTCAGTGAAACTGATGACATGCAGGACTGGCCTAGAAAAAAGAAAGCGAGAGAATCTAAAGTCTAAACAGATCTGTAGTTTCTCTGCTAGAACAGAGCATAATCAATTTTCAGCCTTTCGAAACGAAAATAGCTCTGATTTATAAAATTCCACAGTTCTCGTCTTTTCTCCTTTGTGTCTCCATTGCCTTATGAAGAGCTCAGAGTGTTTGCACTTTGTGATCCCCATGTTGGTATCCATAATAACAAAGCTTCGCACTTCCATAGCACCTTTCATCTGAGGATTTCAAAGATATTGAAGAGAGGTAAGCCTGGGGACCTGACACGTGGTGAGGTTAAGTGACTTGCACAAGGTGACAGAACAAGTCTGTGGCAAAGATATTGGGAGAAATCCTGGCCCTGTTGAAGACAATGGCAAAACTCCTATTGACTTTAATGGAGCCAGGCTTCCACCCATAGAACAAAAGTGTGAAATTAAATGTTTGGTGTTTGCGTCAGTGCAGTGCTCTGTTAACAAACCATGAGAAGCCGCTTGGTCTACAAGTGTGAGTTCTGCTTCTTGCTCTGTGATCTTGTGGGCAACTCACCTTAGCTCTGCCTCAATTTCTCCAGCTAATAATAATTATCTACCTACTTCACAGGGGTGTTTCAAGGCCTAACCCAAACCAGGACTTTGAGTGCTGTATACATACTAAGTCTCATTCTGTCGCTTTTCACAACTGAGAGGAATATTCCTTCATATTTATGGTTAAACAATGAAGGCCAAGCAACCTTGATTTGTTTTGATTATTGTAAGCTATCATGAAATATCAATTTACTTTGTGGATGTTGGTTTCACAAACTCCATGGTTTGGAGTGCCTGAGAAGAAATAGTATCCAAATGATAGGTTTCAGAGTAACAGCCGTGTTAGTCTGTATTCGCAAAAAGAAAAGGAGTACTTGTGGCACCTTAGAGACTAACCAATTTATTTGAGCATGAGCTTTCGTGAGCTGTAGCTCACGAAAGCTCATGCTCAAATAAATTGGTTAGTCTCTAAGGTGCCACAAGTACTCCTTTTCTTTTATCCAAATGATGAAGAATACACTTTCATTTCTGCACTGTTCTGTGTTTCTCATATGACAAAGAGAAACTGTATATGAAGCACTGTTCTTTGTTGCCTCTATGGGAATAAAGGAAATGTATTGTCAGTTTCTTTATTTCTGATCCCAGTTTAATATGTCAATCATCTGACTTGGATCAAAGAAGTCACCTTAAATAGGTATGAATGGAGACTTCTGTTTTATCTTTATTATAGGAGCTAAATAAATGGCTTGTTTGCTCTTGTAAATCATAACATTTCTAAATATATTAGCTGTCAGCTAACCTGCTGACTAATATAATGTCTATTTTGTATGGATTTTTTTTCCTTTTCAGATTACTTTGGTATTGACTTATTTCAAATCATAATGCACAAAATCACAGACTCTAACTAGACAGGTTTAACACTGTGATTAATGAAAATATAATCCCAGCTACTGTACAGCCATCAGAAACCAGTTAGCTAATGAGAGTAATCACAGAGGTGGAAATAATTACAAGAACATAAAATAGAGGTGGAGTAATAATAACATTTTCCTTAGTGACTTAAAACTGGTGAGCAAATGATTAAACTACAATCAGTTTACTGAGAGGGGTGGGAATAAATGAAGAGTGGATAGCAAAGGATTTATGAGTAGCTACAGCAAATAAGGACCATTAGACCACATCAGAGAGCATAAGCAGAGTGGAATAGAGAGGCTGCAATGAGATACAGTACAAGGAATAATTGTACCACGGACTGTTAGTGACCACAGTAAATGCATCATTAATATATAATCTTTGCCTGCGTGTCTGTTATATAGCATCTTCCATCTAAGCTCAATGTGCTTCATAAATATGAATTAATTCAGCCTTATAGGAAGTATTATTGTTCCCATTTACAGATGTGAAAACTGAGGTAGAGTGGTTAAGTGACTTGCCCAAGGACTTTTGTAGTTTGTCATCACCGAAAGCTCTGTATAGAACAGAATTGTTTGTAGTATTTAGTGGCTAGTAGAGGCCCGAAATGTGATTAGGCCCCGTTATCCTGGGCACCGTACAACCACTTAGGCCTGGTCTATATCTAAAACTTTGGTTTAGTGAAGAACCTAAGCTCTACCTGGAGAAGGCAAAGGAAAGGGTCCTTTCTCTCTGTTGTCTTATTTCACTAAAATGCTGTACAAGATCTCGGGATTATTATTATTACTGAGGTTATGCTCCCTGGGATACCTAGAGTTTTACCTCCTAAGGACTGACAGACTTTCCCCTGCTGGAATCATACGAAGGCTGGCATATCTTTTCCTTAATTTATTTACTGTATTTAAAAACGGAACAAAACTATTAGACTCAAGCCTCAGAGAGAGTCAGGGGTCGATTGTTTTAACACCCAACCAGTGGATCACAACTGTGTGAAATCAGAATGATTGCTCTGTTGAACAGGCTGCATTCATTTTACTGGCAGCTGCTTTCTTGTAAGCACCTGGACCTTGAACATCTGCCCAGCTATCCGTGAAAATGTCCTGCTACACACACCTTAGCTCTGATCCTGCCCCCACTGAAGACAAGAGGAGGTTTCCCCACATAAACACATGTGTGCACATGCACACCACACACACGTGCAAACTTATGCACACATGCAATTAAAAATATATGTTACTTCAGATTTTGCCTCTTGAAACCTGTCACCTGTTTCCCTTCGGAGGGCCTGGTTTAGCATTCATCCTCTCTTTACACTGTTGTTAAGTAGCGGTCGATTTGAGAAATCTCAGAGGTGTAACCTGTTATATGTGTAAGGGGTTTAACCATCAGCAGAGTCAAAGCCCAGGGAGTGTTTGCGTTCCAAGTTCTAACACTTCCCGTGGTTGCATCTTTGAATTAACAATGAAATGCCAAATGCATGAATCCCAGCTGGCTGATGCTAAGTGCGGGGAACGGGGAGGGAAGGGTATTTCTCTTACAGTTGCTGCTACTTTGGAAACAACGACTGGTGATGAACTAGAAATGGCAGAGGTATTTGTGTCAAGCTGAAATTGGGTCCTGATCCTGAGAACTGCCAAGGTCCTTAGACACAGGGGGAGTTGAAAGTGATCAGCCCCAGGACAGAGTGAGTCCTTACACAGCAGGTTGATATATTTACAGCTGGCAGCACACCATTCTGTATATTAGAGCATTTGCAGCTGCAGGCTTTCTAGTTAATTGATCCTGTAGCTAATTAACCCTATTAGCTCACTCTTTTCATTTGCTACCTTACTGCTCCCCTCCATTTTTCCCGTTCATTAATAAATTTATTCAACAAATTTCCCCAGAAACTCTCCCTTTGGGTTGAAATTCTCCTCACTTTGTGTCAGCTCCATGGTGCTTTTTGTTCTTTCGGAAGGTTAAGCATGATGGGCCAGATTCACTGGCGCACCCTGACCGCTTGACACCGACCCAGCAAAACGAACCAGCGTTCCTATGTGTGTGGCTCATCCTTAGTGAGGCGTAATACCATACAGCTGGGAACACAATTATAAACAGCAGGACAGAACCACCATTGGTATAAACTGGCCTGGCTTCATTGAAGTTAATGGAACTACACCTTTGCCATGAGGCCTACAAAAAACTTGACAATGGTTAGGCGGCTGGTGTGCTGACATCACTGTTCATCTGGTGGACCAATATTTTCCTCATTGTTTCCTTGGATTCCCATGTCTGTCTCTTGTCTTAGATTGTAAGATCTTTGGGATGGCGGCTCTCTTTTTGTCCTGTGTTTGTTCAGCACCTAGCATGGTCAGGTCCCGGTTCATGACTGGGGCTCCTAGATGCTGTGGTAATACAAAAAGAAACCCATAAATAATAGTACACCGATTTACGTCAGCTGAGGCGCTGGTCCAGTGAGCTTATAAGCAATTTAAAATACACTTTCAGGCATGCGCAGGACAGATTTTTCTGCTAAGGATTTCAACTGCTTTGAGCCAGGGGCCCTGTAGAGTTGCACAGCCCACCATGGTACAGCTAACAGCCTCTACCTTTCACAGCTTCCTGGGGGGGACCAGAACAAGTCAGAGAAATATGAATAACTAGTGTAGAGCAAATTTGGCCTCCATGCCTGTAGGAGGCTTTTTCCTTGCCCTCTTGTAGCATTTATTGATGCGTGAGGTAACAACGAGTCTTGTAGGGAAAAAATGGAAAGGAAAACCACTGGACGAAGAAATGCAACCCTAGGAAGAAAGCGGGAGGGCAATGGACTCTGCTTGAATTGCTGGGGTTGCAGAGGAAGCTATATTGTTAAAATAAGCACCCCTCTTGGCTTGAGGGGACTGAGCCAGGCATTTGCTGGAATACAGAGCCCATGATGGTCAGAGCTCTCAGAACGGGTGAAAGAGAAATAACATAAAAGACGAGTGAATGTGCTCAAAACCGAGATATTCCAAAGCAGGTATAGGAAAGCAGAAAGCCGTGGGTCTGGGGAGACACGGTGTGCCTGAATGGGATGTGGCTAGTTTAGATCTGGAGGGGCTGGCCAGAGCTGAAATCTGAATCCGTTCAGAGATGTGCAGGATCAGGGGACAAGCAAAGGAGAGCCTGGCTAGATGAACTCTGGAGCATAAAGCTGATAATTAGTCTTTCAAGCAAATGCCCCTTCAATACAGCCTGAGTATCCTACATGGCCTGATGTTGGAAAGGGAAAAATAAATGTCCTGAGAGAAGACCGATGAAAAAGGAAATCTTTTCAGAGACGAAAGTCAGTTCTCAAGGGTAGGTGCTGGACTTGCAGGTGAATTATTGCTGGTTGATAACTGATTACAGAAGTAGCTGCCGTGTTAGGCTATATCCGCAAAAAGAACAGGTGTACTTGTGGCACCTTAGAGACTAACAAATTTATTAAAGCATAAGCTTTCGTGGGCTAGAGCTCACTTCATCGGATGCATGCATCCACTGCATGCACCCATCCACCTCTTTCACCAGAGCTTCCTCGGCAGCTGAAAACCTCTCTCTAGTAACGGAGCAGTCTCCTTAGGCTGAGGAGCTGAGAAAAGGAGAGGCAGGAGAAATGGAAACTCCTTCTTTATAGGTGATAAGTTCAAGAGAACTTTTAATAATAATAATCTATTCTATGTATGGCAGCAGCAGCCACAAGCCACCCTCTGCGAATCAGCACCCCATTGTGCTAGGCGCTGTACATACACATATGATCCCTGGCCCAAGCAGTATACAGTTTAAGTAACTAAAGATGGATTGCCTCTTCTAAATCTTTTCAAATATTGTTTGCCAGGACTTTTTTTTGACCCTGCCCATATTTTCCGGTTTATCAAGAGAACGTGTTCCCCTCATGTCCTCATAAGAAATAGAGTGCAGTGAGATATGCCCACTAGCTGCTATTTTGAAATGTCTCCACTGAAGGCTAAGAGAATGCCAGAGGGCTGAGATCAGAGTAGTAACATCAGGCCCCGATCCTGCATTGTGAGTCATGAGGGTGCCTGCTTGGCCTGCACTGAGCCCAAAGGGGCTCACTTGTAGGATTGAGCCATTAAGGTGAATGCCGCAGGATATCTTTAGAGGCAGCCTAGCTGCTCTGGCATCAAACCACACTGCGGGGTCAAGTCCATGGTACCTTAAATATAAAGAATGAGTCCTTCAACCTTTCTGATCCCTTTAATATCCCTTATCTGTATATTTATCTTCCTGAAGGGAAAATCCCATAGAATTAGAAAAGAATAAGTTTTCTGTACATTGTTTTTGACCATCCTATAGTTTCATAGAAAGTCATAGCTTTACCATCATGTTCTGTATAAGGGCCTCATTGAAAGCCTAGAAAGTCAATGGACATACTCCTGTTGACTTCAATGAGCTTTGGACCTGACCCACAGAAATGTTCCAATTTTTAGACTGATCCAAAACCCACTGGCGTCTTTCCAATGACTTCAGTGGGTTTTGGATCCAGCCCACATGCACAAAGTTGGCAGAATTGGGCCTCATGTTTCAGTTGAACTCTATTGCTTGCATACCTATTAAAATCCATAAGACTTTTCCATCAGGGTATTTTATTTATTTCAGTTTATCCACAGTGTGTCCATCCAAAGTTCTAGGATATGCGAGGAACATACTTACACTGACCTTCTTACCTACCAGGGTAGCAGTGAGGTTTAATTAGCTATTATCTGTAGAACACTTTGAGTGCTAAGTCTTCTTCCACTTCTTCTAGCCTTAGCCGCATCTCTATGGGGCCGGCTCTTCAAGTCCTCCTTCTCCATTCCAGTCTGTCTTGAAGCAGTTCCTCGGAAACTCCACAGCTAATCAAATCCTCTTGTATGACATCTGTCCATCTAGTTTTGTGCAGTCTTCGAACCCTTCTCTTACCCTCCACTTCTAAGTTTAACACCCTGTTTCCTATATATTCTTCTGACCTTCTTTTCCCATGCCCAAACCATCAAAGCCAGAATCCCCTCATGTCTATAATAAGTACCACCTTCCCCTTGCCCTAATTCATTCATTCTGAACTCAGTCCATCCTCGTAACATCCATCTTAACCTTTTCATTTCCACTGTATTCAAGATCTGCCTTCGTGCCCAGCATTCGGAGCCATACTTTGAGTGCCAAGTGCTACATGTATTAAAAATAGGGTGAAATATAAGGCTTTGAGATAGACTCCTGCAAGTAGGAAAATTGTGAGCTAGCCTTCATTATTTGACATTTGAGTTAGAAACCCCTGAAAGTAGAGGGTTATAGCAGAGGAGAGGCTGCCATACAGAGGTAGCATGGCACTCACAGCAGCTCTGCAGTGTAAGAGAAAAGGAGTGGAGACACACACTGAAGATGATCATGGCAGGAGAAATTAAAGAGTGTTAAGAGTTCCGGAGCTAACCCCACCCACCCAGACATTGATCCTACTGGTGATTAAAAGATTTGCCTCTGCAAAAATGGGAGGCAAAGCCATAAAAACCAAGCAGCAGCCACTTACGGTGAGACTTCTGCAGAAGGCAGAGGAAGGAATTTGGCCAAAAAAGAAAGTAACTATCCAGCGCTGGTCAGAGAATTCACTGGCATCTTAGACTGCCCTGGCCACCCTTAGCCTTCCATGATCTGCTCACATGTTCTTAATAGGTAATGAATAACGGCGTCAGAATGAAAGATCTGACACCTTGAGTGCACTGGATTCTTGTTTTCTTCAGTATGAGATGCCATCACTGTGATTCAGAGAAAAAGGTCCAAATATGATTAGCCAGACAGTGCCCAATGTGCCAATGAGTCCAGCTCTGAAGAGTTTACGATCTAACTGTAATAGAGCACATGACACTTATCGGTGAACTAATTATAGGCCAGAGACAACACAGTTTGAAAGGTGAGTCACATCTCTCCATTACTGCATTAAGTGAAGCTAAGAATAGCCACGCATACACCTGAATGGCACCAGTCAAAGAGCCCCTTTATCAGCAGCCATTCAGCCTATATAGCAGAGATGATGAGCCTCTCGATTTACCACAGGAGGAGTCAAATTCATCCCTAGTGTAATTCCAGGAGATCTGTCTTATTATTTAATATTTATATTATTTTAGCACTCAGAGTTTTAATTAGGATTGGGACTCCATTGTGCCAGGAGCTGTGCAAACACATACAAAGAGCCAGTTTCTTCCCTGAAGAGTGGCCTATCTATTTAATCTGCCTATCTAATGTTTTTGGCTAACCTATCTAATCTATCCATGTAGGCATCTATAAACAGAACCATACTCTGCAGGAAAGGCAGCGTGGTCTAGTGCACAGAGCACTGGAGTGGGAATGAAGAGGCCTGGCTCTGCCACTGATCTGCTGTGTGACCTAAAGCAAGTCACTTCCCCTCTTTGTTTCCCACTCGCACCCTTTGCCTATTTAGCACATTCTGTGTATGTACAGCACCATGCACAATAAGGCCCTCAGTTGGGGCTTCTAGGTGCTACTGTAATACAAATAACAATAATTAGAGCTGGGTGGAAAAATGCCAGTGAAACCTTTTTTCATCTGAATTTGCTGATTTGTCGTCATCGAAATGTTCCATGGAGACCGTTCCATTTCAATGAAGATCTGATTGAGCGCTGCCCGCCAGGCCACTAATGAAACTTGCCTGGCCTCTTACTAGATCGGCCACCTGGCTCCTTCGCAGCCTGCTTGGTGTGCCATGACTGGAAGCCATGATGCCCAAGCTCCTAGGCTTGCGGCTCCTCAGCAGCCCAGACATCCCAGAGCTTCAAGGGTTCCTGTCTCTGGGGCAGCCTTCCAGGTGAACGGCTCTGGTGCCAAAGCTCCATTCCCTTTCACCAATAATTTAAAAACTGTTGATTTTCATTCCAAGTCAGAACCAAACCAGACTCTGACCTATCAAAAATCCGCCATGAACCAGTACAACCTTTCTCCACCCGCTCTAGTTACTAACTCATTGCTGGGGTACTCCAGCACCAGATTCACCTGGGAAGAGTTTGGATCGACATGCTTTATTACTCCAAAGTCTTAAATTTAGCAGGGAGTTGTAATAAACCATAGAAATGTGTGCCTAAGTGTTTTCCTAAGAGAAAACTCCCAGTCATGAATTTTCATATTCATTCCTTATTAATGAGACAGAGCAAGGCGCACTGAGTTGGATTTCACCCCTGGTAATTAGAGGTGACCTACCTATTGCTGCTGGATGAAATAGGTCCACATGGTGGGCTATAAAAAATCTAAGCACCAATTTTCCAGTTGGAATTGGTGACCATTAATGCAATCCCCATTGGTTCTTAGCATTTCAGCAGTGGCCTTTTGTCGGTTTAATTTAACCTGGATGCAATAAGCAAAGAAGAATAAAGTAGCTGGAGACACAGAATCAATGAACATACCCTGCAGCTGAAGAATGTGCAGAGACTGCAAAGAGGATCTTCGTTAGCTATTCACACATTAAGAGCATTCACATGGTTTTTCAGGAAAGGCCTTTTTTTCCATGCATTTATTGCTAATCCTGATCTGTGGATTTGGCGCTCCTCTTTCGGGACCTCACAGCTCCCGGGTGATCACATTATCCCCACCAAAAAGCTGGACACTGGGAGCAAGTCAGCAGCAACCTGAAAAAGAAACTATATGATGCTGGTTGGAGAGGGAGAAGATAATTCTTCACTGGTGTCTTCTTTAATGGCAGGCAAAACAGAATCTCATTTTCTTTGCAGCCCAAACAACGTAGCTATAGCATTACTCGTGATTCTTGATTGCCAGCATGTAGTTTGAATCCCATTTGTTACTGATCTAGCTACGTCCACACCTTCCCGGCAAATGGAGGGATGTTCTGCTAGCTGAATCAATCAGATTGTATAGCTCCATCAGCCGGAGGTCCAAGACCAGAATCATCTCATCTGGGTCACGCCAGCTGATCCACCCTCCATATGTATACCTAACGCAAGCACGTCTGAGTTGGTGTCACACGTGTATGTTCTGTGAAAGCCAGTGGAAAAGCTGTGATGGAGAAGGAAAAACATGTTATGGCCCCAGAAAAACAGCATGAACCCATATTAGCCCATAGCGAACCACTTACATGGCAAGCTTCCATCAGACAGAGAAGAGCAGGCTCTGAGAGTGTTGTGTTTCTGAAACAGAAAGAGAAGAGAAGGGCTGATGGCTAAGGCTTCCTTCCCATGTTCTACCCCTGCCTTTTTTGCAGCGGCAGGAGGGATCCTCAAGTCGTATTCTCCAGCCCCACAGATATGACTTGCTCCATGGCAGCTACCAGTGGTGGATGAATCTGACTCTAGGGGTCTTAAAATCCCACTAACCTATGATGAGGGTGTATCTTTTCTGCAGGAATTCAGTGCTTTTCATTGGAACACCCCTGCAGGGCAGGTGGGAATTGAAGGTCTCATAACTCAGCTTTGTAAGCTCCCAATAGCTTTAAGGCGCTCTGATCCATGCCTCCTCCGTGCAGAGAGGTAGGAAGGACAGCAGTGGAGCTGCTGGGCGTCAGGAGCTCTGGGAAATTCTGGCCCTAAGCCCTACAGAACCCCAACCAGTTCTGCAGAGCTCCAGTCCCTGGACACAGCTGCCTAGGCTGTCAGCCCTTTCTGGCAGCACAGACTTCACTATGACTCTGCATTTCTACTCCTTCCATGATGCTAGTCAAGCCATTAAAGCCTGGCTGCAGTGTTCCATACGTAGGGACCCCCACCAGCTCCTAAGGGTCCTTGCCAGTGTAGGGCTCAGAGTGGGTTTGCTGCTTCCCTTATTATGTGCCCCTCATTCCATCTCTGTGTTAGCTCTGCCCTCCTGCCCAACGGGCAATAATGACAGACATGAAAGTAGAAATGGGGAGATCCCAGATTTAGTCCCTGAAAACTTCAAGCCGATGGAGATGAAGGATATTTCAGATGCCATTTCACTGGCATAGAGGAATAGCTAATGTGGCCAATCCAAGGCAGAGGGGTTAGAACCCTCGTGGCTTCATTCCCTTTCTCCCTGGCCAGGTAAATGGTGCAGAGGGGACACATATATAAAACAGCATGAAATGGTAAAATGGTGGCTATTCCCACTGGCTGTGGTGGATACAGCAATTGCTTATTGTAGCCCAGGCCTGGAATTCCCTATGCTCCCTGGAACCAAACAGACTAGAATCCCAGTAAGGTTGACCCTTTGGGCCTTGGAGGCAGGGAAACTGAATATACCATTGAGACCACTGGAGGAAGTGGGTGGGAGCAACAGTGGCAGACTGGGGAGGGGAGTCCACAGCAAACCTTGCAAAAGGCTCCTGTCTGCTCTGTGTAGACTGAGACGGGAGATTTTCTGGAACTTTTCATCAGTAGCCATTTGCCCTGGCAAAATTTCTTCTCATATGCTGCGTGGTACATAGTCGCCACGCTCCCGGCCAGAGGTGGCTGCATTTCAGTGCAGTTGTATATAACATGCTACAGCTGTGTGCACAGACTCGGAACCCAGGACCGTTTACACTAAAAACCCAAGCTCCTGCCACTTGAATTAAAGGAACAGCTCCATTAAATGTTATTAAGCAGCATGGCCTTATCCACCAACTAGAGAGACATGATCGTAAGTACTAAGCCAGTTCATCACAGATGTCCTCTCTTAGGAAATGCTCATCCAAAGAACCTAAGGTCCATGGGAGTTTAAATCCCATATGGGGTGCCATTTTGGAAAGACAGATATTTGTCACCGTGGGGAATCACACCAAAATCGCCAAGTTCTAATGCATCAGCTTAAAAAAAAGCAACCCACGTCGGCTGGAAGTCTGAAGCAGGCTGTTGTAGTTGCTTGGGCTGGCCACTAGAGGAAGATGTTCACATGCCAGAGTGAGCTGTAGCTCAAGAAAGCTTATGCTCAAATAAATTGGTTCGTCTCTAAGGTGCCACAAGTCTTCCTGTTCTTTTTGCGGATACAGACTAACACGGCTGCTACTCTGAAACCAGAGAATTATGTGTAATTTAGGACACCCTCGGGGATCTTCCGAATGATAGGCCCTGTGTAAATGCAATTTTCAATCCGGCCTTAACTAGCCCCTCCTTTTTGTTTCTACAAGTACAAAGTCAGTATAAAGTAGGTTTCAGAGTAGCAGCCATGTTAGTCTGTATTCGCAAAAAGAAAAGGAGTACTTGTGGCACCTTAGAGACTAACCAATTTATTTGAGCATAAGCTTTCGTGAGCTACAGCTACATGCATCCGATGAAGTGAGCTGTAGCTCACAAAAGCTTATGCTCAAATAAATTGGTTAGTCTCTAAGGTGCCACAAGTCCTCCTTTTCTTGGTACAAAGTAGGGTCAGCTTGGAGGTCTACGTGCCTGATCACACCCACAATTCCAAAAGGATTCCGGTTTTTAAAAGCTTAGTCTAAACTATTATTCTTTATTACTGAAATGTTTGATAAGGATTCACATGCACTTCCAGTCACGTGCAGCCTATTAGGAGCAGCTTAGTCGTCTGCGTAGTGTTTTATACCGGGCCTGTCTCTGTGGCATCGGAGAAGAGCCAGTTGGGAATTTTTTGAGGACAAAGCATGTTGTTGGGAAGGTTTCTCGGGTCCAGGATGGAATTTCTGCTTAAGCCCGGGAGAGAGGGAATCAATGAGACCCACCCCAGAATATCCCAGTGGGCAGGACAGTCAGCTGGGAAGTGGGGGACCTAGGGCTCATATCCCTGCTCTGCCTGATTCAGTGTCCTAATCACCTAGCAATAGAATCCATCTCTTTTGCGGGAGCTGTTCCACTCTGTATTAACAATGACATATTCATTAGGCCACAGCGGGAGAGTAATGAATCAGGCTAGAGCAGGGCCTGGTACTTGGACTTTCTGCATCCTAGCTGAGTGCTCTAATCACTTGGCTATTGTTAGAGAGGGGGTCTCACTTTTTTCATGGAAAATTTCAACAGGCCTTGGCTTCATCCCAATGCAGAATAGGAAAAAAAGGAAATCCTGAACCTTTTTCAAAGGACAGGACAACAGTTTTCTGCCCAGCAGTATATCTGCGTGCCTTACAAACACTTGATTCAGACTGTGAACACGACAGGAGAAGCGATTTGATTTCTCAATGCCTGTACTGTTTGACTAAAGGTTCTAAACTTCTAGCTATAGTTATTCACATTGTCTTGTCCTGTGAATTTCTTCAGAGAAGGGCTAGAAACAGAAGGGGAGAGAGCATGAAGTCTTGAAAAGCATATAACAGAATGCCTATTGTCCACATCACTGTATACAGTGATCATCTGCTTTCTTCTATACAGGACTTATTTTTTCCTTCCACTGTGATGGGAGAAATAAGAGATTACAATATATATATTCTGGTCACCCTATCTCAAAAATGATAGAACAGGAATAGCAAGGGTGTAGGGAGAGGTGACAAAATCATGAGAGGCGTGGGGAGATTTCCTTACAAGAAGAGATTGTCGTGTGTGGTGTAGCTGAAGCTGTCCCACTCCCAGGATATTAGAGAGACAAGGCGGGTGAGGTAATATCTTTTATTTGACCAACTCTATGGAAGTTGGTCGAGTAAAGGATATTACCTCACCCACATTGTCTCCCTGAGAAGAGAGTGTGACTGTTTAGAACACTAGAGAAGAGACAAACAAAGTGGGAAAGAAGAGAGATATGCAGCCTGTTTGCAAGGAGCTTGGAAAAGGTTTGGGTCACTACACTACGATGATCTTTTAATACAATGGCTAACAGAAATCCATGAGAAAATGGAAAGAGAAACCCCTCCATATCTTAAGCACAGCTGGAAGAGTCTTGCTTTTTAATTCCACAATTTGGAGCTTTGAAAAACATCCCAGAGGTAGTCTTTTATCTTTGCCACACAATCTAATAAATCACATCCTTCTACCAAACTTCCTCATGGCTCTGGGTTAGACAGTAGTTAATCCATGTCAACGACTTCGTCTTTTTTGAAAGTGAGGTGCCTTATTTCAGTGCTTTTGCTGCCCGAGCCCCTGTTTCCATATAGGTGTCTTTTAAATGGAGAGAAAACATATTACAGCAAGTTCTTCAAAGCTGTGATAACGGTTTTATTTTTACAGGACCAGGTAACACATCTTGTGCTTCTTAGGCAGGGTTTTCCTTGGGGTGCCCATGAAGTATACTTTTCTCTAGCAATGGATGTGCCCATCTGTAGTCAAGGGTGCCCTCTTCTGGCACAATGGAATATTTAAAGTATTCTTTAATGGAGTAAAAAGAAAAGGAGGACTTGTGGCACCTTAGAGACTAACAAATTTATTTCGTTAGTCTCTAAGGTGCCACAAGTCCTCCTTTTCTTTTTGCGAATACAGACTAAGGCGTCTGCTACTCTGAAACCTTTAATGGAGTAGGAGAGCTTATCTGTAAGACTGTTCACCAAACTATGGAATTAATAGTAACACATGCTATCATTATTAATTATTATTACTATTATTATTTTATTTATTTGTACTGCATTAGCCCCTGGGGCCCTGCTATGGCAGACACTGATACCTGGAGCACCCCTTGGCATCCCTGTCTCAGTTTCCCCTAATAGGTTTTAATGAGGTTTTAATGTAGTGAACAGTGTCCCTTCAGGCTGTGATGAGCTCCCAAAATCTTAAGAACCGGTTCCCTCCTCACCCCACGAGGGGGGTCGTGGCCCGCCCCCGCCCCTGCCCCCCACCCCGGGACTCCTGCCCCATCCAACCCCCCCGCGTGCCTTGATGGCTTTGTGCTCAGGCCCAGGGAGGCAGAGGCGAGCTGGGGCAGGGAGCGGTTCCCCAGCGCGCCCCTCGGGTTAACTGCTGCAGCGTGGGCAGCCCTCCTGGTGCCTCCCCCCCTGCCCCAGCTCCCCTCCGCTCCACCTCTGCCTCCTGGGGCCTGAGTGCGAAGCCGTCGCTTGCTTCTCAGCCCTCCCAGGCTTCCCGCACAAACAGCTGATTCGTGGGAAACTGGGGGGTGGGAGGGGCGGAGAAGTAGAGCGGGGTGGAGTGTAACTCAGGGGCAGAGGCAGAGTGGAGGTGAGCTGGGGGCGGGGAGCTGCCGGTGGGTGCTCTGCACCCACCAAATTTTCCCCGTGGGTGCTCCAGCCCCGGAGCACCCACGGAGTCAGTGCCTAAAGGCGCCACTTTTGGCCGGTTGTTAAATTTAGAAGCCTGCAAGGGACAACCAGTTCTAAAAGGGCTTCTAAATTTAAGAATTGGTTCCAGCGAACTGGTGCAAACCAGCTCCAGCTCACCACTACCTTCAGGGGTCTAATTTACTTAACTGAAGGCCAAAACATGATGCACAAACAAGCCTTCATCCCAGAAATTAGCTACTCACAGTAGATGACCAGACAGCAAGTGTGAAAAGTCGGGACAGAGGATAATAGGAGCCTATATAAGAGAAAGATTCCAAAATCGGGACTCTCCCTATAAAATCGGGACGTCTGGTCACCCTAACTCACAGGCAGATCTGGGCTGGCTCATTCCCCTTAACAAAGACTCTCACAGGTAGGCTGAGTGCCTGACCCCTCAGAGGCCAGGTACCTAGTGACATATCCCCCTACCCTCTGAACCTTACCCTTCCCATGGCTAGCTACAGTATCTGCCCATGTCTATATGGGTTCAACCAGGATGACTAGCAAAGCCCTCTTGTTCTGGGCCCTCTTCTAGAGTCAAGCCCCTTGCCACCACCTGGGATGTGTTCCCTCTCTGAGCTCAGACCCCTCCCAGGTCAAATTACTGCAGCTCTTCTCCAGAGCAGTGTGTAGTTCCTCTATGATCTGGACCACATGCTGCTAGCTGGTAAGGACCTTTTGCTGGGACCAGATCTCCGTAGGGCTTGGCACTTGTAGCTCTCCCCCTCCAGAACCTCTGCCCTCTAGGAGTATCCTTCCTAGGTTCCCTTTTCTGAATATGATGCTGGGAGACGGTGCCAGCTGATGCCAAGGTCCTTAGGCCTAACTGAACACTGACGAATGCCCAGCTGGAAACCAATATGAAAATTGAAAGGTGGATAAGGAATTGGTTAACAGGGAGACTACAGTGGGTCATACTGAAAGGTGAACTGTCAGGCTGGAGGGAGGTTACCAGTGGAGTTCCTCAGGGATCGGTTTTGGGACCAATCTTATTTAATCTTTTTATTACTGACCTCAGCACAAAAAGTGGGAGTGTGCTAATAAAGTTTGCAGATGATACAAAGCTGGGAGGTATTGCCAATTTAGAGAGAGACAGGATATCATACAGGAAGATCTGGATGACCTTGTAAACTGGAGTAATAGTAATAGGATGAAATTTAATAGTGAGAAGTGTAAGGTCATGCATTTAGGGATTAATAACAAGAATTTTAGTTATAAGCTGGGGATTAAGTTATAAGAATTTTAGTTATAAACATCAATTAGAAGTAACGGAGGAGGAGAAGGACCTTGGAGTATTGGTTGATCATAGGAAGGCTATAAGCCGCCAATGTGATATGGCCATGGAAAAAGCTAATGCGGTCTTGGGATGCATCAGGCGAGGTATTTCTAGTAGAGATAAGGAGGTTTTAGTATCATTATACAATGCACTGGTGAGACCTCACCTGGAATACTGTGTGCAGTTCTGGTCTCCCACGTTTAAGAAGGATGAATTCAAACTGGAACAGGTACAGAGAAGGGCTACTAGGATGATCCGAGGAATGGAAAACCTGTCTTATGAAAGGAGACTCAAGGAGCTTGGCTTGTTTAGCCTAACCAAAAGAAGGTTGAGGGGAGATATGATTGCTCTCTATAAATATATCAGAGTGATAAATACCGGAGAGGGAGAGGAATTATTTAAGCTCAGTACCAGTGTGGACACAAGAACAAATGGATATAAACTGGCCATCGGGAAGTTTAGACTTGAAATTATTCGAAGGTTTCTAACCATCAGAGGAGTGAGGTTTTGGAATAGACTTCCAAGGGAAACAGTGGGGGCAAAAGACCTATCTGGCTTTAAGATTAAACTCGGTAAGTTTATGGAGGAGATGGTATGATGGGATAACATCATTTTGGCAATTAATTGATCTTTAAATATTCATGGTAAATAGGCCCAATGGCCTCTGATGGGATGTTGGATGGGGTGGGATCTGAGTTACTACAGAGAATTCTTTCCTGGGTATCTGGCTGGTGAATCTCGCCCATATGCTCAGGGTTCAGCTGATCGCCATATTTGAGGTCGGGAAGGAATTTTCCTCCAGGGCAGATTGGAAGAGGCCCTGGAGGTTTTTCGCCTTCCTCTGTAGCATGGGGCACGGGTCACTTGCTGGAGGATTCTCTGCTCCTTAAAGTCTTTAAACCATGATTTGAGGACTTCAATAGCTCAGACACAGGTGAGAGGTTTATCGCAGGAGTGGGTGGGTGAGATTCTGTGGCCTGCGTTGTGCAGGAGGTCAGACTAGATGATCATAATGGTCCCTTCTGACCTTAATATCTATGAATCTATGGATCAGTTTGGCTTACCTGTGAGCTGGCGTTATCAAAATAGATATTAGAGTTTAATTTTTAGACTTTATGAAATGCTTATCAAATGCCACATGTATTAATCCTGCTTATACCATCTGTATCCCATGTTCTCTGGTAATGTTGAAATGTTTGCTCCATAACTATACAAATGTTATCTGGGGTAAGTGACCGGTCCTTTGGGACTGGGAATAATCCCAAAATTGTTAAGTGTCAGGGGGTAGCCATGTTAGTCTGTATCTCCAAGTGCAAACAGATGAATATCATACCAAATGGACTGAAGGTAAAAAATCCATTGCAATCGACATACTACACTGACTATGGTGAGAGATTCTCCCAAAATTGTTGTGATTTTTGGTGTAAAGTGACTATCACACAGTCCAGCTTGCCTGTGGCAAGACAGACTGGAATGCCCAAGGGGACTGTCTGTGTCTCCATGGTAAGACTGTCCTAGCGCTTTAGGAGTTCATGCTTTTTACTGGGTTGCTGAAACCTAATTATAGAACACACAACCGGTTTGGCGCTTCTGCCCTGCCTTTTGACAGTCTGCCTGAGGCTGGCGCCCACAGTCGTGAGCCACTCTAGACAGTGTGACAGCGAACTCCTTAACCAGTTCTTCTGGGAAGTCCTTCTCCTCTTGACTGAGCCCTCAGAATCCTTTACTAGGCCCAGTGTTCTTTAACTAATTAATTCCCACCCAGGCAATTAACTAGCCAGAGGGGGATCTGGGTTGGCTCGTTCTCCCCAGTGGAGCCTGTCACAGGTTGGCTCATTCTCCCTAGTGGGTGCCTGACCCCTTCAGAGGGGGGCCAGCTGTCTTGTGAGAGACCCCAGCCATCAATCAACACCCCATTGTGCTACATTCTCTGTAAACCCCTAACAAAAAGATGATCCCTACCCCTAAGAACTTGCCACATAAGTAAAGCTCACAGTCTGAGCGGCAGGCAGAGGGCTCATGAAATTGTTAGTGACGGTGGCTGGAGGGGTTTGGATTATAGCAAAATACTGATGGGTGGTCCTGCCTTTACCAGTGATGGCTTGTTCTGTTAACAGAAAGTAGAAACATAATAAAAGAGCATGTGTAATGCCCTGTGTATATTCCTATAAAACACATCTTTATTTGCGTAAGGAAAAGGGTCTTTGGTGAAATTGGCCCGACACAGCGCTCAGGATATAACGATTGTAATACAAATGGTTTTTATCTGTATCTGGAAAACAAACAAGCAAAAACGCAATGGAGCAGGGTCTGGACTCAGTACAGTACAGTGATAAGGATATTTAACACTTCTTGTCTGTAGAGCTCAAAGTGCTTTGAAAAGCTGCATAAGCCTCAATGTCTCCATTTTATAGATGGGCAGACTCAGGCCCGGAGCGGGTGACTTGCCAGATGTCATGTGTTGCATCAGTGGCTGAGCCAGGATTAGGCCTCCTGACTCCTAGCCCAGTGCCCTGTTCCCTAGATCCTGCTGACTAAAGGTTTGGAATCAAGACTGTGGTTTCCTATGTCCATTAATATATTTTTACACTTTTATTTTGAGTGTCACTAGGAATCCAACCAGCCTGGCGGAAGACAACTTCTTTGGTTTGGTCTGGTTCGTATTCTCATTCTAGCTAACCAGGTTTAGCCATTTCTAATGTTCCCAGCACCATCACAGCTTTTGTTCTCTTTAGTACTTGGATGAATAAAAATGAATGGCATGTAGACAAGAATTTTCAGGATGAGGTCCATAGATTGCAGACTCTTCCAGGGCACGTCACATGACTGACTATTTGTAAGCGGGGGAATAGTCCCGCTATTGTGGGGAACTTTCCTGGCTTCTGTACTACCCCGCTGAAGTGGGCTAGCAAAAGGATCTGAGTCCTCGCTCCCACTTCCTTTACCCAGTGGCCTTCCTGCCCTTGAGGACTCCCCTTCCACTCTCCTGTCTGGCAGAGTCCTCGTAACCCCAAAAAGGCTGGGCCCAGGATTCCTGGGGGGCTCGACCCCCATCCCTGCTGTGGTCACCTAGGACAGGGGCTAGGGTGTCCCCACTCTGGGATACTCTCTCTGCACTGGGCACTTCTCTGACCCACTGACCATTACATACAATTTAAAGCAAATGCAAGTTTATTTAATCAACAATTAATTTTAAAAAGAATAAGGAAAAATGGGAAAGGTGAAAGGAAACACATCACCCCGCTCTGTGGCAGGGAACATCACAAACAGTGTCTCTGGAATGTCGGGGCAGTTCACAGTCTGTTCCTTGTAAGTCCCAGGCCTTCCTCTCAGGCCCTGGCTGTGCTGCAGGGATGCTGTGGGTTGGACACTCGCTCTGGTGGTGGCCACACGCTCTCAGGCTCTAAGTGGTAGGACCCTTCTTCCCAGTGTCGCCCCCGCCCTGTCGGGGTTACGATCCAAGCCTGGCCTGCAGAGCCTCTTGGCTGAGGCGTCTCCCTGTGCTAGGCCCGCTGCCCAGGGTCCCCCTCGGTCTCCGCAGCTGCTCACCGCACCCAGCTCCGGACTGCTCCAGCCCCAGCTCCACCACTCGGTCTCTGCGCTGCTGCTGCTGCTCTGCCTCCAGCTCCCCGGGTTGCTTCTTGGCCCCTCTGCCTCTGGTTGCTGCAGCTCTGCTCCCAGGACAGGTCTGCTCTGCCGGCTGCTTCTGTGACTCTGCTCCCAGCACTGACCTGCTTCGTGGGCTGCTTTTCTGGCCCCTCTGGCTCTGGTTGCTGCAGCTCTGCTCCCAGGACAGGTCTGCTCTGCAGGCTGCTTCTGTGACTCTGCTCCCAGCACTGACCTGCTTCGTGGGCTGCTTTTCTGGCCCCTCTGGCTCTGGTTGCTGCAGCTCTGCTCCCAGGACAGGTCTGCTCTGCAGGCTGCTTCTGTGACTCTGCCCCCAGCACTGACCTGCTTCGTGGGCTGCTTTTCTGGCCCCTCTGGCTCTGGTTGCTGTAGCTCTGTTCCCAGGACAGGGGCTGCTCTCTCTGGGCTGCTTTTCTGGCCCCTCTGGATCTGGCACAGCTCTGCTCCCCAGCTCAGCTCGGGCCCCTGCTTTCTCCTTAGCTCAATCCCCACTCTGTCTGACCCAGGCAAATCCAGCTCACACAGAGGACGGGACCTCCCCGGCCTCCTGACTCCCTGATTAGCCTGCCCGCCCTGTCATTCAGGCTGACCTGGAGCATTGGCCTCTCCCCATTGTTCCTGGGGTCTATCAGTCTCAGGGTCCTGATTTCCCATAGACCCTTCCCCTTTTAGTACTGGAGCTAGCCAACCAAAACACCCCCACTGAATGTTAGTAAGGGGGCAACAGTCCCCTTTCATATTGGTAAAGCACTCTGCAGATTTAGAGTGCTACATAAATAATTTTTAATATTAGCAACAGGAAAGAGGAAGGAGGCTGCCGCTCTGTGATGTGGCCTAGAACAGTGTGCTTCCTTTGTGGCTTAATCACTCTGCTTCGGCAAACGTAACCTGAAAATGATCAATCGGTTTCAAGGGCTCCACCAGCTGCATTAAAATTAAATGTAGACTTACAAAGCATAGGCAGTTGACTGCATGCCTCCCTCACTGGCCTGGATTGCTCTGTCAATGCCTGGATTGCGTTCATGTTCTTTCAGTGTAACTGCGTAACGTTAGAATTTACCAAATGACTCACAGAGAAGAGTACATTGTGTGCAATGTTTGGAGTTCCAACTGTGTGTGTGTGAGGATGTGTCCAGGATGGCTGATTACTAAATTAAATTGACATAGACGTGTCACGAGAAGGCCAGCGTTCCACATTTGACTTTTCATTTCCTGAGTAAGATGCCTGTGGTTCACTCGTCGTTTCTTCTGAATCACCCTATGCAGAATCAATAGGAAGCTATTTCAGGATGTGCTATTTCAAAAGGTGGGATTTCCTGAGTGATCATGATCAGCATAGCCACGTGGGTGAGAAACTTGACAGTGGACCTTACCCCTCACATCTGCTTGAGCTAGTCCAGGGTAGTCCACTGTACTGCGCTCTGGTTAGGGCTAAGCTTGGAGGATGACATAATGGAGGTTTCTAATTGGTGCACTATGCCGCTGTCTGAATAAGCAGGCTGCTGTGTAGTGAGGAGTAGTCAACAAATGCTTGCAAAGCACCATCAGATCACCAAATAAACCAAACTAGAAAAGTAGAGGGTATTATTTTGAGGTAAATAATGGAGCACTGTTGAATAGCCAGGCTGGTTCCGAGGTGAAAAGAGCTGAATGCGAGATGTCAATTAGACCTACAAAAACCCAGGAACATATTCTCGAGCACCATCTACTGGCACGATACCTACAAACTATTTACAGACATCTGTCATTTACAGAGCCCTGCTGGAACAGGGGATGCTCATATATTTGTGGAGGGGTAGTAGATTATATGACACAGCTAACAGAAAACTCATTAAGAAGTCTGGAGCTGCAATTTGCCATAAGGGATTAGGTCCTTGTCAGCCTTGAACTTTGTTCCTTTCTCAGGAGTTAGAGAACTCATTTCCACTGCTTCCTGAAAGCTGTTCACCTTCTTTAGGTTGTACAGCGCCAAGCATAATGGTGGTCCCAGTCTTGATTAGGGCCTCTAGGCTCAACAACAATAATAATCATAATTAACAACAATCCCTGGCATGAGGGAAGGAACAAATGTGTGTGTGGGGGGAATAGAGCCCCTGGCATGAGGGAAGGGAGGAGACAGATTGGGGGGGTTCAGGGACTCCCACAGGGTGCTTGAGTGGGAGAATAGAGGAATGCAAGGAGCCCCTGAGATGCACGATGAACTCAGCCTACAGAAGCAGGAAACTATTACTACTACTACTAATAATAATAATTAATTGTTACTAAATAGAGCGTTCTAGATTGTTTTTCTCCCCAAAGCCACAAAAGTTGGACTTGTTTTCAAATGAACCAACTTCCCTTTCTCCTCCACTAGGTGGAGCAGTGAGACTTGCTGTTTCCTTCTTTCCCTCTTTTTCTTTAAAAATCTTAGCTGAGATGAGCATTGAGAAAAGTACCCAAGAGAGCCTTATTGGCTGGAATGAGTCAGTAATTTGCACAGGTGTCAGCGGAGCGCACAGAGCTCCGCTCAACCTCTAGGCTGACTATCCAGTTATTCCCTGAATTTCCTGCCCTACTGCTAGGCATATTTTGCAGGCCACCGACCTCGGACATGGAGTGTGTATCTGCAGAAGTGCATAATTCTGAAAGAAAAATTTCTGCCTAGGACAGCTGCACATTTGTGGAACTGATATTTTAAGCAAGTTTCATTTGCACTTAGAAAACACGTGATTATGAATAAGGCTTCTGTTATTCAGGGTTTGTTCATTTCATTTTTCAGGGTTTATTGTTTCGCAATTTTTGAGTTTTATGTAGATGTCAAAAAATTGGGAAGACGAAGGGTTTTCTCTTTGTATATATGGCAATGAATAATGTATGTTATATACTGTAATGAGTGATCTCTTTATAAAGTTCCCTAGTATGCTTTAAAGCAATTGTAGTTTGCTTTAGAGTGCACCAGCAGGATCTACATGGACCAATTAATATTCAACACATTAGTGCGCTTTAGAAATCACACCCCCATAGTCTGTTCCCTGTAGACAAGCCCTGAGATACAAGTTAACATTTCCAGTACTTTTCTGGCATTTATTGGATAAACACTGATTTCTTTCTTTCTTTCTTTCTTTCTTTCTTTCTTTCTTTCTTTCTTTCTTTCTTTCTTTCTTTCTTTCTTTCTTTTTGGTATTGGGGGGTGTTTTATCAGTATTTATTGGATAAAACCAAAAATCAGAAGCCCTAATTAAAGAATATTCTTGGGTGGAGGGTGGGCAAACAGGGAAATTCATGTTTGAAATGTGCACTCCTGCCTATTCATGTATATATGAATAACTTCTATTTATCAGAAAGTCCAGGAGCCTTAATAATACTTTTTTCTCTAGTACCTCTTATCAACAGCCTCTGCGTTCACCTCTTGGTCTCAAGGACAGGGCTGCCAGAGCTGTTCTCGGAGCTGCTTAGAGCACAGTGGTCTTTTTGCACTGAATAAGGGAAACCCTTTGATGCACAGCGTTGTGGTGAATGAGTTCCCAGGTAGATACATGCACACCTGAGGTAACGTTCTGAGTCACTAGCTGAGGAGCACATAAGCTCTTTGGTTAGCCTTGTGCTGGAACAACCCAAATCCTTATATCTGGTTCCTTGTGCTACACCGAAAGTACACCTTTCAGAGCTCCTTTGTGATCACAATGAAATTCCAACGCTATGAGACGCTCATCTGATTTTGTGTGCTGTTGCAAACCTGAGACTTGGAGCTCAAGTTCACTGAAAGGGTTGCTAACATTCGCAAGCCTTATCTGCAAACTTGGTGCCATCTTGCATGGTCACATTTTCCCATGCTTTTGGCATGAAGCTAGGCAGTGCTCCAGAGGTGTAAAGCTGGCAGAGCCGCACCTTGGAGTGGTGGAAAGGATGAGGAGGCATGTTGAGGCTGCCTGGGGGTGTGACGTGGCTGTGGGTGCAACACAATGCATTGATCCCTGACCAGCGAACTGATCTCTAGGGAACTGCTTTTTTTGGTGTGTGTATATATATATATACACATTGTTGGTGTGTGTATATATATTGTGACGGGGCAAGGCCAGATGGCTATAGAAAAGTAGTGGGAGATAGATATATTAGCTCCAGGCTAAACAAATCCCTGGTACCAGGTTAAGTGAAATGGAAGCTGCTCCAGGTCAATTAAGACACCTGGGGCCAATTAAGAACTTTCCAGAAGGCAGGGAGAATGCTAGGTTGATTGGGACACCTGAAGCCAATCAGGGGCTGGCTGAAACTAGTTAAAAGCCTCCCAGTCAGTTAGGTGGGTGGGCATGTCAGGAGCTGTGGGAGGAAGTTGTGCTGTTGGAGAGGCTGAGTAATACACACCATATCAGGCACAAGGAAGGAGGCCCTGAGGTAAGGGTGAAGTGGAGCTTGAGGAAGTGAGGGCTGCTGTGGGGGAAGTAGCCCAGGGAATTGTACATGTCATGTTTCTAAAAGGTCAGCTACCATAGCTGATACTATTAGGGTCCCTGGGCTGGAGCCCGGAGTAGAGGGTGGGCCTGGGCTCCCCCCCGCCCCGACCTTTGCCCCCTGATTAATCACTGAGACTGGGAGACAACAGAGACTGTGCAAGGAAGGGTAACTTCTCCTCACCTCCCTTGCTGGCTTATGATGAAAATGGCTCAGTAGACTGTGACCCTTGTCTCTAGAGAAAGAAGGGTTATGTGGAGGGTCACAGTGAGCCTCCGAGGCTAGTGAAATCCGCCAGGAAACGCGGGACCCACGGAGGCAAGGATAGAGCTTTGTCACAATATATATATCAATATACACTGTGATTCATATATTCATGTAATATGTTACAGGTCATTGAGGCCTGGTATGAATGACACATGCTTGACATGAATGTGTGCATTGCAAGTTAGCAACCAAAGCAAGGACTTAAGATCAAGAACTATTAGAACTCTTTTGTGCAAAAACAATCTTATGTTCTGAGAAAAATACCGAAAATCATCAAAAAAAAGGAAACAACCCCCTCTGGACTGTATAAAATTGTATAAGAATTGGAGGAAATGGCACACCTTGGATCATGGCAGTCCGCCCAGGATTGTCCGTTTGGAATTGTGTGGGTAGAAGACCTAGTAAGCAAAGGCAAAGAATGGGTGATGCAATGGAGTGGACTATAAATAGATGCCTATGATTTCTGCAAGTCAGAGTTGTTTATTGATCCAAAGTCCCGTGTGGATATAGATGTGGTTTTGCCGGCTCGCCGCATCTTATGATCTTATTCTGATGGAAGGAACCTCGATTGGCCATTGGGACCATTCTGACCTTTGGACTCTGGTATAGTTTGGGGTGTGAATGTGGAGTGATTAAGGCTTGTTCTGTAAACAATAAAGAGCATTCAGAGTATTGTATACCAATGCTGTGTCCGGTATCTGCTTGCTCCCCATTCCGTAGGGAGACCTCTATTGCGGGTCTAACATTTTAGCCAGTGTACATTACCGTAGCCCTATGGATGCTCTAAACTGCAACAGGGACAGTTCATGCCCAGCTACTCCCAGGATCCGGAGAGGTGCTAAGGTGCCTTGAAACTCTCTTTGCCTCCAGTTGCTGTGAGGGGATGCCTCTGCGTCCGTACAGGCTGACATGGTTACAATGATGCTCACAAGACTATCTCAGGTTGGTTGCAGGGTCTATTTGTGCAGGTGGCCAACTCCTGACTTGGCATGTGGGGCAGGAAATTATTGATGGAGTAAATAGTAATAATTAAAAGTGCACTTGCCAATGTATGGAATGCATTTGCCTTGTTTTCTCTCATGCTACATTAGTCTGTCTTGTAATTATCAGCTGAAAAGGATAACTGCTCGGGTCTTCGGAAGGGGATTTTGGATCATTTTGCATCCTGGTTGCATTAATCATTGCATGTGATTAATGCCATATGATCTGCTGACTCTGAAGGAAGGCATCTCATTTGTTACACTGAGGCTGTTGCTCTTGCATGGAAAGAGTGAGCAGCAAGCAAATCCTGACAAACGCACACCTTTAAAGGAGTCCACTATCCCTCTCTGGCTAGGATAATGCTGTGTGCTTTCCAGTGGAATCACTAAGATGGCATCACAGTAGAGTCAGACTACTCCACATAGACAGTGGAGGCTCTTCAGTGTGGGAAAGGTCACTATTATTGTTTGTATTCCACTAGTGTCGAGCACCCTACTGAGAAAAGGGCCCGCCTGTGCGAGGCACTGTACAAACACAGAATAAGAAAATCCCTGCTTCTAAAGAGACAAGACAGAGAAAGGGTGGGAGAGAGGAAGGGTTATTTTCTCCATATTACAGAAATTAAGTGAGTTGCCAAAGGTCATACACAAAGTCAGTGGCAGAGCTGGGAATTGTGCTGGGAATTGTGTCCTGTTCCTGTGACTTCCCTACAGGATCATCCTTTCTCTGCCAATGCTGCTTTGAATCATGATGAATATGCCAATCTGTCAGAACCAAAATGCTTCATTTTGTCTATTTGGAGGCCATTCTTGGGAGAGAAAGGCTTCCTGGGAACCAGGCATTGGTGTATGGCTGAGATTTCTGGAAAAGAAGAAAGCCTACATGCTCTTTGTGACTGCCCGTGGTGTAAATAAAGCATGTTACAGCCAGAGTATACCCAGACTCCATGTCATTGATTTCTCCTCCACTAGGAAGCTGGCCTGCAAGGCCCCAGAATTCTGCTATAGTTTGGCAGAGTGGCCGCACTGGTGTCAGAACTGGGACACTGTTGGTGCTGAAAGAAGAGGCCACATTATTATCCTCACTTTGTATTTGGTGAGGTACAGAGAGCTTGAGTGAGTTGCCCAAAATCACACAATGAGGCTAAGGCAGAGCTCAAGGTAGAACACAGGAGTCTTTAAGCCCATTCCCCCAACTCTTGGGGGAATTTACATTTTTAAAAAACCCATTACCAAGATACAGCTTGATTGAGTACAATAAATCCACGTTTCAAAAGTTAATAGAATACATTTGGATATGAGCTTAAATGATCAAGCCATACAGAAAAGAGTCTAGTAGGTGTGACCGGGGTCCTAGTGGGGAGCCAGCTGGAGGCCATCTCCTCCCCTTCACTGCTCTTTCCACTGACATCAGGCAAGCCAGAGGCATCAGCACCATACTTCCCTTGAGACCTTGTTATGACATTAACTGTATTCAACTTAGTCATAATGTCATTCCCTATCAGAACATCCGCTGGAAGTTTATCTCGAATGCCGACCGTCAGTTCACTACAAAAATCCCCCGACTCCAGGTGGATCTTAGCTAAAGGAACAGTTACGGGAAACTCGGCTAAAGCCAGAACAATTATGGTCTTGCCTGCCAGTTTGTCCTCCTCTCGGACACACCACTCCTTAACCAAAGTAATGTTTGACGCTGTGTCGCACCAACCACAACAATCCACACCATTCACTTTTGCATTTTTAATAAATTCATCACTACCCCTCCAAGATTCAGTCCTGACATAATTCACGAGACCCTGTCCTTCCCCTACATCCTCCTTTGGGGCTAGGGAGACAACGTTAACATGTATGGGGTTAGCATCTGCATTCATAGTTATGGCATTGGCACTCAAAGGGGTATCAGGTCATGGAGTGGTTTGGAATTTTGGACAATTTGGCTTTATGTGCCCAGGCATTCCACATTGGTAACAGGTAACTGGCCTCCCTTTAGAGTAAGAGGTTTTGAACTCTGGGCTCCCATGAGCTTTTTTTATCCACGCTGGGGTTAGGTTTACTCCTTTCTTTTAAACTGGGGTGAATAGTGAGTATTCTTTCCTAGGGGCCTACTTCTTTCATGACTTCGATTCTGCACAAATTCATCTGCAATTTCAGCAGCCTGCAAAATAGAATTGGGCTTCCCATTGCATTTCGCAGCCCGGACCTCATCTGGCACCAAATTTAACATTTGTTCAAGTGTAATTAATTGCATTAACTGTTCAAAATTACCCCAAGCTTTCTCACCAGTAGTCCACTTCCTGACAAAACCTAACAGTTTATGAGCACATTCCACATCAGAAATACCATTAGACATTTTAAAATTTCTAAATTTCAACCTCTAAGTTTCAGAGGTAACCTTAAAACATTTTAACACAGTATCTTTATATTTTACATAATTCAAGGTTTCATCCCCACTCATTTAATTGAACACTTCCCTTGCTTTCCCAGTTAATCTGGTCAGCAGGACAGGCAAACGCTGATCCTCTGGGATATGGTGAATTTCACAAAGACGTTCAAAGATAGACAGAAATTCCTCTATGTCCTCAGTACCTTTGTAAATGGGGCAATTCTTTCCCAATTTTTGTTGTCGAGAGTGGATGGATTTCCAGGTTGTGGCAGCTTTTTCCACTCTTCCAACACTTGGAGCTGAAATTTGGCAGATTCCTATTGCATCTGGTGAGCCTTCTCCTCAGCAGCTAGCCGTTCTATATGCCTTAAATGGGCCTCTTTTTCCATTTTATCAATCCTTTCTTTAGCCTCCTTTTCCATATGAGCTATCTTTCGCTTCTCCAGTAAACAAAGATCCGTAAGCTTCTGTTCAAATTCAAGTTGTTGTTTGTTTCTTATTGCAAGCATTCTCACTGGGTCTGCTTCCTGATCAGAAACAGTCATGGATTCACCAAGGGGAAGTCATGCCTGACTAATCTAATTGCCTTCTATGACGAGATAACTGGTTCTGTGGATGAAGGGAAAGCAGTGGACGTGTTGTTCCTTGACTTTAGCAAAGTTTTTGACACTGTCTCCCACAGTATTCTTGCAAGCAAGTTAAAGAAGTATGGGCTGGATGAATGGACTATAAGGTGGATAGAAAGCTGGCTAGATTGTCGGGCTCAACGGGTAGTGATCAATGGCTCCATGTCTAGTTGGCAGCCGGTATCAAGTGGAGTGCCCCAAGGGTCGGTCCTGGCACCGGTTTTGTTCAATATCTTCATAAATGATCTGGTGGATGGTGTGGATTGCACCCTCAGCTAGTTTGCAGATGACACTAAACTGGGAGGAGAGGTAGATACGCTGGAGGGTAGGGATAGGATACAGAGGGACCTAGACAAATTAGAGGATTGGGCCAAAAGAAATCCAATGAGGTTCAACAAGGACAAGTGCAGAGTCCTGCACTTAGGACGGAAGAATCCCATGCACCGCTACAGACTAGGGACCGAGTGGCTAGGCAGCAGTTCCGCAGAAAAGAACCTAGGGGTTACAGTGGACGAGAAGCTGGATATGAGTTAACAGTGTCCCTTGTTGCCAAGAAAGCTAACGGCATTTTGGGCTGTATAAATAGGAGCATTGCCAGCAGATTGAGGGACGAGATCATTCCCTTCTATTCGGTGTTGGTGAGGCCTCATCTGGAGTACTGTGTCCAGTTTTGGGTCTCACACTACAAGAGGGATGTGGAAAAATTGGAAAGAGTCCAGCGGAGGGCAACAAAAATGATTAGGGGGCTGGAGCACATGACTTATGAGGAGAGGCAGAGGGAACTGGGATTATTTAGTCTGCAAAAGAGAAGAATGAGGGGGGATTTGATAGCTGCTTTCAACTACCTGAAAGGGGATCTAAAGAGGATGGACCTAGACTGTTCTCAGTGGTACCAGATGGCAGAACAAGGAGAAATGGTCTCAAGTTGCAGTGGGGGAGGTTTAGGTTGGATATTCGGAAAAACTTTTTCACTAGAAGGGTAGTGAAGCACTGGAATGGGTTACCTAGGGAGGTGGTGGAATCTCCTTCCTTTGAGGTTTTTAAGGCCAGGCTTGACAAAGCCCTGCCTGGAATAATTTAGTTGAGGATTAGGGCTTTGAGCAGGGGGTTGGACTAGATGACCTCCTGAGGTCCCTTCCAACCCTGATATTCTATGATTCTATGATCATTTGCCATTAGCAGATTTTTCAGTTCTTGATCTGAGGCTTTTTTCTTAAGACAACCCTCTCTGTCAGCACAAATCTTCAAGGCTTTTTCCATCAAGTTCTTCATATAATTGTTGCACGCTCATTGTAATGGATTTTTAACCCTTAAACTCTCCAATATCAAAATTAATTTTTTTGGCAAGCGTGTGGTTCTGATCCAAAAACCCAATTGACCTGTGGTAATGTGTATCCTGCCTACTACACCACTGTGACTGAGGTCCTAGTAGGGAGCCAGCTGTGGTCACTCAATTAGGGTGAACTGCAAAGAAGACAATTCCCATAAAGCTGGTGGATATTCCAATACTTAGATTTACCAAGACAGCATAAAACAGCTTCTTTATTACCTTACTGGTTACTCAGAAGTCCAAACAACACAGTTCCCTTAAAGTCAGGGATCTCAAACTCAAATCACCATGAGGGCCACATGAGGACTAGTACATTGGCCCGAGGGCCGCATCATTGAAACCTTTTCATACAACGATACAAAAGTATAGTCAAAAATGAAAAACATGAAGAGTAATATAGTATGCTATTAAAAGTCAATGTATTAACTTTTTAAAAACTGTAATGCGAAGAGGGGTTTTAATAAAATATAAACACACCTGTAACTATTTCTTATGTGGTCAGTAACACTGATGACGATCTACACCAGGGGTCTCAAACACGCGGCCCGTGGGCCTTTGCCTGCGGCCTGCCATAGGCACCGACTCTCTCCTGCACTGCGTAACCCTTTCCACCCCCCCGGTCACTGTGCAAAGTCAAGAGGGAAACTGAGGCTCACCTAAGAATTATAAAAATGTTACAGAAAATTTCTAGTTCATCACAGACACTGTCCAGTGTCCCAGTGGAGAGACTCCTGGGCAATGGGGGAGGGGAACCTCTGGGTGCCCAGCACCCCTAACATAGAGATCCCTGGGTGACGGGGGATGGTGCCCAGTAGCCCTAACTAACAGTCTTTCATAGGGGTCTCAAACATGTGGCCCCGCCCCTACCCCGACTCTTCCCACCCCTTCCCGCCCCCATTCCAACCCCTTCCTCAAAGTCCCCACCCCAACTCTGCCCCCTACCTGCCCCTATTCCAACCCCTTCCCCAAATTCCTGCCCCTGCCCCACCTCTTCTCTGCCTCCTCCTCTGAGCGTGTGGCATCCCCGCTCCTCCCCACTCCCTTCTGGAAAGTCCTAAGCGCTGCCAAACAGATGGGAGGTAGGTGGAGGAGCGGGGACTCAGCGGGGGACGCAGGAGGGGGAGGACGAGGAGGGGGGTAGGGAGGGAAGAAAGGAGCTTGGCTGCTGGCGGAGTCGGCGCCTATGGCGGGCCACAGGAAATAACTCGTGGCCCGTGTGTTTGAGACCCCTGCTTAAAGTGATCCAGCCTCAGGCCTCCACTCAGGTACCCACATCAAATATGATGAAAATTTCTGTGAATCTTATTTCATCATATAAAAGGAAAGGTTCTATCAATCCCAAAGGATCAGACACATCACCTCCCAGGCTAATGAATGTTTCAGATCTTACAATTAATTTACATGATAGGATGTTCTTTTGACCTTTGAATTATGCAGGATGTTTAACCCTTGCTAGCCATGCGTCACAGTAGGTAAGCTTAGAATATCCCATACTGATGACATAAATATGATCTTTCTTTGCAAAGACATTTTGCTGCTCTTATTCTCATCTCATGTATTTTCCCCCTGGATTCTGTACCCTCTATGTTATATATACTCTTATCATCTCTGGGGGAAAAACCTTGCACTAAAAAAAGGAAGAGAAACTGCAAAAACACAGAAGTAGTATCAGTGAGATGAAGTGAGAAGTGACAAAAAGTTACTTCAGAGATAAAGACATCTAACCTCCTCCAAATGTATAGGAGACAGCTTGGGATGACTTCACTCCTTGGGTACAGCTAGTGAATCTAAGTGCTATCAGTATTTGAAATATGATTTCAGACTTAGTTTATTAAAAGCTGTAGGGGTGGTTGAGTTTCTGTTTAAATATAAAACCCCACCAGGAACTCCAAGACATGGAAGGATCACTTAATGCAAAGAACAGGCAAGAATCATGCCAAGTCCAGGATACTTTTCTCTATGCCGTGCATAATCTTTATATAATATATACATGATGTTTGAATTTTTGCTGCCCTGGGAACAGAGTGGGATGAGGGAGAAGATATACTCGTATTTGTGGAACAAAACCAGAGGTGATATAAAATTAGGGTGACCAGACAGCAACTGGGAAAAATCGGGACGGGGGTGGGGGGTAATAGGAGTCTATATAAGAAAAAGACCCAAAAATCGGGACTGTCCTTATAAAATCGGGACATCTGGTCACCTTACAGTATATAAAATGAAGCTAAGAGACAGGTAGATGGTTTCATCGAGAGACAGAGAATGTAAGCAGGAAAGCAGGGACAAAGCTAGAAGGTGGAGATGAGATCAACAAGTTTATTATTGCTTGAGATTCTTAGAAATCAGAACATTGTAAAGTTCAGCCAGTTGTAATGACAAAACAATTCAGAGTCCAATGCAGCATATCTGCCCACACCCACCCAGTGCTCGTTGCAACGTCAAACAACTTCTCAGCCTTCAGCCAAAAAGGTCTAGAGTTCAGGCTCCTTAGATTTCCGAATGTGCTTACAGGAAAGTGTCAAGCAGAGGTCAAAAGAGAACAGCATGTCAGCAACAGGCATTATCTTCTTCACTTTCAACTGTACAAGGGCAGCCTGCCCACTACAGAGCGAGCCTGACCAAAGCTAGCCATGTCATGCATGGTATGCTACATGCCGTGGGCTCAAGCCTCTGGTCCAGCTGAGCTGCACCCACTGCAACATCTGTGGGGAGGCAAAGATGGCGCTGCACTTTTTTGGCCCTCTCCTGTCCCCTTTCTTGGGGCAAGGTGGGCATCCAGTTCAGCCACTGTTACAAGTTATATCTGCTTCAAGGCTGTTCTAACTTGGGACCCCTGGTAACAGCCCTAAGGAGCTGTTGGGACAGCTGGGATTGCAGCAATAGTTTGGCCATGCTCCCAACATGCCCCTCCCCAGGAACTGGTGACACCTGTTCTATGCAACCCTGGGATTCCCCCATGCAAGGGGAATTCCAGCTGACTGTTTATGCCAGCACCAGGTGAGGGGCTGGAATCTGGCTCTCTGTGTACAAAGGGCTACATCATGATACAGCGGTTGGTTGGATCGCTCTGGTGTTACAAATGGCCAGTTAGGTTATTTATTTTAAAAAGGACAAACAGAGAGTTATGCCAGGAATGTGCCGTAGAATAGAAGCTGTTAAAATATAAAGCAGAATGAGGCCTGCATTTTGCCTGGTTTTCAGGTGGGCTCTGCAGCAGGGAGCCTGCTGGAGCTCTGGTGTCAGAGAGTGCAAATGGAGCTCTGAAAAGAGACAGAGGGACTCTCCCACTCCCAAAACCCATCCCTGACTGGGGCGAGGGGTGGCGTCCATGACACCATCACCTGGTTTTTGGGGATGACAGCAGGGAAGCCCAGGGCAGGCACAGATACGACGAGTATGGTATATACTCCATGGGGTTGGGGATTTCAGCTCAGCTGCAGCAGAACTTATAGAGGCCTCTTCCTCTGACGGTCACTGTGGGTTTGCATCCAGAGCAGAGCTGAGTATTACCTGAGTCACTTCCTATTATCCCACTAGCCCTCCTCCCTCTGGTAGGGGTATCCCACTGCTGTGCTGAGTCAAGCAATGATTTCTTTGGAGTTTCTGCAGATGGAGATGGAACCATTCTGCGAGGTGGCATTGATAGCAACAACAGCTGAATTCAATATCTAGGGGTTCCTCTTACCATTACCAAAGAGAACTGCCTAGAGCCCCCGTCAAGCCATCTGGAGAGGCTCACGAACATGGGTGCCAACCTCAGGGCAGACTGTCAAGAAGCAGGGCACAAACCCCAAAGTCGCTATATGTTCTCTAATTAGATTTCACCAACCCCGTAACAAGTGTGAACTCCACAAGCACTATATCAGCCTTACCGTGGAGTCGCAGACTGTCCCTTTGGGCACTCCAGGCTGTCTTGCCACCCAGGCAAGCATGCCTTTGTGACAGAAGGTCCCTTACACCAAAAATCACAACAATGTTCAGGTGACTCCCATTCCCAAAGGACTCGTCACTTACCTCAGGTCTGTTATACCTCAGATCGCTCACCAAAGACAACACTTTGTAGTCAATTCTGTAATAAACTAACTAAAGATTGATTAACTAAGAAAAGAAATAGAAGTTATTTACAAGGTTAAACCATGTGAACGTACACATTCACAAACAAGTTACAGTCTTAGGTTCCAGAAGGTGATAGTACCTGCTATACATACAAGTTCTGTACGTCCTTTAGGACTAACCCAAACTAAGCAGCTTGGGGATCCCTTGCTTATGCATAGAAATATTGCCCTCTCCAAATTCCAAGCAGCACACCAATGATAATTTCTTTTAATCCCTTCCCTCAGTGTTCAAGCTGTGATGGGACAATGGCTTGGACACATACCTGTGATCAGAAAGGTGACAGATTGCAAACAGCCTTGTAACCATGACTCTTGTCAGGGAGGCTTACTTGCAGCAGCTGGAAATGATCTAAAATCTAAAGGGAACTCTCTGAATTGAAACTTGCAGAGTTCTTGGTCCCTACCTGGATAATTCTCATGTAGTGGACAGCTTGGACCAGGGCATCTTTTGACTGCAGAGTAATATTGCATTTGTAATATGCAAGAACTCATTTAGGCCCTGACTCTGCAAAGGTACTCATGAAGATGGACCCCTGAACTTGCATCAAACCAGTTGCAAAATAAGATCCTAGTTGGCATAGTCCAATAATTAGCTATGTGATTGCACCTTTGGAATTTACACCTGCAACAATTTCTAAATGGTCAAAGTCCTTTTGCTGTAAAACTTCGGTAAACATGTTGTAATTTTTTTACACAACACAGTTTTTTTAATGATTTCCTGGGGGATATTTTCAGTCCTTATAATCTAATTGTAAGGACTGGAACATCAATAACAATTTGCAGCTCTTTTCAATACAGTTGACTAAATTTGCAGCATACCATGCTGGAATATTTCCAGTTGTACATCTGAAACTCGTGATCGTCACATATGATAGACAATATCATTGTAGATAGGCTTGGAAGGATTAGATTTTTAATGGTAATGTCAATGTCAATAAATGTCAATAAACGTCAGTTTTCACTGCATACACACACACACACAAACTGACGAAAAAATATTTCCACTGCTAATAATCAAACTTTAGAGATAGGCAAAGTAAGAAAACTGCTGCTTGAGAACTCATTAGAGTTTGATTAAGGATATTTACTTTGTATATTTTGACATGTGATCTTGATCATTTGTTTTTTAGTGGTTATACATCTTTAATTTTTTGAAATCGATGACGACTGTCATTAAATAATTATTGTTTGACCCACTCTGTTATCTCCCCCATAATTTCCTGAAATGGTGAAAATTTAAATAGATAAAAATCAGGGGGGAAATACTTAAAACTTATAATTTTGTGCAACTGGGAAAGTTTAAATGGATAAAAATAGAGAAAAAGGCTTAAAGATAAATGTTGGTATTATTCGTCAACATTATTTAAAAAAATCAGATCCTGCCAAGCCTAATGATAGATGAGTGTTTTTATTTCATTACGTTACAAGGGTAAAGTTCATCAAAATCACTTGTGACAGGCTTAGGATAATGAATGATGCAGCCAACAAGATTAACTACAGACTCAAGTGCTGACGCTTAAGATTGGCATGGGAAAAATTGAAAGCTTGGACTAGATCAGTCATCTTCATTTTTTTTTTAAAGAATATGAGCCACAGTCATTTAAAGTTCATGCATCACTTACAATGGATTTTTGTCAGATTTCTAGCCTTCCTCTAACCCCCTAGCAAAGAAGTTATACGTCCAATCCGAAAAAGAAGGAGCAGTATTAAACAGCAAAGGGACATGCACACAGCATGCTTAACCTCTCTTCAAAAACAAAGGTAAAGAAGAAGGGTGCATTGTGCTGCCTACTGCCATTCATCTTGCTATGCAAACAAGTCCATGTTGACTGTGCAACCAGTTTAACACCCTGCTCCTCCCTGCACTTTGTCACTTACTCTAGGACAAAGCTGAGTGGGAAATGCTGTGAATGCTAGCATTGTAACCTGCTTTGCACTGGTATAAATGACTGCACAAACTGCAAGGAAGCAGACAGCTGGGCCCATTGACCTCACTGACTATTGAAAAATGTCCAGCATCTCATCTTCATAGAATCATAGAGTATCAGGGTTGCAAGGGACCTCAGGAGGTCATCTAGTCCAACCCCCTGCTCAAAGCAGGACCAATTCCCAACTAAACCATCCCAATAGAATCATAGAATCTTCTGACCAAGCCTAAAAGGAAAGAAGCAAGAGAAATCAAGCCTTCCGGAAGCTGAGGGGCCAGAAATGTGATTACAGCCCACTTGACTCTCAATGCCTACAAGTTGATGATAATGATAACAGTTTGCCTTCTTACAGCATGACGACATGTTTTATAGCATTTGGAATATGAAGCGATTAGAGAGCTTTCTAAGAGATGGGTACGTTGAGGTCCGGAGAGCTCAATTAACATGCCAAAGCTCACACAGTATATGGTCAATTATTTATAATTATTTATTATTTATTTTACCATAGCATATAGGGGCATAGTTACAGACGAGGACCCCACTGTGCAAGGTGCTGTACAAACTCAGAACAAAAGGATAGTCCCTGCCTCAAGGGGCTTACAACCTAAGAATCAGACAAGAGATAACAGATGAACATAAGAACAGCCATACTGGGTCAGACCAAAGGTCTGTCTAGCCCAGTATCCTGTCTCCTGACAGTGGCCAATGCCAGGTGCCCCATAGGGAATGAACAGAACAGGCAATCCTCAAGCAATTCATCCCGTGTCGCTCATTCCCAGCTTCTGGCAAACAGAGGCTAGGGACACCATCCCTGCACATCCTGGCTAATAGCCATTGATGGACGTATCCTCCATGAATTTATCTAGTTCTTTTTTGAAACCTGTTAGAGTCTTGGCCTTCACAACATCCTCTGACAAAGACTTCCACAGGTTGACTGTGTGTTGTGTGAAGAAATACTTCCTTTTGTTTGTTTTAAACCTGCTGCCTATTAATTTCATTTCATGAACCCTAGTTCTTGGGTTATGAGGAGTAAATAACACTTCCTTATTCACTTTCTCCACACCAGTCATGATTTTATAGTCCTCTATCATATCCCCTCTTAGTCATCTCTTTTCCAAGCTGAAAAGTCCCAATCTTATTAATCTCTCCTCATACGGAAGCTGTTCCATACTCCTAATTATTTTTGTTGCCCTTTTCTGAACCTTTTCCAATTCCAATATATCTTTTTAGAGATGGGGCGACCACATCTGCATGCAGTATTCAAGATGTGGGCCTTCCATGGGTTTATATAGAGGCAATGTATTTTCTGTCTTATTTTTTAAAGATTCTCAACATTCTGTTCACTTTTTTGACCTCTTTGAGAACTACATCTCTCTTCCTGGTTAAATAATAGTACATTGTGAGCTAAGGGATTGCTGCAGCTCCAGAGACAACAGAAGCTCTCAAGTGTTTATGATCCATGTCCGTTTGGGTGGGACTCTGGGCTCAGGAAATAGTTCTGAACAATAAAGTTGAACGTGTGTCTATGCACTGGCTGAACTTCAGAAGATTCAGTAGACTTTGATAGGGATTTGTGCTCCCTTCTAAGCAATAACCTACAGGTTAAATCCACACAGGTGGTTCCTGTTGTGACGATGCCAAATTGGTGTGGCCATACTGAATGAATGGTGTGAGAACATGGCTTGACATGACTGAACTGCGAAAGAGGATTCTGGGAGCAGAATCCTTCTCTGAGCGTCAGGCAGATGCCAGAGGTGAAACTGAATGGCTCCATGCTGCGTGTATGATCAATACTGATCTTGGAGTCAGCAAATATGTCCACTTGAAAGCAGACAACACATGTAGAGCATCCTGAGTGAGGCATGGGCTGACCGGGGCATCTTGACCCTGCTGAAGGACCCATGCAGGGGGCTGAAGTGAATGATTGATAAGGGAGTGAATGTGGGGTAATGTTCAGTTGGCACCACTCTGCAATCTCCTCCTAAAGTATTAATTAGGTAAAAATTAGTAGCCACACGCCCCCTGGACGTGCTTTTAAGACATGTGACTCCTTTGAGGAAAAAGAGTATAAAAATCAAGCAAATTAAATTACTGTTGGGGGAATTCCTTAATTAATGCTTAAAGAAGCAATGCTGCTAGACAGAGTAGCCAAAACTCTGCTCTGTGGGCTCGAGTAGGACTGTGAGCTTGAGGGGTTTCCAGAGGTTTCCAGAGGTTTCCTGAGGGATCCGAGACAGACCAGAGGGCTGAGGAGACCAGACCTGGAGGAAGAAATCATCCATAGAATTGATAACCACCTTCTCTGTTTGCCAAGCAGGACCTGTGTGAGGCTAGCACAGGACCTGTTTGTGTATGATTGTGAAAGAGAGGCTCACTAAGAGGAATGTATAGCTCTTAATGTATAGTTCTTAAATGTCTAACATAGGAGCTATGTGCTTAATGTAACCCTTTACCCCTTGTGTAATTCCTTCTCAAATAAAGTGCTGTGTATGTAAGATAATTACTATGGACCTTTTTCACTGGTATGACAGTAACCTGCTCCACTGGGAGCCATTAAAGATCCATTTCAGGGGTAGTAGCCCCCTGGTGCCAACAAAGAGGATGGTTACTGTTGTGTCCAAGGAAAAAAGGTCTTTAAACTGAATCAAACTGTTCCTGAACTTGTTGCCTGTGAAGAGCTTGGTATCCTGAGTCACCGGTGTTAACCAACTAATTTAAATATTGTTCTGAATCAGTTCTGACTTATATTAATTTGAGCCTGGATTTAGTTGCAGTACGCAGAGCGGAAAATATACCGGTGAGTGGGATTGTATTGGTCATTCCTAGGGTCGATGATGTTTCTCAAATGCAGACAGGGAAGGGTCGACGAACCGGAGAAAGAGGGGGATGCCCCGAAGCCTCCAGGTGTGGTTGATGAGCGTTTGTTAAGACAGACATTTAAAAGGGAGGGGGTCTGATCCATGTCTGGCTGATGCAGTCCCCACACCACGAGAGAAAGTTGTAGGCAACTTGCTGTTGAGGTACTGAAAGTGTTACACTCCCAAGAAAGCCCAAACAGCAGCACATGTCATCTGTGTTATGTATTGTGCTGTAGATAAGCTTTCAAAGGAGTAAGATGTTTTGGAACGTCAGCGAGATGTTGTGCAAAGAAGTTTGGAACAGGAATTGGAAAAACTAAAATTGCAGAATGAAAGCCTGAAACATGACTTGGAAATTGTTGGAGAACAAAAATGTAACCAAGGCTCAGTGGATAACAGTGTTAACCCGTACATGTCTGGAAAGAATAAATATACAGGTGGAAGAGGAAGAGGAGCCCCTTCCAGGGCCTCTGGCAGCCCAACCAGTAGTGATAGCAAAAATGCCTCAGCCTTCACAGCAAATATAAGAGGAAGTCAATCGGCCTCTGACTGAAACTAAAAAACAAGCACTGGCGAAACAAATGGACAGTAAGAGAACGTGTTTGCCTTGGCTGTTGGAATACGTGGTTAGAAAACATTTAGCTCCTGAAGATTTAAGAGAACTGATCATAACTTATGCTGGCCTTACGGAAGGAACAGCTTTGTTGGCAGAAACTGACACAGAATTAAACAAAGGTGATAGAGACGGTGTTATCCAGAAGGTAGCCCGATACTTTCTGACCCCCTCTGAATTGAGAAGGACGGCTTTGTTAATACATCAGAAGGAAAAAGAATCTGTTATGGCTTATTGTATTAGGTTGTTGTTGGTATGCTCCCTGGCTGAAATCGAGGAGAAACAGCTGACAGATTTGATCTATGATGGTTTAAGGAAACCTATTAAGGTGGTCACAGGATCCTGGATGGATTTAGGTCAGGTTGAATTGATTAAAGCAGCTCGGGAGGCAGAAAGGGTAGTAAGTGGAGCAGGTAGTTCTCGGAAAGTGATTAGTGAGGCTCTCTACAGCAATCAAGCAGGATATAATGGCTCCAACCATGCTGATATGGGACATGGTGGTTGCAATGAAATAGGACCAGGCCGAGGACGGGACGGTAGGAGACGTGGAGTGTTTAGTGGAGGATCATTGCAAGCACAGATATGGGCTCAGCTTCAGGAAAGAGGGACAAATATGGCCTGTTTGAATGGGCAACCTCTGGAGACTTTGCGAGCTGCTTTAAGTGATTTGATGGCAAGGACTAGATCACAGTCAATGCTGCAACCAGGAGTTAAGGCTTTGAGACCGTGGGAACAGGTACAGAAGATCTGCCGGTGAGTTCTTGTGATTTGTTATCCCTGGAATTGGCTCAGATGAAACTGGCAGCTCCGTCAGGGTGGCTCCACATTTCAGTAAAAATGCCTTAACAACCCCTGTCCCAAAGGTAAATGTTAGTAGCCCAATTAAGTAAATCTTCCGTGGAAGAGGGAACAGAAGGAAACATATAATAGTTGCTGGCATTAATTAATACAGGAGCAAAGGCAACTTCAAGTATTAAAACACCTGCCATGGGTAGTAAATCAAACTAAATTTTAAATACATACAGTGGTTTGTAACAGCATAACTGGAAAAGCTATATTAAAAGTAGATCTGGTACAGCAGGAAAAGTGAATGATTAATTTGGCAGAAAGACTGGTTGTGAAGAAAGAGACTGTAAATAACCAGGTTATTTCAAAAGGATTAAGAAAGTGAGCCTGTAAAGTTATGGCAGCTGTGGAACTGCCAGACAATAAGTGGATATGGGAATTTCTCATGGTTTGGGCTAGAAAGAAAAGGCAGCGGTAAAGATAGTGGGGAAAAAAATGGGTACAGCCAGCTCCTCAATATTCCTATCCAGCAGCACTGTCCCCCACATTAAAAAAACCCTGTTGCAGTATCTAAAAGCACACGGGGTAGTAGTAAAGTGTCAGAGCCCCTGCAACTCCCCGATCTGGCTTGTACAGAAACCAGATGGCAGATTACATCCCATGGTTGGGCAGAATCATAGAATCATAGAATATCAGGGTTGGAAGGGACCTCAGGAGGTCATCTAGTCCAACCCCCTGCTCAAAGCAGGACCGATCCCCAATTAAATCATCCCAGCCAGGGCTTTGTCAAGCCTGACCTTAAAAACTTCAAAGGAAGGAGATTCCACCACCTCCCTAGGTAACGCATTCCAGTGTTTCACCACGCTCCTAGTGAAAAAGTTTTTCCTAATATCCAACCTAAATCTCCCCCACTGCAACTGAGACCATTACTCCTTGTTCTGTCATCTGCTACCACTGAGAACAGACTAGAGCCATCCTCATTGGAACCCCCTTTCAGGTAGTTGAAAGCAGCTATCAAATGCCCCCTCATTCTTCTCTTCCGTAGACTAAACATCCCCAGTTACCTCAGCTTCTCCTCATAAGTCACGTGTTCCAGTCCCCTAATCATTTTTGTTGCCCTCCGCTGGACTCTTTCCAATTTTTCCACATCCTTCTTGTAGTGTGGGGCCCAAAACTGGACACAATACTCCAGATGAGGCCTCACCAGTGTCGAATAGAGGGGAAAGATCACGTCCCTCGATCTGCTGGCAATGCCCCTACTTATACATCCCAAAATGCCATTGGCCTTCTTGGCAACAAGGGCATACTGTTGACTCATATCCAGCTTCTTGTCCACTGTAACCCCTAGGTCCTTTTCTGCAGAACTGCTGCTGAGCCATTTGGTCCCTAGTTTGTAGCGGTGCATTGGATTCTTCCGTCCTAAGTGCAGGACTCTGCACTTGTCCTTTTTGAACCTCATCAGATTTCTTTTGGCCCAATCCTCCAATTTGTCTAGGTCCCTCTGTATCCTATCCCTACCCTCCAGCGTATCTACCTCTCCTCCCAGTTTAGTGTCATCTGCAAACTTGCTGAGGGTGCAATCCGCACCATCCTCCAGATCATTTATGAAGATATTAAACAAAACCAGCGCCACGACCGACCCTTGGGGCACTCCACTTGATACCGGCTGCCAACTAGGCATGGAGCCATTGATCACTACCCGTTGGGCCCGACAATCTAGCCAGCTTTCTATCCACCTTATAGTCCATTCATCCAGCCCATACTTCTTTAACTTGCTTGCAAGAATACTGTGGGAGACAGTGTCAAAAGCTTTGCTAAAGTCAAGGAACAACACGTCCACTGCTTTCCCTTCATCCACAGAACCAGTTATCTCGTCATAGAAGGCAATTAGATTAGTCAGGCATGACTTGCCCTTGGTGAATCCATGCTGACTGTTCCTGATCACTTTCCTCTCCTCTAAGTGCTTCAGAATTGATTCCTTGAGGACCTGCTCCATGATTTTTCCAGGGGGAGGGATAGCTCAGTGGTTTGAGCATTGGCCTGCTAAACCCAGGGTTGTGAGTTCAATCATTGAGGGGGCCATTTAGGGATCTGGGGCAAAAATTGGGGATTGGTCCTGCTTTGAGCAGGGGGTTAGACTAGATGACCTCCAGAGGTCCCTTCCAACCCTGATATTCTATGATTATATTATAAAAATATCATTGTAAATCTACCCCTGTTGTGGTCAACATTCCAACTGTAAAGGCCGGGGTAAACGTTTCTCTGTACTGAATTTGTTAATTGTTTCTTTATTATGTTATTAACCTCTTTGAATTAATCACAGGCTACATTATAAGAACTCCTGAGTTCCGGTTAACACCATCTTGGCTAATAGCCTCGATGAAATTATCTCTTTCTTTTACAAAAAATAAAACCACCTCGTTATAGTCTTGGCCTTTATAACATTTTCTGACAGGACGTTCCGCAGGCTAATTTTCCTGTGTTTATTTCTTTTTGTTTATTTTAAACTGCTTAGCAATCTTATTGGTAACCCCTAATTCTTGTGTTATAAAAAAAGAGAAGTAAATGACACTTATTTACTTTCTCAACAACAGTCAGGATTCATAGACCTCTATTGTATTCCCCATTTCGTTATCTCTTCGCCAAGTTGGAAAGTCCCAGTCTTGTTAATTTTTTCTTATAGAAAGTTGTTCCAGACCCCTGATTATTTTTGTTGCTTTTTTTTTCTGTGCTTTTTTTTCAGATATGGCTCTTGCATATTAAGTGAATGGTTTTTAGGGATTTATACCCAGTGATTCCAGAACCCTTTTTCTTTTGGGTGGTAGCAGCTAATTTAGACCCCATTCTTTTGTACGTATAGTTGGAATTATGTTTTTCCAACGTGCATGACTTTGCATTTGTCAAAAGAAAAGGAGGACTTGTGGCACCTTAGAGACTAACAAATTTATCCGATGAAGTGACCTGTAGCTCACCAAAGCTTATGCTCTAATAAATTTGTTAGTCTCTAAGGTGCCACAAGTCCTCCTGTTCTTTTTACAGATACAGACTAACACGGCTGCTACTCTGAAGCTTGTATTTGTCAGCACTGAATTTCATCTGCTTAGTCACCCCATTCTGTAAGATCCCTTTGCAACTCTTTAAAGTCTGTTTTGGACTTTACCTTAAAGTTTTGTATCATCTGGATGTGACAAAGTGGGGTTTTATTCCTCTTGTTATATTGCATGTGAGTCTTACTGTCCAATCTGGATGTGACAAAGTGGGGTTTTATTCCTCTTGTTATGTTGCATGTGAGTCTTGTTGTCCTATACTATTACTGTGTGTACCTCAGTTTCCCTGTGTACTGCATCAATACTTCGGTGGTGGGAATTGGGTGTGTGATTTTTGCTGAGGCCCTTGGGGCAGGTGAGGCTACCCAGCCATCTGCACCTATGTAACCCGAGACCTAGCATGGGGGATGCGACCAGGTGACACCTTTTGCCCTGGAAGCAAGGCAAAGAGACAAGACAAAGAGACAGAAGAGCAACAGAGGGGTGTCAGAGGTCGGGTGGCTGGAAGCTGGCAGTCTGCACGGGGGAACTGGAAGAGGGGGAGTCCAGAGCGTCTGGCCCAGGACTCTCAAGATGGACTTGGCTGAAAGTCACTGATTTCTGTGCTAACAAGTTCTGTCCAGCGCTGCATTCCTGTCGACTAATAAATCTTCTGTTTTACCGGCTGGCTGAGAGTCACGTCTGACTGTGGAGTTGGGGTACAGGACCACCCTCTGGCTTCCCCAGGACCCCCGCTCAGAGAGAGGACGCATGCTCCCCCAGAGTCCTGACTGGCTTCATACGAGAGAAGCTGGGAGCGGCCAGGCAACCCCAGGGGTCACCCCAGCCACCACCCAACTGGGGACATGGGAGGGGCTGAAAGCAGCCAGGCACCTACCTAACCAGCAGGGGATCTTCATGGCCAGGTTCCCCATTGGTGGAGCTGAGATGGTTGGAGTTGGAAATGGAACTGAAACTGAAGGAGTTAGAGGATCGTGAGAGACAGAGGCTGCATGAACTGGTGATGGCGGAGCTGAGGAGAGAGACCCCTATTGTGGTGAGTGGGGATGGTCCCAGGGTTGCTAAGCCCGCAGGGAACTCTGAAATAAAAGTTCTGCCTCAGTTTAAGGAAGGGGATGATATAGATGCCTTCCTCACTGCCTTTGAGAAGGCTTGCAGTGTGCACCAGGTTGACCCTGCAGACAGGCTTTGGCATCTTACCCCCTTACTGGGTCCCAAAGCCATAGAGATGTTCAGCCAGATGGATTAGGTGGAAGCTGGGGACTAAGAACTGTTCAAACAAGCCCTGCTGCACAAGTTTGAGCTGACCCCCGAGGCATACAGGAAAGGGTTTCAGAGTATGCAGAAGACCCAGGAGATGACCTATCTGGAACTGGTCATGCTGATTGGGGAATACACCCCAAGTGGGTGAATGGGGATGGGGCCCAGACCAAGGAGGACATGATTGAACTGATGGGTCTGGAACGACTATATGAACTCTGTTCCCCTGACCTGAGGATGTGGCTGGTGTACAAGAGGCCGAAGGACCTGTGTCATGCAGGGCTGAAGGCTGACGAGTTTGTAGACAGCAGGTCAGGATATGGAATGGAATTCCAAGGGGACAGGCCCACATCAGTGCAGAAGGGGGAACACCCAGGGGCTTCCCTGAAAGGAGTCTCAGATAATTCCCTCCCGAGAGGCACAGCCAGTACCCGAGCTGAGGATCTGAGGTGTAATTCCTGTGGGCAGAGGGGCCACAGATGGGCCCAGTGCCAAAAGCTCAGGGACAGGATGAGCAAACTGAGCCGTCAAAGGGTTAACTGGGTGTGAGCCCAGCTGGAGGAGGGGCTGGCTCCCCAGGCAGAAGGGGTTGGCAGTTTAGCAATGGCCCAAGAGCAAAGAGTCTCCCAGGCCATCTCCTTGGGGAGGCTTGATGCTCTGGATTCAAAGTTTTCAATCTACAAGGTGGGCGCAGGATGGCCCCTGAGGAACGAGTGCCTCATTCCCCTGGAGGTGGATGGGAAGCAGGTCACAGGGTACTGGGACACGGGCGCTGAGGTGACACTGGCCCGGCCTGAGGTAGGGGCCCCAGACCGGGTGGTGCCCAACACTTACCTGACCCTGATGGGCGCGTGCAGGACCCCGTTTAAGGTACCCATGGCAAGAGTACATCTGAAATGGGGGGCCAAGGAGGGGCCCAAAGATGTGGGGGGTGCACCATCAGTTGCCAACCGAGGTGCTGATGGGGGGTGACCAGGCGGATTGGCGGGGCAGCTCCCAGAGTGCCCTAGTCATCACCCCTAGCCAGAGCCAGCGAAGGGCACTCTGCCCTGACACCGGGGGCAGTGCCCTACCAGGGGCACAGGTCCCTACCCCAGTGGGAAAGGAGCCACTGGGAACAGGTCTTGGCGGGGCTGCGGCCTCATACCTAGCCACTGAGAGGAGGCAGGTCCCCACCCCTTCCCCAGCCCCTGAATTCCAGACCGAGCTGTGGAAGGATCCCTCCTTAGAAAACCTGAGGGAACTTGCTGGCCAGAGCAGAGCGAAACCCATGGGGGAAGGCTGCCGGGAAAGATTCCTGTGGGCGAAGGGAATGGGCTCCCCAAGGGGAAGTGGAACTGTGGGGGATCAGCAGACAGCTAGTGGTCCCCCAGAAGTACCACCACAGGCTACTGTACCTGGCCCATGATGTCCCTCTCTCAGGACACCAGGGAATCCAGTGCACCAGGCAAAGGCTGCTACATAACTTTTACTGGCCCAGGGTCTTTGATGCCATCCAGCAGTACTGCAGGTCCTGCGACCCCTGCCAGAGGGTGGGGAAGACCCGGGTGAAGGGGAAAGCAGCTTTGAGGCCTCTGCCTATCATAAACAAGCCTTTCCAGAAGGTGGCCGTGGATATAGTGGGACCCCTCAGCAAGGCAATTCGGACAGGGAAAAAATACATTCTGGTGGTGGTAGCTTTTGCTACTCGCTATCCCGAGGCTGTGGGTCTGTCCTCTATTGAGGCACACACTGTGGAAGACGCACTGCTGACCATTTTCAGCAGAGTGGGGTTCCCCAACGAGGTCCTTACAGACCAGGGCTCCAATTTCATATCAACTCTGCTCCGATGCTTGTGGGAGAAGTGTGGGGCCCAACACACCTGGGCCTCAGCGTATCACCCTCAGTCCAATGGGCTGGTGAAGAGATTCAATGGGACCCTAAAGATGATGCTGAAAACCTTTATGAACCAGCACCCGCAGGACTGGGACAAGCATTTACCACACCTGCTGTTCGCATACTGGGAAGTGCCCCAGTAAGCAACCAGGTTCTCTCCTTTTGAGTTGCTGTATGGGAGGAGAGTGAGGGGACCACTGGACTTGATGAGGGACGAATGGGAGGGGAAGACCTCCCCCGATGGAGAATCAGTGGTGGGGTATGTACTGACTTTCCGGGAAAAGCTTGCTTTGCTCATGGACTTGGCCGGGGGGGATTTAGCCAGGGCCCAAGGGAAGCAGAAGGTCTGGTACGACCGCTCAGTGCATGCCCGCTCTGCCAACGGTGCCATATGCCACTGGTGACCAGGTGATGGTTCTCATTCCCATGAGAAAGAACAAACTACAAGCTGCCTGGGACAGGCCCTTTAAGGTCATCAAGCAGCTGAATAAGGTGAACTATGTAGTGGAATTATCTAACCAGGCTTACAGCCACCAGGTGTTCCAAGTCAACATGATGAAGCTGTACTTTGGCAGGGAGAATTTGGTACTGGCCGTGTCTGGCCAGTGGGAGGAGCAGGGAGACAATCCCCTGGTGGATCTACTCCCTGAGACAGGGGCCGGCCCTTCGCTGGAATCAATTCCCCTCTCTGACCAGCTGAACCCTGACCAGCAGGCAGAGCTCCGAGCGGTTCTGGGTTCCTACCAGCAGCTGTTCTCCAACCGGCCTGGGTTCACTAACCTGGCTGTCTATCAGATGGAGACAGGAGCCCACCCTCCTTGTAAGATGCTCCCCATTCCGGGTCATTGGGAAAACAGCTCAGGACCTGGAGAGAGAGGTCAAGGACATGCTGGCTTTAGGGGTGATCGAGCAGTCCTCCAGCCCTTGGGCCTCTCCCATGGTGTTGGTCCCCAAAAAGGATGGGTCAATCCGATTTTGTGTGGATTACTGGAGGCTTAATGCCATCACCAAATTCAATGCTTACCCCAAGCCTAGGCCTGATGAGTTCCTAGACAAGCTAGGGGGCGCTTGTTATCTCACTACTGTGGATCTCACCAAGGGCTATTGGCAAGTACCTTTGGATCCAGAGGCCTGGCTGAAATCTCCTGTTATCACCACTCTGGGGTTATACGAGTTCCTCGTTCTACCTTTTGGCCTAAAGTGGGGAACCTGCCACCTTCCAGCGCCTGGTGGACCAGTTACTCAAGGGGATGGAGAATTTTGCTCTGGTGTATATTGATGATAACTGTGTTTTTAGCAGGACCTGGGAGGACCATGTGTCCCAGGTTAAACAAGTGCTGGACCAGCTCTGGGATGCAGGTCTGACTATAAAAGCTGGCAAGTGCAAGGTGGGGATGTCAGAGGTGTCATATCTGGGCCACAAAGTGGGGAGCGGCTGCCTAAAGCCAGAGCCAGCCAAGGTGGCGGTGATCAGAGATTGGCCCACTCCCCAGATTAAGAAGCAGGTTCAGGCTTTCATTGGGATGGCGGGCTACTACCGGAGGTTCCTGCCCCACTTTAGCTCCATAGCCACCCCCATCACTGAGTTATGTAAGAAGGGTAAGCCGGATAAGGTGGTCTGGACAAAGCAGTGCCAGAGGGCTCTCTGTGCTCTGAAGGAGGCTCTGATCAAGGGCCCGGTGCTGGTAAACCCGGACTTTGACAAGCCCTTTATGGTGTTCACCAATGCCTCAGACACCGGGCTGGGTGCGGTGTTAATGCAGGTTGGCGGAAAGGGGGAGAGACGCCCCATCGTGTACCTGAGCAGGAAGCTGCTGCCCTGGGAGCAGAACTATGCAGCTACAGAAAAGGAATGCCTGGCCATGGTATGGGCCCTTTAAAAGCTGCAGCCATATCTATTTGGGCAGCACTTCGCCATGTACACCGACCATTCGCCCCAACATGGCTACATCAGATGAAAGGGGCCCATGCCAAGCTCCTGAGGTGGAGTCTCCAGCTTCAGGATTATGACATGGAGGTGGTCCATGTTAAGGGGAGTTCCAGCGTTATAGCCGATGCTTTTCCTGGAGAGGGGGGCCGGAACTTCCCCAGGCCACGAGCTAAAGTGGCCCCGCTCAGTTCTGTCTCAGAGCGGGGAGAGATGTGACAAAGTTGGGTTTTATTCCTCTTGTTATGTTGCATGTGAGTCTTACTATCCTATACTAATACTGTGTGTACCTTGGTTTCCCTGTGTACTGCACCAATACTTCAGTGGTGGGAATTAGGTGTGTGATTTTTGCTGAGGCCCTTGGGGCAGGTGAGGCTGCCCAGCTGTCTGCACCTATGTAACCTGAGACCCAGGAGGGGGGATGTGACCAGGTGACACCTTTTGCCCGGGAAGCAAGACAAAGAGATGGAGGAGCAACAGGGGGGGGTTTCAGGGTTGGGTGGCTGGAAGCTGGCAGTCTGCTTGGGAGGATTGGAAGAGGGGGAGTCCAGGGCGTCTGGCCCAGGACTCCCAAGATGAACTTGGCTGAAAGTCACTGATTTCTATGCTAACAAGTTCTGTCCAACGCTGTGTTCCTGTCGACTAATAAATCTTCTCTTTTACTGGCTGGCTGAGAGTCATGTCTGACTGTGGAGTTGGGGTGCAGGGCCCTCTGGCTTCCGCCTGGGCGGACTCACTGCAGGAAGCTCATGGTGTGGAAGGGGATGCTGAATGCTTCCAGGGCAGACCCAGGAAGGTCGAAGCTGTGTAAGGTTCTTGCCCGGGAGACAGTATGCTCAGAGAGAGGAGGCATGCTCCCCCAGAGTCCTGACTGCCTTCATATGGAGTATGACTGATCCATAAAGGACTTTCTCTCTTATCCTATAACAGCTCACCTTGCCTAAAAACCTTCAGTAAGGGTTCAAAGACTTTCTGAAGATCTTAAGCAACCCAAGAATATATAATTCAAGGGGCTTGGTTCTAAAATTAAACTAAAATTCCAGTCATAAATATAGGATCAGCTGTAAAATTGTATAACTTCACTGAGAATATGAAAATGTGTCAATGAAAATGTAATTGGTGCACATAGCGTCTTCTATAGCTTATGTACAGGCAACTGAAGTAACCTTACATGCCCTCAAGGGTCTTAGCAAGTCACACGCCCTTGTTCCTACCACCTAAGCATTGGTGCAACATGCAGGCAAACTAAGGCACCACATATAGTACTTATGCAAAACAGTCAAAACTCACATAGACTCGTTTACAACAAAAAGTGTACCAGGTAATGTATGCCAGCACCTGGAAAATAAAACAGGGTATTATGGAATAGTACCAGAAGGAAATGGATTATGGTAAATACCCAAAGTGAAATGGAAACAAATATTAGGCACACAGTGAAAACTGGGCACCTTAATCACAGGAGGAAATTGAAATTTGAATTAAAAAGGGGGTAACCGCACCATGAATTTACAATAAAAAAAGGGTTGGTGGGAATTACATAAACTAAACCCAGATATATGTTGATATCAAATGGGAAAGGATAATGTTGTAATAAATAGCCTGGCCTATGGACCAAGGAATGTAATCTATTTGTGAAGATGTAACTCATTTCCAATACGAACAATATCAAGCATCCTCAAATAACCAACTTTATGACTCAGCCTGGATTAACATCGCCGAATTTAAGGAAAATAGAGTGGAATAATACGGATTGGGTTATGAAAATACAAATGAATCAATGCACTCTAGATCAAATAGACCGGTCAAGTAGACTAATAATATCCGTAAATGGTATGCTTGCTCGAAAATTTTAAATTGTTAAAAAAGCTGTAGAAAAACTAAGATCTCAAATGTGTACTTGTTATAATGTTGTATGTCAAGTAACAGCATAAAATAAAGTTAAATGGGCCATGTTATTTAAAATTTCTGAAACTGCAGCATTATTCCTTGTATGTTTCTGTTTTTGAATATCAAATGTGTAAGCAATATAAAAAAAAAAAAGCTTAGCGAAAAACTTATAAAATTGAGTTGTTGGATTATGCTACTAAAAATTGTAAGATAATGTTTTAAGTTTTATAGAAACCAGAAAAGGAGACATATGATCTAATAGTTAGCGTACAAATTGTGGGTATGATTGATGCGATATTACAATTATCTTTGGTAACTGAATATCGAATCAGGGACTGTTGGGATGGTGCCGAATTGGTGTGGCCATACTGAATGAATGGTGTGAGAACATGGCTTGACATGACTGAACTGCGAAAGAGGATTCTGGGAGCAGAATCCTTCTCTGAGCATCAGGCAGATGCCAGAGGTGAAACTGAATGGCTCCAAGCTGCGTGTATGATCAATACTGATCTTGGAGTCAGCAAATATGTCCACTTGAAAGCAGACAACACATGTAGAGCATCCTGAGTGGGCCATGGGCTGACCAGGGCATCTCGACTCTGTTGAAGGACCCACGCAGGGGGCTGAAGTGAATGACTGATAAGGGAGTGAATGTGGGGTAATGTTCAGTTGGCACCACTCTGCAATCTCCTCCTAAAGTATTAATTAGGTAAAAATTAGTAGCCACACGCCCCCTGGACGTGCTTTTAAGACATGTGACTCCTTTGAGGAAAAAGAGTATAAAAATCAAGCAAATTAAATTACTGTTGGGGGAATTCCTTAATTAACTCTTAAAGAAGCAATGCTGCTAGACAGAGTAGCCAAAACTCTGCTCTGTGGGCTCGAGTAGGACTGTGAGCCTGAGGGGTTTCCAGGCAGCCAAGGCCTGGCCTTGAGGGAATTCGAGACAGACCAGAGGGCTGAGGAGACCAGACCTAGAGAGAAGAAATCGTCCATAGAATTGATAACCACCTTCTCTGTTTGACAAGCAGGACCTGTGTGGGGCTAGCACAGGACCTGTTTGTGTATGATTGTGAAAGAGAGTCTCACTAAGAGGAATGTATAGCTCTTAATGTATAGTTCTTAAATGTCTAACATAGGAGTTATATGCTTAATGTAACCCTTTACCCCTTGTGTAATTCCTTCTCAAATAAACTGCTGTGTATGTAAGATAATTACTGTGGACCTTTTCCACTGGTATGACAGTAATGTGCTCTGCTGGGAGCCATTAAAGATCCATTTCAGGGGTAGTAGCCCCCTGGTGCCAACATTTGGTAGCAGAGGATGGTTACTGTTGTGTCCAAGAAAAAAGTGCCAACAGTTCCCAGTTTTTGGAGCTGTGCAGGGTTTACCACATGCCAGGGTCCCACTGATGTCTTTAATTATTATTGTTATTATTTCCTGTTTGCATGAGTGTATTGCCTAGAAATCCAAATCAAGGCCTGACCGTGCTAGGCACTGTGTAAATATATAACAAAAAGGCTGACCTTGGCTCCAAGGGCTCACAGTCCATGTGACAGATAGAACTTGACGGGAGGATAGATGAGACCAATAGGGTGGGGAAGGGTGGGAGGATACCGTAACAAAATAAAGAAAGATCAGCAGACAAACAGAACTCACAGCTCATGGTTTGCTCGACAGTGCCAGGATCCAGTGTTTTCCTGGCTTCGTGGCAGAGGTGGGTTTCAAGGAGAGATATAAAAGAGGTTAAAGTTTTGCAGCATGGAAGAACCCTGGAGTCGATTGGCTGAACAGGTTGCATAAGGCTGTGAATCTGATTCTTAGGGGTGGCTTGTCCCTTGTGCCAATGTTTTAATTGTCTAAACAGGAACATTCTTGGCCACCAGAACATTCAGATGAGGAAAACCAGTGCCCTTCCATTAAAGCCGTGCTTTTCTCATGTCTGCAAGATATATTCCTTCTGTGCTGTTCTGGCAGTCAGGGCTGCCTTCAGGCTAAAGCAAGAATTATTAACAGTTTGTTTTCTAACACTGCAGGGAAAACTAAGCACTTAAACAGAGACCACAGATCTGCAATAAGAAGCAGAGGAGAGCCCGAAATGCCCCTAAATTCACTCCAAACTGCCGTACCTTGTGCACACTTCATCAAACAGTTCAGGGTTTTATCTATTGTTGATGCACTGGAGTTATACTCTTTTGTCTTTGGGTTGTTTGAGTGATGCATTCCTTTGGCTCTTCCGTGGCATTTTTCAATGTTATGCCACTTTTAATTCCAATAATGCTCTTTAACACAACTGAAGTCCTGCTTTGATACATTCTAAATCTCTCCTTATTTTATTGGGTTGTGGGCGCCCGAGGCATCCTTTCATAGAAGACTTGTGTAAAAGATGACAAGCCCCGCAGGAATCTTTCAGAAAAATAGCTAAAAGAAAAGATAAAACTTCCTCATTGCGCTCTTTTCACTAATGTTAGGGTGTGTCGTAGTTATTATTTGTACAATAGTTTATATATATGGAGTCAGGGTAACAAGGATTCCCATAACAGCTATGCATGAAAGATCTGTCATTCAGAGAAAACTTTATCCCAGCTCATCTTTTTTACCTTTTCAAACAATATAGAATCATAGGACTGGAAGGGACCTTGAGAGGTCATCTACTCCAGTCTTCTGCATTCATGGCAGGACTAAGGGCTTGGCTACACTTGCAAATTACAGCGGAATAAAGGAGCCCTGGGCGCACTAGCTGACTACCTGTCCACACTGGCAAGGTATGTAGAGTGCTCTGACTCCGCGGCTACAGCGCTGCTGGTACTCCCCCTTGGCGAGTGGAATAACGTTTGCTCCCCCCCCCACTGGAGCGCCGCAGCGCCAGAGTGAACGAGGTGTTGCATTACTGCGCTCTGATCAGCCTCTGGAAACGTCCCATAATCCCCTTAAGTCAAGTGGCCACTCTTGTCATTGTTTTTGAATCGCTGCAGGAATGCGGATATGCCCTTTGAAAGCTCCTTTTCTGACATCCAACTGCTTATTTGCTTCGAGACAAAGCAACCATGAGTGTGGAATGCTGTGTGTGAGAGAGAGAGGTGGGGGGGGTGTCTGCTGCTGTCTGAACTTACAAGACAGCACGCTGACATGCTGTCAGCCCCCCAAAAACCTACTCTCTCTCCCCCCACATACACACAACACACTCCCTGTCACACTCCACCCCACCCCCACCCCATTTGAAAAGCATGTTGCAGTCACTTGCATGCTGGGATAGCTGCCCACAATGCACCGCTCCCAATGCCACTGCAAGTGCTGCAAATGTGGCCACGCCAGTGCGCTTGAAGCTGTCAGTGTGGACAGACTGCAGCGCTTTCCCTACTGCGCTCTTCGAAGGCTGGTTTAACTCAAATTGCTCTACATCTGCAAGTGTAGCCATGCCCTAAGTATTATCTAGACCATCCCTGACACAGGTGTTTGTCTAACCTGCTCTTAAAATCTCCAACAATGGAGATTCCATAACCTAGGTATTTACAACTAAAGTCATGCTGGATTGTACTAGTTACCTTATTGATTAAAGAGAATAAGATAAGCGAGCGTGTACAACAGCTTCTCGTAAAAGAGAACATAATGTGTAATGTAATGCAAAAAGAGTGCCAGTCCATTCAGTGTCATTATTTTGCATCTACAGACCTTGGCCAAAAACTGCAGAAAGTTCTAAGCATCCAGCATCTGCAAATCACGTGTCTCGAGTTGGGCACCCTACAATGGAGGCACCCAGAATCATTAGTGACTTTAGACAATCTTGAGCCTGTCAAAATCATCAGTGATATACCATAATAATACAGATGATAATTACTAGTCACATGCCTTTATGATCTCCTGAAAGAGACTGAGGCCCTGATCCTAAAAGGTATTTAGGCAGCTAACTCCCAGGTGATCTGAGCCTCGGATACCATAGTGATGGACACAGTTCAAGAGTCTGAATAGAATATGCTATAATGTTGCATTTCCGAAACCCAGTGTGGTCTTACTGAGGTATCACAATGTGAAGTGTTCTCTGCGGTCCAATGAAGATTTAGGGAATGTCTACATGGACAGCACTGCAGCGGCGCAGCTGTACCGATGCTGGGTGAAGATGCTCTGTGTGGACAGGAGAGAGTTCTCCCATCAGCGTAATAACAACCACCTCTGCAAGCAGCAGAAGCTCTCCCGCCAACATAGAGCTGTGCACACGATTCCTTATGTCGGTGCAACTTACATTGCTCAGGGGGAGGATGGTTTATTCACACTCCTGAGCGACATAAGTTTGCCAACATAAGCTGTAGTACAGACATAGCCTTAGAGCGTTGTTTTCAAAAACACATATGGAAGTTGTCTACACAACTCCCACTGTAAATCAATGCTCGACAGTGCTTTACAAAACATGATCATTACTAGCTATTCATTATACTTTTTTTTTTTTTTTTGAAAAGGGGACGTGAATGATTTTCAGGTTTGAGGGTCCACATATTGGGCTGCTGTTCTTTGCAGGCACAACATTTGTACCCCCAAACCCCTAAATAGAAGGTCAGGCCTCAGCCAGCCAGAAACCATGCACCCTTTAAACCATTTTAGAAAGAGCAGCTGTTGCTGGTGTTGGCTAAAAGTTATGCTGAATCATTCAACTTGGCTAAGCCTGACATGGGAATCTCACTGATAGTCTCCAGAATAAATACTGGCAAAGGTGAGAAAGAGTTAGGCCAGATACTTTCAGAGAAAACAAATGTGAATCATCACTGCTTGGTGACAATCCTGAGATTATAAAGAGAACAGTTTATGGTTGAACCATTCCTCATTTTGGCCAGTTTTTTTTTCCATCGGATGCACATACATTCAGGGATCCCATTGGGCCACATATAGGGATCTAGGTCAGAATTTAGCTCTTGATCCACCCATCCCCCCCCCCCCAAAAAAAAGAAGAAGAGAAGAAGAAGACTGATTATTGTGCCCGTTGTTTAGTTTTCTTACCGTCCTTGTGAGAGTGAAGAACCAGTATGTGAATGCATTATTTAGTCTGAGAATTATGGTAGGTTGTTCACACTTTTGATTTTCTATATTCTGCCTTTTCATTCACTTACATTTCAACGTTTCCCCTCCACAGGTTTGTAAGCTGAAGAGAGAAAATCAGACTTTCAGACAATCAGAACACCGAACGACAAGAAGACCAAAAATGAATAAGCTACAGACTATACAAGTCATCAATTTAATTGATCCAGGAAAAGGTTAAGGGTTGACTAGATCACAGTCTACAAGTGCCTACATGGGGAGGAGATTTCTGACAGTAGGTAGCTCTCTAATGTAGCAGAAAAAGGCATGATTAAATCTTGTGTCTGGAAGCAGAAGGTAGACAAATTCAGCCTAGAAATCAGATACACATTTTTAACAGTGAGAGTAGTTATCTATTGGAACAACTTATCTAGGGCCATGGTGGATTCTCCATTACTTGAAGTCTTTAAATCAAGACTAGATGTTTGTAAGATGTATGCTACAGCTCAACCAGAAGTTATAGGCTTGATGCAAGAATTATTGGATGAGGTTCTCTGGCCTGGGCTACGCAGGAGGTTAGAATAGGTGGTCCTTTCTGGCCTTTCTGTGAATCAACATTGCCATGCTGTCCCTCCTTCTGTAAACAAAGATATAATCAGCAAATGTGACAAAGATGACCCAAGAACTTCACAAATCTCTTAAAAACTCTGGGATATAACCCTGACAGAGGAACCCATCCGGGAAAGAATTATATTAAAATGATACTGACTCTATAAAATATCAAATAGCATAAAGAAATGCTTTTCTTGAGCTATTTTATTATAACACCACAGATGGTTAAAACTGAATGAGTAATTAAATTCAATTTATTTTTTACTTTATGCGCTGTTTGTTTATTTTGTTCATATTTTTCTCATCTTCTGCCATGAAAGTCAATAAAGTCATTATCACTTTTGTTTACGGCCATTTTTACTCTCAGGTTCTTACGCTCTAGCATCAAATTGTTGTTATCAGCCACCATTTTTATGGGCCCAATCCTGGCAGGTGCTGAATGCCTTCTGGAAGACATTGATTTCTGTGGGCTCTGAAGGTGCTTTGTGGATCTGCAGGGTTGAGAACTTCTGGGAACTTCACTACACTATGCCTGGTGCAGTGCCACCAACCATGATCACTCTGGCAGGTTCAACTGTCCTCATTAGCCTGTGCATGTTTGATGATCCTGACGATGAGGGTGCTTAGCCACTTTCAGGGTCAAGCTTTGTAGTTAAGCATCTAGCTTGATATTTTGGTTCCTTCAGAGGAGACATAAAATACATTTTCCATTGGGTAAGACATTCTGCAGCTCTCGCTGCAAACAAAGAGAGAGAGAGAGAGAAATTTTCTCTAGACGTCTATTAAAATCAGTGACTAAAACCAAAGCAATTTAAATCAAAACTCCTGAGGCAATGATGAATCCTGCAGGACTTCTCCAAAATAATAGGGGTCCAATGGGCTGTGGCTTTTGAGCTGCATATGGCATTTGGGGTGAAAAATTCCTTCGTTTATTTCTAGCTCACTCTCTTAAATGTCTGAAGAATTTAGGTCAGATCCTCAGCTGGCATAAACACATGTAGCTGTATTGGGGTCAGTAGACAGGCATGTAAACCCAAAGGGTTGTGCAGGAGAGACATTTTACTGACATAGGGTGTATCACACAGAACCTGAGATGATAACAGAGAACCTGTCAGGGTGAGGGCTGCGAGAGACACCCAGGAATTGTAAAATTGTTAGCTCTTTAATCTTTTGATCATTAAACATACCTACCAAATGTGTCCCCTCTACTGAAGCTGCTACCTAGTTCATAGCCTTGTGTACTTGATTTACACTGATTACTTCCCAGCACGGGTTTGCCAGTCAGGGGTGGGAAGAGAGGCGTTCCTTGCCCTACAGCGCTGTGCTGGGGAAGTCCCTAGTGTAGATGTAGTTATTCGATCAACAAAGCTGTGCTTTTATCAATAGAGTTTGTGCCACTGGGTCTGCCAAGCCACTACTGCTCCTCATTCAAATCCCTGCATAAAAACCTTACCTTCTCTAGGTTGCCCATGCCCTTCCTCAGCCCACTCCCTCCCTGCTGTGTGTGGCACCTCTTTGTGCCACATTGAACAGTAGTTTGCAGAGCTGTTAGTGACCGGGTCCCTGGCTTCTAGTCTATAGCGGACAAATACCTCACCCGATTTTGGACGCTATAAGGAAATTTAGCAAAATAAATAATATTCAAAAGAAGCCTTTCTTAAAAGGCTTAGTAGAGGGAGGTCTGCACTGAAGTGGACTTCCCGGGGACGTAAGCTCTGCATCCCAGCAGCCCTGCAGCCATGACAGCCTTAAAAGGCCAGTGGTGTCTGGGCACAGTTATCTGTCATGGTGAGGCTCAGGGAGGAGGCAATCTTGAACGCAGGCTGGGTGACCAGTTAAAAAGGAAGCAATGTGATCTAATAGTAGATGAGTCAATGGACAAGGAAACTTCATTTCTGTTCTGCTGTGTGACCTTGGGCTAGTCATTTAATCTCTCTGCTTCCCCTTCCTTTGTGCTTGTTTATTTAGAATATAAGCTCTTTGGCTCAGAGACTTCCTCGTCTTTTTCACATGATGAGAGACAAACATCATGTGTGTGTACAGCACCTGACACAATGGGGCCTCAATCTCCATTGTGACCTCCAGGACCTATTTATAAACAACAATAATATAAACCAAGATTTGGCGAAAAGTGAAGCCCAAAGCCTTGAAGGTTCCCTGAATGCATCCTTCCCTTTGCTACTGCCATCAGCACATCACAGACATCAGGCCTCTCACATCTAACTTCCACCTAAGAAGCTTAAGCAGGAGCTTCTGATTTAGTTTCTTAAGAGCGAGCAAAACTTGAGAGAGGCTCATCCATCTCCAAATCGCTGTTGGGCAGAGTGAACGCCCCAGAGCAGAAGGGCAGCAGTGTCCTATGCAGTCTGGACATCAACAAGCCATTGTTTAATGTCACTGCAGCCAAACTGCAATGGGAAAGGCTACATTCCTGCAGCAGGGCTGACTTTAAGTTATGCTTATACTTAAACAGGCACGTGTAAGATTATGGAATGATTTAGCTTTTAAAAGTCAAACACAAGGCCAAATTCTTAAACAATATGAAATTGTTGTGATGTATATGTTGTAATATGCTATAGGCCGTATGGGCCTAGTATAAATGCTGTATGCTTGACATGAGGACATGAGTTGCCTGCTGGCAGCTGAAGCAAGGGTTTAAGGTTATGAGCAGTCAAGAATTGTCTGCGTAAAACAAACTTGGTCATGTCCCTAAGAGGAAATGGAATGTTTTGGATTATGGCAGCCTGCCCAGAACTGCTCTTCTGGAGTTATGGATGAAAGGCTTAGTAAACAGACAAAGAGCTACTGATGCGACGGACTGGTCTATGAAAAAGGTTGTTTGCTATAGCTGAAGTTGGAATCAGACATCAACCCAGAGTCCTGAAAAAGAAGAGGCGTGTGACACGGGGCTCCCCACTCTTTGTGATCGGACTGAATTTCGACTGGCCATCGGGGTTTCCTTCGGATCTTCAGATTCTGGTGTAATATGAAAGGAGTGTGAATGTGGAGTGAGTGGGGTTTATATTGTAATCAATAAAAATATTGAGAGTATTATGAACTAACACTGTGTCTGGTATCTGCCTGCTCCACAATCCCGTAGGGAGGCCTCTATCAGAGCCTAACAAAATGGCCCTTAAAATGGGAGTCCATGCGGGCTGCCAAAACACTGATGCGTGCTTGTGATTTGGCTGGTAGCAACCTCACATGCATACAACCCCCTTGCATAGATTACTTCAGCCAACAGCATGAATAACCTGAATGAGGTGGTGTGCACAGACATCTCTGCTGGGTCAAGCAACTCACATGTATAATAATTCAGACCAGGACCCCCATGTGTATAAAATCCATCACTTGAGAATGCAAGTGACAATGCAGAAAAATAATTGCATATGCAAGTTATTTACACCAACAACTGGGGAGGAGAGGGCCCACATTTTGAAAACTTGGCCCATTCTGCCTACAGGGCATTTGATGCATTCCCTTTGGCTAACCTTCTTGTTTCTTCCTATAATTATTTAGAGATCAGGGAGTAGGGCAATATATTTTATTGGACCATCTTTTGTTGGTGAGAGAGACAAGCTTTCGAGCCACACAGAGCTATTCCTCAGACATTTTAATTGTAAAGTGGTATTTCAGCTGGAATCTTAGCTCTGTGGGAATTATTGCTCTGTGTATTTCCCCCTCTATTTTATTCATAAAGATAAATGTGCTAATCATGAAGAGAAAATAATAACAAACTTTGAAAATATTTTTTTTATTTGAGTTCCTTTGTCGTAACATAAGGTGGTAAAGACTAAAAATCTGTCATTGCTGGTTGCAGCCTTGTTACTTTTCAGCAAGGCCACCACTGTCTCTTTCACCAGTAATTGTTTCTTTCATTTGTTTGCCAGTACTGTACATTTCAGAAGGAACAGGCACTGCGAGGTGTGGCTCTGAACTCTCCAGCTGTGCATAATGGGTACGCTGGAGTGTGTCACCCACACACGCCAGAGAACAATAGCTGCAGCCAGCCCCTACCTTGGCCTTTACTGGAAAATAGCATTGACTCATTGTCCCCTCCTGGAGAGCCTGGGCTTCAATAAAACCAAAACAAGAATCTCTTCATAAATACAGATGCCCCATGGCACTTTTTTTCCTTGGCCAGGACAGGAAATTATGCATTTTACCTCACCCACTTCATACAAAACAGACACATACCAACTCAAACAGGCATGCACACACCCAAACACACCCACAAATATAGACACGTACACACAGACACACATAGGCAAATGGAAAGATACAGACACATTCATGCAAACAGGGACGCACCCAAAGATGCAGAGGGGCACAAACACACACACAAAGGGATACAGGAGACTATGCGTGCGTGCGCACACACACAATGGAGGATGTGAACACACAGACACACACACAAAGGGGACATGCACACACAGGGATGCTTGTACACAAAGGGGGATCTGCAGGGGGATACATACAAACCCAAAGAGGGACATGCACACACAAAGGGGGATGCCCAAAAGGATGGACGGACACACACACACAGAGACAGAGAGAATCTTTTTCAGTGTCTGGGGTCAAGAAATAAAACTGACCAGCACCCTTGAACTCGTCTACCCCCTTCCCTTGCCCCCCCATCCTTCTCTCCTCTCCCCCATCAGCCTCTCTTCTCTTCCTTTTCCCCGTCCCCTTTCCCTCCCTTCACCAACTTTCTCTTCCCTTTCCCCATCCTCTCTTCCTTCTCCCCTTTCCCATCCTCCTCTCCCTAGGGTGACCCCCAGTCACAAGTCCCCCCCCGCCTCCCCTGGCGTCTTGGCTCGTCGTTTCTCTGTCTTTCGCTGCCACTTTCGGTTTTAAAGTCACCCTGCGCTGGGCATGCGTTTCTATTGGTCCAGCTGGGATAAGGCCACCACCTTAAATCCTCCTGGATTGGTTTAGCTCTGCATCAATCATTTCTAGAAGCTGGGACTCCAGAAGGGCTGAATGGAGAAAGAGGGAGGGAGAAATAGAAACTGGCGCACAGAGGGAGAGAGCAGCTGCCAGAGGCCAGGAGGAGGTACATGTGGATGGCTGGCTGGGTGGGGAGCTGGGGAGAATGGGGTATTCAGTCCTGTGTGTATAGAATAATGCAGAGAGACAGTGTAATAGATTGTAAGGTAATAAATGATCTATATAGTAACTATGTAATAATGATTATAGGGATCCAGATTATACTTCCCTGTTTTCATTTAGGTCCTTTTTGTGCTGAGGTTTATTGCAAAACTCAGAGGTCTGATCATCTATTCTGCTGAATATGATTTTCAGTTCCCTGGGGGGGTCAATGGTCAAGGTGTGCAGCCTTAGGGAGGGAGGCTGGCAGGAAATACAGGCTGGGGAGAGGTATGGGAATAAGCATGGATGAGTTTATATTTATTCTGCTTTCAATGGCTGATCAAGTGCGGCAGTGCAGAATGAATGGGAGCTGTGTGTTCTCATTGTCAGGTTATGCGCAGCAGTTACTCCACAGGATTGTATGGCCATAGCCTGGTCTGTCTGGGGACGTACTTAGCTCTGGGGCTACAGACAAACAGACAGCCATCGGCACAGCCTAGGCACCCCGTTTAAATGATGTAGATTTATATAATGTATTAACGTGGCTCGGGAACTGGGGTGACAAGCAAAGTTGTAATAAAAAACCAAATGAATGAGCACTTGATGTTACGTTACCTCCCTCCCTGTTTTTATAGCAGCATGATCAGGCCACACAATTTGGGCAAAATCCTGGCTTGTTTGGTGTTTATTGATTTTTGTTTTGGTCACTAAATAGCTCAATTTTGGGTGTTTCTGGGAGGGAGCACAAAGCACATGGGATGGGCTGAGACCTCAGGGGAGGAGGAGGACATGTTATGAAAGAGACAGCGGGGAAAAACCCCCACCAGCAGCAGTGTTTTGTTATAATTTCTGATCATTGGCTGTGGGTTATTTTGGGGGAATAGAACAGGAGGGAAGGGGCTGCCGATAGGCATATATTGGTCTTTTAAGCTCTGTTTCTTTTCATTTTGCCACTGGCCTGCATGCTGATGGGGCAGTTTTGTATTCTGCTTGGGGGGCAAAGATGCAGGACAGTGATATCTGAGCTGAATTAATGTTAAGCTGGGTGACCTTATGGTCTGAAATTCACCTCTCCTCAGAAACCTTCGCTGAAGCCGGGTGAGGGTGCATGGGAGACGCAGCACTGCATCCACATGCTCTGAAAGCCACCTGCTTCTGTAGTGTGCAGCATTGTTCCTCCCGCAGCACGTCCGTGTGGTAAGTGTACACTCAGCCCAGGCGCTGGGCCCTGGCGGGGGCTGGGGCTTCTGAGCTGTTTTTCCAGGAGACAAGAGGATGGCAGAGGAGGGGATGGAGATGGAGGGGCCTAATGGCTTATTTAATTGAGGCAAGGGAGGGAGCCTTGCCTGTGCTCCAGCACTCAGCAAGGAGTGTCTGTCGGGTTATTCTCGGTCATGCACCTGCTGTTGCCACAAGGCAATCGCCAGCCTCTGTCAGGAAATGAATCTCTTTTTCTACCTACTCTGCAGTTCCTGCCATCCCCTTCCCCCCCCCTTGAGTTAATGATCAAATTAAGCTGAAAAGCTTCCCATAGAGGGCCAGATCCTGCTCTTGTTTAGACCAGTGTACATTAGGAGTAATTGTGTGGAGCCCAATGGAGTTAACCCAGACACATTAAAAACTTGCCCATAAAGGGGCAGATCCTGATTTCACTTACACCGGAGTAAATCAGGGTATGTCTACACCAAAGTGGCACACCCACGGCACTGTGGCTAAGCCGCTGGAGTGCTGCAGTGCAGATGTGTCCTGCATCGACGAAAGGGGTTTTTCCATAGATGTAGTTAATCTACCTCCCCGAGAGGTGGTAGCTAGGCTGATAGAAGAATTTTTCTATCAACATAGGTGCATCTACGGGGGGGGCTAGGTGAACTTAACCATGTTGCACAGGGAGTGAAATTTTTCACAGCCCTGAGCGAGGTAGCTAGGTCGATCTAATCTTTAGATGTAGACCAGACCTTAGTTTAGTTCCAGATTAACTCTGGTGTAAGTGAGAGCAGCATCTGGCCCTAAATTTAATCCTGTGGCATAAGCAAAAAATCCAGAACATGAGTCATGAAAGATCACTGCCCCACTTGGAAACTTTCAGATCTACGATAGATCACCCAAACCACATTCAAATGTTACGCACCCTTTTCTCTATTTCCTTTAGCATTATTGAGGATTGCCAGGTAATATGTGGGAGCTAATGGCTCACTAGAGGTCCCCTTTCAACTCACACCATTATGAGCAGCACAGAACATTTTACTACCTCAGACATGGGCTGATACAGTAGCAGGCAAATCAGGCAGAATGCATGTCATACTGAGATGTCATCATGCTTTGAGCTTGGTATTAATCAAATTATATGATCTCCTAGAAAGTAGAAATACTCTAGTGCAATAATGAAGGTGTTTTATCTTATTGTAATAATAATAATAATAATAATTAATACTTTTCAAAGAGCTGGTTGACTTTTTTGCATAACATTTTTTAACTTGAAAAATGGCTTTCTCTCCCCCCCCCCAAAAAAATTCTGGCAAAAAATTTGTCAAAAATCTTGAAATTTTTCAATTTCCATGATGTTTTCTGTGATTTTTTTTAAGCAATCTTTTTATCAATGGAATGGTATCACAAGGTACCATTCAAATGTTCCAAATTTTAAATCAACAATAACTATAGTTAAATAAAGAATAAAATGCATTACTATTGTTATTTCATTATTATCTTTTCTCTTCCTTGTTGTACTTTGTCAATCAGAGCACAGCACCATTTTTATAATGAGCATGAATTGGATCATTTGCTTTTCTTTCATGGGCAGAGGGGATGCCAATCCAGTGGCTGTCCTTGTGGGCATAAATATAAAACTTCACTGCACCATCCCTTCTTGCGAGCGTATAGACTCCTGAAGGGGCATGCAGGGATGTGGCTTGATGGGATTCTAGAGCTGCTGGAGGAAGGAGGCAGTGGAATAGTGGACCAGCTGCTCTATGCAGTGGCATCCCTGGCTGATCCCACAGAAATCTGAGTAGATACCTGATTGAAAATTAATGCTGTTTCAGTGGCTTTAATTCCTTCTTGGCCCCTCTACAGTTGCGATTGCCACAAAAAAACTACACTGCCAAGGGAAAATTGGGGCCAGCCTTCCATGCAGACACACCATTACACTCTGCTCTGCCTTCCTCTGTCTTGGAACATCAGAATCCATTGGAAGTGGAGGCTACGACTCTTGCCCATTTCACTTCACCCAATACCCTTCTCCTCAAGTATATAATTGACTGCGAACTCCCTGAGCTGAATCCCAGGGAGTTCCCGGCCTCAGCCTTTGTAATTTTCCCAGTGGAAAGGGACAAAATCTGTTATTATTAGGGCTTGTCATGCAAGAAAAACCTTTTCTCATGAACAAAAATCAAATTTTTTAAGTTGTTTTTGTTTCATCTGTTTTCCAATGGTTTCAAAAATTTTCACAAATCGAAATCCCCTCCTCTGGTTGTATTGAAAACATTCTTGAACTGTTTCTCAGTTTTTGTAATTTACTGAAAACAAAATTAAATGCATTTCAATCGCATTTTTTATTTTAAAAATGAAAAAAAAATCTAAAAAAGCATGATGCTTTTCACAAGAAAAAGGAAAAATGTTGATAATTTTCCATGGAAAAAAAGTCACTGGATTTTCAGAATAAGGTCCTATTTTCACTAAAATCTTGTCATTTTATATTTTTGACTCACATAAATTACGATGCATGCTGTTGTTGTCTTTTTGCTTAGGGGTCCCAATCAGGAATCAGTATGCCATTGTGCTAGGGACTGTACAAACACCAGAACAAAATATGATCCCTGCTCCAAAGAACTTCCAATCTAAGTATAAGATGAGAGACAACAGGTGGGGGAAATGCTATTTCAGTGTGATAAGCAGTGATCGCAGTGCAGCAGCTGCCAAATGATTTTTCTAGCTATACTTTGCAAAGCTAGTCTATTTGTTGGAATATTATTAATCATAATTATGTTCATATCATAGTTTGCATTCCTGAGATCTCAATGGCCTTTAGCATTAGCAAAGTGAGCTCCACGCTGCTTCCAGTGAGGTAGGTTAACATGGCTATTAGCACCTTTGTGCAGATTGGTCATTTTCACCCAGGCATGGGGATATCCTAACACGACCCTCAGCTTTTTTCATATCTTGTTTCCTGGTGTATACACTGCTGTGTTGGACATGAATTTATGTTAAAGAAAACCCACTAACCCTTCATTGTGCAGAATCACTTGAGTAGAAAGAAATATAAGTGAGCCCTGTATATATATGGCATAGATCTTGGTAATCAGCAATAATGGGAATGGATGCGCAGAAAAGAATGTGTCCAGGGTTTTGGCAACACATGGTGCTCGGATGATTGCAATGAATGTATACATATACCTAGGGCTAAGGTGACCAGATGTCCCATTTTTATAGGGACTGTCCCGTTTTTTTGGGACCTTTTCTTATATAGGTGCCTATTACCTCCCACCCCCATCCCACTTTTTCACAGTTGCTCTCTGGTCACCCTACCTAGGGCTCAGTTCTTCTGAAAGAAGTGCAAAGCCAAAGCTCTAGGATTCAGCCCTCAGAAGTGCAGAGAGGCTTCCATGTAGTGCAGGACAATGAGCTCAGCAACCCGAGTTGACACCGGTGTGTGCTCTGAAATGAGAGCTTTTGACTGGGGAGGAGTTGGCATGCTGGGGAGGGAAGGTTTAGACGGAAGGCCAGATCTTCAGCTGGTGTGACAGAAGGAAACTTCATGGATGTCACTAGAGCTACAGTGGTTTACACCAGAAGAGAATCTGGCCCACAGAGTGACCATGGCAAAGAGAGTGAGTGCAATCCCGTGAGTTCAGTTCACATGCATAGCAGCTAGGATTTTCAATCTCTCCTACTGCCAACAAGGAGTAATTGCTACTACTTTAGATCTGCATTTAGCAGACAGAGTGTGAGGGCCAGTCACTGATGGAAAAGCACCTCAGGGTGCAAAGAAATTAGCATCCAACTACTCAGTGCCGTGTGAGCATCGATTGCAAACACACCAAGGCAAGCTCTGTATTTTTATTATGTGTGTGTACATCACCTAGCATGATGGAGCCCTGGCTTGTGGTTGGGGCCGCTAGGCACTACCACGGCACCATAAATAAATTAGAATGATTGCTAGAACATAGTGCACTCCTCCCATGTCTAATCCACCCCAACATATCCCCTAGATGAATGAGAGTGGAGTGGATGGCATAGCGCTTTAGAATGATCTCGGCTGATCGTACTCTTCTTGTCAAGCCAACACATGGCAGTGATCACTCTCCTTGGTTTATTTCACTTTTATTATGAGCAGGGTGGATTTGATTTAAATCACTAGTCAGGCAGACTCAATTTAATCATGCATTTCTACATAAAAGTGTATTCTTGTGTGTTGTTATAACCTTAATACATATTCTTCACAACTCAGAGATAGATGAGACCCAAACTGGGTCTCTTTTATGGCCGGCTGCCATTATAGGTTTTCCCTTCTAGCGAGAGAATGGTATGGTAGATCTCAAATCAATGAAGGCTACAGTCAGAAAGACCTCAAGACTTCTGGAATATGCTGCTCAAACAGTTTCACTTTTGTTTCTACTGCCTCTCCCTCCCATCTCACATTTATCTCCAGACTTCTTCTCCTTGTCCAGATCTATTTTGTCCCCAACACTCTTCTATTCATTGAACTTTTTGAAACTTTGCACTTTTAGAGAGAGGTAAGGGATTGACTCTGTGTAAACAAATTTGCAGAGGGACAATAGGATTGTGGTCTGTTATTTCTCACCTCTATATGTCATTTTTTTATTTATTTAAAAACATTTTTGCTGTTAACAAGCGTGTTATCTCTGGAGACACAAATCCACAGTTTGAGAACTGCAAAACTAAGCATCTTTGATGGTATCTTTTAGACTGAGCACTGAGTCCCATTGGGTAGATAGAAAGATTAGCCTAAATAATCTATACAGAAGCCCCTGGAACCCCATAAGATTGGGTCCCTAATCCATGAACTATTGGAACTCATTTACAAAACTTTTCTTAAACGTTACATGAATATATTGTCTTATACTATAGAATTAGAATTTATAATCCCTATTCCATGATGAGATATTGTGGAGCTATAATGTATCTTAATTAAAACTATCTTTAGATAGTGTTTTTCCTCAAAAAGCATTTTATTAAAAAAATCCGATTTTTTTTATTTTATTTTTTTAAAAATCATTGATTTTTATCCACCCTGATTTTGAGTAACAAAGCCCCATGCTCAGCAACCTCTCGCTCTCTCACAAGGCCTCCTCCAGACCCCTGCAGGACTGAGTCCCTACTATGCAGGCACAGTTACTGTAGGAATACAAACTGAGTATTTGGGCATTGTATTTGAATTCTGTTTCAGTAGCATGAACAGAACACACTGGAGTAGCATTAATAGAACATTGACTTTTCCAGTTTGTTCCTTAACCACTATGCCGTCTTGCTGTCAGTGAGGTGTGGAGGAAGGTGATTATGCAATGAGAGGATTTTTCCATTATGTAGAATTCTGGTTAATATAATAATATAGTAATGCTTAGTGAGATCCTCCTATGCAAATATTTAGCAAAGAGCTGACACTGTATTTGTTCTAATCGGAAGAATCACAATGCTTTTATTTATTTGAGCATAAGCTTTCGTGAGCGACAGATCACTTCATTGAATGCTTTTATTTAGTTTGTTGCAGGCTTGGTGGTTAGCCAAATAGAGTATGATATCAAAGGAAAGATTCCCCTTTTAATGCTGTCTCTCCCTTCTAGGGTGACCAGACAGCAAGTGTGAAAAATTGGGACGGGGGTGAGGGGTAATAGGAGCCTATATAAGAAAAAGACCCAAAAATCGGGACTGTCCTTATAAAATTGGGACATCTGGTCACCCTACTCCCTTCATAGCCTGATGCCCCTGCAGCCTTTATGGTATATAAGATCACGTCCTTCCAGTGCTGTTATTTTAAGGTGGGTCTGCTCCATACTAGTTACAAAGTCCCCCCTGGCAGGCATTTCAGGGTGACAGCCTTTGAAGCCAATTGGAGTTTTAATTTTTATTTCAATGGTAGTAGGACCAGGCCTGTCATGTGCTCCTTTAATACCTTTGAACCACTTTCTCTTTCCTGTTTGTTGTTGTTATTAAGGCAATTTAGAGCCAAATGCTCAGGTGACATAAATTGTCATAGCTCCATTCTGGCCTTAGTGAATTTAGAGCCCATGAAAGATGCCAGAGTGACAGCACCAGAATCTTAGTCCCAGATCCTCAAAGATATTTAGGCTCCTAACTTCCACTGATTTCAAAGGGAATTAGGCACATACATGCCTGTGAGGATCTTGGTCTTAAGTCATTTATCTTCAGAGTGAGATGTGCAAAAGCAATCACAATTCAAAGTTCCATACACTGCTCTGCCAATGTACTTCAGCTACCATATTGGGCCTAATCCAATGTCTATTAGCGTCCACGGCAGGATATTGGATCAGACCCATTGTTATGATGGTTTCTATTATGTGGACATCTGTCCATTAGAAATTAGATGGAGCAACCTCCCCACCCCCAACTCTTTCATGCAGGCCACTGAAGAGCTACTTGCTGGCCATGATATTCAGTCTTTACCATATTCATCACTATATGAAACAATGACCTACTAGGAGTCAAAGACTCCATCCCATTACAACTCCCAACCGAACATGTCCCATCCTACTTTGGCGATCATGATAGGAAATGTACTGATTTGACATAAGAACTGATTCAAAGACCACTGAAGTCAATGGACAGTCCGTAATCGACTTCATTGGGGTTTGCACGATGTCCTTAGTTACTACAGTGGCCATTGCATTGGAAATACCTAAGACAGAGAGGTAAGTAGGTGGACTGTTTAAGCAAAACATTTAATATTTACACAGAAAAGTTTTTCTGATGTTAAACCTCTGTTTGGACAGAGGCTAGCTAACCTTTTACACAAGATTTCCATATTGCTGGTGTCAAAAAGTAATGTCATTGTATTTAGCTGTCTCTTAGGGGTTTAATGAAGTTTAAAAACTATTGTGATCCATAGTTGGAGCGCAATATAAGTGCAAAACATCCTTTTTATTCTAATTGTTTTGTGTTTTACTTTTCAGTAGGATGGCAAGCATCTAGATTAGTCTTTGAAATTCCCATTGTAATTAAACACATTAGGCCATTTCCATTCCTTGTGTAATCCCACTGATTTACAGAGATCTGTCCCAGGGGTGACTTAGCTCCTAATTTTAAAATATAATGTATATTTTATATGTGGCGTGAACAACTTTTTACCATGCAAACTTGCAGAATGTCAAACTGAGGGAACTGAAGACAGTTTCTTTTGAATGATAACAGGTGTAAGAAATGGGAACTTGTAACACTTAAGGGTTTTTTTAATTGATTTTAAAGGAGGTAGTTGTACATGTTGAGAAAACAAGATCATATTTTGTTTTTTTCAAAGGAGATACATAAGGATTTGTTATGGTCTGTCTGAAGAAATTCCTAGCAAAAGTATTTTTCTGTATTTCCAGAGATACAATTTCACGTTTGTGAAATACATCTCTCGAAACACACTGTGGCAATGAGATAGGACTTTTATTTTGCTAGCTGTCAAAGATATAGTAAAATAAATACAAACTATAGAAGTCTGATAAACGAGAATAGCACCTGATAAAGAAATAAGTGGTCCCAAAAGTGCTTACCTTTTCTGTTCCTAAATATACCCTTCCCAGAAAACCACCTCAAGTCAAAATTTAAAACATTAAGATATGCTAAAAATTGTTTTAAAATTTCTTCCATTTTGGGGGTCACATAGAGACCATGGACTCAACCCTGATTCCTGGTGCAAGTTAGAGCAGGTGCAGGGGTTGCTCTAACTCATTTCAGCTGGAATGGCCCCAGAGGGATCATTCTGCTGGTCCAGAATTGCTAACGCGTAGTGCATTCTTCCCATGCTTAGCACTGCAATACATCCCCTAGATGAATGAGGGTGGAGTGGATGGCATGGCCCTTTATGCTACCAGGAGATTCCCCTATAACAAGGGAATCCCTAGCAGCCTCCTGAAGGCAGCTTTAAGTCCTCTTTGCACTGCTGCAGTAGATTTACTCTGGACTGAGGAGCTGGCTCCTTGAAGCCAGATTCTGATTCCTGTTACACCAGTGTTGATCCAGAATTACTCCTTTGACATCAGGGTAACCAAGATCAGAGTGTGACCCATTTGTTTGGACTTTTTTCCTAAAACCTGAGGGAAAACATTGAAAGAAGTCTTTTGGGGGAGATTTTCAAAGCTACCTAAAAAAACTGAATTACAATGAATGTGAATTAGGCGCCCATGTTCACTAGGCAGCTTTGAGTATCTCAGCCTTACATTTTTTTTAAACAGTGCAGTTTTTTAAGTGTAAGTTTTTCTCACATTCGATCACATAGGGGGTCAGATTCTTTCTTCCTTGAGTACTATTTACTTACTGTGAGAAGTTGCATAGACCTTGACTGGACTTCTTGTGTGAATAAATCCGACATTAGGTGAGCAAGGTTGGCAGAATCAGACTCATAGTTTGTTATGGAGAAGGAGAGTAGACCAAGTTTTGCCCTCCGTTACACCCATCTATGTTTATAACTGAGGGCAGGATTTCTTCCATTGTATTCATCTCCTTTAACACTCAAAGGGCCGGTCTGTATCTTGCCAGCTCCATTAGCCTTTAGTGGACAACAATAAAATGTTCTCGTACCATAAATGAAAATCACACGATTGTTTCACGGAAGGCAAGAATCCTTTAAAGGCAGATTTCAGATTTCCGAGTAAACGTATCCTCCAACAGCTGCTGTGTAATACTATAATTTCCCATGTGTGAGAGACAGTGGAGACTATGATCTACAGGCTTTCTCACTGCCACACACGGACAACAAACCACTCCGAATTCCAGCAGATGTTTTGCTTTGACAATGAGAACATTATACACTTGTTTCTTCCTCTGTCTCAGGAAGAAATACCATTTGGCAGCAATTTGCTGGCTGGCCATGGGAACGAATCACAGATCTGATCAATGGCTCTGTGACTTGAAAATGCCCTCTCGGAAGCAGGGAGGTTTACAAGTTGTCTGGGTTTGTGTCTTTTAAGCCAGTGTTCTGGCCCTTGGAATAAAGTTTGTTGTTTGTTTGTTTGTTTAAATCATGGATCTGTGTTTTCATATGGTCACTGGTTTATGTGAATTTTAATTTCTTGGAAAGGTTTAACAATACAAGGTCATAATGTGCTGTATGCTCTCTTCTTTGAAATCAAAGGGGAAATCTGCTACAAAATCGATGGTGTGATTTTTAATAATTTAGACTCAGACGGCTGTCCGTTAAGAAACGGCAGCTAGCAGAGGGAGAAACGGGCGTGCAGGGAGATGAAGACAGGGTGTCGCCAAGTCAGAGTGCCTGTGTGCAACCCAGTGAATGCATAGAGACCACACTTGGGATTTTCAGTGTCCCCTGCTTCCAGTCCAGTGCCACTGTAGAAGCCTACAGCTGAGGTAGTCCTGAGGCCAGCCACTGACCGAAAAACGCCCAGGGCTTCTATGAAAACCATATTGTTCCAGACCCGCTGCTCAGTGTCTCATGATATCTATTGGCCGCACTGTTATTGTCATCCCACTCCTCTCTTTACTCTACTTCACCGTATGGTATTGTGACCACCCAAATGTCAAGCTCAGCAGCCCCTATTGCTGACTAGTGTTACTCTGTCACACCTCTCATCCCTAGCTCTGCAGGATGGAGTTCCTAGTGTCCTTGTGCAATTGCTGCAGCTGTGAATGCAACCTGGGGATTTGATATTTGCATTCAGAGTCGGAGGCTGGAATGCACCCAGAGTTCGGGTCCTCTCAAAAGCCTATGTAATAAGACAAAGATGCAATATGTAGTGGGGTTTTCAGGATGCAGAGTTCTGGCTAATGTAATAATGTGGTTTTGTGCAGCGTGACCGCAGTGTTCAAATTAGCCAAAAGTTGACATAGTATTTCTTGTAAGAGGAAGAATCATAAAGTTTATACTTATTTTGCCTTTGGGGAGAGTCAAGAAGAGAGTGATGCCAGAAGAAACAGTTTCCTTTCTGCACATTGTTTGGAAAGCAGTGTACTTACAGTAAAAACAATGGTAAAACAATTTTAAGGAACTGATTTAAGCAAAGCATGACTATTTCAGCTGGACAGCCACTCCTTGTGTACCTTGCTTCACTGGAGCCTTCATGGCATGTAAAGATCACATCCTTCCGGCTCTGTTTGAAAGTGAGATAGACCTGAAGAACCCTGCAATCTGATCACCTGATCTACATAACTCAGGCCATAGGCTTTCATGAAGTGATTCCGGAATCTAGCCCAACAACTTGTGGTTGAACTAGAGTATCTCTTTTAGAAAATCATCTAGTCTTGATTTAAAAACTTTAAGCAATGGAGCATTCATGACAGCCCTTGGTAGTCCCTTCCAAAGGTTAATTGTCCTTTCTGCTCAAAATGTCTTAATCGTATTTCCTGGTTGAACTTTGTTGACTTTAACTTCCAGCCGTCTTGAAATCTTAGCTCTACGTAATCTAGTACCTAAAATGCTTTTTGGTAATCATCTGCTCTGGCTTTCTGTTGATACTGGGTGAAATTCACCTTACTTAGAACAATTAAATATGACTTAGCATAGGATTTTTATGCACAGGGGCAAATTTCACGCACTGTGGGCAGCAGTTCCGTAGCTATTAATAGAGCCATGTGTATAATTATACATAATTGTTGCTACTGGGAGGCTGATCATGTAGAGGCAGTGGACTCCAGCTTGAGAGCCAAGAGACTTGGTCCCTGATCTTGCGATGGACTGGATGTGAGCAGACCTCCACTGATGTTTCACACAGACACAGAAGTCCATCCACACAGAGTCTGTTACAGGAATGGTGATTGGGTTCCATCCCTGGCTCAGCCACTGTCTTGCTGTGTGACTTTGAGCAGGACACTTACCCTCTCCATGCCTTGGCTTCCTTCTCTGTAAAATGGGATAATAATGCTTCCCCACCTTTGTAAAGCAGGGATTGGCAACCTTTGGCATGAGGCTCGTCAGGGAGTGCTGCTGGTGGGCCGGGATGGTTTGTTTACCTGCAGCGTCCGCAGGTTTGGCCGATCACGGCTCCCACTGGCCGCAGTTCGCTGTTCCAGGCCAATGGGGGCTGTGGGAAGCGGACAGGGCCTGAGGGACGTGCTGGCCACCGCTTCCTGCAGCCCCCATTGGCATGAAACAGCGAACCATGGCCAGCGGGAGCTGCGATTGGCCAAACCTGCGGACACTGCAGGTAAACAAATCGGCCCAGCATGCCAGCATATTTCCCTGATGGGCCGTGTGCCAAAGGTTGCCCATCCCTGTTGTAAAGCATGTTGAAATCTACAGATGAAAAACCACTATTAATGTGCTATGTATTATCATCGATCAAAGACAATGGGCGTTTTGCCCACGTAACAGTTTCAAAACTAGGGCCTCCTTTGCAGCCCTGCTTGCTAAGATTTTCTTCTCCATCTTCCAAAAGGTGCACATTCTAGACAACGCTAGGAGGGAGCTTGTGCAGCTGGTGACAGCTCAAGAAGTGGGAGTGCAAGAATGTGATGAAGGGTTGAATGCTGACCACATTGCCCAGGCAGCCAGGGGCTGAAACTTTGAGGAAACTGTGCAGGTCCCCAAGTAGATAAATCCTGGCCTTGCTGCATGTACTGAGGACCACAGTATCAAATAATAACAATAGAAGGGGGAAATTAATGTAAAGGAAGAAGAGACAGAGCATGATTCTGCTGTCAGCTATAGAAAAATATTGGCAGACCTTGACACAATGTCCAGTTCTGCTTATAGTCCTAATTTGTGTCCAGTTTACACATGCTGAAAATACCAGCATTTCTAAAGCTCACTAAGGAGCTGTTCCTGGATAATCTTGGATTCAAGAAGGACCTGGATCCCTGCCATCTCCAGCCTTCTCTTTTGATGCATGGCTGAATTAATTTTATATCAGTGGATTTAAAGTCACCGACCCCAGCTGGAAATTTAACTTTTGACTGGGTCCCACATTTAAAAGATTTATATTAAAAAAAAAAAATCTTGGACCATTCGCAATTAGCTTTCTTCTGAGCTAGCAATAATTGTAATTGATAGAACCCACTGGGCTAGATTCAGTGATAACGGCATAAATGAGGAGTCACTTGGCTGAAGTCAATGCAACAGTAGCAGGATAGTATAAAACCAGTGGAAGTAATAGAAAAGTCAGGCCATGTATTTTTGAACAATGGATAGAGCGAATGAATTTGCTGACTGCTTTCATGGTGAATGTATTTCTGACCTTTTCTCTCCAGTATTGTTATCTTTCTTTTTTAAAAGGGAAAGTGGATTCCAAGATAGACACTGGAATTTAATCATTTCTTATCAGTGTGAAACTTTGCTGCCCTGGGGGAAAGCAATGGAGGTTAAAAATATATAATCTACTGGGAATGCCTATTTGTATGTTTGCTTTTATCTGAATCTTGTTAAAGACACATAACATTAAGTATCCAGCAAAAATAAAAAAAAAAATAGACTTTATCCCAAAATTCTGCTTCCATCAGGTGAGTCTCCATGCATGTAGGTAATATGCCCACTGTATGCACAAAATGGTAATCACTTTTGCCTAAGTCACTAATGCAATTTAATGAGCCAGGCTTGTCAAACCACAGCATTCAGGGGCTTGATCTTACTCCAGGATTGGGGCCGACAGGAGAGGGCAAATAAATTGTTTCTTTTGTAAAAAAAAAAAAAAAAAAAAAAAAAGTCCTATGCACAAAGAATTTGAAGAAGACTGAATTTCTTTATAAGTTGTTGCTAAGGTAGCTACCTGGATTAAACTGATGTTTGTAGATGATCTGCAAAGACTATGCCTGGTAATGATATTTCATTTCACTAATGATGAATATTTTCAAAAGTATAAAGTGTGGAAAAGGATGCTAGACTTTTTTACTACTCTTTTGAGGTTTGATAGTAAAACAGTGATGTGTCGACTGAATAGATACGTACTTTCAGAGCAAGTTGAGAGAGAAAGAGATTTATCTATTTTTTGCTAATCAGTGGTTTTTTTAAAAAGTTGTTGGCATATAGATTTTGGAGACAGGTTTCTACTTTGGTTAATGAATATAGAGAGAGGGTACAGAAGTGAGAGAGTGGTTGGCATTAAAACGTCAAGCCAGAGTAGTATCCACATTATGATTAATATATTTTCCCCTCTCCTTAAAAAAGGAGATATTCACAGTTACACTGTGACAACAGTTTGGAAAAGCTGATTTTTAAAGGTTTTATGCTGCAATTTTATTCTGACCAGTGAACTTATCTAGATATGATTAAAGAACCTAACTGCTTGAAAACAATAATACTTAGCTCTTTTTCAGAAATGCATGTGCACAAAAGTCCATGTGCACTGGAGTACCTAATTTTGCATGGGCAATTATCTTGCATCACAGTAAATGTGCACTCACTTAACATCCAACTGGCCACATTTGAGCATCATTACTTTACAGGATGATGAGCACAACAACTGAACACACACTTTTCCATATATTTGCTCAAACTTTTGGGGAGAAAGGCATTAAAAGAGGAATGGTATTAATGGAAGAGGCTTGGGTATTATATTACTGAAGGCCAAACTTTTTATGTTTGAGTAATGTTCTCTCTGCCAGAATGAAAGTTATGCTGTTAAATCTCTTCCTTGAATTGAAACTGTGTGTTGTTAGAGTCTGTCTAAGACCCCTAGATCCACGCACAGGCACTTTTATCGTTGCATGGATAAACTGAAATAAATAAATACGCTCTGAAAATGTGGGTTGATTCATCTTCAACGTGTTTTCAGGCAACTAATTGAAACCCATCAAAACACATTATGTGAGAAAATAATATTATTAAATAAATGTGTTAATGATTGCAAAATGCATTGAAGAAGTGCAAAGTGCTCTGTAAGTGCTAAGCTTTATTTATTAATAACATTTTATTTTATTGTAGAGCCTTCCTAAAGTGGTCATTTAAGATCAGATGCTACTCGTCTGACACGCATTGAGTAGTCCCTGCTCCTCAAGTGGTGCTATAGACTCCAGTGGGACTAATGAGGGAGGAAGGGACCTCCCAATAAGAAGAAGATAGCTCTTAGGATGATCACAATTGTCTCGTCTGGCCTTGGAACAGAGTAAATTACTTTCATGCGGAGAGCCAAATTTTGCCCTTCATCACACTTGCACAGCCCCAACGAACCACAGTGAGCCTTTGTCAAACTGTGGGGGGGGGGGTGTTTATCTGAAATATACTATTAGCTTGCAATTATTAAATGCACTATATTTTCTTGAGGCCAACTCTTGCTCACTGTTTCCCAGACTGATTACAAAGTAAAAGATCTCAGGCCTTTAGCCATTTTAGGATAGTGAAATTATTTACAGTGTCACACGTACCAGGGAACGATCCCAACATAGTCAGTATATTGTACATGTTCTTTTTTTCCATCTTTTAGCTATATCAGCACTCTTAGTGCAAAAGCCAGTTCACAGAAGAATCATGTGGATTTGTGACACTCCTTGGGAGGCTTTGCCATTCATAAACCAATGAGTGGATTACACTTTATCCATATGGAGTTTATTATCTGTGACAGAAATAATATGGATAATCCTCATAACCCAAGTAATCCATGAAAAATTCAGTACATGTTACTAAGATAAATTAACCAGATGGGGCCAGAAGACCTTGGCCTGTTCTTGAGTGATGGATGGGCCTGAGATGCAAAATTTGGATCACGATCTGAACTTCCCCAAAGTCTGAGGTGTTCGGGTTTAGGATTTAGGTTGGGCACCATATGTTGTCGTCAGTTGTTTTAACTGGTTCAGGACACCCTGCATAAGAGAACGGGACACAATGACTATCACTCCTACACGGTATGAGAAGTACTGAAACCAGTACAGTGCCTAATACTCTAATGAACCATATTTTGGGGCTACACATAACTCATTGACTGTTTGCTCTACACGCTATGCATTGTATTTCCTGCTCAGACTAATGTATTTGGAGCCTGCAGCAATGACAATTTCTGTCTTGCACAGGAGCCACCGCAACTACCGTTTCGCTGCATGCGGGAGAACAGGTGAGGGGGAGAGGTTAAGGATGTGCAGAACCCATACAGGAGGGGTTGCTATAGAGATCAGCTCTTGGCATGCTGTCATGAAGGTGAATTGACAGCAAGGCAAGGGCAGGCCTGCAGGGGGCAGTAAGTGGTTTTGCAGCTTGGTTGATCCACAGGTCATTATTCCCGCAGGGAAAGGCTTTGCAGTTGCTATGGGGCCTGGTGTGACCCACCAAGCATCTCAGCCACCTGGCTCTGTTTTCCCCAGTCTAGCCTGAAATAAAATGATTTGGAGTCACGGGTGCTGGTAGGAAGCCATGGGACCAGGGAGTCATGGATGGATGGTTAGAATCAGTAAGCCTTCCTCACTCATGAAGAAGGGGCTTGGTTTTTATTCAATTACTCAGCAAATATTCCTTACGACACTATGATCTTACACAATACTTCAGTGTTGACCCATATAGCATAAGCCACTTTCACCGATGGGAAAGCTTAAATTGTGAAAGGATGTCATTTGCTGCAGTAAGACCCTATAAAAGTCCAACTGCCACAGAGTAAAAAGGAAGATTAACTATTGTTGGGCATGCTTCAGCAAATAGGATTACGTCAGATGCCAATTATCAGCTAACTCATAACATTCGTCTAATTGAGGTCCGCAGCTGAGTTCCAGAGTATTTTTAATTGGTCCTGTGACTTACTGTGCTATATTCAATGATAATCCAATGAAAACCTTTGTTATTTTCACTATTGATATAAGGCCAAATATTTTTTTTGGTGGGAGGAGAAGGGGGAGGACCTTTACTAATCTCATAATCAAATGCAAGCCAAGAAAAGAAAGTTCACAGGAGAGTTAGAGAGCATAGTTTAGCTGTAATCTTTCTGAAAGATGGGCAAATGTATAGTTTACAGTAATCAGTATGCAAAGTAATCTAGACATATTTAAAATCTGGAAATTATCAACTGAGTGATTAAAAATCAAGATCAGTGAAAAGCGATAATTGTGTGGTGCCTATAAACAGTGACAATTAGGAATTGTATGTAGTTAAATCAAGCACTCTTTTCTAAAGGCTGTATTTCTGTCCTCTGAAGGAGGTACACTCACCTATGGAAGTGAATTGCTCCTACTTAATATGACTCTATTCTTAAATTACTTCCCTAGGTAAAAATTGGTTTGCTGGACATTATATTCAAGCAGTATGGTTTTCCTTCTTGCGGCATGTAGTTGCAAACTGAGTCAGTCAGGATATGACTACAAAGGCAGATGGTGCTGACAGTTTGAAGAATGAAGTTTCTCTGTGTGGGAAAATAATCAGATAAGACATCCTGTGACGGTCCTCTCTCAGGGGTTGGTCAGTAGGGTAGCATTGCCTAGTGGTCAGGGCGTAGGCTCATGACTTGCAGAGGGGTTGTTGGTAAGGGAGTCCAGGCCCTCCCACACCACTGGGCTCCAACCCAGGACTCTTTGAGGGCTATGAGTGATCTGACATCTTGGGCTGCTTATGGCTGCCCTCCCTGGGCCACATCCTGCCTGCCCCCCGCAATGGTCCCACAGTCACCATCTGCATTTAGGCGGAGTGAAGGGTGTCTGCTCACCACAAGGCAGCTTTGCATGGGTGTGTATAGCTCTCTTCCTCTCTTGGGCAGCAAATTCTTCCTTCAGTGGTATGGCCCACCCACCTTCTTGGGCCAGCTGTGTCCTAGGGCTTTCACCTGCTGGGGTCATTGAAACAAAACAGAGGGCAATGAACAAAACTCGGAGTCCCTATGAGAGGGAGAGGGAAATGCTTCCCTCTCAAGCTGTCTCAGCAGCAGGGCCTCTATTCCCTCAGGGAGGGACCTTTGGGCAGTTGTCGTGTGGAGAGATTCTGTCTTGCCCTCAGCTCTCTGCTGCTGGACCTACAGGGCGCCGGTCTGCTCTCTTCTCTGGTCTGCCCCCAGTTGAGCTCCTCCGCCTTTAAATCCTTCCCCATTTGGAGCATTTCCTACAGGTGTAGCAGGCGGGGCTGGCTGAGCCCAGAGCAGTTCTTTAAGCCCTGCTTGCCCAGGGTGTGGGGGTTTGTATACCACAACACACATCCATAGTTTAAGAGTTTATTATATTTAGATTTTTAGGAGCAAGTGTAATGAGAATACCGGAAAGATGAGCTTGCAAAAATGATACATTTATACATACACTCTGGGAGACTGATTTTTTTATGGCTTCATGCTAAAGTAAACTTCAGTAAAGAAACTGGTGCATAGTACAGAAGGTCATTGGAATATTTTTTCTAGTGTATAGCCTAGATTCTCTCAAGCCAGTAGCCATGTTTTTACTTTAATGTAGCTAGAACGTTGATGCATTTTTTTATTTATTGCTTCCTGTTCTATATTAAAAGAAGTGAAAATAAATGAAGGGTGATAGCAGTAATAAGGCCACAGGGCTAAAAAAAATCACAGATAGCGTTATATTTATGACTACCGTTTTATGATGATACTTTTTTAAAAAAATTGGCACTGCATTTAAATTTCAAAGTGTGTGGTTAGTTTCAGTGTTAGCACGTGCTGGCAGTAGCCTGGAGGATTTAGAACTGACATTCATGAGGAGTACAAATTTTATCTCGGTGAAAATGACTCATGAAATGTGAACACATTCTTAGATTATCAGCCTGTTGAAAGGAATTCAACTGGGAAAACAAAAAGAATGGTTGTTCTCTATTCTGGTCACAAATCTACACTCCACACGCAGTCCCACAGTAGCTGGACATTCCTGGTAAAGAGCTCAGTACAGAAAGTTGCTAGGCACTTTCTGCTGTGATCCAGAAGCACTTAAATTTAAAGCATGTGAGTTCTTGAACTACTGAAGACAGGATCGGGGCCCAGAGTGCTTAGCAACTTGCAGGATCAAGCCCCAAATGATCAGCAGTGAAATAGTTAATAACATTGGCATAAGGTCCATACCTCTCATAGCACCATAGGCCTGAATTTTCCAAGGTCAGCATTTGTTTTGGCAGTGTAAAATTGCACACTCACTATTTGCGCCTGTACTTTACAGCCACAAACACCTACTTTGCACACAAGTTGGTCCCAGTGGCTTTCTGGGTGTCAAATTCTCACACACCCAGACACACAGAGCTGTGAATCTATACCAAGCCGGTGTAATCAGTGTGTGTGTGTGTGTGTGTGTGTGTATATATATATATAAAAAATATAAAGAAATAATCTATAAGTGTTTCCAGCAAAATGCAGCTTAATACTAATTGGTTTGCCAAGTGCAGCTGCTTTCCCCCTGGGTTCAGATGATCAGAAAGTGTTTTTGTTTTAAAGGGAAAACAAACAAACAGTTTCCTCTTCTCCTTCACCCCTGCTCTCTGCAAGCCCATGGCACTGATGGTACATGAGGTTTATTGCAGTCTAAAGGGCAACATTTTTATAGGAGCTTCTTGTGCAACTGTTGGCAGCACGTCACAGGTTCATCAACAGCCTGACATTCAGGGATTGAATATGAAATATGGATACTTTGAAAATATCCTGCCCTAAAAAATTCAAATATCTTATTTTCTAATTTATTTAAGACCAATATTCAATGGGGCTCCTCACTGTCTCCATATATTATAGTTCAACCAGTGTATTTCACAACCAGTTACAGGGAAACTGGAGCGAACAAGAGTACTCGGTGTAAGAACCTCTTTGAGAGTAGGCAATCCACATCAGTAATCAGTTTATAGTCAGCTGTCTGTGCCCTCCGGCTGGCTTTAAAATGGCATGTACAGTCTAGCTATAGAGAGGACTTCACAGAATAATTGCCAATAGATCTCAGGGCCTGAAATAAAATTTATCAAGTGTGGAAAGTTCTTGTGATGGTTACAAGCTGTTATTAAACGATATCCAAAAATGAGCGCATGGGACCTTTTACAATGTGAAATTTATGGTTTCCACACAGCAATTGTTAAAAGTTTCTTAATATAGAACAGGGTTATACTGAGGTCACATCTGCATTGATTACCAGGACAAGCCGTTCTTTTGTTGCTTTAGGCCCACTGCAGCAATCAGCGGTTTACAGCTATTCAAATGATATCCCTCTTCCACGTCAGACTCACTTCTTCAAAAAGGACTTTCCTCCACTGCCACACCTCTGCTCCTCTCCCCAGAGACGGTTAAAGAGTGATTCTGTCTTTACGCATTAAAACAAGTACAAATGGTGGAAATGATCAGATGCATGCTGCCTGTCACCTTGCAATCCGTCTGCCTTTGCTGCATCCCTGTTCTTTTCCTGTACATTGTCTATCAAGGGTAAGCAACTTGGGCCAGATGCTGATTTCACTTACACCAGTTCTAAATTTAGGGCTTGTCTACACAAGGGAGCTGAGGAAATTTAATCTGAATTAACTAAATATATGGCTTTAAAGCGGATTGGTAAAATTGCATGAAACCTCTGTTCAAACTAAACTGAAGTAAGGCCACTGTAATTCTGAATGAACTCACACAGAGGTTTCATGCAGTTTAACTAATCCACTTTAAAGTCACACCTTTAGTTAATTCAGATTCATTTTCCTGAGTGTCCCCGAGTGGACAAGTCCTTAAAGTAATTCCACTCCAGCCAATGGAATTAATTCAGATTTACACTGACTAGAATCCCGTCCTGTGATTCCAAGCCACTGCAGAGGTGCCCCAATGAGACACACCACTGGCCTGGAAACCATATTTGTCTTTAATAGAGATGACGCTAGGCCTGAGGAAACCTAACCCTAACCCTCCATTATTGGACGGCCACCCTTCCCAAGGTCCCAAATAGGAACCACTATTGTTTTACCTTAAATTGCAACCATAGGCTGCTCAAGACAATCTGGTGCCCATAGGCAAAACTTTAGTGTGCTGCACGCCCTGTAACGGTCCTTTGCTCACCCGCTCAGAGGGAGGCCACTCAGTCCGGTCCTGTCTGGCCAGGACCAGAGGCCGCAGGACAGCCAAGAGCCCAAGGTGGACAAAACAGACAAATTGGCTGGGCATGGTCTGAGTTTGGTTCTATACCTTCCTGCATCTGCGCGGAACATTGTCAGAACGACTAGCAGCTGCATTCTGCCCTCAGATTCCATGGAAGTTGCACGTGTGTATCTGAGAAGAGAATTTGTCCCTGTATCCCCTGGCATGAGACACACTGAGATACACTTTCCGCATAAACGGTTGTAGTATTAAGGGAACAGGGAGACATTGCTGCTGAATTAACGTAGAATCCCCTTGCTTTTGTAAGAATGTTATGTTGCCCGTGACTATCATTTAACGTACAGTGGGTTTTCTTATTCCTTTTTCAAGGTGACTCTGCATATTTCAGTCCATTGGCAGGATTAGGCTTTGGGTAAATCCAAAGTCCTCACTGCAGGTTGAGTGTTTTGCTAAACTTGGTGGGAGAATTGGTTCAGAAATGAAGATTTGGTACAGAAATCAGTGAGAATGGTGAACTGCTTGACACATCACGTTTGCTAACTTCTTCTGATGTTCTTGCCGCAGAATGAAGTGGTCCGGAACCTGACATTCACCCTCTGCCTGCTTACAACTGGCCATAAATTGCAACACACTGGGAGCCAAATCGTCACTGCACCGTGTAAAAGATCCTCAGCCAGAAACAGCCAAACAAGCTTTGATGGAAATGTCTTATAATTTGACAGGAGAAAATGAATTCAGTCCCCCCCAGAATTTAATTGTAACCAGCGCATCCAGTCCAGTTGAGAACAGCTTAAAGGAGCCTTGTAACACACCACTGAGCAATGATACTTTATATTCCAACACAAACAGCCCTTCAGATTCTTATGTGAAACCGCTCTGTGATGCAGCATCTGAAAAGAAAAGCCAGTGCCACAAAGGAGTTAAATATGTCTCCTCCGAAGGAGACAAACTTGAGTGTGGGTGGGGGGCTTTCACGCCTGCTTGTTTACAGTTCTTCAACACACCTAAGGGGGTCTTGTTATTCCTCTGTGTGGCTTCTTTTTTGCAAGGGATGATAGTGAATGGCTTCATTAATACAGTCATCACCTCAATAGAACGGCGCTTTGACCTGCACAGCTACCAGAGCGGACTGATTGCAAGCTCTTACGACATAGCAGCATGTGTCTGCTTGACGTTTGTCAGTTACTTTGGGGGCAATGGGCATAAACCACGGTGGCTGGGATGGGGAGTGCTCATTATGGGAGTAGGCTCCATTGTCTTTGCATTGCCCCATTTCACCACTAGCCAGTATGAAGTACACTTCTCGGAAGAGACCGGTATGTGCTCTTCCAACCACAGCATGCAGTGTGCGGAAAGCATGTCGATCCTCTCAAACTACAGATTTGTCTTCATGCTTGGGCAGTTCCTGCATGGTATTGGAGCGACACCACTCTACACTCTTGGAGTGACCTATTTAGATGAAAATGTCAAGTCTAACTACTCCCCTGTGTATATCGGTAAGTCAAGTAGCCTACTGAGGAAGAGCCTTCTGTTCTCTTCAGTCCTATTGGCTGAAGAGAAATCAAATGTATTGGTGTTGGCCACGAATGTAAAGTGCTAGAAGAGCTCACCAGGGGTAATCCAAGTAATTTGTTCCAAATATCAGAAGAGATGAAAATAGGAGAGGGGAAGCAACAGGCTGGAAGATTCTGAGCTTTCTCTCCAGTTATTTACAGGCAAGAAGAATGTTTTGAGTTGCCTGAATATTACAGCAACTAGATGCATTACTTTAAATCTCCAGGTTCATTCCCCCCCCCCCCCCCCCCCCCCCCCCCCCCCCCCCCCCCCCGCCCCGCCATAAATGTCTGGACATTGCAGAGCTCTGACATCTGACCAAGTATATGAATTTAAAGGGCCAACCTCAGCTTCTACACTTAGAACACAATCCACTGGTTCTTCGTCCTTCCCCAAAGCATGCTATCCTCAAGATCACATTTCTCCCTTTAGTGCTACAACATGAGAAGGGCATTGATAATAATAACGATCCTCTTCTACACATGGCTAATCATATGGCAACTGCAAAAGGCCTCTAATGTAAATTGGTGTGATAGGGAACATGTTCACTAAGGGCCTAATCTGGAGTCAATTGAAAGACTCCAGTTGATTTCAGTTGGCTTTGGATCAAACCTACGGGCCTGAGCTGTAATACCAGAGGGCTGTGGAGATAGAGGAAGAAATAACAAGAGTCCACAAGGGTCTGTTCAGGTCAGTGGTCCATGTCATATTCTGATGGCAGTGAGGGGTAGAGCGAAACATAGGCCCCAATCCTGCAGTCACTACCATGCCCGTTGCTTACCACGGTCAGTAGCGAGACAACAGGAGTATTCACAGTAGTGAGCATTATGCCCGGGAGCCCGTGCTAACAGGATCGAGCCTTTTACTGGTAAATAATTTAAAAAGTTGACTCCAAATTACATAGTAGTTTTTCTGCTGAAACAAATTTAGGCTCCCGTCTTACAAACACATGCACGTGCATTGCCTCCAAGGGTACTTGGACTAGTCCCAAATACATGATTGTCCATTTGCCTATGTCACAACCATGGGAGGAATAAATGGAAAAGATGTAACTTGGACTATACGCCCATGCAAGTCCATCCGAATCCAGGTCTGCGGGCCTGTTTACTGCCTTGCTGGAGCATGTGGGGAGGGAGGGTCAGGAAGGAGGCAGAGCCATAGCTCAATTCCTCTACTTGTGGAGACAGTGTGGGGAGTGTCATGATTTGCCCCTCGTAAAGACGTGCAGGAAATTACTGTCTTCCCTGAATGAGAAGGGGGGGGGGTCTTGTTATTCTTTTTACCACCCAACAATGAATATATTTTCATCTAAATGTTACATGGCACAGCTGTGTGAACCTGCTGTAAACTACAGCCAGCCAGGCTCTTCTGCCCCCTACAGTCCAGAATCCCGCCTTGCAAAATGAAGGATGGTCTTTGCTGGCTGCAGTCCATAGCCTTCCCAGCCACTGACAGTTACCCCACAGCGGAAAGAAGCTGAGACACCAGAGCTGTGTGTGTGTGTGAGTCCAGAGCTGTAACTCCCTATTTTAGCGCCCAGGGCAAGCAAGCATATTTGCTGCCATTTTTTTTTTTCAGCATTTGTCTGGTCCATTTTTCTGCCCCTGCGGTTTTGCGCCCGAGGCAGCTGTCCTGCTCACCTCACCCTGGTTATGGCCCTGTGTGAGGCACACTTCCTTCCAGGGCTGCACTTAAGATCCTGGCACTTTCATACCACTCCCTTGCCCAGGGCTGTGCCTACTGTCACCCTAGGGTTTTTTTGCACTGTTTCATTTGAGGGCTAGCTTAAAGAAAGAGCAGAGTCAGGGCTTTCAGTAAAATGCCAAGGAATCTGTAACACTGATTGTTTTCTCTTTCAGCTATTTTCTACACTGCTGCAATCCTTGGGCCCGCAGCAGGTTATCTGGTAGGAGGAATGTTTCTAAATATTTATACTGAAATAGGCAAACAGTAAGTTGGTAAAAATAAGCTTGTTCCTTTTCCTTTATGCTGTGCAGTTCCTTTAAAAAAAATTAAATGAAACCTTTAGCAACTTAAGTGGAAAAATACCCATTGTCTTCAAAGGGGTTTTGTCCAGCAGTGAATTTGTAAGTGGGCTATGTGTGGGTATGGTTAAAGCCAGAATTATGGGTTTTCATTAATGGAAAAGAATTACTCACATGCCTTATTTTTCTACATCCGTCATCTTTGTAGTTTGTCATGTGCTGTAGCTGTTCTGTGGTGAGCAAGAGGATTTCTTGAATGAGTTCCCCTGTGTATGCAGCATGTCACCTTTTCCACTATGCCTCACAATGATCCTGCAGTCACTCTTTGATTTACTTTGAGGTTTTTTTCTTTTTCACTTGCAGCAAATGAATGATCCTTGCAAAAGCGTTTTAAGAGCAAGCCTGGCCTGTTATTTTGCTGTGACATTTGGTAGATTAGTAGACTGGATCGTTTTGTTGTTGTTTCTTTCAACAACAAGCCTTGTAGCAAAAGATTGATCTGCTATTGAACACAGGCCCGGGTGACAAAAATAGAAATGAAAATGGAACCCAGAACTGATGAGTGCTCAGAGATAAATACAGTGTTAAAAACTCGTGTTTTCAGGCTCATTGTCATGAATGATCTGTTATAGTCGCCAATAGGGCTGTGGGTCTGAACAGAAGGATGGTCCAGAGGTTAGGGTGCTGGCCTAAAACTTGGGAAGCTTGGATTCAATTGCCTGCTCTGCCATGGCCTTCCTGTGTGACCTTGGGCAAGTCACTTAGTCTCTTTGTGCCTCAGTTACCCACCTGTGGAATGAAGATGATAGTATTCCCCTATCTGTCAGGGATGTGGTCAGGATAAAGACATTAAAGATTATAAAGTGCTGAGATTTGGGTGACCAGATGCCCAGATATTATCGGGACCATCCCAATATTAGGGGCTTTGTCTTACATAGGAAACTATTCCCTCCCCACCCCCCAAAGTATCCTGATTTTTCACACTTTCTATCAGGTCACCCTAGTTGAGATACTACAGTAGCAGGGACCATATAAGAACCAATGACAAATTGTGTTGGCCAAGATGATAGGGTGGCTTACGGTAGCAAGCTCACATTTGAGCATGAGCATAGGTAGCCAGGTGTAAAAATATCTTGTTTATTCATTCAGAAGCCTGCTTGTATGCACAAATTTTGGAACTCCACATTAGAGACCTGGTTGCAATGGTTTCAACAACCTACATCTCCCAGTTTTGCACCCAAAGAAGCAGCCAGATTTTCAACAGAGCTCAGCTCCCATTTTGGCACCTAAATGAAAAAGGCAGATTTTCAGAAGTGCTCCCAGCAGCTCTTGTTGCCAAAGTGGTGGGTTCTCCATAGGTCTCAATGGGACCTGTAGAGTGCTGGGCATGTTTGGAATTCAGCTCAGCTGCCGAGACAAGAGTTGGGCTCTCCTGCAAATCCGGCCTCAAATGCTGAGCCCCTTTGAGTTCGTCTGATGTTATATTCTCAGCTAAGCTTTGTGCTGTTTCCACACACATTGATCAGATTTCAGCTCTTTGGTTACATACAGAAAGGGAAACGCTGAGTACTTTACTTCCCCTTTGATTCCAGTCATGAAACCCAAGCCCTAAATTTACTCTGCCACTCTCTCATGTGATAAGACACACTGTTAGCAAACCGCGTAGGTGTTTGGAACATCTGAGCTTGGAGCAGCTTTGAAGCGGCAGCCCCAGGGGTTGTGTCACCGATGAAATTCACCTGTGCCAGCCTTTGAATTTGCCTTTAGTTCAGAAGGATTATTTGTGCAGTTTATTTGTGAATAAAGAGCCCTTTGGCAGAGCTTCCATTGCACAGTTTGATGAGGGTTCTGAATACACAATCTTGTTCAGCCTTTTGTACTGGGTTTTGTTATGATTGACTTACAAGAGAATGTCAGGGGCTGACAGTACTTTTCACACTGCTATTGAGCACTGACTCCAGCTGAGAACACCCAGCCACATGTCGTTCTTCTTGCCACAGTCCTTACTCAGCCGTACAGGGGAATATGGGGGATAAAGCCCTGTAATTCCCCTGCTTAGCCTTGGCCAGATTGTTACTGCAGCCATGTGAGGGACAGCAGGGGCTACTCAGCTGATACTCCACTGCTGGCAGTGAACAAGGGCTTGTCTACACTACTTGCGAATCGGTTGATCCAGCGATCGATCCAGCGGGGGTCGATTTGTCGCGTCTAGTCTAGACGCAATAAATTGACTGCTGAGCACTCTCCCGTCGACTCCGGTACTCCACCTCAATGAGAAGCGCAAGCTGAGTAGACGGGAGAGCGTCAGCTGTTGACTTACTGCAGTGAGAACACCGTGGTAAGTAGATCTAAGTACGTCAACTTCAGCTGTGCTATTCGTGTAGCTGAAGTTGCATATCTTAGATTGACCCTGCACGATAGTGTAGACAAGCCCTTTGGGAGAGGCGCTGGGAGTGGGAGGAGCCCTAATTCTGTTCCCCCCACTTGCCAGGTAGGGTAGCTGTCTGGGCACATGGAGGAGAGAAAGCTGTTTCTGTGAAAAGGAGGGCAAAGGAGAGAAATATTGTACCCCAAGTTCCCCAGGGGAAGGAAAGCAGGGTGGAGCTGTGACTCTCTGAGTCTCAATTCATTCTCTGGGTCTGCCCCTGGAATAGCACAGTTCCACACAGCCCCTTACCTAAGGCAGGCTGTAAAGTTAAAATTTAGCCCATAGTGATGTTTTAATAGTAAAGATAAGTCTCCTTTAGTTCCTTACAGCACAGAGCCCCCTTGGACAGTAATTTTATTTTTCAGTAAGAAGTAAAATCCAAGGATTAAAATCTGCTCTCAGATGCACCAGTATAAATCTGCTATCTCCATTGCCACCAGGGGAATTACTTCAGATTTATACTCGTGTCAGGAAGAGCAGCATTTGGCTCCAAGTTTTCAGTTTGTCATGTGTACAAAATATACTTGGGGGCAGATTGCCCTCTGCCTTGTGCCAGTTTTACTTTGCTGACTTCACCTGCTACTCCTGATCCATGCCAGTGTTAGGGTGAAGCCTCTCATGTTCAGTCCCAGTTAGGTAACTGCCTTTCCCCCCTTTGTTCTTTTACAGAATTGATCTAACTCCAGATAATACTCTCTGGGTAGGGGCCTGGTGGATAGGATTCCTGGGTGCTGGAGCTGCCGCCCTTCTCACTGCCATTCCCATTCTGGGTTACCCTCGCCAGCTGCCAGGTATACGAAGAATGAAATCCTGAATAACTTCAGGCGGAACACTTGGGGAATCTTCTTAATGGAGGACGGCTGCCGTTTCTCATTAGCCCGTGTTTCAGCGAAGCTATTGCCTGAGCCGTGCTGCTGCTGGGATACAAACCTTGTTTCTCATTTCAGTGTCACAGATTTGGAGGAGGCCGTGCAAATTGGCTGCTTTAGGTTGGAGTGGAAAGAACTTCGTCATTAGATGTTAATTACTCCAATGGGGCAGAACCCTGTTTCTTTGTTTTGTTACTATCAGCCTGCTATTTATGCTGCCCTTTATGCCACTAACACTTGCATTCAGGCAGTTAGCCTCAGCTTGCATGCTATACATATCTGCCTGTACATGGGAAAGGAACAGGATACAATTTTACCCATGTATTTTGTTCCCCATTAAGGTCTTTTGTTTGCTTCTCTTTTGTTGTCCTCCCCTCCATCTCTGTCTTTTGTCTTTTGTTCTCATTTGTTCAATGCTTGAAATAATGTGACATTTTCTGTCTGTCCTGCAGATGTGCATAATACTTTGATTGTCATTAACTCCTGCGGCTGTCTCCTCCTATTTTGATATCTGCCAGACTAAATGTTGCCCTTCTGGATGAATGCCAATGCATGGGGAAACAATGGCTGGGGAAAAAGTTCTTGTATTTTAAAGTGTAATTTATACATTGATTTCACACCTTCCATTTCACAGCCACCTGTCTTCCCAGTGTTTTGTTGCCTTTCTCTGTTCCGCCCCTTTATGCTTCTTATGAACAAGTAGCGGGAAAGTGGGGATAAATGTGAGACAAAGGGGTTGGAGAGACAGAGGGCTTTAAAGGCATAAATTGGAGTCAAGCACCCAACTCCCATTAACTTTCAAAGAGAGTTGGGCACCGAACTGCTCTTTGTTGGTTGGGAAGTGGTAAAACATTTACACAAAAATGTCCAATGGAAAAAAATTTGTAGGAAAAAAAATCCTCTTTTACGTGGATACATATTTGTTGAGCATTTTCTGACTCGCTGAGTCATATTAGCATCAGGTTTATACTATGATGCTTTTTTCCCCTCATGAATTTGCTACTTGTGTGGCACATAAGCCGTCCTCTCATATAGTTTCTCTTTCCTTCATCAATGTTTTCAGGATCCCAGCGCTACATCATTATGAGAGTCTCCGAGGCTCATCAGCTGAAAGATGGGAGCCATGAAACGGCGTCCGATCCCGACTTTGGGAAAACAGTTAAAGATCTTCCACGGTGAGAACCTTTGCATGTGCATGACATTCAGAAAGCTCTTATCAAAATTAGGGGAATGCCCGCAATTTCATCTGGCTTTCTACAATAATAACTGAAATACTTTGCAATACCTGGGGCTTGATCCTGTAGGATGCTACTGAAATGAACTTGAGTTGATGACACTATGCATCTTTCAAGATCAAGCCAATTGTTCCCAAAGCACTTTACAAACGTTAATACTATAATGCTCCTGTACAGATAGGTATCATCAACCCCATTTTACAGATTCAATGGTAGAGCCAGGAATAAATTTAGGAACTTTAGTCACCAAATGCAGCTCCATAGATGACATGGGGACAGTTTGCCTTCATGGAACTGTTTGTGTTTCAGCCTTTGAAATAAAACCCATTTCAACGATGGTCCAGTGCACACAGCTTCACAGTGCGTTACAGCGACTGTTACCAGTAAGATTGTTTCCATAAGCACAATTTTGTGCCCACAGAGAACCACATACCGTCCGGGACATGTGACGTGGTGGGTTTTACAGGACGTGGCTTAATACCATTCACCACTGTCGTCTAAACCAGTGTTTCTCAACGACTGGTACGTGGACCGGCACTCGTCCCGGAGATCTCCCTGACACAGTTTAGGAAGGCAGCAAGCTGGTCCCTGGTACCAGAACTTTTGAGAAACACTGATCTAAACTACATGCACACGCACTATTTTTTGATTCTTCCCCTTAAATTGGTATTATTGCTTATAGACTGCTCACTCTGTATCACTGCTCACTTGGGTATTGTCCAGTGTTGCCTCGTCTTTGTCTCTCTGAGCTTTTCTTATTTTCCTCTTATTTTAGTCCCGTGTTGGCTTCCTCATATGTCCCTTTAATTTTCATCTTTGTTTCCGTTCCTGTCTCATAGCAAGTCGAATACAGTATCCCTGTTTTGAATCTATTTCCTGTTGTCTTAGTTTTATCTCTGTTTGCTTTCTATTTTATTCCATTTTCCTTTCTCCTATGTCAACCAGCTTCTTTGTGTTTTTTCTTCTGTTCTCTCTTTATGCAAAATAGCCGTGGCCACCTCATCTGCCACTATCCATGTTACCGCAGCTACACTGCTATTTATATTCACAATAGCTTGATGAGAGACTCACACCCCTAGCTCATAGTGTAAATTTAGCCACACACACAGGCCAAAATTCAATGTAATTGGGAGTTATTCTCTGGAAACGTAAAGCAGGAAATATCAATGAACAATTGACCAAATTAAGATAACACCTTACTTCCGAGAGTCAGAATTTCTCTGTGCTGTTTTCAGTTAGCATTTAACTGGAGGAGTGTGGGAGACCAAAAGGATCATGTCGTGAAGCTACATGATACCAACTGGCAATGTTTGGGAGTTACTGGATGATGCTATTGCACATAATGTTTGAAGTTCTGTTTTAACTGAATGTGCAGGAGTTGGATCTTGGAGAAATGCTCTGTGTTAGTTGTGATGCACTTTTTTTGTAGAAGCTGAGTATAACACCAGCAACTGTATGTTTACTTCCTCAACCTCTCCAAGTATCATTCTTAGATACAACTACAGTCGACAGGTTGTACCCACACAAACAAAAATAATAGCTGCTGCAGAACCATAATCCTGTTGCTAAGGGTGATTTGTGAATTTTAGAATCATTAACTGCCTCTGCACATGAAAAGGAGAATTGAAACAGAGATGCACAGGAGAATTTACCTCATACAATAGCCAACTTTGATTGACTCTAAGCAACTGTTCACACAGGGCAACACCAAAGCAGTTCGCCAGGGGTTAAGTATGTTTGGTGAAGAATATTGCATTGAACCAATTTCCACCTTGTTATTAAATGAAATTCTTGACTGAGTGCCATTTTTGGAGGTCATGACTCACCACACGGAAATTAAATTCAAAAACTGCATTTAAATAATGTTAAGGGAGCTGTATCTAAACTTCAGTGCTTCACACTCTGCAGGCCTCACTGAAACAAAACTCTGACCGACCTCAGGGGAGCTTTGCCTGAGTGAGGGCTGCAGGATCAGTTCATTTGCCTTGAACATTCCTTAATGTGCCTAGTCCCCGGAGAACAGATGGCAAATAATTAGAGGTGGGCAAACCAGATCATATAAAGTAAGAGCCAGCCTAGAGCTGAATGTATTTTTATGCATCTTAAAAAATGAGTCAATTGTCCCTTTTATTAAAAAAAACAACCCCAACTTTACATGCTTCTGTGTTTGCTGGTTTGGTTTGAGAGAAGAAGAATGCCCTAAAGGGAAGTTGTTCGAGAGGAATGGATCACATCTGTAAACGAGGCAGCTTTGGATGAATGGGCTGATGTGTCAGTTACAAGGGCAAAAGGCAGCTTAGTTTTATAGATTTCAGAGTAGCAGCTGTGTTAGTCTGTATTCGCAAAAAGAAAAGGAGTACTTGTGCCACCTTAGAGACTAACAAATTTATTTGAGCATAAGCTTTCATGAGCCTCCGATGAAGTAAGCTGTAGCTCATGAAAGCTTATGCTCAGATAAATTTGTTAGTCTCTAAGGTGCCACAAGTACTCCTTTTCTTTTAGTTTTATAAGAGCACCATTCCAGTTTTATGTTAATTAGGGGTAGGACTCTGGCACATTTTCTCATGTTCTATAGAGTAAGACGGTTCCATTGAGATAAATGGAATTACCTAGAATACGTAGAATAAGAAACCACTCAGTGTGTCCAAGTAGCCTGATTTTGCTCCTGAGAAAGCATGTACCGCTTAAAAAATTACGCTATTTTCGCAGCCAGCAACAACCAGGAATGAAGCCAATACGATGAAACAGTCAATCAGTGAATTGCGGCTTGATTCCTGGTTCAGAAAGGCTTGATAAAAGTAGCATTTTTTTTCTACTTCCCTCTGCAGATTTCTGTTGCATATTCCACTTTGGTAGTGCACATGAAAAAGTCCACTGGTGTCAATCCAATAGAGATTATTGGAATATACAAGAGACACGCTTGATAAATAGCTTGCTGGGACTGATCAGAGAAGGGGAGTTTTGTTGATAAAGTTGATAAACATCTGTTTTATGAGGATTGCTCATTGATATATCAGGCATGCACAATGCACTGTTCTCCAAAAAAAGAGCTGAGGTCAATATTATATTCCTGTCTTTGGATTACCTGCAGGGAAGAAGTGTTGGTTTGCATCACAACTTTAACACTGTTTTAGCTTTGGAAAGGGAGGAAGTTCATTGCTTTTCATTTGCTGCTTTTTAACAATAATCCTTTCAAAAGATGAAAAAATCCCCATGCCACATACACCAAGATGATGCAAACATAAGTGTAGAGTTTTTAAGTAGCATGTTATTGACCTATTAAAATGTAACTAGACTGTGAATGCTATGACAACCCATTGTCCCTATTCTGCACAGGTGAGTTGATCCTGCTCATGGTCTCAGTGAAGTCAACAGGACTATTTGCATGAGTAAGGGCTACCCATATGGGTAAGCGTTGCAGGATCAGACCTTAATATACAGCAGGCCTTATCCCTGCGAGATGGTGAGTTTCCTCAGCTCCCAGTGAATTCAAGAGTCGAGGACATCCAGGACTTCTCAGGAGTTGTGCAGCAGCTGCTCTGGATCCAAAGCCCATTGATATCAATGGAAAGATTCCCATTGATTTCAGTGGTCTTTGTATTGGTCCCTACCTCTCAGGATCAGTCCCTACATGTGTTAGCAATAGAAGATGGGGCAGATCCTCTGATGGTGTCACTGGAGCTACCTTGATTTACACGAGTTGAGGATCTGACCCATACACCTGCAGGAAAAAATGCCTCTCCTGTGGTAGAATAACTACTGTCCTACTGCTCTATTTTCTCTTGAGTGTAGCAGGTAGGAGCCATCGCACAATAGATGCAATCAGCCATATGTTTTCTAGTCAATAGATTAGGCATTATGCTTCCAAATAAAATACAGTCATGCAGATTAATTTCTTTCATGTTACAGTTAAGGGCAATAATTGGGGAAAAAAAAAGAAAAGGTCATCCTTGGAAGGATATTAAAGTAATTAAACTGATTCTAACAGTTAGAGAGAACGGTCGCAATGGGGTCCTATGACATTACATTATAGGAATTTACCATTTTTCTTTCTTTCTTTCTTGGTTGTTTGGGTGTAAAGAAGTCATATATGGCACAGTGGTAGTAACTCATAAATATCTAACTGCCCAGAATGTGTGATGCAGAGACACCACATTAGAACTGGCCAGAAAATAGAACTTCCCTCCCACTGAAAATGTTTCAATTTGTTAGAGGGAAAAAAATCTCAATTCAGGGTGAAAAGTGAATAATTTGAAATGTTTCATGGGATGAAAAATTCCATTTCTGGAGAATCAAAATGGAATTTGTCAGCTTGCTCCTGGCTAACCAACTCCTTGGTGCCCAACTCCGTGGGCAGCCAGCTTTCCGAGGAGTAGGTAGCATGGAAAGGCTGCTTCTCAGGGAAACGTATAGAAGCTGGCCCACCTGCCTCCCTGCCTGGTTTCCATCGAAAGTTTTGACAGGATCAATACACTCCCACATTTTGATTTAATCTAATCAGCATTTTCCAACAGAAAAGAGTTCCACCAGAAATGTTTTGACCAGCTCTACTCATGTGACATCTAGTTGCATGGCCGTAGATTTGCCCCCATTCCACATTCTATCCAAAGCAATAAGCAATTGTCAAGTGATTTTGACACAAAACACACACACACTCATCATCTGTCTGTATAGAGAGCTCTGATGAGTACATCACTCACTGTCATTCCAGAGATAACCAGTTTGTTCCAAATTGCTTTGGGCAGGACTTTTCATTACACATAACAGCCTCAGAGGGGAGCAATTGGGGTAGGCTAATAGAGTTACATGACAGAATTTCAAGCCAGTTACAAAAGAAATCCCAGCAAAGCAGTGTAGATTTCCTAATTCAATATCCCAGATAGAGGAGGAGAACTGAGACTATCAAGCAAGCCTGGGGCTTTTTCTGTATCCAACAGAAGGATCGCTGCTGGATCATCTTTCTGCATAAATATGGAACATGGCAAATTGTCTGGAATGTCTGCTTTCCCCTAATACATTCCAGTTAGTCAAAAGGAAAATGTATTTGCTAAACATACTAGTTAAACTGTGCCCCACTTTGTCTGGCCTGTGTTGATTGCTGTTTTACAGTAGGACGATAAGGTCTTTAATAAAGTAGTTAGAGCAGGAAAGAAACTTATTAGGTTTGAGTTGTAAAATAGTAAATGTGTGACACACAGGAGTGCTGGTATGAGACACAGCTTTATTTCCTGACCCCAATCACCTGGTCTGGGTCAGGGTTACTGTAGGCGCGTCCGGCCGGGGCCGTCACTCTCCGGGGCGGCGGGGAACCAGACCGCCTCGCTACTTCTGTCGTGTGTCGGAGAACTAGCCTGCCTGAGCAAAGAATTCAATAGCAAGGCCCAGGCCCTGGGTCAGGGCAGGGCAACAAACAGTCAGCAGCTCAGGGCCCTCAGGCAGGGGCTGAGCAAAGAGTTCAATAGCAAGGCCCAGGCTCCTGGGTCCGAGTGGCCTGGGAGGGGGGAGACGGTCACCCACTCCACTGCGTCCCAGCCCAGGGCCCTAGCAGGGGCAGAAGACCCGCTGCTGTGTCAGTGGGGTTCCTGGCCGCAACACACTGACATTGGCTCTGGCAGTGTTGCAGCCTGATTAGGGTCGGCTGCCCCTGGGCTACTTCCTGCCTCCCCCTCTAGAGGTACCTGGGTCCAGCCGGCGTCCTCCAAGGGATCACACACCATGGGCTCCTCAGGGTAACTGGCGCTCAGTTGGCTTAGCGACTCCTCGGGGTAACTGGCGAATGGCAAGCTTGGCAGCGTCTCTGGGCTCAGGCTAGCATCAGGCATTGGCTGGTCTGGCCAGTCCTCGGGTTGGCCTCCGATCGCCGTGGTCTCCTGGCTGGGAGATCGCCACATGCATCTGGCGTCTCTGGTGGCTGTGTTTCAACTGAGCTCTGGGGTCGAGCTTTTATACTTCCGGTCCTGCGCCTTGACCTCTGAGGGGCGGGCACAGGGTTCGCTGGCTCCGCCCGCTTTGGCGTCCTGAGAGGCTTGTCCCTCTCCGGGGCAACGGGGAACCAGATCGCCTCGCTACAGTTACAAAGATTAAGATCACTGCTTACTGGTATAATTCCCATAAACTGTGATGAGAATTGAGTGTATTCAACAGCTAGCAGAATCAGGATCTAAAAGGGTATTTATTGATATGCTGTCCTTCAATTCTGACCCAATTCGGAAAGGTGCTGAGCACCCTCAGATTTTATTGCCCTGAATGGGAATTGAGCACACTCAACACTTTGCAGAGACAAGCCCTGAATTTTCAAAACTCACCATCTAAATTGCACCCACAGAATTTTTGATTCCACCATTTGTGTCCGCAAGACCCACATTATTTTGTACTTACGATGTCAATGATTGCATATGCGACACCCATTTTGCATATGCTGGTCCCTGTTTCCTTATGTAAATATCAGCTAGGTGGGCACAACAGATGCGTTCGCAAAGTCTGCAGGTGCAATCCAGGTATTCAATTTGGAAAACCCTCATTCTACATGAACAGGCACGTGGAAAAAAATACTGACAACATTGATCAAACCCAGTGGACAAACTTGAGATTTTCCACTTCCAAGGGAGGAGACTGCTGACAGGGGATGCTGCCCAACAATGTTCACCCGATACTCCCCACCCTGAGTAGGTGGAGAGGGAGTGGTTAGAGAGGGGTGCTGCTCCTTGGCACCATGACTGAATCAGCATTGAGGAGAGAAGCATGCTGCATTTTTAAAGAGCTGCATCAACTCTTTCCTTTCTTTTTCTTCCAATGAAAGATGGGGCAGCTGGGTACCGCCCTTATGCAAGGATGAGCCTAAAGACCCCCTCTAGCCCTTAGATTCAAAGAGACAGTAATGAAGTAAAAGTGCACCACCCTAAGCAATTGCATCATATTTGTCTTTTCTGTATGCCTCTTGGACTCAACAGATCATTATTGCTGCTTCTGAAGAACCCTACCTTCATCTTCCTCTGTCTAGCTGGAGCAACTGAAGCCACGCTCATTGCGGGAATGTCTACTTTTGGACCCAAGTTTCTTGAGTCACAGTATGGTTTAAGTGCCTCCGAAGCTGCTACCTTGTTTGGTAAGAAAACGGATTTTCAATAATGTCCATGTAAATTTTATATTGTCTAAAAATAGTAAAAGCTCATGACCAAGGAGATGATCTCTTTTATCACAGAGTCAAATGCAATCCTGACACTATGCAATAATTATACTGTGTGTAAAAAGTGGCTGCAATCTTAGATATAAATGGCACCTTTGGACCCAGCAGACCTGCACCCTGTGCGTAGTCAGTGTTATATCTACTAACTTTAGTGGGAAACGTTTTTCCAACTTTTACACCGGTTGGTCCTGCCAAACCAACACAGCGTGAGCTGGGGCTTGTTCCTATTTGTGCACCATCAAGAGAACTGTCAATAGTGATGTCTAAGTATTACTCAAGTGCAAATGAGGAGAGCATCTGAGCTGCAGATAACTAGTAACATACTAGTAACATACAGCTGGAAAGAACCCAGCTTCACTCTCAGATCCCAGACTGAGTTTGCAGGCCAGCCAATTAGAAAAAATATATATATACACATACACACATATGTTTATACATTTAAATTGGTAAACTGAGCAAATTTTATCTGAATTCAGTGGGATACAATAATGCTATTCTTGGGGAGTCATTTTTCAGGGCAGAACTGCACGATATGCAGAAAATATTTCCTTATTTTCTCAGATTTTGGAGTAGGCTTTCAGAGCTGCTACAGAGGGCAGAATGTTTTCTTTTCTTTTCTTTTCTTTTCTTTTCTTTTCAAGTCCTATAAATTCCCATCAAGAAACAACCCTAGGCCAGCGGCACGGAAGGAGTTAAAATTGTGCCAACTCTGTAGTGTATTTATTCAGACAAATAGAAACTCCCTTCCTGACATTTATGGGCTTGGTTTTTCCCCCTAGGTTATCTTGTCGTGCCAGCAGGGGGAGGAGGCACATTCCTGGGAGGATTCTTCGTGAATAAGCTTAAGCTTCGCTGTTCAGGAATCATCAAGTTGTGTTTACTTTGCACAGTGACAAGTCTACTGGCTGCTTTCATATTTTTCATTCACTGCCCTAACATGCCTATGGCGGGAGTAACGCAGATGTACAACCGAAGGTAATAATAAAGATCACAGTTCCCGTCAGGCGTGTGTTGTGATGGTACAGAAACACAAGGATAAACTTGAGTCATCAACACTGAGGTTAATATTAATGCACTACAGAATAATGTCGCTGCATGGTTGCAAGGCGAACCTTATAGGCATGTTCCAAGTGTATGACTACACTCAGCCTAGCACCTTCCAGCATCCCACTACCTTCGCATCCCTTCTCACACACCCCTGTGCCCTCCTTCTCCTCTTAGGTCTGGTCTACACTAGGGGGGGGGTGGACTGATCTAAGTTGCACAACTTCAGCTACTTGAATAACGTAGCTGAAATCGACATACTTAGATCTACTCACCGCAGTGTCTTCACTGCGGTGAGTCAACAGCTGATGCTCCCCCGTTGACTCCATCTGCACCTCTCGCTCCGGTGGAGTACAGGAGTCGACGGGAGAGCGCTCGGCGGTCAATTTATCGTGTCTAGACTAGACGTGATAAATCGATCCCCGCTGGATCGATCGCTGCCCTTCGATCCAGCGGATAAGGTAGACAAGCCCTTATTCCACCCCACCCAGCCCTGGAAGATACTGTTAAAGGAACATCTGTTGACTAATCCACTGTTTCCTTTAGCATTTTACTGGAAAGCAGCTTAAACCTGACAGCAGCATGCAATACCGAATGTGATTGTCTAAGGGAGCTCTACAGTCCAGTCTGCGGAAGCGATGACATCATGTATTACTCTGCCTGCCATGCAGGGTGCAAAAAAAAATCATTCCTCGATAGTGGCAAGAAGGTATGGTTTGAAGAACTCAGGGGTTCGCAAAGAACATTAGTTAGCACATACGCCTTCCTAAATTCTGGCCAGCCTTGATGAAGTTACATTAAGTTTATTCAGGTTTTGAGCTTTGCTTCAAATCAGATATAAACTGTAGAAGGACCCCCTGTGAATATGTAGGATTTGTGAGTGTTGGGCACCAACTGAGATGCAAGTACTCGACCTATGCTTCTGCTGCTCAGCACTGACCTAGTCCTGCTGCTCCATTTTGGAGTTTGAAGTTCCGAATGTTATTACTTAAGGGCCTAGACTCCATGCAATAGGTCGGATTCTGCTCTGAGCTGCAGTGATGTAAATCTTGCATAACTCATAAATTCATAGATTTTATGGCCAGAAGGAACCATCATGATCATCTAGTCTGACTTCCTGCACATCGCAGGCCACAGAACCTTCCCCCCCCCCATGCCTGTAATAGACCCCCCCAACCTCTGGCTGAGTTACTGAAGCCTTCACATCATGATTTAAAGAACAGAGAATCCACCATTTACTCTATTTCAAACCAGCCTGTGCCCTGTGCTCCCACGCTGCAGGGGAACGGTGTCTGCCAATCTGACCTGCGGAAAATTCCTTCCTCACCCCAAATATGGTGATCAGTTAGCCCCTGAACATGTTGGTGAGACCCACCAGTGAGACACGTGGGAAAGAATTCAATGTAGTCCATGTGGTGTCCCATCTCTGGCCATTGGAGATTTGCTACTAACAGTTGCAGATGGGCCACATGCCATTGTAGGCAGTCTCATCATACCGTCCCCTCCATAAATGTATCAAGCTCAGTCTTGAAACTAGTTAAGTTTTTTGCCCCCACTGGTCCCCTTGGAAGGCTGTGCCAGAACTTCATTCCTCTGATGGTCAAAAAACTTCATCTAATTTCAAGCCTATATTTGTTGATAACTGATCTGAACTCTGAATTTACACGGGTATAACTAGGAACTGAATTTGTCCCATTGTGTGCACATAATCCCCATTCTCAGAGCAAAGTTTGTCCCATTGTGTGCTTTTAATCCCGTTAGTATTTTGTGCACAGAGGGGACAGTGTGTGTGAGGGTGTTCACACCATGCAATAGCTAATGTTTCCAGAGTTCAGAGCAGTCTTGTGAAGTTCATTACTACGGGACCTGATAATATCTGCACTGGAAACTGACAAAAGGCCAAATTCTTGGCCCTGCTATGGTTGCCTTATTCTGCTCCAGGAGCAAAACCCAGCTGCAAAAACAACTGATCTGTAGGGGATTCACCATGTTCAATTCTAGTAATGGCCCAAATTATGACTGTAGAAACACTGTCTCTTTGGGAAATTGACAAGGTGTTTGTTTCCCAGGTTTACCATGAGTGTAGCTGTATCCTGGAGAATGATCCCACTGGTTCTGCCCAAGCGATAGCAGGGAGATGCACTTCCTCCTGTGAGAGAAGGACTGTCCTTCTGGTTTTCATGTTTTTTGTGATTTTCTTTACATTCCTATGCAGTATTCCTGCGCTGACTGCAACTCTACGGTAAGCAGCGGAACCTTCTCTTTACTGTACAAAGCCCCCGTTTCAGCAGGAAGTAATTGAACGCAAATGTTTTCATTTTATCCTAGCAATTGTGGTACAGGGCCTGATGAAAATGGCCCAGTTTTCAGTGTGTTGAAGATATCGAGCGTGATTCTCCATTCAGTCCAATTGTGAGCACAATCTGAGTGCTTGCGCCTGTATGTAGCTCATTTGTGCCCTCAGTGAGGTAGTTAGATGTGCAAATACCCAGATTTTCCCTCACAGTTCCAAAAAGCGTGGGCACAAATTTTGCTGGTGCACATTATGTCCACAAAAAGGGAGAATGAGCCTCATTCTGGCTGAAAATATCATCATCCCTTTATCATCAGAGTATACTGTTTGACGGTATTATGGGGTGTGGAGAGGCTCTTCTCTTTGGTGCTGGGGAGCTGCTCCTACTTCATGTCAACATTTTAAAATTCTAACTTTGTGTGCTCCAGGTGTGTCTCCGACAGACAGAAATCATTTGCACTAGGAATCCAGTGGATTGTAGTAAGAACTCTAGGTATAGTATGGTGTGAATGTGTATGTTTTTCCTATTGTATTTGTAAAACACTTATCACAGGAGTGTCTGTGGGCCAAATACAGATAGTTTAAGGGAAGGGGAATGGGGACATGTGAGGTTTGAGTGGAGGATGTTTTCTCTCACATACCTGCACTATTCATAAACATCCAATCCTGTTTGCATGTAATTTGCAAACAGGAAAAAAAAAGTTAAATTTTGCAGCTAGATTGTTCACTGTGAATAGCTCACCCAGCTCTAGAGATACTTAATACAGAACAGCAAAGCTTCATACAGTATCATTAGCTTGAGTTTAGTAAATTAAGGTGCCAAGACACCAAAAGTTCGTTGAGGTCCTGGTGGGAATGCAGATTTGAACTCTTACAAGTATCGTATGCTGAAGTGAGATCTCTTGTTAACCATGTAAGCTGGCTGTTGGAGGGAAAACTAAAACTCCCATAACATGTTTCCAAAGGAGTAAACAATAGCAGTGGGCAGCTGCTCATTCCAAAAAGAAAATGGGTCCTAAGTACATAAGTCATTGCTGAGTTCATAGGTTGTGGTTTTCAAAGGAGCTGATGGGCATTAGTCACCCAACTCCTACTGAAATCCAGTAGGGTTTGGGTGCCTAACTCCTTTAGGCTCTTTTGGAAATTCCAGCCATGCAGGTTGCAGTGTTAGCTTACTCAGTCACTGTACCTGCATTTCAAAAGTGCTTTGGGCTACCTTGAGGATAATAGATAGAAATTATATCAATTGATGTTCCATTCTGTCTTCACGCAGGAGGCATTCCCGGTCCTATTGCCTTTGGCTCTTTGATTGATCTGTCATGTCTGGTGTGGCAGGACCAGTGTGGAGAACAAGGTTCTTGCTACGTTTACCAGAACTCCTCCATGAGCCGATACACTCTGGTTGCTGGAATTGTCTACAAGGTGACGCCCAGTTACTGTTTCACTTTCACATCTCCTAGCCTGTGCTTTTTGCTTGTGACTGGTTAGATGAGCAGCGCCAGCTGTGGCAGAATTTTGGAAACCTCTGTTATGCTGTTCCGATCACAACACGAATCCTGTCTTCACGCAACTTTGCTGTGAAAACACAGCAAAGTGTTTGTCACTAAATGCAAATATTCCATTATGATTCACGATTTAACAACTTGTGGGTACCGTCATTCTCCTGACTCCATATTATTTTCCAAGCTAAATGTTTTTCGTCTAAAATTTTAGGGGAAAAACTCCACAAAACCCACATTTTATTAAAATCACTCACTCCAGAAGTGGAGTTGGGGTATAAATGCGGTCCGTTAGCTAGTGTGACTCAGGTCACGCCGCTCATGCTGTAAAGAAGAGTAAATAGCTATTCTCTGATCACTGCTCGAAAATGTCGAGGGGGCAAATGTTTCAATATTTGTGGTCAGAAAGCATTGTTTTAGCTCACTTAGCTTGCAGGTCACAATAGGGATCAGCAGCTGTGATGAGAAGGCATGTGTGTAGCAATGCTAGTATACACAGCAAAATACAATAGGTCAGATCCTCAGCTGCTCTAAATCCATGTAGTTCAGTGCAATGTGGTTCCAGGTCTTTTAAATGGCTGGAGCATCCCACTAAGATCCCAGTGCAGTACCGTCATGGAGTCAGGTGATCAGAGAATCTAGCCCCTGCCACATGGAGTTCCTGGGCATGCAGCGTTATACACTCCACAATCCAGTCTTCCCCCAGCTACTCAGCAAACTTACCTACTGGTGACAATGAGGCCTTCGAAGCCAAGGTATTGCCCCTTGATGTAGTCAAAATCTCGCAAGTTGGGAACTTTAGAAGGGAATCATACATAATTGTCAAGAACAAGGTAAAGAGCTGACCTGCCTCCCCCCCCAAATCCAAACAGTTCTTCATTTAAAAACAAATCCCAGCTGCAAGAAAACCCAGTTTGTTTCCAAAATAATGGCACGGTTCTAGCCACAGTCCTTTTTACATGCAGGGTTTGATGCTATGTGATGATAGGCCATGACTGCAAAGTTCAGCTTCAGAACCTTTCCTGAAGCTGCAGTGGTTTAAATGGAGGGTTTGGGGTCAGTCTGTTAGAAAGATGACAGTGGGGGGCCATGTGTGAAGTTTATATGTGATCTTCATCATCATCAAGGATTGTTTGATCTGGATGAATCCCCCTCCATAATGCTAATGGGTATGATTGTCCCCACCCCGCACAGCATAGTACAGTGTCGGTCTGAAAACTATGACCATAAATTGTGTGTGTACTTTTATGAACTTTTATTTGTAATTTGCATCATGCTAAGCACTACTCACATGGTAGCAAGAGCTTCTAAAATAAGGTTTTAGGGTCTCACCCTTGTGCAGTCTTGCTTTGCTGCCTCTACATTCAAGGGAACTCTGCCGATTAGCTGGCTGCTCGCTGAGTTTTCGTGCACATTCCTCAAAAGTAGGCATGCACACCTGCTCCTAATCAACTGGAGCATATTCCCAGAGCCACATATGAATCTATTTTCCCGGCTAATCTCTTCCTTGTCATTATAATCCAGCCAAATCCTCCTGCACAGATCGCCTGCATGTCAAATTGTCCTTACGACTCCCTCGTAACGTGTTCAAGCTCTTTTAATCTGGATCTGGGAAGCCTGGAGGGAGCTACTCTGCCGCTGTTAATTGGCATAGTTCCATTGGCACCAGCAACACCACTGTCTTCACGGTTGCTCTGCTGATTTACATCAGTTGAGGGTCTGGCCCTGGGTTTTTAAATAAGTTAGGGTCGTGTTTGGTATTAAAGTGGCTCTAACAGTAACAGGGGATGTCTTGATGATTACAGGTGGTTGGAACAGTCTTCTTCCTGCTGGCCTGTTTACTTTACAAACCGCCTCCCCCTGAATCCCTACCAGGGAGCTCAGATGCATCAGAAAATGGGAACTGTGTCCTCCAGGAGAACAAATCTCTCCAGACCCAAGCTGCTGAATAGCACTATAAATACTGCAAGGGACTTTCTCCCAGTCTCAGAAATACCGTGTCAAAATTTTGTTTTGTTCCTGTTTTATGATTACTATTATTATTACTATTGCTTTACCCTTTTGTTTTTCTGTTTAAAGAAGGATATTTGAAGTAAGTTCTGGTTTGGAGTAACTTTTTCTGAAGGGCAGAAGCACATGAGAGGATACTTACATTGATGCCATATGAGGATCCCTGCACTGATGCCAGAAACTTACGTTACTCACCGGTAGCTTTATAGCACTTCTGTAACAAACCTGAACCACACTAAAGAAAGCAGAGTACCACTGTGGGACCAAATTCTCATCTGGTGTAAACTGGCTCCATTCACTTCTGCTGAGAATCTGGCCTGTAACACATACATTATAGAGCCATCAGTAGCAAAGCACTTGTGTTCATACTTTTTAGGTCTGATCAACTGCCTATCCTCATGTTGACAATCTGCTACCATATGCAAAGCAAGGAGCAAAAACAGTGTCTTTTTTGTTGCTGTAGCACATACAGCGTTGCTCATAATGTATGCTCTGTTCTCTCTCTGTTCAGTTCAATTATAGAACATTTAATTGTCATCGTTCCTATTACTTTGCAATGGTTTGAGATCATGGATTACCTGGGAAGTTCGTCAGTAGATCACATACAACACACTGTTGAAACTTGAACATCCCTGGCTATTTTTAACTCACTACCCAAGCCTTTTTCTGTCGCCACCTCTGGTTTCCTAATTCCAGTCCCAGGATTTGCAGTATAGTTACAATCTGCTTTTCTTCCATTGTTTTAAGATGGACACATTTTGTAACGACCTGTAAAGGCAGTTGGACTATTTCTTGTCCTTGAGCTATTGTGCTGTTTGACACAGAAACATATAAGATATGGATTTGTGCAATGTTTTGTTTGTTCTGCTCTGTAAAGACATTGTTTTTAAGTATACAGAAAAATCCGAACTAATTTAATTTTTCTCACAGTGCTCCTTGGAAGAGAAACCTAACATAGCGACAGACTTTATTGTATGAAGCCAATGAAGAAATCAACCAGATTCTCAGCTGGTGGAAATAGACATAGCTCTGTTGATTTCAATGGAGCTACACTGATTTGCACCAGATGATGATCTGATCCATTGTTTGCAAATAAACTGGGCCACATTTTCAAAAATGCCCTTTAAATATGCACTGCAGTATTAACCGTATGTTGTTGGCAAGGACAAGCAATGGATGGCCAGCATCTGATGGCCAGATTTATGGGTGGCTGTCTCACCCACACCCACGAAATTAGGCAGGTATAAAAATCTTATTATTTGGCTCTTCAAATGGTTGCACAAGCAAAAACTGCAGGTAGAAATTCAGCACTTGGATTGAGGCCCCTCGGACGATGCAGGTCCCTGAAATCCTTACCCTGCATAAAACTGTAGTGAAGAATTATAGGACAACCACTAACAAGCTGTTTAATCAACATGTAATGTTCACTACAAAATATTTAGAAAGATTTGTAGCTACTTTGTATATTTTTTTATACTTATGTTTTTGTAAAAGAGGGAAGAAGGTTGAAAAGCTGTTTATAGTTTTTTGGCAAAGGACCAAACATTCCGGCGCCCAGCCGACACCATTAAACACAGCCATATCCCAGGCCTGGTGTTTCCCATTCTACTGAGGGTGACACTGTGGTGGAGATATGGGGCTGAAGTAAAATACCCGTTCTTTCCTTGACACTCACTGGGAATGGGCTTTGAATAGGAGTTCCTCTGCCATCCGTGAATCCTCTTCCACCAAGGCCATGGATTTACTATGCAGCCGCAGCCGTTACAAGGCCCATATTTCCCAACCATTGTCACACCACAGCATCTAGGGATGTCTCTCAGACTCAGGCTAGTCGCACTATTGCTCTAAAAATAGCTGCATCGTAAACAACACATTGAAGTTGTGGCAGGGGCTGGAGCTTGGGCTCTGAATCCCCCAGCCCCAGCCGCAACTTCAGCAGCTTCAGCCCGAGCTGCAAGTTCAAAGCACTGTCTATATCAGAACTTTTAGAGCCATTGACCTGGGCTGAAAGGCTCACTCCAAAATGCCATGTGCACCTATCCTGGGAAACACTGCAACGTCTCTGGTATCGTAGCGTGGTAACTACTGCTGAACATTGACGTTCTGGAAGGCATCCCTGGTCAGTAGCTCTGGGTAGTCACGGACCCATTGGTACTGCCGTCCCAGAATAAACCCCTATGCACTGGTGCGTACAGAGCCCTTGCAGTATTCTGGGTGTGGCCTCCCCCTCTCTGCTGCTTGACACCCACTCCCCATTTTACACACCCGTGGTGATTTAAGGGGCGTGACTAGGCCCAAAGAGATTAACCCTGACCAATAGTAAATGGTTCTTCATGACCATCAACAGTTTTCTCAGGCACCTATAAGCAAGACAACTACTATCTACAGGAGTCTGCCACTCCAGTCCACTATAAACAATAAACACATTCCAACACTTTGGGTACAAGCAGTAGCCTGGTGAGTTGCATGACATTATTCTGGGGAAATATTTTGTGCATATTGTACTTACGAGGTTAGAAGTGTTTATATATATGACATGTGTTTACTCGTGTTTATAAAATGAAATTTATTTGAATTTATCATTTCAAGAGCAAAAGAATAGTGGTGTTTTATTATGTTGATGTGGTCTTGAAAATCCTTGATTTTAATTAAATAGCAAAAAAAAAACCCGAACCCTGTTCCTATTAGGGCAACATTTGTATATAAAAATGTATGTATGTGCCCATGGTATTTGAAAGGACATTTCCCCATCTCATGTGAAGTATTGTATTCCTATGATGTCACAGAAATATAAGCAGTATTTGACAGGTCCTTTGTGTGTGTCTTGATCAGCTTCATTTCATTCTGAATGGTGCTTTTGAGGCAAACAGAATGAATTAGCTTATCCAGAGCTATAATGTAGTCACAACTGGAAAAGTTGGGGCGTAGACACCTTCAGCTCTCAATGAAACCAGTGAGAACTGTGGTGCTAAGCAACCCTCTGGACACAATACTTTTTAGTGCCGGTTAGCTCTTTGGATCATGACTGAAGTTTTGATACACCACAGCTTTGGTTCTCTTTTTAACTACTATCCCTTTCTTCCTGCGCTCATGGAGGAAGTTTTCAGAGTGGTAGCCGTGTCAGTCTGTATCAGCAAAAACAACGAGGAGTTCTTGTGGCACCTTAGAGACTGACAAATTTATTTGGGCATAAACTTTCGTGGGCTAAAACCCACTTCATCAGATGCATGGATACTGTATTTTCCACTCCATGCATCTAATGAAGTGGGTTTTAGCCCACGAAAGCTTATGCCCAAATAAATTTGTTAGTCGCTAAGGTGCCACAAGGACTCCTTGTTGTTCATGGAGGAAGGTTACATAAGTGGGAGTCAGGGAATGGGTGGGGTTAGGGAATGTGATCCAACACAGATTGAAGACAATGGAAAGCCTCCTGTTGACTTCATTGGGCATCGGGCCAGGCTCAAAGTAAGCAGACACCTAAGAGGAGCTATCTGATTCTGTTTCAGAGAAAGTCCATTCTGCCACTAGACTCCTTCCATCTGTCTAGTACCTTTGGGAAAAAAGAACACCATGACGCCAGCTCAGGTCAGTGGGCTTTTTTGGAGAGAAGCCTTGGTGGCATGGGAATTGGACCTCTTGAACTTCTTAGGGTTCATCTAACGGTACTGAGCTCAGAACACAACTAGGTTTCTTGTTCATCACTAGTTGAGACAGCACATGGAAGGACAACAGCTATCCCCAAAATCAAAATGTACAGAGAGATCTAAGAACCCTGGGACAACCTTAGGTCAAGGACAAGTGTAGTAAACAAGAGCCTATTCTTGGATCTTTGTGGGAAAAGGAGGAGGGGACAGAGTATGAGCACAGCCAAATGAAACAGAATGTCAATGTGCTTTTAATCCGAGGAGAGATTTCTCTTCTGCGCTCAGCCCAGTTGGGACTCATTTCATTTTCTTTTCCTTGTTGTGCCAACCTGAATGCAGTGATAGGTTTATTTGTAGAAAACGAAGCAGTTTTTCTCTTGTGCCAAGTGCATTATTGTCAAATATTGAGGGACACATCCTCAGCTGGCGTAAAGTGAGGTAGCTCCAGCAGAGTCAATGGAGCTATGGCACTTTTCATTCGCTGGGGACCTGGCCCTGGTTCTGCACGGGCAGGACCAGCTGCCTTGCAAGGGCAAAACAAGAGGTCTCTGGTTATCAAAGAAGAACAAAATGAGCAAGATTAGGACCTCACTTACGCTTGTGTAAACGAATGAGTTGAAGCCTATGGAGTTACTCTGGGGTTTGACCGGCATGAATGAGGTCAGAATCCTGTACTACGTATACATAGGATTGATTCTCTGCATGAAATAATATAGATAAACAATAGCTTGTACTGGGGAAAAAATCCACTAGGTATGAAAGCAAATAAACTGAGGATTCGTAGCAGGAAGAACTAGTTGTGAAGGGCCAAATGTAACAAAGCAGTAGGGTCTTATGGCCTGTGACGCAGAAATCCTGAGCTCTAGTCCCAGTGTGGCCTGCTGGGTGACCTTAAGCAAGCCACTTCACTGTTCTGTGCCGCAGTTTTCCCATCTGTCAAATAGGTCTAATGATCCCGATCTCCTTTGTAAAGTGCTTTGAGATCTACTTTCTTTTTTTAGAAACTTCCAGGAGATTAAAAAATTCAGAGCTTTAATTTAACAAGATTTTTAAAATAACTTTTTGGGGGTTTTTTTTAAAGGAATTCCCCCCCTCCCCCCCAATGAATTGTTTTAGGACCTGATCTTGAAATTGGAGCTGTACACACAGAGCCCTGGGTCTACGAGGAGCTGCGCTGACTTCAGTCGTGCTCTATGTGAGTGTAAAGATCAGCGTGCATTGATTCAACTGCAGGATCAGGCCCTTCATTAACAATTACCACCCGCTAGACCAAATTTTGACCCTTGCTCTTCCTTTTGTTCTTGATTACAAGGACAAGTAACAGCTTTGTTGGGCTTTACAGCCCTCTCCAGGTTCTTGGATGTTTAAAGCATGGCATTGGTGAACCAGAGTGTACAGTACAGCTACATTAATAGATACAAAGGCAATCAGATTGCAAATGTCTTTAAACCCATTGTGTATATGTGCAGTATAAAAGCCTGCATTGTTTTTGTATTGATGCATTGAAATAAAATATTAAAATTGTTTACAATGTATTTGTTAAGATCTTGTGCTGATTTTCTGGTAGGCATTCGGATGTTGCCGTATTTTGACTACAGTTAAATTACAGCACATTATACTTGGCTCAGCAGTCTCCCAAACTATGGCATTCCATTATTACATTTGTCATGGTTTCAAATGAGACTAACTACATGTCAATTCCCTTTTATTCTTGCATCAATAAAGGATTTTACGAGATCGATCAGGTTTCCTTCTCCAAGCTCTCTCCACTCAGGTTTCGTGGGAAAACTAAGAGCAGTTTTTCCAATGGTGCAGATGATTCCTTAAAGTGTTTTAGTTAGAGACAGGCCTAAGCTGTAAAATTTGGATCCAAATTTCAATTCTTCCCGACCCTCAACTTCTCCAAACCTAAAGTTAGGGGTGTTTGGATCTGAGATTTTGGTTTGATGCATTACAGAGATACAAGCCTAGTATAAATGTTGAATCTGTATATGAGACCAGATTGCAGGACTTACTTAAATCCTCATTGGGACAGCTCCATGTTCTACTAGATTTCTCTGACTTCGCAGGACATTGCATTGTTTTAAGGTGTCACAAATGAGTGGAGCCAGCTGGCTGGATTTTTCAGGCCTGAATCTGATCCAACTGTATCATCATGTCCACTATTACTGGAAAGGAAAATGTAAAATTCTCTTGTGGTTCTCTTTAGTGTTTCCATAGCACACACGTCCTGGGAGGTAGGGGGGAAAGCATGTGTTTTTTAATTAGCTCACCATAAAAATAATTATGACTTTTATAAAAAGAGTAAATTTATGGACAAATTTCAGAGTAGCAGCCATGTTAGTCTGTATCTGCCAAAAGAAAAGGAGGACTTGTGGCACCTTAGAGACTAACAAAATTAATAAATTTGTTAGTCTCTAAGGTGCCACAAGTCCTCCTTTTCTTTTTATGGACAAAGTTTTCACATATCATTTAGCTTATTATCTGAAACCCAGAAAGTCTGCGGTAATATCTGTCAATCTCCACTGAGCTCGCCCATCCATAACCTGCCGCTTGAACATATATTTATGGCTTTGTTGTGGCTCTGTGAGCATCAGCCACAGTGGGAGTGGATTCAGGGAGGTGCAGTTCCACTGGGGGCATCCTACCTGTGGAGTAAACAGGCAGGTAGAATGACTCTGGTAGCATTGGAGTAAGGCGCCCTGTGAAGATCATAGCACTTACTACCTTTCCTTGTGGAGGTGTGGTGTGCATGCCTTCTGCACTGTCTGCAAGTTTGCTAGCAGGTGCTGTAGAGGTTAAGAGGACATGGCCAGGGTGCATCTATTTGCGTTTTCCCCATTGTCTTCAATGCATACAAGACCCTGGATTGGAACTGCTCCTGTAGGATCCTGGGACGGTTCTTGTGCTCTCTGACCCTTGTTATCCACACACACTGTACTAGCCATCACCTACCTGACAGTATTTTGTTGGCTCTCTCTGGATGGACGATACAGGCATGCCCCAGAAAATATTTTGAGTTTTATTTTTTGTCACAACATTTGTGTAGTGCTGCCATATCACCACTAGATGGCAGTACAGACAACGGCTTTGTAAAATTCTATAGGGTCAAGGACCAGGAAAGATGTGCCCTTGTTATTTGATTACTATTATTTACTATTTGTGTTATGGTAGGACCTAGGGGCCAATGGAGAACGGGGCCCCATTGTGTTAGGCACCATACAAACATAAATTAATAGGCTTTATTCCAGATTTACACTGGTGAACTTGGGAGTTCCTCAGTTTCAACATAAATAAACCGATCAAGGTTCATGCTAAACCTTTAGCAAATAAAAGTGGAAACCAAAGACATTCCCATGGGGAAAAAGAGATTTCTGTCCATGAAATGATTGAGCATATGATCAGAAAAGGGAACTCAGAGAAAGTCACTTTATTTTTTTAAAGCCACTTTCAATAAAATTGTATTCTAAAAAAAGAAGGGCAGATAGAGAGAAAAGAACACACCTAGAAGCAAACCCACCCCAGTATTGTAGAACTAAAACTAACCCCCGGTACTGAATCGAAATGATTTTTAAAGGGCAGGATCACCCTAGCCTATTTCGCCAGACAATATACAGCTGTTCGTCTCTGCAGCTTGGGACTATGTAAGTAGGCCTGTAACTGCAAAATGGCTTTACAATGAAGCTTAATGCCATCAGAACAAAGTGTAATAAGAGCTCACTCTTTACTACAGCTTTCCCACAATAACAACCCCTGGGAGAGGAAAGAGGAAGAAAAGAGAATATTAAAACAAACTAACAGAAGGTCCATGCACATAGTTGGGAGAGACAGGATGAAAGATAATAGTGTTTAAACTGCAGGCTTTACATGTCTGGGGAAGGGGCTCAGATACCCCCACAGTGGTCACAGAATAGCTAGATACATTTGGGAAGTTGGGATTGCCATTGCAAAAATACACCCTGAGGTTTTCAAAATTGACAAGCCATTTTAGCAGCCTCCATTTTGAGGGGACCAACTTGAGCTGCCTTCAGGGGATCTGATTTTCACAGGGTGTGTGCTCAGCACTTGCCAAAAATCAGGCCTCCCTAAGGGGTCTTGATTTGGGCATGCAAAAGCAGAGGGGCCCAAAATCACCAGGCACTTTGAATACCTTGGCCCATTTTGTTTTCAGTTACAAAGTAGAATCATTATTTTAGCCTTCAAGCATGAAGCGAGTGGCTAAGTATCACATCAGCATGGGTGCAGAGGGACTGCAGGAGACCACAGTGGCACTCACAGAGGATCCCTATATGAGAAGGGGCAGACTGCGCAGTGAGACCTCACACCCCTGTGTGTTTGCAAAGCACAGCTCTGCCATGAGCTATGCAGCAGGCCCAAGGAGCTGTGTGGCCAGCAGATCTTATGACCTCAGATCTGCTAGCCAAAACCTCTGGAGAAAGGTAAAAGAGCAAGCAATGGTTACCCTCTTCATAGATTCTTTGTACACAGCCCATGAACTCAGACTGTTTGCAGGAAGCAAGATTTGCCTTGCATTGGGGGGGGGAGTTTGACTGGGCAATTCGCAGACTCCTTTCATACTGTTGTTGGGCCCATCCATACCCTGAAAATTAGTATCATGGTTCACAATTTATAAATCCTTATGCAGTATGTGTCACATGTGTTACCATCTGCATTCTAGCATGCACAAATCTGGGAACACAAATCTACACAGTGATGCCAGGCAGCCAACATCCAGCAATGTAGTGGAGAGAGGAAATCCTATGCCAGAGTAATACGCAGCCCTGAACTCCTCTTCTGCTCCTTCAGACACAATCTAGGAAAAAAAGAAATCCAGCCCAAAAGCTTTGTTAAAAAAAAAAATCCCGCTGCTATGCCCATCTGTATAGTCATTTAATTAAAACCAGCCACATTATGACTTGGATGAGCTTTTCCTTATCAATAGCCCATCAGAGATCTGATGCTGTGTGCATAGATTTCTGATGTGCTATTTGACACGGCAGAATCGGGTAATGCAGTTCTCTAGGGGCAGCTTCCGAGTGACTAACTGACCGTCAAGCTGATTTACTGGGCTTGTTTTGCCAAGACATGTAACAGTTAGGGCTCTATCAAACCAAAATTCACATGTAATGGGCTCTTGGTAGCATAGTTTAAATTATAAGCCCGCTTACCCCTGTTTTTTTGCACTCAGAATGTTCAGAAAAAAATTGCTTTTCTGATTATACTTTCCCTGTTTGGTCTCTCTCCAAAGGTCACTCCTTTTATTTTTTACATTTGTAGCCAAATCCCTTTGGCCCTTTTTGAGTTAGACGAGGTTGAAAATCAAATGGATGATTTTCCTTCCAGAAATTCATACTGCCCTTCTCTTTGTGGTCTAATGATTGAACATTTCTTCTTGGCACAATCAGAATATGCATAACAGGCACATGAGAAGGAATGCAAAACAATAAATGTACCTCTTGCACCTACTCTGGCTGCTTTGCAACCATGGAGGGCATCAAATCAAAGTCTTGGTTTTACTCCAGCATCAGGATCAGCTGCAGACAAACCATAATCCTGATCCACCTTTTTTGCATTTGCCCCTGAAAGATTATCTCCATTTGCTTAGACACTACACTGCAGCTGAAATTATTAACCCCTCCCTGCCCTGTATAACCTGATAGTAGATGGGAAATGGAGGGACAGTATTTCAAACTCTAATCTGCTCTCCCGCAAGAAGAGACTGCATCTGTATTACCATCAACATTCCCTGCAGCTTAGCAGACTTATCCCTTATAACGGGACTGCGATATAACCAACACCATACTCCAGCTGGGGATTCACGGGCTTTGGTTTTCCAAAGTACCCTTTACTGAACAGTCGACCGTTAAAGCTCAATATTTATGTACACAGAGTCTGACCAGCCATCAACCTGTGAAAGGTGGGTTTCAGAATGAAGCCTCAGACACATAACATATATGTGTCACTTCTCCCTTCCCACCCCATAAATCCAATTACATGGCCCAGGCTGGAATCTGCTCCCTCTAGACTAAAGTATGAACATTACACGGGAATTGTATTAACAACTCATCAACATAATGGGAGATTTGGCTGAAATGGAATGAAAACTTGGATTACGGCGATGACTGGGAGCACTCGGCAAACCTTTTAATTACCGCAGTACGCTGGAGCGCCTGAACTATTTTGGGGGCAACAGTTAAATGTATTAAGTGTGTTGGGTACGTGTGTGTTCTCAGATGCACCTAACAAGCAAGCTGTTCTAGGGTGCTTGTTTCCCGGTTGTTTTACTCCCAAGCAGCCTGACAACTAGTAATACTGCTCAAGCCTCCCTCGTTTGGAGTGGGTTGTATTAATACAGACGTAAAAAGAATGCTGAACAGGGATGCAATATTAAGTTCAGATGAAATGCTATGCCTGGAACACTCGTTTTCCTCCCACAAAGCCGAGGCACCCTCATGGTTTTGCATACACACAGCGACACTAAATCAAGAATCGAAAAAAGATGCAATGTTCCTCTGAATCAGCCGCTTGCTCCTGGAGGCCTAGCTGGCATTGTTGTCGCATGTGAATAAACCCTGCTTCCATCCCTGTGCCTGCACCCTCAGGATTTCAGGCACTCGCTTCCGTTTACTTGTAGCTATTGGTCCCCATCTCCCCTCCTGAAGTTATCATCTCTGACAGCATCGTTTGGGTGGTGAGGAGAATTGGTTGAAAGGTTGAAATTTCAGTGAAAAAAATTCATGCTGGTCTTGAATTTCAATGAAAGAAAATAATAAGAAACCAACTGGGACACAATTTTATTCAAACTGGTTTTCTTCTTTTTTTTTAAACCCAGCCCTGGTTACAAATTACGCATATCGTTAGCACAAGCTACTGGGTGCGGCTGAAATCTTCCTTTCCAGACTGTTCACTGGGGCTTCAGCCACAAACAAGAAGATGAATGTGCTTTCTGGCCACACAACATTTGGCAATTGCTATTTCGACCTCCCCAAAGCAAAACAAACACTGTGTTCTTCCTGCTTTAAGTGGGTTGGCTGTGAGGCTTTGGCTACGGAAGGCAGCATGGCTTAACGGACAGCACATTGGCCAGCTACTCAGGAGATGTGGGGTCTATCCCTGGCTCTGCTGCTGGGTGACCTTTGGCTAATTATGCTGCCGCTCTATGCCTCAGTTTGCCCTCTGTTAAATGGGTACTTATCTGCTTGTAAAGCACTTTGAGATCTGCTGATGAAAAGCACTATATATAGGTGCTATTAATAACCTGTCAATAAGCAGATGCACCATGTGTGAAAATAGCTTGTCAGATGGATACAGAAGAAAGTGGCAAGGATAGAGTGAGGGGCCACTGAGGTGTGTATAAAGAAAGATATACTTGTTTTTAAAAATGAGTAACAAACCCTAAGGAACCATTTCATGTTTTCTCTTCTATCAGGTTCCAAGTCTGGCATCACAGACTGGTTACATGTGCGGCACCCGATCAGGCTTTGCATCAGATTCACCTATTGACATCCAGGGGAATAATTAGAGAAATTGCAGTCTAGGATTTCTCGGGGACTATCCAGGGTGAAGAATGTGCCTAAGTGAAGTGTGATCTAGTGTCAGGCAGACAGAGGACTCCCAATTCCTTTGGAATTATTTATGAGTGAAACTAGATAATATGGTGATAAGGGGCACGTAAGTTCCTAGCTAGAGAGAATCAGGATGTGCTAGTCTCAAGCAAATTTCCCAGCTGGTGTTTCTTGCCTTCATCCTGGTCAGGCCCGTTTGCCATTTAGGGGGAAATTGTCAATAGGACGTCTGGCCAGTTTCTAGATGTGTGCCTGGAATCGTATGCACACACAATGAATCACCTGTATTTGCAAAATTCCTGATTTGAGCACACACGGGCACCTTGTATCTACCGCAAGTGAGATTTTGCAGCTCCCGTAAAATTGCCTGTGCAAAATTAGTTTTCAAAATATAGACTTTAAAATCCTTTTCTGGCCACAGAAGTGCAGCTCCTCTGAGCACATATCTGTAGCATGCTTTCTAGCTTGCTTTTCCTTGCTAGCCCAAACTCTTCCCCTCCAACATTAATTCCATTCAGAATGGGACAGGCAGAAGAATAGGAAGGAAAAGTTTCCGCTCATTAGATGGTCCTAGTGTTATAGCCTGCCTGCCCGGTGTCTCCAAACATACTGGTCTCCCAGGCTTCCTCTCCTGGGTGAATCAAATTCAGCCATAGAAGAAGAAGATGATGGCAGAAGACACAAGTTGGAAGGATGGGTGATTTCAGGAGGCTGACGAGTTAAACAGCTGTTTGCAATTCTGTTCTCCACAAATACTCCTGTGGGCTTTGTCAACAAATAAGCAGACAAATGAATGCCTTGGAACTGCACTTCTTCTACACTACGGATAACAATGGCAAAGTGGCTTGTGATGTTATTTAAACACAAGCCAATTTCCCAAGCTAATCAGGACAAACAATGCTCCTGCTCCCCGGATTCACTGAGTGGAAAATATTTTAATGCAGTAACTGGGGTGTTATAATGGCTAGTTACTGACTAGTTACTAGTTTATAATGGCTAGTTACTGACTGTGCAATCAGACTTGTTTAGATTGCAGGTTGGAACTAGAGCTGTTTGTTGCTATCTGGCAGAAGCGATGTGCCCACACTCCATAACACAGCCCTACATGCCCCTTCTGGAGGTCTGGGTTCAGCCAACAGGTGCCCCAACAGGGAGTGCCCCTCCAAAAGGGGATTCCCTGCTGCCATTGCAGCTGGGTCATTGCAACCTCATTATGCCACTGAGGGACTGTAACCCGCCTTGTGTATCTGGCCCCTAGTGGCAAGCTGCAATGACTGACTCTCATTAACACTCAGGAGTGTTTGAATGTGGAACTAGTTTCTTACCCCCTGGGTGTGACAATGTGGGCCGGCCCTTCAAGGGAGCGGGAGTTCAGCCCCACCTGTGCCTAGTTAGCTGCCTCTCAGGTGATGGGGCTAGGAGGCCTGGCTCAGATGACTCAGCAGGTAACTGGCACAACGCCGCTCTGGGGGAGTTATAAGGAGCAACCTGCACTTGGTATGAGAGAGTAGCTGGAAGGGGCCTGTAGGGAGCAGGAACAGAAACCGTGGCTGTGAAAGGGGTGGGAGACACACTAGGCAGCGAGTCGGGCTCTGAGAGGGCCATCAGGGACTGCTGAGCTCGGACAAAGGGCCAGAAGATCTACCGTGACTTGAGCTGACCTGCTCTGTGTCGCACAATCGAGAGAATCCTGAAGAAAGAGCCTGAAAACTTACTGCTCCACAGAGCTTGATATGACATGCTGGCTACTGAGTTCACACACGGGCTCATTCTCCTTTTGGACCAGCTCCGATGGGGCAATGGGTGCAAGTGAGAGGGGAGTTAAGCTCTGTGTTGCTAACAAGACAGGGGCCATTTGGTCCGCCTGCTGTAGATGAATAACTGTATCTGAAATGTCCCAGGGAAGAATAACGGCCTTGCTTTGTTAGGCTGTAGGCATACTGGGCCAGACCCTGCTCCCATCCAGGTCCATTACAGAGCTCTCCTTGCTATCTGTAATGTAAGATCAAGCTCGTATTTTAGAGATTGTCCAGATGACACACAAGACATCTGGTTCTCATCTCACATGGTTCCTCGTGGTCTAACTCAAGGGGCTTTAGTGGAATTACTCCCAACTTACATTGTATAAATGAGGTCAGGCTCACTCTCAAAGTCACTGAAACCTTCTTTCAACTCTGTCCGTAAAAATAAACTCCTTGTTTTTAAAGTGTAGACAAATTTCTCTCCTTAAATGTATCCAGATTGCATGGCCAACACGGGGACTTATTTCTGGAAGAAATAGCCTGGAAAAGTCATGCCCAGGACACATGATCATTTGACTACTAGATCTGTTTTCAGTGCACCCCTAGCACAAGCCCCTCCTGTTTGTGCTTGCAAATATAAACCGTGTTCTCTGAAAAATTGCTAATGTGCATGCCAAATTAAATGCACAAACCTTAGGGCAGCAGAGCTCTGGCTGTAGCCTGTCCACGTTAGAGCATAAGACTTGCAAATTGCTGATAAAGGAAAGGAAACAGGAGCGTGAGACAGTAATAAGTTGTACCAGGAGAGAGATAAGCAAGTCTTTACGTCGCCATGAGCAGTGAAACAGCTAGAGCAAACGGGACAATACAAAAAAGGCTTTGCAAATGTTTTTATGAATAAACAGGGCTGTATTAAGGCAATCTGGCACCCAAGGCACCCCATATGTGGCGGGGACAGACGGACATGGCCACTACTCAACTGAGCATGGACAGATTGGGGTGGGCTTCTCCCTCCTCCGCAGTGGTGGAGGTGACAACTGGGCCCCAAAGCAACAGCAGTATCCCTGACCCACATGTGTGTGTGGGGGGGGGAAGGGGTCTGATTTGCTCTGCTGGCAAGTGTGGCCCAGGCACTTTCCTCCCTAGCTCTGTGGCTGGTGCTTCTCCCTCTGCTGGAGGCTGTCTGCAGACTCAGGCAGATGACATCACTGTACTGCTTACACGCTGGTCATGTGTTTAAACATTTCTTCACATCCTGGAGGCTTAGACTAATGTATTTGAAAATAAAAATTGAGATTCTGACTTCATCATGGGGCCCTATGCATGGGTCGGTGCATTAACCTAGTCCTGCAAAGGGGATATGTTTCCCTGTTATCCAAGTAGACCATGTTCCAGGAGTATTCAGCCTAAGGTCCAGCGTTTACCCATTGCTTTACCCATTCCGGCATTGACCATGGTTTCTCTGAGTTCCCATATGGAATATAATTTACGGAAATCTTCACTATTCCTCCTCTACAAACCAATGTCTGGAGAGAAGCACAGCGGTGTTTCTGAGGGACAGGCGACTAGAATTCCATGGACCACGAGCCATTTGGAGCTGGCCTCTGCTCTCAAGAATGAAAAAGGCATTTTTCTGAGAAGGTGTGAATCTTAAGAGAATGAGAACCAGAGAAATATTTGATGCTACATTCGGTATTTAGCAATCAGCTAGGTTCAGTCAGAACATCAGCAGACACAGAAAAAATTGAGGGAGCAAGAAATATCAGAGACAAAATCTTTTCCATTAGATAAGGGGAAAGGCAGAAACAGAGGCAGGAGATAGGGCACATACAGTGGGAGTAGTGTGAGAGATGCACATGACGATTGATACCACATTCTGCACTCAGGATCTGGCAGACTGGGGATATGGCTATGAACAGGGTTTTCATAACTGGGCTTCTTACAAATAGGAAAAGTGGTTAACACATACCCATTCCTATATGTGAATACTTGGAGGTCTTTCCTATGTTCTAGTCTGGCTGTCCCATCCAAGCAGTCTTCCTAGAGATTTTTGTACTGACATAAACCTCTTATATATGGTGGGGAGGTGGCAACTTATTATTCTACATGTCCCTGTGTCGTGTTCACTGGGATGTGATGGGGTGAGCCAAAGCCGCCTGGTGCCCAGTCCTCTTAGTCGCAACCACACCGTCTCCTCTCCTCCTGTAACATGAGAGCTTCAGATGGAGGATGTCAACTTTGTTTCAGCCACAAGAGCTACTCACCATATTATAACCTCATTTCACTTTCCAGCTTTGGATTTCCCAACGCTGAACAACTGATCAAACGGGCAAGCTGAGGCCACAGATGACTGTGCAATTAGCTTGGAAGGAGACGGCTTGAGCACCAATCAGTTTTGACCGCAAAGCTGTTTTGTAGCTCAAGCATAGGACTGGGATGGGGAGCCCAAACTTGATGCTTGTGCTTCTCAGGTCCTATTCTTCTCTCACTCATAAAGGTGGAAATAACTCAGCAGAATTCAACTGAGTTATTGGGTGTAAAAACTGATGTGAGAGAAGAAGTCAGCTGTCAGAAAACAAACCTGTAGATTTCATCAAGAAACTCTTGGTTTCCGGTGTAGAACGCGGCTGTCATTTTCCTGAGATTCTACCAAATATTTCTTTGGGGCAAAGAAACAATAATGTGGGGCCAGAACAAGTGCCTATGGAGTTCAATAGAAAACCTCCCACTGAACTGAGCAGGCTTTGGCTTCAGTCACAAACTTTGGATTGGGTTTAGAATGAGATTTTTACGAATAACTCTTCTTTTTGGCTTGCTTTAAAACCAAGTGGAGCTAGAGAATTACAGCAGGCTAAAGCAGGTAATTTGGGTGTGTTATTTGGCCCAGACAAATTTCGCAAACCAATGGTTGTACAGTGATTGTTGTGTTGTTGACGTGAATTGTATTATACTTAAAGGGAATTGTACAACAGGATGCAAAAAAGCAGAACACCCTAACTTTTCCTTTGGCCAGAGGCATTGTACTTCGAACAGAATAAATGCCATTATAATGACCTCATCTTCCCTGCAGCTTCAGTATTGTTTTGCAAATGCCATTGCCAGAGGCTGAAAGTGGTGGACATTTAGGGTTTCTTGTTCAGCGTGTGTATGTTAAAACGCTACATGGAACTGAAATGAGCGAGAATTTCAATTCTCTTCAGCAGCCAAAAAGATGCCAGTCTTCACCAGCTGAGCATTCCCGGGGCCAGAGGTGACTTAAACCATTTTGCCACCCTCCTCTCAACTGTGCGGGGGGTGAGTTTGCCATAGCTGAAGACTAGGCCCAATGCCCTGGTTTGTACCATGCACGATTTACACTTCAGAAGTTATGTTCAAGCAGAAAAGTTAGGGGAACAAAATAATATGTTAGCGCAACAAAGTTACTGATCTCCCAGGGTTTTGTTTTTACGGGTAGAGAATGTCACCCGGACAGCAGAGACAGGTTTATCCCTTGAAGTTACTGGTGCAGTGTACTAGGGTCTGCTTAAGACAAGCACACTTCCATACCAAACCAGCTGACTTACCTGCCTCAATGTGGTAGCCAATGCACAGGGTGATGTCTATTTGCCCTTGGCATAAGATCAATGGTGGCAGAGGAGGCATGCCTCTGAGGTGGGAACACTAGACGCAGTTTGCTGGAAATGTGTAGATGACCATGCCTGACTCACAGTTCAAGCATGAGTTGTATGTAACATTATCAAGTGACGTGACACAATAACCATGTACAGTGTGGCTAGTAGATGGTGCTGAGAAATCATAGAATCAAAGAAGATTAGGGTTGGAAGAGACCTCAGGAGGTCACCTAGTCCAACCCCCTGCTCAAAGCAGGACCAACGCCAACTAAATCGTCTTCTAAAGGTTTATGCACTGGGGTTGAGATTAGCAGAAGATGCTAATCGGGAGGCTAACAGTTTCTTGGTGGAGAACATTTTAGATGCTCTGTTATAAAATACATATTGGATAGCAAGAGCAGTCAGTGCAATAAAAATGTACTGCATAGAACGACAACAACTACAGCTCTCATAAACTGTCAGACACGGTAATCTGTCCTGCTTATAACTAATATGATAGACCAAATATTCTGACTGTTTTAGCGAGTTAGAAAATCTTATGGGTTTGGTCTCAAGGATATTTAGGCTCCTAAATTCCATAGAAATCAATAGGAGTGAGGTGCTTAATCACCTTTGAGTATCTTGGCCCATGTATATAGCAGGAAGTGTATGACAGTCGAAATAAATGAAGCTTTCAGAAACCCAATCTAAATTCTATCAGCTCACTCCATTTATTTGATTTTATCTTGTGGAAATCTGATGAATTGCAAGAATAGCTTCCCAAACTCTTATCAAACATTTTTCAGTTTAAACCCACATGGTTTTTTTAGGTTGATCAGAATCAGTTAGATGTTGTCCGACTAACTCTTTTGTTTTTTAAATGGACCTGCAGTTAATGCTGAATAGCTGCTCAGCTGGAACAGTGACAGGCATTAACGGTTAATTCGGTGTATAGACAAAGAACCAACTTCCATGAAAAAAGCACAAATCAGTAGAAGAACCAGATTCTCACTCCTGGGGTGGAAAATCTGCTTTTTAATGCATGATTAGTGTTTATTTAGCAACACGTTAAAACATTCTATTCCCCTTCATTGCATAACACCCATTTCCTATCAAGCAAGCCTTGTAAGTTATTCCTGCATTTTGTACACCTGCATTAAAATTGTTTCACTCACATAACTACTTCTTTAGGATGGGATGGATTTCTCTTTTTTTGCTTCCTAAAATATGTCAATGTCCCTTACCCAGAGTCACATAAATAAGAGCTGTGATGTTGTTCAGTTGAAGGAAGCTACCAGACAACATGGCAGGTTTAAGTATCTGGCCCTTCTGGTGAGGGAGCACTTGCTGGCCCACTGGTTAGGATTAACATCTAGATTCATGATTGCTTCTGGAGTGCCATTCGGGCACCTGTTTTCATCTGATCTTGGTGGTGCAGTATACACCTTTTCTCTTGGATGCAGGTCTTGTGCTGTTTAGTCAGACCTTTGTCGTCACTACGTTGGAGATCTCGATGGCTTGTCTTGGCAGCTGCCTCTGCAGTGGGCATGAGAGTGGTCCAGTGGGTTTCATGCACAACGTGAATCCACTGAGCGACAATCCCCTGTGGGGGAAATCCGCCACGCAACCCCAGGACCCGTTTGAACGGCCACCGCCTGACTATGCAGATAGATTGGATACTTGGAGCTGAGGACTCGCTCTCTTAGCCTCACAAACATTTTAACGTGGAGTGAAGCCTCTGTACATCAGCTTTGCTCCATTGCTAGGAATCAGTCCTAAGATGGGTTACAGCTCTGCCTATCTCCCCACTTACTCACCTGCCCACATGGCCTTATTGCTGTCGTAGCTGGGAGTCCAGAGGTCAATAAACACGGCCTCCTTGGACCACCACAGGGAGCATGGTCTGCAGCTGGGCAATCACCCCCTGGCAGTGTCCCTCTGGTGGTCACCAAAAGTGCACAACAAGGGACTGTCAATAAACAAGCCTCAGCTGATCCCAGCCAGCCTGTCGGCACATAGGGAGAGGAGCCGTCCCTGAGGAGCATCCCAAAGCCATATGGGTGCTGTCCTTTGGGATGCACATGCTGGGTAACTTCAAGAAAGTGAAGGGGCTCCACTCCTATTTTATTAATCTAATTAGACAAACAAATGTTGTCAGTGTTCCGCATGTCTAATTCATTAAGCTTATCATTAAACAGAATGCTGCTCACTTTAAGAATGTCTCTTCTCTGCTAGTGCCTCGTTTTTCTTCCGCTGGAAATAGGTCAGCTAACTGGAAGGTTTATATATAAATATGCAAAAATTTATGCCATTATAAAACATTTGGGAGTTTTATTTGCATAGCTTTAGTGACTTGGGAAAAGAGAGCTGAGATTACTTGCCTTGCACTTAGCATTTAGCAACCAAGCATTTGTTTTCTTAATTTTACTGATTAAGAGAGAGATTCTCCCACTGTTACCCATCATTAGTAGCTCTTTACTATAGGAGCAGTGTAAAGATATGTCTTCACTGCAGAGTTACCCTGAGCTCTTACTTGGGTGTTGCCCCAACACCTCTCCCGTCCACACACACAACCCTCTCAGAGTTAAGTGGTGCTTTCGACCTGCGCTAGTTGGCGTGGCCGGGCGTGCAAGACAGAGCCCAAGTTCCGCTTTTGCTCAGGCTGGTAACCTGCCACTTTGCAGTGAGGACACAGGCTAAACTACTTGAGTGCTGATAATCCTCCAGTGCCTTCCCACAATTCCCTCACGTACCCAGGAGGGCAGACAAGTTGTCCCACAATTCATTGGGAAAGAATCATAGAGCAGCACAGCTTACTGCAGAACAAAGACCCATGGGATATGCGTGTAGAATCCTAGCAGCATACGTGGGGACTAGGGCTTTGCAGTGGGAGTGATCACACCTTGGGCTAGGCTAACCTGGGTGCTCATGGCTAACAATCACCCAGGCTAACTCTTCAGTGAAGACATATGCTAAATATCTTGCACAGAGTGAGCTGAATAAATGGATTCGCTGAGATCCAAATCCTGTTCTATGTCAACAAGAGTTTTGCATGACTAAGGCAAGCAGGATTTGTCCATGGTTTTCAGCCTAAATTCAACTTCCCTCTTTGCAGGAGCAAAGATTTGTGGGCCCGGTTTGCTACTGCAATTATTTGTGAGCATGATTTAAGTTATCAGATGTTTCAGTACCTGATTTGTGGGTGCAATCAAGTACTTAGACATGAACTGTGCATGCAGTTAACTACCCACATGAATTTGCAGGCACAGAAAGGAAGGACAGTTTAAAAAAATATCTGGCCTATAATATGTAACACTGAGTAGTTTGATATTGTCAGGCTGTCCAGAGTGGCTCAAGGGCTTGATACCAACCTCAGGACAGAGGGTTAAGAAGCAGGGCACACACCCCAAATTGGTTGTGAGCTCTATACATAGATTTCACCAACAAAGTATCAAATATGAACTGCTCAGGCACTATCACTTTAGATAAGCTATTACCAGCAGGAGAGTGGGGTGGGAAGAGGTATTTTTTCATGCTTTTTGTGTGTATATAATAAGATCTTCTACACTTTCCACAGCGTGCATCCGATGAAGTGAGCTGTAGCTCACGAAAGCTTATGCTCAAATAAATTGGTTAGTCTCTAAGGTGCCACAAGTACTCCTTTTCTTTTTGCGAATACAGACTAACATGGCTGTTACTCTGAAACCTTAACATGGAGTCACAGACGGCCCCCTGGAGTCACAGACAATCCAATCTATCTTGTCTCCCAGGGAAGAGTGCCTTTGTGTTAGGTGATCTCTTACACCAAAAATCACATTATTCAGGTTACTCCCAGTTTCAAAAGATCAGTCACTTACCCCAGGTCAACTGCACTTTAGATCTTACACCAAAGACAATGCTTGTAGTCAATCCTATAATAACTACCTGAAGATGTATTAATTAAGGAAAAATAAATGAGAGTTATTTACAAGGCTAAAGCAGATAAATATACATAAATGAGTTATAGTCTTAGGTTCCCAAAGATGGTAGAAATAATAAGCAAGCTCTATATATGAGGGCTAAGCCAGGGCAAGCACTTGGGATCTTTTGCTTATGCTTAGTAATCCTGGACCCTCAGACTCCAAGCAGCATAAAGATACAGTTTCGTCCAGTTTATTCCCTTCCCCCAGAGTTTAAGCTGATGGGACAAGTCCACATGCAGGTCTCCTCTTCATGGTTGTAGGGGAAGCAATTCGCAAATTCATTGTTCTCTGATGTTTCACAATGGCGCCAATCAGTTTCTATGGGCCTTTTTGGTGGGCAGCACCTAACAGATAAATGCTTCTTTCCTCTTTGATGAGTTACAGAAGCTTACAATGCAAACACACAGTATAACCTTACAGCATGGGGTACAAATGTTATAAGTGAGATTAATACAGGCAGCACCTTGCAAGCATTTCATAAAGTCTAAACACTACATGCATTTTTATAAATCTAATACCTAACACACAGGTAAGGCAGACTGGTGTCCAGATATGCCTTTGTCAGTGTTCTATTGAGGCCTTGGCATGAGCTGGCACTTGGTTTGCCAGAATCACAGATATGTTCAAAGAAAGGAATGGTCTTATGATAAGAAGCACAGGTCTGAGAGTCAGGAGACGATGGGTCCGTTCCTGGTGCTGTCATCCTGGGTAATTTTGGGCAAATCACTGAACCTCTGTCTGACTTACTCTTCCCACTGTCATGGATGAGGTAATATGTATCTACCACGCAAAAGGTGTTGTGAGGCGACATTCATTAATGTCTGTAAAGGGCATTGGGAGCTTCAGATGGAAGGTGTCATACAAGCGAAACAATTCTAGTTGTTTAATGTTTGTGCCTGGAAACCACAATAGTGGAACTTATAGGGCCTTGTATTAACTTCAGAGGAGTTTTGCTTCAGCACAGACGGTAGGATTTGGTCTTTGATGGTGGAGATAAGGAATAGCACTTCTATGTGAAGGTGGGAACCCTTGGAGGCAATATAAATCTCATGCAAAAGAGAATAGGGATATAGAGAAATATGGTAATGATGTCTATTCTATTCAACATTTTACAACTAAAACTCTGACATAATGTTTTTCTTTGTGCAACATTCGGAATAGTCATTCAGAGCTCTACTGATCAATCTGAATTGATTAACATTGTTGTGACCTTCTCACCAGACACATACGTTGTAACCCATGTACCATATCGAAAACACGGGGATTGTTTTTTCTGCCTGTTTGGTTGGTTTTTGTTTGGGTTTTTTATTAACATTTATTTAATCCCCAGAAGAAATAAAGTAAAATGTACTTATTCCACAAAGGCTGTGTTTCTTCCTCCTGAAGAGGAAGAAAGTTGAGTTCTGTGAGATCTCTTTCCCATTGGTTTCAGCAGGAACAGCGGTCAATGGGCACAACATTTAAGATAAGTTAAAGAACTGCAATGTGAATATGAGTTTACTTAGAGATGGGTCCAAGGAACAACATAAGACTCTAGATTGGGAAACTTGGATCTGCAGTTTTGGTTGGGCTCAGTCATGATCCAGATTCACATTCCAAACACCAGACAGCCCAGATTCAGGACTGTTTGGCTCTGGGAGGATCTATAAACAGTTAAATATGAGTCCAGTGTTCGTTGATCAGTCCACAACTACAGTACAGGAAAATACAAAATGACGTACGTTTCTTTATCATTTATCTCACTGGGGAGAATGAAGAGTACATGGCATTATATCCTCTCTATAGCCTTCCCTGAATCAGGTGATACACACTGTGCCCACGAAGAAGGTTCCAGTTTAATCCATAATATAAATTTATTGAAGCACCTGGATTTATATTACATTCACATACCAAATGCACATTATTGATACATCTATAAAAATCAAGACAGACACAAATCACTAAGGAAGTATTACAGGGAGCTTAAAATCTTATAGCTGGGAACAAAGGTCAAAATGTAAAGAGAAGGAAAGGTGGATATATCAGAGCATTGGCATTTTAACCAGTGTCTTCACACTCTGCAGTGTATTTAAGCACTTTGAGATCTGTGTCAGAAAAACACCATAAAAGCTGGGTATATGTGGAAATCCATGGAGAAAAGAGCTATATGAGACCCAAGCATATACTTATTATTATTTATTGTTATTACTACTATTAAAAAGAGAATGTAACAGTTCACATCACTTGTAAGGAGCTTTGAGAGCTGCACTTACACCAAGGATTAATTTGGCTCAACAAATTTATTCCACACCAGCTACCTTCTCAGTTCAGTAGGGATATCCTTTGATTCTTTGCATCTCAGTGTAGAACAGATCTTGTATATGCATTAGGCCAGATGGAAGACAATTTGCCACTGCTGGTTCTGTGCTGATTGCTTGTCCATGTAGATCAGACAGGCTGTGAAGGATACCACCTGGGGTCATTGAATTACAGAATTCAGAGTTTCTCCATATGACTAGGTTTGGGTAATGGTGAAGGCAGCAGCTGGAGCCCAAAGCCGTGGTGTTCACGCCCGTGGTATTGCACCCAGCCACTCGGAGTTCCATTCAGCAGGGAAAGAGGTACTACATTTTACAGCTGGTTCACCAGGACTGAGTCTGTGCATCATTGCATTGTGATGCTGGGGTGACTAAAACCACCATCGTGTCATGGTGCAGTGGGAAGTACTAGCCCAGGAGGAAGCCTCTGCGCTCGAAAAGCCCCTTCCCAGAAAACCTGTAAGAGAGGAGAACCTTGGTACTTCCTCATAGTCAGACCAGAAAAGACTCACTCTCTGGGATCCCATCCCAGAAACCAGGATGAAGGAGAGGGATGCTCCCATCCATGCATGTGAATAAGAGAAAAGCTTGTGCTATCAGATCCCATCTCTGTGGATGATCTACAGGTGTCTGTGCTCTGAGAATCCATCCCCTAAGCAGAGAACAGCTGCTTCCTTGTGCATGATACAGAAAAGGGCCTGCATGACAGCAGCTTGTTCTTAGTGGTGGGGTGGGATTGGAGTGGGGACAAGAAGAGGGCTGACTGCTTCTCTTTGGCCACTGGGAACAGCATGCAGTCTGGGAAGGCACTGCCAGGACATAGGGAAGAAGAGGTCAGGGTTTGACCTCCAAGCTCACTGAAGGCTTGATCCTGCACTGTTAAAGTCAACAAGAGTTTGCCATTGACTTCAAGGACCACAGGATCAAGTCCGGAGCTATGTGGCCCACAAGAGCAGACACAGAACTCAAACCTCTCCGTGTTCCCCCTGCTTGGAGCGCTGTAGGCTGCCGCCTACCCTCATCAAACACACCTGACTATAGCATTTCTTCTTCTCTGCAATTTAACCAGCCATTCCTTTGCATGGCCTTGCTAACATTTTTCAATCTCCTGGCCAATTTGTCTGTGGGAAAGGTCATTAACTCCACTGCAGTTCCACCGGGGATAAATTTGGCCCTAGTTTTTTCTGTCTCTGTTGTGTGGTGGGTTTGAAGTTGCACTGGTTTCCCATCAGTGACCATGATTGTTTGTCTTACTATTCTCTTCTGACGCGGTGTCTGTTTCAGCTGCAGGAAGTATTAATGACATCAACTGTTCCTGCTTCATCATGTATCCTGTTTATTACAACTGACCCTTGATGTTCTAAGGTTGGGGAAAGTTTTTATTAGACAGGGCCTTAATTAGCCTCTTCTCTTCCACCTTCACCTCTTCATTGTGATTCTAGTTACAGGTAACAGAGGAATAGCTCTTCAGTTTGCATAAGGTTTACCAAATTTTATTCACCTGGCACCATTATAGCTGTCTCTAACTACTAAATCCCTGGTCTATTTTACCCAGTGAACCTTTTTCATTACTCCAGATATACAGTTACGGTATCTGTCAGCTGGCCGAATTTTAGTACAGACCTGCCAGCAAGCTCTTCCAGCCCTCAACAGCTGCTGTTATGTATGAATATTAAAGAGGGAAACATCAGATTCTAACAGGTTAGAACATCAAATTATTCCTGCTCCAGGTGCCAACATGCAAATTCTGGCTGCTTCTTCCCTCAGCCCTCTACCGCTTGCGGGATGAGGAAGATTGTTGCAAAAACCGTGCTCAAATTGTTCAAGTTCCATATGTTTGTTTGTTTTTTTTCAGTAGAATGATCTTTCAAGGGAGACCTAAAGCCAAAGTCTGGACTGTTCATAGTCATTCATTAATGAACCCAGGGCATGTCTTTCAAGACTAGCAGGGGTTTCCAAAAGGTGGGTTAATCAACATCCAAATTCTAGCGGGGCAAATTATATGTCGCCTGTCCAAATCCCCTGTGGTTTAATTGGATAAGAAGTTCACTTCCTGTCCTAAAAGGGCTATGTCCACCTTTATAATGGCTGCCACATCCAACCCTAGAGCTGACTTTGTTTTGGTGGTGGGTGAAGTGAACAGATCCCTAAAGCTGTTTAGTTTGTAATTCTCAAAGGTGCTATATGAGCAGAGTGTCCAGTGTTAGGTTAATACCAATATCTGATAAACCCCCCACCCTCTGAAACAAATGTGACAAGTACAAAACATGCACCGAAAGCTCTGAAATTCACTATTTTTGTCCAGTGTTGCAAATTGTGTCTGCATGGAATCATGAGTCTCAAGGATCACCCACCCCCTTGGAAGCCTGACTGCCAGGACTGCAGGGCTTCAGAAAGGGGGAGGATACTTTCGCTGATATACACTAAAACAGGGAAAACAATTTTGGGGCCCAATTTTCAGACAGTTTGTATCCTATTGCACACACAGCACCCCATTTGCACACACGCTCCCAAAACTGCCCGCTAATCAAAACTGCCCGCTTGCACATCGTCCAGGCTGTGACAGATGTGGAGATGCTCAACGGTGAAGATGGGTTTGCTCCCCCAAAGCGTGTTTTACGTATAGGATTTCAGCAAGTGGTGGATTCCACATCCACATGGATGCATTCCCTGGTACAGCAATTTTATAGTAACAACTTCATACCATTTACCATAATCTATAAGCTGTACAGACAGATTCCTCAAATTGTCCCACCACCCAGGGACATTAGTTTAGCTAGCCGGCTGGTCAACTGGGAGACCCAGTCTCAGGCAGCAGGAAGACTGCACACCTAGAGCCCATAACAAAGGCTATTGAGCAATATGGAACTTAGGCTCAGGCTCAAAAAGGGATGGTTGGCCTTTAAGAAAGGGGGAAGAGAGACTGGGGGAGACACTCTCTGGTAGCAAAACTGAGACCAGGCTGGTCTAGTCAAACCTGCACGGTAATGAGTGGTTGGCACAGATGGGATATTGTACTCAGAGCCCAGTCTACGAGTGGGAGAATTGCAGCATTCCACCCAAGACAGGTAAGGGCACAAGGCCTAACCTCTGAGAGGGTGCACTCAGAGAGTACGTCTACATGGTGTGTTGGAGCCAGCCTCCCAGTCCGGGTCGACATACTTGGGCTAACAGGGCTTGTGCTACTGCTCTAAAAATAGCTGTATCGACTGTGTTTAGAGGTGGCAGCTCAGGCTGGAGCTCAGACTTTGAAGCCCCGTCTCCCACCACCTTAGGCTTCAGAGCCTGAGCCACAACTTCAAAACCACTGTCTCTACCCAGCTGTTTTTAGAGCGCAAGCGCCAGCCAGGCTAGCCCAGGATTCTCAGCCCAGGCTGGGAGGTGCGCTGCATAGACCTACCCAAGGAGACCAGAAAGGGGACAGCGGTGCAAACTGCTCCACAACCACGAGACAGACTATGTCTACACTTCTGTCCATGTGTAGAGTACAGGCACGGCACGTGTACCAACGTCCTGCTGCAGTGAAAGGCTACCCGAAGGAGGAGGTGGTGGGGAAAGGCTCGGGCAGCGATAGCAAAATAGCAGTGTAGACACAGGAAGAACTGCTTGGCCATGTAGAGAGCCCGTGTGAGGTATGCACCATGGGGGGTCAGGCACAGAGAGCACCTACTCTACTCAGCCGTGTCTCATCATCCACACTGCTATTTATACCCACACTAGCTAGGAGTGCAATGTCTGTATTCCACACCCCTCTGAAAGCATAGATGTAGCGACAAGCAGGCTGTGATCAATGCACCCAAAGCAATTATAATCACTGGGGCGTGAACTAGGAACCTCCAGAGCTGAGAGCAAGCATGTCTAGAGTTGAGCTAGAGGACTCGCTTCCCCAGCTGGCAACTGTAGCAGATTCTATGTGGGATCTGGCGAAGACTGGGCTACACAACACACACTGACCGGTGAGTTATGCACAGTGTGCTTCTTGGATGCACCCTTTAACAATTCCTCTGGCCAGTAATCAGTCACTTCAAAGATTAATCAGCTATTTTATTTTCAAGAATGAGCCATAATGTGTTCAAAAATAAACACTGCAAAGCAGAACAGATAATAGCAGGGGACTTAATGTACAAATTAAAAAATATCGCCAGATTTGTTTCCTCTTTCTTTGAAGTAGAGCCACTTCCCAAAGCATTTGTGTGATAAATGAGGTGGGGTGAGAGGGAGTTCCCTTTTACGGACACCCAACCAGCCAGCTAGCTGTAAAATCCCTCTTGGTAGCTGTTCTCCGCTTGCTTTACCTGTAAAGGGTTAAAAGTCCCCCAGGTAAAGAAAAGGAAGTGGGCACCTGACCAAAAGAGCCAATGGGAAGGTAGAACTTTTTAAAATGGGGAAAGAATCTTTCCCTTTGTCTGTTGTTCTCTCTGGGTTGCAGGGACACGAAGCAGCAATGCTGTAAACAGCTTTAAGCCAGGTATGATTATAGATTATCAATTCATACCTCAAACCTACTTATCTGAAGCCTCCGATATGTAAGTAAATTAGAGAATGTCTAGAAAGAAGCGATCAGGGTTATTTCTTTCATTTCTTATTGGCTCGTGGACTCCTCTGTGCTAACCCCAGATGCTTTTGTTTGCTTGTAACCTTTAAGCTGAACCCCCAAGAAAGCTAGTTTGGGTGCTTGATTTTTGGAAATTGCTCTTTTAAAATCTAGCAAAAGCTTCCGTTCCAGATGTATTTTCTTCCTTTTCATTTTTAATAAAATTTTCCTTTTTTAAAGAACAGGATTGGGTTTTCGGTGTCCTAAGAGGTTTGTGCATATGCTGTTTAATTAACTGGTGGCAACAGCTAATTTCCTTTGTTTTCTTTCTCAGCTCTTCCCCGGGGGGCGGGGAGCGTGAAAGGGCTTGAGGGTACCCCCCAGGGAGGAATTCCCAAGTGCTCCTTCCTGGATTCAAAGGGTTTTTTTGTATTTGGGTGGTGGCAGCATTTACCAAGCCAAGGTCAGAGAAAACCTGTAACCTTGGGAGTGTAATACAAGCCTGGAGTGGCAAGTATTAAATTTTTAAAATCCTTGCGGGCCCCCATCTTCTGCACTTGAAGTGCCAGAGTGGGAATTCAGCCTTGGCAACTTCCAATTACACTTTCAAACAATCCCATTTGTAGGGCTTCAGAGGGGTAGCTGTGTTAGTCTGGATCTGTAAAAGCAGCAAAGAGTCCTGTGGCATCTTATAGCCTGACAGACGTATTGGAGCATGAGCTATTGTGGGTGAATACCCACTTCGTCGGATGCATGTCATTTGCCAAATTATTGTTGCATTCAGTGACTGTGATGCATTATCAGAAGCCAAGGAAAAGGTACCAGGGTTTGGAGCATTATGATTTGAATCTCACATCAATTGTTCAATGAATCAGTTTCCTAGGCTGCTATTTTTGTTTTCATGTTTATTTGTTCTTTCTTTTCCCCTGGCTTCTCTTTTCACGCTTGCCTTTCCTAGCACTGTATTTGGTTTTAATTTACATTGCAGGAAGAAAATAACAGCCCAGTCAGTGGGTTTGAGATACACTGTGTTGCAAATGAGTCCTAGCATTGGTGTGCAGCTCCCTTTGGTCTGTCATCTGTTCTTCCTATGGCTCCATAGCCCAAAGTCAATGGGAGCTCAGGGCATCTGAAAATCAGACCTCTTATTTAGCTTAAAAAAGGAGCTGGGGACTAAATCCCCAGGTACCAGAGCAATGCTCAGTGCCTCCAAAGTGGGAAGGTACAGGTGTCTTCACAATACCTACCACTGATCCTAGGGTCTGAATGAACCTCTGGATCAAGTTACAGCAGCATCCCAAGGAGCTGCTCTATGAGTCAAGGTCTCTGAAGCACATCATGCTCTGTCCCTACACCCTGACAAGTCCCCAGTCCCCGCATGCTAGGAAGGAACTATCAATGCACAGGAGGCAAGTCTTGGCTAGCTAGAATTATGCCTCTGGCAGAAGAATCCTCAGTGCTGCATTAAAGCAGATTTAAGTCCCCTTTGTGCCTCTGTCGATGAGCAAAAGGACCTTGGGAGGGGCTGAGGGCCCTGTTCTTTTGGTGAAGTTAGTGTAAACAGACACTGTTTCTGATCTGGGACTTTGCCTGCATCTTGTAATAAAATCTTCTCCGTTCACCTTTAAGGTTCTTTATAATCACATGCAGGTTCACAACAAATCTCTGAGAGATTTACTAGCCTTCACAGAATTCTTATAAAAATCCCAGGGGTAGATTAAAAATACGGATGAGCTGCTTATAGCCTGTACGCGGATATTTCAGAGCTCCTGGATCCCCACGTAAAGGTCATGCACTTCATAGTCTGAGGCAGATGGGAGACCTCCTCAAATCCTTTGCCACTCGCTTTGCTTAAGCTTCTGTCTATCGCCATGGGTAACATCAGAAACAATGGTTTCATCACTTGGCCTTTACCTTTCTTCAACCCCTTAAAGAAAAAAATATCTCAGGGAGGCTGGAAATTTTTAGTCTCTAAACTTCCTGTTATTCACTCTACGTGGGAAGCAATCAACATGACAACATGTTTTTTGCATTGTGTGCCAGCGTGCCAGCGCTTAAGCACATGACATTGACATATTTGTTTCTTATCGAATGAAAAAGTTTTACCTATTGGCTGCAAGCTAGCTGGGCAAACTGCTCTGGCATTGACCTGAATTGCTGAATGTAAGGTTGACAGAGCTACTCCCATGCTGGTGAAATAGAATAGCAGGGTTGGAAGGGACCTCAGGAGGTCATCTAGTCCAACCCCCTGCTCAAAGCAGAACCAATCCCCAATTTTTGCCCCAGATCCCTAAAGGGCCCCCTCAAGGATTGAGCTCACAAGCCTGGGTTTAGCAGGCCAATGCTCAAACCACTGAGCTATTCCGCCCCCCAGCAGGCTAATGCGCAAACCACTGAGCTATCCCTCCCCCACTTCACTGGGGATTGCAAGTTGAATATGGAATTCATTGCTGGAAGTTCTCTTAATCTATTTTAACCAGCATGAAGTTTAATTCCCTTCTGTCTTTGTGGTTCAGTAGCCTCATCGGTGCATCCGATGAAGTGAACTGTAGCTCACGAAAGCTTATGCTCAAATAAATTGGTTAGTCTCTAAGGTGCCACAAGTACTCCTTTTCTTTTTCTTCCTCTCTCTGTTTCCCAGTTTTCTTTTGCCTTGCCCAAGCGTACACAGACACACTCTCACACATAAAATATAGTTTTTGAAATTGTGAGCTCCCACCCAAAGTCTTACTCCAAGATTTGAAAATCAGTCCGAGTTCCTCAAAGGGAAAGCAGGGACTTCAGGGAATTTGCACATGGAAAACGGTTGGAAATCCAGATCTGAGTGTTGTGACCTGATCCCATGCCTGTATATTAGCTAATCAAGGTTTCCACAGCAAGTGAAATGTTCCTAAAGTCCTTAGATTCCCTTTGAACAACTCTGTTTTATTCTGAAATCATGACTCAAGACTTACCAGACACACATCGCAATATAAAGAGAGGGAAAACTCTAGGCCTGTATCACAATGGAATGTTCCAAAACAAAATAAAATCACTTCCTCACCAATCACCTTTTCCCCAGCACTTTGAGAGTTGCACAAAAAGATATCTCTTGCTTAACAGCGTTGGAGAAAACCTAGATTTTTTTATTGACTGGAGCTGAGATAATTGGATCTTCATAACTGAGCATATAATATGATCAAAAATGTTCCTCATTTCCTAAAGAACGAGCCAGAAAATTGACCTCCGAAGCTGTTACAAAGAAACCTGGGTGTGATTTTTTTTTTTTTTTCTGCATCAGCGAATGAAAGGTTCACAGACTGAGAGGGGAAAGTCTTGCCAGAGTCCTTCAAGGTGATGACATTATCCCGCAGAGGCTTCATGGTGCAAATTGTCTTCATTTTTCTTTCACTCTCAAAAAACCCAGTCAGAACGCTGTTGATACTAGACCCAGAATTAGAACTTCCCATAGCACTGTGCATCAAAGGCAACTACAAGCACAAAAATGGGAAAGGAAGAAATTGCTTGTAATGAAAGATCAAGTTATGAATTAAAGATAATGGAAATGTAATTACTGCAGAAGCCAGCTGAGAGCATCCAAATGCTAAAATGGATTAACCATGAAACACTCATTAAAGTAAGTGTTATCACATTTGCTTCTCTAACATCCTGTTTATAGAGATAAATCTAAACACAAATTGTGTTTTTTAAAGGGGGAGAAAAATAATTCCCCCCCCCAAGTGTTTTGATTTGGGATTCTTTTTATATGGTGTACATAATTAAAACTCCAGAACAGCTGTTTGCAAGGAGTGAAAATACATCACTTCCAATCTGCAGCAGCTCAGAGGTTATAACTGAAAGCAGGCAGTTAATAAGACACACTGGAGAGAGATCACTGATACTACCCTTTCTTCTTTGCAGTGGAATAGCAATATTAGCATGAGTGTGGCTTTCTTTAACTTCCACTGCTTTACAGAGCTAGCTGCTGCCTAAAGCATTACTCCTCTCTAATTCCCAATGCACAAAAATTAAATAATCCACCCGCTACCAACTCACTGAGTAAACAGACTTTGTGCAGGGCATTTTCATTGGGGTTAAGAGACCCCCATTTTAGCATTTCCAGTCAAAATAAAAAGAAAATAGAGCTAGGTTTGCAATGAAACATCTGACTCATTTTGCTAAGAACTGGTACCTGAAAAACTCTAGGCCCAGGAGTCAATATTAGGTGTAGGCAAAAACTGGAACTCGCTTGAACTTTGTGGAAGTGCAAATCTGGATCAAGATCTGAACTGTAATGGCTCAGATCCATCTCTATAACATGAATTCAAAACTGAACATCAGATCCAACCCCCCCTTGAACTTTGGTAAGTTTGGATTCAGATCTGAACTTAGACCTCATCCAGCAAAACATTTAAGTGTTTTCTTACTGTTAACCACATGAGCAGACCCATGGCTGAACCTGAACTTTTCCATAGTTCAAGGGGATTTAGAATGTTATGTTCCATTGTTACCATAATGAGACCAAACACATGCTTAAAGTTAAGCACAGACTTAATTACATTAGTGGCTCCGATCCATTTTTAGTCAACCTCTAAACTTTAATGCCTACAAAAATCAGAGTGGGAGCTGGACAGTTTGGCTTACCTTTCAGTACACTAGCACAAGATATGTGTAATTAACTTAATTCCTCTCAGGACAAAAGTAATCACCTGGTGGGATTCATTATGAAAACTCATCTCCTTTTAAGCACTGACCAAAAATAATAACATCTGGAAGACTGAAGAACAAGTAGGCTGGCCATGTCGTGAAGAATGGATGCAGGAAGTCAATGTGACTAGTGATGCTGTCATTGCATTGTGTTGTCACTATGGACCAGAATTTCAGATCTTCTTAGTGCTGTCAGTGGAGACTGGCTTTTTCAAAGTTGCTCCGCTCCTAAATCTACTGGACAAATTTTCAAATGGGCTTAGCACCTAGCAGCTCCTGTTGATCAATTCAGCGAGAAGATGAGCCCTTTTGAAAATGTGACCCCTTGCCTTCCTCTGGCATATAAACCACAGGAATCCTCAAGAAACAAATGGCCAACTGTTCAAAAGATCTCAGAGCTCAGCAGCACCCATGGATCTTCTGAAAAAACTGGTAATGTCATTTTGGTACGTAGATGGGTGTTAAGCTCTTTTGAAAATCTGATCCAAAGGTCTTACTGTCATGCAAATGTCCAGCAGGACAGAGCATCTCGCTCAGAAATGTTCCCAAGTCTGCCATTGACAGGTTACACTTCACGAGTTAATAGCATAGGGTAGGATTTTCGAAAGGGCCTAGAAGCACAAGTCCTATTGAAATCAATGGGACTTCTGTTCCCCAGCCACTTAGATACTAAGAATGGGATTTTCAAAAGCACCCATTGGGACAAGGACTGATCCTGATCTCTGTACTCAGGCAAAACTTCCACTGTATTCAATGGGCCTTTTGTCTGTGCAAATTTTAGTACAGTGCTATTTAGTCATCATGCAGTGAGCACCTAAGAAAATCTTCACATGTAGAGCCAGATTTTCAGAAGTTTACGTGTGCATTAGCACGCCTATTTAGCATGCCCACATACTGCAATCATGTGCACGGGTCATGTAATTGTGCCCACAAATGACAAATCATATTGGTCATTTGCACATTGAATTACCCTGATTGTGTGTGTACACGTGGTAACTGTGTGTCTACATTATGAGTGTTTCTGCAGCCCAACGGATCCTATAACTATGGATAAGACACAGGAGCTTCCGAACGTCTCGTGCAAGTTACATGCACCACTGTAACAGTAGCCACTAACACAACTTTCATTTATGTCGCTTAGCTGTCATCTCAAGCTTTGTGCGAAGATTTTTCTGTGAATTTGTATAAGATACTGTAAATCACATCCCATTCTGTTGGCTCATTTTGATAATGACCACCAAAAAAATTAAAAGGGATAAAGAAAAAGAACACCAGTTGGTGTGAAGGGTAGATAATTAGGTATGATTACATTTTCTCACTGCTTTTTTTATTCGATCTGTGATGATAAAAATAAACAAATACCCAAACCTTGCTTTCTACAGTAAAGTCTCTGGAGACGGCATATGACAAACAGCCTCATCATTTAGTGCCTTAAAACCACTTGATATTTTTCATTGTCAATATCAAGATTGGTTACTTTGCATTATAAATCCCTGAGGATATTTTAGACCCGGTTATCTTTGTTCAACACATTTCACAGGGTGATATGTCCCAGAGGTAAGATTGACACAAACATATTATATATAAAAAATACACACACACACACACAAATAGCCCCCCCCCACCCCCCAAATCTCTTGAATGAACAAGGCAGGATTTCTTTGTGTGCAACTCTAGCTCTTGTTTAGGAAGCCTGTTTGGAATACGAGAACTGATATTTGAACAGCTCTTCAGACAAATCATCAACATGAATCACAGGTCAGTAGGAAAAACACTTCTTTTCTTGCCACCTGGAAAAGTGACACTTTGCTTTAAGCCTGGATCATCAGATCTCAACTTACGCAAAAGCTGCCTGTATTTATTGGGATTTTAGGTCAAGGTTTGCAAAGCGACTTATGGGAATTCCACATCCCATTCATATTAAACTGAACAGGCTTTGAAAATCCCACTCTTTTTGCGTGACTCAAGAAATGCTTAGCTTAGTCAACCAGAGACAGGCAGACATCCTTGTATCTTTTCTGTGCAGCATTTCTGCCTCAAGGAGCCAGGAAGGCCTGGTCTGGCATGTTTACAGGTTGCATACAGGACATGCCATGCCAAATGACACCACACAAGACAGCCATGGTGGAACACCTTTTATTAGCCCTACTATGGTGGCTTTATTTATTTATGCCTCCTGCTCTCCATTGTACTATGAGAGTGGTGCTGGTTACCTGTAATATTTAACACAGCAGCTAACTCATTGGCTCTTAAAATGCAAGGATGAAAGAATTAAACACTACAGCATCCACTGCTCTTGATACAGTATTTTTCTCAGATCAGTGACAATTATTACTTGGTAATTACATTTAAGCAGACCAATAGTTGTATATATTTCTGGTTAAACTCATTAGAGCTGGGCAGGAGCAAATAGCACAATGGGATACCATAAATAACATTCCTGGGGACGTTCTGGCATTTGTACCTCTAATGCCAATCTCAGGTATGTGCTGTTGCATATGTATAACCAGGAACCACTCTTGTTCTGCTAGAGTGGTCCACGAGTCCTGTCCTTCATGGTGACTCAGGTTACGCTTGGTCAGATTTACACTATCTCTAATATAAACCATCTCTCCAAACAATAGTGGATGACTAACTGACTGGCCTTTCTTCTGTATTTTAAGGGAGCTATGAAAGGGTGAAACTGATGGGCTGAAGAGATGATTAGCTGGTATAGCTCCACTGAAGTTAGCAGAGCTATGGCCAGTCACACCAGCTGAGGAGCTGGCTTTTTGACTCTGTGGGTACCTAGCATCCCCTTTCTGACTGGAAGTTTGGAACTTGCTAGGCAGCATCTTTGCTCTAATTTCATCCTACACTTGCCTCAGCCCTGCAAGTCTGTGCTAGTCTACACTGCATTCTCTGCCCAGTCTCTCCTAAGTAGCCCCTTCAGGCTATATTTTGCAGCCCTTATGTACATGAGACCCTGGGAAGAGGAAGGAGATTCCCTTCCTCTGCAGTATGGGGCCTGGGTCACTTGCTGGTTTGAACTAGAATAAACAGCAGGTTCTTTGTAACTTGAAGTCTTGATCTAAAGACTTGAGGACTTCAGTAACTCAGCCAGAGGTTAGTGGGCTATTACAGGAGTGGGTGGGAGAGGTTCTGAGTCTGTGATGTACAGGAGGTCAGACTAGATGATCATGATCTATGAGTAACCCATACTCAGACAAGCAGTCCTGCTGATAGCAATGGGTCTTATCCTGGTCTCATATACACTGGTTTTACACCAGTGTAATGCCATTGATGGCAATGGAGTGATGATTTATACCAGTGTGACATCAGAATCAGGCCCACTAGAGTGTTTCCAGATTACAAGCAGGCCTAGTGGGACTCTAGTCCCCAGAGGTCCCAGTCAGTGATCAGGGCCCCATAATGCTAGGTGCCATTCATACATAACAAAAAGATGGTCCCTACCTCAAAGAGTTTACAGTCTAATCTTCAAAAGCCACCTGAACAGAATCAGTCAGGGACATTGATAGCACTAACATGGGGCCCAAGCCTGGAAGGAGATGTGCGCTGCACTCTCTTCAGTGGAAGTAGGGGCTTCGGAGAGCAGGACTCTTGGTCTGGAGTCATTGGTGTAAGTTCATGTATGTAAAATGGAAAGAAGAACGGAGAATAGCCCTCTCCACTTGTGCTGCTGGTGCTAACCCCAATTAATGGCATTGCAAGAGTCCTAGCAATGGAGAGGATATTCTTAATTAGAAGACCCTCTCACAACTAATTAATTATTACTTGACTCAGTATGAAGCAGCAAAATGTAACGAGTCGTAATTGTGAAATAGCAATGGAAAAAAAAAACCTAACAGCACCTGATGAAGAATGCCCCTGCAACAAATTACCAGAGGCTTTGTGAAGTGCATCTTGATTTACTCCCTGTGTTTTTAAGAAGATTTTATTAATAATTTGCCACACTTCTTTGCACTTTCATTCTGCCTGTTTTTTTCCAAGCTAGTCAGACACAACAGGTGCTGCTATCCTTCGTGTCCTCAGACTGTCATTTCAAATGTTCTTTGATCATTGGATGGCCCCAGACTTCCCTACCCAGGATTACAAGCTGAGTAAAATGTGGGACCTTAATGAACATCCAGTTCTGAGGCTGAAGAACTTATTGAACACATCAGGTCATGCTCCAATATCAAACCACCTCACCTGGTGTTTACAGATTTTCTGCCTATATTAAGTGTATATTTATCTGAAACTATGGGGGCCGCAAACATTGTTACACAGAGTGGCGTGGAAGAAGAACATTTCATCCCCCTTCTCTCATGGATCCTGCTGCTAGCAGAAAAATTGTGACATGAGCATATGTGTTTCAAAGTGGATGGCAGTTGGAGAGACTGGATGGCTCAGGGAGTGTGAACACAATGCTAAGCTTTTCACCTCCAGGTCACTGGTTCAAATCTACCTCTGGTGACTAGCAATCAAGAGTGGCTACCATCTCATGTTTGTTGAATGCTGAATCCATTTAATATTCTCAGTGCAGTTCATAAATTACAATCATTAGCTGCGTTGACAGCCTCAGCAAAGAGGACAAACACTAAGGCCTCCTCAACACTTGAAAAGATTTGCCAGTAAAGCTATAGTACTGTAGATGCAGCTTATACCAGTTCTCTAAACAAAATAAACTCTCCCAACAGAAGCACTTCTTTGCCAGTACAACGACATCTACTTCTAGGGCTTTTGCCAGTCTAAAAAGGTTAAAAATCACGTCCCTAACCAATATTACTATGCCAGCAAATGTCCGAAGTACACTCCTGGAGTCTCTCTCTTCACAGGGTTTGGGGGAAGCTAGCTCTGCCCATGCCTGCTCTATGGATAAAAAGAGGGATCTCTGTTTCTAGGCTGACACTCCAGCATCTTTCATTAGCACAATCATCTTTATTTAGATTTATTTAGATTTGAAATAATTTTAAAAGATGCCTTTTCAAGACTCTGGGTATGCGAACATTGTTAATACAATAAAATCCCAGCAGCATTAAAGCAGGAATTCAGCTAGTCCTTCATCTCCTACAGAAACGTCTTTCTACCACTTAGTTGCTCTGGGAAGCACAGCCTCAGCCCCCTCCAAAAATCTGTTGAACAGGTATTTTTTCCAACATCCCTGGACAGCCATCAAATCTGGGCTACGTCACACCAAGGGGGGGAGCAAGATCCAGAGTCTTGGGGCTGTCGCAGAACATCCTGCCGGTGCCCTCGCTCTTTTTTTAATGAGAAGGCCCCATCTTAGGCATGCTGCTGGCCATAGCTGTGGCAATATGGCCTGGGGACAGAGCTGATCCCACAGATAGGCAGTCCTAGGCTATTTAGGGCTTGATAGGCCATAACGAACACCTTTAACTTCACCAGTGGGTAGCCAGTGCAGGTCCCAGAGACCTGGTGTCATATGCGCCCAGCAAGCTGCCCTATTCAGGAAGCAAGCTATGGCATTCTGCACCAGTTACAATACCTGAATGATTTTAAGCTATAGACCCCTGAAGAGTGCAGTGAAATAGTCTCATCTTGAGATAACGGTGGCAAGGTCCACATCCAACAGCGAGGGTCACAATCTCAGCTAATCCTGTATTTTATTTTATTTTAAAGAGATCTCTGGGAATTCATTGCGTGAGAATTACATATTCACGAAGGTCTGGATTTCCCATCTTTCTCCTTATAGCGTTTTGCTTTTCTGCGTTGTCTGCTCAAGTTTTCAGCCTCTTAACCATGTGGTTTCCTTGCCTGGGCAATATTATTATTGTGCTTAAGATTCAGCCCTTTGATTTCCCTGAATTTTTCTTTCAACCCACAGCAGCTGAGCCTGGGTGAATGCAAAGGGTGTTTTAAAATGAAATGATGATTTCTTATCATAGCTCAGATGCTGAATTCCCCAGTCTAAAGTTCATGGATAATTTGTTCTGTGATCATAGTAAAGTGGAGCATTGGGCTCTGCATGCTTGTCATTCGGTTGTGTCCTTTTTAATTCAAAATTAGAGGTAAATCTCAAGACACCAAAAGAGGATCTTGCAGCCAGGAGCTACAGAGGGAAGGGACCACATTAAAGTGTGGATGGAGAGGGTGGTCACTGCAGACCTATAGAGAGAATTTGCACAGGATTGGCAGAAAGGGGATCTTGACAAGGTTGATTGCACAGAGAGTAAAGTGATAAAGAATTTTGTGGGATCTCACAGAACCTACAAAGACCGGGGTCAGAAACTGAGTAGTTTACAACTGCCACAAAAATGAGACATCCTGAGTTAGCCTGAGCATCTTTTCATCTCCCATTGAATGCACAGCAGGTATTCAGAACCTTTGATGTCTTCAAATGGAGCTAACCTGAGTAAAAGACTGAGTCCTAAAAATGTCTTCTAACATCTTGTACAGTTAATGTGGATCAAAGCAGTAGCCTATTTCACTGGGAATGTCTGAGTCATCAGTGAATTGCAAGAGAAGCGTATATTGGTGAATGCATTTATTAGCTTGTGCCTGTTTGTTAACCTCATAGATGCCATACGCAATTTCTACAGTTTTCGTGATTCTTTAACTGAGTCTTCCATTCAGTTAAAGCTGGAGATTTTCTCTTTTAATTTGACTGATCTCCTGGGCAGACAGTAAAGCCAAATGCATTTTAATAACTCCTGATAATCTCTAGCATTTGTGCTTCTCATACCAGAAGCCCCAGGAATGAGCCTATTTCTTTTGTATCTTTTAAACGAGTCAATAAATTAATTATGCTTTGAATTCAGGGCTGGATAGCACTGGTTGGAGCAAGGTGTAGGGTGTAATGTGCATGCTGCTATCCCCACCCAGCCAGCTTTTCCAAAGCACCTTTCCAAAGTTTGACATTGAAACCCTGCCCCCGTGCACTCTTCAAACGCAGGGTCAATTCTGAACACAGCCTATCAGCTCCGTGAGATCATCGGGTAGTTTTGTGATAGAGAATAGCATGACAGCAAACTGCTTCCACTCGTGTGGCTTAAACCAGGGTATGAGGTCTGAAATGCTAATGCATTAACCTACTAGTGCCCCCAACCCCAGTAATAAGTATATAATTCCATATTCTGTTGGAATTGTGAGAGATTGGACTCAGACTGAGAGCAGAAAGCATTCACACAAGGCCATAGGAAACACTTAAGCTGCTAATGTAGGGCACCATCTTTGCATAAGGCTTTGCATGGGAATGAATTTCACACACTCAGAACAGAGCCATGCTCCTTAATGGGTAATGAATAAAAGTTAATAACTAAATCACCATTCTGCAGACAGTAAGCCATAAAATATACAGGCTGAGCCAAACCAAGAGGGTCTTATTTGTCTCCATGAACCAAGACCCAAGTTGCCTATATAACTAGCATTGGCAGAATTTGGGGTGCGGAGGAGGAGGGTAAATAATTCTGACGGATAATATCTGTTTATTTCTATTTATTTATTTATATCAGTTTAAATTTTCACAGGTGTGGGAAATTATGGGAGGGTCAGACTATAATTATTTTATGGCAGTAGATGTTGAGGTCCAAACAGCCAGCACTTTATAGCCCGTAAAACACAATGTCAACACCATGTTTCAAAATATGCAAAGTACATAGCCTTAATGTTCACTGACACTGACTGATAAAAATCTAGCCCTTCGATGCCCATATCAGCCGTACACAGAGGAATGTTCGAGGTCTCTGTGACGGTCTGGAAGTGGTGCCAGAATATTCTCACTGACTTGGCTCATCTTCATTCATCAACACAGAGCTCTTTGTAGGAGCCCATCTTGTGACTTCATTAGCTTGGCTATCTTCAACAGAAAGCCCCATTGTACTGGTGATCATCCACAGACAGCCTTCTGCTCAATTTTCTGCTAATTAACTGATAACACCTCTTTGCCAAGCACCCGGTATCGTTAGGAAAAAGGAAATAAACCCCAAAGTCTTGAACTCTACCACTTGGGATGGAATGTGACCAGCAACTTTTCCATGCATAGACCTCCCCATGGATAAATGCAGAAATTTGGAGACCCTGGGCTGAATGCAACTTGGTTTGGCATTCTGACATAGGGGGACCATTAGGTACCCAACTCCTGAGCTCATGATGACCTCTCTGCTCAGAAATAATTTGGCCAGGTCCTCAGGTGCTTACTCAAGGAAACTCCCATTGTGCCACGATCTTTATGAAGTTCATAAACTCTCTTTCCTAAAGTCTTTAGATGGGGGTGATGCCTGCCCAAGGACTTTCATCATTGCCTCAAATATTCTCACTTGTTTTACCAGCCATTAATAAGACAGAAGATGTCCTAAATCTAGGAGCTGATATGAACCGGGGCTGGGCATCTGCAGGCTCTCGCATCTTGGCAGGATTTGGGACTCTACACTTAGTCCCTGATCCAGCAAAGCACTCAAGCATAGTCCAATAGCCTTCAGTGAAATGAATGATGTGCTTACAGTTAAACATGTACTTTCCTGGGCTAGGGGCTTAGAATGTCCACACCCTACTGAGCAATCTGTGGCAATCTGTTATTGAATGAAAAAGTGATGAATGTCCATAAAACACGGAACAGAATGGAGAAATGTCACCATGTCTAATTTAATCATTTCATCCAGTTAATGCAAACTGAGTACACCACCACAACTCAATTAGAGGGCAGATTTTATGAATATTTGATCAAATCCTGGCTGATGTCAAACAAGAGAGATAATGAAGCTTAAAAATGTACTATGATGTGCTAGAGGCTATATAAAATGTGTTTTAAAAATCTGCTGGAAGACAGATTAACATGTAGTGCAGAAAGGAGAGAAGGAATTCTGAACAACAAATTGAGCCATCTGGCATGTTTCTCTGGTGGCATGTATCAGAAGACAAAGAAGAATCACCATATGGACCTAGCTACCAGATTCAATGAAAGATTATGGGTTGACCGTGATTTCACTCCCCCCCCCAGATTTACACTGGTGTAACTTCACTGACTTCATTTGGCTTAATCCTGATTTACACTGGAGAATATGAGATCACAGTCAGGTCTACTATATTCTGCATCCTGGAATGACAGAAAGTTACAGATACCCAAGTAGAACAATGGGATTGAGAAAATGTATACACACTGGAGAAATATCATAAAGATGAAACAGTTTTCCCATGGTTCCATTGTTTTTATACCACAACCCAAAGCCATGACAATATTATCAATATTATTCATCTTGTGTTCTTTGAAGATTACCTGCTTTTTCTGGAACACTGCATGGTCAACAATGGAGCCCACCAATTCCTTATGGGCCACAAGAACTTTATAATATTATGTGTAAAAGTGATCTTGCTACTTAATGCCCAATAAAACAATTCTTCTCCAATAAAGCAATTTATTCAGTGTCTAAAATGGTATTTTGTGAGTCTGTGCCAAATATTGAAGGTCATGAATCAGGAAGAATAAACCATAAAATAAGCACTTTCTTTTCCTCTATGAAAATGTTGATTATGAATTTGACTACACATAAACCATAGACAGTCCTTTACATAAAGAATTTATATGAAATCCTCTGACTTTGCTTTTGGGTGGCCAAAGAAGAGATGATTTGCTACAAACTAGACTCTTTCCACACCCTCTTCTTTTCCTTTTTGTCCAGCCTTCTGCAGTCAGTTGGATTTTATCGTGTTTATAAATATAGTTTTCAATATAATGTTCTTCCTCAGTGGCATCAACACTGAGCCTAAAACATGCTTTGTCTGATTAGTTCTTGACCCCAAATGAGTCTTGTCTGTTTTTTGTGCTTCTAAATACACATTTGCCATATGCTGCATCATATGTCACTTTCCTTTCTAATGCCCCTTGGGACTAAGTGTTATGAGGCTTTTATAATAATCTCATGGCCGTTAGAGTCAAATCTTGGAAACAAAGTTTCATCAAACTGGGAAAATCTTTTGCGAAACCCAAAATTTAACAACATCAAAAATGTCAGTGTTGTCATGAAACCCAAAGCACCATCATGTCCTCCTGCCCCTAGAACTTGTGGGTCATGTTCCAGTCCAGGCAGTAATGCATTCCCATTGAAGTCAGTAGGATATGATCCGATTTATATCAAAGCTGAATTTGGCCCTCGCTTCTAATAAAAATCATAATATATGTTTGTCACAGCTATGTAGCTCTACAACAGTGCAGCTCACCCTGCATGGGACCTTCTCAGGTTAGAGATCAGTCAGGGAGACACAGTGCAGAAAACAAAGGCCAGGGGTGACTGGGCTTTAAGGCACCCTTTTATTCTTCCTGAGTTAGTTTTCGCACAGAGCCTTCCATGTGGCCAGAACTTTGGGTAGTGGTGTCTAATGTTTCAGCTATCTTGCTCCATAGAGGAATTTAATTGCTTATTATTTAGCCAGAATGAAGGATGGCTAGCACACCAATCAGTTTCAACAGGGGCTGTGATTGCCCATCAATCAAGTCACACTTACTAGTAGCTACCAGCACCCTTCAGTATAACAATAACAATATTACAGCACCGTATGCAGTCACAGCAGCCATACCAACCCAGCACTGGATCTCTCTTGAATTTCAGTAATATCCATGCTGGTTGCTGCATGGAAAAGTTTCAAATTGCAACTATTACTGTATTAACCACTTCCATTTGAACCCTCTAATTCTCCAGTGGCTCACTGTCTCAGTTCAGTGACAAAGTGGCTTTTTAAGCTGGGAATGGTGGAGCGCTCCTTTTACTACTTTATCACACCTTCATCAGGGTATTGTTTCTTCCACCATGCACCCATGTAATTCTCATTAACTACCAGAGGAGTAATTATTTGCATCATGAGTAGAATATTTTCTTCCTTCCACTTCCAGCTGAGGAGGAATTGCTGCTGCAGTAGCTAAGAGTGGGGGACAGGGAAAAGTATTTATGATGAAACTGAAAAGCTATAAAAGCCAGAATGGAGGGAGAAGTGTGTCCAAAAGAAGCTGCATTCGCTTGGTTCTCGCTTTCAGAGCTGATTATCCAAGCTTCCTATATATTTCAAATAAGCATCAATCTTCAGACACAGCAGCGCAGCATAGAGATTTTGTGAGCCCAGGAGTACTTTTTATTTGTAATCCCAGCTCGGCCTTTGCCAGCTCCAGCACCAGACTGAGCTTCTAGGGGGCCCTTCCAAAAGGACTACAACTATGATGGCTGCCAGAGTCCTCTGACTCCATTTCCCAGCATGCTTTGAGTGAGGGGTGGGGATAGAAGGATCTAGAAAACTGTTCTGGAGCCAATAGGAAGGCTTCTACCTGGGACGAGCAGTTCATGGACTAATGACAAGACAGGGCTGCACCACCCTCAGTGAGGGGACTGGCTGACTTTAAAAGGTAAGGGTCCCTGGGCTGTAGTAGTAACTATAGCTCCTGTAAGGCTTTTGGATCCATGTAGTTCATAGACCTACGGCTATTCATGTGCCCCTCCTTCCCCCACCCATGTACCCCGCCCACATCCCTCCTTTGGCTCTGCAGGGAGAGTCAATGGGAGCTGTGCATGGGCTAACCACCCGCTATGCAAGCTAGTTGAATCCAGCGAGCACAGGGAACCATAGCACTTAAGACCCTGCCGTATGGGTGACAGTGTGAGTAGTACAAAGTGGGCATGGATTCTGGGTAAGTACTTGGCTCGCTAGCCCATGCTGCACTGTGACCACGGCTATTTTTACATGTGCTAGCTGGGTTCAGGCTTGCCCAGGAAAGTTAGCCTGTGCATAGCTTTTGCTGTGTGGACATACCCTAAGAATTCTTGAGTCCTGCACAGTCTCTGCAGTCTGGTTTCCTTGTGCTGTCTCTCCTGTGTTCAAGCCATCAGCCCCTGCTGGGGGGTGGAAGATGGCCCCTCAAGGAAAACAAC